>NC_042622.1:257961290-260361290 GCF_901001135.1 Rhinatrema bivittatum | reverse complement strand
GCTGAACTGCAGCATGCCAATCTGACTGCTTGGGCTTCCAGACGGTTTGTGTTCCAGCATGCTTCTTCCTCAGTCCAAAGCCCCTGGGCCTTCAGTTCCTGACAGTAAATTCCCCAATCCTGGAGGCACACGTCTGTCATGAGAACCAGCCATTTTGGCGGGGACAGGCTTACACCCTTGCCTAGTTGAGCTTCCTGTATCCACCACTGGAGCCGAGAACATACTTTTCGGTAGGTGGAGGCAAATTGAACAGTCTTGAGACATTGGGTTCCAACGTGACAGCAGGGCGTGCTGAAGTGGTTGCATGTGTGCCCTCGCCCATGGTACTACCTCCAGGGTTGACGCCATCAAACCAAGGACCTGAAGATAGCTCCACACCTTGGGGCGTACCACATTTGTCAACTGACACACTTGGAACATTAACTTCTTTATCCATGCGGGCAGGCGGAAGACCTTGCCCTGTTTGGTGTTAAACCGGACCTCCCAGATATTCTAACGACTTGAGACTGCTTTTGTCCATGTTTACGACCCAACCAAGAACCTGAAGCAGGGACGTCACTGGGTGGTCACCTGGAGACACTCTTCTAATGACTTTGCTTGGATCAACCAGTCGTTCAAATATAGATGCACCAGGGTTCCTCCTTTCCTCAGTGCTGCCGCCACGACCAGCATAATCGTGGAAAATGTTCTGGGAGCAGTGGCCAGACTGAAAGGCAGTGCTGGAACTGATAATGGTGGCCCAGTACCATAAAGCATAGTAAACGCTGGTGACCTTGCCGGACTGGAATATGAAATTAGGCCTCAGAAAGGTCCAGGGAGGTTAAGAACTCTCCTGGTTGTACAGCCATTATGATGGAGCGCAGAGTTTCCATGCAGAAATGAATTACTAAAAGATGTCTGTTGACACTCTTGAGGTCCAGGATGGGGCGGACAGGAACCCTCCTTCTTGGGTATGATGAAATAGATGGAATAATGCTCCGTGTTTTCCTGGGCTGCAGGTACTGGAATTATAGCCCTCAATTTGAGGAGCCTTATCAATGTAGATTCCACTGCCTGCTTCTTGTGCTGGGAGAAGCAAGGAGACATCATGAACATGTCCCGAGGAATGCTGTGAAACTCCAATGCATAGCTTTCTTGTTTGATATCCAATACCCATTTGTCCGAACGTGATCCCGACCCACCGCTGTTAGAAGAGGGATAGTCGACCCCTTATCTCCTCGTTCCGTGGATGGTCGGGAAAACTTCATGGGGAGTTTGGTCCGAACCTGAACCCAAACCTGCCCCTCTCTTGGGTTGACTCCAAAAGGACAGAGATCTTCCCGAGGACAGAGACCTCTGAAATGCGAGTTTCTGTAGGGCCGAAAGCGTTGGGAGCCCCTGGACCAATCCCTCATAGGCGAGGGGCACTATAAGTGCTTTCTCTTATCTTCTGGTTGCCGAGGCACTTGGGTTTCACCCCACTTACTGACCAGCTTTTCCAATTCGCTTCTGAAGAGGAGTGATCCCTTAAAGGGCAGCTTTGTGAGGTCTGCCTTAGAGGTTGCGTCTGCTGACCAATTTTGCAGCCATAGCTGTCTTCTGGCCGCTACCACAGAGGCCACACCTCTGGCAGAGGTACAGACTAGGTCAGAGCTCGCGTCAGCTAAAAAGGCAGTGGCGGGCTCCATAGGTTCTCTGGAATGCATCCCTGAGTCATCCACCTCTCTAGAGAGGAGCAGGCACGAGTAAGCCACCAGGGCAACAACAGGAAGCAATCTGTAAAGTCATTGCTGTCGTGTCAAAGGCTTGTTTAAGGATGGACTCCATTCGCCTATCATGTGTATCCTTTAATGCTATTCCTCCCTCCACTGGGATAGTTGTTCACTTTGAAACAGCGTAGACCAGCGCATCCCACTTTAGGGAAACGCAGGCATTCTCTCGCCGCTGGATCCAGTGGGTATAGAGCTTCCAATGCTTGACCAGCTTTAAATCTCACTTCAGGGGTTTCCCATTCCAGGTCAATTAACTCCTGGATGGCTTCCAGCACTGGAAAACAGCAAGAGGCTTACTATAGAGACACCAGGACAGGATTTTTCTTTGGTTCTGTCAGAGTCTGCTCCAGGCACTCACAGTGTCTTCAGGGCCTGGGAAACCAGGGCTGGCAATTATCTCTGTGAAAAAACCATAACATGGTCCAATATGGCTCCAAACCTGATGGGATTTCCCCATCTTCCAAGGAATCTGGATCCCCTTCTTCATCTGTGGAGTCTGGGTCACTGCCAGGGATACCCTTGGTAAGACTAGGCATGTCTCGAGGCCTGCTGATAGGGATGGGAGAGGGAGGCCTGAGCAGCTGGGGTTCTGTCCAGACAGGGGCAAGTGAAGCACACTGCACCTGTACAAAGGCATAAAGGCCTTGAAAAAATTCTACCCAAGAGAAGGCCACTGGGTCCATGTCTAGCCCAGGAGGTATTGGGGTAGGAGCCGCTGGATTTCCCTCTCCCATGGAAGACCCAGCCCCGGGATTACTCAGATCTGGGGTACTACTGGTTAAGGTCGTGGCTGACCCATCCTCTGAATGTGAGGAGCTGGACTTAGCAAAGTCCTGAGAGGCCAACTCACAGTGCTGACATAAGTAAGAATCAAGGTCAGACTGTGTAGCTCTAATATGGCAGGCAGCACACAGAGAATGGCACTTATGTTTAATTGCTGCAGGAGCCGTTAAGAATGGTAACTGCATGCTCAGCTGGCTAGCTCTTGAAATAGTGTGCGCACAGATTTTGAGCACTTCTGCGGGCTGTGGTGGGGCGCGCGCACAAAGTCTGTGCACCCAGCTTTACCTAAATTCTGCCCCTAAAGAGGTGTGCGTGCATGGATGCGCGCTATCGCCTGAATGCGCACCCTTATGGGGGCACATAAGCACAATGTTACGCACACAGCTTGTGTGCACGTATGCACAGAGCTGGCATGCACCACGCGTACGTACTGACGCTCTAAGATGGGCAATGGAGACACGAAAATGCGCGCAAGATTGCACCACCGTGGCATACTACGTGGTATGCCTAAGGAGCCTAGAGTGGGGCCTAGCCCATTGGGGGGCTGCTCAACCCACTCGAAAGCCCACTTCCCCTTACCCCAATGAGATTGGGAACGTCGTTGGTACAGCACACCAAGCAAGGAGATCAGAGGAAGTCTTACCGCAACCCCTCCAACATCTCTGAATCAGAAGGAAACCTCTTCTCTCTTTACTTACCTGAGCTCAGCGCTTAACGGCTGAATACAGAGACGGTCTACAGCTGTGGGGTGAGAGGGCTTAGGTGTCACTGCCGTGCTCAGCATCCTGCACCCGCTGTCTTTCAACTGCTTCAGCAGCAAATTCCATGCCAGAAACCGGCTACCGGACCAAGGCCCACCTCTGAGAGATCTCGGAAATCACCTCAGGAATTCTCAACTGGGGGAGGGACCTTTAGGTATCACCACAGGAGAGCGAGACTCAATCTTTCTCCCAATTTAGAAGTAAGTTTAAATTTCTTCTTCAAACTAGTGCTGCAATCCTGCTGTTGTCCACATCTGCTAGGAGACGGAGAGATACTGAAGGGCTGAGGTCACTGCAGGGGTGTATCTAGGGTCTCATCAGCTTTTTAACCTGACTGTCCATCTGCTAGCAGGGGAGAATATAACCCATTGTTCCCGAGTCCATCTGGCTGCACATTAGAAAACTTTCAAACGACAAAGATTCACTCACCTCCCAACACTTAAATGACATCGTGCCTAAGGCCTCCCATTCTCTGGGGCAGAGTCATTTGTACTCACTCAGAATCCTGCAGATCTCGAGGACGGCATGGAAGACGGGGCTGGAGAAGCTGGCTTTCACCAGGACACTCCGCATGTTAGGCAGCAGCAGGCGCACCGGCTTGTGCTGGGGGGTGTAGAGCAGCTTGGCATCTGCCAGGATCCCATACTTGTCAAGGGTCCAGTTGGTTTTCAACAGCCACATCTTCTTCTGCTCCCACCACAGAGCATGGTCTGACCAATTCTGGGAGACCTCTGTGGGAACAGATGGAACAACCAGAGAGAAGCACAGTGACAGATCAGCAGTCAAAGCTGAAAGTAAGGCAAGATGATTTCTTTAATTCCTTCCCTTTTCACCCTATCAACCACACAATTCCCACTTTATTTTCCTGTGCATATATTTGAGCGACTGTGTGCTTCTCTGGCCATTTTCCCCACACCTGAGGCCAAACGTTTGCTCAGATCCAGTTTTCAGTCATTTTTTAAACAGTAATTTTAATGCATCAATACCGATTTCCATGTTTCCCTTCTCAACTTCCATACATAAATTTTCCTTTGCCAGTTAACGTATGCACGCAAGCCATGGACACCCAGACACTTCTGTTTCGCAGTGAGGGATGTAGGCAGGTGAACAGCCATGTGAAGCAGCTGGCGGGTTCACTGCTACTGCCCCCCAAACCATCACTAGGTGAGCCGGAGAGGGAAGCAAAAAAAAAAATAAGGCGCAGGAGGTGCAGCAGAGAGTGCCAGCCTTGATGTCATACATACGCATACACTTTCACCCATAACTCAATGCCTCTGTCATGCACTCAAAAATAGACCTCTCTCTCTTGTACACACACAACCTTTCAAAGTGTTCCCACCACGCATAGCCTCCCCATGTTACTCTCTCTCACACGCACACACAGACTTCAATGCATTCAACGTAACCGATGCCTTTGGAAACTGTGTGCACTGTATGGAGGGCACCATCCCAATCTTGTTTGTCCATTCCCTCCAGGGAAAAATAAAAACAAAGAATATTACAATTTTGTGACTGAAGTACCAAGTAAGATGTCACCGAGGAGCAACAGGTGGCTAAAAGAAGGAAAGAAATAAAAAACACTAATTTAAACCAAAGAAAATCAAGACTGTTTTAAAAATGTTTGACCTTCTATGGCGAAGTTCCAGCTTTGATCCTCTTATTGCAGTAATACAGCAGAAATGGCACACAGGAAGAATTGTTCTATCAGCTATTTATGTGATGGTGGAACCCCAGAAACAACGAAAAGATATCCACAATGCATCCAAACATAATCAGAATTCAGCTTCTTGTACAAACTGTGATTGTGAGCCCTCTGGGGATAGGGAAATGCCTACAGTACCTGAATGTAATCCCCTCTAAGTGTCAAGAAAGGAAGAATACCAATACAAAAAAAAACCTGTTACTAATGCTGGGGGGTACTTACAATGTGAGTACAAAGCATGTGTCGGGCTATTTTTGTTCTGAAACCACTGATGTGACACAGCAGTAAGTCAGTATCAGTCAGCAACAGCAGCGCAGGCCAGGGTTGCATCGCCCTTTGTATGATCCTGTTGCAGGATTCGGACACCCACACGGAGATGGAGGGGGCAAGGGCAGAGGAAGGAAGGAGGAAAGCCTGGCCCAGGGGAGATTAAACAGGAGCATTTCATGTTTTGTAACCTCAGCACTTAAAATGCTGGGATGGGGCCTCCAGATTCCACCCTAGATCCAAATTCAGGAAATGCTATTGACATGACACTTTGTACATGTGTTGCTAAAGTAATACAGTACACAGGTTGATATTCAGAAAAGAGTTGTCTGGATAGCTTTGGGAGGTAGCCAGACAAATCTTTGGGGTTGAAAGCCTACTTACCATCCCCACTCACAGGGAAAATAGTATGTGACTCGTACCCGCATAAAAATAGGCGAGGCTGGAAGCATTCCTGGGGGTGCGGTTAACCTTTGTGCACTCGGCACCAGCAGAACATAACTTTACCCAGAAATATTCAGCGGCACACTTGTGCGCCTAAGCCCTGCTGAATATTCGGATATAGTTATGCCTATAACTTTATCTGGCTAGCTTTCCCGCTCACCACCTTACAGATGCAAACCTAGGCAGGTTCCGTGTACCCAACAGTCACCTACCGGCCAGTTTCAAAAACGAGAGCGCCAGGGCGCAATTTTCCAGGTAAACACAGGGGCTTGTAGTCCCATAGCTACCGCAAGCATATTTTCAAAAGAAACCCCCATGGGAGTGGGATAGCAGGTACTTAGTGCTCATGTACATTTGTAGCTGCTTTGAAGCTGGAGCAAACGTAGCCACAGAAAATGTGTGGGGATTTCAAAAAAGAAAGCTGCACACATGCTTTTCTAACTCCACCCTGGGTTTTTTTTTTGTTTTTTAAGATACATTTACCTGCCATGAAGGGAAGGAGCAATTTTCAGCAGGGCTTTTTACACGAGTAAACTGCTGTTGACAGTAACAGTAAATGTTAAATGTGTGAAATGTCAAACTTTTCCACCACCCCTCCCCCCAATCCCCCTTCCCCAAACACACACATCAGCTTCACCCCGCCCCACAGAACTTCCTTCCGCAACAGCAGAAAATCATCCCTGCCTCCCTTGTACCAGGCCCGGTTTAAAAATAACCCCCTAACAGCAGCCACCCAAATGCACCATCTTGCACTTATAGCAGGAGGCGTGTGGGCAGGAAAGTCAGAGACCCATGTGACAGTCCCACTTCCTGTGAACTGTACCTTCGCCTCAGCCCTGCACAGCAGTAAGAGGTAGGCTGGAGCACCCGGTCTCACCAGGGGTGGGCGGAGCCAGGCTTGGTGTTGCCTCTGTTGCATGCAGGAAAACAGACTTCCCGCCTGCTCTGTATATTTATGTTCTATTTCTATTACAAGGGCTATGCAAAAACTGAAAATAACGCCCCCCCCCTCCCCTTGTTGGCATCAGCACAGCATCCCCTTTTCTCTCTCCCACCGACCAACCCTCTGCCCAGCCCCATTTACTCTCCAGGCCCCATCTCTCTTTCCTTCTGCCGCCATGATGTAGAAGGGTGGGGGGGAGGAGGCCCCTTGTGCTGCTGCATAGGTTGCATATCCCAAAAGCTGGCCCTGTCTGTCCAACCCTTCCTAAAGCACAAGGTGTGCGCCAGCAAATTCAGCACAAACAGTAACAGAACTACAACTCCATGTATGCAATGGGGCAAACTCAGGCCTGGATCAGCCGCTTCAGGTGGACTTGGATGAAGTAGCGATGCTTGTCCTGGCTCAGCCCACCCCAGGGGACATGGCGTCACCTAGTACCCCCCCCCCCCCCCCCTTAGCAAGCTCACAAGTGAAACCAGGCTAACATGACAATCAGCGATGACACCGCTGCCAACCATAGCAGCCCCCTGTGTGTACTGGTCCTGCCAACAAGAGAGAAAGAAGCCATCAGCTTTTTCTCTCTGCTTTTCCTTCAGAGATGGCAGCAGCCTCTACCCTAGCAGGATATTTTCCTTTCTTTTAATCCTTCCACCTTGGAAATGGTTATAATGTTATCATATCCCCAATGAGAGCAGGTGACAGCGCGTTCACTCCCCCAACATTGTCCAGATTGTCAATCTCAGCCAAAAGGCCAAAAAGGGACCCAGAGCTCAAACTCTGCACTTGGATATGGAGCCAAAGGGCCAAGAAGAGAGCAAAAGCAACAATTTCACGAGCCAGGCAAGCACTGCTCATCTCGTGCCTTCTCCAGGCATTTCCCATTGTGCTGATATCAGCAGGGCTCTGAGCTGGCAGAGCTCAGGATGTCACCGAGGGTTGTAACAGAATAGGGTGTAGTGTGAGGCCATGAAAGGGCAGAGAGAGGAAAGTAAGAGACCTAGAGCTTTCAGTAAAGAAGACTAAAGGTTGATTCCTAGCTCTGGTCACTGACTGTGTGCAACACCTGGGGCAAGTCACTTTTATCTCCTTGTGCATCAATCCTAATCCCCAGCTCTATCATGCAATAAGAACTTAGCAGAAGGGCAGTTTCCTGTTCCTACCAGGCAAACTGCTTACATCACTGGAGCTAGCACTGGGGGGTGGGGGGAGATTTCTAACAAGGCAGAGAGGTCGAGAGAGAGCTGTGCATATGCAGGATGGATCCTCTGGCGCCAGAAAAGGAGAAGCTGTTTCTCAGCAGCCTCTGATCACAAGAAAGAGCTGTATCTGCAAACAGGGAAGTGAAGGAGGAAGGGGGAAAGAGCAGCTAAAGGGCAGAAAGAGGGTGGGAAGAAGACGACACACCACACTGTACTGGGGGTGGAGGAGCCTGGGTGGATTTTGCATGGAATGAATCATTTGTGGTTCAAGGGTGGGGTCTTCAAGTCATCAACCAGGCATGGCTTTACCCTCATGGCATATATACTCTGTAGAAGGATGGGAGGAGGGAGAAGAAACCCGGACTGGCTCAGCTTGTCTCCCTCAAGTCCTGGAGCCTGCCTGGTACTTCACTCAAGGGCTGGAAGAACATAGTCCACTATGGCTGTCATTAGTTGACTAACAGACTGGCTCATGGCTACCTCATCACTCTTCCCAGCTGTTGCAACCCAGACAGAGGCATGAGAGGAGAGAAACAGATTAACAGGGTCTGGGAAGCTGTGATAGGGTGGTGTAACTAGGGGATGACTAGAGAGGGCCTTCTGCTGGCTCTGCTCTGGGAGCTTCTCAAACAGGCCGATACAGAAAGAAACGCGCGAGAGAGGGCGAGCGCCCAGGCCAGTTTCCTGGGCGCGCGGTCCAGTAAAGAAAAATATGCTAATTAGGGCCCGCGGTAAAAGGAGGCGCTAGGGACACTAGTGCGTCTCTAGCGCCTCTTTTTTGACAGGAGCGACGGCTGTCAGCGGGTTTGACAGCCCGCACTCAATTTTTCCGGTGTCGGTTCTCGAACCCGCTGACAGCCACGGGTTTGGAAACCAGACGCCGGCAAAATTGGGCGTCCAGTTTTCAACCCGCGAGGCGATTTAAAATGTTTGTTTTTTAAAATTATTTTTGGGACCTCCAACTTAATATCACCATGATATTAAGTCAGAGGGATCACAGAAAAGCAGTTTTTACTGCTTTTCTGTGCACTTTCCTGGTGCTGGCAGAAATTAACGCCTACCTTTGGGTAGGCGCTAATTTCTGAAAGTAAAATGTGCGGCTTGGCTGCACAATTTACTTACTGAATCGCACAGGAATAACTAATAGGGCCATCAATGTACATTTGCATGTTGCGAGCGCTATTAGTTTTGGGGGGGAGGGAGTTGGCCGTGCATTTTCGACTCGCTATTACCCCTTATTTATTAATTTATTTATTAGCTTTTATATATCGACATTCGTGGGTACATCATGCCGGTTTACAATATAACTGAAGGAGGAAATTACAAAAAACCAGGGTGGAGAGAGAGGGAACAGATAGGAAGAGAGAAGGGGCGAGAGAAGAGAGGAAAAAACAGGAAGAGGAGAAAAAGAACAGTACCTGATGGAAAACAGAAGAACAAAATAAGTAGCATTGCAAATTATACACTCAGTAAGGGACTGTGTATAACCTTATATAAATTATACACTTCAAAAAGTATTATATAAAACAACAAAAAGTATTATATACAATAATATACATTATCTTTAACTAGTACATACAGGAGACACTATATATGACATTACAAATTATGCGTTCTGAATAAGGAGTAAAGCTAGCACATCGAAAACGTGCATCCTGTACTGTATGGGCCCGCTAGAAAGTTTTGTTTCAAGTCTGATATGCCTAGTAGGAAAAATATGTGAGGAACCTTAGCATATGGGACTGTACCACTGAATGAAAGGAGCCAGCAAGAGTCTTCTCTACCCATCACTCCAAGGCCTCTGGATCAGAAATGGGATCAGCTTTCTCCCCACCTTCCCATTAAGTGACACAGTATACTCACGGATCTTTTCCACGGTCTGCAGCATGACGCCTCCAATGTGGGTGTCACCCGTAACCCTCAGCCGTACAGGGTCTGCATTGGGCCCGTTCTCCTCCACATAGATATTCAGCTCCCAGGATGAGTCAATGTAATCTCCACTAGCTGTCTTTATTCCAGCCATGGCAAGGTCTGGCTCCAAGACACCTCCTTTGAAAACAGCAGGCCCCGGGATGGGGGAGGCATGTTAGGTTATGGCATGTAATCAGATGTCTCTGAACTGGGGAGGGGAAATCACTGTCTGTCACATGATCAGATGTCTCTGAATTTGGGGGGGGGGGGGGGTGTCAATCACTGTCTGTCACGTGATCAGGTGTCTCTGCATTGGTGGTGATGGCTGACCTTGTCTGCCATGTCTTTTGGGGGTCACACATGCCAGGTTCGTTTTCCTAATCTGCACTCGTGTCACCAGCTCCATGGCAGAGACTGCCTCATGCCCTTACCCAAAAAGAACAAGATTCTGTGCAGCCTTATCCTCCCCAGTCGCAAGCGGCACCAAGAGGCCTGGAAGGTGTCGGACCCGGAGTTAGCAGGGACCACCTTCGGACTTGTACACGGAAGATCAAACACACTGCTTATTGCCCAGGGGTCCAACCAGAGACACTGGCAACCCTACGGCACATGCAACAAGTCCGGTAATGGTAGGGAGTGCAGGAGGAGGGGGGAAACAAACTTAGCAAGATGACATCAAATCATCTCCGGTGAGAAACTCTGACTAGATCTACAAATAAAAAAAAAAAAAAAGGAAGCAAAACCTGCCCCTTGTCCTTCTGTTCCCCGTCCATCATCGGCTGTTGCCAGGTCCTCTACCCCGTCCCTATCTCTTCTCTCCTATCCCTCTCTCCACACGATAGATCGGGCAGTGAGAAGAAGCGCCAGGGACCTCTCTCCCCCTCCCCCCCCCGACGCTTACCTTTCCTCGTTCCCCGAGCTCTCTCCGCTTCGGCGGCTCCAGGGCGTCGGCTGCCGCTCTTATCTGCTTCCTCGCTGGGCTCACGCTAACCCTCCCCCCCCCTCCACCACCGCGGGGGAGGAGCCTTCGCCTGACCCCTCCCCCACCTCTGTGGATCGTCCACATGGCTTAGCCTGGCACACGTGCTTCAGCTGCCCTCCCTCCCTCACCATGACCCCACTGTCTGAGGAGGGAGCGGGCGAGCCAGTTCGGGCACTGCCAGGCTCGGAGCTGCTGGCCCTGGAGCCATTAAAGCAGCAAGCGCCGCATTAGGAGACTGGAGGCTGGGATGCCGCTTTTAGACCTTGCTAGGTCTTGTCCCGAGCAGGGAATAAGTTCGCTCCAGTCGGTTCGGGGGGCGGGGGCTGTTAAGAGTGTTTCCTTCTCTAGCTCTACTGCATACCTTCTATTTCCTCTATTTTTTCTTATGAGAAAAAAAAAAATCTGTTTGTCCTTTGTTTATATTGTTTCCCCATCACCACTCCCCCTGCTTCCTCAAACCACTTCTGCTCCATCTTTTTCCTCTCTTAGAATTCCTTTCCTCTCAGCCTCTGCAACCGATTCTTGCGATGGAGAAGGTACAGAGAAGGGCTACCAAAATGTTAAGGGGAATGGAACAACTCCCCTATGAGGAAAGACTAAAGAGGTTAGGACTTTTCAGCTTGGAGAAGAGACGACTGAGGGGGGATATGATAGAGGTGTTTAAAATCATGAGAGGTCTAGAACGGGTAGATGTGAATCGGTTATTTACTCTTTCGGATAGTAGAAAGACTAGGGGGCACTCCATGAAGTTAGCATGGGGCACATTTAAAACTAATCGGAGAAAGTTCTTTTTTACTCAACGCACAATTAAACTCTGGAATTTGTTGCCAGAGGATGTGGTTAGTGCAGTTAGTATAGCTGTGTTTAAAAAAGGATTGGATAAGTTCTTGGAGGAGAAGTCCATTACCTGCTATTAAGTTCACTTAGAGAATAGCCACTGCCATTAGCAATGGTAACATGGAATGGACTTAGTGTTTGGGTAATTGCCAGGTTCTTGTGGCCTGGTTTTGGCCACTGTTGGAAACAGGATGCTGGGCTTGATGGACCCTTGGTCTGACCCAGTATGGCATTTTCTTATGTTCTTATGGTCTGCGCTTCCCCCTCTAGCAAAGGGGTGGCTCAAGGCAATCTGCTGCCGGAGGTGAGGCGCTCCCACCCCCAGGCACAGCACACGTTAACTCCTCGAGAGGTGGCTGAAAGTTGAAAGCAGGGGTTACCACGCGCAGAGCATCAGTGATATTTCAAGGAAGCTAGTAACAGGCCCAGCTGCCCTGCCTTCTTCCTTTTCCCCCACTATTTTCCCTTGGAGAGGGGGGCAGGGGTAGATTGCAGGTCAGTAGCAGGCCCTTGGACTTTTTTCCAAAACCCATCCAGGAGCGCATTTGTGACACACGTGCTTACTGTGTAGTATTTACTTTAACAACTGCCAAAAGCACACCGCGCTAATCTTGGACAGGTACAGCATGTGAGCTAGAGCCCGGCAGAATTCAGAAAGTCTCCAACAGCACTGTCACATTTTCCCTAGCTACTGAAGTGGAGCACATGCTAGAGCAGCAATAAGGAAACTGAACTGCCTCCAGCCAGGCAAACTATTAAGACGCCACATGTTTGGTTACAGCTCTCATGGATGTTTGATTCCAGGTCTGCTGTTAAGTCTTTTGCCATCAAGTCAGTTTTGGAACCAGTTGCCAAGTAAAGAGACAGTCACACTGCCACCCCATAGCTTAGGCAGACATTTAGTGTTGTGCTGTTTCCCTTGCGTTGTCAGCGAATGGTGCCATGGTCCCAGCACTGCAACATCATTATGTAAAAAGTGATATTTGGTAGCAGCCCTTCTTGAGGGTGCTCAGGCCTTCTTATCACCTTCATTCTCCAGCAGCCCTACTCAGTGCACAGGCAGTCACCCCTTGGGCAAAGCTCAGTCCAGGCAACACAGACAGAAGCCTAACTAATACTACACAGCTACTTTATTGGGGCTCACCCCCACCCTATTAGGGTCACTTGCTTTCACTGCTCAGGGCCTCCTCTACTACAGAGGCTGCTGCTTTTATGGTACAATAGGCTCTATTCTCACAGGACAAGCAGGATGGTAGTCCTCACATATGGGTGACATCATAGGATGGAGCCCAATCACAGAACCCTTTTGTTAAAGTTTCTAGAACTTTGACAGGCACCTACTGGGCATGCCCAGGATGGCACCAACCCTGCAACCAGCAGGGGTCCCCCTTCAGTCTTCTTTTTTCCACGCAGCAGTAGCCATGTGGATTAAGGAGCTCCACAGAGATTCCTAACAGGAATTTTCCTCACGGAATTACTAAAAACTTTCATACCCCACAGGGGTCCCTCCTTCGAATGTTTGTCTCTGCTGTACTCTGGTAAGTTTTTACCCATTTTCGGTCAATTCCCAGCGAGTTTGGCCCGCGCGGCCTTTGAACGTACCACAGCTCAATTTTTTCAAAGGGCATGGCGTCGGGGTTCCATCAGTGCCCGGACTGTACTCTCACCATGTCCATAACAGACCCTCGTAAAGTCTATGTAATGTGTTCTTGGGTGCGAACATGATGTCTCAACCTACACCAAATGTGCCTTAATAACCCAACAGACGCAAGGCCAGAATGGAGAAGATGGAACTTTTCTTCCGTTCTCAGACCCTGACGCCATCCGAACCAGCACTGTCCACTTCACACCAGTATTGGCCACCAGCCAGTGACCACCCGGCATTGACAACTTCTCGGCCTTTGACATCCTCTACACCCCCTCAGGACCGAGGGGATCGTAGAGAGAAACATCAGCATAGACACCGGAAGTCTCAGACCATCAAGGAAGGAAAGTCATTGGCCTTGCCATCGTCTGAGCCGCCATCAAAGAAACCCTGTCCAGAAAAGGCACCGACCCTTTCTGCAACTGGGGCATTGAGGCAACCCTCACCCGGACAGGTATTGGGAGCCACGACTCCACCTTTAACAATGGTCCCTCCGGCTATGCTTCTGCCTTCTTCTTCCCTTCCGGAGCTGGGGCTGCTTGCTCCAGGTCTCCGTCAAGAACTGGACCGGATGGTTCAGGAGGCCATCGAGAAGGCGATGCACAGACTCCCAGGTCCCCCAGCACTGAAATCAGTGCCGGTCGCGGAACAGACCATCGATCCCATTCCGGCAGCATTGGCACCGCTGCTCTCGAAGATGGAAGCACCTCTAGCCGCTTTTCCACCGATGGATCCTGGGGCACCGATGGCTCTGGTGCCTTCCCCGCTTACCCTGTCATCGGGAGGGGAAACATTGTTCCACATTCCTCCATCGGGAGTCCTGCCGATGCCTCAACCATCAATGCCAATGAGCCCATTGGCACCACTGATCCCATCCATCAATGCCTGCACTGGTGCCCTCGATGCCTTCATCAGTGCCTCCAGTACTTCCTTCAGTGCCTTCGGAGCTTAGAACAGGACCTTCAGGAATACCATCGTCCTGTCCTCCTCAGGTTCCTAGTGGGGCACATGCTGATCCTTATGACACCTGGACCGACGATTCTTCTCAAGACACCGATGACTTGCCATCGCCACCTTCTCCTACTGAAAGTAGGAAGCATTCTCCTCAAGAGGACCTATCCTTCATAAATTTTGTGAAGGAAATGTCTGAATTGGTTCCCTTCCAATTGCAGACTGAACAAGATGACAGACATCAAATGATGGAGCTGTTACAATTCCTGGAGCTGTTACAATTCCTGGGTGCTCCCAAGGAAATAACCTCTATCCCTATTCCCCAGGTTCTTTTGGATCTTCTCAAAAAGAACTAGGAACATCCTGGTTCTGTTGCTCCAGTCAACAGAAAAGCTGATACCACTTATTTGGTCAAGTCAGCCCCAGGCTTCCAGAAACCTCAGCTGGATCGCCAATCCAATCTGTGGTTGTAGAATCTGCCCAAAAAAAGAACAAAAAGATCAAAACCCCACTCTTCCTTTCCCCCAGGTAAGGAACAGAAATTCCTGGATGCCATTGGCCGGTGTGTGTTCCAGGGATCGATGCTTATCTCTCAGCTAGCCTCCTACCAGCTGTATATGACCAAGTACAACAGGGTCTTATTCAAGCAGATACAGGATTTTGCAGAGTCCCTGCCTCAGTAATTCCAGGAACAACATCTAACCCTAGTACACAAGGGTTTTGAATCAGGGAAGCATAAAATAAGATCCTCTTTGACACCGCTTCCAGGGTATCTGCAACTGCTATTTCGGCAAGAAGATGGGCCTGGCTTAAGTCTTCGAACTTGGGGCCTGAAGTATAAGACAGATTGTCGCCTAGGCAGGGCAGATCAGATAATCTGTTTGGTGAACAGATTAAGTGGACGGTGGCGGAACTCAAGGACCATCATGAGACCCTTTGCCAGCTCTCTCATGGCCTCTGAGTATTTCTCCAAACAGCCTTCCAGGAAGGATACTAAAAAGTCATTCTTCCGTCCAAAGAAGTCCTATCCACCACAGTCTAGGACACATTTCACGAGACCTTTCCAAAAGGCCCAGTCTCGTCATCCTCGTAAACAGCCACAAGCAGTTCCTCAGCCGGGCCCTGCTTCTGGTTTTTGACTCCTGAATAAAGAGCAGCAGCCAGTTTCCACTGCCTCAGATACCAGTAGGAGGTCGATTGTGCCATTTCAATAACAGGTGGCACACAATCACCTCAGACTAGTGGATCCTTGTCATAACCTCTCAAGGTTATCGCCTAAACTTTCTCTCCATTCCACCAGACTCACCACCTCTACCGGCATGGAGAACATCCGACCACTCAATACTCCTGGAGCAGGAGGTCTCCCCTCCTTCTCCAGTCCAGAGCAATAGAACCAGTACCTCACTCTCAACAAGGCCTAGGATTCTATTCCCCGTACTTTCTAATCCCCAAAAAAGTCAGGTGGCATTCTTCCAATCCTGGACCTACGTGCCCTCAACAAGTACGTCCAACGAGAAAGGTTCGATGGTAACCTTGGGTTCACTCAGCAAGCTGCTCTGTCGTCCCTACGTCTTACTTTACACACTCTGATTGTGCTAGGATTTCTCGTCAACTACCCAAAATCCTGCTTAGTCCCATCTCAAACTTTATCATTTATAGGGGCAGACTTGGACACCTTGCAGGCAAAGGCATTTCTGCCTAGACAGTGAGCTCTCACTCTCATCTCTCTCGCACACCAGCTACAGTCTCAGCGCCACACGACTGCACGCCCCTTCCTCATCCTACTGGGACACATGGCATCCTCTGTACAGTTACCCCAATGGCCCGCTTGGCCATGAGAGTCATGCAGTAGACTCTAAGGTCACGATGGACTCAGTCCGTCCAACCTCTATCGACCACTGTCCACATCACCGACTCACTCCGTCAGTCTCTAGCCTGGTAGAAAAATCAGATCAATCTCCTCCAAGGCCTGCCCTTCCAGGCTCCAGATCCTCAAATAATTCTCACCACAATGCTTCCAACCTCGGCTGGGGAGCCCATGTGGCTGGTTTGCAAACACAAGGAACTTGGTCTCCAGAGGAAGCCAAACACCAAATCAATTTCCTGGAGCTGTGAGCAATCAGATATGCTCTCAGGGTCTTTCAGAATTGCCTTCCCAATCAGGTCATCCTGATTGAGACGGACAACCAGGCGGCCATGTGGTACATCAACAAACAGGGAGGGTCGGGCTCCTACCTACTGTGTCAAGAAGCTGCACAGATATGGGTGGAGGCCCTCTCCCACTCGATGTACCTCAGGGCCACCTATTTGCCGGGAGTGGACAATGTGTTGGCGGACAACCTAAGTCGCACTTTCCATCCGCACGAGTGGTCCCTCAACCCCACAGTTGCGGACTCAATATTCCAACGTTGGGGTCATCCTCGCATAGACCTCTTTGAGGCACTTCAGAACCGCAAGGTAGAGAACCTTTGCTCTCTCACTCACAGCCAAGAGATGCGTGTTCCCTCTCATGGGCAACCGATCTCCTATATGCATTCCCTCCATTTCCACTTCTCTCGAAGACTCTCATGAAGTTATGTCAGGACAAAGGATGCATGATCCTGATAGCACCTCACTGGCCTCGCCAAGTGTGGTATCCAATACTTCAGGATCTCTCCATTCGCAGGCACATTCCCTTGGGAAAGAACCCGCTTCTCATCACTCAGAATGGCGGGTGCCTACGTCACCCCAATCTTCAAGCTTTGTCCCTGATGGCCTGGATGTTGAAAAGTTAATTCTTCAGCCACTTAACCTTTCGTAGCCAGTTTCCTGTGTCCTGAATGCTTCACAGAAGCCTTCCACGAGAAAGGCTTACCTATACAAATGGAACAGGTTTAAGTCATGGTGTTCTTCTCAATCCCTTGATCCCCTTACCTGTTCCACCACAAAGTTTCTAGACTATTTCTGGCACTTGTCAGAATCAGGTCTAAAAACTTCCTCCATCAGAATGCATGTCAGTGCGGTGGCCGCCTTTCATAAAGGTGTCTGGGACGTTCCTATTTCGGTAAAACCCTTCGTGACACGTTTTCTGAAAGGCTTGCTTCACCTCAAACCTCCACTGCATCCTCCTGCCCCTTCCTGGGACCTCAACCTGATTTTGGGTCAGCTCATGAAACCACCATTCAAGCCTCTCCAATCCTGTGATCTTTGCTTTCTCACATGGAAAGTGATTTTTCTTCTGGTGATAACATCTGCTCACAGAGTTAGTGAGTTACAGGCCCTAGTTACCTATCCGCCTTACACTAAACTTCTGCAGGACCAGGCAGTACTCCGCACTCCCCCTAAGTTCTTGCCTAAGGTAGTATCGGAGTTTCATATTAATCAATCCATTATACTACCTATCTTCTTTCCCAGGCTCCACTCCAATCCAGGAGAACAGGCTCTGCATACCCTTGATTGTAAACGGGGTCTAGCCTTCTAGCTAGACCCTACAGCCGCCCAGAGGAAACTCACTCAATTGTTTGTCTCTTTCCATTCCATCAGATTGGGGCAGCCTGTGGGTAAGCAAACTCTCTCCTCCTGGTTAGCGGACTGCATATCCTTTTGCTATCAGCAAGCAGGCATTCCACTTCAAGACCGTGTTAAGGCACACTCTGTGAGGGCCATGGCGACTTCAGTAGCGCACCTACGCTCAGTGCCGCTTCCTGACATTTGCAGGGCTGCTACCTGGAGTTCTCTCCATGCCTTTACAGCCCATTATTGGTTGGATAAGACTGGAAGACAAGATTCCATCTTCGGCCAATCTGTCTTGCGCAACCTTTTTGCAACTTGATGTACCAACACCCTTCCGCCTGCCCGTTAGGGTTCAGGATGCCCTCTACCAAATTCCACCCCAATTGTTGTGCCTGTTGCATGTCCTTGGGTACATTTGGTGCATACTCTGACATCCTCAGCTCGGTACTCACCCATATGTGAGGACTACCATCCTGCTTGTCCTGTGAGAAAGCAAATGTTGCTTACCTGTAACTGGAAGAGAGTTCAACTACCTTGCACTGCGAGAGGGCCACCTGGCGAGCCAGAAACACTTTGTGCATTAAAACCACAAGTTCGGGCGAAAAAGGAGAGAGACTCAGAATCCTCCCCCAACTGCCCTCCGCAGGCCTCTTCAGGACTTAAACCGGGTGGTGAAAGTGCCAGTGGGAGATCCCCTCCCCCTGCTGCAGGCTGGGACTTAGCGGCAAAAGTCTCCAAAATGGTCCCCATTCCTGCGCACAGTAGGAACAGATCATTGACCTTGCACCGTGCAGCCTTTGGCCCCCTCAGACTGGTGCAGCAGCAAGGAAGCTGCTGCAGTCCCTCCAGACTTATCTTCCCTTGCTGAGAGTCACCGGGAGCAGCAGCAGTCCTGCAATAAACGCATAGAGTAGCAGCTGCAAACGGAGCACCGGAGCTCCTTAAGCATGTCTGAGCGCTGTGCAGACCATGCGGCAGACAGCCGCATGGGGGAAACAGAAAAAAAAAAGCACTGGGAGCCCAAAGACAAGAAAAACCTCCCACGCTGCCTCCCTGCACCACCGGCTCTTGGGAGAAAGCAGAGATAAAGGCTAAATAAAACGCTGTCCAAACTGCGATCAAAACTTTTTTTTTTTTATACCAAACTTTACAATAAAAAAACAGGACAAAAACACAATAAAAAGAAATGAGACAGCCTTCTCTGAAGTCTGGCAAAGTTTTTTTTTCTTCCCCCGAACTCCGGAAGGTGAGGGAGCTGGACCACCAGCTTTCAACCTCTGGCCTGGCAGTCAGAGCAAATTTCGGTCACCAACCCCTGTTTGTCTGTCCCTACAACCAGAAGGGATGTCCCACCTGGACCTGCCAACTTCCTACAAGGGAAATCATTTTGGAAGAAACCCTTCCTTTCCTTTTTTTTTTTTAAAAAGAGTTTCAGAACTGCAGGTTTTGCACCTCCTCCATCTGCTGGAGACAGAGAAATATTGAGGGGCTGCAGGTGTTACACTAGGTTATGAGCCGGTGTGAAAGTTTCTCCGTCTCCATCTGCTATAAGGGAGGCAAAACCCTCCCTTATAGCAGGGTGCATATAGGGGAAAAGAAAATTAAGCTGTGGCCAAGGCTATATGCATCACTACTGCATCAGAGACTGGGGAGAGCCTACTACCCATCACAGCACAGCTGCAGCTGAAATTCTTCTTTCCCACATGTAACTAGTGCAGTCAGGGCTGGTGCAAGGGTAGCAGGCATCCTAGGCAAATCTTATGCACCCTCCACACCAACCCTTAAAAAATTATGCATTTTGTAAAAAAAAAAAAAAAGACAAAGCACAGAATTCTCAAGTAAAAATTACAACATATATATTAGTTACATGCTCTACTGTTGTACCAACCACAAAACTGTGCAAAAAAGTAAAAAAAGATTGGAAAGGAAAATTGGTTCTTACCTGTTAATTTTCGTTCCTGTAATACCACAGTTCAGTCCAGACCAGTGGGTTATGCACTGCCACCAGCAGATGGAGTCAGAGAGCAAAGCTTCGAGGCACTGGTATCCCAAGTTTGCCACCTGCAGCTCATCAGTATTTATTGCTACGCAAGCAAAGTATAATTTTATTTATTTATAAGTTTTTATATACAGTCATTCGGTAACTTCCATAACGGTTTACAGCAATAGCATAAAATTTCTAGTACATTTCAATTCCTAAACCCCCCCCCCCCCCCCCCCCCCCCCAAAAAAAAAACCACATCACCATATTATCAGGACTAATGTAAAATATTCCTTAAACAGTTAAAATGGGAATAGCATATAAATACATTATAAAAGCATTTAAATCAGTGAAAATAAACTGATGAGAAACATTCTTACTAAAAAATCATAAAATGGCAGTGAATTTGTAATACTGAGGGTCCGAGAACTCATTGTTGAAAGTGATAAAAATAAAATGACAAGTAAAACATTCTATATAATTGTCAATCAATCATCTAATTCCCTAAACAAGGGCGAACAGGAAAAATAAGACCCTCAAGGGTCTGAAACAAACGACCCCAATACCTGAAAATCAGGTTTGAACCACAGTTCATAACAAAAAACAAAATATTATAGAATCATTCTGATAGATTCCATATGTACAGCAGCTAACCATTAGGTAAATCAGACTTTTGGCAGTAGCACCCAGGTGGGACCTGGACTGATCTGTGGTATTACAGGAACGAAAATTAGCCCTTGTCACAGGATGTTTGGCAGAAGAGCTAGGTGTAGCAGACCATGTGTCGCCAACTGTACCAGGTCTGCAAACCAAGGCTGCCGCAGCCACTCCGGTGCCACCACAGTTACTGAACCGGGATGGTCCTCTATACGTCGGAGAACGCGCCGGATCAAGGCTATGGAGGAAAGGCATACAGGAGGATTCCGGTTGGCCACTTGCAGACTAGGGCGTCTACTCCTACTGCCCCGATTTCCTTCTTTTGGCTGAAGAACCAGTCCGTCTTGGCATTGACATGGGTCACCATGAGGTCCAGTTGGGGAACTCCCCATCAGGCACAAATGTGATTCCAACCCTCCCGGGATAGTTCCCACTCCCCGGGATCCAGCTGTTGACGACTGAAAAAGTCCGCCTGTACATTGTCCAGGCCTGCCACGTGAGAGGCTGCGATGCTGTCCAGATGAAGCTCGGCCCAAGTGAAGAGGAGGTGTGCTTCCTGTGCCACGGCCGGACCCCTGGTTTCTCCTTGGTGATTGCGATATGCCACCGTGGTGGCGTTGTCCGAGAAGACTCAAACCATTCTCCCCTGCACCAGGGACTGGAATGCCAACAGTGCTTTGCGGACTGCCCTGGTCTCTAGGCGATTGATAGACCACGACCATTTGGGTAAGGACCAGGGTCCCTGCGCCGCATGATTGAGGCACACTGCTCACCAGCCTTGAAAGCTTACATCCGTTGTCAAGATAACCCTATCTGGGACTGCGAGGGGCATCCCCTTCGGTAATTTGTCTTCCGACAGCCACCATTGCAGGCTGGACCTGATTTGCTGCATCAAAGGCAAGGGCAACTGGTATTGCTCCGACACTGGATCCCACTGGATCTCTCTGCAACGTCTCAGGTGAGCAAAGGCCCAAGGTACCAATTCCAATGTCGAAGCCATGAACCCCAGAACCTGTAGGTAATACCACACTCTGGGGATTGGAAGCTGTAACAAGAGATTGTACTTGTTGCTGCAATTTGTACATCCTGTCGTTCGTGAGAAACACCCTGCCCTGGAGGGTGTCGAAAAGAGCTCCCAAATACTCCAGACACTGTGACGGAGTCAGATGACTTTTCGCTTCGTTGATTACCCAGCCTAGGGACTGGAGACAAACACACCGCTCGCCTTCCTCTTCCAACTTGGCTTGAATCAGCCAATCGTTGAGGTAAGGATAGACCATTATCCCTTCCTTCCAGAGGGTCGCCGCCATCACGACCATCACCTAGGTAAAGGTGTGCGGGGCCCGTCACCAGTCCGAACAGCAGCACCCGAAACTGAAAATACTGATCCAGGATCTTGAATCCTAGGAAACTGGTGAGCGCTGCGAATTGGGATGTGTACATAAACCTCGGTGAGATCCAAGGAGGCAAGGGACTCTCCCTTTCGAACCATTGCAATGACTGTTCAATGTGTTTCCATTCGAAAACAGGGCACCTTCAAGCAGCGATTCACCTTCTGTAGGTCCAGGATGGGTCTGAAAGTGCCCTCCTTTTTGGGAACCACGAAATAAATGGAGTACCGTCCCCTCCCCTGTTCCTCGGATGGCATGGGGACGACAGCCTTCAGGGCCAGCAATCTTTGTAGAGTGTCTTCTACCGCGGCTCGCTTGTTGCAGGAAACACATCGCAATTCCACAAAGACCGGCATGAGAGGCCGAGAAAATTTTAAGGTGTAACCTTCTTTTACCACCTCCAACACCCAGAAATCGGAGGTGATCTTGGCCCACTCCATGTAAAATTGGGACAACCTGCCCCCAATCATCCCATCCGAGGAGTGGGCGGGTCTGATTTCATTGGGCAGGCTTCCCAGTTCCGGTTTCTTGACCAAAACCAGTTTTGGCAGGACGACTGGAGCCGCGAAAGGACTGTGTACGGGAAGAGGTCTGTCTAGAACCAGAGTGTGGAATACTTCTCCCCGACCTGCTTTTTCAGAAATCCCGAAAACGGGATTGAGGATCGAATGATTTCCTGGAGGGCTTTCTATCTTACGGTAGTTTATTGCCCTTGGAATCCCCCAGAGATTTCATCAGCTGATCCAAATCCTCTCCAAACAGCAACTTCCCTTGAAAAGGCAGACTGCACTTGGAGGAAGCATCTGCTGCCTAATTACGGAGCCATAGGAGTCGCTGAGCCACCGAGGAGACCATAGTCCAGGCCACCGAACGCACCGAGTCATATAAGGCATCCGCCACATGCTACCGCTGCCTCCATACGAGCCGCCTCAGAAGCTGGCAAAGTCCCAGAAGACGATGGGTCCTGTGTTTTTGAATCCAACATAAACATGCTCTTTGCATCATGCTGGCACACACCGCCGTCCGAAAGTCCTAAGGAGGAGACCTCGAACACCCGCTTCAGATGCAGCTCCAGCTTGCGTTCATGCACATCTCTGAGAGCCACTCCCGCCACTGGAATGATCATCTTCTTGGTCACCGCTGATACAACCGCATCCACCTTAGATACCCTGAGGCATTCTAAATGTTCATTAGCGGGTAGAGTTTTTGCATCGCCCGGTTAACCTTAAGCCCCGCCTCCGGGGATTCCCACTCCCAGCTGATGAGCTTTTGAATCTTCTTCGGGATGGGAAAAACACTAGGTGGACCCCAGAGACCATCCAGGACTGGGTTCACTCCCTCGCTGTTGGAATTTTCCAGCGAGGGTCTAACCCCCAATTCCTCAAGCACTTGGGGAATAAGGGGATGCAATTCCTCCCTCTTAAACAGCCGGACAATGGGGGATCGTCCCCCTCCGCACTAGGTTCTACCTCATCCTGATCGTCGTTGCCCATATAACCCTGATCTGCAGCGGTGTCCCTCGGGGGTGCAGTGGAGTTGTTCCCCTGCTGGTCGACTGCACCCGCTAGATCCTCTCGAGCCAAAGTTGCCAGGGACGGACGATTGTAGTTTGCAGATGAGGACGCTTGGGAACTCCCACGCTCCCATCCTGGGCTCTGTGCTTCGCAAGCTTCCGAGCCAGAAATGCTTCATGCATGAGCAGCACAAATTCCGGTGAAAATCCCCCCGGTCCCGTATCGTCACTGCTAGAATCAGTGTCCATGTCTCTCGATTCCTCCGGTCTCGGAGTCTGCTCAGTGGAGGGTCGTCCCGAGAGACCTTTTCCACAGGGTGCTCAATGGGGGTTGGGCTCCTTCCGTTAGACCCAGCCGCCGAGCCTGATCTGTGTGCATACTTTTTAGGCTTGTTCCTCTTGTCTGAGGCCCATTCCCCACCCAGTGCACAGTCCATGCAGTGACAGGGGGTCTAAATAAGCTGACCATACCCTACAAGCCTTACAGGGTTCCACCAGAGGAGTTTCTGCCAAGTTCCTCCTGCATAAAGGGGCATATACCCCCCCCCCCCCAGAAGAAAACAGGTGCTGCCACTAAGCCCTAGTGACTCCCACCAAAAACACCACGAAAATTGGCCCCAGGAATGTTAGGGAGCCGCGTGAGAGGTTGAAAAAGAAAAACCAAAATGGGCTCTGTGGTAAAAACAGCTCCAGAGTTGGCGGTAAAAATGAGGCAGGGAGCCTAAAAACATGCTCGGAGTTTCTTACCAGGGCTGAAACTCTCTCCCCCTCTTCAGGGGTCTGCCTGGCTCTACATCACCGGGCAGACTGATAAAAATAAAGCCTAAGCTAAGAATAGAAAAAAATCCCCAAAGGGGCTACTTCCCTGTACCGCAGACACGGAGGGGGAAGCCTTCGGGTCGCTGAGGGAGCCAGTCCCCTGGCTATCAGGGGACCCGGAACCACACGGGCTAGCACCGCCAGGGGTAACCAACCCCTCATTCGCCCGGCTCAACCTGAGGGATGACCCAGACACTGAACCTAGCACATCAGGGAGCAAGAAAAACCCGTCTCATACAGAGCTGCAGGTATACACGACCACCATCTGCTGGAGTCAGAGAAATACTGATGAGCTGCAGGTAGCAATTGTAGGATACCAGTGCCTCGAAGCTTTGCTCTCTGACTCCCATCTGCTGGTGGGAGTACATAACACACTGGTCTGGACTGATCTGGGTATGTACAGGAACTCATATGGTATTAGGCCTATTGCAAAATGCTTAGGTGTGGGCATGACCAACAGAAAGCCGTAAGAAAATTACAATATAGTAAACCTCCCATACCAAAACAGCACTAACTGCCAACACTCAAACTTTAACTCTACTCATGAAAAGGCAACACTGCAGATATTACATCAAAGCCCTAACACATCAATACATGTATTAGGAAAACCCAAGCCAATCTACTATATATATCCCTACACCAGGGATGGTTCTATAATGAGGCAGCTGCTTCAGGAGGAAAAGCTTTGGGAGCAGCAGAAAGTGTCCCTCCCACAATCCCCTGCAGTGACCGCTTCACTCTGCCTTTAAAATTCTAATGCTAGCGAGGGTCCCTTTCCCCACCAGCAAGTCAGCTGGGAGCGCAGAGAAACAGAAAGAAGACTGCACAACTGCTCCTAATTGTGACCAATCGGTTTAAATAGGTAGAAGGAAAGGGAGGGGTGAGTGAGAAGGTAAGAAAGGGCTTTGAATGCGTGGGAAGGAAGGGAGGGGGGGAGGTGAAGGAGGTAAAAGAAGGGGAGTGAGAGGTAAGGGGAAAGCAGAGTTGCTTACCTGTAACAGGTGTTCTCACAGGACAGCAGGATGTTAGTCCTCACATATGGGTGACATCTTTGTAACATGAGTAGTATTTTATTAATTATTGTATGTACTTAGTATTGTTTTTAGCATTAGAATTTTAGTACTTATTTATTTTATTATGCAGATTTGTATCTAATTTTAATTAACATGTGTTTTTGTTTTATGTTTATTTATTGTAAACTGATATGATGGAACCCCGATATGTCGGTATATAAAGAATAATAAACTATAAACTATCATCAGGATGGAGCCCAATCACGGAACACTTTTCATGCCCAGCAATGCACTGACCCTGCATCCGGCAGGGGTCCCCCTTCAGTCTCATCTTATAGTAAAAAGTATGTGCGAAAAATAAAATAAGAAAACGTAAACGAACCCAACTCCACAGGGTGGCGGGCGGGTTTCGTGAGGACTAACATTCTGCTGTCCTGTGAGAACACCTGTTACAGGTAAGTAACTCTGCTTTCTCACAGGACAAGCAGGATGGTACTCCTCACATATGGGTGAGTACCAAGCTGAAGATGCCCGAGCAAAGCACAGGAGGTAGGAGCCTGTTCTCCCTTGTTTGTTAATGTACCACATCGCAACCTGATTGTCTGTTTGAATCAGGATGGCTTTGTTTGATAGGCAATCCTAAAAGGCCTTGAGAGGGCATATCTGATCACCCATAGCTCCAGGAAATTTATCTGGTGTTTGCCTTCCTCTTGAGACCAGGTTCCCTGAGTCTGCAGGTCGCCTACATGTGCACCCCACCCAAGGCTGGATGCGTCTGTTAGGGTAATTTGAGGATCTGGAGCCTGAAATGGAAGGCCTTGAATGAGATTGGAGTGTTGTATCCACCAGGCTAGTGACAGACGGAGCTGTTTGGTATCCTGGATAATGCTGGACATTGGCTGACCAGCTTGAATCCACTGGAATTTTAAGGTCCACTGCATCACTCTCAAAGCTAGGCGAGCCATCGGAGTGACAAGTACCGAGGACGCCATGTGACCCAACAGTATGAGGAAGTGACGAGCAGTTGAAGATACTCGAGTCTGTAGGTGATGCGCCAGAGATGCTATGGTGAAAGCGGGATCCTGTGGGAGGAAGGCTTTCGCCTACATAGTGTTTAAGTCGGCCCCTATAAAGGCTAGGGTTTGGGATGGAACTATCTTGGATTTGGGATAGTTGATTAGAAACCCTAAGGAGATCAGGGTGTTGATAGTGAGACCCAGGGAGGTTAGTGCACCCTGCTGAGTCGGAGCCCTTATCAACCAATCGTCGAGATAAGGGTAGACGTGGACACCCTGATTCCTGAGGAAAGCTGTGACCACTACCAGGCACTTGGTGAATACTCGTGGAGTGGATGCTAGGCCGAATAGTAGTACACAGTACTGGAAATGAGGGCCAACGAGGAATTGTAGGTACTTGCGATGAGATGGAGTAATTGAGATGTGTGTGTAAGCGTCCTGGAGATCTAGAGAGCATAGCCAATCTCCTCTTTGTAGAAGAGGAAGTAGAGAGCCTAAGGTTACCATTTTGAATTTTTCTCTCTGCAAAAATTTGTTTAGGGCGCGGAGGTCCAGTATCAGGCATACGCTACCTCACTTTATTGGTATTAGAAAATATCAGGAATAAAACCCCTGCCCCTGCTGGGAGAGGGGCACTGGTTCTATTGCTCGGGATTTGAGGAGGGATAAAACCTCCTGTTCGAGCAATGGAGAGTGGTCGGATGTTCCTCACGTCAGCCGAAGTGGAGAGTCCGCTGGAACAGTCAGGAAATTTAGGTGGTAATCCTGAATGACTACTGCCAGTACCCACTGGTCTGTGGTGACTGTATGCCAAGTGCTGTTGAAATGGCAGAGCCAACCGGTATGGATGGAAGAGGAGGTTGGCTTACACTCTAGGAAGGAGTCAAAACCCTGACGCTGGTCCAGGCTGAGAAGCTGGATGAGACTTCCGAGGCAGAGTCTGCCTGGATTGACCTTTTTAGTAAGGTCTGGAAGGGCGTCCTCTAGAAGCCGGAGGATAACATTTCCTTGGCTTGTAGGCCGGTCACTTAGAGTCACGCCTGAAAGTTATCTTAGGGGTGGAAGGAAACTCAGACAGCATAGAAGAAAGCTGGCACAGCGTTTCATGGTGATCCTTCAACTGCACCACAGTTTCTCGGATCTTTTCCCCAAATAGACTAATCGCCCACACAGGGTAGATCTGCTAACCTGTCTTGGACTTCTGGTCTTAAGTCCAAGAATTTGAGCCAGGCCCATCTTCTTGCACTAATCCCCACTGCAGACACTCTAGAGGCAGTGTCAAAGATATCATATGCAGTGCGGACCTCATGCTCTCCAGCATCCAGACCTTTCTGAGCCAGAGTATGAAGTTGAGCCTGGAGTTGCTCTGGTAAAGAATCAGAGAAATCCTGGATCCTCTTAAAAAGGTCTCTGTTATACTGGGCCATGTATAACTGGTAAGAGGCAATGCGAGATATGAGCATTGAGCCATGCAAGACATGCCTGCCAAAGGCATCCAGGGATTTTTGTTCCTTCCCTGGAGGTATGGAGAAATGAGGTTTTGAACGTCGTGCCTTCTTCTGGGCTGATTCAACAACCACAGAGTGATGATCCAACTGTGACTTTTGGAACCCAGGAGCTGACTACACCAGATAGGTGGCATCTGTCTTGCAGTTGTCAGGTGGGACTGAACCTGGGTGTTCCCAGTTTCTCTTCAGGAGATCAAGCAAGATTTCATGAATAGGTATAGACATGACTTCCTTAGGAGCATCTAGAAATTGGAGTACTTCCAGCATCTTGTGCCTAGAGTCCTCTTCCGTCTGAAGTTGAAAAGGAATGGTTTCAGACATTTCCTTGATGAAATTAATAAAAGACAGATCTTCTGGTGGAGAGCGTCGTCTTTCATCTGGGGGAGAGGGCTCTGATGATAGATCATCTGTATCCTGGGACAAATCATCAGTCAAAGGATTATAGGGCTGATCTCCAGCACCTAGTGAGTCTCCAGCAGGAAGAAGTGGCGCTAATCCTTAAGGACCAGGCCTAGGCATCGGAGGTGGCACCGACGGCATCAAAGAAGGCACAAAAGGGTTCGGTGACATCGATGGACGAGTCTGTGATAAAATGTCAGACTATGGAATGGATATGTGTGTTTTCTCATCATCTGATGATAATGGAATCGGTGTGGATGGCACCGGATCGATCTGTGCTCTCGGTTCCAGCGGTGGAAGGGCACCAATCAACTCATCCAGTCTACCCAGTAGCTGTGCAAGCGCTATGGGAATCGGATCGGTGACTGGCTCGGGGACCGGTACAGGCGTCGATGGAGGTTGGAAGCCCTTAAGTGCTTTACCGATGGCCTCTTGGATCATCCAATCCAATTCCTCACGGAAGCCTGGGGCATGGAACCCCAGCACCGGAGTAGGAAGCAGCACTGGTGTAGCCAGAGGGTCCACCAGTGAAGGTGGAATCGTGGATCCCGGCACCACTGAAGGTGGGGGAATGCCTCGGTGACCTGGTCACAGAAGAGGATGGGGCCTTTTCTGTGCAGGGCTTCTTTGTCGATGGCTCTGTCAACGTCTATGCCGAGGGCTTGCCTGGATCGGCGGACTGAGCCTTCCGATGCCGGTGTCGATGCTTTTCACGATGTTCTCCTCGGTTCTTTTCTTGAGGAGGCAAGAAGGCAATTGACACCTTTGGAATCGTCGATGCCGGTCAAACAGCAGCGGTGTCTCGGTGCTGGCGAGAGGTCGATGGCACCGGCTCGGACGACGTCTAAGCTATCGATGGAGTCGGGGTTCCATTTTCTCTAAATGAGCCTTACGGCCCTTTGGTGTCATTTGGGTACATTTGGTGCAAGTTACGACATCGTGGTCAGATCCCAAACACATAATACAGACCCCGTGCGGGTCAGTGATGGACAGCGAGTACAGTCAGGGCACCGACGAAAACCAGATGCCATGACTCAGACAAAAATTTAGCCATGGTGTGGTCGGGGGCCGGTAGGCCCCAAAGGGATAATTCGATGGGAATCGACCGCAACAAGGGTAAAACTTTACCTTTTGACCGAGGAGTATGGATATCGATAGGGGGACCCCTATGGGGTAGAATGTTTTGAAAATTTTGAAAGAAGTTCCGTGAGAAAAATTCCTGTCAGGAATCTCAAGAGAGCTCATTAACCCGCGTGGCTACTGCTGTGTAGAAAAAAGAAGACTGAAGGGGACCCCTGCTGGATCAGTGCATTGCTGGGCATGCCCAGTAGGTGCCAGTCAAAGTTCTAGAAACTTTGACAAAAGTGACTGGGCTCCATCCTGATGATGTCACCCATAAGTGACCATCCTGCTTGTCCTGAGAGAATGAGTAATTCAGAAGGAATTGGAAGGGGTATGAATGGAGAGAAGGAGAGGGGCGAGTAAAAAGAGAAGGAAGGAAAGGATGTCTGAGTGAAAGAGCATGTGTGTTAGTGTGTGAGAGCATGCACGCCTGTGTGAAAGAGCACGTATGTGAGGACATGAATGTATATGACAGGCAAACCTCACCTTGATCTGACACAGATAAACCTCAAATACAAAATAGACCATAAAGTATAAATAAAGACACATAGAAAAACTGAATTGGAAACCGCAACAAGCCAGACACTGTATATAACACACAAATATTCATTTTTTTTGTTTTATTGTTTAATGAAGAATAGTAAACATAATAGTAAAACCATACTAAACAAAACAACAAATACTTAATAGCAGATGACTAGAATACCCAATAATTAAAAATGTTTTACAAAAATGTACTATTTTGAAAAAAAACACACATTTTTCTTTCTTGGCTGCCACCAGAGGCTCGGGGTGCCTTCCTTTTCTTTGGCCACTGGCAGCTGACTGCAGCCTCTTCTTTTCATTCCCAGCCACCACTAGAGGCCCCAGTGTGTCTCTGGCTGTCACCGGTGTGCGATCATTTTTTTTCTTTTTTTGGCTGCGATCAGTGGTCCACAGCATCTCTCCCTTTTTTTTGGGCACTGCTCTTCTTTCTGGGCTACCACGAGCAGCCCGCAGTGTGTTTTCTTTGGCCCCTGCAAGTATCTGTTATTTAATTGGTAAGGTGAGGCTGCTGCCAAAGGAGTATTTTGGAGGGCACTTTTTGCTGCTCCAAAGTTTTGCTGCCTGAGGTGGCCGCCTCATAGAACCGCCTCTGCCATATTCTCCACCGTTTCTCAGCTGCAGTGCTTGCTAATTCCCTCTTGTAGCTTTGTCCCCCCTTTCCTCATTTCTTTATGCATTACTCTACCCACCTTCTTACTCAGTTTGTAGAATACCTTCTCACAGAAGCCCCACCACCTCCTTCTATTCTCCCTCCCTCACCCAGAATTTAACAGCTCCTGCTTTAGGGGGATACAGGATTCTGGTGGTAGCAAGTTGTGCTCCACCAACTCCTATTCTTTGCCAACAAGATCACCAAAATCAGATCAGAACTCAAATATTAGCACCAAGGACCGTCCTGTGCATACTAAACCAAATTCCCATCACATACCCGTACCTCCTCCTGTCCCCTATTCTGTCTCTCTTGCTGCTCCTGCCAGCAGATGGTGCCAAGCATACGCTGTATGGCAATAATAAAGATTCCCCTCTGAAATGCATTGCAGGAAAATTGTAGTCTATCCACCAGAGATTGAATTGGAGGCTTTACTCATGGGTTAGCTGATCCCAGTCTGGGTAACAAATAAGCTTTTAGCAAATAAGCTGTCCAGTTACATGTGAGGCTCTTAATGTAAAGTAAGGTTCCCAAGCACATACATACTCACACACACACGGCACTCTGCCATTCACGAAAGAGGTCTAAATGTAGACTTCTTAGGCCCTGTGGTCTTTATCTACTTGTTTTCTCGGTGTTGAAATGTTTCTAATTGATCTGTCATGCTCAAGTTTACTTGGACTTTACATTAAGAGCCTCATGTATAAATTTATATATATATTTTTATAAAAAAGCCACCAGAAATCCATAACAAATCCAACTAAATTTTAATAAGTGATAAAATGCAAATGTTTTACAATCAGAATTGCTGCTGGGAAGCACAGACCCTGCTCTCTCTCTGCTCTGTGCATGGCCCTTGAGGGCAAGGACAAAAGGGTAGAGCAGGACAGACGCCCAGGCACCAGGAACAAATAATACACAAGATGTCTGGGCAGTCCACCACCACACGCATCCATGTATCTCCTTATACAGTACAGGAAGATGAGGACATCCTTTCTTCAGCTTCCGTTGGCCAAGGACTCTGCTCTTCTAGCCACAGGTGAGGGCGAGGGAGAGGGGGTGGATATCATCAGATCTATCACCGGATTGCAATTAAACCCACATCCATCAGTTTCTGAATCTTCTGGGCTATGACAGGATTCTTCAGGTGTCTGTTGAGAGTTAAAAAGAGGACACTTAGTATTTACCACTTTAATGTACATACACAAAGCAGAATCCTGTTACTAGTATTGAAGCGTTGCTGTGCAAAGTATTTAGCAGAAGCAATTAAAACAAAAAAAAAAATTACCGACCATGAGATGGACTTGGCTTAATGGGAAAGAGTCAACATGGTTTTAAGCAAAAGGAAGATTTCTTTACAAATCTAAGATTTTTTTTGAAGATATAAACAAACATGTAGATAAAGTTGAGACAATTCATAATAGTATATATAGATTTTTAGAAAGCATTTCATAAAGTCCCTCATTAGACACTCAAGAAATTAAAAAGTCATAGGACAGAAGGGAAAGAAATTGGTTCTTACCTGCTAATTTTCGTTTCTGTAATACCACAGATCAGTCCAGACTAGCGGGTTATGCACTCCCACCAGCAGATGGAGGCAGAGAACAAAACTTTGAGGCACTGCTATATCCAAGTGTGCCACCTGCAGTTCCTCAGTATTTATCCATACCCAAGCCAAGAAACAGACAAAAAACCATTTAACTCCCCCAAAAAGGGCAAACATGAAAAATACCTTCAAGGACCAAAACAAAAAAAAAGGCCTCGAACCTGAAAACCCCAGGTCCGAACCACGGTTACTATCACCGAATTCGCATAAATGCATTCTGATAGACTTCCTATGTACAGCAGCTAACAGTTAGGTAAATCAGTCTTTCGGCAGTAGCACCTGGGTGGGTCCCTGGGCTGATCTGTGGTACTACAGAAATGAAAATTAGCAGGTAAGAACCAAATTTTCCTTTCTTGTACATACCCAGATTAGTCCAGACCAGTGGGATGTACCAAAGCCACATTACAGTGGGCGGGAAACCGAAAGACCCGCTCACAGAACACTTTCTCCAAAAAGTGCTTGATCCGGAGTCCTGACATCCAGGCGGTAATGTCTTGTAAAGGTATGCAGGGAGGACCGGACAGTGGCCCTACAAATCTCTGCAGGCGACAACAGCTGACACACTGCTCAAGAAGCCGCTTGCGCCCTCGTCGAGTGAGCTTTCAATCTTATGTTCTTAATCCGGCTGGAACAGAATGCCCCTTGCCGATGCAGGCCAAGCAAATCGTTTCCTTCAGCCAGCGAGCCAAGGAGGTCTTAGATGCCTTCTTCACCCTTCTTCAGACCCCCAAACAAAACAAAAAGGTGGTCCGACTTCCGAATGGAGTTAGTGACCTTCAAATAACAAAGGAGAATCCGGCGAACATCGAGACGATGCAGATCTCTTCCCGAAGCCAAGTCACGAGACCATTGGGGAAAACCAAGCAACTCTGTCTGATTAACATGGAAGGCAGACGCCACTTTCAGCAAAAAAAAAAAAGAGGGCACCGTACCCAGGGACACCCTATCCGCCGAAATACGCAGGAAGGAATCCCTACAGGACAGGGCCTGCAATTGTGAAATACGCCTAGCGGAGCAAATGGCTACCAAAAATACCGCCTTCAAGGTGAGGGCCTTCAGAGAGGCATGCCCCAGAGGCTCAAAGGGGGGGGGGGGGGGGGCGGGATCACAGAGACTGAGATTCCACTCCGGGCACATCTTACGAATCAGAGGATGAAGATGCTTTACCTCTTTCACAAAATGGGCTACATCTGGGTGACAGGCCAGGGGTCTGCCGCCTATATGACCTTGGAGACATCCTAGGGCCGAAACCTGAACCTGTACGGAGTTATAAGCCAAGCCTTTTGACAACCCCTGCTGCAGAAGAGCCAAAACCTGAGGAATGGACACCGACAACAGCACTAAACCTTGTTGATCACACCAGGCTTCAAACACCTTCCACACCCAGACTTAAGCAAAAGACGTTGAGGGCTGCCTGGCCTGCAGTAGGGTGGAAATCACCTGTTCCGAATACCTCTTCATTCGTAACCTCCGCCTCTCAAAAGCCAGGCCGCAAGAAGCGATCCTCCTGATCCGAAAAGATGGGACCTTGAAGTAAGAGCCAGGAAAATGAGCCAGGCGCAACGGACCTTCGGTTGCCAGACGGACCAGATCTGCAAACCACGGCTGCTGTGGCCACTCGGGGGCCACCAGGATTACCGGACCGGGATGAGCTTCTATGCGCCGCAGGACTCGTCCAATCAGTGGCCAAGGCGAGAAGACATACAGGAGGATTCCGGGTGGCCACTTGCAAAATAGGGCATCTATGCCCACTGCTCCTACTTTCTTCTTTCGGATGAAGAACTGATCCATCTGTGAGTTGATGCAGATTGCCATGAGGTCCAGTGGGGGGCTCCCCATCTGGCACAAATGTGATTCCAAGCCTCCTGGGACAGCTCCCATTCCCCGAGGTCCAGCTGCTGACGGCTGAGGAAATCCACCTGCACACTGTCCACGCCTGCCATGTGAGAGGTCGCGATTCCTTCCAGATGAAGCTCGGCCCACGCAAACAGGAGATGAGCCTCCTGCACCAAGGCCGGACTCCAGCTTCTTCCCTGGGGATTGAGATAAGCAACCGAGGTGGCATTGTCCGAGAAGACGCGAACCATCCTCCCCGAACCAAGGACTGGAAGGCTACTAATGCCTTGTGTACTGCTCTCATCTCTAGGCAATTGATGGACCATGACCGTTCAGGCAGAGACCCTGGGCCGCATGACCCAGGCACACCGCTCCCCAGCCCTGGAGACTTGCATCCGTCGACACAATCACCCAATCCGGGACTTCGAGGAGGCATTCCCTTTTGCAAGTTGGCTTCCAATAGCCACCACTCTAGGCTGGACCGGGCCTATGGTTACAACGGCAATGGTAACTGGTACTGTTCTGACACCGGATTCCACCGCGAAGGGAGTTCCCTTTGCAATGGTCTCAGGTGAGCAAAGGCCAAAGGGACCAACTCCAACGTCGATGCCATGGACCCTAGGACTTGCACATAGTTCCACACTCTGGGAATTGGGAGATGCAGTAGAAGTCACACCTGCTGCTGCAATTTGCACATCCTGTCCATTGGGTCAGAACACCCTGCCCAGCAAGGTGTCAAAGCGGGCTCACAAATATTCCAGGGACTCGATCACCCAACCAACCGAGGGATTGAAGGCAATGGGTCACCTGGTGTACCGCCCACATGCAGTCCTCTTCCAACTTGGCTCGAATCAGCCAATCGTCGAGATATCACCCCTTCCTGCCGGAAAGCCGCTGCCACCATGACCATCACCTTGGTAAAGGTGCTTAGGGCCGTCGGCAGGCCGAATGGAAGCGCTCTGAACTGGAAGCGACCCAGATTCTTGAAGCTCAAGAACTTCCAGTGATCGCTGCGAATCAGGATGTGCAGGTAAGCCTCTGAGATCCAGAGAGGCGAGGAATTCCCCCTTACGGACCGCCGCTATAACAGTTCGGAGAGTCTCCATCCGAAAGCGGGGGACCTTCAGTCTGCGATTCACCTTCTGCAGGTCCAGAATGGGGCAGAAAGTCCCTTCTTTCTTGGGAACCACGAAATAGATGGAATACCGCCCCCGCCCCTGCTCTTCCGGCAGTACGGGGACGATAGCTTGCAGGTCCAACAATCTTTGCAGGGTGCCTTCCACTGCGGCCTACTTGTTGCGGGAAACGCAGCACGATTCCAGGAAAACCTCCCTGAGAGGCCGAAAAAATTCTAAGGCATAACTGTCCTTTCCCACATCCAGCACCCAGTAACCCAAAGTAATCTTGGCTCACTCCTCGTAAAAATGGGACAACCTGCCCCTGATCGGGTGGGTGGGCCAGACTTCATTGGGCAGGTTTACCGGCTCCATCCCCCTTCCCGAAGACTCCTCTTGCAGGCTGGCCGGTGCCGCAAAAGGACTGTGGGCGAGAAGTGGACTGCCTGGCACCAGAGGAGGGAGCAACCCTCCCCGATCTGGTTCTTCGGGAGTCCCGAAACCAGGTCCGTGGAATGAAGGACTTCTTAAAGGGCTTCCTATCTTCCTGCAACTTATTGCCCTTGGATTCTCCCAGAGATTTCATCAGCTGGTCCAAATCCTCTCCAAATAGTAACTAACCACGAAAGGGAAGATTACACAATTGTGACTTAGAGGAAGCATACGCTGCCCAATTGCGGAGCCACAGAATTCGTCGAGACACTACCGAAGACACCATGGTACCAGGTCAATTAAGGCATCCTCCACATAAGCGACCGCCGCCTCCAGGCGGGCCGCCTGAGATGTGGACAGGACACCCGAGGACGTCGCTTCTTGCGGTTTCTGAATCCAACATAAACACGCCCGTTGCATCATGCTCGTGCACACTGCCGCCTGAAGGCCCAACGAGGAGACTTCAAACAAGCGTTTCAGCTCTAATTCCAGCTTGCAGTCTTGCACATCTCGAAGCGCCACAATCCCCACCACTGGGATGGTAGTTTTCCTAGTGACTGCCGATACCGCTGCGTCCACCTTAAGGTGTTCCAAGTGCTCAAGTAGCTGATATAACTTTTGCATTGCCCGGCTGACCTTAAGACCTGCGTCCGGAGACTGCCACTCACGACTGATGAGCTACTGAATTTTCTTTGGGATGGGGAAAGTCAAGGCGGCCCCCGGAGGCCATCCAGGACAGGGTTCATGCTGTCACTGTCGGATTCTTCCAGAGAATGTCACCCCCAGTTCCTCAAGCACCTGGGGAATAAGGGGCTGTAGCTCATCCTTCTTGAACAACCGGACCACGCGGGGATCATCGCCTTCCGAGCCAGGATCCACCTGACATTGGTCGCCATCGCCTGCATCCAAGTCCAGGGGGACTTCTCCCTGATTGTCAGTGGTGTCACCCGGGGGAGAGGGAACCTATTCCCCCAACGGGTCGTCCGAGCCATCCAAATCTTCCTGTGCCAAGGCAGTGCGGGAAGTACGATTGTCCGCTTGGAGATGAGGACACTTCGGGGCTCCCACACTCCCCTCCAGGGATCTGCGCTTCACAAACATTCGTGCCAGGAATGCCTTATGCATTAGGAGCACAAATTCCGGCGAAAAACCATCCGGGCCAGCATCATCACCACTAGAATCAGACTCCACGGCCTTCAAGTCCTCTGGCCTCAGTTCCCGCACCGTGAGATACAGCAGAAGAGGGTCATCATGGGAATCTTTTCCCACAGGGGGAGCAGCAGACACCAAAGCCCTACCTTTGGACCCAGTGCCTGCGCCCGATCCGCGTGCGGCCTTCAGAGGCTTAGACCCCTTAACTGAGGACCCCTCAGCACAAGTAGTGCAAAGTGAGAGGGTGTTCAAATAGGCAGACCATACCCCACAAGCCTTGCAGGGTTCCACCAGTGGCTTTTCTGCCATTGCAGTGCTCCAAAAGTGACCCAAGGGCACTCCCCCGGGAGGAATCAAGTGCTGTCTTAGAGAACCCAATGTTGCCCAAAAAAAAAATTGCTGGCAAAAATCAGTCCCAGCATCTTCAGGGAGCCTCGAGGAAGCTGAAAACAAAAAAACAAACTGGCCACCGCACCAAAAATAGACCCGGGTCCGCCGCAGAGACACTGCCTAGGAGGCCCTACCCCACCCGGGGAAGGCTCCACTAAAGGCTGAAAGCTCTTCCCTCTTCAGGAAATCGAAATCGGGGCCCATCTGGCCCAGCCCCGCTGAGCAGACTGATTCACCCAGGGAGTCGCGGGACAGAAGAAAAAAAGGCACCCCCCCCCCCCCAACAAAACTTAAGCAGAAAAAATTAACTTTCCCTAACGGGGATACTTCCCTGAACTCGTGGTCACGGAGAGGGAGCCTTCGGGCCACTGAGAGAGACAGTCCCCTGGCTATCAGGAGCCCCAGAACACATGGGTTAGCACTGCTGGGGCTATCCCAACTCCCCGTTCCCCCGGCTCTAACTCAAGGGATGGTCCAGAAAACTGAACCTGGCACCCCGAGGAGCAAGAAATCCAAACTCAGCTCTGAGCTGCAGGTTTGCACCACCATCTACTGGAGACAGAGAAATACTGAGGAGCTGCAGGTGGCACACTTGGATATAGCAGTGCCAAAGTTTTGTTCTCTGCCTCCATCTGCTGGTGGGAGTGCATAATCCACTGGTCTGGACTTATCTGGGTATGAACAGGAATGTCCTATTGTGATTTGGACATTAGTTAAAAGACAGAAAAAAGTAGGATTAAATTGTCTGTTTTCGAAATGCAGCAAGGTCCATAAAGATTCCAAAACCCACCCCTTGGTGCACCCCAAAACTGAAGGAATTAAAACAAGCAGAAGATTAGAACATTGCTGGTGAAAACCTAAAAACACACACAATTGCTGAATACACTAATCAATCTATCACAAGACTAATCTCAGAAGCAAAGAGAACCTACTACTACACAAAAAAAAAGGAAAAAAAATCTATGCAGAAAACTTACGTAGACAACTCTTCCACACAAACAAGCTCATAAGGGCATCTGCACGCAAATCTCCCTCCCTAAACAGACACCTACTGCAATAAGATAGCTGAATTCTTTGCCAATAAGATCACCAAAATGAGATCAGATCTCAATATTAAACATCAAGGCCCACCCAGCACATACTGAACCAAACTCACCATCACACACCCTTACCTCCTTCCATCCCCTACCCCTAGATTCAATGTACTCAATCCTTGCAAACCTCAAGCTTATTATTGACTAAAAGACTTGTGCCCATCCTGGCTCACCAAGCAAACCAAGGCGGGACTTCTCACTCAATTTATTATCAAACTCCTCATTATCAGAAGACTATCTGGCCTGTCTGCCAGTAATGAAAACGGTTGCCAGTTATGAAAACTGAGGCAGAGTTTACTGGCGTCGGTCTTCAACACTCGGCAGTCTGCAGAGTTTTGTTTTTTTTTTTTTACTTTAAAAAAGAAGTACAGAAAAGAAGTTTTTTCTGCTTTTCTGTACTTCTATTCAATGCGCTCAGCTATTAATGCCTCTCATTCACTCTGCGTTAGACGTGCGTTAAATAGGCGCTAATCCCCTTATTGCATTAGGGGATTGATTAGCGTCTATTTTTCCCGCGTCTAACTGCATCGGCCCCAAAGGAAGGGCCTATTGCACCAAAACAATGGAGTATATAATGGGAATACTGCAATCAGCGGGTATGTTGCAACAGACACATAATAAGAATGGGGCCTCATCACCAATAAATTCCAAAGAGGGCCCCCCTAAGTGACAAAGAGTTCAGGACAATGGCAAAAGATGCACAGACAGTCTGGAGGATTGTCCTCATCAAGGGAAGCAGTAGCCTGAAAAGCTTAGCGGGAGTGCTCTTCTTCCTGTTCTGATGGTTTCAGAGTTTGTTAGAACTGTATGGAAATCAGACTGAAGGATAAAGTTGAATTTTTACATAAAGTTCTTCAGTTTTTTTGTAACAATGGATATGCCCAAGTTTTGGGTAACCGTACTGTCTGAGGGTTTTAAATATTTCTGCAATTTTTATTTTTTGTATAGGGACTTGGAGTTGGGTGAGCATGCAGGACACACATCTGGAGGTGGGGACATCATTCCTTATGGAGTAGAAGGTGGTGAAAAGAAATGGGAAAAACAGGTTAGGAAGGGGAAGGGAGGTAAAGCTGTCCATGTTGGTGGAAATCTTTATTCTGTTGATAATTGTGGGTTGAGATGCATGTTTCTGGGAATAAGTGGGATGGCTACAATCAAATTCATGATCCTGGAAGAAAGGGATAGCAAATGTTGCTTACCTGTTACAGGTGTTCTCACAGGACAGCAGGATGTTAGTCCTCACATATGGGTGACATCATCAGGATGGAGCCCAATCACGGAAAACTTCTGTGAAAGTTTCCAGAACTTTGACTGGCCCCTACTGGGCATGTCCAGCATGGCACTAACCCTGCAGCCAGCAGGGGTCCCCCTTCAGTCTTATTTAAAAGCTACAGGCAGTGCCGAAAATAAAATAACAAAACATTACGAACCCAACACCGCGGGGCGGTGGGCAGGTTTTGTGAGGACTAACATCCTGCTGTCCTGTGAGAACACCTGTTACAGGTAAGCAACATTTGCTTTCTCACAGGACAAGCAGGATGGTAGTCCTCACATATGGGTGAGTACCGAGCTGAGGATGTCCGAACATGCAGGAAATGTACCCAACGGCGTGCAACAGGCACAACAACTGGGGTAGAATTTTGTAGAGGGCATCCTGAACCCCACCGGGCAGGCGGAAGGGTGTAGGTACGACACGTTGGAAATAAGTTACGCAGGACAGACTGGCCGAAGATGGAATCTTGTCTTCCGGCTTTGTGCAGGCAATAGTGGGCTGCGAAAGTGTGGAGAGAACTCCAGGTGGCAGCCCTGCAAATGTCAGGGAAGCGGCACCGATCATAGGTGTGCTACTGAAGTCGCCATGGCCCTCACAGAGTGTGCTTTAACACGGTCTTGAAAAGGAATGCCTGCTTGCTGGTAGCAAAGAGATATGCAGTCCGCCAACCAGGAGGAGAGAGAGTCTGCTTACCCACAGGTTGCCCTAATTTGTTGGGATGGAAAGAGAAGAATAACGGAGTGCTCTTCCTGTGGGCAACTGTACGGTCTAGATAGAAAGCTAGAGCCCGTTTACACTCAAGGGTATGCAGAGCCTGTTCCCCTGGATTGAAATGGGGCCTGGGAAAAAAGGTAGGTAGTATGATGGATTGATTAATGTGAAACTCCGAAACTACCTTGGGTAAAAACTTAGGGTGAGTGCGGAGTACCGCCCGGTCCTGCAGGAGTTTAGTGTAAGGCGGATAGGTAACTAGGGCCTATAATTCACTAACCCTGCGAGCTGAAGTGATAGCTAATAGGAAAATCACTTTCCATGTGAGATATTTTAAGTCACAGGAGTGAAGAGGCTCAAATGGTGGTTTCATGAGATACCGAGAACCAGATTGAGGTCCCAAGAAGGGGCAGGAGGACGTAAAGGGGGTTTGATATGGAGCAAGCCCTTTAAAAAGCGTGTTACGAGGGGTTGTACTGATATAGGGACATCCCTGACACCTTTATGGAAGGCAGCTACCGCACTGACATGCATTCTAATGGAAGAGATTTTTAGACCTGACTGACAGATGCCAGACATAGTCCAAAAACCTTGGGATTGGACAGGAAAAGGGATCAAGGGACTGCGAAGTGCACCATGATGTGTACCTTTTCCATTTATAGGAATAAGATTTTCTTGTGGAAGGCTTCCGTGAAGCAATCAGGACCCGAGAAACTGAATCTGAAACGTTAAGTGGTTGAAGGATTAACCTTTCAACATCCATGCCGTCAGGGACAAGGCCTGAAGATTGGGATGGCGTAGGCATAAGGCCTGAAGATTGGGATGGCGTAGGCATAAGGCCTGAAGATTGGGATGGCGCAGGCATCCGTCATTTTGAGTGATCAGATGCGGGTCTGTTCCCAAGGGAATGTGCCTGCGGATGGAGAGATCCTGAAGTATGGGAAACCACACTTGGCGTGGCCAGTGAGGTGCTATCAGGATCATGGTTCCCTTGTCCTGACGTAGCTTCACAAGAGTCTTCAAAAGAAGAGGAAGTGGAGGGAATGCATAAAGCAGACCAGTTGCCCACGAGAGGGAGAATGCATCTCTGGGCTGAAAGCGCTCGCTCCGAATGAGGGAGCAGAAATTGTCGACTTTGTGGTTCTGAGGGAATGCAAAGAGGTCTGTCTGGGGATAACCCCATTGTTGGAAGATGAAGTCCGCTACCGAGGGGCTGAGAGACCACTCATGCGGTTGGAAGACACGACTCAGTTTGTCTGCCAAGACATTGTCCACTCCCGGCAAGTAGGTGGCCATGAGGTACATCGAGTGGGAGAGGGCTTCCGCCCAAATCTGTGCAGCTTCCTGACATAGAAGGAAGGAGCCTGTGACTCCCTGCTTGTTAATGTACCACATGGCCACCTGGTTGTCCATCTGAATCAGGATGACGTGATTTGATAGGCGTTCCTGAAAAGCCCTGAGAGCATATCGCATTGCTCGAAGTTCTAGGAAGTTTATTTGATGTTTGGCTTCCTCTGGAGACCAAGACCCTTGTGTCTGTAGATTGTCCACGTGGGCTCCCCACCCGAGGTTGGAAGCGTCGGTGGTGAGGATGAGTTGAGGATCTGGCACTTGGAAGGGCAGTCCCTGGAGGAGATTGGTCTGATCTTTCCACCAGGCGAGAGACAGACTGAGTGAGTCAGTGATGTGGACAATGGCCGACAGAGGCTGAACAGCTTGAATCCATTGTGACCTCAGAGTCCAATGCATAAGCCTCATGGCCAGGTGGGCCATTGGTGTGACATGGATTGAGGATGCCATGTGTCCTAAAAGGACGAGGAATTAGCGAGCTGTTGCTGTATGCTGAGACTGCAACTGGTGAGCAAGAGACATGAGAGTTAGCGCTCGTTGTTGAGGTAGAAAGGCTTTTGCCTGTAAGGTGTCTAAAGTCTGCCCCAATGAATGACAAGTTTTGAGATGGGACTAAATAGGATTTCTCGTAATTGACGAGAAATCCTAGAGAAATTAGAGTGTGTAGGGTCAAATTGAGGGACGACCGAGCGGCTTGCTGGGTTGTAGCCCTGATTAACCAGTCGTCGAGATAGGGGTAGACGTGAACACCTTCTTTCCTGAGAAAAGCTGCGACAACCACAAGACATTTGGTAAAGACTCGTGGTGCCGATGCTAGGCCAAACGGAAGCATGCGGTATTGATAGTGCTTTGGGCCTACTAAAAACCTGAGGTACTTGCGATGAGATGGAGTTATCGCAATGTGTTTGTATGATTCCTGAAGGTCCAGAGAGCAGAGCCAGTCTCCTCTTTGCAGAAGAGGTAGAAGCGAGCCCAAGGTTACCATCTTGAACTTTTCTCACTGTAGGTACTTGTTGAGAGCATGTAGGTCCAGAATTGGACGAACTCCCCCGGATTTTTTGGGGATCAAAAAGTATCGGGAATAGAACCCTAGGATTTGCTGTGAGAGAGGGATGGGTTCTATTGCTCTTAACTGGAGAAGGGAAACCTCCTGCTCCAGAAGGACAGAATGGTCTGATACTCTCCATGCTTGCAGAGGTGGTGAGTCCGGTGGAAGAGCAAGAAAGTTTAGGTGGTAACCCTGAGCAATGATTGCTAGCACCCATTGGTCGGTTGTGATTGATTGCCACATGCTGTGAAAGTGGCACAATCGACCTCCCACCAGTATGCTTGGCAGAGGAATCAGGCTGCTGCTCTCCAACTGAAAGTCAAAAACCTGAAGCAGACCCCGGCTGGGGAGCTGCTTGCGGCTTTTGCTTTCGGGCCTGGCGAGGCTGAGGTTTCTGAGAAGGCCTCATAGTTTTGGACCTTGCTGGTGGAGGATAGTACTTCCTTGGACGGAAGAATGACTTCTTAGAGTCCTTCCTAAAGGTCTGTCTTGAGGGGAAGTCGGAAGGTATCAATGAGAGATGTTTAAGGTTCTCATGATGGTCTAAATTCAGCCACTATTTGCTGGATCTGTTCAAACAGATTGTCTCCTACACATGGCAGGTCAGACAGCCTGTCTTGTACTTCTGGACGAAGGTCAGAAGATTTGAGCCAGGCCCATCGTCTTGCCGAAATGGCAGCTGCAGACACTCTAGTAGAGGTGTCGAAGATATCGTAAGCTGTTCTCTCATGTTTCCTGCCTCAAACCCCTTGTTGACAAGGATTTGAAGCTGATGTTGGAATTAGTCAGGCAGGGTTTCAGAGAAGTCCTGTATCTGCTTGAAAATGACCCTATTGTATTGGGTCATATACAGCTGGTAAGCAGCAATTCTGGAGATGAGCATGGCCCCTTGGAACACTCGTCGACCAATATTGTCTAGGAACTTGTGTTCCTTAACAGGAGGGGTAGATGAGTGAGGCTTCGTCCTTTTTGCTTTCTTTTGAGCCGATTCCACCACCACTGAGTGGTGGTCGAGCTGAGATTTTTGAAAGCAGAGGCTGATTGTACTAAATAGGTAGTGTCAGCTTTTCTATGGCTTGGGGCAACGGATCCAGGGTTTTCCCAGTTCTTTTTGAGGAGGTCAAGAAGAACTTGATGAATGGGAATAGAAGTGATCACTTTAGGGGCATCCAGGAATTGGAGGAGCTGCATCATCTGGTACCTATCATCCTGCTCCATCTGAAGCTGAAAAGGGACCAACTCTGACATTTCCTTCACAAAATTAATGAAAGAAAGGTCCTCTGGAGGAGAACGCTTTCTACTTTCAGCAGGAGAGGGAGGTGAAGGTAAATCATCGGTGTCTGTGGAAGTATCATCACCCCAGGTGTTTTAAGGATCAGCAGACTGACCTGTAGGACGAGAAGGGGGTTAGATACCCAAAGGCCCCTGCTGAGGCTTCGAGAAAATCGAAGGAATCGCCAGGGGCACCGTGGACGGCCTGGAAGGCATCGGTGCCGGTATCGAAGGCATCGATGGCGCCGATGTGCGTATCGCCCCCGATGAATGAATCGGTGGCGAGGGACGAATTGGCATCGATGGCTGAGGCAGTACTCCCGAAGGAGGAATGCGGAACAGTGTTTCTCCTCCCGATGAAGCTGTCAACGGGGAGCGCATCGGAGACACGGGAATCACTGGTGGAAGGGCGGTCATGAGCGCCTCCATCCGGGATAGCAGCGGTGCCAGCGCTGCTGTCATCGGGTCGGTGACCAGTTCCCACTCTCGGTGCCGGTGTCTGAGGAACCTGGAGTCATTGCATTGCCTTGTCGATGGCCTCCTGGACCAGCTGGTCCAGTTCTTCCCGGAGACCTGGAGCAAGCAGCCCCGGCTCCGTGACAGAAGAGGGAGGCAGAGGCACAGTCGGAGGGACCACCTTTACAGGCGGAATCGCGACTCCCAAACCCCGATCGGGTGAGGGTGGCCTTGATGTCCCGGTCGCAGGAATGGTCGGTGCGACAGCATCGGGGTGTGAGCACGGGAGAGGAGTCCCATCTTCTCCATTCTTGCTTTGCGACCTTTTGGTGTCATGAGGGCACATTTGGTGCAAGTAAGGACATCATGCTCACGGCCTAAACACATTACACAGACCCCATGAGGGTCTGTGATAGACATGGTACGAGTACAGTCTGGGCACAGACGAAACCCCTACGCCATGGCCATCGAAAAAAATCGAGCCACTGTACGGTCGACGGCCAGTAGGCCGCGAGGGCCAAACTCGATGGTAATCGACGAAAGACTGTCAAAAACTTACCGGAGTACCGCGGCCTGAGAAAAGTTAGAGGGACGGACCCCTTTGGGGCAATTTCAGTTTAATTAACTCCGTGAGGAAAATTCCTGTCAGGAATCTCTTCAGAGCTCCTAAACCAGTGTCTCCTGTATGTACTAGTTAAAGATAATGTATACTACTGTATATACTTTTTGTTGTTATTGTATACAATACTTTTTGGAGTGTATAATTTATGTTTTCCCACAGTATATAAGGTTATACACAGTCCCTTACTGAGTGTATAATTTGCAATGCTACTTATGTTCTTCTGTTTTCCATCAGGTACTGTTCCTTTTCTCCTCTTCCTGTTTTTCCCTCTCTTCTCTCGCCCCTTCTCTCTTCCTATCTGCTCCCTCTCCCCCCACCCTAGTTTTTTGTAATTTCCTCCTTCAGTTATATTGTAAACCGGCATGATGTACCCACGAATGTCAATATATAAAAGCTAATAAATAAATAAAAATAAATAAATTGGCCATTGTCAGGCAGGAGACTGATTCTATGGATCTTGGTCTGACCCAGCATGGCATTTTCTGTATGTTCTTATGAGTGATACTCACTACTCAGTTCTGTTACAGTAATGCACTATATAAGAATATAAGAACATACCATACTGGGTCAGACCAAGGGTTCATCAAGCCCAGCATCCTATTTCCAATAGTGGCCAATCCAGGCTATATGAACCTGGCAAATACCAAAAAACTAAGTCTATCCCATGCTACTGATGCTAGTAATAACAGTGGCTATTTTATAAGTCAACTTGATTAATAATAGGTAATGAACTTCTCTCCCAAGACCTTATCAAACCTTTTTTAAACCCAGCTACACTAACTGCATTAACCACATTCCCTGGCAACAAATTCCAGAGTTTAATTGTGCATTGAGTGAAAAAGAACTTTCTCCGATTAGTTTTAAATGTGCTACATGCTAACTTCATGGAGTGCCCCCTAGTCTTTCTACTATCCGAAAGAGTAAATAACCGATTCACATCTACCCGTTCTAGACCTCTCATGATTTTAAACACCTCTATCATATCCCCCCTCAGTCGTCTCTTCTCCAAGCTGAAAAGTCCTAACCTCTTTAGTCTTTCCTCATAGGGGAGTTGTTCCATTCACCTTATTTTGGTAGCCCTTCTCTGTACCTTCTCCATCGCAATTATATCTTTTTTGAGATGCGGCGACCAGAATTGTACACAGTATTCCAGGTGCGGTCTCACCATGGAGCGATACAGAGGCATTATGACATTTTCCGTTTTCTTCACCATTCCCTTTCTAATGATTCCCAACATTCTGTTTGCTTTTTTGACTGCCGCAGCACTCTGTACCAACGATTTCAATGTGTTATCCACTATGACACCTAGATCTCTTTCTTGGGTTGTAGCACCTAATATGGAACCTAATATGGAACCCAACATTGTGTAATTATAGCATGGGTTATTTTTCCCTATATGTGGTCTCACCATGGAGCGATACAGAGGCATTATGACATTTTCCGTTTTATTCACCATTCCCTTTCTAATAATTCCCATTTGCATTTTTGAGTGCTGTAGCACACTGATCCGAAACGAAGAAAAAAAAAAGTCTCATCACAGGGGATAAGAATTAGAAATCTGCTCTTTGTGGGTATAGAGACCAGTTCAAGCTGTGAGGCTCTGCTGTAAGTTTCTCCAGAGAAAACTGTCAGAGCACTGACTGCATTGAGGGCTTTAGTCACAGTTCTGCTGCATTCTCACATGGAGACTAAAGATCTTGTATTGTCATGGATCCTCCCAGTCACTCTTACTGAACATCTACAGATCTGCTGCCAAACTACTTATTTGCTATCAAAGAACTCACCCCCCACCCACTCTGAGTGCCAATGATCTTCCCCCACCTCCCCATCACTCACTCGCTGAGTGCCTGTGGGTCTTTTTGCATCTGTTCCAGGATGAGTCGCATGGCTGGATCACTCATGATCTGCTGCACCTCTGGATCTGCCATGGCACGCCTTTTCACATCCTCAGGGCTGTCATTGCGATGATATTGTGATATCACACAGCGCTGGTAACCCTCCGAGGCTTCCTGCAGCACAAGACACAGAAAATGAGTAGTAACCCCTGCAACTTGGCTATGCAATCTGCCCAGTTATTCCTGTCTATGCTACAAGGACATAGCCCAATGGCCAGCTATAGAAGCTTGAGTGCTTGTAGGATATTGTTCCTTAGTCAAAAAGTAGACTTATCTACTCATTGATTACCTACCATCCTGAGTAAAAAATCATACAAGATTCTCTGTTAAGTGCATTTCTAGCACCCCTTCTTTCCCACGTCTAACCACAAAGTTTTACACTAATCTAGCCAGCAAGACTAGCATGCCTGAATCTCAAACATAGGAAAATTGGTTCTTACCTGCTAATTTTCATTCCTGTAATACCACAGATCAGTCCAGACCAGTGGGGTTATGCACTCCCACCAGCAGATGGAGTCAGAGAGCAAAGCTTTGAGGCATTAGTATCCCAAGTGCACCACCTGTAGCTCATCAGCATTTATTGATACCCAAGCAAAAAATCATCTAATTCCTGAAACAAGGGCGAACAGGAAAAAACTCCCTCAAGGGGCCGAAACAAACAACTCCAACACCTGAAAATCAGGTTTGAACCACGATTCATAACAAAACCAAAATATTACACTGGGGAACACAATTTTCGTTGAGTTAGATCTGACACTTGTTTTTGACTAACTTTTGACATCTGAATCAAAAAAATGACCCCAGTTTTTCTTTATCATGTCAACTTTTTAAGGTACAGGAAACCCTCCCTTTGTTCCAAAAATCATACAAAATGTACATACAAAGGAAATAAAAGAAAAAATTACCTGAATATACTGTTTATTTAGAGTTATTTTATTCATACAAAGGCTATATATTGTTACTGTAAATCAAATTGTGTACAAGCAGTAAAGTTCTGCTACTAAACATACATATTAAGGTAAACATTTACGCTTATAGCTATTCTGGCAGTGTTCAATCTGTGGACAATCTCTCCTGATGCTCCAAAAATAGTCAGCAATCATAGGTACATCTCATCTACCCCAATACCATGCCTCCATGACCTTCAAATCTTGGTGGAATCGTTCACCTTGCTCATCGCTGACTGCACCAAGTTTTTCGGGAAGTCAGCAAGATGGCTATGCAGAAAATGCACCTTGATGCTCATGTTGCAACGAAGCATTTTGAAGCTCTCCAAGAGTTTCTGAACAATTTTGGTGTAATTCTATGCTCGGTATTTCCAAGACAGTCCTTGACAAGGTTTTTGAATGGCAACCAAGCATTCTTTTGGAGTTCTGACATTGCCCAATGAAACGTTCATCTTTAATCAGCTGCAAAAAAGTTATCGCAGTTTGCGGTAATACCTATGCAAAGAGCTAAGATAGCACACTTTGCGATAAACAGCCTATTACCATAAAACACTCCCCTTTTCCTATCGCATGCGATATTTAATGCATTTTGAAAAATCCAGGTTTAAGATAACCTGTAGAGAAGAAACGTGACATGATAGAAGAAAACTACATGCAGTTTTGAAATCAGCATGCCTATTTAAGTCTAAAACAACTGAAAAATTGAACTCAATAGGAATTATTGTTGTTATAGAATCATTCTGAAGATTCCCTATGTACAGCAGCTAACAGTTAGGTAAATCAGTCTTTCGGCAGTAGCACATGGGTGGGTCCTTGGGCTGATCTGTGGTATTACAGGAACGAAAATTAGCAGGTAAGACAAATTTTCCTTTCCTGTACATACCCAGATCAGTTCAGACCAGTGGGATGTACCAAAGCCACATTACACCAGACGGGAACCCGAAAGACCCGCTCGCAAGACGCTCTCCCCAAAAGTCGCTTGGTCCGGATCCCTGACATCCAGACAATAATGCCTTGTGAAGGTATGCAGGGAAGGCCAGACTGCGCCTCCACAAATCTCAGGCGACATAACTGACACTCTGCCCAAGAAACCTCTTGCGCTCTCATTGAGCTTTCAAATCAGTCTGGATGGTGTGACCCTTCCAGATGTAGGCCAAGCAAATTGTTTCCTTCAGCCAGCGAGCCAAGGATGCCTTTTCACCCTTCTTCAGACCTCCAAAGAGCACAAAAAGGTGATCAGATTTTCAAAAAGAATTAGTGATCTTCAAATACCGAAGGAGAACCTGACAGACATCTAACAGATGAAGATCTTTTCCCATAGCAAGGTCACGAGCCCTTAGTAATCCTTAGTAATCTACATTGGCTTCCCATTAAACAAAGGATACTCTATAAGGTACTCACAATCATCCACAAAGCGACAAACAAAATAGCTCCCATCACGTTAAGCTTTCAACTCCAACCGCACACATCTTCCAGACCTATCAGAAGCGCTTACAAAGGATCACTGCATGCCCAACAAGTAAAATCATCTCTGAGCAAAAGAGCGCTATCCTTAGCAGGCCCCCACCAGTGGAACATGCTCCCCCCAAATCTAAGACTTGAACCCAATCATCAAGAGTTCAAAAAAAGGCTAAAGACTCTTCTTTTCCAACAAGCCTTCCCAGACTCACAATCCTACCAAGACGGAAAGTCTTCCAAATAAGAAGTATCCCCTAATTATGGTCACCATACCAAGTCCTACCTTCAGGTCTCTGCAAATAAGAAGTATCCTCGTCAAATCCTCTGCAAATCCTCTGCAAATAAGAAGTATCCTCTTCCAAATAAGAAGTATCCCCTAATTATGGTCACCATACCAAGTCCTACCTTCAGGTCTCTGCAACTGGACAACAATCTTTGAGTTCTAAAAATTAATCTTATTTATATTTTCCTCTGCAACTGGACTACAATTTCTAAGTTCAAAATTCATTTTATCTTATTATTTATATTTGGCATGGTTAATATGTCACTATATCCAAGTTAAATATTTAAATTATACAGTTTATATTACATAATTTTATTAATTACAAGTAAAACTATTCTATATTATTGATTATCATTATGTTAAATTGTCATCCAGTTATAATGTTCCATATGTACCACTGTTCTATGTAAAGCCCCCTTATCTCTGTTGGGCAGTTTATCGTTATATGTAAACCGGAGTGATTTATAGTCTCTATAAGAACCTCGGTATATAAAAATTAAAAATAAATAAATAAATAAATCAGGGAATCCAGGTAACTCCACGGATTGATTAACATGAAAGGCAGACACCACTGTCGGCAAAAAGGAAGGGACCCTGCGCAGGGACACCCTATCAGCCGAGATGCGAAGGAAGGGATCCCTACAGGAAAGAGCCTGCAATTCTGAAATACGCTTCATGGAACAGATGGCCACCAAAAACAGTGTCTTCAAGGTGGGTGAGGTCCTTTAAGGAAGCATGTCCCAGAGGCTCAAAAAGGGGGGGGGGGGGGGGAGAGAAATCAGGAAGCGCCCTCAACACCAGATTGAGATTCCATTCTGGGCATAACTTACGAAGAGGACGACAAAGGTGCTTTACCCCTTTCAGAAAATGGACAATGTCCGAGTGGCTGGCTAGAAGCCTGCCACCTACCCGCCCTAGGAGACATCCCAGGTCCGAAACCTGAACATGCAGGGAACTATAAGCCAAACCTTTAGATAATCCCTGCTGCAAAAACCCCAAGACCTGAGGAAAGGTCACCGACAACGGCACTACACCCTACTGGTCACACCAGACTTCAAACATCTTCCACACTCTAGCGTATACCATAGACGTCGAGGGCCTCCTGGACTGAAGCAGGGTGGAAATCACCAGCTCCGAATAACCTTTCATCCGTAACTGCCGCCTTTCAAACACCAGGCTGCGCGAGAGAAGTGATCCTCCCGAACTGAAAAAATGGGCCCTTGTCGCAGGAGGTACGACAGATGAGCTAGGCATAGTGGGCCGTCTGTTGCCAACCATACCAGGTCCGCAAACCACTGCTGTTGGCAGCCACTCTGGTGCCACCAGAATTACCAAACTTGGATGGTCCTCTATGCGCCGGAGAATGCGCCCAATCAGGGTACATGGAGGAAAGGCATATAGGATTCCAGCTGGCCACTTGCAGACTAGGGCATCTACTTCTACCGCCCCAATTTCCTTCTTTCGGCTGAAGAACCGGCCCGTCTTGGCGATGACACGGGTCGCCATGAGGTCCAGTTGGGGGAACTCCTTATCGGGCACCAATGTGATTCCAACCCTACCGGGATAGTTCCACTCCCTGGGATCCAGCTGTTGACGACTGAGGAAGTCCGCCTACACGTTGTCCACGCCTTCCACATGAAGCTCGGCCCAAGCGAAGAGGTGTGCTTCCTGTGCCATGGCCAGACTTCTGGTTCCTCCCTGGCGATTGAGATATGCAACCGTGGTGGCGTTGTCCAAGAAGACTCGAACCATTCTCCCCTGCACCAGGGACTGGAATGCCAACAACTCTTTGTGGACTGCCCTTGTCTCTAGGCGATTGATAGACTACGACCATTCGGGTAAGGACCAGGGTTCCCTGCGCCACATGACCAAGACAAACTGCTCCAACTCGCATCCGTCGTCAAGATCACCCAATCTGGTACTTCAAGGGGCATCCCCATCTCTAAGCTGTCTTCCGACAGCCACCTTTGCAGGCTGGACCTGATTCGCTGCGACAAAGGCAGAGGCAACTGGTACTGCTCTGACACTGGGTCCCACCGCGACAGTAGATCTCTCTGCAACGGTCTTAGGTGAGCAAAGACCCAAGGCACCAATTCCAACGTAGAAGCCATGAACCCCAGAACTTGTAGGTAATCCCACACTCTGGGGACTGGAAGCTGTAACAAGAGATACACTTGTTGCTGCAATTTGTACATCCTGTCATTCGTGAGAAACACCCTGCCCTGGAGGGTGTCGAAACTAGCTCTCAAATACTCCAGACACTGTGATGAGTCAGATGACTTTTCGCTTCGTTGATTACCCAGCCTAGGGACTGGAGACAATGGATCACACGAAGAACTGTCCGCTCGCCTTCCTCTTCCGACTTGGCTCGAATCAGCCAAACGTCGAGGTAAGGATGGACCATTATCCCTTCCTTCCGGACATCACCGCCACCACAACCATCACCTTGGTAAAGGCGCGCGGGGCTCTTGCCAGTCTGAACGGCAGCGCCCAAAACTGAAAATGCTGATCCAGGATTTTGAATCGCAGGAATCTCTGGTGAGCGCTGCGAATCGGGATGTGTAGATAAGCCTCGGTGAGATCCAAGGAGGCAAGGAACTCTCCCTTTTTTGGGAACCACGAAATAAATGGAGTACCTTCCCCTCCCCTGTTCCTCAGACGGCATGAGGATGATTGCCTTCAGGGCCAGCAATCTTTGTAGACTGTCTTCTACCGTAGCTGGCTTGTTGCAGGAAACATCGCGACTCCACAAAGGCCAGCAAGAGAGGCTGAGAAAATTCTAAGGCGTAACCTTCTTTTACCACCTCCAACACCCAGCGATCTGAGGTGATCCTGGCCCACTCCTCGTAAAATTGGGACAACCTGCCCCTGATCATCCGTCCAAGGAGTGAGCGGGCCTGTTTTCATTGAGCAGGATTCCCAGTTCCGGTTCCCTGCCCGAAAACACCTCTGGCAGGACGACTGGAGCCACGAAAGGACTGTGTATGGGAAGAGGTCTGCTGGAACCAGAGGGTGGAATACTCCTCCCCGACCTGCTTTTTCGGAAATCCCAAAAACGGGATAGAGGACTGAATGATTTCCTGTAGGGCTTTCTATCGCCCTTGGAATCCCCCAGAGATTTCATCAACTGATCCAAATCCTCTCCAAACAGCAACGTCCCTCGAAAAGGCAGACTGCACAGTTGCGACTTGGAGGAAGCATCACTGCCCAATTGCGGAGCCATAGGAGCTGCCGAGCCATCACCAAGGAGACCATAGTCCAGGCCATCGAATGCACCAAATCATATAAGGCATCCACCACATATGCTACCGCTGCCTCCAGACGAGACGCCTCAGAAGCTGGCAAAGTCCCAGAAGAAATGGGTCCTGCGGTTTTTGAATTCAACATGAACATGCTCTTTGCATCATGCTGGCACACACCGCCGCCCGAAGTCCTAAGGAGGAGACCTCGAACACCCGCTTCAGATGCAGCTACAGCTTGCGGTCCTGCACATCTCTGAGAGCAGCCGCTCCTGCCACTGGAATGGTCGTCTTCTTGGTCACCACAGATCTAAATGTTCCTCCATTAGTGGGTAGAGTTTTTGCATCACCTGGCCGACCTTAAGCTCCGCCTCCAGGGATTTCCACTCCCGGCTGCTGAGCTTTTGAATCGTCTTCTGGATGGGAAAAGCACTAGGTGGACCCCAGAGACCATCCAGGACTGGGTTCACTCCCTTGCTATCTGAATCTTCCAGCGAGGGTCTCACCCTCAATTCCTCAAGCACCTGGGGAATAAGGGGGCACAATTCCTCCCTCTTAAAACAACCGAACTACGCGGGGGTTGTCCCCCTCCGCACTAGGTTCTACCAGATCCTGATCACCGTCGTCTACATCTGGAGGAACCTCACCCTGATCTGCGGTGGTGTCCCTCGGGGACAGAGTGGAGTCGTACCACTGCTGGTCAACTGCACCTGATCCTCCCAAGCCAAAGTTGCCCGGGATGGACGACAGTCAGTTCGCAGATGGGGACGCTTGGGAACTCCGAGCCAGAAATGCTTCATGCATGAGCAGCGCAAATTCCGGTGAAAATCCCCCTGGTCCCGTCTCGTCACTGCTAGAATCAGTGTCAGTCTCTCTCTATTCTTTCGGTCTTGGAGTCTGCGCAGTGGGGGACAGCAGGGGAGGGTCATCCTGGAAGACCTTTTCCACAGGGTGCGCAGTGGGGGTTGGGCTCCTTCCGTTAGACCCAGCCACCAAGCCTGACCTGCATGCAGACTTTTTAGGTTTGGTCCTCTTGTCCGAGTCCCCTTCCCCACCCAGTGCATAGTCCGTGCACAATGACAGGGGGTCTAAACTGACCATACCCTGCAAGCCTTACAGGGTTCCACCAGAGGAGTTTCTGCCATGTTCCTCCTGCAAAAAAAGGGCATAACACTCCTCTCCCCAGAAGAAAACAGGTGCTGCCACCCAGCCCTGGTGACTCCCACCAAAAAACACCACGAAAATCGGCCCCAGGAATGCTGGGGAGCTGCGTGGGAGGTAAAAAAAACCCAAAAAACAAAATGGCCACCACGGTAAAGATTGCTCCGGAGCTGGCGGTAAAAATGAGGCAGGGAGTCTAAAAATGTCCTCAGAGGTTCTTACCAGGGCTGAAACACTCTTCCCCTTCTCTTCAGGGGTCTGCCTGGCTCTGCACCACCAGGCAGACTGATTTACCCCAGGAGCCGCGGTGAACAGGGAAGTTGGAGCTGGTTTTTTGGTTTTGTTTTGTTTTAACACACAAAGACGTTAACTTCTAGTAACAGAAAAAAAATAAAGCCTAAACTAAGACACTGATGGGGAGCCTTCGAGCCACTGAGGGAGATAGTCCCCTGAGGGACCTGGAACCACACGGGTTAGCACCGCCAGGAGTAACCAACCCCCGTTCGCCTGGCTCTACCTGAGGGATGGCCTAGACACTGAACCTAGCACCTCAGGGAGCAAGAAAAATCTGTCTCGCACAGAGCTGCAGGTATACACGACCACCATCTGCTGGAGTCAGAGAAATACTGATGAGCTGCAGGGGGAACACTTGGGATACCAGTGCCTCAAAGCTTTGACTCCATCTGCTGGTGGGAGTGCATAACCCCACTGGATCTGGACTGATCTGGATATGTTCAGGAACCAGCTTTTCTAGCCTTTCCACAACTAACAATCATTCCATACAGCATCCTCTCTCCCTCCTGCCATGTCTTTTTAACAAGCTTTGTAATAATTCTACAAAAAGTAGTGACACTGTTAGCCAAACGTTTGGCCGCCTAAGTCTTTTTGGCCTTGCTGGACAACATAAAAAAATTGGTTCTTACCTGATAATTTTCATTCCTGTAGTACCATGAATCAGTCCAGACTCATGGGTTTTGCCTCCCCTCCAGCAGATTGAGACAGAGAAAGTTTTGACAGACTCTGCCTTATATACCAGGGTGCCACCCACAGTCTGCCACTATTACTCAATGTCAAAGCAGAATGGTTCACACCAAACTAATTATGTACAAGAAACGTAAACTTAAACTGGATCACTGACCCCAGCTATAAACAAGACCCGTTAAAAAGGGTAAATCGGATTGATCTGCAGACCACAAATAAACAAATGCGGAAATAGTGGACTCTATTACCTTTATGCAGTAAGCGGGGGGACTCTGGACTGATCCGTGCTACCACAGGAATGAAAATTATCAGGTAAGAACTAATTTTCTTTTCCCTGTATGTACCCGGATCAGTCCAGTCTACTGGGATGTACCAGAGCTTTACTTACCGGGGGATGGGATCCGGAGAGGCTCCGTCTCAGCACACCTTCTCCGAAATTTCCTCCCCTCGGATCCTGGACATCCAGCCTGTAATGCCTCGCAAAAGGTATGCAAGGATTTCCATGTGTTTGTTCTGCAAATTTCCTGCGGAGAAACCTGTTGACATTCCGCCCAGGGAGCCGCCTAAGAATGCATGGAATGCGCCCGAAGCCCCACTGGTAAGGGCCGACCATGCAGCAAATATGTGGAATTTATCGCCTCTTTCAGCCACCGGGCTATCATGGTCTTAGACGCCATATTACCCCCTCTTTGGACCACTCCAGAGGACAAAGAGGTGATCTGAGACTCGAAAATTGTTGGTAACTTCCAGATAACGCAGCAGAACCCTGCGAACATCTAACTTTCTCAAATCCTTAGAGAGAGGATCCGACCTGTCCAGATCGGAAAAGGACAGGAGCTCCACTGATTGATTCAAATGAAAGGAGGAAACTACCTTTGGAAGAAAGGAGGGAATCATCTGCAAAATAACACCTGAATCTGAGATTCTTAAGAAGGGCTCCCTGCATGATAATGCTTGCAGCTTGGACAATCTATGAGCAGAAGAAATCGCCACAAGAAACACAACTTTCAACGTGAGGTCTTTCAACGTTGCCCTTTTCAATGGCTCAAAGGGCGGTGCACACAAAGCCGTAAGGACTAAGTTCAAATTCCAGGACGGACATTGCGAACGCACCGGAGGACGAAAATGCTTCGCCCCTCTGAGGAAGTGAGAAACATCATGATGCGCAGCCAACGGCACACTGCGTATGGCCCCACGCTGCCACCTGGACCCTCAAGGAACTACAGGCTAAGCCTTTAGCTAACCCTGCTTGAAGGAAACATAAGATATCTGATATGGACGCCCGGGTAGGTATAACGTCCCGGGCAATGCACCACGACTCAAAAACCTTCCAGACAAGAACATAGGACAGGGAAGTTGAAGATTTACGTGACCTCAGCAGAGTAGTCACTACCACGTCGTAATAGCCTTGTTCTTTAGACCAGTGGTTCTCAACCTTTTTTCTGTCGGGACACACCTGACAGATGGTTCTCACATGCATGACACACTGACCCATGATCATCACGGGGCTAGATGTAAAAGTACAGTTTGCATCCACGGGAACCCCCCTGACCCACAATAATGGATAAGCAGAATTATGACATTCCCCATACAACTCACCCTACAAAAAAGATATTCTGGTTCTGGTGTCATCTCAGTAACAGCAACTCAAACTCCTTCTACTTCCAGGCTCAATAGCCCTACTTATGAAAAGACAGCAGTTTACCACCAATGCATGTCCTCTTGAGAAAACACAACAAAAAGACTGATTCAAACACTTACATGCTAGTAAAACATCTCATCTCGGTAACAGACACAGAACCGACCTAACATACTCCCAGGATCTGTAGTAATGCACATAAACTAATCTGCACAGTTACACCTGTATTATGGAATACACTCAAACAGGAGCAACCCTATCTAAGAAAAGGCAACACTACAAATATTAAATCAGGCCCTAAAAACCAATACACCTCTTATTAGGAAAACAGAACTAGCAAGCAGCTATAGATCCCCACACCGAAATAATTGTAAAACTATACTAATAAGCAGAATAAATGTTTCAAAACAGCTATGAACAGAATAACATCCAACAATTAAAAACTCATAAAAACTATTAAACATTCTCCAAATACCAATAAAATATTTCAAAAAAGCAGACATCACTTAATATTAAATAATTAAAATGGCAGTCAATCAAGAAAAATAAACGTAAGCCACCTTTACTTAACCCCCTCCAGGAGCTCTCCTACGCCCCTTCCATGCAGGCTGTGGCACACACCAGAAGCAGCAGTAGAAGCTAAGCTCTATACTCATGGTCCTCTTCCTTAGTGCCCATGTCTCACTCACACACACACACACCATACCAGTCATGCCCTGATGACCAGTTTCTGTCTCTCACACACCAATCATCTCCCAAACAGTCTTTGACACACACACACACACACACAAGTCACCTTCTTGAATAGTTTCTCTCATGCCATACACACACTCAGGCTTCCCACTCCCATGTTCTACTTATATATATGGGCTTCTCACTCTCATAATCACTTTCTCCGTCTCACACACACTCACCAGTCTCTCACTCCCATGCTTGTTCTCTCCACATGCACAGGCTTCTCATTCCCATAATCACTTTCTTTCTCTCTCACACACACACACCAGTCACCTGATCTCTCTCATGCATACACACACGCACAGGTTTCCCACTCCCATGTTCTCTTTCAGATATACAGGCTTCTCCCTCCCATGCTGTGTCTCACACACACCCATGTTTCTCACTCCCATGCTCACTCTCTTCACATGCACAGGCTTCTCATTCCCATAATCACTTTCTCTTTGTTACACACACCAGTCTCTCTCTCATTTCCATGCTTGCTCTCCACATGCACAGGCTTCTCTCATTCCCTGAATCAGATTCACACACACCAGTCTCTTTCTCTCACACACACCGTCACCCTACTAACCAGTCTCTCTCTCATGCATGCACACACACACACAGGCTTCTCACTCCCATGCTTTCTTTCACAACACCCCCCCCCCCCCCAACACCAGGCTTCTTACGCCCATGCTTTCTCACATACCCAATTTCTCACTTCCATGCTTTTTCTCACACACACACACACACACACACACATCAGTCACCTCCCTGACTAATGTCTCACACTCTCACATACACATCAGTCATCTCCCTGAGCAGTCACTTTCATTGTCTCTCGCATATACACACACACACACATCAGTTCTCTGACCAGTTTCTCTCAATCACACACAGGCTGGCTGCTTCTCTCTCTCTCTCACTCACTTCCTCCCCCCCCCCCCCCAGCACAAATGGTAGCTGCAGCAGCCTCCTCCAGCCCCCGCAGGCCAAGAAAGAGGAATCCCATCGGCCGCGGGAGGCTCATGCTGCTGCTCCTTTCCCGATTACCGGCTGCTTCGATTGCTCAGGGGCCGCTGCTGCTGCCGCCGCCACTATTTTTCCACGTGGCACGGGCTCTTTCTCCTTCCCGCACACCGCATATCACTTCCTGTTCCGGGTCACGGGGGAGGGGGTGCACGGGAAGAAGAAAAGGCCAGCCGCAGGTTCTTCTACCACTGCTGCCGTTCCCACTGGGCTTGAACGTATTGATAGCCCGGTGGCAACGGCAGCAGGGAAGGAAGAGCAGCAGGAGAGACCGGGAGCACGCGACACACCTGCTAGTGCTTGGCGACACACTAGTGTGTCACAACACACTGGTTGAGAAGTGCTGCTTTAGACGCTGCCTTTCAAAAGCCATGCTGCTAGACAAAAGCGATAGACCTGGTCGAAACAGATGGGCCCTTGATTAAGCAGATTCGGAAGAGACGGAAACCGCAGAAGACCCTCTACCACAAGATTGACCAGATCCGCAAACCACAGCCGGCATGGCCATTCGGGAGCTACCAGGATCACGTCCACCGGGTGTGTCTCTATTCGGCGGAGTATTTTGCCGATTAGCAGCCAAGGAGGAAACACATAAAGCAGACTGGTCGTCGGCCAGGGCAGGACAAGTGCATCCACTCCTTTTGCACCTGTGTCCCTGTAACGTGCAAAGAAGCGCAGAGCCTTGGAATTCTTGAACGTCGCCATCAGATCCATGCAAGGTGTGCCCCATCTGTCGCAGAGGAGTTGAAAGGCTCTGTCCGCCAGCTCCCACTCCCTTGGATCGAGTTGATGCAGACTTAGAAAATCCGAGTGCATGTTGTCAACTCCGGCTATGTGGGATGCAGCTATGCTGACTAGGTTCCACTCTGCCCAGCTGACTAACAGGCGAACTTCCAATGCCACTGGCCGACTCTTGGTTCCTCCCTGACGATTGATGTAAGCCACCGTGGTCGTATTGTCGGACAGCACTCTGACTGATTTCCCCTTGACGAGAGGGAGAAAGGCCTCCAACGCCAGTCGTACTGCTCTGGTCGCCAGACGATTGATTATCCATCGAGATTCCTCTGGAGACCATCGCCCTTGCACTGATTTCCACAGACAAACTGCTACCCATCCAGAGAGGCTGGCATCCGTGGTGACTACCATCCATTCCGGAACCACCAAGGGAATGCCATGACTCAAACTGTCAGAGAGCTGCCACCAATCCAGACTGGACACCGCAGCCTCCATCAGCGGAAGGAGTCTATGGAATTGTTCGGAAACTGAACTCCAATGGGAAAGTAATGCTGATTGCAACGGTCACATGTGAGCGAAGGCCCATGGCACCAGGTCCAGAGTCGAGGTCATGGAGCCTAGAACTTGCAAGTAATCCCAGACTTTCGGAGGACTTTTGGACACAAAAATCTGCACCTGCCCCTGTAACTTGGTCATGCGGTCGGACGCCAGGAAAACTCTCCCCTGCTGGGTGTCTAACAAGGCTCCCAAAAATTCCAATGATTGCGAGGAGACCAAATGTCTTTTGGCCCTGTTGACCACCCAGCCAAGTGTCTTCAACAATTGCAGCACGCGCTGGACAGCTGCCTGGCAAAGAGCTTCCAACTTTGCCCGAATGAGCCAATCGTCCAAATACGGATGCACCAGCAAGCCTTCTCGGCGAAGCTGTTCTGCCACCAGCACCATTATTTTGGTGAACGTCCTGGGGGCTGTAGCAAGGCTGAAAGGCAGAACTTGAAACTGGTAGTGCCGCCCCAGAATGGCAATCTCAGAAATTTCTGATGATCCTCCCTGATCCCGATATGCAAATACGCCTCCATCAGGTCCAGAGACGCCAGGAACTCTCCTGGGCGAACAGAGGCGATGACTGAATGCAGCGACTCCATTTGGAAGCGGGGATTCTGAAGGCATCTGTTGACCCGCTTTAAATAGAGTATTGGCTGAAAGGACCCCTCTTTCTTGGGGACGGCGAAGTAAATGGAGTAACGGACCCCGTCGCTGAACTGTTGGAGGAACCGGGACAATCCCGTCCAGGTCGAGAAGGTGCTGCAAGGTTTGCTTTACCGCCTGACGCTTTTCAGCGTAACTGCATGGTGAGACCAGGCACCATGGCTGGGGTCGACGTACAAAATCTAAAAAGCGTAGCCATGTTTCATCACAGAGAGCCCCCATTGGTCAGATGTGATTTTGGCCCATTCCTCATAAAACAGAGACAGTCTGCCCCCTACCACTGGAACCGAGGAATGGACTGGCTGGCCATCATTGTGAGGCTCTCTCGCCTGTGGAAGCCTGGGAAGTACTGGTCTGCCGAAACGCCGCCCCCGAAATGGTTGAGACCATGCTTGCCGTCTTCCAGAACTCTGCCGAAAGGAAGAAGCAGGCGTAAGGGGCGCGCGAGATCTTTGACCGCCGCGGAATCGGGACCTGGAAGAAAAGGCTCCTCTGGATCTTGGTCTGTCTTCCGGCAGCCTGTGAACCTTATTCTCGCCCAAAGACTGAATCATGTCTTCCAGCTCCTTTCCAAACAGTAGTTTTCCTTTAAAAGGCAAAGATCCCAACTGGGATTTGGACGAAACATCCGCCGACCAGTTCCGTAACCACAATAATTTCCGGGCCGAAACAGCCGAGACCATGGAGCGAGCGGAAGTCCGTAAAAGATCATAAAGGGCATCTGCACTATAAGCCTCCACTGCCTTGAGGCGGCCTGTCTGATGAGCTTCTTTCTCAGATACAGCCTCGTTTGCCTGCAGCTGCTGCACCCAGTGGAGTCCTGCCCTTAAGCCAAAATTGCTGCACATCGCCGCCCGGACTCCCAGTGCAGAGACCTCAAAAATCTTAAGCTGCAGCTCCAGCTTTCAATCCTGCAGATCCTTGACAGCCGTGGATCCCGTGACTGGGATAGTAGTTTTCTTCGTGACCGCAGACACTGCTGCATCCACTTTTGGAACTCGAAGAATCTCCAAAGCCTCCTCCAGCAGGGGATAACGCTTATCCATTGCTTTCATGACCTTTAACCCCAAATTTGGGGTATCCCATTCACGGCTTGACAGTCCCATATCGCTGACGGAGATGACCCTAAGGTGGTCTGCCTGTTCCGGAAGGAGGAACTTGGCCTTCTCATTCCTGTCATTTTGGGGGGGGTTAAGAATTGAAGCACCTCCAGAAGAGTCTCGCTTAGGGTCTATGGATCCTGTGTTGGGCCTGAGAGGTCCTCCTACAGCATTTCCCTTCCATTTCTCGGCTACGGACCTGCTCTTCCGTGAATGGGATACCCCAAATTTGGGGTTAAAGGTCATGAAAGCAATGGATAAGCGTTATCCCCTGCTGGAGGAGGCGTGTGTGATTGAGAGAAACTGGTCAGAGAACTGATGTCAAGCAGGTTCCTGCTGCAAATCCCCGTCGCCCTCTACCCCCCTCGGGGGCTGGGCCGGTAAGTCTGGACTCTCCTGGTCTGGGGTATTAGAGGACGTGTCCGAATCCTCCTGCGGTGCCCTGGACCGTAAAGGATGTTTTGCCTTTATGGACTTTTCATGCTCCGCAGAGCGGGGCCGCTCCCCCCCCCCCCCCTCTGAGGGTGGAACTATAAAACCACGGGTATAGAAGCCTGCTTTCTTGTAGCTTTCCTGGCCTTAAAAGCCTTATGCATCTCTATAATAAAATCTGCCGAAAAAGAAGAGGCCTCAGAATCAGTCCCTGTATCCTCCCCTTGCTTCTTAGGGTCTGATCTGACAGGGGAAGCAGGCCGCGGAGCGGGCTGCTGGGGAGACAGAGGGGCGGGAAATTCCCTTCCCCCATCGCAAATGGATCTGCTGAGGAGCCCGAGTCTAAAATGGCGCCTGTTCCCGTGCTCAGTGGCAAGGGCCTTGAGGTAGACACTGGCACCTCCCCGAATGCGATTGCCACCGAACTTCTGCGAAGAATCACTCTCCCAACGGGCTCGGACGTTCTCACCTCCGGGGATGCAGGCTGAACACAGCCCATCCCTCAAGAGGCGCGCGACAAAACGGACCGTGCGGCATGAGGGAACCGGTGAAGAAAAATAAAACTTTTTTTTTTTTTTAAACCGAGAAAGATGGCGCTCTGCGCCGACCGACCGCCGAAAGGAAAGGCAGAAAGGAAAAAGAGTGCCCCAAGAACCCGCAAAGAATCTGATTAGCTTTATTTCAATTTTTTTTTTTTTTTTTTAAATCAATCCAACCTGTCCAGAGACACATGGGTCCGGGTCCTGAAGTGGTCCTGTGGGGTGAGTGATCCGGGCTCCCTGGTATCACCCCAAGCTGGGCTGCCCCGAGGCAAAGGAAGGACCCTCGACCCTGAGCCGCAGCTGCCTTCAAAGACCAGGGGGGATGGTCCCCTCAAGACCTGCCAACTCCCTGGGAGGCTGAAGGACGGACTCCTTTTGCTTGGTGCTCCTCTTATCTTTTGTTTTTTGTTTGTTTTTTTTAATGAGAACTATCACTTTTTTTTTTTTTTTTTTTAAAGAATCAGCACAGACAGTGTTGCACCCCCATTATCTGCTGGAGACACAGTAATACTGGCAGACTGTGGGTGGCACCCCGGTATATAAGGCAGAGTCTGTCAAAACTTTGTCTCCATCTGCTAGAGGGAAGGCAAAACCCAGGAGTCTGGACTGATCTGGGTATGTACAAGAAACTAACCAGTACCACCAACAGGTTTGTGGGGAGCTGTAGTCCAGTTGGTTCTAGCAGGCTACCTGTGGCCTATAGCACCACCAAGCTGTGCTTCTTTCTCTGGCTTTGTTTTCTCTTCTCCCCTGGCCTTTACTCTTTACAGAATGAAGTGTGGCTCATTTGGTAGGAACATAATAGGGAGATTGCAGTATTGCAAAGTAATAGAACATGACAACAAGGTCCATAAGACCTATCTAACCTAGCCAACCTCATTTCGGGTGCAATGCCACAGACCACAACTATGGCACCAGCAGGTGAACTCAAGAAATGGCTGTCCTTGTTCCCTTCCCAGTTTCTGCTCTCTCTCTCTCCCCCCCCCCCCCCCCCCCCCCCCAAACAAGCTGCCTCCACCCCTACAAACCTTGCAGGCAGAGTCCAGGTCCAGTGCCTTCTGATAAACATCCATAGCTTTGCTGTAATCCTTCATGGCCTCCAGTGCAGCTGCTTTCCGGGTGTAACCCTTTACTGCAAGGCAGAAGAGAACACAACCACATATTAACACGACACATTCACTCCCACACAGAACCTCTGCCCACAACATCCTGTCTCCATAATTGTGCTGCCTTCACAGCAGTGAAGAACACAAGGTGTTGGCAGTGAAATTTAGAGCGTTTGTCCCACCCTCTGCTTCCTACAGTAAAGCAAAATTGCTTACCTGTAACATGTTTTCCCCGTGGATACTAAAGCAAGATACACCACACAAGATGGGTGATTTTATCCAACTGCACCGAGTCAGGTCACTTTTCTCTCAAAACCCAGAAAAGTTCAACTTTGCTTTTTAGCAGGTATGGGCCCCTCCTGCGATAACATCCCCAACACCTGAGTTTCCTCACTCTTTTTCCAAGCTATGTAAACTTCCCAGGGAGGGGGGGAATTGTGTGACCATTTGTTTTGCTATTCACAGAGAACACTTGTTACAGGTAAGCAATTTTGCTTTCTCCATGGACAAGCATAAACTATCACACAAGACTGGACTTCCCAGCTCTGAAGTAGTTTTGCATTTAAATGATTTCTTTGTAAGCCATCATGTATTTTGCAGGAAGTTTGGTTTGATTATTTTAAAATGTTTTTAGCAGTGCTTGTCCACCTACATTATCTTTACTTAAGTCCTTATCCAGACAGTAATGTTTTGTAAAAAGTAGGTATAGTTGAACATGTGGCAGCTTTGCAGAAATCCTGGCTTGTTATCAAATTGTGGGTCAACGATGCGGCCACTGCTCTGACCTAATGCACTTTTACTGCGTGTGGTATTTCATGGTAATGAAAGCAGATAAAGACCAAGAGGCCCATCGACTCTGCCCAACAATTTGCTTATGGTAGTAACTGCCGCTCCATTCAAGTTACCGCCATGCATTTTGTTAAGGGTAGTAACTGCTACTCCATGCAGGTTATTCCTGTGCATTCTATTAATGGTAGTAACTGCCGCTCCATTCATGCAGGTTTCCAAACCAACGAGAAACACTGTGCTAACCATCTAGCAGGCCAATACAGTAAAGTGCGGCTGCGGTTACCCTGCTTCTAACCCGCTTTCTACTCACAATTTGGCCGCGTTAGTCCAACCTGCGATTCACTATCCCTTTTAACCCAACCTTACCGCCTCTTTAAATCAATGGGTAACCCTTTCCGCTTGCGGCATGTATATGAGATGTAAACGATCGGATTAGCTATTCCCTCCCATACAGTAACGCGCGCCCCGATTATCGCTTTTTAAACCTGCAGTTTTGCTGCGCGTTTAACCTGCTAATTTACCGCCTACCCCTACCCCTGCGTTAGTGTGGAGCATCAGGCAAGCCGAGACAAAATTTCACGGGCCACGGAGCAGCCCCAGCCAGCCCTGCTTCACTGCCTGACCCCCTCACTCCCCGGGACAAGACCAAAGTGAATCGGGCAAACTTTCCGCCAGCCCCCACTCACCTGCCATGGCCGCGTCCATCTCCCGCGCTGACAGCTCCGGAGCAGCCCCAGTCCTCTCTCCCCTCCTCCCGGGGACAGCCGGCGGCGAGAGCGGGCGCTCCCCATGGCTCCCTATTCTCTAAAAGGTAATGTGCACGCCGTGGCCTGGTGGAAAGTTTGCCCGATTCACTTCGGTCTTGTCCCAGGGAGTTAGGGGGTCAGGCAGTGAAGCGGGGCTGGCTGGGGCTGCTCCGGACCTGTCAGCACGGGAGATGGACGCGGCCAGGGCAGGTGAGCTGGGGCTGGCGGAAAGTTTGGGGGGGAGTTAGGGGGTCAGTCAGCCCTTCTCTTGTATCCAACTTCCTGGTACCTGTCATTGCAAATGTTATTTGAAATGACAGGTACCAGCGCACCCAGGATACTGTATAGGCGCTGTATAGCACCTATACAGTAAAATGGATTGTGCTTCATGAACGCGCGTTGGACGCAGCTTGCATTTGCATGCCATTTAAGTACAATATCGAGCGGTATGTGATCCAGAGTGTGCGTGCGGCAAACGCGGGTGCGCCCTGCACTAACGCACCTTACTGTATCGGCCCGTAGATAAGGAAAATGTATCTGTTAATTTTCTTTTCAATTAGACTTGCTACAGTTATCCACAAGTGGTTGTTTCCCCTAACCAGCAGATGGAGCCGTTTTTCTAGCGTGACATCGTCAATACTTAGGGGTGGTGCAGTTTGGAAAGAAACCAGTATACAAATTGACAAAGCTCCAAATCACACCTTCCCTTAATGACATATAATTGCTCACAATCTAAATAGGCCATACAGTTAACCTGAGGAGAAAATCCCCTTTAGACCCCAAACCTATCCTGAATTTACAATGAAAGAAATGATCAATGTAGAAAGGACAGAAAGGAGACAATAACTATATACAAAAGACTGAACACTAATCCACTAAAATTCCCATGCAAAGAGGACTTGCTTCCCAGGCAGGTCCTGGACTGGTGTAGTAGGACTAATATGGAAATTAACAGGTAAATTTCTCCTTCCACCTCATCCTGCTACACTAGGTCCATCATTCACAAGTGGGAAGTACAAAAGCCCTACTGACCCAAGTGGAGAAAAAGCAAGAGCCATTTTGAGAACTCAAGCCCCATAGAGTCCTTTTGGCCAAAACATCCAGTCTGTAATGCTTCACGAAACTATGCAAGGCAGACCATAACACTGCTCTGCCCAAGATGACTGCTCTCTTATAGAATGCAGACATAAGAAAATGCCATACTGGGTCAGACCAAGGATCCATCAAGCCCAGCATCCTGTTTCCAACAGTGGCCAATCCAGGCCATAAGAACCTGGCAAGTACCCAAAAACTAAGTCTATTCCATGTAACCATTGCTAATGGCAGTGGCTATTCTCTAAGTGAACTTTATAGCAGGTAATGGACTTCTCCTCCAAGAACTTATCCAATCCTTTTTTAAACACAGCTATACTAAGTGCACTAACCACATCCTCTGGCAACAAATTCCAGAGTTTAATTGTGCATTGAGTAAAAAAGAACTTTCTCCGATTAGTTTTAAATGTGCCCCATGCTAACTTCATGGAGTGCCCCCTAGTCTTTCTACTATCCGAAAGAGTAAATAACCGATTCACATCTACCCGTTCTAGACCTCTCATGATTTTAAACACCTCTATCATATCCCCCCCTCAGTCGTCTCTTCTCCAAGCTGAAAAGTCCTAACCTCTTTAGTCTTTCCTCATAGGGGAGTTGTTCCATTCCCCTTATTTTGGTAGCCCTTCTCTGTACCTTCTCCATTGCAATTATATCTTTTTTGAGATGCGGCGACCAGAACTGTACACAGTATTCAAGGTGCGGTCTCACCATGTAGCGATACAGAGGCATTATGACATTTTCCGTTTTATTCACCATTCCCTTTCTAATAATTCCCAACATTCTGTTTGCTTTTTTGACTGCCGCAGCACACTGAACCAACGATTTCAATGTGTTATCCACTATGACACCTAGATCTCTTTCTTGGGTTGTAGCACCTAATATGGAACCCAACATTGTGTAATTATAGCATGGGTTATTTTTCCCTATATGCATCACCTTGCACTTATCCACATTAAATTTCATCTGCCATTTGGATGCCCAATTTTCCAGTCTCACAAGGTCTTCCTGCAATTTATCACAATCTGCTTGTGATTTAACTACTCTGAACAATTTTGTGTCATCTGCAAATTTGATTATCTCACTCGTCGTATTTCTTTCCAGATCATTTATAAATATATTGAAAAGTAAGGGTCCCAATACAGATCCCTGAGGCACTCCACTGTCCACTCCCTTCCACTGAGAAAATTGTCCATTTAATCCTACTCTGTTTCTTGTCTTTTAGCCAGTTTGCAATCCATGAAAGGACATCGCCATCTATCCCACGACTTTTTACTTTTCCTAGAAGCCTCTCATGAGGAACTTTGTCAAACCCCTTCTGAAAATCCAAGTATACTATATCTACCAATTCACCTTTATCCACATGTTTATTAACTCCTTCAAAAAACTGAAGCAGATTTGTGAGGCAAGACTTGCCCTGGGTAAAGCCATGCTGACTTTGTTCCATTAAACCATGTCTTTCTATATGTTCTGTGATTTTGATGTTTAGAACACTTTCCACTATTTTTCCTGGCACTGAAGTCAGGCTAACCGGTCTGTAGTTTCCTGGATCGCCCCTGGAGCCCTTTTAAATATTGGGGTTACATTAGCTATCCTTCAGTCTTCAGGTACAATGGATGATTTTAATGATAAGTTACACATTTTTACTAATAGGTCTGAAATTTCATTTTTTAGTTCCTTCAGAACTCGGGGGTGTATACCATCCGGTCCAGGTGATTTACTACTCTTCAGTTTGTCAATCAGGCCTACCACATCTTCTAGGTTCACCGTGATTTGATTCAGTCCATCTGAATCATTACCTATGAAAACCTTCTCCATTACGGGTACCTCCCCAACATCCTTTTCAGTAAACACCGAAGCAAAGAAATCATTTAATCTCTCCGCGATGGCCTTATCTTCTCTAAGTGCCCCTTTAACCCCTCGATCATCTAACGGTCCAACTGACTCCCTCACAGGCTTTCTGCTTCGGATATATTTTAAAAAGTTTTTACTGTGAGTTTTTGCCTCTACAGCCAACTTCTTTTCAAATTCTCTCTTAGCCTGTCTTATCAATGTCTTACATTTAACTTGCCAATGTTTATGCTTTATCCTATTTTCTTCTGTTGGATCCTTCTTCCAATTTTTGAATGAATATCTTTTGGCTAAAATAGCTTCTTTCACCTCCCCTTTTAACCATGCCGGTAATCGTTTTGCCTTCTTTCCACCTTTCTTAATGTGTGGAATACATCTGGACTGTGCTTCTAGAATGGTATTTTTTAACAATGACCACGCCTCTTGGACATTTTTTACTTTTGTAGCTACCCCTTCCAGTTTTTTCCTAACAATTTTTCTCATTTTATCAAAGTTTCCCTTTTGAAAGTTTAGCACGAGAGCCTTGGAGGCTGTCAGAAAGTACTTAGGCTGAGACAATCACCACCCTGATCCACCGCACCAGAGTGGCCATAGAAGCCACTTCCCCTTTACACAGCCCCCCCAAACAAGATGAAGAGTCTGCTGGACTTGCGAAAGGGATTAGTTGTCTTTAGATACCAAAGGAGCAACCTACGGAGGGATCCAGATATCCGAGGGATCGGAACTCGTTTTCACACTCTTCATGAGAGAAAGCTGGAAGAGACCAATTGATATGGAAGGCGGAGTTGACTTTTGGAAGAAATGAAGACACTGGACAAAAAAATAACGAGGAAAAGGTCATGGCAAGAAAAGGACTGAATCTCCAAAATCTGACGAGTGGAACAGTTAGCCACCAAAAAGGCCTCCTTCAGAGAAAGGTCCTTATGTTTCAAAGGTGTGAAGGTAGGTTCTGTAAAAGCCTGCAAAATGAGATTAAAGTCCCATTGGGCAAAACGAAGCTGGAAAGGAGACTACCACCATTTAACTCCCCAAAGAAAATTACATATCTGGATGAGCTGCTACCGACACACCTCCCAGTTGCCTTCCATAACAAAGCCATGTCTTTTCCCAGAGCCCCTCTAAATGAAGGCAAGGATACATGAAATCTCTTCCTGCCAGGGGGACTCCAAATGATTCCCACATAAGGAATAAATGCCAGACTCAGAATAAGGCTACTGAGGTGGAAACCTTCCTAGCCTTCAAGAGAGTGTAGAAGTCACAGAAGAGGAGTAGCCTTTTCTGTGAAACATTGCCACTCAAGAGCCAAGCCGCAAAACAAAATAGAGACGGATTCTCCATGACTACTGGACCCTGTATCAAAAGACTGTAACCACACCCAATCTGCATACAAAGGCCATCATGTCCATTTTGGTGCAAGGAGGATGACCTGACTGCATTCCATTTCCACCCAGCAAAGAATACTGCCAATGAGGGGCCATGGGGAAAAGACATAAAGCAGCTCTCCTATGGGCCAAGGCTGTATCAGAGCATCAATGCCCAGGGCGCCAAGTTCTCTTCGCTGGCTGAAAAAGTGATGGGCCTTTGAATTCCTGCGAGTCACCATCAGATCCATCCTAGGAAGACCTCACCATTGCGTGTTGAGAAGGAAGGCTTCCCAACTCAGCTCCCACATTCCTGAATCCAAAAGATTTCTGCTGAGGAAATCTGCCTGCACATTCTCCTATCTCACAATATGAGCTGCAGACAACAGGAGAAGATTCTCCTCCATCCATGGGAAGAGTAGGTAATTTCCACTGATACTCCAACTCCTGGTGCCCCCTTGCCTGTTCACATAGGCCACTGCTGTCACATTGTCTGAGAGAACCAGACCACCTTGCCTTTGATAATGAGAAGAAATTGTAGTAGTGCCATATGGTTCGCTCTGCTCTCTAGTCATTGATAGACCTTGATGCCTCTTCCTGAGATCAAAGACCCTGTACCACTTGTTCACAATGAGACTTCCAACCAGTCACATTCATCTGTCATAACCAGAATCCAGGACATGGTGAGACTGACCCTCACCCCCACCCCTGCAATAGGTGCGAGGGTACCAATCACCAATGCAGATAGCTCAGCATTACCGGTAGCATGGGAAGCTGGACCCCATAGTCATGGGACTGAGGCGATCAGCGAGAAAGAAGGGAGAACTGCAGTGGTCTCATTGCATTCTGGTCCATGGAACCAGATTCTGCGCCACCGCCATCAATCCGAGAAGCTGTAAATATTCCCAAGCTGTTGTAGTGCGCAGATCCAACAAGCTGTGCACCTGCAGAATCACCCTGTTCACCCACTCTTCCGTGAGGAATACCTATCTGACCTATATAGTAAAACATGCCCCCAAATATTCCAGTGATTTGTAGGTTAAAGTCTGATCTTTGAAGATCCAGCTCAAGCTATCTAAAAACATGGGCCATCCTGCTGGTCACTCAATATGCCTCTTGATGGAACATTGTCCGTATCTGCCAATTATCCAGATTCAGATAGACTATAATGCCTTCACATCTCAGAAAGGTCACAATTACCACCATTACCTTGGTGAAGGCACGTGGCACCATTGCCAGTCCAAAGAGCAGTGCTCGGAATTGGAAACGCTCCTGCAGAACATAAAAATGCAGGTACTACCGATTCACCTGCCAAATGGGAACGTGACAGTAGGGCTCCAACAGATCGAGAGAGTATAGGTACTTCCCCTGTCTGACTGCTACGAGCACAGAATGCAGTGCTTCCATGCAAAAGTGGGTAATCATCAGATTGCAATTCACCCCCTTGAGATCCAAAATAGGACAGAAGAATAACATTACTGGTTGGGGCAAATTGGGCAAAAGTTTCCGACCCCACCGTCATCTGGAAGCACTAGCTGGATATTGGACGAACTTGCTGGGCTATCCGTTGACGGTCTGAGTACTTTCAACCTGTTTCAAAACAACATACTCTCATATTCCGGATCATGGGCTGAGGGAGCTGCAATTCCAGATTTTGCACCATACCATCTGTGATGATGTCCGGCGGTTCCGCATGAGACGTTTACCTTCCCCAATCTGTATAAAATGTGAGTCTCAGGAAGGACAAAGGCAGTGCCAGACCATCGACATCCTCGGCCCCATACTCTCATCTCAGACTGAAAAATCGAAAGGCTTTGGCATTCAGACGCGTCATTAAGTCCACATAGGGGGAACCCCACCACTTGTGAATGAGCTGCATCGTGGACTCTGACAACTCCCACTCGGCCGGATCTAACAGTCTGACTCAAGTCATCCACTTGAACGTTTTCGACTCTGGCTATGTGGGAAGCAGTTATTCGTTCCAGGTGCTGCTCTGCCCAAAGAACTAACTCTTGTGCCTCCCTGCTACTGCTCGACTCTTGGCCTTGTCAATTGATATAAACCACTGTTGTCGCATTGTCTGAGAGAACCCTCACTGTTCAACCTCTCACTAACAGTAGAAATTCCTGCAAGGCTAAGTGGACCTCTCTGGTCTCTAGCCTTGCAGACTTTCATGGACCAGCCACCCTGAGCTGACTGATGCTGACAAATTGCTCCCCAACCAGAGAGACTGGCATCGGGAGTAACTACCACCCAATCTGGGACTTCAAGGTCCACACCACAGACTAGATAGTTAGAAGCCACCAGGAAAGGCTCTCCTGTGCGATGCCCTTGAGTGGCAACAGAAGTTGAAACTCCTCCAAGACCAGGTTCCACAGAGCCAAAAGCGCTCGCTGCAATAGTCTCATATGAGCAAATGCTCACGGCACTAAATCCAGGGTCAAAGTCATAGAGCCCAGAACTTGCAAATAATCCCATACCTTGGGTACCCGTAACCACAACAACTGCTGAATCTGCCTCTGCAGCTTCAACATGTGCTTCTCTGAGAGAAACACCTTGTAAACTAAACTAGAGTGTTGAACAGAGCCCCCAGATACTCCAATGACTGTGTCAGTAACAGGCGACTCTTTGCCACGTTCACCACCCAACTGAGCAACTGGAGGATGACGAGAACCTTGTGAGCTGACTGGCAACAAAGAACCTCCAACCGCCCTGATAAACCAGTCGTCCAGATACAGATGCACCAAAATCCCTTCCTTCCAAAGAGCCGCTGCCATCACCACCATCACCTTAAGAACATAAGAAAATGCCATACTGGGTCAGACCAAGGGTCCATCAAGCCCAGCATCCTGTTTCCAACAGTGGCCAATCCAGGCCATAAGAACCTGGCAAGTACCCAAAAACTAAGTCTATTCCATGAAACCATTGCTAATGGCAGTGGCTATTCTCTAAGTGAACTTAATAGCAGGTGAACCTTGATGAAGGTGCTGTGGCCAATCTGAAAGGAAGGGCCCCAGAATCATGAATTGTAGAAAACCTGAGAGTCTTGATGAATGGGGATGTGCTGATAGACCTCTGTTAGATCAAGAGACGCCAGAAACTCTCCTTTGCGAACCGCCGCAAATTACTGATCTTAGGGTTTCCATTCGGAAACGCGGAACCTTGAGTGCTGCATTTACTTTTTTTAAATCTAAAATTGGGCAGAAAGTTCCCTCCTTCTTTGGGACCACAAAGTAAATGGAATATCTTCCCCTGCGAACCTCTTCGCAGAAGGTCCAGCTACTTGTTGGTCCAAGGAGCCGCATGGGGAACTATAAACAAATTGTGGACGGGACGAGCAAATTCTAAAGCGTAGCCGTCTTTTACCACACTGAGAACCCACTGGTCCTGAGTAATTCTGGCCCACTCCTCGTAAAACTGCATCAGGCGACCTCCTATAATAGAACGATGGAGTGGACCAGTCTCACCTCAATGCGAGGACTTAACCCTGGATGCACTCCCCCTAGCAGCACCTCGGAAAAGCCTTCGGGCACACCGAAAGGATTGATTCCAGGTCTGTTCCCGAAGAGAAAACTGCCTTTGTGGCATTGGCGCAGCTCTTTACAGACTATCTACCCGTCCTATCTACCCGAATACAGGAACGCACCTGAAAAAAAACCTCTTGCCCTTAAGGTCCTTAGGTTCCCGTAGGACAAGCCTATTATCCCCAAGAGATTGCTTCAACTCACCAAAGTCGACCCTTGAAAGGCAGCGAGCCTAACTGTGCCTTGGAGGAGACATCTGCCACCCAGTTATGAGTCAGAGCAACCTTCTGGCAGAAACCACAGACGCCATAATCCGAGACAAGATACGAACCAAATCATACAGAGCATCAGCTCCATAAGCAACTGCCACCTCAACCCGCTGAGCCCTGTCTGCCTCCTCATCCGACTTCAGCAGGCTTTCTTGCCTCTGCTGCACTCAACGGAGACAAGCATGTTGCATAAAGCTAGTACAAAAAACAGCATGCAAACCCAGGGCTGAGACCTCAAAAATCCTCTTGAGGTGCACTTCCAATGTATGATCCTGAACATCCTTCAATGCTGCGGATCCTACCACAGGGCTAGTTGTCCTCTTAGTAACCGCTGAAATTGCAGCATCGACCTCAGGGAGAGCAAAAAGTTCCAACGCCCGTTCAGGTAATGGATAAAGCTTTGCCATAGCCCTTCCCACCTATAACCCGGAATCAGGAGCTCCCCTTCAGCTTCCACCAGCTTCTTTACAGACGTGTGATACGAGAAGGCTATCAAGGGACCCCGCATCCCATCCAGGACCAGACCCGCCCCCTCCAAATCAGAGTCCTCCTGGGAGATCTTTAGCCCCTAGAACCTGAAAAGCCTGAGGCAGTAAGGCATCAAGCTCTTCCCTTCTAAAAAGGAGTACTACCTTCGCGTCAGCCCCTTGAGGAACTGGGACTACCAGATCCATCCCCTTGACCCGCACCTTCAGCCACCGGATCATCCTGGTTAGGAGCCTCTGCCCCCATGGGAGCCTTGCCAGACTCATCTTCCCCAGGACCAGAACCCGAGGGGGGACACAGCAACCTCTGGACTGGGGAAACCCTATACAGCCCTCTGTTGGCTGGGCTGGCAGGGACCGCAAATCCCTAGCCACATAAGCATCATGCAGCAGCAGCACAAAGTCTGCACAAAATGGCCTTATTGCTCCTGATCCCGGTAGAATGGAGCTCCCTTCCTCCTCAAAATCCCCCTGATCGTGCCCGGACACAGAACGGGCCGGAGACAAGCATGGGGGAGCATCCCCTCCCCCCAGCAGCACAGAACAGCCAAAAGCAAATCCAAGATTACTACCGTTCCTGTGCTGATCGGAGAAGGATCAGCACCCTGGCCAGAACCCCGAAGCGAAGCTGAAATGGAAGCAGAGGACCTCCGACACTATTTCGCGGCTGTAGGGTGATTGGATGAGCCCTCCCCACCCTCTGAACACCCGGTGCATAGCCCTAAACCGTGACCTCATCGAGTCTCATGTGCGGCAGGCAGAGCCACATACCATTGTGTCTACAAAAAGAATAGACTGCCTCAGACCAAAAGCATACCTAGAGCTTGCAGCTGCCTGAGCGGCTTTGTGAAGGAGAGGAATCTAGACGACCAGATTTATACCCCACAGGTGCACGGACCGAGCACACACAAGGGTCACCAACCCCCAGCTCGCCTGCCTCAATCAAACAGGGAAGAACTCACCAGGATTCAAAAACCCCAGGGAGGAAGGCTCAAAAAGAAAAAAAAAATTTCCCAGACTGCAGAACTGCAGGTTTTGCACCCATCTACCATCTGCTGGAGAGAGAGAAATACTGAGGATCTGCAGGTGGCACATGTGGTTAAGTAGCAGTGTCAGTAAAACTTTCTCCGACTCCATATGCTGGAAGGGAGGCAAAACCCAGGAGTCTGGACTGACCTGGGTACGGATAGAGATCTTTCATAAGCAGGGACAAAACCATGCCGTGGTCCCAGGAAACAGCAGGTCTGATGGGAGGCTTCAATGAAGCAGTCCCTTCATGAAACATACAAGAGGTGTGTGTTAATCTTCCACATGATAATCAGCGCCAAATACCAACTCTGTAAGAGTTCACTTTATTGTCTTGAGACCAGTTTCAGATAAATTGGAGAAATTACTTACCTGATAATTTCGTTTTCCTTAGTGTAGACAGATGGACTCAGGACAAATGGGTATAGGGTACTCCTGATAGCAGATGGGAGACTGAGTCAGATTTCAAAGCTGATGTCAGCCTACAATTACCCGTGCAGGAAGCTCAGCTCTTCAGTATTCTCCTCAAAAAGCAACTGTGAATATATATGTGCTTTAATAACTTGATTAACTTGGCTAACTTGATTAACTAGGACTGGTTCAACTGATTTCCAAATTGGAGACCACCAATGCACTCAACTGGATAACACCAACACCCAGCAACTATGGGTGTCTTGTTTTCGGGGTTTGTCAACCGAGGTTTCCGGATTCCAGGGCAGCCGTGTGCGGGGTGCTGTCCATCTGTCTACACTAAGGAAAACAAAATTAGCACCACCTCCCTATTTACTGTTTAAGGGTATTTCTATTCCTATTGGTACTTTTACTAGTAGTCTAGGGGTTATAATCAATTCAGATCTTTCAATGCAGAACCACATTTCCAAATACTACAAAAAAATCTTTTTTCAAACTTCATTTACTGAAAAGAATTAGTCCATTTCTCTTTCTCCAAGATTTTCGCACAGTGCTACAATCTCTGATATTCTCTGGATTAGATTACTGCAATGCTCTATTCTTAGGGCTATCAGATTCAACTATTTTTCCTTTACAACTAATACAGAATTCTGCAGCTCGGATTTTATCAGGTTCTACTCGCAGATCACATATTACTCCTGTTCTTTTCTCTTTTCACTAGTTACCAGTCAAATACAGAATCCATTACAAAGTACTGACTATCAGTGGTTAACCACATGTAATCTCATTTAATAACTGTGGCGCCCGTTGGCTCTACAGTAAAGTTGTCACCTTTTAACTTCCTATCCTTCCTCCATCTATCATTGTAATTTCCTTTCTCAGTTGTCTGTAAACCGACATGATGTTTTTTTTACGAATGCCGGTATATAAAAGTTATAAATAAATAAATAAATAAATCAATCAATCATTCATGCACTTATCTATAATACAACTTCAACCTGGCTCTGTTCTAACCTTCGTATTTACAAACCAACCAGACAACTCTGATCACTCTCCAAGAACCTTCTAGATATACCCTCTGTTAAGCTGGCCAGACTGGAAATAACTAGGAAAAGGGCGTTTTCAGTAGCTGGCCCTATTCTTTGGAATTCACTCCCTGACTCTCTTCGGCTGAACTCTTCTCACAACAATTCAAAAAAATGTTAAAAATTTATCTATTTCAGCAAGCCTTTAGTTCACTGACCACTTCTTAATTTCCCATACACTAAGTTCAGGTTTTTTGTTTTGTCTTTTTTTGTTTTGTTTATTTAGATGGGCTTTTATTATATTTTATTTATGTTATGTTGTGTATTATCTGATGCCTTGAATTTTATGTATGTTTTTATTGTGAACCGTTTTGATTAATTCTTTGAATTGTAAAAGCGGTATACAAACATTTTTAAATAAATAAATAAAATAAGTGGGCATGGGCAGCCTCCCGCCCTGTTCAGAAGTAGCTTTTGTAAATCCCATTGGTCCTGAGTCCATGTGGCTACACGCTAGGAAATGGAGAAAGTACTTACCTGATAATGAAGAATTAGTAATGGAGGATAAATAAGTCAGAGTAGTCTTAGATGGATTTAATTTCAATCGATTATGATCGAGCCAAGTGTTTATTGTGGATAGATATAATGAAATTAATGAAAAAGTATCAGACCAGGAAGTTTGATAAGGAACTAACAGTTGAATGTCATCTGCGTAAATTCGCCCTTGCAAAGGTTGTGTCCTCCCGGGACTGGACATCCAGGCGGTAGAACCTGGAGGACCACATTGCCGCCTGACAGATCTCAGAGGCGACAGCATCTTGGTTTCCGCTCAGGACACTGTCTGGGCCCATGTTGAATGGGCCTTGACTTGCAGAGGTGGGGGCTTTCATGCCTCTACATGGGCCACCTTGATTACTTCTTTGATCCAGCAGGCTATGATTGCCCACAGGCCGCTTCCCCCTGTTTCTTCCCGCTGTGAGGGACGAATAGGTGGTCAGTCTTTTGCACAGATTCCGATCTTTCCAGGTATCGGACTAGGAGTCTGCCGACGTTTAGATGGCAAAGAAGGCACGAGTCTTCAGAGTCCTTATGTTCGTCTGGAGGGCAGCGAGATGTTTTGGTTTAGATGAAAATGAGAAACCACCTTCGGCAGAAAAGAGGGGACAGTGTGCAGTTGTATGGCTCCGGTGTGAACCTAAGGAACGGATCCCGACAGGATAGCGCTTGAAGATCGGAGATACAATGGGCTGAACATATTGCCACTAGGAATGCAGTCTTCAAGGACAGGAGCCTTAGTGACAGGCCGCGTATTGGTCTGATGGAAGTTCCCACTAGGAAGTCTAGTAATAGATTGAGATTCCATAGGGGCACCGGCCACTTTAATTGTGGTCGGATTTGTTTGACCCCTCTCAGGAAGTGGGAGACATCTGGATGGGTTGATAAACTGATGCTGTCCACTTTGGCTCTGAAGCAGGCTAGCGCGGCCACCTGAACCTTGAGGGAGTTGAGAGACAACCTCTTCAAGTTGTCCTGCAGAAATTCCAGGATGAAGGGAATTTTGACTGTCCACGGAAGGATCTCATGGTCTTCACACTAGGCTTCGAAAACTCTCCATATTTATATGTAAGCTAGGGATGTGGAGAACTTGCGTGCTCGGAGCAAGGTGTCAATCACTGCCTTAGAGTATCCGCTTTTCTTCAGGCGAGTCCTCTTAAGGGCCAGACTGTAAGAGAGAATCGAGTCGGGTCTGCGTGGAGGATCAGTCCTTGTCGGAGAAAGTCCCTTGTCTATGTACCATGGCCTTCTTGACCAGTCCAGGGCCACTAGAAGTACTAGTCCCCTGTGGCGTTCTATCTTGCTGATGATCCTGCCCAGTAGTGGCCATGGGGGAAAGGCACACAGGTCTTCCTGTGGCCAGGTCTGGACGAGGGCATTGATTCCCCGGGATTGCAGTTCTCGTCTGCGGCTGAAGAACTTGGGAACTTGGGCGTTGGACCGGGTTGCCAGAAGATCCATGGCTGGGGTTCCCCAGTGGTTTATTATCAACTGGAAGGCTGTGGACAACAGCGTCCATTCCCCTGGGTCTAAGCTCTCTGCTGAGGTAGTCCGCAGAGACGACGTCTTTTCCCGCAATGTGGGAGGCTGAGATCCCTTGCAGGTTTGTTTCCGCCCGCACTATGAGGGGGTCTATCTTCAGGGACACCTGTTGGCTCCTGGTTCCTCCCTGGCGGTTGATGTAGGCAACTGTTGTCGTGTTGTCCGACATGACTGACAGACTCGTCCCGGAGTCTGTGGCCGAACCGTAGACAGGCTAGTCTGACCGCTCGGGCTTCCAGCTGGTTTATGTTCCATCCCACCTCTTCCTTGTCCCATTGTCCCTGGGCCGTCAGTTCCTGACAGTGGGCTCCTAACCCTCGCAGGCTCGCATTCGTGGTGAGCACGATCTAGTTCGGTGGGGATAGTTTTACTCCCTTGCTCAGATGGTCTTCCTGTAGCCACCATTGGAGCTGGGTCCAAACCTCTGCTGGTAGCTGGAGGTGAATGGAGTAGTTCTGGGACATCAGGTTCCATCGTGACAGTAGGGAAGTGATAGTGGGCGCATGTGGGCCCTTGCCCATGGAACAACTTCCAGGGTTGATGCCATGAGACCGAGGACTTTGAGGTAGTCCCATACCTTGGGGCGAGCATAGTTCAGTTTTCGCAGTTGACCCAGTTTCCTTTTCCTTGTAGGGGGAAGGATAACCTTGTCCTGCTTGGTGTCGAACCAGACTCCCAGGTATTCTAGTGATTGGGAGGGCTGCAAGCAGCTCTTGGCTGTGTTGACGACCCAGCTGAAATTCTGCAGCAGATTCTTGACTCTGGTGGTCGCCTGGTGACTTTCCTGTGGAGATTTTGCCCTGATCAGCCAATCGTCCAGGTAAGGATGTACAAGGATTCCTTCTTTCCTCAGTGTTGCCGCCACAACCACCATGATTTTGGTGAAGGTCTGAGGGGCGGTAGGTAGTCCGAATGGTAGCGCCCGGAACTGGTAATGATGATCCAGTATCGCAAAGTGTAGGAAGCACTGATGGTCGTGATGGACCGGGATGTGGAGATAGGCTTTGGATAGATCCAGTGAAGTCAGGAATTCTCCCGGCTGTACTGTCCCTATGACTGAGCTTAGGGTTTCCATGCGGAAGTGTGGAACCCTCAGGTAATGATTGACCGACTAAGATGGGCTGGAACATTCCTTCTTTCTTGGGAACGATAAAACAGATGGAATAGTGACCAGTATTTTGTTGGTGCGTGGGCACTGTGGTTATCGCCTTTAGGTTGAGTAGTTTTGTCAGTGTGGTTTCCACTGCTGTCCTCTTGGGGAGGGAGTGGTACGGTGAAATCACAAATTTGTCTGGAGGGATGCTGTGGAAGTCCAGATAGTATCCCTCTCGAATGATGGTTAGGACCCACTTGTCCGACGTTATCTCGACCTATCTTTGGTAGAAGAGGGTAAGTCTGCCCCTTATGACTTCTTCCTGTGGATGGGTCTGCCGATTCTCATTGTGGGGTTCGGCCGGAGCCTGTACCTGAGCCTGCTCCCCTCTTGTTGTGTCTGTTCCGAAAGGACTGAGCCCTGCCTGCTTGGTAGTATGTGTTCTCCTCTGCCCTTGGTTCTTCAGGGGGAAGAGCGCTGGTTTATTTTGTTTCTGTCCCTCTGGTAGACGAGGTACTGGAGATTTGCCCCATTTGTTGGCTAATTTCTCCAATTCGCTTCCGAACAAGAGGGATCCTTTAAAAGGCATTCTCGTGAGGTTCGCTTTGGAGGTTGCGTTGGCTGACCAATTTTGAAGCCATAGTTGTCTTCTGGCTGCCACTATGGAGGAGACGCCCCTGGCTGAGGTGTGCACTAGTCTGAGGTCACATCTGTGAGGAAGGATATCGCCGGTTCCAATGTTTCACTGGACGTGGTTGCATCTCTGGAGAGGAGCAAGCAGGCACATGTTACTACGACGCAGCAGGAAGTGATCTGCAGGGTCATTGCTACTACATCAAAGGACTGTTTAAGGATGGCTTCCTGACATCTGTCCTGGGCATCCTTAAGTGCCGCTCCTCCTTCGACTGGGATGGCCGTGCGCTTTGAGATTGCGCAGACCATGGCATCTACTTTTGGGAGCTGTAGGAGTTCCTTGGCCGTGGGTTCCAGAGGGTAAATGGCTTCTAAGGCCTGTCCTCCTTTGAAGCTGGCCTCCGGGGCATTCCATTCCAGGTGAATCAGTTGTTGTACAGCCTGCAACATTGGGAAATAGCATGAGGCCTGATGGAGGGACACCAGAACAGGGTTCGTTTTTGGCTCCGCTGTGGTTCCCGTGCCTGGAATGGCCAGCGTCTTCAGGGTCAGAGACACGAGAGCTGGTAACTCGTCTTTGGAGAAGAATCACAGCATGGTACGATATGGGTCCATCCCTGGGGGGATTTCCCCTTCCTCCAGGGAGTCAGTCTCATCCCCTGAAGTGTCTGTATCCCCTGTAGGGAGGCTCTTGCTTAGGTGGGGCACATCCCGAGAGGTCCGAGAGGTGCTTGGAAGATCTTGTGCTTCTGGTGGAGACTGGGACTGTCGCAGGTGGTACTGATTGCGCCTGGACAAAGGTTTGCAGCCCTTTGAAGAATTCCACCCAGAAAAAGGTCCCTGGGTCCATACTGAATCCAAATGGGGTTATGGCAGAGGCCCCCCGAGGTGCCTTCCTGTGTAGGCACCGAATCGGAGATAGAGAGATCCGGTGTACTATCATTAGTGGATCCGAATCCCTCTATTGGCTGTGAGAGACCTTGCTTAGGTTCCCCTGAGCCTCTTCGCACTGTTGGCATAGGGCAGAGGCCACTTCAGGTTGTGCAGCTCTCAGGTGGCAGGCTGGGCAGAGGGCTTGTCCCTTGGCCGGCAGTGCCATGATTTGTGCGCGTGGAGCGACTCAAAACTTGTCTGTGCGCGTTTGTATGCGCACTGGGAGGCTTAGTTGTGCGCTCCAGGTGCGCCGACGATGTGCATGCGGAATGCGCAAGATGTGCACGCAGGCAACTTACTTTGTGCGCCTGGCTGAGATGTGCGTGCCGCTGTGCGCAGGGCGCTATTTGTGCGCTCAGGCCGTTTGTGCGGGCCGCTATGCACCCAGCACCATTATGCGTGTTGCTGTGCGCACAGCTCAGTTGAGCGGGCAATACGGCAATCAAGGGGGGAAATGGCACCGATGACCATGCGGGCACGATGGCGCCCCCCCCCCCCCCCCCCCGGAGGGTCTCCAAGTGGGTGGACCCTCCCACCAGATGGGGCTGCTCAACCCGATTTTACAGACGCCGGAAGGGACGATCTGTGCGTCTATTCGAGCCTCGGAGACTGGAGACTTAGAAGAGGTTTCTACCTTACCTGGTCTCAGCGTTTCCCATTCTCTTGCTGGGCGGTCTCCAGCTGTGGGGGGAGAGGAAATTTCCTTCACCGCCGAGCTTGATTCAACACCTACTGCCTCTCAGCCACCCTGGGGCTAAGTCCACGCCGGGAGCCGGCTACCGGACCGAGGCTTGCCTCTGAGGGATCTCGGAAATCACCTCAGGAATTCTCGACTGGGGGGGGGCCCTTAGGTATCACCGTAGGAGAGCGAGGCTAGTCAAGATTTCTCTCTTCTTTGGTTTAAAATTTCTAACACTATTCTAGTGTATGTAGTGTCCCTATCAGCTTAGGAGACTGAGAAATACTGAAGAGATGAGCTTCCTGCATGGGTATATGTAGGCTGACGTCAGCTTTGAAGTCTGACTCCATCTCCCATCTGTTATCAGGAGTACACTATACCCATTGGCCCTGAGTCCATCTGTCTACACGCTAGGAAAGCAGAAATTAATCATGCAGTTTCTGCATGTAACAGGAGAAAATCTTCTGCTCACACCACACAGCAAACCTCCTCCACTTATGTCCATAGGACTTCCTAGTGGAATCCTTTCTGGAAGATAAAAGAACTAGAGACACAGCCTCCGGTAATTCAAAGAGCTGCAGAATCAACCTCTCAACATACAGGAGGTGAGTGAAAGGGATTGGAGGTTGGGATGGTGTAATCTGCCTTGATCATGTGTGATAAGATCTGGGGACAACCCCAGCTTGATTATTTTCCTGATAGACAACTCCCACAGAAGCAGGAACCAGACCTATCTCAGTCAAAACAGGGCTATGAAATGTTACCTGTTCACAGAAAGGGAAAGGAAAGGATAAGCCAGATAGAAAATTTCAATACATGGCTTAAAACATGGTGTAAAGAAAGAGGATTTAGATACATTGGATGCTGGCATTGTGTATGGAGCAGTAAATGATTATCCAAGAAGGAGTATCCAAGCAGGAAAAATCCTAAGTGAGAAATTCCGGTCATACATCAGCTATTTAAATTACAGGATATGGGGGGGGGGGGGGGGGGGGGGGGCAGAAGATGGCCAATAAAACTGGAATGTCCCCCGCCCCCAAGCAATATAGTAAGCGAGAGTAGATAAAGGAATCAATTAGCTCAACACTGCACGCTTAAGCAAAAGAGCAGAAAAGTCAACTATGAATTGAGCAATCAAGGGAAGACAGCTGGAAAATCTATGACCCCAAATACTTGTAAGCCTGGGCAACAAAATCCCAGATCTGCAGACCCTAATGGTGGAGGCAGTCTTGGACATTGTTGTAATTATGAAGACATGGCTCACTGAGTCTCATGATTGGGATATGGCCATCCTGGGATATAACTTAAGGACAGAAAAGGGGGAGGAGTAGCACTGTGTCAAAAACAGTATCAATGCAACCAAAATGCAAGGGATGGAGGGTAGGGAAGAAGCATTATGGGCTATCCTAAAACAAGGAAATGATCTTTTCATTTACAGGGTGTGGTCTACAGGCCTCCAACCCAAACAGAAGACCTGGACCAAGATCTGGTCAAAGACATGTAAAAGGTGGGAAAGAAGGGAGAAGTGTTGATTGTTGGAGATTTTAATCTTCTAGATATGGCTTTTCGGTCTCAAGACATGGCTTTTCGGTCGAGCCTTTCCCTGTTCCTAATCCAATAGCTTGACTCAGAATTGTTCCCTTCTCCACTGTAATTAAACAAGCGCTAAGACACATAAATACGTCATTATGAGGCTGGCTCCTCTGCCTCCCTCCCACACCCTTACCTGTATATAGTATACTATCTCTGTTCTCCCCCCTTTATTTTCCTATCCCCAGTTTTTGCGCCCTTGTTATAATGTAACTTTACGCTTCATCAAGTTCTGCCTCTTGTTAATTGTTTCGATTAACCGCTTAGTTCGATGTAAACCGAGTTGATTTGATTTGTATCAAGAAAGTCGGTATATAAAAGCCTTAAATAAATAAATGTAGACTGGAACATCCTTTCTACAGAATCTACAAATAATAATGGAACCCATGAGGAAGGTATGTCTCTAATGTCGGTATGTGGCCACCTGAGTACCAGTGATCAGATGGTATGATTTGATAATGCAATTAGGATACAGAGAAGTCACACAAAGACTAGCATTTTGAATTTTAAAAATATGGACTTTGACAAAATGGGGATGTACCTGGAGGAAGAAATAGGAGAAAATGAGCGAGATGGAATAACAGTGGACCAAATTAAATAGAGCTATCACAAAGGCAACAGATCTATATATTAGAAAAGTAAACAAAAGTGTGATGAAAAAGAAACCGATTTGGTTCTCAAAGGAGGTGGCTGAAAAAGAAAGCAAAAACAATGTTCAGGAAGCATAAGAGATCCCAAAAAGAGGAATGAGGAAAGAATAGCTGGTGAAACTGAGGGAGATGAAGAAAGAAATCAGGAAAGCAAAAAGTCAAGTGGAAGAAAGGATTGCTATAGGGGTAAAGAGATTTTTCAGATATATCAAAGAAAGAAGGAAGGCCCAAAGTGACACAGTGAAATTGAAAGGTGACAAACAGCAATGTGTAGAGACAAATGGCATAAATATTAAAATACTTCAGTTCAGTGTTAAAAAAATAGGTCCCTGGAGAAGGACTGCTGTTACTTGATAAATAATGTAGAGGGAATAGGGTTAGATGTAACTCCTTTTACAGAAGGAAACATATGGGAAAAGCTAGGAAAACTGAATTTGAACAAGGCCATGGGACTAGATGATATACATCCCAAGATACTATGGGAACTTATAGGTGCACTGGCAAGTCCGCTGAAAGACCTAAGTCACCATATCCGTAGAAACAGGAGTGGTGCCACAAGACGAGAAGAGTGGTGGTGGTCCTGCTTCACAAGAGTGGTAGCAGAGAAGAGGCTGGAAACTACACGCCGATTAGCCAGACCTCTGTGATAGGAAAGTTAATGGAGACTCTGCTGAAAGTTCACGTTCACTTTCCTTTCTATCTACAACCCAATAAGTTGCTGGACCCGAGGCAGCATGGATTTACCAGGGGAAGGTCCTATCAGAAAAATCAGATTGATATTTTTGATTGAGTGACTAGAGAATTGATCAAGGAAGTACACTAAATGCGATTTATTTTGATTTCAGCAAATCTTTTCATTAAGATCCCTCATAGGAGGCTCGTGAATAAAATGAGAAGTTTGGAAGTGAGGGCGCTCTTGAGCAGCGACCAAGATGGCTGCTTGACTTCAATTCTCTGCAAGACTCCTTAGCTTAATTCTTCCTCCACCAGCTATTTTTTCGCAGTGACCGGCTTTTGCTCTCTTATTTATTTCTTTTACAGTGGTTTCAGACTCGAAGAGGGCAAAACAGGATCCACCGACCCCAGAGAAAGCGACTCCTGCTAAATCAATGGCATCAGCTGATTTGGTTCTCACAGAACTCAAACAGCTTAAAGAGATGATACCGTGGAATATTGATGTGACCTTGGCAATTCGGGGTGATCTCTCTGTTAATGTCTCAAATGTCCTCTTTTCAGTCGAGGCACGAAGATCTGGAATCACAAACATCATCTCTACTTTTGGCTGCCGCTCCTCTCTCTGTGTACCCACAAGGTGGAGCGCTTGCAGCCGGACCTGGAGGACCTCGCTAACTGAAACTGACGAAATATTAGAATTCTTGGCGTTCTAGAGGGGTGTCGAGGACTCGAATATACTGATTTTTTATTTTAAAGGTTTTTTACAATATTTTCAAGATGACACTTGAATGGAAAACAGAAAAAACTGATATACATATTTCAAATACTTTAGCAAACAGGAAAACTAAAAAATAATAGAAATAAAACTATTTAATATTAGGCAAATACAGTTAGAAATCCTTTCTTCAATCTAAGTCCTCAAATGGAGAGATCTAATTTCAACCCTAGGAAAGTTCTTTGCAGGCAATCAGGCAAAGGGGACATACTTATTTTTCAACGGTTTTTCAAAAACAGGTTATTCATTCCCTTCTAAGGCAATTGGGGAAACTGGTGCCTTATTTTGCCCAGGTATATTCTTATCAGCAAGAAATGCTGCTAATTGATTAGGCATAAAGGAAATATAGGATACATTATTATACTTCAAAGAATCTAACCGACCAATTAGACCCCAGCATCTAGCCAGACTACCGATCCCCTCGAAAACGACCAAACTTTTTATCAGATAATCTGTTGTACTGTAAAGCGCTTTGCTGAGTTATTATCTGTAAACCGAGGAGATGTGCCACACGTGCCGCGGTATATAAAAATCTTTAAATAAATAAATAAATATACTTAAGTATACACTTGCAGGGGTATTTAAAATTAAAAATGCCCCTATTTCTAAGGCTCTAGACCTTAACAACAAAAATTGCCTCCGTTTCTTTTGGGTAATTTTAGCTATATCAGGAAAGATGTTAACTTTCAGGTCAAAAAAAGGTTCTCCTCTATGGCGAAAAAAAGATCTCATGACCCAATCTCGGTCTGATTCTAGTGAGAACGATACAATTGAAGTAGACTGTGTTAAGTCACTTTGAGTTGACTCCAGAAGCTTTGAGACATCAAGTTGAGGAATATCTAGCGGTGTTATAACATTAAATCCTTCTTGATCTGAAGTTGTCTTCTTAAATGGTAGAGAATAATAAATTCTGGAAGCCAAAGGTAATGTCTGCTCTGGAAGCTTTAAAACTTCCATAAGGTACCTTTTCCACATGTCCTTTGCAGGCACAATTGGGTCTTTGGGAAAATTTATAAACCGAAGTTTTTTCCCCCTGGTCTTATTCTCCAATTGCTCAATCCTGTTGTGAAGTAGCTGATTTTCTTTAACCAATAAATGGTGTGTTGCAGACATACTTGAGACTTCTGCATTAACTTTCTCCAAAACATTTTTATTTGACGAAACATTTTTCTCAATAATGTCCATCTGTTTTTCAAAAACATTCACAGCCAAACAGAAAGGGCTCAATTGGTCAGAGATATTTTTATTCAAAGTTTGTATAGCGTCCCAAATAAATTCAAGAGTTATAATATTGGATCTTAAGAACATAAGAAATTGCCATGCTGGGTCAGACCAAAGGTCCATCACGCCCAGCATCCTGCTTCCAACAGAGGCCAAACCAGGCCACAAGAACCTGGCAGTTATCCAAACACTAAGAAGATCCCATGCTACTGATGCAATTAATAGCAGTGGCTATTCCCTAAGTCAACTTGATTAATAGCCATTAAAGGACTTCTCCTCCAAGAACTTATCCAAACTTATCAACAGAAGATCTATCACTTACAAATTTACTCAACTGAGAAGGCTGAAAAAAGGTATAAGTTAAATCTTTAAACTTAACCAGACACTTGCATGGAAATTTAAGAAAAAATAAACACTCCCAATTGTACCACACTAGATTTTAATTCTAAAAATTCCTTCCTCCTTAGTTGAGTCTCCTTGGTCAAATCAGGGAAAATCTGAACTTTCAATCCCGTAAGTGGTTCCAGTTGACTCCGAAAGTAGACTCTGAGAACCCAATCTCTATCAGAGTCTAATAAGAATGTAATAATCAGTGTTGCTGGCTGGGGTTCTTCCTCAATAGATGATTCCAGAATCTCAGTCAGATTCAAATTTACTGAGGATAACTGTTGCATCTCTTTACTTTCTACTGGTAACTTTTTCCTTGAGGGTAAATAATATATCTTGGACAGTGGGGGTAGCGTTGCCGGAGTGATTTTCAAAATTTCCAATGCATATTTTGTCCACATTTCTGTCGGAGAGATTGTCATCTTCTTAGGGAAATTTAGTCTCAAATTTTTACTTTTGTCGATTCTCTAAGCTTCTCAACTTCCTTAAGAGGTACAGGTTGTCTTTTACCATTCCTTGACATTGATTTTTTATTTCCTCCATATTTGTCTTCAACATATCCAATTCCATTTGGTTTTCTATTTGCTTATCTTTCACTTTATTCAGTTTCTCAATTTGACCCACTTTTCTCACTATCGGGGTTATTTGTGCGGTTACATTTTTACTTAAAACCTCTATGCAGCGGTCCAAGAGATCAAGGACGCATGCCTCTTATCCTCCGGGAAAAGAATCGTTCACTAGACGAGTTTGGATGGAAAATCTACCAAAACTCCATGCTGGCGGCGCAAATACACACTCACCAATTCTACATGATACAATACATGTATGAATGCATCCAAGCGACTAAAGGACTGCTTTCCTCTACTGCACAACAGATTCCACAGCCTCTCCAGGACATGGAGGAATGCTCCCGACACCTACTGCAAGCAGTTTACGAAGGCTTTGAAAATTCTTCTAGAGTTTCAGCTTCGGGGCTTGCAGCTCGATGGTTAGCATGGCTCAGAGCTAGTGCTATTAGGGAAGACCTGCACGACAAGCTCACTAATTTGCCCTGTACTAGGGACAATCTGTTTGGGGAAAGATTCCAGGTTACTGTCACCCAGCTGAAGGAGCAGGCTGTAGCAGTACAGTCATTGAAAACACCATCTTCATTTCCCTCTTCACGCCGATACTTTGGAAACAATCGGTGCCAACCCTTTGCTAGACGGCCTTATCGTTCCTTTCAACCTTATAGACAACCTTCATACCCACAGTATCAAAGGCCACAGAATGAACAACAGTCACAAAATAGAAGGGGAAAGCCACGGACCCAAAGACAACAGGCACAACAGCTGGCAGCCCCTATAAAGTCCACACAATCTTTTTGAAAATACAGCCACCACTACATCAAGCACCCCCGGGAAGACTTTCACAACGCCTACCTGCGTGGGAAGCGATAACTTCAGACCGGTGGGTTCTCGATATAGTGCAACAGGGATATCAACTCCAGTTTATGACAAAACCCCTTCTCCCTCATTTACAACATTGGTCAATACAAAAGTATCATCCTCAACTTGGACAAGAGGTCTCCATGCTTCTGCAACAAGCAATCTGAGTTGTTCCACAGACAACCCTGAACACAGGGTTTTATTCCCCATATTTCCTCATTCCAAAGAAATCGGGAGGCCTCCATCCAATCCTGGCTCTCCGGGACTTAAATAAGTATCTAATCAAAGAGAAATTCAAAATGGTGTCCCTCAAGTTCATTCTTCCCCTTCTACAACCAAACGATTGGATGTGCTCAATAGACTTTAAGGATATCTATACACATATTCCCATCCATCCGTCCTCGTGGCAGTACCTCTGCTTTCAATACAAGCAGCAACATTACCAATACAAGGTTCTCCCCTTTGGACTCTCGGTAGCACCCAGAGACTTCAAGTGTATGGTAGTAGTGGTGGCTCACTTATGTCAGAAAGGAATGACAATCTTTCCATATTTGGACGATTGGCTCATGGTAGCATCGAACCCACAGAGGTTGATAGAACAACTTCAACAATTGATAGGATGCCTGAACAATCTGGGACTGATAATTATCACAAATCGAACTTGAAACCAACTCAAATTCTACAATTCATTGGTGCTCGACTAGACACTATATGCAACAGAGCATTCCTACCGGAAGACAGGAAACTCGAAATGTGTCGCCTACTATGGATTCTTCTCCACACACACAAACAGATGGCAAGACAGATTCTGACAGTATTGGGTCATATGGCAGCAGCCATCTTCACTGTTCCCAATACCAGACTTCACATGCATCTTCTACAGTGGGGATTGAAGCGTCAATGGAATCAATACTCACAACCATTGAAAAATGCCTATTACTCACCTCAGAGATGGCAACGGACATCAACTGGTGACTCAAGAAATCCACGCTCTCCAAAGGAGCATTGTTCAACCCACCTCCTCACAATGCAGTCCTGACAACGGATGCATCCCACAAAGGATGGGAAGCCCATTTAGACCTTCTAGAAACACAGGGTCTATGCTCCCCATACGAACAGAACTTGCAAATAAATCTATTGGAACTTCGCACGATACAAAATGCTCTCCAAGCATTCCAGTCCCTTCTGCGGGGTCGCAGAATGATGGTCTACACGGACAATCAAGTGGCAATATTTTACATAAACAAACAAGGAGGGTCTGGTTCGTGATCCCTGTGCCAGGAAACCCTGGTGACCTTCAAACTAGCACATCAACATTCCATTTATCTGCAGGCAATTCCAGAGTGGACAGATTAAGTCAAGTGTTTTATCCTCACGAATGGACTCTCAACCCAAACGTGGCTCAAGATCTATTTCACCATTGGGGGATCCCAACAATAGATCTCTTTGCGACAGAAATGAACGCTCAGCTTCCTCGTTTCTGCTCACTATGGCCAATTCCCAACAGAATAGCACAGGACGCGTTCCTGATCCCTTGGCAGGAGAGCCTGATGTATGCTTTTCCTCTGATTCTGCTCATCACAAGGACTATTCAGAAATGTATAGCAGACCGGGCACAATTGATCCTCATAGCACCCGCGTGGCCCAGACAGCCATGGTATAGTTATCTCCTTCGCCTTTCAATCACAGACCCAATCAGTCTACCAAATCGGCCAGATCTTCTGATCCAGCAACAAGGTACACTTCTTCATCCACTTCACGCCTCTCTTCACTAGACGGCGTGGAGATTGAGCGGGTCCTATTAGAAAAGCAATGCATTTCTGCAACAACTCAACAAGTGTTGTTAGAATCTAGAAAACAATCAACTAGGCGCAATTACGGGTTTAAATGGAAACGCTATGCCAAGTGGTACACATCTAATAAAATCCCCCACTTGGATTGCTCCCTGTAGCTACTCATATGCTTCGGGCCTGGCGATTCCCTCAGAGTTCATCTTAGTGCAATAGCAGCTTACCACAGGCCATACCAAAATCAGCCTATATCCACTCAACCCTTGGTGTCTCGTTTCATCAGAGGCCTCATGCATCTTCACCCACCAATTGCTAAACCACCAGTTCCGTGGAACCTGAACGTAATATTAGAACAGCTGATGTTGCCACCATAAGAACCCAAGGACTCTGCACACATAAAATACTTAACTTGGAAAGTGGTATTCTTAACAGCAGTCACTTCTGCAAGAAGAGTCAGTGAATTGCAAGCCTTAGCTCACTACGCTCCATATCTGCAATTTTTCCACCAAAATGCAGTTCTTCGAACTCATCCAACTTTCCTTCCAAAGGTAGTATCACAATTCCATTTAAATCAAACTATAGAATTACCAGCATTCTTTCCCAATACTCATTCGAACAACAGAAAGCGTATGCTCCACACGCTTGACTGTCAATGTGCACTAGCATACTACAAAGACAGAACACAATCTGCTCACCGTGCTTCTCAACTTTGTTTCCTTTAACCTTAACGCACCAGGAATTCCGGTAACCAAATGAACCATATCTAGCTGGATAGCGCAATGTATAAAATTTTGTTATGACAAACAAAATCTAAATCTACCTTCTTTTCCAAACGCTCATCAAGTTAGAGCTATGGCAACATCCATAGCACATCTCTGCCAGGTTCCACCAGTAGAAATCTGCAAAGCGACTACATGGTCATCTCTTCACACATTCACTTCTCATTATTGCTTAGACCAACAATCAATAACTGATGCAAAGTTAGGTGGAGCTGTACTACAGTCCTTATCCTCAAAAAAAAAAAAAAAAAAAAAAAAGACAGAAGAATATAAAACAAGGGGTCCACTACCACTTCTTCGGATCACGCACAAGAATGACTCAAGTAAGATAGCATGATCGGGAGCTTTGGATTCCCATGACAGCACGGCTAATTCAGCCCTGCTATCGACGGGAAAAAGCAAGTTTGCTTACTGTAAAACGGTATTTCCATAGATAGCAGGATGAATTAGCCATGCTGACCCACCCTCCTCCCTGTTAGTCGACCTTTTTTCTTCTATGGCTACGCCTAAGCTTAATTACAGACTAAGGAGAATCTGTTACTTTCCTGCGTGGGAACACTCACGCAGACACAGAGGAAGCAAAGCTTTAACCTCTGCTTAAGAAGCTCCGCTACCCGGGCCCTGATAGACAGTTCCCATGACAGCATGGCTAATTCATCCTGCTATCTACGGAAACACCGTTTACGGCAAGCAAACTTGCTTCTACACCCTGCTGGTCACACCAGACTTCAAACACCTTCCACACTCTAGCGTATGCCATAGATGTCGAGGGCCGCCTGGACTGAAGCAGGGTGGAAATCACCTGTTCTGAACAACCTTTCATCAGTAACTGCTGCCTCTCAAACACCAGGCTGCGAGAGAGAAGTGATCCTCCCAATCTGAAAAAATGGGCCCTTGTCACAGGAGATTCGGCAGATGAGCTAGGTGTAGCGGGCCGTCTGTCGCCAACCGTACCAGGTCCGCAAACCACAGCCGCCGCAGCCACTCCAGTGCCACCAGAATTACTGAACAGGGATGGTCCCCTATGCGCCGGAGAACACGCCCACAGGCCATGGAGGAAAGACATACAGGAGGATTCCGGTTGGCCACTTGCAGTCTAGGGCGTCTACTCCTACTGCCCCGATTTCCTTCTTTCAGCTGAAGAACCGGTCCGTCTTGGCGTTGACACTGGTTGCCATGAAGTCCAGTTGGGGAACTCCCGATCGGGCACAAATGTGATTCCAGCCCTCCCGGGATAGTTCCCACTGCCTGGGATCCAGCTTTTGACGACTGAGGAAGTCTGCCTGCACGTTGTCCATGCCTGCCACGTGAGAGGCTGTGATGCCTTCCAGATAAACTCAGTTCAAGCAAAGAGGAGGTGTCCATCCTGTGCCACGGCTGGACTCCTGGTACCTCCCTGGCGAATGAGATATGCCACAGTGGTGGTGTTGTCCGAGAAGACAAACCATTCTCCCCTGCACCAGGGACTGGAATGACAACAACGCTTTGCGGACTGCCCTTGTCTCTAGGCGATTGATAGACCACAACCATTCGGGTAAGGACCAGGTTCCCTGCTCCACATGACTGAGGCCCACTGCTCCCCAGCCTTGAAAGTTCGCATCCGTTGTCACGATCACCCAATCCGGGACTTCGAGGGGCATCACCTTTTGTAAGTTGTCTTCTGACAGCCACCATTGCAGGCTGGACCTGATTCGCTGCGACAAAGGCAGGGGCAACTGGTATTGCTCAGACACTGGGTCCCACCGCGACAGTAGATCTTTCTGCAATGATCTCAGGTGAGTGAAGGCCCAAGGCACCAATTCAAACGTCGAAGCCATGAACCCCAGAACTTTTAGGTAATCCCACATTCTGAGAATTGGAAGCTGTAGCAAGAGATGCACTTGTCGCTGCAATTTGTATATCCTGTCGTTCGTGAGAAACACCCTGCCCTGGAGGGTGTCGAGAATGAGCTCCCAAATACTCCAGACACTGTGACGAGTCAGATGACTTTTCGCTTCGTTGATTATCCAGCCTAGGGACTGAAGACAATGGATCACACGAAGAACTGTCCCACTCACCTTCCTCTTCTGACTTGGCTCGAATCAGCCAATTGTCCAGGTAAGGATGGACAATTATTCCTTCCTTCCAGAGGGTCACTGCCACCACGACCATAAGAACATAAGAAAATGCCATACTGGGTCAGACCAAGGGTCCATCAAGCCCAGCATCCTGTTTCCAACAGTGGCCAATCCAGGCCATAAGAACCTGGCAAGTACCCAAAAAAAGTCTATTCCATGTTACCATTGCTAATGGCAGTGGCTATTCTCTAAGTGAACTTAATAGCAGGTAATGGACTTCTCCTCCAAGAACTTATCCAATCCTTTTTTAAACACAGCTATACTAACTGCACTAACCACATCCTCTGGCAACAAATTCCAGAGTTTAATTGTGCGTTGAGTAAAAAAGAACTTTCTCCGATTAGTTTTAAATGTGCCCCATGCTAACTTCATGGAGTGCCCCCTAGTCTACTATCCGAAAGAGTAAATAACCGATTCACATCTACCCGTTCTAGACATCTCATGATTTTAAACACCTCTATCATATCCCCCCTCAGTCGTCTCTTCTCCAAGCTGAAAAGTCCTAACCTCTTTAGTCTTTCCTCATAGGGGAGTTGTTCCATTCCCCTTATTTTGGTAGCCCTTCTCTGTACCTTCTCCATCGCAATTATATCTTTTTTGAGATGCGGCGACCAGAATTGTACACAGTATTCAAGGTGCGGTCTCACCATGGAGCGATACAGAGGCATTATGACATTTTCCGTTTTATTCACCATTCCCTTTCTAATAATTCCCAACATTCTGTTTGCTTTTTTGACTGCCGCAGCACACTGAACCGACGATTTTAATGTGTTATCAACATTGTGTAATTATAGCAGGGGTTATTTTTCCCTATATGCATCACCTTGCACTTATCCACTTTAAATTTCATCTGCCATTTGGATGCCCAATTTTCCAGTCTCACAAGGTCTTCCTGCAATTTATCACAATCTGCTTGTGATTTAACTACTCTGAACGATTTTGTGTCATCTGCAAATTTGATTATCTCACTCGTCGTAATTCTTTTCAGATCATTTATAAATATATTGAACAGTAAGAGTCCCAATACAGATCCCTGAGGCACTCCACTGTCCACTCCCTTCCACTGAGAAAATTGCCCATTTAATCCTACTCTCTGTTTCCTGTCTTTTAGCCAGTTTGCAATCCACGAAAGGACATCGCCACCTATCCCATGACTTTTACTTTTCCTAGAAGCCTCTCATGAGGAACTTTGTCAAACGCCTTCTGAAAATCCAAGTATACTATATCTACCGGTTCACCTTTATCCACATGTTTATTAACTCCTTCAAAAAAGTGAAGCAGATTTGTGAGGCAAGACTTGCCCTGGGTAAAGCCATGCTGACGTTGTTCCATTAAACCATGTCTTTCTATATGTTCTGTGATTTTGATGTTTAGAACACTTTCCACTATTTTTCCTGGCACTGAAGTCAGGCTAACCGGTCTGTAGTTTCCCGGATCGCCCTTGGAGCCCTTTTTAAATATTGGGGTTACATTTGCTATCCTCCAGTCTTCAGGTACAATGGATGATTTTAATGATAAGTTACAAATTTTTACTAATAGGTCTGAAATTTCATTTTTTAGTTCCTTCAGAACTCTGGGGTGTATACCATCCGGTCCAGGTGATTTACTACTCTTCAGTTTGTCAATCAGGCCTACCACATCTTCTAGATTCACCGTGATTTGATTCAGTCCATCTCAATCATTACCCATGAAAACCTTCTCCATTACGGGTACCTCCCCAACATCCTCTTCAGTAAACACCGAAGCAAAGAAATCATTTAATCTTTCCGCGATAGCCTTATCTTCTCTAAGTGCCCCTTTAACCCCTCGATCATCTAACGGTCCAACTGACTCCCTCACAGGCTTTCTGCTTCGGATATATTTAAAAAAGTTTTTACTGTGAGTTTTTGCCTCTACAGCCAACTTCTTTTCAAATTACCAGGGCTGAAACACTGTCCCTCCTCTCCAGGGGTCTGCCTGGCACTGCACCATTGGGCAGACTGATTTACCCCGGGAGCTGCGGTAAATAGGGAACTTGGAGGTTTTTTGTCGTTCCCCCCCACAAAAACTTTAAACTTCTAACAGAAAAAATAAAGCCTAAGCTAAGAATAATAGAAAAAAAATCCCCAAAGGGGCTACTTCCCTGTACCGCAGACACTGAGGGGGAGCCTTCGGGTCGCTGAGGAAGCCAGTCCCCTGCTATCAGGGGATACGGAACCAAACGGGCTAGCACCACCAGGGGTAACCAACCAACCAACCCCCCCCACCCCCCGTTCGCCCGGCTCTACCTGAGGGATGGCCCAGACACTGAACCTAGCACCTCAGGGAGCAAGAAAAATCCGTCTCACACAGAGCTGCAGGTATACATGACCACCATCTGCTGGAATCAGAGAAATACTGATGAGCTGCAGGTGGTATACTTGGGGTACCAGTGCCTCGAAGCTTTTCTCTCCGACTCCATCTGCTGGTGGGAGTGCATAACCCACTGGTCTGGACTGATCTGGGTATGTACAGGAATGCTATTTTCTCAGCAAATGGAAAAAAACTTTCTAGCAAAAAGGGAAAAGGAGAGCCATCCTCGACACTTACTGAAGGTGGGCTCCAGATGAATGCACTCCTCACAGTCCTGTCAAAGGAAAAAAACAGAAGGTGAAGGGTAAGCAAGCGATGCTGTGAGAACAATGGGCTGGAGATGCTCTGGCATGTGAAAACACGAGGCAAAAGGCTTTTTTGTCAAGGGGAGAAAGAGCAAGTTTGCTTACCGTAAACTGTGTTTTCCATAGATAGCAGATGAATTAGCCATGCTGTCTGGGAGTCCCCAGCTGAAGTATTGAGCATTTGTGTTATATTCATAGTGCTTGATTTGCTCAATACTATAGGTAATGGCGGACAGTTCCTATGAAGGCTTCGGTTTAGTGGAACTTGTGCTCTTCTGAAGGATAGTCCGTCCCATTAATGCGTCATCCGCTGCTTGTTTATCCAAACAATAGTGGGATGTGAAAGTGTGTAATGAGGACCATGTCGCCGCTTTACAGTTATCTATGATTGGTACTTCATGGAGGTTGGCTACTGAAGTTGCTATTGCTCGTATCTGATGTGCTTTAGGCGTTTCAGGTAATGCCTGTGATAGTTGAGTATAGCAAAACTGGATGCAGTTGGATAACCATGTGGATAAGGTTCTCTTTGTTACTGGCCATCCTTGTGAATTTGGATTGAAGGAAATGAATATTTGGGATTCCCTAGTGGGAGAATCTGTGCGCTGTTTGTAGTATGCCAGTGCACGTTTACAGTTTTAGAATATGTAGTTTCCTATCATTATCATTGTGATGAGATTTTGGATGAGACATAGGTAAGGTGATATTCTGGTTAATATGGAAACTGGAGAACACCTTTGGAAGAAATTTCGGGTGTGTCCGTAAGGTCACCTTGTCATGGTGAAACTGAAGATAAGGAGGGTAGTGAACCAGGGCTTGTAGTTCACTTATCCATTTTGCTGAAGTTAATGCCACCAAAAAAAGTACCTTCCACGAAAGGTAACAAGTTTCTAATGGTTGGAACGGTGGAAGCATGAGCTGTTCGAGAACTGTGTGAATATCCCACGGCACCAGTGGTTTCTGTAAAGATGGACGTAGGCGCAGTTCTCCTTTCATGAATCTCGAAACTAAAGAATGACATGAAATAGGCTCTCCATTAAGAGGAATGTGGTAAGCCTCGAAAGCGCTTAAATGTACCCTTAAAGAGGAAGTGGCAAGTCCAGCACTGTATAGCAGATGAAGGTACAAAAGAAGTTGTTCTGGTGAACAAGTGAATGGGTCTGTTCCTATGGATAAGCACCAGGAGTTATAGCGATTCCATTTTCTTTGGTAATTGAGCCTTGTGGAAAGTTTCCTTGAGAGAGCAGGAGAGATGTTCAAATGTTGGTATGCGAGCCTCTCAATCTCCATGCCGTGAGGTGTAGGGAAGAGTGAAGGGGATGTGGCAGTGATCTGTTGTCCTGTGTAAGAAGGCGATCGCTGTCCCCCAGAGGCATTGGATTGCAGATTGATAGGCATAGGAGGTAGCTGTACCATGGCTGTCTTGGCCATGCTGGTGCTATGAGTATTAGTTCCGCTTGCTCTTCGATACACCTCTGAATCGTTCGAGCGATGAGAGGTATCTGAGGAAATGCGTACAATAGATTGTGTGTCCAACTGATTAAAAAGGCATCCAGAGCGAGTCTGTGGGCTCGGGTAAACTGAGCAAAAGGTCTTTAGTTCTGTGTTGACTTCTGTTGCAAAGAGGTCAATGGATGGGAGACCCCAGATCGAGAATATGTGGCTCGTCACTTCTGGGTTTAGCTCCCATTCGTGGGGGTGAAAAATCCTACTGAGTCTGTCTGCTCTTGAATTGTGAATGCCTGGTAGGTAAGTCGCCTGTAGGGAGATGAGCCTGCAATGGGCCCATTCCAGAATCTGAATAGTTTCCTTGCATAGGTTCCGGTTCTAAAACACTGTAGCTTGATTGTCGATGTGAATCATTACAATTCTTTCTTGAAGGAAGTTTTCGAAGGCTCGAAGGGCATAACATACCACTCGTAGTACCAGAAGGTTTATGTGCAGTGTCCATTCGTATGAAGTCCACTGACCTTGTTTTTGTAAGTGGTTCAAGTGTGCTCCCCATCTTGTGGGGGATGCATCTGTGGTTATGATGATCTGATGTCGTAATGGGCGTAAGGGGGAGCCCGCTTGCAGGGTTTCTGGAAGTATCCACCACTCCAGATCCTGTTTCATGTTGTTGGTTAATGAGATATTGGGGGGGGGGGGGGGGGGGGTCGACAATAGTTGGAAAAATTGGTCCCATTTATGTTTCAACCCCCATTGGAGGCGGCGCATAAGGAGGCACGTATTTGGAACCACATAAATGGATGCAGCCATATATCCAAGAACAGTGAGGACCTGGCGCGCTGGTACAGTCGTAGTGCGAAGAAGAGTTGTAGCTAGCATTGAGAGAGTTAACGCTCTCGGATGCGGCAGGAATGCCCTGTGTCTATGAGGGCTCCTATGAATTGCAAAGTCTGAGTGGGTTCTAGATTTGATTTTTCGTAGTTGATGAGAAGACCTAGATTGTCTAGGCACGAAATTGTTTGAAGAAGAATTGTTTCATAATAGGGCTTGATTGCCTATCAGCCAATCGTCTAGATAAGGGAATATCTGCACCCCCTGTAGTCGAAGGTGTGCCACCACCACTGCAAGGCATTTGGTAAATACTCTTGGGGCAGAGGAAAGGCCAAATGGAAGAACTTTGTATTGGAAGTGTTGATTTTCCATCTGGAAACATAAGTAACATCTAGAATTGGGATGCATTGGTATGTGTGCATAAGCATTTTTCAAGTCCAGTGAACACATCCAATCCTTGGGCTGAAGAAAAGGGTGAATGGATTTGAGAGGTGTCATTTTGAATCTCTCTGTTTGAAATTTGTTGAGTTGGCGTAAGTCTAAGATTGGCCGTAGACCTCCTGATTTCTTGGGAATTAGGAAATATTGGGAGTAAAACCCTAGATGTTTCTCCGGGTAAGGTTTCTTCTGAATGCAATTGTTTTGTAAGAGAAGTTGTATTTCTTGAAGAAGATGAGATTTGTGAGATGCAAAAGCTTTTTGATGGATTTGGTGTGGAAGGGTGGGAAGGGAGGAGAAATGGAGAGAATATCCCAGCTGTATTATGGATAGTATCCATTGATCCGATGTTATTTTGGTCCAAGCTGGAAGAAAATTGGATAATCTCCCCCGACTGGTGGTGGTGGCGGCAGAACAACCTTTAAAAACCTGATGTCTGTTTTGCTGGCTGAGGATCAGGTTGTTGTCTAGGTTGACGGGGGTTTCTTGCATGCTGACGAGGTGCTGTTGGTTGACATGGTTGTTGCCTTGGTGGATAATACGTTTGAGGTTTATAATATGGTTTATAAGATTTGAAAGATGGTTTACTGTAAGGAGGAGGAGTGTATTGACGTCGAGTTGTGGTGGAATGCTGAGGTGCTGTTAAAGAAAGGACCGCCGTTTTTTGTTCTTTAAGCTTTGTAATGGTAGTTGTAAACTGGTCTCCAAACAAATTATCCAGACAAGGTAAATTAGCGAGCTTGTCGTGGACATCATCACGAATAGCACTAGAGCATAACCACGCAAGATGTCGTGCTGCTAAGGCATTTGCTGAAGATTTAGCTGATATATCGAATCCCTCAATCACCGATCTTAAAGGTGTCTTAACCCTTCTTCCAAGTTATAATATGGAATAGGTAATGTGTCACAGTAGCCACAGAGGCATTCACGGAGCGGGATGCCAGTGGCCAGTAGTTGGTGTTCCACCTTCACGGAGCGGAAGGATGGAGGGCTGCTATTTCCAAAAAAAATAAAACAAAAAAAATAAAAACAGGGATGGGTAAGAGTATGGGGCAAGGGGGTGGCCTGCTTGTTACAGTGGTTGCTACCCCTAATTGAGCTGGATGTCACTTGGATGCAGATACAGAGCTGCTCTCTAAATTGGGTAGAGGGGAATTAGGGCTGGAGGGTACTGGAAGCCAATAGTAACAGGTGGGAGAGAGAAAAAGGGAAAAAAATGGATAAAGTGCGTAGCTTGCTGGGCAGACTTGATGGGCCGTTTGGTCTTCTTCTGCCGTCATTTCTATATTTCTATGTGTCATCTGGAGATGCTTGTTGTAGGAGTGGTTTTAGTGCCTGTAGGCTCTCAAATAAGTATTGGGCTATATAAAACTGATGATTTTGTATCCTGGCATTGAGCATTGCTGATTGGAAGGACTTCTTAGCAAATTCATCTAGGGATTAATTTTCCTTAGTTGGAGGAGTGTTAGAATGTATCCTTGCTTTCCGAGCTTTCTGCATCGCAGATTCGACCATGACTGATTGGTGTGGAAGTTGAACTGAGGCATGAAAGGCTGAATCCTTCATCCGGTATTTGATATCCACTTTCCAAGATATTGGGGGGGGGGGGGGGGGGGGGGGGGAGAGGAAATAAAGGAGTAGCCCATGCTTTTCCCATTAAAGTTATTAAAACCTGGTGTTGTGGCAAAGCCACTGGCTCATTGGGAACATCAAATATTTTCAGGATGCCCAACATTTCTTGTCGGGGATCCGGGATCCTCTTCGTTTCAACATTCAATATCTGACCAACCTTCTCAATAAATTGAGAATATGGGAGGTCCTCCGGAGGGGAAGACGGTTGTGGAGGTAAGTCTGGCGGATCAGAGGGGTAACCCGTTGAAGAGTTTGAGGTAGTATCTGAATCTGAAATGTCTTCTGTAATTGATAACTGTGAATGTGGGAGGCGTTTTGGCGCCATACCAGGTAATACTGGATCTTCCGGAACAGATAATGGTTGTTGTGGAAGACTAGTAGGTGGTACTGTCGATGTTGTTACAGACTGTAACAATTGATTGAGAATGGTGGTGATTTGAGACACTGCTTGTGTCGCTAATGCCAACGTAGATGGTTGTTGAGATGGTGCAGGCCTTAATGGTGGTTGTGAAGGCAAAACATTTCCTGGAATCTGTGCACCAATGGATGATACAGAAGCAGAAGACGATGATCCAGATGAAAGTGATGTGTCCGAAAGGCGTATTGGTGATAACTCTCTCAGATTGGATGTTGAAACTGGTTTCTTCCCTTTATGACCAGAAAAGAGAATTATTCCTTACCTGCTAATTTTCGTTCCTGTAGTACCAAGTATCAGTCCAGACAGTGGGGGTTATCTCCCCCTTCCAGCAGATGGAGTCAAATAGAACTTTGAAGGATGCTTCCTTATAAGGTAGTGCACCCTCTACTAACCCTCAGTATGGAGTATATCAAAGCAAAAATCAGGATGGATCAAGAACAATAGAATTAAGTAACAAATTACAGTGTGCAAAGGGCACAAAACAGTGTCAAACAACAAACTTGCAGAATGAACCATTAACCAGCCAAAAGAAAAAAGGCACTGAAGAACAATTTGAGCAGAGAGGCAATCCCAAACTCAATAAACAGTCAGGGAGGGTGTCTGGACTGATCCTTTGTACTACAGGACGAATGTTAGCAGGTAAGGAAAAATTTTCTTTTCTCTGTACCAAAGCTTCCCTACGTAGGGTTGGCCCCGGAAAGCCCTGCTCGAATGACCCTAGAGCCAAAGGAGCCAAAAGTAGGTGACCATATGTGTAGACGATAATGACGATCAAAGATGTGTAACGATTTCCAAGTTGCCACTCGACAAATTTCCTGGAATGAGACAGATTGCATCTCCGCCCAGGAAGCAGCCTGAGCTCGAAGAGAATGGGCCTTGACACCCGCCGGAAGTTGTCGACCCGCCTCAATGTAGGCCACAGAGATCGCCTCCTTCAGCCAGCAAGCAATGATAGTTTGACGCCTTGGCCCCCTTCTTTGGACCATGCCAGAGAACAAAAGCGAAAATCATTAGTGACTTCCAGATAGCGAATGAGGATACGCTTGACATCTAGCTTGCGTAGACCCGCCGATGCGTCCGCTGAGAAGGACGGAAGCTCTACTGTCTGATTCAAGTGGAACTCTGAAACCACCTTGGGCAGAGAAGCAGGCACAGTGTGCAAGGAAACTCCCGAATCTGTAAAACAAAGGTAGGGCTCTCTGCATGACAGTGCTTGAAGCTCAGACTCTGCGGGCAGAACAGATAGCTACCAGGAAAACAGTCTTGAGAGTGATATCCTTGAGGGTAGCGGAACGCATGGATTCAAAGAGTGGTCTGACCAAGATTCGGAGAACGAGATTGAGACTCCATGAAGGATAAAGCGCGTGGACCGGGGGTTTCCCATGCTTCACCCCCCTGAGGAATTGGATGATGTCCGGGTGAGAGGAGAGGGAAGTTCCCTCTCGTTGATGAAGTAGAGAGCCTAGGGCAAAGACTTGCACTCTCAGCGAGTTGTAGGTCAGACCCTTGTCCAGTCCCTGAGCCACCGAGGCAGTCCGTGGCGACACAGGTATAGAGGCACACCAGTTCTAAAAAAAAAAAAAAAAAAAAAAATTTCCATACCCTGATATAGGAGATGGAGGTAGACGTCTTTCTAGCCTTGAGGAGGGTCGAGATAACAGCATCTGGGTATCCACGCAGTCTCAGCCGGCGCCTCTCAAAAGTCAGGCCGCAAGACAGAAGCGATCAGCCTGGGCAAAAGATACCAGACCCTGATGCAGCAAGCGTGGAAGGTGACCCAGACGAAGAGGTCCATCCACTGCGAGGTTGATCAAGTCTGCAAACCACGGACGACGGGGCCATTCCGGCGCCACCAGCATTACCGGACCCTGGTGGGACTCTATTCTCCAAAGCACCTTGCCCACCAGAGACCAATGGGGAAACACGTAGAGAAGAACGTGACGGGGCCAGGGGAAGACTAAGGCATCCACTCCCTCTGCACCGTACTCTCTTCTGCGACTGAAGAACCGAGCTGCCTTGGCATTCTGGGAGGTTGCCATTAGATCCAGATAAGGGGTCCCCCCCATCTGTGAAACAGGAGATTCACCGCCTCCTCTGAGAGTTCCCACTCTCCGGGATCTAGATGTTGACGACTGAAAAGTCTGCTTGAACCTTGTCTACACCTGCGATGTGGGAAGCCGCTAGGCGGGAGAGATGAGTCTCCGCCCACACTATCAACCTGTCTGTCCCCCGAGAGACATGCCGGCTCCTCGTGTCCCCTTGGCGATTGATGTAGGCCACAGTGGACGCATTGTCAGAGTATTCGGACTGCGCGATGATGGACGAGAGATAGGAAGCGTTTCAATGCCAGACGCACTGCTCTGGTCTCCAAGCGATTGATCGGCCGAGTTGCTTGGGACAGCGTCTACTTCCCTTGCGCAGAACTCATCTGACACACCGCTCCCCAGCCAGAGAGACTGGTGTCCGTCGTGACGATTACCCATTTTGGGATGTCGAAAGGAACACCCTGGAGAATATGAGACAGGCTGAACCACCACGAGAGACTGTCCTTGGCTCCCTGCGGGAGAGAAAGGATGGCTTGGAAGTCCCGAGATACTGGCTTCCAGCGGGAGAGCAAGGCGCGCTGTAAGGGACGCATATGTGCAAACGCCCAGGGGAACAGATCGATGGTGGAAGCCATGGATCCCAGGACCTGGAGGTAATCCCACGCCGTTGGAAGCGAGAGACCGATGAATCGCTTTATCTGAGCTATGAGTGTATGAGCCCTGACCGGGGGCAGAGACCCCTTGCCCAGCACTGTGTCGAAATGCACCCCCAGGAAGTCCAGAGACTGAGATGGAGAAAGGCTGCTCTTGGTGAAGTTGACCACCCAACCGAGGGAGTGAAGAAGCGTCAACACCTTGTCGACTGCCCGGTGGCACTGGGCTGAGGACTCTGCCCGAATGAGCCAGTTGTCCAGGTATGGGTGCACCAAGACTCCCTCCCTCCGGAGAGCGGCAGCTACTACTATCATCACCTTCGTGAAGGTTCGAGAAGCGGTCACAAGACCAAAGGGTAGAGCCTGGAACTGGAAATGCTGTCCCAGATTCTTGAATCGCAGAAAATGCTGATGTGCTTGGAGGATGGGAATGTGTAGATAAGCTTCCATCAGATCCAGGGAGGCAAAAATTCTCCGGAGTGTACCGCTGCTATCACGGAGTGCAAGGTTTCCATCTGAAAGTGGGGAATCTTGAGGGCCCTGTTGACCATCTTGAGATCCAAGATCGGATGGAAGGAACCTTCCTTCTTGGAGACTACGAAGTATACCGAATAATGTCCCCGGCCTACTTCCTGGGGGGGGGGGGGACGGCCAGAAGCCTGCCGAGTGTCTGCTCGACTATGAGTTGTTTCTGGACTGGGACACGTGGAGAGAGGAGGAACCTGTCTCTTAGCAGCTGAGCAAATTCTAACGTGTAGCCGTGTCTTAGAATATCCAGGACCCACTAACCTGACGTGATGTTGACCCACTCCTCGTAGAAAAGGGATAAATGTCCCCCTATCCTGGGGATCGGGAGTGGGCCAGCACAGCTTCATTGTGAAGACTTGGAAGACATCCCCTGGGCCTGACCAGAGCGGGGCTGTCTTCGGGCACGAAAGGACTGAGTCCAGGATTGAGATCGAGAGGACGGCTGACGAGGTGCTGCAGTCCTTGCCTGGCAGAAACGACGTTGATTCCTGAATCGGCTTCTAGTGGAATTAAAAGACCTAGAAGAACGAGGGCGATCCTCTGGCAGTTTGTGTACCTTATTCTCTCCGAGGGACTTGATAATCTGGTCCAGATCCTCCCCAAATAGTAGCTTGCCCTTGAAGGGTAAGGATCCCAGCTGCGACTTGGAAGGAGAATCCGCTGACCAATTGCGAAGCCAGAGAAGGCGTCGAGACTGCAGAAACCATAGATCTGGCCAATACTCTCAGAATGTCATATAGAGAGTCTGCTCCATATGCTATAAACGGCCTACAAGTGGTCTGCCAGAAGTGCTTCCTCAGGAAGCAACTCCTGGGAGCTGAGCAGCTGTTGAAGCCAGCGGAGGCCTGCAAGCTGAGCGAAGGTAGTACAAATGGCCGCCCAGACCTCCAGGGTGGACACCTTGAAACCTTTAAGATAAACTTCCAGCTTTTGATCTTGAAGATCTCGCAAGGCTGCACCACCTGTTACTGGAAAGGTAGTTCTTTTCATCACCGCTGAGACTGCAGAATCTACTTTGGGAAACTTAAGAAGCTCCAGATATTCATCCGGGAGAGGATATAGCTTATCCATGGCTCTGCCGATCTTGATGGAGGTCTCCAGAGAATCCCATTCCCTGGATAACAGTTGAAGGAACGTGGCATGGGAAGGAAAGGACCTACATGGCGGACGTAGACCAGCCAGAAGGGGGGATCCCCTTTCTTCGCTGGTGGATTAGGCTCAGGCGGGACCTGAGGGGCCTCAATGTCCAATTCCTGTAGGATATGTGGAATGAGGGGGTCCAGCTCATCTCTCTGGAAGATCCACAGGACTCTAGGATCATCCCCTTCCAATTGAGCCGTAGTTGAAGGTTCATCTGGATCCGGATCCTGCTGAGGAACAGACCCTCCCGCAGAGGGGTGTACCAAACAGACCCTCGGAGCGCTTGAGGTGATCGGAGGTACCCCTGGTCCCGGGACCGCTAACTCTTGGGCACTCCCCATGGTCTGGACATTTCCCAAGACCTCAGTAGAATCAGCCATTCTGGGTACCTTAGGAGGAGGAGGTCCCGCCACAAATTCCTGGTGCTGGCCCATTCTGGTCAGGTAAGCATTGTGAAGCAGAACAAAATCCATGGAAAACGGAGGTGGCCCCGATGGAGGAAGAGTGGGCAGATCCCCTGACGGAGGAAAAGGCTCCAGAGGTGGAACGGGTGTCAAAACCGGCAGCTGAGATGAAAAAGGAGCATCCTGCTCTTCTCCTGTTAGCACCGGAGCCGCAGAGTCTGGAGACAAAATGGCCACCGTTCCTGCAGTCAGCGGGATCGGGGCTGGCCCCTGAGTGTCGAGGCGCGCCAGAAGACGAGAACCAGAGCGGCCCGGCGGTTGAGAGGGTCCCTCCCCACCAGGGAGGCAAGCTGTGCAAATCCCCTCGCGGGAGAGCCTCGACCCGGGCTCTCCACAAGCGCAGCACCTGGACGAATGAGGCATGGGGAACCCCGACAGAGCTGCGAGAGAACCAGCTGTTCTTAACGCGAGAAACAGGCAAGGTTTAAAGCTGCGGGAAAAACCTCTCCTTCAGCCTGTTCTTCCTCACTCTCACCAGGTTCATGGCTGTAAGAAGCGAGTAATAGCCTCCGCTTCAGTCCTGCTCTCTCTCTATCCCTCAGTGACCCACAGATAGAGGCACAGAGGAATAACACCTCTCTGTGCTGGCTGCCCCAAGGAAAACAGTGCCTCAGGGGCAGCGGGTCCGATAGCAGCCATAGGGGGAGAGGTCAGCACCACCGACTTGCACCCCGGAGAGAGGAAGAGAGGAAATAACCTGTCAAAATGAAATAAAAACAAACTTACCCCGACAACAGAGATGGGAGGGGTGGGGAGAGCAGCAAATAATAGGGATGTGAATAGTTTTTTGACGATTTAAAATATCGTCCGATATATTTTAAGTCGTCAAAAATCGTTAGGGCCACGATACAATACCAATTCCCCCGATTTATCGTCAAAAAATCGTAAATCGGGGGAAGGGGGGAGGGCAGGAAAACCGGCACACTAAAACCCCCTAAAACCCCACCCCCGACCCTTTAAATTAAATCCCCCATCCTCCCGAACCCCCCCCCCAAATGCCTTAAATTACCTGGGGGTCCAGCAGCGGTCCGGAACAGCAGCGGTCCGGAATGGCCTCCTGCAATTGAATCGTGTTGTCTTCAGCCGGCGCCATTTTTCAAAATGGCGGCGCAAAATGGCGGCGGCCATAGACCAACACGATTCAACTGCAGGAGGTCGTTCCGGACCCCCGCTGGACTTTTGGCAAGTCTTGTGGGGGTCAGGAGGCCCCCCCAAGCTGGCCAAAAGTCCCTGGGGGTCCGGAAAACGATCTCCTGCCGCGAATCGTTTTCCGTACGGAAAATGGCGCCGGCCGTATCCTCCTGACCCCCACAAGACTTGCCAAAAGTCCAGCGGGGGTCCGGAACGACCTCCTGCAGTCGAATCGTGTTGGTCTATGGCCGTCGCCATTTTGAAAAATGGCGCCGGCTGAAGACAACACGATTCAATTGCAGGAGGCCATTCCGGACCGCTGCCGTTCCGGACCGCCGCTGGACCCCCAGGTAATTTAAGGCATTTGGGGGAGGTTCGGGAGGGTGGGGGATTTAATTTAAAGGGTCGGGGGTGGGTTTTAGGGGGTTTTAGTGTGCCGGCTCACGATTTTCACGATACTTTAAACTCCCAAACGGCAACAATACGATTCCCTCCCCCTCCCAGCCGAAATCGATCGTCAAGACGATAGAGGACACGATTCACATCTCTAGCAAATAATACTGCCTCCAAGCTATAGAATGCTACCACTAAAACAGGAATGGAGGCTACAGGAAAGCTCTCCAAATAATTCCTTCAGAAAATTCAAATTTCAAAGATTTTTTTTTTTTTTTTTTTTTTTTTTTTTTTTTAGACTTGATCCATCCAAAAGAAAGGAAAGCTGAGGAAAATAGAGAAAATTCCTAAAATAGCTTTCTAGTCATCTCAGTAGGGAACGAAAGCCACGACTGTCATTTGCTGGAGTCAAGAGAATACTGAGGATTAGTAGAGGATGTACTACCTTATAAGGAAGCATCCTTCAAAGTTCTATTTGACTCCATCTGCTGGAAGGGGGAGATAACCCCCACTGTCTGGACTGATCCTGGTACGTCCAGGGAATGATGCTTCTTTGGAAGTTTAGGAGTCGGCTACATCAGGGGAACCCCCAGTGCGTCGACAGGAGTGGGTTGCGTTGCAGGCGCGTCGCTTGAAGCAGATTGCATCGCAATATCTTCTCTGAGTCGATGTCAAATGCGTTGATGGTGCGTCGGGTCGATGCTTCTTTGACGCAGTATGAGGTTTGCGTCGATAAGACCACACTTCAATATGGCGTCGGCTCTCTTATCTCCAGAGCATCGATGAGTCGATGTAGTCTAATGTGTCAGTGAAGCACGCGGCTGCGATGCCACCGATGCATCCCCCGCTCCTTGAACCGATTTTCGGCTAGCGGTCACAGGACAGTGTCCTGACCTGGGGGGTTCGACTGAAGAAGCTCTCCTTGTTGATGGGTCCTTCTGTCTTCGCTTAGGACCTGAAGAGGAGCGAACAGAGGCTTCAGAAGTGGCATAAGAGCCTGAAGCTCTGGACTGCAAGTCTTGAATCTTTGCAGCTCTCCGTCTTTGAGCTCATGGGGACATACATCCGCAGATCACACAGTTCTTTTGATCATGAAGAATCTGTGGCAGACAATTTTGCCATATGAGCAAAATTTAAAGCCTGGACAAGGCATCATTCAGCAGATCTTAGAGATGTTAAAAACTGCTGTTATTTTGTGATCTTTTCTTTAACTTTTGTCAAATTTTTTGAAACTTTTTTTCCTCACAATTTTCAGTTTCTCAGGAGAGAGGAGCTCCGCGAGGCTAACGGTTGCACGGAAAAAAAAACTGACTGAGGAACCTGAGGCAATACTGGCAACATGCAGGAGGGAGCTCCTAGCTGAAAGATTTTACTAGACTTAGAGAGAGCTCCGCCATCTAGTGGCACCGAAGACGTACCCAGACAGCATGGTTAATTCAGATTTATTTATTTAAAGGCTTTTTCTATGCCGACATTCGTAAGGCACATCATGCCGGCTTACATTGAACTGAAAAAGTAAATACAAAGAACAAAAACCGAATCATGGTCATAGCAAAACAAAGAAAAGGTATAACAAAAGGCGAAATAAATATAAAGGAGGCATTATAAAACAGATATTCGAGCAAAAGGGCAGGGATGAAAGGGAAAAAGGGAACTTTATACAGTCAAAACAAAATTATCTTAGCTAAGGATTCATTGGTCGGGGGAGTTCCAAACAAGATTCAGGGAAGGGGGAAGGTAACGTACCAAAGAATCAGGGGAAAGGAAGAGGTTGGGAGGTGCTAGAGGTGGAGGGTGCGGGGGGGAGGCTGGCTAGAGAAGGTCAATAGCGAGAACTGTTTGGGCTAAGGTCTACGTTATGTTTGTAACGGGGTAGGCTTGCTTGAAGAGCCAAGTTTTGATTCCTTTTTTGAATTTGGTGAGAGATGGCTCTATACGGAGGGGGGCGGGGAGCGAGTTCCAGAGGGAGGTACCAGCTATGGAGATAGCCCTTTCTCTGGTGAGAGACAGATGCGCAGACTTGAGGGAAGGGGTGTGTAGGGTGCCTGCATGGGCACTTCTTATGGGGCGGTTCGATATGCGGAAGAGAGGCATTTCTTCGAGCCAGGTGTGGTTGAATTTGTGTAGTGAGCAGTGAAGGATGGTCAAGGCTTTATATTGAGATCGGAAGGCGATAGGTAGCCAGTGCAGTTCCTTTAAAATAGGGGTGATATGTTCAGTTTTGCGGGTATTTGTTATGACTCTGGCCATGGAGTTTTGGAGGATCTGGAGTGGCCTGATGGTGGAAGCCGGGAGGCCGAGTAGCAGGGAGTTGCAGTAGTCCAGTTTTGCAAGCATAGTGGTCTGAACTACAGTGCAGAAGTCTTGAGCATGTAAGTAAGGGTTTGAGTTTTCTGAGGACATTTAATTTGTAGAAACCACCTTTGAGGAGGGAGTTGATGTATGGTTTGAAATTTAGTTGATGGTCTATGATGACACCCAGGTCTTTTACTGCTCGTAATTGGTGTGGTGTATTGGTTGTGTTCTGTAGTGTAAGATGGGTGCCATCAGGGTGGTTGGAGACGATGAGTAGTTCCGTTTTAGCTGCGTTCAGAGCTAAGTGGAGGTTGGCTAACATGGATGTTATGGAGGAGAGGCAAGATTCCCAGAAGAGCATGGATTAGTCAATGGATTTTTGGATCGGTATGAGAATCTGCACATCGTCTGCGTATAAGAAAAATTTCAGTCCCAGGTTGGAGAGTAATTGGCAAAGTGGTAGGAGGTAAATGTTAAACAAGGTGGATGATAGAGAGGAACCTTGGGGGACACCTTGTGTGATTGGGATGTGTGAGGATTGGTTTCTGTCAATTTTTACTATGTATTCTCTCTGGTTAAGATAGGAGGAAAACCAGGGGAGGGCGTTGCCAGCAATGCCTATTTCTGGCAACACCAGAAAGATGCTTATCTACGTGAAAATTTCCAGTCCTGTATTTATTTATCTATCATTTTTTTATATACCGACAACCGTTTGCACATCGTATCGGTTTACACATAACTTAAAACTCTGGCAGGAAACCGTCAGTTAGGCATAGCCTTTACAAGGAACCAAGTTAAAAACGAGATACATAACTTTTCTAAGGAGCAGGATAAGTATGTGATACAAGATAAGATTAAGGGGTTATCTGGATAACTAGGATAAATGAAAATAACTTTATAACCAATGTTTTATGTATGACAAAGGTGATATTTAAAGACAGGGAGAGGGTTATATTAAAGTTCGAGGAGTACAGAGGGAGGTACAAACGTTTTGGCATCTACAGAGCTGAAGACATTAAGGCACTTTGTCCTCAGTGGGGAGTGGTACTGGAGGGGAAGGCCTGTAGAAATAGCCATGTTTTTAGTTTTTTTTTTGTTTTTTTTTTGTTTTTTTTTAACTTGGGGGTGGAGGTTTCGGTACGTAGATCTGGAGGCATGGAGTTCCAAAGAGTGGGGCCAGCCAGGGAAAAGGCTCTCTTGGTGGTGGAGGTAAGTTTGGTAGATTTGATGGGTGGAAGGCGTAGCATTCCTTGATGGGAGGTACGGGTCGGACGTGTGGAGGTGCGTATCATAAGAGGAGGATTAAGCCAGTGAAAGTTTTCATGTACAATACTTTTATGAATGAGGGAAAGGGTTTTGTAAAGGATTCGTGATTTGATTGGTAGCCAGTGCAACTCCATGAGTGTTGGTGTGATATGGTCTCTTTTTCTGGAGTTTGTGAGGATGCGAGCAGAGGCATTTTGTAGGAGTGGTAAAGGTTTGGTATAGGTTGAGGGGAGGCCGAGAAGGAGGGCATTACAGTAGTCTAACTTTGAAAAAATGATAGATTGTAGAACGGTGTGAAAATCAGTGAAGTATAGGAGAGGTCGTAGTTTTTTTTTTTTTTATTGTTTGCAGTTTAAAATAGCAGTCACTGAGGATGGATTTGATGAAAGGTTTAAGAGTAAGCTGATTGTCAATTAGGACACCCAGGCTTCGCGTGTGGGTAGGGAAGGTAGTGGAAGCAAAGGATGGGGAAGTGGAGGGAGTGGACGTTAAGAAGAAATAAATGAGGAGTTCGGTTTTGAGGATTAAGAGCAATGTGCATGTCAGTGAGAAGTTGTTTAATGATAGTTGAGCATGATTCCCAATTTTGGAGGGCGGTCTGAAGGGAGTCTGTAAAGGGGAAGAGAAGTTGAACATCATCTGGGTAGATGAAGTGTTTGATGCCAATGTTGGTGAGGAGATTGGTGAGGGGGGAGCATGTAAATATTAAATAGAGTGGAAGAGAGGGAGGAGCCTTGGGGGGGGGGGGGGGGGGGACGCCTCTGTCAAGACTGATTGGGTCAGATTCATTGATGTCCATGATGACTGTATAGTGACGATTTTGTAGATAGGATTTATCCAGGAGAGGGCAGTACCGGAAATGCCAATGCTGATGAGAATGCTGGTAAGGATATTGTGATTGACAGTATCAAATGCAGCAGAGATATCTAACATTACCAGGAGGTAGGAATTCCCGGTGCCCATTCCTTTGAGTATAGTATCTGATAGGGAGAGAAGTAAGGTTTCGGGGCTGAGGTGTTTCCGGAAACCATATTGTGTGGAGGGAAAGATGTTATGTTGTTCAAGATAGTCAGATAGACGGGAGTTAACAATTCTTTCTAGGATTTTTGACAGGAAGGGGAGATTGGAGATAGGTCTGAAGTTGGATAAATTAGAGGGATCAAGACTCTGTTTCTTGAAGATGGGTTTCACCACGGCTTGTTTGAGAGTGTTGGGGACTGGTTCCTTGTTCAAGGGATCGGTTAAAGATAGAAGAAAGTGGTTTGGCAATTAATTTGGGAATTGAAAGTAGGAGCTTAGTAGGGATGGTTTCAGAGGGGTGGGAGGAGGGTTTCATCTTTAAGATGTTTTCAATTTCAAGGGAGGAGGAGGGTTCGAAAGATGGGAGATTGGAAGGCTGGTTGGTAGTGGGGAGTGTTACATTTTGGGAGTTGATGGAGAATTGGGCAGAGAGTGTAGAGACTTTGTTTTGAAAGAATTGGGCTAGTTCATTACAATGTTTTTTGGATGTCAGCTCTTGCGGTTGTGTTATGGTGGGCTTGGTGAGGTTGGAGATTATGGTAAAGAGGGCTTTGGGATTGTACTGGAGGTTGTGTATCTTTTTTGCATAGTATTCTCGTTTGGTTTGTTGGATTGATTTCCTGTAGTTATGCATGAGTTGGTAGTATGAGGTTTTTGTAGTTGGGGAAGGGTGTTTTTGCCAGCGTCTTTCAGCAGTTCTGAGGAGGGTTTTGAGGTTCTTGAGTTCGGGGGAGAACCATGGTTTTTTTATTTAGTTGGGTAGGTTTGATGATTTTATTTGTGATAGGGCAGTTTTGGTTTGCAATCTTAAGGGTGACATCAAGCCAGGAGGAGATGTCATTATCAGCTGATGAAAGGTCGATTTGGTTGGGTAAGTCTAGGCAAGCTGTTGAAAGGGTTTCTAAGGTACAAGATTTCCGGTATTTAAAGGATTGAGGTTGGGGCGAGAGGGTGGGGGGTTGATTGCTGAAGTAAAAGAGTAGTTTTAATGATAGAGTGGTCGGACCAGGGCATGGCAAGACATGTTGGGGAGTTGATTATGTTAATGGCGGGGCTGGTGAAGAAGATCAGGTCTAAGGTGTGGCCTGCCTTATGGGTTGGGGATTGTATGATTTGGCTAAATCCCATCTTCGAGGGAAGAGATGAAAGCTTCACAGGCGGGAGACTGTGGGTTGGAGTCCACATGAAGGTTAAAATCGCCAAGGAGAATAGTGGGGAGGTCAGTGGAGAGGGACTCAAAGAATTCAATAAGAGGAGAGGAGTCATTTTCTAGGAGACCTGGGGGTGTGTAGATAAGGCAGATTTGAAGGAGTTTTGATTTAAAGTTAGGAAGGTCGCATTTTTGGGGTACAAGTTTTAGATGTTTTTTGGCGAGGAGGAGTAGTCCTTTTTTCTTTTTACGGGGAATAGAGAAAATATCATAGATGTCGGTGGGCAACTGGTTTAAAAGGGAGATATCAGGGGGTTTAAGCCAAGTCTCAGTTATAGCACAGATTTCGGGTTTTGAATCAGTCAGAAGGTCATGGAGAAGGTGTGTTGTTTTTTTTAAGCGATTGGGCATTGAAGAGGAGTAGTGTTATTAGGTGCTGTATGTATGCTTTTCCCTCTCCCTGTATGGAGCAGCAGGGAGAGGGAAAAGAAATTTCATAGGAAGCAGGGGTAGAAACTGACCTTCAGGGCTAGCGGAAACTCCAGAAGCTTGGTATAGCAGGCAGCTCTGTTGCTGTATAATTTGGCATCTTCAGGATTGCGTTTAATGGCTTCTGTGTAATGCTTCATTGCTTGTGGATAGTCACCTAATGGGACAGTAAAAATTATCAGAGGAAGTATGCTACAATAATCGTGCAAAAGCATTAACAAGGTTCTATTGACACTCCCACCTCACATGCCAGTTATCACCACCACCATTCCCTGCAAAGAGATCAAAGCCCAGTCCATTTCATTCCTGCAAGGCAGGCCAGGCAGCACCAGAAGTCAGAACTACAAGGGTGTCAGAAGCTTGAATACTTCCCACACTAACCTTTCTGAAAACATTCATTGCCTTTGCTCTTCTCCTCCAGTGCTAGGTTGGGATTAATGTAAGCTAACCTCTCTTGATCCTTCAGAATCTTCTCGGCCTGTAAAAAAGCAGATCCTAGTCGGACAAGCTGTAAAACACTTTCTCTTCCTGCCTTAGCAGGAGGAGTTTGGGGTAGGGAGGGTTCGTTTAACAGTCAGACATGTCACAAAAGTATATTCCCTTCTTGCCCTGAAGGTCATCATTTTAAAAAGTTACATTCCCTGCCCATTCCACCAGAAAATCTCTTCCTAAGAGCTGCCCCTCAAGATCCCTATACCTCCCCAGGCACTCACCTGTTGACACTTCTTCAGTACATCTGGAGTTCGGTGCTCTGCCAGTGACTTGTTGTAGAACTGAATGGCTTCCTTGTACTTCTCTTCCTTAAAATAGGAGTTACCGATCCGCGCATATGCCCTGAAAAACAAACACCACTTTCCAGAGCCTGAAACAAAATACTCTCAGGCAAGGCCGCAGTCAACCTGCTGTAGCTTCCTAAAGCAGAGTTGCTTACTTGTAACAGATATTCTTTAAGGACAGCAGGATGTTCATCCTCACACATGGGTGACATCATCAGATGGAGCCCCAATATGGAAACTTTAAGACAAAGTTTCTAGAAATTTGACTTGTCATACTGGGCATGCTAGCATGCCCTGTACCACATGTCCATGTAGGGTCCCTCTTCAGTCTTATAAAACACAAAAACCAGAAGGAACCCAACTATCTGAGTTGGCGCGCAGGTTTCATGAGGACCACATCATGCTGTCCTCTGAGAACACCTGTTACAGGTAAGCAACTCTTCTTTCTCCAAGGACAAGCAGGATGGTAGTACTCACATATGGGTGAATCCCTAGTTACAAACCTGATAACATCCAGATGAGCAGCAAGAGTCCGACCATATTTTCCCTTGAGTGCACCCAAAGCAAGTTGTCCAAGGGTTTAGCATAAAATCCCTGCTGCAGGAACTCTTTAAAAAAAAAAAATAAAAAAATGCAAAACATCCACTGCCAGGGGATCCAGCTGACGCTGAAGACACCACACTTAAAACATTTTCCAGATTCTAACATACGCCATGGACATAGCTGGTCTTCTAGCCTGAAGAAGTGAGGAAATGACCTGCTCAGAGTAACCCTTCAAGCATAGCCTCCGCCTCTCAAGATCCAGGCTGCGAGACAGAAGTGATCTACTCTGAGAATATGGGACCCTGACGCAGCAATCCTGGAAGATGAGCTAGCCTGAAGGGACCTTCTACCATGAGCTGTACCAGATCTGCGAATCACGGTCACTGTCGCCACTCTGGCACCACCAGTATCACACTCCCGGGGTGTGTTTCTATGCGCCTGAGGATACAACCGATGAGGGGCCATGGGGGAAAACACGTATAGAAGGATTCCTGTCGGCCAAGGGCACACCAGAGCAGAGGCCCACCCAACCTTTGACTGAAAATTCTCTTCGTCTTGAGTTGACTCACGTCGCCATCAGATCCAACTGGGGAACGCTCCACCTGACACAGATGTAATTCCACTCCCCTGGATCCAGCCGTTGCCTACTGCCTGCACATTGTCTACCCCCGCTACATGCGACACTGCTAGACTTGAGATGGTGCTCCACCCAAGCAAACAATCTCAGAGCTTCCAGCTTCGTGCCCCCCTGCCGACTGATGTACGGCACTGCTGCCGCGTTGTTTGAGAACACCCGAACCATCTGCCCCCTGACCAGGGGCAGGTAGACCTCCAGGGCTTGATGGACTGCCCTTTTCTAGAGGCAATTGATAAACCAGGATTAGAATTTCTCCTGGTAGCCAAAGACCTAGGGCCGACCGGCCCAAGCACACACCTGAGAGACTTGCACCTGTGGAAACCACCACCCAGTCTGGAGGCTCCAGGTCCATCCCCTTCTCTAAATTGAGACGAGCCAGCTACCACGAGAGTCTGGACCTGGATTCTCGAAATAGAGGCAAGGGAAGATGGTATTCCTCCGACAAAGGAGTCCATATGGACAACAGTGCACGTTGCAGAGGCCTCATGTGCACAAACAGGGAACCAAGTCCAATGTGGAAGCCATGGACCCCAGAACTTGCAAATAGTCCCACACTGTCAGCACCGCCAGCCGAAATAGACACTTCACCTGGGTTTGCAACTTCACCACCCTGTCCACTGCCAGGAAAAGTCTGCCCTTCTGAGTGCCGAAACAGGCTCCCAGGTACACCGAGGATTATGTCAGCTCCAAATGAGTCTTCTGCACATTTATGTCTCAACCGAGAGACTGCAATGTGATCATCACTCTGGAGACCTCTTGCACACTTCCTCTGACTTCGCTCAAATCAGCCAATCATCTAGGTACGGATGTACCAAAATTCCTTCCTTGCGAAGAGCCACTGCCACCACTTTGGTAAACATGCGTGGCGCAATTGCCAGACCAAAAGGAAGGGCCCGGAACTGAAAATGCTGGCCCAACACCATGAAATGAAGAAACTTCTGATGTTCCTTCCAAATGGGAATGTGCAGGTTCGCCTCCGTGAGTTCTAGGGAAGCCAAAAACTCTTCTTTGTGCACCACCGCTACTATGGTGTGCAGCATCTCCATGCGAAAGCGTGGGACCCGAAGGGACCGGTTTACCGTCTGCAAATCTAGAATGAGGCGAAAAGAACCCTCCTTTTTGGGAACCACGAAGTAAACGGAATACCTTCCCTGTCCTTGCTCTGCCAACGGATGAGAACTATGGCCTTTAGGTTGAGCAACCTTTGCAGAGTCCCCCACACTGCCTCCTGTTTGCTGCAGGAGACCACGTGCGACTCCACAAAAGATCTCCCTTACCGGGCACGAAAACTCTAGAGCGTAGCCCTCTCTTATCTCCAGAACCCATCGGTCTGAGGTAATCCTTTCCCACTCCTCGTAAAAGCTGGACAATCTGCTTCCTACAGTTTCTAGACAGGAATGGGGAATGGGGAATCCTTGCTTCATTGCACTGACTTTCTGCCTCCAGAGTCCTGATCTGTCCCCTCTCTGGCTGACCTGCGGGCTCCACAAAAGGACTACTGGTGCCCACCGCCCTGCTTCACAGTGGAGCCAGAAGAGTACTTGCTGTACCAGAACCTGCGAGAATCTCTAAAAATGGGCCAGAGCTGGAAACAACTTCTTACTGAATCTCCTATCCTCTGGCAACCTGTTCCCCCCCCCCCCCCCCCCCCTTTGACTCCCAACACCTTCATCAACTGATCCGAGTCCTTCCCGAACAAAAGCTTCCCCATGAAAGGGAGGTTACAGAGCTGGACCTTGGACGACAAATCTGCCTACCAATTACGCAGCCACAGAAGCCTACAGGCCATTCCCAACGAAACCATGCTACGAGCCGATGCATGCACCAATTCATACAGTGCATATGCCACATTGGTGATCCCAGCTTCCATGCAGGTTGCCTGTCAGGAACCACCGTCTCCTGATGCCACATGCTCTGGAGCCTTCTGAACCCAAAACAGACAGGCCCTCTGCATCAAGCTGGCACAGACGGCCGCTCACAGACTTAATGCAGAGACCTCAAACATCCGTTTGAGCTGCACCTCCAGCTTACAATCCTGCACATCCTGCAGGGCAGCAGCCCCTTGCCACTGGAATTGCCTTTTTGGTAACAGCAGATACTGCCACGTCCAACTTTGGAACCTTCAGCAGATCAAGTGCTTCTTCCATCAAGGGATAAAGTTTAGCCGTCGCTCTGCCTGCCTTCAGACCCGTGTCCAGGAAGTCCCACTCCCAGTTCACCAACTTCTGAATCTTATTCGGCAACGAAAAGGCACATGTGGACCCTCTCAGCCCGTCCAGGACCGGATTAACACCTTCATTATCCGACTCCTCCAGAGTGACCTTCACACCTAATTCCTCCAGAACCTGAGGAATCAGAGGCCACAGTTCTTCCCGTCTGAACAAAAAACGTACCACCCGCATGGTCATCCCCTTCAGGTACCAGAAACTCATCTTCCACATCGGCGCCGCATCCGGGTCCATCCCATGGTGATAGAGAAGGTCCTCCTGTGACTCATCTGAATCCTCACCATCCCTGGGAGAGCCATCGGCACCCACCCAACATAACCCCAGGTGCCGTATATCACCAGCCCCCTGTGAGGCCATCTTGGGCTTCTTACCTGTGAGGCACCGCAGCCCATTTTCTCCCTGAGCCTCTCCTTGCTACAAAGGCTTTGTGTAAAAGAAAAACAAATTCTGGTGAAAAATCCCCCGAATCATCTTCCTCCAAGCCTGAGGGACTGTCTATCAAATCCCCCTCTCCATTAGAGGTTCCCTATCTCACCAGAGAAAGGGGAGGAAGGAAATTACCTTCTTGCACCATCCTCCCTGGCAGTATCAGGAATGGGCTTGGCTGAATGGAGGCCTTGTTTCCCTCCACGGCCCCCCATTGAGGAGCCCTCCTGCCCCAATCTGCATTCCGAGCAGAGGGACCGGGCATTCAGCCGCCCCGCAGACGTGCACAAGCACAGCACGCAGCCATCTTCTGTTTTGGTGCCATTAAGACTCTCCTTTCGCCACACAATCTGCTAGGCCGCACATGAGGCACCAGCGAAGCACAGTGCACAAAACCCTGCCCTCAGGACTGCAGCCACACCAAAACTGGCCACCGCCAGCATGCTCACCAGATTGCGGTTGCCTTACCAGCCTGCTGAAACCACAAGGGCAAAGGACAGTCGCACCACAGCACCCCCGAGCCTGTACCTATGCTACTTGCCACACTCACCTGGAGCCCCTAGCTGCCGGCACACAACCAAAAAATAACTCTTCCACCCCTCAGCACTGGCTGACAGCTCCTGCTGTCAGCTCCCACCGTCAAGACCCACCACAGTCTACTCCAGACAGCCTTCCCTGCTATCAATTCCTCTTACTGCCTCGTTTTGTTTTTGTTTTTTTAAAACACAAAGCTTAATACTTTGACAGGATCAGTGGTGGCAGAGTGGGAAGCCAGATCCCCTTGCTATCGGACCTTCCAATACGTTGTGGACGAAACCCAGTCAGGGGTATCCAACCTCCCCCACCCACGTTGCCCGGCTCCACCTGAGGGATGGCCCACGAAGTTGCCTAACACCTCAGTGAGCTTCCGCCATCCCCTACTGCCCTACACCTAACACTTTTTTTTTTTACAACCAACTAGACTGCAGATTTGCACCTCTACCATCTGCTGGAGTCAGAGAAATACTGAGGGACTGCAGGTGGCACTCTCAGTTATGTGGCAGTGCCTCAGAGTTTTGTCCTCTGACTCCATCTGCTGGTAGGGATCATAACCCACTGGACTGGATTGATCTGGGTATGTTCAGGAATAAAGGTACAGGTACAATATGCAGGGGTAAAAGACAAGTTTCCAACACCATGCCATTGGGCTCTTCCATGCTCCGAGAACCCTCCCTTCTCCTGCAACTCAGCATCATGCTTTAGATCCCCTAGTGCACTCACTTAGCGATCTGCCGATAGTCCTCTCGATTCTCCCTCCCAATATCGATGGCTTGCTCACACAGCTCACGGCACTTTGTATAGTCCCCTTGTTCAAAATACACAGCTGTGGGGTAGGAGTGGAAAGAGTTTTCAGAGTTAGGATGGTTTTGAGGAATCACCAGAACAAAATCAACATATACATATTTTCTGCCTGCTTCATGCCATGGTGCTGTCTCTAGAAAAATCACAAAGCTGACCTGGGATAGTCATTGTGTTAAACAGCTCTTAAAAAAAGGGGAAAATTCAACATAGCATATAGACTGAGTCGACAGATAAACCCAAATAACCCCACGAACTGGCTTGTCAGGCTGCTACCATTCGATGAGCACTACAGCAGGAACTCAACAGCTCAAATCTCCTTCCCTATATCTAAATCCACCTTCCCAGGAGTCAAAGACTCCATCTTACCTGCTTGGTTGGCGATATAAGTCATGTTGGTGGGATCCAGCTGCTTGGCTTGGTCATAGTGCTTCAGTGCAGTCTCAAAGTCTTTCTTCTTGTAAGCTTCATTACCCAGTTCCTTCTCCTTCAAAGCCTGAATCATCAATAAGGAGGACAGACACCATAATCAAGATGCCCAACATTCTTTATCAACTTCAAATCAGCTGAGAGCAAATGACATCTATCAAAATGGCTTTGACTGAAGGTGGTCCGTATGCTTTTAAGGCTCTCTGACTCAACCGCCATCTCCACCTGCTTTGGCATTTCTAAGTGGACAATACTTTCCAATTTTAGACTGCTGCAGATCAACACCCATCACCTCTTCAGCAGCAAAAAATGATGCAGCAATTACAGTCTATGGCATGAATGGTGAGAAGGGCGACCAAAATGATAAAGGGAATGGAACAGCTCCCCTATGAGGAAAGACTAAAGAGGTTAGGACTGTTCAGCTTGGAGAAGTGAAGACTGAGGGGGGATACGATAGAGGTGTTTAAAATCATGAGAGGTCTAGAACGGGTAAATGTGAATCTGTTATTTACTCTCTTTCGGATAACAGAAAGACTAGGAGGCACTCCATGAAGTTAGCATGTGGCACATTTTGAAAATACCAATAAAAATTGTTTATACAAAAAAAAAACCAAAAAAAACACTAATCGGAGAAAGTTCTTTTTCACTCAAAGCACAATTAAACTCTGGAATTTGTTGCCAGAGGATGTGGTTAGTGCAGTTAGTGTAGCTGGGTTTAAAAAAGGATTGGATAAGATCTTGGAGAAGAAGTTCATTACCTGCCATTAATTAATTTGACTTACAAAATAGCCACTGCTATTACTAGCAACAGTAACATGGGACAGACAGTTTTTGGGTACTTGCCAGGTTCTTATGGCCTGGATTGGCCACTGTTGGAAACAGGATGATGGGATTGGACCCTTGGTCTGACCCAGTATGGCATATTCTTATGTCTTATATCAGCAGCTTCTAGCACCTTCTTGGCATTTGATAACACAACACTGAATGACTAAGAAACATTTGCACCATATAGTTTCATTTGGCAACCTTCAGAAACATTCATGTTATATCCTGCTTGCTGCACATTACCTGATACTGCTAACAAGGTCTCTACCACCAGCTGTCTAGTAAAATTGCTCTATGAACTAACAATTCCACCTAGACAACAGCTCAGTAAGTTTAAACAAAAAATATGAATCTTAATAAATATTAGCCTGGAAAACTCCCATTTTGTAAAAAGAATAGCCTAACGGAAGTTCCCATGTGTGAGGTAACATAGGCAGCAATGTAAATGGAACAAGATACAGGGGACGGATGGTTCTAAATCTTACTGCACCTAGCACTTTGTCAGATGACCTTGCTGCCATATAAAGACCATGATCTCTAATCAGCACCCTGGGTACTAGATGATAAAGTCTATGCAGTAAGATAGGAAAATTGGGGCTTACCTGCAAATACCACAGATCAGTCCAGACCAGTGGGTTATGCACTCTCACCAGCAGATGGAGGCAGAGAACAAAACTCTGAGGCACTACTATACCAATTGTGCCACCTGCAGCTCCTCAGTATTGATCAATACCCAAGCCAAGATACAATAGAAAAACTTAGAAAAAAAAACCCAATAAGGGTGAACAAGAACACAAACAAAAAAACCCAAAAAACACACTCAAGGGTTGGATTCCCCTGAACCTGGAACCCCAGTTCTGGACCTTAGCCCATAACATTCAAAATGAATAAAGAATATCCCTTAGAGACTTATATACAGCGACTAACCACCAGGCAAGTCAGTCTTTCAGCAGTTCTACAGGGCGAGCCACTGGACTGATCTGTGGTGTTATAGGAATGAAAATTAGCAGGTAAGACCCAATTTTCCTTTCCTGGACATATCCAGATCAATACAGACCAGTGGGATGTACCAAAGCCACACTACACCGGGTGGGAACCTGAAAGACCTGCTCTCAGAATGCTTTCCCAAAAGACCGCATCCTCCAGTGCCCGTACATCCAAGCGGTAATGTCTTGTGAAGATGTGCATGAAGACCAGACTGCAGCCCTACATATTTCTTCAGGAGATACCAACTGACATTCCACCCAGGAAGCCGCCTACGCTCTCGTAGAATGCGTTTAAACCAGCCGGAATGGGCCAATCCTTGCCAATGCAGGACGAACAAACTGTCTCCTTCAACCAGTGAGCCAAGGAGGCCTTGGATGCCTTCTCTCCTTTCTTCGGACCCCCGAACAATACAAAAAGATGGCCCGACTTCCGAAAGGAATTAGTGACTTTCAAATAACAGATATTCACTGGGTCCTTCTCCAACAGGTGAAGGTCTCTACTTGACGATGAATCTTGAAACCAATCCAGAAAACTGGTCAACTCTTCGGATTGATTCACATGGAAAGCAAATACCACTTTAGGCAAAAAGGAAGGTACCGTATGCAAAGATACCTTATCAGCCGAAATGCAAAGAAAAGGATCCCGACAGGAGAGAGCCTGCAGTTTGGAAATACATCTAGCAGAGAAAATGGCCACCAGGAAAACCATCTTCAAAGTAAGGGCTTTTAGGGAAGCCCATCCCAACAGCTCAAAGGGCCCGAAAAACCAGGTTAAGATTCCAGTCCGGACACAATTTACAAACTGGAGGGGAAAGATGTTTTACCCCTTTTAGGAAGCGGACAACATCAGGATGGTTGGCCAGAGGCTTGCCGCCTACCCGGCCCCCGAGAGCCACAACCTGGACCTGGAGGGAATTATAAGCCAAGCCCTTAGTCAAGCCTTACTGCAGAAAGGCCAAAATGTGAGGAATGGTCACCAAAAGCAGCACTATGCTTTTCTGATCAAACCAGGCCTCATACACTTCCACACCCTGACATACGCCATGGAAGTGGAGGGGCGTCTAAGCCTGGAGGAGGGTGGAAATCACTGGTTCCAAATAATACTTCATGCAAAACTGCCGCTTTTCAAAAGCCAGGCCTCGAGAGAGAAGCAATCCTCCCGATCCGAAAAGATGAGTCCTTAACAAAGGAGGTCTGGGAGATAGGCTAGGCGCAACAGACCGTCTGTCACTAGCTGAACGAAGTCTGCAAACCAGGGACGCTGTGACTACTCTGGAGCCACCAGGACCACTGATCCTAGATGTTCCTATATGTGCTGAAGAACCCGACCGATGAGAGGCCAAGGAGGAAAGGCATAGAGTAGGATCCCAGTCGGCCATTTGCACATGAAGGCGTCCAGTCCGACCAACCCGACCTCCTTCTTGCGACTGAAGAACAGTGTTTTCAAGTTTGCTCGGGTCACCATGAGATCCAGCTGGGGAATCCACCATCTGGCACAAATGTGATTCCAGGCCTCCCAGGACAGTTCCCACTCCCCGGGATCCAGCTGTTATCGGCTGAGGAAGTTCACCTGTATGTTGTCCATGCCTGCTACGTGAGAGGCTGTGATTCCTTCCAGATGACACTCGGCCCAAACAAAGAGGAGATGAGCCTCCCGAGCTACGGCTGGGCTCTACTGTGGTGGCGTTGTCCGAAAAGACGCAAACCATTTGTCCCCGAACCTGAGGCAGGAACGCCTCCAATGCTCTGCGAACCGCTGTCGTCTCAAGGCGATTGATGGACCAGGACCATTACGGCAAGAACCAGGCGCCTGGGCTGCATGACAGTCACACCGCTTCTCCCAGCCTTGGAGGCTTGCGTTCGTCAGCACGGCCACCCAATCTGGGACTTCGAGGGGCATGCTCTTCTGTAAGTTGGTCTCAGACAGCCACCACTCCAGGCTGGACCTGCTTAGACAACAACAGCAGCTGGTACTGCTCAGACACTGGGTTCCATCGTGACAGTAGCGCTCTCTGCAACAGATGCATGTGAGTGAAGGCCCACGGTACTAACTCCAACGTCGACGCCATGGAACCCAGAAGCTGCAGATAGTCCCAAACTCTGAAGATGTAGGATGTGAAGCACTTGTTGCTGTAACTTACGCATCCTGTCCGCTGTGAGGAACACCTTGCCGATCTGAGTGTTGAACGGGCTCCCAGATATTCCAAGGACTGCGATGAGGTCAGATGACTTTTTACACCATTGATCACCCAGCCTAGCGACTGGAGGAACTGCGTTATCCAATGAACCGCACCCAAACAATCCTCTTCCGATTTAGCTCAAATCAGCCAATCGTTGAGGTACGGGTGAACTAACACCCCATCCTTCCTGAGGGCTGTCGCCACGACTATCACCACCTTGGTAAAGGTGCGCGGAGCCATAGCCAAGCTGAAGGGGAGAGCCCGGAACTGGAAATGCTGATCCAAAATCTTGAAATGCAAGATTTGTTGATGATTGATCCGAATCGGAATGTGGAGGTAGGCCTCCGTGAGATACAAGGAGGCGAGGAATTCCCCTTTGCGGACGGCCGAGATGACCGTTCTTTAGCGTCTCCATCCAAGAACGTGGGACCCTCAAGCTGAAGTTCACATGCTGTAGGTCCAGAATGAGACGGAAAGTACCCTCTTTCTTTGGGACCACAAAATAAATGGAGTACCGAGCCCTTTCCCTGCTCGTCCCATGGGACTGGGGAAAAAAATAAATCACCTCCAGACCGAGCACCTTTGTAGCCTGACCACCACAATGGCCTGCTTGTTGCGGGAAATGCAGCGCAATTCCAGAAAGATTTCCTTGATCAGGTGAGAACATTTTAAGGCGCAGCCATCCCTTATTACTTCCAGCACCCACTGATCTGAGGTGATTTTGGCCAATCCTTTGTAAAACTGGGACAGCCTGCCCCCGACCGCCACGCACGAAGAGTGGGTGGGCCTGATCTCATTGGACAGGCTTACTGGCCCCAGCTCCCTGGATGGAGAAGCCTCTTGCAGACCTGTTGGATTCCTGAAAGGACTGCTGTCAAGCCATGGACTGTCTGAACCGGAGGAGGAGGGTCCGCCCCTCCCAGACCTGAATCTCAGAGAGTCCCGAAAAACGGGCCCATGGAGTGAAGGACTTTTTGAAAGGTTTTTTATCCTCAGGCAGTCCTCAGGGACTTCATAAGTTGGTCCAGATCCTCAAAGAGAAGCTTCCCTCGAAAGGGAAGGTTACATAACTCTGATTTGGAGGATGCGTCCGCTGCCCACTACCACCTGGCCACTACCGAAGAAACCATACTCCGGGCGAGGTACGCACCAGATCATATAAGGTCACATAAGTGACTCCGACCTCCAGCCGGGCCGCCTGGGAAAGAGGACAAGACCCCAGAGAAGTTGTATCCTGAGGTTTCTGAATCCAATAAACAGACGCGATGTATCATGCTCACACAGATCACTGCTCGAAGACTCAAGGAGGAAACCTCAAACAGTCGCTTAAGGTGAAGTTCCAGCTTGTGGTCATGCACATCCCTTACAGCCGTGGCTCCTGCCACCGGGATGGTAGTCTTCTTGGTGAGCGCCGACACTGCCACATCTATTTTAGGCGTCTTAAGGAGCTCCATATGTTCCTCGAGCACTAGATACAGCTTAGCCACAGCCCAGCCAACCTTGAGGCCAGCCTCCAGAGAGTTCCATTCCCAACTAATAAGCTTCTGGATAGGGAAGGCGCTGGGTGGGCCCCGGAGCCCGTCCAGGACCGGGTTGACCCCTTCACTATCAGATTCTTCCTGAGTAAGCTTTAGCCCCAATTCCTCCAGCACCTGAGGAATAAGGGGTAGCAACTCCTCCTTCTTAAACAGACGAACCACACGTGGTTTGTCCCCTTCCGCTCCGGGCTCCAACTGAATCTGATCGTCCCCGCCAGTATCCAGATTTGGGGAGAGCCTCATCCGGGTCTGCAGTGGTGTCCTCATGGGGCGAGGGTAAGTCTTCCACCTGCGGGTCATCTGAGCCATAGAGATCCCTATGGGCCAAGGTAGCACATGAGACCCGAGAATTGGCATGCGATTCGAGACCCATCCCAGCTGCCCTTCTGGGGTTTGTGCTTCGCCGATTTCCTGGCCAAGAACGCCTCATGCATGAGGAGCACGAACTCTGGCGAAAAACCACCCTGGCCCTTCTCCTCACCGCTGGAAAAGAAAATTATTCCTTACCTGCTAATTTTCGTTCCTGTAGTACCACGGATCAGTCCAGACCATGTGTTATATCCCCATTTCAGCAGATGGAGACAGAAGAAAAACTTGTGAGGCGCTCGGAATTATTTATTTTTAATTTTTATATACCGATGTTCCTGTATAATATACATATCGCACCGGTTTACAAGGAAATTACTCATGAGCACCCTCTGCGTCCCATCAGTATTAAGACTATCAAAGCAGAACAAAAAAAACTCAGAACTGATGAATGGATCAAGCAAAAAAAACTCCCAACCTAATAGGGAACTATATACAGGTTGCCATTAAGGCATATAGTGTCTGTAGCCCAAAAACTTGCAAATGCAAAATCTCGAAGCCTTAGAAAAAAATCTTGCAACCCCAAAGAACAGGCTAACAGAAAATGTGCTATCGAAAAATGTGGGTGGGTGTCTGGACTGATCCATGGTACTACAGGAACGAAAATTAGCAGGCAAGGAATAATTTTCTTTTCCCTGTACCTGCCTGGATCAGTCCAGAGCATGGGATGTACCAAAGCTTCCCTACATAGGGTGGGCCCTCGATAGCCCTGCTCGAATGACCTGGTCGCCAAACAGACCTTAGATTAAGACGATAATGACGCACAAAGGTATGTAGTGACTTCCATGTAGCCGCTCTACAGATTTCTTGAGGAGATACCAACTGACTTTCCACCCAAGAAGTTGCTTGAGAACGGAGAGAATGTGCTTTAATACCATCCGGAGGGGGCTTACCTGATCAGATATACAAGGCAAAATGGCGACCTTCAACCAGCAAGCAATAGTAGTCTTAGAGGCCTGTTGACCTTTCTTGGGGCCACTCCAGAGAACAAACAAATGATCTGAAAGACGGAAATTGTTAGCGACCTCCAGGTAACAAAGGAACGCTCGCATAACATCAAGCCGCCGTAGTTCTCTGGAGTCCTCCTCTTGGAAGGCTGGAAGCTCCACAGACTGATTGACATGAAACGAAGATACCACCTTCGGGAGGAAAGATGACACTGTGGTCAGGGTGACACCCGAATCCGTGAAGCGCAGATAGGGTTCCCTACAAGACAAAGCTTGCAGTTCCGATAATCTGCAAGCTGAAGAAATGGACACGAGAAACACAGTCTTCAGAGTTAAATCCTTGAGCATAGAATGCTTCAGTGGCTCAAAAGGTGGACCACCTAAAGCCCGTAGTACCAAATTCAAATTCCACGAAGGACACAGGGCACGGACTGGAGGTCTCAGGTGTTTAACACCTTCCAAAAAGCGAACAATGTCCAGATGTGATGCTAGAGGTGTTCCATCCAAACGCCCAATGAGCTAACCAAGGGCTGCTACCTGAACCCGAAGAGAATTGTAAGCCAAACCCTTGCCGAGCCCACTCTGCAGAAAAGAGAGAATTTGAGCCACAGTCGCATGACGAGGAGCAATTTCCCCGGAGACACACCAGGAATCAAAAACCTTCCATTTTCGTACATAAGAAATGGAGGTGGAAGTCTTCCTGGCCTGCAAAAGCGTGGAAATGACCTCCTCTGGATAGCCTCTTTTTCTCAGTCTTCTCCTCTCAAAAGCCAGGCCGCAAGACAGAAGCGATCTACCTGGTCGAAAAATACGGGACCCTGACGAAGGAGTCGAGGAAGATGCCCCAGACGAAGTGGACCGTCCACCGCTAGATTCACCAGATCTGCGAACCACGGCCTTCTTGGCCACTCTGGCGCCACCAGAATTACTGCTCCATGGTGAGCTTCTATTCTCCGTAGAACCTTCCCCACCAGAGGCCATGGGGGAAAACACATACAGCAGAATGTCATGAGGCCAGGGCAGAACCAGAGCATCCACCCCTTCCACCCCGTGTTCCCGTCTGCGACTGAAAAAGTGGGGTGCCTTCGCATTCCTTAGAGTAGCCATCAAGTCGAGATGGGGTGGTCCCCACCTCCCAACCAGAAGTGACATTGCTTCTCCGGATAGCTCCCACTCTCCAGGATCCAATGTCTGCCGGCTTAAGAAATTGGCTTGCACATTGTCTACTCCCGCTATGTGAGAAGCCGCCAGGCGCAAGAGATGACGCTCTGCCCATATCATGAGCTTGTCCGTCTCCCGAGAGATGTGCCAACTCTTCGTTCCCCCTTGCCGATTGTTGTATGCTACCGCGGTAGCATTGTCTGAGAGAATCCGCACAGACATGCCGCGCACCAGAGGAAGAATCTTTTCAGGGCGAGACGGACTGCTCGGATTTCTAGGCAATTGATTGGCCATGTCGCCTGCTCCGATGACCTGTGGCCCTGCGTTGCCTGAGTTTGACACACCGCCCCCCAGCCGGAGAGACTGGCATCCATGGTGACGACCACCCACTATGGAACTTCCATGTCTACACCGCTGAGCAAATGATCCAGATTGAGCCACCAGCCCAGGCTGTTCTTGGCCGGATCCGGAAGTGGTAAGGGAGCTTGGAACTCCTGAGACACCAGCTTCCAGCGAGAGAGCAACGCCCTCTGCAAAGGTTGCATATGCGCAAAAGCCCAGGGTACCAAATCTATGGTGGAGGCCATGGAGCCCAATATTTGGAGATAATCCCACACCGTGGGAAGTGTCAGACTCTGGAAATATTGTATCTGTGAAATGAGATTGAGCGCCCGGTCTTGGTGCAAGAAAACCTTGCCCACACTGGTGTTGAAATGAGCTCCCAAGAAATTCAATGTTTGTGACAGCGTAAGATCGCTCTTGGCAAAATTGATCACCCATCCAAGAGAGGTCAGGAGATGCAATACCTTGTTGACAGACTGCTTGCAAAGATCCTGGGACTTCGCCGAATGAGCCAGTTGTCCAGATAGTGATGAACTAGGACACCCTCCTTCCGCAGAGCCGCTGCCACCACTACCATTACCCTTAGTGAAGGTGCGAAGAGCAGTTGGCAGACCAAATGGTAGGGCTTGAAATTGCTAATGCTGACCCAGAATCTTGAACCGGAGAAACTTCTGATGATTCTTGTGGATGGGAATGTGGAGATAGGCTTCCGTGAGGTCCAATGAAGCCAGGAATTCCCCCCCTGCGTACTGCTATCACTGAACGTACAGTTTCCATCCGAAAATGCGGAACCCTTAGGGCCCGATTTACTGTCGAGATCCAGAATGGGTCTGAAGGCGTTGTCCTTTTTGGGAACTACGAACTAGACGAAATATTGGCCTGCGCCTTGCTCCTTCAGCGGTACTGGGAGAATAGCTCCAAGGTCGAGTAGTCTGTTGAGCGTCTGACACACTATTAGCTGTTTCCATAAAGGTCCGCAGGGGGAAAAGAGGAACCTGTCTCTTAAGGGCCAAGCAAACTCTAAAATGTAACCGTGCTTTAGAATATCTAGGACCCACTGATCCGACATGATCTTGACCCACTCCTCGTAAAACAGGGAGAGTCTTCTCCCAACTCTGAGCGGCGAAGAGTGGGTCAGCGACCCTTCATTGGGTTGCCTTGGAAGCGGCTCCTTGTGGGAAGCCCCCCCCGATGGGATGTGTGGCCAAGAAAGGAATGAGACCAAGATTGAGACCTAGATGGAGGACGTTGAGAAAAAAGGTCTTGACTGCGAAAAACGCAGTTATCCTCTGAAACGGGCCCTAGAAGAATTGAATGTCCAAAAATTCCTCGGAAGGTCTGCTGGAAGCTTGTGTACCTTATTCTCCCCAAAAGATTTGATAAACTGCTCCAAATCTTCTCCAAACAACAATTTACCCTTAAAAGGGAAAGAGTCCAGCTGCACCTTGGAAGAAGAGTCTGCTGACCAATTGCAGAGCCAAAGGAGATGTCTGCCCACACCATCGACCTGGCCAGGACCTTCAGGAGATCATAAAGCGCATCCGCTGAATAAGCAATCACCGCCTCCAGGCTTTCAGCTTGCTGCGCTTCTGCAGGCGGCAACTCCTGGGTACCAAGCAACTGCTGTACCCATCTCAGACCTGCTCTTTGCATTAGAGAGCTGTAGACCACTGCTCTGACTCCCAAAGCCGACACCTCAAAAAATCCTCTTGAGGTATACTTCCAGTTTTCGATCTTGCAGGTCGCTCAAAGCTGTCCACCGTCACTGGGATAGTGGTCCTCTTGGTGACCACTGACATTGCCGCGTCTACCTTTGGAACTTTAAGAAGTTCTAAGAATTCCTCTGGAAGAGGATATAACTTATCCATAGCTCTGCCTACTCGTAGGCTTGAATTTGGAGAATCCCATTCCCTGGAGAGCAGCTGCAACAGCATGGGATGAAAAGGAAATGTTTTTGCAGAAGGACGCAGTCCCGCTAAAACAGGATCACCTTTTGACGCCCCCGTATTTGAGCCTGAGGGGTCCTGAGGCGCATCTATATCTAACTCAGAAAGTACATGGGAAATATGTGGCTCAAGCTCATCCCTTTTAAAAAGCCGCAAGACTCTGGGATCATCCCCCTCCATGTGCATGCTGGACAAACTCCATCCAGGTCCGCAGCACCATCCTGATCCAGATCAACCGGAGCCGGATCTGGAAAGTTGGAAATGGTAACTACTCGAGCCCGAGTAGAACCTGAGGGAGTCTCCAAAATGTCCCGGGCACCTTCCAATCTGCTTACCTTAGGGGGAGAGGGCCCAGAAGGAACACTGTCCTGTTGAAACATGTGGGCCAGGTAAGCATTATGCATTAATAAAATAAAATCAGCCGAAAAAGCAGGTAGGGGATGGGCCTCATCTGAAGGAACAAAAGAGCCGAGTCCTGGACATGTCCCCAAAGTTGAGGGGTCCCGGGGGGGGGGGGGGGACGGGGGGTGTCAACCAGAGTCAAAACGGGCGGAGGCCGAACAAAATTGGCATCAGGGCTGCCCTGTGGATACGCTGATGCAGACACATTTGCATTCAAAATGGCCACTGTTCCCACACTCAATGGGAACTGGGCCAACCCTCCCGAAGAAGGATGGGCTGAAAAATGACTGCTCGGTCTGCTGTCAGCCCTTGAGGAACCCTCCTCGCCAGGGAGGCATTTGGAACAAATGCTCATAGTTTGGGAAATAAAATACCAGATCTGCAGGCCCTAATGATAGAGGCAGAAGTGGACATTGTTGCTATCACAGAGACATGGTTCACAGAATCTCATGATTGGGATACGGCAATACCAGGCTATAACTTGTTAAGGAAGGACAGAGTGGATAGAAAAGGGGGAGGTGTGGCTCTTTATGTCAGAAACAATATCCAAGCATCTGAGCTACAAGGAAGTTGGGGCAAGGAAGAAGCACTATGGGTAGACCTAAAAACAGATGATGGAGCATCAATTTATATTGGAGTGGTTTACAGGCCCCCGAACCAAAAGGAAGAGCTGGACAGAGACCTGGTTGAAGACATCCATAAGATAGGTAAGAAGGGAGAAGTGGTGATCGTGGGTGACTTTAATATGCCAGATGTAGACTGGAAAATCCCATCTGCAGAATCTAAAAATAGTAGAGCAATAGTGGATGCCATGCAAGTAGCTTTGTTCAAACAAATGGTATTAGAACCCACGAGAGAAGGAAATATACTCGACTTAGTGCTCACTAATGCAGATAATGTCTCTGATGTCGAGGTGGGCACCCACCTCAGCACCAGTGATCATCAACAATATGGTTTAATATCACTAAAAGAATAGGGAAAAGAACCACAAAGACCCGAGTTTTACAATTCAAAAACACAGACTTTGAGGAAATGGGGAAGTACCTAGAGGAAGAACTAAATGGATGGGAGAATGAGAGAGATGTGGATCAGCAGTGGATCAATCTAAAAGGAGCAATCACCAAGGCAACTACTCTTTATGTTAGAAATGTAAAGAAAAGCAAAAGGAAAATGAAACCTATCTGGTTCTCAAACGAGGTGGCTGACAAAATTAAAGCTAAAAGAACAGCATTCAAAAAATATAAAAGATCCCAAAGGGAGGAGCACAAAGAAGAATATTTGATTCAACTGAGGGAGACGAAGAAATTACCGTATTTTTCGCTCCATAAGACGCACCTGACCATAAGACGCACCTAGGATTCAGAGGGGGAAAATTTAAAAAAAAAAAAATTGTGCTAAACAGGCTCTGCGTCTGGGCGTCTTATGGAGCAAATTAGGGGAGTGCATAGTTTTTTTTTTTCTCCCCATTTTGTTTTCGGGTCTGGGGAGGGCCATTTCGGTCCACTCCCCAGATCAGAAAATTTTTCTTTCTGTGGGAACCCCCAAAACCCCCCCCCCCCCATCCCAACCCTTTAAATTAACAACCTCCACCCCCCTGACCCCCCCAAGACCTGCCGAATTAATTTCCTGCAACCCCCCACCCTCCTGACCCCCCAAGACCTGCCGAATTAATTTCCTGCAACCCCCCACCCTCCTGACCCCCCCAAGACCTGCCAAACGTCCCTGGTGGTCCAGCGGGGGTCCAGGAGCGGTCCGGGAACGATCTCCTGGGCGTGAGCCGTCGGCTGCCAGTAAACAAAATGGCGCCGACGGCCCTATGCCCTCACTATGTCACTGAGACCGACCGCTGCTATTGGTCGGTCTCAGTGACATAGTGAGGGCATAGGGCCGTCGGCGCCATTTTGTTTACTGGCAGCCGACGGCCCTATGCCCTCACTATGTCACTGAGACCGATCGCTGCTATTGGTCGGTCTCAGTGACATAGTGAGGGCATAGGGCCGTCGGCTGCCAGTAAACAAAATGGCGCCGACGGCCCTATGCCCTCACTATGTCACTGAGACCGACCAATAGCAGCGGTCGGTCTCAGTGACATAGTGAGGGCATAGGGCCGTCGGCGCCATTTTGTTTACTGGCAGCCGACGGCTCACGCCCAGGAGATCGTTCCCGGACGCTCCTGGACCCCCGCTGGACCACCAGGGACGTTTGGCAGGTCTTGGGGGGGTCAGGAGGGTGGGGGGTTGCAGGAAATTAATTTGTCAGGTCTTGGGGGGGGGTTGTAGGAAATTAAGTCGGCAGGTCTTGGGGGAGTCGGGGGGGGGGGGGGGGGGTGTTTGTTAGATTTTTGTTTGGTTTTTTTTTTATATTCGCTCCATAAGACGCACATACATTTTCCCCCCACCTTTGGGGGAAAAAAAGTGCGTCTTATGGAGCGAAAAATACGGTAATCAAGTTGGCAAAAAGTCAAGCGGAAGAGAGGATTGCCAAGGAGATAAAAAATGGTGACAAAACATTTTTCAGATACATCAGCGAAAAGAGAAAAGTCCATAGTGGTATAGTGAAATTGAAAGGTGGAAATGATCAATGTGTGGAGAGAGACGAAGAAATGGCAGAAATATTAAATGAATACTTCAGCTCTGTATTCACTAAAGAAGACCCTGGAGAAGGACCATTTCTACACAAGAAGCTGGAGGGTAGTGGAATAGATGAAAATCATTTTACAGTAGAAAATGTATGGGAAGAGCTAAAGAATCTGAAAGTGGACAAAGCCATGGGGCCTGATGGGATTCATCCAAGGATTCTGAGGGAGCTCAGAGATGTGCTGGCGGGTCCGCTGTGTGACCTGTTCAATAGATCCCTAGAAACGGGAGTGGTGCCGAGTGATTGGAGAAGAGCGGTGGTGGTCCCGCTTCACAAGAGTGGGAACAGAGAAGAGGCTGGTAACTACAGACCGGTTAGCCTCACTTCGGTGGTGGGAAAAGTAATGGAGTCACTGTTGAAAGAGAGAATAGTGAAATATCTACAGTCCGGAGAATTGATGGACCAGAGGCAGCATGGATTCACCAGGGGAAGATCCTGTCAGACAAAATCTGATTGACTTTTTCGACTGGGTAACCAAGGAATTGGATCAAGGAAGAGCGCTAGATGTCATCTACTTGGATTTCAGCAAAGCTTTTGATACGGTTCCGCACAGGAGACTGGTGAATAAAACAAAAAGCTTGGGAGTGAGTGCCGAAGTGGTGACCTGGATTGCAAACTGGTTGACGGACAGAAGACAATGCGTGATGGTAAATGGAACTTTCTCTGAAGAGAGAGCGGTTTTAAGTGGTGTACCGCAAGGATCGGTGTTGGGACCGGTCCTGTTCAATATCTTTGTGAGCGACATTGCGGACGGGATAGAAGGTAAGGTTTGTCTTTTTGCGGACGACACTAAGATCTGCAACAGAGTGGACACGCCGGAAGGAGTGGAGAGAATGAGACGGGATTTAAGGAAGCTGGAAGAGTGGTCGAAGATATGGCAGCTGAAATTCAATGCCAAGAAGTGCAAAGTCATGCATTTGGGGAGTGGAAATCCGAATGAACTGTATTCGATGGGGGGGGGAAAGGCTGATGTGCACGGAGCAGGAGAGAGACCTTGGGGTGATAGTGTCTAATGATATGAAGTCGGCGAAACAATGCGACAAGGCGATTGCAAAAGCCAGAAGAATGCTGGGATGCATAGAGAGAGGAATATCGAGTAAGAAAAGGGAAGTGATAATCCCCTTGTACAGGTCCTTGGTGAGGCCTCACCTGGAGTACTGTGTTCAGTTCTGGAGACCGTATCTACAAAGAGACAAGGACAAGTTGGAGGCGGTACAGAGAAGGGCGACCAGGAAGGTGGAGGGTCTTCATCGGTTGACATACGAGGAGAGATTGAAGAATCTAAATATGTACACCCTGGAGGAAAGGAGGAGCAGGGGTGATATGATTCAAACTTTCAGATACTTGAAAAACTTTAACGATCCAAAGACAATGACAAACCTTTTCCAACAGAAAAAAATCAGCAGAACCAGAGGTCACGAGCTGAGGCTCCAAGGAGGAAGACTAAGAACCAATGTCAGGAAGAATTTCTTCACGGAGAGAGTGGTGGATGCCTGGAATGCCCTTCCGGAGGAAGTGGTGAAGTCCAAAACTGTGAAGCACTTCAAAGGGGCATGGGATAAATATTGTGGATCCATCAGGTCCAGAGGACGCATATAAAGAGCAGGTAGTAAAATACTGCACGGAGCGGCAGTAGCCACAGAGGCATTCACGGAGCGGGATGCCAGTGGCCAGTGGTAGGTGTCCACCTTCATGGAGCGGAAGGATGTAGGGCTGTCATCTCCCAATTAAATAAAAAACAAAAACAAAAAACAAAACAGGGATGGGATCCATCAGGTCTAGAGGACACATATAAAGAGCAGGTAGTAAAATACTGCACGGAGCGGCAGTAGCCACAGAGGCATTCACGGAGCGGGATGCCAGTGGTAGGTGTCCATATAAAGAGCAGGTAGTAAAATACTGCACAGAGTGGGCAGTAGCCACAGAGGCATTCACGGAGCGGGATGCCAGTGGCCAGTGGTAGGTGTCCACCTTCACGGAGCGGAAGGATGGAGGGCTGTCATCTCCCAATTAAATAAATAATAAAAAAACCCAGGGATGGGATCCATCAGTTCTAGAGGACGCATATAAAGAGCAGGTAGTAAAACACTGCATGGAGCGGCAGTAGCCACAGAGGCATTAACGGAGCGGGATGCCAGTGGCCGGTGGTAGGTGTCCACCTTCACAGAGTAGAAGGATGAAGGGCATCCATCTCCCAATTAAAAAAAGAAAAGAAAAAAAGAAAAAAAACAGGGATGGGTTCATGGGCTTATAGGTATTACCAATTATTAGGCTTTTCAATATTTGATGATAGTTAATGTGACTTTCAAGGCATTCTTTACTTTCGGTGCATGTCCGGCATGACTCCTTGCTTCAATGACAGGGGAAAAGAAAAACTGATACTTCACACATTTCCAGCATTGCCCTCTGCTTCATGGCAGAGAGCTATGCTGCCGCTTACCCAACTAATCAAACTTAATATTTCACTTGGAAGCAGCTCCAGCACTGCTCTCTACATTAATGGTGGGGGTGAAAAGGGAATTAGAACATAAGGTTACTAAGAGCCAAGAGAAACAGTTAAGTATGAGAACAAATGTGTGAAGCTTGCTGGGCAGACTGGATGGACCGGTTGGTCTTCTTCTGCCGTCATTTCTATGTTTCTATGTTTCTATGGAACAAATTCCCTCATGGGAGAGCCAAATCCCAGGCTCCCCGCAGGCGGCACATCACGTCCCTCGTGGCATGGGGGAAGGGAAACAGCTGAGGCCCTGACAAAAAAAAACTGCCCCCGAAAGCGCTCCTGGCAGCCAAAAAGTTCTCTGCAGATGACTGTATTTATTTATTTTTTTAATTTATGGCTGAGGAATGGCGCCTCTCAGCTCCCTGAACCCAGAGGAATGGCGCCTCTCAGGTCAGTCAGCCTTAGGATAGGGGGAGCGGCTGGACCACCAGCTTACATCCCTAGGGCCAGGAACGAAGGAAAAAAACCTTAATAGAAAAAGAAAACCTGCCTTAGAAATAGTACAAGGTTATTCTCAAGGCAGTAACACATGCAAGCTGTAATGCAGACAAGCTTAAGAGCCTATCATAGAAAAACAAACTTTTTATTTTATTTTTTTTAAACTTGATCTATTCAAAGAAAAAAGCACTGAGAGAGGAAAGGGAAGAAATAAATTATTCTGTAAACTTTCCTCAAAGATTTGAAAATTTAAGTGGGAACCGCATCTGCTGGAGACAGAAGAATACTGATGGGATGCAGAGGGTGCTCATGGGTATTCCGAGTGCCTCACAAGTTTTCCTTCTGTCGCCATCTGCTGGAATGGGGATATAACCCATGGTCTGGACTGATCCGGGTACGTACAGGGAATCAGACTGTGTCCCTAACGTCTCCCTGACTCGGTTCCTGCACTGTAGGAGACAGCGGGGCGGGGGGAGGAATCTTCCTGGGACTCCTTCCTGATAGTGCAGGAGACTTGCCCCTAGAACCAGCCCCCAAAGATGCCACACGCACAGCCTTCCTGGGCTTCAGCCCTTTAGAAGAGGACCCCTCCCCCCCTCTGCAGCACAAGAAGTGCACAGGGAGAGGGAATCCAAGTAGGCCGACCACACACCACAGGCTTTTCTGCCATTTTCACCCTGCAGCAAAGTCCCCAGGGGCCCTTCGGGTGGGAAATAGCAGCGCTGCAGAGATCGTGTGGGAAAAACGCGATTGCCCAAAAAATGGCGTGCGCACCAAAAATATCCCAGCCCCACTGAGCAGACGCACAGGAAGGCAGCCAGCAGTGAAGAAAAAGCAAAAACAAAATGGCCCTTCGCTAAAACTAGCTCAGCACCGCCGAGCAATCGTGTGCAGAGAGGCTCCTATCCCAACCAGGAAAAGGCAAGCCCTGCAGCCCTGAGAGATAGATGCCTGCTCCCCCCTCCAGAACCCTCCTGTGTTTGAGGGGCTGCCGAGCTCAGCTCTGCTGAGCAGACTGAGGTACCCGGCAGAGCCACTGACCAAAGAAATCAGAGGGAAGAACTTTTTCTATTTTTTTTTTTTTAACTTAATCTATATAAATAAAAATGTTAAATAGTTTGGACAAAATCGCTAATCTCAGAAACCACTGAACCGATTGCTTTCAAATTTGGACACAACCTTCATTTCGCATACAGGAAGGTTCTTCTGTACTTACATTACAGATATGTCACACCTGTGACAGGTAAAATAGGTTTAAAATTTTTTCGAGAAAACAGCAACATCTGCTGGACGTAAGCGCCATCTGTTACACCTTACACTAACACACTAATCATTTTGCCAGTCCAGGTCCACGTTTCACTTCCATTTTAACACATTCGCGCACTTTTTTCGCCAGAAGATAACTATTTCCTTTACAGATAAAATACACCCACCACCCTCCTCACACCCCCCACACACATGCCAAATTGATTTACTTCCCACAGCCTCCCAACACACACAAAACCACCCTCCTCACACCCCCCACACACATGCCAAATTTACTTACTTCCCAGGCCCTCACAACACACACAAAACCTGACAGAAGTCTGGGAGGCTCCAGCGGGGGTCAGGACCGGTCCGGGACACATCTCCTGCACTACGGCCGTCGGCTGCCAGCAATCAACATGGCGCTGACGGCCCTTTCCCTTACTGTGCTACTCGGGGACACCAATGGCGGCAGTAGCCCATGTGACATAGTAAGGGCGAGGGCCCCTCGGCGCCATTTTCAGGACTGGCAGCTAGTGGACCTTTACCCTTACTATGTCAGAGGACCTACCGCTGCCATTGCTCCACCCCACTGACATAAGGGCAAAGGGCCGTCGGAACCCGTTTCAGTGCTCGCAGCCGACGGACCAACGCCAATATATCGCTCCCGGACCGCACCTGAACGCCCGCTCCACCGACTGACATTTTTATCAGGTCTCGGGGGGTCTGGAGGGTGGGGGGGTGGTAATGAATTTATTACGAACATCTTGGGGAGGGGTAGGTTTAATTCATTCAGCAACTCTGGGTGAGCAGGAGAGTGTGGGGTGGTTAGTTTAAGAGAACTTTTCTCATAGGGTTGTGTTTTGGGGGAAGGGGGGAGGTTCACACACAAATACATACATTAAACTTGCACGATATCGGGAACGCACCAAAATAGCCTTCCCCAGACCACAAAACAAATTTGGAAGTGCAAATTTGGTTAGGCACGCCCCTATTTGGCTACATAACGCGCACAGATGCCCAGGGACAGACCACAGGTAGCACCAACAATTTTAATTTCCCAGGTCTTGGGAGAGGGCAGGAGGGTGGGGAGTTATTTGATTTAAAGGGTTGGGATTGGGGTTTTTTTTTTGGGGGGTGGGGGGGTTCCCACAGAAATAGAAAGACAAAGGTTTTCTGATCTGAAGGGTAGGCAGTAGGCGGGGGGGGGGGGGGGGGGGGGAGGGAGAATGAGGGGAGAGGTGAGTGTGAGGGGAGAGAGTTGGAGTGGGGACAGGGGAGGGGAGGGAAGGGGGGGGGGGTGTGAGTGACCAAGGGGAAGGAGGATGAGTGACTGAGTTAAATGAGCAAGGGGGACTTGTTCCTAATTTGAACCTCTCTGCTCCCTGTTACACCGGAGGGAGGAGCCCTTGGAGGACGCTATAAGATCAGCGTCCTAAGGCGCGCCACCAAGCCGCACGCACCTAAGGGGCGCGCGGCTTTGTTCGGCTTCGTTCGGATGCGAGAGGTCGAGAGGTTAATATTTCTTACAAAGAAGAAGCTACTGCTACAGAGGCTAATAGACTGCATTGTCACCTGAAACGAACAACCTGCAACTGAAATCTTTTGTAAGATGCCTCCAAAGCGAAAGGGCAAGGTAAGGGTGTATCCCTCTTTGCAACTTCCAACTTTAACACAGCAGGAAATTGTACGTTTTATGGTTAATCCTGCATTAAATCCAGTAGCCAAAGAAACCGCTGATTCTGGCCCTAAGGGAGGTGGATCAGAATCCATGGAGAAGGCTTCACTGAGCCCAAATCTGGGTTTACCACCAGAGTGGAGAGCTTCTGAAGTAATACTGGATCAATCTCGGTCCATCGATACCACGCCACCGACACCTACTGGTGAAGGAGGCGCTGAGGGGGGAGCAGTTCAAAGAGGAAAAGATCAAACTGCAGATGGAGTGAGACTTTCAGAGACTTTAGAATGACCCACGGTGGTTACACTGGAGACATTGTGGGACATGATGGCAGCGATGTCTTTGAATTTAAAAGGGTTAGAGAAGAAAATGGATGATAATGCCAGGGAAAACAAACAGGAAGTAATAGAGATACAGAATAAATTAAAAACTACAGAAGATAGGGTTAAAACTTTAGAGGATATGGGAAAGAAAAATATAGAATTCCAGGTAGCTGTCGTTAAAGACAGGGATTTTCTTTCCAGGCGAATCGAGATATTTGAGAATAATGTGAAACGATTAAATTTGAGAATGTTGAATTTTCCTCGTATAGTAGGTGAAGTTCCTATGGAAACTTTACAAAGATTTTTTTAGAGAAGTTATGCTTTTTTCTGACAATGATTTGCCTGAGATTAGTTTTTGTTATTTTCTTCCCAATAGAAACCCCAATATGAATATAGAGGAGACTCCCTTTCAAGGGAATCTAACAAATTTTTTAGAGAGTACAAACAATCAGATTATAGATAGGGGCACCTTGTTGGTATCATTTATGAATCTTCTGCAGTTAAACAAAGTGATGAAAGTATATTTTACAAAGTATCCTATTTCATTTAATGATGGCATGGTAAAGATTTTCCCTGACTTGTCCACACTCACACAATTGAAAAGGAAAAACTTCCTGACTTATCGTCAGGAAGTAATAGATAGGGGATATTCATTTATACTTCGTTACCCATGTAAGTGTGTGATTAGAAAACAGCAAGATACATTCTTTTTTTTTTTCCCCTGATCACTTGAAAATGTTTATAGAACAAAGGAAACTGGCAGTAATGTCCCCCATACCCAGTGAATAAATTAAGTAAATGCAGGAATTACAATGTAGAATGTTTCTGTAAAGTTTGAGTTTATAATCTCCCTATTAGGTAATAAGCCTCTGTTTTTCTTTATTCTTAAAAGATGTTGAATCCAAATTGCAATTGATTATATCATAGTAGATGTTATATATCTGGAAAAGATTTCCTGTTAAATTACTAAGGAATATGTATTTACTTTGTAATACTTTTGGAAAATCAATAAATATAAAAAAAAAAGTGAGCAAGGGGAAGGGGGAGGGAGGGTAAAGAACCTGACTCTGCCACTGCAACGCGTGGCCGGGTACCGCTAGTGAATGAATAAAAATAGCCAACAAAACTTCCCCAAAGGGGATACTTCCCTGAGCCACTTGACAACCAGAGGGAGGCTTTGGGACCGCTGAGGGAGCCAGTCCCTTGGCTATCTGAGGGACTGGCTAGCACTGCCAGGGATATCCAACCCCCCGTTCGCCCGGCTCTATCCGAGGGATGGCCCAATACGGAACCTGGCACCTCGGGGAGCAACCAATTCCAGAGAACTCAGCCAAGAGCTGCACGTATGCACCACCACCATCTGCTGGAGGCAGAGAAATACTGAGGAGCTGCAGGTGGCACACTTGGATATTGCAGTGCCTCAAAGTTTTGCTCTCTGCCTCCATCTGCTGGTGGGAGTGCATAACCCACTGGTCTGGACTGATCTGGGTATGTCCAGGAATGAGGATTTATTGCCAATTCCATATATACAGTCTTTCCGAGGCAAGCAGCACATGCTACCTGTTTCTTGTTCTCTGGCAGTTCTTCCTCCATGGGCTCAGGCTTGTTCTGTTTTTTGGTTTGGGGTGGTGAAGGGGATGTGGCAGTTGTTTCCTCATCATCCTCCTCTGCGCTGCCAAGCTCCACTCCTAGAAGGACACTGAGCGTGGTCATCACCCGTGGGTCCTGCAGCTTCCTGCAAGGGATGACACTTTTAGAAAGGAAAGTCATGTGGGACATGGTGAGAAAGACACCAGCTCTGGCAAGGGTCCTTCTTACATGGACAGTATCAGGTAACATTTTAGCTATTTTCAATGGAACATGCCTAATCCATTCCTTGGACCCAGAATGCATTCTGCATGAAGTGCATAGTGTGCCATAGAGCACCATCTCTGGTGTCCACTGGTGGATCAACACCAGGGCAGATACTCACATGCCCAAATCTGTTGGCTTGCTGCGCAGCTGCTCAATAAGGTCCCTGTAGCTGGGGTCATTAAGTAATGCTCGGGTCCTGGGGTCACTCTCCAGCTTCTGGTAAAAGTTAGGTACATTGAATGGATTCATGAATTTCCTCTCTGTCAGGATGAAGAGAGGCAAAAAGCTATTAGCAGCTGTCTTAAGGGGCTGCTCCATGACCACCCCCTCCTACCCTGTGCTGAGGCGATAGCTCCATGGCCACCCTGCATCTCCCTTCCACCCTTCTCCCATGCTGAAAGACAGCACCAGATCTGCCTTCTGCCATTCCCACCCAACTGTGAGGAGACCCCCTGCTCTTTGGAAGCTAAATTATTTTAAGTACACTTCTGGGAGAACATTGCATTCATAAGGAGCAAATTCACTTTGTCACTTCTAAAGGATTATAAACTCATGGTTACTCAGTCTAGACCTTTGGAACAGCCTTTCAATTGAAATTCGTGAGGAAACAGATGTGAAGGTATTTTGTAAGAAAATTAAAAGCTGTCTTTTATGGATGTTTAAAGATTTGTAATCTGCCCTGAATTCAAGGTAGAAGTGAAGGCTACAAAAAAAATAAAATAAGTGAATAAATAAAAACTGTGCTGAGGGGAAGGCTCTGCACATCTCATCCCCCACCACATATTCAGATATCGCTGTGTCCACCCTACACCTGCTCTCACCCCTCCAACCTGTGCAGAGTGGTGGCTCTATGCTTTTCTCACTCATCTCCTTCATGTGAACAAACAATACCATTGCCACCCCATCCCCATGCTCTTTACCTGCCAACCTGGCCTCCACACTCTGCAAGCCCTCCTTCAGTTGCTGATTCCCTGCTTCATGCTTCAGTCCCTCTTCATATGTTCGCTTGGCCTCCTCCAACCGATTCAAGAACTCCAAGGCAGCTGCTTTTCGCGAGTAACCCTGCACAACACATACATCTTTATATTAAGGTAGATTGGAAGAAGGCATTTTCTGCCATTCTGAAAAGCCTTTGGCACCAAGAATCATCAAGGCCCCCCCCCACCCCAAAAAAGGGGAGGGAAAAGCCTGCCTAATGACAGGATTGTTAACATGGCTCTGTAGAATGTGTATAACCTGGAACATTCCTAAAACCCTTAGAATCCTCCAGAGCAACTCAAGTTTTGCACAACTGTAATATCTGAAGTTCAGGAAAGGTCCAGAAACAGATCAAATATCCGTTCTCAGACACAAAAATTAATGAAAGCATAAAGGCTAGTGACAGATGAATTGTAATTGGCACATAATCTTATAGGAAAAATGTAAGAGGCAGTTTAATCTTACTTTTAAATTTCCTTTCCTTGAATCCTGCTACACCAGTCCAATTGTGTGTTTATTCTTCCCTGCTAGCAGATGAAGACCAACCACAAAAAAAAACAACTTTCTAGTGACACTACTGGTATTTGTAGTAGTACAGCACAGTGAGTTGCCAGCATACCGTTGACAAAGCCATGGAGAAACTAGACAACCATTATGGAGCTCCAAACAACTCATTTTTTTAAATATATTCAATAGGGAAGAAGCCTTTCCTCCCCGCCGTGCCAAAAAAAAGAAACAAAAACTCCAGCAACCCTTCTCTGAAAGAACCTACAGAGCAGGAGATAACACAAAAAAAAAAAAAAAAGGATGAGAGATGCACATTCTGGCTCTCCTAGAGAAGAACTTTAGTATGACCTTTCTATGACACCTACAGGTTTGTGTACAGAATATAATTGCTAACTGCAGACCCTGATCTCTTGGATAATTTCTGGAGTGGTACAGCAGGATTCAAAGAAAGGAAAACAGGTACAACAAAATTTTTCCTTTATCATCCTGCTCCTAATGTGGTGGTATGATGACAGCTACCTTAAGAATGCTTGCTTCAAAAACCACACATGTCTTAGCATGTACATCTACTCTAATGCTTAGTGAACAAATGCAAAATCAAGTGACTGCCTTGAGAATATCTTCCTGAGTCACTGTCATCACACCTCCACTCACCAGGAGGCCTGAGCACTTAGGGGCAAATTTCAAAGGGTTACATGTGTAACCCCAAAAACCCATCCCTGCGCGCCGAGCCTATTTTGCATAGGCTCGGCGACGCGCGCAAGCCCCGGGACGTGCATATGTCCCGGGGCTTTGAAAAAGGGGTGGGACTGAGGCCTCCGGCACAGTGGCCGTGCCGGCGCGCACAAGTTATGCCTGCCCGAAGGCAGGCGTAAACTCAAAAACAAGGGGGAAGCCATTGGGGCTCCCCTAGGGCTCGGCCCGCAAGAGGTGCACAAGTGTGCACCCCCTTGTGCGCGCCGACCCCGGATTTTATAACATGCGCGCTCGTGTTATAAATTCGTTAGTAGGTTTCTGCGTGCCGGGTTGCACGCACAAATCTACACCCACGCATAGGTTTGAATATTTGGCCCTTATGGAATAAGCACAGAGATACTCCATTACCTGCTTTCCTTCAGCAGATAAGCAGTTTGCTTACTATAAACGGTGTTTTCCGTAGATAGCAGGATGAATTAGCCATGCTGTTTGGGTGACATCACGGCGGAGCCCGGCGGGCATCTGCGTCTCCAAGCTAAAAAGCCTGGTCTCTTCAGTTTGTGAGAAAGCTAGATAGAAATTAGAATAGATGGAAAATGTGGGATAGGAGACATGTCCAGGAAGGAGGGAGGGTACGCATGGCTAATTCATCCTGCTATCTAAGGAAAACACTGCTTATAGTAAGCAAACTGCTTCTTTTCTGTTGGTAAGCAGGCTGAATTAGCCATGCTGCTTGGAAGTCCCAAGCTTAAAGAAAACGAAGATCTTTATTGGGAGGATGGCTTTAGAATTAAATGTTAACGCCGCCTGATTTTATTTTTCCCCTCAATGAACATCTCTTCCGCCAAGCACATTTGATAATACTGCTTTTCCCAGACTGCTATCTGAAGCCGATAGTCAAGGCAGTAATGTGCGGTAAAGGTATGCATTGATGACCCAAGTAGCTGCTTTACAGATGTCTTCTATGGAGACGAGCCACAGAGGATGCTGTGACTCGCACCTGATGAGCAGTGACTGGAGTAGATAAGGCTTGTTGTGCTGAGGAGTGACAGAATTGAATGCAATTCATGATCCAGTTGGAAATTATTCTTTTTGAAACTGCTACTCCTAATGAGTTAGGGTTAAAGATGAACAGTTGTGAAGCTCAGCAGTGAGGTTGAGTTCTTTGTTTATAGTAAGCCAAAGCATGGAGCATAGATTCTCTTTTGTTCTTGTGAGGTTTAGGGAAGAAGATAAATCAAGACATCTCTTTACCTATGTGAAAAGCTGAAACTACTTTAGGTAGAAACTTGGGATGAGTTCTGAGAACTACTTTGTCATGATAAAACTGCAGGTAGGGAAAAAAAAATGAACTAAATGCCTGAAGCTCACTGACTCTTTGGGCATGGGCAATTGCTATGAGAAAAACCAAGTGGACAGAGTTAAGTGGTTCGAAAGGGGCTCTCATTAATGCTGATAAGACTATATTTAGATCCCAAGGCACTGGAGATTTGCAGATTGAAGATGAAGATTTAGAAGTCCTTTCATAAAACGTGAGACCAACGGGCGCCAAAGCTATTGAAAAAAAAAGTCTTTGATCCTTTTGTGATAAGCAGCACTAGCACTTACATGAACTCTAACTAAAGATGTTGCTAACCCTGTGTTAGATAGATGTAGTAAGTAGGAAAGGATTTTTGAGGGTGCAGAGGAAAAAGGGCTAATGTTTCAAATTTGGCATATCTTTTCCATTTAAAGGAATAATTACGTCTGGTTGATGGTTTTCTAGCTGCTATTATAATTTCCTTGATATCTGCTGAAAGTGCTAATGATTGTAAAACTTCCTGTTCAACATCCAAGCCATCAGATGGAGGGAGGAGTGAAGATGGGGTAGCAGAGATCCTCCCTCCTGAGTCAGATCTGGATTTTGAGCCAGATCCAAGGGTTTGGTCTCGGATCACTGAACCAGATAAGCAAACCAGGATTGTCTCAGCCATGCTGGTGCTATGAGAATCATATGGGCCCTGTCTCTTATTTTCAGTACTGTTCTTGAGATGAGAGGAATCTGAGGAAATGCATAAAGGAGACCTGTCGACCATGAAATTAGGAAGGCATCCTGTGTTGTCCTGAGATGGCTTAGGTATATGGAACAAAATTGAGGAACTTTCCAGTTTTGTTCTGTGGCAAAGAGATCTAGCCAAGGTTGACCCCAGTGAAGAAAGATTCTGTTTGTTACTGATGGGTTGAGAGACCATTCATGGGGGTGAAAGTCTGCTGAGCCGGTCGGCTAAGGTGTTCACTATGCCTGGTAAGTATGTGGCTCTCACGGTTATCAAGTTACTTAGGACCCATTCCCAGATCCATACTGCTTTCCTGCATAGAATCTAAGAACCTGACCCTCCTTGCTTGTTTACATAAAACATGGCCACATTGTCTGTGTGAATCATGATGGTATGCCCTCAAGGCATATCTCGTGGCTGAGTGCCAAAAGATTTATTTGGTAAACAAGTTCTTCCGACCATTGACTTTGAGTTTTGTAATGGAGTAAGTGCGCGCAACCTTGTGTGGAAGCATCTGTGATTAATATGAGAGTGTTGGTTTGATCTCGAAGAAGTGATCCTATGGTTAGGACTTCCGGATATAACCACCAATAAATGTCTTTCTTCATGGAGTTTGATATCTGACAGGGCATTGGTTGAAGATATGCGTCCATTGTGTTTTTAGTCCCCATTGAAGACAGCGCATGTGAAGACGAGTGTAAGGTATTACATGGGTAGTTGCTGCCATGTGACCCAGCAACATTAACAGTTGACGAGAAGAATGGGAATGTATCATGAGGGTGAAGTTTCACAGGTTGTTTCCAAAATTCTCGTTCGTGGTCAGGAGGTATAGCTTTTGGTAAGAGATCCTCCTGAAGAATAGAGTGTTGCTGAGTGAACAGGACGACGTTTCAGAATATACAGATTGGGAATCTGGTGATGACACGGATACCCAGGGAGGCTGAGAAAGGATCTGCTGGAAGGGATCACATTGGATGTGTGTGATTCGCTACACTCCTTTAGTAATACGCTCTTTTGAGAAGTATGATGTTTTGTGAAAAGTACAGCGGGTTTAAAATGCCAAGACTGCATTGATGAATCGAACTTGGATGGTTTTAGCATGAGATGTTTTGAGGGCTGTGTTGTGCACCAAGTGGCGCGTCAACATGTTGTGTGCCGATGAAAGGTTCGATGTGTTGTGCGTATCAACACGCTCTCTTCTCACTGCTTCTCTTGGCAATTGTGATGCATCATGATCTTTAGCGTGGTGCCTATGTTCAGACAAGAAATTAGACAGCTTTTTCAGGTCTGGGTTTTTTTTAGGTGCTCAGGCCCACCCAATTATTTTGTAGATACAGGAAGGTTTGTTGTATTTTTTGCTTTGGGGTCAATAGTAACCGGCCAGCAGCCACCCAGGGCAGTGAGAAGGAGCCATGGAGTAGCCAAAGTCAGCATGCGGCATCGCGGCAAGGCCGCCTGCAGTTGGTTTCATGCTGCACTTCACAGTGAAAGATAGGATGGAGTCTGCAGCAATAGGGAGAATTTCAGCAGTGGCAGGACCAGAAGACTAAGAGGAGTCTGTGGAGGTGGGCAGAAACATCAGCAGCAGCTGCCCAGACTTTGGTAAGAATTACCAGACACCCCCCCAGTCTGCCCTAGTCGTCCAAAATTAGAAATTGACCCAGCCATCAATCGGGAGAGAAGCAGAAATGCACACACTTAATAAAAGCCACTGCCAGCAAAAAGAAGCTGCAGGGAGAGTAAGTCACAGGCCCAGAGATGGCCAGAGCCCAAACAGCGTCGCTGCCACCACATCGTTGCTGGCCATTTCTGGGCCTGTGACTTACTCTCCCTGTAGCTTCTTTTTGCTGGCAGTGGCTTTTATTAAGTGTGTGCATTTCTGCTTCTCTCCCAACAAAAGATAAGAACGTAAGAACTTGCCATGCTGGGTCAGACCAAGGGTCCATCAAGCCCAGCATCCTGTTTGCAACAGAGGCCAAAACCAGGCCACAAGAATCTGGCAATTACCCAAACACTAAGAAGATTCCATGCCACTGATGCAATTAATAGCCATTAATGGACTTCTTCTCCAAGAATTTATCCAAACCTTTTTTGAACCCAGCTACACTAACTGCACTAACCACATCCTCTGGCAACAAATTCCAGAGCTTTATTGTGCGTTGAGTGAAAAATAATTTTCTCCGATTAGTCATAAATGTGTTACTTGCTAACTTCATGGAATGCCCCCTAGTCCTATTATCCGAAAGTGTAAATAACTGATTCACATCTACTTGTTCAAGACCTCTCATGTATTTAAACACCTCTATCATATCCCCCCTCAGCCGTCTCTTCTCCAAGCTGAACAGCCCTAACCTCTTCAGACTTTCCTCATAGGGGAGCTGTTCCATCCCCTTTATCATTTTGGTTGCCCTTCTCTGTTTCTTCTCCATCGCAACTATATCTTTTTTGAGATGCGGCGACCAGAATTGTACACAGTATTCAAGGTGCGGTCTCACCATGGAGCGATATAGAGGCATTATGACACTTTCTGTTTTATTAATCATTCCCTTCCTAATAATTCCTAACATTCTGTTTGCTTTTTTGACTGCTGCAGCACACTGAGGTGACGATTTTAAATTATTATCCACTATGATGCCTAGATCTTTTTCCTGGGTGGTAGTTCCTAATATGGAACCTAACTTCGTGTAACTACAGCAAGGGTTATTTTTCCCTATGCACAACACCTTGCACTTGTCCACATTAAATTTCATCTGCCATTTGGATGCCCAATCTTCCAGTCTTGCAAGGTCCTCCTGTTATGTATCACAATCCGCTTGTGATTTAACTACTCTGAATCGAAACATGAAGATTAAGTCTAATGAGAGAATGTACATTCTCAATGCAACGTTCTGACTAAGATGTGAAACTTGTTTAATTTTCTGTACTCCTTGCTTTACTACTACATCATGAAGTAGTAGTATTAATGATGAATGAAGAAAAGTGGATCTATATACAGACAACAACCAACAAAGACTGAATTACATAGTCTGGGTAAACAAATAAGCATGGGTGTAGCTTGCTTATTGCAGCGGTTACTACCCCTAACTAATTAACCTAGATATTTCACTTAGATGCAGTTCCAACAGTGCTCTCTACATTAATGGTGGGGGTGGAAGGGAAATAGAACCAAATGGTTACTAAGAGCCAAGAGTAACAGATAAGTATGAGAAAAAAAAAAAAAAAAGGTGCAAAACTTGGTTTACTAAATGTTGTAAATATGGATAATAAAGTCAGCAAAGTAATATCAACACTGAATACAGTATCACAATAAGCTGTACATAAATAAATACAGGTACATAGGAGACAGACAGAAATAAAGATAGAACATTAATTGAACAGAACATCTCCCTTATATGTCCTCTTCATAAGCCAGTGATCATAGGAAACCTGGAGGACTTTACGGGCCCGGGGGTTCTGAGGATGCCTCTGGTGTGTTCAGCTCATCCAACTTAAAATAAGCAAATGCTAATCACTTATATATCCCTCTGTGAGTTTGATATTTCAAAGGCATTTCAGTACCAGTCTGATCTCCCATTTAGTAAAAGACATCAATTGTTATAACTCATTAACAGCTCAATGGTATGTGTTAGTCTTTAGGATTTGATCTTCCCAGGTGATAAAGAAATACCAAATGTCATGGCCTTTGATGTTCCCAGGGACACCAGAATATTCCTTGGGGTCATCCCTGCTTTTTATCAGCACATTGGTGCCAGAAAATCACGGGGAATGAGGGAACAAATGGTAATAGTGTCATGCCTTTGTATAAAATTTAAGTCCAAAGGGGCCGAGGCAATAAAGGCGCCCCACGGGGGGGGAGCCATGCTATATTTAAATTAGGGGGTCGCGTTAGCAAGGATGCGCTAAGAGTCGCAATGCTAGCGCGAACCCAGAAGGTTTTCGTGACCGCCGTACGGCAGTCAGGGAAACAGACGCCGATAAACCCGGCGTCTGTTTTAAAACCCCCTAATTTATTTATTTTTTTTTATTTATTTTTTTTTAAAGCGTCCCACGTGACCGGAAGGTTTTCCTGCCTGAGCATGAGGCATTCCATTCATCTCCTTGCTGCGGCTGAACGGGTTGGGTTTTTTTTGTTTTTGTTTTTTTTAAAAGAGCCCTGCTGGGTGTCATGCAAAAAGGTCAGGCTTGAGTCTGTCAATGGGGCGGGGAAGGGAAGAGAGAGCGAGCGAGGTAGGAGAAGATGATCGGGCACATCACAAAAACCGACACCGAGTTTATCAGCATCTGTCCGCCGCTAAGGAAAACAGACGCCGATAAACTTGGCATTGGTTTTTAGTAGTCGCGAAAAACAGTGCCGGGTTTATCAGCGTCAGTTTTCCTTAGCAGCAGACAGCCACGAAAAAGATGCTGATAAACTCTGCGTCAGTTTTTGTGGATGGGCCCGATCGTCAATTTCTTTTTTCTTTTATTTCTTTTACTTTTTATTCTTTTTCCGATGCGCACATCTATTAACGCCTGCTCCTGGCAGGCGTTAATAGATGACACTTAAATGTGCGTCAGATGCACATTTTTCTTTTTGCATCGGGAGTGAATGCCTAATAGCCTCATTCGCATGCATTTGCATGTGAAGAGCTATTACATTAACTCCGCATTAGACGTGTGTTAAATAGGCGCTAATCCCCTTATTGCATTAGGGGATTGATTAGCGTCTATTTTACCCGCGTCTAACTGCACCTTAACAGTGCGCTGGGCTCAGCTAGCCATATTGCATCGGCCCCAAAGATTGATAAGTATTAATCAGTATATTGTACAATCATTGGAGTCTGCTCTAATTCATAGCTGTCTATTCGCGTTACAAAGTCTTCCGGAGATCTAACTAGCTTGCCTGAAATTATCCTTACACTTTAATTAATATGTATTAGAAAATTTTGCTTAACAGGTGTTAAGATCTATGAATATTACCTCTATAACCAATCACTGTTTGTTGATTTACAGCTACAAATGTCACCATTGTAAACCTTGTGATTTATACATGGAACAACACTATATAAAGTGCCTAAATAAAATAAATATATCAAACCAGCCTTGCACAAGTGATGGGGGCTAACACTGGCCACCTGAATGCGGTCTATTTTTTCCAAGGGGCTACATGGACTTGCTTACTGGGATTCAGTTTTCTCTCCAGGACCCTCTCTCACACATCTGAGCAGCAGAGGCTATCCCAGCATCCCTTGCTGCTGTCCTCTGTTGTGCCTCTATCACTCCCGGGGGGGGGGTGAGCGGACTGTGTATCCTGTGTGGCTTGTCACTGTTGCAGGAGCTTGGTTAAGTGCCCTCTGCTGCTTGTCTTGCCCGTCCCCCGTCCCCCAATTGCCTTTATTTTAATCTCTTAGTTTTGTTTTACATTGATTTCTTTTATTTTACTTTTATGCCTGCCCCTGCAGTGCTGATATAACCTGGCCCCTTTAAGAGTCCAGGCTATGACAATCATTGCTGGGCTGCTAAAGTGAAATTAAATCAACAGCTCCATTTGAATTCCCATAGTCACGGACAGCATCAGTCCTTCTCTCCTGCCTCAAACAGCTAATTCACTGGGGGAGATACAGCACCCAAACAAAAGGACAGCATGCTGTCTCTGTCTAGCCCTGCTCCTGGTAGTTTTTATTTTGTCTGTCAGTATTTTTTGTTTTTGATTATGTGTATGCTGCTTAGAACCATGGCACTGGCGGGTTACATATTCTTATTTATTTAGATTTATAGTCCGCTTTTCACACTTTTTTCAGGACTTCAAAGTGAATTATGTTCAGGTACTGTAATGCCTTATAAATAAATGAGCTCCAGCTGGGACCAGTACCACCTAGAGTCATGGAAGTGCATCAACGACACCCCAGGATGTTATGCAATATCCCTAGGAACAGGACACTTCTATCAAGAGGGCATCTCTCGAAGCTGCTAGAAGACTTGTCCATAACTGGATAAAAAACTAAAAGCAGCAAGATTAAGTTGTACAGAAACACAGAATTGTGATGGCAGAAAAAGACCAAATGGGGAGTTTAAATCCTAAATGCATGACTCTGCATTTTTTTAGCAGCAAATGTTACCTACAAGACCCTAGATCATTTCTCAACTTTCGCAACACTCCTCCTCAATGTTTTCCACAACTTCATGTCTACCCTGTTGCAGATTTCGATATCATTGTCAGGAAAAGTTTCTTTTGACAATGTTGCTCATAAAAATGGTGAAAAAAAAAAAAAATCACGGGTAGTCAATGCCACTTGGTGCAATTATGGAACAGGAACTTAGAAAAAAAGCAGCCTTACCTAGGGATACTAAGAAGAGAGAAGAGTACATGGAGCCCTGTGTTGAATAATTCCTGCCTGGTTTGGTGATAAAATTCTGAAGAAAAGCAGAAGACCTGCAACTGATGGGGACCTCCTCAGTCTCTTCCATGGAGCCTATGTGGGCACATGGTACCATGCCAGCCTGCACATGCCCCATAGGGCACAACGTTCTAAAAACTTTGACATAAAAGCTCCAGAATGGGCTCCATCAGATAATGTCACGTATTTGTGAGGACTGCCATCCTGCTGGGTGGGCATGAGGATCGCTTGGAAACTTGCCTGCCTCATTCACCATCTAGATAAGATTTTAGAGAGTGCCTGGGAGGAGCCAGCTGTTATAGTACATGTGCGTACCAATGAAACAGGAAGATGCAAGAGGGATGCTCTGAAGGCTAAATTTTAGGGAGGAAATTGAAATCCAGAACCTTTAGGGCTGCATTCTCAGAAATGCAACCCATTCCACATGCAGGACTTCAGAGGCAGGCAGACTTCCAAAATCTCCATGCATGGATAAAATGATAGTGCAGGGAAGAAGGTTTTAAGTTAAGAACTGAGGAACATTTGGGAAAGGGAAGCTTATTTCGACAGGATGGGCTCCACTTAACGAGAGTGGAGCCAGGCTGCTGGCACTAGCGTTTAAAAAGGAAATAAGAGCAGCTTTTAAAACTAGAACATGAGGGAAAGCCACGGTCGCTCCTCATCACACTGGTTCAGAAGAAGATATCTTCAAAGGATACCGGCAAACCATGTAAGCTAGAATGTCACAATAGAGAGGAGACTATAAAAGCTAAAGAAACCCAGTTAAAAAGTGACTCCAAACTTCCCGTATCATCCGGTAAGAAGCAGGTTGTGGGTACATATAAAAATACAAATAAAACTACTTTAAAAGTATCTGTATGCAGATGCGAGGAACCTGAAAAATAAGATTGGAGAGATGGTATTTATGGAGGATATAATGAGCGTCTTGGAGACCTGGTGGAGGGAGGATAACCAATGGGACAGAGATACATGAGTACAAATTGTATCAACATGACAGGGCAGATAAAATTGGTGGAGATGTGGCACTATATATTAAGGATGGCATAAAGTCAAGCAGAATAAGAGTTTTGCAGGAAACAAACTGTACTCTCAAATCCTTATGGACAGAAATTCTAAGAGTAAAAGGGAAGAGTATGATAGTAGGGATATACAGGGCCAGATGAACCACTAGGTGAGCTAGGCTTGTGCCTAGGGCGCTGAGATTTAGGGGGCGCCGCCGCTCGCGGCCACTGCAGGCAACTGAATTTCGAATGGGCAAAAAGGTACCCCTTCAAAATTCTGCCTAGCCCCCCCCCCCCCCATTGTGCCACCCTCCCGACACCCCCCTAGTGGTCCAGCGGAGGGCCCGGGAGCGATCTGCTGCTCCCGAGGCCTCGGCTGCCACTAACCAAAATGGCGCCGGTGGCCATTAGCCCCTACCATGTGACAGGGGCCACCCAATGGCACCGGTAGCCCCTGTCACATGGTAGAGGCTGAAGGCCACCAGCGCCATTTTGATTAGTGGCAGCCGACGACCTGGGAGCGGCAGATCGCTCCCGGGCTCCCTGCTGGACCAGGTGTTTTGTGAGGGGTTTTTTTGGGATTGGGGGGGGGGGGGGGGGAGGTTGGGAGAGTGGGTGGCATGTGGTCCCTGTCCCTGCAGTCGGGGCTGCAACCGGGGGCTGGGCAAAGCTGAAGGTGCCTAGGGCACCCAATCCCCTTGCACCGGCCCTGGGGATATATACTACTGTCCACCTGGCCAGGATGAGGAATGAGTTCAAAACGCTAACAGATTAGACAGAATAGTAAAATGGGCAACACAATAAAAATGAGAGACTTGAAATTTCCCAAATACTGACTGGGTAAATATCACATGCAAGGGAGGTAAAATTCCTAGAGGCCATCGATGACTGCTTCATGGAAAAGACAAGAGGGAGGAACTATTTAGATCTAGTTTTCAGTGAAATGCAGGACCTGGTGGAAGAGATAAAAGGTAGCATTTGTTTAGTTAGTGATCATAATGTAATAAAATTGCGATGGTGACGTCTCGGACGTTTAGAAGAGTCATGTGTGCGCTCTACTGAAGGGGGTGCTTTGGTGAAGAATCAATCGAAGTGGAATGCTGTGAGGAAGAATGTTTTCTCTTCAAAGGAGGTGCCTGCCCTGCCTGCCGTTGTTTGGCTGACAGCTTTGTGGATTCTTGTGACTGGGGTGCTGTCCCTGGTGCACCAAATGTGCCGTCTTCAGCGCTGGGTTGCTCTTCTTCGGCGCCGGTTGCGCCCTCACACAGTGTTGATAGTTGCGCCTCCGGCACCCTCTTTTTCTTAGAGGGAGCTTGTGGTTGTCCCGGCTCCTTATTCTGCAAAGCAGTGAGGGTGGGCGTAATCAGTTTATTTTATTAAGTTAATCCCCTTGTTCCATGTAAACTGATTTGATATGAATCTAGTCACGAAGGTCAGTATAGAAAAAAAAAAAGTATTAAATAAATCAATTTTTGCGGCCAAGTTCCCTGGGTTCCGCGTAGCTCCTGATGTCGTCGGCTATCCTTACCTCCAGTCCTGGAGGCCTGAAGATCCCACAATGAGGCTCTTTTCTTTGACGGGCACAACTGTTTAGCTGGGCCCGGAGACGAGTGCGCCTCGGAAGGAGGCTTTTCCCCTCGTAAGTCCCTCATTTTATAGGCCCGATGACGTTGGGCTCGAGGTGACATCTGTTTGCAAAATTCACAGTCCGCCTGACTGTGGTCCGGTCCAAGGCAGCGGTAACAACGGTCACGTCAGTCTGTGACAGACATGACCTTATTGCATGGACACGGTTTAAACCCAGAGGGTTTCTTCGACATCGTTGTTGAAAAAAATTTGAGAGAGAGGAGAATCAAGGTTCGCGTGCGCTCCCATGCGTGGAAAAAACAGACTGAGGAGAATCTGTTACTTTCCTGCGCGGGAACACACGTGCAGCCGCAGAGACTGAAAACTCTACGCTCTGCTTGGTAAAGCTCTGCCTCCCGGGCCCTGATTGGCAGTTCCCATGACAGCATGGCTAACTCAGCCCTGCTATCAACGGGAAAAGATTAAAACAAGTAAAACCTTTTTTCAAATACATGTGAAGTAAAAAGCTTGTGATGGAGTTGGATCTCTAGATGATATGCAGTCAAGAGGCAAAATCGAATGATAGAAATTTGGAAAGGTATAGAGAACAAAACTGGCATATCATCGTGCTCTTATATAGATCCATGGTGTGACCACACCTTGAATACTGTGTGCAGTTCTGGTCACCCCCATCACAAAAACACACATAACGTACATAGAATAGTACAGAGAAGGCTGATGAAAACGATAAGGAGGATGGCAAAGCTCCCTTATGGAGAAAAGCTAAGATTAGGGCTCTTTAGATTTGAAAAGAGACAGAGGAGATTGACCTTTATAAAAATCATGAATGGGTAAATAGGGAAAAGTTATTTATCTTTACAAATACTAGGACTAAGGGACAGTGCATCAAACTAGCAATCGGCAGATTTAAAACAAAATCATAGGAAGTATTTTTTTCACTCAGCACACAATCAAGCTATGAAGTCTGTTGCCAGAAGATATGGTCAAGGTAATTAACATAAGGGCCGATACAGTAAGACACCAGGGAGAGCCGGCAAGCACCCGCTCTCGACACGCGCCCAGGCCACTCTCCTGGGCGCGCGATTCAGTAAATAAAGATATGCAAATTAGGGCCCGCGGTAAAAGGAGGCGCTAGGGACACTAGCGCGTCCCTAGCGCCTCCTTTTTGACAGAAGCGGCAGCTGTCAGCAGGTTTGACAGCTGACGCTCAATTTTACCAGCCACACGTTCGGAAAACAGAGGCTGGCAAAATTGAGCATCCGTCTTCTAACCCGTGGGCAGATTTAATTTTTTTATTTTTTTTTTTTGGGGCCTCCGACTTAATATTGCTATTTTATTAAGTCGGAGGGTGTACAGAAAAGCAGTTTTTTCTGCTTTTCTGTACACTTTCCCTGTGCTGGCCAAAATTAACTAATGCCTTTGGGCAGGTGTTAATTTCTGAAAGTAAAAAGTATGGCTTTGCTGCACATTTTACTTTCTGTATCGCGTGGGAATAACTAATAGCGCCCGTAACATGCATTTGCATGTTACGGGCGCTATTAGTTTCAGAGGGGGTGGCTGCGCGTTTTCGACGCGCTATTACCCCTTACTGTATAAGGGGTAAAAATAGCTAGTCGAAAACATACGGCCAAACCGGGGCTAAAGGTGCGCTCGGCCAAGCACACCATACTAAATCGGCCAGATAGTGGGATTCAAAAGAGGACTGGACAAGTTCCTGAAGGAAAAGTCCATAAACAGTTATTAGTCAGGTAGACCTGAGAAAAACAGTGCTTATCCATAGGAGTGAGCTATAAGAAACAGATCAACTATTGAGGATCTGACAGGACCTGTAACCAGATTGGCCACTGAGACACAATACTGGTCTTGATGGACCTTGATCTGACACAGCATGGCACTTCTTATGTTCTTAAATAATAAACATCATACCAAAGCATTAATGCATCTGCAAGATATCCAGCTTAGGCAAATTCATCAGCCTTATCTAGTCTTTAAAAAATGATGTTTATTACAAAATGTAACAGCTGCAAGTAAGGTAATATCATATAGGCCAACAGGAAGTATAAAAATAATCAGTTATTAGAATACAGCCAAAAATAAAACAAAAGCACAGCTCCCCAAAGACAGAAGGAAGGAAGGAGAACATGCAAAAGGAAAGAGAAGAAAAAGCACCACTAGAACTGCAGACTAGACATTATGTTGGATCTGCTACCATATGAATAGACTTTGTGAGAAAAATATAACTTCCAGAACTTTAAAACAAAAGCGTATTTTGGTTCTAATATTCATGGTTATACAGAATAAAAGATACACACGCACACTTGTTACTTCACTGTTTGTTGTGTTTGTCTGGTGGAACTCTGCTGGTACTGGGATAAAAATACCAGGGAACAAGATTCCTACCTTGTACTAGTAATCAACCAGTTCCCGAAATACCTGGGTCCTTGCTGGGGGGGGGGGGGGGGGGGGCGTGGAGGGACATTGGCCTGGGTGCTCACCTTTCCCCAATCAGGTTTCAGCTCCACAGTTTTGCAGCCATCCTCATAGGCTCGTTGGTAGTCTCCCTTTTTGGCATAAGCAGCTGACCTGTTGCTGTAAAGAACATGGTTCTTCGGGTCCAGCTTTATGGCTTCTGAGTAGCACTTGACAGCCTCCTCAGTATTGCCCGAGCTCAAGGCCTTATTACCCTTCTCCTTTAGTTCATTTACCTGGATAAAGAGAGAACACATGAATGCCTTCACAAAACCAATCACGGTTAGATAAATCATCACTGCTACAGCCTTTCTCCATTTGAACAATGGAAATGAGGATTTGGAAACAAGCTTTTATGTATTTCGACTGACCAAGAATAAGGTAAAAAAAACAAAACAAACACAAGTGTAGTAATGCACAAAACAGCTTACATACTGAAAAGGCATCCAAGAGGCAGAAGAAAAAAAAATGTGCCATTTATCTTACAGCACACACTGCCCAGGAACAAAAGAGATGGCCAGCTAAATCACAACTATACATGATTTGTTAACATCTCAGGCCCAAATAAAGTTCCTCTCACCTCTCAATCCCCTCAACATTAAATTCTGATCTCCATCAGGCAGATACTCAATTGATTGAAAACTGCTCTTATTTCAAACTGACTGAACAATGTTTTCAATGGAACACAGATCCTTATACAGAACTTCCATCAATGCTTCTTTAGAGTTGGGAATAGCTCTGGAGGACTGGAGACAGGTGGATGTGGTTCCTATTCGTGAAAGTAAGGAAGAGGCTTAGAACTACAGACCAATTAGTCTAACCTCTGTGGTGAGCAAATTAAAGGAATCACTGCTAAAACAGAAGCTAGTGCAGTTTTTGGAATACAATCGATTGCAAGATCTGAGGCAGCATGGTTTTACCAGAGGTAAATCTTGTCAGACAAATCTGATCAATTTCTCTGATTGGGTAACCAGGGTTGGATCAAGAGAGCACTACATGTGGTGTACTTGTATTTCCGCAAGGCTTTTTTGACACAGAAGACTTATAAATTGCACTCCCTTGGTATGGAATCTAGAGTGACAGACTGTTAGAAACTGGCTGAGTGGGAGACAAAAGGTAGTGGGCAATGGAATTTTCTCTGAGGAGGGGGTTGTTACTAGCCATGTGCCTCAGGGATCAGTCCTTGGACCGGTTCTTTTCAACATTTTTGCAAGCGACATAGCAGGAGGATTGTTAGGATTTTTGCTAATGATACCAAAATCTGTAACAGCATAGACAACCAGGAAGGTGTAGAAAGCATACGGAGGGATCTAGCGAAGCTTGAGGAATGATCTGTGATCTGGCAGCTAAGATTTAATGCTAAAAAATGCAAAGTAATGCATTTAGAATGCAAAAATCCAAGGAAGAGATACAGGATTGGAGGTGGAATTCTTCTAAGCCTAAAGGAAGAGTGGGATCTGGGGGTTATTGTATCTGATGATCTTAAGGTGGCCAAACAGATTGATAAAGTGATAGTAAAAACCAGAAATATGCTTGGCTGCATAGGGAGAGAAATGGTTAGCAGAAAAAGAGGTGATATTGCTCCTATATAGGTCCCTGATGAGACCTCACTTGGAATACTGTACAGAATTCTGGAGACCACACCTTCAAAAAGATATAAACAGGATGAAGTTTGTCCAGTCTGTGGCTACTAAAATGGTCAGTGGTCTTCGTTCTAAAGCATGGGAATATACAGATCTAAATATGTATACTCTAGAAGAGGAAAAGCGAGATAGGGGAGATATGATAGACATTTAAATATTGCAAAGGTTTCCCATGCACAGAAAGTGAGCCTCTTTCAACAGAAAGGAGGTCCTAGAACAAGGTGTCATGCAATGAGGATGAAAGCAGGTAGCCTCAGCCGTAACCTTAGGAAATATTTTTTTTTTACCAAGAGGGTGGTGGGATGTGCAGAATGGCCTCTTAGCGGAGACAAAGTATCAAGAAAGCATGGGATAAATACAGGGGGGATCTCTAAGGGAATGCTAAAGGTACATGAATTGGGTGGATGAGCAGTCTTTTTCTGCCATTATGTTTCTATGTAAACCACAGCACTCAAAGCTAATTGTAACCAAAGTTTGTTAGAGTTTAAAAAAATCTACTCACCCATTCAAATGGGGCAAAATTGTTTTTTATTTTGCAGGCAAAGCAGTAGTGCCCTGATAAATGATTGTATCTTTGTCCCTGATTGTAACCCAGAGGGCTGAAGCACATGAGAGTGGGGCCAGGTAGACAAGAAAAGAATGATGTGGCAGGGAGAAAAAGATAAGGAGGTAGAGACTGGAGGAGAAGAGATAGGGGCGATCCAGGAAACTACAGACCTGTTAGCCTGACTTCAGTGCCAGGAAAAATAGTGGAAAGTGTTCTAAACATCAAAATCACAGAACATATAGAAAGACATGGTTTAATGGAACAAAGTCAGCATGGCTTTACCCAGGGCAAGTCTTGCCTCACAAATCTGCTTCACTTTTTTTGAAGGAGTTAATAAACATGTGGATAAAGGTGAACCGGTAGATGTAGTATACTTGGATTATCAGAAGGCATTTGACAAAGTTCCTCATGAGAGGCTTCTAGGAAAAGTAAAAAGTCATGGGATAGGTGGTGATGTCCTTTCGTGGATTACAAACTGGCTAAAAGACAGGAAACAGAGAGTAGGATTAAATGGGCAATTTTCTCAGTGGAAGGGAGTGGACAGTGGAGTGCCTCAGGGATCTGTATTGGGACCCTTACTGTTCAATATATTTATAAATGATCTGGAAAGAAATACGACGAGTGAGAATCAAATTTGCAGATGATACAAAATTGTTCAGAGTAGTTAAATCACAAGCAGATTGTGATAAATTGCAGGAAGACCTTGTGAGGCTGGAAAACTGGGCATCAAAATGGCAGATGAAATTTAATGTGGATAAGTGCAAGGTGATGCATATAAGAAAAATAACCATGCAATAGTTACACAATGTTAGGTTCCATATTAGGTGCTACAACCCAAGAAAGAGATCTAGGCGTCACAGTGGATAACACATTGAAATCGTCGGTTCAGTGTGCTGCGGCAGTAAAAAAAGCAAATGTTGGGAATTATTAGAAAGGGAATGGTGAATAAAACGGAAAAGGTCATAATGCCTCTGTATCGCTACATGGTGAGACCGCACCTTGAATACCGTGTACAATTCTGGTCGCCGCATCTCAAAAAAGATATAATTGTGATGGAGAAGAATGGATTGGCCACTGTTGGAAACAGGATGCTGGGCTAGTAATAGTGGTGGTTATTATTTAAGTCAACTTAATTAATAGCAGGTAATGGACTTCTCCTCAAAGAACTTATCCAATCCGTTTTTAAACACAGCTATACTAACTGCACTAACCATATCCTCTGGCAACAAATTCCAGAGTTTAATTGTGCGTTGAGTAAAAAAAAAAAAACTTTCTCCGATTAGTTTTAAATGTGCCACATGCTAACTTCATGGAGTGCCCCCTAGTCTTTCTATTATCCGAAAGAGTAAAAAACCGATTCACATCTACCCGTTCTAGACCTCTCATGATTTTAAACACCTCTATCATATCCCCTCTCAGGTGTTTAAAATCATGAGAGGTCTAGAACGGGTAGATGTGAATCGGTTTTATCGGTATTATCTTTCGGATAATAGAAAGACTAGGGGGCACTCCATGAAGTTAGCATGTAGCACATTTAAAACTAATCGGAGAAAGTTTTTTTTTTTACTCAACGCACAATTAAACTCATGAATTTGTTGCCAGAGGATATGGTTAGTGCAGTTAGTATAGCTGTGTTTAAAAAAGGATTGGATAAGTTCTTTGAGGAGAAGTCCATTACATGCTATTAATTAAGTTGACTTAGAAAATAGCCACTGCTATTACTAGCAACGGTAACATGGAACAGACTTAGTTTTAGGGTACTTGCCAGGTTCTTATGGCCTGGATTGGCCACTGTTGGAAACAGGATGCTGGGCTTGATGGACCCTTGGTCTGACCCAGTATGGCATGTTCTTATGTTTGCATGAGGGTGGGATAAGGGGTGTGCTGCACTCACAAGAGAAGAAATAACTCCTTGTCTATTCCCCTGCCTCCCCCCCCCCCCCAAAGTTACTAGATGGTGTAGTCTCTGACTAGTAAGTCTGGGAGGAATTTTTCAAGTTCTACCAATGACTACCAATCAAAAAGGTCCAATCAGTTTTGCTGGCCACTACATCATTCCCCTTATGATTTTAAAAAAGGACTACTGCAACCTTTTGCATTCAATTAACAGGATACTAGAAGCTCCTGAAAACAGCAAGAAAAGCCATCAATAACCTCCTACTACTTCCTAATTTTAAGCAGAATTGACAGGCAAGATAAAAATTACATTTCAGTTGTGAAGTACAAGTCAAATTGACTGAATTGCAAGTGTGCCACTCTCCTCCTACCATTCAGGCTGGGGGAGGGACAGGGCACAGATGGAAAGAGGACTACGGCAGGCTGAGGAACATGGGGTGCAGCACAGATATGCTTATCTGCCCTGAGTGCCAAAATGCTTATGTAGTTATGGTTTTGAGGGTGATGGCCCCCCTCTCAGGACTAGTGTTCTCTGGCAGTCCCAGCAAGCAGTATTAGCTCCAGACAGCCTGTACTACAATCTATTCCCAAGAATGTTTACAGAAACTGGCAGCCAGATAATTTGATTTTTTCCACCTTCTAAAAGGCTTTGTGCTCTAGGATGCTGCCCTGATCACACCAACTCCTTCCCATGCACGTCAGCCTTTCCTGAGTGGGAGCAGGAAATGCAGATGCCTTGGTACCAACAGGGAGCCATAAAAGATATCCCCAGTTGTAAATCACAGTAGGCAGTCGAGGGGGCAGCAATGCCATAGTCCAGGATATCATCCAAGGGAACACACAAAAGTGGCAAAATTACTGGAATTAGAAATGCTGTCAAAGATCAAACTATTTTAAGTATCATTTCCAGGATTCATTGAAGGTTTTTGGTTTTTTCAGAGTCTGATTAAGAGGAGCAAATTGTTCTATCCTTGGTATGCCAGTCTAATGGACCGCTGTTCTGGTCTCACTCCCTGACCCAACTGACATTATCCGAACAATCCCCGCAATGACTGACCCCCCCCCTCCCCTCCCCAATCAATCCAGCAATACAAACGACAAAGGATTTCTTGTGAGTTTAAACCAAGCTTAACATACAGCAACAAGAGTTTAGGGGAACTCAAGAAAAATGTTAGTGCCACTACAACTCAAGTATAAGCTTAAAAACAAAAGTGATCCCACCAGGGTGCCCACGAGCGAGAGCCCAAGAAGAGCAGCCTGTGCTCAGATATTCCTTCCCCCCCTACTAAAAACTGCCAGCTTTAAACCCTCCCCCCCCCCCAAGTCCGAGCAGCAGCGTGCAAGGCTCGCGGCTCTCGCATCCCTCGCCCAGGACGGCCGGGCCGAACAGTGCAACAGCCCCCTGCACGACGACCCGGCGTGGGCGCAAAGGGTTCAACATCCCAGCAGATCCGCAGAGAGGTGGCACAGCAGGGGGGGGGGGGGAAAGAAACCGGAGGCCGTGGGCCCCCTTCGCCAGAGCTCGTCCTATCCACTCTTTTCCCCACCTCCACGCAAAACAACAGAAAATCCCTCCTCCCCCCCCCCCTTACCTTCTCCATCCTGCTACTGCCACCACCGCTACCACCGTCTCCTACTCAGCACTACCCACGCGCCTTCTGGAACTTACTAGAAGCTGACAGCTCGCGGGGAACCCACCCACACTGCAGGGTCATTGGCCACGGCCTCTTCCACCTTCTTAAGTCCCTGAAACAGATTGGCCAAGAGGAGAAATCAATCTCTCGCAAGCTCACCGCCCCTTTCTCTGGCGTTTAGCCTTCCACTTCCTTCTCAGTCATGCATTGGATGTTGCCTGGAAACGACGTGGGGCATAGGAGGGAGCTTGAACTATCCGAAACGATTGGTTACTTGAGCTGACCCGGAAGGAGGGAGAGGAGCCTCCAAGGTCGCCACCCATTGGTTCTGATCATCTCTTGACCCCTTCAGATGCTCCTATTGGACAATCCCGGTTCAGTGCAGGCTTCGGATTAGAACTCGCGAGGCCATTTACGTAAGAATATGCTTATTCCCTCCCTCGCCCACCACAATGACGCTAGGAAGTCGATGTTTAATGGAGAATTAGCTTCATAAAAATACAATAAAATATAGCCGTTTACTTTGATTGGTCCTTGGCACTGTCAATCATAGATTAAGGCCAATGAATGGTCATCCATTACCCCAGTTAAACTGGAATAGGGATTTACGGTAGATGCGAGGTCCCCGAGTGGACTCAGGGCTATGAATGGATGACGTCAGAGAGGGTAGCAATTCTGTTATTATAAATATAAATTTTCTGGAAGGTTTCCTGTGGGACCAATGGCAAAGGACTGGCGTGTTATCAAATACTAAACATGAAAACAGGACAGTGAGTTGTAATGGGAAGACCCAGCAGCAAAAAGGTTAGAGCTAAGAAGTGTGAAGTGACCCAAGGAAGATTTTAGGCCAGTCCCTGATTTCCGACAATCCCAATCCGGTGCATTTTGGTACCCACTGTGCTGACTTCAAAGGTAGATATAAAGACTAAAAAATACCATAATGAACTAAAAAACTAGATCTTGTCAAAAGTCTCCCTCTTTGACCTGGAATAAATGTTACCACAAAAACAAAAATATGTATATATAAACTAAAACGTTTTTTTGTGCTACCTTAACTTTCTTGAATACCTTTTGGGAGCTAGAATTTCCTCAGTCAGAACAGGATGAACAAAATAAAACATTCACTGAAAATACAAGCAAATCATAAGAAGCAAGCCTATGATAGTGTGAAGATGAAGGGGGTGGTAGGGTTTGATAGATGATCAAATATTGACAGTAAAGTTTTATGGCTCATAATGATTTAAAAAACGTAGGACTTTGTTGAATCATTTCATGTCAGTTTCGAAGCATCTGATCATTTTAACAGCAAAAAAAATTTTTTTCCACTCCTGAAGAATTGACTACAATGTACAGTGATCGTTTGCCTGCCCCCCCCCCCCCCCCCGGATTACCATATTGGAAAACTGATAGGTTATTAGAAAAAGGATGGACTTCTGGTTTTCTTTCACCCCAACCAATAATACAGCTATCTTGTCCTTGTGCCATATGCTCTAAATTTAGTATAGTCACAGTTCCATGCAATGCAGAGGGAAGGGAAGAAGATATATATAGCCAAGTGGCTAATCCCTGGTATGCAGTAGACCGGGTGGGAAGAAACTGACCTGAATCAAGTGCAGTGGAATGTATTTTCTTTGATCTCACCCAGTAGCCTTAGAGAACAGTATGGGTCAATATGTGAACTGAAGGGATCATGAACTGGGAAAACATCGAGACTTAGTGATAGTACAAAAAATATGCTTGCTGAATTCTTGAAACTTCACATTACAGCAAGCATGGAAAGTCTATATGTGTGACAATTGGTCAAACAGATGGTGTAGTGGACTTCAGGTGGCAGGGAAAAAACAAAGTTCACCTACTTCAAGAAGAAACTCTATCCAGAATCTGCCCCACTTTTCCAAAAAGGCAAATGACATTGATGTAGTCTTCTCAACTTGGCTGTGTCTGTTTAGTGTTCATAGTTGGATTTATATACAAAGTATTTGCCATGCTTTGTTTAAATGCTAGTACATAATATCGGGGGCTGTAAGATGGCATCGGGTGAGACGCTATGTAAGAGTGCTCCGGAGATATTTCCTTTCTTCCTTTTTTCCTACTTTTCAGTATGGTTAAAGACGCAGAAGACTTTGAGGGGATCCCCCTGCCCCCTTGCAAAATGCCTTACTGTCTCAATTGACGATCCAGAGCTGCTCTGCGCTTCAACTCTGTCGGGGGCCAGCCTTCGATGCCATCATCTCCGAGGAGCGGAGTGCCCGCCCTGAAGCGTTTCCCGGTTAGCTCAATAAGCTCCATGATAGATCTCTGCCTTCCCTGTTGTGGCTGTAGGAAATGCCTCTGTCATCAATGTTACCCTGGGCTGGGACAGCTCAGACTTCAAACAGGGGGTGCTGGTGGTGGTTACCCAAAGCCTGGGCAAGCAGGGCCTAGGCATAGGAACGTTGCAGATTTCTTTAGGCTCAGGGACATCTCAGCCTTCTCTTGGATCTCCAGTCACAGCTGTAAAGTCTGCTGCAGGAGGAATTCCAACCAAATTACATCAAGGTGAGCCTGCTGCAATCTCCACTTTGAGCCTTTCCCCTCCTGCCTCCTTGGAGTATATCTGGACTGTCCTCGCTTCTGTGCAGCAGTCCCCAATATCTCTAAATGCCATCGTGAATACTTTTATATCTAGAAAACAGATTCAGGAGATGCTTGCCTTTGCTCATATGGCAAAAATATCTGTCATGGAAAGAGACTTGGGTAAAGTTTCATCTGTTCACAATGCTTTAGTCCAAGATAATTCTGTAATGCACTGAAGATTGGAGTCACTAGAGAATTTTGCCAGATCAGCTAATCTCAGAATATTAAATTTTCCAGTGGTCTCGATATCTCCTTCAGAACTTTTCAAGAGTTATATGAAGGATGTTCTTGGCCTTTCTCAATCTGCGCTCCCATTGATCTCTAAGGCCTATTATCTTTTTCCATCTAAAAGGTCTTCTGGATCAAGTGTTGCTCAGGATGTTCGGAATACTGGAAGTGAATCTTTGGGAATCTCTATAATCCTCGAGACTTCATTAGAAGATGTGTCTCATAGATCTACTTTAATTGCGACTTTTTCTTCTAATTTCGATCAGGACTTAATCCTTCGTTTATATTTTTAGTCTATGAGTATTTCTTTCATGGGAGGCAGGCTTCCAATTTTTCCTGATTTTTCCAGGGCCACTCAAGCTCGCAGGAAGGCCTTACAAGATATGCAACAAGAGGTTGTTGATCTTGGGGCTCGGTTCTTTTTGCGATTTCCATGTAAATATATTGTTAATTTTTCCTCAGAGAAATTTGTTTTCCTGGATCCTATTCAGCTTAGATCCTTTATTAATTCTCGAGCTCCAGATCAAGTCTAACATGGATTTTTTTTCATTCTTTTGGAGGGCATTTTGGAATGGGTTGGCTGTTCTCTCTCTTATAACATTTTGGATTTGCATTCCCTTCTCACCAGAAGATTCTTATTTTCCTATAATGCAATTTTTTTTCTCCTGTATATTACTCCCTTTCTGGGTCCCCCTCTTCCTTATTGTGATCTGTTAGCTGTGATGTGATTTTATTATTTTTTCCTGTGATTATTATCATGTAATTGGCTTTTTCTGTTTGCAAGTGTCTGCTTGTGTATTATACTTAAAATGACAAATAAAAAGTTAAAAAAAAATGCTAGTACATGATTTCCAAGATCTCCTCCATCACTGGCAAAGGATTTTATTTCTCCCTGGGAAAACACTTTAAGGTACTCTTATTACTGCTCCATCCTACAGCACTGGCATCTATGAAGAGTTTCAGACTCCCTGAGCTTATATCCCTAGCATTTTCTCTTAACAATCCTTTTCACCCTCAAGGAATTCTTGAGGGTGATCCTGATCTATATCAGGTATCTGCTGCCTCTAAATTCCTGAAAGTCAGAGGACCTCTTTAGTTACTCACATATCCTAGTTCTTAGAAATGTGATGGTCTTCCTAGATACAAAGTTGCTGCTCAGGGTGCCATCTTCTTCCTTTGGAGCTTCCTTCTGCCAAGGAATTAGCAGTGATCTTCTCCAGGCCAACCACTTTGTCTTCCTTTCTCTGGGAAGAATCTCGCTCTTTTCACCAGATTCCTCTCTGACCACTTGGAGTGTTCCTGAGGAATACTGTTTAATTAGGAAACCACAGGGCTAAATATAATTATCATGGCCTCCAATTTCCCGTGATTCTTTGTGTTGCGCAGTAGGTGAACCCTTGGGCCGAGGTGGGGTTGACGCTACCCGCAGGACGAGCCCTGCGTGTTCCCACTGTCAGGCGGAGCTGGCTGATTGACGGAGGCCGGCTGGAGCTTCGCCAATACCAGCCCTCATTCCCGCAGGTTGAGCCCTTGGGTGCCGGCTGGTCTTAGGTGAGCCTTCGTCTGAAGTCTTCCCAGAAGCAATGTGAGAATGAGCCAGGGGCCAGCAGCGGTGACTGAGATTGGAGAACAAGTCCAGACAAGGCAGAGCCCGGAGACCCGGGCGCCAAGGAGAACTGGGAGCAAGACAGGGGGCGCCCGAGTAAGAACAGGCCGAAGCCTGAGAGGCCAAGTCCAGAGTAGATTCAGCAGAGGCGAGGTTGAGCAGACTGAGATCAGGGCAGCGGCAGGCAAGGAGAAGTGGCAAAATGGACACAGGTCAAACCAGGAGTCAATCAGAGGATGGTCAGGCAAGGCAAAAGGTCAAACCAGGAGTCAAGCAAGAACGTAGTCAGACGAAGCGGAGGTCAAGCAGAGTATCAATCAGTAGCATAGTCAGACGAAGCAGAGGTCAAGCCAAGTATCAGTCAGTAGCATAGACGAAGCAGAGGTCAAGCCAGGTATCAGTCAGTAGCATAGACGAAGCAGAGGTCAAGCCAGGTATCAGTCAGTAGCGTAGGCAGACGAAGCAGAGGTCAAGCCAGGTATCAGTCAGTAGCGTAGTCAGACGAAGCAGAGGTCAAGCCAGGTATCAGTCAGTAGCACGTAGTCAGACGAAGCAGAGGTCAAGCCAGGTATCAGTCAGTAGCGTAGTCTGACGAAGCAGAGGTCAAGCCAGGTATCAGTCTGTAGCATGGTCAGGCGAAGCAGAGACACAATCAATCACAACATAATGATAAACAGACTTGAAGAAATAGGTAGAGCAGACACAACTCTGTTATGGTTTTAAACCTTATTTTTCCAACAGAGCATATAAGGTTAATTAGGCTCCGCTGAATCTGATCTAATTAATCTTCGTTTCGGAGTTCTTCAGGGCTCATCCTTATCTCCGACCCTTTTTAATATTTACATGTCCCCACTCTGTAAATTCTTGGCCAGCTTAGGACTTGTACATTTTATTTATGCAGATGTACAAATTTTACTTCCTATAGAAGGTTTTATTGAAAGCGCTTTGAAACTCTGGAATATATACTTTAACTCCATTCAACAATTACTTACTCAGATGTTTTTATCTCTAAACCATTCCAAAACAGAAATTCTACTGATTTGTAACAAACTTAATGATAAGACAATATCGGAAATAAAATCATTACAAAATACCCAAACCATTATTCACGAAATAAGAGATTTAGGCATCATTTTAGATAGAGAATTCAATTTTAAGAAGTTCATAAAAACTATAGTAAAGGAGGGATTTTACAAATTACAAATCCTAAAAAACTAAAACCTTTATTACATACCAGTGATTTCAGAACAGTCCTTCAGACTCTTTTTATTTTCCAAAATTGATTATTGTAATGCCCTGCTATTAGGCCTCCCTGCTTCAACAATTCGCCCTTTACAACTTCTGCAAAATGCCGCAGCTTGGCTTTAACCAGCAGAAAAAAATACGATTACATCCCTCCGATTCTGAAAGACCTCCATTGGCCTCCCCATCTACACAGCAGCGCTTCTTAACCGGTGTGTCGCCAAGCAGCGATTTTATTATTTAGCATTTTTTTTAGTATACCGAGGTATAGCAGAGTAGCCTTCACTCCGGTTTACATGCAGAAACAACATGTTACATAGAACGATGTATGAAGATTACAATTTAAAATTAACGATAGTAAATACAACAGGAGAATGTATAACAAGATAACACAGGATAGAACCCTGAATAGATGTACATATATCTCATGAAGCATTGAAGGGCATCTGTATCATTGTAACAGGGAGATTGAAAAATGGCAGAATATATAAAAGAATTTTAAAGTCATTGAGTGCTATCTTTAAAAGATTGGCTGAGAAGCCAGGGTTTTAAGTCTTTTTTGAAGGATTTTAAGTTATCTTGATTGGTGAGGCAATGAGGAAGCGAGTTCCAGAGCTTAGGGCCGATGATGGAAAAGGCTCTGTTTCTGGTGGAGGATAATTTAGCCTGTGGAAGTGAGGGAATCACTAGATTAATTTTGCTGGCGGTTCGTGGTAGTACGTTGGAGCAATGGATGTGAATGATGTCATCAAAGGCGGAGTAGTCGGCATTGTATATTGCTTTGTGGAGTATGGAGAGGACTTTGAATTCTGCTCTTTTTTCAATAGGGAGCCACTGTAATTGGTTGAGTGTAATGTAATGTAATGTGATCAGCTTTTCTTGTACCTGTTAGAACTCTGGCTGCAGCATTCTGAAGGAGCTGCAAGGGTCTCAAGGAAGATTTTGGAAGGCCGATCAATAGGGAGTTGCAGTAATCCAAACCTGAAAAAATGAGGGCTTGAAGGACAGTTTTGAAATCATGGGGGTGGAGTAGGGGTTTTAGATGTTTTATTATTTGAAGTTTGTGAAAGCCTTCCTTTATTTTTGTGGAGATGTGTTTTTTTGTAGATTAGGTCAGTGTCTAACCAAACACCCAGGTCTTTAACGCTCTCTTTGAGAGGACGAGGGTCTTGTCAAAGTGGAAGGGGGTGGTGGAATTGTTAAATGTCCAGGATTTTTTTTGGCAATTAGGATACATTCGGTTTTGCTTGTATTTAGACATAATTTAAGATGAATTAGCAAGTTTCTGATAGTATCCAAGTGTGAGGGCTGCTTTAGACATAGCATCTTCTATCGAGGAAGAAATAGGAATGAGTAATTGAATATCGTCTGCATACATGTAATACGTTATGTCAAGACTAGATAAGAGATGCAAAGAGGGGTCAGGTAGATGTTGAATAAAATTGGTTAAAGTGCTGATCCTTGAGGCACACCTGTATCGAGGGGATAGGAGAAGAAGAGCTATTGTTGTGAAAAACTTTGAAGTGTCTGTTTACTGAGGAAGGATGAGAACCAACTGAGAGTTTTGCCAGCCAGCCCAATGGATTCTAGACAGGAGATGAGAATTTTATGATCCACTGTATCGAAGGCAGCAGAGAGGTCTAAGAGAATCAGAAGGTATCCTTTTTTGTTGTCAAAACCTCTTAGGATGGTATTGGAGAGTTTAAGGAGGAGGGTTTCAGTGCTGTGGTTTTTTCTGAAGCCGAATTGGGAAGGATAAAGAATTTTATTATCGTCTAGATGGTCGTTGAGTTGTTTCAATGCCGCCTTCTCAATCATTTTTGCAAAGAAGGGTAGGTTGGAGATTGGGCGGTAGTTGTTTAGGTCATCTGGATTGAGGTTTTTTTTTTCTTTAATAAAGGAGTGACGGTGGCCATTTTTAACTTGGGAGGCAGCTCGCCTTCCTCGAGCGATTTGTTGATGATTGCTGAAATTGTTGGAGCTAAAGGATAGGCAATTTCTTTAAGAACTCGGGTGGGAATGGTGTCGAGTTCATGACGAGCAGGGTTGATTTTCTTCATCATTTTTTCTGTTTCAGTGATGGAAATAGGTCTGAAGTCGAGCCAAGGAGGGATGTTAATTGAAGAAGTTTGTAAATTGAAGAAAGAAGAGGTGATGAAGGTGTTTGTTATTTTGGAGATTTTATCCTTAAAGAAGATGGCTAAATCTTGGCTTAGGTTTTTTTTGGTAATAGTAGCGTTGGAGATGTGGATATCAGAGATGAGGTTGTTTACAAGGTTGAGTAAGGATTTGGGATTGTTGGAGGAATTTATAATTTTATTGCCGAAGTAGTTCCGTTTTGTGTTTTGGATTGATTTCTTGTAGGCTGCTAATTGTGAACGGTATTTTTGTAGTGTAGCAGGCAGCTTATTTTTTGCCATTCTTTCTCTGTTTTCCTGAGAGCTGATTTCATGTTTTTTAGGGTGGTGTTAAACCATGGGTTTTGTATTTCTTTTTTGTTCTTTAGGTGTTTGATCTTCTCCGGGTTAATGATGTTAGCGGTTGTTTCAGTGATTGAGGACCATGATTGGATAGCGTTATTTATGTTTGATAAGTCAAGATTCGCTAGTTGTAGACCCAGCTCTTGAAGGAGAAGATTAATTTGATAGGGTGGACGGAATTTGAAGGATTTTTTTGTAGAGTTATTATTTGTTGGGTTGTTGAAGTTCGTTTGGGATTTGCAGAGTAAGAGATGGTGATCAGACCATGGGACTGGGTTGTGAGAAATAGAAGAGTTCATGAAGAAGTTGTTGGTGAAAATCAGGTCGAGAGTGTGACCTGCTTTATGTGTAGGGTTGTTCACTTGAAGGATGAAGTTTAAACTTGATAGCATGTCGAGAAGAGTTTCGCAGCTAGGAGAACGGGGGTTGGCGTCTGTATGGAGGTTGAAGTCTCCAAGAATGATCACAGGTTTTTTTATGTTGATGTTAGAGATGAGAAATTCAATGAGCGGAGAAATGTTGTTGTCTAGTAGTTTAGGGGGGCAATAAATGAGGCAGATTTGTAGATGTTGGGAGTCGAAGAGAGTAACTTCAAATTGTTTAGGGAGGTTGTGTGGGATTATTTTCATTGAAAAGTGTTTTCTTATGATAAGTAGCAGGCCTCCTCCTCTTTTGTAGTTACGGGGAATTGAAAAGGTATCGTAGTCATTGTGGTTAAGGTGGTTCAGAATTACTTGATCGGTGTTTTTTAGCCAGGATTCAGTTATGGCGAAGAAGTCAGGATTTTTTTTCTTGTAGTATGTCAGAAATTAACATGTGTTTCTTAGACAATGACTGCGCATTGATGAGAAGAAAGGTGAGACATAAGAAGTTTTTGTTGTTTTTCAATAGGGGGATGTTAATAAGGTGGCTGTGTCTGTTTTGGAAATAAGAGTTGGAGAAAGTTGACATCTTTGATTGGGTGAGGGAGAGGAAGAAGGAAATCGGGTGAGGGGTACCAGAAGTTGAAAGAGACTGTAGGGGCCGAGTGGTGGATGCTGGAAGTTGAATGCTGTCCGAGTGGTGGACACTGGAGGTTGAATGCAGTCCGAGTGGAGGACACTGGAGGTTGAATGCTGTCCGAGTGGAGGTTGAATGCTGTCCGAGTGGTGGACACTGGAGGTTGAATGCAGTCCGAGTGGAGGTTGAATGCTGTCCGAGTGGAGGTTGAATGCTGTCCGAGTGGTGGACACTGGAGGTTGAATGCAGTCCGAGTGGAGGTTGAGTGCAGTCCGAGTGGAGGTTGAATGCTGTCCGAGTGGTGGACACTGGAGGTTGAATGCAGTCCGAGTGGAGGTTGAATGCTGTCCGAGTGGTGGACACTGGAGGTTGAATGCAGTCCGAGTGGAGGTTGAATGCAGTCCGAGTGGAGGTTGAATGCTGTTCGAGTGGTGGACACTGGAGGTTGAATGCAGTCCGAGTGGAGGTTGAATGCTGTCCGAGTGGTGGACACTGGAGGTTGAATGCTGTCCGTGTGGAGGTTGAATGCTGTCCGAGTGGTGGACACTGGAGGTTGAATGCTGTCCGTGTGGAGGTTGAATGCAGTCCGAGTGGAGGTTGAATGCTGTTCGAGTGGTGGACACTGGAGGTTGAATGCTGTCTGTGTGGAGGTTGAATGCTGTCCGAGTGGTGGACACTGGAGGTTGAAGGAGGCTAAAAGCACTTAGATTTGACTTAGAGCTCTAAGCTGCGGTAAGGAATTGTGGGTTACCACAGAGAGAGTCCCAGAACAAAGGGAGAGCGGGTTCAATCCGCTTAGAGGTGGCACGAATCTCAGCAGATGGAAGGGTGAGAGACGGTTGGGAACGGGTGAAGAACTTACTTTTATTTATTACTATTTCCTCTCACTTCTTCTTGGACTCAGTGGCTGCACGAAGGGGCGCACAAAGGGGCCAGCCCCTTTGTTGCGCTCCTTCGGCGCGCGGCGCCTGCAGGTTTTAAAATTTAAATAAGAACATAAGAACATAAGAAAATGCCATACTGGGTCAGACCAAGGGTCCATCAAGCCCAGCATCCTGTTTCCAACAGTGGCCAATCCAGGCCATAAGAACCTGGCAAGTACCCAAAAACTAAGTCCATTCCATGTAACCATTGCTAATGGCAGTGGCTATTCTCTAAGTGAACTTAATAGCAGGTAATGGACTTCTCCTCCAAGAACTTATCCAATCCTTTTTTAAACACAGCTATACTAACTGCACTAACCACATTCGCTGGCAACAAATTCCAGAGTTTAATTGTGCGTTGAGTAAAAAAGAACTTTCTCCGATTAGTTTTAAATGTGCCCCATGCTAACTTCATGGAGTGCCCCCTAGTCTTTCTACTATCCGAAAGAGTAAATAACCGATTCACATCTACCCGTTCTAGACCTCTCATGATTTTAAACACCTCTAACATATCCCCCCTCAGTCGTCTCTTCTCCAAGCTGAAAAGTCCTAACCTTTTAGTCTTTCTTCATAGGGGAGTTGTTCCATTCCCCTTATCATTTTGGTAGCCCTTCTCTGTACCTTCTCCATCGCAATTATATCTTTTTTGAGATGCGGCGACCAGAATTGTACACAGTATTCAAGGTGCGGTCTCACCATGGAGCGATACAGAGGCATTATGACATTTTCCGTTTATTCACCATTCCTTTTCTAATAATTCCCAACATTCTGTTTGCTTTTTGACTGCCGCAGCACACTGCACCGACGATTTCAGTGTGTTATCCACTATGACACCTAGATCTCTTTCTTGGGTTGTAGCACCTAATATGGAACCCAACATTGTGTAATTATAGCACGGGTTATTTTTCCCTATATGCATCACCTTGCACTTATCCACATTAAATTTCATCTGCCATTTGGATGCCCAATTTTCCAGTCTCACAAGGTCTTCCTGCAATTTATCACAATCTGCCCGTGACTTAACTACTCTGAACAATTTTGTGTCATCTGCAAATTTGATTATCTCACTCGTCATATCTCTCTCCAAATCATTTATAAATATATTGAACAGTAAGGGTCCCAATACAGATCCCTGAGGCACTCCACTGTCCACTCCCTTCCACTGAGAAAATTGCCCATTTAATCCTACTCTCTGTTTCCTGTCTTTTAGCCAGTTTGCAATCCACAAAAGGACATCGCCACCTATCCCATGACTTTTTACTTTTCCTAGAAGCCTCTCATGAGGAACTTTGTCAAGTTCTCCCTCTCCGCTCCTGATTGGTGCTTCCCTGGTTGGTGGGAGGGTCCCTGTTCTGAATGGAGGGACGGCGCGGCAGGCTGGAGGCGCGATCGGTGGCTGGGCTCGCCGGGGGCAGGGGAGATAAGAGGCCTTACCCTGACGGGTCTGGGCGCCGATCGCGCAGGCCCTACCTCCCTCCAGGCACAGCAATAGGTGTGTCGCGTGCTTCCGGTATCCCGCTGCTCTTCCCCCCTCTTCCTTCACTGAGTGAGAGGCAGGTTATCTTCCACTGCTGCCGTTGCCACCCGGGCTATCAGCAAGTTCAAGCCCGGATGGGAACGGCAGCAGTGTTAGTGGAGGCTGGCAACTGCGGCTGGGCCTTTTCTTCTTCTCGCACCTGGCCCGGAACAGGAAGTGATGTGCAGTGGGGTGCGCGGGAAGAGGCAAGAGCCATGCTGCATGAAAAAGTAGCGGCGGCAGCAGCAGCCCCGAGCAGTAGCGTGGGCCCGAAGCAAAATCAGAAGCAGCCAGAAATCAGCACAGGAGACAGCAAAATTAGCCTCCCATGGCCGATGGGATTCTTCTTTCTTGGCCTGTGGGAGCTAAAGGAGGAGGCTGCTGCAGCTACGATTTGTGCTGGGGGGGGGGGGGGGGGCGGCAGGAAATGAGAGAGAGAGGCAGCCAGCCAGCTGCAAGTGAGAGAATGTACCTGTGACTGAGAGCCTGTGTGTAAGTGAGAGCATTTGATTGAGATCATCTATGTAAAGTGTGAGAGAGCATGTGTGTGATTGAGAGAAACTGGTCAGAGAAGTGATGTGTGTATATAGGAGAGACAATGGAAGTGACTGGTCAGGGAGATAACTGGAGTGTGTGTGTGTGTGTGTGTGTGAGAAAGTGATTGTGGGAATAAGAAGCCTGGGCATGTGGAGAGAGCATAGGAGTGAGAAACATGGGGGTGTGTGAGACATAGCATGGGAGTGAGAAGCCTGAATATGTAAGATAGAACATGGGTGTGGGAAGCCTGTGTGTGTGTGTGCATGAGAGAGAGAGAGACTGTTCGGAAAGGTGACTGGTGTGTGTGTGTGTGTGTGTGTGTAAGAGAAAGACTGGTCAGGAGATGATTGGTGTGTGAGAGACAGAAACTGGTATGTGTGTGTGTGAGAGAGAAAGAAAGTGATTATGGGAATGAGAAGCCTGTGCATGTAGAGAGAGCTAGCATAGGAGTGAGAAACGGGTGTGTGTGAGACACAGCATGGGAGTGAGAAGCCTGTATATGTAAGATAGAACATGGGAGTGGGAAGCCTGTGTGTGTGTGTGCATGAGAGAGAGAGACTGTTCGGAAGGTGACTGGTATGTGTGTGTGTGTATGTTTGTGTGTGTAAGAGAAAGATTGGTCAGGAGATGATTGGTGTGTGAGAGACAGAAACTGGTATGCGAGTGTGACTGGAATGTGTGTGTGTGTGAGAGAGAAAGTGATTATGGGAATGAGAAGCCTGTGCATGTGGTGAGAGCTAGCATAGGAGTGAGAAACAGGTGTGTGTGAGACACAACATTTATTTTATTTATTTATTTAACACTTTTTTTTATACCGACCTTCATAGTAATAACCATATCGGATCGGTTTACATAAAACAAGGGTATAACTGAAGCAATAAATAAAAGTAATTAACAAGAGAAGTGAATAAGGTAAAGTTACATTTAACAAGGAGTAAAAAACTTGGGAAGCTTAAAAGCTGGAAGAAAGGTAAAGGCAGAAGGTAATTAAAGAAGCATAATACAAAAAGGAATTTGGGTTAGAGCAAAAGATGCTTTAACCAGAGAGTGCCAGAGTGAGAGTGAGAGTGAGAAGCCTGTATATGTAAGATAGAACATGGAAGTGGGAAGCCTGTGTGTGTGTGTGTGTGCATGAGAGAGAGAGACTGATCGGGAATGTGACTGGTGTGTATGTAAGAGAAAGACTGGTCGGGAGATGATTGGTGTGTGAAAGACAGAAGCTGGTCATGGGGGTGTAACTGGTATGTGTGTGTGTGAGAGACAGAGAGACTGGTCGTGGGCACTAAGGAAGAGGACCATGAGTACAGAGCTTCAGCCACTACTGCTTCTGGTGTGAGCTACTGGCCTGCATGGAAGAGGAGTAGGAGAGCTGCTGGAGGGGGGTTAGTAAAGGTGGCTTTTTAAGTTTATTTTTCTTGATTGACTGCCATTTTAATTACTGACTATTATGTGATGTGTCTGCTGTTTCGAAATATTTTATTGGTTTTTGGAGAATTGTAAATAATTTTTATTTATTTATTTATTTATTTATTTATTTATTTAGCATTTTTTTTTATACCGACATTCTTGTATCAGATACAAATCATACCGGTTTACATTAAAAACAGAGTATGCAGGAAAATAGTTTCCTAAGTCAAATACATTGAACATATTTCATAAACAAAGGATTACTAAACACTATGAAAAAGGTTAATTAACAAAGGAAAACTTAAGGGAATTAAAATAAGCGTAGCACAAAGGATTGCACAAAGGGGTGCACAAAGGGGAGTGCCCCTTTGGCGTACCCCTTCGGCGCGCGACGCCTGGTGGAATGTGTCCGTTTACTGGCTCGCCGCTGAGCGTGATGACGTCAGGGGGGGCGGGTCTCTTCATCCCTGAGTTCACAGCATTCTCAGTTTCAGCGCGAAGTGTTTTTTTCAATTTTTTTGGTCTTTTTGGTCTCTCTTTCTCTCAGCGATTGCCCCTAAAGGTGCCCGGTACTAGTGGGCTGCCCCTCCGCACCACTGCCTGGTGGAATGTGGCCGTTTACCGGCTTGCCGCTGAGCGTGATGATGTGTGTGTGTAAGAGAAAGACTGGTCAGGAGATGATTGGTGTGTGAGAGACAGAAACTGGTATGTGTGTGTGTGAGAGAGAAAGAAAGTGATTATGGGAATGAAAAGCCTGTGCATGTAGAGAGAGCTATGAGTTTTTAATTGTTGGATATTATTCTGTTCCTAGTTGGGATATGTAGCTGTGTTGGGATCTATAGCTGCTTGGCTAGTTCTGTTTTCCTAATAGGAGGTGTATTGGTGTTTAGGGCCTGATTTAATATTTGTAGTGTTGCCTTTTCATAGGTAGGGTTGTTACTGTTTGAGTGCATTCCATAATACAAGTGTAAATGTATGCGGATTATTTTACGTCTATTACTGCAGATCCTGGGAGTATGTTAGGTCAGTTTTGTGTATGTGACTGAAGTGAGGTATTTTACTGTATCAGTCTTATTTGTTGTATTTTCTCTAGAGGACATGCATTAGTGATAAACTGCTGTCTTTTCATAAGTAGGGCTATTGAGCCTGGTAGTTTGAGTTTGTGTTGCTGTTACTGAGATGACACTAGAACCAGAATATATTTTTTGTAAGGTGAGTTGTACGGGGAATGTCATAATTCTGCTTTACATCCATAATTGTGGGTCAGGGATCCTATGGATGCAAACTGTACTTTTACATTTAGCCCTATGATGTTCATGTGCTCAGTGTGTCTCGCATGTGAGAACCATCTGTCAGGTGTGTCCTGACAGAAAAAAAGGTTGAGAACCACTGTACTACAGAACTCATTTTAAATGTTTGACCCTAATACATAAAACAATATATGGTGAAAAAATCGAATGGCTGGACGCCGCCTTACATGTTGATACTCCTCAGAGAAACTTACAATCTTCTTTCAAGACATTATTATCCATACCCTCCCCAAAATTAGCACACTTAAATACTGTCCGAGACAGAGCTCTATCCCTAGCAGGTCCTAAAATATGGAACACTGCCTTTGGACATAAGGCTTGAGTCACATCCACATTCTTTAAAAAAAAAACTTGACATGGCTATTTGAACAAGCATTTTTATAGTCAGGCTGGTCCCCTTGTTTTAATTTGTTTTAATTTATAATTTTAGTTCACTGTATTTACCTATTTTATATTAATCATTAGTTTTTTGGGCAGCTAGAGTTATTTTGATGTTAGAAGCTAAATTTTATTGAACGAATTATAGTAATTTTATTTTTAAATGTTTTAATATTGTTTATTTATTGATTATGTTATGCATTACTCGATTTCTAATTTGACTTGTGATGTAAACCGATATGAAGCTCTCACGAATATCGGTATATAAAAAGTGATCAAATAAATAAATAACAGAGATCAAGCCAGGTATTAGTCAGAAGCGAGACAAGCAGGGTAGACACGGAATTCAGGATCAGGAATGGATACCAGGAGCAAGGAAGGATCAGGAACAAACCAGGACCCAGGAACACAGAGGAAACACAGGAACGAGCAACTAAGCACACGACAAGTGTGGAGACCTGTTGCCAAGGCAAGGAAGCACTGGCTGGGCCCGGCCTTATATACCAGGACCCAGTGACGTCATCATCCAGGGCCACGGGGTGGTTTCCCGCCGCGGCCCCTTTAAAGGTAGACCAGTTGCGTGTGCACGCGCCTAGTGAGAGGCGTGGCGCGAGACGACGGCTTCTCCCCGCGGACTGTGTGGGGAGGCCTGCCGCAGAGCTGGGACATCTGCGGAGTAGCTGGGAGCAACGGAGACAGCCTGAGCACGGAGGTGGTTGCCAACGGCCGCAAGAGAGGTGGAACCAGGCGCTGGAGCAGGCAAATGGGGTTAAGTGGGCCCAACCACGGGCCTGCCGCGGCCGGCACACGCAACACTTTGACTGTGGAATATGCCTTGCGGGCCAGTGATAGTGCTCTGTTAAAACTGCCAACCATCTGGGTTTTGAACTGGAAAGTCTGGTTTTAGGACTGTTTGCATAGTGTCATCAGAGAATGTTTGGCTAAGGATACCTGGCAACAAGGTGCATGCACATGTGGCTACCGGCTGTGCATCAGTCTCCAGCAGTCCCCCACCTGTAAGCCAGTGGGTGTGTCCAGTTTGTTGTACCAATTGCAGTGTTAGCGTGCCTGGAGCCGGATCATAGGGGCCCCTGGTCTGCAATTCTGTGGTGGTGGGAAGGGCTACAAAATCCAACCTTTGCCATGGAACTTGCCATGCCTTGCAGAATTGCTGCAGAAAATCGGGCTGAGCCAGGTCAGGGTGGCAAAGGCTGTTCAGCAGTGCGTTTTTAACTCCTGATTCCCCTACCCCCTACTCTGATTGGGCAACTGAAGAGTAATAGGCCCTTGGCCCATATCCTCTTCCTCTGCTGCCCTAGGCCAAACTGCTGCTTTGAATGCACAGCAGTAAGGGATCCTGCACAATTCAAAGCAGCAGTCAGGCCCCGGGCAGAAGAGGAGGAGGATGTGACCTGAGGTGCTGCCACTTTCTTTCTCCCAGTGGTCCAAGCAGTGTGGGAGGAAGAAGAGGGGTAAGCAGGTTAAGGAAGGGATTAAAGGAGAAGGTAATATGAAAGCAGGGGTGAAGGAGTATAAAAGAGGGGATGGGTAGGTTGTGAGAAAAATGGACTGGGATTATGGGTGAATAAAGGGGATGCGATATGTAAATGAGGGACTGGGGTGATAGGGTGTTTGAAATAAGACTAGGGGGATCAGTGGGTGTATGAAAAAAGAGCTAGAGTTAAAGGTGTGTGTTTTTATACAGATTGACTCTTGAGATGAGAGAAACAGCATCTGGAATGAGTAGAGGAAGGGAGAGAATGAAGACCAGAGGGCAGAACAGAGATAGCGCCAAGGGAGGGACACCTTCCTCTCCTGTCTTTGGATCCCCTCCAAACCTCCCAGAAGCTCCTTCTGCCTCCTTTGAATCCCCCCCCAAGATTCCAGAACATCCCTCGCCTCCTCTTTTCCTCTTCTCATCCCCCATCTAGATTTTCCCTCTTCCTCCTTGTGAGGGAGTGTATCAGAAACTCCCTCAAAACACCTCAGAATCCCTTAAAGACCCGATCCTTTAAGAAGTTCTCAGGGAGTTTCTTATACACTTCCTCAAAGGAGGAGGAGGGAGCAAGGGATTCTGTGTCCGGAAGGTTCCCTTGAGCCTGCCATACGCCCAAAGGGGTATGGCAGGCCCTCTGGAAGAAGAAGGAAGCCTCGAGAAAGAGAATTGCACTGAACTGTAAAGTGCATTGTCACATTTGTTTGTTGAACTACATGGAATAGCAAAGTTGCTTTGGCTATTACGTTTTACAAATAAAGAGATTTATGAAAGATTTTGCCACGCTGGAGTGTGTTCACTGGCTATCCTCTGACCACTCAGTACCACATATGGTTTTAGAAGTGGGATCCCTGTTCTAAGCAAGAAGTATAGACAGAAGCCCACAGATACAGAAGAAAGTGAAGCAAAAATATTTTTTTCTCGGGTCTGGCTAGAGGGATAGCATGGGACTTCGGTATATCAGGCCAAGGGGACTGGCCCCACCTGAAGCAGCTAGTAATCAGTTAGTAAGGACTGGACAGGACAAAAAGGATTTTTTTTCCTCTCTATCTCTCCAGTCTGCCCTGGAGACTCATTAGATTGTGGTTTGTGCATGTGGAGGAAAAGAGAACACGGATGGTACGTGTCCTGACAAAGGGCCAGCAGCAGCTTAAAAAAATTAATTCAAAGTTTACATGAAAATTTCACCCACCTGCAGGGGGTGCTGGCAAAGCAAAAAGGGCTGCTGGTGCAGATTGATCAAGCCATGCAAGCTATCACAAACCAGGGGAATCCACTCCCTCTCATCCTCTTTAGGATAAAAAATGAAATTTCAGACCTATTAGTAAAAATTTGTAACCTACTCCTGAAGACTGGAGGATAGCAAATGTAACCCCAATATTTAAAAAGGGCTCCAGGGGCGATCCAGGAAACTACAGACCGGTTAGCCTGACTTCAGTACCAAGAAAAATAGTGGAAAGTGTTCTAAACATCAAAATCACAGAACATATAGAAAGACATGGTTTAATGGAACAAAGTCAGCATGGCTTTACCCAGGGCAAGTCTTGCCTTACAAATCTGCTTCACTTTTTTGAAGGAGTTAATAAACATGTGGATAAAGGTGAACCGGTAGATGTAGTACACTTGGATTTTCAGAAGGCGTTTGACAAAGTTCCTCATGAGAGGTTTCTAGGAAAAGTAAAAAGTCATGGGATAGGTCGCGATGTCCTTTCGTGGATTGCAAACTGGCTAAAAGACAGGAAACAGAGAGTAGGATTAAATGGACAATTTTCTCAGTGGAAGGGAGTGGACACTGGAGTGCCTCAGGGATCTGTATTGGGACCCTTACTTTCAATATATTTATAAATGATCTGGAAAGAAATACGACAAGTGAGATAATCAAATTTGCAGATGACACAAAATTGTTCAGCGAAGTTAAATCACAAGCAGATTGTGATAAATTGCAGGAAGACCCTTGTGAGACTGGAAAATTGGGCATCCAAATGGCAGATAACATTTAAAGTGGATAAGTGCAAGGTGATGCATATAGGGAAAAATAACCCATGCTATAATTACACAATGTTGGGTTCCATATTAGGTGCTACAACCCAAGAAAGAGATCTAGGCGTCATAGTGGATAACACATTAAAATCGTCGGTTCAGTGTGCTGCGGCAGTCAAAAAAGCAAACAGAATGTTGGGAATTATTAGAAAGGGAATGGTGAATAAAACGGAAAATGTCATAATGCCTCTGTATCGCTCCATGGTGAGGACCGCACCTTGAATACTGTGTACAATTCTGGTCGCCACATCTCAAAAAAGATATAATTGCGATTGAGAAGGTACAGAGAAGGGCTACCAAAATGATATGGGGAATGGAACAGCTCCCCTATGAGGAAAGACTAAAGAGGTTAGGACTTTTCAGCTTGGAGAAGAGACGGCTGAGGGGGGATATGATAGAATGTTTAAAATCATGAAAGGTCTGATAACTAACTGACTTTTTGGAGACTCCTGTCCTCCTGCTCCCTCCCTCGAGAGTGTCGTGGGGGGCGACAGGGTTGAGAGGAGTCGGAGAGGAGTTACCGCTGACAAGTACTGCAGCCATAGATGTTTGCTGCGTGCAAGCTGGCTGTCACAGCCCTGAAGCTCCAAAAAGAAATTCATTTTGTTCCGGTGATTACCTGAGGTAAAAGTCCCAGCAAGCAGGCAGTTTAAAATCACTAGCACGGGACCCGGCTGTTCGCTGTGCAGGAGGAGGGCTGCTTGAGTCTGAGGCTCTACAACACCTATAAACGGCGCCCCTAAATATACGCAGCAAATACAATCTACAAGCGGAGCTTAATTGCAGGAACAGACTGAGCAAGTGCTGTGGGGCATTTTCGTCTCAAAGGGGGAGGGAAGGGAGGGAGAGAGCGAGGAGAGGAAAGAAGAAAATAAACAGAAAACAAAGGTCAGCACACATTGAGATGAAAAAATTGAGCCAGGGACTGTTTGCATATCTGAGTCCTCTAATCACCATCTTGCAGCGTCTCCGTAGTGGGTCAGCTGCGGGGGGGGGGGGGGGGGGGGGGGGGGGGGGGGGGGGGCTGACTACTTGAGTGATTTAAAGTAGTGTTATTCTACTAGATAAAGGAGGAGGAGGGAGGAGGATGGTGACATCACTTCCCATGCCGGCTGCTTCTTAGCGGGGCTCTCTGCCCCCGGAGCGGTTTTTTTTTGGTTTTTTTTTTGCCAACCAACTGAAAACCCACCCAAATCGCAGCGTTTCTTTGCGCTCTGCAAGCGGACAGCAACCAGGACCATGGCGCAAAAAAAAAAACCCGTGGATTTTGCTAAGTTTCTCCTACATGAAAGGGGGAGATGCCTCGGAGCTCCAGGACCCTAAAATGTTGGCGGCGGCCGCGATGGAAGACACGGAGCATGTGGATTCCGATCCGGACTTCCCGGACTCGGAGCGCCCCCTTCGCTCAGAGATGCGAGCGTGGTTTATGGAGCTGCGGCGTGATATTAAGGGGTTCAAAACAGAGATCACAGAAACACTCCAGGAAATGAGGGAGGATAACGCAGCCCTGGGCCGCAGTAGTGGACGAAGCAGACCTTCGCTTGGATGAACACGAGGAGCGATGGCAGCAGCAACAGCAGGAGGTCAAAGCCCTAAAATTAACACAAACGGAATTGGAGGACAAACTTGAAGATCTGGAGAACAGAGTTCCAGGCGCTGTAACTTAAGATTTAAGGGTATTCCAGAAACCGAGGAATATCAGGACTGGTACATTAATTATTCAAAAATTTGTCTTTGGATTCTGGGGACTCCTGAGAGTGGACCTGGGGACACTACATCTGACCCTGGGATAGAGCGTGCCATCGGTCACTGGGACCTAAACCTGGCAATAAGGCACGTGACATTGTCGTCTGCTTTTCATTCCTATGCTTATAAGGAAAAGCTTGCAGCAGCGGCTAGGGAAGCAGCGGGTCTGGAGTTGGGAAGGGAATGAAGTTTCTATCTATGCAGATTTAGCTTCCAGCACTCTACGCAAGCGAATGACTCTTCGACCGGTTACCACTGCTTTGGCTCAGGCATCCATTCGCTATAGATGGCTGTTTCCTTTCAACCTTTGGTTCCAAGCGGATGGGAAATCTTATAAGGTCCGTAGTTTGGATGCAGCGGTGCAAGCCCTGAAGGCAGCGGGCATCACAGCGGACATACCTGTGCCAAAAGAGATGGCTCCTTCCAGTTCCAGACCAGCAGCGCCACGCTGGCAACGTGTTACCAAGGGAGGCCGCAGACTTCGACGGAATGCCAGCGACATCGGGGGTGGCGGAGACTCTCACCTGATATAACTAGACAGTTTGTTTGTTGAGGGTCTTTATGACTGTTTCAAAAACTGGTTGCTTATTCAGTTTTGCTTTAGCATATATGGTCAGTTATACCATATGGTGGGTACATTCAGTTACTGTTATGTTTGCTATTGTTATTGGATCATTTGGTGACCGCTCCGGGGGAGGGGTAGAATCCACTACCCGGCATGGTTTTCTTCCTCCATATTCCTCTCTGGAGGGAGAGAAACCCTCCAGGATACTTGGTGGGAGGGGGGGAGGGGGAGGGGGGAGTGGGCTTCACATTGAACGGTTTTCGCACATATATGGAGAGTTGTTAGGTGGGGTGGTATGGTCTGGGGTTCCCCTTATATTGGATGGAGTTAAGAGCCTTTTTATGGCACCGCAGGGTTTGAATTTTCTTTTTTGGCACAAACATGCTGGCCTCTTTGGTTCCTGGCATTGGGTTATGGGTTGGGTAGAGGGGAGGAGATGGGATACTAAGGAATATGGCCACAATTACTTTCCTCTCCCTTAATGTTAAGGGTTTTAAACTCTGGTAGGAAAAGGAAACTTTTATTTCAGGAAATGGAAAGGCTATCAGCACACGTGGTTTATGTACAAGAAACTCACCTTCTTAAGCGCTATGAGGGCCTATTACGTTCTGACAAATATCCGAATCAATTCTGGGCGGCAGCAACACCTGCCTCTAAATATTCGGGTGTGTGGTATTTTAATACACAAAGATATTCAATTTGAGGTACAGAATATATTATCTGACCCACAAGGCAGATACCTTCTCCTTCATGTGGTTTTGGGTGGGGAGTCTTATACACTTTGTTCCGTGTATGGTCCTACTTCTCAGAAGGAAACTTTTTATACTAAATTGCATAAGATATTAGCAGACCACATGGAAGGCAGTGTTTATCCTGGGTGGGGACTTTAATTTGACGCTCAATCCTCGGATTGATAATTCGGCGGGATCCAGTTCTGACCCGGCTTTGGCTCGGAGGGCGTTTAAACAGGTTGATCACGGCTTATTGCCGGGGTGGATATCTGGCGTTCTCGCTTTCCTACCTCTCGTAGCTATACCTATTTCTCATCCCCGCATAACAGCTATTCTCGCTTAGATATGTTTTTGCTTGATCGGACTAAACTTAATACAGTTACTGCGGTAGATATTGAGCCCATAGTTTGGTCCGATCACGCACCTATCTGGTTTAAACTAACTACTGGCCTCGCTGACTCAGGTCCGCGTTATTGGCGGCTGAATGATTCGCTGCTGGAGGATGATACCTTCCAGAAGCAGCTGACTCAGGAAATTCAAGATTACATCCGTCATAATGATACCGGGGAGGTGGGAGCTGGGACCTTATGGGACTGTTTAAAATGTGTAATCCGAGGTTCCTGTATTGCGCGGGCTTCATATGTTAAGCGACAACGAGAGCGAGAACGCCAGAAGCTTTTGATGTCTTTATCTAAGTTGGAGCGGGCCCATATGAGGGATGGAGCTAGTTCTACGTCCCGGGGCCCCATTCAGGAGTTGAGGGATAAGATCATGGCGTTAGATTCAGCTCGTATTGCCCACCACTTGGAATTAGCCCAACAGCGATTCTTTGAGGGTGGGAATAAGGCAGGACGGTATTTAGCTCATAGCCTCAGACGGAAGCAGGCACAGGCCACTATTTCAAAAATTAAGGATTCTTCTGGGGGGCTCCTCACAGATAATACCTCCATTAGGAGTTGCTTTCAAAAGTTTATTCTGATCTATATTGTGGGGACGCTGACATACCGATAGCTTCGATAGAGGCCTATCTTTCTCGGATTCCCCTCCCTACTCTGACGACGGCTCAGAGACAATTTTAGACAGGGACATTACCGCTGTAGAAGTACAGGAAGCTATCGCCTCACTTAAACTGGGAAAATCACCAGGCCTCGATGGGTATACTCCACGGTTTTACAAATTATTTGCTACAACCCTTACCCCCTTGCTGTTGAATTACTTTAACTCTTTGAAGGCGGGGTCTACCTTGTCTACACAGGCCAATTTAGCGGGGATTACGCTCTTACTTAAACCTGGCCGGGACCCCTCAGTCTGTGGTTCATACAGGCCCATTTCTTTGTTGAACATTGATGTTAAATTACTGGCCAAAATTTTGGCGAAACCGTTTAAATTGTTTTATAACCCAATGGTGGGGGTAGATCAGGCAGGTTTTATCCCTGGGAGAACTACGGCTGATAATGTTCACAAAATTATGGACACTATCTGGTATGCCCCAAAAACACATAATCCCTGCCGTGGCATTGTCGATCGATGCGGACAAAGCATTTGATCGAGTGCACTGGCCTTATCTTTTTCAAACCTTGGAGTATATGGGATTTGGCTCCTCCTATCTACAGTGGCTGGGGCAGCTTTATCATTCCCCCAGGGCCTGCTTGAAGGTAAATGGAGGCTATTCAGCTCCTTTTGAGGTGGGAAGGGGGACTAGACAGGGTTGCCCGCTGTCCCCTCTACTCTTTGCTTTATTTCTTGAACCGTTTGCTATTTCTATTCGTGGAAATGCTGATATCTCCGGAGTGACTATAGGTAATATTTCTACTAAGATATCCCTCTATGCTGATGACATTTTGTTTACGCTCTCCGACCCAGCCAATTCCCTTGAATCAGTTATTGCTGAGATGGAGACTTTCGGTAAGGTCTCTGGTTTCACAGTAAATTGGGATAATCAGAAGTTCTCAATATCAATTTACACTCCCGTACGGTCCGTCTACTTCAAGAGCTGTTTCCCTTAAGTGGGCCAAAACGCAAATTAAATATTTGGGCATTCAGCTCAGCGCTACGCACGATTTGCTTCCCATTAACTATACTCCGCTTTGGAACAAACTATCCAAGGATATGGAAGAGTGGAATCGCTATCAGATATCCTGGCTGGGTAGAATGGCTGTCTTTAAGATGACTATACTTCCGAAATTATTGTATCTTTTTCAGACACTCCCAGTACCTGGTTTGTGTGTCTATGTTAAACAGTGGCAAAGACGGTGTATGGCTCTTTATTTGGGCAGGAAGGCGGCCCCGGGTAGCCCGCAGGGCACTCACACAACCTAAAAGTAGAGGTGGACTGGGCGTACCGGATTTGATCCGTTACTACCGTGCTGCTCAGTTTAAAAAAACTGGTTGACCTGAACTCGTCTCGCAGACAGAAGCCATGGGTTCTTATTAATCAGGAACTTCTAGGTACTGTTCCTCTTGGTAGTCTTATATGGCAGCCCAAGCACACCTGGGTGGTAGACCTGGGTGCGGTGTTACCTCCCTCTACGCTTCTGCTGCTTTATTTGTGGCAGCATTATGGTACATTCCTGGTGGGAAATAGGGAATACCATCTCAGTACACACTTATTCCACAATAAAGCTTTTCGTCCAGGCTATGAGAGCTCGGCTTTTTTAGCTTGGAGGAAACGGGGCATTACAACATGGGGACATATTTGGGGTTCTGCAGCTTTACGTCCTTTTGCTGATCTTAAATGAACTTATGACTTACCTGAATCAGCAATATACTCTTATATGCAACTAGCCCATTTTGCCAAGGCCAATATGCTTTCATCTCACTTTGCTCAGGAACAATCCGACTTTGAGAAGTTATGTGAGAGGGCTCATAGCTACCCTAAAATATTATCCAGACTTTATCAATTGTTATTGGTACAAGACCCCCCCAGTTATACCTTTCAGAAAGCTTGGGAGGCAGGACCTTCGGTAAGCTGGTCGCCCCGGATATGGAAGTCTATTTTTCAAAGTATGGTAAGGGGCATATTGCTGCTTCTCTTATTGAGAACTCTTACAAGATGTTATACCGCTGGTACAAGTGTCCTTCACAGATACACAAATTCATGCCTCTCTATCCAGATGTTTGTTGGCGAGGCTGTATAGAGGAGGGCACGTTTTATCATATGTGGTGGACCTGTTCCCAAATTCAGGTGGTTTGGAGGCAGGTCTTTCAATGGCTGAGTATTCTTTTTCCAGGGCTGCCATCTCTCACACCGGCACAGGCATTGCTGGGTCAGGCACCCCCAGGGCTGTCGCAGGACTCCAATCAGTTAGTTCAGTATATCTCCACTGCTAGTCGTTGTGAGATAGCGCGCTTATGGAAGGCTACTAGTATTCCCAAGTTAGAGGACATTCAACACAGAGTGCGTAAAATCTTTTTATTATCCAAAATCACAGCATTTAAACATAAGAAAGTCTCTCGCTTTACATCAATTTGGCATCCCTATCACACTTGGCTTTCTAGTGTATCCCTGGGTATTCCGACTTAAATAGTGAATGTGTAGCGGAAATCCTTTGGCTCCTTTAATCCTCTTGGGGGTAACCCTATAGGCATATCTATTCTCTCTGGTGTGACACCATTTATACTATGTTTGTGCAAATTTTGACATTGTAACTGTGAAGCATGGGGGGTGGGGTGGATTATATAAATTCAATGTGAACAACTTCATTGCAAACCTTTGATGTATAACCTACAGCAGATAACGGTTTGTTTTCATATCCGGGCTGTTTCTTAAGCATGTTGTTCTCCTGATTATATGGTCCGGTCTGTAGGTTGCTTTATGTTGTTGTTTCAATAAAAATCTTTAAATTAAAAAAAAAAATCATGAAAGGTCTAGAACGGGTAGATGTGAATCGGTTATTTACTCTTTCGGATAGTAGAAAGACTAGGGGGCCCTCCATGAAGTTAGCATGGGGCACATTTAAAACTAATCGGAGAAAGTTCTTTTTTACTCAACGCACAATTAAACTCTGGAATTTGTTGCCAGAGGATGTGGTTAGTGCAGTTAGTATAGCTGTGTTTAAAAAAGGATTGGATAAGTTCTTGGAGGAGAAGTCCATTACCTGCTATTAAGTTCACTTAGAGAATAGCCACTGCCATTAGCAATGGTAACATGGCATAGACTTAGTTTTTGGGTACTTGCCAGGTTCTTATGGCCTGGATTGGCCACTGTTGGAAACAGGATGCTGGGTTTGATGGACCCTTGGTCTGACCCAGTATGGCATTTTCTTATGTTCTTATGAAGACAGGGAAGACCCAGTGGTTTTCCTGAAAAATTTCAAAAGAATTGCCCACAATACGAGTTGGCCAGAAACCAACTGGAACATGCACCTGGCAAGCTTATTCATGGGCAAATACCAAGCGGCCTTTCAAGTGGCCAGTACAGATGGAAGGGCCACCTAAGAAGAACCCAAGACCGCCATCCTAGAAAGGGCTGGGTATACCTCAGAAACCTGGGTACACCTCAGAAACCTACCGGCAACAGTTCCGATGGGGCCTCCTACTGCCCGGGGAAGGCCTCTGAAATCTGTTCCATTGACTGAAAGAGGCCAGTTGGAAGTGGCTGCAGCCGGAAGTAAAGACCAGCCTCAAGGAGGCCAGGAAGGTGTTCCTTGAACGGTTCCAAGACAGGTTTGACTGGCCCACGTAGAATTGGTCTGCCACCACCCAGGGCTCACTTTGGAAAAAGCCCTAGAAGTGGCAGACCCCCATTCACCAGGCACAATTAATGCCTGACGTGGTACGAAGGCTAGAAAGACAGCCTGCACAGCCTCCATGACGCACTAATGAGAGTGGAGGACCCGAGCAATGATCCTCTGAGGCGGCCAGCCCATCTTTTGTAACCAGATCACCAGACACAGCCTCTCCTACTTGCTTCAACTGTGGAAGGAGAGGTCACTTGTCAAGGGACTGTCATTATGAGGGAAGCAAAGTTATGAATGTCAGCTTTGCCAACAGGAAAGGGTAAAGTCCACTTGATAAAGGCAAATCTCCAAAAGAGAGATGATCCTCAAATTGAAGGAAAAAGAGACCTAAAGATACTGGCACAACCCAGGAACAAGGCTACAGATACTTTTTTCTTCTTTGCCTTTTGTGAGGGACAGTGGCTTACCTAAAGTATTGGGCAACTGGGGCCCCTGGAGACGGGGGTGCACTTCTTTTGCACCCCCATCTCCCAATATATATATTTTAAAATTTCTTAAACATCGATAAAATATTTCAAAACAGCAGACACATCAAATAACACCCAATAATTGGCCGGTTCGGTCCTGGATCTGTCTGGGGTCAGGCTGAGGCCCAAGTGCACACTAAAACACCCCGCTTTCTAACAGAATGCAAGGCCTCCAGGCCCCTATGTAACAGAATGCAAGGCCTTTCGAGGCCCGTTATCTGACAGAATGCAAGGCCTTTCGAGGCCCGTTATCTGACAGAATGCAAGGCCTTTCGAGGCCGTTACACGACAGAATGCAAGGCCATGAGCCCGACAGTTGTACTCCGCTGATGGATCCGCCTTGTTCTCGAGTCTTGTTTGTTCCTGGACTGGTTATGGGACCGAAAAATCTTTTCGGGATATTTTTAACCGACATGCTGGAGGCGCCAGCTTTGCCATTGTTACGACCTGCTGGAGGCGCCAGCTGTCTGGATTTTGTTTTACGACCCGCAGGAGGCGCCTGCATCCAGACTTTTTGTCCTGATGCCAGGTTGGAGTTTTTACGACTTTGCAGGAGGCGCCTGCACCCCTACTGGTTTTGCTGGGTTTTTTTGCCCGCCCTGGGTTCCCTCCCCCAGGCCTTCTTGGTGCTTCTTGTCTGGGTCTTGTTTGTTGCTTGTTCTGCCTTGTTCTTTGTTTGTTGTTCGTTTGTCCTATTTTCTGTTTGTTCTTCGTTTGTTTTGTATCCCGTTTGTTGCTTTCCGGTTATGTGTTTCCCGTCATCTTTGTTCTCGTGTTTCTTTCCCTCGTTCTCTTTCCCTCGCTTTTCACTCCTTCGCTTTTCGCTCTCTTGCTCCTTGCTTGCTCGCTCTCCTCTCCCTTGCTCTCCGCTCCCTTGCTTTCTGTTCCCTTGCTCCCTCTTTTGTTTTTGTTGTGTGTCGGTCACGCGGTCACTGTTCACGCGATCACTGTTTGCTCAGTCTCCGCTCGGTCACCGCTTGCTGGGTCTCGTGTTCCCTCGGTCTCGTCTTCTCTCGGTCTCGTGCTCTTTGGTCTCTCGTTGTTGTCTTCTTGTGTGTTGTAGTTTCCTGCAGCCTTGCTCTGTTTCATGCTGTCCCTGGATATACCAGCTTCCATTTTTTGGACCCTCGAATACATCCATCCGGTATGGACTGATACCCTTTTCCTTGGACTGTTGAGAGGAGGTTTGAGGAAGGGGGTGCTGTCATAGTGCCTGCTCGCGGGACCCCCAGCGAGCAGGCACAACTTACCTGCCCCCCGGTTGTTGCCCGACGCGGCTGGTGCCGCCGGAGTCGGGCCTTCAGTGCGGCCGGAGCCGCGGACTTGCCGTTCTCCTGCGGCCCGGAGGCCGCCCATCTAGCCTCCTCTTCACCGCAGCTGGAGCCGCAGACATTTACCTTCTTCGCGGCACGGAGCCGCCGCCGCCGCCACTGTCCTCCTCCGGGGCTGCAGGCTGCATCCCCGGGCTCGATTGGCGGCTGGAGTGGCACCCGGGGCCTCCTGCAGCGGCTGGAGCCGCTGCCGTCTTCAGGCCTGCCTCCAGGCCCAGCCCTGTTGCTGCGTGGGGACATCGATGCTGTGCAGGCTGCTGTCCACGGTCCTGCACAGCCAGCTTCCTGCCCCTTAGGCGCCGGCATGCGTCTCTCTGCTGGATTTAAAGGGCCAGGCACAGGAAGTGTGCTGGCCCCACCTAGGGAGTGGACTTCCTGCTCCAGCCCTATAAAGGGCTGCTCCGTCACTTCAGTTTTCGCATTGCATCAGAGTTACTTCACTCTGGAGGCTCCTGCCTGCCAGAGCTCCGTCAGGTCTTCTTCATGGAACTCCTTTTTGTTTCATCTCGTCATGTCAAGTCATGTTCGTGCCTGAGGTCCCCATCCAGGTGTCCTGGTGTCTCGTCTTGATCTTCTGCTTCCTAATGTCCCAAGTTCCTTGGTGTCCTGCCCTTCTTGGTGTTTGCTTCAGCGCTCCTGAGCCTTCTGGCACCTGTCAGGCTGTGCTCTCTCGGATGACGTCTTTCCCGAGCGTGGAATAGCCTACAGGTGGAATTCGTTCCTGTGCTCCTGAGCCATCATGTCCTTCCAGCCTTTGCAGAGCTCTGGATGACTTATGGCTCCGTTGTCGAAGTTCTGCCTCGGCTGGATTCTTCCCTGCGCTTGTCCCATTCTCAGTAAGGGAGCAAATCCCTCTCAGTGGTCACCCAAGGCCGTGACCGCCTTCCAGGAGCTCAAGGAGGCGTTACTATAAGAACCATGCTTACGTCATCCCAACCCCCGACGAACCTTCATCGTCGAAGTAGACGCTTCGGACGTCAGTGTTGGTGCGGTATTCAGCCAGCATTCAGCCAATCACACCTTGTACCCGTGCTCTTTTTTCTCCTGACGCTTCTTCCTGGCTGAGCATAATTATGGAATCAGGGACAAGGAATTGCTGGCGATTAAACTGGCCTTCAAGGAGTGGCGTCCCTAGCTCGAGGGAGTGCAGCACCAGATCACAGTATATACTGACCACAAGAACCTCGAGTACCTGCACCATGCTCAATGCCTTAATCATGGACAGGCCCGCTGGTCTCTCTTTTTTACTCTGTTCAGTTTCCTACTATGATACCGGCCAGCCAATAAGAACACTCGAGCCGATGCACTCTCTCGTTCGTTCACCACAGAAGACGATACAGATATTCCTCGGCACATCATCGATCCAACTAAAGTTCTCCTCTCCACTATACTTAAGGTGCCATCTGGGAAGACGGTGGTTCCCTGACCAATTCGAAAGAAAATCCTCCACTGGGCGCATGATTCCTTACTGGCAGGCCACTCCGGACGAGCTAGAACTCTTTCCACTCTCCAGAGATTCTACTGGTGGCCAACCATGACGAAAGACGCTCAAGTGTATGTGGAATCATGTCCCACTTGCGTTCATCAGAAGCGGCCGGTATGTCGTCCTTGGGGTCTCCTACAACCTCTTCCTGCAACCAGTGAGCCGTGGACACACATAGCCACAGATTTCATTGTGGCCCTCCCTTCTTCCGATGGCAACAACACCATTTGGGTTACCATGGACCGATTTTCAAAGATGGCTCACTTTGTGGCATTACCTGGTCTTCCTTCAGCCCCAGAACTAGCAAAATTGTTCATTCGCCACATCTTTCGCCTCCACGGACTCCCGAAACACATACTTTCTGATCGGGGTGTACAATTTACAGCCAGCTTTTGGAGGTCACTATGTAAAAAATTCGATATTGACTTGGACCTCACATCGGCCTATCACCCACAGGCCAATGGACAGAGAGAGAGGACAAACTGAACCCTGAAACAGTTTCTTCGGGTGTATGTGAACTCTTGGCAGAATGATTGGTCCGACTTACTACCTTGGGCCGAATTCACGTTAAACTCTCACCAGTCTGCATCTACCGGGTCATCACCCTTCCAAGTAGTATACGGATGCCAGCCTCTGCCTCCTCTCCCATTACCTCTGTCTGTGTCTTCTCCGGCGGCACAGGCAATTGCACAAGAGTTAGATCAACTTTGGGAACATACCAAACAGCTTCTACAGCAAGCTGCCCAGAAGTCAAAGAAGTTCTAAGATGCCCATCATTGTGCAGCTCCACAGTTTAACCCTGGAGACAAGATGTGGCTCAGCACTCGCTTTATTTGCTTGAAACTGCCTTCAGCCCGTTTCGCTCCCAGATACATCGGGCCATTTCCTGTACTTCGCCGGCTGGGTCCGGTCACTTACAGTCTCCGCCTGCTCGCATCACTCTAGATTCATTACGCCTTCCATGTCTCACTATTAAAGCCTCTCATCTTGTCTGAGTTCTCCAAAAAAACCACCAGAGCCCCAACCTCTGGCATCAGAGGAGGATATTACGTATCAGGTACAGGACATCCTGGACGTAAGGAAGCGACAAAGAACTGATCAAGCAGTTCCATTCTTCTCACCCGAGAAAGCCCAAACCCCCGGGGAGGGGCCCTAACAAGGGGGGTACTGTTACGTCCGTCGGTCGCAGATGGTTGCGACCGCTGTTGCTCACCTCATGCCTCTCTGCACCAACTCCATGTGTAGTCATGCAGCCTCCGCCAGCTACCGCCGGCCTGCCTGCCCCTGTTCCCAGGCCTCCCTGGACGGCGTGGACACTGCCAACCTCCATCTTGCTCTTGGAGTTCCTTAAGCGCTCCCGGGCCAGTCATGCACATCATGGCTGGAGCCTCGGGGGCATTCCCCCCGACCCCCAGATGACGTCATTCCTCATGGATTCTTAAGTTCCCTCATTTCTGAATCCGCTTCGCTCACTACGGACTTCCGTTCCAGCTCCTGCTTCCTCATAAGAACATAAGAACATGCCATACTGGGTCAGACCAAGGGTCCATCAAGCCCAGCATCCTGTTTCCAACAGTGGCCAATCCAGGCCATAAGAACCTGACAAGTACCCAAAAACTAAGTCTATTCCATGTTACCGTTGCTAGTAATAGCAGTGGTTATTATCTAAGTCAACTTAATTAATAGCAGGTAATGGACTTCTTCTCCAAGAACTTATCCAATCCTTTTTTAAACACAGCTACACTAACTGCACTAACCACATCCTCTGGCAACAAATTCCAGAGTTTAATTGTGCATTGAGTGAAAAAGAACTTTCTCCGATTAGTTTTAAATGTGCCACATGCTAACTTCATGGAGTGCCCCCTAGTTTTTCTGTTATCTGAAAGAGTAAAAAACCGATTCACATCTACCCATTCTAGACCTCTCATGATTTTAAACACCTATCATATCCCCCCTCAGCCGTCTCTTCTCCAAGCTGAAAAGTCCTAACCTATGAGTCTTTCCTCATAGGGGAGCTGTTCCATTCCCAGTCCTAACCTATGAGTCTTTCCTCATAGGGGAGCTGTTCCATTCCCCTTATCATTTTGGTAGCCCTTCTCTGTACCTTCGCCATTGCAATTATATCTTTTTTGAGATGCGGCGACCAGAATTGTACACAGTATTCAAGGTGCAGTCTCACCATGGAGCGATACAGAGGCATTATGACATTTTCCGTTTTATTTACCATTCCCTTTCTAATAATTCCCAACATTCTGTTTGCTTTTTTGACTGCCGAAGCACACTGAACCGACGATTTCAATGTTGGGGAGCCTCTCAGCGGCATGGCACGGCAGCATCTGTTGGCGGCAGCACGACCCAATGTTCAAGCACGTCCTGGCTCTGCCCCTCTCAGGCACGTCATTGGCAAGCCGGAAGTCCCCGCGTTTGCTGGGAACTTTGAAGATTTAAACCCCTGAGCCCCAGCACAGCACTGCCTCGGCTACAGGCTTGCTTGTGCTGGTGCTCTCTTTGCTTATTTGTGTATATTTTGCCTGTTGTGACCTTGGATCGGATTTTTGGATTCTCTTCTCTGCCTGCTGCCTGCGACCCGGATGGATTTGGACCCTTCTCTACTTGCTGCCTGCCCCGACTTGGAGTGAGTTCTGATTTGCCTGCCTGCTGCCTGCCTTGACCCCTTGTTTCCCTGCCTTGACCCGGATTGGATTTGGACCCTTCTCTACTTGCTGCCTGCCTCGACTTGGACTGAGTTCTGATTTGCATGCCCGCTGCCTGCCTTGACCCCGGATTGGATTTGGACCCTTCTCTACTTGCTGCCTGCCCCGACTTGGAGTGAGTTTCGATTGCCTGCCTGCTGCCTGCCTTGACCCCGGATTGGATTTGGCCCTTCTCTACTTGCTGCCTGCCCCGACTTGGACTGAGTTCTGATTTGCCTGCCTGCTGCCTGCCTTGACCCCGGATTGGATTTGGACCCTTCTCTACTTGCTGCCTGCCCGACTTGGACTGAGTTCTGATTTGCATGCCCGCTGCCTGCCTTGACCCCGGATTGGATTTGGACCCTTCTCTACTTGCTGCCTGCCCGACTTGCCTTGGACTATTCTGATTTGCCTGCCCGCTGCCTGTCTTGACCCCGGATTGGATTTGGACCCTTCTCTACTTGCTGCCTGCCCCGACTTGGAGTGAGTTCTGATTTGCCTGCCTGCTGCCTGCCTTGACCCCGGATTGGATTTGGACCCTTCTCTACTTGCTGCCTGCCCCGACTTGGACTGAGTTCTGATTTGCCTGCCCGCTGCCTGCCTTGACCCCGGATTGGATTTGGACCCTTCTCTACTTGCTGCCTGCCCCGACTTGGACTGAGTTCTGATTTGCATGCCCGCTGCCTGCCTTGACCCCGGATTGGATTTGGACCCTTCTCTACTTGCTGCCTGCCCCGACTTGGACTGAGTTCTGATTTGCCTGCCCGCTGCCTGCCTTGACCCTGGATTGGATTTGGACCCTTCTCTACTTGCTGCCTGCCTCGACTTGGACTGAGTTCTGATTTGCATGCCCGCTGCCTGCCTTGACCCCGGATTGGATTTGGACCCTTCTCTACTTGCTGCCTGCCCCGACTTGGACTGAGTTCTGATTTGCCTGCCCGCTGCCTGCCTTGACCCCGGATTGAATTTGGACCCTTCTCTACTTGCTGCCTGCCCTGACTTGGACTGTGCTCTGGTTTACCTGTCAGCTGCCTGCCCTGATTCCGGAGTGGATTCAGAGTCTTCTCTACATAATGCCCACCTCTAACCACGGGAAAAATAACCCATGCTATAATTACACAATGTTGGGTTCCATATTAGGTGCTACAACCCAAGAAAGAGATCTAGGTGTCATAGTGGATAACACATTGAAATCGTCGGTGCAGTGTGCTGCGGCAGTCAAAAAAGCAAACAGAATGTTGGGAATTATTAGAAAAGGAATGGTGAATAAAACGGAAAATGTCATAATGCCTCTGTATCGCTCCATGGTGAGACCGCACCTTGAATACTGTGTACGATTCTGGTCGCCGCATCTCAAAAAAGATATAATTGCGATGGAGAAGGTACAAAGAAGGGCTACCAAAATGATAAGGGGAATGGAACAACTCCCCTATGAGGAAAGACTAAAGAGGTTAGGACTTTTCAGCTTGGAGAAGAGACGACTGAGGGGGGATATGATAGAGGTGTTTAAAATCATGAGAGGTCTAGAACAGGTAGATGTGAATCGGTTATTTACTCTTTCGGATAGTAGAAAGACTAGGGGGCACTCCATGAAGTTAGCATGGGGCACATTTAAAACTAATCGGAGAAAGTTCTTTTTTACTCAACGCACAATTAAACTCTGGAATTTGTTGCCAGAGAATGTGGTTCGTGCAGTTAGTATAGCTGTGTTTAAAAAAGGATTGGATAAGTTCTTGGAGGAGAAGTCCATTACCTGCTATTAAGTTCACTTAGAGAATAGCCACTGCCATTAGCAATGGTAACATGGAATAGACTTAGTTTTTGGGTACTTGCCAGGTTCTTATGGCCTGGATTGGCCACTGTTGGAAACAGGATGCTGGGCTTGATGGACCCTTGGTCTGACCCAGTATGGCATTTTCTTATGTTCTTCTTCTTCTTCTCACGGTCTAAGGTAAGACTGTCTACCAAGGATTCACTAACAAGTTCCATAACACCCGCTCCTCGGGGGCCCTTTCCTTGTCTCTGGCTATCCGCTCCTCGGAGGACCTTGTGCCTAGGACCGCTGCCTGCCCTGTTCTTCTACAGTGAGTACCCCACTCTGCGGACCATTGCTGTATCATCTCTACTGAGGACCCTCACCGGTGTACCCCACTCTGTGGACCATTGCCGTATCATCTCTACAGAGGACTCCTTTGGGTATAACTCACTTCACTGACTTTGTGGTACCTCTGTGTCTGTGTGACTTTCCTGTTGTTCAATGCTGCTCCCCAAGGGGAGGCGCTAGCACTTTATAATACTCCGTAGGCAGAGTTAATGATCTGTTGTGGGTTGGCTCCCACAGAGTGGCAGTCTGTATGATACCGCTTCTAGTAGTGTAAGGAATAAACACTTAATGGAAATTGGTGAATCCTTGGGCCGATGGCATATGACAGCGCCCCCAGGAGGATATCCTGAGAGGGACTACCAGCTAGGCTGGAGTATGGAGACAAACACAGATAGTTCTTTATTAGACAGGAAGTAGAACCACCAAAGGTGGCAATAGTGAGCTGATGTGCCCGGCAGGGCTGAAGTCCCTCAGATACTGGAATTGCGATCTCTGAATTGCTGAGCTTAGAGAGAGACTATAGGTAGTGAGTAGACAGGGTATGCTGGATACATAACCAGTAGTAGATGATACACTCGCAATTGTAGATATCAGTAATGGTTTCTATGCAACCTCTGTTTCTATGCAACCTCTTCAGTATATTCTATGCAACCTCTTCAGTATATTCAGGAACAGGAACCGTAGGCGAGTACTAGTTCCTATATGCAGTCTGGAATAAGAACTCACGATCTCCGTACCTGCGATAACGTCTTAGATAGAAGGGAATCTTCAGAGATTAGGAACATAGGCCCTCATGGAGCAAATACCGATTCCTATCTGTAATAGAACTCACAGTGTTCACGTCTGCGATCGCTTCCAGGCAGTAAGGAGTCTTCTGAGCATTCAGGAACGTAGGCCCTAGAGGAGCGAATACCGGATCCCGTCTTAGCAGTCTAAAATCAAGAAGAGAGAGCGGGGCCCCCGAGGAGCGGGTACCCCAGTTAAGTACAAGAAGGCAGAGTAGCTAAGTGAATCGTAACCAGGAAGAGTAAGATTCAAGTCCTTGCTAACTCGATTCGTAGTAGCAAACAAAGACCTTTTAAGTTGGAAGCGGATGACGTCACTATGGGGGGATGCCCCCAAGGTTAGCGCCCTTGCCGGTACAAACTCTGGAGTGCGCGCGTGCCCTTACCTCATCAGGAACATGGCGGATCCGCAGCGTCAGGCCAGCCCGGGGATTCTGGGAGATGCAGCAGGGAGACGCCGCGGCAGCAAGCTGTCTCTCAGACCTGGAGGGAGTCGCCACACAAGTAGAAAGGGTGGAGCGAGGGCGAAGAGCAGGCACGAACGCAACACCTGTACACTCCCTGCTCCGCGAGCAGTGTCGTTCTACTTTTCTATAGAGACTCAAGGACCCCCGAGCTGTATCTGACGTCAGCTTCCAGCGCTGACACTTCGTGGCTCCGCCCCTTGGGGCTATCCTCTCTAGCTCCTTCAGTCCTTCCAGCTCTCTCTCTCTGCTCTCTCTCCATTACCTGTTGTTCTATGCACCCTGCAGCTGAGACCTTGCCTCCCGACGGTGAGGCTCACGGGGCTCCTCCCCGTGGGCGGTACCATCTCTCACCTCGGCCCAGGGTCCACATACCCACAAACCTTAACATAAACAATTTGAGCTGCTCAGGAGAGAAGAAGATATAATTATCAGAATGAAATTTAATATGACATTTATAAGGGTATCAGTATGAAGGAAGCCCCTAATGCTAGCACCTCCTGTCTAAGCACAAAAACGCCTCTCCTCCGCTCCTGAGTAATTCTAGATAAATCTGGAGAAATACGGACCTTCTGTACATGAAGTGCAGAATTAAGATTACAAAAGTAAAGAGATATGACTTAACTTAAATCACCATCTGTAAGAAAAGAAACAAGCAGGGTTGTGTACTCAATAATTTGATATCTGGAAGTTGCAAGAAATTGTGAAACATTAAAAGAAGATGGGTCAGAACGTGGAGAACAGGTAGAAAAATAGCCTTATTAATAGATGGTAAAACATCAGCTGGCATTTTCAAGATGTCCAAAAAATATCTCTTTAAAGTCATAATAGACAGTTCACCCATAATTTTGGGAAAATTCAGTAAACACAAATTTAGACATCTTGATAAATTTTCTAAGAATTCAACCCTTCTAGAAAGAATTCTAAGTTCTTGAATGAAATTAGATGGAATTGCAACCATTTTAACCAAATCTTGCTGAAAAGAAACAATTTTAGTGTCAGGCTCACATATATTAGGTTTGTGAAAGGAGTCCAGTGGGTCCAATTTGGAAGCAAAAGAATCCAATTTTTGAGAAACTGTAGTCAAAGCCTGACCAAAACGAGAAATCAGCTCCCTTACTGAGTCCAGTGTTACCTCTGCCGGTTTCATGGGGGGGTTTCAAAGACTCATCCAATGCTAATAAAGCAGGAAAACCCAAACTGAGGAACGAAGAAATCTTCCCAACTCGTGAATCCAGAGTAGGGGCATCTGAGGAAGAAATAACTGTCAGGAGAGTCAAAATCTGCCCCTCCAATGGTGGTAGAGCAGACACCGACTGCTCGATAGCCCCCTCCCGCGCAGTGAACAGATCATCATTCTGCGCTGCTGCGATTGACGAGAAAGAGTTGCATCGTGACCGGTCCGTAAGTCAAAGAGACTGGAAGAGAAAGCGGAGGAGTGGGCGCGGTATGGCCTAAGAACAGTCCTCCTACAGGACTTAGGCCCATCCGTTTTCCGGATGAATGGGGCATGTAGAGACATTATGGCCAGGCTGACCACAGTACATGCAAAGGCCGTGCTTTTTCTGAAGTCTTCTTTCTTTGGAAATTAAATGTCCATGACCAAGTTGCATCGGTTCCTCTTTATCTGCAGCAAGAATTACTGGAAACATCCGAGGTGTGGATATAGAACTAGTCTGTTTCAACCCAGGTAACACCTTAGGCCGTAGTTCCTTCACCTTGTCCCGGAGCCGGTGATCAATCCGAGTAGCCAAGGCTACTAATTTGTCCAGCGAGTGAGGTGTTTTGCGAGCAGACAGCTCTTCCTTTAAACAGGTATCCAGGCCTCTGCAAAAGAGTGTCTTGAGACATTTGGGGTCCCAGCAAAGTTCTGCCGCAAGAGTTTTGAACTCAATGGAAAATTCAGCCAATGATCTGCTGCCTTGCTTCAATTCCACCAAAGCAGAACTGGCTACAGCAGTTCGAGCAGGGTCATTGAAGACGGATTTAAACAAGTCCATAAATCCTTCTATATCCTGCAAAATGGGGTCCTTGTGCTCCCACAAGGTAGATGCCCAAGACAAGGCCCTATCATCCAGGTATGAAAGGAGGTAGGTGGTCTTGGAAAGAGCCGTAGGAAATAAAGATGGCTGTAAGGCAAAGTGTTGCGTTCATGCCTGTTCTCGCCCTTGCTCCACCCTCTCCTCCTTTGTGGCGACTCGCTGACGGACAGATGCTGCCGCAGCTTCTTCTCGCTGTACTTCCTGGAATCCCCGGGCTGGCCTAACGCTGCAGATCCGCCATGTTCCTGATGATGTAAAGGCGTGCGCGTGCGCGCTCCAGAGTTTGTACTGACAAGGGCGTGAACCTCGGGGGCGTCCCCCAGTAGTGACATCATCCGCTTCCACTTTAAAAGGTCTTTGCTTGCTACTTCGTATCGAGTTAGCAAGGGGAATTTTTCTCCGCTGCTCTGCCTCCACCACCTTACCCGGGGGTACCCGCTCCTAGGGGGCCCCGCTCTCTCTCTTCTTGATTTCAGATTGTTAGGACAGAATCTGGTACTTGCTCCATGAGGGCCTACGTCCCTGAATGCTCAGAAGACTCCTGACTATCTGGAAGCAATCGCAGAAGTGAACACAGTGAGTTCTATTACAGATAGAAACCAGTACTCGCTCCACGAGGGCCTATGTTCCTAATCTCTGAAGACTCCCTTCTGTCTAAGACGTTATTGCAGGTAAGGAGATCGTGAGTCATTATTATAAATTGCAGATAGGAACCGGTACTCGCTCCACAAGGGCCCATGTTCGTAAATCCCTTCTCAACTCTCTTCTATATCAGAAATTATTATATCTTTATCTGGTGCATTACTATTAAATTGCAGATAGGAATCGGTACTCACTCCACGAGGGCCTATGTTCCTAAAACCCTCCAAAGACTCTCTTCTATTCTACAAGCCATCTCCTACACAGATAATGTGAGTTCTCATTTCAGACTGCATATAGGAACCAGCATTCGCCTACGGATCCTGTTCCTGAATATACTGAAGACTCCGTTGCATAGAAGCCATTACAGATATCTATAATTGTGAGTGTATCACGTTCTACTGGTTATGTATCCAGCATACCCTGTCTCCTCACTACCTATAGTCTCTCTCTACAGCTCAGCAACCCAGAGACCGTAATTCCAGTATCGAAGGGACTTCAGCCATGCCGGGCGCATCAGCTCACTACTGCCACCTCTGGTGGTTCTACTTCCTGTCTAATAAAGACCTATCTGTGTTTGTCTCATACTCCAGCCTAGCCGGTGGTCCCTCTCAGGATATTCTCCTGAGGGCGCTGTCATCTGCCATCGGCCCAGGGATTCACAATTCATCTCAATGTCATCCTTTACACTACTAGAACGGTATTATACAACTGCCAGTCTGTGGGAAGCCAATCCACCACAGATCATCAACTCCGCCTATGGAGTATTACAATTGTTAGCTCTTCCCCTTGGCAGGGGGATTCATAGCAGATTGCTAACCCTCTGGCGGACTTATAGCAGATTGCCACTCTTAGTAACAGGGATTGATAACAGATTGTTAACTCCTCCCTCTCCAGAAGGAGATCCATAACAGGCTACTACTACTCCTCCTACTGGAGGAGCTCAATAACAGATTGCTAACTCCGAGCAGCAGAATTACAAGCGATTGCCAAACTCCTCCCCTCTGGAGGAGCAGATCTACATCAGATTGCTAACTCCTCCCCCCCGGCGGCGTGATCCACAACACAAAGTGCATGCAGCACTGGTTTAAGAAGCCCCGGGCCTTCTGAATTTCACCGGAAAAGCGGATTGGAGCCGCCAGTGGTACAGCAGTTTTTAAAGTTACCTCCTGTAACTGACCTTGGTTGGAAGCTGTGCCTTGAACCTTCTGTGTGTGTAGCTGGTGAAATGCTGCAGTAAGTTTCTCCAAGGCGTCTTGCTGCTCCACAATGCGCTGGGCCAGGCCCGGTATGGTCTGCAAGGCATTAAGTTGTGCCGGATCCATGGAGTTAGCAATCTGTTAGTGTTCGTGGTAGTTGTGGGTGCATCTTTGGGCCGGTGGCAGATGACCACACCCCCGGGGGAAGATCCCGAGAGGGACCACCGGTCAGGCTCAGAATATGGAGACAGACACACACTAGTTCTTTTATTAAACAGTATATGGAACCACCAGAGGTGGCAGTAGTGAGCTGGAAGAGCCCGGCTGGGTTGTAGTTCCTCAGATACTGGATCAGCGATCCTGGATAACTGAGCTGTAGAGAAACTGAATATAGTGAGTAGGCAGAGTATGCAGAGTTCAGGAACAGAACCTTGATGGTAACACTCACACAACAGTCTCTTAGAAGCAGCCCAGGAGTTGGAATGAAGTAGGCCCTCGAGGAGCGAGTACCTGGTTCCAGGGAACGCTCTGAGAGAACGATGGTAACTCACTGGTGGTGTAGGCAGCGATGGCTTCCTGGCAGAAGTGATATTCAGTAGCAAGTCCGGGAACGTGGGCCCTTGAGGAGCGAATACCGATTCCAGACTGCGATTTGAAAAGCAAAGAGAAAGCGAGGCCCCCGAGGAGCGGGTACCCCTGATAAGTCCAAGGAGACAGAGTAGCTAGGAGAGTAACCTTGTCCTTGTAATCCAACTCCAACTCCTTGCTAACTCGATACATTAGCGATTTATGAGACATTAAATATCCGGAGCTGATGATGTCACCTTAGGGGGATGCCCCTGAGGTTCGCGCCATTGCTGGTACTTGAGTTGGGGCCGCGCAACGCGCGCGCCCTTAGGCTGCTGGGAAACATGGTGGCATGCAGTGTCCAGCCGGTCCGGGGACGCCGGAGGGGAGCGGCAAGAGGATGCCACAGGAGCCAAACATCCAACAGGCAAAGAGGGAGTCGCCAAAGAGGTAAGGTGGGCATAGTGGAGACGTCAGGCAGCGACGGTCGCAACACTGCTTTAGGGACCCATCTAAATCCTGCTGTCAGAATGCACGAGCTAAACCCTCCAAGCATCTAATATTGATTCTTTAGTCCAGTCATCTTACTACAAGCTGCGGCTACTGCGTTCTCTAAAGCCTTCCTTATCTCGCTCAGATTTACATTCTGTAACTCATTCATTTATTCTGTCTTCACTGGACTACTGCAATGTTCTATTCTTTGGGCTCCTCGATACATATTTACAGGTACTCCAAGTTATACAGAATTCTGCAGCATGCTTTATTTCAGGTACTAAAATGCATGACCATATTTCTCCAACTCTAGCAAGCCTTCAATGGCTTCCGATAGCCTGATGGGTGAAGTTTAAATTCTTCCTTTTGATGTTGAAAGCCCTCCATGGTCTGGCCCCTCCAGCCATTGTGTCTTCTATAAGCAGACAACACGCTTAAGCACGCACCTGCTGCTTCTGCTCCTCAGCACATTTGATTGAGATTCCATCGCTCTCCCTTGCCCAATTAGCAACCTCTCGCAAGCAGATCTTTTGTATCTCAGACCCTGCTCTTTGGAACAGCCTTCCTGCATCTATTAGAGCAGAGTGATCTTTCTCAGTTTAGGAAGAACTTAAAGACATATCTCTTTTCTCTAGCCTTTCCAGACTGAGTATTGCTCAGTCTTGTTAAGCTATGGCTTTGTTTTTCCCCAAGAGATGTATAGAATATGTGCACATTATATAGAACAGCATTTGGCAATTAGGTGGAATAAAAATTATTGTAAATAGAAAGAGGTATGAGTTGGGGATCTCACATTTGATGATGTAACTATTTTAAGATCACATCTAACTTTGAAAAGTGGGCTACAGTAGCAGATTTAGCAGGAAAATTGAGACATATAAATAATTTACTTACTGATAAAGCTCAGATACTATGTGTTGTGTTTGAGGCATTGTGGACCCTTGGTCGCAATGGAGATGACTCCACCCACGGGGAGGAGCCCCGTGGGGAACCACTGCGATAGGCTGTCACAGATAGCAGACACAGAATGGATAGAGTCTTTATTGTACTGCTGTAGATAGATGGTGAAAGCAGGAAGGTAATGCACTGATCCACGAAGTGCCAGTACGTTCAACAGGCTCAGAAGTATAGTCTCACCCAGATGTTCACGATAGGCGGGAGCCCACAGTGCGGGTAATGCTGCGGTTGCTGGGTGGAGTTGGAGCGCTGGATCATAGAGGTACTCACAGAATGAAGGCGTCTTCCTGTTGGTAGCATGGTGGGACTGAAGGTCCATGGTCAGGATATAAAGTAGATAGGCCCTCAATGAGCGAGTACCCAATGGTCCAATATCCTGAAAGTAGAATAGAGAGAAGACCCCCGAGGAGCGATTGTCTTAGTTAGTGAGGAACCCCGAAGGGAAGTTGGAAGCGAGAGACCCCCGAGGAGCGGGTGTCTAGAGCTTCTACTGGAGCGAGGCCCTTAGCGTGAAAGCAGCGTCTAAGCATGCAGCTTAGAGCAGTCAGAGTAGTGAAGCGAAGTCTTTGCTAACTCAAAGTGGTAGCGGAGGCGGAGGCTAGATATACCCGGAGATACAGACATCATGCGGTGGGGCCGCCCCCGAATTTCCCGCCATGATGTGTATTTGAGCGTAGGAGATGTGCGCACTCGAGCCCTAGGAGGCCACAGGAGTGAGCATGGCGGTTGGGGATGCCCATGCTGGTCTGGAAACGCCGAGGCCCTCGGCACCGGAAGCAGTCATCTTGCCCAAAGAGAGTGAAAGGGGAGAAAAAGAGGTAAGGCAGAGCAGTCACAGCCGTCTGTGACCAATGGACGCAACACTATGATTGATGGTATTGATTTATATGAAATTGAATTGGCTATTATTTTACAAAATATAGGGGCTCTTGTAACTTGTTAACCGTTTAAACCAAACTGGAATGTGATTAGAGATACTATACAGGGAAAAGATGACTCGATTAGTGATTTTTGTACACGATGTCTCAAAGTATGGAAAATGAATGCTGGCACAGATGTAGTTCTTATTGACCCTTTAATTATCCAATGTATGTCTGTTATGTTTGGTAGCCCGTGAGACCCTCCCGCAAACCGCCTCACTCACCCTCGCGTTTGGTGTCTTCCTGCTGGGCTTCCCCTAGGTGCACGCACGCCCAACACCACGTCTTTTAAAGAGCCCACAGTGGGAAATCCCTTGCAGTGCCAATTGATGACCTCATCAACTTAGGCCTTCCTTGCCTCGGCAACAGGTCTCCTTACTAATAAGTAGTGCAAGTTGCTTCAGCGTTCTTTGTCTCCAGTTTCTGTGATGGTTGTCTTAATTTCTCCAGTTCCTGTGGTCCTTGTCTTTGGTTCTCCAGATTCCAGCATCCTTGTTTTCAGTTCTCCAGTTCCAGCGTCCTTGTCCTCAGTTCGTCAGTTCTTCTTCATCTCCTCATCTGCCCGCTTGTCTTGCTCCTTGCCTGCCTATCCTGCCTATCTGTCCCATGTTTCCCTTTGGATGGATACCCAGTACTGACCTCGGCCTGATTCCTGGACATTCTTGAATGCCGCCCGCCATTGACTACTGCCTGACTCCTGGACATTCTTGAATGCAGCCCACTACTGACCACTGCCTGTCTCCTGGACATTCTGTATATATTACCTAACTTTGTACAGCGGCGCTTCTCTGCAGATATTTGGACACAAGGATATTTACAAATAATTTAGTTGAGGCAAATATAAATTTATTATTGAATATCCTTGGGAGAAACAGACAGCCAGACCTTCAATACAGGAGCTCCACAGCCTGTCTCTCTCAGTATCTTGTAAAAAGCTATATTGTATAGATTCAAACTGCTAAATGCTTGTGACGAGGATCACGTACGCAATATGACAGTGTAATAAGCTGACCTTCTCTAGCCTGAGAAATCCCCACCCACCTTAAGATTTCTTTGTTTCTGGCCTTTCTTTTGATGTCTCCTGTTTCTTCTGAACTTCTTTATTCTGTCGATAGATCAATCATTTCATCTCCAAGGGGCAGGGAGAAACTCTGATTTCAGTTGGAGTCTCTTGGAGCCAGATAAGCAAAAGAATGCAGTTTCAGGTGTAAAGCATAGTTGTGTGTGTCCCTCTAGATTCCTAATTAATGTAAGTGATACTTAATTCTTGAACACCACTTGCCATTGACCCCAGCCTACTTATAGAGTCACTTGCACTACATTACTGACCCAGCGACCTTGATGAATCTCCCTATATCAGCAGAGGCCCCCACCTAAGACCCGCTAGCCCCGGCACCCAAAGCTTCAATCCGAGGGGAATGTGGGCTGGTAAAGGCGAAACTGATCGTGAAGACCTGCAGAGCTCCTCCCTTCAACTCTACCTTGGCCTAAGAGTCCACGAATTCAACACTATGGATGCATACCACTCATTAAGCAAGTGTGGATTAAGCCTTGATTACTTATACTCCTACAAATTGGGAGGACTTTGTAAGAATTGCTGTCCAAACTGAAGGAAGTGTCAACACCACAGATGTAGCAGACAAAGTGATAGCTCCATCACTCCCACTTCCTCACCCAAGTAATGATGAAAGGGTTTGAGGTAACCAAATCAATGGGAGAGGAGCCCCTAACCATCGGAATGGCTATTGTCATTATTGTGGGAAGCAAGGACTCTGGAAAAATGAATGTAAAAGGAGGCAAACTGACAGAAATGTTAGCGGGCCAGGATACTGGAACACTGCTCCCTGGCCACAACCAGGTCCTCAGCCACAAATGCCCTCACAAGGCACCAGACAGCTGTCTCCTGCAGTGGGACAATGGATGGGGCCAGTCCTGAACTTTCTCGGGGTCCATATGAAACACTTTTCTGAATACAGTATACCCCAGGAAGGGGAGACTCTTCCTTTCAAATAGGCACTTCTCAAGTTTAGCATATAGGTTGTTTTCTCACAGCCGCTGTTGAACTAGATGTACATCACGACAGTGGGAGCCGAGGTCCTTGGAGAAAATGTGAATGCTCTCAAGATATATGACAAAGCAGGTATAGAGTAGATCTCAGAAAATCTCATCCATCATCTTTTGGAAGACAGCTGAGGTAGCCCGAAGAGCATTAGCAAGTACTCGTAATGTCCGAGTATTGAATGATGTCTTTCATTCGTCACCAGATTTAATCCAAACTAAGTTGTAGGTTCCTCAGAGGTTCTATTTTGTGAAGATCCTAGCCCCTTGGAGCCGGTCAAAGAATTTGAAGATTAATGGTAGGGGGTACCGATTGTTTTTGGTGATGGCGTTTAATCCACAGTAGTCGATACAAGGTCTGAGTGAGCCATCTTTCTTGGCCACAAAGAGGATACTGGCCCCCACTGGGGATGTGGACCATCGATTGAAGGGATGAAGAAGGTACAGAGAAGGGTGACCAAAATGATAAAGGGGATGGAACAGCTCCCCTATGAGGAAAAGCTGAAGAGGTTAGGGCTGTTAAGCTTGGAGAAGAGACGGCTGAGGGGGGATATGATAGAGGTCTTTAAAATCATGAGAGGTCTTGAATGAGTAGATGTGAATTGGTTATTTACACTTTTGGATATTAGAAGGACTAGGGGGCACTGCATGAAGTTAGAAAGTAGCACATTTAAGACTAATCGGAGAAAATTCTTTTTCACTCAATACACAATTAAGCTCTGGAATTTGTTGCCAGAGGATATGGTTAGTACAGTTAGTGTAGCTGGGTTTAAAAAAGGTTTGGATAAGTTCTTGGAGGAGAAGTCCATTAACTGCTATTAATCAAGTTAAGATAGGGAATAGCGTCTGCTATTAATTGCATCAGTAGCATGGGATCTTCTTAGTGTTTGGGTACTTGCCAGGTTCTTGTGGCCTGGTTTGGCCTCTGTTGTAAACATGATGCTGGGCTTCATGGACCGTTGGTCTGACCCAGCATGGCAATTTCTTATGTTCTTATGCTCTAGATTTTCCTGGATGTATTCTGACATTGCCTTGGCCTCGGAAAGAGACAAGGGGTAAATCTTGGTGGCTTGGTATTGGGTAGAATTCGATTCCACAGTCATACTCCCTATGGGGCGGCAATGTTTCGGCCCTCTTTTTTGAGAATATATCCTCAAAATCCCTGTATTGCGGGGGAAGACCCGGAAGTGTGGCAGCCAGGGCTAAGCAAAGTAGAGGTTCCACCCAGACATGAATCGTGACACTGTGAGCCCTAGCAGGTATGTTGCAATATGATCCACTTGAATTGTGGGGAATGTTGCTGGAGCCAGGGAAGCCCCACCACAATAGGATGGACAGCTCGGGCAATGACATGGAAGACCATTCATTCCTTATATAGCAAGCTGATGCATACGGTCAGAGGTGCTGTGGGAAGGGTGAGTCAACCGGGCAAAGGATCTCCATAGGTGGAAGAGATAATTAGGGGGGACTTCCTCGGATCAGTGGGAATCCGCAGATGGTCTACCAATTCTTTCATAGGGAAGTTTCCCCCAGCGCCGGAGTCCATCAGTGTTAAGGTGGAGAAGTCCTGGTTACCCACAGTGATTGTCACCAGGAGGGTCAGTTGAGGAGCAGGTATGTGAAGCCTAGGATCACTTCTCCACCAGATCCTAGGCTCAGAAATATTCTGGCTTGGCCAGGCAATGGGCTAGCCGGTGACCGGTACCTGCACAATAAAGACACAGGCCCAGCTGGCGGCAGCGGAGTCTCTCCTTGATTGTGAGGTGGCCATGTCCGAGCTGCATGGGTTCATCTGAGTGCACTGATGGGGTTAGAGCAAGTGCCGGTGGCAACAGCAGATGCTGGAAGCAGGGAGCCAGTATGATGGCCCTACAAAGAGGGCCACTGTTGGAGGTGGTGGTCGATCTTCCCAGCCAGGTCTATGAGCCCCTTCAGAGACTCTGGAAGTTCATGGACAGCCAGTTCATCTTTGACCCTGGAGGACAGGCCTCCAGGAAGATGCTGCAGAAGCAATCCTCCCTTCAGGTGAGTTTGGTGGCCAGGTCTGGAACTGTATGGTGTAGTCCACTAGAGACCAGGTGCCCTGGTGCAGGTGCAGAAGGTTGGAGCCTATGGTGGCCAGCTAGCCTGGTTCATCAAAGACAGTCTTAAATAGAACTAGCAGAAAAGGTACGGAATCTAGGAATAATAATAGACACAGAACTCAGTCTAAAACAACACATATCACTAAAAGTAAAGGAAGGCTATGCAAAGCTCATGGTTCTCAGGAAACTAAAACCCTTACTAACGCCTACAAACTTCCGAACAGTAATTCAGGCACTAATATTTTCTAGCACTGACTACTGTAACGCCCTGTTACTAGGATTACCACAAACAACGTTAAGACCATTTCAAATACTACAAAACACCGCAGCAAGAATACTGACTGGTAAAAGAAGGAGGGACCATATCACAGAAACTCTAGCCGAATTACATTGGTTACCCATAGAATACAGAATACAATACAAAACCCTATGTACAATACATAAACTAATACATGACGATAAAGCAGAATGGCTGAACACAGCACTACGCGTACATGTCCCACATAGAAACCTGAGATCAGCCAACAAAGCCCTCCTAACCATCCCTTCAGTCAGGACAGCTAGACTAACCCAAGTGAGAGAAAGGGCTTTATCCTTAGCAGGACCTATACTGTGGAACACCATGCCAGTAGAGATCAGATTACAAAGAGACATCAAAACTTTAAAAAAAAGTTTAAAAACCTGGCTTTTTAAACAAGCCTTTTACAAAGAGAACGGAGAATTGAAAGTATAAAAAACCAGCAGAAGAACATCAGCACACAGCACTTTTTTTCCCAAAATGTGCGTTTTTTATTACTTTATTATTTTAACTCACGGCTAACATAATAGAAATACACAGAGCATGAGAATTATACTTGTAAATAAAGTTTGATACATGTATAAAAGGACAAGACTTAACACACTCATCAAATAATATTTATTATGAAATGATGTAACCGAACCTTAATGGCACTTGTTAGAATGTACTACCCGACACATTTACCAACTTTAATTTATGTGCCTGTATGTAAACCGTTGTGATGGTATATAACTTAACGACAGTATAGAAAAGATTTTAAATAAATAAATAAAATAAATAAAGGTGGATACGACGTACTGCAGATCCCGGAGAAGCGGATTCGAGTGCTCCCATAATGGAGAGGCCCAGGACAAAGCCTTACTGATGAGGAAGGAGAGGATAAAGGTCATCTTTACTGTGTAGTCATGAAAGAGTGCCAGCTAGCGTGAGAAATGCATATAGCGCTGATTAAGAAATCTCCGGCACTGTCTGGAGTCCCCGGCATACCAGGGTGGAGCAGGTAGATGTGACATGGGGTGACTCGGTGCAGCAAGCTGTTGCGTCCATCGGTGCTAGACGGCTTCGCCCCGTTTGCCTCACCTTATTCACGGCTCCTCCCACTTACCTAGGAAAGATGGCTACTGCCGTGTCTACAAGCCGACCTCTCCGGTGTCCCCGGAATGGCTATGGTGCTGCCTCCCGCCATGCTCCTCCCAGGTACTTACTAGGGTGCGCGCGCGTCACCCACGTCTTTATGCAACCCTTGGCACGAACATCGGGGGTGTTCCGCCATACTGACGTCACGCCATCCAGGTATATAACATCTTCTATTTTGCTAGCTCATTGAGTTAGCAAGGACTTGACTCCGGATACCTTCCGTTCCTGTCTACGCTACTCTGACGCTGCCGCTGGAAGCTCTCTCTCTACCCTTCAGGGTAACTGCTAACCTGGGTACCCACTCCTCGGGGGCCCTCTGCTTTATTTCAGGTGCCTTACAGGGAACAGGTACTCACTCCTCGAGGGCCTGCTCTCCCTGCCTCGGTGCCAGCACTTACTTCTATATCCTGGTGGAATCGCCTATCTACAGCAAACTCCTAGTGAGTACACTAACTCTCAGTCTATCTCATCCACAGTACTTCCTTGCTGGGAAACCTGCTTCGGAACCTCTCAATACCAACAGGGTGAGAAGGGCTCCCTCTGCCGAGGTTCCTGAGACAGCAACTACCAGACTGCCTCACTACTGCCACTTCTGGTGGTACTCTTCAAAGCTGTCTAATAAAGAACTAACTGTGTTTGTGCGTTCTGAGTCTAGCCTAGTACTGTGGCTCCTCAAGGGGCTCCTCCCCGTGGGCGTGGTCCTCTGCCCCAGTACCCAAGGATCCACCCAATCACCGCTCATTCATAACACAAGCATGGGCAGCGCACTTGATGGCTGAGCTGGTGTCGCTGAAGCAAAGGCTGCATCCATACGGGAAGTGAGTCACTTCATAGAGGCCACTTAGAGTTCCAGGAACCACTGCTGCTCTTGGAGTCTCTAAGTAAGGCCTGGAATGGCCTGAAGGGCAGTGGCATCTACCAAGTCCATGCCTTCGGCAATCTGTTGCGGGCATGGACATTTAAATCAAGGTGGAATTGGAGCAATCTGCAGGGAGGAGCAGGTCTCCACTGTTGGCTGATGGAGCTGGCTGTAGCTGAGGCCCAATTGGAGCTTCAGCTATACCAGCCCTTGTTCCCCTTAGGATGAGCCCTCGGGTGCCGGGACTAGCAAGACCTAGGCATGGGCCTTTGTGGATGAGGTGGAGATCCATGGAGATGGACGAGCCACAGGCCAAAATCCAAGACAGACTGTGTTCAGATGTGAACAAGAATCAGGAAGAGGTCAGTGGCAGCAGAGTTCAATCGTAGATAAGAAACAGGCGGTGGTCAGTAATAGGCCGAGAAACAGGCGGTGGTCAATAACAGGCCGAGTTCAGTCTTAATCATGTGTCAAACAGGCCGAAGTCAGAACCAGAGATCTATCTGAGGGAAGACGGGATGGATAGGCAGGCTGGGAGGCGAGGAACAGCATGGGCGGGCAAGAGGAGACAATGAAGGACTGAAGATCGACCACAAGACGAAGACAAAGAACTCAGAGGGGAAGACCAGGAACTGCCAAGACAAGACCAGTAACACAAGAATGAAGAGCAGGATTGCAGGACCAAAGACCAGGAACTCAATGTGGCAACTAGCACTACACAGAATTGTCGACCTATTGCTGAGGCAAGGAAGGGTTGCCAAGGTGGCCATACATAGTCCTTAGCTGGTGATGTCATCAACAGGCGCCACTGGCATTTTCCCTTTAAAAGGGATGATGTCAGGCATTCATGCGCCCTAGTAAGAGCCTGGGGACACAGCAGTATCAACAGCAGATCAAGCATGGCAGCCTGCCATGTGTCCATACAGGAACCTTCCCTGGAGGAGGGAGAATTGGAAGAGGCAGGCTGAGTGCGGCGGTCTGCTGCACATATACCCAAAGGCCTGCCCCGATGTAGGCGGTTGTTGTTCTGGGCTCAGAGCTGGAGGTAAAAGCCTGCCCTTGCGGACTGCCAAACGCAACAGGTCCAACTAACATAAGAACATGCCATACTGGGTCAGATCAAGGATCTATCAAGCCCAGCATCCTGTTTCCAACAGTGGCCAATCCAGGCTATAAGAACCTGGCAAGTACTAAGTATATTTCATATTACTGTTTATAGTAATAGCAGTGGCTATTTTCTAAGTCAACTTAATTAACAGCAGGTAATGGACTTCTCCAAGAACATATCCAATCCTTTTTTAAACAGAGCTATACTAACTACACTAACCACATCCTCTGGCAACAAATTTCAGAGTTTAATTGTGCGTTGAGTGAAAAAGACCTTTCGCTGATTAGTTTTAAATTTGCCACATGCTAACTTCATGGAGTGCCCCCTAATCTTTCTATTATCTGAAAGAGTAAATAACCGATTCACATCTATCTGTTCTAGACCTCTCATGATTTGAAACATCTCAATCATATCCCCCCTCAGTCTTCTCTTTTCCAAGCTGAAAAGTCCTAACATCTTTAGTCTTTCCTCATAGGGGAGCTGTTCCATTCCCCTTATCATTTTGGTCGCCCTTCTCTGTACCTTCTCCATCGCAATTATTTTGAGATCCGGCGACCAGAATTGTACAGAGTATTCAAGGTGCGGTCTCACCATGGAGCGATACAGAGGCATTATGACATTTTCTGTTTTATTCACCATTCCCTTCCTAATAATTCCCAACATTCTGTTTGCTTTTTTGACTGCCGCAGCACACTGAACCGACAATTTCAATGTGTTATCCACTATGACGCCTAGATCTCTTTCTTGGGTGGTAGCACCTAATATGGAACCTAACATTGTGTAACTATAGCATGGGTTATTTTTCCCTATATGCATCACCTTGCACTTATCCACATTAAATTTCGTCTGCCATTTCGATGCCCAATTTTCCAGTCTCACAAGGTCTTCCTGCAATTTATCACAATCTGCTTGTGATTTAACTACTCTGAACAATTTTGTGTCATCTGCAAATTTGATTATCTCACTCGTCGTATTTCTTTCCAGATCATTTATAAATATATTGAAAAGTAAGGGTCCCAATACAGATCCCTGAGGCACTCCACTGTCCACTCTCTTCCATTGAGAAAATTGTCCATTTAATCCTACTCTCTGTTTCCTGTCTTTTAGCCAGTTTGCAATCCACGAAAGGACATCGCCACCTATCCCATGACTCTTTACTTTTCCTAGAAGCCTCTCATGAGGAGCTTTGTCAAACGCCTTCTCAAAATCCAAGTATAATATATCTACCGGTTCACCTTTATCCACATGTTTATTAACTCCTTCAAAAAAGTGAAGCAGATTTGTGAGGCAAGACTTGCCCTGGGTAAAGCCATGCTGACTTTGTTCCATTAAACCATGTCTTTCTATATGTTCTGTGATTTTGATGCTTAGAACACTTTCCACTATTTTTCCTGGCACTGAAGTAGTTCCCGGATCGCCCCTGGAGCCCTTTTTAATTATTGGGGTTACATTAGCTATCCTCCAGTCTTCAGGTACAATGGATGATTTTAATGATAGGTTACAAATTTTTACTAACATCCTTGTAGGTATTGTGTGCAATTCTGGTCACCAAATCTTGAAAAAGATATAGCAGAATTAGAAAAGATATAGAGAAGGGCAACCAAAATGAAGAAGAGAAAGGAAAGATTCCCCTATGAGGAAAGGCTAAAGAGGTTAGGAATTTTCAGCTTGAAGAAGAGATGACTGAGGAGAGATATGTCAGAGGCCTGCAGGATGTCCACCTGCAAGTGGCAGCCAAAGAAGGAGAGGGCAGCCATGGAACCTCATCCGGCAGCGGCAAAAGGAGAGTGCTGCTGCAGATTCCATCCCTCATCAGGTGAAGAAGGGATCTGGCGGAGGCTGAAGAATCTGTGTGTGTGTGTGTGTGTGTATAGGAGAGCCTGTGTGTGTCTGTTTCTAACATTACCTATCAGGCTGATACAGTACAGTGCACTCCGGCGGAGCGCACTGTTAACTCATGTTTGGACGCGCGTTTTCGACGCACTAGCTTTACCCCGTATTCAGTAAGGGGTAATAGCTCGTCAAAAACGCGCGTCCAAACCCCCCCCCCCCAAAACTAATAGTGCCCGCAACATGCAAATGTATGTTGATGGCCGTATTAGTTATTACCGCATGATTCAGTAAGTAAAATGTGCAGCCAAGCCGCACATTTTACTTTCAGAAATTAGCGCCTACCCAAAGGTAGGCGCTAATTTCTGCCGGCACCGGGAAAGTGCACAGAAAAGCAGTAAAAACTGCTTTTTTGTACACTCTCCGATTTGATATCATGGCGATATTAAATCGGAGGTTTCAAAAGTTAAAAATTAATTAAAAAAAAAAAAAAAAAAGTAAAATCGGTCCGCGGCTTGAAAACCGGACGCTCAATTTTGCCAGCGTCCGGTTTCCGAACCCGTGGCTGTCAGCGGGTTTGAGAACCGACGTCGGCAAAATTGAGTGTCGGCTGTCAAACCCGCTGACAGCCACGGCTCCTGTAAAAAAGAGGCGCTTGGGACGCGCTAGTGTCCCTAGCGCCTCTTTTTACTGCAGGCCCTAATTTGAATAATTTGTTTTAGTGAATCGAGCGCACAGGAGAATGGCTTGTGCGCCCGCGAACTTTACTGTATTGGCCCGTATGTGTGGTAACGTGATAGAGCTTTTCAGAGAGAGCATATTATCGAAACGTACCTGGCATTGCTTGGTTTGTCTGATTCATAACTAATGTTAAATGTTCAAAACCAAATAAATGTGGAAAAGATCAATTTTGTTTTGATGTATTAAAAAATTAAGCGTAGAGCCTGTGTGTGTGTGTGTAAGCCTGACAGACGGCTTTGCTGACAGAGCATGTTGTCTTTGCACAGTGCACTTTCCACTGTTCCAGGCGCTACCTGGTGCCAACAGACATGAGAGTGTGACTAACTGACCAACCAACAAAAGCCTTTTATATACGGTATATAGAATACTAGCAAAAGGTGCTCAGCTGGGAGCCTGTATGTGTATGGGTGCATGTTTGTATGTGTGTGTTTGGGAGCCTCTGTGTGCGTTTGTGTGGAAGCCTGTGTGTACAGTATGTGTGTGTATGAGGTGGGGCTTTACAGACTGTCACAGATGTCAGCCCTTGGGCTGTGGCGTAGTTGCTGCAGCCTAGTAGGCAAATCCATGTTGACAACAGGTGGACTCACTCTAACAAGTGGGACAGCAGCTTCACCTATATCTGCCCCATTCCCCGCATGTTCAGTCCTTGGGTTCCAGGGACCGGCAGAGCATAGGTGGGTGTCCTGTAAGGAGTAGTCAGACAAAGCCGAGTATCGCGCTGAGGTCAGGGTGGGCCACCAGCACACGGTGCCCAGGTTCAGAATGAGGTTGGAGCAGGCGGAGATCAGACAATGTTGAGGTCCAGATCAAGGTCGGGGTAAGTGGAGATTAGGCAGTATCAAAATCCAAGCTGTGGTCAGGGCAGGTGGCAGTCCAAAAGCATAGTCAGGGTCCGAGGCCAGGGTAAAATCCAAAAGTCAGGCAGAGACGAACAGACAGACAAGAACAGGGAACCCAGACACAGCAGGAACATAAGAAAATGCCATGCTGGGTCAGACCAAGGGGCCATCAAGCCCAGCATCCTGTTTCCAACAGTGGCCAATCCAGGCCATAAGAACCTGGCAAGTACCCAAGGCAGAGCAGGGCAACAATAGGAAGGCAAGGCAAGACAAGAAGAAGGAAGCAAGGCAAGGAGGCAAGGCAAGCACAGAGTCAGCGAAGCAATATGCGCTGCAAGAGCAGGAGAACCTGTTGCTGAGGCTCTAGTTTAAAGCACACTTAGGGTTTAAATCTCCAGCTCCGGCGCCGCTGCTGTTTCCCACTGCAGGGTCCTTATCATTCAGTGCGCACCTAAGGGGACCTGAGGAGAAGGCAAGATGGCGGCGTCCTTGCCACTGTGTGAGCAATGGCATCGGGGGTGAGTATGGCCGGTCGCAGGGCCTTTCTGTGGCCAGCCAAATGTTACACAGACAGAGCATATTGTCTTTGCATAGTGCATCTTCTACTGTTTAGAGTGCCACCTGGTGACATTGTGACTTACCGACAGATAAGACACAAACCTTTTAATTAAAATAAGAAGTGATAGTTTTGCAAAGATTGGTGGTCATTGATTTGTTTGCTTTTGAAGATTTAGTTATTCCAGTAGTATCTCAGGTAAAGAGTTTAGGGCAGGGGTCAGGAACCTTTTTGGCTGAGAGAGCCATAAACGCCACATATTTTAAAATGTAATTCCGTAAGAGCCATACTAACTACAACCCCCCACCCTCCTGACTCCCCCAAGACCTACCAAATTAATTTACTACAACCCCCTACTCTCCTGACGCCCCCAAGACCTGCCAAATTAATTTACTACAACCCCCCACCCCCCTACCCCCCCCCCCCCCCAAGACCTGCCAAAAGTCCCTGGTGATCCAGCGGGGGTCCAGGGCTCGCAGACAAATCTTTAATAAAAAAGTAAAAATCTAACAAAAACCCCCACCCTCCTGATGCCCCCCAAGACCTCCAAAATTAATTTACTACAACCTCCACCCTCCTGACGCCCCCCCAAGACCTGCCAAAAGTCCCTGGTGGTCCAGCGGGGCTCCGGGAGCGATCTCCTGGACTTGGGCTGTCGGCTGCCAGTAGTCAAAATGGCACCGATGGCCCTTTGCCCTCACTATGTCACTGGGGTCGACCAATGGCGGCGGTAGCCCCTATGACATAGTAAGGGCAAAGGGCCGTCGACGCCATTTTGATTACTGGCAGCTGACGGCCCTTTGCCCTTACTATGTCACAGGGGCTATTGCCGCCATTGGTCGACCCCAGTGACATAGTGAGGGCAAAGGGCCGTCGGCGCCATTTTGACTACTGGCAGCCGACAGCCCAAGTCCAGGAGATCGCTCCCGGACCCCCGCTGGACCACCAGGGACTTTTGGCAGGTCTTGGGGGGGTCAGGAGGGTGGGGGTTGTAGTAAATTAATTTTGGAGATCTTGGGGGGTGTCAGGAGGGTGGGGGATTTTGTTAGATTTTTACTTTTTTATTAAAGATTTGTCTGCGAGCCAGATGCAGCCATCAAAAGAGCCATATCTGGCTCCCGAGCCATAGGTTCCTGACCCCTGGTTTAGGGGTTACTGTCGATATTCACATACAAATGTCTGCCCATATCTAACCAGTTATGAGGTCTGGTTATTATAAGCTTTGACTAGCAAGATCACTAGCTTGCTAGAGACAGATGAGCTCAGATCAGTGATACAAGTTTTACTGCTGCCCACCTTGGGACTATTGTAATGTTTTATTGATAGTTTTACCTAAAATGCTGTTATGCGCCCTGCAGGTGTTGCAACAGTTGGTCACTTGGTTGATTTCTGGAATTGGCCGAAGAGAGCATATTTCTCCAACACTAAACGAATTGCACTGGTTAGCTGTTGAGAAGTAGGTAAAGTATAAGATGGCACTGCTAATACATGAACTGCTAAGCGTTGACTCATTACCCTGGGTAACCCAAATGCTGCATATTTACAGCACAACATGAATTTTAAGATCATCTCAGATAGGGCTGCGGCATATCCTCTCTGTTTAATTAGACTGATTGAGTCTCTGGAAAGAATTTGTTTAGTTGCTAGACTGGTTCTTTGGAACTTTTGCCAATAGAGATACGGCTTACTGATTGTACCAAGACTTTAAAAAAAATTTTTAAGACTTTAAAAAAATGTTGACAGGCTTTTGCTGATTTCTGAGGCCCGTTGCTCTTGGGAGGGTTCTTAAAATCATACCAGAGGTGATAAACGTGTATTTTTTAATGTTATATTTTTATGGGTTTTTTTTGACAGATCCAGTCTTTTATGCTTTTTATGTGATATTATGAATGTTTTTTTTTGTAAACTGCCTAGAGCTGTGTATAGACGACATACACATTTTCAAAATAAATATAAAAACTAGTGAAAAGTGCGTGGCGTTGCTTGGGTAGTCTGGTCTATAATAGTCTGTACGAGGGTGTGCCTGTGCCTATGTGTGTATACCTCTGCCTGTCTGTGTGAGTGCCTATTCCTGTTTGGGAGCGTGTGTGTATGGGTGCCTAATGCACTGTCTGTGTTTGTCTGCGCCTATGTGTGTTCACGTAACAGGGCTTTGCAGAGCATTCTTTATATAGTGCACCTTCACTGTTCCTGGCGCCACCTGGTGGCCACAGACAGTCTCGACAGTATGACCAACAGACTGATACAAGCCTTTTATATCTATATCTATTTATACAGTCAGAGTGAGCTTATTAGATCATTCATACCTACAGTGTAAACGAATTGGACCGTTTTATTATTTATGTGTTAATCTACTTTTATAACTGGGGAAAGAGACATGGTCTGTATTAATTGGGACTTTGTTTTATTATAGTTAGCAGCCAGTCGCTTTGCTGGCTCAGAAGTTTTCTGATTGGTCGCCGGGGTTTCATTTGATTTTTTTTTTTTAATCACTCACAATAAGGCTAAGTGAGAATGTCCAAATTACATTATAGCAATGTTTGGGCCCGCCGCGAGGATAAATTAGCTAGTAGTGTTTATTGACGGACCAGAGGCTTATGCTTTTTTAACCCCTACTTGGAGGCAGAGCTCCAAGTGGGCGGGGGACTACATTTCCCAGGGTACTAAGCCCGTCGGGGGGCCGAGCTCCTGCAGCCAACCTCGTCTCAGTAGGTTATAAAAGGAAAGTCCGAGGTTGGCACAGGGAGGAGTGGCAGCTGCAGGCTCAGGGCGGGCGGGGACATTCTTTTGCTTTCGCTCCCCACCTTTTTTTTAACGAATGCTATAAAGGGATGGGGGCTGGCATTCTGGCAAGGGCCGCTGTTGGGCTGCGGGTGCTGAGCACGAGATCCCCGGGCCCCGTCAGACTCGATCCGCGGCGGGCGCGAGCCGCTGCCTCCGGCTCCGGGTGCGCTGCCGCGCGCTTCCCGCCTCTTCTCCTCGCCACCCGCCGGCTTCTCTTTTACCAACCGCCCGTCACTCTTGCCCTCGCGGCTCCTCGCCGAACCTTCGCCGCCATGGCCACCAAGAGCAGCGGGAAGCCGGACCTGAGCTCCGACTCTGGCAGCTGGAAGGAAGCGAAATGTAAGAAGCGTGGCTGAGAAGCAGGGGAAGGGAGAAAGGGGCGGGATCTCCGCCCCCGATCCAGGTCACCTGTGACATGCTGAACCCTTCCTGGTTTGCACTCTGCCTCCTTTCTCCTCGATTTGTTTAGTACTTTGACCGCACAACTTTATTGGCCTGGCAATTTAGCATGCCCGCACCTCTTACTGATTTCAGTATGAAACTACAATTCTTAGTATGCAATCTGGCAAAATCAGAACCGGAGCTGCCTGTCGGGGTTGACCTGAGGGAGGGCGCAGACTGAGGAAGCTACGCCTTGCCGAGGCGCCGAAGTCCTTGCGGCTTTGTGTCTAGTATCTCCTAAAGTATAGGTGGACGAGCATTTTGGCCCGAAGGCCACACTGAGTGAAGTATGGAGCTATTCTTGGAGGTCAAGTTGGGGGGCGGGGAAGATCTAACTGTGGGTACAAGTGCCTCTGAATCTGCCAAGAGGAGGGAGAGAGAGAGGATGATATAACTATATAAAGGCATTAAAAATGCATTACAATCTTTAGGAGTGTGCAGTAATAAACCAAAGGGCTCCAGTCTGCAGGGTGGAAGTACAACTCTGCTCCACGCAGAAATGCTTCCTAAGTTTGTCAAAATGACCCCAACACACCTCTTTCTTTGTCCCTATTTCTCTCAGCTGCTCTGGCCACCCCACAGTGCTTCCTGTGCTCTGTGGTCGTCACTCCAGCTAACCTGACAGCTTGCTGCATCTCATGCTCTCACCCAATGCTTCCTGGGCCCGATGACTTTTACTCCCACTCAGGCCAATGCAATACAAGTGCGCTCAGCCAAGCACAGTGTTTAACCTAAGGTTGGATGTGGGTTTTGGACGCTTGCCCACAACCCCTTATTCTATAAGGGGATTAGTGTGCCCAAAACGTGTGTCCAACCCCTTCCCCCCCCCCACAAAACTAATAGCGCTCATCTCATGCAAATGCATGTTGATGAGGCTATCAGCTATTCTCCCCCAATTCAAAGTGCACCCAACATTCACGTTTTTACCTTCCTCCGACTTAATATCGTGGTGATATTAAGTCGAAGGAACTAAAAGGACAAGAATGTTTAAAAAAAAAAAAAAAAAAAAAAAAAGTGTGCCACGGTCAGGTTAGGAAAATGGACGCTCAATTTTACCTAACCCACTGACAGCCACCTTTCCTGGGTGCCCACTGCCAAAGAGGTGCTAGGGGCGCACATTTGTCCTAGCGCCTCCTTTTTAGCACAACCCCTCATTTAAATATTCGATCGCACGCCCAGGAGAGGTGGCTGGGCACGCATTAGGAAAGCGAGTGCTCAACACTGAACGCCCGTTTTCCGCACAGATTTATTGGATCGGCCTGACTGAGCTTAGGCTATAGTTTGTCTGTCTTGGCTTATGTAAACCATGCCCTGGCCACCTCAGAGCAGCTGCATCAGAGTAGGAATATCAGCCCCCTTCTTTTATCTCTGGTCCACTGCTCCTTAAGCAAATTGTCTTTGGATCTAGACAGTCTCCTGAAAATTTAAAAGCCAGTGACCAAGAGCTCTTAAAACCTTGCTAGGTGATGACAGAGAGATTCAGAGATCTTTCCAGCCACTGGCGCCTCCCTCCAAGGTCTGCTGCATTTAGAGCTGGATTTATGAAGGCTGCGAGGAGTGGAAGCTTACCAAAGCAGTCCATTGATGTACTGTTGCTCCCTCTGTTTCTGTCTCAATGCCCCAACCTTATCTCCAGTCTTCCCCTCTCTCAACCCCTTCCCATCCCCAGCAGTCTTCCATCAGTCTCAACTCCCTTAACCCACACAGATAATTAGCCACCCAGCTAATCATCTCCCAGCCAGCTCAACTAGCCCAGCTAAAGTCACTCTTTATCCCAGTGTTCATCATTGTTTTTTAAGCACTTTTTAAGCACTTAAATGTGCACTTAATGTTTTTTAAGTTTTTTAATGTGCTTAAAAAACTCAGACCTCTCTTACACACCCAAGATTTCCGTACTGTTATCCAGGCCACCATCACATCCAAAATAGACTACTGCAATGCTTTACTCATAGGGCTCCCCCACTCTGCCATTAAACCTCTTCAAATGTTGCAACATGCGGCAGCGAGGCTCATTGCAAACTCCCGCAAATATGATCACATCACCCCTATCCTCAGAGACTTACACTGGCTCCCCATAGCATCACGCATTATCTACAAAACCCTCACCATAATCCACAAAGCAATTCACACTCACAACTCCAACTGGTTAGATTTCCCATTTACAACTCCTAAGGCCAATCGACCCACCAGAATGGCCAACTCAGGCACCCTACTTGTGCCCTCCCTGAAAGCAGCCCATCTCTCTTCCACACGCGATCGTGCCCTTTCGATTGCAGGTCCTACTCATTGGAACACGCTACCGCCTGACATACGCCTTGAACCATGTATGAACAACTTCAAAAAGAAATTAAAAACATGGTTATTCAACCAAGCCTACCCAGAATAAAAAGCTATCCCTCCGTGCCAAAGTAGACCACAATACTTCTACTCCTTTCCTCATATTGAGGAACTATATTTTGTTATACTCCCTTTCCTCATCTTGAGGAACCATGTTTTGTTATCCTATCCTTTCTCAGCTATCTTTCACTATCCCCTCTCCCAGTTTGACTTCCCTGTTAAAATGTAATTTCCAAGCTTAACCTGTTTATTGTAAACCGACATGATGTCCACAACTAATGCCGGTATATTAAAATGTTTAAATAAATAAAAAATAAATACATTGTAAGGCCAGGAGCCAGTGGTGGCCCTCATCGACCTCCAAGTATGGCTCCCTAACTTTCTTCCCCCCACTACACACTCTCCTCCCACATTCTCTGGAGGTTTGCTCCAGCACTGCCTCCAGCAGAGCTGTTCAATCGTATACTTGCACCATTCGGTTCTCAGTGAGTTTAAGCCATGCTGTAGCCAGTAAGAGATGTACATAGGAAACCTTTTTGTTTAATTTTAGTTTCCATTTCATTTAATTTCTTTGGTTTTCTTTTTTGTGTATTTAAAACAAACAAAACACAATGTAAACCTCCCCAGGGCCTCTCTGCATTGCTTCCTCCCTGGACCCCACTTACCTTATCTGTAGTGTGAAATTCCCCAGTTGCTCTTTCCCTGTCATTGCCTATTCCAGAATGGCATGGCAGACCTGAGGTCAGCACCATTTTTTATGTTTGCCATCCATACCCATGCCACCTGGTCAGCCGGCGCCATTCTGGAACAGGCACAACCAAGGCAGGGACGATTGGAAATGTCTCCTATCCCCATTTCACACTACAGATTGGGGTAAAAGAAGTTTGGGAAGGTGTGGGGGCAATGAGATGAGGGCTTATTTACTATTTATTTTCAAAGTGGAAGGTTGGAAGGTGCTGTGTTTTGTGATGGCAGGGGGAGGGGACCTACGAGTAGCTGCTGATTTAAAAACGAAATCCGAACAAAATGTCATTCATTTTTTTTGTTTCATTTTCAAAATAAAATGAAATAAAAAGCACATCCTTAGTACCTGATCTACCATGCTATTACTGTAAGAGCAATGCAGGTGTTTGGGCCCCATGTGGCTCAAACTCCTTAAGAGCAACAGGATGCCAGGGGAAAACAGGATAGATGTTATGGAGGTGGTATCGGCAGTAAGCCTTCAATGAAGGGGGATGGGGATTGATAAACTGGGTAAGAGTTGGTTTGGAGGAGAGGACTAAATGGTGGAGTCTGATTGGTGGGAGAGGTAAGTGGGAGTTGAGACTGGCTGGGATGAGGTGGGGGAGAATGTATTGGGGAGATGGACTGGAGAAGGGGGCAAGAGCCAGATGGAGACGGGCTGGGAGGGACAGAATTTGTAGGGGGCAGATGGTCTAAAAGCTAGAGAGCGGATTTCGTGGGGCCGATGCAATTATGTGCGCTGAAAGCGGGAGCTGACTTTTCAGCGCCCGCTTTTTTAACACAGGCATGGCGCCCGCAAGTGGGTGCCATGCAATATGCAAATTAGGGGGTGCGCGACCTTAGCGCCTCCTTCCTAACGCGACTCACCGCGCCTGCTGGTTATGAAGACCGACGTCGGTAAACTCAGCCTCGGTTTTCATAACCGGCAGACGGCCGGTTATGAAAACCGACACCGAGTTTACCGACGTCGGTCTTCATAACCAGCAGGCGCGGTGAGTCGCGTTAGGAAGGAGGCGCTAAGGTCGCGCACCCCCTAATTTGCATATTGCATGGCACCCACTTGCGGGCGCCATGCCTGTGTTAAAAAAGCGGGCGCTGAAAAGTCAGCTCCCGCTTTCAGCGCACATAATTGCATCGGCCCCACGAAATCCGCTCTCTAGCTTTTAGACCATCTGCCCCCTACAAATTCTGTCCCTCCCAGCCCGTCTCCATCTGGCTCTTGCCCCCTTCTCCAGTCCATCTCCCCAATACAATCTCCCCCACCTCATCCCAGCCAGTCTCAACTCCCACTTACCTCTCCCACCAATCAGACTCCACCATTTAGTCCTCTCCTCCAAACCAACTCTTTCCCAGTTTATCAATAGAATAACTCGGCAGACTGCCGAGTTATTCTATTTTATTTTTTTTACTTTAAGAAAGTACAGAAAAGCAGTTTTTTCTGCTTTTCTGTACTTCTTTTCAATGTACTCAGCTATTAATGCCTGCTCCAGGCAGGCGATAATATCTGTGATAAATGTGCGTCTCAGATGCACATTTAGCTTTTTGCATTCGGAGTGAATGAGTAATAGGCTCATTCATGTGCATTTGCATGTGATGAGAGTTATCTCATTCACTCCGCGTCGGATGTGCGTTAAATAGGCGCTAATCCCCCTATTGCATTAGGGGGTGGCTTAGCGCCTATTTATCCCGCGTCCGACTGCGGGTTAACAGTGTGCTCGGCTGAGCGCACTGTATTTCATTGGCCCCCATGTTAGTTACATTAGTCACTCTGAGTGCACCTAGGCAGCTCAGCTGGCTCTTTTCTGCTTGTTTGTGTGCATAAATCATGCTATAAGAAAGGTAGGGAAGCATAGTTGGTGCAAGGGTAATTTATGCGCTAGGCAACCCCCCTACCCCTAGACTTCCCTACTGGCAACATCTCTTCATTTTTCATCCGTTAGCGGGATGGGCTCTGCCAGCAGTCATGGCTCTTCTCCCCTGCCCCCCACATAGCCATTTGTGAGACAGGCTTGACCAGTGGTCCTAGTCCAGGCCTTTTTTTCTTTTTGGCAGCTGGAGGGATGGGCTCTGCCAGCACCCAGAGGTCTTGTGCTTATAGGATTTTGACAGCCCCCTCCCTTCAAGGTCTTGTGCTCTAGGAAACTACCTAGTTTGCCAAATGAAAGCACCAGCCCTGGGGAGAAGGAGACGCCAACACAAGTTTATACAAGTTCTGTAGAAAGCTATTCACTTCCTGGCATAGATGAGATCATTAGTCAACTGGCATCGACTTTACAGGAAATCACCTCCTTTGGGCACAGTCGAGCTCTGAAATACCCGGAACCAGATTTCATCTTCCTTACACAGAAAAATAAATTCATAAGAGCTGATCTACTGGGTCAGATCAAGGGTTCATCAAGCCCAGTATCTTATTTCCACTCCAAGTCAGGAGTATGTAATAGGATCCCAAATATTAGATTCTGTACTGCTTGGCTTTCCCCAAGTCTACTTGGTTAGTAACTGTTTATGGACTTTTCCTCCAGAACCTGTGCAAACCGTTTTGAACCCAGCTAACCTAATTGTCTTTACTACATCTTCCAGCAATGAATTACAGAACTTAATGATGCGTTAAGTGAAAATATTTTCTGTTTTTTTTCATATGTGCTACTTAGTAACTTTATGCAGTGTCACCTAGTCTTTTATTCTTTGAAAGAGTAAACGACGATTCACATTTACCTGTTTCACTCTATTTGTGATTTTATAGACTTCTAATATCTCCCCTCAGCCATATTTTCTCCCAGTTGAAGAGCCATAATCTCTTTAGCCTTTTTTCATAGGGGTGCTATTATATCCCCTTTATCATTTTGGTTGCCCTTCTCTGTACCTTTTCTAGTTCTGCCAGAGCTTAATTTGTAGTCAAAAAGGAAGTGGAATTGTGGAGGGGGATGCGATGGGTGGGGGGGGGGGGGCAACATTTTGGAGTGGCAAAAAGTGCTTCCCAAACTGTCCGGCGACCACTTCACCTTGCTGCCAGGAGCGAGGCAACCAAAAGGGGCTAAAATCAATCTAGCAGAAGATAATCAGAAGAAGCTATGGCAAAGGCTGAAGATCAGAAGAGGCTGCAGGACCATCTGCATATCCCAACCTGATGGTGGTTGAAGATCAGAAGAGGCTGCGAGACCATCGGCGGATCCCAACCCTCCAGCAGCTGAAGATGTGAGGCAGCAGGTGGATCCCAACCTGCTGGCAGCTGAAGATTGAATGAGGCCACGAGGCTGCCAGCAGATCTCATTCCGCTGGCTGCTGAATATTGAATGAGGCCACGAGGCTGCCAGCAGATTCCAATTGCAGCAGCATGGTGGATTATGGTGGCTCAGACAGTTGGAGTAGCATTGTGGCGGTCAGCTGGAGTGGAACGGAGATGCATCCGTTGGAAACAAAAGCATCAGGCTGTGACGCCTGAGCAATAGTACGCTGCAACTGCAGGGCCCTGCAGCTATCGGGAGCTGAAGCAAGTGGCCAGCACATCACCCCACCCCCCCCGAGTAGGAGGATAAGGCTTGTCCATGGTCCAAACTGAAGAAGGAAACTGCTTCTACCACTATTTGTGCTGGGGGGAGGAGAGTGAGTGAGAGAGATGGTGTGTCTGTGCCTGTATGTATGTCTGAGTGATTGAGTCTGTGAGAGAGGCTGTGTGTGTGTGTGTATATTTGTGTGAGCAGTGGAGCATGCATGTCAGGGACTGGTGAGCATTCTGTGAGGGAAGGAGCATGTAAGAAGAATAGTGTGCAAGTGCGAGCATGTGTGTTTGTGGGGGAGCATGTGAATGTGCAAAAATATTTGAGAGAAGGAGCATATGTATGAGAGGGTGTGTGTGTACACGTGTATATATATATATATATATATATATATATATATATATATTTGTGTGTGTGTGTGGCTGGTCACGTGATGCTGTGAGAGAGACCAGACGCAGTACCTGATCTCTCCGGGGACCATCTCCTCCTTTTCACGACTTTACAGTGCTCTTTGTCGATCAACTTGGCCGGCTTTCTCCGCATTGCAGCCTTCCTGAAGTGGTGCCTCGCTTTGCGGTGTTTTTGGCAGTTCATTCTACATCTATGGCATCCAAACCGGCGAAGAAGGAGAAAGAAGAAGGAGGAGAAGGAGAAAGAGGAGAAGTCCATTACCTGCTATTAAGTTCACTTAGAGAATAGCCACTGCCATTAGCAATGGTTACATGGAATAGACTTAGTTTTTGGGTACTTGCCAGGTTCTTGTGGCCTGGATTGGCCACTGTTGGAGACAGGATGCTGGGCTTGATGGACCCTTGGTCTGACCCAGTATGGCATTTTCTTATGTTCTTATGTTCTAAGAGTTAGGGGGATATTCTAAAATGGCCGACATACCTGACATCGTTGCTGTGACTGAGCAGTTGGACCCGCCGGGCACTGATGTTGTTTATTCACTGCCTACCTACTGCTACCTTATTGACTGACTATTTAAAAATGCAAACAGTCTAACTTGTTTATTCACTGCCTTTCTGACTATTAAAGGCACAAACACACTAAATAATATTCCCAAAAAGTTAACTTTGCCCCAATACTTTTAAAAAAGTCAATGTCCCAAGCAAAAACTTACTGATTCCTTTCAGCCACCAGCAAGTTAATAGTAGCCTCCAGCCCCAATACGCTGCATGCTCAGCTACAAGACACGATCACTTGTCTGGGAAAATTGGGTCTGGTTCTCAACAACAAGAAATCTAACCTCAACCCTGCACAAATTATACAATTCATAGGAGCTCATCTGGAACAACCAGGAACAGAGCTTTCCTGCCGGAAGAAAGGAAGCTCCTTATACGTCGTCTCCTTCGGATGCTCAGTCATGCAGTCACCATCAGCTCATCAAGTCCTGACAGTATTGGGCCACATGGCTGCGGCTATTCATACAATACCAAATATGAGGCTACACATGCGCCGTTTACAATGGGGTCTAAAGCGGCAATGGAAACAACACTCTCAACCATTAACATGGAGGTTATCCTTAACCCAAGAAATGACAAAGGACATAGACTGGTGGTTGAACAAGACGACGCTCAACAAGGGCGCCCCATTCAACCTGTTTCCGCTCAATGCAGTACTCACCACAGACACTTCCCGCAACGGGTGGGAAGCACACCTCGATCAACTTCAGACACAGGGCCTGTGGTCCTTGCAGGAACAACATTTTCAAATCAATCTACTGGAAATCAGAGTAATAGGGTATGCATTGCGAACCTTTGTCACTCACCTGCGAGGTCGACAAAACATGGTCTACACTGACAATCAAGTAGCCATGTTTTATATAAACAAACAAGGAGGGTCCAGTTCATGGAACCTGTGCAGGGACACGATCATCATTCTAGAGTGGGCAGCACATCATTCAATTCAGCTACAAGCAACATACCTACCCGGAGTGGCCAACACTCGAGCAGACAAACTAAGTTGAATATTTCATCCATACAAATGGTCGCTCAATCGGAGGGTGGCGCAAACAATTTTTGCAAAATGGGGGATACTGACCATGGACCTCTTTGCCACAGAATTCAACAAGAAGGTTACTCGGTTCTGTTCAATATGGCCCAGCCCACAAAGGACGGCCCAAGATGCCTTCCTCATTCCCTGGATGGAGAGACTGCTCTACGCTTTTCCCCCAATTCCACTGATAACCAGAACAATACAGAAATGCATGCAAGATGCAGCGTAACTAATTCTGATTGCACCCGCATGGCCAAGACAACCATGGTATACACACCTGCTGCAGCTTTCCATAGACACACCACTCTGGTTACCAGACCAAGAAGATCTTCTATCTCAGGAGGAAGGAACCCTCCTCCACCCGATGCACTCCTCCCTCCACCTAACAGCATGGAGGTTGAGCGGATCCTCCTAACAGAACAAGGTGTTTCCTTCAGGGTACAGGAAGTCATTCTGGCATCCCGAAAGCCTTCGACTAGGAAGAATTATCACTGCAAGTGGAAAAGATATGCCAACTGGTGCGGTTCACAAGGTATCGACCCATTGGACTGTACCCCTGAAGCCTTATTAGATTACCTCCACACGTTATACGTAGCAGGCCTGGCCACTGCTTCCATCAGGGTCCATCTCAGTGCCATAGCAGTGTTCCACAGACCGCATCAAGGTCAGCTGATATCTACACACCTGATAATATCTTGTTTTATTAAAGGTCTCACACATTTACGGCCCCCCAATCTGGTCTTGGAACAGCTGATGCTTTCACCATTTGAACCCATGAACTCGGCTCACATTAAATACCTCACGTGGAAGGTCGTCTTCCTAGTAGCGGTAACATCAGCTCGCAGAGTCAGTGAGTTGCAGGCTCTAGTTCACTATAGCCCATACCTTCAATTCTACCATCATAAAGTAATCCTTTGAACTCATCCTTCGTTCTTGCCTAAAGTTGTCTCACAGTTCCACTTGAATCAATCGATAGAACTGCTGACTTTTTATCCAAAACCACATCCGAACGAAAGAGAGGCACTTTTGCACACACTGGACTGCAAAAGGGCGTTGGCCTATTACAAACAACGGACCCATTCGCAGGCAAGGGCCTCTCAGTTATTCGTATCCTTTAATCCACATGCACCTGGTTTACTAGTGGCTAAATGTACCATTTCCAGCTGGATTGCTCAGTATATCCAATTCTGCTACCACAAACAGAATTCAATCCTATCTTCCCATCCAAATGCTCATCAGTTTAGGGCAGTCGCCACCTTGACAGCACACCTGAGACATGTCCAACCATGTCACATGGTCATCCCTTCACACCTGAGACATGTCCAACCATGTCACATGGTCATCCCTTCACACATTCACGTCCTGCTACTGCTTGGACCTGCACACGGCTGAAAATGCTAAATTGGGACGAGCAATTCTACATTCATTGACAAAATTAGGACATAGTCGACTGCCACCTTGACTAGATCACGCTTTCATGAACAGTACACAATAATCAAATAACACAGCATGATCGGGAGCTTAGGACTCCCATGAAGTATCTTTTCAATTCATTTTCTACTTCAATAATAATAAAAACAAATGAGGATTGCTTCCGCCAAACTTGAACGAGGGGTTCAAGTCTCTGCCCAAGCATACAGCATCATGGTTACTGCAGGATGTGATTGCGCCTTGAAATGCATAGTGACATTTGTAATCTTAAAATGTAGAATCTTCCTCTGGTTTCAGAATGTTACGCCCGTCGGTCACAGACAGCTGCGACTGCTGTTGCTCACCTCTTTCTTCACAGCCTTGACTCCGTTGGGAAGACTTGCGGCTTCTGCAAGCTATCGCTGGCCTGCCTACAACTCCCAGGCCTCCCTGGATGGCCCGGACGCCGCCGACCGCCATCTTGCCTTCGGAATCCCTTAGGTGCGCGTGCACACAGGCCAGTCTTAAGCACGTCATGGCGGGAACCTTGGGGGCGTCTCCTCCGGATGATGTCATTAGCTTATCCAAAGATTGGATAAGCTAATTAAGAACATAAGAACATAAGAAAATGCCATACTGGGTCAGACCAAGGGTCCATCAAGCCCAGCATCCTGTTTCCAACAGTGGCCAATCCAGGCCATAAGAACCTGGCAATTACTCAAACACTAAGAAGATCCCATGCTACTGATGCAATTAATAGCAGTGGCTATTTTCTAAGTCAACTTAATTAATAGCAGGTAATGGACTTCTCCTCCAAGAACTTATCCAATCCTTTTTTTTAAACACAGCTACACTAACTGCACTAACCACATCCTCTGGCAACAAATTCCAGAGTTTAATTGTGCGTTGAGTAAAAAAGAACTTTCTCTGATTAGTTTTAAATGTGCCCCAAGCTAACTTCATGGAGCACCCCCTTATCTTTCGACTATCCGAAAGAGTAAATAACCGATTCACATCTACCCATTCTAGACCTCTCATAATTTTAAACATCTCTATCATATCCCCCCTCAGCCGTCTCTTCTCCAAGCTGAAAAGTCCTAACCTCTTTAGTCTTTCCTCATAGGGGAGCTGTTCCATTTCCCTTAACATTTTGGTAGCCCTTCTCTGTACCTTCTCCATCGCAATTATATCTTTTTTGAGATGAGGCGACCAGAATTGTACACAGTATTCAAGGTGCGGTCTCACCATGGAGCGATACAGAGGCATTATGACATTTTCCGTTTTATTCACCATTCCCTTCCTAATAATTCCCAACATTCTGTTTGCTTTTTTTGACTGCCGCAGCACACTGAACCGATGATTTCAATGTGTTTTCCACTATGATGCCTAGATCTCTTTCTTGGGTTGTAGCACCTAATATGGAACCCAACATTGTGTAATTATAGCATGGGTTATTTTTCCCTATATGCATCACCTTGCATTTATCCACATTAAATTTCATCTGCCATTTGGATGCCCAATTTTCCAGTCTCACAAGGTCTTCCTGCAATTTATCACAATCTGCTTGTGATTTAACTATTCTGAACAATTTTGTGTCATCTGCAAATCTGATTATCTCACTCGTCGTATTTCTTTCCAGATCATTTATAAATATATTGAAAAGTAAGGGTCCCAATACAGATCCCTGAGGCACTCCACTGTCCACTCCCTTCCACTGAGAAAATTGTCTATTTAATCCTACTCTCTGTTTCCTGTCTTTTAGCCAGTTTGCAATCCATGAAAGGACATCGCCACCTATCCCATGACTTTTTACTTTTTTACTTTTCCTAGAAGCCTCTCATGAGGAACTTTGTCAAACGCCTTCTGAAAATCCAAGTATACTACATCTACCAGTTCACCTTTATCCACATATCCCTGTAATGAAAGTCAGCAGGGCGCTGGGTTATGTTCTAGGCCTATGTAATAAGGTGTGTTCCATTGTGTGCATGTTTTTATGTGCAAAACGTTACTCCTTATTTAACAAGGAGTTTAATGCACAATAAAATGTTCACACAAACATGAGTAAAACTGTGTTCACAAACTAGCGCTCCTCCATGCATATCTCATGTTAGTCCAAACATTAGCAGAGAGGGGTAGACTTAACTCATGTAATTTTTAATGCTGGAAATTTAACTCCTTGTCAGAAGTGGAGTAATGAACGGGTGAATGGGAGCCAAGATGGCCGCCATGAGGTGAACGGGTGAAGCTGCAGCTCCCGGCGGGTTGTGACTTTCTTTAGAAATTCTTTGCTTGTACTTGAAATTTTTTCTTTATCTCGATGCCTCACACGAAGAGAAAAGCTCGTGTGAGAGAATTCTCCACAAATTCGGGAATAGACCCACGACAGCCCGGGATAGAGGCCGCTTTCGCCAAGATGCCGAACACGCCCGGAGGACAGGCAGCTGGAGACGGCAGAGAGCAGCTGCCGAGCCCCTTTGCCCACGAAATATCTCTGAGCCCGGGCGCTCCAACAGTTCCGGACCCCCCACTAGCGGTGGAAGTAGGACGCCTCTCTTTCCAAGAGACGGAGACGGACGCCGCTATAAAAACCCCCGATTCACAGAGAGGAGCGGAAGGATCATCCGCGGCCTCGGAGAACCTGGTGGATGTAGGTTCCAGGAATCGGGGACAGGCAATACAACATCAATGCTTAGAACAACGGGGTGAAGGCCTTGAACAGGTAGGAATTGAGAATGACGATATCTCTGTTATTTGTTCCACCCCCAACGCTACTTTATCTCTTCAGGATATAAGAAATATGTTGATTTCTGTGCAAACTTCTATAAATTTGCTTACTAAGACTGTGCAGGAAGCCTTAGTCAAAACTAAGAAAACGGAAGACGAAGTGAAAAATGTGGAAAATCATTTAAATGTAATAGAAGAAAAGATGGAGAAAGTACAAATTAATCTGATTAAGTCAGATAGTATACATGAAAACAAGTTTGAAATAATTGAAAATCAGATGAAGAGGGCGAATCTCAGGATACTGAATTTTCCTAAAACAAAGATGATGTCAGCAATTGACTTGTTTAAAAATAACCTTCAGAATAATTTGAAATATCCTGAAAAAGCCATCCCTGCTATATCAAAAATCTACTATATATCACAACAAATTCCATCACAAGAAAATGCTCCAGGACAAGAAGAACAAATAGATACAAGTTTGAATTTGACAGACTTTTTAGAGAAGTCTCAAGAAATGGATATTAGTACAAGATCAACTTTATTCATTCAATTTGTCTTTGTATCAGAGAGAGATGCAATAATGAGATCTTACTTCAAATACCAAATATCAAAAAGTTAAGTACTACGGTTTTCCTGTACAAATATTTTCTGATATTGCCAGAATTACACAGGAAAAAAGAAAAAAATTCTTAGCAATGAGGGAGGAAGCGATTACCAGAGGGGCAAAATACATATTGAGGTATCCATGTAAATGTTACTTTTTCATAATAATGCTAGATATGTGTTTGTGGCCCCAGAACAGTTACGTCAATATTTAGACACGCATTCTCAGTCCTGGTAATCCTATTCAATGGTGATGGATAAAATTAATAGGTAATCCCCTCATGGCATCAGCTTTTGTTTAGTTTGTTACTTTTGATCTGCTCTATATTTCATTGGCTCCCTGATTTCTTATATTGTATTAGATGTGGGAAAAATGTTTTACTTTAAAAAATATTCTTTTGGAAAATAGCAGGATATAATTGGATCTTTGTAATATTTCTGAAAATGGAGTTATTACTACTTGTTAAAAACCACATTGTATGAATGTTCTATTTTTTTGTTGAAAATGCAATAAAAATAAAATTATAAAAAATAAAAAAAAGAAGTGGAGTAATGTTTCTGGGGCTAGTGCTAGTTAATGGCGCTGAACTTTGGAGTTTGTGGTGTGAGGATCCTGTATGGGTTTTATGTGCAAAAACACAATTTTGCACAAAGTATGTTCTTTGCCCATAAAACATGATTTGTGCACATAATTATGTAAGATGACATTACATACAAATCTACAAATTTTGATGCATACAAATAGTACATTAGGCCTTAGCCACTCACATACAGATGAGATTAGTATAGCAGGTATATTAACATTTTGGTGTAAATAAAGTACATAGTATGCTGGATGAGTAATATATAGATGTCAATCAGGTAATAGCTATCTTATATTAACTTCAGCATTAATATAGACACTGATATATTATAGGAAAAAGAAGATTGTATATGCACAAAATGATTTGTGGGAATAACATATTTTCTGTTTATGCACACATTTTGTATTGGTGTACACCCCCTTTTTTTTTTTAAACTTCCAGCACATTAGCATACCATTACTTTACTCCACCAGGAGCTGACTTTTTGTATCGTGAGTAAAGAAAATATAAGCTACGTTTAGTGTCCATGTGTTACTCACTTATTGCATTAGGCTGTCAGTTTGAGTGAAAGTCATAATGTAGAGAGATAATGAGGGCAGGAACAGCTGTTTGGGATCAATTATATGTGGCCATTAGATGGCACCAGTAAGCTTTCCTAAAAATGAACTATGTACAATGCTGTTTTTAGGGCCAGTCCTTTCGATGCAAATCCCTGGTCTTCTGTGGAAGAAAGCCAAAGAAGGCAGGAATTTTCACCCTTTTTTGAGATGAACTAGATAGGGTGTCTTACAAAAACTGAAAATAACTAAACAATCTAACCCATACCATCTTGGACTGAAAGACTGAGATTTCTGAAATTGAGCAGCATTAGGCTTGGCTGGGAGACCTCCAGAGAGCCCTGAGCGCTGCAGGAGTTGATACTGAATCTGCTTTGAAACAATATTCTAAGATTGTGTGATGGTAATAATCTCATTGTTGATGTTAGTGTTTGGATCAAAGATTAAATAGAGCTGCCTGTTTGCTGTGTGGGCATTACTGATCCTAGAGCACTTCTCTCAAAGATAATGGGTGCTAATCCTAGGATAGCTAGTTTCCAATACAGGTTGACCTTTTGAAATTTGTCCTGTAAAAAGAATTAAATGGGTCTAGAAGAATATCCTCCCATTGTTCTTGCATATGTGCTTTGAATAGAAAGTTATATTTGTCAGCTGCAGCCCTTTTTCGATTACCGCATCCCAGATGCAGAGTCATGCATCTGGGGTGGGGTAATCTTAAAGAGCTGTATGTGACAGGGAGTGAAAGACTTCTGTGCATAGACAAAGTGAGGGATCTTGGAGTAATAGTGTCTGGCGATCTGAAGCTGGTGAAGCAATGTGACAAGGCAAAACTAAAGCCAGAAGAATGCTGGCCTGCATAGAGAAGAATAACCAGTAAGAAAAAGGAGGTGATAGTGCTCATATACAGGTCATTGGTGAGGCCTCACGGAGTTCTGTGTTCAGTTCTGGATCCTGTATTTCAAAAAGTAATAGGATGCAGGCAGTTCACAGAAGGGCAACCAAAATGGTTGGCGTTAGTATTGGTATTGTATATCCTAGACGAGAGGAGGTGCAGGGGAGATGATGTTCAGATACTTGAAGGGTTTTAATGATGTACAAACTTTGATTCTTTTCCGATGGAAAGGAAACAGTAGACCTAGGGGTCACAAAATGAAACTCCAGGGGGGGCAACTTAGAACCGTCAGGAAATATTTCTTCATGGAGAGAGTAGTGGATGCCTGGCATGCCTTTCCGGAAGAGGTAGTGAAGAAGAAAAACAATTAAGGAATTCAAACACTGTGGATCCCTAAAGGCTAGAGGATGGAAATAAAAGGGTGCATAGGGGCAATTTGCTGGTGCGATGGTTACTATCCTTAACTAATAAGCTTTGATGCTTTTGATGCAACTGGAACATCGTTCTCCACCTTGACAGCGGCAGTGGTGGTGGGTGCTTCTGATACACTGACAAAGGTCGGTTTCTATGGCCAAGTCCATAAGGAAAACAAGTCAAGCAGCACTGTCTAAATTTTCAAGAAGGCTCATCATCCAGTAAAAAATGTTTCTAGCAGTAAATTCTTTATGGGTTTTCATAAGGCTTGGGGAAAGCTGTGTGGCGCGGCAGCTGCTACCCTTAAGAGAACTATGGAGGTAACCTGCACAGTGTGGCAGATACTACCAAAGGATGCTTGCTGTGCAGACTGGATGGACCATTTGGTCCTTTTCTGCTGTCATTACTATGTTACTGTATGAATGCTCTGATTTTGTCGTTTAGACTACTGTAATGCATTTTACATAGGGGTTGTGGCAAATACAGTCTGACTTGCTTGTTCCTTATATACCATTATGAAAGCTTTGTTCTGCTGAAATGGATTTACTTGCTGTTCCTGTGTTTTCTATAAAAGCAGGTTTGCTTACCGGAAACTATGTTTTAAGTAGATAGCAGGATGAATTAGACATGATCTTAGGTGACGTCATCAGACACTGCTGGATGGATCTGTCTCTCCAAGCTAGTAGATCTTTGAGGTCTACTGAGCAAGTACAAGAGTTTCTGTGTGGGTGTTGCCCAAGTCTCCTCAGTTAGAGTAGGATAGTCTGCTGTCTAGGGAGGAGGGTGGGCATCTCATGTCCAATTCATCCTGCTATGTATGAAAAAAAGCAAGTTTGCTTAAGGTATTTTCCGTAGATAGATGAATTAGCCATGCTACCTGGGTATGTCCTCCATGCCACTAGGTGGCGGAGCTCTCTGTCTAGTAAAGTCTTTCAGCTAGGTGCTCCCTCTTGTATCTCCCCGGGTATGCCTGAGGCTTCTCAGTCTGTATCAAAGCAAGATAGAATGTTACAGCAGAAAAAACTGTCCGGGGAGGTGGACGGGTCAGCATGGCTAATTCATCTGCTATCTATGGAAAACACTGTTTACGGTAAACAAACTTGCTTTTTTCACGTAGATAAGCATCTGAATTAGCCATGCTGTCTGGGAGTCCCCAGCTGAAGTATTGAGCGAAGTAGAATTGCATTGTGTTTATTATTGTGCTCAATACTTGAATTGAGTACAGGTGGACAGTTCTTATAAAGGCATTTTATGTATAGAAGATGTGGTCTTCTGTAGGATAGTCCTGCCCATGCGCGCATCGTCTGCAGTCTGTTTGTCTGAACAGTAATGGGATGTGAAAGTATGCAGAGAGGACCACGTTGCCGCTTTACAGATGTCTATGAGAGGCACTTCATGGATGTGAGCGATCGACGTGGCCATTGCCCGAACCTGATACGCTTTAGGTATTGATGAAAGATGTACCGAATGTTTTTGGTAACAGAACTGTATGCAATTGGATATCCAGGAAGATAAAGTTCATTTTGTCACTGGAAGTACTGATGCATTTGGATTAAAGGAGAGGAAGAGTTGTGAGGGTCTGTTAGTCATGTGGGTGCACTATTTATAATAGGCAAGTGCACGTTTACAATCCAGAGTGTGTAGTTTTCGCTTGTTGTCATTGGCATGAGGTCATGGATAAAAGGTGGGTAATGTGATGGTTTGGTTTAAGTGAAAACTGGAAACCACCTTTGGCAGAAAACTTGGATGTGTACTTAATGTCAACTTGTCATGATAAAATTGTAGGTACGGCGGATAGTGAACTAAAGCCTGAAGCTCACTGACTCGTCTGGCTGATGTTAGTGCAGTCAAAAAGAGAACTTTCCAGGAAAGGTATCTAAGATGACAAGTGTCCATTGGTTCAAAGGGTGGTTGCATTAGTTGCTCTAGGACTACGTTGATGTCCCAAGGCACTGGCAGTTTTGTAATTGGGGGTGTAGTCGTAATACGCCTTTCATGAATCTGGATACGAGAGAGTGACAGGATATCAGCTCATTGTTTAAAGGAGTATGGTAAGCTGCTATAGCACTAAATGCACTCTCAGGAAGCCGTCACTAGGCCTTCTGTGTAGAGTAGATGAAGGTAGGAGAGAAGGTGTTCTGGTGGGCAGGTAAGTGGATCAATACCTGTCGTTGTGCACCAAGAAGCATAGTGGGACCATTTTCTTTGGTAGTTTATCCTAGTTGATAATTTTCTAGAGGAGACTAAGATGTCCTGAAATGGAGGAGCAATGTTCAAGTCTTCATTAGCGAGCCGCTCAATCTCCATGCCGTGAGGTGCAGGAAGGAATGTAGTGGGTGGAGGAGTGATCTGTTCTCTTGTGTAAATAGATGAGAATTGTTTCCCAGAAGAACAGGGTCCCTTATTGATAGCTGTATGAGATAGCTGTACCAGGGTTATCTTAGCCAGGCTGGTGCAATGAGAATCAACTGTGCTTTGTCTTCGATGCATCGTTGAACTGTGCGTGAAATTAGTGGTATTGGAGGAAACACATACAGTAGGCCTCGAGACCAGTCTATGAGGAAGGCGTCCGGAGCTAGCCGGGAAGCGCTTGGGTATACTGAACAGAAGGCTTCTACTTTTCTGTTGCATTCTGTCGCAAACAGATCGATGCAAGGGAGACCCCAAATGGAGACTATGTGATCCGTTGCCTCCTGATGTAGTTCCCATTTGTGGGGGTGAAATATTCTGCTCAATTTGTCTGCTCTGGAGTTGTTGATTCCTGGCAAGTAAGTTGCTTGGAGCTGGATGGATCTGTTGTGTGCCCATTCCAGGATCTGTATCGTTTCTCTGCACAGGTTCCAGGAACCTGTCCCTTGTTCTTTGTTTGTGTAAAATATTGTGACTTGATTGTGTGTGCGAATCATTATCGTTTGTCCTTTTAAGAAGTGTTCGAAGGCTCGAAGGGTGTTTCATACCACTTGGAGCTCTAATAGGTTTATATGTAGGTTTGCTCCATCGTGGACCATAATCCCTGAGTCTGAAGATGGTTTAGGTGAACTCCCCAGCCTGTGGGAGAGGCGTCTGGTGAGTACTACTTGATGTCGAGGCGGTCATAGAGGCGAACCCCTGGATAGTGTCGATGGAAGTAGCCACCAATGCAGATCTTTCTTCATGCTGATTGTTATGTTTACAGGGGTCGATAATGGATGCAGGAACTGAGTCCATTGATGCTTGAGGCCCCACTGAAGGCGGCACATATGTAAACGAGTGTGCGGAATTACATAAATGGAAGCTGCCATATGTCCCAAAATGGTCATAATTTGACGGACTGGGACAATTGTGATATGTAGAAGAGTTGACGACAGCATGCGAATAGCAAGTGCCCTTGGGTGCGGCAGGAATGCCTTGTTTTGAATGGTGTCTATATAGGCTCCGATGAACTGCAAGGTTTGCGTCGGTTGAAGGTTTGACTTCTCGTAGTTGATCAGGAGTCCTAGATTGTTGAGGCAAGAAATCATGCAAAGTAAGTTCTTGCGTAGGAGAGACTGGTTGGGTGCTACTAAGAGCCATTCGTCCAGGTAAGGAAATATTTGAATCCCTTAACGACGAAGGTGCGCCACCACTACTGCTAGACATTTGGTGAATACTCTGGGGGCAGAGGAGAGGCCAAATGGTAGGACTTTGTATTAGAAATGTCAGTTGTTCATTTGAAAACATAGGTAACACCAAGAATTGCCTTATTCACCTCTCTTGTTAATTACTATTTTTATTTATTGCTTCTGTTAAACCCTTGTTCTTTGTAAACCGATCCGATATGGTTATCACTATGAAGGTCGGTATAAAAAAGTGTTAAATAAATAAATAAATTGGGATGCAATGTTATGTGGGTGTATGCATCCTTCAAGTCCAGTGAACACATCCAATCTTTGGGTTGAAGGAAAGGTAGGATGGATTTGAGAGAAGTCATTTTGAATTTTTCTCTGTGAATATATTTGTTGAGTGCCCTCAGGTCTAGGATTGGTCGTAGACCCCCCGATTTCTAGGGAATGAGGAAGTATTGGGAATAGAAACCGATGCGCGGTGTCTTGGAAGGTAGTTCCTGAATGTAGTTTTGTTGGAGAAGAATGTTCACTTCCCTTAGGAGATGGTCTTTGTGTACTGCTCGATTTTTCTGTGGAACTAAGTGTGGTATACTTGATATTGATGTAAAATGGAGAGAATAACCTTCTTTTATTATTTTGAAAACCCATTGATCGGATGTGAAGGTGGACCATGTGTTATTGTTTTGAGGTGTTGAAGTGGATTCTTGGCAATGGCCACTCAATGGGGAGGAGTCCCGTGAGGAACCTCAGTACTAGGCTAGACTCTATACATGCAGACCTGAAGGCAACTCAGTAGAAGCAGTCCAGGGGTCCTCTGCAGAGGAGACCAGTCCCACGCTTAGGTAGCTGAAGGCAGTGCAGGGTAGTAGAGGCAGAACCCAGATGTAGACTCCAAGCGCTGAAGCTGAAGGTGAGACAGACTGAGAGTGTTAGTACTCACTGAGCAGTTGGCTGTATTAATGAAGATCCTGGCAGGCAGAAGCAGATCGGGTTTAGGGAATGCAGGCCCTCGAAGAGTGAGTACTTGGTTTCCCAGATGGGCACCTGAAAGAGACAAGAAGGGCCCCCGAGGAGCGGGTACCCAGGTTAGCGATGAATTACCCCGAAGGGCAGAGAGAGAGCTTCCAGCGGCCGCTGGGAAGCGGCAGAGCAGCTTAGACCGGAGCGAATCCAATCCAATCCTTGCTAACTCGATTTGTTAAACCAGGATGTGCTGATGTCACTCGGAGGGGATGCCCCCGAGGTTCCCGCCATGTCGTGGATAAAGATGTGGGAGGCATGCGCCTAAGGAGACCCTTAGGAGAAACATGGTGAACGCTGCTGCTGTTGCCGATCCAGGGACGCCGGAGAGAGCGGCATGAGGACACGGTGGCAGCCAGCTTCCCAAGGCTTGAGGAGAGAGAAGGAAGAAAGGTGAGGCACAGAGGTCGAAGTCGTCTGAGACCGATGGACACAACACTATGCTGGGAGGAATTGTGTTAATTGTCCTCCTACTGCCAATGTCAAAGCCAGTGGCGAAGATATCCTCAAAAAGATTGCTGAGGTTTTGCTGGTTGGGTTTCTGTTGTTGGTCGAGCTTGTCTAGGTGCTCTAGCCCTAGGACGTGAACCCTGTTGCTGGAAAGGTTGCTGTCGAGCCTGTTGGTATGGCTGTGGTCTATAGTATGAGTAAGGCTTGTAGCTGTGTTGGTAAGTTGGTTTTCTGTATGTTGGGTATTGTCTTTTGAACGATCCAGTTGGATGTGGAGTATGACAATACTGCCGTTTTCTGTTCCTTTAGTTTAGTCACAGTTTCAGTGAATCTGTCACCAAAGAGACTGACAGGTCGACATGGGAGGTTCGCAAGTTTATTATGGACGTCGTCCCTGATTGCGCTGGACCTCAGCCATGCCAAACGTCTTGCAGCTACAGCATTTGCTGAAGTTTTTGAAAACATCTCGAATCCTTCATATATTGACAGTAGTAGATGCTGTAAACCTTCTTCCATGTTATGGAATTCAGTTGGTAGTGCAGAATTTGTGGAGGCTTGAGATAGATAAGGTTTAAGACTTTACAATTTTTCAAAAAGGTACTGTGCTATAAAGAACTGATGGTTCTGAATTTTGGCGTTTATCTTGCTGGATTGGTATGAACGTTTTGCAAAGTCGTCCAATAACTTAGCATCTTTAGATGGTGGTTTATTGGCATGCAATCTGCCTTTTTCATTTTTTGCATTGCTGATTCAACAACAACTGACTGGTGTGGCAATTGAACGGTTTCATAATATGGAGAATCTCTCATTTGATATTTAATATCTGTCTTTCTTGAAGTGGTTGGAGTGGTGAGTGGTGTGTCCCATGACTTCTCCATAAGAGCGTTGAGTACCTGGTGTTGAGGTAGTGCAATTAGTTCGCTTGGAGTATCAAATATTTTCAAAATGCCCATCATTTCTTGTCTGGGATTGTGGAGATTTCTGGTCTCCACATTTAAGAGGAGACCTACTTTTTCTATAAACTGTGAGTAGGTCAAATCCTGCGGCAGGGATGCTGGTTCAGGTGGGACCTCAGCTGGATCTGAGGGGTATCCTGTTGAAGAGTCATCTGAGGAACTCTTCTAAGGGTGTCGACAGCTTCTTTGGTTGTTCTTTCGGTGATGGACCCGGAATGGATGGATCTTCCGGCACCACTGGAGTTTCCACTGGAGGAAGTGTGGAGGGCAGGTTTTGCCTTTGTAGTTCCATCGACTTTAAAAACTGCGATAGAATACCAGTTATTGTGTCATGGCTTGTGAAGCCAAGGTTGATCTACTGGTAATAGTAGCGTAGGAGGCACAGTGTCTAATGGGCTCTGTGGACGCACTAATGGTGAGCTTCCAGGGGAAGATGGAAGGCTATCTGACATATGAGGAGGAGACATGTCTCCTTCGGATTCAACTACGAGTAATGGAGACAGTTCCCTAGGCCATTTATGACCCGAGATATGTTTTTAGGAGCAGGGTGCTTTAATTGTGACAATGGTTTATATATTTGCGTTGGATGCGTCGGTTTATTTTTCCTTTGGGAATCTGCGTCGAATGCGTCGGTGCCTTCTCAACGCGACGCACCTTCGACGCACTGTGCTCTGTGCGTCAGTGCTCTGATGCGTTGGAGCTTCGGTGCTCTTTCGATGCGTCGTATTCTCGAAGTGTGTCAGAGCATCAGTGCTTCATATGCTGCTCCTTATCTCTGCTTCGGGAAGCTGTTGGCTTCGGTGAGGCGCACGGCCGCGACACCATCGACTGGGATGCCAGTGGTTGGTGTTCCACCTTCACGGAGCGGAAGGATGGAGGGCTGCCATCTCCAAAAAAAAAAAAAAACCAGGGGTGGGTAAGAGTATGGGGCAGGGGTGTGGCCTGCTTGTTACAGCGGTTGCTACCCCTAATTGAGCTGGATGTTCACTTGGATGCAGATACGGCGCTGCTCTCTACATTGGTGGTGGGGTGGAGGGGAATTAGGGCTGGAGGGTACTGGAAGCCAATAGTAACAGGTGGGAGAGAGAAAAAGGGAAAAAAAAAATGGATAAAGTGCATAGCTTGCTGGGCAGACTGGATGGGCCGTTTGGTCTTGTTCTGCCGTCATTTCTATGTTTCTTTCTATGTATCCTCCAATCCTTGCCCTTGTTTTTGAAGGGGCATTGGGTATGGGTGTTTTACCCTGGGGGGTTCCATCGAAGAAGCCCTTCTGTGGGAAGGTATCTTCTTTTTCCTCTTTGGTCCCGGAGCTGACCTAACAGAAGCCTCTGAAGGAGCATAGGAGCCAGATGGTGTTGATTTAAGTTGCTCTATTTGCGCTGGGAGGGGGATGGTCAGTGCCTAATATCCAATTAGCACACACCATGTCTCGTTAGTGCGTACTAACACAAAATACTAATTTTTATGAAATTTTGTCAATTTTTCTTTCATTTCATTGTGCTCCCGAAACAAGATGAAAGACAATTTTGTTGCCATTCTCTGTTTCATTTAAAATGAATGCACATCCCTAATGGTGTCTGCTTTTTGAAGACACTACTTCCTTGTGCATCATCTGCATCAATGATTCTTGATGCTTTGATTTGGGTGCACTTTTTTCGAGTCCAATGATCTTGATCACTACAGACTGGAAGTGTTTAGGTTTGTCCAATCTGGGTCTTCCCTATCTGAAAATTCAGCCCTGGACCCGAAGAGTAATAGTGACTGCGAAGCAGATCTGCATTTCCTGGTTACCTTCAGGGAGGCTTTCTTCGCTGCTCTGGTTCTTTGGGGGTGAGGAGACTTTTGTCTGTAGGCTGCACAATTTGGTTGGTCATGTTCTGGGCCTAGGCAGTTGTAGCATAGATTGTGCCCATCTGTTTTTGACATAAGACAGCCAAAGGGGCAGGCTTTAAATAAGTTGGTCATTTTTCAACATAACTGTAAACAAAATTTTTTTCTTTTTTTTTTGTAGTACTGAAAAGTACTGTTGAGGATTGCTTCAGGTAATGAGAAAAGGTTTTGGTTTTTTTTTTGTAACTGAGGAATTGGTCACAGAGAGACTCTAGTAATTGTCCATGTGATAGCTCAGATAAAAACAGACTGAGGAGACTCCGAACTAACGCCCGCATGGGAACTCCTACACATGCTCAGTAGGTCTCAAAGCTCTACTAGCTTGGAGAGACAGATCTATCCAATGCTGCCTGATGCCATCACCCACAGATCATGTCTTTCTCCCAGGACAAGCAGGATGTTAGTCCTCACATGTGGGTGACATCATCAGGATGAAACCCAATCACGGAACACTTTTGTCAAAGTTTCTAGAACTTTGACTGGCACACTGAGCATGCCCAGCATGCCCCTAAACCTGCATCCAGCAGGGGTCCCCCTTCAGTCTCTTTTTTTTTCTGCACAGCAGTAGCCTCGCGGATTCTTGGAGCTCTGTGAGAATTCCTCACAACTTTTCCTCATGGAAACTAACTTTAAAAATTTAAAACTTTTACCCCATCCCAGAGTCCCCCATCAACCGCTGATACCAGTCGACACTGGTAAGTTTACCTTGTCCCTCGCGGTCAGTTTCCTGGTGGTATTTTTTCCATTGGTGCCCGACGGCCACCGATCACGCGCCGCCTTTATTTTTCTAAAAAAATGGCTACCGGGTTCTGTAAATGTCCCGAGTACCTGAGGACGATGTCTATTACGGACCCTCACGATGTGTGTGTTTTATGTTTAGGCCCCATTTACGATGTCCAACAGTGCACTAACTGTGCCCAAGTGATGCCAAAAGGCTGCAGGGCCTGCTTGTGAAAGATAGAGCTTCTCTTTAAGCGAGTATCTCCATCTACTCCAGCTAAAACAACACCGAGTCGTAAGTCCTCATTGACTCCGTCGCCATCGAAGTCTCAGCAACATCGAGTCATAGATGACCTTCCTTCGCCATCTTCCGTACATTTGAAGGCATCGTCATCTTCCTCGGTGCCCGAAAAGATCCGGATGGAGCATTGAGAGAAGTACCATCATAATCATCGATGAGACATCTCTGCCGATGCTTCCACCAGCAAGACATCGGCATAGACAGAACCACCGATGAAGTCCCGGGGAGAAGGGGCCCCATCCACTTCTGGACCCGGGACATCAAGGCATTCCCCATTGGCACCGGTGCTGGGAGCAGAGACTCCACTAATACATGTAGACCCTCTGGAAACACCTTCTGAGCCTCCACCCCAGTAGCTGTGCCACCGATGCCAGCTGCTAGGGCAGAATTGGACAGGATAGTCCAAGAGGCGGTTCTCCAAGCTCTTTGAGGATTCCAATCTCCACCGGCACCGGCGCTCATGCCAGTACTCGATCCGATGCCTACCATGCTGGCTCCGCTGCTTGACTGTCTCGATGTTCTGATCAGTGCTTTGCCATCGGCACCGCTTCCTGTCGTGCCATCGGCACTTCCGAGACCACCGATACCGATTCCATTATCCTCGGATGAAGATCAGGTTTTATCGATGCCGGAGCCGATTCCAGGACCATTGGGTCTCCTGCCACCCCAACGTCCATCAAAAACACTGATGCCATCGATGCCTTCACCGCCTCCATCGATGCCTCCATCCTTTCCATCGGTGCCACTTTCAGATCCAGCTGGATTTGGACTACTATCTCCATATAAACACCCTCAAGGTGCTGGAGATGCACCTTATGATCCATGGGGTGATGATTCCTCCGACACTCAAGACTCGGATGAGATCCTGTCAGAGCCTTCACTCCCAGAAGAACGCCGCTGCTCCCCTCCTGAAGATCTTACATTTGCTACCTTCATCAAGGAGATTGCTGAAACCATCCCTTCCAGTTACAAACGGAGGAGGATGCCAGGCACAAAATGCTAGAGATGTTACAATTTGTCGATGCACCTAAAGAGGTTATGGCAGTTCCAATTCATGAGGTGCTCCTTGATCTGCTACAATGCAACTGGGAACACCCAGGCACAGTTCCACCAGTAAATAGAAAAACTACTTAGTTCATTCTGCTCCGGGGTTTCAAAAAAGCCAACTTCCCCACCAATCTGTCATTGTTGACTCTGCTCAGAAAAGGTTCAAAAAATCTCGACCTCATACTTCTACCCCTCCAGCTAAAGAACAAAAGTCCTTGGACGCCTTTGGACGTAGGGTTTTCCAAGACTCCATGCTGATGGCACGGATAGCTGCTTATCAGCTTTATATGACGCAATACTCCAGGAACCTTTGGAAAAAGGTCTAGGAATTTTCTGAAAGCCTACCGGATGAGTATCAAGAAGGCCTGAATTCCATCCTTCAGAAAGGGCTTGATGCTGGAAAGCATGAAGTAAGGACAGCATATGATGTTTTTGACACTGCCTCAAGAGTGTCAGCAGCAGGTATAAGCGCCAGGCGTTGGGCATGGTTCAAATCATCTGACTTACGCCAGGAGGTCCAAGAGAGACTTTCAGACCTTCCATGTACCGGGGACAATTTGTTTGGCGACAAAATTCAGGAGACTGTTACATAATTAAAAGACCATCATGATACCTTGCGTCAGCTCTCCTTTCTCCCCTCGGAGTTTCCACCTACAGCCAAGAGGTCTTTCAGATGTGATCCTAGAAAAGTTTCCTATAAACCACGTCAGTACTTTCCACCTTCGTCCTGTGCTCGACAGGCCAGACCATCCAAAAGAGGCCAGCCTTGACAACCCAGGGCTCCAAAAGCCCAACCAGCCCCATAGCCTGGTCCTGCTTCGAGTTTTTGACTCCTTTCTACAGAGCAGAAGCCAACCTCCAATTTCCACCATTCCTGTAGGAGGCCGCTTGTGCCTTTTCCACAACATATGGCGTACAATTACTATGGACCAATGGGTCCTGTCTGTGGTCAACCAGGGTTACCGTCTAAACTTCCTCACCCTACCACTGAACACCTCTCCTTGCCTGGCGGTAGCTTCCATCAATCACTCTCCACTTCTCGAGACAGAGTTCTTGACTCTTCTACACTCCAACGCAGTGGAACTGGTGCCTCGACTGCAGTGGGGTCAGGGGTTCTACTCTCGGTATTTCCTAATATGAAAAAAATCAGGACACATTCATTCTATCCTAGAGCTGCGTGCCCTAAACAAACACCTATGCAGAGAAAAGTTCAGAATGGTAATCCTGGGCACCATGCTTCCTCTTCTACAACAGGGAGATTGGCTCTGCTCTCTAGACCTCCAGGAGGCCTTTGCCCACATTGCCATATACCCTCCTCATGGAAAATATCTCAGGTTTGTAGTAGGCCACCATCATTACCAGTACCTGGTGCTACCATTCGGACTAGCATCAGCACCCCGGGTATTTACAAAATGCCTCGCAGTCGTCGCAGCTCATCTCCGACAGAACAACGTGCACGTTTATCCATATCTAGACAATTGGCTCATCAGGGGCCCATCCCGGCAGGAAGTGCTTCACTCTCTCCATTTCACCATCAGCCTACTACAATCCTTAGGATTCCTAATCAATTTCCCCAAATCACATCTGTCTCCTTCACGCACCCTTTCGTTCATAGGAGCAGATCTAAACACTATCCATGCCAAAGCGTTCCTCCCAAACGACCGAGCACGTTCATTAACAACCTTGGCCAAAGCGGTGCAGACGCGTCAAACAACCACAGCTCGTCATCTGCTAATCCTCTTGGGTCACATGGCGTCCACAGTTCATGTCACTCCAATGGCTTGACTAGCCATGAGGATAACATAGTGGCTTTAAAGTCCCAGTAGTCCCAGTCAAGTCAATCCATGTCCCACATTGTCCAAGTCACCAGCCAGCTACGTCTCTCACTAGCTTGGTGGACAAGGGGGCCCAGTCTTCAGACAGGACTACCCTTCCAATCTCCAGAACCTCAAATTACTCTAACAACAGATGCATCCACTCTGGGTTGGGGAGCACATGTCAACAACCTCCAAACCCAGGGAACCTGGTCCAAACAAGAAGCGAAGCACCAGGTACATTTCCTGGAGCTTCGGGCAATTTGATATGCCCTACTGGCCTTTCGGGATTGCCTCTCCAACAAGGTAATCTTAATTCAGACCAACAACCAGGTAACAATGTGATACCTCAACAAGCAAGGGGGGCACAGGCTCCTTCCTTCTATGCCAGGAAGTGGCATAGATCTGGGCCTGGGCTCTGTCCCACTCCATGCTACTAAGAGCGACATACCTGGCAGGCATGGACAATGTGATAGTGGACAATCTCAGCCGGACCTTTCATCCCCACGAATGGTCCCTGGACCCCACTGTAACAAACAAAATTTTCCACCAGTGGGGCCGCCCGCAGATAGACCTCTTTGCATCAGTTCACAACCACAAAGTGGACAACGTCTGCTCCCTACACCGCAGCCACAACACACCACCACGAGATGCCTTCGCCCACTCATGGACAACGGGTCTTCTATATGCCTATCCTCCACTTCCACTCATCAGCAAGACTCTCGTGAAGTTATGGCTGGACAGAGGCATAATGATCCTCATAGCCCCTCACTGGCCACGTCAGGTTTGGTTCCCCATCCTCCGTGAACTTTCAGTCCAGCAACCAATTCGCCTGGGCACAGATCCACACCTGATAACGCAGAACAGCGGCCTGTTGCGTCATCCGAACCTTCACGCCCTGTCTCTGATAGCTTGGATGTTGAAAGGTTGATCCTACTCTCTCTCAACCTCTCTGACAGTGTGTCCCAGGTCCTTGTAGCTTCACAAAAGCCTTCTACTAGGAGATTGTATCGTTCCAAATGGAAAAGATTCTCCATATGGTGCACTACTAAGGAAATAGATCCTTTTCCTGCCCTATTCCAAAGTTCCTGGACTACCTCTGGTATCTCTTGGAAGCTGGCCTGTAGACCTCCTCCATCCGTGTACATATCAGCACCATTTCAGCTTACCACAAAGGTATAGGAGATGCCCCAATCTCGGTGCAACCCCTGGTTGGGCGCTTTATGAGACGATTACTTCAACTGAAGCCCCCTTTGCGTCCTCCAGTACCAATGTGGGACCTTAATGTTGTTCTAGCACAGCTCATGTGACCGCCATTCGAGCCGCTGCATTCCTGCTAGCTTCGACACCTCACTTGGAAAGTGATCTTCTTAGTTGCTATAACATTGGCTCACAGGGTCAGTGAACTACAGGCACTGGTAACATACCCACCATATACCAGATTACTTCAAGATCATGTGGTACTCCACACACACCCTAAATTCTTACCAAAAGTAGTTTCTGATTTCCACTTGAATCAGTCAATAATACTTCCCACCTTTTTTCCAAAGCCTCACAACCAGGTGAGCGGGCTCTGCATTCCTTGGACTGTAAACGTGCTCTTGCTTTTTATTTAGACCGCACTGCAGCCTATAGGAAGTCCACCCAACTGTTTGTCTCCTTTGATAAAAACAAATTGGGAGCTTCGGTAGGCAAGCAGACTCTGTCCACCTGGCTGGCGGACTGTATCTCCTTCTGCTACCAACAAGCAGGCCTTCCGCTACAAGAACACGTGAGAGCGCATTCAGTAAGTGCTATGGCAATGTTAGTAGCACACCTATGTTCTGTACCTCTTGCTGACATCTGCAAAGCTGCAACATGGAGTTCTCTTCATTCTTTTGCAGCTCATTATTGTCTCGACAAGGCTGGCAGGCAAGATTCCATCTTCAGTCAGTCTGTCCTGCTATTACGTTCATGGACCCTTGGGCCGGCTAGAGGATGATGATGAAGCGGTGGGAGGGACTGACTGCGGAGTTGTAGCCGGGAGGCGGACTTGTAGAAGAGATCTGATGGAAGAAGCAGAGGTCCGAGGAAGTCTTCACCACAGGAAGCCCGTGGTCGTCCCCCCCCCCCCCCCCCCCCCCCCCGGAGGAGCCAGTGAGGACCTGAGCCGCTTGGACTTAGGCGCAAGGAAGAAGTTGGAGCCGGGAGACCAACAGGACGTTCACCACTGGAAGCCTGTGGTCCCCCCCAGGAGGAGCCAGTGAGGACCCGAGCCACTTGGACTTAGGAGCGGTCTCCGAAGGACGAGGAGATAGAAGTACTGTAATTCAGACGGGATGAAGAGAAGCCAGCAGTCAGGTCAGGCCAAGGGTCAGGGCAGGCAGCGGACAGCAGAAGCTAAGGACGAGCCAGAGTCAGGAACCAGGAAGAAAATCGGAATCGAAGTCAGCAGCAAGCTGGGGTCAGAAGCCAGGAAGACAATCCAAAGTCGAAGTCAGAAGACAAGCCGGGGTCAGAAGCCAGGAAGACAATCCAAAGTCGAAGTCAGAAGACAAGCCGGGGTCAGAAGCCAGGAAGATGCAGGAACAAGGACAGGACAGCAACTAAGCGACTCAGAAGAGTGGACCCTCGTTGCAAGGCAAGGGAGAAGACTGCCAAGCAAGTTTAAATACTGGCAGCATCTGACGTCACTGGAGCTGTCCTTTCCTGCGCTGGTCCCTTTAAATTATTGAGCCCCTGCGCGTGCGCGCCTAGGGGGGCAGGGCCAAGTGCCGAATGTCGGCAGTGTCTTGGTGAGAGAGGCCGCGGGAAGGGCCTAGCGAGGCCTGGATGGAACACCGCGGTCCCCGGAGCGGCTTGGGGTAAGTGAGGGGGCCGGCCGCGGACCTCTGCGGTCTGGATCGCAACACCTGCGTAATCTGTTTCCAGTTTAATAACCCAACTTCCTTCCAGCGACCCACTGTGACATTCAGGCTGCCCTCCTAACCAAAACCACCCCAGTTGTTGTGCCTATTGCACGTCGGGTGTTTTGGCTTATTATATTCGGGCATCCTGTAGCTCGCTACTCACCCACATGTGAGGACTACCATCCTGTTTGTCCTGGGAGAAAGCAGAGTTGCTTACCTGTAACAGGAGTTCTCCCAGGATAGCAGGATGTTAGTCCTCACGAAACCCGCCCGCCACTCCGCGGAGTTGGGTTCGCGTACGTTTTCTTATTTTATTTTTGTTCATACTTTTTACTACAAACGAGACTGAAGGGGAACCCCTGTTGGATGCAGGGTTAGGGGCATGCTGGGCATGCTCAGTGTGCCAGTCAAAGTTCTAGAAACGTTGACAAAATTGTTCCATGATTGGGCCCCATCCTGATGATGTCACCTACATGTGAGGTCTAACATCCTGCTGTCCTGGGAGAACAACTGTTACAGGTAAGCAACTCTGCTAATTCAGCTCTGCTTATCGATGGAAAATGATATAACTAAATGCTGAGCACAGAGTAGTCTTACTTGGCTGCTTCCCTCTTCAATTCACTGCCCTTTGAACTCAGACAGGAGATGCCTTATCTAAGATTTTGGAAAGGAGTAAAGACTTGCCTTCTTTGGTGCTCAGATAAGTAGCGTTTAGATTTGATTCCTTTTTCTGCGTTTTTGTGTTGGTTATAGTATTTTTAATATAGTATTTTTGTTTTTATTTATTGACATATATTGTTATACTTTCTAGTTATAAAATGCTGATATTTTATTATTCTGTATTTTTTAGTTGTGAAAACTGCCTTGAGTTTTTCCTGAAAGGCAGTTAATCTTATTTATTAAATTAAACTAAAGGGCTACACAGGTGCACTAACAGATGAACTTTAAAAGCTCAATGCACGCCAAAGCCAGGAGATATATGAATATGTTGGGCCAGTGCGCACTGAGCGGATTTTAAAAGCCGACCTAGTATATGCGTATCTCCTGCTGTGCGCACAAATGAAAAGTTCCAAAAATAGGGTGGAGTCTGGGCGGGGCATGGGTGTTCCTGAATTTAAATTTCAAATTAGTGCGTAAATACACATACAGGTGCGCGCCGGGGTCCCCTGCTGCGTAACTTTAAGTCTGCTATGGAAGACATGTAAGTAATAAAATATAAATACATTGGCAGGGTTTTAAGAATCAGGGCTAACTGGAGAAAGGAGGCTATTAAACTAAGGGGGATTGTAAGTCCTATCCCTTACCTAGGCAAACTGAGAAAAGTGGCAAATGCGTTGGCGCACATGCATATGTGGAAGAAGTGGAATTTGCACACATAGGTGTGCGTCCACTTAAAATTGTATGCACATGTGTACACAGTCAGGCTATTTTCTAACATGCGCACATAAACATGTAAGTTATAAAATGGCCACGTCCCTGGGTGCAGGCCAACGAATGCTTGCACATGTGAGCCTGCACGCCAGTTTAAAAGTTACCATCGGGTTATATACAGTTGTATGTGAAAGTTCAGGCATCCCTGGTCAAATTGTATGTTTCAATAAATAACTGAATGAACAAAACTGATATAACCACTACACAGTACAACGTTAAACATGACATCTTTCTGCAATTTTTAATGCAAAATTACTATTTGTTGATTTTAACAGATTGGAAATAATAAAACAATGAATATAGTATATGCAAAAGTTTGGATATCCTTCCAGTTGATTCATTACTACTTAAAAAAAAAAAGTTTTTAAAGGCCCAAAAAGTTGATTGAATTGTTAGGTCTTCAGTTAGTCAGGTGAAGATAATTCCATGGTTGAACAAATACACTTTTAACCTCTGAGGTTGTGATTGTTCTGTCTATTTTCAATAAGTAGGGGCTTCTCTAAGCTGCAGCTGCCTGAGCATTTGAAAATGAAGCCCATTCACACTTACAAAATTGGGGGGGGGGGGGGGGGGGCTATAAAAAAATAAAATTTCTAAATGCTTCCAGTTAGCAAATTCAACTATCAGAAGCATTGTTAAGAAATGGAAGTTGCATGGAACTATTAACATAAGATCTTGAAAACCAAGAAAAATCTCTGAAAACTGATCAGATCTGCAAAACGGAACCTACAGATCTCTGCAAGCAACCTGCTGAATCATTTGGCTGAATCTGCATATTTTTCCACACGTGCATAGTACAGTGTTGCTTACAACAGTGATCTGCATGGGAAAGTTTTCCAGAAAGAAACCTTTTCTATGACCTCATCACAAAAATCATTGTCTAAGCATGCAAAACACAAGCTTAAGCCTTTTTGGAAGCAAGTACTTTAGACTGAAGAAATGAAAATTGAACTATTCAGCTACAGCCACACAAGATACTGTAACTTACATAGCTTAACAATGTTTGACAGTTGAAATTATTAGCGGGAAGCATTTAGAAATTATTTTATAGCCATCCTTTATTTTTAAAAATAAATTACAGTGCCTTCATTTTCAATTGCTCAGACTACTGCTTAGAGTAGCTCATGATTATTGAAAATAGATTGAATATCAATCACAACCTCAGAGGTAAGAATGGTTAGAGTTTTGAATTCCAAGAAGACAGGTGGTAATCCGAAGGAACTGTATGCAATAGGGGGTGAAGTGCTGCTGTGCACGGAACAGGAGAGACCTTGGGGTGATAGTGTCTAGCGATGGAGAAGCGATGTGACAAGGCAATAGCTAAAGCTAGAAGTATGCTGGGCTGCATAAAGAGAGGAATATCGAGTTAAAAAAAAAAAAAAAGGAAGTGATAATCGCCTTGTACAGGTGCTTGGTAAGGCCTCACCTGGAGTACTGTGTTCAGTTCTGAAGACCGTATCTCAAAAGGGACAGAGACAGGTTGGAGGCTGTCCAGAGAAGGGCAACCAAAATGGTGAGAGGTCTTCATCAAGTGACTTATGAGGAGAGGTTGAAAGTCCTAAATATGTATACCCTGGAGAAGAGGAGGAGCAGCGGAGATATGATACAAACCTGAAAGTTTTTAATGATGCACTATCAACAACAAACCTTTTCCGCTGGACTGAATCCAATAGAACTAGGGGGTCACAAAATGAAACTCCAGGGAGGACGACTCAGAAGCAATGTCAGGAAATATTTCTTCACAGAGAAGGGTGGTGGATGCCTGGAATGCCCTGCCGGAGGAGGTGGTGAAGTCAAAAATGGTGCAAGATTTCAAAAGGGCATGGGATAAATACTGTGGATCCCTAAAGGCAAGGGGGAGGAGAATGAAGTAAAGCATGGGGGGTATCTTGCTGGTGTGGCAGATACTACCTTTAGCAAATAGACTTCAAAATGTGAGGCAATTCCATCATTGCTCGCTGCTTTAATGGCAGGGAGAAAAGAGGAAAGGATGAATTAGATTCAGACAGCAACCAACAAAGACATGAACTGTAGGGTCTGGAAAAACACATGAGCATGGGGTAACTTGCTTGATGCGGCAGTTAGTATCCTTAACCAAAAGCCCGATACAATACTTTTGATGCAACTCCAACATTGCACATTGCTCTCTGATTCAAAGGTAGGTGGGGGAGGGAAATTGGTCTCAAACAGTAACCAACAAGAGCCCTGACCTTGGCGGTCTGAGAAGCCAATAGGTATGGGAAACTGATAACTTTGGGCGCTTGCTGGGCAGACTAGATGGCCGTAGGGTCCTTTCCTGCTATCACTTTCTAATCTAATGTGGAAAAATTTCAAATTGTGAAGGAGAGATGGTTACAGCTATAGATGAATTGAGATCACTTGGGGTCATGCTAAATTCTAGCTGGTCACTGGATAGTCATATCAATGCAGTTCTCCGAACAGCATGTGGACACTTACGAATAGTGAGGCAATTAAAATTTTGTAAAAATCTTTTAGGCACTAAATTTGGTGGTTTATGTTCTAGTGGTCTCAGTCTTAGATTATTGCAACATCATCTACTGGGGTCTTCCAAATAATGTGATCCAGAAGCTTCAAGTATTGCAAAATACGGCCACTAGAATCATTATGGGCTGATCTAGCGGGAATCAGCTGCACCTCTTCTGTTGAAGTTGCATTGACTTCAGTGAAGCTGCAATGTAAATTTAAGCTTCTGGTTTTCACGTAGATAAGCAGGATGAATTAGCCATGCTGTCTGGGACGTCCTCCCGTCCTGTAGGTGGTGGAGTCTTGCTGTAGTGTGTGCCTGTTTGGCCCCTCCCTCTCCCCTCTGCAGAGTCTCCTCAGTCCGTTTTTTTTTCCGCGAGCTTGTCGGCATGCAGAGCTCTTGGTCTCCTCGAGCTTTTTTCTGAGAGAAAAGTTTGATTTCAAAAAAAGAAGTTTCTGACTGTATTATATGTACTCCAGTTTATATATTCTTGATTGCAGTACTCTCAGTCGGGGTGGGGGTTTAATATTGTATTGATAACTTGTTGGTTGTCTAGTGCCTCACTGTTTGTATATTTAACATGTGAAGACCAATAAAAATTGTCAATCAAAAAAAAAAAAAAAGAAGTTTCTTCAGATTAAAACTCTGTACAGTAGTTAGGCTTAACTACTTGTGAAGGAATTCGTCGAATTCTTACCAAAATGCCTCGTCCAGGCTTTAAATTTTGCAGCTGTGGAAAGTTCATGTCAGTCACCGACGGGCATGTATCTTGTTACATATGTCTGGGGCCCCAACATGATCAATCAACATGTGCTGACTGTGGACGGATGTCCCCCAGAGCACAAAGATAGAGAGCAGCTAAGATTGAAGATTCGAGAAGAGCTGCGTCAGGATCTTATGCCCCCTCGGAGGAGTTGGCAAGATCTTCTCCAGCGCCCCCTCGTGCGTCAGAAGGAGTTGGTTCTGTTACGATCCCCCCTGTTGCTGCGCTACAGGAGGTATCTCACCTTCCACTGGAGGCCGCTTCGAAGCCAGGGCCTTGCCTGTGTACCATCCAGGATTTGCTCCAGGGCCTGGGAGGCCTAGCTGTTCCTGAAGCCTGCCTGTGGCTTGCTTGGCTGTGTTTGGACTTCCTGGTTCAGCCACGCCCTTCTTCCTAGGGGCCGGCCTGCAGCTCTCCACCTCAGTTAGAGGGGCGGTCCAGGTGAACTCCTCCCAGGGAGTTGCCCGCATACAGCAGTATAAAAGGACTTTCTCTTCACTTCCTGTTTGCCTTGGATTGGGGTTCACAGTTGTCTGTGTCTTCAAACCAGTCCAGGTCCTCCGTGGTCTCGCTTGTCTTGACGGCTCCCTGTCCTGTCTCTGCCTGTTGCCTTGATGTCTGTTCCGGATGTTCCTGATGTTTGTTCCTGTTCCAGTTCCTGATGTTCCTACCTGCTTTAGGCTGCCAGGAGTGCAGCAACCCACCGCTTCCTCTTCCCTGTGCTCGTCCCGCTCCTGCGCTTGTAGGACAGGGTGGTCCGTGATCAGTCCAGCCGTGCTAGCTGTGTAGGGCGCCCTGAGTGACAGTGCCATTGTCCTTTTGCCCAAGTTCCTGTCTCGTCCATGATGTCTTGCTTCAGCCCTCGTCTATGATGTCTCGCTTCAGCCCTCGTCTCTGATGTCTCGCTTCAGCCCTCGTCTCTGATGTCTTTGCTTCAGCCCTCGTCTCTGATGTCTTCTGTGTACTAAGCACTCTGTCTGCCCTCGTCCTCTGTCCAGCCTGCCGCCCTATGCCGTTACCCAGCGGCAGGTCCGAAAGGGCTTGGAACAGTCGGAGGACCGTTCATCAATCAACATTGCGTTGTTGGTTGCCATGGGCGTGCAGGTCCGGCTGAGGGTCAGACTCTATTCCTTATTCCTGCTTCAGTACCTGCCTGGCTCTCCATGCTTGCATCAGCTCACCTCCCACGGTGTGGCTTGGGGCTCCTCCCTGGGTCTTGCCGTGGCTCAAGGGCTTACTCTACCTGCTCCAGAGGCGACCGCGCTCCTCGCGCCTGCAACAGTGCCCGAAGGTCTCCTAACCCTCAGCCCATCAGCGGCGTGGTGGACGCGCTCGTAACAGGTTCGGCTGCGAGCGGCTTTGGTGGGCCATTTGGCGTTGACTGCACCGGTTAAAAAGTTACCATCGACGCAGATACACGGAGCTGGTGACTCAGCAACTGCATCGAAAAAAGCAGCTGTGTTGATCTGCGTCGGTGCATCAACTGGCACCAATGCATCATCACCGGCGCAGGAAAGACAACCCATGCTTCGGGATCGAAGCAGGGCCATTCAGCATCGACGCTTTGCGGAATCTATGCATCATAAGAAGACACTGTGCCCGACTCCACCTACGCACAAGAGTCAGAAACCACCCAAGAAGCATGTCTCTGGACATAAGAAGTGAAGGGAGCCATCTCCCCTTCTCATTATAGATGAAGATCCTCTTTCTTCTCCTCCTGCTCCATCCTCATCATCTGAACATGAAGAACCCTTGCTTAAGAAACTTCGCAAGTCGTCTTCAGGGGGTGAATAGCCTGCTAAACAACACCATATTCAGCTAAGAGAAACACCACCCACTGCATCATCTCAGGGGGCTTTAGCATCACAGGTGATGTCACAGATATCCTTGATTTTAGCAAAATTTTTTTTATCAACAATTGCTAATCAAGAACAGCCTGAACCAGAACCATTATCTGAGGCCCCACTATCGCCTTCTGGAAGTCCCATCCCTGGTCCAGCTCCAGCTCCAACATCACCTATCACCTGTATCATCATCTCCCGGTTCTTCTACAGGGACCCTCCAGAAGACCAGCCGGAACCAGTATCACCTCCCGAGACTTTAACCTATTCCAAATTCCTCGAGAGAGTAGGACAAACTCTTAATATTGAAACAAAAAAAACTACCAGATCCTAGAGTGGACGTTCTGGGGCTGCTGAAGGTATTTGAGACTCCTGCTGAGCCGTTCGCGCTTCCATCCCACAAAGTGCTGGATGCCTTGATGAAAAGGGCCTGGGAGACACCTCTTACTGGACAATCAACTTCCAGGAAGTCTGAGTTAAATATAGGATGCGTCAATCTTCCTATTATTCCCATGTCCAATTACCTCACTCATCTGTTGTTGTAGAATCAGTGATGCAGAAAATCCACAAATCCAGATTACATTCCAATACCCCACCTGGACGTGAGTCTGGATGACTTTGGGGAAATGAGCATATCAGTCAGGTATGCTCAATGCCAAAATACAGCAGCATCAATATGCTATCACGCAATACTTATTTCAATGTTTGCAAGACTTGAAACCTAAGCTGCAGGTCAGATCCCCTGACCAGCACCTGCCCGATGAATTCCAACACATAGAGGAGGGATTGCGGCATCTGATCCACACAATATATGAGGGCTTTGAAACGTCTGCGAAACCTACTGCAAATGCCATCGCAGCTAGAAGAATGGCATGGCTAAGAGCCAGCGCAATAAGAGAAAATGTTCAAGAGAAATTGGTCAATCTCTCTTGCTTGCTAGATAACTTATTTGGTGACCATTTCAAAGAAATGGTTTTGCAACTAAAGGAGAAGAAATTGGTGGTCCAGTCACTGACTTCTCCATCGCCATTTACATACAGTAGAGGATACTACTCAGGATATAGAAAACCACAGTTTCAATGCCGCCCCTTTAGGCCTTATCCTCCCTCTAGGCCTTTTTACTACCCCTCATCATGCCCTCAAACTTCCCAGCTTCAGATGCCTAGGCAATGGCAGAGGACCCCAAAGCCTAGGACTCCTCAGGAGCAGAATCCTCCCAAACCTTCTCAAAGTTTTTATGTTTAACGATTTCTATTGCTTTTCAAACACAACAGTTAAATGGATATAACAAGCTGGGCACTGGTGTCCTTCAGTGCCCAACATCACAGAGCAAACAAAATCTCCAAGCAAAGATTCCATGTCACAATCAAGCACCCCCTTCCTTCCCCCTCCCCCCCAAACCCTCCCGCCCATACCAATAAGACATTCCACACCACTGCTACCATCATCAGTCGGAGGCAGGCTGATCCAATTCTTACCTGCATGGAACGCCATCACAACCGACCTCTGGGTATTAAAGATTATAAAGGAGGGCTACTCCTTAAACTTCCAAACATAGAAACATAGAAATGATGGCAGACGAAGATCAAATGGCCCATCCAGTCTGCCCACCAAGCTTTCACACTTGGTTTTTTTTTCATTCTTAACTGTTACTCTTTGGCCCTTAGTAACCCTTTTGGTTCCAATTCCCTACCACCCCCGCCATTAATGTAGAGAGCAAACCCTTCATATTACACCACATTTAGTATGCAAAAGGGAACAACACATACATTCTCAATAAATGCACTTGGAGATCAACAACCTACAACAACACTGCATCCACGAACTACCTGTGTCTCACCATCACACAGGATATTCCCAATGCTTCCTCATTCCGAAGAAATCAGGAGAGTTCCATCCTATGCTAGATCTCAGGGAACTCAACAAACATCTTACGATGGAGAAGTTCAAGATGACATCACTCAAAACCATCCTACCCTTTATCCAACCCAGAGACTGGATGTGTTCCTTAGATCTCAAGGATGCATATTCACACATACCGATGCACAAAGCCTCCTGGTGGTACCTTTGCTTCACGGCGATGGATTGTCATTTCCAATACAAGGTACTTCCTTTTGGCCTCTCCTCGGCTCCCAGAGTATTCACAAAATGCCTAGCGGTAGCGGTGGCTCACCTACGTCGCCAGAGTATCCAAATATTTCCCTATCTAGACGACTGGCTTCTGGTAGCACCCAGCCCCTCTATTCTTCACACCAATCTCCTCACAGCCATTCGTTGTTTGGAAACATTGGGCCTACTAATCAATTACGAGAAGTTGAATCTGCACCCCACGCAAGCATTGCAATTCATTGGAGCCCACATTGGCACTTTATAAGACAGGGCTTTCCTTCCCATTCCAAGGGCAATTGCTCTAAGAACTCTCACTCAAACGCTGAAACATTCGGCCACAGTTCCTGCTCGTCATGTACTGAAACTTCTTGGTTATATGGCTGCAGCTATCTATGTAGTTCCCCACACACGACTGCACATGAGGCGTCTTCAGTGGGGTTTGAAAACACAATGGAAAAATTATCCAACTGCCTCTCTGCCCCTGTTTCCATTACAAGCAGCATGAAGCGGGATTTAGACTGGTGGTACCAACAGCCCTCAGCATAGGAGCTCCCCTATGTCCACCGATGCATCAAGTCATACTCACCACCGACGCCTCAACGAAGGGCTGGGGAGCTCACCTCTCTCGCCTTCAAACATAAGGCCTCTGGTCCAACTGGGAAAGTGCACAACAGATAATCTGCTGGAACTATGAGCAATCCAGAATGCTCTTCGAGCTTTTCAACTCACTCTCAGAGGAACAACAGTAATGATCCACACAGACAATCAAGTGGCAATGTTCTATATAAACAAAGAAGGAGGGTCCGGTTCTTAGACTCTATGCAAGGAAGCGGTATCAATACTAGAATGGGCAACCACCAACTCCATTACCCTTCAGGCCACCTACCATAGACAACACCAGGGCAGACAAGCTGAGCAGAATTTTTCATCCCCACGAATGGGAGCTCCAGCAAGAAACAGCACTAAAACTCTTCCAAACCTGGGGCTGGCCTCGCATCAATATTTTTGCCACAGAACAAAACTGCAAAGTTCAGACCTTCTGCTCAACATACCCAAGTGCGCGACGGATAACACAAGACGCGTTTCTCATGGATTGATCAGAAGGCCTACTATATGCCTTTCCCCCAATACTACTAATTTCTCGCACAGTGCAGGAATGCATCCGGGACAATGCGGATCTCATCCTAATAGCTCCAGCATGGCCCAGACAACCATGGTACGCATACCTCCTTCATCTATCAGTGGGCGCTCCAATTCAACTAGGAAGCAGCCCTCGCCTCCTAACTCAGGACAAAGGATCCCTTCTGCATCCACTTCACTCCTCTCTGAACCTTACAGCGTGGAGATTGAAAGGTTACTATTTCAAAACCTGAACCTTTTGCCACACCTTGAAGATATCCTAATTTCCTCCAGAAAACCTTCCACCAGGTTAAACTACAGAAGGAAATGGTTGAGCTATGCCTCTTGGTGTTCAGACACTAACATGGATCCATTTACATGCCCAGCAAACAAATTGCTAACATATCTTCATAAATTTTACTAGAGGGGGCTGGCTACAGCTTCACTCAGCGTACACCTCAGTGCTATCTCAGCTTATCATTCTTTACACAATGACGCACCAATATCTACTCACCCTCTCACCTCTAGATTCATGAAGGGAGTATTATGTCTGCGCCCACCGATATGTAAACCACCTGTACCGTGGGATTTAAACATTTTTCTAGAACAATTCATGCTACCCCCTTTCGAACCACTAGATACCTGCCACCCCAGATACATGGCATGGAAAGTACTTTTTCTGTTAGCGCTTACTTTGGCAAGGCGAGTTAGCGAACTTCAAGCTCTAGTCCACTACTCTCCGTACCTAGTGTTCTACCACGACAAAGTCACACTGCGACCGCATTCGAACTTCCTCCCAAAGGTCATTTCTTCATTTCACCTAAATCAGTCAATAACTCTAACAACTAATAGCTCTACCGTTCCCATTTTCTCACCCCAATACTTATTTACTACATGCTTATACAGTCTTGTATATAACCTATGTATATGTCAATAATATAACCTATGTAAATTTACCAATGTATATAGATGTCAATAATATAACCTATGTATACGTCAATAATCTCTCGACCCCTGTACATATTACTCCTCTTGTACCTGTTTTCACCCTCCCCCCCCGCCCCCTCCCCTGTCTCGACCACCCCTACCCCTCTTTCCACAAGTTTGCTAGTTCTTGCTCTGTTTCTGAGCTTTTGTTAAACACTGTTCCTTGTAAAGGCTTTGCCTATATATCCATTGTTGTAAGTTATCTGTAAACCGGCACGATGTGCAAACTGTTGTCGGTATATAAAATTAAATAAATAAATAAATAAATAAACTTATCATGCAAAGGCTCATACCAATGACGCTCAACGTAAACTACATACTCTAGTCTGCAAACGAGTACTAGCATATTATAAACAGCGCACGGCTTCCGATACCAGAGCATCGCAACTTTTCCTCTCGTTTAACCCAAATGCACCAGGATTACCAGTTTCAAAAAGAACTTTGTCATCCTGGATTACAAACTGCATCCAATTTTGCTACCAAAAACATTCAGAAACCTTAACAGCTTCTCCTAAAGCGCTTCCATAGCCCATCAACGTGGCTGCAACCTGGTCCTCTCTTCATACCTTCACTGCTCATTATTGTTTGGACAAATTTACAGTGGCAGATGCCTCTATGGGCACACAAATACTAAATGCGGGCACCTCCTAACTCAGCATTACTACTGAAGCCTGTCTGCATGATTTCCATGCATCTTGAGCATAAAAAAAAAAATAAATTTTTTTTTACTGCATAGTTTCGCTCAAGCTGCTAGCTGGGGACTCCCAGACAGCATGGCTAATTCATCCTGCTTATCTACGTGAAAAGAGCAAGTTTGCTTACCGTAAATGGTGTTTTCCGTAGATAGCAGATGAATTAGCCATGCTGACCCTCCCACCTCCCCGGACAGTCTTGCTATTATCTACCTTGCTTTATCACTGACTGAGGAGGCTCTGCAGAGGGGAGGGGGAGGTGCCAAGCAGGCACACACTACAGCAAGACTCAGAACTTTACTTTGAGAGCTCCGCCACCTACAGGATGGGAGGACGTCCCAGACAGCATGGCTAATTCATCTGCTATCTACGGAAAACACCGTTTATGGTAAGTAAACTTGCTCTTCTAGTGTTTAGATCAATGGTTCTCAACCTTTTTCCCATCATGACACACCTGACAGACCACGCTCACGTGTGACACACTGCTCATTACAGTTCTGAAACTCTGCTATTAGCTTTATCAGATAATATCTTAAGAGGTTTTGATACAGGAACAGGAACACACTACATTCTAGTTCTATTAGATCTCTCCGCAGCATTCGACACGGTAAATCACAAAATACTACTCAATATACTGAAAGAAATAGGTCTCACTAATAAAACAATAAAATGGTTTGAGTCATACCTAAACAATAGATGTTTTCAAGTACAAATCAAGAATACACTCTCAGACAAAGTCACACTGCTAACCGGTGTCCCACAGGGATCAGCCTTGTCGGCAACATTCTTTTACAGTTATCTCCTCCCTGTATGTCACCTACTAGCGGGTCTTGGAATCATACATTACTTATTCGCAGACGATATACAGCTATTGCTACCCATTGTGAACACCGTTGAAGAAACAAGGAAACTTGCCAATACGTATCTTGAAATAATCAAACAGCTCTTAAATCAGATGGAACTGGTAATAAACATCGACAAAACGGAATTCTTACACCTTGAACGTAAAAACATACACCACATTCAACCAACACTCACAATTAAAAATAACCAAGCCGTTGAGCCAGTAACAAAAGTACGAAATCTAGGAGTAATAATTGACCCTGAGCTAAACATGAAACAACACATCTCATTGAAAATAAAAGAAGGATATGCGAAACTAATGATCCTGAGAAGACTAAAACTTCTCCTAACACTAAACAATTTCCGCACAGTTCTGCAGGCAATGATATTCGCAAGCACAGATTACTGTAACTCCCAACTTTTAGGACTACCACAATCTATAATTCGGCCACTGCAAATATTACAAAACTCAGCTGCTAGAATTTTGACTGGCAAAAAAAAGAATGACCACATTACAGGAACTCTCGCCGAATTACACTGGCTTCCAATTGAACAAAGAATTCAATATAAGGCTTTATGCATAATTCACAAACTAATCCATGATGAAAAAGCTGACTGGCTTAACACTACACTGCGCGTACATGTCCCGCAAAGAAACCTAAGATCTGCTAATAAGGCTCTACTAACTGTCCCCTCTGTCAAAACAGCACGCTTCACACAAGTTAGGGAGAGAACACTATCACTGGCTTGCCCTGTGCTATGGAACACCATGCCACTCAAAATAAGGCTGCAGAGAAATTTGAAAATATTCAAAACCAATCTGAAAACCTGGCTCTTTAAACAAGCTTTTTATAAAGTGTAGAGAAGGAGAAAAACAGTTGATTGATAAGGACGCACCAAACTAGAAGTTGTTACTTGTAACCTACAAATGCATATTAATGTTAATTTCAAACTGACTAATATGTTCCCAACAGACAAGCTTAACTTACACACATAGTTTAATGTAATGAATTGTTACCGTACTATGATGGCACATGATTAATTTGTAATCTATACCACTCATATTTTCATTATCGTACCTTGCTGTAAACTGTTGTGATGGTTATCTAACTTAACGATGGTATAGAAGAGTTTTTAAATAAATAAATAAATACTAGAAACATGCAGACAAAAACTGAATTGGAAACCGCAACAAGCCAGAGTCTCTCTGTATGCAGTGTAATAAAGGAAAAAAGAAATGTCACCAGTCCTTATAAAACAAATCAAGAAATATAAAATCAATAGCAGTAAAAACCATACTAACAAAAAGAACAGATTATTTTTAAACAGCTGATGAATGGAATATCCAATAATTAAAAACTCCTATCAAAAATTTCTAGATACCAATAAAATATTTCAAAATAGCAGACACAGAAGCCCAATAATGAAAAATAATAAGGATACAAAAAATGTTTTGCTCTGCATACCTGGGAACCTTTGATATCCAGGGGCCCTGAGATCGTTTTGAATTAGCAGGAGGAGGGATGGTTTGCTTGCAACTTTCTCCTCTCTCTCTCTCTCACACTGGCTCTCAATCGCTCACATATACACATGCTTTTTATCTCTCATTTATATAGGCTCTTAATAACACATTTACACACATATCTGTCTTTTCCCATTTACACACACTGGCTTTCAATCGCACACATACGTGCTGTCTTTTTCTCTCACACACAGACTCTCATTCACATGCTTACACACATGCGCTCTCTCTCTTTCTCTCATTTACACACAGGCTCTCAATCACATACTCACATGCTCCCTCACCTAAACCAGCTCTCAATCACACACAGACACACATGATCTCTCTTTTACTTTTACACACAGGCTCTTAATCAAAGATATACATGATCTCTTTCAATACAAAGGATCTCAATCACATACGCATACTCTTTCACACAAACAGGTTTTCAATCACAAACTTACACATAACAGGTTCTCAGTCATACACGTCCATTAATGCTATCTCTCACATACAGGCTCTCAATCACACACATACTCTCTTTCACATATACAGGCCTCAATCATTCACATACATGCTGTCTCACTCATACATACATACACACACACACAGGATCTCAAACACATATGCTTGCTCATTCACTCACACTCCCCCTCCCCCCCAAACTAGCGACAGCAGCAGCCTCTTCCACTTCAACCCTAAAAGCAGCAGCAACCTCCTTCACTTTCAGCCCTCGCGGAGAAAGGAGTCCCATCGGCCATGGGGGTTGACATTGTTCTTCGTTTTTCTCCGAGCCGTGCTGCTCATTCCTCAGACTGCGGCTCTCTTCTGCTCTTCGGGCCGATGCTACCTGCACTAACATGGTCTCTTCTTCCTGCGCACGCACCCGCTGCTCACCGCTTCCTCTTCTGGGCCGCGGGGGGGGGGGGGGGGGCCGGAAGAAGAGAGCATGCCGATGCCGCTGACTCCAGCTGTCCTGCTGTGTTCTGCCCGGGCTTTCAGTGTTTTAAGCCCGGGTGGAGCACCTATCTTGCTCGGATAGGGGGAGCAGCTGGGTCAGTGGGGGGACACACCTGTCTAGGAAGATTAATTGGAAAACTTCTCTGACACACACACTCTTAGTATTGCCATCAACTTGAACTTCACCCAGTTAAAACTTATCAACCTGTTAAATTACAGAACCTCTCATTCACTACTTCAGTGCCCAAAGTTTGGAATGATTTACCATTATCCATTAGAGAGGAACTAGATTTAATGCACTTTGGGGGGTCGATTTTAAGACCCGCTTGCGCGTCGATGTATGCAGGCAGACGCACTGATTTTATAATGGCCGTTGCCACGCACATGTTATAAAATACTATATCCACACACACAGGCGTGCTGGATTTTAATATCCGCACACGCATGTGCGGGCGGTCCACAACTCGCACATGCAGGGCGGGGGGGATTTTAAAAAGCAACGCGTGGTGACGTGAGTAGGGCTTCATCACCAAATATACTTATGTAAGACCCTCTATTCACGAGCAGGAAATTATGTTACAACTCGTTTATCATAGGGGTCTATATTACTTTAATTGTCATTCCTCCGTCTATTTTGTTTAAATTTTTTGTAGTTTTTTTAAAAAGTTATCACAAAAATTATAAGGAAAATCCTCAATAAGCAAGTCACATAAGTCAATATTGAAACGGATACTTATCCACATTGAAAAGGTCCCAAAAACCCGACATGGCCATGTTTCGGACGACAGTCCTGCTTCAGGGGAAAAGCGGCAACCAATTCAACAAATCCATCTTCTTATGGCGATTCTGTCCGTGCAAATCTTTATCTCAAAAGCGGGCTGGAATTTAACCCGCTGCGATTGGTATGTGTGGGTTTATTGTGAGTAGGGCTTCCCCAGTTCCCTCCCAGTCCGCTCCAATTAAGGAGCGGACTGAGAGGGAACTTCCCTATACCCCTATCTAACCTTCCTATCTTTTCCCCTCACCTCACCTCCCCGACCCCTACCCCTACCCCCTAACTATTAGATTTTAAAACATTTTTTACCTTACTGCTCCTTCGGAGCAGCAGTAGACTCTGCGTGCTGGCCAACTTCTGGCGCTCCTTCCCTGGGACAGCGCCTAATGGCACTGTCCCGGCCTGCCTCTGGCCCGCTCCTTTTCTCTTGGCCGGCACTTTGGCGCATACCAGGGTTTATGCGTGTGGCCAAGCCTGCTATAAAATGTGTGCGGTGCACGCAAGGCCCAGCTACACATATAAACCCCCAAATTTATGCATGTAGCCCTTTTAAAATCCAGGCTTTTGGGCGTAAGGTGAAAACCTGGTTGATAGAGTCAGCAGCAATTTAACTTATGGTAGAAATGATATTGATTGCTTTACATTGGTGTTTGTGGCAATTTAGCCTTAGAAAGAAATTATTATGAAGACCTTATGAGATGTTTTTTGATGTTATGACATGTTTGATTTTATGATTGTACTGCTGTATTTATTTATGTACATTGCTTTGAAAGATTTCATTGTGAAAGCTGGAAGGCATTGATCTGTGCAGTCTGGGTAAACAAGCATTGGGGTAACTTGCTTGATGCGGCGGTTACTACCTTTAACCATTAAGCTTTATGCTCACCTTTGATGCAACTCCAGCATTACTCTCTGTATTAATGACAGGGGATGGCAGAAAATGTGAATCAAACAGTTACCAACAAGGGCCCTGAACTTGGTGGTTGATGAAACAGATAAGTATGGGAAAATAAGTGTGGGAGCTTGCTGGGCAGACTAGATGGGCCAATTGGTCTTTTTCTGCCGTCATTTCTATGTTTCCATGGCTGTATGAAGGGATGTGTGTGGGCGAGAGAGAGGGGAGCCTTATTGAGGGGTGTGTGTGTGTATGTACACTAGAGAGAGGGAACCTGTGTGTGAGGGACAGAGGGAGTCTGTTTGAGGGGCAGTACTGCGTGAGGGATCAAACTCTGGGAGTGGAGTTAGAGTGGAAGGGGTTGAGCCTGGCAGGGAGGGAGGGAGGGAGGAGAGATACTGGCAGGTGGAGGAATTGGGGCCTGAGAGGGCAAAGTGGCCAGGGGATTAGGGGGAGAGAGTGGAAGGGACACTCTTACAGTGAACTTCTAGGGAAATTCTGCTCAAAATATTTAAAATTCTGCATCTTTAATAACTTTTTTCTGTATTACATTTTAAATTAATTACTTAAAGACTGTCATGTATATTGTGTTATTTTGACCAATATAAAGTATGCAGAATTTTGCAGAATTTAAAGTTTTTGTGCTCAGAATTCCCCCAGGAGTGCTAATTGAAGACTTTACAGTCAATCAACTTTTTGATCCTTATTAACAAATCAATTAGAAGCATTTCCAAACTTTTCCTGTCATTAAGCAGGCTGAATTAGCCATGCTTTCTGGGTGACATCCTTTGGTGGGGGAGCGGAGCTTTCTCTTAGTATGCAGAGTTTTGCTCTGCGTTTGTGTGGTGGTTTCCCACGCGATTGCTTCTTCTCTTCAGTTATTTCTTTCCGTGCAACTGGACAGTAGCGTGGTTGATTTTCTCTTCTTTCTCTTCACTCCTTGTCACTTATAGTGGCTCCCAAAACAGTATTTTTAAGTGCTCAAATGGTTCAAAAAATGTCAGGATTTAAATACTGCTAATGGGGTAAAATTATGTCCATAATAGGTGGACATAACTAATTGTTATCTCTGTCTTGGTCTGGATCACCATTGAATGGTTCCAGCAAGGCGAGTCTGCTCAGTCCTCGCCTGGACACAAGGCACCCAGGGGCCCCCACAGGAAAAGAGCCATGTCTGGGACCCATTGACACCTCAACCAGGCACAGCCAGTTGGGAATGACTCCCAGAGAGCCAGTGCAGAAAAGAGACTGTGCGGTGTTGCACGTGGAACACAAAGCATCGTTTAAGTCCAACCCACGGCCCCCGACGCACTCCAAGCATAAGGGAGAGTTGACTGCTTCACATCAACCCACACAAAAGAAACATAATGCATCTCCTCAGCGACCCACAACACAAACATCAAAGGAAACGACTCAGGTCATGCCTGCCTTGCAGCATCAGAGGCAGACGATGCAATCGATAGACCTGAAGCAAACAGTGACATTCGAGTCAAAGCTGACGCTTGAGTCAAAGTTGAAACAATCGTCAAAGCCGGCGTAGCCCTCCAGTTGGCCACTGCATTCATTGATGCATACAACACGAAGCATGAAGAAGAAGACCAACAAGTCTCTGTCACTGGTACTGAAGGAAACCTAGCAGTCCATAAGGCAGGGGAATGACACACATCCCTCCAAACTATATAGGGATCCTCAGATAGTGTTTACGCCTGAAGAGCTCATGGGGGATGACCAGTCGGATGTCGGGGAAGTCATGTCTTCTCCATCAGAGAAAGATTGTCTGCGTTTTCCCTCAAAGTTTATTCTGATCTGTCATTAGTATCTCATCGGAAGAAAAGAGGACCAGACTCCATACTGCAGGCGGCTCTGCTTACGCCTTGTAGGGAGCACAGGAGATCTACCTCCAAGTTGTGATTGGATACTGAACAGACTTCTACTCTGCCCAGGGAAAAGCACCCGGCCACGCAGGCCATGATCCAGATATCGCACATTCTTAAGACATTATTCTCCTTGCTTGACACTGAGTATCGCCAGCCTCAGAGGTCTAGTCCACCAGTGGAGGAGGAACTCACCCCTAGATCCTCTTTCATCCCTGGAGCGAGAACCTAGTAGCCCACTTGACTAGAGCGGGGATTGAGAACCAAGTGCGTCCCCAGAACTAGAAGTTTTTTCTTCACCAGCTTCTCTGTGAAGCTCTACTGGTATCCCTTCTGATCCCCCTGAGGTCCCTCTGGAGTCGTCATTACCCCGGAAGATTTGACATATTCAAATTTATTGTTGACAAGGTAGGGTCAGCCTTGAAAATAGAGACCAGAAAACTTCCTGATCCGAGGTTGGAGACATTGGGAATTCTGAAAATCTTTGATGTCCCTTCGGAGCTGACAGCATTAAATCCCACTCGGTGTTAGATACGTTCCTGGATAAGAACTGGGAATCCCCGTACACAGGGCAATCAATTTCCCGGAAAACAAACCTAAAGTTCTGAATGTGCAAGTCTCATCATTATGGGGTAGTACAACTCCCCCATTCAGTAGCGGTGGAATTGGCAATGCGTGAGGTTAAAAAGTCTCGCCTCCATTCCGAGATACCTCCTGGAAGAGACAATAAGATCCTTGATAAGTTTGGTTGGAAAGCTTTCCAAGAGGCGATGTTGAATGCCAGGATTCAGCAACATCAATTTTATATTACGCAGTATTTATACGAATGCGTACAAACCTTAAAACCATATGTTCCAAAGAGCGTGGGAGATCATTCCCTCCCACAACCCTTGGCAGACCTAGAGGAAGGTCTGTGGCACTTGGTAAGAATCATATTTGAAGCCTTTGAAACATCTGCACGAATGTCTGCTGCTTCAATAGCTAAAAGAATAGCCTGGCTCCATGCAAGAGCCATCAGGGAAGATGTCCATGGTAGCTAGCAGACTTACTATGCAAAGGAGACACAACCTGTTTGGAGACAAACTTAGGGACACTGTGTCCCAAATTAAAGATCAAAATGTGGCAGTTCTTTCCCTCACGTCTCCAGCAGAGCAACCGGGAATGTCAAGCCATTATTATGGTCAATATAAGAAACCCTTTTACCAGAGATGCCCTTACTGACAATATACCTCCTTCAGGTCACAGCCTTACCAGGCTTACTAGCCACCCAGGTAGCAGGGACCACAAAATCAGACCAAAGGTTGCCGAGGGGCCAACGGCCTCAGAAAGAGGTCCCAGCCTGCAGCTACCACTCAAAGTGGGGGGCATGATAGTTCAATTCTACTACTCCTGGGAGTCCATCATGTTGGATCTTTGGGTTTTGAACATCATTCAAAATGGCTACAGGATGAATTTGTTGCGTCCGTCGGTCTCAGACGGCTTCGACCCTTGTGCCTCACCTTTTTCTCTGCTCTCCCTGCTATCCTTGGGAAGATGGCTACCGCCGCATTCTCCGGCTCCCCTGAAACGGCTATGGCAAAGCCTCACGATATGTTTCTCCTAAGGGCCTCCTAGGGTGCGCGCGCACACGCCACCCACGTCTTTATCCACGTCATGGTGGGAACCTCGGGGGCTTCCCCCTCGAGTGACGTCATGCCATCCGGGTATTTAGTCTACGCTTGTTTGCTAGCTCATTGAGATAGCAAGGATCGTGAATGGATTGGACTCGTCCGGTCTAAGCTACTCTGCCACAGAGAGTGCTGCCGCTGGACGCTCTCTCTGCCCTTTGGGGTATTCATCTAACCTGGGTACCCGCTCCTCGGGGGGCCCTTTGCTTTCTTTCAGGTGCCTTACTGGGATCAGCTCCTCAAGGGCCTGCTCTCCCTACATCGGTGCCTGTTACCATCTACTTCTGCCTGGTGGAATCGTCAACATTACAGCTACCATCTAGTGAGTAATCTAACTCTCAGTCTGTCTATTCTACAGCTCTGCCGTGCTGGGAAACCTACACTGGGATATTCCTATACCATCTTGGTGAGACAGGTTGCCTCTGCTAAGGGTCCCTAGACTGCTCCTCTGGACTACCTCACTACTGCCACCTCTGGTGGTATACATCAGCTGTACAATAAAGACAAAACTCTGTGTTTGTGCGTCCTGAGTCTAGCCCAGTACTGTGGCTCCCATGGGGCTCCTCCCTGTGGACGTGGTCATCTTCCACAGTACCCAGGAATCCACTCAAACACCTTGAGACCATAACAGAATTTCAAGCAAATTCCATCTATCCCTCACACTATAATTCCAATCTAGGACCAATTGCAAACTGCGTTGTTACAACAGGAAGTGTGGTCATTGCTCCATCAGGGGGCTATATGCATTCTACCCCATTCGCAACGCAACAGAGGATTCTACTCCCAGTACTTCCTCATCTCGAAGATATCAGGTGGCCTGCATCAAATCCTGGACTTTTGTTCGCTCAATGTTTCTTCAGAAAGAGAAGCTCAAGATGACCACTCCAAAATGAATTCTGCCATCTTCCAACCCAGCAATTGGATGTGGTCACTGGATCTCAAGGATGCATATTCCCACATCCCGATATACCAATCCTATTGGCATTACCTTTGCTTCCAGGTCAATTTCCCAGCATTCTCCCATTTGTCCTGTCATCTGCCCCATGAGTTTCATGAAATGCCTTGCCGTAGCTGTGGCCCATCTCCAGAAAAGGGGAATAAGGATTTTTTCACTACATGGACGACTGACTTCTAGTGTCCCTGCATTCAGAAACACTGCAAGTACATCTAACAGACCCAATTCTCTGTCTAGAAAATCTAGGCTTTGTCATAAATTACGAAAATTCGAACCTCCACTCTATGCAGATTGTACAGTTCATAGGAGCGAGGTTAAACACTGTACTGTGCAAAGCCTTTCTTCTAGAACCTGAGTCAGTTCCCTATGTTCAGTAGCATTTCACCTATACCACTAATCCCAATCCTTTGCACAGGAATTTCTAACATTGTTGGGGTACATGGCTGCAGCAATTTATGTTGTCCCTCAGACTCTCCTTCATATGCGTCATCTACAGTGGGGTCTCGTGTCCCAGTGGTTCCTAGTGGCTAAATCTATCATTCCTAACAGTGGGGGCACCATTTCGTCCCCCAGTGCATCAACTTATACTAACAATGGACACATCAATGAAAGGGTGGGGAGCATATATGGATGGACTGAAAACCCAGGGCTTATGGTTTCAGTCAACCTTCTAGAATTAAAAGAGATAAGACAATGTATACACCCATTTGTTCTTCTTCCAAATAATACAAAGAATGACTACAGTAAGGGAGGGCATGTTAGTAATGGGAGGCAATTTCAGTTCAGTTGTTGACTCATCTCTGGATCGCTCTACAGTAGTCAGAGGTTCTGCACTTAGTCCAAGGAAATGGATTCCTCTCTTACTTTCTGAATTGCATTTGTTAGACTCCTGGCACACCTTTCACCCTACAGAATGTGAATTTACACATATTTCACGAGCACATGCTACACACTCCCGCATAGACTACTTTTTAGTTTCCAGGCAACAGGGGAGAAAGGATATAGACCTTCAGATATCTGAAAGGTTTTAATGATGCACAATTGTCAAACCTTTTCTGTTGGAAAGAAATCACTAGAACTAGGGGTCATGAACTGAAACTCCAGGGAGGACGACTCAGAACCAATCCTAGGAAATATTTCTTCATGGAGAGGGTGGTGAATGCCCTTCCGGAAGAGGTGGTGAAGACAAAAACAGTCAAGGAATTCAAAGGGGCATGGGATAAACACTGTGGATCCCTAAAGGCTACATGTTAGAAATAAAGAAAAGAGTAGATGGGGTAACTTTCTGGTGTGGCAGTTGCTACTCTTAAAAAAGAGAGCATCATTGCTCTCTGCTTCAAAGGGAAATTGGATTTAGACAGCAACCAACAAGGGCCCCAACTTTTATGGTTTGTTAAATAAATATGGGGGTAACTAGCTGTTGAGGTGCTTACTACCCTTAATCACTAAGCCTGATACTTTTGTTGCAACTCCAATATTGCTCTCTGCTTTCACAGCAACGGTGTTAGCGCTCACCCCGCCAGGAGGGCAGAGTGAGCAGTCTGGTAGCGATCAGCTCCTCCCAAGGGGAGGAGATAGCAATCTGATAGGCTTGGCTCCTGCAGGAGGAGGAGTTTAGCAATCTGTTATAGATCTTGCTAGGGAGTTAGCAATCTGTTAGTGCTCTGCTCCGCCAGAGGGAAGGAGTAGCAACTGTATGCTTTGTTCCTGTAGAAGGATGAGCCAGCAATCTGTATGATCCCCACGGGGAGTTAGCTATCTAATATGGATCAGCTTCCGCAAAGAGAGGAGTAATGGTCTGATGTGGGTTGGCTCCCACAGCGTGGCAGATGATAGTACCACTCTATTAGTGTAAGGAGTAACACTTAGTAGAAATAGTGAATCCCTAGGCTGATGGCAGATGACAGCGCCCTCAAGTGGAGATCCTGAGAGGGACCACCGGCTAGGCTGGAGTATTGAGACAAACACAGATAGTTATTAGACTGGAAGTAGAACCACCAGAGGTGGCAGTAGTGAGTTGATGTGCCTGGCAGGGCTGAAGTCCCTCAGATACTGGAACTACGATCTCTGAGTTGCTGAGCTTTAAGGAGAGACTATAGGTAGTGAGTAGATAGGATATGCTGGACATAACCAGTGGTAGATGATACACTCACAATAGTAGATATCTGTAATGTTTTCTTATGCAACAGAGAGTCTTCAGTATTCAGGAACAAGAGCCGCAGGCGAGTACTGGTTCCTATAGGCAGTCTGAAATAGAACTCACAATAACTGTGTATGGGATGGCTTCTGGAATAGAAGGGAGGCTAGGAGAGATTTAGGAACATAGGCCCTCGTGGAGCGAGTACCAGTTCCTATCTGTTAATCTGTAATAGTATTCCATAAGATATAGGTATGCGATATCTTCTGAGGAAGAAGAGAGTCTGAGAAAGGTATTAGGAACATAGGCCCTCGTGGAGCGAATACCGGTTCCTATCTGCAATCTGCAATGGTAACTCACGATCTCCGTACCTCCGATAACATCTTAGACTGAAGGGAGTCTTAGAGATTAGGAACATGGGCCTTCGTGGAGCGAGTTCAGGTTCCGTCTGTAATAGGACTCACTGTGTTCATGTCTGCGATTGCCTCCAGGCAATAGGAGTCTTCTGAGTCTTCGGGAACGTAGGCCCTCGAGGAGTGAGTACCGGATCCCGTTCAGCAATCTGAAATCAAGAAGAGGGAGAGCGGGGCCCCCGAGGAGCGGGTACCCCTAGGTGAGTTGGTAGAGGCAGAGCAGTGGAGAAAGGTTTCCCCGAGAGTTGCGAGGAAGGGGTTCCTACCCTTGTCCTTGCTAACTCGATTCGAATTAGAAATCAAAGACCTTCTATGTTGGAAGCAGATGATGTCACTACGGGGGGACGCCCCCGAGGTTCACGCCCTTGCTGGTACAAAGTTTGGAGCGCGCGCGCCCTTACGTCATCAGGAACATGGCGGATCCGTGGCGTCAGGCCAGCCCTGGGATTCCAGGAAGAAAATGGCGAGAAGAAGCCGCGGCAGCATCTGTCCGTCAGACCCAAAGGGAGTCGCCATAAGGTAGAGAGGGTGGAGCGAGGGTGAGAATAGGCACGAACGCAACAAACAGTTGAGGGAAATTGGATTCAAACAGCATCTGAGGGCCTTGACTTTTACGGTCTGGTAAATTGATAAGCATGGGGGTAACCTGCCTAGTGCAGCAGACACTGGCACGGTGCAGCAGTTACTGGCATAAGCTTGCTGGGCAGACTGGGTGGATCATTTGATCCTTTTCTGCCATCATTTCTATGTTTTTGTGATAAGTACGAGCCGCAGCAATGTCCGTGGTGCACCTCTTCAATGTACCCCTTCTAGATATCTGTAAAGCGGTGATTTGCTTGTCCGTACATACCTTTACATCTCATTACTGGCAGTTCTAACCACTGGGAGAGTTACCGTCCAGTATCCAACCTGGCCTTCCTCTCGAAAGTTCTTGAAAAAGCTGTTCTAGCTCAACTTGAAGACTGACTAGATGACTATGACATTCTACATCCAAACCAATTCGGGTTTAGGAAAAAATCGCTCAACTGAAACATTACTCATATCCTTGATAGACTCCTTATTATGAGGATTTAACAATGATGGATCCTATATCCTGGTGCTAATTGACCTAACAGCAGTCTTCAACACTGTTGACCATACCCTTCTATGCCATAAGCTGAATAAAATTGGGATTGATGACAATGTTATCAAGTGGTTCACCACCTTCCTATCAAAAAGAACTTTCCAAGTCAAACTGGGCAACCATATGTCTGACACTTTCCAGTTCAATGCAGGTGTCCCCCAGGGTTCATCACTCTCAGCAATTCTACTCAACATCTACATGCTTCCTCTATGCTTACCATCAGACCTAGGAATCACCTTCTACCTATACGCTGCGACATTCAGTTCTACATACCATGCACCAAATCTGCTGAAAATACAGCACTGACACTCTTGACACACATGAAGGCAGTACAACATGGACTATCCCAACTCAAACTAATCCTAAATACAAAAAAACCTGAAATCATACTGCAAAGAAAAAACCCACCCTTAGTTACACTCCAGCCACTAGACCTGGGTAACTTTAAAATCACACCCTCTGACCAAGTACGAGACTTAGGAATGCAGATAGATGAAAGCCTAATGATGGAAAAGCACATAAATAAATAAATTAAAACAGGTTATGTGAAACTGCACCTACTACATAAACTGAAATCGTTGCTGACCCATAAAGACTACTGCATAGTCCTGCAAACTCTCATCTTCTCTAACATAGGCTACTGTAACTCTCTTTTACTAGGATACCCTGTCTAATAAAAAAAGCTACAACTTCTACAAAATGCTGCAGCAAGACTCTTAATAGGAACAAGAAAATTTGATCACATCACGCACTCACTGATAGCTCTACATTGGCTACTTGTACAGTCCCAAATTCACTACAAAGTATTAACTCTAATACATACAACATTCCATTCTGATAACCCAGGTCTGGCACAGGCTATAGAACTACCATCATACAAGCCACAGAGATTGCTAAGATTTCAGAATAAAGGCTTATTAGTTGTGCCAACATTACTGAATACTCATCTAACAAAAATAAGAAACCATGTGTTCTCCCTGGCTGGCCAATACTATGGAACTCACTACCTGAGAAACTATGACTGACCCCAGAAAGAAAGAAATTCAAAAGTGAACTGAAAACATGGTTATTTAAAAATGCCTATAATCTACCTTAAAACTTTCTTGAAATCAGAGCAAACACCAGTAAGGACAACTTAAAACTACCTGTGCTCAGAACAAGCATCAATAAGGTCAAAGACATTAATAAACCAACAATAGAAATAAACAGCCCATCATACCCTGGCGTCAAAATAAAAAATCGAAAACTTATCTTATAAACCACTAACCTCTTCCCAGTACCTTTAGTTAAAACTCTAGAACACCCTGTTGACCTATATCTCACTTGATTACAATGTCTATGTTTAATGTATGTTATGTGATTACATTTAGTCATACGTTTAGTTATTATTTAAGCCATGCCATTATATGTATGTTATGTTGTAAACCGTTGTGATCTTTATTTGGAACGACGGTATATAAAATAACTAACTAAATAAATAAATTACTGCCTCAGACAGCACACTGGGTGCAGCAGTGTTGCATAATTCAGTTGAAGGTAAAAGCAGTCCACGGACTGGCAGGTTGTACATAGATCAACTCTAGACTGACATCCTATCACATTCACATCTTTGTAGTGACTAGGTGAACTATGTTTTTTTTCTGCATACATTAGCAACCCGGAGCTGGGGACTCCCAGAAATCATGGTTAATTCAGCCTGCTTATCGACACGAAAAAGCAAGTTTCCTTACTGTAGACAGTGTTTTCCGTAAATAGGATGAATTAGCCATGCGTTCCCACCCACCTCCCTGGACCGGCTCTTTACTAAAATCACTTTGCTGTAATAGCTTTAATATCAACTGAAGAGAAAAAGCAATCACAGGAAATCACCACATGTGAGCGCAGTGCAAAGCTCTACATATTAAGAGAACGCTCCGCCCCGTGCTGCCAGAGGACGTTACCCAGAAAGCATGGCTAATTCATTCTGCTATATATGAAAAACACAGTTTATAGTAAGCAAACTTGCTGTTTTGCATATATCATATTCACTTTTGTTTTCAATCTGCTAAAACCAGCAAGTAGTAATTTTGCATTAAAAACTGCAGAAAAATTGTATTTATATGATATAGAGGTTTTATCTGGTATTTGGTATTTATTAAAATGTATTAATCAGAAGGAGTCTGTGATTTTTTGTAGAATTGTCATATAGACAATCTGCTTCTGTTCATCTAGAGATTAATTGAAGCATACAGTTTTCATCAAGCGTACCTAAACTATTGTGTACAATTGTATCTAACATTCATTACCTCAGGCCCTGTGAGTCTTTTCTTGCAGTAAATATCTTGTTTTCTTGCTTTAGATATGTTTTGTAGCTTTAATGACTGCTCTGGCTTGCTTTCTCCTGTAGCCTTCCTGAAGGGCCTGAATAGCAAACAGAGGCGGGAGCATTATGGCACAAAAGACTATGTGAAGCTGAAGGAAATCCATGCCTGGAAGGAGACAGCCAAAAGTAAGCCAATGACCAGCCTAGGGACCTTTTTTACTGATACTGCTCAGTTCAATGCCCTAAGTGGCAAAAAGCAGACAGCAAATGACTTTAAAATCTTGGTTTAACTTAGCCCAAGGTGGAGATGTTCTCCTCCTTTGGGTAAGCATTATCTGCAGTAGCTGGGAGCAGCTCCCTGTGTAGACCTGATAACATTAAATTCAAGTATTCACAATTTAGTTAGGATTTTACTTTCATATTAAAGAGTTAATTTTCAAAGAGGTTTCACACACAGAAATAACCTACGTGCGAGTAGTATGCATGCGTGTATGCTATTTTATAAACATCAACAGTGTATCAGGTTTTTGGCTTCATGCTTATGTTTTACTGGGGGGAAAAAAGGGGGCAATCTAGGGGCATTCTGGGATAGACTTCAGAAGTAGTTACTATATTGTAAGAGATTGTGAATAGATTATTGAACTTATTTGTACTCATTTATCTTTTAATCAACTTATGCAAGTGAAATTTGACTTGTCTGTTGTCTGCAGTTTTGGGGTGGGTGATCTGGGTGAGGTGCTAGATGGTCTTGATGAACTGGTAGAGAGGTTTGCGAAATTGTGATTTCAAGCCAGTGTGCAGTTATTTTCAAAACAGTATGGGGCAGATTTTAAAAGCCCTACGCCCTACGCCCTATTTTCAAAAGGCCCGGCGGCGCATGTAAGTCCCGGGGCTTGCAAAAAAGAGCGGGGCGGGGCCGGAGGCCTCCGCACGGCTGCTGGGCCTGGGATGGTGCGCTGGCAATCGGCCGGCGCTCGCAACTTACTTCAGCCCCAGGGCTGAAGTAAGTTTTGGAACAAAGAAAGCAAAAAGGAAAAGGTAGGGGGGAAAGGTTAGGGGAAGGGAAGGTGGGGTGGGGGGATAAGGAAGTTCCCTCCACATTCTTTCTCTACCCATTTTATAAACATACTGATGTATATTTTACGTGCAAAATAATTGCATCACTACACAAAAACACCAAGAAATAAATGAGGAGGCAGATATTTTATAAGCATGCACATATAGCGGCAGATTTTAAAACATACGCGCAGGCGTACATTTGTGCGCGCAACCTGTCGCGCACAAATGGACGCCCGATTTTATAACATGCGTGCGCAGCCGCGCGCTTGTTTTAAAATCCGGGGTCGGCACACGTAGGGGGTGCGCAATTGTGCACCTTGCGTGCGCCGAGCCCTATCTGAGCCGCACTGCCTGGGGGCTCGGCGCGCGCAAGGTGCACAATTGCGCGCCCCCTTGCGTGCGCCGACCCCAGATTTTATAACATGCACGCGGCTGCGCACAGTTTATGAAATACTAGCATTTTCTTCTTATGTCCATTTGTGAGTGTAAATGTTATACTGCAGATAGATTTGAAAGCTGGGCTCAATGGGCCAGATTTACTAAGGCTTTTTCCCATTCTGTGTCTAGGGGCCTAAAGCTTAGTAAATCAGGCAGTAAGATGTAACAGCAGGTTGTTTTATAGAATGGTGAAGTTTTTGAGCCTTGCAGAGTTAGGTGGGGCTTAGGAGTATTAGTAACAGCCCCTTTATAAACTACAGATGCTATTCATGCAGGGTTTGCCTCCTTTATAGGTGCGAAACTTAAACAGCCTGAGGAGGTTAAGTATCAGAAGGATAAGGACCTGAATGAAAAAATATCCTTGTTCCGGGGTGATATCACCAAGCTGGAAGTGGATGCCATTGTGAATGCAGGTCAGCACTAATCACTTTGTATCACAGATCCTTTAATACTGGGAATCGGTAACATAGGCAGAGAAAGTTGTGGTGGTGGACTTATATTGTATTTATTTTAGGTGTGCTAGGAGCATACTGGACTGTTGGGTTGGGCACCCTGTGTTCTGATCAGCTGTTTCTTAACTCAGATCTCCAGCAGCCTTTTATAGTAAAAAAAAATAAATATAATAATTTGCTTTGCATTCTTACACTTGAATTTTTCTGTAGGTTACATTCTTACATTTCCTATATATGGGTTATTACTGCTTCAGTTTGTGAGTACCTGTTTCCCTCAGCATGTGTACAGGGTAGATTTCTGGTCACTGATAGACCCATGAAATTTGTTATAAACATTAAGCAAGATCATTTGATGCTGATTTTATTGAACTCCTTTATCCCATCTATAGTCTCTTGTATCTGTATTTTTCTGTGATTCTTTCAGTAGATTTAGTAATGCTTCCAAGTATGTAGGGGGATCAGGTGTGTGTATGTGTTTCAAGTCACAGAATGTTGTCATTTAGAAACTACTATAAAAACATTTACAGAGGAGTAGCTGTGTTTAATCTCTAGTACCAAAAATGACACAAAGGCTGGTGGCATCATATAGACTAAAAGATATGTTGAGGCATAAGCTTTTGAGCATGAGTTCATTTTTCATCGATAAACAGGATAAATTAGTAAAAGCTTTTGATCTGTTGAGCATAGTGCAGGAATTCCTGCTAGTGCATTGCCTTGTGAGCCCATTCAGTCTTTTTGCATTCAGGCACCAGCATGGTCATCATCTTTTTTTTTTTTTTTTTTTTTTTTTCTGTGAAGGTCTAATATCTTTAAAGAATAAAGTTACACTTTACTCGCAGTCTCAGCAGCCCCAAACAGCACTTTTTAAAGCTACAAAACAAAATTTAAGACCTTTTGGTCCCCACCATGTCTAGTAAGAAGGAATGCATGGTGAATGGGTTCAAGGGCTGTTTTTTGTGAACATGAACTCCACTGTCTTGGACTGGACCATGACCAGACCAACTGTAATCATTGTGGACGGATGTTTCATCTGCTTCCCCAGAACATATTGAGCAGGAGCTCCTCAATTGTATCTCTCCCATCAGCAGAACAGGCTGAATCCTCGGGGTTGAGTTAGACATGTGATGAAGTAGAAAAGGCACTATTCTGTGAAGTTGCCAGAGCAGCCAGATAGCCAAAAGCAGTCTTAGGTGCATCGGCACAGCTGGTGCATAAATCCTCAATGCAATGAGACCCAGAAAGTGAAATACTTTAGCCCTCAACAGCTTTATCATTGGGGCAGGTTGCTCCATCATCGCCGCATTGTGCTACAGAACTTTCTGTGTAGCTATATGCTGGCCTACTTGCAATCTTGACAGAGGCAGAATATGATACCCCTTCCCCCACGATTACCAGAGACTTTACAACAACAAAATTATTAGAGCAAGAACTAACCTGGAGACTCCAGACCCCATTTATTCTATGGTACCACTCACATCCAATTGGCCTCCACTTCATATTTTGCAGAGCCTAGAAGATTTGCAAGATTCCATTCTTCCAAGTGAACTCTAATCAGCTCAGGATGCTTTTCTGTTTGATTGGAATGCAGATCTCATGTATGCATTTCTACAGATTAAACAAACAGCCAGAACTGTGCAAAAAGAGCTCAAAGACTGGGCCAATCTGATGCTGATAGGTCCAGCATGACCCAGACAAGTTTGGTTCATGTATTTAATACAGCTGTCTAGCAGTTCTCAGATTCCTCTTGGGTCAGATCCATCCTTGTTAACTCAAGAAGAGGGAAGCTTATTTCATCTGAACCTTCTCTCACTCAATTTGACAGCTTGGATGTTGAACACTCAGTATTGCTGAATTGTTTTTTTACCCAATGAAGTTGAGGACCTTCAAGTGTCTGCCAGAAAAACATCAACCAGAAGAGTGTACAGGTTTAAATGAGAAGATTCTCCAATGGTGTAAACACAATATCTTGGATCTGTTCGCATGCGAACCCAAGAAGTTACTGAACTATTTACTCATTCTTTCTGATTCAGGGTCTCCACCTCATCAGTGCCATAGTGGCTAATAATGTTCAGATCGAGAGCAAGTCATTAGTTTCCAAGTTCATGAAAGGCTGTGTGTTAGGCTGCTCTCTTCAGTTCCGTTAGTTCGTGCTAGTGCGTCCGGTACGTACAGTTGTGTGCCTGGTTGGGCATCTATTTGGGGAAGGACTGTACCTCCTAGATCCAGTTGCAAGAGAGCAATTGCGCTTTCTGAAAGTGGATGCACTTGTGTGTGCCGTTTCCAACCAGGTGACTATTCCCGTAGAAGGATGAGAGGATGAACTAGGGGATCCAAATGTTTTTGACCCTACAAAGGAGCAGCCTTCCAGAGGGCTTGACCTTTGGGTAAGTCTCAGTTTTTTCATCCCAGGCAGCCCAGATTTGGGCAGTGGAGCTCCCCGAGCCTCCCAATGAAGGGGTGCCAACCCACCCCCAGGAAGAGGAGGTAGGGCATCATCTCTCTTTTATCGGAGGTGGGTCAAAATCACATCAGACAAGTGGGTTTATTGAGCTGATAAAAGATGACGATGTGTAGGAGTTTTGCAGTGTTCCTTGGGACGTGTTCATGGTATCTCCCTGCAACTCTTCGCAGAAGAGACAGGCAGTGGAGTGTACGTTGTCAAGACTCTTCAGTCTGCAGGCTGTGGTTCCAGTATCTATGTCTCAAGAAAATATGGGCTGATATTCCATATATTTCATTGTGCTCAAGAGGGCTCTTTTCGCTTAATCCTGGATCTCAAATGGGTCAACTGTCATTTGTGTGTGACTTGTTTTCGCATGGAAGCCTTGGGCTTAGTGATAATGGCAATACATTCAGGGGGGTTTCTGATGTCTCTGGATTTGTTTGAGGCATATCTGCATATTCCCATCTGGCTAGAGCATAAACAATTTCTAGGTTTGCGGTTTGGGGGCATCATTATCAGTTTTGAGCTCTACCTTTTGGTTTGGCCACCGCACTCAGAACCTTTTTCAAGGTTATGGTGGTGGTGGCGGCGGTGGAGTTGAGAAAGGATGGGATCCTGGTATATCCATACTTGGATGACTGGCTGATTCGGGCCAAGAAATCTGGAAGAGAGCCTTAGAGTTTCGTGCAAGGTGATGTCCTTGTTGCAGGAGTTAGGTTGGGTGGGGAACCTGGCCAAGTGCAATCTTCAGCCATCACAGTTGCTAGAGTATCTTGGTGTTCGGTTCAACACAAAACAGGGCAGGGTGTTCCTGCTGGAGAGCTGTATTCAGAAATTGATGGTGCAGGTGTGTCTATTGATGAACACGATCGCCTGACAGTGTGGTCCTATTTAGATTGATGGCGGTGACCTTGGAAGTGGTGCCGTGGGCAAGGGCGCATATGTGTCCTCTTCAGCGCACTCTGCTATCTTGTTGGTGCCTACTGTCTCAGGATTATTTGATTCGGCTTCACCTACCGATGAAGGTCTGCACTAACCTGCAGTGGTGGTTAAAAGTGGATCACCTAAGAAAGGGGGTTTCCCTAAGATCACCAGACTGGTTAGTTCTCACAACAGATGCAAGCCTCCAAGGTTGGGGAGCTCACTGTCAGGAGCTGACGGTGCAAGGGTGCTGGAGTGCAAAAGAAGCTATCTGGAACATCAATTTGCTGAAGCCCGTGCCATCCAGTTGGCATGCTTGCAGTTCAGTGACCGATTGCAGAGTCGAGTGGTCCGGATAATGTTGGACAATGCAACAACAGTGACTTACATCAGTCGACAGGGAGGAACCAAGAGCTAGCAAGTGTTTCAGGATATAGCCCAACTTATGGAATGGGCGGAAATGCATCTTCAGGAGATCTCAGCCTCACACATTGCAGGAAGAGTCAATGTAAGAGCCAACTTTCTCAGCAGAAGAGCTGGATCCAGAAGAATGGAAATTGTCAAATGAGGCATTTCAGCTAATAGTGGATCATTGGGTCTTCCGTTTCTGGCCCTCTGGCGACTGCTCGCAATGCAAACGTTCCTTGCTTCTTCAGTCGCGGGAGAGATCCAAAGTCTTTGGGCATCGATGCCCTCGTGCTGGAGGACAAGCTGCTGTATGCCTTTCCCCCATGGCCCATGTTGGGCAGAATGATTCGGAAGATTGAGATTCACAGGGGGATGGTGCTACTGGTGGCACTAGATTGGACCAGAAGACCGTGGTATGTAGATTTGTGCAGCCTCCTGGTGGACTATCCCCTCCGGTTTCAGGCGCACAGGGATCTGTTACGGCAGATCCGACTCAATTGAGAGGACTCGGTTGTTGAAAAGTAGATATTCTACTGTGGTGATTGCCACCTTGCTATGAGCAAGAAAGTTCACCACTTCCTTAGGCTATGAGTGTGTTTGGCGAGTGTTTGAGGATTGGTGTGAAGATCGAGGGGTTCTTCTGCGTTTGGTTAAGATCCCACTCATTTTGGAATTTTTGCAGGATAGATTGAGTAAAGGGTTGGCCCTTAATTAATTAAAGGTACAGGTGGCAGCTCTTGCCTATTTCCAAGGTCAAGTGAATGGTGGACCTTTGTTGGCTCATCCAGACGTGGCCCGTTTCTTGAAAGGAGTGAAGCATCTTTGTCTCCCTTGTGGTTACCAGTGCCTTATGGAGTCTTAATCTAGTTTTGGATTTTTTAGTGGGCCCTACTTTTCGACTGATGCGTAACCTTTCCTTCAGGTTACTGACCTTAAAAATGGTATTTCTTGTGGCAATTTGTTCTGCGCGTAGAGTATCCAAGCTGCAGGCCTTGTCTTGCTGGGAGCTGTTTCTATGAATGACTCCGGGGATGATACAGCTGCGTACTGTTCCTTTCTTTTTACCAAAAGTGGTCTTGGATTTTCAAGTGAATCAGTTCATTTCCCTGCCATCTCTGGACAGGGAAAGAGATGCAGAGGAATTCGACTGTTACAGTCCTTGGATGTCAAGAGGCATATCTTGAGGTATCTGGAGGTTTCTAAACCTCTCAGGAAGATGGATTCCCTGTTTGTTCTCCATGGTGGAAGTAAACAGGGCGAGCTGGCATCGCGGGCTTCAATAGTCTTCTGGATTAAGGAGGCGTATGTGCATGCTGAACAGCCGTTGCTTAGGCAGGTTAGTGCTGATTCCACTAGGGCTAAGGCAGTGTCCTGGACGGAAGTTAGATTGTCTCCCATTGACATTTGCCGAGCTACGATGTGGTCCTCTTTACACACTTTTTTCAGGCATTATCGCCTGAAAATACAGGCCCGAGAGGATGCAGCCTTCACATGTGCGGTTTTGACTAGACCGCAGGCAGCCTCCCGCCCTGTTTGGGAGTAGCTTTGATACATCCCACTGCTTCTGGATCCACCTGCTCTATGATAGCTGCAAGACTATTACTTCTTACCTGATAATTTCCTTTTCTTTGGTACAGACAGGTGGATCCACCTTCCTGCCCTTGGCTGCCAAATGGTTGTGCTATGGTCCTCCTGCATGGCTGTGTGTTCCAGGGAGTACTAGTAATTGTCATTCCACTGTCTGAGTTCAGTGGTTTCCTGTTGGCTGAGTTCTGGAGAGGTTGTTAATAATCAAGCTTTTGGTTAGTGTGTCCACAGTTAGCTTTTGCAAGAATACTGGCAGGCTGATGTTAGTTCAGGGATATATACTGTGATGTCAGCTTTGCTCCGTCTCCATCTGCTGGTAGAGGTGCATAACCCATTGGATCCACCTGTCTGTAGTAAGAAAAGCAAATTATCAGGTAAGTAGTAATTTCTCCTTCTCTTAAGTTCCTAATATGGAAAGTAATATTCCTGGTAGAAGTTATGTCAGCCAGAAGAGTCAGTGATCTTCAGACTTTAGTACATTATCCACCTTATGCACATTTCTTCCACAATAGAGTGGTGCTCTGCAACCACCCAAAGTTTCTACCAAAGGTAGTATCTGCATTTCATATTAATCAAGCCATTGTGTTGCCTATGTTCTTCCCAAGGCCAAATGCACATAAAGCTGAGAAAGCCTTTTATGCCTTAGACTGTAAAAGAGTCTTGGCTTACTACAAGAGAAGAACACTGTTTCATCTCAACTATTCATCTCTTACAATCTGAACTGACAGGGCATAGCAGTGGCCAAATATCTATAATCCAACTGGCTAGCAGACTGCATTGTGCACTGTTATATGCTAGCAAGCCTATAAATTAGACACCAAGGCTTATCAAGTTAGTGCCATGACTACATCAGTGGCTCTCATCTGTGAGCTGTTCCTCTCAAAGATATCTGCAAAGCTGCAACTTGGCCATTGGTGCATACCTTTGTGTCCTATTACTGTCTGGACAAGCTAAGGAGCGATAGTAAATTCGGACAAGCAGTTTTGCGTAGTCCTGTTCACTCAGTAGTGAACAGGACTACTATGGTGGGATCTAGGTTGCTTTTTCAGTAAATACTTGGCACTCCCCACATGTAATGGCTAATTCAGCCATGCTTATTAATGGAAAAAATGAGTTTGCTTACAATAAACTGTGTTTTCCATAGATAGCAGGATGACTACCCTTATCATAAGGCCTGGGGGTAACTGCTTGGAGTGGCAGTTACTACCCTTGCAAGAAACATGGGATATCCTGCACGGAGCGGCAGATATTACCATAAGAAGCTTTCTGGGCAGACTGGATGAGTCATCTGGTCCTTTCCTGCTGTCATTACTATGTTACTATGAATTAGCCATACTAAATGCCCGCCCACTTCCCTGGAGCATAGACTACCTTTCTCTCAAATTGACTGAGGAGGCTCATGTGGCAATGCCACATGAGCCTCCTACTTGCTCAGTAGAACGAAAGCTCTACTAAGAGAGGATTGTCTGTTCAGTGCCACTGGATGACATTGCCCACATGTAATGGCTAATTTACCCTGCTATATACGGAAAACATTATTTACAGAAAGCAAACTTGCTTTTCATATATTAGATGAATCTGAAAAAGCGGACTCTTTTTGTCAAAACTTATACCTCAGTAAATCTTTCAGTCTATAAAGTGTTCCTAGCCTCTAAAATAATATATCTAGGCCAATTCAGATATGGCAGCTCAAGAGACATCCAAACTCAGGGTATCTAGGCCACTGTGGTGTATCACAGAAGTAATGTCTGGGAAATGAGTGGAGGTAATTTCTAGAACTTGAATCATTCTTAGTGGCTTGAAAGGGCATGATTTCTGGAGCTACATGTCAAGCCAATGTATAGAAAGAAGTACCTAGGGTGCTGCTTTGCAAACGAGCCTTGCAGCTATCATAGAGCAGTGTTTTTTTTTCAAACAGTGCTGACATGAGGAGCATTAAATATTTTCAGACCGTTAAACAGCATATCAGCATAGTTAGGACTGAAAAATAAAAAGAACTTGTAGGAATGGCTTTTGCATAACTGAGTCAAGTAGTGTAATTGCTGTTAGTCTACTTTGATGCATGGAAATAAAGAGCAATAAAACAAATTGCAGGTGATAGCTTTTTATTGGCTATCACCATTGTAAAGCAACCTGTATTTTACCTATGTATTTGGGTAACAATATCCTTAGCTCCTTTTGGATTGACATAATGTGAGCTCATGCATAAAGCTGAGCATTAAAACTGTGCGCTGAAATTCAGCGCACAGATAACGGACAAAGGTAATTATTTAAATTCCTGATGCAATAAGCGAATGGTATTCTAATGCATCAGGAGTTTAAAAAAAATGCACAAACCAGCAAATGTAAACAAAAAAAGGCTTTGTGCACAACATGATTTATGAACATTAATCATTTTATGCACAGAAAACATGGTTTATGTGCACAAATCTTTTCCATGTATAAAGTTCAGAAAGCATTTTTTGGGCGCAAAAATCGCACTTTATTTTTGGAGAACCTGATTTATGGTGAAATTGATTTTTCCCGTCGATAAGTAGGATGAATAACCATGCTGTCTGGGACGTCCTCTGGTGGCCCTGGGTGGAGCTTCTCTCCAGGATCACAGACTCTCTGCACCTGCGCGGGTCTTCCTGCATGATCGCCATTTCTCCTCGGTCTTTCTTCTTCCGTGCTGCTAGCTGTACACGGAGCTCTTCTCTCTTCTCCTCTGAAGACTTTTTCATGCAAGGAAATCACCCAAACTGCACTTTTAAGTGCTACCATGGCTCCCAAGCTGCCTGGATTTAAATATTGTCAATGCAGCAAGGTTATGTCCATCACAGATGGGCATAACTATTACTACATCTCTAAACACGACCAGTCCACCTGCAGGGACTGTGGTCAGTTGTCGTTCAGAGACAGAGGGCCCAGAAGATTGTGCGTCTAAGGGAGGAGGGCAGCAGCTCTTATGCCCTGGTGTCAGAATGGCTTTCTTCATATTCATCCCCGGTGCCGAAGACTCATCGACCAGAAAAGTCGAGAAGAGCCTCCTCCCTGGGCCCACTGAATAGAAAAATGGGACAGAGCCAGGTGGGACATGTTCCCACAGTGCTCCATCTCCCCCACACCCCAAAGAAACACCAGGCGTCTGGGGATGCGTCGACAAGACCTGCACCAAAAACAGTGTCTGCAGCAGTCAGCAGCATCGAGATCCACGGACCGACGCAGGTATTGAAACAGAGCAAGCATGACAGAAGCGACTTGACACATACGTTGAAGAAGGAAGGTCCAGACGCATGACACAGGGATGCGTCGCAGAGCCCCACAGTGCACCGAAACGTGGCTCCCAAGCCCCGCTCACATCGACACAGATATCTCCCAAGTGTAAGACTGATGTACGCGATGCTGGAAGAGACGGTGGGGAAGTACAAACCTCCCCAGAAGCAGGCCTCTCACAAGTGGAAACCAGAGAAGGATCCTTAAGTGGTTTTCTTGCCGGAGGAGCTCCTTGAGCTGGGTTTCTCAGATATGGAGCCGCTTTCAGATGAACTATTTTCTGTGGGATCCTTTGGCTCATCCCAGAGAGTGTAGTCAGACATGTCTTCAGTGTCAAGAAGGAAGAAGCACTCGCCTCAACTACAGGAGCCTCTGGCAAAAAGGCACAAACCGTCCCACAGGGACGAGAATACAACAGAACGCAGTAAGGGTCCTGATTCCACCATTGTATTAGCTGCAGTACCTCCACCAACCAGGAGGGGGGGCAGGAGGGAATCACCCCCACCGCCCAGAAGAAAAGACAGTAAATCCCTAGAGAGGGAAGATTAGCTTCCCAAGAGTTGTCTCAGATCTCTGCGATTCTGAGCAATTTCTTCATGTCCCTGGAGAGTGGCAAGCAAGGGCATCAACCACCCAACCCCTCGATGGAAAAATTCTCTCCTACAATGGAATCCCTGTCCCTACAATGGGAGGTTTATAACCCACGGGATGAGACTGTGGGTCCTCATCCACAGTTCTCCCCGCAACCAGACTTGGAAACTGGTTAATCTCCCCAACTTCATCAGGGTCCTCCAAGGGAATCCTGTTGGACCCGCTGGAGGAACCACCAGAGCCGTCTTGCTCCCAGTGGACCTATCATACTCTAAATTTATTGAGAAGGTGGGGGCACTTCTGAAGATCGAAACCAAAAAGGTGCCAGACCCAAGAATGGAGTTCTTAGGGATTTTAAAGTTCTTTGAGGTTCCAGCCTAGCCTACAGCCTTGCCCTCCCATGCAGTCCTGGATGTTGTAATGGACAGACCTGGAAATACCCCTTCTCTGGGGCAGCAAAGTCCAGGAAAACTGACCTTAAGTTCCAGATGAGGAGGTCCCCTTACTATGGAATGGTGCAACTGCTGCATGCTTCTGTAGTTGTAGAATCGGCCAATACGAAGTCTAAAAATCTAGGCTATAGTCGAACATTCTGCCAGGTAGGGAAAATCGTTGCCTGGTTAAGTTTGGAAGGAAAGCCTTCCAAGTGGCTATGTTGAATGCCAAGATTCAGCAACATCAATTCTACATCACTCAATACTTATATGAGTGTCTACAGTCCCTCAAGCTTTACTTCACAGCTGACACATCAGACAATGCGCTGCCTTAGCCCTTCATGGATCTGGAGGAAGGACTGTGTCACTTCCTTCACATGGTGTTTGAAGCATTTGAAATATCGGCGGCGGCCATTGCAGCCCACAGAATGGCCTGGCTTAGGGCCAGCACCACACATCATGTCCACGAAACGTTGGCAGATCTGCCGTGTAAGGGAGACAACCTGTTTGGAGACAAGCTGTGGGAGACCGTCTCCCAGTTTAAGGAACAGAAGTAACAGTCTTGTCCCTAGCTTCTCTGATGGAACAACAACCCGCTGCCAGGGGATATTACTGAAACTACAGGAAATCTTATTACCAAAAGCATCCTTTCAGGACGAACACACCTTATCATACACCGGCATTCCAACAGCCCAGGCAGCAGCCACAACAGTCACAGCCCAGAAGTAAGCCAAGGGGCCAGTTTCAGCAGAGACGACGACAAGGCACCAACTAGAAGCTGCAACAGAGTTTTTGAGGAAGGCCCGGCAGCAGCTACGGGTGGGGGAGGGGGCAGAATATCTAAATTTTATGACTCTTGGGCAGCAATCACATTAGACCGTTGGGTATTGAGCACTGTCCGTGAGGGGTTCCTTCAAGCGCGACTATTGCAAGAGGAAGTGAATTTACTACGTTAACAGCAAGCAGTCCAAGTGGTACCTTCACACTGGTTCAACAAGGTTTTCTATTCCCAATACTTTCTCATTCCGAAAAAGTCAGGAGGTCTCCGTCCAATTTTGGATTTACGGGGCCTCAAATTCATTCGCAAGGAGAAGATAATGATGACATCCTTCAAATCCATTCTACCTTTTCTACAACCCAATGATTGGATGTGCTCGCTGGTTCTCAATGATGCTTACTCCCACATTCCAGTGCACCTATGTTTCCAGGTCAATGCAGGGCATTATCATTACAAGGTGCTTCCCTTTGGACTATCATTCACCCCAAGAATTTTCACAAAGTGTTTAGTGGTAGTGGTGGCCCACCTGAGAAGGAAGGTGATTACTCTTCAGACACATTTAAAGGACATGATAAATTGCTTAGAAGGGCTAGGATTCATAATAAACTACGAGAACTCCAGCCTTCAGTCGACGCAATCTCTTCAGTTCATAGGAGCCATTATAAACACCATCTTGGGGAAAGAGTTCCTGCCGGGAGACAGGGCTCAGACCCTTCGCACTCGAGCTACACAATTGAAGAATTGTACATGCCCCTCTGCACATCAAATTTTAACCCTTCCAGGACACATGGTGGCAGCAATATATGTGATTCCACTCACTCAACTACATATGTACCGCCTGCAGTGGGGTTAAAGGCTCAATGGACCCAATTTACTCAACCATTGTCCAAAATGGTGATCGTGACCCGGGCCAATCAAAGGGACATTGCATGGTGGCTGTCCCTGCAATCCTTACTATGGGAACCCTGTTCCGCAGCCTGGCACAGCAACTAGTTCTGACCACAGATGCATCAACCAGAGGTTGGGGAGCTCATTTAAAGCATTTAAAGATGCAAGGTTTATGGTCGCCATTGGAGAGAACCTAACAAATAAACCTCCTAGAGTTGAGAGTGATAAGTAATGCCTCCACACGTTCTGCAATCACCTTCGAGGAAGAAACGTCATGGTCCAAACAGACAGCCAGGTGGCCATGTTTTACATAAACAAAGAAGAAGGGTCAGGTTCCTAGATCCTATGAAAGGAAGAGATTCAGATCATGGAATGGACAGAGGCATGCTCCATCTCTCTGCAGGTGACCTGTCTCCTGGGGATTGTGAACACCGAAGCCAACAGCAGGATATTCCATCCGCATGAACGGACTCTCAACCGGAAGGTAGCGGATGATCTCTTCGTGGCATGGAGTCTCCCATACATGGATCTCTTTGCAAAGATACAGAACAGAAAGGTCAGAGTAACAGATAAGTATGAGAAAAATAAGTGTGAAAACTTGCTGGATGGGGCGTTTGGTCTTCTTCTGCCATCATTTCTAAGTTTCTATGTTTCTATGTCTACCTCAGCCGGGAGTGATTTGCACAGGATGTGTTCCTCATCCCTTGGTTGGAGGGACTCCATTACACTTACCCTCTGATTCCACTAATATCCCAGATGATCCAAAAATGCATTGCAGACATTGCGGACCTGATCCTCATTGCTCCGGCGTGGCCAAGACAACCTTGATATGCCTATCTAGTTCGGTTATTCATCACTGCTCCTATCTCGTTGGGAGACAGCATAGATCTACTGACCCAGGAAGGGGGTATGCTGCTACACCCCATGCTCTTCTTGCTTCATTCTACCGCTTGGAGATTGAGAGGACAGTATTGAACCATCTGCAGTTGTCCACAGGAGTCCAAGACATTTTAATCTTGGCTAGGACAGTTTCCACAAGGAAAAACTATCAAGGCAAGTGGCAGTTTTACATTGCCTTGGGAATGGACAAGGGAATAGACCTATTCTCCTACTCACCCGAAGTTCTATTACAATATCTGCATACAATCAGGGTTGGCGACGGCATCTCTTATGGTCCATGTAAGCGCTATTGCGGCGTATCATCACCCGTGCAATGGCCTTCCTGTGTCGAACCATCTTCTGATGTCACGCTTTATGAAAGAGATTTTAAAACTGAGGATACCTGTAACAAAACCTCCAGTTCCTTGGGACAAAAATCTGGTTTTGCAGCAGCTCATGCTAACATCCTTTAAACCCATGAACACTGCTCACATGATGGCACTGACTTTGGTAAGACGAGTTAGTAAGCTACAGGCCCTAGTTCACTACCTTCCATATTTGCATTTCCACTGTGATAAGGTTACCTTGAACATTCATCCCTCCTTCTTACCAAAGGTATTCTTGGCTTTCCACTTGAACCAAACTAGCACATTACCTACCTTCTTTCCAAAGCCACATAAAAATAACAGGGAGAGGATCCTCCACACCTTAGACTGCAAAAGGGCGCTGACTTACTACAAGCAAAGGACGCAGTCAGAAGGGAGAACTTCATAGCTTTTTGTGTCCTTCAACCCATTTGCAAAGTGGACTTTATTGAATTGGATATCCCAGTGTATTCACTTTTCTTACTCAAGTTGCTTGACACAACTTTCGGACCCAGTTAAAGTGCATCAAGTAAGAGCAGTAGCGACTTAAATTGCACATGTTCATGAGGTACCATTACATATATGCAAAGCAGCACGTGGTCACCTCTGCATACTTTCATGTCGCACTACTGTCTGGACCAGCAGGCATCTTTGGACGCAGCTCTAGGTTCGGCAGTATTGAAGCACACAAATAGAAGAGACTGTCCACAACAGTTGCGGTTTGTGCACACAAGGACAATTACTTCTCTGAGGGCTAGACGCCCACTCCTGCATCGGCATACTGCAGTGTGCGGCAGTCAACCCTGAGCTGGGAACTCCCAGACAGCATGGCTAATTCAGCCTGCTTATCAATGGGGAAAAAAGCAAGTTTTCTTACCATAAATAGTGTTTTTCGTAGATAGGTTGAATTAGCCATGTTAACCCACCTACCTTTCTGGACAGCCTCCCCATTCCCGCTACGCTGGTTAAGCTGTGTTACAGACTGAGGAGAAATGGCAATCACGTGAGAAGACCAATACAGGCGCACAGAGTCAAAGCTCTGTGATCTTGGAGAGAAGCTCTGCCCAGGGCTGCCAGAGCATGTCCCAGACAATATGGCTAATTCATCCTATATCTACAGAAAACACCGTTTAACGGTAAGCAAACTTGCTTTTCTCTGCATAAAATATGAATTCTCAGTGCAGAAAGCATTTTTTTGGTGCACAAATGTTTGTTTGCATATAAAACTTGTTTTTTTGTACAAAAAGCGTTTTCTGTGCATAAAATCACAACTACAGGTCCCAGCATTGGAACTCCAACTCCTGCCTGTAGACTAACATTACTGGAAACTTTACTCCACCTCTGACTAGTAGATAGATTTCTAGCAGTAAGAAAACATTTATCTGCATTGAGGAGGAGGAGGGAGCTAATGCCATTATTATTGTGGAATTTCCATGCGAGGGTGCTGACTTAAATGCACCTCCTTGTGTGCAAATATTTTATGTGCAAAACACCTTGCTGCAACGGCAGCAAAGTTTGCACACAAAAAAGTGGCATAACTGAGTATTAAACTGCGCTGGGCTGAGCGCAGCTTACTGCCTTTGCCTCAAAGGGAGCAGAACTCTCCAGAGCTAGTCACAAATGTATTAAGCAACCCAATAAAAAGGTCTCACTTTTGTTTGTTTGTTTTATGCAGTGGGGTAATTTTCAAAGCAATTTACGAGTATAAAATATGCATATAAATGGCTCCTTATAGTATTTCATGGGGTTTGTGCACATAAGTGTGTGCAAAACTGATTTTGTGTAAACTTTAATGCCCACAAAAGAGGCATTCCAGGGGGCAGAGTTTCAGTGGAGTTGGGATTCAGGCACATGCTTTTGATTTTAAAAAGTATGCACATAAGTGAACATGTACAAGTTATGCGCCACAAAGAACAGGTGTAACTTTGTATGGATTATTTGAGAATTTTCAAAGTGAACTTATGTGCTATGAAAATTGGTATTACTTATGTGCTTTACCAATGCAGAAATTACACAGAGTAATAACGTGTTTGTTATGAGTTTGTCATGGCTTATGCTGCTTTTATTATTTGATGTGCAAATTGTTATGAAATTCAGATCAAATTGAATGTTTTTGTTTTTAAGAATAGGATTTTATGTGATTTTTATGTCTTATTTGGTTATGTTTATATAATTCATGCTGACTTTATGGTTTTGCTTTAACTCACTATTAATAACAGTTAGAAGAGCAAGCTATACATTGGATACAATACATGAATACATTTTTGCATAGCTGTGTAAAATTGTCCAAATCAGAATGGTGAAAAGTCTGCTGAAATGTGATGCCCATCCCAGTGGCCACAGCTGCTCACTGAGCCTGTAGGGAAATTGGTGGCATACCCTGTACTTGTGAGAGCATTCTTCTGGTGAAACACTCAGAAAAGGCTGTTTGTGCACTCACTTCCCTTTAGGAGCTTGCATGATATGGGTGGGCTTGTGTTGCTGTCCATTCCAAGGACTGGGCCTTCTTCACATTGCCTCGTATATCTGTTTCTCTTGAGGGAAAAGGTGCTATGTAGTTTACAGTGCCCAGCCACTCTGTTGGATTGGTGTCATGCTTTGTAAATTAATGAAAATGGAATTGTGAGGAATCCTATCTTCTTCCCACTGTAATTCTTTTCAGCTGCTCGTATTTTCTTGGTAAATTCGCAGTGTTGTGTAGCACTGTGTACAGCAAAAGAGAAGAAAATGCAATGTCAGACAGGGAGAAGGACACTAGGGGTCAGCACTGATTTGTGTTCCAGCAACAACAAAACGAAATTCATTTTAGAACTGATAAATCAACCTGTTTATTAAAAGAATAAAAGCCTTAACAAGGGGCTTTGTCATTGCTCTATAAATCTGCCTGTGTGCTTCATGAAACCCATATGTGCTTAATTCATATGTAAAGTCTCAAGCAAGAATAGGAGACATGTCCATAAAATTCTCTTTGACCTGATTATAGTCATTAGTGGTGAATAATTGTCTTCTCAGTTTTCATTCACTTGGCCACAATAATATAACTTGTCTTTACCCTAACTGCAAGCATGAGGGACATTTGGAATCCACAGAAGCCTAAAAGAAGAATTGGTTTTGTTTCTAATATTGTTTCTACCAAGACTCGTTTAATTACTGCAAATGGTTTGGTCTCATAACTTGAAAAACTGGCAGAGTCCAAATAGACCCTCTGCAGGAAATCCATCTGTATTTTCTCTTAAAAGGGTTTTCCTAATGAGGTTAACTTGCAAAACACCTAGTATTCCAAACAAATGTATACTTCTCAGAGTGGTATTTTTGTGAGTGATCAGGGTGTGAGTGATCAGTACTCACTGATCACTCACAGGGTGCATCCTTTCCAGGATGTATTCAAAGTTTACCCTAACCCTAGTTCTGTTATACTGTGCTTAGAAACAAAGTACTCTTTTGTAGGGAACAAAATCATGCTTTTTTGCCTCTAATTAGCTACTAATCTCATCTGAACCCCTCTCTAAAATTTCTTTATCTTTCCTTGAGTGTTTGAACATCTTGGAAGGTATCAACAGTAGCCTCAATATGATGATCCTGATTCCAAGAAACCAATTCATCACTTTTTTTTAAAAATCTTTTCATTTAACAAACCAGCAGACAACAAACAATAGTCAAGTATGCAGGCCCAGATACATTTTAAAAAAGAGAACACCTTTCAGTCTCCCAAAATATAAAACTAGAAAACTGATGAAGTATTGAAATACTCTAAATCCCTTTATGCAAACTTGATGGAAATACAAGGATTAGAACTAAATATATACCCAGTATTTGCCCCATATTTTGTCAAGTGAAACTGTTATTCTTTCGGATAATACAAGGACTAGAGGGCACGCCACGAAGTTAGCAAGTAGCACATTTAAAATAAATTGGACAAAATTATTTTTCACTCAACACAAATTTAAGCTCTTGAATTTGTTGCCAGAGGATGTGGTTAAGGCAGTTACTGTAGCAGGGTTTAAAGACTATTTGGATAAGTTCCTGGAGGAGAAGTCCATAAACTGCTATTAATCAATAGGGCTTAGCCACTGCTTGTTGCCAGCATTTGTAGCATGGGATCTCTTTAATGTTTGGTTACTTGCCAGGTACTTATGACTTGGATTGGCCACTGTTGGAGACAGGATACTGGGCTTGATGGACTCTTGGACTGACCCAGTATGGTATATCTTATGTTCTTATATCATACATGGCCATATTTTTTCTGAAGTGAAAAGGTCCCTTTTTTTTTTTTTTAAATATTTATTTATTAATTTTTCATCATACAAACATAGTAATTTTCATTCAAATATAACATTTGATGCAAATAGAGTTTTCAACATTACCTGTTAATAAACAAAATATACCATCATATAAGAAATTAAATTTTGTTGAAGTACCACCAATAATTAATTTGAAATTTTTTTATAGGAGTATAAATACCACTTCTGAGATCAAGAGGCAGGGAATAAAAAGGAGAAAAACAAAGATAACTTTTGCATTGAAAAGGTACAATATTGCAGCTACTATAACTTTTACCTTACACTTTAGGTTGCTACTGGGGACGAGGTGGCAGGCTCTCTAGCCACCACAAATTGGTTTAGATGTTCAATCTGAGTGAAATTAAAGGATTCATGTCCTCGTTTAATTATAGATTGACATGGGTATTTCAAGAGAAAGGAGAAACCCAAAGCAATTACTCTGGGTCTCAAAACCAAAAATTCTCGTCTTTTACTACGAGTGATTGGGGCTAAGTCTGGAAAAATTTTTATATCTTGTCCCATGTATGAGACTGGAAATTTCTGGAAGTAAACCTTCATTAATTTACTAATATCAACGGTAGTTATAAATGACACTATTAACGTGTTTCTATCAATCACCTGTAAGGTGGAATCTTCTAGAAAACTAGTAAGATTTGCAGGAATGGGTATAGCCAAATCTGAGGATCTTTTTTTAACAAAGAAACAAGAATTTACAGACGGTAAATAATTTTCAGAGAAACCTAATACCTCAATTAGAAATCTTTTTAAAGAAACAAAAGTTGTTTCACCCACAATTTTTGGAAAGTTTACAATCCTTACATTCAATTTCCTAATATTATTCTCAAGCAATTCTAACCGCTTAGAACAAATAAGTTGATCTTTTATCATCATACTACTCATTGATTGTACAGTTTTAATATTCCTCTCAGTTGCCTCCACTCTAGTAGAAACATCAATTACTTGTCTCTGAATACCCGAAAGTTGTTGCTGTAAATTGCAGGAAACAGAATCTATTTTACCTTCTAACCTATTCACAGTGGCATTCAGGCCACTCACCAAATCCCATATAGCTCCTAATGTAACCGTCTCCGGCCTTGTTATTAATGGCTGTATGTCCTCGGGTATTTCAGGTTGGAGGGATCTTTGTTGTGGGCCTTCAGCAAACTCTGAGGCCTCCTCTGTTGCAGGATGTAAATCCTCAACTCCTCTCACTCCTGAAATCAGCACGGGACTTGCTCCCTCAGAGGGTATCTTTCACTCTACCCCTTCGGTAGGCGAAATTGCCCATTCTCCATCTGTTCCCCGCTGGACTGGAGGTGGATGGTGATCAGGACTGAGGGAAGCCTCTTCCTGGGAAGCCACTCGGTCTCCTTCCAAGGGGCCTCCAAAGGATTCACCAGCACCCTCCTTCTCTAGCTGCATCATAAAACGATCTATTTCCAATTGCAAAAGAGGAGGTAGGGGTTCTGAGGGAAAAACCCTCATCTTCCCCTTTCTCTTGGCTGGCATGGCACGAAATTTATATATAGAAAACAATCATGTGGAGAATCAAAAGTTTTAAATTAGTACCTACTATTTGCCCAAGATCTCAGTGGTTGAGTCCAGCGCGTAGAGCCTCTCCTTTCTAGACCGTCCCAGTCCGTCCTAGACCGGACTAAGCTGGACTAAGCCGGACAAAGCCGTGCACACCCCTTAGGTGCGCACGGCTTTGGCGGCGCGCCGGCAGCTGCGGGGCGCTGCTACTGCACCGTTCTTATTGTGCGTCTGTGTGGCTCCTCCCACTCCGGTCCGACCTCTGGCGATGTCCCAGGCCTGCTCCAGGGGCTCAGCACGTTGGTCTCCCTGGCTTGGCTCACTTCCGCACCGGTCTTATTGTGTGTCTGTGTGACTCCTCCCACTCCGGTCCGACCTCTGGCGATGTCCCGGGCCTGCTCCAGGGGCTCAGCGCATTGGTCTCCCTGGCTTGGCTCACTTCCGCACCGGTCTTATTGTGCGTCTGTGTGGCTCCTCCCACTCCGGTCTGACCTCTAGTGATGTCCCGGGCCTGCTCCAGGGGCTCAGCGCATTGGTCTCCCTGGCTTGGCTCACTTCTGCACTGGTCTTATTTGTGCGTCTGTGTGGCTCACTTCCGCACTGGTCTTATTGTGCGTCTGTGTGGCTCCTCCCACTCCGGTCTGACCTCTGGCAATGTCCTGGGCCTGCTCCAGGGGCTCAGCGCGTTGGTCTCCCTCAAGGTCACTTTCTTTATTAGAGAAATCTCATACATCGGAGAGGAGGAGTAGCCTAGTGGTTAGAGCAATGGACTGGGGAGACCAGGATTCAAGTTCCACAGTTGCTCCTTGTGACCTTCGACAAGTCACTTTACCCTCCATTGCCTCAGGTACAAACTTAAATTGCAAGCCATCTGGGGATAGAGAAAAACTTATAGTACCTGAATGTAATATGCTTAAAAGTGCCAAAAAGCAGAATATAAAAATCTAAAATAAATAAATAAAATATGTAGATACCATTGAGATATGAGTGGGTCAGATTTCCAGTGAGCCTTGCCGCATGGATTAAGTAGTCACATAATTTGCGCTGGTAAATATTCAATGACGTCCTCCCAAAAGCCCAGTAAGCATAATCCTGGCCAAGAGATTTGCCCATAGTCCAAGGATGTTGCACATGTTTTGGCTACTATGTTGATACTAGGGGTAAAACAGCAGAACAGAATAAAGTAGAAGAATCATCATTAGATCTATCCGAAGTATTAGAAGTTACTGTAGAATCTAAGATCGATATTAGAACTACATTACATGTTTCTTTTGTATTTGCGACTGACAGAGACGCTATGTTTAGACTATTCATGAGGAAAAGAACAGATAATTTCCACGGTGAGAAGGTTTGGGTATATCCCGACCTTTCTAGAATGACACAGTTAAGGAGGAAAACATTTTTAGAGCTAAGATCAGAAGTGGAAAATAAAGGTGGAAAAATGACTTCAAAATATCCATGTAGATGTGAAATATGGAGAAATGGTCAGAAATATGTTTATTTTGAAGTTACACAATTATGAAAATTCCTTGATTCCCATCCCCCTTGAAAGTTAGCATTAGAAGCGAGGCAATATGATAAAAAGCTAGGAGGTGTCTTCAGTTTCAATTGTATAGGGGGGATTCCCTTGTTTTCCTTTAACCGCTTAATTCTTCTTTTCTTTCCTTATCCTGGGCATTTCTAATTTCAGTTCTTTAAATTGTTACACATGAATTTAAATATTATTTAAATATAAGTATTGTTAAAATTTATATGAGAATCTGTACAATGTAACTTTTTCTTCTGTAAAGATTGTAAAACTCAGCATGAATAAAAAATTAAAAAAAAAAACTTAATATGAACTGCAGCATCTTTCCTTGCCAGATAAACCTAGATTCTATACCATTAAGATTAGTAAAACATGTCATGGGTAATGAATATGGCAAATGCTAGAATAAATATATTAACCTGAGCAGCACATTCATCTTAAGAATTCTAATTCAACCAGCCCAAGACACTAGCAACCCATCCCAGGACTTCAAGTCCTCCTATATCTTAATTAGATTTATAGGTATCCGACCATACTTTAGGTATGAATATTCCTAGAGATTTAAATCCATTTTTTGTCAATTTAAAATGTGAAAGACAATTAGGTATATGAGCCCCATCTCCAGTTCCAAGACTGATTATTGAAAATTAATCTTATAAACTGATACCCTGCCATATTCAGAGAGAATGTGTGCACCCAGATTGCTTGATGATCTAACACTAGTTATAAATAGCAAAACATCATCAGCATATAAGGAAATCTTGTAAATCTGTAATTAAATTGAAATCCAGCTCTATTAACATCTGTTCAAATCATCTGAGCCAGGAACTTGATGGCTAAATTGAATAGTAGAGAGGACAGTGGGCATCCCTGTCTTGTACCCTATCTGATGGGAAAGGCATCTGGTAAAAAAAAACCCCAAAAAACATTAGTTAATCCTCTGGCAGTGGGATGGGCGTATAAGGCTCTTATCCAGCCAAGAAACCTCGTGCTAAAATTAAAAGTATTAAGTACTGCAAAATAAAAAAACAAAAAACCCCCCAACTAATCCAGCCTTTCAAAGGCCTTCTGTGCATCAAAGGCCAAGATCAACAATAAGTATCTTAAATTTTTCGCCAGCAATAAAATGAACCCCATTTGATTGTCCTTAACAAGTTGAGTTATATTTTCCAACCTGATTTGAAGTACCTTGGCCAACATTTTCATTTGAGTGTTATCTGTCAATGAGCCAAGGTATAACTCATCTTGACTTTTCTTATGAATCAGAACTATGTTGGCATCTGTCAGCCTGTTTGGGGAAAAAGTGATGCTCCCTCAGATATTCAAACGTGCCAAGTAGCAAAGGTTCTAATTCCAGAAGAAATATATTAAAGTCTAAATGAAAGCAGTCAGGTCCTGGACACTTGCCATTGGGAGACTCTGTACTGCCTTTTGCATTTCCAGTAAGGATGTAGGGGCCGCCAACCTTTCGTTTTGCTCCTCAATAAGTTTAGGTAGTACCACTTTTTTCAAGATAATCATTTATCAATTCTGAAGAAAAACTGTCCTCTGAGTACAGTTCAGCAAAGAAGGATCGTAAGATTTGATTTATTTCCTATAATTTGAGAGATCTGCTCACTTTTGTTCATAAACCATTTATCGTATTCGCCAGGAATTTCTTACATAGCATACACAGGAGCAGTTGACCCATTTTTAGTATCATGTTCATAAAATTTAATGCGAGAATCTGAGATATTTCTCGTTTTAGTCAACATTTCTGCAATTGCATCCATACTTTCTTGGAGCAAGTAAGCTGGTGTTTTCATTCTAAAATTACAATCTCTCTAAGGTAGGAATGTGAATCGGGCTTTGGATGATTGAAAATATCGGACAATATTTTCAAAATCGTCAGAAATCGGGGGCTCCCCCAAAACGTTAGGAAAACCCCACAATATTGATCGTGGGGGTTCTCTTATCGTTTTGGAGGAGGGCGGGAAAAACGGCACACAAAAATAACTCCTAAACCCACCCCGACCCTTTAAAACTAATCCCTTAGCTTCCCCCACCCTCCTGACCCCCCCAAAAACTTTTTACATGTACCTGGTGGTCCAGTGGGGGTCCCTGGAGCGATCTCCTGCTCCTGGGCCATCGGCTGCCACCAATCAAAATGGCGCCGATGGCTCTTTGCCCTTACCATGTGACAGGGTATCCGTGCCATTGGCCGGCCCCTGTCACATGGTAGGAGCACTGGATGGCCGGCGCCATCTTGTGCTCCTACCATGTGACAGGGGCTGATCAATGGCATCGGTAGCCCCTGTGACATAGTAAGGGCAAAGGCTATCGGCACCATTTTGAATACTGGCAGCCGACGGTCCGAGTGCAGGAGGTCGCTCCCGGACCCATGCTGGACTTTTGGCAAGTCTTGTGGGGGTCAGGAGGGTCCCCCAAGACTTGCCAAAAGCCCCTGGTGGTCCAGCGGGGGTCCGGGAGCGATCTCCTGCACTTGGGCCATCGGCTGCCAGTAATCAAAATGGCGCCGATAGCCTTTGCCCTTACTATGTCACAGGGGCTACCGGTGCCATTGGTCAGCCCCTGTCACGTGGTAGGAGCACAAGATGGCGCGGGCCATCCAGTGCTCCTACCATGTGACAGGGTCCGGCCAATGGCATGGATACCCTGTCACATGGTAAGGTTAAAGGGCCATCGGCGCCATTTTGAATAGTGGCAGCCGATGGCCCGGGAGTGGGAGATCGCTCCAAGGACCCCCACTGGACCACCTGTTACCTGTAAAAAGTTTTTGAGGGGGGTCGGGAGGGTGTGGGAAGCTAAGGTATTAGTTTTAAAGGGTCGGGGTGGGTTTTTTGTTTATCGGCTCGGGCACAGCCGATAAACAAAACCGCGATCGGGCCCAATGGAAAAAAAAAACACATGTGAATAGGAACCGGAATCCGAAACAATTCCGGTTCCGATTCACATCTCTACTCTAAGGACTTCTTCCTACTTTGGCTAATCTTTTTAATAATGTTTCCTTGGAGGTTTGCTTTAAATGTTTCCCAAGCCACTACTGGGGCTGAGTCATCTAAGGGTTGAACTTCAAAAAAATTCCTGGTTAGTCAGGCAAATCTTGACTGTGAAATCTTCCTAGCCCAGCACTGATAAATTAACAAGTGAATTTTCAAATATTGTGCAAATCAAAATGAGCACTTGCGCATATAAAATGGCACATATGCAAAATACATGCTATTTTAAAACTGCAACTTACACAGGTAAATTGGATTCCACGAGTAACTTTGTGGGTTTAAGAAAGAGGTGTGCTAGGGGCGGGGACAACATTTATGCAAATAATTTGCTATTTTAAAACTTACAAAGTGTATGTCTTTTATTTATGTATATTTATTTCTGCTTAATATCTGGTGTAAGTGATCGTAAATATCATTAAAGTGAAAAAACTCACTGGGTGAGGAGTCTGGGTGAAATGGGGGGGGGGGGGGGGGGGACTTCAGGCTGAAGAACCAGGAAGGTTTTCATGAGCAACAGGTGAATTGGGCAAACTGGTAGACTAATTGATAAAACTGGTTATTTCATTGATATGTGCATGGTATAAAATACCCTGACTTATGTGTGTAAAAGCTGACTTATGGGGGTGAGGATAAAAGTGGAAAATTACATATGTAGATCCCTATTGGGAGGGGGCACGATACTATCTTTACAGGAACTACAGCACCAATTTGGGTTATGAACGGTGGACCTATTTCCATATTTACAACTACAAACTATATTCGCTCACTCCCACAAAGTCCGTTGTCTATGGATATTGTTATAGTTTAGCGGTGTTTGGGAGGATTCCAGGGTACTGTGGCAGGTGACCACGCCCACAGGGAGAAGACCCATGGGGAGCCACAGTACTGGGCTAGACTCAGGACGCACAAACCCAGAATTTAGCTCTTTTATTATACAGCTTGATGTGTACTACCAGAGGTGGCAGTAGTGAGATGATCCAGAGGTTACAGTCCCGGGACCCTCGGCAGAGGGAACCAGTCTCACCATGTTGGTATTGGGAATTCCGGTGGAGGTCTCCCAGGCAAGGCAATGCTGTAGATGAGACAGACTGAGAGTTAGATTACTCACTAGATGGTAGCTGTAGATTGGCCATTCCACCAGGCTGAAGTAGATGGTACTGGTACCGAGGCTGGGAGAGCAGGCCCTTGCGGAGCGAGTACCTGATCCCTGTAAGGCACCTGAACTAAAGCAGAGGGCCCCCGAGGAGCGGGTACCCAGGTTAGTCAATACCCCGAAGGGCAGAGAGAGAGCTTCCAGTGGCAGCACGGAAGTGGCAGAGTAGCTTAGACCGGCCGAGAACAATCCGTTGCTAACTCAATGAGCTAGCAAATAAGTACAGGCTATATACCCGGATGGCGTGACGTCACTCGAGGGGGACGCCCCTGAAGTTCGTGCCAATGCTGGAATAAAGATGTGGGTAGCCCGCTCACCCTAGAAGACCCTTGGGAGGAATATGGTGGGAGGCAATGCCTTAGCCGTTCCGGGGACGCCAGAGAGAATGGCTTGCAGATGCGGCTTTAGCCATTTTCCCAAGGTAAGCGGGAAGAGCCGAGAACAAGGTGAGGCATATGGGGCGAAGCCGTCTTGAGACCAACAGGCGCAACAGATATAGTAAACAAAATGGATGATTTTCTGCATTGTGAGAGACAGAAAATATCTACTTCATTACTTTATAAAGAATGGCAAATCTTAGAGCAGCAGGTTTGGGTACTCACCATTGTAGACAAGTGGAATTTGAAGGGTGGCTTTATGCTTTCTACTAATTCATATCTTTTGTGTTATAAAGAGATCATAGCAGTATCACCCAATAGTAACTTACAGGAAATACAGCATAAATTTTTGCACAGAGCGTATTTTTCTCAAATCACTGCGTTTAAAGCACAGCTAGCACCCTCAGATTTAGGTTCCAAATATCTCAAAGAGAAGAGTTCATTGTCTCATGCTTTTTGGCATTGCACAGTTATCTCTCAATATTGGTGCAAGCTCCTTAAATTTATTGATCATTTAATTGGGATCTCCCTTCCTATGGCTCCGAAATTGATTTTATTCAATGTTGATGTGGCCAAATTTATAAGGAGAGATGTGCAAAGAACTTTGGTAAGGAAATAGTTAGTACAGGGTATACAATATTCAATTTTGGTAGTCTGGAAGGATCCCTGTCCACTATCTTTTTGGCAGTGGTGCAATGCCATACATAAAATGATGACGATGGAATCCCTAGCTGCACGCTCCTCTTTCCTTAGCAGAATGAAATTTATTTCAATCTGGGATCCTTACATACAGAATCTTCCCAGTAAAGCGCGCAGCTATATTCTGAACAGTTTGTAATCATTAATGACTAGAAGACGTTTTTATTTCTTTATCATTCCTTATTCTTTGCATTTCCTGCCCAACGGTAGTGTGGGGAGTGGGGGGGAGGGGTTTAAGTTTAAGGATGGGGAGATATATCCAAACATTCAAATATTGTAATGTTGAAATATTGACATTGGAAATCTGAAAAATTGAAATAGAACGTACGTATTTTGGTTGTTTCCAGTTTAATAAACATATTTCATATAAAACTGGAATCACAAATATATGGGTATATAATTTGCACACACTTATCCAGCTAATTTCTAATTTATTGGGATAAGTAGTAGGAATGTGAATCGGGTGTCCAATTGTTCCCGCTTTCGGGATCGTCTGGCCGTGGGAAAAAATTGTTTTCCCGCGTTTCCCCGTTTTTTTTTTTTTTTTGTGAAAAATCGTTTTTCGGGTTAGTGTGCGCTAACCGGAGTTAGCACGCACTAACTCCCCATTAGTGCACACTAACAAAAATAGCAAAAAGTAACAAAAATAAACGGTTTTTTGTTAGTGCGTGCTAACTCCCATTAGCGTGCACTAACTGGAAAATCGATTTTTATGAAAAATCGGGGGTAAAATTGATCGTTTCTTTCTTTTAACCGATTTCTAACAAATTTAGAAATATTGTCCGATATTTCAATTCGTTAGAAAAACGATTCACATCCCTAATAAGTAGTGCTTTTGCACTATGGTAACAGACAAATTTGAATTTCAGATAAGTAGCAGCAATTATCCAGCTATATTTCAATTTATCTGGCTCAGCAGCATCAGGCCTACATAATCGGATAAGTCTGAAAAGCTCTATTTGTCCATCTAAGTAATGCTTTTCGGACTTATCCAGTTACGTGCACTATATAGCTGGATAAATTGACATTTATCCAGATAAGTGCAAACTTGCACGGTTTGTAGTTTTTACATACTTGAGCATTTATGCACGCATACGTACTCGTATTTTATAATGTGCATATATCCTTTCTACGCAGGTAATAAAATACTGTAGCAACTTTGCGGGTACCCATATATGTATAAGGGCACGTGTGAGCAGTTTTGAGTTATCTTCTAAATTTCCAAGTGTGTTGCACAGTTAGGGCCAGATATTCGTACCTACGCGCGGGCATAGATTTGTGCGCGCAACCCGCACACACACAAATCTACGCCCAGTTTTATAACGTTATAAAATCTGGGGTCGGCGCGCGCAAGGGGGTGCACACTTGTGCACCTTGCGCGTGCCGAGCCCTAGGGGAGCCCCGATGGCTTTCCCCGTTCCCTCCGCCCCCCCACCTTCCCCTCCCTTCCCCTATCTAACCCGCCCCCCAGCCCTACCTAAATCCCCCCCTACCTTTATTTTTTTATTTACGCCTGCCTCTGGTCAGGCATAGGTTGCGCGCACTGGCCCCAGTGGCAGTTGAGAGGTCTCTGGCCACGCCCATGCCCCACCCATTTTTTCAAGCCCCGGGACTTACATGCATCCCAGGGCTTGCGCGTGTCACTGGGCCTATGCAAAATGGGCTTGGCGCGCGTAGGAGGGGGTTTTCGGGGTTACACGCGTAACCCTTTTAAAATCCGCCCCTTAGGGTTTGGCAGTTATTCAGGCAATACCACTGGACTATGATCTGAAATATGGCAGGATAGTAGCTCAGCTGTAACCAACTTCTCATAATACAATTCAAACAGAGATAGACATCTAGTCAGCTGTAAGAATCATGATCCTGGAAAAAAAAAAAAAGTGTAGTCTCTGCAGCCAGAAGACTGTGTGCTGGGCATCCACCAAGCCTAGCCCATGGATCAACATTCAAAGACCTTTGTGTTCTGGGCAACCTAGTCTGAGTAGGTTTGTCGCTAGTAGGGTCTAGACATGTATTCCAATCTCCTACAACCACAGGATTGGAAGTAAATTCAGTGATCTCCCTCAACGTTTGCTGATAGAAGTCATTTTGATCTTTATTAGGTCCATAAATATTCATTATAGCCAGATCATGTTCTTATAAATTTCCCTCTAAGGATGAACCTATCTTTTGGGTCCTTTTGATTTTTGAAATCTAAGGGGTATTGCTGTATGAATTAAAATACATGTACCTCTACTTTGAGTTGTGTGAGGCATAAAACACCTGCCCAGCCCAATCTCTATTGAGGTTTTCATACTCCCTATCTGTGAGGTGAGTCTTTTACAGCATTGCCACCTGGATCAGTTGACATTTAAGATACTGAAAAATTATTTTCCTTTTTATGGAAGATGCAACACCTTGCATATTAAGCAATTGTCGCGAGGTAGGGTGCCTCAGAGTGAATGCTGGGATACTGTGAGACTTGACTTGTAGGGCAATACTTAAGGCTGATCCTGTGACAGCATGGACAAGTAGTTAATCATTTACTACAAGAAAACAATAATGTGGAATTATAGATGCTTTACTTAAAACATACTGCTTATGATCCCAATCTAAAACATGGGCTGGTTGTGCTCAAGGCTGGCCCTGGAGTCACTTCAACTACTTTTAAGAGAAGCATACACAAAACCTCCAGTGCCTCTTCTTTCTTTAGCATTCGCGAGCAGAACTGCCCCTTTAGCCTGCAGTCCTCTTATTCCAACATAGACTGAACATTATCTCATCTCACTCTCTCTGAGAATTATAGAGATACTTTAGCAGTCTACAGTACTTGCCTGAGCTGCATTAGCAACCGAGCTCTATTAGCAACCTGACTCCAGGCTCCAAATGTTTCTTTAAACCTCTTTACTGTGATTTTAAGTCCGAATCATTCAACATGGCAGGGATTTCCTCTATAGTAACTTCATTCCCCTTAAGCTTTCAATCTCATTGTTGGAAAGTTTTTCCATATATGGTGATCATGTCCTAAGATTAAATCTGTCTGGAGGTCAATTGGGTCACTAGTTGAGAATATGCTTTCTTTTCATGTAATAATGGATTCCAAGATTTTCCTGTTGTCACAATACCCAGACAGTTGGCAAGTGGTCTTAAAGCTTTTGATGAATCATATTATCCCAGGACAAGCAGGATGCTAGTCCTCACATATGTGTGACATCAGTAATGGAGCCCTATACGGAAAAACGTCTGTCAAAGTTTCTAGAACTTTTGACTGGCACAGTGTGCCAATGAGCATGCTCGGCATGCTATGATATTCTCAGCCATAGGGGTCTCCCTTTAGTCTTCTTTTTTTCCACGAAGCCGTTAGCCTCGCGGTTTTAGGAGTCCTGTGTGGTGAATTTTCACTATATAAAAAAAGTGTTTAAAAACGCGAAAAAACTTCGACACCGCAGGGGTCTCCCGTTTTTTACCATCGAGGTAAGTTTTTTCTCCTTTTTCCGATGGTTCCGTACTGTTCTTTTTTGTCTGAAAGTCGTCGACGGCTGTCCGACTTCACAATGGCTACAGGCTTTAAAAAATACCCGATTTGTTGCCGTACCATGTCCATTACAGACCCACACTTACAGTGTAATCTGTCTTGGTGAAGGACACGATGTCCTAATGTGCCCGAAATGCGCCGAGATGACGCCGAAGGGCAGAAGACTCCGGATGGAGAAAATGGAGCACTTGTTCCATTTACAGTTAATGGACCCAAAAAGCAACAGGGTAGGCGATCCAGTAGAGCTGTGAGGAAGTAACAAAAGTGGATGCCACAGGAAGTCTCTCAAATTTTTATTGATGGAGACGTGAAAATCATATACAAGTGCCCGACTCTGGCCGAGTTTCGCCACCAGCGGTGGCTGCCTCAGGGGCTACAAACAAACATGTAAAAACATAATAACATAAATATGTGTAAAAACACATATATATATGTGTAATAACATAAATATGTGTAAAAACATATGTAAGAAATTATAAAAACATTAAAATACAAATGATAACAAAAATAAAAATTTTTTTAAAAAATTGTAACTGAAGTAAACACTAAAAACTCCTCATAAAAATGCATATTAAGAAATAGAGCGAAGCATCAAAATCTAAATTGTTCCAATAAGCAACATCAATATGGACAAGACTATCCGCATAAATTAAAATAAGTGAGGTGGTACCTTGTAAATCAGAGAGTCATTAGGAAGATGGTCTAATTGAGTTCCAACGTGCACATATATCTAAAAGACATATCAAAAAAATCTTATATTAAGCCAACACTCAGGATGATGCTCAACAAAATAAAAAATGAAAAATAAAATATGAATTGTGTAAGTAAATACTGCGTGTGAATAAATATTAAAAGGCAAAAATCTTGTGCATAATGGATGAGTCGAATGGTGCCTCTAACTTTAAAACAGTATTACTAGCACCATGATTAGAAATATATTGTTATGATACTGTAAATCTCATTCTAAGAACAATTGGTCACAGGGACCATGAAGGTTTCCCATTGCACCTGCTTACATCTTTTTTATTTTTTATCGGCATGGTCTATCTCTACTCAAAAGAAAATAGATGTATTAAAGGCAGAGACGTAAAAACAGATTAATTTAAAAGGAGTTTTTGCGCCAAAACCGCCTAGTGATGCATTAAAAGGGGCGTGGTGAAGCAGTCAATTGGTGACGGGTTTGGCGTCAAAGGATGATAATCTACTTGCCTTACTAAAACTTATGGCATATATGGTATAATTTTTTATTAGATTTGAATAAAGACTCTTAGTAGTAAAGTTTTATTTGCTCAAATGGAACGCAAAATCAGTGGGTGTGTATCAAAATAGCTAACTATAAATATTCTCTGAAATATTTATTAAAAGTGAAACTGACTGAATATTTTACCTAAATCTACAGTAGTGTAAACAAGTCTGATGCATTAGAATTATGGCATCCCGACAGTGAGGTTCCAATAATTAGAAAAGTAGTCCAAGTGCCTGTAACTAAAAACTCACCTGAGCTAAAAAAATTCTAACTTATCCCTATCAATTAAAAAGCAGAATAAAAATACAAACAAAAAACAAACTTTGAAATGTTTGTATGCTAATGCCAGAAGTCTAAGAAGTAAGATGGGAGAATTAGAATGTATAGCAGTAAATGATGACATAGACTTAATTGGCATCTCAGAGACATGGTGGAAAGAGGATAACCAATGGGACAGTGCTATACCGGGGTACAAATTATATCGCAATGACAGAGAGAGCAGTCGGGAGGAGGTGTGGCGCTTTATGTCCGGGATGGCATAGAGTCCAACAGGATAAACATCCTGCATGAGACTAAATACAAAATTAAATCTTTATGGGTAGAAATCCCTTGTGTGTCAGGGAAGACTACAGTGATAGGGGTATACTACCGTCCACCTGGTCAAGATGGTGAGATGCACAGTGAAATGCTAAGAGAAATTAGGGAAGCTAACCAAATTGGTAGTGCAGTAATAATGGGAGACTTCAATTACCCCAATATAGACTGGGTAAATGTATCATCGGGTCACGCTAGAGAGATAACGTTCCTGGATGGAATAAATGATAGCTTTATGGAGCAATTGGTTCAGGAACCGACGAGAGAGGGAGCAATTTTAGATCTAATTCTCAGTGGAGCACAGGACTTGGTGAGAGAGGTAATGGTGGTGGGGCCGCTTGGCAATAGTGATCATAATATGATCAAATTTGATTTAATGACTGGAAAAGGAACAGTGTGCAAATCCAAGGCTCTCGTGCTAAACTTTCAAAAGGGAAACTTTGATAAAATGAGAAAAATTGTTAGAAAAAAACTGAAAGGAGCAGCTACAAAAGTAAAAAATGTCCAAGAGGCGTGGTCATTGTTAAAAAATACCATTCTAGAAGCACAGTCCAGATGTATTCCACACATTAAGAAAGGTGGAAAGAAGGCAAAACGATTACCGGCATGGTTAAAAGGGGAGGTGAAAGAAGCTATTTTAGCCAAAAGATCTTCATTCAAAAATTGGAAGAAGGATCCAACAGAAGAAAATAGGATAAAGCATAAACATTGGCAAGTTAAATGTAAGACATTGATAAGACAGGCTAAGAGAGAATTTGAAAAGAAGTTGGCTGTAGAGGCAAAAACTCACAGTAAAAACTTTTTAAATATATCCGAAGCAGAAAGCCTGTGAGGGAGTCAGTTGGACCGTTAGATGATCGAGGGGTTAAAGGGGCACTTAGAGAAGATAAGGCCATCGCGGAAAGATTAAATGATTTCTTTGCTTCGGTGTTTACTGAAGAGGATGTTGGGGAGGTACCCGTAATGGAGAAAGTTTTCATGGGTAATGATTCAGATGGACTGAATCAAATCACGGTGAACCTAGAAGATGTGGTAGGCCTGATTGACAAACTGAAGAGTAGTAAATCACCTGGACCGGATGGTATACACCCCAGAGTTCTGAAGGAACTAAAAAATGAAATTTCAGACCTATTAGTAAAAATTTGTAACTTATCATTAAAATCATCCATTGTACCTGAAGACTGGAGGATAGCAAATGTAACCCCAATATTTAAAAAGGGCTCCAGGGGCGATCCGGGAAACTACAGACCGGTTAGCCTGACTTCAGTGCCAGGAAAAATAGTGGAAAGTATTCTAAACATCAAAATCACAGAACATATAGAAAGACATGGTTTAATGGAACAAAGTCAGCATGGCTTTACCCAGGGCAAGTCTTGCCTCACAAATCTGCTTCACATTTTTGAAGGAGTTAATAAACATGTGGATAAAGGTGAACCGGTAGATATAGTATACTTGGATTTTCAGAAGGCGTTTGACAAAGTTCCTCATGAGAGGCTTCTAGGAAAAGTAAAAAGTCATGGGATAGGTGGCGATTTCCTTTCGTGGATTGCAAACTGGCTAAAAGACAGGAAACAGAGAGTAAGATTGAATGGGCAATTTTCTCAGTGGAAGGGAGTGGACAGTGGAGTGCCTCAGGGATCTGTATTGGGACCCTTACTGTTCAATATATTTATAAATGATCTGGAAAGAAATACGACGAGTGAGATAATCAAATTTGCAGATGACACAAAATTGTTCAGAGTAGTTAAATCACAAGCAGATTGTGATAAATTGCAGGAAGACCTTGTGAGACTGGAAAATTGGGCATCCAAATGGCAGATGAAATTTAATGTGGATAAGTGCAAGGTGATGCATATAGGGAAAAATAACCCATGCTATAATTACACAATGTTGGGTTCCATATTAGGTGCTACAACCCAAGAAAGAGATCTAGGTGTCATAGTGGATAACACATTGAAATCGTCAGTGGAGTGTGCTGCGGCAGTCAAAAAAGCAAACAGAATGTTGGGAATGATTAGAAAAGGAATGATGAATAAAACGGAAAATGTCATAATGCCTCTGTATCGCTCCATGGTGAGACCGCACCTTGAATACTGTGTACAATTCTGATCGCCGCATCTCAAAAAAGATATAATTGCGATGGAGAAGGTACAGAGAAGGGCTACCAAAATGATAAGGGGAATGGAACAACTCCCCTATGAGGAAAGACTAAAGAGGTTAGGACTTTTCAGCTTGGAGAAGAGACGACTGAGGGGGGATATGATAGAGGTGTTTAAAATCATGAGAGGTCTAGAAAGGGTAGATGTGAATCGGTTATTTACTCTTTCGGATAGTAGAAAGACTAGGGGGCACTCCATGAAGTTAGCATGGGGCACATTTAAAACTAATCGGAGAAAGTTCTTTTTTACTCAACGCACAATTAAACTCTGGAATTTGTTGCCAGAGAATGTGGTTCGTGCAGTTAGTATAGCTGTGTTTAAAAAAGGATTGGATAAGTTCTTGGAGGAGAAGTCCATTACCTGCTATTAAGTTCACTTAGAGAATAGCCACTGCCATTAGCAATGGTTACATGGAATAGACTTAGTTTTTGGGTACTTGCCAGGTTCTTATGGCCTGGATTGGCCACTGTTGGAAACAGGATGCTGGGCTTGATGGACCCTTGGTCTGACCCAGTATGGCATTTTCTTATGTTCTTATGTTCTTATTATTGACAGTATGGCTCGCGCCGAGAGTGCAATTAATATAATATGTACGATGTAAAGTTGTTTTAAAATTCTTGCTCTTGAGATAGAATCATTCAGAAACAGTGCAATATCAGTTAAAAAGTGTGTTACAACTTACATATTATTAGAACAACGGCACGAATCGGCACGTACGGCCGGCGCCATTTTGCGCAAAATGGCGCCGTACGGCCGGCAACACGATTCGACTGCAGGAGGTCATTCCGGACCCCCGCTGGACTTTTGGCAAGTCTTGTGGGGGTCAGGAGGCCCCCCCAAGCTGGCCAAAAGTCCCTGGGGGTCCAGCGGGGGTCCGGGAGCGATCTCCTACGCTCCTGCCGTCGGGTGACAAAAAAACAAAATGCGCCGGCGCTACCTTTGCCCTGTCATATGACAGGTCAAAGGTAGCGCCGGCGCCATTTCTACAACGCACGGAGGTCCGAGAGTAAAAGATCACACCGGGACCCTTCCTCTGGACCCCAGGTAATTTAAGGCATTTTGGGGGGGTTCGGGAGGATGGGGGATTTATTTTAAAGGGTCGGGGTGGGTTTTAGGGATGTTTTAATGTGCCGGTTTTCGATTTACACGATTTACACGATATTTAAAAAACCCAAACTGCGACGATCTGATTCCCTCCCCCTCCCAGCCGAAATCGATCGTTAAGACGATCGATCACACGATTCACATCTCTACCTCACTATTTCTTTGTTATCATACCCTCACAGTATTTTCTTGAAAAACGCTAATCCCCTGCTCCTTTAGCAGATGGCCATGCACAGAGCAGAATGCAGCTCATCTGCATATTTATCCCAGGTGCTTCAGAGGTTTACTCCTGAAGTCACCATAAACCATTTTGTCCAGGAGCTGCTGTGTTTGAGCACCCACAATATTCTCTGCGATATCCCTGTGAATTGGTAGATGAATGCTCCATGCCTCTGACCTGCAGTAAAAATGTTCGATGAAAGTACTTCTTGTGGTTATGATATCTACAATGAGGATGTGAGGGGTGCTTAAAAGTTCCTGGATGGAATAAATGACAGCTTTATGGAGCAATTGGTTCAGGAACCAACAAGAGAGGGAGCAATTTTAGATCTAATTCTCAGTGGAGCACAGGATTTGCTGAGAGAGGTAACAGTGGGGGGCCACTTGGCAATAGTGATCATAATATGATCAAATTTGAATTAATGACTGGAAGGGGGACAGTAAGCAAATCCACGGCTCTCGTGCTAAACTTTCAAAAGGGAAACTTTGATAAAATGTGAAAAATAGTTAGAAAAAAAACTGAAAGGAGCAACTACAAAGGTAAAAAGTGTGCAAGAGGCTCTAGTGCTAAACTTTCAAAAGGGAAACTTTGAGAAAAATAGAAAAAAAAAACTGAAAGGAGCAGCTACAAAGGTAAAAATTGTGCAGCATGTTGAGTTTGTGGCATTGTGGACCCTTGGTCGCTGTGGACATGACTCGGCCCTCGGGGAGGGGCCCCGTGAGGAACCACAGCGATAGGATGAACTCAATAGCAGACACAGGATAGATGGAAAGCTTTATTGTACTGCCATAGATAGATGTTGTAAGCAGGAAGGTAAGGCACTGATATCCGCGAGGTGCCAATATGTTCAACAGGCTCGGATGTAGAATCTCACTCAGATGTTCTCTACAGGCGGGAGCCCACAGTGCGGGTAATGCTGTGGCTGGTGGGTGGCGTTGGAGCACTGGATCGTAGAGATACTCATGGGAATGTAGGCGTCTTCCTGGTGATGAATTGGTGGGACCGAAGGTCCGTGTTGCAGGATACATAGGCTGGTAGGCCCTCGAGGAGCGAGTACCTGATAGTCCAATATCCTGAAATGTAGACCCCCGAGGAGCGGGTGTCTAGTGCTTCTGGCGGAGCTAGGCCCTTGGAGTGAAAGCGGTGTCTAAGCATGCAGCTTAGAATGGTCAGAGTAGCTAAACCGAAGTCCTTGCTAACTCAAAGGTGATAGCGAAATGTAGGCTAGATATACCGGAGGTATTGACGTCATGTGGTGGGGACGCCCCTGAGGTTCCCGCCATGACATGTATATGAGCGTAGGAGATGTGTGTGCGCCCTAGGAGGCCCTCGGCACTGGAGGCAGCCATCTTCCCCAAGGAAGGAGAATAGGGAAGAAAAGAGGTAAGGCAGAGAGGTCGCAGCCGTCTGTGACCGACGGACGCAACACAGCAGGTGTGGACATTGTTAAAAAATACCATCCTAGAAGCACAGATTAAGAAAGGTGGAAGGAAGACAAAACAATTAATGGCATGGTTAAAAGGTGAAAGATGCTATTTTAGCCAAAAGATATTCATTCAAAAATTGGAAGACGGAACCAACAGAAGAAAATAGGATACAGCATAAGTGTTGGCAATTGAAATGTAAGACATTGATAAGACAGGCTAAGAGAGAATTTGAAAAGAAGTTGGCCGTTAAGGCAAAACCTCAAAGTAAAAACTTTAAAAAATATATCCGAAACAGAAAGCCTGTGAGGGAGTCAGTTGGACCGTTAGATGATCGAGGGGTTAAAGGGGCACTTGGAGAAGATAAGGCCATCGTGGAAAGATTAAACAATTTCTTTTCTTCGGTGTTTACTGAAGAGGATGTTGGGAGATACCCGTTCTGGTGAAGGTTTTCATGGATAATGATTCAGATGGACTGAACCAAATCACGGTGAACCTAGAAGATGTGGTAGGCCTGATTGACAAACTGAAAAGTAGTAAATCTCCTGCACCGGATGGTATACCCCAGGGTTTTGAAGGAACTCAAAAATGAAATCTCAGATCTATTAGTTAAAATTTGTAACCTATCATTAAAATCATCCATTGTACCTGAAGCCTGGAGAGTGGCTAATGTAACCCCAATATTTAAAAAGGGCTTTAGGGGCGATCCGGGAAACTACAGACAAGTTAGCCTGACTTCAGTGACAGGAAAAATAGTGGAAAGTGTTTTAAAGATCAAAATCATAGAACATATAGAAAGACATGGTTTACTGGAACAAAGCCAGTATGGCTTTACCGAAGGCAAGTCTTGCCTCACAAATCTGCCTCACTTTTCTGAAAGGGGTTAATAAACATGTAGATAAAGGTGAACAGGTAGATGTAGTATATTTGGATTTTCAGAAGATATTTGACAAAGTTCCTCATGAGAGGCTTCCTCATGAGAGGCTTCTGACATACCAAACACTGCACGTTCTTATTCTTGTTTAAATTTCTATCATCTTCTTCTTCTTCTCCCAGTTAAAACCATCCTTGTTTTATTGTAACTGATTTTTCTGCGCACTTTTATAACTTGTTATAAGTTGTAAATGTATAAAATGTATACTCATGTTATATTTATGCACGTTTATAATGTATTGATCACCCCTGTTTTATGTAAACTGACATGATACGAATCTCCGTGAATGCCGGTATAGAAAAACTCAAATAAAATAAATAAATAAATAATAAAAGCAAAACATTATGGGATAGGTGGTGATGTCCTTTCGTGGATTACAAACTGGTTAAAAGACAAGAAACAGAGATTAGGATTAAATGGACAATTTTCTCAGTGGAAGGGAGTGGACAGTGGAGTGCCTCAGGGATCTGTATTGGGACCTGTAGTTTTCAATATATTTATAAATGATCTGGAAAGAAATACGACGAGTGAGGTAATCAAATTTGCAGATGATACAAAATTATTCAGGGTAGTTAAATCACAAGCAGACTGTGATACATTACAGGAGGACCTTGCAAGACTGGAAGATTGGGCATCCAAATGGCAGATGAAATTTAATGTGAACAAGTGCAAGGTGTTGCATATAGGGAAAAATAACCCTTGCTGTAGTTACACGATGTTAGGTTCTATATTAGGAGCTACCACCCAGGAAAAAGATCTAGGTGTCATAGTGGATAATCCCCACCTTGAATACTGTGTACAATTCTGGTCGCCACATCTCAAAAAAAGATATAGTTGCAATGGAGAAGGTACAGAGAAGGGCGACCAAAATGATAAAGGGGATGGAACAGCTCCCCTATGAGGAAAGACTAAAGAGGTTTGGGCTGTTCCTCTTGGAGAAGAGACATCTGAGGGGGGATATGACAGAGGTGTTTAAAATCATGAGAGGTCTAGAACGGGTAAATGTGAATTGGTTATTTACTCTTTCGGATAATAGAAGGACTAGGCTGCACTCCATGAAGTTAGCAAGTAGCACATTTAAAACTAATTGGAGAAAATTCTTTTTCACTCACCGTAGAATTAAACTCTAGAATTTGTTGCCAGAGGATGTTGTTAGTGTAGCTGGGTTTAAAAAAGATTTGGATAAGTTCTTGGAGGAGAAGTCCATTATCTGCTATTAATCAAATTGACTTAGAAAATAGCCACTGCTATTACTAGCAACATAGCATGGGATAGATTTAGTTTTTGGGTACTTGCCAGGTACTTGTAGCTTGGATTGGCCACTGTTGGAAAGAGGATGCAGGGCTTGATGGACCCTTGGTCTGACCCAGTATGGCAATTTCTTATGTTCTATTCTTTTTATTGGACTGACTCAATCTGTGATTAGCTTTTGAGGGCTGTGCTTCATCAGCTTGGTAAAGAAGCAGTGCCTTTAAATAGTACAGAATCAGCTAGGCATTAGGTTGTTTTCATATGCCATTATAGCTCAGTTAAGAGAAGGTGGGGGAAGGGGGAGATTGACAGAAGTGACATTAAAACTTTACAGTTTAAAGGATCTATGGTTGAGAGAGCCAATAAAACCTGTTGGACCCTTATTTCAATATATTCAAATGGACCTAGATGACATCCATAATACTTTACAGTAGAGCATGAAATTTGGTACTTCTCCTCTCTCCCAGTACCTTCAGAAAGAAATACACCTATGTGAAATGCCAAACCCATAAGACCATCTGCACAGTTATATTTTTAACTAAAAATGTAGCTTGTAGAATTTTATTGGAGGTGAGGATTTGAAGCTGCTTTTAGAAGAAATGCTGTCTGAGTCCTCCTTAGCAGCTCCTTTCTGTATGTTTGCCAGATTATTTCTCTGACTGCTAGCAGGTCCACCTGTCACATTCATGTCAGTTCTATATGTTACTATTCTGATGAGTTGGAGAAGAGCTCAGGAAAGTGGAGAAAGCCGCTTAACAGAGACTGGAGGTAACAGATTTATTGTTGATTTAAGAAAACTCCAGCATAGCGCCAATTATTGCTTTGCTAAAGGATCATATTACGATGATGTGTGAAATAGACCTGCATCTTGAGATCTAGTTTTGATAGTGATAGTGGTCTGGATCAAAATCGTGTTAAATACTCAGCTGAACATTGGAGAGAAATCTTTGTAAATCTTCAGCCTGCTGTCTTGGCCATAGGTGTTACCATGGCTGACGTGGAGACTGAGGAAGAAGACTCCCATAATCAGAACTGATGTCTGATTGTGCTGATAGTTGGTATGGATGGGACAGTGGGCAAAAGGAAGAGATAGCCCCAAACAATATAGGAAGGCTCTGACACAGCAGTATGCATAGGATAGAGTGAAAGGGTCAAGGGGCAAATAAAAAGAATGCATAAGGAAAGTGAACCTAAACACTTGCTATGAGCACTGCAAAGTGTGTTTATTCTTAAGTGTTCTTATATTACTTATTGTTTGGATTGGCAATTTTCCCTCCCTCCAGTCATTGTAAAGCTGCTGAATGTAGAGTAATAGCAATGGGTGATTGCATTTCTCTCCCCTCTTTCCCTGAGCTCATCAAACATACAAGTTTCAAGGAGATTGCAGCACCTATGAGAGCCAGTGGAAAGGGCAAATCCATTTTAGCCTGAGCTTAGTATATAAAGACATTTCAAAACATTATGGTCTATACTGTTTCCACCTAAACAGCACACAGATAGTCAGGAAATAACGGGCTTTTAATTTTAAAGCTATTGATTCTCTCCCTGCATCCCTATCCCATTTCACTGGAACAACCTGATATAATGGAACTGCAAAGCAACCTGTTTTTTGCAAAATTATAGGTTAAGGAAGTATTCAGAAAATCTGCACTTTGATTGGTTGAACGTGCCAGAGTGTTTTATAAGGAGGGTAAACTCATGACTACATAAATTAAAAAGAGAGAAATATTTAATCCACCACCCAGCACATTTTGGAATAACAGCATGTTTGCTAAGAACAAAAAGGAAACATACATTCACAACATCATTTTAAGACCATATTTAGTCTGCACAATATCCTTTCCTGTTGCAATGCTGCAGAGCCTACTTGACCTCTGGCTTTACATTCATTCATTTCCTCTCAGCTAGAGCCTCTGTGCTTACCCCATGCTATGAATCTATGAATTCTGCTGCACACCTTGTCATTGATTTGTGACAAGAACAGGATGAAAAAGAGATCCCATGTGGTCTTAACTCCTGATATTGGTTTTGTCTACATCAACCAAGGGATCATGCCATATTTCCTTTTATTAATCCTTCGTCTAATTTCTTTGAGCCTTATAGCTTCACTTTCTGTTCTTGAATTCTTTTCCATTGAACTTCTATGGTACTCTTTCCACTGAAAAATGCCTCTTTACCTGCATAAAAGTTTTTCAAATTACAGTAAGGGGGGAAAATGGGAGTTTCTAGACTCTATAAAACTTTGCAGGCCCTTTGTTTCATTAATAGTTATAGGAACTTGTCAGCCAAGTGGCAAGTGGACCTGTCTATTTCTCTTGAAAGAAAATATATAACATCCTATGTGTCCCAAATTCCAGATTTGGTGAGAAATGCAATTTTGAGAGAAATACAATGGGGTAGATTTTCAAAACCTGGCGCGCGTAAATCCCGGGCCTTATGCGCACTGGGCCAATTTTCAAACGGCTATGACCACAAATGATCGTAGCCTGGGCAATAAAATTCCAAACCTGCAGACCCTAATAGTGGAAACAGACTTGAACACTGTTGCTGTTATAGAGACATGGTTCATTGATTCTCATGATTGGATATAGTTATCCCAGGCTATAAATTGTTTAGGAAGGACAGAGAGGACAGAAAAGGGGGAGGAGTAGCTCTTTATATCAAATACAATAATCAAGCACCTGAATTGCAAGGGACTTGGGGTAGAGAAGAAGAAGCATTATAGACCATCCTAAATAAAGATGGCGCTTCCATTTTTACTGGTGTGATCTACTCCTTCTCAAACAGGACAGAGATCTGATCAAAGATAACCCAAAGGTGGGAAAGAATGGAGATGTGTTGCTTGTTGGATATTTTAATCTGCTGGATTTAGATTGGAGTATCCTTTCTGCAGAATGTACAAGAAGTAAAGAGATAGTGGATATCCTTCAAGAGGCTCTGCCCAAACAAATGGTAATGGAACCCACAAGGGAGGGTGTAATACTCAACCTAGTGCTCACTAATGGGGATAATGCCTCTAATGTCCAGGTAGGTGCTCACTTAAGCACTAGTGATTATCAGACAGTATGGTTTGATATCGCAAACAGTATACAAAGAAGTCTCATGAAGTCCTGATTTTTGAATTTCACAAATACGGACTTTGTTAAAATGGAGATGTACCTAGAAGAAGAACTGGAAGACTGGGAAAAAATGGGTGAGGGCCAAATTAAAAGGAGCTATTATAAAGGCAACAAATCTATATGTTAGAAAAGAGGTAAAGTGAAGTGACAAAACATTTTTCACACATATCTGAGAAAGAAGCAAGGCCCAAAGTAGTATAGTGAAACTGAAAAGTGACGAGGAGCAATGTGTGGAGAGAAACGAAATGGAAATATTGAACAAATACTTCAGTTTGGTGTTCACTAAAGAATACCCTGGAGAAGCACTGTTGCTGGTTGAGAAGACCGAAGATGAGGATGGGGAGGTCAAAAATCTGTTTACAGATGGGATGAGCTAAGTAAACTGAAAGTGGACAAGGCTATGAGACCAGATGAGGTACATCCATGGATACTGAGGAAGCTCAGAGATGTGCTGGCGGGTTCGCTGAAAGACCTTTTCAGTAGATCCTTGGAAATGGGAGTGGTGCTGCAAGATTGCAAAAATTGTGTGGTTATAGTTCTTCACAAGGGTGGTAGCAGAGAGGAGGCTGGAAACTACAAGCTGTTCAGTGGTGGGAAAATTAATGGAGACTCTGCTCAGGGAAAAGATAGTGAACTATTTTTTTATTTATACACTTTTTTTTATACCGGTATTCATAAAAAACTATCTACAATCAGGTGGCTTGCTGGATCTGAAGCAGCATGGACTCACCAGGGGAAGGTCCTGTCAGATAAATCTAATAGATTTTTTTGATTGGGTGACTAGAGAATTGAATTTAGGAAGAGCATGCGATGTGATCGACTTGGATTTCAGCAAAGCTTTTGATATCGTCCAGCATAGGAGGCTTGTGAATAGAATGAAAAGCTTGGGAGTGAGCACCAAGGTGGTGGCGTGGATTACAAACTGGTTGACTGATAGGAGACCGGGAATAATGGTAATTGGAACCTACTCAAACATGAGAACTGTGTTAAGAGTGCCTCAGAGATCTGTTTTGGAACCAGTTCTGTTCAGTATCTTTGTGAGAGACATTTCAGAAGGAATAGGAGGTAAAATTTCTGTTTGTGGATGACACTAAGATCTGCAACAGAATGGATATGCCTAAAGGAATAGAGAGAATGAAAAGTGATTTAAGAAAGCTTGAAAAGTAGTCAAAGATTTGGTAGCTGGGATTCAGTGCCAAGAAGTGCAGAGTCATGCATCTGGGGTGTGTTAATCCAAAAGAGCTGTATACGATGGGGAATGAAACACTGATGTGCATGGATCAAGGTGGGTAATAGTATCTGGTGATCTGAAGACTGCGGCAAAGCAATGTGACAAGGTGATAGCTAAAGCCAGAAGAATGCTGGGCTGCATAGAGAGAGGAATAACCAGCAGGAAAAAGGAAGTGATAATGCCCTTGTACAGTTCCTTGGTGAGGTCTCACCTGGAGTACTGTGTTCAGTTCTAGAGACCGTATCTCAATATGGAAGCGATCCAGAGAAGGGTGACCAAAATGGTGTGGGGGTCTTTATTAGAAGGCTTATGAGGAGAGTCTGAAGGATCTAAATATGTATACCCTGGAAGAGAGGAGGTGCGTGCAGGGGGACAACTCAGAACTAACTTCAGGAAATTTCTTCACAGAGGGTGGTGGATGTTTGAAATGCCCTTCCAGAGGAGGTGGTGAAGAAAGTAGTCTATAAATTCAAAGGGGTATGGGATAAACACAGTGAATCCCTAAAGGCTAGAGAATGCAAATTAAGAAGAGGGTGCTTGGGGGTAACCTACACAGAATGACAGTTATTATCCTTAAAAGACGGCATGGGGATTACCACCCTCAATCAACAGCCTAGATGCTTTTGACACAACTGCAACATTGTTCCCTGCTTTGCAGAGGGGGGGGGGGGGGGGTAGGGGAACTGGATACAGACAATAACCAACATGGGCCCTGACTTTTATGGTCTGGGGAACTGACACACAAACATCAGGTAAAAAGCACAGGACGGCTTCTGTGGCCAAATCCCAAAGAAAAGAATATCAAGCAGCATTGTCTGAATTATCAAGAAGGCTCCTCACCCACTAAAAATGTTGCTAGTAGTAATTTGTTATGGGTTTGGCAGTTGCTTGTTTTGATTATAAATATTTCTCCTTTAACATAAGGCTTAGAGGTTACTGCATGGAACAGCAGATACTACTATAAGAAGCTTGCTGGGCAGACTGGATGGACCATTTGGTCCTTTTCTGCTGTCATTACTGTGTTACTGTATATGTTACTATGTTCTTATAGCTGAAAGATATAGGTTGGAAGAGGCTACAGCCTAAAGGAAAATCTGACACAGAAGTGACCAGATTGGTTCTCCTGGAGCAATATTTACACATCTTGGGCCCGCCTATGTTGCAGTGGGTACAATAACAGCCAAAGCTACCTTGGAACTCACAAAAGCCTATAACAAAACCAGTTGATGCCGGAGTCCCCCAGGCTATAAGAGACACTGTCACCCCTCAGACCCTGGATTCTATGATCAGAAAACAAGATGCCTGCTGAGGACTTCTGCGAAGGACCTACCTGGGCCTTGCATTGACTACGAAATACAGGTCCATCGCTCTACTTTAGCTGTGGGGAAAGGGGCCACTTTATCAAAGAATGTCACTGGATGGAGGATGTACCCTTGGAAGTCAATCTGGTGACATCACACTTGCAATTTTGTGGATGTTCCTCACCTGGGGTTATTTATACTTTTTTATAACCGGCAATCTCCAACCTTAGGGGTAGATTTTCAAAGAAGCATGCGGGTGTACATGTGCGCGCGTTACCTGGCACCCACACACATGGATGCCCAATTTTATAACATGAGCATGCAGGTGCGTGCATGTTATAAAATTGGGGGTTGGCATGCGCAAGGAGGTGCAAAATTGTGCACCCTCTGCACGCCAACGCCCGTGGGCTTCGTCCGTTCCCTCCCAGGTCTCTCCAATTTCGGAGTGGCCTGTGAGGGAACTTCCCTTTCCCCTAAACTAACCTTCCTACCGCTTCTCCTAACCTATCCCCCCCCAGCCCTATCCTAAACCCCCCCAAACTTTTATTTTACCTTTTGTGCCTGCCAGCACGTGATCCCCCAGCACAGTGCCCCTTTTTTAAAGCCCCGGGACTTAGAAGTGTCCTGGGGCTTTATGCACTTCACCGGGCCTTTATAAAATAGGCCTGGAACTCGTAGGGCTTTTAAAATCCGGCCCTTAATGTTTAGTGTAGATTACAATAATTACATTCATACATAAATAAATTACATAAACAGATTATCATTTAACACACATGGTTGAGCAGGAGCCATACTCAAGATCTAGTAGACCCAGGAAGTATAAACACTTTCATCTGGACAGAGCTAGTCAAGAAAACAGAGATTGACTATGAAAATATAGTGACTCTAGCCTGTATCCATGGGGACCAATGGCAATTATCCACTACCCAAGCCTCACTGGACAGAGCTGTCTAGTACTCCAGGTCGCTCATATGCATGATCTCCTGGACTTTGAGACTCTTTAGGCCCAGGTTACGGCTGAATCAGCTGGTTAGCAGAACCAGATTTGTATGTCAGGGAACTCAAGACACCCAAACCTCAACAGCAATGTTGTCGGGAGAAGCTCAGCTATCGCAGGCACCTAGAAGCCACAGTAGGTAGGGTCCCCTGGACGGAGGAGGATCCACAAGCACTTCAGGATCCCTTAGTTATTACCCCAGAATGGGATGGGGAGGGTATCCTTGGAAACTTTAGATGTGCCCAAACTGAAGATGAGTTGCATACGTTTTCCCAGGAAAATGTACAGTCTGTGGGTTAGAAGCTTGTAACCCGGCTCCACCCATCTTCATAATAAGGATAGACCTAGTGTATTGGGTAGCCAAGGGGAATCTAAAGTGGGAAAATCTATGAGCAACTCCTGGTGCCCTGGCCCTAATGCCAACAAATGCTTCAGTTAGCTCACAGCCCCCTCCTAGGGGAAGATAAAAATGTAGCTCAGTTCTATTGGCCTGGCTGGTACAGACAAGTCCAGGACTATTGTCAGTTTTCTCCTACATGCCAGCTAACCAAAGTTGATTTGAGCAGTTCCCCAGGTTCTATTGTCCATCATAGAGACCCCTTTCAAGAGAATTGCCATAGGCTTGGTGGGATTCTTGAAGAGGTCCACCCATGGAAATAAATATATCATGGTCATCTTGGAGTATGCCATCCACTATCCAGAGGCCATATCCTAAATGTTAGTGACTGCCTTGATGGAGGTCTTCTCATGGGTCGGATTGCCCAAGCAGGTGTTGAGCAACCAGGGGACCCCATTCATGTCCAGAGTTATGCAGCACGTTTACACCTTATTGGGAGTGAAAACCCTTCAGATCTTAGTCTGTCATCTGCAAATTCATGGGCTCGTGGAACACTTTAACAAAACCCTCAAGCAAATGCTGAAGAAATTTGTCGTGGAAGATGGGAAAAACTGGGATGTGCCCTACATATTGTTTGTGATCCAGGAAGTTCCCCATAGCTCAACCAGCTTCTCCCCGTGTGAACTACTGTACAGGAGAAGACCACGAAGAATTCTAGATGTGGCCTGGGAAACTTGGGAAGAAGATCCCAACTCAGGACAAAACCTGGTCGAGAATGTGCCTGGATGTAGGAGTGGTTGAAGAAGGCTGCTTATGTTTAGAAAAGGCCTAAGCTACCCAAGCTTGGGAGTATAATTGGTCTGCTTTCCAGTGGGTATTCCACCCAGGATACTGTATTTTAGTGTTACTACTGTCTTCCCAGAGCAAATTGCTAGCCATTATAAAGTCATAGAAGGTTGGTACAGTAGACTACAAGGTAGCCCAACCAGACAGATAGAAGAAAGTTCACACCTTCCATGTAAACCTTCTAAAGAAGTAGGTACACTAACCTGTGGCCTCGTTCAGGGAAAAGACTTCAGCCCAGAAATTACAACAATCTAGGAGCAAATAAGAGTTCCTTTTGGAGATCAGCTGGCCCCCTCACAGAAGATAGATTTGGATCAGTTGGTGAGCCAAAATACATGTCTTTCATTTTGCTAGGATGGTCCCAGTTTGCCATGACATTAATATAACCCCAGGGGTGGTTGTTTGACAGAGGCCACCCAGCATGGCAATTTCTTATGTTCTTATTTAAGAGGATATAGAAAGATATGGTTTAATGTAATACAGTCAGCATGGATTTACCCAAGGGAAGTCTTGCCTCACAAATTTGCTTCATTTTTTTGAAGGGGTTAATGAACATGTGGATAAAGGTGAACCAGTAGATGATCTGGAAAGGAATACGATGAATGAGGTAATCAGATTTGCAAATGATACAAAATTATTCAGAATAATTAAATCACAAGCGGACTGTGATAAATTGCAGGAGGACCTTGCAAGATTGGAAGATTGGGCATCCAAAATAGCAGATGAAATTTAATGTGGACAAGTGCAAGGTGATGCATGTAGGGAAAAATAACCCATGCTGCAGTTACATGGTTAGGTTCCATTTTAGGAGCTACCACCCAGGAAAAAGATCTAGGCGTCATAGTGGATAATACATTGAAATCATCGACTAAGTGTGCTTTGACAGTCAAAAAAGCAAACAGAATGTTAGGAATTATTAGGAAGGGAATGGTGAATAAAACGGAAAATGTCATGATGCCTCTGTTGCTCCATGGTGAGACCGCATCTTGAGTACTGTGTACAGTTCTAGTTGCCACATCTCAAAAAAGATAAGGTTGTATGGGAGAAGGTACAAAGAAGGGCGACCAAAATGATAAAAGGGGATGGAATGGCTCCCCTATGAGGAAAGTCTAATGAGGTTAGGGCTGTTCAGCTTGGAGAAGAGATGGCTGAGGGGGGATATGATAGAGGTCTATAAAATCATGAGAGGTCTGGAATGGGTAAATGTGAATAGGTTATTTACTCTTTCAGATAATAGGACTAGGGGACACTCCATGAAGTTAGCAAGTAGCACATTTAAAACAAATCGGAGATAATTCTTTTTCACTCAGTGCACAATTAAGCTCTGGAATTTGTTACCAGAGCATGTGGTTAGGGCAGTTATTGTAGCTGGGTTTAAAAAAGTTTGGATAAGTTCTTGGAGGAGAAGTCCATTATCTGCTGTTAATCAAGTTGACTTGGGCCCAGATTTTAAAAAGGTTACGCGCTGGGCCTATTTTAAAAGGCCCGGTCATGCGTGTAAATCCCCGGGACGTGTGGGCGGGGCTGTCCGGGGGCGGGGCTAGATGCTTTTGGCACAGCGTGCTGGTGCGTGCTATTGTGCCTGCCTCCAGGCAGGCGCAACAGGTAAAATAAAAATTTGGGGGGTTAGGTTAGGGTTAGGGGGCAGGAAGGCTAGGGGAAGGGGTAGGAAGGTCAGGCTAGGGGGTAGGGAATGGAGGAAGGCCACGGGCATTGGCGCGCGCAAGTTGCACAATTGTGCACCCCCTTGCGCGCGCCGACCCTTGATTTTATAACATGCGTGCACCTGTGCGCGCATGTTCTAAAATTGCGCATCCATGTGCGCGCGCCGGGTAGCGCGTGCACATGGACGCACGCATGCAACTTTATAAAATCTACCCCTTAGGGAATAGCCACTGCTATTACTGGGATTAGTAGCATGGGATCTACTTAATGTTTGGGTACTTGCCAAGTACTTGTAATCCGGATTGGCCATTGTTGGAAACAGGATGCTGGGCTTGATAGACCCTCGGTCTGACCCAGTTTGGCAACTTCTTATGTTCTTATACTTGTGTGGAAAGCCTTTCTTTTGAGCACTTTTGGCTGTATGGACATAAACGGAAAGCCCCTCATTCTGGTAATGGCGCAGTCATTTTCATTCTATGATGTAGATGGAAAATTTAGCTAGTCTTCCTTTCCCTACAGAAGATCATTTTTGTATGTTTGGCACAGTTATATTTATAAGCTATTCCCATGTGCTAGGAACTGGGTACTTAATTTTTGACAGATGACTATCCCCTTTTCTTCTATTTTAGGGGATTGGTTGGATTATCTGGATTGATTGCTGCTTTTAATTTGGTGATTCCATGTAGGGGAAGTAGGAGGGAGGGGGAATGAAGGGGTATTTAAAGGGGTAATAAGGTGTCAGTATTTCTGGTTTATTGAAACCTGTCATTATGACCATGAGGATCATAAGGAACAAATGTACCCTGTGGTCTCTTTAGTGCCATCACTACTAAGAATGTTACTATAGATCTTCATAGCTGAGGGTTGTAATACCATAAGGTGCGATATTTATGGTGTTGCACCTCTGGGATTTCTAGTAGATCTGAGGTGGGTAGGATAAAAAGTTCTAAAACAAAATGGTTCAGTTTGTTATGGCTGCTTGGTATACTTCACAATTTGATGACTTTTATGTGTATATTAATTTTAATAAAAATGTCTACATAAATTTGATTGTAATCTGCCTTGAGGCCAGCTTGGTTAAGGCGGAATATCAAATGTTTGTAAATATAATATAAATATATAAGCAGTTTGTTGTGTTCACAGCTTCAAGTTTGTAGCATTTATCAAATGAATGCCCAGGTTATACCAGTGAGTGATCATGCAAATAGTGCGCAAGCAATTAATAGCAAGTTGTGGCATGAATGCCTTGCAGATTTGAACTATGACAATCTAAAATATATGAGCAAAACTGGGAAAAACAACAGTATTCACAGGAGTTCCAGATACATATGAAGATTCCATCAAAAATAAACATTCAAGAAAACCATTTAAGGAAATTTCCAAGGAACCAGGCAAAAATTCATTACAGTTAATTAACATGGATTTATGTGGATCCATACCAGTGAAATCTATTTGGAAGGATAGTATATAAACATATGTAAATAAATAAATTTGTTGAAATGATTCAGTTGGAAGATGAGTATATTTTTTCTTGAGCTCAAAGTCCCAAATATTTTCATTGACTGTGCATGATACTCAGAGCACCAAACAAGCAAGAAGCTGAAATGAGTTCATACTAACAAGAGAAGTGAGAGAAGATTAAACATTCTTGAAGGAGTGTGGAATTCTTCATGAGATGGCAGTTCTATATTCACCACCTCAAAATGGAATTACCAAATGTGCTAATCTAATGCTATTAGAAGCAGCAAGAACAATGCTGATAAGATCTGGACTACCTGTCAAGTGTTGGGCTGGAGCAGTAAATACTGTTGCTTATGTAAGAAACTGTTGTAACAGCACATTACTGAAAAAAAAAAGTCACCAGAATAATGGACAGGCAAACTGCAATCCATAAGATACTTTAAAGTGTTTTGGATGTCTTGTATTTGCTTGAATTCCCAAGCAATTTTGGAAGAAGTTAGATACTAAGAGCAAATATAAACTTTGGTGGTTATTGTGAAAACAAGCAAGGATATAAGTTGTTTCCAAAATAAAGAGGATTCTGACAAGTAGAGATCAAAAAATGCTTGAGTCAAGAAAAGGAGTTGAAAATCTAGAAACTACTTGATCATATTTCATACTTCAATGAAATATGATTGTTGGTTATTTCCCAAATGAGAATAATGGAACTCCGGGTGGGGGTTGACTGAGAACCAACATCAGAAAACATTTCTTCACAGAGAAAGTGGTGGATGTCCAGAACACCCTCCGAAAGAGGTGGTGAAGAGGAGAACAGTATTGGAATTCTAAAGGATGTAGGATAAATAGGGTCCTTTGTTTTCAGTGTAAACTGATTTACACCCATAAATTCCTGGATTTTTCTAAAAGTGACAGTCGGTTAAGGAGTATTAGTTAGCGCCTCTACAACCCGCATTCAACTGCGGGTTATACAGTGCGCTGGGCTGGTGCCTGCTGTTTGGTGCTGTGAATGCATTTCAAGCAGGCCCAGCGCACCAAAAGCACTTTCCAGCAGGCTCCCTGGCCCTGCATAAAAGCAAATGTGCAGTGTTGCAGAGTGAGGGAGCCTCAGTAAGCTGCTACCGAGGGAACGAAAAGAAGCCTGGAGCCACCACTGGTAAGGATGAATGCTGTTGTAGTATGGGGGGTGGGGGAGGGGGAGAAAGAGAAAGATGAAGTGGAGGGAAAGAGAGAGCAGCATAATAGGTAGGGGATGGGGGTAGAAATGGGAATGATGCTGCGTGGGTAGGTGGGAGAATCTGATAATGGCTTCTGTTCACCAAAATAAACTCTATTTACCTGGAAAAATAATGAACCATTTTCTCCCCACTGATTTTCTCCTATTTTTGTTCTTATCAAAAGAAACCCTGAAAAATTCCCGGGAAAATAAAGAACAATAAAAACTGAAAATGAAGGTCTCTAAGGATAAACCCTGCATTCTTAGAAGATAGAAATGGAGAACTAGGATAAACTATATTAACTTTAGGTATCGCACTTCTGCAAGGGGGGGGGGGTAACATGCATGGAGCAGCAGTTACTACTCCTTAACAGAAGGCATGAGGGGTGGGGGGTAAGATGCACAGAGCAGCAGTTACTACTCCTTAACAGAAGGCATGAGGGGTGGGGGGTAAGATGCACAGAGCAGCAGTTACTACTCCTTAACAGAAGGCATGAGGGGTGGGGGGGTAAGATGCACAGAGCAGCAGTTACTACTCCTTAACAGAAGGCATGAGGGGTGGGGGGTAAGATGCACAGAGCAGATACCATAAGCAAGTTGCTGGGCAGACTTGATGGACTGTTTGGTCTTTATCTGCCATCAAATACTATGTTGTTGTTTTGATGAAATACTGAGAAGTGATGATAAGTTAATTGATATGACAGTCATCATATGAAGTCATCTGTGGCAGAAATGCATGGTGAAATCTTATTAGAACAAGAATAGAAACAACCAGACAAGCAGAAACTGTATGATTCAACTTGTAAGATGAGACCCCCTTATAGATTAGGACTTAAACCAGTGTGCATCATAAAATGAAAGCGCCAGTATGCATCGAAGATATGATGGAAACTCATCAGCATGATAAATGGTCCGAGGCTATTGCTGCAGAACTTTCATCTCACAACTGGATGGAAACTTGGGACCTAATGACAAGCAAGGAGGACATGAAAACATTTTTGCTGTTCTTGCAAATAAGGAACCTCCCTAGCTCGTTTTTCCTTGTATTTATTTAAAAATATGTATTTCCCACACATCTACCACTCTAGGCGGGTTACAAGGCATTCATTTATTGAAAACTCCATTGTGCCCCATATGAATGGATAGGCAGCTGGACAGGGCAACAATATAGATTAGACACCAAAATAGTCCATGTGTAAGCCTTTATTTCAGTGGAGACATAGGTTCATACAAATGCCTGACTCAGGCCGAGTTTCACCCCATTTGGGGCTGCCTCAGGGGCTGTATCAAGTTGTTCTCTCTGTATATATCAAAACACACTCAAGGGGTTAATACACCGAGTGTTTGGCTTACACATGGACTATTTTGGTGTCTAATCTATATTGTTGCCCAAATGGCTTTCTTAGACAACCAACCCTCTTGCTTTATAAGGCAGCTGGGCAGACAGCAATGCAAATGATGCCTTCACTTCATTAGGAAATGAGCCTAAAAAATGTATTTGTTTCAGCTATTTCTATTGGCCCTACTTAGTATAAATAGGAGGTTATTAGAAATACTTTTTCTTCTCATTAGAATGCATGCCATTATGTTAAGAGCAAGCCATTCATATTTTTGCAAGTGGTCTTGTGTTATAACATAAGAATAGTGAACTGTAGTTCTAAAAATGTGTGGTTTTGCATTTTTCCACTGCTGACCATTGTTAAATAATGTTTGGAATACTGGTCAGTGAATGAGTTTTACTCACAATAGCAAAAAACCATTTGGTTATCTGACAGCACAAACTACAGTTTAAATTTAAATTTCTTTTTAGTTATAGGGAGACTACATTAAATTTTTGTGTAATGTAGTTTCTCCTATATTTGATAGAGCTCTGAGGTTGAGCTGAAGATAGAACTGCAAGTTAGGGTTCATGTCACTTGCTGGCAGGGAAATATTTATTTTTTATTAACATATTTTATTAATAGTTATTTATATAGTGCTACCAGACATATGCAGTGCTGTTTAAAGACATAGAAGATATAGTCCATGCTCCTTGGCATGTATGATATAGTCAAGACAGACAGAGAAGACACACAGACAAAAACAATTAAGCGGATTTGAGTTAAAACAGTCTGGCCATGCTTAGGAAGAAAGTCTGTTTTCAAATGTTTCAGACATTTCATGTCGAAAACAGTATATAAATATAGCAGAAAAAACCATTACAGTCTATCTAGTCTGATCATCCATACCACCTTATTTAGCTTTACAATTCCTACCGCTAACTCAGAAATCCTCTGTGTTTATCCCATGCTTTCTTTAACTCTGATACTGTCCTTGTCTCTACTGCCTCCACAGGCAGGCTGCATGCATCCACTACCCTCCCTGTAAAGAAATATTTCCTTAGATTACTTCTGAGTCTACCCACTTTCACACTTATCCAATGGCACCTTGATCTAGAGTCTCCTTTCCTTTGAAAGAGGTCTATCTCCTCTGCATAGGAACTTTGGAGATAGTTAAATGTCTCTATCATATCGCCCCATCCCACCTATTCTCTAGGCAATACATATGTAGATCTTTGTCTGTTCCCATAAGCTTTAGAATGAAGAGCACTGACAATTTTAATAGCCACCCTCTGAACTGACTCCAACAGGTTTATATCCTTTTGAAGATGTCTCCAGAACTGTATACAGTATTCCAAATGAGGTCTCCCAGGGACCTATACAGCGGCAATATCCTGTAAGGATGTCTCGGGTTGAAGATCTTACAGTTGATTATCAGATTTAACCAACAATCTTACGATATGAATTCAGTGGTTTTAGGGAGCAAATTCAAAACACTTATGAGGTGGTCAGTTATTTTATTAGCAGCATACATGAGAACAAGAATAATATGGTACAGTTATTTCTTTTGTTTTTTGTTTGTTACTGTCAGATAAGCAAAGAATATGTTTTCCAAGCTTAATTTGCACTTAAAATTTTGCAGTTGCCATCTAGATAACCCCAGCAGTAAAGCAAGTTGAACCATGTTCTCACCCTTTGAAGTACTGTGTCAGTGCTGGGTCACTCCTGTAACAGGATTCTGTGTCTGACATCCAAGGGAATGGATCCGTTTCCCTTTATCCTGGATGAGAGAGAAAACCCAAAACTCTCACAGATGGCTGTGAGGTATGACAGCAGAAAGGATAAAAATCACTAATTGACCAAATATATTTCCAGGGTAAATCTGGAAAACAGTTGCTTGCACTTTGTGAGCAACTGTGCTGAGTAAAACTCAGTTTTAAGCTTTCAAGTCACAGTGACTGGCACAATCACTGAAAGCACAGTTTTCAGATTGCCTTTCTGAAGACCGTGAAGGAAAATCATGAAGATAAATCCTTGACCAAGGTTTTTCCGATAAAAATCTGAAGAAAGTTTGTTCAAACATGTCAGACATCAAAAATCACCTGCCTGATCTTAAAGCTCATCTCTTCTCTATCGTGTAACTCAGAATCTCTCTTGGATATCCAGCTCCTTAGGATTACAACTCTGTTTCAGATTGGATGTTGCCACCTCTTCTAGACACATCTAGGTGGGATGCAAATGATGTCATCTACGCCTCAGTGCATAGGAATATTTTCACTCATTAGAGTTCATCAGCAAAAAGCAGGCATTAGAACAATGCCCACTTCATAGCTGGCTTCAAACTGGATACAAAGTTTACCAAGGACATGTTCTCAGTTCTGGTCCAAGGTATCTTCTTCTAATTTGGGAGGTGTTTACAAATCTCTGATATTTATTTAGAGACTTTTTTATACCGAAGTATAGCAAATGCCTTCACTCCGGTTTACATTTTAAACAACTTAATACATGTAACACTTCCGAATGCTAAATTTACAAGTTTACAATATAACTAGAAAACTAAAAACTAAAACTAGTTACATTTTGGTCTCAGTTAATAGAATATAATATAAGTCGGATATATCAAGAGAGACTCTGGAAGATTGGTAGAACATGATATGTAATATAGATGTTTACTTTACGATGAAAGGAGTGTTAGTTGAGCTTTTAAGGTGAGAGGTGGTAGAGGGGCGGATAAGTGAGCAGGAGGAAGGGGAGGGTTAGTGGAACAGAAAGGGACAAATCGGGAAAGAGTAAAGTAATAGACGCTGAGAGGGTGAGAGAGATGTTAATATTGAATGGGTGGAGGTAGAACTGGATAAGAGAGATAAGTTTATCCAATGCCGTCTGTGAAGGTTTGTCTAAATAACCAAGTTTTAAGTTCTTTTTTGAAGGATTTGCAGTCATTGATAGAGCTAAGGTAGTCTGGTAAAGAGTTCCATGCTTTCGGTCCTGCGATTGAGAAGGCTCTGTTTCTGGTGATGGATAGTTTAGCAGAGGATAGGGAGGGTATTACTAATTTCAGTTTGTTGGTATTTCTTGTTGAGCGAGGTGTTTTGAGAAGTTGGATCATGTGATAGAGGGCATTGTTGTCTGCTTTGTGTATTTCGTTGTGAAGTATGGTTAGAGACTTATATTTGATCCTTATATGAAGAGACAGTCTTTTCTCCTCTGTGTGAAAAACACTAGTCTTATAAAACAAATTAGCCAAAAATATCACATGGCCACAAAACTCCATTTTGTCTTACTCTTCAGGCCTGTACTTTGATTCAGTCTGTGTGCAGTAATAGGTCTCAAAATTCATCATGCACATCCTGTTTTAGGATCACTGGTGTTTACCTTACAGTTCTCTTCTTTTTTTCTGCTGACCTTTCCTTTCCATAAGTATCTAAGCATCTTCTTGGCTTTATCTATCTTATTTTATTTATTTAAAATTATTTATATATTGTATTTATACTCATTCGTAATTAAAACATACATAATAAAGGCATAAGACATAATATAAAAATAAAGTAAAAATTTAAATTGTAATTAAAATTAAAAATAAAACAAAAAACAAATCTAAGGAAAAAACAGAGGGAAGAGAGTCTAGAGTAAAGGGTACTTAAAGGGAGTTTGGCTCAAATAGGGACGGATGTTTAAATGGAGGAACATGGATCAAAACTTCACCTGAAAAGCAAAGTTTTTAAGTTCTTTTTGAGTTCTTTCAAGATAGACAGTTGCTCAAATTTTTGGGGATAGCATTCCAGAGTTGAATCCGGCGACCAAGAAGGTATGTCTTCTTGTGATGTCTAAATGAGCAATTTTAATTATGGGTACTGTTGCGCCGGAGGTGGACCTTTGGGCCGAGGTGGGGATGACGCTACCCGTAGGAGGGATCCTACGGGTCCCCACCATCGGGTCTTCCTGTCCTTAAGATATAAAAAAAAAAGTCTTCTCCCATTTTACGGTATTTTATATTTTTTCTTCCACTTATCTTTGCATTCCTGACTACTTTCTCAGTTTCTTCCTCTTTTTGTGATCTCTTGTAATTTATGAACACTAACTTGTTTTCCTTACCTTTTCAACAACTTTAGAAAATCATAACGGCCTCTTTTTCCTCTGTGTACTTTCCTAACAAAAAGGTTAGTTGCCCTTATATCTCATCTTAGTTTTGCCCACTGCCCTTATATTTCCATCCAGCTAACAACTCCTTGATATACTTCCCCATTTTAACAAAGTGAATGAACCTTCATCCCTTGCACTCTAATACTGAACCATGACATCTGATGATCACTGCATCCCAGATGATCCCCCACTACAATACTAGATACATTGTCTCTGGTTGGTAAGTACCAGGTCCAGTATCTCCCCCTCCCATGAGGGCTCCATTACCAGTTGATGGAACAGTTCCTCCTGCAGAGAATTCAGGATCTCCCTGCTTCTAGAAGGCACTGCAGTTGGGATGTCCCAGTCAACATCCATCAGATTGAAATCTGCTATCAATAGCACCTCCCTTTTTCTTCTGTTTGTGATAGAGGTCTGTATAGTATACCAGTATAAACAGATGTTCCATTTCCTCTTTGCATATCAATTCAGGGTGCCTCTTCCTCACCTCCATACCTGTTGCTGTTGTGTTTGTGGCATTGTGTGGACCCTTTGTCGCAGTGGAGATGACTTCTCCCATGGGGAGGGGCCCCGTGGGGAACCACAGCGATAGGCTAACCTCAGAGAGCAGACACTTGTAGGTGGAAAGCTTTATTGTACTGCTGTAGATAGATGGTATGAGGTAAGAAGGAAAGGCACTGAAGTCCGCAAGATGCCAATACGTTCAGACGGTCTCAGATGTAGAAGTCTCACCGAGAAGTTCCAGATAGCTGGGAACCCGCATTGCGGGCAAGGCCGAGCCTGGTGGATGGAGTTGGAGCACCGGATCGTAGAGGTACTCACAGGAGCGTAGTGCAGCGTCTTCCTGGAAATGATGATGGTGGGACCGAAGGTCCGTGGTGCAGGATACACAGGCTGGTAGGCCCTCGAGAAGCGAGTACCTGATAGCCTAGAAGATCCTGAAATAATACAGAGAGAGACCCCCGAGGAGCGGTTGTCTAGTTAGTAGAAATCCCGAAGCGTGGTTGGAAGCGAGAGGCTCCTGAGGAGTGGGTGCCTAGAGCTTCGTAAGGAGCGAGATCCCCGGAGAGTAGCGAGGAGTCTAACCGAGCAGCTTAGAGCGGTCAGAGTAGCTTAAACCGAAGTCCTTGCTAACTCAATGATGGTAGCGTAGTGGAGGCTTTAAATACCCGGAGGTATCAACGTCATGCAGTGGGGATGCCCCCGAGGTTCCCGCCATGACGTGTATTTGAGCATAGGCAACGTGCACGCGCGCGCCCTAGGAGGCCACGGGAAGAAGCATGGCGGACTGGGACGCCCATGCTGAGTTGGAGATGCCGAGAGTTTCGGCACTTGGCACCGGAGGCAGCCATCTTGCCCAAGGAGGGAGGAAAAGGGAAGAAAAGAGGTAAGGCAGAGCGGTCACAGCCATCTGCGACCGATCGACGCAACAGTTGCTTTAGTATTATTTTTTGTATATAATTCACTCCTTCCTTTCTTCCTAATCTGTCCTTCCTGAATCGATTGTAGCTGGGTATAACTATATCACAGACATAGTTTTCCATGTACCACATCGCTGTGACAGCCACTACATCTAAATCAGCTTCTTCCAAGATTACCTCTAGATTCAGGGCTTTATTTCCTTGATATACTCCTCCATTTTAACAAAGTGAATGAACCTTCATCCCCTACACTCTAATACTGAGCATTAGTGTACATAGATTTCCAGATGTTGCCCTTTTTTCCCATTTCTATACCAATATTTGTTTTACTTACCTGAGAACTTTCATTTACTTTAGGGTTTTGTTCACCCATTCCTGCCGATCCTAGCTTAATGCCTTCCTCACTAGGTTTGCCAGTCTGTGCTGGAAGACACTGCTCTCCTTCTTTGACAGGTGACCTGCATCGCTGCTCAGCAGTCCTTGAAACATCAGCCCAATGTCCAGGAAGCTGAAATGGCCTTGTTGGCACCATCTATGCAGCCATTCATTCATTTCCAGAATGCAAGCTTCCCTGACTGGGCCTTTATCCTTGACTGGGATGATAGAGTACACCACCTGTATGCTTTACCTTCTCTCCCAGAGCTATGAAGTCACTTTTGATACAAGCGATGTGGTACCTAGCAATATCATATGTGCCAAATGATGGCTAGCACACTACCCGCAGATATTTCTGCAGACCAACTCAGTAGATTGAGAGATTCGAGGGGTTGCATGGAGGTACGGCAGATGTGATTAAGAAGTGGCTGAAAATAAACCGAACTTACAGAACAGTGTGTGGCACCATTATAGGGACTTGCTTAAAAGGGAAGAAATATAGCTTCAATGGCAAATCTGCAAGCACAGCAGTCAAAAGCTACTAAAATGTTTAGACCCTTTGTGAAAAACTGAATAAAGGGAAATAAATTGTTTAATGTAAATAAATGAGCTGAGTGTCTGGAGTACAGTGAAAGATATAGAAGGGGATGATTTTTAATGGAGAGAAACTGGATACCAAGGACTTTCTCAAAAACACCATTTGGCTGCCGTACTACTAAGCCTTTCTGGATACGAGAGAGATTCTGATGCAGGGCACGATTTCTCTCCCGCTGAAGTGCCTCCTTAAACAGGCTTCATGATTATCTGCCTGCATGTGTGTGTATTGGCTATTGATTGCTCATTTGAAGAAGGGAGCTATGTGAGCTGGAAAGCTCCTGCACAGCATCATTTTTGGGATAATTGTTATACTTGTCCAGTAAAATGTATCACCGCTTGGGAAGAATCCTGTGCCTGCAGATGCAATTTGAGTTGCTGTTGCAGCTAGTTGCAAGTCTAAGTTATAAAGCTGGGTTTGGATCGAGGCAATTGCAGACATGGCTTGGTCTGCATGTGAAACGGCTGCAATTGCAGTGTCATGGGGAGCAAAAATATCTTCAGCAGAATTTAGGGAGCCATTCTGATATGTGGGAGGAGGTGTGGTGTTGGGATACTCTGTGTTTGAAAGTTTCCCCAAGCATGGGTATAACATTTCTTTCACCAGAGCTTTTGAGCATGCAGATAATGAGAAGCCCTTACAGGTTTGAAATAAGTTACCATCCTTCTGTCAGCTCAAAGTGAAGTCATTTAATTGTGAAGTTTACATAATATACCACATCATTAAGGCCTGGTAATTTGCCTTCTAAGCTCCTGAATAAGAGCAAGCTATGTCTGGCAAGGATGGCTGTCTGTATTCTGTGCAGGCTTAATATAGTTCACTAGTGTCTTGGAAGCCTTACAATACAACCATTACTGAGTAGAAAAAAGGAAAAATACTAATAATGGCAGGTATTGTGATGCTAAAACATCATCCTAAATTGCTTTATCTGTCACTTCAGATTGAAATTGCTCAGCCATATTTCCTACTGAGTTAGCAGATAGGATTTCAGAAGCGTACAATAAAAGTCTGCCAGCAATGAGTGTCTGAGAAGTGTAATGAGTTAGTGGGGATCCTCCTTCCTACCTACAGTACTTGCACAGCCCTAGCCTGGCAGCTAATAACTTCTGCCTCTATCACTGGATGTTTAGGGCATCTTTGACATGAACAGTGAAATGATCAGCAGAAGACTATACAGGTATATAATTGTCTGTTTACAATGTAACTGGACACTATAGAGTAATTTCACACACACACACACACACACTCCCACTCCTCCATCAGGATCCATGCACTCTTTATTGGCAGGCAGTAATTTGTTAATTTGTTTTTCTTTCTCTTTGTGTCACCTTGCCTTCAGCATCGTGCCATGAAGCATGAAAGGCACATCTATTTGCAGACTGGTGGCTTCAGTTTGCCCTCCTTCATCTTCAGCTGAACAGGGGATGGGGTGATGGGGATGTAAGTCCTGCTGTTTAAGTCTTTATCCCCATAGGTTCTTTTATGTGATCACACTGTGAAGATAATGCCATCCTCCCTTACGATTTGCAGACATCACTATGGTTTTAAAGTACTAGCTAATAAAGTCTCTATGCATGACCAAACCCATTAGAGACTACATCCCTTATCACATTCATTATGTCATGTATGTTCTTATAATAGTAAGTCACATTAAATGAATTTCATATTTACCCACTTAGGAATTAGGGAGGGGTCTTGGATAGGTAACCAAAATCTTTTTAGAAGTTGTCAGGCTGGAAGCTCCTGCAGTAATCAGCTACTCAGGAATAATATTTAAATGCTGATTTATTCACATAGAGGCTGAACATAAGTATAACAGAGTCTCAGGTTTCCTGCAGCAGACATTTCAAGATTCTGTGACAGATTTTTCAAAGATCTGTGGCAAATTTGCATAACTTTGCATAAAGTTAAATACCTTTTGACCACGAAAAAAGTCACATTTTTAAAATTTAGAACCATTCATGTTTGTTTTTAAACAATATTTGAACCAGGTTAGGCAACTCTAGTCCTTGAATGCCTCACAAACAGTTCTGTTTTCAGGACATCCACAATGAATACATATGATATATATTTGCATGTAATGGAGACAGTGCATGCAAATATATCTCATGCATATGCATTTACACCATGGATATTCTGAAATCCACAGGAGCAGAGTTGCTTACTTAACCCTGATTTGAACTATGTCGAAATACACAATTTATCAAGTATAAAAATCAATAGGTTATCAAGTTAAGACATACTTTATAAACTTAACTGTGCAATGTCACTTTAGTTTTGAATTGAAATAATGCAATGATACTTTGTATATTTTCTTTAGGAAGTCCTTGTCTTTACGAGTGTATGAATTTATGCAGGCACAAAATGCCCTCAGTATCAGCAGTTTGTCATATTGTTAATTACACAGAAAAATGTGTGTACATGTATTAGGCACATGGTAACGCCTCAAAACGCAGTTGAAGTAATACAGGTTTGAAACTTGTCAGCAGTAATGCCACACGTCAAGATTTCTATGAATTGTTTTTGGAAGTCTACAACTGTTGTGTCCCTCTCTGCCAGCCATGGGACACCCAGCAGTTGTAGACTTCCAAAAACACATCCAGATCTTTGTAGCTAGTGTAGGGTTGCAGTGCAAGAACTTTTTTATAAAGATGAACATCTTACAGGACATTGTTTGATCCAGGAATTATATCAAAATCATCTTTGGTTTGATTTAAGAGATCTTTGAGCAATCATGCATTCTGACTGCTTTTTCTGTCCAACTTCTCTTCAGGGCAGGAGATGGGAAAAAGGGGACAATAAGAGGCTGGATTAGGAAAGAGAGTGCTACCTCTTTCATCTGCTCTGTCTGCTCCAGCCTCTCCCTCTTCTCTTCTCCTCTACTTTGCAGGGTGTTTGCTATCCCTCTGCTCCTGTTTGACTGAAACAGAGGGATAGCTGAGACTAAAGGCAGGTATCTTGTAGTTTTCTTCAGATGATTGAATTAAGAGGTTGAGAAATTTCAGGAATGTTAACTGTGAGGCATGTTGTAAATTATACAACAGGCTAATTATGTGGTTTCTCCTGTGAAAGCTGCAGAATTGCAGGAACCTGAGGGAACTTGGTATAACCTGGCTTAAAATTCCTGCAAAATATAAATACCTACCCCCTAAGTGAAAAATACATGGAAGTGCAAAGATCACTTAGTGAATTGTAAAAAAAGACACTGTGAACATAATGACGTCAGACGCCAAATGGAGTTTCCAGCAGAAGATGGCATTTACCTGAAGAATTCATTCCCTTTAATGAAATACACAAAGAACTATATTCAACAAATTTAGGAAGATACACCCCTGAGAAAGGGAAGAGAGATTCTCAAAACATGACCAGTGTTGGATTTGTCATTAAAGTGTTTGCCTTTTTGAACTTTTAAACTGGTTGAATGAGTGGGATTTTCACCAACTGTTGTAGAAGACAACAAACATATTATATAAATATATAATTGTGACGTTAGTTATAAGAACATATGTTGAACATACAACAGAAATGACTTTTTAATTGCATTTTATTATAAAATAAAAAATGACAAAAGATCTGAGTTGGTAGGAAGGGGTTGTGATGATGAAACATAACATTGTTTTATATGGATGTGCATTTGTTTCATTTGTTTGGATGGCTATCGCGTATCTAATGAATGAACGAATATATGCACAGCAAATGGTGTGTGCTTAATGGATGCATTTTAGTCAGACTCACATACCGTTCGTTTTGTGCGTACATTTGTCCGTTCGTTGCACATGAAATGAATGGTTAGACAGTCATTGACTATGAGCATATCCCCTTCACTACCAAAACTGTAGTGAGGACATCAGTCAAGGGAAGCTACTGGCCTATCTGGTAAGCAGCATCACCTGCAGAAGCAGCACCTTCTAGGATTGGCAGCAGGACCAAGGGAAGGTGGCAGTACTAGCCTGAGGATCCCTTCTGAACTCAAAAGCTAGAGAAAAGGAGAAGACTTTTTTCCCAAGCTGACTCCTTGACCCCTTCCAGCAGTCAGGAGGCAGGCCACTAGCTCCCTGTCATGCATCCACAGTACAACCTACCATAGAGGAAATGGAGTGATGGTTTGTATCGCTGTTCTGGGCCAAGAGGCAGGCAGCATTGAAAGTAGTAATGAGATACATGAGGAAATGATTGCCCTGGATGACCAGCCCCTGCAAGTAGTGGAGAGCATGGGCTTTGAGCGTTTGCTGCATGTGTTTGCCCCAATTACAAAGTGTCATCCAGGACCTCATTTAGTAAGCAAGTTATCCCCACTCTGTACAGCTAGTTTAGTAGTCGCATACAGGCACTGCTGGCTAAGGCAGAGGGGAGCAGTGTACGCTTAGAATGGCACATCAAGGACTTTAAAACAGTACTCAAAAGATGTGTCCTTGGTTCTATATTCGGAAAAATGATTTTAATGTGCAGAGAAAATTGTTATTTAAAAAAGTTAGACCAGTGATTGATTGTAAAAAGACAGGCAAATTTCATTTTAGTGGTTGTGAGATGAAATATATAACCTCACAAACAATATTTGAATGACCAATCTGACCATTATATGAAGTTCTCAGTGATGAGATCAAGCTTGTTGGTTCCATTGAGTGTGGGGGGTTTTTTGTGATATGTTTCATTACCATGACTGATAAGGATTGTATCATTACTTGCTGCACCTGGCATAAGTGATGCTCTGAGACTGGAGCCCAAGAACGTTGGGACTCGATTGCTAAAGGACCTGATAGAGAAGTGCAGAAAACTAGGGCATGTCCATCGAAGCATGAAGTTGGGGGGCAGCTTCTCCAAATTGATTCTGCCTAGGTTAGTGGAGCAGCAGACACCACTTCATGATCTCTCTGTGGAAACAGAGGTTGGATCACCCCAATGGGCATCATGATTGGACAGTGATGAGGTAGCTGATACAAATCCTGAAGTCTTTCAAGGGTGCCATGGAGGATCTGAGTTCCAGAGGTGCCAACCTGAGCGGGGTCATCTCTATAGTAAATATTCTGGAGGAAAGGTTAGAGGATTTCCATGAGCAAGACGGAATGGAAACAGAGGTGTTGCAGTTTGTTGCTACCTTGCAGCATCAGATGCAAGTGATACTGAAACCTCTGACATAAAAGCATATATGCTTGCCACACTTTGTGATCCACGGGTGAAAAGGAGGTTCTCCCTGCAGTCCCAGCATCTCACATGTATGAAGATATTGGCAGGTATGGCATATGAACAGGAGTGCCAGAGGCACAGTGGAGATGTAGCACAGGAAAGAGTGGCCACCCCAGAGAGCAGTGCAAGCAGGAGCAGCACCCTGTCAGTTACCACTTCTTCCCCCTCCTCAATATGCCAAAACTCGTTACCTGCATATGTTTGTGTTAGAGTGAGGTAGACGCCATCTACTGGGAAGGACTAGTAGGTTCTCACTGTCAACTGGCAGAGTATATGGTGCAGAGACTGAGTTGAAGCTTCACCTTTTCCAGCCCCTTTCTTTGCAGGTTGAGCCTTTAGGTTCCGGGGGCCAGCAGTCTCTAGTGTGAATACCCAAGAGAACTTCTGATGACAGGCTGTGGTCAGGGCTGGTGGCAAACAAGATGGTCAGTAGTCACAGGGTATGGTAGAGGTTGGCGGCAGACCAGGATTGTTGGATCACAGGCTATGGATGGTACCGGATTTCAATCCTAGGGAAAGCAAGGCAAGACTGAAGACATGGATGACTGGAAGAGACTGAAGGCAAGCCGGATGCAACTAGCACTCTAGGCAGACTCAATCTGTTGCTGAGGCAGTGAGAGAGCGTCAGTGGAGGTCCCTTATAGGGCTAGGCGTGTGAATTCACCCGAGGGTGCCATGGGCGTTTCCTCATTGTGGGCCCTTTAAATCCAGCTGGGTTTATTGTGCGTGTGCCTAGGGGATACATCAGGAGGTAGAAGCGGTGGCTTCTTGCCACATGTTGAGGAGGCGTCAACGTCCTGCCGCGCTTCAGGGAACCAGCAGTGTGGGGTGAGAGAGCCAGTTCACGGGAGCAGCCCGCAAGCTGACAAATGTAACACTGCACAGCACCATCTCTCCTAACACAAGCCATAACTAAAGTAGCTTGCAAGAGGAGACCCTCCCCTCATTCTAGCAAAGGAGACTGCAGCAGAAATTTCCGTGATATGTTATCTCACAGAGCCCATCAAGAACATGGACACAGATGTGCTGACACATTGGGCACACAAGTCTGCAGTCTGGCCAGGCCTAGCCAAGGTAGCTCAGCACTATCTTGCCTAGCCACTAACCAGCGTGTCCAATGAACATATCTTCTCAATGACAGGGGCCAAAGTGAGCCCTCATTGTTCCAGGCTGGTGCCAGACTTGATGGAAAAGGGTTTTTTTTTTGTTTTTTTTTTTTTAATTAATCTGCTTTTGCTGGGCTTTCTAGAATTTCCATGTGTGTAGCAAGACTGAAAGCACCTCGGAAGTCTTCCTGCCATGCCCCAGATATACCACCTTAAGGGTCTTGTTGTCACTTTGTCTGGCTGCTATGCCCCAGAGGGCTGTACACCTTAGAAGTCTTGCAGCCACTATGTCTATCATGCCCCAGATGTACGACATTAAGGGTCTTGCTGCTACTATGCCAACCTACCATGCCTCTGATGTACCTCCTTGGGCATCTTGCTGCTGCTCTTTTTTTTTTTTTTTAATTTATACTTTATTGAGTTTTTTCAATTTACAAGTAAGACATTCTTACAAATAGCAAATAGAAACATTCATATCATATTTCCATCTATAGTTTACAAGAAACAAAAAACAGGAAATCTAACACTGATATATGTTTCTCCCTAAAGCAATATTCTAGCAGGGGACGAATATATGGGAGAATTCTTACACAATTAATCAATTTTGCTACATACGAATGAAATTGGCATAACGTGACAACAACCATCAAACACTTTATGATCCCTACTTAGTACTAATTAGGAGATATAATAGTAATCATCCTAGAATTTATAAATGATTTAAGCTGTTCAGGAAAATAAAAAATAAAACATTCTTTCTGTAATTTCATAATGCATTTGCATGGAGATCTTAGCACAAATGAATAACCCATTGATATAACTTGTGATCTATAAGTCAAAAATTCCCTTCTTCTCTGCTGTGTTACTCGGGCAAAGTCCTGATAAATTCTTACTGACGTCCCATAAAATGGGGTTGTCATATTCCTAAAGTAAGTTTTCATTACTATGCCCATATCTTGATTATTTATTTATTTATTTATTTATTTATTTATTTTTATATACCGACATTCTTACATTAAATGTAAATCATACCGGTTTACATAAAACAAAAACAGCAGGAAAATAATTCCATAGTCTGATACAATGAACAATTAAAACTATACTTGTTAACAAGCCAAAAGGGTTGTTTGGAGGCAAATATTACAAGAAGAGTTGCTCTTTCACAAAGCTCCATTGTGGAAACTTCCAGGTATTGAGTAAGGTTTTCCAACATCTCAACCTGATTTTCTGCCTGTTGTCTATCCTTAAATGAGACTGGCAAGAAAAACAGCTTGATGATACAGGGAGTCTTAGTATCCTCAAGCTTCAGATTCTCTAGGAAATATTTTCTTAAAGTAATTTCTGCCGCTTTTCCTACTATTTTCGGAAAGTTCAAAAATCTAAGATTAAGATGTCGAGAATAATTTTCTAAGTTCTCAATCCTGTGTGAGGCACTTGTTATATCCTTAGTTAACTTTACATTGCACTCATAGTTAGCCTTCAGTGTAGCCTCCACCATGTCAATCCTAGGTTCCACATTTTTAATTTTAACTTCTAGATTTTCCACGTTTATGTTAAGAGTCTCCACTTTTGCATTGAAATCCTGAAATGAACTGCCTAAACCAGCTACTAAGTCCCATGGCGCATCTAGAGTCACAATGGCTGGTTTAGATATTAATTGAAAGTGGCCAGACTCACCCACTTTCTTCTCCAGCCTTTCTTCCACCGGTACTACCAGCTTTCCCAGAAGGCTCATCTGCATACTGCTCCCAGCATCCCCTGGGAGAGGAGTCCAGAGGTCACCGCAAGCGATCCAGGGATTGACTTCCACAGCCCCAGCTTCCAGTGGCCCTGCACCCTTTGCAGTAGAGGAGGACCGGAAGCGCGCACCTAACAGCGCATGAATCTCAAACCCTTCAATTAACTGAGTGAATATTAATTTAACGGTGGTTAAAGAGGATTGGTAAGTATAGCTTTCAGAAATTTTTGGACTTATAAAAGTTTGGTGAAAGGTGAAATTGAGGGATATATTCTTTAGAGTTTGTGTGTGTCTGAGATAATAAGCAAGCCAGAGATAGTTAATTCTAGTGTCTGTCTTTCCCACCCACTCACCCCTTGATTTTTAGGCAAAAGACACTTTCTTATTAAAAATCAATCAGGATCTTATCTAAATCATACTATTGTACCAGCCCTTATTGAAAGTTTAATCATCCCCTTGTAGGACACTAGCTGATTAATTAGTAAATTCACCTGTAAATTTAAAGTACTCTCATTCCAACTCCCTTAGTATCTTAAACTTAATTAGGTACTCAATAAAACTAAGCTGAAGGCAGCAGTCCAGCAGCAAGAGGGGGGCTTTCCAGTCTTTTGCATTGTGTCACATGTATGTATTTTTACCCGCTGGTGAGAGATTGTATGTGTGCACTCTGTGTAAAGAGCTCCTGGCTCTTGGAATGAGTCCGATCTTTGGAGGCTAGAGTAGCAGACTTGAAGGAGTTGAGACAGACAGAGAGGTACATTGATGAGACCTTCAGGGACATAGTAGCCAAGTTCCAAATCCAGTCTGGCAGCTTCAGTGCTGCCTTGGATCAGAAAGGTCTCCCAGTAGGAGAACATCACCCTGGTGTAGCAGGAAGTGATCCTGTAGCAAGGACCTGCTCTCCAGGAGATGTATTGTCCTCTCACACTGAGGACAAGACTCCCAGGGCTACTGCCCAGGAGGGCAGGGTTAGGCCAGCCATCATAGTTGGTGATTCAATTATTAGAAATGTAAATAGCAGGGTGGCTGGTGGACGTGAGGACCGCCTGGTAACTTGCCTGCCTGGTGCAAAGGTGGCAGACCTCAAGCGTCACCTAGATAGGATTATAGACAGTGCTGGGGAGGAGCCGGATGTCGTGGTGTTATTATTTGGAGTAGTTGTGGGTGGATCCTTGGGCCGGTGGCAAATGACCATGCCCCCCGGGGGGGGGGGGAGATCCCGAGAGGGACCACCGGTCAGGCTCAGAAGTTGGAGACACACACTAATTCTTTTATTAAACAGTATACTGAACCACCAGAGGTGGCAGTAGTGAGCAGGTAGCGCCTGGCTGGGCTGTAGTCCCTCAGATACTGGAACAGCAATCCCAGGATGGCTGAGCGGTAGAGAAACTGAATATAGTGAGTAGGCAGGGTATGCAGTTCAGGTATAGAACCTAGATGGCAACTCTCACACAATAGTCTCTTAGAAGCAGCCCAGGAGCTGGAATGAATGAGGCACTCGAGGAGCGAGTAGCTGGTTCCAGGGAACGCTCTGAGAGAGAGAGAGTAACTCACTGGTGTTGTAGGCAGCGATGACTTCCAGGCAAAAGAGGTATTCAGAAGCAAGTCTGAGAACATGGGTCCTCGAGGAGTGAGTACCAGTTCCTGACTATGACCTGAAAAGCAAAGAGAGAGAGCGAGACCCCCGAGGAGCGGGTACCCCTGGTAAGTTCGAGGAGGCAGAGTAGCTTAGGTAGGATAACCCTTGGTAAGCGTAACTTTAACCTTTGCTAACTCGATACGTTAGCGATTCCAAAGACCTTATATATCCGGAGCGTATGACGTCATCTCAGGGGGACGCCCCTGAGGTTCGCGACACTCCTGGTACTTCAGTCGGGGCCGCACCACGCACGCACCCCTAGGCCTTCTGGGAACATGGCGGAGTGCAGCGTCCAGCCGGTCTGGGGATGCCGGAGGAGAACGGCAGGATGACGCCGCGGCAACCAAAGCTTCCAGCGAGCAGAGAGGGAGTCGCCAAGAGGTAAAGAGGGCAGAGTGGAGACGTCGGGCAGCGGCGGTCGCAACACGTGTACATGTGGGCACCAACGACATAGGAAAATTTGGGAGAGAGGTTCTAGAAAGCCAAATTTAGGATTTTAGCTAGGAAGCTGAAATCCAGAACCTCCAGGGTGATATTCTCTGAAATGCTTCGTTCTACGTGCGGATCCCCAGAGTCAGGCAGAGTTCCAGAGTTTCAATGCATGGATGAGACGATGGTGCAGGGAAGAGGGATTCAGTTTTGTAAGGAACTGGGGAAACATTTGGGGAAGGGGGAGACTTTTCCGAAACGATGGGCTCCACCTTAACCAGAGTGGAACCAAGCTGCTGGCACTAACTTTCAAAAAGGAGATAGAGCAGCTTTTAAACTAGAATAAGGGGGAAAGCCGACAGTCACCCAGGAGTGCATGGTTCGGAGAAATGTATCCTTGAAGGATACTAATGAAACAGGAGAGTTAGGGCATCCCAACAGAGAGGTTCCAATAAAAGCAAACATAGGCTCAGTGTGCTGCAGTAGTGAAAAAAGCAAATAGAATGTTAGGAATTATTAGGAAGGGAATGGTTAATAAAACAGAAAATGTCATAATGCCTCTATATCGCTCCATGATGAGAGCGCACCTTGAATTCTGTGTACAATTCTGGTCGCCACATCTCAAAAAAGATATAGTTGCGATGGAGAAGGTACAGAGTAGGGCAACCAAAATGATAAAGGGGATGCAATAACTCCCCTATGAGGAAAGGCTGAAGAGGTTAGGGCTTTTCAACTTGGAGAAGAGACGGCTGAGGGGGGATATCATAGAGGTCTTTAAGATCATGAGAGGTCTTGAACGAGTAGCTGTGAATCAGTTATTTACACTATTGAATAATAGAAGGACTAGGGGGCATTCCATGAAGTTAGCAAGTAGCACATTTAAGACTAATCGGAGAAAATTATTTTTAATTCAACGCACAATAAAGCTCTGGAATTTGTTGCCAGAGGATATGGTTAGTGCAGTTAGTGTAGCTGGGTTCAAAAAAGGTTTGGATAAGTTATTGGAGGAGATGTCTATTAACTGCTATTAATCAAGTTTACTTAGGGAATAGCTACTGCTATTAATTGCATCAGTAATCACCAACAAACCTCTTTCCCTTCTTACTCAATACTCCAACTTTTGCTGTTTCAAGGGAAACCTTGCCCTGTGGGTTTTGTACAGGGGCTTCATATAAGGATAACCGATTTGCAGTTATCCTTTTTGTTCGCCCCCGTCTATTATTCTTTATTATTTCTGAGAATGTCCACTTTTTTATTTTTAATTTTCTTTTCTTTTTTCTTTAAAATGCCTTCTCCCCGGCTGTTTATCCGACCCACTATCTTATTTTATTATATACTTATCAAGGTCGCCGCCTTTATAGATTTTCATGGGTGCGGAACTGCCCGTCCGACATCGGCCGTGTTTCGGCACCATGTGCCTACTTCAGGGACTGCGGGAGAATTTGATCCTGTGTCCAATACCGGGTTCGCAGTGTCAATATCACTTTTTTGTGTAGCGTGTGTCAAGTGAGCGACGCCTTCCGTGCTTGTCTAGGCGTCCTATCTATTCTGGCTGATTTCATGAAATAGGACGCCTAGACAAGCACGGAAGGCGGAATTTAGTGGGAGATATTTAGTGGGAGATAGTCCGTATCAGTTTATAGTCCGTATCAGTTTACGTATTTAGTGGAAGATAGTCCGTATCAGTTTAGTGGGATATAGTCAAAATGACCTGTGAGCAGTGACCCAGTGCCTTCAGTGAGGCTGCTATAAGAGACAGGGGAGGGCCAGGGCACTCGCAGATAATTTCCAGAGCCCAGCGTTCATAGGAGTTGCCTTCACAAGGTCGAAGAAGAAAGATGGCCAGAAAAGAAATAGGCCCTAAACATGGGGGTCTTAAGATTTTTCTGACCAGTACCTCAGTGAAGCAGAATTGAAGTACACCAAGACAGGTCAGAAGAAGCTTTATCAGAGCCCAATGTGCCATATGTCAACAATGCTATATGGATAGCGGGATCTAGGGTGATGACTGCTGAAGAGTGACTTGTAGGAAAAAAACCTGTTGATTTTGATTTTCTTTTCCTTTTTTCAACCAAAGTTTACAAATACTGTATGACTCTTAGAGTAGGAAAGTAGAGAGAAAAAAAGATGGCAACAAGCTAACATGGGAAAAGAGTAGAGGTGTTGTGGGAACCCTATGATGACCTATAGGGGCCCAGAGATCCACCATGGGAGGGGGGAATAATGTAAGAGCAGTTTGGGTTTTGAACCACAGGCTCTGGAGGTAGTGGATGGGAGCTCTGCAGAGAGGAGTTGGGGAAGCTGTAATATTGTTGCCTTCCCAGGTAGGGAAGGCTATGCCCAGTAGGTTCCCATTGGCTATAGGTAAACTCACCCTGATCTTAGTTGCTAGCCAGCAGAGAATTCTGTGCTGGCCAATGTCTCCTGAGTGATTCATTGCAGGCTCTGAACAAGGCTGCACTAAAATATAATGAGCTGGGTTGGGTCTCTTTCCTCAATTACCTAGTAAGGGAGACTGCATCTTTTGGATTACTTTGGTTGTTTCCCTGCAAGCTGTAAGTCAAGTAGCACATATTTTGTTTTTATCTTTTTTTTTTCTTCTTGCATTAAAATATCAATTAAATCCGCCAAAGGAAGACTGGATATTCCAGATACCTAGAGGTCACAGTAGATAGGTTTCTGAGATAAATTAGGAACTGTGAGCACCGCAGGAGCCCTTAAATGATACCCCAGAATGGATGGAAGAGGATTACCCCCAAAATTTCAGATGTGTCCAAATAGAAGATGCTTCTGGTAAGTTTACCCGAGAGCATGTATAGGTGATAGAGGGGAAGTCAGTCATTAGCTTAGAGGCCCACACCCTGACTCTACCTTCCTTTAGAAGAAAAAAAGGAAAGGCCCAGCACAGGGTAGGAAAGGGAAATAGGAACTTTAGTGAGAAGTAGGGCCAGTAGAAGCAAGAAACGTTAAACAAGATATTTTGCTCCATATATAAAGATGTGCCTACACACATTGATTTGTGAAATAATCAGAAACCCATTTACAGAGTAAATGGGAGCAGAAAAGACAAAGGGATCTCAGTGTGTACATCCCAGAATACTGCAAAACTCAAGGAAATGTTCAATGCATTTTTCATAGTTTTGCTCAATTTGTATTTTAAGACAAGGGAGGATCTGGCAGAGAATGGATGTAGTCCCACTGCACAAAATTGGGTAAAAAATGTGGCAATAACTGCAGCCCTGTTAGTCTAATTTAAATAGTGGACAAAGCAATGGTTACACTGCTAAAGAAAAGGATAGTACCTGAAATGAATTATGTACTTTGATATGTTGTGAGCTGCCCTAGTTCCTTTTGGGGAGGAGGGAGACATAAATTGAAACTGAAATTAATAGATTACAGGACCATAGATAACTTGGACTCAAAAGAGGGAGATGGTGTCAAACACAATTAAGCTTTTTGATAAGGTGACAAAAGTAGTGGACTAGGGAAGAACAGTGGATGTAGCTCATCTAAACTTCAGTAAGGCTTTTGACATTGTTTTACAAAGAAGACTGTTAGGACAGAAAATTATCTGGATGAAGAACTGGTTACACAGCAGAACTCAGAGTGGAGTCCACTCTGGTGAAGATAAAATGGCTGGTGGGGGTTTCTGTTTGAAAATATTTGCAAGTCTATCCATGGACTTACACCCTGCCTGACCAGTTTCAAAATTGCATCTATGGGAAAAATGCTTAGTACATCTGACTAAAGGCAAGTTAACATCAGCATTTGTCATTAGTAAGACCCCACCTCAGTAATATATTCAGTTCTGAAGGCTGCACTTCTGTAAAGACATTGTGAAGATGGAAACAGTTCAGTGAAGGGATACTACTAAAAATGGCTCAGGGCTGGCAACACAGTGTTGCGTTTCTGACTGCTGTGCGGCCTTCCCTCCACCAGAGGCCCCCAGTGAGCCTAGCTCTGAACTACACTCTCCAGCATGTCTCTGTTTGCTCACCTCAGCCAGTTCTTCAGCCTCCATACCACCACGGGACCTCTACAAGCTCACTCCTCTGACTGGCCAAGCCCCTCTTTTGCCTGCACCTCACCCATACTCCAACCCTATTTAGCCCTATCTCTCTCATGCCGCTGCACTTCGACATCGAGTCCTTCCTGGCTCCCTGCTTTAGCCACCTATGCATTGAGGCCTTTCCTTATTCTGGCCTTCTAATCTCTGTTCATCTTTGCTTGCTCCTGTGGCCCTTAGGCCTTCTGTTCCCAGTTGTTCCTGTTTTGCTCTGTGGCCTGCGGGCCTTCTGATCCTGTTTCTGTCCTGTGGCCGGATAAATTATCTAGGATATTCAGTGGGATAAACATTCTGCTGCACATCCATGTTTGTTATCCAGCTACCTTTATCCAAATAAGTTTCTACCTGACTAGCTAACTTTTGAATATTGTCGATTAGGTATAATCTTATCCAGTCTTGTGTGGGCAGATAAGCTAAACTTAAATTCAAGAGAATATAACTGCTTAAGTAATGAAGACCGGCTATAAAAAAAACCCCCAATGCTGGTGTTTGGATCTGGTGGCCCAAATCCATGCCACTCACTATTTCGGTCAAGGTGCTTGCCAGCCCAAGACCCCTGTCTACCTCTCAAAAAGGAAAGTGCTGCCACCCTCCACCCTTCCCCCACCCCCTTCCTGGTTTTCAATTGTCTCAAGAGGTGGCCCCATTCTTTCTCTTCCTCCCCCACCTACTGTGACTTGAGCCCATTGCTTCTAGTGTTGCTGCATAAGCTACCAGCGTAGCCCCCCCTTGCAGTGCTAGAGGTTCTAGATCCAGGTCATGATAAACTGCTACCTCAGTCTGGGCTGAAAATCTTACAGTTTCAAGGTACCGGCAGGGTGGGAGGATTAGGGTGTAGGAAAGGAGGAGGGGAGAAAGATGGCACTGACAGATATGACTTTTATTGGGGGTTTTTTTAATACATGGAAGGGTTTTGGGGGAAGCAGAGGTCTTGGGTTGGCAGGCACTTTGGTTGCAGCAACTTTTTTTTTCCCTAACAGGCCATTGTAACTTAACTTTTTTTAATATAGCCAGTTAAGCTTAACTTATCCAGGAACATTCGGATAACTGTAGACCTGTTCTCTGCCATATTTAGAGATAGCCACAATGCTTTACCACAAAAACGACCGTTTTAGGACAGGGTGCTCAAACCTGTCCTCCCCCAGGCAGTTGTTATCCCTAAAGAATATGCAGAAGAAATATTTGCATACATAGGTAGTGCATGCAAATAAATCTCATGCATAATCATTTGAGATGTCCTGAAAACACAACTGGCTTGGGGAGGTCCCCAAGGACTGGTTGGAGAACCTCTGCTTTAGAAAATTGTACACTGATATGCACATAAAATTACACAAATACACCCTGGGGCCAATGCAAAACAGTGCGCTTACCCAAGCGCACTGTTTAACTCGCAATCAGACACGCGTTTTGGATGCGCGTCCACAGCCCCTTATTTTATTAGGGGATTAGTGCGTCCACAATGCGTGTCCAACGTGCCGCGAAACTAATAGCACTCATTACATACAAATGCATGTTGTTGAGGCTATAACTTAGTCACCCCATATGCAAAAATAAAATGTGCGTCCAATCTGCACATTTTTGTGCTCAGAAATTAATACCTTTCTAGAGGCAGTATTTTCTGCTTTTCTGTACATCCTCCGACTTAATATTGTGGCAATATTAAGTTGGAGGAACAAAAAGTTTAAAAGATTAAAAAAAAACAAAAATTAGAAAAAAACAAAAAGTGCCGGCAGTCAGGTTAGGGAAATGGATGCTCAGTTAACCAGCGTCCGTTTCCCTAACCCATGGCTGTGCACCGGTTAGGAAAAGGGACGCTGATAAATTCAGCATCCGTTTTCTTAACCCGAGGGCAGCCGACCTCTCCTGGGTGCCCGCTGCCAAGGAGGCGCTAGGGACGCGCAATCGACCTTAGTGCCTCCTTGGCACGACCCCTAATTTAAATATTGCATGGCGTCCCCAGGAGAGGTGCCTGGGCGTGCTTTAGGAGAGCGGGCGCTGAGCACTCAGCGCCTGCTTTTGGTGCATTTGTTTTGCATTGGCCCCACTGAATGCATGTACTTCTACCCATATGGGGAAAAGAATTCCAGGGGGTAGAGTTTGGGTGGGGTTGGGACTTGCGTGCATACTTTTTGATTTAAAATGTATACACAGAAATCCTTTCAACAAAACTAAGCATACCAAATAGTAAGTGTAATTTTGCTTGTGTAGTTTTGTTGGGATAATTTTCAAAGCAGACGTGCATGAGTTTGCTTTAAAAGTTGGTGTAACGTATGTGCATATTTGCTAGCTAATTTATGTATGATGTTAGAAAAATATCCTCATGTGACTAAAAATACCTTTGTATGTTATGCTCTCAAAGACTAAGAATGTGCTGTCATTTTTTAAATACCCACCCCATTTTAGAAGGGGCCCGGCTGCACACGTAACAAGTGCCAGGCCTCTTCCACGGGGCGGTTCCGGGGGTGGGGAGGGGCTGTCCAGGGGGTGGGAGGGCTGGGACAGCGCCATTCATTGCTGTCCTGGACCCTCGCGTGCTGGCTGGCTGCCGGTGTGCGCAACTTACTTCAGGTTGGGCCCTGAAGTAAGTATTGGAACAACCAAAAGAAAAAAAGGAATCGGTAGGATTTAAGGGTTGGGAAGGGAGGTTAGGGTAGGGAACTGGGGAAGGCCGCGATGAATCGCCGTGTGAATTTGCCGAACTTTACCCCCCTTGCGCATGCGGCCCACTGATTTTATAACATGTGTGCGCCGGCGCACGCATGTTATAAAATTGGCGCGTCCATGTGTGTGCGCCGGGAAGCATACGCCCATGGACGCGCGTGTGCACCTTACAAAATCTACCCGTAAGAGTTCAAAATTCGGAAACCTTTTTATACCATTGCAAGGGGGAAGACCCTTTCCCCTCATACTATAAATCTACCAGCATGAAAGCATAGCAGTGCTGTCCCACAGGACTCTCTCCGGAGCTGGAAATGAATGACTGCTCTTTGATTGTCGTAGAATAAAGAGTGGTATTCTGCCTGTGAATGCAAGGTGTGAATATACTCATTTTCTGTATGTATAGAAAAATGACAGCTCTTAGATTACACATGGCACTGATGGAATAATAGAGGGCAGCAATGGAATCAGGAAGATATTCTAAGGCTATAGTTGTATCAGTGGGATCTGCAGATAGTAATCTAAGGGAACAAAGTAGGAGTCACTGCAACGCTTAGGGAGAATTATAGCCTTGCAGGTCACTCACTACCTGTTGTGTGTCTGTCTTGCCTGAAGTCAGGATGGTGAGGGAGATGTGAATCTCTTCTGACAGGTAGGTCAGTTCTCTAAGTACTTTCTTAAGCATCTTTCCTTTCAAGGTTATGTCATGACCTAGGTATTGCCTAGGTCTTTTGAAAAGGAGAGCCAGATGAAGTAGATAAAATGAAGCCTATAATTCATCTGCTTGATTATGGGTACGGATTCCCTGAGGCAGACAAATGTCAAAACAGGGCCTTCATTGGATGGATCATATTTATACGAGCATGCCCAGTAAAGGGATGATTTTGTAACATTGTGCATATGTTTGTTGGCAGATATGCGCATAAGTTCAACCAGTTGTCAAAGCAGACTTATGTGCATAAGTGCGTGTTGAAAATTATCCTGCCAAAACTACACGCATGTGCTATTTTGGTGCATGTAGTTTTGCCAAGAGAATTTTACATGCATACTTTTTAAAAACAAGTATGCAAGTAAATCCTAAACATGCCCAGACTCCACTTTCTGGGACGCTTCTCCCCTGTATGTATAAAAGTAAACGCATAAGAGTATTGGTTACACAATTTTCTAAATGACTATTTCTGCTGGTATAGTCCCTTTGAAAATTACCCTGCCTATATTTAAGAGTTAAGTACACATTTTTCAAAGATAGACTCTGAGTTGTTTGAACACATATAGAAAAAAATTATTTTGATGCATCTTTTGCACAATGTGAAACACTTTATAGAAGCATGCACATAAAGTATTGATTGTCAAGGGGCACACTGATGAAATGACTGTAGTATCTGGTGCTTCATTAATATAAGCATTGACCAAAAATTTAAATAAGAGTTTTTAGTTTTTGCTGTTAATGGGTAATTATTATAGTGAAGATATTAATAATTGTCATTTTATAAAATCATTCTCTATTGCCTGGGACTGCCACACAGCATTGCAATGTAGTATGTGAAGGATTTTCTGTTGACAGGTAGGTATGAATTAGCCGATGTGTGTGAGTGGCATTATCTGACTGCATCAACACCAAGTCAGCTCTCAGAGCTCAGTAGAAACTTTACTGACATGCGCAGGAGTTCCTGCACATGCACACTGCCTCTTGAATCCCTCAAGTCTTTCTTTGTCTGAGCTATCCTGTGGACATGTTCTAGTCTCTCCTGAATCTTTTTTTTGTGCCCTCATCTGCCTCGTTGCTTTTCTGTATTTATGCCTGTACTTCGGCAGCCCCTTCTGACAGAACTTTTGTTTTAAAAATAAGTTATTGAAGATTATGGAAAAGCACAAGGACTAGACGTTTGCTTCAAGCCCTGCATCTCTGGGCACCAGATGTCCATCATGGATCTGCATTCCGTATGTTATCATTGCTTGGGCCCGAACCCCCGACTCCACCAACTGTTACAGTTGTAGTTAATGTCCCTCAGGGTTCAACAGTACTGTGCTAAGGAGATAGAGGCCTTAAGGAAAGCACCAGTGGGTAAAAATCCTGAAGCCTTGGCGCAAGGCTGAGCAGCAGAGCCATTTCTTGTCTAGGAATGACATGTCAGGAGACTGTCATGCAAGAAGTCGAGATAGGAATCTTCCCCCTCTTATTCTCACAAGCATGGGAACCCCCCCCCGGTGGCACCAGCTCTCAGATCCATCTCAGATCAGGAGTTAAGTGTGGTGTTGTTGGAAGCTTCAAGAAGAATACCTAAGCAGCATGGAAGACTCCCTTTAGGGCCATCTCATTTGGAGCCAAAGAGATTAGTGCCATTGGTGAAGAGCTCCACCGAGGAGGGAAATTATGCAGGTCCCATCATCATTCACAGTATGGAAAACACCCATAGCACCAAGCCATTTAATGTATTTGGACCCAGAACCAACCAGGATGCTTTCCATGTCATCAGCGCAGAACTCACATTCGGAAGACTAACATGGTATCAGAGCAGAGTGCTTCAGTGTGTATGTCCAAGAGTCCAGCAGTGAGCACTGTAGTAAAGAAGGAGGCCCTGCTTGGAGGATGAACACTGGTAGACTGGAGCTGTTGATGCAGCTGGTGTGGAGTGCCTCAGAGACAGCAGGCGAAACAGCAGGCACAACAGCCACAGCGCTGGATTCCTCTTCAGTTTTATCAGCAACTCCAAGTGAGGATGAGCCAATCTGAGTTTCTGAAAAACATGGCTTTCTCTCAATTCTGGTGGAGAGGGTCCCTCAGCCAGTAGGAGTCCAGTTATTGAAGCTATTGAAGAATTTATTTGTCTCCTTATGCCCTGAAGGTGGAAGACAGAGATTAGAAATGCTCTGCCCTAAGTCCTATGCTGGTATGTTCTTCTTTCTCCTCAGGAGCTTCCAGCATTGGGAGTATATCCTCACCTTGAGAGGATTGGTTCTTCTCCTCCGAGAGAGTCCCTTCACGAATCAGAAGGGGAGAAAACAGGTTCAGTCCACTTTTGTTTCTTCCGACATCTCCCTCTTGTCAGCTCCTCCAGGTCTGGCCCTCTGACCTCCGGAGATCACACTTGTTCAGAGCCAGTGCTAGTGTTTTTGCTGCCCTGTGTGAACAATTACTCTGCTGCCCCCCTCCTCCCCGAATCCCCCCAGTTCATTCATCTCCCTCCAGTAATCTAAACTTTAAAATCAGATATTCCTCCCTACCTAGGTCCACCCCCTCTCCTTTGGAACCCATGGCCAGTACAAGGGTATTAGATGCTCTAGGCAAATTTTAAAGCCCCCAGATAAACAGACAGACAAACACACACACAAACACACCATTTGTAGTAAGATTTTCAATTAAAATGACATTCAGAGCACAGTCGCGAAAGGTAGAAATATCACTTACAGCAACCTGTATATTATGTTTATATGCACTGGTGTGGCATATAACAAAAAAACTCTGCAAAAATACCCATATGGAATTAGGCCTATTGTAATGGGTGTTGAATGTTGGCTTGACCCTCAGAAAGCCATGAGTGAAAAATTACAATATAGTAAACCTCCTATACCAAATCAGCACTAGCTGCCAGCACCCAAATAATAAGAATCTTACCTATGAAAAAGTAATGCTGCAAATATTACACCAGGTAATAAAATAACACTACACCTCTATTACGAAAATAGAAAAGCCAGGTTGCTATAGATCCCTACACAGAAACTGTCGCAAAACTTTTCTGCTTGATAACTGAATACTTCACCTTGGTCACATGTGCAGAACACAGATAGACCATCACCGAATACAGAATAATAAAGAGACCATAAAGTATAAATAAAAATGTGCAAGCAAGAACTGAACTGGAAATTGCAACAAGCCAGACTCTGAATACAGTGGAACAATGGAAAAACAACAATGGAAAACAATGGAAAAACATCATAAAACATCAAACAATAAAATCAAGAAATGTAAAACATCAGTCATACAGTAAAAAATCATGTTAATAATGAAAATATATTTCAAGACAGCAGAAGAATAAAAATATAATTAAAAACTCATATAAGAGATCACGTGATGTGGTGGGCTCGGTAAGATGCTCTTACGCGAGCTCCGGCTGCCTCCCCGGCCAAATCGGTCGCCATCCAGCCCATCTGCATCAGAGGTCCGATCCACTTGGCTCTCCTCAAGCGCTTAGCAGCTAAACACAGCTTTTTCCACATTTGCGACGCTGTATGGCTACCAGAACGCTTCGGAGGGAGAAGGAAAAACTGACGGCCCTTACCAACAAAATGGCCGCGGCCGCTTCTGAGGGCCCGCTGGAGGAAGGCGAATCACTAGAAGATAAGATTTCCCAGGCCGTGGTAACAGCCCTCGATGTGCGATTGCACCAACTTTTGGAGCAGATAGCGGATGTTTGAGCCTCCCTTACAGAATTTGACGGCCGAGCGGAGCGGCTGGAGCGGAGACTGGGCCTAGCCGAGGATGACATTGGGGCCTTGGAGAAGCGCGTCGACGAACTCACCAAACAAGCTGCGGCGAGGGAAGAGAAAATCGATGACCTAGAAAACAGGTCCCGCCGGAATAATCTCCGTTTTATAGGCTTCCCGGAGGCCCTGCCTGAAGCGGAGCTCCCTCGGCTGTTGGAGGCATGGCTGCTGGGCGTGGTCCCCTCTCTGGCATCCCCGTCTGGGGGCCTGTTCGAGAGAGCCCATCGTGTGGGTCGGCGGATGGATGGCGACGCTGCGCGGAAACCCAGGGTGATTATCGCCAGGTTTTTGCACTTTGCACATCGCTCCATTGTGCTTCAGCATTTCCGGAAAGTGCGCGAATTCCATTATGAAGCCCACCGGATCCTCGTTTTTCAAGATTTTTCCCCTCGGGTGACCTTACAGCGCAAGGCATTTCAGGAGGTGTGCGCAGAGTTATATAAAAAGCAGATTCGCTTCGCACTTATGTTCCCAGCTAAGCTCCGCATTACTCATCAGGGGCAGCTGAAATTTTTTGATTCTGCCACCGCAGCCAAGACCTTTGTACAGGGTCTTCAAGGCCCGGCCCCATCTACTGCGACTTAACGCCAGTTTTTGAAGATTCGGAGCGCTATCGCGGCCACCCACTAACCTTTTTGGTCCTCCAGGAACTTTTCTTTCGCCAACCCTTACGACATTATCAAGTCTGACTGAGATTTTTGCCTTCTGTTTGGGCCTGCGTATCCACATTGTGATCGCTATTTATTTTACTTTGGGTTCCAGTTTGGTTTGATGTCAGTCACAGTTTCGATGACAACCCTAGCGGTGGAACCTTTCTGTTTCCGAACGTGGACAAAGAGGGATATTTTGTTTTGATTCTTTTTCTTTTTAGTTTTACCTATTTTGCTCAGAGGAAGCAATCCTGGAGACATTTACAAGTGATACCTGGAGTTGGCTCATTTCTTTATGTTTTCTAATTCACTGCTCATGGACTGGGGGGGCAGCCGAGCACATCAGTGCTGTTTGTGATCTCACCCGCTTCAGATCGGGGTTTTCTAATACGGGAGGGGAGAATAGCAGGTTCGTGCGCGGGGACCCCTTGAAGTGGTTCTCGAATGGGCACTGTGGAGTTTGTTCTAAAGGAGGGAGGGGGAAAGGAGGGAGGGGGTAAAAGGGGTACAACAGGGGGAATTTTCTGGAACCAAGGGGATGGACAGTTTCTTGACCTGTGTTTTGTGGGGCTCATTTCATTTGTAATGTATTGTCACCCAAAATGTTTGAACTACATGCAATCGCTGGTGCAACTGCCTGTTCTTCTAAAGACTGGTATCTCTGACAATGTGTGCTGGCGGCAAGGCCTTTACTTAATGTTAAAATGGCGGTAGACCTCGTCACTTGGAATGTTGCAGGCTTAGGCACTCCCATCAAAAGAGAGAAGGTGTTTGCCCGTTTAAACCGGCTTCATGCCAAAATAATATTCCTGCAGGAAACGCACATGCTGCCTTCTGAGATTCTGAAGATGCGGAAAAAATGGGTTTCCCAATTGTACTACGCCACAGGGACGTCTAAAAGCAGGGGTGTGGCCATAATGATCCATCAAGCGTTCCTTTCACTAAGACGGCACTCCTGGAAGACCCGCAGGGCCGGTTTGTTATTGTCAAGGGACTTCTTATGGGCTCTCCAATCCTACTGGCGTCCATTTATGCGCCCAATGTATATGATCATAAGTTTTATACTACATTACTATCACACCTTGTTCAGATGGGGGATTGCCCAATCGTACTAGGGGGAGACTTCAACTTTGCTGTAGACCCGGAGCTGGATAGACTGCCTGTTAGGGGAGGTCATCTCACCAGCGAACGCAGGGGCCCCCGTTTTCTCTGCAATCATCTGGGGCTTGTAGATTTGTGGCGAGTGCTACATCCCACCACTAAAGAATACACACATATTGCGAAGGCTCATCCTGCTCAGTCTAGGCTTGATTACCTGCTGATTTTGGAGTCCCTTTTCTCCAAATTCACCAAAGCTACCATCGAAGCGCTGGTGATTTCCGACCATTGCCCGGTTACTGGCACGTTACAACCCGGGGGTCCTGCTAGGGGTGGGAGTTGGCGCCTTCCTGCGTCCTTAGCGTCAGACCCAGAATTTCCGATATATCTACGGGGGAGGTGGCAGGCTTTCTTGGACACAAATGGCCAACATGTAGACCAGCCTGTTCTCCTCTGGGAAACAGCCAAGGCCGTCCTCCGGGGCGATATAATTAGTTACTCTAGCCACAAAAGGAAACAGAGAGATAAGGACATCCTCAGTTTGGAACGGAGGCTGAGGGCACTCAAGAGACGAGTGGGACCATCGGGAGACACTCACCTCCCTATCCAATTTCAGGAGACTCAAACAGCTCTTAATAACTTGTTACATAAAAGAGCGGCGCACGCCATGCGACACAGGCAATTTAACTTTTTCCAATACGGAAATAAAGCTGGCCGCCTCCTTGCCCGTCTCTTGAGAGCCCAGGAATCCTCTAAATTTATTGCTAATATTCGAAATTCCAATGGGAAGATCAAATCTAGTGCCACCGAGATAGCAGACATCTTCTCTGAGTATTATCGGTCTTTATACTCCGCAGATCCAGTATGTGAGGAGCAGATAGGGGAATTCCTGCGGGAGTTATCTCTGCCTTGCCTAACTCCCGTACAGCTCCAAAAATTGCAGAGTCCCATTGGAGAAGGGGAAGTGCTTGAAGGGTTACCACATTTAAAAGCTCCCGGCCCCGATGGCCTGTCTTCTACATTCTACAGGGCGTTAAAAACAGAGATAAGCCCCATACTAAAATTAGTCTATGAATCTATGACTGATAGCCAGCAAATGCCTAGTACCATGCGAGCGGCCACAATAGTAGTCCTCCCTAAGGCTGGGAGGGATCCCTTGTTAACATCTTCCTATAGGCCAATATCCCTCCTCAATTTGGACATTAAAATATATGCCAAGATCCTGGCCACTCGTCTGCAAAGTATAATGAGGCACTTGATATCCCCAGACCAAGTAGGGTTCGTAGCAGGAAGGCGTTCCACTGTGAACATTCACAAGGTGCTGTTGGCATTAGAGACGTGCGCTTTGCGCAAGGTAGTTGACCCCTTGCTTGTTACCTGCGATGCCGAAAAGGCTTTTGACCGGGTAGCCTGGCCTTTTTTGAAACAAACTCTCGCTGCCATGGGTTTTGAAGGGAGAATTTTTGATTATATCTCCTTGCTCTACTCTAACCCTACTGCTCGTATATTAGTGAATGGAGAGCTTTCCCAGGAGTTTGGTTTGCAGCGGGGAACGCACCAGGGATGCCCCTTGTCCCCCCTTCTATTTATCCTTACCGTGGAACCTCTGGTCTGTAAGCTGAAATCCACTCCAGCGGTCACGGGTATCCCTGTCGGCTCTATATCTTACCTCACTTTGCTATTTGCTGATGACATTTTACTATTGTTGTCAAAAGCCAGGAGCGCATTGCCGGCTGCTTTGGAGATCTTCCAACGTTATCAAGCGTTGTCAGGGTTCAAATTGAACCTTGACAAGACCGAGGCCTTAGACCTACAGGGCTCTATGAGGGGGGGTTGGGACCACTTCCCGGTGAAATGGGCGTCCTCTACTATTAAATATTTGGGCATCATTATACACGCCGATCCTAAACAATGGTACGCCCTGAATATACCTCCAACTATCGCTAAGATGACGCACAAAATGCAAGGGTGGCAATCGCTTCCCTTATCCCTACAGGGCCGCATAGCGGTAATCAAAATGGTCATCGCATCCTTACTCCTGTATAAACTTCTCATGTTACCAGTTCTCATTTCCCTAAAGGACAGGCGGCTCCTTTGCTCTGCCATGCGCAAATTTCTATGGCGAGATAAAAGAGCACGGGTAACCCTCAGTGTTTTAATGGCGCCTCGGGCTAGTGGGGGATATGGGTTACCCAACTTTTACTTGTACTCACTGGCGGCTAACCTTCGATTTCTGGGGGACTGGTTCTTTGGAACCTCTGAATATTCGGATGGCCAGCTGATACAGGCGATGTGTAGCCCGTATGACCCGGGTTATATACTACACGCACCCGTATTGCCCCCACAACTAACACCCAACCATTACATAATGCTACGCACTCTTCGGGTAGTGTGGAGAACCACGCGTAAAATGTTGGGCCTTTCCTCACGGGTCTCTCCCCAATATCCTATGAGAGGGTCTTCCCCCCTGTCGTTTACGGTACTACCGGCTCAACACCAATTTTCCATTGCCACTAACTGGCCTTTGGGCACTCTATTGGACCCTGAAACAAGCCAAGTGTATTCCTTTTCTCCATGCAGAGCTCTACTGGGGTTCCGCCCTTGTCACTTTCTTCTATATGGCTATCTCCGAGCTGCGATTTCCACTCTGTTGCAGGGAACAGAGGGGAAAGTGACAAATCAATCTTACTTGGATTTGATAGCGTGTTTTACAATGCGAAAAAACTCTTTGTCATGTATGTACTCATTCTATGTGTCTAATCAACCTTATCAGATTTTTCAGAAGCTCACTAGCAAATGGACTAGGGACTGTGGGGAGGATATTCAGCCACATATGCTCAAAAACTCCTATGCGACCATATACTCGGTCACCACCAACGTAGGACTTCGCGAACTCCAACAGAGGGTGTTTCATCGCAGCATCTGCTCGCCTGCCAGAGCTCATCAAATGGGTCGTATTGCTTCGGCGGAGTGCCTGAAGTGTTCTGGTAGTCCTGCCACTCTGATACATTGTCTATGGGATTGCCCGGTAATCCAGGACTTTTGGGAATCCGTTCGCGTGCGCTTGTCTGCAATATTGGGCGTCGTAGTCCAATGGTCTTGCTCCTTTTGTATTCTTAATAATGATGTGGGAGATCACAGTTTGAATGTAGAAAATGTTCTATTTGTATCTAAAGCTTGTTTAATTGCTAAGAAATGTATCCTGACCTTATGGATAGAGGCCTCAGCCCCTAGGCTGAACATGTGGACCTCTTCATTCAATGATCTCTTCCTACTGGAGTATGGGTCCCGCTATAATAAGTTCTCTCCCCGGGCAAGGCGAATGTTTCACCAAATTTGGACCTGCTATTACTTGTCCTTACCTTACGATACACGTAAATTAGCACCACTTGAGGGTGTGTAAGTGTTTAGTGCCTATGTTCTAGAGGGCTATGGGAGGTCCTATTATTCCAGAGGGGACCTTGGCATCTCCTTCTCTTGCTTTAATGACAGCAGTGCCAGTTGATCCAGTATAGAATTTTTTTTTTTTTTTTTTTTTACTAAGGGTGTGTACCTCTATGCTCGCTGTACCCAACTTCGTCTATACCGTTGGTCCAGAAGATTTGTATGGGGGGAGGGTGGGAGGGGAACAAAATAACGAAATAGTGGAGTATGGGGTGTAGCCACTGTCAGTTTGAATTATGTATTTATATGTTGTAATGCTGTTGGTTGTGGTACCTCAATAAACAGATTTGAAAAAAAAACAAAAAAAACTCATATAAATTGATTTTTAAATTTCTTCAACACTAGTAAAATATTTCAAAACAGCAGACACATCAAATAACACCAACTAATTTAAAAATAATGATTATTGAAAAAAACCCCTCCCATTCTCCATATCTAGGAAATTTCGATTTCCAGTCATCCTGAGATTGTTGTGGATTAGTAGGTGTGGAAGGGCACACACACTTTCTCCTCTCTCTCATATTCACACACACTTACTTTCGCTCATACATATTCATGCTCACACAGTCATGCTTCCTCTCTCAGATGCACACAGCCCCTCTCTCCCACACATGCGTGCACTCACACACCCTGACACACGCGCTTCTCTCACTCACACACTCTCCACACATTCCTCTCTCACATGCTTCTTCTGTCTCTCTCTCACACATATACACACACAGACACACACACACACACTTTCTCACACACGGCCTCACCGTCTTTTTTTTTTCCACTTGTTCCCCCAGCAGCCCCAGGCATGCCTTTTCACTTTGGCCTCCATTGGGTCAGAATCGCAAGGTGGCCTCCACTCCACTTTGGCTGCTGGTGGATTGGGGCCACCGGGCAGCCCACAGACTCACTACCTCGGCTTTTTCCCTCATCACTTCAGCTTTTCCTTCCATTTCCCTTGTTATCTTGGCTCTATCCCCCACTTCCCGCTCTTCTCTCCTTGCAGAGGGTCTTCCCTCCCTCCCTCTAGATAGTCCCTCCCTCTTCTCACACTACCTCAGTTCTTCCCCATCCCTGTCTCTCCAGAGATTTTTCTCCATCTTCTTATCCCTTAGTAAGTCACTATCTCAGCTTTCCCCCCTTCTCACCCTCTTTCCTATTTACCTTAGCTTTTCCCCCTCTCCCTTCCTCTAGAGGCTCTTCTCACCTTTTAGTATATTTTCCCCATTTTCTTTCTTCTCCTGCCTTCTTACCAGGCATTCCCCTGCCTCTTTCCCCTTCCCAGGCTCTTCTTCCTGGACAAAATGGAGTGGAAACCCTGAAGGCTGCCTGGCAGACTCTAACTCGCCAATGGCCATAGTAGAGAAAAGGCTCCGGGCCGCCTGCAGCATAGAAGAGCCTAAGGGAGGCTTGCCTGCTCAGATTTAGGAATTGGATTGGGCAAGGATAACCTTAAATCCTGCCTGATTCAATGTAGTAACATGTGGATCCCCCGCTTGAGCTAGCAGCAGTGTTTCATTGACGTCATCTTTTGCTGGCATGGGGCCAGTCTCGCGAGAGGAGCAGTGAGATTGTGCAGCTCCTATCATGAAACCAGCCTCGTAAGAGTAGGAGATGGCTTCACTGAAACACTGCTATTGCTGGCTCTCGTGGGGGATTCGCATGTTGCTAAATCACATCGAGCAGGGATTTGGGTTACCCCCACCCAATTTGATGCCTAAATCTGGGCAGGCAAGCCTCCTTAGAGTCTCCTGTGCCACGGATGGCCCAGAGCCTTTTCTCTACCTCGGTCACCAGCAGGGTGGATTCTGTGAGGCAGCCACAAGGCCTCCGTTCCAATTTTGTCCGCTGGTGTCCCCAGATATCCACCCTCTTGGAGCCACCACCCTGTGCACACATATTCAGGCTGATGCAATATTGGCTCACGTCAAATGGTGCTCATGATCGAGTGCCGCTGTCTTAATGTGCACCCAGCCACCTCTTCTGGGTGCGCCATGCATTATTTAAATGAGGGGTCGCACTTAAAAGGACGTGTTAGGGATAAATTGTGGGTTCCTAGTGCGTCCATGGCATCGGGCGCCCAGGAGACGTGGCTGTATGCCGGTTAGGAAAACGGATACTCAATTAAGGAGGAGGAACCACAGAAAAGCAGTATTTTGGTGTTTTTTTGTGGGTTTGTGGGATGTTTTGTTTTTTTTTTAGTTGGCTTGTAGCTTGTAAATATTTAACACCAGCCAGGGGACTGGCATTAAATTTTCTGTGTTAAAACTTGTGCATCAGATGCACGGTGACTTTTTTGCATCACAGGGTAATAGCTAATAGCCTCATCTATGTGCATTTACATGTGATGAGCGCTATTAGCTACACGCTGGTTTAGATGCACGTTTTAGACGCAATAATCCCTTTCTTGCATGGGTGTCAGCCTAACACGTCCAAAATGCACGTCCAAGAGCTCGTTAGCCTGTGCGCTAGGTTCAGCACACGACATAGCATCAGCCTGATAGTTTCTAATCCCAACTTGCTGCTGGATTTCTGTCTGCATCTTCATTTTATTGAGTTACTTTGCAAAGCTGATTAAGGCATAGGTTTTAAAATTTAAGGGTTTTAAACTATTTGGAGACTTTTAAATCTAATGTTTTTAAATGGGTAACTAGGTGACTTATGTTAGTTTGTGAATGGCCAGCAACAGCAATAAAATTAGTCAGTCACTAAAATCAGAGTTAATTATATACTTTTATAAATCATTGACTCTTAATTGAAGATTTTCCTCTTACCTGGGTGTTCCTTGGGCAGGGGTGGGGAGGGGGACGTTATCTCTATAACAAAAAAGTGAATGTAATGGATGGGAATCAAACTAGTGACTAGTTGTTCAGGAGCCAGTGTTCTCACCTTTTCAGATCATGTAAAAGTACAAATCTTTACTAATTCAGAAAATTAATCCAAACTCTATTCTCCCTAAACACACACAATTCTTAACACTTGCAAACAAATACTAGTCCTAAAAACAAATATACTTTATACACAGCCAATAATAGTCTAACACGTAAATTTATTTTTTTTTTAAGATTTTAAGCAGTCTTTCCCAGCAAATCCAACTTAATCACCAGCAGATGAAGGTTCTGCAGTTAGCATTCCCTCTGGAAGGGACAGTAGAAGAACCAGGGTGAGGGAAAGGGAGAGGGTGTGCGAATGCAAAAGGGAACAGAACCAAATATGGAGGAGGGACATTCTTCTCCCTTCTCATCTCTGTTCCCCTCCCCTGATTCTCTCTCCTTTTCTGCCCCATCTCTGGTCCTCTCTCCATCTCTGATTGCCCCATCCCCAGTCTCCTTTTACTCTCTCCATCCCTGAGATTTTGTCTTCATTTCCTTCTCCCATCTCAAGGATCTTATCCTCAACCATAAAAGCAAAATAAATTATAGAGATATACAAGCAAAGTTGGAAAACCATTTTATTTTCATAATGTAAAATACAATTCATGGGCTGAACTGGTGGCTACCATGCAGAAGGTTCCTGGTTTGATTCCTGCATTGGGCCTTCCATATCCTGGTTGGACTGCAGAGGCAGCATTCACAGCCCCTGGGGGTTGCCTCCTTTAAAGGAATTACTTCTGACTACTCTGGCTGAGGATATATTTAGAGGTTATGTCTATAGTGGACTCAAAGTTCTCACACAGACACACATCACATGATGGTAACTACTGTTAGAATAAGTGATAAACACCAGATAAGCAGAATCTGATGTAAGTGGGTCAAGAGACTTTCTAACTTAGACCTAGCTAACCCCGACTCAGCCCTATCCTCCTGGCAAAAGATTACAGAAGCGGTCGCAAACAAATGGTGCCCTTTAGTCTCCAAATCAATCAACCCAACAAAAAAGGGAAATCAACCCTGGTTCAGCGCTGAACTTAAACAAATGAAACAGACCTTACGCCATAAGGAAAACAGATGGCGAAAAACCCCTAACACTTCTACCCTTTCTACATACAAGGGATTCTTACATCACTACAGGACCGCCATTCTACAGAAAAAAAAGGAATACTATGCAAACAAAATACACCATTTCCAATATGATGCCCAGGCCCTATTCGCCTACGTGACACAAATCACCAAATCTACCCCCCCACCTATTCCAGACGAACAAGCTCTTTCCAAGGCTAATGAGCTCGCTACATTCTTCCAACAGAAGATCTTAAATACACTCGCCCTCCTGCCTTCAAATACTACACCTCCCAAGCCAGGTGAGAATCTCCAGTCTCTTACTAGACCCAAATTTGACAGTTTCGAGTCAATCTCCACTAAAGAGATTGAATCCCTTTTAAAAAGGCAGAAACCATCAAGCCATCCGGCTGATAACATCCCATCGAGACTCCTGCTTCTCATCCCAAATGTGATCTCAGGACCTCTGACTGGCATCATAAACAGCCTTCTAACGCAAGGAAGCTACCCAGACAGTCTAAAAACCGCCTCACTCAAGCCCCTCCTCAAGAAACACAACTTAGATCCTAATGTACCAGCTAATTTCAGACCCATCTCTAACCTCCCATTTGTTGCCAAACTAATGGAGAAACTGGTAAACACCCAGCTTTCTGAATATCTTGAAGACCACAAGATCCTATTCCCATCGCAATATGGGTTCCGTAAATCACGCAACACGGAAACCCTTCTCATTTCACTTACTGACCATATTATCATGGGGTTGGACAAAGGACACTCCTTTCTGTTGGTCCTGTTAGACATCTCGGCGGCATTTGACACCGTCAACCATACCATCCTGCTGGATCGCCTAACAGACATCGGCATCTCCGGATCTGCCCACAACTGGTTCAAGTCCTTCCTCAGCAATAGGACTTTCAAAGTCAAAATCAACAATAAAGAGTCACCCCTAACTAAATCAACTCTTGGCGTACCTCAGGGTTCCTCCTTATCTCCTACCCTCTTTAATATTTACCTCCTCCCCCTCTGCCAATTGTTAACAGACCTCAACCTAATTCACTATCTGTACGCAGACGACGTGCAAATTCTAATACCGATAACAGAATCAATCTCAAAAGCGCTCACCCATTGGAACAACTGCCTTCTATCCATCACTAATCTACTCAACAGTTTAAACCTGGTTCTTAATGCCTCCAAGACAGAGCTGCTCCACATATCCTCAAACGAAATCAATATCTCCCCACCATCTCCACACATCTCTCACATTACTTGCAAGCAGGTTAGAGACCTTGGGGTAATACTAGACAATCGTCTAAACCTTAAGAAAATGGTCAACACAACCTCCAAAGACTGTTTCTTCAGATTACAGATTCTAAAACGACTTAAACCACTCTTATTCTTCCACGACTTCAGGACAATCCTCCAAGCGCTACTGTTCGCCAAAATAGACTACTGCAGTGCCCTTTTCCTAGGCCTTCCCAAATCCACTACCAAACCACTGCAGATGTTACAAAATGCGGCTGCGAGATTGCTGACCAGTACCAGCCGCAGCGAACACATCTCTCCCATCCTCAGGAACCTACACTGGTTACCAGTTAATTTCAGAATTCTATACAAATCAATCACCGTAATTCATAAAACTATCCATCATCATCTTCAACTCGACCTGGAAATCCCATTCAAACTCCACTCCTCTAACAGACCAACTAGAGATACTCTCAAAGGCACCCTGAAATTTCCCCCTACTAAAGCTTCACGCCTCTCGATGACCAAAGACAGAGCTTTTTCGATAGCTGGCCCATCTATCTGGAATAGCATCCCTTCAAGTCTCAGAGTGGAGCCTTGCCTGTTAACTTTTAGAAAAAGACTTAAAACCTGGCTCTTTCACCAAGCCTTCACCGACCCACCAGACAATCACTAGTTGTCCTTCACGCTTACCCGTTATGATGATTATACTCACGAATGGACTCTGACTCTCCCAGGTTAAAGCACCATTAAGCTTTAACCCGTACGCCCTATGGCATCACTTCATATTTATTTTCTGCCTTATCTTCTTTCCAGCTTGTTGCAAGCTTCCAAGTTCTCTTCCCTGTTGATTGTAACTTTGACTCATTCCTACTTACTGTTTATCTTTCGTTTACTTGAATAGTTACCCCAGTTTTTTATTCTTGTTAATTGTAAACCGATCCGATATGGTTATTTACTATGAAGGTCGGTATATAAAACTGTTAAATAAATAAATAAATAAATAAGAGACAACCTAGATTGTGTTTTGGGAACACTGCATACATTTCTCATAACATAGTTGTAGATATACAGCTAAGGTATAACTGGCAGAGGGACAAGCAGTGAGAGTACTGAACTGACTGATAATAGCTAGATGAGAGGAGATATCGCTTCCTGCCCATGATAGCATAGACTGATCTCTTGAAAACTGAAAGCGTTGGGGCAGATTTTCAAAGGCTACACGCGTAACCTGAGAAAATATGCCCCTGCCCGCGCCGAGCCTATTTTGCATAGGCTCGGCTGCATGCGCAAGCTCCAGACGCTCGTAAGTCCCGGGGCTTTCAAAAGTGAGCGGTCCGGGGGCGTGATGGCAGTCAGGGGGTGGTCCGGGGGTGGGTCCGGGGGCGTGATGGCAGTCTGGGGGCATGTCCCGAGCCCTTCTCCGTTCCGGCCATGTCGGGGGTTCGCGCACCGGCAGCCTGCCGGCACACGCAAGATGGGCAGGCATAAGAAATAAAATAAGGTAGGGGGGGATTTAGGTAGGGCTGGGGGGTGGGTTAGATAGGGGAAGGAAGGGGAAGGTGGGGGGGGGGGCTGGAAAAAAAGTTCCCTCCAAGGCCGCTCCGATTTCGGAGCGGCCTTGGAGGGAACGGGGACAGCCTTCGGGGCTCCCCTCGGGCTCGGCGTGTGCACATGTGTGCACCCCCTTGTGTGCGCCGAGCCCAGATTTTACAACATGCATGCGGCAGAGCGCGCAGGTTATAAAATCGGGCGTAGATTTGTTCGCGCCGAGTTGCACGAACAAATCTACGCCCGCACATAAGTTTTAAAATTTGTACCTTTATACATTGTTACCGAAGGATTCTAAATGTTTAAATGTTTAATTGTTCCTCGTTTTTTTTATGTAATGCTCGCAAGCACTATTAATTTGTTCCATGTTCTTTGTTCCATGTAATGCTACTAAGCAAGTTGAATTGTTTTACTGTAAACCGGTTTGATTTGCATCCAGTGCAAGAAGATCAGTATATAAAAATCAAAAACAAAATAAATAAATAAATAAATATGTAGTAATTATTGTTTGCAACTAACTCTTCTGTATTATCTGATTTTATTTATTCTCTATTCTGTCTTCTTGATGCTTAAATAAACCTACCAAAAATACCAGGAAAGGATGTATTGAGTCAGAATGTCCATGTGAATATTTGTTTTGGGAATAAGCTCCTGGGTTCAAGGCTCTAGGTATAATCCCAGTAATTGTGTGTGTTTACATTGGGTAAGCTTCTGAGGCAGTGCTGTGTGCATGCAGGTGATAAGCCCCTCAGGTAACTCCCAATGTAGACCCTGGTGAGATTATCCCCCGGGCAGAGTGCCAATGTGCACGATCTGAGCCCAGAACACCTCCACAACTCTTGATGTTCAGAATTAGAGCCCTTAATACAGGGTTTCAGAAGAAGCCTGGTGCATGTCTTATGTCCTCAGAACTGTTATTGCAATAACCAAACCAGGAAAAGTGGGATGGAAGGTCTGCTAAAATAAGGAAAGAAAAAGCCATGGATAGTTGCAAATGAAAGCTCATGGCACAAGAATCCCAATCCTGGTTCCAATTGAGCTGGAAGAAAAAGGAGAAAGAAGGCACAAAAAAAAAAAATTACATTTATGAAGTGACCGGGAGGGGAGAGGTGCAGTAAATGTGGCCTGTCTAGATTTTTTTGTAAAGTTTTTGACTCTGTTCTACATAAGAGACTGGTGAGCAAGCTGGGAAATGGGAACAAAAAATATAATCTTTGATGAGGAAAAGGGTGAGCAACGGCATTCAGAGAATGACAATCAGTAGGGTCCACGCATTTAAAGGGAAAGTCAGCAGTGGGGTGTCAAAGGATCAGTGCTAAGTCTAATTCTTTTCAGTGCCTTTATAAGTGACATTGGGAAAGGTTTAGAAGAAAACGTATGCCTATATGCAGCTGATATGAGGGGATAAATAGGATGAATGATTATTTTAGAAAATACGGAAAATGATCAAAGGAATGTCAACTATACTTCAATCCAAAAACATGAAAAATCATGTATTTGGGTTTCAGAAATTCAAGGGCCCAATTTTTTACCCATGGACTTTGCGCCAGTTCATAAAGTATGAGCATACTTTCCCTTTGAAAAGTTACCCGCAGAAACTTGAACCACGATTCTGTGCGAGCGCTCTTTCCATACAAAATAATGCGCTTAGTTTTGAAAATGCAAGACTGTGTGGTGCTGCTTATCTTGACCTAACCTTATCCTTAAGAATGCCTCCACACAATGGGGCAGATTTTAATACCTATGCGCGGGCGTAGATTTTATAACACGTTATAAAATCCGGGGTCGGTGCACACTTGTGCACCTTGCGCACGCCAAGCCCTAGGGGAGCCCCGATGGCTTTCCCTGTTCCCTCCGAGGCCGCTCCAAAATCGAAGCGGCCTCGGAGGGAACTTTCCTTCCGCCACCCCCCAGCCCTACCTAAAAACCCCCCTTACCTTTGTTTTGCAAATTGCGCCTGCCTCTGGGCAGGCGTAGGTTGCGCGCACCGGCCTAGAGGCCCTATGGAGGCCTCTGGCCACGCCCCCGCTCCGGACTGCCCCCGCCCATTTTTTAAGCCCCAGGACATACGCACGTCGCCGGGCCTATGCAAAATAGGCTCGGCGCACGTAACGCCCCTAGATGCGTAAATCCAACTAGATTTACGCGTGTAGGGCTTTTAAAATCTGTCCCATAGTGGGTAAAAATATACATATTGCAGAACAAGGTGTGTATTTTTAACCACATGGAGGGTAGGCAGTTTTCAAAAAAAACAAACATTTTGCCTGGGTTTAAAGGCTTCTGAAAATTACTCTATGTCTGTTATTATGTGTCCAATATATGTGCACATATTTTTCCTCAGAATTAAAAAAAAATGCTGTCACAAATTTTTTTTGACTCTTGCTGTAGAGTCTACCCCTAAGCTTCCGCAAAAAAATGTGTGTGTGTATGAGGAAGGTGGAGGAGAGGATGGGGAAAGATGCTATAAACAGAGGTATAAAATGTTTTTAAAAACATAAAACAGAAGTATTTTTTTTCATTGTTTATGCAGTAGCATAGAACAGCAGCTGCTGTAGATTATAATCTGCTGGAGGTTTTCTTAGTGGCCTTGTGTCATGGAAGCCTTGATTAATTGGCCAACAGAAGGGTGCAGATGGCTGTGCTGATGCTAACCTTTAGCGTAATGCCAGGATGATACTACAGCAAGGTATTTATGACAAGGGAAATGGTGATGGAAGAGCATAAAATGGAGTCCGCATGTCTGTCCTGCCATCTGTCCATGGGAGTACATGGGGCCAGTTTTTGGATCTTTCACAAGCTTGCTACCACCAAACAGTTTTGTTCAGTTTGCAACTCTCTGGCCTCTGATTCACTGGTGCAGCAGAGCATCACAGTACACCATTCAGGCAAACTCCAACGGAAGACCCGAGCATATATAGATTAAAGCAGACAAAAGAAGGGTACAAAGCAGAAAAGCTTTGTCTCTGTTGCTGAAACTTACTTTGTATATCTTATCTATTTTATAAATATTTAACTTGATATGGAATAGGAATGGGCACTGCCAGTCCTCAAGTGCCAGGTTTTCAGAATATCCACAATGAAGATGCATTTGCATGCAATGGAAATGGTGCATGCAAATGCATCTTATGAATATTCAATGTGGATATCTTGAAAAGCCAACCAACTTATGGCACTCCAGGATCAAAGTTGCCTACTCCTGATATAAAAGATGAGTAAATTCACCATTTATGTTCTTAAATGATCTGAAAAGGAATGCGACGAGTGAGGTTATCAAATTTGCGGATGATGCAAAATTATTCAGAGTAGTTAAATCACAAGAGGATTGTGATACATTACAGGAGGACCTTGCAAGACTGGAAGATTGGGCATCCAAATGGCAGATGAAATTTAATGTGGACAAGTGCAAGGTGTTGCATATAGGGAAAAATAACCCTTGCTGTAGTTACACGATGTTAGGTTCTATATTAGGAGCTACCACCCAGGAAAAAGATCTAGGCATCATAGTGGATAATACTTTAAAATCATCGGCTCAGTGTGCTTTGACAGTCAAAAAAGCAAACAAAATGTTAGGAATTATTAGGAAGGGAATGGTTAATAAAACGGATAATGTCATAATGCCTCTATATCGCTCCATGGTGAGACCGCACCTTGAATTCTGTGTACAATTCTGGTTGCCGCATCTCAAAAAAGATATAGTTGCGATGGAGAAGGTACAGATAAAGGGGATGGAACAGCTCCCCTATGAGGAAAGGCTGAAGAGGTTAGGGTTGTTCAGCTTGGAGAAGAGACAGCTGAGGGGGGATATGATAGAGGTCTTTAAGATCATGAGAGGTCTTGAACGAGTAGATGTGACTCGGTTATTTACACTTTCGAATAATAGAAGAACTAGGGGGCATTCCATGAAGTTAGCAAGTAGCACATTTAAGACTAATTGGAGAAAATTATTTTTCACTCAACGCACAATAAAGCTCTGGAATTTGTTGCCAGAGAATGTGGTTAGTGCAGTTAGTGTAGCTGGGTTCAAAAAAGGTTTGGATAAGTTCTTGGAGGAGAAGTCCATTAACTGCTATTAATCAAGTTTACTTAGGGGCAGATTTTCAAAGGGGTACTCATGTAGGATATGCGCGTAACCCCCGAAAAGCTGCCCCTTCCACCCCCTGCGCATGCCGAGCCTATGTTGCATAGGCTCGGTGGCGCACACAGGTCCCGGGGCTTTCCTGGGAGGGCGTGTCGCGGCGGCGTGTCATCTGGGGGCGGGGCTGAGGACGTGGTTCTGGCCCGGGGATATGGCCGAGGCTTCTGAAACTGCTCCCGGGCCTGGGAATTGCGCGCCAGCAGCCTGCCTTGGGCAGGCGTAACTTTTATAGTAAAGGTGGGGGGGGGGGGGGTTTAGATAGGGCTGGGGGGTGGGTTAGGTAGGGGAAGGGAGGGAAAGGTGGGGGGAGGCGGAAGGAAAGTTCCCTCTGAGGCTGCTCCGATTTCAGAGCAGCCTCGGAGGGAACGGGTAGCGAGCGCAGGGCTCGGCGAGCGCAAGGTGCACAAATGTTCACCCCCTTGCACACGCCGACCCCGGATTTTAAAAGATATGCGCGTATCTATTAAAATCCGGCATACTCTTGTTTGCGCCGGGTGCGCGAACAAATGTACGCGCTTGTGTATTTTTTAAAAATTTGCCCCTTAGGGAATAGCCACTGCTATTATTGTATCAGTAGTGTGGGATCTTCTTAGTGTTTGGGTAATTGCCAGGTTCTTGTGGCCTGGATTGGCCACTGTTGGAAACAGCATGCTGGGCTTGATGGACCCTTGGTCTGACCCAGCATGGCAATTTCTTATGTTCTTATAGAAACATAGAAATGACGGCAGAAGAAGACCAAACGGCCCATCCAGTCTGCCCAGCAAGCTTCACACATTTTTTCTCATACTTATCTGTTTCTCTTAGCTCTTTGGTTCTATTTCCCTTCCACCCCCACCATTAATGTAGAGAGCAGTGATGGAGCTGCATCCAAGTGAAATATCAAGCTTGATTAGTTAGGGGTAGTAGGGGAAGTAACCACCGCAATAAGCAAGCTACACCCATGCTTATTTGTTTTACCCAGACTATGTTATTCAGCCCTTATTGGTTGTTTTTCTTCTCCCCTGCCGTTGAAGCAGGGAGCTATGCTGGATATGCGTGAAGTATCAGTTTTTCTTCTCCCCTGCCGTTGAAGCAGAGAGCTATGCTGGATATGCGTGAAGTATCAGTTTTTCTTCTCCCCTGCCGTTGAAGCAGGGAGCTATGCTGGATATGCGTGAAGTATCAGTTTTTCTTCTCCCCTGCCGTTGAAGCAGGGAGCTATGCTGGATATGCGTGAAGTATCAGTTTTTCTTCTCCCCTGCCGTTGAAGCAGAGAGCTATGCTGGATATGCGTGAAGTATCAGTTTTTCTTCTCCCCTGCCGTTGAAGAAGGGAGCTATGCTGGATATGCGTGAAGTATCAGTTTTTCTTCTCCCCTGCCGTTGAAGCAGAGAGCTATGCTGGATATGCGTGAAGTATCAGTTTTTCTTCTCCCCTGCCGTTGAAGCAGGGAGCTATGCTGGATATGCGTGAAGTATCAGTTTTTCTTCTCCCCTGCCGTTGAAGCAGAGAGCTATGCTGGATATGCATTGAAAGTGAAGTATCAGGCTTATTTGGTTTGGGGTAGTAACCGCCGTAACAAGCCAGCTACTCCCTTCTTTGTGAGTGCGAATCCTTTTTACTTCTCCCCTGCCGTTGAAGCAGAGATTATGTTCTTAATGTTCTTCTCATTTAAATTGGCAGGTTTTTATTTACCTTGGTTATTATCTTTTATCTCATTGTTAATCTTTCTCTCGCCTTCTCTACATTCCAAGTTTACATTTTATCCCTGTTTTATTGTAACTGCTACTTTATTCTTCTATCACATGTTAATGTTCTAAGTTTTTTAAAGTATTTATCCTTTTATCACACCCTGTTATTTGTAAACCGGCATGATGCGACTCCCATCGCGAATGCCGGTATATAAGAAATTCAAATAAATAAAATAAATAAATAATGTGGCTCTTCTTTGCTCTGCATTGTCTGCTTCTGGCTCACTTCCTCCTCTCCTGAGTAGCAGGAGAAGAGGGGCTGGATTAGGAAGCAAATTGGCTCTTTGCTCTGCTCTGTGGTGATCTGATCTAGGCTTATCCCTTCACACTACTTGGAAGGGGAGTTGCTGGAACAAGAAGCAGAGGGCTGTTGTTTGCTACCTGAATTTTGGGCACTGGCCAATAGAGTCATCAGGGCAGAGCTTTGTGTGTTCATGCATAAGGAAGGACATAGTGCTGCCCTTAGAATTGCTGCGTTCTAATGGAAGAGCTAGCCCTAAACCTTTTATATACAAAGTAATTTCATGTTGGTTTTATAGAAGCTGTCACAACTGTCAAGGTGAACCGTGGAGTTTAGTCTTAGTGTCCACTGTTTTTCATTCCCAGCTGCCGTGCCCAGATTCATGCAGATGGGATGTTACAGCAATTGGTATTACGTGTACCGTACAAGGTTAGCTGCTCTTCCTCCTGCAGCTGGCGCTCGTCTTTCTAAGTGTGTTGATCCTGGTAAATCAGTTTGGACATGAATAATCAGGCTCTGAGTGCAGGCTGCAATAAAGTGCTGATCCAGTCGGAGGAGACCTATCATCAGGGAGGGATCAGGCCAAGCACAACTACCTGAACGTAATCTGCTATGAAGTGCCAAAAAGCGGAATATAAATGAAATAAATAAAATTAAGAGCTAGCCAGATCCAGACCCAGTAGAAATGACTGCATCTTGTTTTCATTCTAGAGAGAAACGTTTAGGCAAAGTGGTATTGGCAACTGCTGTGACTGGACCATGTAACCCAAGATCTTTCATTGCAATATGCTCACAGCCTTTAATGTGGAGATTCAGATGCTAATATACCACAGTTTTTGCATGTGCAGCAGCCCTACTGCCATCCATGTTGTTCTGTTCTTCCAGGAGGCTATGTGTATATGAGGGAAGCTTACAGTGCAGGTCCCATTGCTATGCCTACTTATGAATATAAATGGCTTCAGTGTTCTATGGGCTGTCAGCTTAGTAGCTTTCTCTGAAAGTAAACACTATAAAATCTGTAAAATTGATGGTATGAAATTATAATGCAAATACTAGAATGCATCTGGTTGGAGGATTGCTCCCTTCCTCAACACCCATCTTCAGCCTCCCACATTGGTGTCTCTGGGAGGCTGAGCAGTGAGAGAATATAGTAAAGAAAGCTTCAGCATGACTATCTGTGCTGATTTAAGGAGCCTGGAACTGCCTTTGTCATTTTATATTCCTCTGTTGACTGTTGTGAAGCAAATCTAATTACCTGAGTTGAGTTTATATTGTTTTGGGAGGGTTTTTTTGCCTTTTTCAATTTATTTTTATATACACTTTTGTTGTTTAGCCTGTAATTTTAAACCAAGCACTTTTGAAGCTGTAAGAAATTTTTCCTGAAGGTACAGGGATAGTGCTTAGCCATGCAGTTTAGTTAAATTTCTAGAGTGCTTTCACATTTTCCTATGTGCAAATTGTCTCCTATAGAGGTGTATTGCTTGCTTCTCAGCCCCAGTTCTGAATCCCCTCTGTACCTCCTTGACAATTTTTAGGCAAGAGAGTACTCTTTGAAGAGAAGGTAGTAGCTATTTAGATTAGGCTATTATGGCATAATCAAACTAGCAGCTGGGTCTGTTTAGCAGGCTGCAAGTTCTATAATTAACAGCAGAAATGCAGGTAGTCCACCTTGGTTCTGTTGCTTGAGTTCCATTCTAGAATCTTCAGGTCCTTCAGTCTTCTGAGAGCCAAAGCCAGGAGAGATGCTCACTGCTTGCTGCCCTCCTGTGAAATGCCACTGAGCCCAGGCAGCTCTGCCTTTTATAAGCCTCCTGCTGTCATTATGACCTCACTGGCTGGTGGGAGAGACCATTTGAGGACGATGGAGGCAGAGGAGAAGGGACTTATTTTCAAGACCCAGGAAGGGGGCGGGACAGCCAAAGGATGCCCCTCCTCCCTAAAGGAAAAGAAAACAAAAAGGGATTTGCTTTCCCCTTGGCACACTCTTGCGGGGGCACTAAAAGGCCACAGGTTCCCCTGTGACCTAAACCCACTCGCACCACTACCCCACTTACCTGCAGGTAGTCCACCTTGGTTCTGTTGCTTGACTTCCATTCTAGAATCCTCAGGTCCTTCAGTCTTCTAAGAGCCAAAGCCAAGACAGATGCTCACTGCTTGCTGCCCTCCTGTGAAATGCCCTCACTGGTTGGTGGGAGAGACCATTTGAGGATGATGGAGGCAGAGGAGGGACTTATTTTCAAGACACAGGAAGGGAGCAGGGCAGTCAAAGGCTGCCCTACTTCCCTCAAAGAAAAGAGAACAAAAAGGGAATTTCTTTCCCCCCAGCACACTCTAGTGGGGGCACTAAAAGAAAGAGGCCACAGGTTCCTCTGTGACCTATACCCACTCTTCACCACTTACCTGCAGGTAGTCCACCTTCGTTCTGTTGCTTGAGTTCCATTCTATAATCTTCAGTCTTCTGAGAGCCAAAGCCAGGAGAGATGCTCACTGCTTGCTGCCCTCCTGTGAAATGCCACTGAGCCCAGGCAGCTCTGACTTTTATAAGCCTCCTGCTGACATTATGACCTCACTGGCTGGTGGGAGAGACCATTTGAGGCTGATGGAGGCAGAGGAGGAGACTGTCGGAGGCAGAGGAGGGACTTATTTTCAAGACTCAGGAAGGGGGCGGGGAAGCCAAAGGCTGCCCCACCTCCCTAAATGAAAAGAGAACAAAAAGGGATTTTCTTTCCCCCCCGGCACACTCTAGCGGGGGCACTAAAAGAAAGATTCCACAGGTTCCCCTGTGACCTAAACCCACTCTTCACCACTACACCACTTACCTGCAGGTAGTCTACATTGGTTCTGTTGCTTAGAACATAAGAAATTGCCATGCTGGGTCAGACCAAGGGTCCATCAAGCCCAGCATCCTGTTTCCAACAGACACCAGACCAGGCCACAAGAACCTGCCAATTACCCAAACACTAAGAAGATCCCATGCCACTGATGCAATTAATAGCAGTGGCTATTCTGTAAGTAAATTTGATTAATAGCTGTTAATGGACTTCCCCTCCAAGAACTTATCCAAACCTTTTTTGAACCCAGCTACAGTAACTGCACTACTATGCAGGGGACTTAAGAAGTCAGATGTTTCGACAATGGCAACATTAATATTGCTGGCTATTTAGATCATTACAAAGCTTTGTAGTTAGGCTTATGAAAGGTAAATGCTGGAAGGAACTAGGTGTGGATAAGAACATGCCATACTGGGGCAGACCAAGGGTCCATCAAGCCCAGCATCCTGTCTCCAACAATGGCCATTCCAAGCCATAAGAACCTGGCAAGTACCCAAAAACTATCCCATGTTACTGTTGCCAGTAATAGCAGTGGCTATTTTCTAAGTCAGCTTTATTAATAGCAGGTAATGGACTTCTCCTTCAAGAACATACCCAATCCTTATTTAAACCCAGCTATACTAACTGCACTAACCACATCCCCTGGCAACAAATTCCAGAGTTTAATTGTGCATTGAGTGAAAAAGAACTTTCTCTGATTAGTTTTAAATGTGCTACATGCTAACTTCATGGAGTGCCCCCTAGTCCTTATATTATCCAAAAGAGTAAATAACCAATTCACATCTACCCGTTCTGGACTTCTCATGATTTTAAGCACCTCTGTCATATCCCCCCCTCAGCCATCTCTTCTCCAAGCTGAATAGTCCTAACCTCTTTAGTCTTTCCTCATAGGGGAGCTGTTCAATCCCCTTTATTATTTTGGTCGCCCTTCTCTGTACCTTCTCTATCACAACTATATCTTTTTTGACATGCGGCGACCAGATTTGTACTCAGTATTCAAGGTGCGGTCTCACCATGGAGCGATACAGAGGCATTATGACATTTTCCTTTTTATTCACCATTCCCTTTCTAATAATTCCCAACATTCTGTTTGCTGTTTTGACTGCCACAGCACACTGAACCGACAATTTCAGTGTGTTATCCACTATTACGCCTAGATCTCTTTCTTGGGTGGTAGCTCCTAATATGGAACCTAACATTGTATAACTATAGCATGGGTTATTTTTCCCTATATGCATCACCTTGCATTTATGCACATTAAATTTCATCTGCCATTTGGATGCCCAATTTTCCAGTCTCACAAGTTCTTCCTGCAATTTATCACAATCCACTTGTGATTTAACTACTCTGAATAATTTTGTATCATCTGGAAATTTGATTCCTTTCCAGATCATTTATAAATATATTGAAAAGCATGGGCACTCCACTGCCCACTCCCCTCTGCTGAGAAAATTGTCCATGTAATCTTACTTTCTGTTTCCTGTCTTTTAGCCAGTTTGTAATCCACAAAAGGACATCGCCACCTATCCCATGACTTTTTACTTTTCCTAGAACCCTCTCATGAGGAAATTTGTCAAATGCCTTCTGAAAATCCAAATACACTATATCTACTGGTTCACTTTTATCTACATGAAGCAGATTTGTAAGGCAAGACTTGCCTTGTGTAAAGCCATGCTGACTTTATTCCATTAACCCATGTCTTTCTATATATTCTGTGATTTGGATCTTTAGAACACTTTCCACTGTTTTTCCTGGCACTGAAGTCAGGCTAACTGGTCTGTAGTTTCCTGGATCGCTCCTGGAGTCCTTTTTAAATATTGGGGTTACATTAGCCATCCTCCAGACTTCAGAAACAGTGGATGATTTTAATGATAGGTTACAAATTTTTACTAATAGATCTGAAATTTCATTTTTGAGTTCCTTCAGAACCCTGGGCTGTATACCTCCGGTCCAGGTGATTTACTACTCTTCAGTTTGTCAATTAGGCCTACCATATCTTCTAGGTTTACTGTGATTTGGTTCAGTCCATCTGAATCATTACCAATGAAAACCTTCTCCAGAACGGGTATTTCCCCCAACATCCTCTTCAGTAAACACCGAGGCAAAGAAATTGTTTAATCTTTCTGTTATTACCTTATCTTCTCTAAGTGCCCCTTTAACCCCCTCGATCATCTAACGGTCTATCTGACTCCCTTGCAGGCTTTCTGCTTCGGATATATTTTTTAATGTTTTTACTGTGAGTTTTTGCCTCTACGACCAACTTCTTTTCAAATTCTCTCTTAGCCTGTGTTATCAATGTCTTATATTTAACTTGTCAATGCTTATGCTTTATCCTATTTTCTTCTTTTGGATCCTTCTTCCAATTTTTGAATGAAGATCTTTTGGCTAAAATAGCCTCTTTCACCCCACCTTTTAACCATGCTGGTAATCGTTTTGCCTTCCTTCCACCTTTCTTAATGTGTGGAATACATCTGGACTGTGCTTCTAGAATGGAATTTTTTAACAAGTCCATGCCTCTTGCACACTTTTACCTTTGTAGCTTCTCCTTTAGTATTTTTCTATTTTTCTCATTTTCTCAGTTTCCCTTTTGAAAGATTAGCAGTAGAGCCGTGGATTTGCTTACTGTCCCCCTTCCAGTCATTAATTCAAATTTGATCATATTATGTTCACTATTGCCAAATGGCCCCACCACCGTTACCTCTTTCACCAAATCCTGTGCTCCACTGAGAATTAGATCTAAAATTGCTCCCTCTCTCGTCGGTCCCTGAACCAATTGCTCCATAAAACTGTCATTTATTCCATTCAGGAACTTTATCTCTCTAGCATGTCCTGATGATACATTTACCCAGTCAATATTGGGATAATTCAAATCTCCTTTCATTACTGCACTACCGGTCATTCACCTCCTTTCACTCTTATCACTCACCCCCTCTCCCTCTTCCCTTCACTCTGTCACTCACCCCTCACTTCCACTCAACCTTTTCCCTTGCTTCTTTACCCTTCCTTCTCAGTCACTCCCTCTTACTCCCATTCACTCCCCTTTGTCACTCATTCCCTTCCCAGACACTCACCACCTCCATCTGTCACTCTCCCTCTCCTTCCCATTCATTTATATCCCTTCATTTCACTCACCATCCTCATCACTTTCTCTTCCTTCTCACACCTCCCTCTTTATCCCTTCCCTTACTCCCCTATTATTTATTTATTTATTTGAAACTTTTCTATACCAACATTCATATAACATATCACATCGGTTTACAGGGATAACATAACTCGGAAAAGAGGCAAAAAGTTACAGTGAACGGGGGGAAATAATTTGGATGTAGGAGGAGACAGAAATAAGTTGAGATTAAAATAGTAAAGAAGTAGGGGGTTAATAGCTAAGGCATAATTGAACTACATGGAAAGGCAAAAGGAAGTTAACTGATAATCCAACGGTTTATATAAAATTAAGAGGGAAAAGGTAAAGAGAACGGCAATGGGATAAGGGGAGTGACTAGGAGGGGGAGATGGAAGTTTGGTAGAAGCAATGGTGGTTCCGTAATGAAGGAGTAGTTATGTGAAGGCTTGTTTGAACAGCCAAGTTTTTAGTTTTTTTTTTTAAAGGTTTGAGTGCAGTGTTCCAGGCATAGATCTGGAGGCATGGAGTTCCATAATGCCGGTCCAGGTAAGGAAAAGGCACGTTCTTTGCTGGAAGTGTGATGGAACAGTTGGGGAGATGGAATGTGGAGGGATCCTTTGTAGGCGGATCTGATGGGTATGTTAGATGTATAGTAGTGTAAGGAATCATTTAGCCAGTGAGTGTGTTGGTTGTGAAGAGACTTTTGGATGATAGTAAGGCTCTTGTGGATTATTCTAAAATGGATAGGGAGGCAGTGGAAATCTTGGAGGATAGGGGTGATGTGTCTTTTTTTCGGGTATTGGTGAGGTTTCTGGCCGCGGTGTTCTGGAGCATTTGGAGTGGTCTGATGGTAGTCATGGGGAGGCCTAGGAGCAGGGAGTTGCAATAGTCGATTTTAGAGAATAGTGTGGCTTGGAGGACTGTACGAAAGTCGTTAAGGTGGAGGAGGGGGTTTTAATTTTTTTAGAACTTGGAGTTAAAGTACCTATTTTTTGTTGTGGTGTTAATGGATTTTTTTAGGTTCAGCTGGTTGTCCAGAATGACACCCAGGTCTCTCACTTGGCACGTAGTCATTGCTGCTGGGTCGGGAAGGGAGGGGTTGTTTTGGTCAGGAGAGATGATGAGTAGTTCCGTTTTCACTGGGTTAAGGGCTAGATTAAGGCTGGTAAGAAGCTGTTTAATCGAGTTAAGGCAGTTGTCCCAGGTCTTGAGTGATTTGGGGATAGATTCACTTATGGATATGAGGATTTGGGCGTCGTCTGCATAGATAAAGTGGGTAAGGCCTAAGTTAGATAGGAGTTAGCAAAGGGGGAGGAGGTAAATGCTGAAGAGGGTTGGGGAGAGGGATGAACCTTGAGGGACTCCCTGAGTTAAGTTTATGGGGGTGGATTCCTTATTACCAATTCTGACCTTATAGTTTCTGTTGTTAAGGAAGGATTGAAACCAGCGGGGGATGGTTCCTGTAATGCCAATTTCGGTGAGACGATTTAGAAGTATGTTGTGGTTGATAGTATCAAATGCAGATGAGATGTCTAGTAATGCGAGAATGAATGATTGGCCCTTATCTAATCCCTTGATGAGGGTGTCGGAGAGGGATATTAGGAGTGTTTCTGTGTTAAAGAATTTACGGAAGCCAAATTGGGAGGGGTAAAGAACATTTTGTTTTTCTAGAAACTCGGTCAGTTGGAATTTGACTACCCTTTCCAAGAGTTTGGCTATAAATGAGAGCTTTTAGATCGGTCGGACATTTGTGAGGTCTCCAGGGTCCAGGTTAGGTTTCTTCAATAGGGGTTTGAGGATCGCTTGTTTCAGTGATTTATGGACATGTCCGAGAGAGAAGGATCAGTTAATGATTTCGGCAAGGGGTTTAGCAATTGAATTTGGTAGAGTCAATAGTATTTTTGTGGGGATAGTGTAGGATGGGTGTGAGGAGGGTTTCATTTTCTTTAGGAGGGTTTCAATTTCGAGGGAGATTGTGGACTTGAAGGAGTTAAAGGAGGCTCCAGATATGTTGGACTTGGTGTAAGGGGGTGGGGAGGAAGAAGTAAATCGTAGCAAGAGCTTGGAGATTTTGTCCTGAAAGAAGACCGCAATTCATCACATTTACTTTTGGTTTCGTTTTCTGAGATGGAGGGAGGGGACGTTTTAATGAGGTCGGAGACATACGAGAAAAGGGCCTTGGCATCATATTGAAAGTTGTGGATTTTGAGAGCATAGAAGTCTCTCTTTGTTTTGAGGATAGTAGATCTGTAGGTGTGCAGAGAAGATTTGTAGGATGCCTGCATAGTGGCAGAGGGATCTTTGCGCCATTTCTTTTCTTTAGTTCTTAGTTCATGTTTTAGTTTTCTCAGTTCCGATGTGTACCAAGGTTTTTTGGTCTTAAGGGCGGGATTTAATTCTTTAGTCATTAATGGGCAGATTTTGTTGGCGATATTGTTGGTTATTTTGTTCCAAGAGGAAAGGGCCGATTCGGCATTGGAAAGGTCAAGGTTATTGATGTCGGTGAGGAGGGAGATTAGGTCTTCTTTGGCGCAGGGTTTTCCGAACTGAACAGTATTTTTGAGTAGGGGGGGAGAGGCTCAGTTTTTTAATGGCTAAGTTGGCTTTTATGAGAGAGTGGTCTGACCAAGGTACTTGGAGTACAGGATGGGGTGTCGGCAGTGGAGATGAGAGAGTTTATGAATATTGAATTAAGGGTGTGACCTGCTTAATGGGTGGGGCTGGTTATAATTTGTTTAAATCCCATGGCATACATGGATGATAGAAAGGCTTCACAATTGGGGGATAGTGGGACCTTGTCTACATGGAGATTAATGTCTTCAAGAATAATGGTTGGGATGTCGATGTTTATGTTATCTGCTATAAATTCAATGATGGGGGAAGGGTTGTTATCTAGTAGGCCAGTGAGGGTGTAGACGGCAGATTTGTAATTGAGTCGATTTGAAAAGGCCTATTTCAACTTTGGGGATGATGTTGACGGTTTGAGAGATTAGCCTTCGTTCTTTTTTGGTGGCTAATGGGAGGCCTCCGCCTCTTTCTTTGTGCCTGGGTAGGGAAATGATGTCATGAAGTTGTGTGGGGAATTGGTTCGTACGAACTAAGTCTGTAGGTTTGAACCATGTTTCTGTTATTGTGCAGATATCAGGCTGCCTGTCTAAAGGAGGTCGTTAAGGATGGGTGTCTTTTTGACTAGCGATTGGGAGTTGATAAGAATGAGGGAAAGAGTAATGAGGCCAAGAAACTGGGTGAGTGGAGATATCATGATTGGTACAAGTGTTCTTGTGAGGGGGGAGTAGTGGTGGGAGGGTTTTTTTTATGGTAGTAGTGGTAGTATTTGAGGATGGGGATAGAGTGAGATAGCATGACTAATGGTGAGGGAGTGGACGTAGGAGGAGTAGTTGTAGGGAGGGGTTGGAGAGTATCCAATGATTGAGTGGATATATAATATTGGGAGGTTGGAAGGATGAATGGCTGTTTCCTGTCTTTTAACCAGTTTGTAATCCACAAAAGGACATCGCCTCCTATCCCATGACTTTTTAGTTTTCTTAGAAGCTTCTCATGAGGGACTTTGTCAAACGCCTTCTGAAAATCCAAATACACTACATCTACTGGTTCACCTTTATCCACATGTTTATTAACCCTTTCAAAAAAATGAAGCAGATTTGATAGGCAAGACTTCCCATGAGTAAATCCATGTTGACTGTGTTCCTCATAACAACGCATGGTCTCTCTTCCCTGGTAACTCATGCAAGCTGACTCCCTGCTCCATCCTTGCTTGGTAAGTAATGCAACTTGATGCCCTGCTTTATCTTTGTCTGGTAACTTGGGCATGCTTCTCTCCCCTGTTTACCCTTGCCTGATAACAGGGAAATCTGCCAGAGCACCGACAATGGGGCCTCTCCTCACTGGCAGGGGTGGGAACCCCACCAGCACACCAACAATGGGGCCTCGCCTCTCTTCGCTGTTGGGGATTGGTAACCCCACCAGCGCCAACACACCTGGTCTTTCCTCTCCTCTCCTTTCACCGTCTAAGTGTTGCGATTGGCTTTTACAACAAATGTAAGAGCCAGTCGCAACACTCACATGGGGGAAAGGCAAGTGTCTGCACCGCGAGGCATCCTGAATAAAGATGCAATTGGTGCGGTGCAGTCACTCACCTGCCCACCCATCCATCCTCATGGAGAGAAAAGTGTTTAGTTGCATACTTACCTCCTCCCCACTGTCAGGTGCCGACATCAGCAAAGGCCAAGTCCCGGTGTCATTTAAAGAGGACTGCATGAGCCGTTGCTGATGACATCTGCACTCAGCAAACATCATGGGCCACACCTAATGTTAATTTTAAAAAGTTGGGCAGGCCAGATAAAAATCAGTGAGAGGCCTGATTGGCCTGTGGTCTGTAATTTGCCCACCACTGCCCTAGAGCAGGGGTGAGCCAAATATTTTGAGCTGCAGCCCCTTCCATTCATGAAATTCAAACCTTTTCTGTCAGAAAGGAAACAGTGGAACTAGGGGTAATGAAATGAAACTCCAGAATAGACAACTCAGAGCCAATGTCAGGAAATATTTCTTTTTGGAGAGGGTGGTGGATGCTTACATAAGAACATAAGATATGCCATACTGGGTCAGACTAAGGGTCCATCAAGCCCTGCATCCTGTGTCTAACAGTGGCCAATCCAAGTCAGAAGTACCTGGCAATTCCCAAACATTAAATGAATAGATCCCAAGCTACTAAGCCTTATTGATTAATAACAGTTTATGGACTTCTGCTCTAGGAACTTAGCCAAACCTTTATTTAAACCCAGCTACAATAACTGCTGTAACCACATCCTTTGGCAATGAATTCCAGAGCTTAATTATACATTGAGTGAAAAAGAATTTTCTCCGATTTGTTTAAATGAGCTACTTGCTAACTTCATGGAGTGCCCCCTAGTCCTTTTATTATCTGAAAGAGTAAATAACGGATTCACATTTGCCTGTTCAAGTCCTTTAATGATTTTGTAGACCTCTATCATATCCCCTGTCAGCTGTCTCTTCTCCAAGCTGAACAGCCCTAACCTATTAAACCTTTCCTGATATGGGAGCCTATCATTTTGGTTGCCCTTCTCTGTATTTTCTCCAGTGCAACTATATCTTTTCTGAGATGCAGCAAACAGAACTGCACACAGTATTCAATGTGTGGCCTCACCATGGAGTGATACAGAAGCATTATGACATCCACCATTTTATTCGCCATTCCCCTCCAGACGAGGTGGTGAAGAAGAAAGTAGTCAACGAATTCAAAGGGGCATGGGATAAACACTGTGGATCCCTAAAGGCCAGAGGATGGGAATGAAGCGGAGGGTGCATAGCATAACCTGCAGGGAGTGACAGTTAATATACTTAACAGAAGGCATGGGGGTTACTACCCTCAATCAATAGTCTTAATGTTTTTGACATAACTGCAACATCACTCCCTGCTTTGACAGACGACAACCAACATGGGCCCTGACTTTTATGGTCTGAGGTACTGACATGCAAACATAAGGGAAAAAGCACAGGACAGCTTCTAAGGCCAAGTCCCAAAGCAAGGAACGTCAGGCAGCATTGTCTGAATTATCAAGAAGGCTCCTCACCCAGTAAAAATGTTGATAGCAGTAATTTATGGGTTTTACAGTTGCTTGGTTTTGATTGATTGTAAACGTTATTACTCTTATAAGGCCTGAAGGTAACTGCACGGAGCCGCAGTTACTACCCTTGAAAGAAACATAGGGGTATCCTGCATAGAGTGGCAGATACTACCATAAAAAGCTTGCTGGGCAGACTGGATGAGCCATCTGGTTCTTTTCTGCCATCATTATACTGTTACTATGGTTGGAGCCCCCTCCAAGATAGGCTTATATATATGTATGTGTGTTTAATATATGTACACTCACGCACACTCTATATACATACAGGAAAGATACTCACCAGACAGCCACACTGCTAACCAGTAGCTCAGAGTCCCCATTTTGTTTTTCTTTAATTTGCTGAAAGAAATAAGATCACATACACACACAGACGGGCACAGAGGCAGACTCCCTGCACTCAGACTGACAGAAAGTGAAACAGACACTAAGATAAACAGACACAGACCCCCACAATTAGACAGACATAGTTACCCCATACCCAGATAGACAAAGAGAGAGACAGACACTCTAAACCCAGACAAAGATACCCCACAGAGAGACAGAAACCCAACACCCAGACAGAGGCAGATAGACTACATCACACACACAGACATAGACCACACATATAGATAAAGCACACCAGACAGGCACACCACACCACACCACAACTAGACACACAGGCCACCCACTACAAAGGTAAGGACTGGAATTTTTTTTTTTCAAAAAGTTTAAGTGTTGGTAGATCATTGTGGTTACTATTCTTCCCTCTTTTTGTTGAAGACAACCTTAACTAGGGGAGTCCCTCCAGCACTGGTGCTGGCTTTTTTGCTGCCCTGCATGAACAATTACTGTGCTGCCCCCTCCTTGTTCTGTTATTTTTTTTTAACACTTAATCTGTATTGTTTTCCAATTAAGTCCAATGCAAGGGTATTAGACGCCCTAAGCGAACCTTATAGCTTTGTGCCCCCCATCCCCTCTCATAGAAACATAGAAACATAGAAATGACGGCAGAAGAAGACCAAACGGTCTCCCCACAACCTTTTCCACACAATTAAAAATTATGTTTTTATAATAGATTTTACATGAAAAAGGGCATTCAAAGTATAGAATTGTGAAGTAAAAATAGCACAGCAGCATATATATTATATTTACATGTACTGCTGTGGTGTCAACCAGAAAACCTGGCAAAAAAGGTACCCATATGGTATTAAGCCTATTGTAACGGATGTTAGAAGTAGGGTAGGGCCTCAGAAAACCATGAGAAAACTGAGTTGCAATTACAATATAGTAAACCAAAGCAGTGCTAACTGCTAGCACTCAAATAGTAACAACCCTACCTATGATATGAAAATGTAACACTTTAAATAATATAGCAGGCCCTAAAACATCAATACATGTCCATTAAAGGAAAACAGAATAAGTTAGGCTGCTATAGATCTCTACACTGAAACTACTTGCTAGCAGATTACTTCACCTCAGTCACAAATACAGAACAAATACAGCATAGAGAGAACATAAAATAGAAACCTGCAGACAAAAACTGAACTGGAAACCTAAAGAAGCCAGACCCTATGGGAAAAAAAAAGAAATATCAAATTCCTTATAAAACATCAAACAATAAAATTAAAAAATATAAAACATTGATCATAATAAAATCATGCTAATAAAAAGAATAACTATTCAAAACAGCTGACAAATAAATAATCTAATAATTAAAAACTCCTATACTTTTTAAAAAATATTTCCGAAACACCAATAAAATATTTAAAAATGGCAATATTTAAATATTTAAAAACATCAAAAACACCCAATAATAAAAACTAAGGATAAAAGTTAATCCCTTGCTCTCCATGCCTGGGAACTTTTGATTTTCAGTTGCCAGTCATTGCCATGGATTAGTGGGGGAGGCACAGAAACTTTCTTCTCTTTCTCTCTCTCTCTCTCTTTCATATACATACTATCTCTAAAACATACATTCATTTTGGCACACACACAAACACACATGCTCCCTCTTTTTTAAACACATAATCCCTCTCTCTCGAGATAATGTCTCTCACGCAATCATGCTCGCACTCAAATACACATACATATACACACACGCAATCATGCTCTCTTTCTTACGCACTTTCACTCTGTCGCACATATATACTCCCTCTTTTTCACAAATGCATGCTCTCACACATACATAGTCACTCTATTACTCACATATACACTCTCTCTCTCACACAGAGAAACTCCCTCTCTTTCGCACACATACACATGCTGTCTCTCACTCACACCAGAGCTCTCTCTTACTCTTCTTTCTTTTGCTGCCAGTGGCCTCAGGGCCTCTTCGCCAGTAGTCCCATGCTGGGCTTCGATCCCTCTTCTCTTCTGCTGCTAGCTGCATGGGCTCCATCGACGACCAGAGCTGGGCCTCTATCCCTCTTCTCTTCTTCCACCGATGGCCTGCAGTGAGCCTCTCCATTTTCTTTTCCTGTTGCAGGCCGGATGGGATCTGCTGACAGCCCCGCCCCAGGCCTCTTCCTCTCTAAAACTGCCACCCCCCTGGTGTGCCACACCATGCAATTGCATGGTTTGCACAACTGATAGCACCGGGCCTGGGTCCTTCAGTGTGATTGGTGATTTACCTTGTCTTCAAAGAAAGCAAAATTACTTAACTACAACAGGTGTTCTCTGAAGACAGGGGAATCACCAGTTACACACCCACCCTCCCTCCTCCTCTGCTGGAGCTTAGCTGATTAACTTGATAAAAGAACTGGAATATGCCTTGTTGTCTCAAGAATTGGATGGGGTGGGGGGCAAGCAACACATGTTCAAAGGGGATTTATCATTTTCACGTAGATAAGCTTCTGAATTAGCCATGCTTTCTGGGTACGTCTTCTGTGCCACTAGGTGGCGGAGCTCTCTCTAAGTCTAGTAAAATTTTTCAGCTAGGAGCTCCCTCCTGCATGAGGCCAGTATTGCCTCAGGCTCCTCAGTCAGTTTTTTTCCGCGCAACTGTTAGTCTTGCGGAGCTCCTCTCTCCTGAAAGAAACTGAAAATTGTGAGGAAAAAAGTTTTAAAAAATTTGACAAAAGTTAAAGGAAAGATCACAAAACAACAGCAGTTTTTAACATCTCTGAAATCTGCTAAATGATGCCTCGTCCAGGTTTGAAATTTTGCTCATGTGGCAAAATTATGTCGGCCACAGATGGCCATTCATCGTGTTACTCTGTCTCAGACCTCTTCATGATCAGAAGAACTGTGTGGACTGCGGACGTATGTCCCCACGAGCTCAAAGACAGAGAGCTGCAAAAATTCAAGACTTGCAGTCCAGAGCTTCAGGCTCTTATGCCACTTCTGAAGCCTCTGTTCGCTCCTGTCTAGGTCCTAAGCGAAGACAGAAGGACCCGTCATCGAGGAGAGCTTCTTCGGTCGACCCCCCCCAGGTCAGGATACCCTCCTGTGACCGACAGCCGAGAATCGGTTCAAGGAGTGGGGGATGCGTCTGTGGCATTGCGGCCATGTGCTTCACTGACGCATTGACTACATCAACGCATCGACACTCTGGAGATAAGAGAGCCGACGCCAAATTGAAGCGAGGTCTTCCCGACACATCGACGTGCCGAAGTATCAACGCAAGCCTCATACTGCGTTGAAGAAACATTGACCCGACGCACCATCGATGCATTCGACATCGACACAGAGAAGATATTGCGACACAATCTGCTTCAAGCAACGCACCTGCAACGCAACCCACTCCTGTCGATGCACTGGGGGTCCCCCCCAACGCAGCCAACTCCTAAACTTCCAAAGAAACATCATTCAGGTCATAAAGGAAAGAAATCAGTTTCAACACCCTTGCCGATGGAATCCAAGGGCGAGTTATCACCAATATGCCTTTCGGACACATCATCTGCAGGATCATCTTCTGCTTCTGTATCATCCATTGTGCACAGATTCCAGGAAATATTGTGCCTTCACAACCATCATTAAGGCCCGCACCATCTCAACAACCATCTACGTCGGCATTAGCAACACAAGCAGTGTCTCAAATCACCACCATTCTTAATCAATTGTTACAGTCAGTAACAGCATCGACAGTACCACCTACTGATCTTCCACAACAACCATTATCTGTTCCGGAAGATGCAGCATTACACCTCCCACCTTCACACGTACCAATTATAGAGGACATCTCAGATTCAGACACTACCTCGAACTCCTCAACGGGTTACTCCTCTGATCCGCCAGACTTACCTCCACAACCTTCCTCCCCTCCGGAGGATCTCTCTTATTCTCAATTTATTGAGAAGGTTGGTCAGATATTGAATGTTGAAACCAAGAGGATCCCAGATCCCCGACAAGAAATGTTGGGCATCTTGAAAATATTTGATGTTCCCAATGAGCCAGTGGCTTTGCCACAACATCAGGTTTTAACAACCTTAATGGAAAAAGCATGGGATACTCCTTTATCCACCCCCCCCCCCCCCCCAACATCTCGGAAAGTGGATATCATATACCGGATGTAGGATTGAGCATTTCATGCTGCAGTTCAACTTCCACATCAATCAGTCATGGTTGAATCTGCAATGCAGAAAACTCGGAAGGCAAAGATACATTCTAACACTCCTCCAACTAAGGAAAATAAATCCCTAGATGAATTTGCAAGAAGTCCTTCCAATCCGCAATGCTCAATGCCAGGACACAAAATCAACAATTTTATATAGCCCAATACTTATTTGAGAGCCTACAGGCACTAAAACCAAACCTGCAACAGGCATCCCCAGATGACACATTACCTATTCCATATTATAACTTGGAAGAAGGGTTAAGACACCTTTTAAGATCGGCGTATGAGGGTTTCGATATATCAGCTAAATCTTCAGCAAATGCCTTAGCAGCATGATGTCTTACATGGTTACGCTCTAGTGCTTTTCGTGATGACGTCCACGACAAGCTCGCTAATTTACCTTGTTGCCTGGATAATTTGTTTAGAAACCAGTTTACAACTACCATTACAAAGCTTAAAAAACAAAAAATGGCGGTCCTTTCTTTAACAGCACCTCAGCATTCCACTACAACTCGACGTCAATACACTGCTCCTGCTCCTTACAGGAAACAATCTTTCAAATCATATAAACCATATTATAAACCTCAAACATATTATCCACCAAGGCAACAACCATATCAACCAACAGCACCTCGTCAGCGTGCAAGAAACCCCCGTCAACCTAGACAACAACCTGATCCTCAGCCAGCAAAGCCCGCAACAAGTTTTTAAAAGTTGTTCTGCCACCACCACCACCAGTGGAGGGGAGATTATCCAAATTTCTTCCAGCTTGGACCAAAATAACATCGGATCAATGGGTACTATCCATAATACAGAACGGATATTCCCTCCATTTCTCCTCTCTTCCAACCCTTCCACACCGAATCCATCAAAAAGCTTTCACATCTCACAAATCTCATCTTCTGCAAGAAATACAACTTCTCTTACAAAACAATTGCATTCAGAAGATACCTTACCCGGAGAAACATCTCGGGTTTTACTCCCAATATTTCCTAATTCCCAAGAAATCAGGAGGTTTATGGCCAATCTTGGACCTCCGCCAACTCAACAAATTTCTTCAAACAGAGAAATTCAAAATGACTTCTCTCAAATCCATTTTCCCCTTTCTTCAGCCCAAGGATTGGATGTGTTCACTGTACTTGAAAGATGCTTATGTACAGATACCAATGCATCCCAATTCCAGATGTTACCTATGTTTCCAGATGGAAGATCAACACTTCCAATACAAAGTCCTTCCATTTGGCCTTTCCTCTACCCCAAGAGTATTTACCAAATGCCTAGCAGTGGTAGTGGCACACCTTCGACTACAGGGGGTGCAGTTATTCCCTTATCTAGACGACTGGCTGATAGTAGCAAGCAATCAAGCACTATTAGGAAACAATCTTTTTCAAACAATTTCGTGCCTAGACAATCTAGGTCTTCTCATCAACTACGAAAAATCAAATCTAGAACCCACTCAGACTTTACAGTTCATAGGACCCCTCATAGACACAGTCCAAGACAGGGCATTCTTACTGCATCCGAGAGCGTTAACTCTCTCAACGTTAGCTACAACTCTTCTTCACAATACGACTGTACCAACTCGCCAGGCCCTCACTGTTCTTGGACATATGGCTGCATCCATTTATGTGGTTCCAAATACACGCCTCCATATGCGCCGCCTCCAATGGGGGTTAAAGCATCAATTGGACCAATTTCTCCAACCATTGTCGACTCCCATCTCATTAACCAACAGCATGAAACAGGATTTGGAGTGGTGGATACTCCTAGAAACCCTGCAAACAGGCTCCCCCTTACGCCCATTACGACATCAGATCATACTAACTACAGATGCATCCCCCACGGGATGGGGAGCACACTTAACCAACTTACAAACACAGGGTCAGTGGTCTTCATACGAACGGACACTGCACATAAACCTTCTCGAACTACGAGCGGTATGTTACGCCCGTCGAGCCTTCAAAAACTTCCTTCGGGAAAGAATTGTAATGATTCACATGGACAATCAAGTAACAATGTTTTACATCAACAAAGGAGGATCCGGTTCATGGAATCTATGCAAGGAAATGGTTCAGATTCAGGAATGGGCCCATTGCAGGCTCATCTCCTTGCAGGTGACTTACCTACAAGGCATTCACAATTCAAGAGCAGACAGGCTCAGCAGGATTTTTTACCCCCACAAATGGGAGCTAAACCCAGAAGTGACCAGCCACATATTCTCGGTCTGGGGTCTCCCATCCATAGACCTCTTTGCAACAGAAGTCAACACAAAACTAAAGACCTTTTGCTCAGTTTACCTGAGCCCACACAGACTCGCTCCAGATGCCTTTTTAATCAGTTGGACTCACGATCTATTGTACGCATTTCCTCCGATACCTCTCATCGCTCGAACGATTCAGAGGTGTATCGAAGACCAAGCGGATCTAATACTCATAGCACCGGCATGGCCAAGGCAACCATGGTACAGCTACCTCCTACGTCTATCAATCTGCAATCCAATGCCTCTAGGGGACAGCGATCGCCTTCTTACATAGGACAACGGATCACTGCTACATCCCCTTCACTCTTCCCTTCACCTCACAGCATGGAGATTGAGAGGCTCGCATACCAACATTTGAAATTCTCTCCTGCTCTCCAGGACATATTACTATCCTCAAGGAAACTTTCCACAAGGCTCAATTACCAAAGAAAATGGAATCGCTATAACTCCTGGTGCTTATCCATAGGAACAGACCCATTCACTTGTTCACCAGAACAACTTCTTTCGTACCTTCATCTGCTAACCAGTGATGGACTGGCCACTTCCTAAGGGTACTTTAAGCGCTATTGCAGCTCACCACATTCCTCTTAATGGAGAGCCTATTTCATGTCATTCTTTAGTTTCGAGATTCATGAAAGGAGTACTGCGCCTATGTCCACCTTTACAGAAACCACCGGTGCCGTGGGATATTAACACAGTCCTCGAATAGCTCATGCTTCCACCGTTCGAACCTTTAGAAACTTGTCACCTTCGGTACCTTTCGTGGAAGGTACTCTTTTTGGTGGCATTAACTTCAGCAAGACGGATAAGTGAACTACAAGCCCTGGTTCACTACCCTCCTTATCTTCAATTTCACCATGACAAAGTGACCTTACGGACACACCCGAAATTTCTTCCAAAGGTGATTTCCAGTTTCCATATTAACCAGAATATCACCTTACCTACATTTCATCCAAAACCTCATCACAATGATAATGATAGGAAACTACATACACTAGACTGTAAACGTGCACTGGCTTACTACAAACAGCGCACAGATTCTCCCACTAGGCCATCCCAACTGTTCATTTCCTTCAATCCAAATTCACAAGGATGGCCAGTAACAAAAAGATCCTTATCCACATAGATATCCAACTGCATCCAGTTTTTCTATACTCAACAGTCACAGATGTTACCTGCAACGCCTAAAGCACATCAGGTACGAGCAATAGCAACTTCAATAGCTAACCTCCATGAAGTACCAATCATAGATATCTGTAAAGCAGCGACATGGTCCTCATTACATACTTTCACATCCCACTATTGTTTAGATAAACAAGCAGCGGATGACGCAAAAAATGGGATGGACTATCCTTCAGAAGAGCAGAAGTTCCACTAAACCAAAGTCTTCATAGGAACTGTCCACCATTACCTATAGTATTGAGCAAATCAAGCACTATGAACATAACACAAATGCTCAATACTTCAGCTGGGGACTCCCAGACAGCATGGCTAATTCAGATGCGTATCTACGTGAAAAGAGCAAGTTTCCTTCCCGTAAACGGTGTTTTCCATAGATAGCAGATGAATTAGCCATGCTGGCCCGCCCGCCTCCCCAGACAGTTCTAACCTAACTTACTTGCTTTGATACTGACTGAGGAGCCTGAGGCAATACTGGCAACATGCAGGAGGGAGCTCCTAGCTGAAAGATTTTACTAGACTTAGAGAGAGCTCCGCCACCTAGTGGTACGGAAGACGTACCCAGACAGCATGGCTAATTCATCTGCTATCTATGGAAAACACCGTTTACGGGAAGGAAACTTGCTCTTCTTAGAAGAAAGTTCTGGAAACATGTTCCATGCTAGCCACTTTTGGTGACATTACACAGCAGTGTGATTGATTATTCCTCTGTTGTCTGAGAGCACCTGTCACAGATAAGCAATTTTGCTTGACTGGGTGTTGTGGTGTTTGAACTGGCTCTGATCTTATCACTTGTTGCAGTAGCCTTTTAGGGGTCAGGAAGGAATATTTATATCCATGGAACACGCTGGATGTTTGATTCCTACTTGTTCCTTTTTTTCAGGGGTGGTGAAGAGCCTTGTCCTGTTTTGACTCACCACAAATGAATATTTAACCAAGTGTTGCGTAGCAGGAAGAAATTTGAGCTGGATTGCTTAGTCTGCTCAGACCACTCTCATCCATTCTGGAGACTTAAGTTCTCTCACACTGCATGACTTTAAGCAAGTCATAACACCTCACTCGGGCTCTGATGTACAAACCACTGCAGTTTTGTTTCCATCCAAGATGGAACCATGTTCTCCTTCCTTCTCTGAAGAAGCTCAGGAAGGTAAATCCAGATTTCTAGAGATTTTCTCCCCCCTCCCAACCCACCCTCTGCCACATCGATGGCTTACTGAGGGTGAGACTGTATACTGATGTCCTAAATATGACACGCAAAAAAACAAAATTAAATCAATAACACACAAATATGGAAGCTTTAAGCCAGCTTAAAACATATTCAATTTAAAAATACGTATTCTTTAGCACTTATTCAGAAAGTCTTTCTGTCTCTCGGCAGCTGTCAACAGAAACATGGCATGTTTAATTAAAAATGGATCTGCACTGGCTTTTCAGGATGAGTATTAAAGGGACTGTGTGCAAGGCATGACTGACCCACTACAAAGAAGACCCACTGAATTTGTGGCATATCTCCCTATACTCATACATACCAAAAGAGTAGCTGCTTCATGGGAATTTAAGCCAGAAGGACTGGAGATGGGAGGTAGGGTTTGAGCGAGAAGAGGTTCCTCCCCCACTTTCTTCCTGTATTATTGATCCTGATTTATTACAAATCCAGGTTCATTTCCTTGGTTTTCACAGCCCCCAACAACAAAAAAAAAAAAAAGGATCAGCTGTCATTCTTTCCCTACCTCTACAAGAGACTCCCCACAGGCCTGTCACAGTTTTTAAGCTTTAACCTTTATTAAAAGCCTGACACAAGCAGTCTTTTCATGAAATGCCAAATTTTGATGGTGACGTGCTATTCAAACCAAAGTCAATTTCCATCTATAAACTCGGCAAAATAGCAACTCTTGAGTTCAAATAAGCAAAAAGACAGAAGGATTTCCATATTGATCATTTCTCATTGCAGAGTTGGAGGTGGGGACTCACCGCTAGAAGAGCAGTGACATATCTGGGAACTCTACGGATTTGACCCGGAGACTCAGGGTTTAGATACTCTCCAGGTCTCAGGGAGAGCAACTAGGTTTTCCGGGTATTAAATGTCATACCTGCCTCATGTGGCTTTTTTTTCTGTAGCATCGGATGAAAAATCGGCAGGCACTTAGAGGTAGAGGAAGCAGGCAGGGGAGAGAAGCCTTTCAGCCTTCAGCTATTTACCCACCTCTCCTCTCTGATTGGCTCTGGTTAGAATAATGAGCCAATCAGCAGTGAGAGGAAGGGACACTGGGGCTATTTCCTGGAAATGTCTTCCCTGGGGATGGGGAGAGTTGGTGTTTCAGTCTTCAGTTACTGCATTGACCAAGGAGGTAAAGAAAAAGAGAGAGCATGTGACTGACTGACTTTCAGGCCAATGCAGTGGAACACACAATTTTAACTGCACTTCAAAGCACATTTTCTGTAGGCAAGACTTACTGTCTATGCAGCAAGGAGTTTTGCGTGCAGAAAACGTGTGTTTCCAAATAGAAGTACTGCTAGCACCCTTGTATGGAAATTCCATGCAACTGAGGACATTAAGAAGAGAGGTGCATTGGCCCAACTCAGATTTTCTTAGCGCTGGAAACTTAACTCCAAATCAGAGATGGAGTAGTTTCCAGCACTGGCATACTGGCACTTAAAACCTAAAGAAAGACAAAAAAAAGAAAGAAATCAGGAACTCTTAGCTCACATCCCCCTGGAGCATGACAGTGTGGATTTGCAAGTGGCTCAGCATTATTTTAATGGTGGTGTTTGTTGAAGTAGAAAGTCTGTTGTCTTAATTTTATGTATTTGTTTTATGTTGAGAATTGTACTCTGCTTAGCATGATTTTCATTATAAGTGGATTATAAATATTTTAATAAGTATGGACTTATGAGACTATCTGGCCATAGTTTCGCGGCTGTGACATAGCCAGATAGGTCAGTATTTATCCAGCTATCTGGTCGCGGTTTACGACTATTTAGCCAGATAAGTACTAACCCTTCTGGCTATGTGGCAGCAGCTGCCACATAGCCAGATCAGTACTATTTCTTGTCAGCCATAATGCCCCTCCCTTTTTGAGTCAAAATGTGCGTTCACTCTGTGCCCAAATGCACATTTTCCTTTCAACTTGCTTTTTTTTTTTTAATCCAAATGCATTAGATCAGTGGTTCTCAACCCTGTCCTGGGGACCGCCCCCCCCCCCCCAGCCAGTCGGGTTTTCAGGATATCCACAATGAATATGCATGAGAGAAAATTTGCATGCACTGCCTCCATAACATGCAAATTTTCTCTCATGCATATTCATTGTGGATATCCTGAAAACCCGACTGGCTGGGGGGGTCCCCAGGACAGGGTTGAGAACCACTGCATTAGATAGTATTAGCTTACTGCATCAGGGAGTTAAAAAAAAAAGTAATCTGTGCATTAAAACTATGTGCTGAAATCCAGCGCACAGGTTCTTAATGACAGATTACTGTGCTGGCTTATGTGTGGGGGAGAGGGGGCAAAGTGTAAGGATGAAAAGAGAGAGGAGAGAGCAAAGGCTTAAGACAGCAAAAGGAGAGAGAGATTAAAACAAGATGGGGGGAGGGAAGGAAGAAGATAAAGGGGTGAGACAGGACCAAGAATGATAGGAGATGGCGAGGATCCTCGATTGGGGTGGGAATCCATGAAAATGCAGGAGGAAAAGTAAGAAGAAAGGAGGAGAAAGAGGAGGCAAATGGTAAAAGGAGAGAAGGTACAGGGAAAAAGAAATAAAAAGAAGCAAAGGATAGAAAAAGGAAGAGAAACAGACCCTGCACTACTGGGTGTGCAAACCATGCAATTTCCCAAGGTTACCTTTCAAAGTTTTCCTTCCTTGGCAGGGGATTGAAAAAAAATGGCAAAATAACTGAGAGGACTCTGAGGTTCCTCATCGGCTGTGGACAAGAAGGTGACATCGCGTCCTTTTGGGGTAAAGGGCTGCTTCAGGAATTTCTGGCAGTTTCATCCTTACACAGAAGTATCTTATCAAAGTTCTCGTCCCTTCAGAGGGCCTAGACCCTCTTGTAAGGATGTGAGCTCTGAGGATGGAGCACCTGGATCTTCATGTGGAGGTATGCGGGCTCACCTTTATTGGAGATGGGTTCTGATTAAAACGGATCAGGAGGCCCTCAAGTGGTGAGAAACAACTATCCTCTGGAACTTCTTTGAGTTCCTCTTGAGTATCTTTATGGCTTCTCATGCAGTTCTCTACAGAGGAGTATGGCAGTGGAAACTACCTTATAGTGTTGTGTCTGTGTCTGTGGGTGAAGCCCTAAAGGTTCTTGCCATCGACAGGCAGACTGAGGTGAAGCAGACACCGGTCAGGACCTTCACTATACTAGCCCATGTTCCCCTCGGGTTGAGCCTTTGGGAGCCAGGGCCGGCTGGACTTAAGTGGGCTCTCTGCTGATAACAGAAGAGAAGGTCCAGTGTCAGCTAGGGTCGTAGGCAGGTGGCGGTCAGGTGTATCCGGGGTCCAGGCAGAGGTCAGGAGCAGATAGCGGTCAGGCATATCTGAAATCCAGGCAGAGGTCAAAACCAGGTTTCCGTCCGAAGGAGAGGAAGAGTGACAGGTAGGCTGAGGTTGGCAGGTAAGGGCTGAGACAAGTAGGCAACAAAGGCTGGAACGAGGCAGGAATTATTGGGAGGTAACATACACTACTTAGAAGTAGCTGGAACTGTTGCTGAGGCAGTGAGGGAAAGACACAGAGGGCCCTTTATAGGGCTGAGCTTGTGAGATCATCAGGAGGCACTGCAAGACTTTTCCCCTCATGGGCCCTTTAAATGTGATGATATCAGGTGCACACATGCACCTAAGGAGGAGTGCAGCTGGCCAGGGCTGGTGGTGTCCTGCCACATGGGTGGCTGGCAGAATTCCGTCACATTGAGAGGCAGTGAGACAGGCCCAGCTGGGGGAGATGAATGCGGTGGTTCGTGGGAGCAGCCCATGGACTGCCAAATGTAATAGTACCCCCCCCCCCCTTAAGTCATTTCCCTGAGGCCCTTGTTTTTTTCGGGGTACCGTTGATGAAAGCCCTTCAAGAGGTTTGTGTCCAATATGTTGGAGGATGGCTCCCTTGAATTTTCTTCTAGGCCATAGTTCTTCCTAGACCTTTTTTCCCTTTCGGCAGGAATCCAAGACTTCATGAACTTTGATTATATTGTCTCCATCGTCAGTGACATCCTGAGGTTTGGGTGGAACTCTAGATAGCCATGGAAGCACCACTGGCGTAAGCAAAGAAATGTGAAATACGTTATAGATTTTTAACGTGGTATACAATAGGGCCCACTTAGCTGGTATACGATAGGGCCCACTTGCCAAAGCACAGAAAAGTGCCCAATAAAGTGTGATGCCAGGTGCATGGGGGGATCTCATAGGTGTAAGTGCCAAGTACTCAGCCAAACTTTCTATCCCATCTTGAACTGAGGAGCTAGCTGCCTTTGGGCATCTCCCATCTTCTTGGCTTGAGGTGGCTTTCTCACTCAACTGATTGGTTCATTCTCATGGTTCATGCAATTCCTGGTCAGAGAATTGAGCCACTAGTGAAGGAACTGTCACAGGCAGAGGTTGTTTTCCATATACCATCTGAAAAGGGGAGGAGCCAGTGGCTGCATTGACATGATTGTTATGGGAGAATTCAGCCCAAGGTAAAAGGGTGGCCCAGTTAACCTGGTGCTCATTAACATATGAGCAAAGGAAGGTTTTAAGAGTTCGATTGTTACGCTGTGTTTGCCAGTTGCCATACTGGTGGTAGGCCGTAGTGTAATTGAGTGTGATACCAAATGTTTTGCAGAGAAAGTACTAGTACCTCACAGTGACCTGAATGCCTCTACCCAATAGTATATACTTTGATAAGCTATGCAGGCAAAAGACATGGAGGGTGAAGAGACAGGCTAATTCCAGAGTGGAAGGAAGGCTAGGTAATGGGACGAAGTGTGCCATCTTAGAAAATTGATCAGTCACCACCCAAATCACGGCGACGCCATTAGAGATAGGGAGGTCCACGGTAAAGTCCGTGGACAAGTGAGTCCAGTGTTCCCTGAGGGCTGGCAACAGAGCCATGCAGAGCATTTTACTGTGTGCAAGTGGGACATGAATCATCATAGGCCTTGATGTCTTGCTTCATTTGGGGCCACCAGTAATGCCATTGAAGTAATTCAAAGATTCAGGCATCATAGGCCCATTTATTTATTTATTTAACATTTTTTTTTTTGGTATACCGCATGTTCATAAAGAACATCGAAGTGGTTTCCAATAAAACATACATAATAAAATAAGTTCAGAACAATACAAAAATCAATACAACATAAAACAAAATACTAATAAAAGGAGGGGTTGTGTAAACTTGCGTCAGAACGGGGGAAGGAAAGGGTACAAACAGGGGCTAATGGATTGAAAGTTAAACTACACAGATAGGGCCGGATTTTCAAAAGGTTACGTGCGTAAATGGTCCTACGCGCACCAGGCCTATTTTCAAAAGGCCCGGCGACGCACATAAAGCCATGGGACACGTGTAAAAAGGGGTGGGGAGGGGGCGGGGGGGGGGCGGTCCAGGGGATCCCGGCACAGCGGGCATTTGCCGCTGTGCCAGAGATCGCGCGCTGGCAGTTGGCTGGCGCACGTAACTTACTTCAGCCCCAGGGCTGAAGTAAGTTTTGAAGAAAAAGAAAAAGTGCATGTTATAAAATCGAGCATACATGTGCGCGCATCTGGTAGCTCGCACACATGTACACCCGCGCGTACCTCTTAAAATCTACCCTATAGGTTTTTAATTTCTCTTAAATTCTTTGGAGCTGGATTGGAGCCTTAAAGATTCAGGGAGGGAATTCTATAATATGGAACCTGCGTCCAAGAAAGCACGCTTTCTTGTTAGGTCTAATCTGACTAGTTTTATGGAGGTACTTCAAGGAAACTTTTGTTTAATGAACGAAGATGGCGGGTCGGTTCATGCGTAAGCTTGAACATAACCAGATCAATGAATTCTTATAGAGGAGGTTATGAATAATCGTAAGGATTTTATATTGAATGTGGTAGGAGATGGAAAGCCAATGTAAAGAGTAGGGAGCTGGAGTTATGTAATTGCGATGTTTTGCGTCAACCAAAATATGTGCAGCGGCATTTTGGATCAGTTGTAGGGGGTGAATAGCAGTGGATGGAAGACCGAGGTATAGGGCATTACAATAATCAAGCCCTGTAAGAGTAAGGACTTGTAATACAGTTAGGAAATCATGAGGTTATAATAGTAGCTTAAGAAGCTTTAATAAATGAATCTTGAAGAATGATGTTTTTACCAGTGCAGAAATGTTGTGAGACATGGATAAGGCAGAATCAAGAGTGACTCCAAGATTACGAGCTTTCATAGTAATGAGGACTGTATAATTATCAAGATGAAGATGAGCAGGAGGGCGACATGAGGATTGTGGGATTGGGAACAAATGCAATATCTCAGTTTTTGAGGGGTTGAGTTTCAAACAATTGTGAGCCAGCCAAATATTAACAGAATTGATGCAAAGTTTCACAAAAGAGAGCACGTATGACCAGGAGATATTATAGGTAAAAAATAATTGGATATCATCGGCGTAGATTTTAAAATCTACACCTAGACCTGCGAGAAGATGGCACAGAGGGAGAAGGTAAATGTTAAATAGAATGGCTGATAATGATGAACCTTGAGGAGCACCAAAAGGAAGTGTACCAATTGGATTGATGTGTGCCTATGTTTATTTGTTGAGGACACTTTCTCATGCAATCTGGATGGTACTTCCATCTTCCCTCGAGGGACAAGTACCATAGTGGCTAGGAGTATCTTAGTAGGGTCGATGATGTGTCTAGAAGGTTCTGGAACATCCTTGTTCTGGAAGGAGTGAAAGAGGGTGTCTGTGCATTTGATTCTTGAGCACTGGGCAGTACTGTAATTCAAAACTGAAGCAAGCAAAGAACAAAGACCAACTGACCTGTTTTGGATTAAGCTGCTGAACTTGATGTAGATGTTCAAGATTCTTGTGGTCCATGTATATAGTAACGCAGTGTTGAGTCCCCTTGAGAAGATAGTGCCATTCCGTGAGAGACAGTTTTACTGCCAATAGCTCTCGATCTCCAATGCTGTAATTCAGACAGGGAGAACTTCTTAGAAAAGAAGGAACACGGATGAAGTAACTCAAGAAGGGGGTTTGGCTAAGGACAGCCAGGGTAGAAGCATCTACCTCTAAAATGAAATGTTGTATGAAATCTGAGTGACATAAGCAAGACTTGTCAACAAAGGCTTTGTTAACAAAGGCTTGTCAACAAAGACTTTAATTTCTGGAAGGCCTCAATTTCCTTAGGTAGCCAATCTTTGGTGTTAGCATCCTTACGGGTAAATGTAGTAATGGGGGCTGCTACAGAGGTGTAATTTGGAATAAACTGGTGGTAATAATTAGCAAACCCCAGGAATCTTTGTAAAGCTCGGAGCCCCACAGGGCGAGGCCAGGCCTTGATGGCTTTTACCTTGTCAGGGTCCATCTTAAGTCCATCTCGTGAGAAGGAAGGGGATGTCCTCTTGACAAAAAGAGACAATTTTCCAGTTTGGCATAGAGATTATTCTCTTCCAGGCATTGCAGGTTGGTGCGAAGTCTGGGAACAGATCAATATGTCATCCAGGTATATAACCATGCAGGTTTAAGCAGATTGCAGAAGATATCATTGAACACTTTCTGCAAAACCGCAAGGGCATTGCAAAGCCCAAAGGGCATTACTAAATACTCGTGGTGTCCATTGCGAGTGTTAAATGCGGTTTTCCATTCATCACCAACCTTGACGGGGATGAAGTTGTATGCGCTCCAGAAATCTAATTTTGTGAATATCTTGGTATCCTGTAGGCGATCGAAGAGTTCCGCTGTTAGAGGTAGTGGATCCAGGTCCTTCTTTGTAATAGCGTTCAGTCCGGTGGTAGTCTGTGCATGGCTGGAGGGATCAGTCTTTCTTAGCTATGAAGAAGAACCCAGGCTCTGCTGGAGAAGAGGAAGACCAAATGAACCCGCGATCCCGATTCTCTTGAATATAGGCTAACATATCTTGAGTCTCCGGGAAAGAGATTGGGTACACCCGATCTTGTGAGGGTGTAACTCCGGGAATGAGCTGTATACCGCAGTGATATATGCAATGAGGAGGCACTCTTTTATGAAAAGATGTCGCTGTAATCTGCATATTAAGCAAGAAGTCACAGAAGGATGGAAGCCACAGTGACGGGATGATATGGTTCCATGGTTATCAATCAGGAGTCTGCACATCCATGGCCCCAGCGGATGAGTTCCAGGGTGGACCAGTTAAAATCTACCACTTCCACATGTAAAAAATGCTATTACTAATGTAAATGCTATTACTAATGTAAATTCCTATATCTAATGTTATCCTCTCCCTTTTCTTCTCTTCTCCCAGTTCTATTACCTTGTTATTTGTAACTGCTTCCCTCCACACTAATAGGTTATTTAACTGTTCTTTGTACACCCCTGTTATATGTAAACCGGCATGATGTGTTTGCAACATGAATGCCGGTATATAAAAATTTTAAATAAATAAATAAATAAAATGAGGTTGATGGTGTTGGAGCTGTGGCAAGCTGAGTATAATAGAATTAACAGCTCTGGAGATCATGTGGAAGCTGATCTTCTCCAAGTGCAAGAGACCGGTGCAGAAGGTCATGGGCTCTGTAGTCCGGGTAACCTGTTCTGGAAGTGGGTCCCCATAAACAGAGGAAATCATCAGCGGGGAAGTCTTCTGAGCCATGGGTATTCGGAGTTGGTGAACCAGTTCCTATAGGATAAAGTTTCCTCCAGAGCTGGAATCTAAAAAGGATTGAGTGGAGAAATGCGTGCGACTCAGTTACAGAGTAACTGGCAGAAGGAATTGGGGAGCTGGAACCATAAGGCCTAGGGTTATCTCCCCGAAGGCTCTCTGGACATTGGGCCAAAATATGGCTTCTAGCTATGCAGTTGATACAGAGGCCCTGTTGCCTATGATGGAGCCTCTCTTCTGAACTAGGCAGCAGCAGCCCAACTGCATTGGTTCCTCGGTTGAGGAAGGAGAGGCCGAGAATATGGCAGCCATGGGTGAGTGTGGGCATTGGAAGCGGAGTGCCAGAAGCATGTTCTTGCATGCTGTACGGGGCTTTCGAGCCCTCTGCTCAAACTGTTGATCCATCTTACTAGTGAGGTTAATGAGAGCCTCTAATAACGTGGGGCATTACTGGGCGGTGAGCTCATCCTTGCTTCTCCCGGACAGGCCTTCTATAAAGATGGCAACTAGGCTGTCTTCTCACCAATTTAATTCTGAGGCTAGTGCCCTGAATTCCACCATATACTCGACTAAGGTCAGGGACCCTTGGCAGAGGTAGAGTAGGTCAGAGACCATAGCCACTGCTCGACCTGGCTCTTCAAGAAGTGAGCAAAATTGTTCAATGAACTGTTGTAGGTCAAGTTGTTGAGGATAAGCTGTTTTAGTGGACCCTTGGGCCGGCCTGCGGGAGACTGGAGAGAGATGGACTATAGTCTCTGTTAGAGGGCAGGCCGGGAGGCCAATACCAGGCAGGCAATGGACGGTGAGCTTCACCCAGGAAGAGCCCGTAGGAGCCCAGCCGCTTGGGACTTAGGGGATTCACCCTGGAAGCCGGAACTCCCCTGGGAGGAGCCCGTAGGAGCCCGGCCGCTGGGACTTAGGAGGTCACGGAAGCTGGAGCTGAAGCAGGCGGGCAGAGATCCGAAGTCAGGCAGGAACTGAAGCAGGACAGGTACTGGAACCAGGCTAGAACTGAAGCAGGACAGGTTACTGGAACCAGGCAGGCACTGAAGCAGGAGAGGTACTGGAACCAAGCTGGAACTGGTTACTGGAACCAGGCTGACACTGAAGCCGGAGAGGTGCTGGAACTGAAGCAGGACAGGTTACTGGAACCAGGCAGGCACTGAAGCAGGAGAGGTACTGGAACCAAGCTGGAACTGAAGCAGGACAGGTTACTGGAACCAGGCTGGCACTGAAGCAGGAGAGGTACTGGAACCAAGCTGGAACTGAAGCAGGACAGGTTACTGGAACCAGGCAGGCACTGAAGCAGGAGAGGTACTGGAACCAAGCTGGAACTGAAGCAGGACAGGTTACTGGAACCAAGCTGGCACTGAAGCAGGAGAGGTACTGGAACCAAGCTGGAACTGAAGCAGGACAGGTTACTGGAACCAGGCAAAAGCAAAGACAGGACTTGGACATAGAGGCGTAGCAAGTCGTAGGCAGGAACGGAGCTGCTAACGCAATAGCACGCTCCTAGGCTCGGAGCAACTGGGAACCGCAAGGAACCCCGTTGCAAGGCAAAGTCCTCGGCTCCACGGCGGCCTTACATAGGCCGCAGCGTCTGACGTCAGGAGTAAGGCGGGGCCTTCAGTGGCGGGAAAAGGCCTTCATAAGCGTGGCTCCTGTGCGCGCACGCGCCTAGGGAGACAGCGTCCAGGAAGAGTTTCTCGGTGGCGTCCCCCCCGTGGGGACGCCGCGAAACAGGTCGCAGGCTCTCGTAGACGGAACGGGACCAAGGAGGTAAGGGCCGGGTCGCGACCGGGACCGTAACAGTACCCCCCCTCTTAGCTGGCCCGGGTTTACCTGGGTTGTCTTGATGGAATGTCTTCAACAACTCCTTATGAAGAATGTTGCGGGCAGGCTCCCATGTGTTATCTTCAGGTCCAAAGCCTTCCCAGGCAATTAGATACTCCCACCAGCGTTGATGGAATCTTACATCGAGGACCTCCCGGACTTGATAGGTGGTATCTCCTGGCACAGAAGGATCTGGAGCATCAGGAGCCCGGGGATGGTACCTGGAAAGAATGAGAGGCTTCAAGAGTGACACATGGAAGAAGTTGTGCACATGCATCGAGGAGGGTAAGCAGAATTACAAAAGGTACAGAGAAAGGTGACCAAGATGATAAAAGGAGATGAAACAATTCCCCTATGATGAAAGGCTAAAGAGGTTTAGACTCTTTAGCTTGGAGAAGAGATAGCTGAGGGAGATATGATAGAGATCTATAAATATTTGAGTGGAGGAGGGTAAGTTCCGACGTCACTGGGAGTCCCGGCGACGGTTGAAGAGCGCCTCACCATCAGGCGCCGGCGAGCGGGGAGGCCACCCTCCATCCTGGGCCCCCACGAGAACTGAACACCAAACTGAATGGCAGGGGGAAAAAGATAAGGAACCAACAGCAGGAGGTGAGGGAAATGAATGACTGCGATGCGATGTGTGACCACGCCCCCCCCCCCCCGACGTCACTGGGAGCCCCGGCGACGGTTGAAGAGCGCCTCACCATCAGGCGCCAGCGAGCGGGGAGGCCACCCTCCATCCTGGGCCCCCGCGAGAACTGAACACCAAACTGAATGGCAGGGGGAAAAAAGATACGGAACCAACAGCAGGAGGTGAGGGAAATGAATGACTGCGATGCGATGTGTGACCACGCCCCCCCCCCCCCCCCGACGTCACTGGGAGCCCCGGCGACCGTTGAAGAGCGCCTCACCATCAGGCGCCAGCGAGCGGGGAGGCCACCCTCCATCCTGGGCCCCCGCGAGAACTGAACACCAAACTGAATGGCAGGGGGAAAAAAGATACGGAACCAACAGCAGGAGGTGAGGGAAATGAATGACTGCGATGCGATGTGTGACCACACCCCCCCTGACGTCACTGGGAGCCCCGGCAACGGTTGAAGAGCGCCTCACCATCAGGCGCCGCGCAACAAAGGGGCTCTCCCCTTTGTGCACCCCTTCGTGCAACCCTTGTGCTTCTAAAAAAAAAAAAAAATCTTTTATATTTTTCTGTAATTTAACCTTTATTCCAATTCTTTACCTTTTCTTTTCGCTTGTTAACAGTTTTAATTAGAAATGTTCATTGTATTACACTATGGAAATTTATTTATTTATTTATTTCCTGCTATTCTGTTTAATGTAAACCGGTATGATTTACATCGGATGTAAGAATTCAGTATATAAAAATTAAAAATAAATAAATAAATAAATAAATAAGCGCAAGCGATAGGAAACAGCCCCTACACGCTCGGCAATACGGAATGGTCCACAGAATTTGGGGGCGAGTCTGCGGGAAGGAATCCGAAAAAGTGTGATTTTATCTGCATGGACATTTAGCAGTTGTAAAAGTGTATGGACAAGCTCAATAATATATGCGCATCTACCACTTACAAAATGCAACTTGTGTGTGTACTTCTGAACCTCATCCTGGAATGCCCCTAAGCCACCCCTTTTTTTTTTGTAGGGTGTTTAGAACTCTTTTTTTCCATTTTTTTTATGATTTATATTTATATACTTTTTGTTTTGATTTTATTCCACAATTTATTAAATAATGTTGTCATTATTTATCCTTCAGTTACTATTATATTTGGGGGGTTTTTTGTTGCCACCACTCCCTTCCTACAGTTCCTTGCCAGCTTTTGCTTCTCCTTTATGCTGCTAGAGTATAGTGCCTTCAGAGCCAGTGGAAGCACTAGACAGACTAGGTGGCTGGCTAGAGCGCCAAAGGTCTGAGGATGGCACATGAGTGGGAAGGAGGAGACACCATGGCCAATGCCACCAGAAACAGCAGGACGAAGCGAAGACCACAAGGCTAGAATGAAAAGGAAATGGAGCGGCACGTCTAGAAGAAGCATCATGGGCTTGCATCACTGTCATGAGGAGGAGCAGTAGACTTGAACGGTCAGGAGTAAGGCAGAGCAGTGTGGCTGGAATGAGCAACTTTGGCCCACGCAGCTGTAAAGAGTAGGAGGCAGAGTGGTTTCTGACTCTGCGGCCAGAAGAAAGAGGAAAAGTCCTGTCAGCCACAGGAGCTGAAGGAGAAAGCTAGTTGCCATTTGTGCTTCCAGAGAGGGAAAAGAAGCATTGTGTGAGAGAGAGAGTGGAAAGTTTGGCGCACCAATGGCCACTCATTCATGACAATTTGGAAATAAAAAATATGGAGAGTGAGGATGTTTTTTTAATCCCTATTAGTTTTAGTGATTGATTTTATTTGATGTGCTGCTGTTTTGAAATATTTTATTGGTGTTTGGAAAATTTTTATGAGTTTTTATTTATTGGGTGTTATTTTATTCATCAGTTGTTTGGAAAATATGTATTCTTTTTTTTAACATGGTTTTACTATTATGATTGATGCTTATTATTTTTTATTTAATTATTTGATGTTTTATAAGCCATGGTATTGTTTCTGGATTTCTAATGTACTGTATACAAAATCTGGCTTCTTGAGGTTCCCAGTTCATTTTTTATCTGAATGTGTCTATTTATACTTATGGTCTCTTTATTTGGTGAGGTTCTGTCTGTATGCTGTATACGTGACTGAGATGAGGTAATCTGTTGACATGTAGTTTGTGTAGGGATCTATAGTAGCTTGGCTTGTTCTGATCTCCTAATAGAAAAGATGTTAGTGTTTTAAGGGCTGGTGACATATTTGCAGTGTTGCCTTTTTATAAGTAGGTTGTTACTGTTTGAGTGATGTAAGTTACTGCTGTTTTGATACGAGAGGTTTACTGTATTGTAATTGTAATTGTTTGGCTTTCTGAAGGCCAAGCCCATACCCAACATATGTTACAATAGACCTAGTACCATATGGGTTCCAAGTGTTTTTTTTTCAGGGTTTTCTGGCTGGCACTGCAGCAATGCAGGTAAATATTAATGTTGTATGTGATATTTTTACTTCATAAGACTACTTTGAATGTTCTTCTTCATGTAAAATGTTACTGTAAATTCATAATTTTTTATAGTGTGTGGGGGGAGGGTGCAACCAGGGGAGGGGAGGGGCACGAGGCTATAAAATTCATCTAGGGCATCTAATAACCTTGCACAGGCCCGGAGGCATAGCAAGGATCTCCGGCCTGGGGACCAAAACATTTGTGTTGCCTTCCTTGCGCCCTACCACCACCACCAGCCATCTTCTTGTAGCAATGCTACAGCAATTTCAAATAACACCCTCTTCTCGCCTTCTACCTTCAGGCAGCTGAAAAAATACAAAAAGAGGCCTCTGGGTGCCCCTACAGCTCAGCAAGTGGGGGCTTTGATCCACCCCCCACCCCCTCCCTTGCTATTCCACTGCACAAGTCCCGAGTACCTTCACGTTCGGCTTACCATGGTGGAGGTGACTGTGCTTGCCTTCCTGAGATACTGGGAAGTCCATGCGTGACCATCAGGCATTGATTGTATGGTACAAAGTTACTGCATGCTTAACTGCAAGTAGTATATCTGACAGTGTATGCACGCCGCTATCCATCTCTGGAGAAAATTGGTTTTATTTTGTTTGTTTTTTATCATCTGGAATCAATAAATTTCTTGATGCACATATTGGCAAAACATCAGCAGAACTTGATTTTGATGGTCCCTGGTTATGAATAATTGGCCAAGTAGATTCTAAAAAGGTTTTAATTGCATTTGATTTTGTGTCTTGAGACATTTCTAAACTTTCTGTAAAACATACAACTGTGGGGCGTCAAAGGATGTGACAATGAGTTACTGCAGTGAGTGGCAGCAGCACTGCTAGCCACAGAGAGCCAGGAGAATGACTGATACCTGATAGCTGAGTCAGGATGAAGAAGAATGAAAGGGAAAGTCTTGCCATATACCACAGGAGTGGGAATGGGAGCAAGAGCCACGCCTATAAAACAGGAGAGGGAGAGCCATGCCTGTACCACAGGAGGGTATAGGCAGCAAGGTGAAATGTTATATCTCAGATGTCATGGGATGATCTTAGCTGGTGATGGTGAAAGTTAGCTGATAAGGCTGCTTTGTGATGTCATACTGACACACCGTAAATCTCATCAGGTCAAACTGAGAAAATGAAAGGTGGCAGGAAGATGCTTTCAGCCTCCCTTAAGGTACTTGAGTAATCCAGCTATCACATAGAGTTGATTTCTCATTAAAATCAATCCAAAAAGGCTGATCCAAACCTGATTTTTGGAGATGTAGTTCTGATTCATCCAAGAAAAGCAGAACCATGTGTTACGATCCCCCCTGTTGCTGCGCTACAGGTGGTCTATCACCTTCCACCGGAGGCCGCTCCGAAGCCAGGGCCTCGCCTGTGTTCCATCCGGGACTTGCTCCAGGGCCTGAGAGGCCTAGCTGTTCCTGTGGCTTGCTTGGCTCTATTGTGGGAGGGAGGGAGGCGGGGGCGGCCAAAGGCCGCCCCGCCCATTTTAAAGAAAAAGGAGAAAGGGACAACCAAAGAAGGGGAAGGAGAATCCATTGCTCTCCAGCGCCCCCTTGCGAGGGTGCTGGAGACTGGCTTGCTTGGCTGTTTGGACTTCCTGGTTTCCAGCCACGCCCGTTTCCCTAGGGGCTGGCCCGCAGCTCTCCACCTTATTTATAGGACCAGCGAGGGGCGGTCCTGGCAAGCTCCTCCTAGGGAGTTGCCTACAACCTCCAGTATTTAAGGACTTTCTTGTCATTTGCAACTGGCCTTCGGATTGTGCATTACAGTTGCCTGTAACCTTGCCGATCCAGGTCCTCCATGTATTGATGGCTCCTTGTCCTGTCTCGGTCCGGATATCCACTACCTGATGTGTTCCTGATGTCTGCCTTGATGTGTTCCTGATGTCCTGTTCCAGTTCCGGTTGTTCTGCCCTATGTCCTCGTCTGGTTCCTGAGCCTTCTGTCCTGTTGGGCCCTGGAGTGGCCAACAGGAGGGATTCGTCCCCCGGGCTCTTGAGCTTCTGTTCCTGCCAGCCGACGGGCTTCGGATGTCATTGGTCCCGGCATCGGAGTTCCTTCTCGACTGGACCTTTCCCAGCACCCTCCTTTCCTCAGCGTGGTCCGCGACCAGCCTTCCTGGGCTGTGTAGGGCGCGTCTGGGACGGGGTGGTCTGCGACTCAGTCCCGTGGGTGGGCTGAGTAGGGCGCCCTGTTGGACAGTGCCATGTCTCCTTCCAGCCCTCCTCTTCAACGTCTTGCTTCAGCCTGTCTTGGATGTCTGCTTCAGCCCCCGTCTGACGTCTTCAGTGTAAAGGACTCTGTCTGCCCTCGCCTCTGTCCGGCCTGCTGCCCATTGCCGTTCCCAGCAGCAGGTCCGAAAGGGCCGGGAACAGTCTGAGGACCGTTCATCAGTCAACTTCCCAGTGTTGGCTACCATGGGCGTGCAGGTCCGGCTGAGGGTCAGACTCCGTGCCTGCTCCCCTGCTTCTGTACCCGCCTGGCTCACCATGCCTGCCCAGCTCACCTCCCACGGTGTGGCTCGGGGCTCCTCCTTGAGTCCTGCCGTGGCCCAAGGGCTCACCACCCGCTCGAGACGACCGCGCTCCGCGTGCGCTCGTAACACCATGTGTTTGTGCAGGCAATGGGTTTAAACCAGGACTGGGTCAGCTTGAATTGGTAACCCTAGCTGTCAGCTTCATCTCTCATAGTGCTTATTAGGGGTGTGAATCATGTGATCGATCTTCTTAACGATCGATTTTGGCTGGGGGGGAGGGAAATCTGATCGTCGTGGTTTTTTTAAAAAAAAAATCGTTAAAAATCGTAAATCGGGGGAGGGCGGGAAAGCCGGCACACCAAAAAAACCCTAACACCCACCCCGAACCTTTAAAACAAATCCCCCACACTCCCGAACCCCCCAAAATGTTTTAAATTACCTGGGGTCCAGTGGGGGGGTCCCGGCGCGATCTCCCTCTCTCTGGCCACGACTGCGTTAAGAGAAATGGCGCCGGTGGCCCTTTGCCCTTATCATGTGATAGGGCAAAGGTAGCGCCGGCGCCATTTTGGTTCTTGGCTCCCGACGTCACGCGTGCAGGAGATCGCCCCGGACCCCCGCTGGACCCCCAGGGACTTTTGGCCAGCTTGGGGGGCCTCTTGACCCCCACAAGACTTGCCAAAAGTCCAGCGGGAGTCCGGGAGCGACCTCCTGCACGCGGGCCGTATTGCCAATCTTCAAAATGGCGCCGGCGCTACCTTTGCCCTCACTCTGTCATACAGGCGACAGTCGCCCGTATGACAGAGTGAGGGCAAAGGTAGCGCCGGCGCAATTGGCAATACAGGGCCGTATTGCCAATCTTCAAAATGGCGCCGGCGCTACCTTTGCCCTGTCACATGATAAGGGCAAAGGGCCACCGGCGCCATTTCTCAACGCAGCCGTGGCCAGAGAGCTGGAGATCACGTCGGGACCCCCCCACTGGACCCCAGGTATTTTAAAACATTTTGGGGGGGTTCGGGAGGGTGGGGGATTTGTTTTAAAGGTTCGGGTGGATTTTAGGGGTTTTTTGGTGTGCCGGTTTTCCCGCGCCCTATTTAACGATACAATACAAATGCCCCTGACGATAAATCGGGGGCATTTGTATTGTATCGTGCACTCTAACGGTTTTGGACGATTTTAAAATTATCTGACGATAATTTTAATCGTTCAAAAACGATTCACATCCCTAGTGCTTATGCAGTAGGGGTCAGATTTTAAAACTTAGGCGCGGGCGTAGATTTGTGCGCGCAACCCAGCGCGCACAAATCTATGCCAGAATGTATAACATGCGCGCGCAGCTGTGCGCGCATGTTATAAAATCCGGGGTCGGCGCGTGCAAGGGGGTGCACACTTGTGCACTTTGCGCGCGCCGAGCCCCGATGGCTTTCCCCGTTCCCTCCAAGCGGCCTCGGAGGGAACTTTTCTACCATTCCCCCCACCTTCCCCTCCCTTCCCCTATCTAACCCACTCCTCAGCCCTAACTAGATCCCCCCCTACCTTTGTTTCAGAAGTTATGCCTGCCCAGATCAGGCGTAACTTGTGCGCGCCAGCCAGCTGCCGGCGCGCCATCCCCCAGCACAGGCCGCTGTGCCAGAGGACTCGGATCCGCCCCCGGACCGGCGCCACGCCCCGGCCCTGCCCCCAGACCGCCGCCCCGCCCCCGGCACGCCCATTTTTGAAAACCTTGCGCATCCCGGGGCTTGCACGCGACGCCGAGCCTATGCAAAATAGGCTCGGCACGCGCAGGGGTAGGTTTTGGGGGGTTACGCGTGTAACCCTTTGAAAATCTACTCCTATATTGGGAAACCTCTCCCTTAATGCTGCTTTTCACCATGTATTTCTTTCGTTCAATGTGCAATGAAGTAACCAGGGCAAATGAGGCCTTTTCTAGGTTGGTCTATGTATGTCTCAATTTGTGATTGACTCACTGCTGCATGGAGAGAAGATAATGCAAAGTTCAGGCAGTATGTTTTCCCTGGCTTTAACGACCAGAGATGAAAAAGAATTAGTTCACAAAATTTATCTTCATTGAAACCTGCACTCTCTAAGCCCATAGCTGATACTTATTGCCGCAGTGTTTCTTTTTGTTTAGAAGAGAATATAAGTTTGTCAGTGCATTCTGACATCACTGCAATTTAGTTCAAGAAAAAGAATAAGAATGGGGGATAGAATAAAGATAAATTGGTATTCTTCCCCTCCCTGTCTCACTCTTTGCTGGGAACAAGAAACCCTTATTGAACAGCTAACTGTGGGTCTGAATAAAGAATATCGAACGTTGCATATTAAAATCCTCTTGTTACAGTAAGAAGGGACCTCTTCAAGGATTTGATAATAATAGATTATTGCTTAACTGTTTGTAACTTACTTTGAACTCTCTTGGAAAGGCATGTCATAAATAAACAATGACCATGATGATGATCTAGGGATGGGTTTAATCGCACTGGTGCGTCTGTTAAGTATTGGCACAAGCTGTGAAGCCTCTTTCAACAAATCTGAACTGATTGGGAGGAGTGTGTGGTGGAATCTCTATCGTTATTCACTGGGCTACTGGGAAAGGGTTGGGGCAGCTCATGAGAGTAGCAGTTCCCTTTCCTCCAGGGCTGTGTTTTGATGTACAGGAAGGGAAGTTGGAGGAAATCTGAGCTTTTCTCTCTGGGTCTTTACAATGCAGCCATGGAGTGATAAAGTGGTAGACTTTCAGAATGATCTAGCCAATGTAGCTGTGGCTAACTATGAATGTTAGCATCCCAGTGATCCTGGGTGAAGTAAGCTACAACTCCACAGTTGTAGCTAATTTTCATGAAAATTAAACTTGTGATTTTTCAGGCAAGCTGTGTTATTTTATTTCCATAAAATTGACTAGTAATGAACTGCTTTGCGTACATTTGCAAAGCAGCTCATTGTGTTATTGGGAACAAAATAACACACAGCAGGAGAAGCAGTATTTTGAACCCTGGCATCCCGGGTGCTGCTCTAACCATTAAGCTGCTCCTCCACCCATGGACTTTGACCCAATGTGAATAGTCTGAAAATTGTTCTCAAAAGGTTATTTTCCTCACTCCCTGTGTTTTGCTGTAATGCTTTAGACTGCTTGTATGTATCAGGGGTTTTCCTATAGTTTCTGGATGTATGTAAGTGCCTTCAGTGATGGTCCCAGCCAGCTTTGCCCTCATAGCAGAAGAATACATCTGAAGTACTGATGCAAGCTTGTTTTTAGTAATCCTAAAGCCTGAAGGGGGGAGGGGTTTGGATGGGGGGAGGGGTGCAAGCTTTTCAAGGACTTGTGTCTAGAGGATATATTTGCACCATTCAAAGAAATACTTAAAATGAATTGAAGTGTTTCTCTTTTGCCCTGTACCACATTAAAAAAAAAAAAAAAAGAATAGTTATTATAAAGTAACTCATGCATTACATATCACTCCTATCTCCTGCCACATAAAATGATTTCATCCTCCTATGCCCTCTGCCTTGTTTGCATGGCTTGCTATATAAATACATGATTAAAATCTATTTTATAAAAGTCACTGTGTCATAATAGTACCCTGGGTGTGCCCGCCTACCACAACTTCTGTGTCAGGGCAGGAGAAATTTTGGCCATGCTGATCTGAGTTTGGTGCTTCCTCAATTAAGGAATCAGGGTACTCAGGGAGGAAGGTGACAGAAAAGTGCACAGTTTGTTTTTCATCAGCTGATTTAACTCAGCAGTGTTTTGTAGTGGTGGGTAATATGGTTGCATACCTTTTTTCTTCCCTGGCTCTCACATGTTCATTTGGATGTGGGTGCCATCAGCATGTAACAATCTGTTCCTGAGATGCATGCTATCATAGAATTGTTAGAATTATTTTTTAACTGTGCAGGAATCAAATAATGGAAAGGAGAAGGCCTGGTTATGAACCCAGATATATATTTAGCAAGGGAGAAGCCCTCTCTTGGGATGTTCCATTTTTAAAACACAATAAAGAGAAACCTTGAGAATGTCTATAGGCACATCTGCCAAGTTTTCCTGTTTAATTGTGTTCAGTGGCTGCAACCATTTTCTGTTTGTATTACCACAGCGGCGCTATTCCTCCTTCTCCTCCCTGTGACAAGACTGTAGTATCTTTGGGAACATTTGAGTTTAATACACTTCGCCCTGCAGTAATCACTATGCTGCTGTTTGGTGCAGTGAAATCACTGGGGTATTTACTAAGCTAAACTTACTACAGTCAGGGCCACAAATCCTGCAAGCACTATGCTAAGTGATAATAAAGTACATTTTTCCTGCAAGGACACTCTCGGGACCAGCTGATGTTCTTCTAAGCAGAACGTGCTGGTAACTGGAATAAACTCCACAGGGACTGAGGTGCCAAGGCTTTGAAATACAGTACAATAAAATAATATTTCCACAAAAAAATATTACAGGAATACTTTTACAATGATATTTTTTCCCCATGGAAATAAACATCTTCCATTCCTTAGAAATATAGAAATGATGATAGAAAAGGACCAAACAATCCACCCAGTCAACCCAGAAAGCTTATGGTAATATCTGGGGCACTTACCAGTTTTCCAGACTGTAAAAGTCAGGGCCCTCGTTGGATGCTGTTTTCCTCTGAGGACAAGCAGGATGGTAGTCCTCACACATGGGTGACATCATCAGATGGAGCAGAAATGCGGAAAACTTATGTCAAAGTTTCTAGAATTTTGATTAGGCACACTGAGCATGCCCAGCATGCCTTAAACCACGCTTCCACGTGGGGTCCTTCTTCAGTCTCTTCTGCGGAGCTGTAAGCCTTGCGGTTTGATTGAGCTCACTTTGGGGCTGATGCAATAAAGTCGTGTATAAAACGGGTGCTGAACTGTCAGTGCCCGATCTCTTAATGCGCCCCAAATGCCCCCAATGGGGCGCCATGCAATATTTAAATGAGCGGATCGTGTTAGCGCATCCTTGCTAAAGCGAACCCAATCGGTTTTCGTGTCTGCCACACGCTGGTCATGAAAACCGACGCCGGGTTTATCGGCGTTGGTTTTTGTGGCTGTCTGCTGGTAAGGAAAACCGACGCCGATAAACCAGGTGTCGGTTTTCATAACCGACGTATGGCAGTAAGGAAAACTGATGTCAAGTTTATCGCTGTCGGTTTTCCTTACCGGCGGACAGCCACAAAAATCGACGCCGATAAACCCAGCATCGGTTTTCGTGACTACCGTTCGCCGGTAAGGAAAACCAACGTCGATAAACTTGGCGTCAGTTTTCCTTACTGCCGTACAGTTTTTTCTTTGCATCGGGAATGAATGCCTAATAGCTTCAATCACATGCATTTGCATGTGATGAGCGCTATTAGATTCACTCCACGGATGTGCATTGAATATGTGCTAATCCCCTTATTGCATTAGGGGATTGATTAGCGCCTATTCTACCCACATCTGACTGCAGGTTAACAGTGCACTCGGCTGAGCGCACTGTATTGCATTGGCCCCTTTGGCTGTTTCTGGCCTAGTGGAAAACATCTTTTTTTCATCACAGTTCTCAGTATTGTTCTATCGCCAGGTCCCTCTCAGTGCCTCCCCATAGTATCCTAGTCAGGGGTTTCAGCGTTTCTGATAATATTCCTTTCACAGTCTATTCCCGCCACAGCAGGAGTTTCCCAGTGCCCGCTGACCATCGACAGCTGCTGCCTTCGACAGCCGCTGACTTCATTTTGAGTCTGCGGCCCCTTTTCTATCATTCCATTATGGCCATGTCCAGTTTTTGTCGATGTCCCCGGGGCCCAAGGGCCATGTCCATTACGGATCCTCAGAAAATATGTGTCCTCTGCTTGGGGGCATCACATGACATACTGGGTTGTTGCTTGTGCGCCTAAATGACCCCAAGGGATGTCTGCTTCGACTCAACAAGATGGATCAGCTCTTCGGGTTGAGGAAGTTTGAGCCATCGGCATGAGCATCGATGGACCTGGGAGCTGCACTGATGGATACCGCGCCATCAACATTGGTGGGACTTCCAGTTCCTTTGATGCCGTCGGAGGATAGGGGCACCAGAGACCGACCATTCACTTTCTCCTCCAGGCCAAGGATGTCGGGTTCATCATCTTTGGCCTTGGCACTGGGGAAAGACTTGGCCACGCATCGAGGGAAGCCTAAGAAGCATCGGCACCAGTCCACAACAATGCACAGTGCCAGGCACGAGGATGCACTGACTTTTGCCACGTTGCCCTCAAAGAGACTCTGCAGTGAGGAGGGCCCATCCTCTATCGATGCCGGGGGTCCATGACGGTCTCCATCTGTCCTGGTGCCAGTCGCCAAACCACCTTGTGGGTCCGAAGAACATATGGCCATCCCTCTTTCCTCCCAGTCGGTGTTGGTATCGGCAACGTTTGAGGAGGAGCTGAAGCGTCAAGTCCAGCTGGCAGTGGATCGGGCACTGCAGGGCATAAGAACATAAGAAATTGCCATCAAGCACAGCATCCTGTTTCCAACAGAGGCCAAACCAGAGGCAATTACCCACACACTAAGAAGATCCCATGCTACTGATGCAATTAATAGCAGTGGCTATTCCCTAAGAAAACTTGATTAAAAGTAGTTAATGGACTTCTCCTCCAAGAACTTATCTAAACCTTTTTTGAACCCAGCTACACTAACTGCACTAACCACATTCTCTGGCAACAAATTCCAGAGCTTTATTATGCGTTGTGTGAAAAAGAATTTTCTCCGATTAGTCTTAAATGTGCTACTTGCTAACTTCATTGAAGGCCCCCTAGTCCTTCTATTATTCGAAAGTGTAAATAACTGATACACATCTACTCGCTCAAGACCTCTCATGATCTTAAAGACCTCTATCATATCCCCCCTCAGCCCTCTCTTCTCCAAGCTGAACAGCCCTAACCTCTTCAGCCTGTCCTCATAGGGAGCTGTTCCATCCCCTTTATCATTTTGGTTGCCCTTCTCTGTACCTTCTCCATTGCGACTATATCTTTTTTGAGATGTGGCGACCAGAATTGTACACAGAATTCAAGGTGCGGTCTCACCATGGAGTGATATAGAGGCATTGAGCCTATGTCACTGAAGGCACCAGAGTCGATGCTGTCTGTCATCCTACCTCTACTGGAGAAGCTCAATGTGCTCATTGGTGCATTGCTGACCCAGCAGGTGCCGGTTCACGGGATGGCACCAGTGCCCAGCAGGGTACCGAGGCCTCCCCCTACCAATACGGTGGTTGTTGCCGGTTCCAAGGAGGAGGAAGCCCCACTGAAGCTGGCAGAGATGCTGAGACCTGTAGTCCCCCATCCAGTTCTACCAGTGCCTGCACCTTTCAATGAAGGCCGATCACCTAGGGCACAATCTCTTGTCGCATTCAGTGAGGATGAGGGTCCCTATGACCCATGGGGAGATGATCCGATGGAGTCCTCCTCCAAGGACTCTGATAGTCTCAGGTCAGATCCTTATCCTCAGATAAGGATCTGACCCAGATAAGTACCCACCTGATGTCTTGACCTTCACAGGGTTTGTGAGGGTGATGGCAGAAGCCATCCCATTTCAACTTTTAACAGAGGAGGATGCTAGGCACAACATGCTTGAGATCCTCCAGTTCATGGAGCCTCCTAAGGAGATCATGGCAGTCCAGGTACACAAAATCCTTAAGGAGTTGCTGCTGAGGATATGAGAATGCCCTCTTACAGTGCCTCCTGCTAACAAGAAGGCAGATGGGTTCTACCTCGTCCAGAAGGTTGCTGGATTCGATAAGCATCAGCTGCTTCACCAGTCGGTTGTGATCGAATCTGTTCTCCAGAAGGCCAAGTGCTCTTGGACCCATTCCTCGGCGCCCCCAGAGAAGAACCTCAGAGTGATGGATGCTCTTGGGAGGAAGGTGTTCCAGGGTCCCAAGCTTATTGCCTGGATCGCTGCCTACCAGCTCTACATGAGCCAATTCTTGCGGGACATCTGGAAACAGCAGCAGCGACACCCTCATGTTGCTGGTGCACAAGGGCATGGAGTGCGGAAAACCTAAGGTCTGTGTGATCTACGATGTTTTTGAAACAGCATTGAGAGTCTCTGCAGTGGGAATCAGCGCCCGCAGAATGACATGGCTGAGGGACTCGGATCTCCAACTAAAGGTACAGGAATGACTCACTGATGTGCCTTGTACAGGAGAGAATCTCTTCGGAGATAGGGTAAGGGAAGGTGTGGCTCAACTTCTGGACCACCATGAGACCCTCCAACAACTCTCTGCCAGTACTCTAGACCCATCCTCATCCAGGACGCTGTCGATACCAAGACCAAGAAAGTCTTTCTTTCACCAGAGGAAGTACTATCCTCTGCCTCCTGACTCCTGTCAATACCATCAGGGCTCCTACAGCCGTCCCAAGCAGCAGAGAGCCCCAAACCCCAGCCACTCCTCAGTCAAACCAGGGATGGAGTTTTGACTGGGCCATAGGGAGTGTAAACCAGGCGCCCATTGTTGTGTCAGAGGTGGACCCTTGGGCCAAGGTGGGGTTGATTCAACCCGTAGGTAAGAACCTATGGATCCCCACCATCGGCAGGTGGAGTGGGCTGATAGAGGACGCTGGAGCTTCACCTATACCAGCCCTCTTTCCCTGTGGGTTGAGCCTTTGGGTGCCAGGGCCGGCAAGACTTAGGTGGGCCTCTGTATGTAGATGCAGTAGGAGTAGGTTCAGCCCAGAGACAACAGGTGAGAGCTGGACAGTCTTACTCCGGACTGGGTAATGTCCTGGAAACTCAGGCGCCAATGGATCGAAGGCAGACAGGGGGCAGTCAAGCAAAAGCAGGCTGAAGCCTGAAGAAACCACGCCCAGGAAGTAAGTTGGAGAGGTGTCCAAGGGCAGCATTGAGTCGGGGCTGGTGGCAATCCGAAGGCAGTGGCAAGCAAGGCTGAGTTCTGATCACGGAGATAGTCAAGAGTGTAGTCAAGCAAGGCAGAGGTCTGATCATGGAGATAGTCAAGAGCGTAGTCAAGCAAGACAGAGGTCTGATCTCGGAGATGGTCAAAAGCGTAGTCAGGCAAAGCGGAGGTCTGGGGCTGGAGATAGGCAGTAGCGTAGTCAGGCAAAGCAGAGGTCTGGGTCTGGAGATAAGTAATAGCGTAATCAGGCAAAGCAAAGTCAAAGTCCATGTAGTCAATCCGAAGCATGAAGCAGGGTAGGAACGAAGAGACAGGAACCAGGAACAACGAGGAACAGGAACGCAGGGATGAGACGAATCTCTAGGAAGCAACGAGTACTCGACCAGCGAGGAGACCTGTTGCAAAGGCAATGCTAGGGAGCAGAGCCTGAGCTTAAATACTATAGTCAAGTTGACGTCATCATCCGGGGCCGCGGATAGGTTCCCGCCGTGGTCCCTACTTAAGAATCAATGGTGCGCACATGCCTAGGGAGGGGCGTGGCGCAAGTAGCAGCATCTTTCCGCGAGCCACACAGAGAGGCTCGATGAGAAGTGGAAGCAGGATTGGGAACGCTGGGGACTGTGGCAGAGCCGGAAGCACCAGGGGAGGTCCGAGGATGGAGCTGACGGCCCACCGCCTCCAGCGAGGAGGAACCAGAGGCTGGAATCACTGTAGAAAGGTTAGGGGGCTGTGCTGCGGGTCTGCCGCGGACTACACGCATAACAGTACCCCCCTTTATGCCCCCCTCTTGGAGGTCAGGGTTTGCCCAGATGGGCACGATGAAAGTTCAGGAGGAGGTTTTTGTCCAAGATGTTCTGAGCTAGTTCCCAAGAATTTTCTACTGGTCCATAACCCTCCCAAGAAAGGAGGTATTCCCTACGACGGACATCAAGGACTTCATGTACCTTGTACGTCGTATAAGTTTCAGCCACGAGTGGAGGTGGTTCAGGAGCTTTTTGGGCAGACCAGGATAAGACCACAGGATTTAAATGAGATACGTGAAACGTATTATATATTCCCAGTGTAGGAGGCAGTCGAAGCTGGTATGTAACCGGTCCAATGCGTCGGGTGACCGTGAAAGGTCCAATGTACCTTGGAGCGAATCTTTGAGATGGTATTTTGAGTCGGATATACCGAATACCTAACTAGACTTTCTGGCCAGGAAGGAATTCAGGAGCCGAGCGTCGGTGACTGTCAGCAGTTCTCTTGGCCCGGGAAGCGCTTGACGTAAGCAAAGATTCATCTGTTCCCATAAAGTCTTAAGGGCTTCCGCAGTAGCCAGCGCCGCAGGGGATGGTACTGACAAAGGTATGGGCAGCGGTGGTCATGGTTGCTTTCCATAGATGATGGAGAACGGTGACATGCCTGTAGCAGTGGCAATGTGGGAGTTGTGAGAAAACTCTGCCCAAGGGAGAGTTCAGACCAATTGTCTTGGCATTCGTTGATGTAAGCATGCAAGAAGGCTTTTAAAGAGCGAGTCATTCGCTCAGCTTGTCCGTTGGCTAGGGAGTAATAAGCAGTTGAAAAACTGATATTAATACTGAATTTTCGGCAAAGAGCGCACCAATATCTAGCAACGAACTGTGGACCTCTGTCAGAGACAATGTCCTTGGGGAGGCTATGCAGTCTGAAGATGTGGCAGAAAAATAGGCGTGCTAGTTCTGGAGGAGATGGTAGGCCTGGTAGAAGGACGAAATGGGCCATTTTTGAAAATTGGTCTACGGTTACCCATAGCGGGAAAGGGCTGCAGGTGGCTGTACAGCAACCATTTGCCGCTGTGCCAGCACGGGCAACTTGCTACTGTTCCTTTGGAGGAGCAAAAGGTAAATTTAAAAAAATAGGGGTAGCTAGGATAGGGAAAGGAGAAGGGAGGTTAGGGTTCGGAAGTTCCCTCCCAGTCCGCTCCTTAATTGGAGCGGACTGGGAGGGAACTGGAGAAGGCCAACAATGCGTCGCCGCAAGATTTTTGCTTAACTGTGCCCTCCCCCCCTTGCACGCACCACCCCCAATTTTATAACATGCGTGCATCGGCGCACGCATGTTATAAAATCGTGTGTCCATGTGCGTGTGCCAGGTAGTGCACGCACATAGACGGGTGCGTGTATTTTTTTAAAATCTGCTCCTTAGTATACATTAGCTACCCCATCAAGTAGATTAAGGCACTGCTATCTCAGCATCTTCCACTTTCTGTATGTATAAAACTTGAATTCCAAATGGTTAACTAAGTTATTTTGTTCTCTCTGTGTATCAAATGAGAGATCCAAATTGTTAAATAATTTATTTTGTTATGATGTACCATCTTAAATAACTTATTATGTTATGATGTAAAATAATATGATACCGTTGTCATATTATCCCATGAGTTATTCTATAAAACGATGTGATATTCCATATCAAATGTCGATATAGAAAAACAAACAAACAAACAAATAAATAAATAAATATCATGGTATGACCCTTAGATGGAGGCAAATCCACGATGAAATCCGTAGACAGATGGGTCCACGGTTCCTCGGGAGCTGGAAGTGGTTGCAGGAGACTCCAAGGTCGACCGACCGGGAGCTTTTGCTGTGCACAAGTGTTACAGGATTCGACGTATGCTTTAGCATCAGAGACCATAGTAGGCCACCAGAAGAATCGCTGGAGCAGTGCCAAGGTTCGTGCTTGCCCTGGATGACCAGCAAACTTAGAGTCCTCTGCTGGGCGCATGATTCTTTCTCAGAATCGTCAGGGCACGACAGTCTTCCCAGCAGGGACTGGGTGAGTAGCACATAGACAGATACAAGCTGGGTCTATTATATGGCTGGGTTCTTCCAGAGTGTCTTCAGGCTCGAAAGAGCATGATAGGGCATCTGCCCGGAGGTTTTAATCAGCTGGATGGTGACGAAGCTCAAAATTGAACCTGGAAAAGAACATGGCCCATCGGGTCTGACGGGCATTGAGACGCTGGGCATGGCTCAAATGTTCCAGGTTCTTATGGTCGGTGAACACAATGAACTTATGTTGCGCACCCTCTAGCCCAGGGGTCAGGAACCTATGGCTCGGGAGCCAGATATGGCTCTTTTGATGGCTGCATCTGGCTCGCAGACAAATCTTTAATAAAAAAGTAAAAATCTAACAAAATCCCCCACCCTCCTGACCCCCCCCAAGACCTGCCAAAATTCCCTGGTGGTCCAGCGGGGGTCCGGGAGCGATCTCCTGGACTTGGGCTGTCGGCTGCCAGTAGTCAAAATGGCGCCGACAGCCCTTTGCTACCGCTGCCATTGGTCGACCCCAGTGACATAGTGAGGGCAAAGGGCCGTCGGCGCCATTTTGACTACTGGCAGCCGACAGCCCAAGTCCAGGAGATCGCTCCCGGACCCCCGCTGGACCACCAGGGACTTTTGGCAGGTCTTGGGGGGGGGGTCAGGAGGGGGGGGTTGTAGTAAATTAATTTTGGAGGTCTTTGGGGGGGGGTGTCAGGAGGGTGGGGGGTTTTGTTAGATTTTTACTTTTTTATTAAAGATTTGTCTGAGCCCTGGACCCCCGCTGGATCACCAGGGACTTTTGGCAGGTCTTGGGGGGGGGTCAGGAGGGTGGGGGTTGTAGTAAATTAATTTGGTAGGTCTTGGGGGAGTCAGGAGGGTGGGGGGTTGTAGTTAGTATGGCTCTCACGGAATTACATTTTAAAATATGTGGCGTTCATGGCTCTCTCAGCCAAAAAGGTTCCCGACCCCTGCTCTAGCCACAGGCGCCATTCTTCAAGGGCAGATTTTATGGCAAGTAACTTGCGATCTTCAATACTGTAGTTCTGTTCCGCAGATGAGAACTTGCGGGAGTAGACTCAAGGCCGTCCCAGCTCCAATAGCGGAGGCATCCACTTCCACTTGAAAAGGACAATTCGGGTCTGGATGATGTAGACAAGACCCCACCTGGAAGGCTTCTTTGAGGTGATGGAAAGCTGCGATGGCTTCCAGAGTCCAGTTTCGCGTATCTTGGCCCTTACGAGTTAATGCCGTCAGAGGAGCAGCCAAAGTGGAATAGTGTGGGATGAAATGGCGATAGTAATTTAGAAATCCCAGGAATCACTGGAAGGCTTTGAGACCCACAGGTTGCAGCCAATCCCGGATTCCTTTCAACTTCGCAGGGTCCATAGAAAATCCTCGTTGGGAGATAATGTATCTGAGGAAAGGCAGACTGGATTGCTCGAATAAGCATTTGTCCAATTTTTCAAATAAGTGATTCTCATGAAGGCATTGGAGGACGGTACGGACATCAGTGCGGTGTGTGGCCAGATCCTTAGGAAAGACAAGGATATCATCCAGATATGCCACAACCTTGGTATACAGCAAATCTCTGAAAATTTCATTCATCATTCGTTGGAAAACTGCGGGCACGTTACAGAGGCTGAAAGGCATCACCAGGTATTCGTAATGCCTGTCCCGGGTATTAAAGGCAATCTTCCAAATGTTGTCGGGACGGATCCGTACCAAATTATACACTCTGCGTAAGTCCAATTTCGTGAATATAGATGCTCCTTGTAAGCGATCAAATAATTCTGAGATCAGTGTCAGAGGATACTTGTCACTGCGGGTGATGGAGTTTAGGCCGCGATAGTCAATACATGGCCTGAGCGACCCATCTTTCTTGGTCACAAAAAGGAATCCCGTCCCAGCAGGAGAGGTTGAGGGGCGGATGAATCCCTTCGCAAGGTTTTCTTGGATGTACTCCATCATAGCCTCTGTCTCTGGCAGAGCCAGAGGGTAGGTGCGTCTGCGGGGAGGCGTGGTCCCAGGAACGAGGTCAATGGAACAATTGAACCTCCAAAGAGGCGGAAGAAAGTCTGCTTTTTGCTTGGAAAACACATCTTCGAAATCTGCGTAAAGAGCAGGTATACCTGAAGAGGTGGTAGCCAAAGGAACCATGGATGGCGGTACCACTTTCTGAAGGCAGGACTGGTGGCAGGCGGGACCCCACTCCACCAGTTGCAGCAAACTCCAGTTAAATTGGGGAGAGTGCCTTTGAAGCCAGGGGAGTCCGAGGACTACCGGATGGATGGATTTCTCCAATACTAACAGGTCAAGTTCTTCTGTATGCAGGGCGCCAGTGCACAGCTGGACTGGTTCCATGGTAAGGAAGATTCGACCGGGTAACGGTTCTCCATAAATAGATGCTATACACAAGGAGGTCTCTAGCGAACAGGTTTTTATACACAGGAGCTGGACAAGATCCTTGAGAATGAAATTACCTCCTGCTCCGGAATCCACCAGAGCAAGAGCTGGAAAGGACCGGGAATCCCAGATCAAGGTGACTGGTACAGACAATTGAGGAGCCGGAGAGATTGTGCCCAAGTTCAGGACCCCTACTGAACTTAGGTCAAGGCTGCCATACTTGATAGACTGGGACTGTCTAAGGAGTCGTATCGGAAAAGTTTCCGGGGCTTAACCTTTACACCAGGAGAGAGACCCTGGGTTCTAGCTCAGAAATTAAAGGACCGGTTGAAGTTGTGGAGACTGTCGTGGCAGAACAGTTTGTGGATGTTCTCCCCTCCCGAGTACGTGAATGGGTGCGGCGACAGACAGCGGTGGCCCTGAAGGATGTGGTTTCCCTAGTAGAGCGTTATTTGGATGCTGCAGACACAGGCCATGGGCTTACTCCAGCAGAGAAGAATTCCCGAATAAAGGGCTTAGAGAAAGGAAGGAGAGAATTGAGGGGCAGAACCCTGAGCTGCTATATCAGCCGAGAAGTGAAGAGTCTCCCTACCTCACGAGACCCCAATAACGCACTAGAGGGGCCTGAGGGCAGAACGAGTAAATACCCAGAAGCAGTGATGCCCAAAGGGACCTGCTTCAACTGTGGAGAGAGGGGGCACTTTGCTCAGGATGAATTTATGGACGTCAATTTGGTGGCCCCTCACTCCTTGTTTGTGGACATTCCCCGCTCGGGGTTTACAACCTTTGTGGTTCCGGTGGAGGTATATGGTGACCCGACCCAAGCCTTAGTAAACTTGGGAAGGCCTATCAAGAAGCAAGCATTCCCCGGGTTACCCCGCCCTGCTGACCCCTACCGGAGAATCCATTCCAGGTCTTCTAGTTCCAGGACTGAGTTTCTCTTTGCTGTATAATAAATATTCTCTGACTCCTGTGTCCATCTCTGCTGAGACCCTGCCTGTCGTGGAGAGTCCCCCACAGGGCTCCTCCCTGTGAGTGGAGTCAGCTCTCTCCACGACCCAAGGGCCCACAGACCAAGTTAAAACATAACATGGTCTTTGTGTGACTTCTCTGTATCCTATATGCGATATCGAACCATACCGTCTGATGATCACTGGTGCTTAGGTGAGCCACTACCTGAACATCAAAGGGTCTGCCTGTATATTAACATATGCTTAAGACACTACTGATTTTGAAAAAGCTGAATTGTGATTCATCTGTGGTGTATCAGCCTGCCTGCAGTTGTGAGTGTTTTTGGACTATCGGGCAGTAGTGCTAGACAGGGCATGATCAGTATCTTGTCATTAACTGCACCTTTCCACAGGTGTAGTTTGGTGAATCTTTCATGCATCATTTGTTCAATACATATATGGTCCTGTGCAGTCCACTATTTACATTGTGTATATCTAGTTGCTTTATTGAAATAAGTAGTAGTTGCAAGTGGAAACCCAGAAGCTTGATAGTCAAATCTACAACCATACTTTTGTCGAACATTGTTACTGCAGATATGACTCCAGTGCCTTTCATCATCCAACTTGTTTGGTGATAGTTGGAGTGCATATGACAAAAGAGTGGTTTTCCTGACTTGAGCCTACATCTTGATGGGTTAATGATATCTTTAAACAGTTGGAGTTCAGAGTCAGCCATGATCTTTTCATATTCTTAAAGTATGGCTGAATCCCATCTCACTGTGGAGGGAGCAATATTCAGTAACCATTGGTAGCAATGGAAGTAGAGTGGAATTGAAATAAGTTAAATTTATTACTTGTTCTAGACTGTGTACATTGTTGAAAATTCAATAAAGAAATTTAAACAAAAATTATAAAATAAAATTATTAAAGAACATTTTAGATGACAATTTGTGGTATAAGATTATATCATCATGCCTTGAGTTTAGCCAAAACTGATACACTACACAGTTTATTGGCTATTTTTGCATATATATGATACCACTAATTTTCGGGTTTGAGGCTTCCTTCAATACTACTTTCATGTCTGCTTCATCTTTTTCATAATATTTTCAGTAATTGATGAGTGATTTTAGAGCATCACTTGCAGAGCAGCATTAATCTGTACGTGTGAGGGCCTTGACACCAGATAAGAGCTATAGAAAGTACCATTGCCAAAGATTATCCCAGACTATACTTACTAAAAGGGGGCCATTATACTTTCTTTGTATTTGTTGGGAGGCAATATTAACATATGGGTTCCATACTGGATCAGAGCTCTGGTCCTGTATCTGTTATTTCTACTTTTTCCAGTGAACTTAACCAACATCTTGTGAAGAAACTAGTTGTTTGGAAGTCCAAGGACTGTGTTTCTTCAAAATAACTTTTGTCAAAAACAGGCAAATAACCAGCAAAGCAAAGATCCAGGATCTCTCAGCTGAACAGGAAGAAGAATATGCTGTCCCAGCTGATGTAGTTAGGGACATAGAGGAGTGTGTTCAGGGAATGAATAATGACCATTGGAAAGGAGAGGCAGCTCAGAAATTGTTATATCACGATAAGGAGACAGGCAAGAAGGGTAGTAACCGCCGAACTAGCGAGTTACCCCCTGCATGCTTATCTCATTTCCGTCCTCTAGCCCAGTGGTTCTCAACAGGTGTGTCGGGACACACTGGTGTGTCACAAGGTCCTGGGAGATGTGTCGCAGGGTCAGCTGTCTCCTTATCAGCCCAGATGGGAGTTGGTTGACTTACATTGGGCCTGATAGGAAGCTACTCTCACTCCCTTCTCTTCTTTCTGGCCCAGTGGGAGGCTGTTTCTTCCTCCTTCACCCAGATCAGAGGGAGACACTGCCAGCTCCTGCTGTTCTGGGCCTGATGAGACTCAAACTTTACCTTCCCCTGTTGAGTCTGGGAGTGATGCTACTGATGATCTCTTCACCATGTGGTGGGTGGGGAAAGGAGGTTGGGGATGCTGGGAAGAAGGTGTAACAGAGAGGGAGTGTGAGGGCTGCTGAGCAGGAAGGGATGGGAAAGAGGGATCGGGGTAGCTGGGCAGGCTGGGTGATGGGATGAAGGGGGTAGGGAGAGTCAAGCAGGAGAGAGAGAGGGAGCACAGGGAAGAGGATGGGGGGGGGGAAATCAGGAATGCTGGGCTGGGATGAGAGTGTGAGCGGATGATTGAAAGGGAGTAATTGGGAAAAGTAAAGGATGATGGAGGCATGGAAAGGGAGTAATGGGATGCAAGAGCCATGTCAGTTTGGGGAATGTGCATTTCTTTATGTGCTTCATTTACTATTTTTTCTTTTACGTTTTCTGTTAAGTAACCTTTTTTCAAGTTCCTACCTTATGCATTTGTTAACAATTTTATTATAAATGTTCTCTGTATTTGACTATGGAAATATTTTTTCCTGCTTTTTCTGTTTTATGTAAACCGGTATGATTTGCATTTTAATGTAAGTATGTCGGTATATAAAAATTATAAATAAATAAATAAATAAAAAATTTCTTCTATCTTTGTATTTTGCTTAGTGTAGGAGGAGATAGAAGTATTTCTGTTTCTAGCTCTCCAGTTTTGCACTGCATGCAGAATGGCTTTTTGAGGTTTCCATTCCAGTTTTTGTCTCCAAAAGGTTTGATCTGTATGTATGACTGAGGTGAGGTATTTTACTAGTATGTAGGGATTTATATCAATCTTTGTTGCGTTTTCTCATTCTCAATAGGATATGCATTGGTGCTGCACTGCTGTCTTTTCATTGTTATTTATTTATTTATTTAAGGTTTTTTTTATACCGGCATTCATGATAAAATCACATCATGCTGGTTTACATAAAACAAGGGGAGTGATAACTTTGAACGATAAACAGGTGTATAGAGGTCAGGGGGAATGGCATTCCATAAGGATGGTCCTGCAGTAGAAAAAGCCCGATCTCTGAGTGTTTGATGGTGTGTAATTTTTGTTTGAGGAACGTGTAGTGATCCTTTGTATGCTTCTCTGATTGGTCTTGATGAGGAGTGTAGTCTGAGCGGGATTTGGAGGCTGAGAGCGGTTTGAGATAGGAAGGGCTATTGCTGTTTGAGTTCTTTGAATTAGTTTTGTAATGGTATGGAAGGTTTGCTACACATTCCTGAGTGGGGTTTTTTTTCAGGTTTTATATTTTACAGTGCGCATGAGATAGCACCAGAATAAGAATATCTTTTTTATATAATGAGTTGTATTTGAAATATCCTAGTTCTGCTCTGCATCCATTGTTTGAGGACGACAGGGTGGGAGCAGGTTCCTGTGGATGCAGAGTATATGTTTACATTTAGCCCTGTGATGGTCTTACAGATGTAAAGCTTACAGATGTGTCACATCTGTAAGCTTTATCTGCCAGGTGTGTCCCAATAGAAAAAAGGTTGAGAACCACTGCTCTAGCCTTTAGAGATCCACAGTGTTTATCCCATGCCCATTTGAATTGACTGTTCTCTTCTTCACCACCTCATCTGAAAAGGCATTCCAGGCCTCCACCATCCTCTCCATGTAGAAATATTTCCTGAGGTTTGTTCTGAGTCATCTTCCCTGGAGTTTCATTTCGTGACCCCTAGTTCTATTGTTTTCTTTCCAATGGAAAAGGTTTGAAGTCCATACATCATTGAAACCTTTTTTACTCCACCTCTGACATTTTCTAGAGTTAAAATGTACGCTCAGCCAGCGCACATCTCTGCATTGGGAGGGAATGCCTAATTCCATTATTTGCATTTCCATGCAAGCTGAGTGCACATTTTTAAATGCACAGTTTTTGTAGGTAAAACACTTTCCTGCAGTGTTTACCTGCACAAAATGTGTGTTTAAGTAAGGGTAAAACTGTACATTCAGCTGAAGTACTTTATTGCATGAGCCTGTGAGTGTCTCGAGATAAGTCACTTTATCATTGTTTGCCATATCTGATCTTCCTATAAGTGGGTAAATACTAATTAAGGCACAGCTTATTCAGTCTTCCGCTTCAATAGTTCATTACTGATAGGTGGTGTATAAATGTATTAAATAAATAAACGAGCCTGTAGCACCTTGGGCTGAGCTTCTTTCTGGTTTTGGGGCAGGGTTAGGAGGACAGAAATAATCCCTCTTTTCTTTGGAAGCTATCCTGTAGCCTTCAGCCAATGAAATCATTAGCAGGTCACCAACCCCAGGGGTGGTTGCATCTTACTTCCTATTGCTACAATTAAGTGAATTGACAAGTAATAAAGATATATTGTAGTTATTAGTCTAAATACACACATGCACATAGCTTCTGATTTGGAGAGGTTGAACCCATGCTCTGTCCTTTCGCTAAACATATGACTCTCAGGCAAGACTGTGATTGGACATGTGACCTTTATGCTGGCCTGTGATTGGACATGTGACCACTGCTCCAGCCAGTGGTCGTATTGCCACCATATGCTGTTAGCAAACTCGATTGCAGGTTTTAATCCCAAGGCACTGTTTTATTACTTGCCAAGTTTTGGCAGCAACAGTGGGACAGAGAATAATGAATTTCATTCTCCCTCCTGTAAATTTCCCAGGAGCAGTGGCATGCAGAGTATATTTACTCTGCTAAGCAAGAGTGTGTGTAGTCAAGTTAATAAAGCTCCTTTAGGAGCTGGAAGGATAAGGGAAAAAAAGTCCAAATGTTGCTGAAGAATGGACTGTAGGGTTTATTTATTATATTTAATGCAGTCTGGAGACCAAGATGATATGTTTCATTATTCATATGATTTGACTTTTTTAATGTGTCTAATGTATATGCCTTTTGATTCAACATACATTAAATGTTATAATTTTGCTTTTCTGATGTGAAACAGCTGCAATGGAACCACACATACATAAGTTATGTGACTCCTGTACACAGGCAGCATCATTCCAAAACTTTCCAGGCATGTGCAGTGGCTTCCTATCTACCACTGGACCTTTTTGTTTTCATCATCGAAAGAAAATGTTTCCCAGACTGATTCACAACCAGTTTTCTGAGTCTGGCCTTTTCAGATTTGATGCTAGTATGTTTTCAGCTAGGCTTCCCTTCATCTTCCTGATAGCACCTTAGTTAGATTTTTCAACTTTCTGAAGTTTACTCTTCTTTCAGACTTTGGCTTTATTTTTATTATAAGAAGAATAACAACAATTGAATATAAACAGACATCAACAAATATATCAACAAAATTGAAATTTACTTTTTTTGGCACCATCACTAAGAAGTAATGGTTCTTCACTGTGAGCCTGTGTTAAATGTCAGCAGCCTGGTCAGAAAAAGTTTTTCTGCTTGACGCATCTTTTCCTCTGAGAATTTCTTCTCACTTTGATTTTGCATGATTGATTTTCCTCACCATGTCTGAGAAGCAAGTCAGTGGCTTCAAGAGATCCTCGAAAACCTCACAGATGATGTCCCACATGGATCATTGTGCAGAGTGTTACAATTAACTGGCACTGATTACAACGTCTCTTTATGCAGCATCCATGCCAAGATGTCCCCTAGAGATGTTTAGGTCAGCAGGAGAGGCTCCATGCTTACCTGTCTGATATGAATAAGTTCAACTAAAAATTGGCTTACAATTCCAAGAAGATGGCTCTGGAAGCCAACAAAGGTCATCTTGGTTAAGCCTTGAGGAAGGGGTCTTTACATTATTTGATGCCTGGGAGCAAGGATAGATCCTGGAGTCAGGACAGATCCCACTAACCTTCTTCAGTCATAAGGTGTCAAAAGACATGATTCGGGGATTGAAATGGGCAAACAGAAAGCTTAAGTAGAGGATTCAGTACACTAGGACTATAAGGGCTCAAGGTGACTGATTTTTCTGCATTTCAAAGCTATCAAGCCTGGAGAACCCTATGGCCTCCCAATCTGAGACTGAGCCACAGTGATCTCTCAAGGTCATCTGCTGGCCAACAAGGATAAAGAGTTCCCTAGGCCTACTCCAGTCTTGTCTCTAGTAATGTTGGCCAAGATGATATTGGAGGCATCTAAATCGGTGCCTCAGGTGATGTAAGTCACTTGTGTCATAAACATCAATTCTAATGAATACAGCGAGCATGCTGAGCACATCAGTGTCAATACTGAGTCTGTCCTCCCCACCAGCACCAACTCCGTTGAGAGTGAAGTCAGTTTTTTCAATGCTAGGAGTCATATTTGTGATCATCTCTGCCTCTGTCTTGAGAAAGCATCTGCAGCTACCCAGAAACATCACTGGGAGTCAGGTCTCCTGTATATTTATCTTTTAGTACTCCTGATAGCCACAACCTTGGTAAAAATCAGAAGCCATGAAGAAACTAATATCCTCATAGCACCATTTTGGATGAGACATGGTTTTTTTTTCCTCTTCCTGAAAATGTTCATCTGGAAATCCTTCAGACTGAGTTGTTTTCCAGGCATGATCACTCAGAACCAAGGGCTAGTATTATACTCTAAAATCTAATCTCTGGCCCTCACAACCTGGACATTGAAAGGGATGTAATACAGAAATTTGATTTTATCCCAGGACAAGCAGGATGATAGTCCTCACATATGGGTGACGTCACTGGAAAGAGTCCTATCACGGAAAACTTTCTGAGCCCACTGATCATGCCCAGCATGCCATGATCCCTCGAGCCACAGGGGCCTTCCTTCAGTCTTCGTTTTTCCGTGCTGCAGTTAGCATCGCGGTGAAGGAGCCCTGTGTGACTTCTTCACACATCAAATTTGAGAGAAAAGTTTTAAAAAAGCTCTCTTTTCATCCCCTACATAGGGGTCTCCCTGTCACCACCGGCCGGTGAGTACAGTTTTTTCCCGTTTCGATCAGGTTAAAAGAATTTTTCTGTCAGAAGACCGTCGACGGCTGTCCGGCCTTCATTATGACAACAGGCTTCAAAAAATGCCCGAAGTGCTCTCGCACAATGTCTATCACCGACTCCATGTCGAGTGTGCTCTGTGCTTGGGTGAGTCTCACGATGTTTCTTCCTGCCCTCAATGTGCTGAAATGACGGCCAAGGGCAGGAGAGCCCAACAAGAGAAGATGGAACATCTCTTCCATATTCAACTTATCCCATCGACGTCAACTCAATCGTCTCCGGCTGGAGCGTCTAAAAGTTTAGTCATTCGAAAGTGTCGCACTGACGGCTCCGGAGACCGGCTATCACAGACTCCATCCCAGGCATCGGTAATATCGACATCCGTTCTTGAAAAGAAAAGCACAGAACATAAAGAAAAGCATCGGCATCGACTGACATTGATACCGGAGGCCTTATTGTTGCCGAGAGAGCCATCACTGGTCTCGTCTACAAGAGCCATCACTACTTTCGAGGCCTACTACTCCAAGGCGATCCCCACCAGTAGAGGTGCCGGGTATCGAGCCACCACAGGGACCTGTGGAAGTTCCAATTACGCCTTCTCTGCCACCACCTATAGCTGCTCTGACCTCACCAGCTATAAGGGAGGAACTGGATGGTTTTATCCGCCAGGCAGTGAAAGAAGCTCTCCGGGATCTTCGGTCATCGACACTGCTGAAACCGATGCTCGTGCCGATGCTGTCACCGATGCTGTTGCCTGTTCCAATGTCGATGCCTACTCCGATGCCGATGCCAGCTCCGGTGCCGATACCGATACTGGACCTTTCAGTTTTTCAGCCAATTCTGTCGAAGCTCGATGCCCTCATCGGAGCTCTTCCAGTGCAACCATCGGCACCTAAAACTCCGATTCCCATCAGTGTAAACGATGCCTCGGGGGATTCTCCGCCATCTGAACCCATACCAGGGCCCTCTGGACTTTCTCAGCCAAGAATCCCAATATCTACATCGATGCCTTTATTTCCTCCATCGATGCTTCCACAAAAACCACCAATGCCATTGATGCCTCTTTTTATACCTCATGCTTCTCCTCCACTGCGCCCTGCATCGGACACTTGGGATTACAGAGACACCGATACTTCTTCAGAGGACATCATGTCTGAGCCGTCCCCACCTGAAGACAGGAAAAAGTCACCCCAGAGGACTTTTTTTACCAACTTTATAAAGGAGATGGGTGATACTATTCCTTTTCAACTAGTATCAGAAGAAGATACCAGGCAGAAGATCTTAGAGGTTCTGCAGTTTGTGGACCCTCCTAAGGAGGTATTAGCAATCCCGGTGCATGAAGTCCTGGTGGACCTGCAACACAGACTGTGGGAACACCCATATTTAGTACCACCGGTGAACAAAAGAATGGATACCACCTATTTGGTGCAGCACATCCCTGGTTATCAGAGGGCCCAACTCCCACACCAATCTGTGGTGGTAGAATCCGCCCAGAAAAAGTCAAAGCAGATTCGCCCCCACTCATCAACTCTTCCTGGCAAAAAACAAAAGTTCTTAGACACTCTAGGAAGAAAAGCTTTCCAAGGTTCAATGCTGGTCTCCAGGATAGCGTCATATCAGTTGTATATGTCTCAGTATCAACGTAACCTCTGGAAACAAATGCAACAGCTTGCGGAGTCTTTACCTCAACAACACCAAGACTCAGTAAATGAGACCATACATAAGGGTCTGGAGGCAGGGAAGCATGAAGTACGTGCTGCCTATGCCAGTTTTGAGACCTCTTCAAGAGTAGCTGCAACTGGAATCAGTGCACGTCGCTGGGCCTGGCTCAAAGCTTCTGACCTCAGGTCTGAAGTTCAAGAGAAGCTAGCAGATCTGCCTTGTGTTGTGATAACCTTTTTGGAACAAGGTTTCAAGACACAGTAGCACAGTTAAAAGAACACTCTGAAACTCTGCGTCAACTGTCTGCTAGCCCACTAGATACCTCATCTGTCACACGTCGGGCAGTGAGAAAGGACACAAGGAAGCCCTACTACAGACCACGTAGGTCCTATCCACCAGCACCTCGTGGTAGAGCATCCAGACCAGTGCAGAGAACCCAGCCTAGACAACCGAGAGCTTCTAGTCCTCAGCCTCCTCCTCAGACAGGCCCAGCATCAGGGTTTTGAAAACCTGCCAGAGGACAGCAGCCACTCCACCAACCCGAGCCCAGAGTTACCAGTGGGAGGTCGGGTCTCTCTCTTTCAGTCCCATTGGTCAAACATCACAACAGATCAATAGGTGCTATCAATTATAACACAAGGTTACCATCTGGATTTTCTCACAGTACCAAAAGACTCTCCACCAAAATCTCTTTGGATACACAAAGATCATATCACTCTTCTGCAAGCAGAATTATCTACCCTTCTGAGAGCCAGGGCTGTGGAACCAGTTCCCCGACATCAGCAGGGCAGAGGATTCTACTCCCGCTATTTCCTCATTCCAAAGAAAACAGGAGAACTGCTTCCATCCTAGACCTCCGAAATCTCAACTCATTTCCACGGAAAGAGAAGTTCAGAATGGTCTCCTTAGGCACCATGCTTCCCCTTCTTCAAGCAGGAGACTGGCTCTGTTCTCTGGATCTGCAAGATGCTTACGCTCACATTCCAATATTCCCTCCTCATCACAAGTTTCTGCGTTTCCTGGTGGGTCATCAGCATTTCCAATACCGATTTCTGCCATTCAGACTTGCCTCAGCACCCCGAGTATTCACAAAGTGCCTAGCGGTAGCAGCAGCTCATTTGCACAAAGAAAATGTATATGTTTTTCCTTACCTGGACGACTGGCTCATCAGAAGCCAGTCAAAGCAGGGAGCTCTCACCTCTCTCAGACTCACAATCAATCTGCTCCACTCGTTGGGATTCCTAATCAACTACCAGAAATCCCACCTCATACCATCTCTCCTACTGCAATTCCTCGGAGCAGAGTTGAACAGCATAATATCAAGAGCCTTCCTCCCAGAGGACCGTGCAGAGACACTCTGCTCATTAGCGAACTCTCTGTGCATAAAGAAACAGGCGTCAGCACATCAGTTTCTAACTCTGCTCGGCCACATGGCCTCCACAGTTCATATCACTCCTATGGCCAGATTAGCCATGAGAATAACCCAATGGACATTAAGATCACAGTGGATACAAGCCATTCAACCACTGTCGTCTCCAGTTCAAATAACCCACCAACTACGTTCATCTCTCCTCTGGTGGCCGAACAAGAACAATTTGTGCACAGGCCTACCCTTCCAACAACCAGTTCCGCAAGTAACTTTAACTACAGATGCATCCACCTTAGGTTGGGAAGCACACATAGACAATCTCCAAACTCAAGGTACTTGAACAAAACTCGAAGCAACATTTCAAATCAATTTCCTGGGGCTTTGAGCTATATGTTATGCTCTACATGTGTTCAAGTACTGCCTTTCATACAAGACTGTTCTTACACAAACATACAACAAGGTAGCCATGTGGTACCTGAACAAATAGGGAGGTACGGGCTCCTATCTTCTTTGTCAAGAAGCCGCACAGATTTGGGACTGGGCCCTGACACATTCCATGTTTCTCCGGGTCACTTATCTGGCAGGCATTCACAACGTAGTTGCAGACCACCTCAGTTGTCAGTTCCAACCTCACGAGTGGTCCCTGGATCCTTTAGTAGCGACCAGGATATTTCAACGTTGGGGTCAACCAACAGTGGACCTCTTTGCATCCGAGCTGAATCTCAAAGTGGACAGATTCTGCTCCCTGCACAAACAGAGAAACCAGTTAGCCATGGACGCCTTTGCTCGCCCCTGGAATTCAGGTCTTCTATGTGCGTATCCCCCGATACCGCTAATAACCAAAACTCTAGTGAAGGTACAACAGGACAAGGGGTTGATGATACTCATAGCCCCGTATTGGCCTCGACAAATGTGGTTCCCCATACTTCTCGACCTCTCGATCAGAGAACCAATTCGCCTGGGTACTACTCTCACACTCATAACTCAGGATCAGGGCAGGTTGTGCCATCCCAACCTTCAATCCCTATCTCTAACAGCCTGGATTGAAAGCTTGATCCTGCAACCACTCAATCTTTCAGCTAATGTCTCTCAAGTGCTTGTAGCTTCACATAAACCTTCCACACGAAAAACCTATCATTCTAAGTGGAAAAGATTCACCACGTGGTGTGCACAGAAAAGTATTGACCCTTTTTCCTGCCCCATTGCATCTTTATTAGACTATCTCTGGCACCTTTCAGACTCTGGTCTCCAGACCTCGTCAGTAAGTGCTTTCTCAGCTTACCATCATACAGTAGGGGATGCATCGATATCAGTGCAACCTCTTGTCAGTAGGTTTATGAGAGGTTTAATTCACCTTAAACCCCTGTTATGGCCACCAGTCACAGAATGGGACCTTAATGTGGTACTAACAATACTCATGCGTTCTCCTTTTAAACCCATGGATTCCTGCGATGTCAAATTTCTTACATGGAAGGTTCTCTTCCTAGTAGCTATCACATCTGCTAGAAGGGTTAGTGAGTTACAAGCACTTGTCACATACTCACCCTATACAAGGTTCCTACATGACCGAGTGGTACTCCGTACTCACCCTAAATTCCTTCCCAAGGTAGTTACGGAATTCCACTTGAATCAGTCTATAGTCTTGCCCATATTCTTCCCAAGACCTCACTCTCACCAGGTGAGAGGGTTTTGCACACCTTGGACTGTAAACGTGCACTTGCATATTACCTAGATCACACTACAGTCGATAGGAAATCCACTCAACTCTTTGTTTCTTTTGATAAAATCAAACCAGGTAAAGCAGTGGGCAAACAAATTCTCTCCAACTGGCTTGCAGATTGTATAGAGTTCTGCTATGAAAAAGCAGGCCTTCCTCTCCAAGGGCGAGTAAAGGCGCACTCAGTAAGAGCAATGTCAACCTCAGTAGCACACTATCGTTCTGTACCAATAGCTGACATATGTAAAGCTGCAACATGGAGTTCTCTTCACACCTTTGCAGCTCATTACTGTTTGGACAAAGAACATAAGAACATGCCATACTGAGTCACACCAAGGGTCCATCAAGCCCAGCATCCTGTTTCCAACAGTGACCAATCCAGGCCATAAGAATCTGGCAAGTACCCAAAAATTAAGCCTATTTCATGTTACCGTTGCTAGTAATAGCAGTGGCTATTTTCTAAGTCAACTTAATTAATAGCAGGTAATGGATTTCTCCTCCAAGAACTTATCCAATCCTTTTTTAAACACAGTTATACTAACTGCACTAACCACATCCTCTGGCAATAAATTCCAGAGTTTAATTGTGTGTTGAGTGAAGAAGAACTTTCTCCGATTAAGATTTAAATGTGCCACATGCTAAATTCATGAAGTGCCCCCTAGTCTTTCTATTATCTGAAAGACTAAATAACTGATTCACATCTACCCGTTCTAGACCTCTCATGATTTTAAACACCTCTATCATATCCCCCCTCAGCCGTCTCTTCTCCAAGCTGAAAAGTCCTAACCTCTTTAGATTTTCCTCATAGGGGAGCTATTCCATTCCCCTTATCATTTTAGTTGCCCTTCTCTGTACCTTCTCTAGTGCATCTATATTTTTTTGAGATGTGGCAATCAGAATTGAATACAGTACTCAAGGTGCAATCTCATCCTGGATCGATACAGAGACATTGACATTCTCCATTTTATTCACCATAACCTTTCTAATAATTCCTGACAAATTCCATCAAGCCCATCATGAGCTTGTCAACTCAAAGCTCAATAAGTTGGGTGATCTGTCCTGAGAATTTCAGAGCATGGAGATCTTCATTTAATTATGTCATCAATTATTTGAACATCATTGCCAGCAAAGAAATGGACTTGTTAGTAAAATGGCTGGGGAGTGAGGACTCAAAATATATGTAGAAGTTAAAGTCAGTACACATAGATAATCCCTTAGCAGGTCTAATGAGGATATGGTAAAGAATTTGTAATGTTTGGCCGACCGTGGATGCCACGCTGCAGTCAGCCAACACTCACCTTAGGACGCTTCCAAGCTGCATCTGCTCTGTCTCCCCTTAACTGCACGCGTATGGCTGACAATTAATGGTTCTGTGGCACGACCAAATGATGTCACGTGCCAGGACTTATTTAAATGCTGCTGAAACTGCAGATTGGCACCTCAGCAATAGATCCTCCTGCATCTGCAGTGCTTGTTGTTCTTGGGTCATCGCTTTGCTCCTGCTTTATTCCAGTCCTTACCTTACTCTTGCCTTGATCCTGTCCTTGCTCTGCTCCTACCTTGCTGTCTTCCTTGCCCATCTCTTTCATCTTGTCTCTTCTTTCTCGCCTTCATCCCTTGACCCCCCTCTTTGACTGATCTCTCATCCTTGACTTTGGTTTCTGATCCTGCCTTGATTGTTGCCTGCCTTGACCTCTGCTCAGATTCTGTTGCTGCCTTAATTGCTGTCTGCTATGAACACTGTCTGGATACTGATGTCCTTCGACTGCTGTCAGCCCTGACCCTTGGACCTTCTATTGGCTGTGGACCTTCTCCTAAGTCCTGCTGGCCTCCCGACCCAAAGGATCAACCTGCAGGGAAAGAGGCTGGTATAGGTGAAACTCCTGCCTCGTCCTAGCCATTGTGTGTCTGCCTGCTGTTAGCATGAATCCAGTTCATGCCACGTGCTGGGTAGTACCAACTACGTTGTGTTGAGAAGGACGGCCTCTAAAGGACTTGCATTCTGTTACATTCTGGTGTTTTAGTGTGCCCTTGGGCCTCAGCCCGACCCCAGATGGATCCAGGACCGAACTGAGGGTTGACGGCGTGTTCCACCATGGCTGACTGTCTACCCTCTGCCAGGCTGGCAAGCTCCCATGGCCAACAACATGATGATGTTGGAAAGTGAATGGTCCTCCGACCATTCCGAGCCCTTTCGGACCTGCTGCATGGAACAGCATGGAGCAGCAGGCCTGGCCTGAGGTCGAGGGCAGACGGGCCTTGACACGAAGACATGACAGCAGACTCGATGCAACGGCATCGCAGACGAAGACACGACAGCAGGATCGATGCAACGGCATCGCGGGCGAAGACTTGACAACAGGACCGATGCAACGGCATTGCGGACGAGGACTTGACAACAGGATCGATGCATCGGCAACGGGGATGAAGACATGACAGCAAGGCTGATGCGAAGACATCACAGACCAGTGGTCGATGCGACGGCATCCCGGACCAGGGTCGATGCGACGACATCAGGAACATGACATGATACCAAGAATGATGCAACGGCATCCATGACGAGACGAGGAACTGACGAAGTCCAGATAAGACGAGAAGCTGGGCGGAAGGACATTGGCACTATCTCTCAGGGCGCCCTACTCAGCCCACCCGCGGGACTGAGTTGCGGACCAACCTGTCCCAGTGCGCGCCCTACACAGCCCGAGGAGGCTGGTAACGGACCACGCTGGGAGCAGGACAAGCGCAGGGAAGGATCCAGACGAAGCAGAACTCCAACGACAGAGCCGATGTCGTCTGAAGCTCCACCAATAGCTGGCAGGACATGACGGGTCAAGAGCACAGGACACCAGTCCACCTGTAGGCTAGTCCACGCTCGGGCACACATCATCCGAGGGACCCCCGGCCTAACAGGTACCAGAAGGCTCAAGAGCGCTGAAGACGAAGACACAGGATCAGAACATTACGGAACCTGGAACATCAGGAACAGAAGATCAAGACGAACACCAGGACACCTGGACAGGGACCTCAGGCATGAACATGACTTGGCATGACGAGACGAAGCAACAAGAACTCCATGGAGAAGACAAGAAGACCTGACGGAGCTCTGGCAGGCAGGAGCCTCCAGAGTGAAGCAACTCCAATGCATGGCCAAGACAGACTGATGGAGCAGCCCTTTATAGGGCTGAAGCAGGAAGTCCACTTCCCTACGCCACGGGGAAGGTGGAAGTCGGCGGCGGCCAAACGGCCCATCCAGTCTGCCCAGCAAGCTTTCACACTTATTTTTCTCATACTTATCTGTTACTCTGACCACTGAGGTCAGGGCCCTTATTGGTAACTTTTTGGTTCTAATTTCCTTCCATCCCCACCACTGATGTAGAGAGCAGTGCTGGAGCTGCATCAAAGTGAAGTATCAAGCCTATTGGTTAGGGGTAGTAACCGCCGCAACAAGAAAGCTACTCCCACGCTTATTTGTTTACCCAGACTATGCAATTTAGTCCTTGTTTATTGTTGTCTGAATATAAATCCTCTTTTCTTCATTCCCCCCTGCTGTTGAAGCAGTGAGCTGTGCTGTATATGTATTCAAAGTAAAGTATCAGGCTTAATTGGTTCGGGGTAGTAACCGCCGCAACAAGAAAGCTACTCCCACGCTTATTTGTGAATGCAATTCCTTTTTCCCACATTTCCTCTTGCCGTTAAAGCATAGAGCAATGTTGGAGTCGCATTAACCGTGTGTATATTTATTGAATAAGGGTATTAATCACCAGGTAGTAGCTGTCATTCCCGCAAGCCACTCCCATGCCTCTTCTCTTCATTCACATCCTCAAAACTTTATGGATCCACAGTGTTTATCCCACACGCCTTTGAAATCCTTCACAGTTTTGGTCTTCACCACTTCCTCCAGAAAGGCGTTCCAGGCATCCACCACCCTCTCCGTGAAGAAATACTTCCTGACGTTGGTTCTGAGACTTCCTCCCTGGAGCTTCAAATCGTGACCCCTGGTTCTGCTGATTTTTTTCCAAAGGAAAAGGTTTGTCGTCGACTTTGGATCATTAAAACCTTTCAAGTATCTGAAAGTCTGTATCATATCACCCCTGCTCCTCCTTTCCTCCAGGGTATATATATTTAGGTTCTTCAATCTCTCCGCATAAGTCATTCGATGAAGACATCCACCTTTTTGGTCGTCCTTCTCTGGACCGCCTCCATCCTGTCTCTGTCTCTTCGGAGATACGGTCTCCAGAACTGAGCACAATATTCCAGGTGAGGTCTCACCAAGGACCTGTACAAGGGGATAATCACTTCCCTTTTCTTACTCGATATTGCTCTCTCTATGCAGCCCAGCATTCTTCTGGCTTTAGCTATCCCCTTGTCACATTGTTTCGCCGACTTCAGATCGTTAGACACTATCACCCCAAGGTCTCTCTCCTGCTCCGTGCACATCAGCTCTTCACCCCCCATCGAATACATTTCTTTCGGATTTCCACACCCCATATGCATGACTCTGCACTTCTTGGCATTGAATCTCAGCTGCCATATCTTCGACCAGTCTTCCGGCTTTCTTAAATCCCGTCTCATTCTCTCCACTCCTTCCAGTGTGTCCAGTCTGTTGCAGATCTTAGTATCATCCGCAAATAGACAAACCTTACCTTCTATCCCATCCGCGATGTCGCTCACAAAGATATAAGAACATAAAAAATTGCCATGCTGGGTCATACCAAGGGTCCATCAAGCCCAGCATCCTGCCTCCAACAGAGGCCAAACCAGGCCACAAGAACCTGGCAATCACCAAAACAGGACCGGACCCAACACCAACCCTTGCGGCACTTCGCTCATCACCGCTCTCTCTTCCAAGTAAGTTCCATTTACCATCACACATTGTCTTCTGTCCTTCAACTACTTTGCTATCCAGGCCACCACCTTGTTACTCACTCCCAAGCTTCTCGTTTTTGTTTTTTTTAACATGTTTATTTCTTAATTTTCAAATAACAACAAGAACATCAACAGAAAACGATACATGTGTGTAGATCATACAGATGCACCCCAGGTGAGGAAATACTGGAAGCATTGAAATAACAAACTATGTATCAGACAAGCCACAAAAACATAGGTATATGGATAATTATGGCTTGATTAATTAATCCGTCCCCCATACCATCCTCCTTCCTCCCCCCATCCCCTTTCCTTCCCTGCCCCAAATTCACAGTTCAGAGTGGTTGCTGGCAGTATTTATATCCTGGTCTTTATCCCATGGAAGCATAGAGTCTTTGCTCTGATCCTATGTGTGCATATTAGGCACTGGCAGTTCGGAGCCCTGTGGCTCATAAGGCTGTGATATGGCGTATCTGTGACATCTAGGTCCATAAAGAGGTCGGTTCCCAATGATAGTGAGGTATTGAGGTATTAACCCCCAACTTTTGCACTGTATAGGGTCCAGTCGCAGTGCCCTGTCCAGCACTGTGAGATTGAATAGATCTCGGAGCTATGTTATGTCCAGAATTTTACGTCTGCCCCAAGAATTGAGAGATAATAATATGGATTCCAGATATCTAGGAACAGAACATATCTCTTGGCGGAAGGCGAAGTCTTTGCCGATAGCTGTTCATATATGGCTAATCTATGCAGTTTCAGTTTCCATTGCGTTAGCTTCGGAGGTACACGGACCAGCCACTGTGCTAGAGTTGTTTGTTTGGCTAACAAAAGAGCCTTACATAGAAAGCTGCGTTGTGCCTGATGATGAATTCCCGGTACGGATTCCCGAATTAAGTGTAGTAGACATAAGTTCGTTTCCATAGGCAAGTCCAGTGCAAGAAGGCGACCAAGATAGTCCAGTATTTAACCCAAAACTTTTGAAAGGCATCGCAGTCCCAGAAGTTGTGGCGAAAAGTTGCAACATCAACCGAACATTTCAAACATGACGCGAAACCTGTTAACTTCCATTTATAGGCTATATTAGGAGTGATGTAGATTCGTTTTATTCACAAGTCTCCTGTGCAGGACCGTATCAAAAGCTTTGCTGAAATCCAAGTAGATGACATCGAGCGCTTTTCCTCGATCTAATTCCCTAGTCACCCACTCAAAAAAGTCTATCAGATTCATCTGACAGGACCTTCCCTTGGTGAAACCATGCTGCCTCTGGTCCAGCAATTCTGCTGCTTGTAGATAGTTCACTATTCTTTCCTTTAGCAGCAACTCCAATATTTTTCCCACCACCAAGGTGAGGCTAACCGGCCTGCAGTTTCCAGCCTCCTCCCTGCTCCCACTCTTGTGAAGAGGGACCACCACCACTCTTCTCCAATCACTCGCCACCCCTCCCGTTTCCAGGGATCTATTGAACAGGTCACGCAGCGGAACCGCCAGCACATCGCTGAGCTCCCTCAGTATCCTGAGATGAACCTCATGAGGCTCCATGGCTTTGTCCACTTTCAGTTTTCCTAGCTTTTCCCATAACTTCTCTTCTGTAAACGGAGTTTCATTCATTCCACTCCCCTCCAGTTTCTTGTTAACTAGCGACGGTCCTTTTCCGGAGTCTTCTTTAGTGAACACCAAACTGAAGTAATTTGTTTAATATTTCTGCCATTTCTTCATCTGTCTCCACCCATTGGTCCTTTTCACCTTTCAATTTCACTATACCACTTTTTTCCTTTCACTGATGTATCTGAAAAATGTTTTGTCACCTTGCTTTACCTCTTTGGCAATCCTTTATTCCACTTGACTTTTCGCTTTCTTGATTACTTTCTTCGTCTCCCTCAGTTTTACCAGATATTCTTCCTTGTGATCCTCCCTGTGGGATCTTTTATATTTCTTAAACGCTGTTCTTTTATCTTTTATTTTATCAGCCACCTCTTTTGTGAACCAGATAAGTTTCATTTTTTTCTTGCTTTTCTTTACTTTTCTGACATATATATTAGTCGCTTCAGTAAATGCTCCTTTTAGCTTGGCCCAATATTGTTCCACATCTTTTGATTTCTCCCATCCTTCTAGTTCTTCCTCCAGGTACTTCCCCATTTCAACAAAGTCCGTGTTTTTGAAATACAAAACCCTGGTCTTTGTGCTTCTTCTCCGTATCGTGTTAGTGATATGAAACCATACTGTTTGATTATCACTGGTGCTGAGGTGGGCACCCACCCAGACATTAGAGACATTATCTCGATTAGTGAGCACTAAATCGAGTATAGCTCCCTCCCTCGTAGGTTCCATTACCATTTGTTTGAACAGAGTCCCTTGCAGGGCATCCACTATCTCTCTACTTCTGTTAGATTCCGCAGAAGGGATTCTCCAGTTTACATCTGGTAGATTAAAGTCTCCAACAATCACCACTTCTCCCTTCTTACTCATCTTTTGGATGTCTTCAACCAGATCTCTGTCTAGTACTTCCATTTGATTTGGAGGCCTATAAACCACGCCAATAAAAATGGATGCCCCATCATCTTTTTTTAGGACGGCCCATAAAGCTTCTTCTTTGCCCCATCTTCCCTGCAGCTCAGATGCTTGGATATTGTTTTTTGACATAAAGAGCCACTCCTCCCCCTTTTCTGTCTTCTCTGACCTTCCTTAATAAGTTATATCCCAGTATGGTAGTATCCCAATCATGTCAACCCGTGAACCACGTCTCCGTGACAGCAACAATGTTCAAGTTCGCCTCCACCATTAGGGCTTGCAGGTCTGGGATTTTATTGCCCAAACTACGAGCATTTGTGCACATAAATTTCCAGCTATTCTGATACAGGTTAATGCTTTTCTTGGACTCTCTATATGACTTTAGCTGATCTTTGTTATCCGCTTTGCCCTTTTTTATTGCATTTGTATTTGTATTTGGGGGGTGACAATCTAATGTGCTACTGTCACTGACTATTTGAATAGCATTTCTGCTGGCCGATGATCCTGGGAGGCTTTTAACTGTAATGTTTCCCTCGCTGAGAGTTCCCAGATTAGTGCCTCTGATGACAAAGTCACCCAGCATAATGAGCTTTTTCTTTTTGGTTACTGATTGTATTATGGAGTTTCTGTATGCATTGGGTTTCTTCTTTCTTTTCAGATAACACTTCAATCTCTTTCTCAAGAACGTTTTCGGTATTTAATACAGAGAAGGCGTTTTGTACTTGTGTCACTTGATTCAGCATGTGTCTCCGCATCACAGGTCTAATTCTACCACTAACTTTGGAGGTATATTCAGTAATACAGCTGCACTTTGGCTTGTCGAGACCTAGCTGGCTAAATTGTCCAGCTAACTTTGAATATCGAGTTAGCCAGTTAACTTAACTGAATAACTCAACTCCATCCAGTTATACCCTCGGAACGCCCTTAACTTATCCAGCTAAATTCTAGCTCCCTAACTTAATATCTGGCTAGAAATTAGCCAGATAGGTGCCCAAATATTCATTTAGCTGGCTGAGTTACCCAGCTAAATGTTTTTGAATATGAATTTCATACTTTTTTCAGCATTATTACAGCTGTTGGATTCAACCATTAGACATGTTTGTTGTGATTATGCAATTTTCGACACTTTCTTGCTGGGATATATGTATAGATAGAACTAACTTATTTATTTTCCCCTTTTTTCTATCATCATTCTAGGTGGTTTGCAAATTTTACATACATAAACTTACCTAGAACCTGCCTAAAAGGCAAGATCAGCCAACCCAAAGTAGGGGTTCTAGATCTGAAGTTTGGAAGATCCATGGATGGGAGTAGGAAAAAGACTTTGAAAGGATTGTTGTCTACTGACACCTACTGACCAAAAGCAGGAGCTAATGCTAAGGCCTCTTCTGAAATAGGACCAACTCAAGAACTCCCATTCACATCCCCAGCCTAGGGTTGCTAGCTCATGCAGTCCAACCCAAAGAGGTAGAGTTAAACTTGATTTCATCTCTTTGTATGCCTGGGAATGTACATCTGATTTATCTAAGAAGAGCAGGGCTTTTATATTTCCATTCATGCAATGAGGGAAAACCAGGACTGGATTGGCCTCTTTGGTGTTGACCTGGGTGGGAATAGAGGTATGCTCAAAGAAACATGACACCAGAAACATAGCGTGCAGGAAGAATACACACTGCCATTCATTGTTCCAGCCCTGCGTTCCTGAGGTTTGCTCTCTCCTCCCACTACTTGACCATGCTGATGCTCCTTCCTCTCCCCTACCCCTTGGCTGGCCAACCAACAAGAGGAATGATGACATTCATCTCCACTCTTGCATAATAGTCCCCTGCATCTATGTGTGAAGTTTCTGGCTGCAGTGCAGCCCTCCTGCCTGCAGGAGCCCTCAGTGGGCTGCAGTCTGAGCTGCACAGGCTTGCCCTTAAGGCTCATAAGTCAGCACTATCACACCTTAAAAGCCTTGCCTTATTCCTTACACCTTTCCCTTGGCTAAGGTCATTGTTGTTCCTAGCACTTGTATTCCTAGCTCTCTCTTCCTAGTATTTGTTCTGTGCTCCTTGCCTTTTGGCCCAGGTTTCTGGCCCTTTGGTATTTGTTTTATCTTTGCTTTGTATTGTATGTGTCTGTTTGTTCTGTGGTTGGTCCTTTCTTAGCAGCCTACTGTTTCTGTGTTTGTTCTTTGTCCAATTTTTTTCCTGTCCTGTCTCAATGTGGTGCACTCTCTGTTTTGTGTTCTGTTTGTGGACACCATATTGTTCCTGTTCTTTGCACCTAGCTCCGCCCAGTAGGTTCCTTTAGAATCCCTGCCCTTGCAGTGCACCACCAGCTTAAGTCTTGCTGGCCACCAGAGCCTGCAGGTTCAAACTAAGGAGGAGGTGGCTGGTACAGGCAGAAGACCCAGCAGCACCCCCTGTTTCTGCTTTAGCCAGCCCTATCTCTAAGTCCCGTGGTGCTCCTGTCCTGCGGGTTAACTTTAACCAGCCAGCATGGCTCTGCAGGCACTGCACGAGTTAATTCAAACATCTGGGGCCAGCACTATTGCTGCTAATCTTGTGAGAACAATTGCAGAACTGCTGGCCTGCGAGTTTTGAACATACTCATAGTGCCTGCAGATATACAACAGAATGCTGAGCAGCTGTGGGACGGATCTCCAGTGCCAGCTTTAAGAGGGGAAACCAACGCAGCTGCCCGGGGCCTGTCCGGGATGGTACAGAATGGAGCACACCCACAACCTGAGAATATCTTCAGGTCGAGCACACAGCCAAATAAGATGAAGTGAAGACTCAAAAACAAGCTGGGGGGGGGGGGAGTAGAAAGTATCAGGGAAGGCAGGAAAAGATCTGGGAAGGAGTGGGGGGGGGGGGAGCGGGCCAGGGCAGAGGAGAGGATCCAGGAAGTAGCAGATAAGGGAAGAAGAGGAAAGAATAAGGAGCTGGGGTGGGGGGCAAAGGTGAGTAAGAGAGACAGAAGCAAGTAGCAGGCCATGGGGACAGGGAAGAACATGCGATGAGAGCTCCCACCCACGTTTCTGTTGTGGGTTCCATTACGTCTGCTCAGTTAAGCAGCTGAAGGAGCGATGGGGGCAGATGCTGAGGAAGGGGAGAGGAGAAGGGGAAGAATGCTGTGGTTCAGTCTGAGGGTCATGGTGAGAAGGGGGAAATGCTGGAGTCAATCTAGGAAAAGGAGGAGAGGGGTCCATCCTAGGAAGGAAGGAAGGAAGAGTACAGGAAAGCAGTGGAGTCTCCTGGGGTGGGGGCTGGAAAAGGGGAGAATACTGGGGTCCATCCCGGAGCTGGGATCACCTACACACACACACATCCCACCCAAAACACTTATCCACAAAAGTTTCAGAGGGAGCAGACCTAAAGAATTTCCAGTTCAATTTCTGTCAGCATGTTTCTATTTCTAGTCTGTGGTCACTTATTCTGTATTTGGTGAGGGTTTGTCTGTGTTCTTTGTGCATGACCAAAGAGAGAGTTTCTGTTAGTGTGTAATAGTGATCTTTCATAGTCCTGCTTATCTTGTTTTCCTAATAGGAGGTTTAGTGGTATTTCAGGGCTTGTAGTAATATTTGCAGTGTTGTAAGATTATTGCTGGGCGTGTCCTGGGTGTTAGTATTATTATGGTATGGCAGGTTTGCTATAAAGGTTCTGAGTATGTTTTTAGCAGGGTTTTGAGTGCATCACAGTATGCTTAATAATTGAGGGGATTTACTGTTAATGAGATCTAGAATCTAATTATATTAAATTAATAAAAAATCACACTCATAATTCAATAGAATCAAGCTTCCTATAATTTAATAGATGGGGGAAAAGGCATGCTCATTGACGCCAATGGCCTTTATCAGTGGAGGTATAAGGGACACTTGTCTTACAATTTAGTCATTACTTGCCAAAAATCACTACTTTAATGGCTTTTCTGGTGTTCATATATTTCTACTAATGTTGCATAAAATTTGTAACATTCAAAAATTACTTATTCAAAATAATTTATGGTAATTTTGATAACAGGACTTATCTTATTCAACCAGAGAGTGTCTATATCCCAAAACTTTATACTAGTTTCCAAAACAGTCAGTGAATTCCCCCTAACTTCACTCTGACCTAGGCATACACTCCTTTTTCAACTCCTATTGCTTAACAAGGTCGAGATTAGTAATTAGGTAGGGGTTATGAGTCACATCCATGCAGCTCTAAGGGTCACATTTTTGCGACCAAAGTCACACTTGTATCTGCTTATAGATTATAAATAGTGTTTTTACATTAAGAAATTTGGGCTCCCCCGCTTGTGGTGTCACGTGTTGTGCAGGGTGAAGGTGCACTCTTTCACTTGACCATAGTTGCCAAATTGCTTGACTATGGATCTGGATGGCACTATGGCGCTTCAGACTTAGCTGCTCCTGCTGCCCGCTCCTAACACATGGTTTGGTTCCGGGAAGGTCTTCCACTAGGTCCAGAGTGAAATGGATCAGCTACAAAGGGAGAATAAAGAGTTATACAGATACAACTGAGGAAGTAAACTTTGATTAAATTAACAGAAATTACCCCAAATTGATTGTGCACGGTGAAACCCGTTGAGAAGATATCAGTCAAAGAAAACGGTAAAAGTTAAATCTTTTCTATTTATTTCAAGAAAGGACAAGGAAAGTTGACTTGTACATTTTTTTTTAATATATGAAAAAAAAAAAAAAGAAAAAGGACTGGAGCACATTCTTCTCAACATTGAAAATTTCAAGGCACCTACAAGAAGGAGGCCAAAGGGCGTCGGCAATGCACTTTGGTTTGTCTGAAAACCCTTATTTTGGTGGAAAGGTTGGAAATGAAGTTGATACAGAGGAGGCACATGCTCACTTGTCATTGATATATATATACACACACACACACACACACACACACACACCTTCCACATCAATGCCAACATGCCACCGAAGAGCCATGGGCCCCTACTCTAGAATCTGAGCACAGCAGGCCCCATGTCTCATGGACGTATGTTTATTTGTTCCCCCCCCCCTTCCCTTGATAAAATTATATTATACAGTCCCAGGAGTTTCACTTTTTCAAGAAAGAACTGCCCCATCTCCCCTTTGAAAGAGGAAGGCATAAGTCTGCTAGCACATGGACAGCAGCCACCTGCCGTGGCAAAACAACAACCAATTTGTTGTTTTATGGCTGCCATCACAGCCAGTTGATCTTCCCAACCCTAGTCTGGAAAATAAAAATGACTGGATGCATGTACAGAACAGGGTCATGGAGCCCCCCCAGACCTAGTGAGAGGCATGGTTCTAGCGTGGCACCTGGGCTTTACAGAGATAGATGTGGCAATTCACGGCAAACCTAATTCATTACACTAGCGTGTACTAGAAGGAAACATGACCACAGAGCAGCAAATCCACAGAACACAAGAGTTTATGGTATTAGGGATCTGCCCATTCTTTTCATTTGTACTAGAGAGACCACCCGGACCAAGGCAATTTTTTTTTTTAAATTTCCCAAATACTTGATAAGCATTAAACCATTCCTTTGTGGCCTGTAAACCTATTGTTTGAGCTCACAGGGAATGCTTTGATGGAAGGGCAAGCCAGAGTGTAGAACAAGTAATCCCATTTTCTCTGCCATCTCATCACCTCTGTCCTTGGATGAGGTATTTGCCGGCGGTTGTTCTGTATGGTTGTGTCATTGTTTGCCTCAAAACAGCTTGTGAAGTGGCATGGGGGGAATGAAGATAGGGAAATAGCAGCACATTATCCTGTGGTTAGTAAAGAAGCTTCTTACCCCATAAGGCCCTGCTGAAGACACTAGATATTGATTGTCAGAGAGTACCCGCTACAGCAGGTAGAGATTTTTTGACTATCCTAAAAATCACAGGCATAAAAAACCTACATTTTACAGCTGACGGAGAGCCTTGCCTAGGATGAGCCCTGTGTGCTGCACAGCAGCACTGCATATATATCTGGCCATGAGAGCCTTAGGACCTTTGAAAGGTTCAGGATTCATTCTTTATCAACTTAGCAAAAACATCAGCTTCACTTCTTTTCCCTTTTTGATTTGCATCTTTAACACCCTTTTTATCCTGTGGGGGTTTTTTTCCTTTCTAAATTTCTCTCCTTAAATGACAGAAACTTTGTAAGTTGAACTGTAAATTGCTTGTTAATGTAAACTCCACAGGCACATGCAGAGGAGAAAACGCATCAGAATGCTGGAACAGATGGGAAGAAATATTTCTTTATACTGAAAAAGTGGGAGCTACCTGATCTCATCTGTCTGCAGAGGCGGGGCCAACCAAACCAGTAACAATAATCACGTGTATGAGATGGTACAGAGGCTGATGGTAAATGTTAGGGAGGTGGATTATGTAGGGTAGGGGTCCACAAACCTTTTAAGGGAAGGGCTGCATGAGGCATTTAAAATCACCAACAGGGCCAGGGGTTGGGGGAAGGTCCTCCTTGGAGGTTCGATAGCAGGAGATAGGGGAAGGGACAAGGCGGGGTATGGCAGATAGGGTGTCAGTAAAATGTTTTTAGGGAGTTGGCAACCCTGCCACATCACTGGGAATCCTACCACCTGCCTCCCCACTTCCTTAACATCTGCATCTACCACCCTGGGGGAGTGGGACTCCATGAATGGCATACTCTTTCCCATTCACACATACCCCATACACCTTTCCTCCACCCTTTCTGCCTCTTTTCCTTTCCCTCACATTCCCCTTCGTTGCATCCCTTCCTCTCCCATCCCTTCCTCACATTCACGGTTCCTTTCCTTTCACCCCTTTCCTCCCCTTCCTTCCCCATTTCCCTTCCCTCACCTGTATCCCTCATCCTTTCACTTCCCCCATTTTTCACTCACATGGTATTCCCTTCCTCTTACTCCCTCCTCTCTTACAACAGATGTCTTCCTCTTCTGCCATTGGGGCATGGGAACGCAGCCATCATTTCTATATTCGCTGCACCTGCTGCAGCAGGGGAGTCTCGTCTGCCGGTGGGGGTTGGGAACCCCACTGGCATGTCTATATTTGCAGTGCTGGCCACAGCAGCGATACTGTTTTGCTGGTGGGCGTTAGGAACCCCATTCGAACTTTTGCTCACTCTGATGCAGGCAACTTGCATGTGTGGGGGAATCGCGGGTTAGACCTCCTCTGCTGCTGATCTTGTGACTTGCACAATTTACAGCAAGAGGACGTTCTGCTGGCAATTTTTGTATTTGCTGAGGGCAGCAGCTGAACGTATTCCCTCAGTTCTTCCAGTGGGCCACATTAAAACTCTTCCCTCTCTTGCCACCAGGGGCTGGATAAAATTAGGCCACAGGCCGGAGGTGGCCCATGGACCATAGTTTGGGGACCTGGTATAGGGTGTATGGTGAGACAGGATAGGCAAGAACAAGTAAGCAGAGTGGGCAAGCCAAGAAGTCCTTATCTGAGAACAGCTGCTATGTTACATGTGTGTTGCCTGCAGGCATTCCAGCCAGCTACTGCTTGGCCCTAGCCTCTCTATACTGCTTCCATGCCGACCTTTAGTAGCCTCTAGAAATAAAAGACACAATCAGACAAGAAGTCTGCTTTAATGATCTTCCTCTGTGCACTGCACACTCAGTTCTGTTCCCAACACAAAGCCCCAGATTGCCACCAAAATCTGAACTCTTTTTTTCTCTATATGAATATTTGTCGACATTGTCTTATGTATTACCTACCCCACCCTGAGTTGTTTGACAGCTCTGCTGAACCCTGATCTCAAATGCTTGAATGTGACAGCCAAACTAGTGACCTCTCTTTTGGTTTTCATGTGTTGTGCACCCTTAGCTAGGATATCAGCTAAGGTGGTGCACCCTTTAATATATTTTTTCACAATCAAAATATGTTTGCAGGGCAGACCTGGTGGCTTAGTAGTATTGTATATTGCCATGTGGAAGACCTGGGTTGATACCTGGTGGGAATGCTGAGGCAACCTTCATAGCCCTGAAAGGGAAGGAATCTCAGTTTTCATTTAGTGATGACATCTACTAGCCAAATTGAGGGCGCATGGTTGCAAGTTCCAGAAGGAGTCCTGGTGGATGGCCCCTTAGCTGAGTTGCAGTGACTGGGCCATCTGAGTTGGGAAGGGGATATAAAACTGCATGTGGTTGTGAGTTGAAGGCTCATGACATTGTAATTCAAAGGACGCTAGTTCTGATTCAGGCTCAAACTGCTGGGCCAGAAAAATAAAAATAAATATAATCTGATTGCCCAGCTGATTGGCAGCTCTCTACATTGGGTATATACTTAAAATCTAGCACTAGGTTTCCCCTAAATCAATCCTAGACAGACTTGATGGGCCATTTTGGCTTTTATCTGTTGTCATTTACTCTGCTGCTGCTAAATAAGACAGGAATCAAGAAGACAATCTGCTGTCTTCCTCTTCCTGCCCCAAACCAAAGTTACAAAACGTACCTGAAGCAAAGCTTTGCATTTTACAATGAACAGCTCTTCAAAAGGGTGATCTCTAGCAGCAGACAGAGATTATTCCCTAGGTCTTTACTTTAGCTTGCTTCCATCTTAAATGGAAGCAAGCTTAAATGGAAGCAAGCATGTGTCTTTTTAGCGAGGATGCAAAGATTTAAATATTACCTGTACTTGGGTTGGCTTATTTTACAGTCAGGCCACCCCAGCAGCTTGAAAAGAAGTGGCACTGCTGCAAGTTATACCTTGTGTCTGGCTGCATCAGGACAGAGATATAACTATTGCCTTCTTATAGGCAGTCTGTCTGCAGTTCATTTATCTGACCTTCCCTTAACTAGTTTGAAGCCCCCTTACAAATCAGAGCTCTTATATATCTCAGAAAATATATCAGTCTGTGTAAAATGTGCACGCATGTGGCTGGCAGTGAGTAGATTACTGATGCTGTAAGTGTACGAGATCTGTACCTAAAGGAAAAACTCCTGAAACCGCCCGTGGGAGTAAGATCTTCATCCCTTTAACTCTAGCCCCAGGAGTGTGCTGAGCAGACCATGGCTTGCCTACACACTTTCTTGCTTCAGTGGAAAATCTTCATAGAAACACCAGAGGTCCTTAAACATGTTTTGAGAGGAATTACATTCCATAATTCAGGATATATAGAGAAATTCAGGCCCCCATGATTGTTTGTTTTTGGTTCTCATCACACAGGAAGATTTTGGCTGCTCCGCGTCTCCAGGAGATTTTTTAATGGTACGAGCCCAACTAATCCCTTACCTTCCCCCTTTTAATTCAAGGTGTTAGGACAGAAGACCTGATGCCCAAATGGTACTTAAGTACCCCAGTTCACAGAAATCAGTTGTTCTAGCTTGAAAAGAGTGTTTGTTTTCATTTTTGTTGCTCAATTTAAAATGCTTCCAGAACTTTCTCCTTTCCCAATTTATGAAAAAGAAGAAGCAGAAGACAGTGGATTTTTTTTTTTTAGTGGTGTTAATTTCTTCTCCAGGCCTCATTCTTGTGTTTTGCGGACATGACTGGTATTGTGTCAGGGAAGCAGCAAGAACAAGTACCTGCTGCTTCTCTCTGCACCAGGGTTGAATGCTAAGTTGATGCTCAGATGGCTCTGCTTAGAACCTGGAGTGGTGACAGGAAACTCCAGTCCTCAAGTGCTGCAGACAGTTCTGGGTGGTCTTTTCTTTCACCTGATTCTGGGATCAAATACAAGCAAATATATATCTTACGAACATTCATGTATAAATCCAGAAAGGCCGGGACCTGTATGTGGCATTCGAGGACCGGAGCTCATTATCCTTATCCGAGGATATGCACCATACATGAAAAGTGATAAGGGTTTTCAGCACAGGATAACGAGAAACCAAAAAAAGTCTCTTTTTTTCTTTTCTATATATTTTTATCAGCTACAGTATAATAACAAAATTTTTCTGGTACTGTATCTCTTGCTGACGGATGCGATTCCTTGGCACACTTGCTAAGGAAAAATGGCAATAATAAAGGACCAAATTAAAATGATTTCTGAAGTACAGTAGATGAACAGTCATTTGTGGGGCTTTGTGTTTTTTGCTCACGAGTTTTCTTCTTAACTTAAAAAAAAAAAAAAAAATTCCCACACTCAAATTGTTTGTCAATAACAGGAGGAGGGGAAGTTTTTTGTACCTTTCAAATTTTTCCTATTATCGTCTCCCTGAACAAAATCTGAGATTTCAACAAATGATATGCAGATAACTCTCTCAGGTCCAGGAAAAAACCTTCTTTTGTCCTAATTATCCTATTATCATCCTCATCGTTTAATCTGGCATATTAAATATAAATGAAGTCTTTGATCACTGTATTTTTTTCTCCCCTGTTTTTTTTTTTTTTTTTTAAATCTACGTTTTCAACCCTTTTTTCCTACAAAATATTTTCTCAAGATGTTTCTGCTTGAAAAGAAGTTTGATTTTTTTTGTTTTTTTTAAACATTTTTTCTCATCAGTACAGTGATGAAACTGAAGATTGCATGGCAGGATGCCGGTAGAAAGGGATAGCGGGGAGAGGGTTCATCTCCATCATGTATAGGAATAATCCACATCTGGAATACCAGCGTCTCTGTAGCCACGGTTGGTACCATAACCAATAGTATGGGTACTCTTATACAGGCTTGTTCCATTAGAAGGAAATATTGTGTGGATGACATATTCTTCTTTCGCTCTATGGGGGTTGATGGGCAGCATCTGCAGTCCAGGTCCCCTGATTTCCAAGATAGAGTTGTCCTTCTTGGTGCCCGATTCCATGTAATCATCCTTCTTCCTGCTCCCCCGACTGTAAGCCCTCTCATGCGTCAGTAGCTGCCCTGTCCGGTGTATATACCAGCATATTGAGGCCAGGACAAGGAATAAAAAAACCAATGACACTGCCCCTCCTATGATTCCAGCCAGTGGCAAGCCCGCCATTGGGTCCACATTCTGCTCCCTGTTCAGTGTGGTGGTTGGACTGTACAAGTCTGCTGTTTCCGCCTTTGCGCAGACAGGACTTTCATCTGCCATATAAGTGTTACCTGTGTCCATGGTAACCATGCAGATAATGTAAGTGGATCTGGGCTCCAGGGCTGTTAGAAGATACTCTGTTTTATCCCCTTGGACAAGGGTCTCTGTGATAGATCCCACTGCGGGACTGTGGCCCAGCCTGAGCCAGCTAAGTCTGAAGGATGCAGCAGGCAGTGTTGCTTTCCAGGTGATTCGTATACTGTCTGCTGTCAAGGGTTTGACACTTATGACTAAAGCTTTTGTCCCAGCAACTGTGGCCATGGGATAGTCAATATCAGGCAGCCTGATACCAGGTCTCTTGGACTTGAGTGTGAAGAGAGAGCCCTGAGGAGTGGTCACTGTGTGGTAACTGGTGGTGGTCTTGGTCATGATCACATTGCTTTGAAGACCCGTGTCAAAGCACTCATCCATCTCATTAGTGATATCCTTAATGGCCATCCCTCTAACTTTCTCTGGTCCCTGGCACATCAAGCCACGCACATTGACAACAGAAGCTCTGGCTTTCACCCAATCCCGTAACCACATGAGATTGCATCCACAGTACCAAGGGTTGTTTCGCAGCAGAAGCTGAGAGAGGCTCTCCAAGTCATCAAAAAGCCCCCTTGGCAAGGTGGTCAAGTTGTTGTTGGATAGGTCCAGTCTCTGGAGCTGCCTCATTTTGGACAGTGTGTTGTAAGGGATATGACTGATGGCATTATCTTGCAAGTAAAGCTTCTGCAGGTGGAAGCTGGGCAGATTAAGTGGCGGAGCAGCTAAGGAGTTGCGAACCAGGGAGAGTTCAGTGAGATTCTGAAGCCTGCTGAAGGTATCATCTGCTATCCTTTGGTTGGCTAGCAAGTTGCCATCCAGAACCAGGCGCCGTAAGCTGTTCAGCCCCTTGAAGGCATGCAGCGGGATAGTGGAGATACGGTTATCATCCAGTCTCAGCTCTTCCAAGGTTCTGGGAAGCCCATTGGGGATACTGCTCAGGTGGTTCCTGGACAGGAAGAGCAGTTTCAACTGCTTGCTGTCCGCAAAGGCATCATCCTCAATGCTGACAGTGGACACAGAGTTGTCATCCAGGTGAAGCTTTTCCAGCAGAGGTATCTTGCCCAGGGCATCTCTAGCAATAGTCCTGACATTATTGTCCTGTAGGTGAAGCTCCCGGAGAGAATGAGGCAAGTTGACTGGGAATTCATCCAGGTCATTCTCATATAAATAGATGACCTGGACATTGACCTTGCTCTTCAGATCCATGGGGATGCCAATGTTATTGATCTGATTGTTCTGCAAGTATAGCGTTGTGGCATCATCGGGGATATTACCAGGAATGGAAGTCAGGCCCCGGTCATTACAGTAAATGAAGCCATTGTCACAGCGGCATATGTTGGGACAGGTGGTGCTGTCAATGACTTCTGTAAGAAAGGCGATCAATCCATAGCAAAGGAAAAGCCAGTCCCGGAGGTCCATGGTGGCTGTTGTTATGACAACAGTGGCCGCTGTCATGGTGGTGGTAGTTGTGGTTGTTGTGGTCATTGTGGCTACCGCCATGGTGTAGTCCAAAGAGTACAAGATCCCTTGGTTTGTTATTTTCAAAACCTGCAGTCAAGATAAGAATCAATGAAAAGTAAGTTAGAATTGTGCTCTTTCACAGTATATAATATCTGCAGCTGTACATAGCTTATACACATATGCACATCCAAACTGAATTTTAGAGTGCCTTACAGTCTTACTGCTTCATACATATATGCATCTGTAGGATGCATTTCCATGATACTTTTCCTTGCTTGCAGATTACCAGAAGATGGGAGCATAGGAGAGGAAACAACTTGTGATTACTGAATTATACTTGTATAGAACGGAGGCACAAGGAGTTCAAGCGATTTGTCCAAAGTAATATGGGAGTCAGTGATAGAGTCTAGTTTAGAGATTGTCAGCATAACCATCCAGACTTCAACACTTTAAGGTCTGGAAGGTAGCATATTTCCCCTCTTGTTCACATAGAGGCAGATTTTAAAAGCCCTACGCGCGCTGAGCCTATTTTGCATAGGCCCAGCGACGCGCGCAAGCCCCGGGATGCAAGCATGTCCCAGGGCTTGAAAAAAGGGGTGGGAAATGGGCGGTCTGGGACGGGACATGGGCGTGGCCAGAGGCCTCCGTAGGGCCTCTTGGCCAGGGGATTGCTCGCCGGCACTCGGCCAGCGCACGCAACCTACGCCTGCCCAGAGGCAGGCGCAACTTGTATAACAAAGGTTGGGGAGGATTCAGGTAGGGCTGGGGGGTGGGTTAGGGAGGGGAAGGGAGGGGAAGGTGGGGGTGGGGGCAGAAAGAAAGTTCCCTCCGAGGCCACTCCGATTTCAGAGCAGCCTCAGAGGGAACAGGGAAAGCCATCGGGGTTCCCCTAGAGCCTGGCGCGTGCAAGGTGCACAAGTGTGCACCCCCTTGCGCGCGCCGACCCCGGATTTTATAACATGTGCGTGGCTGCAATTCAATGTAACTGCTAGATCAGAACTAAATTATACTAGAACAAGGGTCCTACAGTCTTCTGAAGAGCTAACTTTAAGAAAATGAATGAGATCCACATTATAGTAATAAAAAGGAACAAGTCTTTGTGTTAGGATGGTTAGCAAGAGTGAACCACAAGAGACCACTATAGTTCGCCAAGGAAATAGAAGAAAAATAAGAGCAAAAAGAATAGCATTTAGAAAATATAAATAAACATAAAAAAGGAAGACAGACAAAATTATCAGGAGAAACTAATCTCAGTTGTGCTTATTTGATCTTTGTGTTGTCTACTATGTTACTATGTAAACAATGCCCATCCATGACCCATGACCACCAAAGAAATCAATCCTGCCCTAAAAAACAAAAAAACATGGTTCTCACTAGAGCTGAAGAACCTCAAACAAGAGCTAAGACACAAGGAACAGAGATGGCGCAAGGACCCCTCACTGACTTCACTGTCAACCTACAAAGCCACCATGCACTCGTACAGGAACATCATTCTCTGCACTAAGAGAGACTTCTACGCTAGCAAAATCACAACTTCCTCTACGACGCAAAGGCCCTGTTCTCATATGTCTCAGCACTTACAAAACCCTCCCCTCCCTCCATCCCAGATGACAAAGCTCAACCCAAGTCTAACAAACTGGCAACTTTCTTCGAGAGAAAAATCTCCAATCTCCTAGCTCCGCTCATACTCTCGAATACCCAACCTCCCTCCCCCTACACACACCCCAATAGCCTAAACGCAAACTTCGATACCTTTGAACTCACATCATCCCTAGAAATTAAATCTATCCTCAAGAAAATGAAACCCTCCTCACACCCCTCAGACCACATCCCTACTAAACTTCTACTCACCATCCCAAGCACTATCTCCAAACCTCTAGCGGAAATCATAAACTGCTCCCTAGCACAAGGATCAGTACCTGACCCTCTGAAACTCGCCTCACTTAAACCACTTCTAATGAAACCCAACCTGGATCCAGTAGACCCAGCGAACTTCCACCCCATCGCTAACCTTCCTTTTATCGCCAAACTAATGGAGAAACTGGTCAACTCCCAACTCCCTGACTATCTAGATAATCAGAAGATTCTCTACCCAGCTCAATTCGGATTCCGGAAATCCTTAAACAAAGAATCCCTCCTAATCTCACTCACAGACAATATCCTCATGGGCTTAGACAAAGGTCAATCATACCTACTAGTACTACTGGATATTTCGACTGCGTTTGATATGGTAAATCATTCCATTCTCATTAACCGCCTTGCTGACATTGGCATCTTGGGTACAGTCCTCAACTGGTTCAAGTCCTTCCTCAGCAATAGAAACTACAAGGTCAAAATAAGTAACAAAGAATCCCATCCCTTTAGTTCTTCACATGGAGTACCTCAAGGATTGTCCCTCTCCCCCACCCTCTTTAACATATATCTGCTACCCCTCTGCTAGCTCCTCGCAAATCTGAAATTAACACACTTCATTTACGCCGACGATGTTCAGATATTGATCCCCATAATAGAATCCATCCCAAAAACCCTCAAATTCTGGAACAGCTGCCTTCACTCCATCAACCTGCTCCTCTCTAGCCTCAACCTAGTCCTAAACACCAACAAAACCGAACTCCTTCTCATCTCCCCCAATGACCATAACCCCCACCTTATCAATCTCACTACAGCCTCAACCTCAACAACCCAAGTGAGAGATCTTGGCACTATACTAGACAACCGATTGAACTTTAAGAAATTCATTAACAGTACCACAAAGGAATGCTTCTATAAATTACATATCCTGAAAAGGCTAAGACCACTCCTGCACTTTCACGATTTCCGCACAGTTCTACAAGCCACCCTATTCTCAAAAACAGACTACTGCAACTCACTACTTCTTGGCCTCCCTGCAACTTCTACCAAACCTTTGCAGATGCTCCAGAATGCAGCCGCAAGGATACTAACCAATTCCAGTCAAAGAGAACATATCACGCCTATTCTCAAGAATCTACATTGGCTTCCCATCAACTTCAGAATCCTTTATAAGTCCCTGACCATCATCCACAAGACCATCCACAATCAGTCTTCACTCCAGTTAAAAATCCCGCTCCACCTACACTCCTCCATGCGACTAACCAGAGAGGCCTATAAAGGTACCCTCCAAGCTCCCCCCGCCAAGTCCACGTTCCACCCCTCCATAATGAAACGCGCCTTCTCTACTGCCAGACCATCTCATTAGAATTCATTACCCACAGAATTACGTCAGGAACAATGCCCGCTTACATTTAGGAAAAATTTGAAGACTTGGCTTTTCAAACAAGCCTTTCCTTAATCCGAGGCGGCACATATACCGACCCTCAATTCTGACATCGGTTCAGTAACATGCTGCTTTTACGATTTAATCTTCGCTGTAATTAGGCCGCAAGCACTTCCACTATTCCTATGCATACCCTCTCCCCCCTCTTAGTTTTCCTATCTTCCCTCCCTGTCAGCCCTGGTCCTTCCTGAAAAACTAAGCTAAGTTTGGAGCTAAGTTCTAATTACCTTTTTGCTAGGTTACTGAAGTTATTTTGATCACTCTACTAGTTATTTGCAACTTATCTTGATTACTCGTCTTGTTAATTGTAATTTTCCCAGGTTAAGTTTGATGTAAACCGGTGTGATAAGAATTTTTGTCCTGAACATCGGTATATTAAAAAGATTTAAATAAATAAATAACAAAGGGAGGCAGAAGGGCAATTAGCAAGGCAAAGGCTGAAATGAAGGAGCATATTTGTCCAATCAACAAAGGCAACTTTCTTGAGATAAGAGAGTGAATATAGGAAGACTGAAAAGGGAATAGTAAAAATTAAAAGAGAAAATGAGTTTAGTGAATAAGAAGATCAGAAGAAAGCTAATATTTTTGTTCTCTGTTCACACCAGAAGGAGCCAAAGGCAAAGACAGAAATTACTATGATGTGAACACATTTACTGAGGAATAGTATTTAGGATACTGGCATAATTGATAATAGACAAGACACTAGGACCTGTTGGCCTGTTGGGGGGTATATCCCAGAATACTGATGGAGCTAAACATGGCACTGACTGTGCCACTCACAGCTCTGTCATCTTATCACTTGAAACCGGAGAGATTCCAAGAGAATGGAGAAGAGCAGATGTAGTACCTCTCCACAATGGTGGGAAAAAGGAGGAAGCTGAAAATGTTAATTTAACATTGGTGGTGAGCAAGTAATGGAAACACTACTGAAGGACAGAATAGTAGTGCAGAACCTAGTATGAACAGGATCATAGACAACATTTTTTCACAAAGAAAATATCTTGCCGAATAAACTTGATTGATTTCTTTGTGACATGACTAGACTACTCAATCAAGGAAGTACACTATCAAAATTGTTGTTAGCAACGCAGGGTGCTGTGAGGAGCAGTATGAATATACTGTGGGGAGTACCTAGTAGAGCAAGAGGGTTGGGGTAGGGGAGAGGAGGGGGCCTGGAGGCTACCCATTATTTTCTGAATTTGGGGGAGTGTAGAGGGGGAAAAGGAGTGGCGAGGCTCCTAAGGCCATTATGGCCCTTTCTGTATTTTACTTTGCTTGGGGCAAGAGGGGAGAGAGAGAGACTCTTTGGATACTATGCCCGACATCAGTTATACAGATTTTGGGGGTGTTTGGGGGGATGGAGGAGTGGTAGATTGAGCATGCTGCCCAAAAGGATTTTTGTGGGCGGATTTTTAGGATACTTTTCTTGTTCTGTTTTGAATATAGGCAGTTAAGACTGAAATTATCTGCATACACTTATCCATATAACTTTACACCTAACTAGTTATATTCAAATATAATCACAAACTGAAAGGGTCATTCATCAAAACGCGATGGGCCGTTATTGTGTGCATGCGATAACTACCGCATCTTGATGTTAACATTGAAATGAGGGAAAGGGGAGGGGTTTGGCGGGGTTAATAAAATTTTGATGCCGGTACCGCTGCAGGTGTTAATGTTTTACACATTATCGCTGGCAGTAGCACCAGAATAATCTACAGCTTTTCTGTTGGGGCTATGGGGCAATAGTGGGCAGTGCAGCTGCAACCGTGACAGGCGAAAACGCACCGCTGCAATGCGGCCACTGGCTCAGTATTGCCCCCCCCCCGCCCCTTTTTTTTTTTTGGCGACTCATCATCCTGCTATGAATCCCAGGGTGAGAGTGGTAAGCACATAAAACTAATACCAAACTGCTTGTGCAAAATGGTACCATATCTAGGTGCTAATCTGTTTGAATAGACATGAAAACCGTATTGTTTGGCAATAAAATGTCTTAACACCATGTGTGCAATTTTAAACCTGTACCACTTAAAAAAAATTGGATTTACTTTTTGTTTTAATTTTATTTGCATTTTAAAGCAGCTGTAACAATCTCAAAAATATCTCTATCATAAAATGGCAGGGCAAAAAGATAACTTTTGGTTCAATAATAGTCGTGCTAATTCTTCATGAGCATCAAACCAATGAGGTTACCAAACTACTACTTGGATACAACAAAAAACACTGTGTTTCAGTGCCAAAATACTGACAGTGTTATTTCCAAGCAGTAGATTGGTAATCTTATCGTTTTGATGCTCATGAACAATGTGCTACCAGCATGTCTTTTATCGAACCATAGCTTAAGTACACCTTTAGGGAGAAGGTGACTGGGATATATATTTCCCAATCTATAACATCTCTGTCTTTTGGGGATTAAAGGTTAGATATTTTTGGTGTAGCCAGCTGGCAGGTTTCTCAAAAAAATCTGTTGAGGTGTGAGATAACTTGAACCTGATTTGTGCAGATTGGGACTAAGAGAAGGATGTCATCTGCATTGGAAATGTAATGTAGCAGTTCCTGATGAGTTCTCACAAGTGTGCTGGGTATATATTAAATAGCATGGGTGAGAGGATAGAACCTTGAGGCACTCTGCAGGAAAGCGAGTGGGTTTTGCAAAGAGTTTGGGTGCAGTCTTGGAGAAAAGATGAGAACAAGCAAACAGTAGTGTTATGCATGCTGCCCGCGGCAGCCCTGCGGCGTGGCCTTCTCATCTCTTCAGATGGACTTCAGCTGCTGGCACCTCTTTGCTGGCGGAAGTGGGCCACCAGCTCCGACCTTGCATTCCCTCTGGTGCCGCCGGCCCTGCCACGTTGCCCAGTGTTGCTGACCAGGATATCCCTGCTCGTCGGGCCTCTCGCGTGGCCTGCGGAGAGACGCCGCCACAGCACCACGCCCCTTCCTAGGCGCACACGCGTGCATCAGTGATTCTTTTAAAGGGCCCACAGCGGGAACCTGGCCGCGGACCCAGATACTGACGTCAGATCCTTCAGCGTTTAAAAGCTCAGGCCTCGCTCCATATTGTTGCCTTTGCAACAGGTCTCCTCATACTCCTCATACTCGTTGCTGTTCCTTGGATCATCTCATCGTGTGTTCCTGCCTTCCTGTGGTTCCCAGTTCCTGTTTTCCTAGTTCCTGTTTGTCTATGCGTTGGATTGACTCCTTGGACTTGATCTTTGCTACACCTGACCATTCTTTAGCTTCTCTCCAGCCTCCAACCTCCGCTACACCTGACTACTCTTCAGCTTCTCTCTAGCCCCAGACCTCTGCTACGCCTGACTACTCTTCAGCTTCTCTCCAGCCCCGGACCTCCGCTACACCTGACCACGCCTGCCTTCTCCGTGCCCTGACCACTGCCTTGCCTGACCACACCTGTCTTCTCCGCGCCCTGACCACTGCCTTGCCTAACTACGATTGCCTGCTCCATATTGTGACTATTGCTTGGACTGACTATACCTGCCTTTTCCGTGTCCTGACCCTCGCTTTGTACAACTACGCTATAGACTCTCCTTCATCCAAAGTTCTTCGTTGTTTGCCACAACTACCATTCACAGTCGACTCCGAATCCAGCCTGTCAGTGATGCCTCTCCTCGCCTATTCTCTGGACGTGGACTTTCAAGGCTCAGGCCTTCCTTTGCTTGGGTGCCTTCAATTCCCTATTGTTCCTGTGGCACCTGAGCTTTTGTACCGAATCCAGTCCAGGTTAGAACTACGCCATCTACTGACTGCTGTCTCTGGGCTGTACAGCTACTCACCTCTCGCTGATCTCGAGACCCACTTAAGTCCTGCTGGCCCTGGCACCCAAAGGCTCAATTCGAGGAGAACGAGGGCTGATATAGTGAAGCTCCAGCGGCATCTAGCTTCAGTGCACTCCACCGCTGACAGTGGGGACCCATAGGTCCTTGCCTATGAGTTGCGTCAACCCCACCTCAGCCCAAGGGTCCACCTCTGACGCAACAAGTAGGCCAGTCAGTCCTATGTTGCGCAAGCGAGTGAGGAAGAGATTGTGGTCGACTGTGTTGAATGTTGCTGAGAAATATAATAGGATGAGCAGAGCTATGGAGAACACACAATCTCTTATTTGGATCAAGTGTGTGTTCCTTATTGTAGGAACATTCAGCAGCCCTTTATTTTGTGATCTTAATGTTCGCTGAGGTGTATGTAGGTGTAATGTCACACCAATCAGTCCAGTGTTACTTAAATGAATAATTTTGAATATTAGTGTTGGTACTCTGCAATAAATTTGAGATTGTATTGGTAACCAGGGCAGTGAAATCAATGTGGGTGTAATATGATCAAATTTCCTAGTTCCTAATAGAAGTCTGGCTGAAGTGTTTTGTAGTAATTGTAATGGTTTTAAGCTACATGCAGGAAGTCCAAGTAATAGCAAGCTACAGTAATCTAAGATTGAGAAAATAAGGGTTTGCAATACTGTATGAAAATCTTCAAAGCATAATAAAGGTTTCAACCACCTTAGTATACGCAACTTTGCGTAGCCCATAATAACTAATTTACTGATGTGTTTTTCATAGTGAGGTTTTCATCTAACTGAATCCCTAAATCACGTACTTGGTTTGAGGGGGTGATTTGAAAGGTACCCAAATCCAACTTCAAAGGTTTATTCATGAAGGAGTTTTATTCATGGAGGAGTTTCTGTTTACCCCCCCGTGAAAAGAGTAGGACTTAAATTGTACACGAAAAGTATTGGGACTCCACCAGATGAAAACTACATAAACCCAGTGCTTTTCACCTTAACAAATAATTTAGACGCTGCACAGCTCATTATATTCAAGAGTGACCATCATACTAGGCTTCCTCGTCGGGGCTTTCGCCTATTCAACTCGGCCTTATAAATAATCATAGGTCATGGTGACGACAATATTTTTTGAAAAAATTTTTTTATGCACTTAAAACTCGCCAAATTCGGGGGTATGTTGGACCCGCAATGATATCATGCTTTATATCAATCTCAAAGTAAACATTAAACTTATCTTCAAGCGCTTCAATATGTGACTGTCAGTCTTCAGCCATTACAAAAAATCGCAGTGCTGGTGACCCGACACGGGACCGTGTTTCGGACTGCTTACTCCATCTATCAGTCCTTCTTCAAGGGTGGTAATTTAGGTTGTCGAACGTTTTCAAAATGGCGCTTCAGCGTTTTTTTGACATTTTATGTCAAAAAATGTCAAAAAATGTCAAAAAAACGCTGAAGCGCCATTTTGAAAACGTTCGACAACCTAAATTACCACCCTTGAAGAAGGACTGATAGATGGAGTAAGCAGTCCGAAACACGGTCCCGTGTCGGGTCACCAGCACTGCGATTTTTTGTAATGGCTGAAGACTGACAGTCACATATTGAAGCGCTTGAAGATAAGTTTAATGTTTACTTTGAGATTGATATAAAGCATGATATCATTGCGGGAGTTTCTGTTTAGCCATATGAGTTTCTGTTTAGCCATTTGAGTTTCTGTTTAGCCATATGATTTCAGTCTTATTGGGATTTAATGTAAATTTAAGATGGGTCAGGACTTGCTGAATAGCTATCATATAGGTTGACTGTATGTTCAAAAGATTTAGAGAGTGGTATGTAGAACTGTATATCATCAACATCCAAGAAGTAAGAAATCCCTAAACTTGCTAGTAGTTTACAAGGAAGAAGCATATAAATGTTGAATAGAGTATCTGAGAGGGATGAATTTTGAGAAACACCCATTTTAATATTGAAAATGTCAGATAAGTGATTTCCTAATTTAGGGGGTCATTTACTAAACGTTTTCTCCCATTTTGTGTCTATGGGAAAAATGCTTAGTAAATAGAGCCCTTAACTTGAAATGAGCTGTTAGCTAGAAAAGAAGAAAACCATCTGAGAACATTACCATTGATCCCGATGTTGATCAGCTGATTATATAGCAGGGTATGATCCACAGTATCAAAGGCCGCCTTTAGATCAATTAAGATCAGAAAATAGGATTCTCCAATGTCAAAACCTTGTAGAACAGGATCCATTAGGGAAAGAAGTAGAGTATCAGTAGAATGTTGCTTCCTAGATCCAAATTGATTTGGAAAAAGAATATCTTGGTTTTCCAAGTGATTCACCAATTGAGATAGCACAACTTTTTCAAGAATTTTTGAGAGGAATGACAAATTTGATATTGGACAATAATTATCCCAACTGTCAATGCTATCACCACTTGTTTTAACCCAGATGGAACAATTCCTTATGAAAGTGATAGATTGACTAAAGTGATTATGGGAGTAATAAAATTGTACTTCCTTCAAGGAACTGGCTGGGATTGAGTCCCGTGGATAATTAGCAGGCTTGATCTTAGTTATAGTCTGACAATTTCAAACTCGTTTACTCTGTCGAAAGTAGACCATGTAACCATGTCATGGGAGTCTTCAGGAGCTCTTGTAGGAGAGCAGACAGGAAAGTGCTGTTTTAACTTATTAATTTTATTTAATAGAGATACTTGCGGCCTTTGAGAAGTTAAAGTTTCTCAAAAATGAGAATGATGGGTCCTTGATTAGATGTTTAACTACATCATAGAGTAACTAAGCATTGTATATTACTCTGTGTATTTATTTGGACTAGAAATATTTCTTAGGTTTGTTAATTAATGTACGGTATTTATTTAGGAGAGATCTATATTTACCTAAAGATTTGGGTGAAGTAAATTTCTGCCACTGTTTTTTATGTTTTCTAAGGGTCTGTTTGGTGTGTCTTAAATTATCATTGAACCAGGATTTCTTGCGATTGGGAATATTCATTTTGTTATTAATAATTCTATTTTGGACAGAGCTGAGGTTATCCTCTATGTCAGTGACAATCTGTTCCCAAGATTCAAAGGCAGAAACGGCATTGATTAGATTTAATTCAGGAAGCTTATTTTCTATTGATTCCGAGAGGGCATCCTTATCAGTCGTTTTCCTGAAGGCAAAAGTGTCCTTTTTCTTTAAGCTTTTAGGAGGGTTAATGAATGTTATTTCAGCTTTTATTAGTTTGTGGTCAGACCATGGCAGTGTAGTGTGGGAAGTCTTGAATAGACAATTATTGACATTTGCAAATATTAAATTTAAGGCATGTCCCGCTTTGTGAGTAGCTTTAGACACAAATTGGGACCACCCCAATGCTCCCATTGCTTCTAGGAATATTTCACAGACTGCTGTTCTAGGTGATTTATCTACGTGAAGGTTAAAGTCTCCTACTATTAAAGTAGAGTTTGGTGGTGGAAAACAGTTAGCAAATAGCTCAGTCAAAAGTGAACAGTCTTGTTGTAGGGTTCCAGGGGGACAGACTACCAGCCCTAAATTTAGTTGAGGAAATTTCAACACTGCCCCTTCATAAGGAGAACCAATCTCTATTTTACATGGTAATAACTTACGATCTTTTTTGCTAATTATCAACATACCCCCATCTTTCCACATAGGTCTAGGAAAATGAAATACATCATATTTAGCATGAGAGATTTGGTTTATAAGGACATTATCGTTGGCATTAAGCCAGGTTTCAGTGATACACAGAATAGTAGGTTCTCACAGGACAAGCAGGATGGTAGTCCTCACATATGGGTGATATCATCAGGATGGAGCCCAAACTCGGAAAACTTTTGTCAAAGTTTCTAGAATTTTGACTGACACCTACTGGGCATGCCCAGCATAGCACCAACCCTGCATCCAGCAGGGGTCCCCCTTCAGTCTTCTTTTTTCCGTGCAGCAGTAGCCACATGGGTTAAGGAGCTCTTCAGATATTCCTGACAGAAATTCTCCTCATGGAACTTCTTCAAGAAAATTTCAAAATTTTTACCCCACAGGGGTCCCCCTTTCGAAAACTTTACTCCGCGGTCGAATGGGAAGTTTTTTACCTACTTGTGGTCAATTCCCGTCGAGTTTTTCCCTCGCGGCCTACTGGCCATCGACTGCACTGCGGCTAAATTTTGTCGAGGCCATGGCGTCGGGTTTCCATCGGTGCCCCGACTGCACTCGAACAATGTCCATCACTGACCCTTATACGGTCTTCCTTGATGTGTTTTGGGTCCGACCATGATATCCTAACTTGCACCAAATGTGCCCAAATGACACCAAAAGGTCGCAAGGCTTGACTGGAGAAGATGAAACTTCTCTTTTGGTCTAAAACCCCGACTCCATCGATAGCTTCGACGTCGTCCGAACCAGTGCCGTCTATTTCGCGCCAGCACCGTGAAATCACTGCTGTCCGACCGGCTTTGACAACTCCGCAGTTGTTGACTCCTTCTGTCTCTCCGCAGGAAAAGGACCGGGGAGAACACCGTGAAAAACATTGACACCGCCATCGAAAAGCTCAGGCCACCGATACAGGCAAGCCCTTGGCAAAGACGTCGTCTGAGCCACCGACAAAGAAATCCAGTCCAGAAAAGGCCCCATCCTCTTCTATGTCTGGGTCACGAAGGCGTTCCCCACCAGGACAGGTGCCGGGAGCCGCGACTCCACTTTCACCGGTGGACCCTCCGGCTACGCCAGTGCTGCCTCCTACTCCAGAACCGGGGCTCCACGCTCCAGGTTTCCGCGAGGAATTGGATCGGATGATCCAAGAGGCCATCGGGAAAAGTACTCCAGGGGTTCAAACCTCCATCGATACCGGTGCCAGTTCCCAAGCCGGTCACCAACCCGATACCCATGGCTCTTGCATCACTATTGGCTAGAATGGATGCATTAATCGGTGCCCTTCCACTGGTGGATCAGAGGGAGCCGGTGGCCCCAATTCCTTCCACACCAATACCCTTATCATCAGATGAAGAAGAAACACCGATCTCCATTCCGCCCTCCGGAGTGCTGCCACCGACTCATCCATCAATGTCACCGATTCCATCGGTGCTCCCGTCGATACCTATGATGCCTCCATCGATGCCTTCGGTCCCACCTCCGATTCCATCAATACCTTCGGTGTCACCTCCGATTCCATCGATGCCTAGGCCTGGACCTTCAGGATTAGCACAGTTTCTCCCATCTGATGATCCTATGGAAGCTGGTGACGAGCCTTATGATTCCTGGACCGATGACACGTCCCAGGACACTGATGATCTACTTTCACAGCCCTCTCTTCCTGATGAAAGAAGACGTTCTCCTCCAGAGGATTTGTCTTTCATTAATTTTATAAAGGAGATGTCTGAAACAATTCCATTTCAGCTTCAGACAGAAGAGGACTCCAAGCACAAGATGCTGGAAGTACTCCAGTTCGTTGATGCTCCTAGGGAAATCATGTCTATTCCAGTACATGTCTATTCCAGTACATGATTTCCTTATTGATCTATTAAAAAGAAATTGGGAGCATCCAGGTTCTGTACCTCCTGTCATTTGCAAGACAGATGCTACTTACTTAGTCAGCTCCTGGTTTTCAACGATCACAGCTAGATCATCACTCAGTGGTTGTGGAGTCAGCACAGAAAAGAGCAAGACGGTCCAAGCCTCATTCTTTTATAACTTCAGGAAAAGAACAAAAGTTCCTGGATGCATTAGGCAGACGTGTATTTCATGGTTCAATGCTAATTTCTCGCATTGCTTCCTGCCAATTATTCATGACACAGTATAATAGGGACCTGTTCAAAAAGATCCAAAATTTTTTTGAATGTCTACCAGAACAATTTCAAGACCAGCTTCATATCCTTGCTCAAAAAGGTCTAGATGCTGGCAAGCATGAGGACCGTGCTGCATGTGACATCTTCGACACTGCCTCTAGAGTCTCTGCAGCAGGAATAAGTGCAAGAAGATGGGCCTGGCTCAAGTCTTCAGACCTCAGACCAGAAGTACAGGATAGGTTAGCTGACTTACCCTGTGCTGGGGATAATCTTTTCGGGGAAAAGATTCAAGAAACAGTGGCGCAGCTCAAGGACCACCACCATGAGACTCTCCGCCAACTTTCCTTAGTACCTTCTGACTACTCTTCCTCTTCCAAGAGATCTTTCAGAAGAGACTCCAAGAGGCCTGTGTATAAACCAAGGAGATATTACCCTCTGGCTTCCAGAGGTCGTCCCTCTAAACCTTACCAAAAAGGCCAATCCAGACAACATCAGACCCAAAAGACACAGCCAGCCCCTCAGCCGGGCCCAGCATCCGGCTTTTGACTCCTTCCTGGAGAGCAGTGCCCAGCCTCCTCTTCCTTCTGTACCCGTAGGAGGTCGATTGTGCCACTTCACCAGCATGTGGTACACAATCACGACAGATCAGTGGGTTAGTGCAGTTAGTATAGCTGTGTTTAAAAAAGGATTGGATAACTTCTCAGAGGAGAAGTCCATTATCTGCTATTAATTAAGTTGACTTAGAAAATAGCCACTGCTATTACTAGCAACAGTAACATGGAATAGACTTAGTTTTTGGGTACTTGCCAGGTTCTTATGGCCTGGATTGGCCACTGTTGGAAACAGGATGCTGGGCTTGATGGACCCTTGGTCTCACCCAGTATGGTATGTTCTTACTAGCTGTAGTAACTCAAGGTTACGACCTCAACTTCCTCACCGTTCCACCAGATTCCCCACCTCGGCTGACGTGGGGAACATCCGACCACTCTCACCTTCTCGATCAGGAAGTTTCCATCCTGCTCAAGTCCCTGCAACAGAACTAGTACCCTTCTCCAAGCAGGGCCAGGGATTCTATTCCCGGTATTTTCTAGTCCCAAAAAGGTCAGGTGGTGTTCGCCCAATACTGGACCTTCGCACCTTAAACAAATACCTACAAAGAGAGAAGTTCAAGATGGTGACCTTGGGTTCTCTACTTCCACTTCTGCAAAGGGAAGACTGGCTCTGCTCTCTAGACCTCCAGGATGCTTACACACACATCTCAATCACTCCGTCACATCGCAGATTCCTGCAGTTCCTAGTAGACCCAAAGCACTTCCAGTATCGAGTGTTGCCATTCAGCTTAGGCTGCCCCACGAGTCTTCACCAAGAGTCTCGTCATGGTAGCAGCCTATCTCAGGACTCAGAGTGTCCACGTCTACCCCTATCTCGACGATTGGTTGATCAGGGCTCCCACTCATCAAACTGCACTGACGTCCCTATGTCTCACTTTGCAAACCTTGATCTCCCTAGGGTTCCTCATAAACTATCCGAAATCCAGGCTAGTTCCATCCCAAACCCTATCATTCATAGAGGCCGACTTGGACACTTTAAAAGCGAAAGTCTTCCTACCCCGGGATCGGGCTCTCACTCTCGCTTCTCTGGCCCATCAACTGCAATCTCGACAACACTCAACTGCACGTCACTTTCTGATCTTACTGGATACTGCCCTGGGTAAAACCAGCATGGTTTTACCCAGGGCAAGTCTTGCCTCACAAATCTGCTTCACTTTTTTGAAGGAGTTAATAAACATGTGGATAAAGGTGAACCGGTAGATATAGTATACTTGGATTTTCAGAAGGCGTTTGACAAAGTTCCTCATGAGAGGCTTCTAGGAAAAGTAAAATGTCATGGGATAGGTGGCGATGTCCTTTCGTGGATTGCAAACTGGCTAAAAGACAGGAAACAGAGAGTAGGATTAAATGGGCAATTTTCTCAGTGGAAGGGAGTGGACAGTGGAGTGCCTCAGGGATCTGTATTGGGACCCTTACTGTTCAATATATTTATAAATGATCTGGAAAGAAATACGACGAGTGAGATAATCAAATTTGCAGATGACACAAAATTGTTCAGAGTAGTTAAATCACAAGCAGATTGTGATAAATTGCAGGAAGACCTTGTGAGATTGTAAAATAGGGCATCCAAATGGCAGATGAAATTTAATGTGGATAAGTGCAAGGTGATGCATATAGGGAAAAATAACCCATGCTATAATTACACAATGTTGGGTTCCATATTAGGTGCTACAACCCAAGAAAGAGATCTAGGTGTCATAGTGGATAACACATTGAAATCGTCGGTGCAGTGTGCTGCGGCAGTCAAAAAAGCAAACAGAATGTTGGGAATTATTAGAAAAGGAATGATGAATAAAACGGAAAATGTCATAATGCCTCTGTATCGCTCCATGGTGAGACCGCACCTTGAATACTGTGTACAATTCTGGTCGCCGCATCTCAAAAAAGATATAATTGCAATGGAGAAGGTACAGAGAAGGGCTACCAAAATGATAAGGGGAATGGAACAACTCCCCTATGAGGAAAGACTAAAGAGGTTAGGACTTTTCAGCTTGGAGAAGAGACGACTGAGGGGGGATATGATAGAGGTGTTTAAAATCATGAAAGGTCTAGAACGGGTAGATGTGAATCGGTTATTTACTCTTTCGGATAGTAGAAAGACTAGGGGGCACTCCATGAAGTTAGCATGGGGCACATTTAAAACTAATCGGAGAAAGTTCTTTTTTACTCAGCGCACAATTAAACTCTGGAATTTGTTGCCAGAGAATGTGGTTCGTGCAGTTAGTATAGCTGTGTTTAAAAAAGGATTGGATAAGTTCTTGGAGGAGAAGTCCATTACCTGCTATTAAGTTCACTTAGAGAATAGCCACTGCCATTAGCAATGGTTACATGGAATAGACTTAGTTTTTGGGTACTTGCCAGGTTTTTGTGGCCTGGATTGGCCACTGTTGGAAACAGGATGCTGGGCTTGATGGACCCTTGGTCTGACCCAGTATGGCATTTTCTTATGTTCTTATGTTCTTAAACGAGATGAAACAATTCCCCTATGATGAAAGGCTAAAGAGGTTTAGACTCTTCAGCTTGGAGAAGAGATAGCTGAGGGAGATATGATAGAGATCTATAAATATTTGAGTGGAGGAGGGTAAGCGCAAGCGATAGGAAACAGCCCCTACACGCTCGGCAATACGGAATGGTCCACAGAATTTGGGGGCGAGTCTGCGGGAAGGAATCCGAAAAAGTGTGATTTTATCTGCATCGACATTTAGCAGTTGTAAAAGTTGTAAAAGCAGTTGCAAACTTGCAAACTCAGAGCATCTGGTCTCCAGAGGAAACCAAACACCAGATAAATTTCCTAGAGCTTCGTGCAATCAGATATGCTCTCAGGGTCTTTCAGGAGTACCTCACCAACAAGGTCATCCTGATTCAAACAGACAACCAGTTGGCCATGTGGTACATCAACAAACAAGGGGGAATGGGCTCCTACCTCCTGTGTTAGGAAGCTGCACAGATATGGGTGGAGGCTTTTTCCCACTCGATGTGCCTCAGGACCACCTATTTGCCGGGAGTGGACAATGTGTTGGCAGACAAGCTGAGTCGCACTTTTCAACCGCACGAGTGGTCCCTCAACCCCACAGTAGTGGACTCAATATTCCAACGCTGGGGTTACCCTCACAACCGCAAAGTAGGAGACTTTGGCTCTCTCACTCGCAGCCAACAATTGCAGCCAAGAGACGCTTTCTCCCTCTCATGGACCAGCGGTCTCCTTTATGCATACCCTCCACTTCCACTCATTTCAAAGACTCTTGTGAAGTTGCGAAAGGACAGGGGTTTGATGATTCTGATAGCCCCTCACTGGCCATGCCAGGTGTGGTTTCCAATACTTCAGGACCTATCAATTCGCCAGCACATTCCCCTGGGGAATGATCCGATTCTGATCACTCAGAATGACGGATGCTTATGTCACCCCAACCTCCAGGCCTTATCGCTGACTGCCTGGATGTTGAAAGGTTAATACTTCAGCCTCTTAACGTTTCAGAGCTGGTTTCCCATGTCCTGGTAGCTTCACGAAAGCCTTCCACAAGAAAGTCTTATCACTATAAATGGAACAGGTTTATGGTAGGGTGTACTTCCATGTCCATCGACCCCTTCACTTGTTCCACAGCGAAGTTTCTTGACTATATCTGGCACCTGTCAGAGTCAAGCCTGAAAACTTCCTCTATCAGGGTGCACATCAGTGCAGTGGCTGCCTTCCATAAAAGTGTCGGGGATGTCTCCATATTGGTACAACCCCTGGTAACAAGCTTTTTGAGGGGCTTGCTTAACCTAAAACCTCCATTGCGCCCTCCGGCCCCTTCTTGGGACCTTAACGTGGTTTTGGGGCGGCTCATGAAATCACCGTTTGAGCCTCTCCAATCCCGTGATCTCCGCTATCTCACCTAGAAGGTGATTTTTCTTCTGGCGATAACATCCACTCGCAGAGTTAGTGAGCCACCTACCCGCCTTACACTAAACTTCTGCCTGACAGGGTAGTACTCCGTACTCATCCTAAGTTTTTACCTAAGGTAGTATCAGAGTTTCATATTAATCAATCCATTATACTACCCACTTTCTTTCCTAGGCCCCATTCAAGTCCAGGAGAACAGGCTCTGCTTACTCTCAACTGTAAACATGCTCTAGCTTTCTACCTAGACCGTACAGCCGCCCACAGAAAGTCCACTCAATTATTTGTCTCTTTTGATACCATCAAATTGGGTAAACCTGTGGGAAAGCAGACCCTCTCCTCCTGGTTAGCGGACTGTATTTCCTTTTGCTATCAACAGGCAGGCATTCCGCTCCAAGACCGTGTTAAAGCACACTCTATCAGGGCCATGGAGACCTCAGTAGCACACCTCCGCTCGGTGCCACTTACTGATATTTTAAAGCTGCGACCTGGAGCTCTCTCCATACCTTTGCAGCCCATTATTGCTTAGACAAGGCTGGCAGACAAGATTCCATCTTCGGCCAGTCTGTCCTACACAACTTATTTGCCAATTAATTACCAACATCCTTCCACCGACCCATCAGTGGAAGGATGCTCTTTTAACCAAATTTCCACCCCAGTTGTTGTGCCTGTTGCACGTCTTTGGGTACATTTGGTGCATTGCTCAGGCATCCTCAGCTCGGTACTCACCCATATGTGAGGACTACCATCCTGCTTGTCCTGTGAGAAAGCAGAGTTGCTTACCTGTAACAGGTGTTCTCACAGGACAGCAGGATGTTAGTCCTCATGAAACCCGCCTGCCACCTCGCGGTGTTGGGTTCTTTACGTTTTCTTATTTTTCGCATGTACTTTTACTATAAGACGAGACTTAAGGGCGATCCCTGCTGGATGCAGGGTTGGTGCTGTGCTGGGCATGCCCAGTAGGTGCCAGTCAAAGTTCTTGAAACTTTGACAAACGTTTTCCGTGATTGGGCTCCATCCTGATGATGTCACCCATATGTGAGGACTAACATCCTGCTGTCCTGTGAGAACACCTGTTACAGGTAAGCAACTCTGCTATCATTAATCAGAGGGATTTTTTTTGTTAGAGATTGGGCATTTAATAAGAGCAGAGTAAACATTAAGCACGAAGGAATAGCAGAGATATTGTTGCTTAGAACTGGAAAGATCAGATTTGTGTTCTTCCTTCTTATCTTTAAGTGCCCCTTAGGTCTCCATATAAGCCATACCTATTAGTGGCTCAATGAAACAACTCTGCTCCATGATTCATGGTAAGGATGATGTTGACTCCTCTCCAAACATATGGGTAGATTTTAAAACGTGTGCGCGCACGCACATGGAAGCGGCTATTTTATAACACATGCGTGTCTGCGCATGCATATTATAAAATACAATTCCCGCGCGCACATGCGCGCCCAGATGTTAAAATGCAAGCAGAAAGCTAGGTCTTCGACTCCAGATTTTAAATTAAATCTGGATGAAGGAAACAGCATCCTAGCCGGGGATTGGAGAAAAATCAGCTGTAACATTAGATTCTTTGGCAGATCTAATGAAAAGATTGGTATATAACATTCAAGAACAATCAAAGTTATTACAGCATGTGTCTAATAAACTGGACTTTGTTACTCAAGATCATCAACCGATCCTTTCAGATCAGTGCATACAGATTATTTCTTTGGAAGGGGAAGTTAGAGGTTTAAAAGATCTAACCACTATTATTACTCATGAAAAATCTGCCACTTTGAGGAAAATAGAGTACTTCGAAAATACAGTAAAACATTTGAATATTAGGTTATTAAATTTCCCTAAATTAAGAGAGGAAAATGTATTGACAACTTTTAAAAAATATTTGGAAAAAAATTTAAAAATTTCCTCTGAAAAAATTCCTGTTATAAAGAAATAAATTCAATTACCTTATAAGCAAAATGAAGTAAAAAATACTGAATCTAAGCAACCTATAGATTTCCAGAATTTAACCCAATATTTGGAAGAAACACAGGATGAGATTTTGGATCAGATTACTTTATTAGTAACATTTCAGACCCAACAGGAAATGAATCTGGTTATGCAGGCATATTTTAAAAACATGAGTATTGAATTCTTAGATGGTAAGGTCAGGGTATACCCTGACCTTGCCAGAAGTACTCAGATTAGACGCAAAGCTTTTCTTTCTTTAAAGCCTAGCGTCATGGCATTGGGGGCAACTATGGTTGTAAAATACCTATGTAAATGTGTAATAAAACAACAGGGAAATGTTTTTATTTTCTTTGCGGTATCTCAATTGCAAGATTTTCTGAATGCTAGGATGCAGATATCTATTAAAGATGGAGGTGTAAGTAATTAGTATATTGTTGAAACTTTCATGAATATCCAAATAATTCTACTATAATGTTTAAAAAAAAAATTTTTTTTTTCCTCACTTACAAATTTCGTCCTCTTGGAATTGCCTCTATGATGTTTAGTTTTTGAACAAATATGTTTACTTCTTATCTGTAAGTTGTGTAGTTAGAATGTATGTTCAAAACTTTAATATTTCATTTTGCAAAGTTGATTCTTACTTTGTAATAGTTTTGAAAAACTAATAAATAAAAAAAAAATGCAAGCACACGTGTGCAGGCGGGTTTTCTGTAACGCACACAACGGTGGGGGGGGGGGGGGGATATAGAAATGCGCGGTGATGCAACAGGGCCTTCCCCAGTTCCCTCCCAGTCCGCTCCAATTAAAAGAGCGGACTGGGAGGGAACTGGGGAATGGAACCTTGTATTGTGTAGCTATAATTTGGGTTACTCTTCCCTAAGTGCATCACTTTTCACTTGTCCACCTTAATTTAATTTTCCATTTGCATGCTCAGTCTCCCAGTTATGCAATGTCCTCTTGCAATTTCTCACAATCCTATTATGATTTAACAACGTTGAATAATTTGTGTCATTGGCAAATTTGATCACCTCACTTGTTGTTCCAATTTCCAGGTCATTTATAAATATATTAAAAAGCAGTGGTCCCAGAACAGATCCCTAGAAAGCTTAAATCGGTTTATCTCTGATAATAAACTGAGTTTAAATATCAAGAAGATAGAACTGATACTATTAAATTGCTGCCCTTGCATCCCCCACTTTTAAATTTCAATGATTGGGTTATTCTTTTTCTGATCATGTATACAATCTTGGTGTCATGCTTGAATCCAATTAAATTTTCAGGTAAAATCAGTGGTGTGACACACCTTCAATATAAATTATCCCCATCAGAGTTTCATACCATATTGCAAGCACTTATATTGAATAGCCTTGATTACTGCAATGCTTTATATCTGGGATTACCAAGTTCTACCGGGCCCTCTAAATAGTACAAAACCACTGCAAGGGTATTACAAGGGATATGTCTCAGAGATCATATTACCCTTGTATTGTGTTCTCTGCATTGGTTTCTAATAGCTTCAAAATACAAATTTAAGATCCTAATTTTAATTCTCAGAACATAAAGTGGGGAGATCTGTTTGTTTTAGCTCATTATTAAAGATATATAAACTTTCAGACATGAAGATCTGTCAGTAGGATTCTTTTAGACATTCTTTTAAGATGCCTAGAAAACACTCAAACTAAGGTTTTTACTGTCGCAGGATCACAATTAAGAACTCAGTCACTAATATTAGAACCATCATAGATATACAGTTTAGGAAAAAAATTAAAAGTTTTTTTTGTTTTGAATAAGGTTAGTCTTTGGTGCTACCAGACTTGTTTAGTTAATTTATGGTAAAGGCATAGTCCATGAATGTGGAATCTCTTAGGAAATTGCTCTGAGATGGCAGTGTGTGTATTATGTGTTAATAGTAATAAAAGCCCGTCCAAGGATGGGGAAGTACTGTGAAGTGTAGGAAGTGCATAATTGAGATGTGTGGTAGTAGACCATGCACGTTGAACTCAGGTGTACTGTGTGTTAGAAGAGATGGATTGACTATTAAGAGAGAGAAAGGCAGAGCTGGAGAGTACAGCCAGAGAGGCGCACAATTTTTCTCGCAGCTGCGCACATCTTTTACTCTTCCACGCAGGAAGACTGGTGGGGCCATGATGGACCTCATCCCACCACAACTTGAAGCAAAGAAGGGACCCCCAAAACACTGGGTGCTTCTCCTCCTTCCTGCCTGCGTAGCTCTGGAAGAATAAAGTTGCTGAACCAGCGCAAGCTGGAAGGAGGAGGCGGAGCAGGGCTGCCACGGATTCCATCTTGGGGTGGCCCGAGGAGAGGAATCCCAGTAGCAGGGCCATTGCAAATCCCATCTCGCAGCGGCCCAAGAAAATCAGGGTCGCCGTGGAGTCCATCTCAAGGTGACCCACAAAGAGGAGGCCCAGAGGCGAGGAGGAAGCTGAAGCCCTATAGAGTGTGTGTGAGAAAGTTGAGATTCTGTGGGTGTGTGTGAGTGAGGGGGTGGCTAAAAATGTAGCTGGCCCGAGTCTAGGAAAGGAGGTTGTTAGCCTAGCAAGAAATACCGCTGCTGCTGCCAGTCTGGGCCCAAGGGAAAAATCAAGGTGAGATTGGAAAGAAGTAGAGGAGGGGAAGGGGCAAGTCCAAAGAGAGAGAAAGAAGAGGATGAGTTGTGAAAGAGAGGCTAGAGGGAGAACAAAGGCAAAAAGTGAAAAAAAAAAAAAGAATGAAATAAGCAAAGCAAAAATAAATCCAAAAATAAAATTCTGCAAAATAAAAATTATTTAGACAAAAGCCAAAAAAACGATAACCCAAATCAATTACTGAGGGAAAAATTTTCCCTTGGCCTATAAAAAATGTTGATTCCTGTTCATACCCCAGATCAGTCCAGTCGTGGGTTTTCCATCCCTACCAGCAGATGGAGGCAGAGAACTAAAATCTTTGAGGCACTGCTCCACAACTGAGAGAGCCACCTGCAATCCCTCAGTATTTCTCTGTCTCCAGCGGATGGTAGAGGTGCAAACCTGCAGTTAAAAAAAAGAAAGAAGGGACAGAAGAAGAGAAGTTAGAAATCGCTCCCTGAGGTGTAAGGTTCCTTCGTGGGCCATCCCTCAGGTTGAGCCGGGCGAGCGGGGGGTCAGTAATCCCTGATCAGCTTTAGCCCACAGTAGATTCAGGGGTCTGACAGCTAGGGGTCCTGGTTCCCTCTTATCCCCTGAAGGCCCCTTCCCAGAGATATTGCCAGCAGGAGGGAAGTATTCCTTTTTTGCTTGAATTTCTTCCTTTGCTGTTGCTGCTGTTTCTTTAAAGAAAAAAAGAAGTGTTACATTTTTCTTTCAGCAACAACCTCTCGGGCTGTTACTAGTTTGATCATTAGAGCAGGCCTGGGCTGGGGAAAGGAGCAGCGTAGCTCCTCTGTTCGCAGCTTCGGGCTGCTCGGGGCCAGAGGCTACATTGGGCCGTGTTCCCCTCCTCTCCCAAGCGCCGCAATCACATGGCTTCTGTGCCTCTGCAGCAGGCCCGGCCGAATGGAAACAAGATGGCGCCAACAGCAATTTCCCAGCGTAGGAAAGCTTCGGACTGCTTTGGGAGCCGGAGGCTTTGTTGGGCAGTGTTCCCTTCCTCTCCCGCACACTGCGATCACGCGGCTTCTGTTCCTCTGCAGCAGGCTCAGCCGTATGGAGACAAGATGACGCCGACAGCGGTTTCTCAGCACAGGAAAGCTTGTCAGACCGGCAGCCTGGCTCAGGGACAGCTGAAGGCAGCGGCGTTATGCCACGATTCGTTTCTGGAAGGGAGGTGCCCTCCGAGGGAAGGGAGGAACGAGGCTGGTAGGAGAACCACAGGTTCTCAAGGTCCTGCCAGGATAAATACTGGGAGCCTAAACAGCCTGTCATGCAAGAAAAGGGCTACAGCTCGGAAGGTGATGGACTCCCGGGAGCCCAGGAACTCTCCTCCACATTGCCTCCAGCAATGGGGGGGTGGGGGTGGGGGGGAGGAGATGCGAGCTCTGGGCCAGACAGGGGAGAGGATGACGTGGAGTTTTCCTCAGAATTTGTCATGCTTACGCATAAGGCTTTTTTTAACCAGGAAAAGCAATGGCTATAAAAGAGTATTTCTGTCAGCCATCTCATCCTGCTGCAAAGAGGCTGAGGGGCTCCTTAGCCAGGAGTCAGGGGATCTCCTTCGCCTGCTGAGCCTGGACCATCCTGAGGAGCCTGGTGGCTCAGATGATTCAGACCTGGATAACCCAGAAGATGGTTTTGGGGTTGGTCCGGGGGTGGATCAGGATGACCCAGAAGATCTCATGGTGGATGTCGATCAGACTGATCCCAAAGAGGTCCCGATAATGAAAGAAGATGACCCGCAGCTGGTTCTTCTGTTCCATAAGGAGGGGTTGAGGCCCCTTATTTCCCATGATCGGAAGGAACTGGGTATTAAGGTGGTCCAGGAGGAGTCTGACAATGAAGGGGTAGATCTGGTGTTGTTTGGACTTCAGGACCCACTGAAAGCCTTTCCTCTCCCTAAAAGGATCAAGAAGCTGATGAACCAGGAATGGGACTTCCCAGAGGCGAGCCCCAAGATGGCTAGAGCCAAAGCAAAATTTTATCCCCTCATGGAAGATATCCTGCAGCTGTTGGTATTGCTGAAGGTGCATGCTTCGGTCTCAGCGGTCACTAACAAGTCGACCATTCTGGTGTGGGTTTGGCAGCATTAAAGGAGACTCGCAGGACTGTAAGCTAGAGATTCATTGGGAGTGGATGTTTGAAGTCTTGGTGCTGAGCCTGTGAGCAGCGATCTGTGGAAGTCTGATGCACAGGACCTGTTTATGCTGGGCCCAGAAGTCTCAGAAGAAGTCTTCAGCAGACGTTGGTGTTCATAGCCAGGCAGCTCAGGTGGAGGCCAGGATTGCATATGAGGCTGACATGCTTTATGACATGAGCTGATCTTCGGCTAGAAATATGGCTGTGGCGGTCTCTGTGTGACATCTGCTGTGATTGTAGAATTGGTCAGCTGATATGAGGTCCAAGTCTCAGCTCTGTAATCTTCCCTTTAAAGGAAGGAAAATTGTTATTCAGAGAGGACCTGAAACAACTGATGAAGGTTTTGGGGGAGTCTAAAGGGAATAAGCTGCTGGAGGATTAAACTGACCATCAGGAAGTCTTTTCTGCCTCATTCTAGGTTTTGGGAGTTGTGCTGGTTTTTGTCCCAGTAAGGGTTCTGCACTGTCTTCGGGGCAGAACCAGGGGTCCGGTAGGCAGTCCTTTCAAGGCACCCGTAAACTTCCCAGGGGGCCAGCGGTGGTAAGGTTTCACAATGAAGCCAGGCTGGTCCACTGTCTCAAGTTAGCAGTGGAAGGCCAACTATCATAATTTTATGAAGAGTGGATCAGGATTACCTTGGACCAATGGATCCTAGTAGTAATAAGGGATGGTTATACTTTAGAATTTTTTTGTCCCCATCACGGAAGCTTTCGTGATGTCTCATTGCAGTATCTGAGGCAAGCAAGCGGCGATTCGAGACACATCGTGATGCCTTCAGTTGCTGGCATGACAGTACCGGTATGCGACCAGGGAGTGGGGTCATAGGAGGTACTCGATTTACTGTGTTGAGCCAAAAAAGAAAGCAGCCTTTTTTCTCATCCTCAATCTGCAAAAAGTGAAATGTGATACTGCGAGTTCCCCGTTTTTCCGTTCGGAAATATTGCGAACAGTGATAGCGCAGTTTGTCTCGTGGAGTTTTTCGGGCCTCGCTGGACTTGACGGAAGCCTATCTGTGCATACCTATTTGGAAAGAACATCAAAGTATCTTCATGTTCTGGTTCTGGGGTAACTTTTCCAGTTTTGGGCCCTCCTGTTCGGTTTGGCATCTGCACCTTGCAAGTTCACAAAAGTGATGGTGGTGGTGGCAGCAGCTCTCCACAGGGAGAGGATCCTAGTTCATACTTATTCAGATGAATGGCTTATTCTAGGGAAATCGGAGCACGTATGCTGGCAGTGTGTGCGCTCGGTGATGGATATGTTGCAGTCCTTGAGCTGGGTGGTAAATTTGGTGAAGAATCACCTGAGCCCTACCAGATGCTGGAATAATTGGGGGTAAAGTTCTATACTCAGCTTGGCAGAGTGTTTCTCACCTCAGAGAGGATTTGGAAGTTACAATCCCAGGTATTGCGAATTTTGTGGATGCTAGGGCACAAGGCTTGAGATTATCTTCAGGTCCTGGGTTCAATGGCATCTACATTGAATTTGGTGCCATGGACGTTTGCTCACATGCGCCCTCTACACGAGGATTTGCTGTCGCGCTGGAATCTGTTGTCAGAGGAGTTTCATCGGCCTTTGCCGCTGCAGGGTACTTCCAGGTCCAGTCTCTCGCGGTGGCTGTGTCAGTCCAGTTTGGAGAAAGGGCCTGGAGGTTCTGGACTGGGTTATAGGGATCATGGATGCCAACCTCAAGGGTTGGGAGGCGATCTGTCAAGAATGGTTGGCAGAAGGACTGTGGTCGCCAGTGGAAGCATCCTGGTCTATCAGTCACTTGGATGAGAGCAGTGTGTAGGGAGTTGGTGGAATTCCTTCCTCAAGTCCAAGGTCGAATTATCAGAGTGTTTTCGGACAATGTGAAATGGTGGCTCATATCAATCAGCAAGGAGAAACGAAGAGTTGCGCGGTTGCCCAAAGAGCCCAGGACCTTTTTGCCTGGGTGGAGCGACATTTGCAGGGGATAGCCACTTCACATGTTGCGGGACTGGACAATGTGCATGTGGAATATCTCAACAGGTAACAGTTGGACCCGGGAGAATGGGAGCTGTCGAAGGATACCTTTGGCCTTATCCAGCCTCGTTAAGGCAGTCCCCATCTGGATCTGATCGGGTCAAGGAACAATGTCAAGGCAGCAAGTTTCTTCAGCTGCAGATGATAGGTCGCAGCCGAGGGATAGATTCTCAGATTCTTCCATGGCTGACAAAGATTCTGCTATACGTGTTCCCTCTGTGACTGTTAATTGGTCAAGTGTTTAGGCGCATCAAGAGGCATCCGTACCAGGTGGGGGTACCGGAGAGGCTGTGTCATCCGTGGTTCTCAGATCTCGTTCAGTGCACAATTGAAGAGTCCCTAAGATTGGCTCATTTGCAGGGGCAGTTTAGACAAGGTCCTATTTTCTCAGATTGGGCGGATCACTTTTGTCTTGCAACTTTTCTTTTGAGAGCAAGCGCTTGAGACAAAAAGGATACTCTGAGCCCATGATTTTCAAGGGCTTAGTTGACAATTCCTTAAGTGTTCAGGTGGCAGCCTTGGGGTGTCTCAGAGTATACTCCCAGGAAAAGGTTGTTGGCCTCATGTCCGGATATTGTGAGGTTTTTTGAAGGGGGTCGAACATCTGCGGCCCCTGGTGCATAGATTGAGTTCAGCATGAAGTTTAAACTTGGTCTTGCGGTTGCTTTGTGGGCCTCTGTTTTGAGCCGTTGACAAAGGCATCATTAAAAGACTTTATGCTGAAGATTGTATTTTTGGTCGTGATTTGTTTATTCAGAAGGATCTTGGAGCTGCAGGCTTTATCCTATAGGGAACCATTTTTGAAGATTTTGGACTAGGGGTGTCTTTGCGCACGATACCTTCATTCCTATCTAGTGTGGAGTCTTCGTTTCACCTGAATCAGACTGTGGAGCTCCTGCCTTCTAAATTGATCTGCTGAGATGCCGGAGGCAAAAGTCATAAATAGTTTTTAGCAGTTGGATCATTTGTTTGTATTATTTGGAGGTGCCAGAAATGGATACAAGGCCTCCAAGGGCACGATAGCACATTGGCTGAAGGAAGCTATTGTTTTAGCCAACCTTTGTAAGGGGAGAAGAATTCCAGAGGGGTTGCATGTGCACTCTACTAGAGCACAGGCAGCATCATGGGCCAAGTGTCAGTTAGTATCGCCGCAGGAGATTTGTAGAGCAGTGATGTGGTCTTCTCTTCACTCTTTTTCTTGCTGTTATTGTTTAGATGTTCAAGCTCCAGGAGAGCCGACCTTTGGTGAAAGTGTGTTGAGAGAGGGTCTTTTGTAGGCCCCTGCCTAGAATAGGGATGCTTTGGTACATTCCACTTGTCTGGACTGATCTGGGATACAAACAGGGACTAAAATTAGCAGGTAAGAACCAATTTTCCTTTGGGGCTTAAGTTTTCAGAAAAGGTTTGTTTCCACTCCTGACAGGGAGAAGTTGGCATCCACATACCTCCTCTATGAATTCAAGACACTCCATTAATCATAACAGGAAAAATAAGTGTCATATGACAGGAGGAACCGGCAAGGATGTTCCTGCTTAACAATGCTGTTGAGAGTTTCAGCAGTCCTCCAGCAGTTAAGGAGAAGAATGTTGGAGAACATCTAAGTTACACAATCAGGTGACAGTTTGTCCCCTGAAGAGTTAGTATTTTGGACTTCAGTTAATCACACTAGGTAACCATAGGACTTCTCAGACAACTAGTGTTACCCCTGATGAAGAAATGGTTCATTTAGAAATGCTGGACCAGTGTCGGGGGTAGTCAACATTGACACAAGTTAAGTAATTAAGAACATCATAAGAACATAAGAAATTGCCATGCTGGGTCAGACCATCAAGCCCAGCATCCTGTTTTCAACAGAGCCTGGCAAGTACCCAAACACCAAGAAGATCTCATGCTACTGATGCCTCTGTATTTAAGGCAGGGCCCAGCCACTTGTTCCCTGCCTTGGCAACAGGTCTCCACGGCTGCTCATGTGCTCGTTGCCCATCGTTCCTGGTTCCTGCTCCTGCCTTTGTTTCTGGTTCCTGCTCCTGACTCCGTTCCTGGTTCCTATTCCTGTTTGCTCCTTCGTCCCCTCCTTGTACGCTTGGACTGATCCTCTGGCTTTGACCCCTGCTTCATTGGACTACACTTGGACTGATCCTTTGGCTTTGACCCCTGCTTCGTTGGACTACACTTGGACTGATCCTTTGGCTTTGACCCCTGCTTCACTGGACTACGTTTGAACTGATCCTTTGACTTTGACCCCTGCTTCGTTGGACTACACTTGGACTGATCTTCTGGCGCTGCTTCCTGGTACCTTGCCTGCTTGCCGCCTGCCCTGACTCCAGCTTGCCTTGATCTTCTCTTTGGTATCCTGCGGAATGGCCTCTCAGACTTCGGCCTATTATTACCTGGACACCTCCTGTCCTCCTCTGTTTCTGTCGGCGTCCGGGTCTTTGGAACCCTGCCTCATCCGGACCATCCTCGGTCCTCTGATTCCTCTGCTGGTCCCTGGCGTACCCTTGTTACCACCAATTGGGAGTTGTCATACAGAGGACCGCCTAAGACCAGCCAGCCCCAGCACTCAAGGGCTCAACCTGTGGGGAACGAAGGCTGGTATTGGCGAAGCTCCAGTTGGCCTCCATCTCCTAGCTTGCTCCGCCTCCCGACAGTGGGGACTCACAGAGCTTGCCCTGAGGGTAGCGTCAACCCCACCTCGGGCCAAGGGTCCACCACCAGCACAACACTGTGTTCTGCATGTGTATGAGGTGCAGTATTTCTTCTGGCATGCAGTTTTTCTGTAGGGCTTTGTTCTCTTAACCCCAGTAAGTGGTGTATTAGTGTTCTAGGGTGTAGTATATTTGCATTACTGCCATGTTATAGATAAGATTGCTGCCGTTTGAATCCTGAGGGGTTTACAGTGAATTAGATATGTGTGTGTGTGTGGAAGAAGAGAACTGAGTAATTGAGAAGAATGAGAGTGAGTGAGTGTGTGTTTGTAAGAATGAGCATATATGTGTGTGAAAGGATTTGAAAGTGAATATGCAATTGTGTTAGTGTGTGTATATGTGAGAAAGTTTGTGGGCATGCTGCTACCAATGTTCCCTATAGGAACTGGGTTGCTGTGAGCATAATATTGATAGAATTTTTGCATCAAAGAAAGTAGTGCTCACAGGTTAATGAAACAAATTTTGTGCTCACGAGCAAAAATATTTGCACACAGTGACCCAATCCTTAGGGGAAATATTGGAGAGGGGGTGGAGGTCAGTTTGCATATGTGGTAGTAGAGGTGAATTGGGCAATACAGAGAGAGAGCGGGGAAGAGTATAGGGAAAGAGGGGCAGAGCTGGAGAGTACAGGGAGGGAGAGGGACAGAGCTCAGTTTGCATACCAGCTTGAAGGTGCAGGGCAACTTTCTTCTTTATTAAAGTTAGATGTGTTATTTTATTTTATAGTGAATGTTTTTATTTGTAAACTGCCTAGAATTATAGATAGCATGGTCAAGAAATTCTGTTAAATAAATATATAATATGCTTGCCCCCCGAAGGTGTCAGTCTGCCATTGGCTGGTGCGGCATGCATGCACCCTACACCGTTCACTGATGGACAGACCCAGCTACCACGGCAGACTTAGAGGAAGATAGCTGGAGATGTGTGCATGTCCGAATCAGTGCACCTGCACATCCCAGCAGCCACTAACCAATTCTGTCAAAAAAAAAAGGAGTCCCAGAGTCACTTTCTCCCCACCCATCAAACCCTCTTCAATGTAGCCTCGCTGACCCCCAGGAGGTCCCCCAAAAGGCCTCTTACACTAGCCCTTCCCGCAACAGGGGTCCAGGTTTTCTGGGGGCAGGGGTAATCCCTAGTTGCTCCTGCCCCATTATCTGCAAGTCAAAATGGCTGTCAGTCGCCCTGAGGCGGGCATCTTTATGGTGCCTGGCGACCATTTTGACATGCTGGAGCAGTAGGGCGGGAGCGAGCAGAGATTGCTCTTGCCCCCGGAAGACCCGGACCGGTGTTGGGTTTAAGGACTCAGGCAAGGGAAGTTGAGTTGGGGCCAGGAAGCCCTGTTTAAGAGGGTTTGGTAAGCAGGGGAGCCAAAATTGGGATTTTATTTATTTTTAAAGAAATTGTTGTTTTGCGCCTGGTGGTGTGCAGGGGAGTGTGGTAGGAGACGTTCCAGAGAGGCCCTGGGGTTGACAAGACCTATTTAAGTGAGTTTGGTTGGCAGGGGGGGATGGGGGCAGGGGCTGGAACCAGGACCGGGAGTGGGTTTTTTTTAAAATTAAAGAAAGTAGTGATTAGTGTCTGGTAGGGTGTGGGGAACCCACAGACCTCCGATGGGGTAAAGGCTGAGGTTGGAGGAGTTCTCAGGGGGCGGGTAGAGGACTCTGCCAGGGGCCCTTTGTTTAAACGGATTGATGGGTGGAGGGGAATTTAATTTGTTTTTTGTTTTTCAGGGGGTTTTTGGTTTGGGGGTTTTTTTTTCTCCCTTTATTCCATTTGGCTAATGAGAGGAAGGTCAAAGTGTGTTGGGGTCAAGCTAAGGGAGGTCAGAGTGTGTGCTTGGGGTCAAGCGGAGGGGGGCAGAGTATGGTGGGCCAGTGAGGGGGAAAGGAGTGCTGAGGTTGGAACAGTGTGTGCTGGGGTCAGGCCAGTGAGGGCTGGGGAAGGGACATAACGTGTGGGGATTGTGTTGGGGACAGCTGAGGTCACGTTAGGGTATTGGGGGACAGTGTGGTGGGCCTGGGGCAGTGATGGAGGGATCAGAGCGTGCAGTGATTGGGCTAGGGGAGGTGCATCGGGGTTTGCTGGGGCTGTGCCTTGGAGAAGAGAAGGGGGAAAGGAGTCCTGGGGTGGAGTTTGGCAGGGGGCTCAGAGTGTGCATGGGACAAGCTGAAGGGAAGGAGGCGTACTGGGATAGGACAGAGGAGGATAGAAGAGAGTGCTGGGTTTGGACTGGGAAGGACAGTGAAGAGGGGCCTCCAGGGAATTTCAGTGGGCTTCAGCTAGTAGGAGGTGTTCAGTTGGTGTTCAGGACACATTGCATTGCTGCCTTTTCATAGGCCAAGCTATAGTTGTTTCAGTTTCAGGTGTTAATTTGCCACAAACTTCCAGTGGAGGTGATGATAGCAGAATTATCAAGAGGGAGATTTATTTTTTTTTTTGGCCAGTTTTGGTTTTGAACTTGCTTTCCAATGTGTGGTGATATTTTAAAGGTTCATAGGCTATTTTGTTTACCCCAAGCCTTTGGTGATGTTGCTGTTTAATCATTTATTTTAATTTCTTGGAAACGTTTTAAATTTTGAATCAGAATTTGTTCTCTCTTTGCTTGCTAAAATGTTACTTTAATATGCTTTATGAGTTTCATTGCTTTATTGTAGAGCTTTTTATTCTTTGTCTTTGTGTATTTTAAATGTAGTGTTCACCACTGTGATGATAAATATCGAATTGCGGTATACCAAGTATTATATCATTGCCTCATGTACAAACATGGGGGCCGATGCAATTATGTGCGCTGAAAGCGGGTGCTGACTTTTCAGCGCTCGCTTTTTTAACGCACGCATGGCGCCCGCAAGGGAGGCACCAATCAATATGGAAATTAGGGGTTCACGCTAGGAAGGAGGCGCTAGGGTCGCTTGCTCGACCTTAGCACCTCCTTCCTAACACGACCCGCCGCGGCTGCCGGTTATGAAGACCGACGCCGGTAAACTCGGCGTCAGCTTTCATAACCTGCTCCAGGCAGGCATTAATATCGGAGCGATAAATGTGTGTCTGAGACGCACATTTATCTTTTTTCATTCGGAGTGAATGAGTAATAGGCTCATTCACATGCATTTGCATGTGATGAGCGCTGTCTCATTCACTCCGCGTCAGACGCGCGTTAAATAGCCACTAATCCCCCTATTGGATTAGGGGGTGGATTAGCGCCTATTTATCCCGCTTCCGACTGCGGGTTATACACTGCGCTCGGCTGAGTGCACTGTATTGCATCGGCCCCTTAGATTGTGAACCCTCTGGGGACAGCTAAATAGCTACAGTACCTGAATGTAATCCGCATTGGAGTGGCCAAAAAGTGGAATATAAATCAAATAAATAAATCATTTGTAATGCTTGATTTTATCCATTGAAATCTGCACTGTAGGTACAAGAATACATCGGGGGGCGGAGCGTGGGAGCGCAAGTTATTTGAAATCCAGGACTGGCCTAAAATCTCTCGCCTTTAACTAAGTTTCTTTTTTAAGAGACAAAACAGTGACAGAATTCAAGCATGCCAAACAGATACAAAAGTGCCTTCATGGCAAGAGGAAGAAGACTACAGATAGAGAAAGACCTGTGATAGCAGAGTAAGGAGGCACAAACAGGCAGGTAGGGTACACTGGGCAGTCACCCGGGGCCTGCTAGCTGGAGATGAAAACTGGTGCAGGAGAGGCAACTCAGGCAAATGCTAGCTGCAAGACAGTCCACTCCCTGAAAGGTACAGGTGTTTCCAGCTGGCTTATGCACCCCTGCTCTTTTAAGGAGGTGGACTAGACTCTCCTGTTTATCGGCAGCCACGCAGTTCATTGATGAACTGTTAGAACAGTGTACACGTAGAACGAAGAGAAGAAGTGCCAGTGCTGCAGAGGAAGAAGAGACAGCCGGGGCACAATAGCAGGGTTGTGCATCTTTCAAACTGTTATGAGTCTGCCCACCTGCAGGTACCATGAAGCACATTATTATACCTTATGTTTCCTGTGGCTCTACAAAAGCTTGTTAAAGCAGCAGGAAAGGGGATAAACCACAGCTATACCTTTGGGTCTAAATTAGCTGCAAAGGTTTTTTTGGATTGCTCTGTTGTATTTGTGTGTGTGTATGAAACATAGAGGTCAATATTCAGCTGGTCATGTTCAGATAAAATTATTCAGACAACTTTTTCTAATTAACTTTATCTGGATATTAAGCCTAAAACGGCACCAGCTGAATATCTGGTCTAAAGTTGTTCAGGTAACTTTAGGACTGTTATTTATTCACAGATTCAGGCAACGTGGTTTGGGCAGCAATGCTTGGACATTATGAAATTTGTGTGTATAAATTTTGTCTGGGTAACAATTTTCCCAGAGAAAATTTAGCCAGGGAGCAGGAGATAAATGTAAACCTTGGGGTTTGTTCAGCTATCTCAAGAAGTTAAGTGAACAAAGCAGTTGAACTCTGACCTCAGAGACATTCGGATTTTCCAAGTGAGCTAAATTCTTTAAAATAAATCTCTACAACAAAGTGAAAAACCTGTTAAAATATACAGTTATCTGTTGTGGGGATTTATTTTGGTGAGATGAGAATCTTTTTTTTTTTTTTTACCTGTACAAAGCACAGGAAGAAGCTAGCTTGAAACTCTTAGAGGTAAATTTTAAAAGCCTTCCATGCACAAAAACGGACACAAACGCGCATAAGTAGGCAGCACGGGAGCCAAGCGAATTTTAAATAGCCAGGAAGGGCATGCATGTATCGATGTATGCATGCTCAGAAAAAGAAAGTGGAAAAGGGGCAGGGCATGGGCATTCCCAGCACTGACATGCATAACTCCTAATTTTCCTCAGCTGGTGCATGTTATGTGCACCACTATGCTACAGCTCTTTGGTAGGAAGGAGAGAGGAAGAGAGAGAGATAAGGCTCAGTCTGATGTTCTATATATGGACCATAGTAAGGGGGCACTTTGATTCAGGGGGAGTTTTCGGGATGCGGGTTGGGGTTAGGGGGGGTGGTGTTACAGACACATTCAGAGGTATCCATTGTAAAATTGACATCATTAAAGAATTTTAGACCTTATAAGGGATGAAAAGGAATAGATTTGTACAGTGCAGCTGCAGAGACTGCATTGAACAAATCAACTCTTCTTGTTAGAATTTTCGTCGCTTATAAGGTCTAAAATTCTTTAATGATGTCAATTTTACAATGGATACCTCTGAATGTATCGGTAACACCATCCCCTCCTAACCCCAACCCGCATCCTGAAAACTTTCCCTGAATCAAAGTTCCCCCTTTCTATGGTCCATATATAAAACATCACACTGAGCCTTATAAAGAGTGTCTCTCTCTCTCTCTCTTCCTCCCCCCCCCCCATGAAGAGTATTTTAAAACCATAGCTTGTAAAATAGTGCATATCTTTATGGGCGCATGGACCTTTTAAAATCTGCCTGTTGGTGGGGAGAGAAGGAAGGGGACTGGATGGGGGAATGAATAATAATTGGAGATATAGCAGGAATTGGGTGGAACTCAGTGACTGGGTGGAAAGTACAAGATTGGCTGAGATGGTGCTTGGGAGGGGTGTTCAATCTGGAATAAATGCCAGCCACGAATGAGAAGGAGCAGGGCAGCTGGGCTTGAGCAGGCAGGATGGGGGGGAGAGAATGCCTGGAGGGAGGGAGGTGGGGGAAAAGGTGAAAGGGTAGAGTACCTGAAGGGAGGGAGACAAGAAATGGGGAGAGAATGCCTGTAGAGAGAGGGAGAAGAATGAAAGAGGATAAAAGGGAGGGAGTGTGAGGGACAGTGGATTGAGGAAGGAGGAGGGATGGAGGGATGTCATAATACTGGGAGGAAATGGAGGAAAGGAAGAGAATGTCTGGAGGATGGGCCATCAACAGTTTTGGGCAAAGGTGCTGTTTGCCTTAAACTTAAGCAGGCACTGCTGACATCGTCTATATTTCTATGAATATACAACTTACATGCTGTCAGCGCAAAACCATAACTATAATCACTGTGTATCCTTGTGTTACGCCCATCGGTCGCAGACGGCTGCGACCACTACTGCTCACCTCCTTCTTTGCTTCTCTGTCTCCATGGGGTAGATTGGCAGCCTCCGCTAGCTACCAACAACTGGCCTGCCGCTCCCAGGCCTCCCGGGTCGGCACGGCTGCCACCGACCGCCATCTTGCCACTGAGTTCGTCTAGGCACGCGTGTGCGCACATTAGCCAGTCTTATCCACATCATAGCGGGAACCTCGGGGCATCCCCTCCCGATGACGTTGTCCCCCTCGGATATTTAAACCTGTTGGCCTGACCTAAGGACAATTTGGCAAAGAGACCCATCCTTGCTAACTCCACCTTGCTTCGTGAGGACCCTGCGTTCCAGTTCTTGATTCCAGCATGGATGTCTCAGGTACCCGCTCCTCAGGGGCCTCTCTCTCGTCCTGGCTCTCCGTTCCTCAGAGGGCCTATCGCCTGGAATCTTGCTTGCTCCATTACCTGGAGCTTCCCTCTCTACCAAGTGTCTCGGTGTACCCCGCCCTGTGGGCCATTACCATCCTACGGAGAACTCCTTTGGAGATACCCACTCAGCGAACCTTTACCATCCTATCGAGGACCTCACCGGCACACCCGCCTTGCAGACCGCAACCAGCTCTACCGTTGACCCTCACCGGTGTACCCCGCTCTGCGGGCCAATACCATCTCTACCAAGGGCCGCGTCTATGCACCCCGCTCTGCGGACCGCTGTCATCTCCACTGAGGATACCACCAGCATTCCCTGCTCTGCGGGTCAGTATCATCTCTACCAAGGACATTCCTGGCGTACCCCGAGCTGCGGACCACTACCGTCTTCACAGGAGACCCCTCCGGAGTACATACGCCACAGACCACTATCAACACCATGGAAGTATTCCCTCTGGGTATATCCCATTCCATCGACCCTGTGTCTCTGGGTCTGTGGGACCTCCTCTCTGGCACCCCCCGCTCCACGGGTAGTGCTTCTATCTCTTTAATAAAGACTCTCTATTGCTTTTGTGTCCAACCTCAGCTGAGACCTAGCCTACCGACAGAGAGGCTCACGGGGCTCCTCCCCGTGGGCGGTACCATCTCTCACTTCGGCCCAGGGTTCACATCGCACTGATCTTACAGAATCCTAACACCTTGCAAGAAGGAAATCACTTCCTGCTTAGACTATTGCAACCTGCTCCTCACAGGTCTCCTATCTCTCTCCTCCACAACCCATCCAAAATTCAGCTGCACAACTTATATTTTGCCAAAGTGGACATGAGGATTGCCTGGTAACTTTCCTGCCTGGTGCAAAGGTGGTGGACCTCATGAGTCACCCAGATAGGATTTTAGACAGTGCTGGGGAGGAGCCGGCTGTCGTGGTACCTGTGGGCACCAATGACATAGGAAAATATGGGAGGGAGGTTCTGGAAGCCAAATTTAGGATTTTAGGTAGAAAGCTGAAATCCAGAACCTCCAGGGTGGCATTCTCTGAAATGCTTCCTGTTCCACGTGCAGGTCCCCAGAGGCAGGCAGAGATCAGGAGTCTCAATTTATGTATGAGACTTTGGTGCAGGGAAGAGGGATTCAGTTTTATAAGGAACTGGGCATCCTTCTGGGGAAGGGGGAGTTTTTTCCGAAAAGGATGGGCTCCAGCCGCTAACCTTCAAGAAGATAGAGCAGCTTTTAAACTAAAACAAGAGAGAAAGTTGTCATTCGCTCAGCAGCACATGGTTCAGAGGGAGGTATCTTCGAAGGATACTAATGAAACAGAAGAGTTACAGTATTCCAATAAAAGCTAAATTAGTCCATGTGCCTATAAGTAAAGAATCACCTGAGCTAAACGATTCCAAATGTATCCCTTGTGAACTGAAAAGCAGTTTGTTAATACAAACCAAAAAACACACTTTGAAATGTCTGTATGCCAATGCCAGAAGTCTAAATAAGATGGGAGAGTTAGAGTGTGTAGCAGTGAATGATGAGACAGACATAACTGGCATCTCAGAGACTTAGTGGAAGGAGGATAACCAATGGGACAGTGCTATACCACCATCCCAACACTGCAGTGTTTCGGCACCAGAAGCATGCTTGCATCAGGGGGACACTTTTAGGTCTCAGTAAACAGGAGCGTCCTCATAACAACAAAAGCGTCGGGATTTGTGGGCGTTACTTGCACAGACATTGTACAGCTGTGGCAGTCCTTACGCCATCTATAGTTGGAAATATTCGATATCATCTCCATAGGACTTAAGACACAAAAGAGTTACTGTCTAGCTGGTAGCAGCTGTGATATAAGCAGCGTGGAGCGGCTGTTTGAATTGGGATGGTGGACACTGGTATCACCGCGATATGAATACCAATAACATTGGTGCATATTTTGCCATGTCTTCATGAGCTGGTTGGCACAACATTATTCACTGTACAGCGATTGGATATATCAAGTAGCGCTATAGAAGTGATAAGTAGTGGTAGTAATAGTAGTGGACCAATGGTGATGGGCATAAGTTGCAGACTTTTCACAAATGTGTCCACTTCCTAAACACCCAGAGGTCCCTGCCAGAATTCAAGCAGAATCTATTCCACAGATTACACAGGCACATGATAGATAGAAATTTGGTATGTGTTGTGCTCCTCACAACATGTCCCCATTGAGTTTCTCCTGCTGTAATTTCCTACTTCCAGGCAATTACCAGGACAGTATTCCCCCACCTCCTCCAAGCTGAGCTGCAGTTCCCTGATTACAGGCCAAGGTTCTGAAAAGTAGGATTCTAGTTCTTGTGAGGTCTGCCCCTGTTGGTTTACCTGCTTAATTAGTGTGTTTACTGGTCAATCTGCATAGCTGGTACCTTCCTTCCTACACTGATTGATTTGACTTCCAGACTCCGGGAGATAATCAGCTGACTTGCATGTTTAATGCTGTGCCTCCTGCTGGGGCCAGAGTTAAGATTAGAGCCTCCATAGCCAAAAGATCAGTATCATTCCCAAAAATCAGCATGGGGATTCCTAGTTATTGCGTACTTTCAGAATTTGCCTATGTTGCCTATGCCTAAATCTGGCCCTGCCTCTCATCCTTTCCAACACAAACATCCACAAGTATAAATGAGCTATGGAGGCGTCTGTTCCATCTAATCTTATCTGTGGAGACTGTAAACTTTAAACTGAAGCTGCTGCTGTCCTGCCTCTGAGGGTTGTGATTATGGGTTCAGAGAAATGACTTTTTAAAATTGCTTATTTTTATAATGCAAAGAAATGTCATTCTTTTCAAATGCTTCTCAGTGGGGCCTTGATATGTGTTCCAGCCAGTGCCACCAAAACCTGCTACCCTTATGACCTTGAGTAAGGCACTTAACCTATCTCTGATTAAATAAGGAAGGAAGTGAAAGTTAGGCTTGAATATATTGACCTTTATCTCACCCTCACTGGATCAAGGTAATTTTCAACAAGGTAGATGCCAGCTTCTTCCCAAGTTTGTACCTGACAAGTGAATTTTTGTAGTTGTGCTTCTGGACAAATGAACAGATAGAACTGCTTTAGATGTGTTAAAAAGTGGGACTGGGCATTCTTTGGGAAAGCTACATTATTACTCTGTGAATGCTCCGGTACAGTCCCGAGTTTGCTGATATTGCTCTAAAAATACTAAATAGTTTTGTTAGCAGCCTCCTTGCAAGGAAATACTCCCAGCACCCAGTGACTTCCGATAATGTACTGAGAGAGCAGTTGTTCAAGGGGAATATGCTGCCAAGAATCTGTTTGGTTAGCATTGTCTCCTTTAGACCCTTTGAGTAGAAGAGTCTTGATTTATCTTTAAAGTACTACCTTCACCTGCGCAATGTACAGGTTTCAGATACCCTTTTTATACAGACGCAGCCACTGCAAAGCTCAGAATGTGTTTTGTTTTGTATCTTTTTCTGAGCTCAAATATACCAAAGGATTGAATCAGCATCCGTTTGAAATTTGTGAGCAGTAGCACCAATAATCAAGGCTTCCTGATGGTCTGCTTGCCTAGCATCCTGCAAGTAATCAGTCCATTACTGTCTGATGTTAGCAAAAAAAATAAGAACATAGGCTGAGCTTTACATGCTATTTCCCTATGCAGAAACTGGAATGCAGCTATTTTTTTTTAATTACCTATTAATTTAATCTAGCAAACCAATAGCTAGTGCTTGAAACCCAGTGCTGCCCAACTAGAACTGTGTATGCACCACAACATAAAATGCACATCTTAAACAGCAGTGGATTTATACCCTCTTAAGTATGCCTACTGACTATCCTCTTCCCCTAACGGGATGCAGCAGCGCTGCTGACGAGGTAAAACTAGCCACTCGTACAGCAGGGCCCTGCACTTGCCTACTCAGCCTTGTGGTAAATCCACCCTGGTCTCAAACACTGAACATGAACTCTGTTAGGACTAAGTTGTGGGCACTTGCAGGTGCTGGAGGGTAGTGGGTTGCAATTGCCTGGTGGATGTGCATTCTGAGGGAAGCCTGAGATCCGCCTCCCCCTGCAAGGATGGCCGTTGTGAGGTAGAAAAAAAAAAAAAAAAAAGGAAAGCTTGTGCTGTCATGAATGCAGCATTGTGAGGGCACTACCAGGTCTGGAGATTCAAGAAAACATTTCTACGTCACCCTACCAAGAGTTTTCAAAAGCAGCATAAATAGCTAGGAAAATACTTTAAAAGGCATGCGTATAATGAACAAGGAATGGACAGATTTTGGGGTTTTTTTTGCTGGTGACTGCTTTCCTCCTTTCCACAAGTCTCGTGCTGCAGTTTCTGAAGCCCCGTCTAAATTGCATGTAAACAATGCAGCCGCCTGGAACAGAGATACGGGTTTCAAATCAATAGGGTTGATGGATTCTTAAGTGCCACACAATTGCTACATGACTTTTCAGCTCTGATCTAAACAGGTCCAGAGGATAGAGGACCACAAGGATAACACTGACCACCCCCCACCAGGGGCCACAAAGGCAGGAGTTTGCCTTGCAGAACTTGCCCAGATCTGTTGGTACTTACAACACAAGCTGCCATTTAGCATCTGCTGTAGCTCCGCTGGCCTTTCCTCCTTGGTTTGGAAATATGCACAATAAATCCACCTCTGTTTTTCCACATTTTTAATTCTAGGGAAAATAAAAAATAGAAATATGCAAAGGCTGGGCATGCCCAGTGTGGTGGGAAGCTCCTCTCAGCGGCCTGGTGCCATTCTGCAGCTGAGCACCCTTCGGCCACAAGCCCAGGCTCTGGCCAAGCACTAGGAAGAACCGAAGTGACAAGCCCCAGTGCCCCTGTGCAGGAGGCTTTTGTAAGGGCTGTGTGTAGGCAGGATGTTGGGGGAGGAAGGCGGGCCTTGGCTAAGGGGTGGGAAAACAGGCACACATTGGAATTGTCAACAAGAATTTCCACCCCCCTGCCTAGGACCAATGTTATTTCAGATGCTTATGGGGATGTAATGTGCCTGGGATTGTGGCATCCCATGGAGACGCATGGGATTTTTCTCTCCTTCCCACATGTTTCCCTTTATCACAGGGTCATGGAGGCCAGGAGAAGCCGCAGGTAAACATCTTTGTTGAAAAGAAAAATGCCTCTGCGTTCCCTGCCCCATGGTGTCTTCAGTACTGGCACTCAGTTTCTGTTGCCCTGAAATCCATGCATCCTTTCCTCTCTATGCAGGTTGGGTTGGAGGCAGTATGAGCAAGAAAGGCTAGAGCAGTCATTGATCTACTGTCTTAGCTAGGGCAATTGCTCCTTCAGCTCAATGTTAGAAACCTTAGTGCAGAATCAGAAGATAGTGGGTTGAAATTGCTGGATTTCTGGGAGTTAAGCAGGCCCCAGCACTGCTACATGAGGAACTCTCCTGCTCTGTTTACAGCATTCTGCTTTTCATGGTCTGATCCTAGTTTCCTGACTCCCACTCCAACTGTTCTGCAGGGAGAGACGGGATCCCACAGCCCCAGCACTACAAAGGATGCATTAAGCCTCAGTGCTTTCATTATTTTACCTTTCATACCACATGAATGAAGGTTTTATTTTATTTTCATAATTTTAAACCCTTTGTGCCCTGAGAGATTACATTGACAGACGCTCAGAATACTAAAGCACACCTCTCCCATTTAATAACCCCATACGCAATCCTTTGCCTTTCAAAGAAAAGCCAAAGAAGAGAATGGGAAGCACTTATTTTAAAAAGTGCTATATTTTGCACGGGGCTCTTGCCATGCACCCCTCTCAAACTCCCAAGACAAGCTGGGATGCATTTGGCCAATATAAACAGGACACATTATGGGACAGCATTCCATGACTTGAAAAATATTAGGTTACCCTTTGCTTTTAAAGGAGAAGAGAAGTTTAATGCGTTGAGTTTTTTTTCCAGTAAAGGGAAGGTAGGCTAGTAAAAACTGATGCCCACCTACTCTCCTGCCCTCATTGGCAATTAGTGTGTGTCTGTGAAAGGATATTACTGTCCATTCCCAGGACAGCAGAAGGTTGGGCAGAGACACAGTTATTGGCAAGTCATTGTGAAATGTCTGGATTACCTTCTTGCAGCTATGGAAACAGTACTGAGAGAGGGGATGGACTCTTGGGTTCTAACCTTATACTGCCTCCAAAATGCATGCCCTTTTGCCTGAAGCCAAAGTGGTTTCTCCCACACAGTGTCTGTGGGGTAATGTATGAAGGATCTAAATATGTACACCTTGGAAGAGAGGGGGTGCAGGGCAGATATGATACAGATCCTTCAGATACCTGAAAGTTTTAAGGATGCCTGAACTTTGAATCTTTTCCATTTGGAAAGGAAATTGGAGAACTAGGGGGGTCACAAAATTGTTTGATCCTGCCTGTTATGCAGCCTCCCAACCATCAGAGGTCCCCGTGGAGCTGCTCTTACTCTCACTCCAGTCATAGCCTCCGTGATCCCATGACTCAGCAGGGCTCTGCCTATTTAACCCTGCCTTTTGCTTTGCTCACTGCCTTGCCATTGAGTCTTCTTGGCTCCCTGCTTGGCCCCTTTCTTCCTTGTAGCTCACTTTGGCCTCCGAGCCTTTCAGTGCTGTCTCATTTAGCCATACCGTAGTTGCCTTAGCCATAGCGATAGCCATAGTTGCTTTAGCCTCATCCTCAGCCATAGTTGCCATAGCCTTAGCCCCAACTAAAGCCCCAACTTAGCCTCAGCTAGGGTTGCCAACTGCCCAGGTTTGAACCAGACAGTGCAGTTTTCTGTTCACCTGTACAGTGTCTGGTCAGAAGTACTGACCGGACACTAAAAATATGTTTCCTTTCCCCTACAGCTCTGGAGCACTTCCTGGTTACAGACAGGGAGAGGCCTAAGCCAGAACAAGCAGCCTGAGAGTGGAGCTGCAGCCCTGCCCTGTCTCCTCTCCCCGTGCTGTTGTAGAGAGTGGAGGTGGGACCTCACCTAAGCACATGCCTTAGCAGCTGCTCTGCAGCTCTTCTCCCCACCTCCTCTCTCTAATGTGATTGGACGCTCTGGGGAGAGGGGATGGGAAAAGAGCTCAGCCTCTCCCTCCTTTGGCTGCACTAGCAGCACTTCCTGAATGTCTCAGGAATGCCTCAGAGGAGAAAAAAGAGGATACAAGGAATGGAGGGGGAGGTACAGACTGGAGGGGGGAATAGAGAGGGAGGTGCACAGGCTGGATGAAAGAGGGAGAGAGAGGAGGGCACAGGGGCTAGAGAGACAGAGATACTGGATGGCACAGGGGATGGGGAAGGGAGAGAGTCAGTAGGGCACAGGAGAGGTTGGAAGAAGAGAGAGTAGGGGCACAGGGGCTAAGGATGAAAAGACAGAAGGACACAGAAGATGAGGGGAGAGAGAGGGAGGCACAGGGCCTGGAGGAGACAGGAAAAGAGACAAAGGAGGGCACAAGGGACAGGAGGAAGAGAGATGAGGAGCAGTGGGAGGGGAAAGAGAGACAGTTGAGGCACAAGGAACAGAGAGAAAAGAGAGGGGACAAACATATGCAAATTTATGCTAATGTAGGAAAGGGATGGGCCACCCCCTCCTCCCAGCCCTCAAGTGTCCAATCATGGTCTATGACAAAGTTGGTAACCCTAGCCGTAGCTATTGCCTCAGCTATAGCTATAGGCTCAGGCCTTTTGCCTAAATGACCTGTTTGTGACCCTTGGGCCTTCCATGTTATCTGGCCTAGCCCCGGTCTTTCCTGTCTCTTGTCTTTGACTGGTCCTGTCCTTTCCCTGTATCCAGCCAATGTCTTAACTTTAGTCTTATTTCAGACTCCAGTCCTGCACTGCCTCAGTCTCCAGTCCTTCCCAGCTTCAGTCCCTGTCTTCAGCCCTGCATAGCCTACGTTTCTAGTCCAGCCACAGCTTTTCCTACCAGCCACCAGAACCCAAGGGCTCAATCTGCGGGGGAGGGGCTGGTATAGGCAGAAGATTCCCTGGCTCTGAAATCCTGGACTGTTCCCGTGGGGGTCTCCCAGTCTAGCTAGGTTCTCAACCACAACAGAAATGAAACTCAGAACCAATGTCAGGAACTATTTCTTTATGGAGAGGGTGATGAATGCCTGGACTGCCCTTCCATAGGAGGTGGTGAAGACAAAAACAGCCGAAGAATTCAAAGGGGCATGGGATAAACACTCTGGGTCCTTAAAAGCTAGAGGACAGAAATGAAGAAAAGAGTGTAAAGGAGTAACCTGCTCAGTGCAACAGTTACTACCTTTAACAGAAGCACAGGGATTACTACCCTCAACCAATAAGCTTGGTACCTTTGACGCAACGGCTACATCACTTTCCAATTTGATGGCGGGGGGGGGAAGGGGGGGATTGGATTGGCGGTCCGGGGGCGGGGCCAGAGGCCTCCGATACAGCGGCCATTGCTGCTATGTCTGGGGTACCGATATGCAGAATAAGGGAAAAAGCACAAGACTGTTGACCTGGGAGTCACCCTCGACCAACACCTCAACTTCAAGCCACACATCAAGTCCCTGCTTAAAGCGGGTTTCTACAAACTTCAGATCCTTAAAAAGCTCAGACCTCTACTCCATACACAAGACTTCCGTTTAGTCCTGCAGTCCACCATATTTTCCAAAGTGGACTACTGCAACGCCCTGTTGCTAGGCCTCCCATACTCCACCATCAAACCGCTACAAATCTTACAGAACGCCATGGCAAGAATACTAACTAACACACGCAAAAGAGAACACATTACACCAATTCTTGCAGAGCTGCACTGGCTGCCCATCCATTTCCGCTCCCAATACAAAACCCTAACCATACTTCACAACATTCTATACAAAAACAACTCTGCCTGGCTCAAAAAAATGCCCCACTTTCACATCTCCCATCGCCCCACAAGATCCTCTCGTGCAGGCACCCTACACACACCCCCCCTCAAGACAGCACACCTATCCACCACCAGGGAAAGAGCGTTCACCATCACAGGCCCTGCCCTTTGGAACTCCCTCCCCACACACCTCCGTCTTGAGCCATCCCTGCCCACCTTCAAAAAAGGCATCAAGACCTGGCTTTTCAGACAAGCCTACCCTGAAACCAACCCCCGTAGTCTTCCCCTCCCCCCCCCCCGAAGCCTACCCCCAGACACCCCCCCCTCCCTCCCTACCACTATACCTGCATATGTTTGTCCCCCCCCCCCCCCCCCCGAAGCCTACCCCCAGACACCCCCCCTCCCTCCCTACCACTATACCTGCACGCAACCACGGATCCCCCGCCAGCATGCCACCCAATAACCTGCCTTAAGCCAATTATATCTTTCTCCCTTTCGTTAACAAGTGACAATGTACCACCTGCTGTAAATATGCTATATTGTATCCCCACAAGCTGTATCGTGTTCCTTGCTGTAAATAAGTTATAACTGCATAACCTGCTGTAAATAAGTTATATTGCACAACCTGTTCTAAACTCTCTCACCTCTGCAGCCTTGCTGCTGTAAATATCTCCCCTATAAATACCCCCCTACCCTTCTTTAGTTACGCCTCTACTTTCTCAGCTTCCATACTTTCCTCCTACCTATCCCCCCCACTCCCGCCCTTTTTCGCACCTGCTCCCATACCCCCGCCCTGTTTATTGTAACTTTCTGCCTTTTTCAAGTTCTATTGTAAACCGGCGTGATGTGTCCCACGAACACCGGTATATTAAAAGCTGTTAAATAAATAAATAAATAAATAAATAAAATATATGGCCAAGTCCAAAAGCAAAGAAAGTCAGCATTGCCTGAATTTTCAGGAAGGCTCCTCGCCCAATAAAAATGTTGCTAGCAGGAATTTTTTATGGGTTTGACAGTTGCTTGGTTTTTTATTGTAAATATTACTATCCTTAACATAAGGATGGGAGGTAACTGCATGGACTACCATTAAGAGAAACTTGGGCATGACCTACATGATGCAGCAGATAATACCATAAGAAGCTTGCTGAGCAAACTGGATGGACCATTTGGTCCTTTTCTGCCTTAGACCACAGCATCACTCCAAACCATCTGTTAGAGAGTGTTGCAGGATAATGCCCATCTTGGTCAAGGAGGGACATCCAATACTATCTCCTGACCCCTGGGCTGTCTGTGGCAGGAGCAATCTTGCAATATCGCATGCAGTCTGTAAGTAGGTCACCATAATGGGGTCACTGTCCTCTGGAAACGACAATGGAGGGGATATCTGTACCAAGATTGATTACAGTTGGATAAGTGGTTCTCAAGATAATGGCCCAAAAGATGTAACTTGCATAATTCCTGAGCTGTGATTTCTCCTTCACTCTTCAGGAGCTGTGCTTCCTGCCACAATAGCAGTGGAAGGGCAGAAGACTTCTCTATGATGCTTTGGAAGACGTTCCTTCTTCTTGTGCAAATCAAAATTTACTGTGTGTTCACTAATACGATTCATCGTGCCTTTTGCAGCTCAAATGTAGCTCTTTCATCTTTCACACTTAGGGCCGGATTTTAAAAGCCCTACACTCGTAAATCCAGAGGACTTGCGCGCGTAGAGGGGGGTTACACGTGCAGGGCCTATTTTAAAAAGGCCGGCGACGCGCACAAAGCCCCGGGACACGTGTAAGTCCCGGGGCTTTACTAAAGGGACGGTCCGAGGGCGGGGCCAGAGGCCTCCAATACAGCGGCCATTGCTGCTATGTTGGAGGATCGCGTTCTGGCAGGCTGCCTGGGCGCGCAACTTGCACCTGCCCAGAAGCAGGCGCAAAAGGTAAGACAAAGGTCAGGGGGGTTAGAGTAGGGCTGGGGGGGAAGGGGTGCGAAGGTCAGAATGGGGGGAAGGGAACGGGGGAAGGCAGCGCGGCTTGGCGCACGCAAGGTGCACAACTGTGCACCCCGTTGCGCGCACCGACCCCCGATTTTATAACATGCGCGCGCCTGCACGCGCATGTTATAAAATCGGGTGTACATGTGTGCATGCCGGGTAGCGCGCGCACCTTTTAAAATCTACCCCTTACTATCTAACATAGTCCCCTGGAGACACCTCTCGTTAGTAATTTATTCTTCAGCCTGCCTGTGCCCACTCATACTGTTCACAAGACAATGCTGTTAACAGGTACCTCCCTAACCCCCAGAAAGGGAGCAATCTTGCCTAGAGTATGGAATGAAGGGCAAGAACCCCTACACTTCAATACCGTGGGAGATTTTGGAGTGAGTCACTTTAACTCATTCAGGCCGAGCGCAGTATTTAACCCGTGGCTGGATGCAGGTTTTGGACACGCGTCCACAACTCCTTATTCTATAAGGGGATTAGCACGTCCAAACCCCCTGCGAAACTAATAGCGCTCATCACATGCAAATGCATGTTGATGAGCGCTATTTGCTATTCTCCCCCAATTCAAAAAAAAACCTCAGAAATTAATGTTTGCCGAGAGCAGGTGTTAATTTCTGAGCAGCCCAAAAAGTGTACAGAAAAGTAGAAAATACTGCTTTTCTGTACCTCCTCCAACTTAATATCGTGGTAATATTAAGTCGGAGGAACAAAAAAGACAAGAATGTTTAAAAAAAAAATTTTTTTTTAATAAAATTGTGCCGGCAGTCAGGTTAGGAAAAGGGACACTCAGTTAATGAGTGTCCCTTTTCCTAACCCATGGCTGTGCACAGGTTAGGAAAAGGGACGCTTGTAAAATTGAGTATCCGTTTTCCTAACCCGCTGTCAGCCACGTCTCCTGGGTGCCCACTGCTAAGGAGGCGCTAGGGGCGCACATTTGGCCCTAGCGCCTCCTTTTTAGCGCAACCCCTCGTTTAAATATTTGATCACATGCCCAGCAGAGGTGGCTGGGCGTGCGTTAGGAAAGCGAGTGCTCAACACTGAGCGCTGTTTTTCTGGGCAGATTTCTTGGATCGGCTTGACTGTGCCTTCATTCTAATTCCCTGCTCTATTACTGTATGCAGCCCCAAGATGAGTCTCTTTATTCTTCTGTACCTCAGTTCTAATCCCCGGCTGTGTCATCACTCAGTGTGTGAGCAGGGAGGCAAATCAGTGTGCCTGTCCTATCTTAATTGGCTTAAACTCACAGCAGCATTGTTCCTTCTCTCCTTCTGATAGTGCCCTACGGTGTGCAAGTCCCTGTAGTTGGTTTTCTATCCTGGAGGGAGCACTCAGTTTATTGTTCTCCCTGGGTCTATGGAGCCATCCTGGAGCAGCCAGTGATCCCGGGGGAGCTCTTGTTATTAAGGCTGAATGCCTACTGTCTTCCTCAACTCTTGGGACAAACCTGTACTAGTGTAGCAAAGGGAATGCAGCCCCTAAGCTTAACACAAATATTTGCCTAATTTTAATTATTTTTTTTATGCTCAAGGAAAGATGAAGAGACCATTTCGACCGAGACAGGCATATTGTGTGTGACTTCTCTTTCTATTCTTACTAGCCCTTTTGCTGCTCTTAAAAGCTACAGTCACACTTCGGGAAGAACAGTTTGTGCTGATGCAAGGATTCAGGCTGCTGCTAGACAGAGCCCTGAGTTTGTGAGAGAGGGTGACTAGATTGGCTGCTCCATGGAGCAGGGACTGTCTCTTATGTGTATCAGTGCAGAGCTGTGGTCATCTAGTAGTGCTGTAGAAATAATTAGTCCTAGTAAAGTGGGTATGCGTGTGTGTACTCAACTAACTGGCACACTCTGTGTGATGTGCACATTTTTGATGATGGTGGTGCCTATGTGTCTTTTCGTGTTAGCATGTTCTTGGATGCAGTAGTTTGTGTAAGACTGGGGTATGCGTCTGTGTGTGTGTGTGTGTGTGTGTATATAAATGTGAACCGAGAATTTACATCTTGAATGGGTCCCCTGCCCTAAGAGAAGAAATCTCTTCTCCCTATCTCATTATTCTTTGTATTCATAAGCCCAGGGATCAGTGGCAACACTGATTCTCAGGAGGAAGCCTAATCTTGGTCAGTGCTTGGACAGCTAAGGGGGAAGGGGGGGGGGGGGGGGGGGCGGTGAGCTAAGGAGGAGGAAAGCGCCAAGACCCTGAAATCAAATAGACAGGTCGTCTCCTCCTCCCCAGTGCTCTTTAAAATTACTGGCACCAAATTGTTTAAAGCGTCCCCCACCTGGCTCGACCAGCTTCCTCACAGAGAGGAGGCCAGATTAGTAAATCCAAAGGACAAAAGCTTCAGGCCATTCTGCTCCAAGGGTTTCATTTCCTGCCGCATCAGGAAGGGATAAGAATCGCGCAAGCAAATCTTGCACAAAAATTGGCATCTGAGCTTTTGCCTGAAAATGCTAAATTTGGAGGAGGAGCTAAGGCCCCCTTCTCCCCATTCCTCAATGCTTTCTCTACAAGTTTTCATGAATAACGAAGCATTATGTATTTAACATGCTAACGTACATATAAAATGGGGGTCATTTTATAACAGCTCACCTAAGTTAGGCTGCAAATAAATTGCAAGTGGCACCAAATTTACAGCTGCTGTTATGTGTATGGGAATTTTTCAAGAAAATCCAGGGGGTGCACTTTTGAAAATGAAAAGCATGCACGTAAATCTAAACCCTTCCCCAACTTTGCCCCTAGGAATGCCTCTGCTCAGTCTGAGAGGAACTGAACCCGCAGATCGAGCCCCAGAAATGCCCTCCTTAGGGGGCTCTTTTCATACTACCCACATAGATGCAAAATCCACAGGCACTTTTACTGACGTTCCCCCCACCCCCCAAAAAAAAAGTGCCTGCAGAGATTTGCACCTGCTTTTTCTGTGAATACTTTTTTCCAACCTAAACAATGCACCTGGTTTTGAAAATGCAAAACTAATCATGTTATTTTTCTCTCCCAATCTAAGTCCACCCCCCCCGCCTCTACTATAATGCGGATGTGCATTGTAGAGCTAGGCCCTTACTTATACCCACATGCAGGGTGGGCAATTTTAAAAGAGCCCGTATCCTCAGGTGAAATGTATTTGGCTTTGAAAATTGCCTTCATAAAAGAAATTGTCTCAGGACATTATGGTACAATAATGCAGCATTACTTACTGTCTGGCGGATCTTCTAATGAATGGCTGGAGGCATCTGCTGTGATTCTTCCCTTCCTCCTCTCTTAGGCAGGTCTGGCTGCTTGAGGTCCCATGCTCGGCCGGCTGCAGCCTCCTAGGAAGTTTGTAGATCCATGAGCAGGTGGGTTTCAGTGGCTTCAGCGCCCAGGCTCTCTTTAGATTTCCTTCACTTTTTGGCCCCAGAAATTAATTTTTCGTTTCACGCTTTGTCCTTTATTCTCATAGTGGCCTCCTTGGCAAATTCCTTTTAAAAGACTTTTTGTTTAGTTTTTCTGCTTCACCTGGGTGTCTAGGAGTTAGACTTTATCTCTGTTTTCTTTCCCACCCTCTTCTTCAGCTGTAGATTCAGGAGAGGGGTGTATATGTTGTGTTACTGGGTGAATCGAGTGTTTTTTGGAGGGACGGATGACCCAGTCTGTGTTTTTGATGTCTGAATCTTTTGGGGGGAGATGATTCTGTACACAGCCCTAGAAAAGACTCTTAAGCTCAGGCTTCAGCCCTCCTCCTCTTCCTCCTGCTGCATGAAACGAGTCCAGAGGTGTGAAGGACAGAGCCCTGGGTGGGAATCTTGTTATGCAGTAGCGATGGCCCTTGAGGTCCTACAGTGAGGGCATCCTCTTCCAATGCGGGGTTCCAGGTAGCCGTGGCAGTCCCCAGGCTCTTCCTGCAGACATGCTAATGTGAGCAAGGTGGTCTGCTGCTGCTGTCATCTGGGCTCCCTCACCTGCAAAAATCATTCAACAGGAGCCATTAGGCACTTAAGATCCCCCAGCTCTGTGGCCCAAGTGCACCACACATTGCTAACATCAGAACGTGAACACTATAAATAAGCACTGACCGAGGTAGGCAAACCCCTTTCAAACGCGTCACCAGCATTCCCAAAGCACTGACAGCCTTGGGTCACCAGGAGCAGGTGGGCCCATCCCAGGGTCCTACAGTCCTGCTTCAGGGTCCTCTTTTCCTTCTGATCTAGAACTACTGGGAGGGCCTACTAGCCAGAGGGGCCTGCAGGGCTGGATTTAGGATGTTGGCACCCATAGGCAGAGAGCACTGCTCTCAAGCAAACGGAAGCAGGTTCCTCTTTGGCTTGGATGTTTGGCACCTGCACAGTCTGGTGCCGTAGCCGGTTGCCTATGTTGCCGATGCCACATCCAGCCCTGGGGGCCTGTGGCAGTGACTTTCCCTTCCCAACACCCACACTTGAGACTTTCCTCTTTCTTCCCAGAAGCCATGAAACATGATTGCTTTGGCTGTGTTATTTATTTCTCCTTATCCCAGATACATTTTTTTGTATCTTGCTCTGGACGTTTGTTTCTTCCTCACTCTGGTGGGTTAACTGCCAATCCACAATTCCTAGATATTGGTTTTGTACAGAGCAAACAGCAAACCTGCACAGAGATCTGCAGAGATAAACAGGATTCCTCATCCTCACCATCCCCCTAACCCAACTCACTGCTCTTATTTGCAGCATAATTTCCCCAGAAGACTCTTTCTGCCCTGACCCTATTTCTACTTGGCACTAAAATAAGTGCAAGGTTCAGACCATAGCTTTAAGCTTGGTATTTGTCTCTGCCTTACAACTTCCTTTTTCTCCTTGCTCTGTGATGTTGGAAGAATGCTAGTCCTTCCTTTTCATATTCTAACTACTATTATCAGTCATTTACTGTATATTTATGCAGTGCTAGACAAGATACACACAAGAGACAGTTTATAATCTAACCACGACATCTATATCTACCAGACAACACTGACTGGAGGTTCACTGTGGCATAACAAAGAAACAGAGAATATAAGGATAGAGGACCCTGGGCCCATCCTCTCTCTATCCCATTCACCTTGCTGTTACAGCACCACAGACACTACTCAATCCCAGGCTTTACTCCTCACTTTACTGCCACCGGGGATCCTCTGTGTTTGTTTCAGGATTTAGCCTTGCTTCTTAAGCGATGAGTCAGTGCTGTGATGAGGGTCAAAGTTGCCAGGCTGTAGGGGGCACCCAGGGGCCTCTTTTTGTAATTTATTTCAGCCGCATGCAGGTAGAAGGCAAGAAGAGGGGGTTATGCTGTTTCTCTAACCTTAAGCATGTCTACAAGGAGATGACAGTGGTGGGAAAGGGGGAGGGGGCACAGGGGGAGGCAACACAAATGTATTGGCCCCGGGTGCTGGAGACTCTTGCTGTGCCACTGTACTAAGGATCTGCTGTGGGTACCCCGGGCTTTCAATTGTGATAATATTTTGCCTCCACCACCTTAGCTGGGATGGAGGGTTGATATTCCATGTGTTTATCAGCTTTTCAGTGCGATAGCTATTGCACATTTAGAAGCAAGTCATGTCTGGTGAACCTATGGACATTTTACAGCCTTACATAGTAGTAACCAGCTACAAATCTATAAGGAAAAAAATGAGTGGGTTCAAGCCCTGCCCAAGTGGAGCTAAGGAGCTCACCACTTTGGAGGAGAGCTGCTGCCTTGATGGAGTAGAGACACTAAAAGACATAACAAAAAGTAGTATAATAGACTGGGGAGGGATGAAGGGTTGAGAGGAAGGGAGAGACTGGCATGACACGTGCCTCTCAGTTGTATTATACCCGACCCCATTCTGACAGACCGTCCAATTGCCGCTGATCAGATGTGAGAAGAGAGGGGAGATGCGCAGTTTGGGCTGTACGAACCCAAGCAACAGCTAGGCTAATTAAATAGCTTTTATAACGCACACAAAATGGAATTAACAGCTGAACTCAAGTGTCTGTGTATATATTATGTGTGGAATTCTGCTTCAGACAACCAAGCAAAGTAGCGAGGCTGGTATCTTGGTAGCCTCATTAAGAGCTGTGAAAACGTTAGAGAGCTGAAACAGCTGCTTCGTTAAAACATCTATAACTCTTCTCCCCACTCACCTCTCAAAAAAAGAAAGCTATAGATGCTGAGGATGAACATAAGACCGTAAAATGTGCCACATGGGGTCAGGTCAGAGGTCCATCGAGCCTAGTATACTGTCCTGACAGTTTGGGTCACAGGAAGTACTCTGCAGATTCCAAAGAGTAAATCCATTCCTTGTTGCCCACTCACAGGTGTAAGCAATGGCTTTCCTAAGTCTACCTGGCTAATTGTTTATGGACTTTTCCTCCAGGAACTTGTCCAAACCCCTTTTAAGCCCAGCTATGGTAGATGCCTTGACCACATACTCCAGCAACAAATTCTACAGTTTGGGTGTTGAGTGAAATATATTATCAGATTTGATTTAAATCGGCAATTTATTCTATGGAGTATCTTTTAGTTTTAGTACAATTTGAAAGAATAAATATCCATTCCCTATTGACCTCTTACAATCCCATTCATGATTTTATAAACCTGTCATATGCCCTCTTAGTGGTCTCTCAAAGCTGAAGAGCCCTAACCTGTTTAGTTTTTCTTCATAAGGGAGCTGTTCCATCCCTTTTATTATTTTTGTTGCCTTCCTCTGTACCTTTTCTAGTTCTGCTGTATAGAAACATTTAGAAACATGATGGCAGAAAAAGACTGTATGGCCCATCCAGTTTGCCCATCCGTCCAATTAATTTAGCATTATTCTTCTCATTGCTTCCTTTTTCCAATTAGGAAGTGTCTTTTGAGATAGGGTGACCAAAACTGCACACAGTATTCAAGGTGCAGTTGCATCATAGATCAATACAGAGGCATTATAATATTCTTAGTTTTATTCTCCATTCTTTTCTGAATAATTCCTAACATTCTATTTATTTTTTTGACTGCTACCAGACACCAAATTGAGGATTTCAGTGTATTGTCCATAGTCACTACAAAATACTTTTCCTGGGTGCTGACTCCTAATATGGAATTTCTACCTATAATTTGTATTATTTTCCCCTATGCGTACCACTTTGCATTTGTCCGCATTACATTAAATTAAATGTTCCTTCGCATCCAGTCAGTTGAATCCAGAACAAGTGGGTTATGCATTCCTAAAAGCAGATGGAGACAAAGCAAACTTAGGTCACAGAATATATACCCCTGCAGTTACATCAGCCTGCCAGTATTCTCCGTCTCAAGCAGATGGTGAACATGCATCTCCTCACTGGGGATTGCTTCATTTTAAAGTAAAGGAGAATTAAGGAAAACATTTGCTCCCCTCTCTTAAGGTGATACCAAATGGTTCCTCTCCCCATTGAGAATTCCTGAGGTAATTTCCATGGTCCTTCAGATGTATGCCTTGGTCCAATAGCTGGTTTTGCATGGAATTAGCTGCTTGAGTAGCTGAAAAGCAGCGGGTGCAGGAAGCTGAGCTCGGCGGTGATGGCATATGCCTTCTTCCCCCGCAGCTGGAGACCATCTCTGTGCTCAGCCAGGTAAATCTGAGCTCCGGTAAGTTAAAAAAAAAAGAGATACAGAGATGTAGCAGGAGGTTTTTGTTGTGTAGGGTTTCCTTCTCCCCCTGGTCTCCATGCTCGGTGTGCCCGTTCAACGTTCGTTCCACTCCATGGGAGGTCAAGGGACATGGGCAGCCTGGCGGGTTGAGCAGCTTCCTTAGACTAGGTCCCACTCTGAGGCTTTTTGCTACATGCTGTGTGGTAGGCCGCAATGGCTTTTCATGCGCTTTCTAAGACTGCCTTCTACAGGATTGTCAGTCCGGCTTGTGCATCTCACTATGGGGTAGATTTTTAAAGTTATGCACGGGCGTAGATTTGTTCGCGCAACCCGGCGTGAACAAATCTATGCCCGATTTTATAACATGCGCGCTGCTGCGCGCATGTTATAAAATCCAGGGTCGGCACACGTAGGGGGGTGCGCAATTGTGCAATCTGCACGCACCGAGTCAAGCAGCCTGCCTCTGTTCCCTCCGAGGCCGCTCCGAAATTGGAGCGGCCTCGGAGAGAACTTTTTTCCGCCCCCCCCCCCCACCTTCCCCTCCCTTCCCCTACCTAACCCACCCCCCAGCCCTAACTAAATCCCCCCCCCCCACCTTTGTTAAGAAAGCTTGCGCGCGGTGCGCCATTCCACGGCCCAGGAGCTGGTTTGGAGGCCTCGACCACGCCCCCGGAACGCCCCCGGGCCGGCACCACGCCCACAGCCCCTCCCCTGGAACACCCCCAAATGTTGCGCCACCCTGATAGCCCCCCGACACCCCCCCCCAAGCAAAGCCCCGAGACTTATGTGCGTCCCGGGGCTTTGTGCGCGCCGGTGGCTTATGCTACATAGGCGCACCGGCGCGCAGGGCTTTTAAAATCTGCCCCTATGCATCCAGGTTGTGTGTCCAGTTTTTGGGCACATAGAGGGGCCTTGTAGTCTGTGCACCCACGTTAAGTGATGTGTGGTGGACGCTTGCTTACCTATGTACACAAGTGGAACTGTGCACTTAAGTTTTTTGTGCACTTACATTTTGGCCGCCTAGATAAGTACCTAGGTGTATGCACTTAAGTGCTGGACGCATCATTTTTAGGCGCCTAGTTGAGTGCCTATAAAAAAAAAACCAAACAGCTAGACGCACACCTCCATCCACTGCTCAGTGCATTGTCAGCCATCATGGTGCCTGTGCCTAAGAAGCCTAAGCGTCTTTCTCTTTGCACTGCTTGTCATATATGGTCATCTCAGCCAGGCATGCCAGCTGATTTGTGCCAGCATTGTTTGAGGGTTCAGGGTGAATTGCCTTCCTCTGATTTCATTAAGCCTGGTTCTTCCCAACCGGATGTGGGTCTGGGTAAAACGATTCAGGTGGGGCACCTGATTTTGAACTCCTCTAACTGGTTCCTCAGCAGGGAAAGGTAGCTCAGTGAGTACACCTCAGGTACTTCCTGGTCTGGATGCTTCTACTTTTTCTTGGGTAGAATTTTTTCAGGGGTTGCAGTCCTTTCTTCAGGCACAGTCTTTGACCCTGTCCCATGCTCCTAGAGCAGAGGTGCAGGTGGAAACCTTGCCTGGATCTTTTTTGGTCGCTGGAGTACTCCTAGAGGGGCAGTGGGTCATCTGGATGGAGATCCGGCGGCACGGATGATGATGCCATTCCTGCCTCTCTTGAGGATGGTGAAATTCCCCCTGGATTAGAACCATATAGAACTATGTTATGGTTCTTTTATAGAGATGAACTGCCAGCTCTCATTCCCAGACCTAGAAAATGCTTGGAGTTCCTGGGCTGACCTTGAAAACAGTGTTCCTTGGGCCAAATTGTTCTGCATGTAGGGTTTCCAAGCTACAGGCCTTGTCTTGCCAGGAGCTGTTTCTCCAGGTGACTCCAGAAGTGGTACAGCTGCATACTGTTTCTTCTGTTTTTACCAAAAGTGGTCTCTGAGTTTCACGTGAACCTGTCCATCTCCCTGCCATCTCTGGATAGGGAGAGAGATGTAGAAGTGTCTCGTCTGTTGCGGTCCTTGGATTGTCAGGTATCTGGAGGTCACTGGGCCTTTGCATAGGTCATATCACCTGTTTGTCCTCCATGGCAGTGCTAGACAGGGAGAGCCAGTCTCACGGACTACAATAGTTCGCTGACTTAAGGAGATAGTCATGGCTGCATACGTAGATGCTGGGAAGCTGTTATTTAGTCAGGTTCGGGCCCATTACATTCAAGCTCAGGCAATGTCATGGGCAGAAGTTAGATTGTTGTCTCCTGTTGACATTTGCGGGGCTGTGATGTGGACCTCATTGCACACTTTTTCCAGGTATTATCGTCTGGATGTCCAAGCCCAGGAGGCTGCAGCCTTTGCATAAGTGGTTTTGATTGGACCGCGGGCAGCCTCCCGCTCTGTTTGGGAGTAGTCTGGGTACATCCCACTTGTTCTGGATTCATCTGACTGAACGCTAAGAAATGAGAAATTACTACTTACCTGATAATTTCCTTTTCTTTAGGACAGGCAGTGAATCCCTCCCTTGGCTGCCATATGATTATATAATGATCCTCCTATGTGTCTATGTGTTACAGGGATTACTGGTAAGTGTTACTCCAGTCCCTAGGCTAGTGTTATTACATTCTTGTCTGAGCTCAGTGTTGCCTGTTGGCCGAGTATTACAATGGTTATCTGTTTTTAATCAAGTTTTTTGCTAGTCTGTCCCAGTTGCTTTTGAAGAGAATGCTGGCAGGTTGATGTAACTGCAGGGGTATATATACTGTGATGTCAGTTTGCTCCATTTCCATCTGCTGGTAGGAATGCATAACCCACTTGTTCTGGATTCATCTGTCTATCCTAAAGAAAAAGAAATTATCAGGTAAGTAGTAATTTCTCATTCTTCTTACAATGTCATCTACAAATTTGACCAACTCACTTGTAGCTCCTTACAATGTCATCTACAAATTTGACCAACTCACTTGTAGCTCTCTTTTCCAGTTGATTTATGTAAATTTTAAGCAGCACTGATCCCATACAGATCCCTGGGGAATTCCACTGTTTACTTTTTTCCATTAGGAAAGCTGACCTCTCTATCTCCTATCTTTTTACCAGTTTCCAACCTGCAATAGGAAATTGCCTGTTTTCCAGGGATATTTTAATTTCCCAATGAATTTTTTATGAGAGACTTTGTCAAATACCTACTAAAAATCCAAATGCACTGTATTGATTGGCACACCCTTATCTAAATGTTTATTTACACCTTCAAAAAATTATAATATATAGGTAAAGCAGGTCTTCCCTTTACTGAATTTGTGTTGGCTCTTCTCCATTAATCCATAGCTATCCTTTCGACTAGTAATTCTGTTCTTAAGAATAGCTTCTACTATTTTGCCCAGTACTAACGTCAAGCTCACTCGTCTATAGTTTCCCAGATCATCCTGGATCCCTTTTTGAAAATTGGTATAACGTTGGCCACTCTTCAGTTTTCAGGCACAGTGGCTGATTCTAATGATAGGTTACAGATTGCTAGAAACAGGTCTATAATTGAATGAGTTCACCCCAAAGAAATTTGGGGTGACAGTAATTTATGAATGTTATGTTTTTGTATGGATGTGAACCCTGGGTCGAGATGAGAGATGTCTCCACCTACTGGGCTCGCTCTCTCTCATAAAGCTGCAGACATATGCATATACTTTATAAAATAGCACTTATCTGCACGTTAGTTTTTATATTATGGCCATGTGCACCCTGAGGTAGTACTGACTGCAGAACCTTCATTTGCTGATGGTAATTTGGATTTGCTGCGAAAGAACACTTAAATCTTAGAAAACATTTTTTGAAAGGGTTAACCTGTTATTGGCTGTGTATATTGTATGTTAGTTTTTAAGACTAATAATATATGCAAGTGTTAAGAATTGTGTTGTTTAAAGATAATAGACTTTTGTATTAATTTTGTGAGCTAGTATAAGTTAGTATTTGTAAGTGTAAAGAATTGTGTGTGTTTAGGAATAATAGACTTTTGATTAATTTTCTGAGTTAGTAAAGGTTAGTCTTTGTAATTATTAGAATTGTGAGTTTGTAAAGGTCACTTAAATGATTTGAAAAGGTAAGATTTCTGGTTCTTGGGCAACTGGTCACTGGTTCGTTTCCGACTCACCCCAGTCACTTTTTATATAAATTATCCACCTCCAATTAGGAGGAAAATTTTCGAGATAAATATCAATTACTGATTTAAAATAATATACAATTGACCCTGATTGTAGTGATAGACTAATTTTACTGTTGTTGGTGGTCATTCAGAAATTAACATGTCACCTAATTATCAATTTATCAAATAATTTAAAAAGCTTAGTCAAATTTTAAAACCCTTAAATTGAGAGACATACCTACTCCTTAATCAGCTTTTACAACTTTAGCAATTGAATTAAATTAAGATGCAGTCAGAAGCCCAGCAGCAAGTAGTGGGCTATCCAGTCTTTTACACCAAATGCCACATGTATGATTATCTACTTGTTGGTGAGAAGTTGTATAGAGCTCCTGGCTCTCAGAGAATGAGTCCGATCTCTGGAGGTCAGAGTGACAGACCTGGTGGAGCTGAGGCATACAGAGGTATATAGAGGAGACCTTCAGGGACATAGCGCAGTCCCAACACCAGTTGAACAGCTTTTGTGCTACTTTGGAAGAACAAAGTCACCTGACAGGAAGTGATTATATAGCTAGGATCTGCCCTCCAGGTGATACTTTATCCTCTTTCACTGAGGATATAAAGCCAGGGCCATGTGCGCAGGAGAGAAAGCTTAGGATGTCTATTGTAGTGGGTAATTCGATTATTAGGAATGTAGACAGCTGGATGGCTGGTAGATGTGAGAATCACTTGGCAACTTGCCTGCCTGGTGCAAAGGTAATGGACCTCAGGTGCCACCTAAATAAGATTTTAGAGAGTTCTGGAAAGGAGCCGACTGTCATGGTACATAATATGTTCTAATGACATTTGAATATGCAAGAGGGAAGTTCTGGAGGCTAAATTTAGACTGTTAGTAACATTTAAGCAGGCGCACTTGTGTGCACATTTGGCCCATGCCCATGGACATGGTCATTTAAAAACATAAGAACATGCCATACTGGGTCAGACCAAGGGTCCATCAAGCCCAGCATCCTGTTTCCAACAGTGGCCAATCCAGGCCATAAGAACCTGGCAAGTACCCAAAAACTAAGTCTCACCACCCAGCTGCCCTCCTACCCTAATAGTCCGCAACCTTGGCATTATGATAGATAACCAATTTAACCTTAAAAAATTCATTTCGGCCACTATAAAAAGCGGATTCTTCAAACTCCACACCTTGAAGAGAATCAAACCGCTTCTTCACACCTCTGACTTCCGCACAGTACTGCAAGCTATGATCCTGTCCAAACTTGATTATTGCAATGCTATCCTCCTAGGCTTACCAAAAAGTACTCTACAACCGCTTCAGTTATTACAAAATGCTGCTGCACGCATCCTAACCAATACTCACTGTCATGACCACATCACTCCCGTCCTCCAATCGTTACATTGGCTCCCCGTAACCTCCAGGATAGTATATAAAGTACTCACGCTCATACACAAAGCCATTCATAACCATGACATGCAATAGTTCCCAGAACATCTCCTGCTTCACACTCGAACTAGACCCACAAGAACGCCTCACCAAGCCAAACTCCAGACTCCCTCCCCCAAGCTCATGAAGCATACCACCTTTAGAGAGCGATCATTCATCATCGCAGGAACCGCCCACTGGAATAAAATGCCTTCCCAACTACGCCTAGAACCTTGCCACAAAAAATTCAAACACAATCTTAAAACATGGCTGTTCAAACTAGCGTACCCTGACTAACGAATTGACTCCCCCCAAAGATGCGACATGACCACCCGTCTGACTCTCGCCCTTTCTATTTACTCCCCCTACTCCCCACCCTCTGTGGGTACACTCCCCCCTTCCACCCCCCTATATTACCTTCCCCTGCTAATTACTCTAACTGCGTTGATGAACTCACTTGTTAAAACTAACATGTACATATGTATATAATCCTCGTATTATCTACCCCTACCCTTGTTAACCCTTTCCCTGTTAAAAAATGTTAATATTGTAAAGCTTGTTGCTAAGTTATGTTACATTGTGAACCGAGGTGATGTTTTGCAAACATGCCTCGGTATATAAAAAACCCTTAAATAAAATAAATAAATTTAAGCAGGCACACTTGTGTGCACATTTGGCCCATGCCCATGGACATGGTCATTTAAGAACATAAGAACATGCCATACTAGGTCAGACCAAGGGTCCATCAAGCCCAGCATCCTGTTTCCAACAGTGGCCAATCCAGGCCATAAGAACCTGGCAAGTACCCAAAAACTAAGTCTATTCCATGTTACCGTTGCTAGTAATAGCGGTGGTTATTATCTAAGTCAGCTTAATTAATAGCAGGTAATGGACTTCTCCTCCAAGAACTTATCCAATCCTTTTTTAAACACCACTATACTAACTGCACTAACCACATCTTCTGGCAACAAATTCCAGAGTTTAATTGTGCGTTGAGTAAAAAAGAACTTTCTCCGATTAGTTTTAAATGTGCCACATGCTAACTTCATGGAGTGCCCCCTAGTCTTTCCATTATCTGAAAGACTAAATAACCAATTCACATTTACCCGTTCTAGATCTCTCATGATTTTAAACACCTCTATCATATCCCCCCTCAGCAGTCTCTTCTCCAAGCTGAACAGCCCTAACCTCTTTAGTCTTTCCTCATAGGGGAGCTGTTCCATCCCCTTTATCATTTTGGTTGCCCTTCTCTGTACCTTCTCCATCGTAATTATATCTTTTTTGAGATGCGGCGACCAGAATTGCACACAGTATTCAAGGTGCGGTCTCACCATGGAGTGATACAGAGGCATTATGATATTTTCCGTTTTATTCACCATTCCCTTTCTAATAATTCCCAATATTGCTTGCTTTTTTGACTGCCGCAGCACACTAAACCGACGATTTCAATGTGTTATCCACTATGATGCCTAGAACTCTTTGTTGGGTAGTAACATATGTACCTATATGCGCGCATGTTATAAAATAGTCTTGACTGCATGCAATTTTAAGTGGATGCGCGCCTATGTGAGCAAATGCTGCTTCTACCGCGTAAGTGGGGGGATTTTAAAAGATGCACACCAGCGCCACTACCAGTTTGTTCCCAGTTTGCCCAGGTAAGGAATAGGTCTTCCAAACCCCCCTAGTTTAATAGCCTCTTTTCTTCCCTGTTTGCCTCGATCCTTAAAACCCCGCCAATCTGTATTTGTTTTTATTTTATAACTTGCACGTGATCCATAGCAGGAGAAAAGGTATGTGGCAGAGGACCCCAGCGTGCGGTCTGTGTGTGTAAGTATTTACGTGCAGATTTCAATGTGAAATCCAGGACCTCCCATGCCCTGCCCACACCTCACCCTTTTTTTTTGGGGGGGGGGGGGACTTTTCATTTGTGCGCACAGCAACAAGTACGCGTGTACTCGGGTGGCTTTTAAAATCCACTCAGTGCACACCAGCCCAACTTATGCGAGTATCTCCTGTTACGGGACCGGGCCGTGCCCCGGTCCCTCCACTCACCTCGGGGCCGGCCCGGCCTATGCGATGCTTTCTTCAGCCCTCTGGGCCTGCCCTGCTGCCTGCCGCGGCGTCTCCACCGCGAGGGAGACGCCGCCGACTCCCGTCGCTGGCCCCGCCCCCCAGGCGTGCGCGGGGACTCCCCTCTTAAAGGGGCCAGGGCGGGAAAATCCAAGATTGCCGGTGGATGACGTCAGACACTGCAGGGTATATCACCCTGCAGCTCAGGAAAGATCTTCGCCTTGCAACAAGGTTCCTGGTCTCCAGTCTGCTGTTGCTGCGTTCCTGGATTGCTCTCGTTTCGACCCGGCTTGTCTCCTGACTCTCCTCCGCTTCATCCTTGGTTCTGGTTCTTCGTCCCGCTTCTGCTCTGCCCTCCTTGCCGGACTGATTCTTCTGGACCCCAACCTCTGGATTGGCTTTGGACCTCTCTCTGGACATTGACCCCTGGATTGGCTGCGGACCGCTCTCTGAACTCTGACCTCTGGATTGGCTGCGGACCGCTCTCTGAACTCTGACCTCTGGATTGGCTGCGGACCGCTCTCTGGACTTTGACCCCTGGATTGGCTGTGGACCGCTCTTCGGACTCAGACACCTGGACTGGCTTTTTGGATTTCCTTCAAAGACTACATATGACCTGCTGGAGGTGCCAGCCATCTGGAACCCACGACCTGCAGGAGGCGCCTGCATCCAGACCATCTTCAGTCTTCCGGGAGTCGCCTAAGTCCCAGCGGCCGGGTTCCTCCTGGGGGTCTCCGGCTTCCAGGGTGAATCTCCAAAAGTCCCAGCGGCTGGAATCCTAAGGGCTCCTCCCGGGGGAGTACTGGTCTCCAGGGTGAAGATTCCTCGATCACCAGGGCCCACCGTCGTCCGTTCTTCCTCTGGGTACCGAGTCCTTGGTCGCATAGGACTCCACCGTAGTCCTGTATCACAGCTTGCTCCGAGTTCCTTGAATCGCCTCCCGGTTGGGATACCTGCTGTATTCTTCTACAGCACTCCATCCTTTGTTCCAACCGGTCCAAGGGTCCACGAACATATCTCCCAGTTTTGGCATGCGCTGGGCTTTTAAAATTCATCTTTTAGGTAGGAAACTGAAATCCAGAACTTCCAGGATTGCATTCTCAGAAATGCTTCCTGTTCTACATGCTGAGCTCCAGAGTCTCAATGCATGGATAAGACAATGGCGCAGGAAAGAGGGTTTTTGATTTGTTAGAAACTGGGGAAATTCTGGGGAAGGGGGAGCCTATTCCGACAGGATGTAACCAAGCTGCTGGTGCTAATATTTAAAAAGGATACAGATCAGCTTTTAAACTAGACCATAGGGCTGGCAGTCGCTCAGAAGTGCATGGTTTGGAGGGATGTATCTTCCAAAGGTACTTGAAAAACAGGGAAGTTAGAATATCCCAAATAGAGAGGTTGTGTTTAAGGCTGAAGTAGCCCAGATCGATGTAGACAAAGAGCACATAGTTGTGAATGACTCTAGCCTACACCATTTGCTAACATGCAGGTTGTGAATGCAAAGAGAAATTAAAGTACAAACAAAAACATAATTTAAAATGCTGGCTCTAGGGGTGATTCAGGAAACTATAGACTGGTTAGCCCATGTTGGTTCTGGGCAAAATGGTAGAACCCATTCTTAAAGACAAAATCATTGACCATATAGATAAATGATGCTTAATGGGAAAGAGTCAACATGGTTTTAGCGAGGGAATATCTTGTTTTACTAATCTTTTACAATATTATGAAGCTGTAAATAAAGATAAACCAGTTGATATAATGTATTTGGATTTCAGAAGACATTTGAAAAAGTCCCCTATGAGAGACTCCTCAGGAAATTACAAAGTCATGGGATAGGAGGCAGTGTTATTTTGTGGATTGGTGACTGGTTAAAAGGTCGGAAACAGAGGATAGGACTAAAGGGTCAGTTTTCCAAATGGAGAAAAGTCATTAGTGGAGTACCACAGGGATCAGTACTGGGACCTGTGCTGTTTAATATATTCATAAATGATCTAGAAAAGGGAACAAGTGAGGTGATAAAATTGGCAGATAACACAAATTATTCAAATTTGTTAAAACGGCAGGAGATTGTGGGGAAATGCAGAAGGACCTTGTGAGACTAGGAGACTGGGCAACTAAATGGCAGATGAAAATTAGTGTAGAAAAATGCAAAGTGATGTACATAGGGAAAAATAATCCCAACTATAGGCATATGATACTGAATTCTGTATTGGGGTTCATTACCCAGGAAAAGAACTGGAAAGTCCTTATGGACAATACGTTGAAATCCTCAGATCAGTGTGCAGTGGTGGTCAAGAAAGAAAATAGGAATGATCCAAAATGGAGAATAAAACAGAAAATATTTATTTATTTATTTATTTACTTTTACTATACCGATGCTCAAGACTAGGTCTTATCGTACCGGTTTACAATGTAACTGAGGGGAAACCAATTAACATCAAGGTAGAAAGTAAAGTTACATTAAACAGGGAGCGTAAAACCTGGGCAATGGAAGACAGTACAGAATTTAAACTAAGAAACAATTAGAGAGAGATAAATATATAATCAACAAAAACTATAAGATACATAAACATAGATTTATCCTAGGCAGTTATTAGCATGGTATGTCCAGTGGGAGAAGGAAAGGGTGAGATTGGGTGTGGGGGAAGGGGAGAGGGAAAAGAGGGGGGGTAGGGATTGGGGAGGGGTGGGAGAGTGAGAGTCAGTGATGGTTGAGGAGATCCTTCAGCGGTAGGCTTCTGCGAACAGCCAGGTTTTCAATTTCTTTCTGAATGTTGAATGGCATTGTTCTTGGCGTAAGTCTTGGGGAAGTGAATTCCAATGTAGTGGACCTGCTGTTGAAAGAGCTCGCTTGTGAATAGAGTTGTGGACCGATGATTTGTTGGGGGGGGCCTTGAGCGAACCTTTGTAGGCAGTTCTGATCGGTCTTGCGGAAGTATGTAATTCGAGTGGGAAGGTGAGTTGGAGAGTGGATTGCTGGTAGACGGATTTGTGGATGATGGTGAGAGCCTTGAAAAGTATTCTATATTGGATGGGCAGCCAGTGTAGGATTTTTAGGATTGGTGTGATATGGTCCTTGCGACGAGTGTTTGTAAGGATCCTAGCCGCTGCGTTTTGCAGCATCTGAAGAGGTTTGGTGGACGAAGCGGGGAGACCAAGTAATAGAGCGTTACAATAGTCAATCTTTGAAAACAGTATGGCTTGAAGCACCGAACGGAAATCCTTGAAGTGTAAGAGCGGTCTAAGTTGCTTCAGGACCTGTAGCTTGAAGAAGCATTCTTTGGTTGTGGCGTTAATGAATTTTTTGAAATTCATTCTAGAGTCAAGGGTGGCCCCAAGATCTCTGACCTGGTTTGCTAATGGGATGCTAGCATTATTTGCGAGGGGGTTATTGTCACTAGGGGAGATAACCAGTAGTTCCGTTTTGGAAGTATTTAGGACCAGGTTGAGACTCGAGAGCAGAAGGTTGATGGCGTGTAAGCAGTTGTTCCAGAAATTTAGAGTAGAGATTATTAAATAATATTATAATAATATAATATAAAATAATATAAAATAAAATAATATAATATAAAATAATAATAATATAATATTAAAAATATTATATTATTTCTGTAGTGAGCCATGGTGCGACCACACCTTGTGTGCAATACTGTTCATGCCATCTTAAGAAAGACATAGCAGAACTAGAAAAGGTGCTGAGGAGAGCATCAGAAATGATAAAGGGGAATGGAACATCTTTCCTGTGATAGGCTAGGCTCTTCAGCTTGGAAAAGAGAGGGCTGAGAGGAGATATGAGAAGTTTATAAAATCATGAGTGGGGTAGAATAGGTAAATAAAGAACAGTTATGTACCCTTTCAAATAATACTACAACAAGGGAACACTCCATGTAACTAACAACTGGCAGATTCAAAACTAATCGTAGAAAGTATTTTTTCACTCTGCGCACTGTCAAGCTGCAGAATCTGTGGCCAGAGAACGTATTCAAGGTAACTAACATAGCAAGGTTTAAAAGCAGAAAAGTGTATAACACCATGGGGTTGATTTTCAAAAGTCCACGCAGGCATCCATATTCGCATGTTTCCCGGCACGCACACATGCGTCACAATGTGCATGTTATAAAATACAGTTCCCGCTCGCACCCATGTGCGGGCGGGTCGCAATATGCGTTCGGGGGGGGGGGGGGAATTTAAAAAACAAAGTGCGGCAACACGAGTAGGCCTACCCCAGTTCCCTCCCAGTCTGCTCCAATTAAGGAAAAACATTTACCTAGTTAGGTAGGGGTTAGGGATTGGGGAGGAGAGGAGAAGAGAGGAGAGGGGAAAAGGTAGGAAGGTTAGGTAGGGAGATCGGAAAGTTCCTTCCCTACCTAACCTTCCTACCTTTTCCCCTCTCCTCCCCGACCCCTAACCCCTACCTAACTAAGCAAAATTTCTTTTTGTTACTTACTGCTCCGTCTGAACAGAAGTAACTTTGGCGCGCCGGCCAGCTTCCAGCATGCGCTTCCCCGGGACAAGGCCTAATGGCCGCTGTCCCGGTTGGCCCCCTCCCCGCCCATACCCCGGCCCACCCCATTTCGCTGACCTGGCACTTCTGAGCATATCAGGGAATACATACGTGGCCAGGCTGTTTCTAAAATGCATTTGGCGTGCGCACAGCCCGGCCACACATGTATCCTTCAGATTTTATGTTTGCCGGGCACAAAAAATCCGGGCAATTATTAGCCACATAGATGAAAGAAAGCTATTGCTATCCATGGGAGTGAGTAACAGGAATCAGATCTACGTTATGTGATGCGCCAGGTGCTTGCGACCTGGATTGTTCACTGTCAGAGTGGGCTCAAATGGTCATTGGTCTAACCCAGCATGGCAACTCTTATATTTTTATGAATGCTCCTTTTTCTTCCTGGTCATCTAGTGGTCCAGCTGACTCCTTTACAGGCTTATTGCTTTTGATGTACTTGGAAAGTTTTACTTATTACTTTTTGTCTCTATGACAAGTTTCTTCTCAAATTCTTTCTTGGCTTATCATATTATTGTTTATGCCCAACTTGCTAGTATTTATGCTCTTTTCTATTCTCATCATTTTGATCTGTCTTCCATTTTTTGAAAAATGCCTTTTTTTCTTTAATTGTCTTTCACTTTACTAGCTGCTTTATAAAACATGTCGACATATTACTATATTTCGAGATCAACTTATTTCTGCATCAGGAACTTGAACATGTAGCACAGAACTCCCTCGCTGGTAACATTCAATAGAGCAAACAATCACAACTTAGCAACGACCGCCATCTTGCTCTATTAGATGTTTCTAGCGAGGGAGTTCTGTGCTACACGTTCAAGTTCCTGATACAGAGATAAGCTGATCATCCCAAAATATAGTACTATGTCGACATGTTTTAAGGTGCACTTGTAATTATATAGCTAGCAATTGTCATCATGAGCATGCATGTTTGTAGAGACAATTGTTTTGTCTAAAGATTTAAAAAAAAGTATCTGCATATAAAAAAAATCAAAGGATAGTTTGACCTGTGATTATGTCTTTACATTGGTGTCTTGATATGCCTTTGATGGCGCAAATGAATTTAATATGATGGTCCATTATAATTTAAAAAAAAAGAATCATGCAGTTTAATAAGTATTACCATCAAAGTTAAAAATGATATAAAAAATAAATGTAAATGTCCATGGGATAGGAGGCAATGTCCTTTTGTGGATTACAAACTGGTTAAAAGACAGGAAACAGAGTAGGATTAAATGGTCAATTTTCTCAGTGGAAAAGGGTAAACTGTGGAGTGCCTCAGGGAGCTGTACCTGTACCAGTGCTTTTCAATATATTTATAAATGATCTGGAAAGGAATACGACAAGTGAGGTTATCAGATTTGCAGATGATACAAAATTATTAACGTCAATAACGTTATTGACGTTAATAATTGACGTTAATAATACAAAATTATTAACGTCAATAACGTCATACAGATACAGAGATCACAATGCATGACAAGAACCGCAAGTAAATTACACCTAGTCATACCATCACGTCCATTAGCTAAGCTATCCAACACAAGAAACAGAGCCATTTCCATTGCTGGACTGAAATTATGGAACTCACTACCAGATTACCTGAGCTCACAAAGCAACATCAAAACATTTAAAAAAGAGCTCAAAACAAGGATCTTCAGTCAAACTTTCAAAGATGGTATCGGTTAACCACACATAACTTATCTAACACATAACCATCTTCGGTTATGCAAGAACAATCCCAAGACTATTAGATAGAACGTTTAAGCTCGACAGCTCACTGACAAGAATGATACTATATATTTATCCACAGACTTTTAAAATTAGTTTCTCCTAGGTAAATCGAGCATTGACATCCACTTCTCTCCATTACAAGATTATTTCCCCCTTCAGTGTTAACATAATTCAAATTATGTAAATTAACCCACCTCTAAAGTTGATATTAATTACATAAGTTTAATCAATTTGCTGTGCATTATCCGGTTTGATTCCAGTTATACTCAGTTGTTTGATTCCAGTTGTATCATTTGTTGACAAAATGTACTAAGTTGTTATATCTGTAAACCGGAGTGAAGGCAGCTAGCTAAACTTCGGTATAAAAAAGTATTTAAATAAATAAATAAATAAATAAAATTATTCAGAGTAGTTAAATCACAAGTGGATTGTGATACATTGCAGGAGGACCTTGCGAGACTGGAAATTTGGGAATCCAAATGGCAGATGAAATTTAATGTGGACAAATGCACGCTGTTGCATATAGGGAAAAATAACCCTTGCTGTAGTTACACATATTAGGAGCTACCACCCAGGAAAAAGATCTAGGCATCATTGTGGATAATACTTTGAAATCGACGACTCAGTGTGTTGCAGCAGTCAAAAAAGCAAACAGAATGTTAGGAATTATTAGGACGGGAATGGTTAACAAAACGGAAAATGTCATAATGCCTCTGTATCGCTCCATTGTGAGACTGCACCTTGAATATTGTGTACAATTCTGGTTGCCGCATCTCTAAAAAGATATAGTTGCTATATAGAAGGTACAGAGAAGGGCAACCAAAATGATAAAGGGGATGGAACTGCTCCCTTATGAGGAAAGGCTGAAGAGGTTAGGGCTGTTTATCTTGGAGAAGAGATGGCTGAGGGGGGATATGATAGAGGTCTTTAAAATAATGAGAGGTCTTGAACAAGTAGATGTGAATTGGATATTTACACTTTTGGATAATAGAAGGACTAGGGGTTACTCCATGAAGTTAGCAAGTAGCACATTTAAGACTAATCGGAGAAAATTCTTTTTTCACTCAATGAACAATTAAGCTCTGGAATTTGTTGCCAGAGGATATGGTTAGTGCAGTTAGTGTAGCTGAATTTTAAAAAGTTCTTGGAGGAGAAGTCCATTAACTGCTATTAATCAAGTTGACTTAGGTAATAGCCACTGTTATTAATTGCATCAATAGCATGGGATCTTCTTGGTGTTTGGGTACTTGCCAGGTTCTTGTGGCCTGGTTTGACCTCTGTTGGAAACAGGATGCTGGGCTTGATGGACTCTTGGTCTGACCCAGCATGGCAATTTCTTATGTTCTTATATTCAACCATTGTCTGTGTAGCCAACTATTTTATAGATAGTCAGCTAACTTTAGGTCAGCTCTTTAGCCTAACCAGACTTTGCCAACTAAGGCCTAGATTCATCATTTTGTGATAAATATCACAAAAATAGTGCCTGTAATAAAAAAAAGGTGTGGTTAGGGTAATTTTCCAGGTACTGCATTGCATAGCTATTTTAAATTTATTGCACCTGTGCTTTTTTCACATTGCAAGCTGGGAGGTGCCCTGCTGCTGGGGGGGAAGGGGGGAGAGAGAGAGAGGGAGAGTGAGAGAGCCTCATTAAACAGTTAACAATTTATACCACTGTAAGAGGGGGCACTAGTAACTCGGGTGAGCTTTGTGGGGTGGGGTGGGTTCTGGGGGGAATTTTACATGCACAGTCATATGTACGAACAGCACAGTTACCATCGGTGAAGATTTAATGTGATTTGGAGTGATGAAAGGTGAAAGAAGAGTAGATTTGTACCATGTTCTCTCTACCTAGCCGTTTGTATAGCATTTTTTAAATATCTTTACTAATTTTTCAATCTTTTTCAACTGTTCTGCATTATAGAATCAAATGACAAAGAGCAAAACAATTATGCTGCTTACTACCTATCCACCCAACCTCCAAAGGATCCCAAGGATGTGTTTACTGAAAATATTCAGACATCAAAAGAGGACTACCTAAATATTATTAGTCCAAACTTCAAAAAGTTGATCTAGCAATCTTTGAACACACAACCGATGGCAATCATCGAATATAAGCACCCCATATTTTTTGAAAGAGTTTTGAGATGAAGGATTCTGAGACTTTGAGGAAGTCATTCTCTGTCCACGCCAGAACCTCGATCTATAATCCAGACACAATAACTCTGTTAATGCAGCATTCCAGCAATGAACAGTCGACTTGTCTGATGAAATCCATTGAAGAAAAATACACTTTTTCGCAATATACATATTCTTGCGAACAAACAGCAAATAAACATTGAGCCTTCCCAATCATCCAACTCTAACCTGAACAGGATCACATGGTACTATAAATTCCAAAATACCAGTGAGAAAATTCAGTTTCCCTCCAAAGGCTGCATTTCTACACAGACCCCTAATCCATGACATAGAGTAACATTCCTAGTATGGCATTTAAGACAATCTGTTGAGTCTATTAACATGCTCAAAAGGCTTTATAAGGGTAAGAAATTAGTCTGTATAAAATTTTCAGACTTTGCTCCCTTATTATATGTTGTGATTCATCCCGTGGTCGGAGCCACGGGAGGCCTCTTACCTTCCTCCTTTCCTCAGCCCGACTTCCGACGCCACTTCCATGCGGTCCGGGGACCGCCCAAGCTGTCCTCAGCACGGCGGGCCTTGCTGCCATGTCCCTTTGTGGCAGGAGGCCGCAGTCATCTCTTCTATGCGGCCCAGAGGCCGCAGAAGCAGGGGCCTCTCCCGCGGCATGGAGCCGCTGCCGTTCCGCGGTCCAGAGGCCACACCCCAGACCTCCTCAGCAGCGGACGCCGCCATCTTCTAACAGGCCTGGAGGCCTGCCCTCGTGCAGCAGGAGCCGCCAACGCCAGGAGCTGCGCCGGGTCTCTTTCTGCGGTGCAGAGGCCGCCGACGCCTTCGGGCTCCTCTTCGGCATGGGGCAGCTCCTCTGCCCTCCTCTTCGTGGCTTGGACGCCGCCTCTCACGTTGGGGCCTGCACGGCCCAGTTCCTGTTCCAGTGCACCGAAGTCCTGCAGGGCCGCTGTCCGTGGTCCTGCAGTCCTCTGCCTGCTCTCCTTAGTTGCGGGGCCATGCCTCCTTCCTGGAGTTAAAGGGCCAGCAGGGAGTGGTCCCTCTGGCTCCTCCTGCGAACTCCTCCCATGGTGTTTTCTGCTTCAGCCTACAAAAGGCTTCCACTGTCAGTCCTTCCTCATCTTCGCAAGAAGCAACTTCTTTCCTGGAGCTGGTCTCCTGAGGAGCTCTGTTTCCAGCTCCTGCCTGGCATCCTTGTCTTGGGATCCCATTCCTTGTTCCTGACTACTTTGATGTTCTACGTTCCTGGTCTCTTGTCTTCGTGATGTCTTCAGTATCCTGATGTTCCGTTCCAGTCCAGAGGTTCCTGAGGTTCCGTCTTCCCATCCCTCGAGGTCCGCGACTGGGAATACAGGATTGCCCTGAATGGACATCCAGTCTGAAAAACCCCAGAGTAGTATCTTAATCTTAGAAATTTCCAGGTTTGTCTCATAGATGTGACCAGCAGAGACTCCATCATATCTAGAGGTAGCATCTGCTTCTTAGCATATAAAATAAACCACAAATCAATGGAGGCCAGCAAGCTTATTTCCAAAGAATGTTCAGAATACTGAGCCTCATAGCACAACCAATTCCCCAATGAATGCATCATACATGCAATAATATTATATAATTTGAAATTAGGAAACTCTCATTCCCCTTCCATTTTTGGGATTGATAGCTTAGACAGGGAAATTTGTGCTTCCTCCTTCTCCAAATAAACTTTGAGCAAATCGAATTTAACAGTTTAATATCCCCCCTAGTTAATAATATAATCAGTATCTGGAGAACATACAGCAATTTGGACAGCAAGACCTTTTTCACTAATACTATACAACCCAGCAGAGAGCTGGGGAAAGACATCCAGCACTGAGTTTTTACTTGGAATTCTGAATAACTTTCAAAATATTCAACTTATACCATTGATGTGGATTATGTATGAGGAACCCTAGATATTTTATGGTATACCCTACCCATTATAGAAGGAAATTTGGCCACAGATGTTGTGAATGCCCGATAGATCTAGTTCTTCACACTTTTCCAGATTTAATTTTAACCCTGCGAAAGTCTCATAATATCTAAATAAGTCTAACGTTTCATCCAATCTTCTTTTGGCCTCTGGCAAAAATAGCAAAATGTCATCTGTGAACAACAGTACCTTAAGGGGGGAATATTCCCCTTGACGTAGCTCATCTTTCAACAAGCTTTCCAGGGCAACCTACCAAAGGTTCCAAAGTTAATATAAATAATAAAGGAGATCGTGAGCAGCCCTACCTCATTCCCCTCTCCAGTGGAAAAGATGCAGAACACACTCCACCCGTATTTGCGCTGCAGGGTTAGAAAATAAAACTAATAGCATCTGAGATATACCCGCAAAACCCAAAGGTATTTAACACCATATTGAGAAAAGACCATGGCACGCCTGTTCTGCATCAAAGCCCACTAACACTGGATGTATCTCTCCTCGGTTTTTATCCATAACCAGCAGAACTAATAGGTGCCAGACATTTATACTGGACTTTCTACCCTGTACAAACCCCATTTGACCTGGAGACACAATCCTAAGCAGAATAATATTAATTCTATTTGCTATCAGTTTGTCAAACATTTTTATGTCCTGGTTTAACAATGAAATGGGACAATATGAAGAGCGCAGTTGTTCATTTCTGCCTGGTTTCGGCAATACAACTATAGTAGCCAGCTTCATAGTGTCCGGCATTCTGCCTTGAGCAATAATTTCCTGAAATAGATCTTTGAGAGGAATTACTAATAAGGACTTGATTTATTTATAAAACTGTGCAGACAGACCATCCGGCCCCAGTGCCTCTGTTGTGAAAGGCTGATTTAAAAAATCGAGCTGTTAGGTGTAATAACCTAGGCAGAGTATGACTCCCCAAAAAGGCTTTCCCTGCTTCCTCATCTTCCCCTTCTGCTGCATATAAAGATTGATAAAACAATTTAAATAGCTCACCAATTTGTTCTGAGGAATGCACCTCCTCTCCAGATGCCTTCTGTAATGCAGTTACATATGTAGAAGAATTCCTCCACCTAATCAAAATGGCTAATAGTTTCCCACTCTTATTTTCATGAACAAACAAATTGTGCTTTAAGCAGAACAGGGAAGAAACTGCTCTATGATATAATTTATGATTCAAAACTTTTTGTACTTCCCAAAATGTTCTTTCTGCTTCTGGTGACTTTGATTATAACATATCTTTTTTTTTTGCATCAGTTAATTTCTACGTCAGTTCTATCCAGCCTTCATTTTTTTCTGGGCTACATATCTAATCATTTTTCCCCTTAAAACAGCTTTAGCTGTTTCCCAAAATGTTATGGGGGAACCTTGTGCTGGTTAGTGGACTCATATATCTCCCCTTTTTTAGCCATATAGACCGAAAACCCCAGGCCTTACACCAACCAAGCTGGCATTTGCCAGGATGCTGATTGATGATTCACTGAAGAGACATCTAAGGTACATAGCACTAGGCAATGATCTGATATAATCAATGCTTTGATCTCAGCCTTCTGTACTCAAATAAATAGTTGTTTTGTAGCAGCACCTTCAATGTTGATCTAAGGCTGAATCTCTGTTGTAAATCATTTAGAAAAGCATTTAAGGATTTTCTTATGCAGCAGGCTTTTAGGTAATTTTTGACTGATTTAATTTATTCTCAACTCATCTATGATTCAATCTCAGAAGCAGTAGCATGTCTCCAGAGCAGAGTGTGTATCTTTGTATATGAACTGTCTATTTTAGTTAAGTATGTTTTGTATCAGTGTACTTTTATGTATATTTTATTGTACATCACCTCAGCTGCCAGTGTGAAGTGATTAATACATTTTATTAAATGAAATGAAAATGAAAATAACAAATAATCTATGCAGGACTTAGTATCATGTCATATAGCATAGTGGGTGTAGTCTTTTACCATAAGATTTAATGTTCTTCAAATATCTATAACTGATAGAGAGTTGCATAGAAAATTGATACCATTATTATGTCCTAAGTACCTGCCCTTACAGTTAGATTGTCTATCTAATTCTTTATCTAATATGCAATTAAAATCCCCACCCAACAAAATTGATACAGGACCTAATAACACAATAAGGGCCTCAACCAAAAAGGAAAATTTTAATACCCGTGTGCAGGTGTCCATGTGCGCATGGTTCCTGGCGTGTGCACATGAACCTGCTGATTTTATAACATGCATTCATCGACGCACACATGTTATAAAATCCACTACCTGCGCGCACATGTATGTCCGATATTATATCGCCATTCGCGAGTGGAAGGGGGAGAAATATTATAAGATGCGCACAGCGACACGATTGGCCCTTTCCCCAGTTCCCTCCCAGTCCGCTCCTTTATTGGAGCAGACTGGGAGGGAACTTCCTAAACCACCTAGCTAACTTGCTTCTCTTTTCCCCAGTGTGCCTTGACCCCTAAAACTTGACTGCAAGCCAGTAGTATTATCCCTTGAACTGCAGTGACACCAAGTGGACCTGGTTACAACTGCTAGGATTAAATGGATATTTCAGCAGAAGGAAAATTTTGAGTTGAATGGACCTATGGCAGATCTTAGAATCAGAATTTGGGGTATAATCTCAGACCAGAGCCAATAAGGGATTATACTAATGAACTCTTTTAATTAGGTATAAAAGAAATGTTGTCTTTTGTGTACCATCAGACAGGCAGAGCGCGGCAAAGCATTAAGTTGAGGTTCTTACCTCAGCCACATGGCTTCTACCACAAAGGAAAGAGCAGTTGCAGATAGATTGGAGCGTTTCCTCATAGCCATAGTCTGTAGAATAGTAATTATATAGTAATACCAAGAAAGCAGTGGTTTGATATTTTGTAGTGAGGGGAAAAGAGTGTGAGCTTCAAGAATTTTCTGACCTTTTGTTTCATTTATAGCTAGAAGAACAGTATTTAAAATAATATCTGCATACATTTAGTATCAGGCTGACTTAGTTGCAGGGAAATTCAGAAGATTTGTCACAATTTTATATAGAGAAGAGAGGGAATTTTTTTTTTTTTTAATGAACCGTGACTTCCCTTCTCCTGAAGCAAGTGGACACTGCAGCTGAACTGAGCTCAGGATTTCAAACATCTGCATCGGGTTTATCAAGCACAAAGTAGTGCAGCTTGCCTAACGAAAAGGAAACAGAACTCATTTATTTATTTATTTTTATTTATTTCGGATTTTTATATACCGGCATTCGAGACCGCAGTCACATCATACTGGTTCACATAAAACAGGGGTGCATAGTAAAACATTAACTAGAACAATGGTGCGGAAAAGGCAGTTACATGTAACAGGGTGACTAGAACTTGGCGAAGAAGGAAGAGAAAGGACAGGTTATTAATTCAAGAAGGCTAACGATAGTAGATGGAGGTGAGGGACATGTGAGAATTAACTGAGAACTTATTATTCTGGCCAGAATTTAAGTGGGAATTTGAAGTATTTTACAAGTTAACTGAACTGAGATACAGAGAAGGGCTAGTGATTTTTCTTTTATATCTTGCAACCTGATTTTCCTCACTTTCCCTTGCTATTAAAATCCTTTTTCTTTGTAACTATAATGCCATTTGTCGATGTTTGCTATAGAGTATAAGAATCCTAATGAGCTGTGTACTGATTTTATATGCAATACTTGCTGTAGTTACATAAGGTGGGTTTTATGTTATAGGAAAATTGATTCTTACCTGTTAATTTTCGTTCCTGTAATACCACATATCAGTCCAGACCAGTGGGTTATGCACTCCCACCAGCAGATGGAGTCAGAGAGCAAAGCTTCGAGGCACTGGTATTCCAAGTGTGCCACCTGCAGCTCATCAGTATTTATCAATACCCAAGCAAAGTATACTTGACATAAAACCATCTAATTCCCGAAAAAAGGGCGAACAGGAAAAAACTCCCTCAGGAGTCCGAAACAAATGTCCCCAATACCTGAAAATCAGGTTTGAACCACGGTTCATAACAAAAACCAAAATATTATAGAATCATTCTGATAGATTCCCTGTGTACAGCGGCTAACCGTTGGGTAAATCAGTCTTTCAGCAGTAGCACCCGGGCGGGATCCTGGACTGATCTGTGATATTACAGGAACGAAAATTAACAGGTAAGAACCAATTTTCCTTTCCTGTACATACCCAGATTAGTCCAGACCAGTGGGATGTACCAAAGCCACATTACACAGGGCGGGAACCTGAAAGACCCGCTCACAAGACGCTCTCCCCAAAAAGTGCTTGGTCTGGATCCCTAACATCCAGACGATAATGCCTTGTGAAGGTATGCAAGGAAGACCAGACTGCGACTCTACAAATCTCCTCAGGCAACAACTGACACTCCGCCCAAGAAGCCGCTTGCGCTCTCGTCGAGCGAGCTTTCAAACTAGTCTGGACGGGGCGACCCTTCCCAATGTAGGCCAAGCAAATTGTTTCCTTCAGCCAGCGAGCCAAGGATGCCTTTTCACCCTTCTTCGGACCTCCAAAGAGCACAAAAAAGTTATCCGATTTTCGAAAAGAGTTAGTGACCTTCAAATATTGAAGGAGAACCCAGCAGACATCTAACAGATGAAGATTTCTTCCCATGGTGGGGTCACGAGCCCAATCAGGGAATCTGGGTAACTCCACGGACTGATTAACATGAAAAGCAGACACCTCTTTCGGCAAAAAGGAAGGGACCGTGTGCAGGGACACCCTATCAGCCGAGATGTGAAGGAAGGGAGCCCTACAGGAAAGAGCCTGCAATTCTGAAATACGCCTCGCGGAACAGATGGCCAGCAAGAACACCATCTTCAAGGTGATGTCCTTTAAGAAAGCATGTCCCAGAGGCTCAAAAGGGGGGCACAAAGCGCCCTCAACACCAGATTGAGATTCTACTCTGGGCATAACTTACGAAGAGGAGAACAAAGGTGCTTCACCCCTTTCAGGAAACGGAAAATGTCCGAGTGGCTGGCTAGAGGCCTGCCACCTACCTGCTCTAGGAGACATCCCAGGGCCAAAACCTGAACATGCAGGGAACTATAAGCCAAACCTTTAAATAATTCCTGTTGCAAAAAAATCCCAAGTCCTGAGGAATGGTCACTGACAACGGCACTACACCCTGCTGGTCACACCAGACGTCAAACACCTTCCACACTCGAGCGTACATGTTGAGGGCCGCCTGGACTGAAGCAGGGTGGAAATCACCTGTTCCAAATAACCTTTCATCCGTAACCACTGCCTCTCAAACACCAGGCTGTGAGAGAGAACTGATCCTCCCGATACGAAAAAATGGGCCCTTGTCGCAGGAGGTTTGGCAGATGAGCTAGGCGTTGCGGGCCGTCTGTCACCAACCATACCAGGTCTGCAAACCACAGCTGCCGCGGCCACTCCAGTGCCACCAGAATTACAGAACCAGGATGGTCCTCTATGCACCGGAGAACGCACCCGATCAGGGACCCATGGAGGAAAGGCATAGAGGAGGATTCCGGTTGACAACTTGCAGACTAGGGTCTACTCCTACCTCCCTGATTTCCTTCTTTCGGCTGAAGAACCGGTCCGTCTTGGCGTTGACACAGGTCGCCATGAAGGTCCAGTTGTGGAACTCCCTATCGGGCACAAATGTGATTCCAACCCATCCCGGGATAGTTCCCACTCCCCGGGATCCAGCTGTTGACGACTGAGGAAATCCGCTTACACGTTGTCCACACCTGCCATGTGAGAGGCTGCGATGTCTTCCAGATGAAGCTTGGCCCAAGCGAAGAGGAGGTGTGCTTCCTGTGCCACGGCTGGACTCCTGGTTCCTCCCTGGCGATTGAGATATGCCACCATGTGTTGTGTCCGTCGGTTCCCGACGCCCTCTCTCTGCCCTCCTTACCTCTCTGGCGCCTCCCTCTTCATCCGCGGGAAGATTGGCTGCTGCGGCGTCCTTTTGCTGAGGCCCTCCGGCGTACCAGGACCAGCTAGACGCTGCAACCCGTCATGTTTCCTGGAGGCCTAGATGCGCGTGCGCAGCGCGGCCCCGACTGAAGTACCGATGATGGCGAGAACCTCGGGGGTGTCCCCCGAAGATGACGTCACCCGGGATGGATATATAAGGTCTTAGAATTTGCTAACACATCGAGTTAGCAAGAATTGACTACGGACTTGCTTCGACTTTCCAAGCTACTCTGCCTCCTCTTGTTAGCCTGGATTACTCTACCTAAGCTACTCTGCCTCCTTGACTTACTAGGGGTACCCGCTCCTCGGGGGCCTCGCTCCTTTATTTTTCAGGTGACAGTCTGGAACCAGTACTCGCTCCTCGAGGGCCCTCATTCCCAGACTTACTCTGTACTCTCTTCTGCTTGGAAGTCATCACTACCAACTACATCAGTGAGTTACCATCGCTCTCTCAGAGCTTTCCCTGGAACCAGGTACTCGCTCCTCGAGGGCCTATACATTCCAGCTCCTGGGCTTCTATGAGACATTGTGTGAGTGTTACCATCTGGTTCAGTACATGAACTCTGCATACTCTGCCTACTCACTATATTTCAGTTTCTCTACAGCTCAGCCTCCAGGAATCGCTGTTCCAGTATCTGAGGGACTACAGCCCTGCCGGGTATTCCAGCTCACTACTGCCACATCTGTGGTTCAGTATACTGTCTAATAAAAGAACTAGTGTGTGTCTGTCTCCATACTCTGAGCCTGACCGGTGGTCCCTCTCAGGATCTTCCCTCAGGGGTGTGGTCATCTGCCACCGGTCCAAGGATCCACCCACAACTCTCCTAAATAACAAAACAGATTGCTAACTCTGAACTGAACACCGTGATGAGTTGTCCGAGAAGACTCAAACCATTTTCCCCTGCACCAGGGACTGGAATGCCAACAATGCTTTGCGGATTGCCCTTGTCTCTAGGCGATTGATAGACCATGACCATTCGGGTAAGGACCAGGTTCCCTGTGCTGCATGACTGAGGCACACTGCTCCCCAGCCTTGAAGGCTCGCATCCGTTGTCACGATCACCCAATCTGGGACTTTGAGGGGCATCCCTTCTGTAAGTTGTCTTCCGACAGCCACCATTGCAGGCTGGACCTGATTCACTGTGACAAAGGCAGGGGCAACTGGTATTGCTCCGAAACTGGGTCCCACCACAACAGTAGAGCTCTCTGCAACAGTCTCAGGTGAGCAAAGGCCCAAGGCAGCAATTCCAACATCGAAGCCATGAACCCTAGAACTTGTAGGTAATCACTCTGGGAATTGGAAGCTGTAACAAGAGACACACTTGTTGCTGCAATTTGTACATTCTGTCATTTGTGAGAAACACCCTGCCCTGGAGGGTGTTGAAACGAGTTCCCAAATACTCCAGACACTGTGACGGAGTCAGGTGACTTTTTGCTTTGTTGATTACCCAGCCCAGGGACTGGAGACAATGGATCACACGAAGAACCGTCCGCTCACCTTCCTCTTCCGACTTGGCTTGAATCAGCCAATCGTCGAGGTAAGGATGGACCATTATCCCTTCCTTCCAGAGGGTCGCCACCACCACGACCATCACCTTGGTTAAAGTGCGCAGGGCCGTCACCAGTCCAAATGGCAGCACCCAGAACTGAAAATGCTGACCCAGGATCTTGAATCGTAGGAATCTCTAGTGAGCACTGCGAATCGGGATGTGTAGATAAGTCTCGGTGAGATCCAAGGAGGCAAGGAACTCTCCCTTTCGAACCACTGCGATGACTGTTCGAAGTGTTTCCATTCGAAAATGGGGCACCTTCAAGCAGCGATTCACCTTCTGTAGGTCCAGGATGGGTCAGAAACTGCCCTCCTTTTTAGGAACCACAAATAAATGGAGTACCGACCCCTCCCCTGTTCCTCGGACGGCATGGTGACGATCGCCTTCAAGGCCAACAATCTTTATAGAGTGTCTTCTACCACGGCTTGCTTGTTGCAGGAAACGCATCACGATTCCACAAAGGCCAGCATGAGAGGCCAAGAAAATTCTAAGGCATAACCTTCTTTTACCACCTCCAACACCCAGCGATCGGAGGTGATCCTGGCCCATTCCTCATAAAATTGGGACAACCTGCCCCCGATCATACCGTTCAAGGAGTGGGCGGGTCTGATTTCATTTGGCAGGCTTCCCCTGACCAAAAACATCTCTGGCAGGACGACTGGAGCCGCAAAAGGACTGTGTACGGGAAGAGGTCTATCTGGAACCAAAGGGTGGAACACTCCTCCCCGACCTGCTTTTTCAGAAATCCCAAAAACGGGATCAAGGACCAAATGATTTCCTGTAGGGATTTCAGTCTTCCAGCAGTTTATTGCCCTTGGAATCCCCCAGAGATTTCATCAGCTGATCCAAATCCTCTCCAAACAGCAACATCCCTCGAAAAGGCAGACCGCACAGTTGCGACTTGGAGGAAGCATCCGCTGCCCAAAGTCGGAAGGAGTCACCGAGCCGCCACCAAGGAGACCATAGTCCGGGCCATAGAATGCACGCTCTTTGCATCATGCTGGCACACACCGCCGCCCAAAGTCCTAAGGAGGAGACCTCGAACACCCGCTTCAGATGCAGCTCCAGCTTGTGGTCCTGCACATCTCTGAGAGCAGCCGCTCCCGCCACTGGAATGGCATCTACCTTAGGTACTCTGAGGCATTCTAAATGTCCCTCCATTAGCGGATAGAGTTTTTGCATCGCCAGGCCGACCTTAAGCCCCGCCTCCAGGGATTCCCACTCCCAGCTGATGAGCTTTTGAATCTTCTTCGGGATGGGAAAAGCACTAGGTGGACCCCGGAGACCGTCCAGGACTGGGTTCACTCCCTTGCTGTCGGAATCTTCCAGCGAGGGTCTCACCCCCAATTCCTCAAGCACCTAGGGAATAAGGGGGCGCAATTCCTCCCTCTTAAACAACTGGACTACGCGGGGTCGTCCCTCTCTGCACTAGGTTCTATCAGATCCTGATCGTCATCACTCGTATCTATGTCTGGAGGGACTTCACCCTGATCTGCAGCGGTGTCCCTCGGGGTCGGAGTGGAATGGTTCCCCTGCTGGTTGACTGCACCCGCTAAATCCTCCCAAGCCAAAGTTGCCCGGGATGGACGACCATCAGTTCACAGATGGGGACGCTTGGCAACTCCCGCGCTTCACGAGCTTCCGAGCCAGAAATGCTTCATGCATGAGCAGCACAAATTCCGGTGAAAATCCCCCTGGTCCCGTCTCGTCACTGCATCCGTGTCTCTCGATTCCTCTGGTCTCGGAGTCCACGCAGTGGGGACAGCGGGGGAAGGTCATCCTGAGAGACCTTTTCCACAGGGTGCGCAGTGGGGGTTGGGCTCCTTCCGTTAGACCCAGCCGCTGAGCCTGACCTGCGTGCAGACTTTTTAGGTTTGGTCCTCTTGTCTGAGGCCCCTTCCCCACCCAGTGCACAGTGACAGAGGGTCTAAATAAACTGACCATACCCTGCAAACCTTCCCAGGGTTCCACCAGAGGAGTTTCTGCCATGTTGCTCCTGCAAAAAGGGGCATATAACTTCCCCACCCCCAGAAGAAAACAGGTGCTGCCACCCAGCCCTGGTTACCCCCACCAAAAACGCCGCAAATATCGGCCCCAGAAACGCTGGGGAGCCACGTGGGAGGTCGAAAAAGAAAAACCAACATGGCTGCCATGGTAAAAATAGCTCCGGAGCCGATGGTAAAAATGAGACAGGGAGCCTAAAAACGTCCTCGGAGGTTCTTACCAGGGCTGAAACACTCTCCCCTCCTCTTCAGGGGTCTGCCTGGCTCTGCACCACCGGGCAGACTGATTTACCCCAGGAGCCGCGGTGAACAGGGAACTTGGAGCTGTTTTTTCTTTGTTTTTTTTACACAAAAACTTTAACTTCTAGTAACAGAAAAAAATAAAGCCTAAGCTAAGAATAATAGAAAAAACATCCCCAAAGGGGCTACTTCCCTGTACCGCAGACATTGAGGGGGTGCCTTCAGGTCACTGAGGGAGCCAGTCACCTGGCTATCAGGGGACCCAGAACCACACGAGCTAGCACCGCCAGGGGTAACCAACGAGACACTGAACCTAGCACCTCAGCGAGCCAGAAAAATCTGTCTCACACAGAGCTGCAGGTATACATGACCACCATCTGCTGGAGTCAGAGAAATACTGATAACACTTGGGAATCCAGTGCCTCAAAGCTTTGCTCTCTGACTCCATCTGCTGGTGGGAATGCAAAACTGGTCTGGCTGATGGGTATGTGCAGGATAGAGATGTGTATTGTACCGGCAATTGTTTCTGGTTTCGTTTTCGTAGAACTGCAATGGATGGCCCGCGCCATCTTAAAAAAATGGCTCCTACCATGTGACAGGGGCTGGCCAGTGGTACTGATAGCTCCTGTCACATGGTAAGGGCAAAGGGCCATCGGCGCCATTTTGATTAGTGGCAGCCGACGGCCCGAGATGGGGACATCGCTCCCGGGACCCCCGCTGGACTTTAGGCTAGTTTGGGGGGGGGGTTGGGAGGGGGGGGGATTGTAAATAATTAGATCTGAAGGGTTGGGGTGGGTTTGGGGTTTTTTTTCCTATGTGCCCTTTCTCTCCCCCCCCCCCAAAATGATAAGAAAACCTCACGAAATTTCGTGGGGTTTTCCTATCATTTTCGGGGACCCCCGCTACATGACGAATTAGGAAATATCGTACGATATATTAATTCATAAAAAAAATGATGCACATTCCTAGTACAAGAACACTTATTGTTCTATTCTCTGCTCCAGCCTCTCTGCCCCATCCCTGGGAGACCCTTAAGTTGTGTGGACGCATTACATGTGTCTGTCCCTAAACACACAGCTGAGAGGTGGAGTTATTTTTGTGGCCTCTCCCACAATAGGAGAAAGGTTTACAATTTTGAGGAAGTTTTATCTTTTTTGTGGATAAATCCAAAATCTGCAACAGGGTAGACAACCAGGATGGTATAAAACATGAGGAGGGATCTAGCAAAGCTTGAGGAATAATCTAGAGTCTGGCAGCTAAGAATGAATGCTAAAAAATGTAGTCATGGGGGTGAAATTCTTCTGAGACAAGGATGGGTTCTGGGGATGATTGTGTCTGTTAGTTTTTTTTCTGCCATCATGTTTCTGTTTCTATTTGACCTACTATTTTTCTTTAAATTTTAGTCAAAGTTAATTTGCACTTACTTGTGTGAATCCAGTAATTGATTCCTATTATGCACAATTTTTTCCCCCGTCCCTTAATTGGGCAGTAGTCGATATATATATATATATCAAGATTTCAGTTGGGTTGGGGTGGGAACAAAACAACCCAGCAAACAAAGGCCTGGATTTATCAAAATGCACTAAATATCGCATGCGATAGAAAAAGGGGCGTGTTTTATGGTAATAGGCAGTTTATCGCAATTTGCGTTAATACCTATGCGATGCGCTAAGTTACTGCAAACTGCGATAACTTTTTCGCAATTTCAGATAAGTGCCAGAATTGTGGTATTTCCTACATACAACTACTGGGGGGGACCATGTTTACTATCAGGACCACTGAGGAGAGAGAGAGAGAGAGAGAGAGTGAGGGAGAGAGCCAGGTAGAGAGTCCATCAAACTAGGTTGAGAGAACATTGCACAAATCTCATCTTTGAGTGAGTTTCCCCACTCCGAAAGTCATCAAATCTTCACAAGAGAGCACTGTTCTGTTCGTACATCTTACTTTGAATGTCAAAGTGGCCCCTAACCCCTACACTAATACCTAAACCTCACCTCGGGTTACTATGTGGGCCTCTCATACAGGTCTATCCTGTAAAGTGCGGCTGCGTTTACCCTGCTCCTAAGCCGCGTTTTACTCACTTTCCGGCCGCGTTATCCCTTCCTGCGATCCCGAATCCACTATAACCTACTCCTACCACGTCCTAAAATCCCCGGCCAACCCCTTCCGCACGCGGCATGGATATTGCATGCAAACGAGCGAATTAGCTATTCCCTAGCATCCCGTAACCCGCGCCCCGACTATCGCTATCTTTCCCTGCTGTTTTGTCGCGCGTTTAACCTGCAAACTTACCGCCTACCTGACCCCTGCGGTAGAGGCAAGGGTATGGGTAGGCGGCAAGCTTTCCCCCAGCCCCCGCTCACCTGCCCCGGCCGCGATCATGGGTGCCGGTCTCCGGGGCAGCCCCAGTCCTCTCCCCTCCTCCCGAAGCAAAAAAAAAAAGCGAAAAAAACGTAAAAGCAAAAAGTAAGTCGCTTCGCCGCTTCACTGTCAGTGTCTCTTCTTCCCTCCTCCCGGAGCAAGACTGCTTTTCGCGCCCTGCTCCGGGAGGAGGGGAGAAGAGACACTGACAGCGGCGAAGCAACTTACTTTTTGCAACCCCGATCAGACCTCTCCTGCTTCCCGCTGCGCGACTTACTTTTTGCAGCCGTCCGGCCATCTGGAAGAAGGTATCGCGGCTCCCCTGCCTCCCGGAGGCGAAGATGGATGCCAGCACGGGGGAAAGCGGCCCCTGTGCATGCAATTGGCTGCTCAAGACGTGACGTCACGACGTTTGGCGTCACGGCATGTGACGTCACGTCTTGAGCAGCCAATTGCATGCACAAGGGCCGCTTTCCCCCGTGCTGGCATCCATCTTCGCCTCCGGGAGGCAGGGGAGCCGCGATACCTTCGTCCAGATGGCCGGACGGCTGCAAAAAGTAAGTCGCGCAGCGGGAGGCAGGAGAGGTCTGATCGGGGTTGCAAAAAGTAAGTTGCTTCGCCGCTGTCAGTGTCTCTTCTCCCCTCCTCCCGGAGCAGGGCGCGAAAAGCAGTCTTGCTCCGGGAGGAGGGAAGAAGAGACACTGACAGTGAAGCGGCGAAGCGACTTACTTTTTGCTTTTACGTTTTTTTAGCTTTTTTTTTTTTTGCTTCGCGAGGAGGGGAGAGGTATCTGTCATTTCAAATGACAATTGAAATGACAGATACCAGCGTAGCGTGAAGCGTTAGGCCCGCGCACCCAGGATACTGTATAGGCGCTCTATCCAGTAAAATGGGTTGCGCGGGCCTAAGGCTTCACGGACCCTTCTTAGACGCGGTTTTCATTTGCATAAAATTATTGTTCAGGATCGAGCGGTAGGTGAGCTGCACTGTGCGTGCGGCAACCACGGGTGCCCTGGGCACTAACGCAGCTCTTCCTACCGCTCGGTACTGGATAGACCTGATAGAGATATAAATACCTATCTAGTGTGAGGGCATTATGGCTAAGCATTTATTAAAATGCACTAAATATCGCATGCGATAGAAAAAGGGGCGTGTTTTATGGTAATAGGCAGTATATCGCAATTTGCGCTAATACCTATGCGAAGCGCTAAGTTACTGTAAACTGCAATAACTTTTTCGCAATTTCAGATAAGTGCCAGAATTGTGGTATTTCCTACATACAACTACTGGGGGGGACCATGTTTGTTATCGGGGCCACTGAGGAGGGAGAGAGAGAGAGCCAGGTAGAGTGTCCATCAAGCTAAGTTGAGAGAACATTGCACAAATCTCATCTTTGAGTGAGTTTCCTCACTCCGAAGGTCATCAAATCTTCACAAGAGAGCACTGTTCTGTTCGTATGTCTCACTTTGAATGTCAAAGTGGCCCCTAAACCCTACACTAACACCTAAACCTCACCTCGAGTTACTAGGTGGGCCTCCCATAGAGATATAAATACACAGATGCTGGAACAGTAAGATCCTGGAACGAGACTGGAAGAAGGCTTAGAACGCAGTGATAATCTAGCACAAAATACAATGCCGATTCCTATACAATACGATTGCCAAGGCAAGGAAGTGCAGTCAGGAACTTCCTTAAGTAGTTCCTTCAATCAGGGCACGCCGTGGAGCTAGAACCCACCCCTGAGAGGCTGGGCGGTCCACGCGTGCGTATGGGCGTGGCCAATGCCATGGGAGATGACGAACTCCGGTGTGAGGCCTGGTGCGTAGTGAAAGTCCCGGCGACCGCCACCGCAGGATGCTGAGGCCTGGAGGAGCTCATGGCTGCCATTGGGGAGGCCAACCCAGGACCTGCAGAGGAGCCAGAGAGGTGCGGACAGGGCGCGCAACATCTACAGCAGCACTGACAACAGCTATAGCCAGTGAGTGGAGTGACTTTTGTGGTTGGGAGATTGTGTTCTACCTCCGCAGTATATGTATATGTTTCTTCATTACATTGCCTTTGTGTCATTTTTGTGAAATTACATAGCTTAGATTTTTACAGGGTGCAAGCCTTCTTATCTGAATTGGTTATTGTTTGAATGTTGTTGATTGGATCTTTCCTGTTTGCTCTCTCTCTCAGTCTAAGTTCTCTCTCCTTTTCTTATTGGTTCCTTGACCAACATCAGCCTGGGACTGTCTAACTTTCTGTAGAGTTTTCAATAGCAGACTGGAAGCTCTTCCTGAATCCCTCTTTCAAGGCTTCAAGAGGCCTCACCTTTTTCACCTATTTTCCTAGAGCTATTTCCTGCTTCCTATTCACTACCATCTACTAGTATCTATAGCTTCAACTCCAGCTGCAGTTCATCTTCTTTTGACTACTGAACCTCAGAGACTCGTAACAGCTGAATCAGGCTCTACAGTTTGTACATCTATTGTGCTACAGAACAAGAGCCGAGGGCAGTTAAATCTGCCTAAAGATACAGATTCTCTGAACCAGGTACAAGCCACTGCTGCAACTGGGAATGTTCCCAGGACTATAACTGTTAAGGAAGTATGCATGGTGGTCACACAAATGGACCAGAGAAAAACTGCTCCAGAGAAATCTATTTTGGAAATGAGATCTCAGTCCAGTTCAGAACAAGGTGCTGATAAGGATGTTATTACTTGTGAGGGAGTCTTCAGGATTTAAATAAAACTCTTTTCAAAACAGAATTAATCCATAAGTGAATTATACATATTTTAAATAAATAAAAAAGTAGAATATTTACAGAATTTGGCCAGGAAGAATGATCTGCATTTTGTTAACTTCCCCCACACTGCTCCTTTGCCTCATTGACAGTGTTTAAGAAAATTCCAGGAGATCCTTAAGATCCCAAAGAAGGCAATGCCACCAGTTGTAAAAGTGTTTTTTTATCTGCCTGTAGGAAAACATTGGGAAGAAGAGGCAAGCAGAGAGGGTTAACTTTCATGTGATCGCATGAATCTTTCTCAATACCTAGAATGTTCTTGAGATGAGGAGGTTCGTCAGGCCATGTTAATTGTTATTTATGCATTTGAATTGGACAAAGATTTATCTCTTACATTATTTTTTTGTAATAAAGATGTTTTCCTTTTGGATATAAAAATACATGTATTCTCAGATGCCTCCTGGGCTACTCAGACTAGACAGAAACATTTTCCTTCTGTATACCAAGAAGCTGCTGCAATTGGCGCAGAACTAGTGATTAAATGTCCCTGTAAGTGCCTCATAAGACATCTGGGAAATACGTTTTTTCTAATCCTGAACATCTTGGGACTTATCCAGAGATTAAAAATTACTTGATCATCCATACAGGTTTCATTTCCGTTGTTGGTAACTGATGTATTGGGATCTATCTCAAATTAATTAAGTCTAATAACCAGTTAGGCCTTTCCTTTTTCTTTCCCTTGATTAGAGAAATTTGCTATCTTTTTTTCTTATTTTGTCTAAGGGTGCGTAGGGAATAATTTTTTCATTTTGTTGGTGGGGTATTTTATTTTCGGTTTTTCATTTCCTTTTGTTTTTCCATTTTAGTACGTGGTACATAGTTTTAAAGTGCACTAAACCATTTTAGCATGTGCTAAAACTATGTAACAAGAGAGTTTGAGGTGGCAGGCAGTGAGGCAGCAGGGTCTCTGTAGACCGAGGGTCATGAGTTTGAGTCCCACCTAGGAAGGGAGGTTGAAAGTTGGTACTAGTCAAGCTTTCGACTTAGTTTTTGGGTACTTGCCAGCTTCTTATGGCCTGGATTGGCCACTGTTGGAAACAGGATGCTGGGCTTGATGGACCCTTGGTCTGACCCAGTATGGCATTTTCTTATGTTCCTATGTTCTTATGTACAATGGAAAATGAAACAAAATTTGTTTTCCTTTCATTTCATTATGAAAACAACACAAAACAAAACAGCAACAGTCATTTCTTTGTCATTTTCAAACCAAAGCACATACCTAATTTATCTTTTATCCTCCATAAGCCATCCCTCCCTCTACAGCTAACATATAGGAGTAAATGTGTAAGAACATAAGAACATAAGAAATTGCCATACTAGGTCAGACCAAGGGTCCATCAAGCCCAGCATCCTGTATCTAACAGAGGCCAAACCAGGCCAGAAGAACCTGGCAATTACCCAAACACTAAGAAGATCCCATGCTACTGATGCAATTAATAGCAGTGGCTATTCCCTAAGTAAACTTGATTAATAGCCGTTAATGGACTTCTCCTCCAAGAACGTATCCAAACCTTTTTTGAACCCAGCTACACTAACTGCACTAACCACATCCTCTGGCAACAAATTCTAGAGCTTTATTGTGTGTTGAGTGAAAAAGAATTTTCTACGATTATTCTTAAATGTGCTACTTGCTAACTTCATGGAATGCCCCCTAGTCCTTCTATTATTTGAAAGTGTAAATAACCGATTCACATCTACTCGTTCAAGACCTCTCATGATCTTAAAGACCTCTATCATATCCCCCCTCAGCCATCTCTTCTCCAAGCTAAACAGCCCTAACCTCTTCAGCCTTTCCTCATAGGAGAGCTGTTCCATCCCCTTTATCATTTTGATTGCCCTTCTCTGTACCTTCTCCATTGCAACTATATCTTTTTTGAGATGTGGCGACCAAAATTGTACACAGTATTCAAGGTGCGGTCTCACCATGGAGCGATATAGAGGCATTATGACATTTTCCGTTTTATTAACCATTCCCTTCCTAATAATTCCTAACATTCTGTTTGCTTTTTTGACTGCTGCAGCACATTGAGCCGACGATTTTAAAGTATTTTCCACTATGATGGCTAGTTCTTTTTCCTGGGTGGTAGCTCCTAATATAGAACCTAACATCGTGTAAGTACAGCAAGGGTTATTTTTCCCTATATGCGACACCTTGCACTTGTCCATATTAAATTTCATCTGTATTTTAATGTGTTGAATGATTTTGTTGTAATTTGTTTTAAAGGGGTCTGGGGCCATGGAAGGCAGAATATAATTTAAAAATTAAATTAAATGATGGCAGATAAAGACCAAAATGCCAGACAGGCTGCCCAGTAGTGATTTACATACTTTGAGTAGATGTACAAATTGCTACATGAAACCCAACACCCATACTCCCTGTGTGTCTTTTAAGGTTGTAACTGCCATTCCGTGCGGATTACCCCATGCCTTCTATCAAATACAATGCTGTCATTTCACTGTTGTTTTGTGCTGTAACTGTAACTGGTTTTGTCTCAGCCACCTCCTCTGGGAATGCATTCCAGGCATCTATTATCTTTTCCTGATGTTCCTGTCTACCCCCTTGGGGCCACACATTATGATCCCTTGTTTTGCCTCTTCCTTTCCATTGAAAAAGCTTTTATTCTTGTACATTAATACCTTTCAGATATTTCAATGTCTGTATCATCCCCCTGCGCCTCGCTTCACTTCTGGTATATACATATTAAGGTCCTTCAGTTTCATCTCATAAGGGTTGCGGTACAAACTCTGCACCATTTAGAGTGCCTTTCTCTGGACTGTCTTTACCTGAGGCCTACATATACTGATCGTGTGAATGAAAATTATTGTATTTATTATTTTCTTTACTGTTTGTTTATATTTTATTTAACTGATTAGTTTTTTGTATAAGGTTAATTACCTTATATTGTTTTTTAAATGATTAAAAAAGGAGCCTTTCCCAGTACTATTGCTATATATGGTGCTTCCCATTGCAAGCTGGGAGCATCCACAAAGACAGAATCAACCAATCAAATTAACCATTGGGACTTTTACTGGTAAATTAAAGCTTGTGCAAACCAGGAATTGAACCAGGTCTATCTAGTGACCTCATGAATAGTACAGGAGGTTCCTTGCTGTTCCTCCTGTATGTATGTCACCTTCACACCCTCCCTGAAGGATCTTCAGCAGCCATGGGTTCTGAGGTTTAGCATCACCTTTTTTAGGTAGATGAATGAGAAGTGAGGTTTGATGCTATACTAGATTTGCAAACTGCAGTGCCACAAGGGTCAGCATTGTCTGCTACTCTTTTCAATATTTATTTGTTGCCACTGTGTCAGCTCCTGCCTGGGTTAGGTATCACATATTATATGTATGCAGACGCCATACAAATAATTCTTCCAATTCACGATACTCTAGAGAAAACAATGAACGTGGCAAACATATATCTTGATATCATCAAACAATTGTTAAACCAGATGGAATTAGTTATAAATATTGAGAAAACAGAATTTCTTCACTTAGAATGCAAAATCACTAATTCAATTGCACCGTCGTTTAGTTTACAAAATAATCAAACATTGATTATTTCGGAAAAGGTGCGGAACCTAGAGGTAATGTTAGACCCTGAATTAAACTTTAAGCATCATATTTCACAAAAAGTAAAAGAAGGATATGCAAAATTAATGATACGGTACTTAGAAAATTAAAACCTTTATTAGAGTTTGCTAATTTTAGAACAGTATTACAAACTCTTATATTTACCAGAACTGATTACTGTAATTCTTTGCTATTAGGGTTACCATATTCTACGGTTAGACCACTACAAATTTTAATGAACTCTGCAGCTAGAATCCTCACAGGAAAAAAGAAAAGGGACCATATTACCCCAACACTAGCAGAATTACACTGGTTACCAGTCGAACAAATAATTCATTTCAAATGAACTATGCATCATACACAAACTCATTTACGACGAAAAGGTGGATTGGCTTAATACTGCCTTACGGTTACATATACTTCAAAAAAATCTCCGTTCCGCTAACAAAGCATTATTACCAATACCGTCACTAAAATCAGCACATTTGACACAAGTCAGGGCACTAGCCGGTCCCACATTATGGAATGGAATGCCATTAGAATTAAGAAATCAACAAAATTATAAATCATTTAAAGGAATGCTAAAAACATGGCTGTTTAAACAAGCATTTTGTAAAGAGCAGGAAAGATAAAGAATGGCTGTGTAGTAAAAGTTTGATATAGTGATTTGATCACCTCGCATTTATTTAAGAATATTGCTTTGATAGTTTATAAACTTTAGTTTTAATATTATTTTTATGATTATTATATATATGGTATTATTATTTTATAGATGATTTAGCTTTTATGCATAGTCATGATATAAGACTTTGGTTCTGTTTTTTAACATTTTTATATTTTACTTTGTACCGGATGTTTTAGAACGGCACTGTTAACTTTTATATTGTAATTCATTGGGTGCCTTATTGTAAACTGTTGTGATGGCCTATAAAAGCTTAAAAATAAATAAATAAATAGTGTTTGCTTTAGGGATTTGGCTGAAAGATTCTCCCTTAGAGTCTGAGGGACTGAAAATCCCCAATATACTACAACAGGAAGCAGAGAATGCAAGATCTGAAAATACCTGAGGAGACTCCAGCAAAATGAAGCATAGACAGGAGTTGAAAATGCCAAACATAGATTATGGATGTTGTGTTTACCAGAGCTGGAATCAGATTTTTGGTGCTGCTGTTGAGAGCTACAGCACTACAGCAGCCTTCTAATAAACCCTTTCTCCTTTCTCTCTCTTGAGTTTTATAAGAAGGGGAAAAGGCAAAGTGTAGGCATTATTTTACACATCTAAGCTGCAGAGCTGTGAAAGTTAAAGGGTGCTGGAGTAGGGATAATGCCAGCTGGGAAGAAGGTGATTTATTTAAAGCCAATTCTAGAGTTCAAGTGCTAACACACTATACAGATTTTATTTCTGGGGCTTTTACTTTTGTGTGTGTTTTATTTTGTGTGTTGGTTTCTCACCATGGCTTCCTGAAGGCACATTTCAGCAAAAGCGGTACTAGTGTGGCGAATGGAATACATTTGCCAGGAGGCAGAAAAAATACAAGGAAAAATAGGAAGTACATGGAAAAAAGAGGAAAGGATAAAATGAATGGAACTTTCTCCAAAGACAAGCAGGATGACAGTGTTGATGCAGGGAATTTCCCCAAGCAGGGTCTAGAGGCCAATTTGGTAGAACAACTAATAGATGCAATCTGTACTACTTTTTGTTGTTTTATTATGCTGTGGATCCATGAGTCTGAAGTTATACTGGACCAATGGTTTACATAAAACCTCAGCCTGCCGACAAATGGAAGGTCCTTTGGCACAGAATCTGGGATCTGGGTTATACTCACTGTTATCCAGTCATAACTTTGGCATCAATGTTGGATATGGCTTAGTGGCCCTCTGCTGACTCGAGCGAGGACAGGGACCTATTGTGTATGAGACTGAGGGGTAGGAAATAATGCCTTCTTGACTGGAAGAAGTGTTGTCTTGGCCCCCCACTCAGAAGGGCAGATTGAGATAGTGTCTGCCAATCTGAAGGTGGCAAGGCAATGTGACAAGGTGATAGCTAAAGCCAGAAGAATGCTGGGATGCATAGAGAAAGGAATAACCAGTAAGAAAAAGGAGGCAGGTGCTGCCCTTGTACAGGTCCTTGGTGAGGCCTCACCTGGAGTACTGTGTTCCGTACTGGAAACCATAACTCAAAACTAACTCAACAGGATGCAGGCAGTCCAAAGAAGGACAAAATAGTGTGGGGGTCTGTATCGAAAGACTTGAGAGGCTGAAGGATATGAATATGTTCACTGGAGAGGAGAGGAGGTGCAGGGGGATATCATGCAGACCTTCAGATACCTGAAAGGATTTAATGATGCACAAACTTTGAACCTTTTTCTTTGGAAAGGAAATGGTAAAACTAGGGTTCACAAAATGAAAATCCAGGGGGGAAGACTCAGAACCAACATAAGGAAATATTTTTTCACAGAGGATGTCTGGAATACTTGTTATGGTTGTGAGGTGTTGGAGTGGATTCTTGGGTACTGCGGTGATGGCCACTCCCATGGGGAGGAGCCGCAGTACTAGGCTAGACTCTATACACGCAGACACAGAGAAGTTGTATTTATTGTACAGGTCGATGGTACTGCCCGGGGAGCGGGCAGCAGTGAAGGTAACCCAATGAAGTTGTCCAGGGGACCTCAGCAGAGGAGACCAGTCTCACACTTGAGTAGGTGATAGGCAGCGCGGCATAGCAGGGACAGGTCCCGGATTTAGACACAGAGTGCTGAAGCTGAAGGTGAGACAGACTGAAAGGGTAGTACTCACTGAAGTAGAAAGCTGTATTGTTGAAGGTCCTGGCAGGCAGACGTTGTTCAGTGGCAGGCACCAGATTCAGGAGAGCAGGTCCTCGAGGAGCGGGTACCCGGTCTCCCAAGATAGGTACCTGAAATAGAGCAGAAGGGCCCCTGAGGAGTGGGTACCCAGGTTAGTGAAGAAGTACCCCGAAGGGCAGAGAGAGCTTCCTACGGCAGCTGGGAAGCGGCAGAGCAGCTTAGACCGGAGGCAATCCAATCCTTGCTAATTCAGTTTGTTAGCTAACAAAGGGCAGGCTAAATACCAGGATGTGATGATGTCACTTGGAGGGGACGCCCCCGAGGTTCCTGCCATGACGTGGATAAAGACATGGGTGGCGTGCGAGCGTGCACCCTATGAGGCCCTCAGGAAAATCATGGCAAACACCGTCGCTGTTGCTGATCCGGGGACACCGGAGAGAGCGGCATGAAGACGCGGCAGCAGCCATCTTCCCAAGGCTTGAGGAGAGAGAAGGAAGAAAGGTGAGGCACAGAGGTCAAAGCCATCTGAGACCGACGGACGCAACAATACTCTTCAGGAAGAGGTAGTGAGGAAGAATACAGTAAACGAAGTCAAAAGGACATGGGATAAACATTGTGGATCCCTACAGCCCTAGGATGATAATGAAGAAAAGAGTACATGGGGATAACCTGCACAGAGTGGCAGTTAGTATCCTTAACAGAAGGTATGAAGGATTACAACCCTTAACCAATTAACCTTGATGATTTTGACACAATTCAACATCACTCTCCTCTTTAATGGCAGGACGGTGAAAAAAGGGTATTGGATTCTGGATACAGCCAACGCTGGGCCTTGAATTTTACAGTCTGGGCTACTGATATGCTGACATTGGGGATAAAGCTTCTATGACCAAGTCCAAAAGCAAAGAACATTCAAGCAGCATTGACTGAATTATCAGGAAGGCTGTTCACCATGCAAAATATTGCAGTAATTTTGCTATGGCTTTGACAGATGCTTGGTTTTTGCTTCTAAGTATTACTATCCTTAATATAAGGTATGGGAGTAACTTACACAGAGTGGCAGCTTCTGCCATGGGAGGTTTGCTGGACAGACTAGATAAACCATTTGGTCTTTTTCTGACAACAATACTATGTTACTATGGAGGAGATGTGGAAAGCTACTGAAGCATTGCAATGTTCTCTAATCTATGCAACCATTTCCTTTACCATATCTCTGAAGACATACTCTCCAGTGTACGGCATGTCAGTGAGTCTTTCCTGGACCTCAGATTGGAAGTTTGAGACCCACAGCCAGGTGATTCTGAAGGTGCCTGTCCCCATGGAATAGTCTCTTGATGCCATCTCGAAAACATCAAAAGTCGACTGAACCATGTGTCTTTCTCAGTCTATTCTCTTATCCACCAGTGATATATTGCTTCTGAGGAAGCTGTTTGGCCATCTCCCACATCTGCTTCAGCAAGTCCTGCATGTACTAGCTCATTAAGAGTATGCAGGAAACAATGTGGGCATTAAGCTTCACCCCCTGGAAAATCTTCCTTCCAAGAGTATCTAGAGTTCTAGAATCCTTTCCCATGGGTACCAAGGAATGGGTTCCAGTCCTCTTGGCTCTCTTGAGAGTGGATTCAGCTACCACAGATTGGTGCGATAGTTGCCTCTTTTGAATTTGGAGCCTTCTGGATGAGTTAAATCTCAGATGCCTTCATGTTCACATGAGGGAGTTCTCCTACTTCCTCATCTGCATTTCCTGAAGGATCTTGTATATTGTGACTGCCACGATCTCATTAGAAAGTTTCATGAATTGGAGAATGTTCTTCATATTTTTCCTGGTTTCATCTCCTTCAACAAAGGAAAAGGGATGGCCTCAGCCATAATCTGAATGAACCCTGCGAAAGAGAGGTCCGTTGGTGAGACTTCCTTCTATATGGATGAGGAGAGGATTTTGGAAGGGAGATTTGTGGATTCCTCCATTTCAGAGACATCACCAAATCTATAGGTATAACCCCATGAATGCTCTTAGTCTGACCAGACAGTAATGCCTAGGGAGAAGATACAGAATGTGCCTTTTCTGCAGACAAGGCCTCTGAGAGGGGAGCACTTGTCTACTGTGGCCTGGAACCCAAGAAACTCCTGTGCATCAGTGAAGCTTCCTCCCCCAATGGGCTGGAGATCATCATTGGTGTAGTCGTCATCAATATTAATTCCCCTCCAGGAACTGGCACTGGTGTCAGTACTGAGCTGCTAGGCAGCTGCAGAGAATACAGCAGCAGTTGGACATTGGTCTGCATTGACATGATTCTCTCCATGGCTTTGGCCAAAGCCTACTGGATCCTCCTGTTCAGCTCCTCAAAGATGTCTGATGCCAGTACAGGTAGAGAAAGAGGAGGGAAGGCCATGACTTCCTGGGAAACCAGAGATATATCAATGGCAGTCACCTGGAACCTTGGAGTCTGTCATGATTCCTAGGAATACATCAAAGATGAACTTTCCTCTCCATGGGAATGCTTCAGAGGATTCACATCTGCAGCTAGAATGTCCCTGCTCCCAGCATCATGTACCAATGGAGACTGATGCCAATATTTCTTCGTTGTTGCTCACACTCAGCACTGAAACTCCTTGATACCGGAGCCAAAGATGCCAAACCCTTGGCTTTCTTTGGATGGGAAGAGACTGTCTCTGCAGTCTCTGTTGGTGATCAATATTAAGGGGGCTTGATGCTCTCCCAATGTTGATGACAATGCGTTTGAAACTGATGCTAATGGGCTAGACTCACAGTGCCCGAAGTGAGGCTCTATGTTTGAAAAATATTTACAGGGCCTTACAATGAATGATTCCTGCCTGATTCTTCAGAGAAAAATCCCAAGACAAGCAGGAAAAGTGAAGTCTATGACTGGGGGGCTCCAGAAAAGAAGAGACTGGGGGGAGGGTGGGGGGGGGGACGCTGCATGGATGCATAGTATCATTCCAGCCTACACATACTCAGGGCACAGTTAAAGTTCTAGAAACTTTGACATAAAAGTTCTGGCATGTGTTCCATCAGATGATATCGTCCCATTTGGGAGGACTGACATCTTGCTGTCCTCGGAGAACACCAGTTATAGGTAAGCAACTCTTGTCCCCATCTTTCAAAATACAATGCATGTCATGGAGTCTTGGCATCATCAGGTTCTGGCCATTATCACATTTTGATATGCTAGGAGTGACTGGTTTCCTGGAAGGAGAGGTAGGAGATATAATTTTTATATGTTGTGTGTATGCTGTGTAAAGAGATTTTCCATTTCTTTTTTGGATCTAGTAAAGCAGAATGTCTCTTCTCTCTAGAACTGAAACAGAAGTGATCCTTTCTCCTTTCCTATCCCTTCCTGCCTTCCTCCCACCTTCCCTCTGTCTCTTCAGTACAATACTGCCTTCCTCCCTTAAACTCAGAATTTCTTCTTCTCACACGTAACTTCTTCCTCACACACATATCGCTCTCTTCTCCCCCACCTCCACCCCCACCCTGTGTTCTTTCCTCTTTCCCTCACATATTCCCTCTCTCTGTGCAGTTAGAGGTAAAGCTACGAACTGGCTCCACGTCTGCTGGTCAAGCTGGTTTTATCCCATTGCATGCATAGGCTTGTATTTCTGATTTTGCTAAGAAAAACAAATCCCTGTATATACTGGGGTAAGACCAGGGCTGGAACCAGTTAGCAATGCTAGTTGGAGAATGAGGATTGCTGGGTACAGGAGATTTCTTGATAGAACAAAGTTAACCCAGCCCAGGCAGACCTGAAAATGTACACCCCTGTGTCCAGGCTGCTAACCAAACATTAAGATTAAATAATTCTCCTATGTCTTGTGTCCCACGCCTCTATTCATCTTATTGCTAGGCTGGTGTAAGTCGAGGCACCTTAACGGAGGAAGGTGTATTCTCTAAGACCTGCTAGGAACTATTTGAGAGTAGATATACTGTGGGGCTGGTCCAGAGCACTTATCCTAAGTGGAGCAGCCTCATCTTCATCCAATGTGTCTAGGCTCACTCACTAGGTGATGCATCAAGCCACAGTAATGCTCTAATGCGTTTTATATTGCAGATATTGTGTGATTATACACGATATTTTACATCTCCCTGCCCAGATTCCCTCCGCTTTTACAATGACTTTCTTTGCATGCGATTTGCATACATGAATAATGCAAATGAATGCAAAGAAAGCCATTACTAGTCAATTCGGTGTAAATATTTTATCGCTGCTGACCGAGAAAGTGGTCAGCTGTATTAAAATAACTGCACCTACTTGCAATGTGTTAAATATGTGGTGGGAGGCCCAGTACCCTAATGGGCCTGAGGCTCCCGTTGCACATTTAAAGCGGCAGGAAAAGAAATTGCAGCAAACAAGGAGGTTGAGCAGGGGTCAGTGCTGACCCCCGTCTCAACTCAGGGCCACCAGTTAAGGCACTAACCTGCTAATTTGCAGTCAGCTGGATACTGTGCACACTACATTTTTACATCATCCACACATGAAGCCTTATAGTATTTATACATATTTCTGACAGATCTGAGCGTCAAGATGATAATGATCTGTGTCCATCCTAACCTTTAGCGACCTACATGCCACCTATTGTCTGAACCTCTTGCACTCTTTCTATCACTATACCCCTCTCTCAAATTCTCTAGTCCATCTTCCACTCCAGGTGTCTGTGGCTCTCACCTATACTGTAAATCCTTCTAGACAGGGACTCAAGTTGCTTCATTACCTATGGAGGTTAACTGAGATTCCAATGGGGCCAGACAAGTGTCTGCCTGACTTTTTAGTTAGATTTGTTTAGTATAGTTTGAGTATTTTATTTAGTTCTAATGTCCAGCATTAAAAATGTACTTAGCAATTACTTTTTAGCTTTGTGCTACCTAAATAGAGGCTTATCAGATCCTATAGATAAGAACATAAGACATGCTGTGCTGGGTCAGACCAAGGTTCATTGTGCCCAGCAACCAGACTCTGACAGTGGTCTGTCCAGGTCATAAACATAAGACAGATCCCAAAAAGTAGATCTATTCTTGTTGCTTCTTCCTGGAGACAGCAACGGCTTTCTCTAGTGTATTTATTTATTTATTTATTTATAAAATTCTTATATACTGTCGTTCAGACTGGCCATCACAACGGTTTCCAAACATAAAATGCTAATAAAAGAGCAGTTAAATTCACATAAAACACAACTACTAAAGTATTATATAAATACAAATAAACTAAAAATAAAGATTGCGGGATAATATGAAACCTGGCTAATAATGTTTTATGAACTGCTCCTCCAGGAACTTGGTCAAATCTCTTTTAAACCTTGCAGTGCTACTTGCCTTGACCATGTCTGTATGCGTTGCGGTTTGTGTGGGTGTGTGTGTCATCCTTTCCAGGGTCATATTTAGGCACAGGCAACATAGGCAAGTGTCTAGGTTGTCACATTTTGAAGGTGCCAAAAAACCGGGACTCTTCCTGCTACTTTTGAATTTTGAGGGTGAAACCCTCAACCTCTGCCTATGGGCATTATAATCTTAAATCTGGCCCTGAACCTTCCCTTTATAACTTAGAAAAGAATAAAAATAGGGGCACAAAATTTTGGGACAATAGAGGGACTTAGCCAGGGGTGTTATTATTGAATGGGCAAATGTAATAAACTGTGCATTTTTTCATATTCTGCTTTTCAGCACTTCAAAGTGGATTACATTCAGGTACTGAAGGCATTAAAACTGTGCTGAAATTCATAGTTTATTAAGGAACATGCTTAAAAAAATGTATGCCCGATCCAGTAAGATAATGCTATGCTAATGTATTGGGTGTTTAAAAAGTACACTAATTAAAAAATGTGCATTAAAAAATTCTTAGTACACACAAAAATATGTTATGCATATAAACTATCTTCTATATGCGTAAAATATGATTTGCACATAGAAAATGACTTATGCATTCAAAAAATGCCTTCAGTGCAGAAAACATTTTTTGTGCACAAAAATCATATCTTATGCACATAAAACATATTTTATGCACATAAATCCCAAATACAGGTCCTGGCACCAGACCTCAAGTTTCTGCCTATAGACTGACACTAGTAGGCACTTGATGTGTTTTACTTGGATCCCAGTAAAGCTTTTGATACAGTCCTGCATAGGTGGCTCGGAAATAAAATGAACCGCTTGGGAGTGGATCCCTAGGTGATGGAGTGGATTAGTAATGCATTGGTTTGCAGAAGACAGTAAATAGTGGCAAATCAAACTCATTCTAAGGTGAGAAGGGTGATTAGTGGCGTGCTTCAGGGATTAGTTTTAGAGCCAGTTCAATATCTTTATGAGTGATATTGCAGAGAGATTAGAAGGAAAAGTTTGCCTTTTTGCGGTTGACACCAAGATCTGCAACAGAGTGGACAAACCTGAAGGAGTAGAGAGGATGCAAAGTGATCTAGGAAAGCTTGACGAGTGGTTGAAGGTGTGGCAGTTGAGATTCAATGCCAAGAAGTTCAGATTCATGGAGCTGGCTAGGTGTGAAAGACATGGGCCAGGAGAGAGACCTCGAGGTGATAGTGTCTGATGATCTGAAGGTAGTGAAACAATATGACAAGACGGTGATTCAAGCCAGAGGGATGCTGGGCTGCATAGAGAGATGCATAACCAGCAGGAAAAAAACAAGTGAAGATGCCTCTGTACTGGACATTAGTGAGGCCTCATATGGAGTACTGTGTTCAGTTCTAGAGGCAATATCTCAAAAAGGATAGAAACAGTCTAGAGTAAGGCAATCATAATGGTGCGGGTCTCCACCAGAGGATATATGACATGAGACTTGAGGATCTAAATTTGTATACCTAACGGGGGAATTTTAAATCCCTGGTGCATGGAAATCCCAGGAAATATGCACGTGCCTGGGCCAAGCACATTTTCGAAATGGCCCGGCCACGCACGTAACTCCCGGTATGTGCGGAAGTGCCGGGCATTTCAAAAGAGGCAGGGCGGGACCGACCGGGACAACACCATTTTGCGCTGTCCCAGTGAAGCGCATGGCAGCAGTCGGCTGGCGCATGGAACTTACTTCATCTCTTCAGATGAAGTAAGTTCCAAAACAAAAAATAAAAAGGTTAGTTATGCTGGGGTGGGGTCGGGGTGGAGAGGGGAAAAGAGAGGAAGGTTGGATAGGGAACTGGGCAAAGGCCCGATCGCGTCGCCGCACATGTTTAAAAAAATCCCCCCCTGCGCGTGAGAGTGGGCACCCGCGTGCACAAGCGCGAGCCAATACAAAGTCGGGCGTGCATGTGTGCGTGGGCATTGGATTTTATAACATGCGTGCAGCGACGCGCGCATATTATAAAATCAGCATGTCTATGTGCACGTGCCAGGAACAGTGCACACATGGATGCCCACGCGGCCCTTTAAAAATGTACCCTTTAGAGAATAGGAGAGACAGGTGGAATAAAATGCAGACTTTTAAATACCTGAAAGGTATTAATGCACAAGAACTGAATCTTTTCCTATGAAAGCGAAGTGGTAGAACTCAGGGTCATGGTATGGGGGTAGGCTCAGAAAAAACATCAGGAAATGTTTCTTCACAGAAAGGGTGATGGATACCTGGAATGCTCTCCTGGAAGAGGAGGTGAAAACAAGAACAGTAACAGAATTTAAAAAGGGATTGAATAAACACAGAGGATCTCTCATTTTGAGAGGATGAACATGAAGAATGAGGTAACCTATGATAACTTTTTGGGGTAATATTTTTGCATGGGGTAACCTGCACAGAGCAGCAGTTACAACCCTAAGCACCTTCCTGGGCAGATTAGATGGATCATTTTGGTCTTTATCTGCCATCATTTAATATGTTACTATGTTAGGTGTGCCTTGGGCTTGAAAAGGCTGGGAAACACTGCTGTAGAGAAAGTAGAACTAGGAGACCCAAACATACAACAGCTGCCATGGCGGTCTCTCTCATGACCTGAAGCCTGTTGCCTTACCTTATCTATTGTACAAAAGACTTGGCATACAAGGAGGGTCACCGTTGTTGGCTTTGTCTCTGCAGCCTCTGATTTCATGCTTTGCTGTGATGAGAGAAAGGAAGGAATTTTACAGGCCATTAAGTAGTGGAACTGCAGAGACTTTTTTTTTTTTTAGAAGGCAATGATGCCTGCTTTTAATGGATATGAAACATGTTGTAAAGTACTGTAGCACTAATGATATCATCATTGGCTTAATTCAAATTGGAAGTTAATTCCTCAAAGGTTTTCAGATTTTTTTGGGTTAAAATAATTAATGCCAATTTGATAACATGATCGTGTGGACTGAAAATATAATTGAGACCTATCATGGCAAGTGCCTGGACTTTCTAATTAACTCTCCTCTTAAGGGTGATACTGACATCTTTATGAAGTCACCCTGTTTTCCAAGACTCCATAGACTTCAGTAATGTCTTCCTCTTAAATATCTCTTCCTAGCATAATTCATCTCCATAGACTTCAGTGGCATCACTCTCTTAAACATTTCTTCCCTTAATTCCTTCACCTCTATAGTCTTAAGTGGCATCCCCCACATCATCACCTCCGTAGACTTCATTGGCATTACCCTTTTTTCCATGGACATGTCGGATAAATATGGCACATGTGTGGGTAATGTCATCTGATGGCGCACAGAAGTAGAATGTTTTACTAGCTAAAGCTAGAAAGGCCTAGAAGGCCTTTTTGTTCATGTGAAGTTGGCATCACACAGCTATGTATTAAAAGGACCCCATTGTCTTTTTCCATGGAAAAACATCTGCTCACTTTCAGGTAGATTTTTAAAACCCTGCACGCATAAATCCCCAGGTTTATGCGCGTGGCCTGGCCTTATGCTCGCCGGACAAATTTTCAAACGGGCCCGGCCAGACACGTAAACTCTGGTACACGAATAAGTGCCAGGGCCTGAAAAGGGGGCAGTCCGGGGGGAGGGGCGGGGCTGGAGGCAGCCAGTACAGCGCCCATTTGTCACTGTGCCAGGGAAGCACGCGCTGGCAGTCGGCTGGCACGTGCAAGTTACTATTGCTCCAGAAGAGAAGCAAAGGGTAAAATAGAAATTTGGGGGTTAGTTAGAATAGGGATAGGGGATGGGGAGGAGAGGGGAAGAGGGAGGAAGGGGTAGTTAGGTGGTTTGGAACTGGGAAAAGGGACCATCGTGTCAACGTGCATAAATTAAACATTTACCTCCCCCCGTGCGCACACATGCACGCGCGGATATTAGAACATAAGAACATAAGAAATTGCCATGCTGGGTCAGACCAAGGGTCCATCAAGCCCAGCATCCTGTTTCCAACAGAGGCCAAACCAGGCCACAAGAACCTGGCAATTACCCAAACACCTAGAAGATCCCATGCTACTGATGCAATTAATAGCAGTGACTATTCCCTAAGTAAACTTGATTAATAGCAGTTAATGGACTTCTCTTCCAAGAACTTATCCAAACCTTTTTTGAACCCAGCTACACTAACTGCACTAACCACATCCTCTGGCAACAAATTCCAGAGATTTATTGTGCGTTGAGTGAAAAAGAATTTTCTCCGATTAGTCTTAAATGTGCTACTTGCTAACTTCATGGAATGCCCCCTAGTCCTTCTATTATTCGAAAGTGTAAATAACCGAGTCACATCTACTCGTTCAAGACCTCTCATGATCTTAAAGACCTCTATGATATCCCCCCTCAGCCGTCTCTTCTCCAAGCTGAACAGCCCTAACCTCTTCAGCCTTTCCTCATAGGGGAGCTGTTCCATCCCCTTTATCATTTTGGTTGCCCTTCTCTGTACCTTCTCCATTGCAACTATATCTTTTTTGAGATACGGCGACCAGAATTGTACACAGTATTCAAGGTGTGGTCTCACCATGGAGCGATATAGAGGCATTATGACATTTTCCGTTTTATTAACCATTCCCTTCCTAATAATTCCTAACATTTTATTTGCTTTTTTGACTGCTGCAGCACACTGAGCTGACGATTTCAATGTATTATCTACTATGACGCTTAGATCTCTTTCTTGGGTGGTAGCTCCTAATATGGAACCTAACATCGTGTAACTACAGCTAGGGTTATTTTTCCCTATATGCAACACCTTGCACTTGTCCACATTAAATTTCATCTGCCATTTGGATGCCCAATCTTCCAGTCTTGCAAGGTCCTCCTGTAATGTATCACAGTCTGCTTGTGATTTAACTACTCTGAATAATTTTGTATCATCTGCAAATTTGATAACATCACTCATCGTATTCCTTTCCAGATCATTGATATATATATTGAAAAGCACCGGTCCAAGTACAGATCCCTGAGGCACTCCACTGTTTACCCTTTTCCACTGATATTAAAATCCGCTGCGCATGTGCACAAGCCCTTGTATGTGTGTGTGCCAGGAAGCGTGCGTGCATGGACGCGCGCGCGTAAGTTTAAAGATCTACCCCTTTGGTCACAAGAATCCCTAAGTTCTTTTTTCTTTTAAATTGTATTTTCAGTACCTTAGCCTTGTCTAAAAGAGGCCTTAGATCTTTTTTTTTTCCTTTGGATCTTTAAAATATTTTACTTTTCATGTAGTAGTTTCCATTTTTCCAGATGATGGCTGACAAAAAGGCACAGGGTTCAGATGATGCCCCATTAGGTAACAGAAAAATGTTACTGAATGAACTGTCTAGGACTTGAACATGTTCCAGATTACTTAATTTGTTCTAAAATGTCTTCCAGGGCTATAAAATGTAGAAGATTATAACTTCAGAATATTTTCCAGAATATTCTGAATCAGTCATTGATACCGAAATCAAAATGTTTTAATCCTTCAACACTGATAGCGGCAACATTGAAACCTTTTACATCGAAAACTTCCACTTCAACTCTACTACTACCTGTACTACTACTTAACATTTCTAAAGCGCTACTTGATGTATGCAGTGCTGAACAAAAACATTTAAGAGACAGTCCTTGCTCTGTAGAGCTTACAGTCTAATCAAGACAAACATACAGGGCAAAAGAGACTTTGGGAATTTCATTTATTAAGAATTTAATAGTTAAAAATTATCAAGGCTATAAAAATTGTCAATTACAAAAAAAAAAAAAAAAGATTGAGGCTGTAAGCAAGACAATCAGAGGTTAAAATGTAAAAGGCATCCTTTAAAAGGGAGGTTTTTAGAAGGGATTTAAATAAGGCAAGAGAGGGAGCATCATGCATCAACTCAGGAAGTCTATTCCAAGCCTATGATGCAGCCAGGTGGAAAGCACAGAGTCAGGAATTGGTGGTAGAGAAGTGCATAGATAGGAATGACTTGCCTGATGAGCCGAGTGTACAAGGAGGGGTGTAGAGAGAGGAGGGATGGTAACTTTCAAGCGGGTGCACATACGCACACATAGGTCAGCATGTGCCCAGGGATGCAGGGATTTTATAACTTGCACGCACATATGTGCATGCAAGTTATAAATAACTTGGGCTGACACCCAAGTGTGCCCAATTTTAAGCTTGTGTGCACCCAGCCATGTAAATCAGGTTGGGTATGTAAATCATGGAATTTTAAAACTTGTGCATGTCCATGCCATGACCACTTTCACCAGTTCATCCACCAGTTTGCCCAGTGTAGAGCTAGGTCCTCAAGACCCCCCCTGGTTTAATAGCCTGTATTCCCCCCAGTTAGCCTAGACCCCTCAAACCCTTCTGCGATGCCTGGAACTGGTTTCATTTACACATACATCTCTTGGCCCCACCTCAAAACACCCACACCCATCCAGACCGTGCCAACACCATGCCCCTTTTTTAATCCGAGTTTGATGTGCACACTGTGGGAGATGTGTGCACATCAAAGGTGAATACAGCAGGTGTATTCACCTTTAAGAGAGGAGAGGTAGTGAGAAGCTGCAGTATGAAGGCTCTTGTAGGTGAATAAGAGAAGCTTGAATTGTATGTGAGAATGGATAGGGAGCCAACGTAGTGACTTGAGAAGAGGGGTTACATGGGTGTAGCGAGTTTGGCAAAAAATAAATTACACAACTGAATTTTGGATAGATTACAGTGGAGAAAGATGGCTCACTGGCAAATCTGTGAGGAGCAGGTTGCAGCAGTCTAAATGAAAGGTGATAAAAGACTGGATAAAGGTTCTGATAGTATTTTCAGAAAGTAAGGGATGGATTTTGGTGATGTTATAGTGATAGAAATGGCACATTTTAGCAGTGTTTTGAATATATGTAGAGAAGTAGAGTTAGGAGTCGAAGATGTCTCAATATTACAGGCTGAAGGGACTGGGAGGATGACAGTTTTATCCACAGAAATAGAGAAAGGAAGAATAGGGGAAGTGGGCTTGCAGGGAAACATAAGGAGCTCTATCTTGGCCATGTTGAGTTTAAGGTGGTGGAGGGACATCCAAGCAGCTATGTCAGTCAAGCAGGCTGAGATCTGAGACTGGATTCCTGATGAAATGGTATAGAGAGGTAAATCTGGGAAACGTCAGCTTAAAGATAGCATTGAAAGCCATAAGAGGAAATTAGAACATCAAAGGAATTAATATACAGAGAGAAGAGAAAAGGGCCCAGAACAGACCTTGATAGTGGGACAGCAGTAGAGGAGGAAACACTAAAAGTGCAATGGGAGAGGTAAAAAGAGAACTAAGACAAGACAGAGTTCTGAACTCCAAATGAGGACAGAATATCTAGGAGTAATTGGTGATCAATGGTCAAAAATAGCAGATAGGTTGAAGGTCCATTCGACCTTTGATGTCAAATGGACCTTTGACATTAAAGGTCACCTCCTGCTCTTCAGAATCAAGTGCAACACAAGGTAAGGACAGATATAAGGATATCCACTCTTTGCATACTACCCTGGACAAAGTTTTGGGGTTGTGTGCAAGATTGAGTTATTTGGGCCAAGCAATGGATTCTGGCATTGATGCTTTAACATGTTCTAGCCCTTTGGTACTGTCCACTGGAAATGACTATGATGTTGTAGAGTTTGTCTTCTTAAGTGATCTAGATTGGAGGTGGTCCCTTCAATGCAGAGTTTGACATTATTTCACATAACTCCAAATGTATCAATATCATCCTCTCTACACAGGATGCCTAATCTATCTGTGACACAGGAGGATGAGCTATCCTCAGCAACAGTCCTGAATTAATGATTGGGGTAACATATGAAAAAGATTTGGATAAAATAATGCAGGCGAAAACCCGGCGAAGCCCAGCAAAGCTCTGCTTAGCCGCACGCCCCTTAAGCGCGAGCGGCTTTAGCGGTGCATCGACGTCTGATGCGCGCCGCAGAGAGTTCGAAATTTATAGTTCACTTCCAGGTCCTGCCTCCGGAAAACGTCCCTCAAGTGGCAGGTACAGCGGTAGATGGGTAGTTGCCGTCGGGGCAAACCAGCGTTTACCCCCGGAATCCGCTCCTTCTATTCAGGTAGTTGACCAACCTTCTCCTCTTTGCCTCCTATAATTCAATTTTAAGTTTATGATGAATTGGTATGCAGGCGTGTTATGCCTAGAAATGAATATAGGTGTGGTAGTAATCCAGCCTTTGTTGGAAATGTTTGTTTCATAGGTGACCTCTGTCACAGATCTCCTGACATCTTATTCGTTGTGGGAGATATAGAACTTGAGAATGTACATACTCCATAGAGTGAAGATGGAGCATTTTTTGGAACCAATGTTCATAATCCAGGCCTTACTCCACTAACCATTTGGATAAAATAACTCTCAGTCCTATTAGTCCCGCCTTGTGAAGGAATAAAATAGTAAATGATAGCAAATTAAGATTCAGAGAATAGGTGGAACCAAAAAACCATAGGTGAGGGTGCCTAGGTAGGTTAGTGTAGAGAATTTGTTCACAGTGTGAGTGGATTTTTCCCCAAAATTTCAAGATTACCGGATATTCCCAAAAACAATGAAAGAAGGTACCCTCACCTAATTTGCATTTCTGACATAGCAATCATCATTTGGTAAGCTTGAGTTGGTGTGATGTATATATGCCAAAGAAATTTATAATGAGCTTCCTTTAGAATGATGATGTCTGATAGTTTAGGCAAGGTAATGAAGAGTTTTTTTAAATTAGAAAAAGGAAGTATAAAAAGGGGCCATTCCTTCCATTTTAAGTAGATTCCCTCCAAGCTTTGTGTTTCTGTAATCTTGGTTATTGTGTTTACTAAAACCGATACGGATAGATTTTGAGCTTTCTCCACCTGGAGGACTGTCCTAATTCTTTGTGTAGGAACTGAGTCCGTCAATTGGAGTGGTCTGCTCTTTATAAAGTGGTGTACTTGATAGAGAGCAAAGAAATCATATTTTGCTATTTGGAAGTGTTGTTGGAACTCGTCTAGTGTTAGGGGCCTGTTTGAAATAGGTTCAAACAGCTGATAGATATAGGTAAGACCCTGTCTCTGCCATCTCTGGAATGAACTCTTATCTAAACCCGGTGGGAATAAAGGTTGGTGTGCTATCGTGATTAACGAGGATAAATGGTGGGAATGGTGACAGTATGTATAGAGTTTCATCCAAGCCCATCTACATGAGTTTATTAATAGTTGTAACTTAAGATGAGTTGGGAGCCATTGTCTGTCGATTTGGAGGAGACAGTTAAGGGATGGTACACCATACCATTCCAAAAGGCATTGAGATGGGGAGAAGTTGAGCGGGACAAGATGCAATCTCTTACATAATGCAGGCAACAAGTCAAATTGTAGTCTTGCAAGTTTGGGAGACCCAGTCCTCGCTCATCTGGCGGCCTCATCATGATCTGCAATGATAGCCTAGATTGTTTGCCTTGCCAAAGATAGTGCTTCAGGGCCTGGGACAACGCTGTATGATCTCTTTTACTTACCCAAAGAGATGTCATTTGTAATATATATAGCCATTTGGGGAGCAGAATCATTTTAAAAAGTTGAATCTGTCCTATTAGGGATAAAGGTAGTGAACTGCAACGAATTAGGGATTCTCTGGTGTGCTTTAGTAAAGGTTGGATGTTAGCCTTATAAATATCCTGTATATTTAAAGGTATCTTGATCCCTAAATATTTAAGTTCACCTGTTACCCATCTTAATGGAAAGTTTCCCTGCCACATCGTGCGAACTGTGCTGGTCACGTCAATAACTTCCGATTTGTCCTGGTTGATTTTTAAGCCCATAAATCTCCCAAACTGGTTTTGTAGCTGTAAGACTGCAGGTAATGGCGCCTCCAGCAGGTCATGGGATCAGAAGCTGGCGCCTCCAGCAGGTCGTAGGATCAGAAAGCACAGTTCAGAGATCAATGCCAAGGGAATATCCACAGCCAATCCAGAGGTCCAGAACCAAAGAATATTCCGCAGCCAGTCCAGGGGTCGAGAGCCAGAATGTACCACAGCCAGTCCAGGGGTCGAGAGCCAGAATATACCGCAGTCAGTCCAGGGGTCGAGAGCCAGAGAAGGATCAGCAGCCAGTCCAGGAATCAGGCATGGAGGGTCAAAGCAGGAACCAAAATCAGGAACTACCATGAGAGCCAAGAAGCCAAGGCAAGGTCTGAGGTACAGACCTTGCCTTAAATAGTCTCCAGCTGTTGGAGCCTACAGGAAGGAACCCGTCCACTTCCTGTATGGCCCTTTAATTATCTTCAGCCGCGTTGCGCGGTTCAGGGAACCTTGGTGGGGGCGGAGCCAGAGCACGCTGAGGGACGGCCGACGCCGCGGCCATGATGACAGCAACAGGGAATTCTACCGACACCGACTACCGTCGGTGTTTCAACATGCCGCGCCGGTGAGTAGCTGACCCCGGTCGCAGCTTGCCTGAGCCGGCGGTCCTAACACACCATTATTTCTCCCCAAAAGACCACTTTCCCTGTTTCCCAGAATAATTGAGGCTCAGAGATATGTTGTTGGTTGATGTTAGAGAAATCTTGCCACTTGTCTTTTAAAAATTTTTGAAATTTGATGTCATCTTTTAGATAGGCAGGGAACCGCCACAAACGGGGTGAAAATGCATCCGGCCTGAGAGTCACCAAAGTAGATACTGGTGAGTGGTCAGATATTGTTTGATTTTCTATATCTGATTTTTGGATATGAAAGAAGTAATCCTTGGAGACCAATATATAATCTAAACGGGATAACGAAAGATGAGATCGGGAGATGTGGGTGTAATCTCTCTCTTCTGGGTGTAATGTTCGCCATGTATCTATCAGGTTAAGTTGCTGACAGAGAAAACATATTCCCAATTTCTGTTTGTTCATTAGTTGTCCCAACTTTATCGGAGGGGCCAGATTTTTATCCAGGGAAGGGTCATGGGTGCAATTAAAATCACCCACCAGAAAGAGAGTGCCCTGTGCATGGACTGTGAGAAGATTAACTAAATGCTCAAAAAACAGATGTGAATACGCATTTGGGGCCAGATTTTCGTATCTATGCACAGGCGTAGATTTGTGCGTGCAACCCAACGCGCACAAATCTACGCCCGATTTTATAACATGTGCGCACAGCCTTGCACATGTTATAAAATCTTGGGTTGGTGTGAGCAAAGGGGCGTGCGACGAGCCCTAGGGGAGCCCTGATGGCTTTCCCCGTTCCCTCTGAGGCCACTCCAAAATCGGAGCGGCCTCGGAGGGAACTTTCCTTCTGCCCCCCACCTTCCCCTCCCTTCCCCTATTAAACCTGCCCCCCAGCCCTACCTAAATTCCCCCCCACCTTTACTTTTTTATTTACGCCTGCCTTTGGGCAGGCGTAGGTTGCACACACCGGCCAAGTGCTAGCGCGCGATCCCCCAGCATGGCTACTGTGCCGGAGACCTCGGTTCCACCCTGCCCTGCCCCCAGACCGCTCCACCCACTCCCCGCCCCTTTTTTCAAGCCCCGGGACATACACGCGTCCCGGGGCTTGCACGCGTCGCCGGGCCCATGCAAAATAGGCTCAGAGCGCAGCAGAGGTTTAAAAGGGTTACGTGCATATATTACGCGAGTAACCCTTTTAAAATCTGCCCCTTGGCGCGTAAACAGTGCAAATTGTGACTGGCGTTCCAAACCATTCTCCGATTACCAGAACAAATCTGCCTTCAGGATCAGGAATACATTTGTATAGCTGAAAGTTTGTGGTTTTACTGATCAAAATGGCTACTCCTGCTTTTCTGTTAGAGGCTGCGGCAAAAAAACATAGGCCCACCCAATCCTTTTGCAATTTCTGGCTTTCAGCATCTGATAGATGTGTTTCTTGAAAACAAGCTAGATCTGAGTGCCACCTTTTAAGGTATGAAAGCACTTTCATACTCTTGATAGAGGAGCCTAAGCCATTTACATTCCAAGAAATTATTTTATTCATCATGAACATATTTGAGATTAATTATGAAAAGCTCACCTAAATATCTGGGCCAAGAAGCTCCCAGCCTAGCCTTATTTGGTTCGTCGACTGTAGACATAGTAAATAAAAGGTTGCCAAGCCACCACCAGTCTGGTTAATTGGACTCTGTTGTAGTAACGAGAAAACAGGACAGACCAGTAAGAATCCCCTCTGCCCTCCCCTCTCCCTAACCCATCCCCTTTTCCCCCTCCACTCCCCCCTCCCTGCTTATTAACCCCCCTTTTAATTGCCCTCATACCCTGTGCACCCCCAGTCCAAGAAATAGTCCTCATGAGTGAGGTAGTGAGGTCATGATCAATGTGCCCAGGTTTCCCGCTCCTATCTCGGTATCATATGGAGTGTTCCTCATATTATTGGGCGCCTTCATTCTTGTGGGTATCTGACCCAGTAAATAAACAGGTATATTCACGTATGTTGCTTGGTTCCTGTTGCGTTCGTGCCTCTTTTCGTTCCTCGCTCCACCCTCTCTACCTTGGGAGTGACTCCCTTCGGCTCTGAAGGACAGATGCAGCCACGGCTTCTCCCTGCCTCTTGGTCCCGGTGTCCCCGGGCTGGCTTGACGCTACGGATCCGCCATGTTCCTGATGATGTAAGGGCGCGAGCGCACTCCAGACTTTGTACCAGCAAGGGCGCGAACCTCGGGGGCGTCCCCCCATAGTGACGTCATCCATTTCCACTTTAAAAGGTCTTTGATTGCTTACCTCTAATGAGTTAGCAAGGAACTCCAATAGGACTTTCTTCGGCAGTCCACGATACTTGCAACAACGATCCAAGTCAGCGAGGAGAGTCCTTCTCCACTGCTCGGCCTTTTCAAACTTACTAGGAGTACCTGCTGCACGGGGGCTCCGCTCTCTCTTCTTAATTTCAGATTGAAAGACGGGATCCGGTACTCGCTCCACGAGGGCCTACGTCCCTGAATACTCGGAAGACTCCTCATTGCCTGGAAGCGATCGCAGACGCGAACACAGTGAGTTCTATTGTAGATAGGAATCTGTACTCGCTCCACGATGGCCTACATTCCTATAGCTCTGAAGACTCCCTTCCGTCCAAGATGTTATTGCAGGTACGGAGATCGAGAGTTATATTGGCAAGATTGCAGAAAGGAACCGGTACTCGCTCCATGAGGTCCCATGTTCCTAGAATCCTTTACAGACTCTCTTCTACTCTAGAAGCCATTTCATATACAGCTATTGCGAGTTCTTATTACAGACTGTTTATAGGAACCAGTGCTCGCCTACGGCTCCTGTCCTGAATATACTGAAGACTCTCTGTGGCATAGAGACCATTGCAGACATCTACAATTGTGAGTGTACCATCTTGTATCCAGTATACCCTGTCTACTCACTACTTCTAGTCTCTCTCTACAGCTCAGTGACCCAGAGATTATATTCCAGTATCAGAAGGACTTCAGTCTTGCCAGACACATCGATTCACTACTGCCACCACTGGTGGTCCAGCTTCCAGCCTAATAAAGAACTACTTGTGTTTACTTCATATTCTAGCCTAGCCGGTGGTTCCTCTCAGGATCTCCTCCTGGGGGCGCTGTCATCTGCCAGCGGCCCAGGGATTCATCATTTCCTCCAAGTGGTCATTCCTTACACTACTATCACTCTGTAGGAGCCAACCACTACCGACCACTAACACCGCTTACGGAAGTATTATATAGATAGCTACCTTCTCTTTCTATGGGACTTGCCAGCAGCCTATATATAACAGATTGCTACTCCGTAGCGGAGGCATGATAGATTGCTATCTCAGTAGCGAAGTACAATATACCTATTGTTAGCTCCTCTCATCAGAAGAGTATCATTGAACAGATTGCCAACTGCTCTTCCTTGGGGAGTTGATCCATAACAGATTACTACCTCCTTCCTTACAGGAGCATCTAACAGCAGTTCGCTAACAGATTACTAACTCTGTCCTCCTGGCGGGGTAAGCACTACAGATAGCTAACTCCTCCCCTTTGGAGGAGCAGATCATAACAGATTGCTAACTCTTCCCCCTTTCAGGAGAAAAGCAGATCAGATTGCTAACTTCACCCTCCTGGTGGGGTGAGCGATAACAGATTGCTAACTCCTCTCCTCTGGAGGAGGAGAGCGCAACAGTTCCAATGCCCAGGAAGTCCAGGATGGCATAGGGTCCAACAGGATAAAGATCCTGCATGAGAGTAAGGGCCGGATTTTCAAAAGGCCCGGTGACGCGCGTAAAGCCCCAGGACGAGTGTAAGTCCTGGGACTTTACTAAAGGGGTGGTCCAGGGGCAGGGCATTGGCGGGGGGCTTGGCCAGAAGCCTCCGACATAGCGGCCATTACCGATGTGTCGGAGGATCGTGTGCTGGCAGGCTTATGGCAGGCGTAAAAGGTAAGGTAAAAGTCAGGGGGGTTAGAGTAGGGCTGGGGGGGAAGGTTAAGGGAAGGGGTGGGAAGGTCAGGCTAGGGGGAAGGGAACAGGGGAAGACAGTGCGGCTCAGCGCGCCCATGTTATAAAATCGCGTGTCCATGTGCGCTCGCCAGGTAGCTGTGATGGAGAACCTACAGAGAAGGGTGACCAAAATGATAAAGGGGATGGAACAGCTCCCCTATGAGGAAAGATTAATGAGGTTAGGACTGTTCAGCTTGGAGAAGAGACGGCTGAGGGGGGATATGATGGAGGTGTTTAAATTCATGAAAGGTCTAGAACGGGTAAATGTGAATCAGTTATTTACTCTTTCAGATAATAGAAGGACTAGGGGACACTCCATGAAGTTAGCATGTGGCACATTTAAAACTAATCAGAGAAAGTAATTTTTCACTCAACGCACAATTAAACTCTGGAATTTGTTGCCAGGGGATGTGGTTAGTGCAGTTAGTGCAGCTGGATTTAAAAAAGGATTGGATAAGTTATTGGAGGAGAAGTCCATTACCTGCTATTAATTAAGTTGACTTAGAAAATAACCACTGCTATTACTAGCATAGGTAGCATGGGACAGACTTAGTTTAAGGGTACTTGCCAGGTTCTTATGGCCTGGATTGGCCACTGTTGGAAACAGGATGCTGGGCTTGATGGACCCTTGGTCTGACCCAGTATGGCATGTTCTTATGTTCTCAGTGTTCAAAATTACACTTATCTTTGTATTATCTACTGTGTTGATCTGCTTCTTCACCTCTGACATTCTACTTGATCCTGCTTAGCATGTTATGCTCAACACTGGCAGCGTTTCAAGAAAAATTGTCTGCATCAGGGGCTAGAAAGAGTGTTTTGCATGCTTCACTTCTCTTGTGAAACCGCAAAAAGTTACATGGGCATGGAACATTGAACAGGGTGGAATAACCCATTGAAAAAAGAAGAGCTTTCACCGCCAACGTAAAATAAATACAGATTAGTACTATCTTGCTCTTCATGAGATTGAGATTGAGAGAATTGTGATTGACATTGAGAGAAAACTTATGCTTTAAGTTTAACACTGAAAGAAATTTTATATGCATTTAAAAATTAAAAATAGCCAAATTTGGGAACATTTAATGAAAAAGAAAAAAGAAAAACAGTACAAAGGCATTAAAAACGGTATAGTACAAATTCAGTAGTAGCCGAAAAGCAAGGTTACTACTGCTAATTCTCTGTACAATAGCATTCACTAATGAACTTTAACATTATCCATTTCTTTGTTATTTATGTTACTTGCACAGGGGATTGTTCCTGAGGCTTTTTGTGATTAGTAGTAATTAAGATTCAATGCCAAAAAGTGCAGAGTCATGCACTTGGAGATGCAGAAATCAATGGGAGGGGTATGTGGTAGGTTGCGAAGAGCTGCTGTGCACCATCCAGGAGAAGGGAACATGGTATGATAGTATCAGATATTCTCACAGGACAAGCAGGATGGTTGTCCTCACAAATGGGTGACATCGAGGATGGAGCCCACCACGGAAAACTTCTGTCAAAGTTTAACAGAACTTTGACTGGCCCCTACTGGGCATGCCCAGCAAGGCACTGACCCTGCAGCCAGCAGGGGTCTCCCTTCAGTCTTCTTTTTTCCGCGCAGCAGTTGCCACGCGGTGAAAGGAGCTCTCTTACCACGTTCCTGACAGGAATTTGGAAATTAATTTCTGAAGAAAATTTGCCCCTCAGGGGTCTCCCTTCGACAAATTTTCTCATCTTTACGGAGTCCGGTAAGTTTTTTGCCATTTTCAATCGACTACCGTCGATTTTGGCCCTCGAGGCCTGTTGGCACTTACCGATCCCCAGGCTAAATTTTGGCTTACAGCCATGGCAACGGGATTCCGTCGTTGTCCGGATTGCACCCGGACTATGTCAATCACAGACCCCCACAGGGTTTGTGTTATGTGTTTGGGTAGTGAGCATGATGTCCTGACTTGCACCAAATGTGCCTTAATGACACCCAAAGGTCGCAAGGCCAGGATGGAGAAGATGGGGCTCCTCTTCCATGCACCCACCCCAACGCCATCGATAGCATCGACGTCATCGGAGCCGGCACCGTCGCAGTTGTACCATCACAGTCAACCCTCCGGTGACCGTCCGCCATCGATCGCTTCTCGGCCGTCGACTCCTGTCCCTTCCCCGGATGGGCGAAGGGATCGTAAAGAAAAGCATCGCCATCGACGGCACAAGTCTCGGCCTGTCGAGGATCCAGAGCCATCGACCTCTGCTCAAGCCGAGCCACCGACTAAGAAGCCGCGATCAGACCGGACACCCTCCACATCTCGTTCGCAGGCACCGAGGAAACCCTCACCCTCTCAGGGTGTGGGGGCCATGATCCCACCGGTTACGGTGGTCCCTCCGGCCCTGCCTCAGCCTCCCTCTCCCGTCGAGCCGGGTATTGTTACCCCTGGTCTCCGGGCAGAACTGGACCGGCTGGTCCAGGAGGCCATCGAGAAAGCGATGCAGAAGTTACAACCTCCATCGGCACCGTCTCCGGCACCGGTTCCGGTACCGCCTCCGGCACCGACGCCAGCACCGACTTCGCCACCGAGGAGAGAACCAACCACCGAGCCTTTGGTGCAAGCTCTAGCACCGCTACTGCGCCACATGGAGGCACTTATGACGGCCCTTCCATCGGTGATTCCAGTACCATCGACAACACCACCGTCTCCGACTGGATTCTCATCGGCAGGAGAAACACCGTTCCGGATTCCCCCTTCCGGGGTGGTTCCATCGGTGCCTTCTGGTATATCTCCACCGATTTATTCTTCGGCTCCATCGATTCCGCGACCGGCACCGATTCCATCGGCAGCACCGAAGCCCTCGATGCCATTCCTAGTTCCGCCTATAGCACCGATTCCATCCAGATTTCAATCGATGCCTTCAGAGCCTCAGCCAGGTCCTTCAGGGCTTCAAGCCCCACATGATCCCTACGATACCTGGGGTGATGATGATGATACATCTTCTGACACAGATTTGGCTTCACCACCATCTCCTACAGAGAGTAGAAAAAGATCTCCTCCTGAGGATCTCTCTTTTATTAATTTTGTGAAAGAGATGTCAGAAATTGTACCTTTTCACTTACAATCTGAGGCTGATGACAGACACCAGATGATGGAACTACTTCAATTTCTGGATGCTCCAAAAATCATCGCTTCCATCCCTATTCACCAGGTGTTTTTGGATCTGCTAAAGAAAAACTGGGAATCTCCTTCATCTGTTTCACCAGTTAACAAGAAAGCTGACTCCACATATCTTGTCCAGTCAGCACCAGGTTTTCAAAAGCCTCAACTAGATCATCGCTCTGTTGTGGTTGAGTCCGCACAGAAGAAGGCCAAGCGTCTTAAGCCACACTCTTCCACTCCATCTACCAAGGACAATAAATTCCTGGATAGTGTGGGACGGAAAGTTTATCATGGAGCTATGTTGATTTCACGCATAGCTTCATATCAACTTTACATGACTCAATACAACAGAGCCATCCTTAAGCAGATGCAAGACTATGTTGACACTTTGCCGGACCAATACCAACCACAGCTTCAAGCCCTTCTTCATAAAGGATTTGAGGCAGGGAAGCACGAGATTAGAACTGCCTACGACATTTTCGATGCTTCCACAAAGGTTTCAGCCACAGCCATCTCAGCCAGACGTTGGGCTTGGTTAAAGTCATCCAACCTTCGCTCAGAGGTCCAGGATCGTCTTGCTGATTTGCCCTGCTTAGGCGACAATTTGTTTGGAGAGCAAATTCAGCAGATTGTGGCAGAGTTAAAAGATCACCATGAGACGTTGAAACAACTCTCATCTGTCCCACCTGAGGTGCCCTCCAAGCAACCACCAAAGAAGGACTCTAAGAAGTCGTTCTTTCGACCACGTCGCTACTATCCTCCATCAGCTAGGGCTCGTCCTGCACGGTCCTCCAACAGACCTCAGCCTCGCCAGCCCAGAAAGCAAAGACCTACTGTAGCCCCACCTCCTGGGCCTGCGGCGGGCCTTTGACTTCCCTGTACTGAGCACATGCCAGATCCCTCTTCCACACATCCCTGTGGGGGGTCGACTGTACTACTTCTTACACCGTTGGAAACAGATCACCTCAGATCATTGGGTGCTAGCAATTATCGCACAGGGTTACCACCTCAACTTCATAACTCTCCCGCCAGACTCCCTGCCCCTTCAGGCATGGAGTCTAACCAGCCATTTGACTCAATTACAACAAGAAGTATCCCTTCTTCTACAATCAAATGCTATAGAACCCGTCCCTCCCTGTCAACAAGGGAAGGGATTCTATTCCAGATACTTCCTAATACCAAAGAAATCAGGGGGGCTACGTCCCATTCTGGACCTTCGGGCCCTCAACAAGTACCTTCAAAAAGAAAAGTTCAAGATGGTAACCCTGGGCACGCTGCTCCCTCTGCTACAAAAGGGGGATTGGCTGTGCTCTCTCGACCTCAAAGACGCTTATACCCACATTCCGATAACACAGTCCCATCGCAAGTATCTGCGGGCCGAAACCATTATCAATACCGGGTACTACCTTTCGGTCTGGCATCTGCTCCACGAGTCTTTACCAAATGTCTCGTAGTGGTAGCAGCATTCCTCAGGAAGGAAGGTGTCCACGTCTACCCCTACCTGGACGATTGGCTAATCAGGGCCTCTACCCCTCAGATTGCTCAATCCTCCCTAAAATTGACAATTCACACACTCCTTTCCTTAGGGTTTCTTGTCAATTACGAGAAATCTTGCTTAGTCCCATCTCAAACCTTATCCTTCATTGGGGCGGACTTGGACACCTTACAGGCAAAGGCCTACCTTCCACTTCAACGGGTCCAAACTCTTATGTCCCTAGCTCGCCAGCTCCAGTCTCAACACACGGCCACGGCTCGCCAATTCCTCATTCTCCTAGGACACATGGCATCCTCGGTTCAAGTCACTCCCATGACCCGACTAGCCATGAGAGTAACACAATGGACTCTGCGACACCAATGGATTCAAGCTTTTCAGCCTCTGTCCTCCATAGTCACAGTTACACGAGCGCTACGCCTGTCTTTAACCTGGTGGACGACTCAAGTCAACCTCCTTCAGGGCTTACCTTTTCTCCTATCAGATCCACAAGTAATCCTAACCACCGACGCTTCCCACATCGGTTGGGGGGCCCATGTGGACGATTTCCAAACCCAAGGGTTATGGTCACCAGAGGAAGTCGAACACCAGATAAATTTCTTGGAACTTCGAGCAATCCGCTACGCGCTCAGAACTTTCAAAGATCATCTATCAAATCAGATAATCTTAATCCAGACGGACAACCAAGTGGCCATGTGGTACATAAACAAGCAGGGAGGCACAGGCTCTTTCCTTCTGTGTCAGGAAGCTGCGCAGATTTGGGCAGAAGCCCTCTCCCACTCCATGTACCTCAGGGCCACTTACCTCCCGGGAGTAGACAATGTATTGGCAGACCAGCTGAGCCGTGTCTTCCAACCACACGAGTGGTCACTCGATCCTCTGGTAGCAACCTCTCTGTTTCACAAGTGGGGTTCTCCCCGCATAGACCTCTTTGCGTCCCCTCAGAACCACAAAGTGGACGATTACTGCTCTCTCATTCGGAGCCAGCACTCTTGGCCGCGGGATGCCTTCTCCCTCAAGTGGACGACAGGTCTGCTCTATGCATTCCCTCCACTTCCTCTTCTGTCAAGGACTCTCGTGAAGCTTCGCCAGGACGGAGGAACCATGATCCTGATAGCACCCCACTGGCCACGCCAGCTGTGGTTTCCCATACTCCAGGATCTCTCCATCCGCAGGCACATCCCTCTGGGAACGGATCCGCATCTGCTCACTCAAAACGGCGGATGCCTCCTCCATCCCAACCTCCAAGCCTTGTCCCTGACGGCATGGATGTTGAAAGGTTAGTCCTTCAGCCTTTCAACCTTTCAGATTCGGTTTCTCGTGTCCTGATAGCTTCACGAAAGCCCTCCACCAGAAGATCCTATTCATATAAATGGAAAAGGTACACATCATGGTGCACTTCTCAGTCCCTTGATCCCCTTTCCTGTCCAATCTCTAAGTTCTTGGACTATTTATGGCATCTATCGGAATCAGGTCTTAAAACCTCTTCCATTAGGATGCATGTCAGTGCGGTAGCCGCTTTCCATAAAGGTATAGAGGGTGTCCCTATTTCAGTACAACCCCTGGTAACACGCTTTCTTAAAGGCTTGCTCCATCTGAAGCCACCTTTACGTCCTCCGGCACCATCTTGGGACCTTAATCTGGTTCTTGGTCGTCTAATGAAACCGCCTTTCGAACCTCTGCACTCCTGTGAATTGAAGTATCTCACATGGAAAGTATTATTCCTGTTGGCTATCACTTCAGCTCGCAGGGTTAGTGAGTTACAGGCCTTAGTCACCTACCCGCCTTACACTAAACTCCTGCAAGACAGGGCGGTACTCCGCACTCACCCTAAATTTTTACCTAAGGTAGTTTCTGAGTTTCATATCAATCAATCCATAATACTACCTATCTTTTTTCCCAGGCCCCACTCCAACTCCGGGGAACAGACTCTGCATACCCTAGACTGCAAACGGGCTCTAGCTTTTTATCTAGACCGTACAGTTGCTCACAGGAAGAGCACTCAATTGTTTGTCTCCTTCCATCCTAACAAGTTAGGACAACCTGTGGGTAAGCAGGCTCTTTCCTCCTGGTTGGCGGACTGCATCTCCTTCTGCTATCAGCAAGCTGGCATTCCTTTTCAAGACCGTGTAAAAGCACACTCTGTGAGGGCCATGGCGACTTCGGTAGCACACCTACGATCGGTGCCGCTTCCTGACATCTGCAAGGCTGCAACCTGGAGTTCTCTCCATACATTTGCAGCCCACTATTGTTTGGACAAAGCTGGAAGACAGGACTCCATCTTCGGCCAATCTGTCTTGCGTAACCTTTTTCCAACATGATGTACCAACACCCTTCCACCTTCCCGGTAGGGTGCGGATGCCCTTTACCAAATTCCACCCCAGTTGTTGTGCCTGTTGCACGTCGTTGGGTGCATTTGGTGCAAGTCAGGACATCCTCAGCTCGGTACTCACCCATTTGTGAGGACAACCATCCTGCTTGTCCTGTGAGAAAGCAAATGTTGCTTACCTGATGTAACAGGTGTTCTCACAGGACAGCAGGATGTTAGTCCTCACGAAACCCGCCCGCCACCCCACGGTGTTGGGTTCGTTTTAGTTTTTACTTTTTTAGGCACTGCCTGTAGCTTTGAAAATCAGACTGAAGGGAGACCCCTGCTGGCTGCAGGGTCAGTGCCTTGCTGGGCATGCCCAGTAGGGGCCAGTCAAAGTTCTGTTAAACTTTGACAGAAGTTTTCCGTGGTGGGCTCCATCCTCGATGTCACCCATTTGTGAGGACTAACATCCTGCTGTCCTGTGAGAACACCTGTTACATCAGGTAAGCAACATTTGCTATCTCAAGCAGGGGTGATTCTACAATTAGGCAGGGTGAGGCGGATGCTTCAAACGGCAACATTTTTGGGGTGGTAGCAAGTGTCTCCTAAAATACCCTTGAGCGGCCACCTCACTTTGGGGTGGATTTTCAGAGCCCTGCTCGCGTAAATCCGCCCAAAACCGGGCGGATTTACGCGAGCAGGGCCCTGTGCGCCGGGAAGCCTATTTTACATAGGCCTCCCGGCGTGCGCAGAGCCCCGGGACTCGCGTAAGTCCCGGGGTTCTCCGAGGGGGGCGTGTCAGGGGGCGGGCCCGGTCGTCGCGGCGTTTCGGGGGCGTGTCGGCAGCGTTTTGGGGGCGGGTACGGGGGCATGGCTACGGCCCGGGGCGGTCCGGGGGCGTGGCCGCGCCCTCCGTACCCGCCCCCAGGTCGCGGCCCGGCGCGCAGGAGGCCCGCTGGCGCGCGGGGATTTACGCCTCCCTCTGGGAGGCGTAAATCCCCCGACAAAGGTAAGGGGGGGGGTTTAGACAGGGCCGGGCGGGTGGGTTAGGTAGGGGAAGGGAGGGGAAGGTGAGGGGAGGGCAAAGGAAAGTTCCCTCCGAGGCTGCTCCGATTTCGGAGCGGCCTTGGAGGGAACGGGGGTAGGCTGCGCGGCTCGGCGCGCGCCGGCTATACAAAATCCATAGCCTTGCGCGCGCCGATCCAGGATTTTAGCAGATACGCGCGGAGCCGCGCGTATCTACTAAAATCCAGCATACTTTTGTTTGCGCCTGGAGCGCAAACAAAAGTACGCTATTCGCGCGCCTTTTAAAATCCGCCCCTTTGTATTTTGACTGTAATGCCAGTGGGGTTTCGACATCCCACTGGCAGGAAGACCTGTGGTGGTGCATCATGACATGCTGGTGGGGTTCCCACTCCTAGCCAGCACTAAGAGAACCCCGCAGCAGCAGTTGCCATGGGATGATGTACTGGCGAAGTTCCCACTCCACGCCAGCAATAAGACCTTGCAGCATCAAGAAAAAGACCCAGGTGGGCTGTTAGTGACAGAGGGAAGGGAAGGGAAGGGGTGTGAATAAGTTAGAGCATGTGAATGAGTGAGAGGGAAGGGATGATTGAGAAGGAAGTGGGTGGATGGAGATTGAAGGAGTGAGAAGGAAGGGGTGAGAGCAAATGGGAATGAATGATTGAAAGGTAAGGAGATGAGTGGGAAGGGGAATGAATAAGTGAGAGAGGAGATGAGTATGACAGAGGGGAGGGAGTGAATGAATGAGTAAGTGGGAAGGAAGAGAATATGAGTGAAACAGAGGGAAGGAAAGGGAAGAGGGTATGAGTGAGATGGAAGAGGAGAGTGAGGGGAAATGGTGAGAAGGAAACAAGACTGAATGGGGGGTGTGAGTTGTAAAGTGCAGGACTGGTGGAAGCACTAGGTGGATGAAGTAGCCGCCTTCAGCACCACAGTTTTGGGGGCATCACAGCAGTGATAGGATTGCAGCAATTGCTGCTCCTTGTTCTTCCTGCCTAGTGCCCCTGCAGGTCCAGAAGAAGAAGCTGTGTTGTGTGGGCCTCTGGAGGTGGGAAGGAGGCGGTGCAATTACTGCAGGTAGGAGGAGGAGGAGCAACATTGGTCCATGTGGCTGGAAGGAAGGAACAGGAGTAGCATCAGCCATGTCCCAGGAGGAAAATGGAGAGGGTGGTGTATGCCTGGAATGCTCTCTTGGAGGAGGTGGTGACGACAAGGACAGTGACAGACTTAAAAATCATGGGATAAACAAAGAGGATATCTACTAGCAAGAGAATGGTAATGAAGGCAGTGGGCAATCTTCACTGAGCGACAGTTGCAGCCTACGGCAGCAGTGATCTGGTTGCATTGTGCTTCCTGGATGGCATGAGGAAACCTGCACTGAGCGGCAGTTCCACAGGATTGAGGGTTGGGTTTCATATGGGAATTTGATCTAATTTGTGTAGATGCGCATAAAATCACTGCTGGGCAGACTGGATGGGCCTTTTTGGTCTTTATCTATGTTAATACCAATCATCCTGCTTGCCCATGGAGAAAGCAAAATTCTTACCTGTAATTGGTGTTCTCTGTTGACAGCAGGATAAATCAATCACAGATACTTTCCCACTTGCCCTTGGAGTCTGAAACTTTTTTCTAAATTAGCGCTGATATATGACTAAGGAGGCCTCATGGTGTGTGGCTATGATACTGGCTATGCATGAGCAGAAAGGCCTTTCTGTATTTAGCTAGTAAAACATTCTGTTCTTGATGCCTGATTTATCCTTTTGTACACAGAGAATACCGGTTACAGGTAAGCAGCTTTGCTTTACATATATTTTCCTCTACGTCCTTCACCTTCATAGATTACAGTAGCATCCCCCACATCATTTACCTTCATAGACTTCAACCTTTTAAAATTTCTCTTTCTCTGTGTCATTCTCTTCCATGGACTTCAATGGCATCTCCTGCATCAATTACAGTACTAAATACCTGCAAGGATGTTAATAATGTCATGTGACCTTTCCATGAAAACACAGAAATGTAATCTTTTTTTTCCCTTGGAAAAAGGCATAAATCTCCCCAACTCCAGATATGCAGTATTTATACATCTATGCACTTCTTCTACTGAAAAATTCTAAATTTCCTAAATCTTCCCCCACCCACTCTCATAACTCAGGATCAGGGCAGGTTGTGTCATCCTAACCTTCAATCCCTATCCCTCACAGCATGGATGTTGAAAGCTTGATTCTACAACCTCTCAATCTTTCAACTAACGTCTCTCAAGTGATTGTAGCTTCACGCAAACCCTCCACACGAAAGAACTATCGTTCTAAATGGAAAAGATTTACCATGTGGTGTACACAAAACTGTATTGACCCTTTTCCCTGCACCACATCATCTTTATTAGACGATCTGTGGCACCTCTCAGACGCTGGTCTCCAGACCTCATCCGTAAGGGTACACTTAAGTGCAATCTCAGCTTATAATACCGTGGGGGATGCACCAATATCTGTACAACCCCTTGTTAGTAGGTTTATGAGAGGTTTAATTCAACTAAAACCTCCACACCGACCACCAGTCACAGAATGGGACCTTAATGTAGTATTAACGAGGCTCATGCGTTCTCCTTTTGAACCCATGGATTCCTGTGATGTTAAATTTCTTACTTGGAAGACGATCTTCTTAATAGCCGTCACATCTGCTAGAAGGGTTAGCGAGTTACAAGCACTTGTCACATACTCACCCTACACAAAATTCCTACATGACCGAGTGGTACTCCGTACACACCCAAAATTTCTCCCCAAGGTAATTACAGAATTCCACTTGAATCAGTTCATAATCTTGCCTACTTTCTTCCCAAAACCGCACACTCACCAGGGAGAAAGGGCTTTGCACACCTTGGACTGCAAACGTGCGCTGGCATATTACTTAGATCGCACTGCAGCCCATAGGAACTCCACCCAGCTCTTTGTTTCTTTTGACAAAAACAAACCGGGGAAAGCTGTGGGCAAACAAACTCTGTCTCACTGGCTTGCTGATTGTATACACTTCTGTTATGACAAAGCAGGCCTCCCTCTCCAAGGGCGAGTAAAGGCGCACTCAGTAAGAGCAATGTCAACTTCAGTAGCACACTATCGTTCAGTGCCAATAGCTGACATATGTAAAGCCGCAACATGGAGTTCTCTTCATACCTTTGCAGCTCACTACTGTCTGGACAAGGAAGGAAGACAGGACTCAGCCTACGGATAGTCTGTCTTAAAGAATTTGTTTCCAGTATAGTGCCAACTCCTTTCACATCCAACCTGCTGTGATTTCAGACTTCCTTATCTTTTCCAACAGTACACCAGTTGTTGTGCACGTTTGCACATGTTGTATGCTGTTGGTCCAACTCACAGATGACTCAGCCTGTAGCTTGCTAATCACCCATATGTAAGGACCATCATCCTGCTTGTCCTGGGATAAAGCAAAATTGCTTACCTTGTAATAGGTTTTATCCCAGGACATCAGGATGTAGTCCTCATGAAACCCACCCACCACCCCATGGAGTTGGGTCCGGTACGTTTTATTTTTGGCTAAAGCTTATTGCTACAAACAAGACTGAAGGGAAACCCCTGTGGCTCGAGGGATCATGGCATGCTGGGCATGTTCAGTGGGCTCAGAATGCCAGTCAAAAGTTTCCAGAAACTTTGACAGAAAGTTTTCAGTGACGTCACCCATATGTGAGGACTACATCCTGCTGTCCTGGGATAACACCTATTACAAGGTAAGCAATTTTGCTAAATCTCTCTCCCCCCCATCCCCCTCCTCAGGCAAGGCAAAGCACCATTCTACCAGCCTGGGATCAACTATCTGCAGCTATGTGGGGGAGAGGATGGTGGAAGATAAAAGGCGCCTGCTGAGACGTAACATTTCAGAGGAGTGAAGAATTGTAACTGAAAATAATATGTAAAGCAGAGTTGCTTGCCTGTAACAGGTGTTCTCAGAGGACAACAGGATGTCAGTGCTCACACATGGGTGACATTCAGATGGAGCCCAGCTTGGAACTTTGATCTCAAAGATTCTAAAGCTTTCAAATTGCTTTACTGAGCATGTGCAGCTATAGTTATTACCTTACCCCCTAGGCAGAATCCCTCAGTCTATTATATAGCTAATACGTGGAGAAACCAACTCCCAAGAGAGGTGGATGGGTTTCATAGAAACATAGAAATATAGAAATGACGGCAGAAAAAGACCAATCAGCCCATTCAGTCTGCCCAGCAAGCTCCCACACTTATTTTCCCATACTTATCTGTTTTATCAACCACCAAGTTCAGGGCCCTTGTTGGTAACTGTTTGAGGACTGACATCCTGCTGTCCTCGAAGATCACCTATTACAGGTATGCAACTCTGCTTTCTCCAAGGACAAGCAGGATGGCAGTCCTCACACACGGGTGATTACCAAGCTATAGGCTGCCAACTCGGGAAAAAATGGGGAACTCCATCTTTCTCCCATTTGCCTGTGAGGCAGGCAACCCAAAAAATGGGTCTAGGTGGGAAAAGAGTTGGGTTCTACAAAAGAAAGCCATTAAACAATGAGACAGAAATACTGTGATGCGTAGCAGAGGCGCCTAAGGCAGGGGCATGATGAGAAGTGCAGTGAGAAGCATACTTTGCCTCACAGGACTATTACAGTCAGGGCTGCGGATCAGTGAACCCTGACAAGCAAAGTAGGTCTAGATCCTCCTGGATACAGAAAATGGAACAGAGAAGAGCTCTTGGACAAAGGCTGCATTGTTTCCTTTGGTGTCACAAGACAACTGAAAAACTAACTGGGTCCAGAAAGCCTGCCAGAAAGAAACTATGGGCCACTAGCATCTGAAGGACAGAATGCATTTGAAAAAGTGCAACAATGATTGGCTGATAGGCACAATGGACATAAAATCCCAAGCAATACTCAGAAGAAGAAGTGGCAATAGTGGCCAGGTCTGCAGCAGACCTTATCTGCCAAATTACCAGACAGATCTGACCACCCAGGACAGACGTCAAGAGTGTCAGGAGATGAAAGGCCCAAAAACCCCCAAGTTGGGAGTTAAGCTAGGCCTGAAGTTCATCCACACTCCACCCTGTCAAGTGTAGGCCTATCCATCTTGTCCACAGGATAGCTCAGGTGATCAGGGAGGCACTTTGGTCAACTCTGTGATGTATAAAAAGCTAAAGACAGTACTGGACAGAACTTGGCAAAAAAAAAACAAAACAGGGAAAAGGTAGTGCACTATTTCCTGAGGTATACACTAAGATATCATGAATACCCTAGCTTCCCTTCCTCTGCCCCCACAACATTCTGACAGGAAGTCGAAAGATGCAAAGAACACAAAGAGACAGACCCTGGAGCTTCAGGATTAAGCAAAAGCCACTAGGTTATATTTATCAGCCCCAACCAAACAACTTACTGCTGATTCCAGTAGGGAGTTACCTTCACCAAGGTAGACCTCCCAGCATGATAGGAACAGCTGACACTGAGAATGAACCAACCAGGGAAGAAATCCAGAAACTTTCCAAGAGACAAAAAACAGGGTGCCGCAAGTGCAAATCCCTGTACTACAGGATGTCTTTACCGATCTGGCAACCTGAAGGTTACCAGGGCAGGGTCAGTCTGATCTCTGAACAGACTGCTCAACAACCTGGCTTAGATATCAATACCTAAGGCCATGATTATGTATACTTTCCCCAAGGAATCATGCGGTCCAATAAATGAAACAATGGTTGCATGAACCAGGACCTCCCTGCCCACAGACAGGGTTATTTCTAAAAGGGAAAAGTATAGCTCGCAAGCCACCACAACAAAATTGTAGCACCTCTGTTTCAGGGTCGCCATCCCCTAACACACACAGCCATGAATATGGTGAGAGGTTGAAATGCATACCTGCCAACTGGAGTGCAAATGGACCTCACTGAAGTAGGGTTCCAAATGCAAGAATGACTGGCAAGAGCAGTTATCCGCAAAAAACTTACATTGTGCTCAGCATGTATCAAAAAGGTGACTCCTGCACAGGAGAAACTCCTAATCTTTGCTGAAGAGCTGCCCAGAAGGGAAGACCAAATCCGGAATAACTGCCTCACGAAATAGACCTGCTGTGCCTTAGGATGACCTAGGAAAGTGTGCTAACAGCCGACTTGCTCTCAGATCCTGGGGGGAACAGAGTGCAACTTCCAGTCACAGGTAGTGAAATCCCTTTTTGGGAAATAGAGAATGAGGGCCACCCCTTCTAAGGTTGGACAACCTGGTATTCAAGGGTAAACTCATAAGGGTCACCTCTAGAAACCCAGTCGTATCTCCCTTTTCTGAAGGGACAGAAAAGCAATGGGAAACAGGGCCTCCTGAACCCGAAAAATCTTCCAACTCTCCAGAGTAGAGTGGGTTACTGCTGCTGATCGCTGAGGTTCATAAGAGACCAAATCAGCTGCAGGTGGTCACCCAGTCAAACAGAGTAGACCACTACAGTAATCCATTGACCAGCAAGATCAGTCCAAAGTCCACCACTGCCATCCTCCCATAGGTCTTGACCTGCAAAGAGGTGCACCAATTCAAATGAATCGAGGCTCCAGTTTGGCAATGGGCCTGCAAGGGATGGAGCCCCAGAGGCTTCCCCCTTAAGGGAATTCATTGTAAGCTAATATGGGAGGGGTTGAAAGACATACTCTTCTTCTGTTGGAGGGAAAGACTCCTGACACTACCCACTTGGTATCTATGCCCCTAGTGGTTCGACCAAGAACGCAGTTTAAGTCAGTCATGTGGCAGCAGCACACAACCTATTTTGCTCGCTATGAGAGAAACACACACACACACACCTACACTAGAGGGCATCTGGAAGAATAGTGCCTTCCGCTTTTAAAAGCATGATGACCAGTATTCATGCAGCAATACCCTGTCCTACGAATGGCGGTGCACATGCGCACCTCATCACCTCGCTTGTGGGTAGAATTTCACGACCCAGCAGTGACCAAGCACCACCTGTTAGAGTTGGCAGCTGCGCACTACCAAAAAGCAATCTAGGTGTGTGTGAAACAGACAAGGAAGTTGATACCACCGCCTGAGTCGCTTCGCGGTCATTATACCTGTCCACGCATGATGAGCTCCACTGTCGCACTAAATTTATGGAGTCAGCAGGTAGAGTGTGACAACAGTGTTCCCAGTGCCACTGGGGTTCTGACTATAGCCATCCTTGATGGTGGGTGGCGTGGTCCCCATGGTACCCACAGTACCTGACAACGCTGCAAGAAGTTGACTGCAGCCCTTGAATTGGGAGTCTTGAATGGCTCACCACCCTATCTGTCACATAACAGCGGAAGAGAAGCCCTAGTAACAGGATCTGAGAGCAAGTCGGGCGTTAGCACACTTTCCTAGGTCATCCTAAGGCACATGGTACACTGCGGTGGTGCCCTGCAGCATCTGACCACATCCACCGGTACTCATAGTGGTAATGGTGCCCCTGGTGCCAATAGTACCCTCAAAGTCATGTGTGATGGATCACATCTGTGGTACCAATACTGCACCCAGGGCTTTGGTGCTTAACCGTGCCACAGGTACACGGCATGCTTAGTGGCATGCAGCACCATTGGTGGAGCCTCAGGCGTCTGCAGACATCAACAGCCAGGCGGCCCCCATGGTGTACATGATACCCAAAGTTGCCGATGACTCACAAATACCACAGGCCGAAAATGTCTGAGGCTCAGCGGCGTCAAGGGTCCAGCAGTACTGATGATGCCTGCAGTGCCTGAAGACGGAGGCCCTGCGGCAACGATGCGCCTCCACTGTGCCCAAAAGAACCATTGACATCTGGTTCAGCTATGCACCCAAAGGTGTCGATGCTGTGGACTTGATGGCATCCTTGCCAGTGCCTATGGCTGACATTAGCCTTGACAGCAACTCTGGCACCCGGCAGCACTGATAGTGCTCGAAGACCTGCAGGGCCTTCTATACCCTATGATCCTATCACCCTTGGCGCTGAATGGCGGCTCCAGGCACCCAAGAGAATCATCACCCATGGCACCCAACGGCCTTATGCCATCGATGGCACACCTCAGTGCCCCTCAGTGTCCCTCCCGGACATCACAAAGGGGTTCATTAATGCCCTCAAGGTTCAATAACCTTGAGGGCACTGGAACATAGTGCACTCTCGATACCTTGGTGTGCCAGAGTGCCTTGGGTTGATGGCGACCCCAGCGCTCAACAGCACTGCAGCCACCCCAAGCCTGAAGCCCCTGTCGGCCTAGGGCTTCCATGGTGCTCGAGGGCTCTCAGGTCCCCCCCCTGCCTTGGCGGTCAATGGCCTCAAGGATGACCAGGTGCTCAATGGCCTTCCCAGTGCCCTCTGCCGGCGATGGTACTCAACATCATCGAGAGCAGCTATTAATGGCATTGCTGGCAAACTGCCCAATAGTGTTCATGGCACTTGATGGGCTCGAGGGTGGCTCCAAAGGGGTGTATTAATAAATAGAATTAGACTCTTCCAGGCTGTTGAGAGCCTAAAGCCCACCATTCAGCTGGCAGAAAGTTGAAAATAAAATGAAAAAATAAAAACTCCCAGAAGGAAAAGAAAAACAGTTGCAACTCTAGAAAAAATCACAGCAAAATCTGTGAGGAGAGAGCAAAGCTGAATCCTGTGACCACACGGCTCCTGCAATAACACAGCTCTGCGGAATGCCTAGGGAGCAGGCAGGGCCAGCGGAACCACTAGGCAAACTAGGGCCTAGGGCGCCGACCATTAGGGGGCGCAAGCCTTGTGGGACTGCCAGCCGTGAACAGCACCAAGGAGGAGGAGTAGAGTTTCAGCTGCTTGCGGCCCAGCATGATCGGGGCCAAGATCGGGCTGGCAGTACAGCTGGGGGGTAGTGGGGACAGTGCGACGGGGGAGGGGGGGGGGCGTAAGGTAGAAGGTGCCTAGGGTGCCTAATCCCCTTGCACTGGCCCTGGGAGCAGGGTGATAACTACAGCTGCACACGCTCAGTAGGGCATATTTGAAAGCTCTAGAATCTTTGAGATCAAAGTTCCGGGTTGGGCTCCATCCCATGATATCACCCATGTGGGAGGACTGCAATCCTGCTTGTCCTCGAAGAATTATGTCTGCCTCTAGAGAAAAATCTGATTGCTTGATTCAATTATATTTGCAAAAGCCTCTACCATAATCGGTCACTCATGGACACTATAACAGGAGTTTCAGTTCCAGAAAGGGATCCCTCCACTCCTCCTCCCAAGACTGTCATTTCTGTTCTTCATTCCATCTTGATCTTTCTTCATTGTATCCATCTATCTTTTCTCCTTCAGATTTCTATCATTTGCTTTTTTCCCTCACTGTACCTATCAATATTCCTTTCTGGTTGTGCTCCTCTCAGGCTCTCCCATCCCTTTTCCTCTGTGTTTTTCTCTTCGTCTCTATCCCTCATTCTGTTCTTGCCTTTTCATTTACATCTCTCTCCCTCTCTTTTCTTCTCCTTCCCTTCATTCCTCCTTTTCTCTCTGCCTTTTCCTCTGTATCTTTCTCTGTCCTGTTCCTCTCCCTCCTTGCCTCCCCTCCATCATTTTCACCCTTCCTGGTTCTAATTGCCCCACCCCCATTTTTCATCCTCTAATATTTCACAAACTGAGATTATTTATATTTCTATAGCAGCTGAAACTGTGTGTAAATCTAAGTACTTAATAGATTGGGCACACTGATTTAAAATAAATGCAGTTTGCTTGTGTTGGTGCATGCAGAATACATTATCATCGATCCTGGGATACAACAAGGTGAGAGTCAGAATGAGAATTAGTGAGGTGCGATAAAACTCGAGCTTTGTAATTATGCACAGCTATCTAAATTTACCTGTTTTCTGTCTATGCCTTCCAGGGCAGTAAATAACCCTAGCCACAGAGCTCTGGGCAGTGGGGGCTTCATGAGGGGAATGTTCTTCCCATTTGGATCTACAATAATGCATTCAGCTGTTGGGGGGGGGGGGGCGAGGTGCGGGGGGGGGGGGAGGTTTGTATTGTTTTCCTCTATCTCCTTTCACGTTGGCCATTTCCTAGAGTCAGGGCTTCCTCCTGACTCAGGTCAACACCGACATACTAATCCAGTTTTCATTTTCCTCCTTGCATCTATTTTTCCAGAAATAGGTAACAACCTTCAACAGAGGTATTGGGGGTGGTGGAGGAAGGACCATTAAAGAGAATGGACTGGAATTCCTGCCTGTCTTGAGAGCATGGTGATGAGCTGTGTTCAGAATTGCAGGTTGGATGCAGGGGTGCCCGTGAAACCATACAGTTCTAGGAAACTAATCAGGTTTAATGCCCATGCCTTTTATTTACTTAGAGCTGTGTGGTTTCAGGGGTACCCCTGCATCCACTCTGCATTTCTGAGCTCAGTTTATGATTATGTTTTTGTCCATCGTCTGTCCTCTGATCTAGGCAATAGACAAAAACATAATCTGGAAAACTCAGAAAAAAACAATACAACATATAAGCAAATTAACAACAAAAGGGTAAATTTTTAATGGAGTAATGCATGTAAATGTAACATATTATCTTAGTAATTTTCAAAAGTAATTTAACCTGCGTAAAGTGCGCTTAAAGTGGGTAAAACCTATTGACAATTCAATGGCATTGTTATTGTTTTGAAGAATTTGTGAACCCCAGGCCGAGGTGAGAGATTTCTCCACCCACAGGGAGGAGCCCTGTGGGCCTCACCGTCGGTGGGCGTGGTCTCAGCAATGTAATACCAGCTGAGAGAGAGACATTATTAAGGAGAAAAGGTAGTACATAACACAGTCTTTGAGCAAATACGGTAGTCAGGATGATGATGTAGATATGAAGGTCAGGTAGTGGCCCGTAGCGCGGAGCACACCCGGGGATTCCTGTAAGCTGATGTAAATACCTCTGAGTACAGATCTGGTAGTGGCCCGCAGCGCGGGGTATGCCATGGAAGCTGTACTATAGATGCCAAGGAGGTAGAGGATGAAGATACAGGAACCAGGCCATAGACCTTGTAGAGATGGAGCAATATCCTGAGACACAGAATGAAGAATGGTAGTGGCCCGAGGAATGGGGTACACCGTGGAATCTTCAGCCAAGTTGATAGAAGTTGGAGAATGTACTCACACAAGGAAGTCCCAGCAGAGATACCTGAGGAGTGGGTCAGGAAGTCCCAGGCAGGAGAGCCCTCCGAGGAGCAGATAGCCAAGACGCAGAAGACCCCCCGAGAAGCGGGTACTCAGAGCGTCTGAATGCCAGGAGGAGAGTCTGGAACAGAAGATCCAAGTTAGAGCGGATTTAACAAGCAAGAGAACTCCTTGTTAACTCATCTTAGCAATGGGCCAGTCAGTATAAGTACACTAGCGGTGTTGACGTCATCGGGAAGGGATGCCCCCGAGGTTCCCGCCATGACGTATACATAAAGAGGCCCTGCGTGAGCACTCGTGCTTAGGTGATGCCGGAAGTAAGATGGCAGTCAGCAGCACCCACGCTGTCCCGGGGACACCGGGGAAGTCGGCGTTGGTTGGCAGAGGCCACCATTCTACCAGTGATTGACGGTGCAGGGAAAAAAGAAGTGAGCATGAGAGGTCGGGCGCAACAGGCATATATTTTAGCAAATTTCAAAAGCCCTGGAGTTTTGCATTTTTCTTGTAAAAAAAAGCCTTATGAGACCCCTGGGTGTCGCCTGGAGAGAGGTCACAGGGAAATCTTTCCCTGCGGGGCCCAGGATAAGGAAGACTTGCCCTCTGCAACCTCCTGGAGAACAGAAATACAGTGGTGACGGGCTGCAAGAAGCTTTGGAATCAGTTCTGGAGAAAAGAAGTTTTGATTAGAAGAGCTGGGAGGAAGAGTTTTGCTGCCCCCTTCCTGCCCTGGTGGAGAAGCATTAGAGAGCTGTGTGTTCCTTTGAGGATCCCTCCCATCTTGGGATTCAGAGACTGTGAGAGATCGAGAGACACATTGGAGAACTATAAAATCAAACTAAACCTAAGTCTGAGGACCTCCACTTGGAGTCTTCACTCCTGGGGAGAGAGGAAATTGGGACTCTCTATGTATAGATTGTTCTTACCAATTTTTTACCAGCATTGGAGAGGTTTTCCTACCCACACAAGGATTCCATGCCCTGGAGGGTGTTTCCCCTGCCCTGGTATTAAGAGACACTTGCACAGGTAGATGAAGGATTGCAAACTGTAAAGATAAAATCTGTGGGGCTAAGAATTGTTTGAATTTACTTATTTATTTATCAAGTTTTATATACCGTCGTTCGGTTTCGCCATCACAACGGTTTACAAATTTTCGATGTTTAACAGAGTGTTCAAACATTCATGTGATTGTTAACATAGTTATTGAAGGTGTTATAAGCATAGTTCGGTTGTCAAACTGTACAGGTTATATTACGTGCTTGTATTGGTTCTGCATGTTTATATGGGCCGGTAGGGAGGGACATTATAACATAGATTCAATGGGAGGTTTGGTAGGCTTTGGTGAACATCCAGGTTTTTAGTTCTTTTTTGAAGGTTTTTAAATTTTGCTGTGTTCTCAGTTCGGTTGGGCGGGTGTTCCAGAGTTCAGGACTTCCTAGGAAAATTGTGCCATTAATTCATGTTGTTCAATGGAAACCGATGTGATGTTTTCTTAATGAATGTCGGTATACAAAAAACTTTAAATAAATAAATAAATAAATTCATCTGATTCACTTTCAGTAAAGTTTACTTTTTGGTCACGCCAATCTGAGCATCCTGTGTATTAATGTTACCTACGTTATCCACAGTGGTGAAGGATTTATACCTCTCCCAGGGAAAAGAGATATAGTGTCACCCTTGTCACTCTAGCCTTGAAGGAGATATTCCTTCCCCCACCAGCAAAGAACTCAGGCCCTGGGGAAAGAGACTAGTGCAAGAGCTAGTACGAGTGGATCCAGCCCCCAAAATAAACAAACTATTTATGGCCCCATTGGTAGCTAACTGCTACCTCAAAACAGGGGATACATCTGTCTTTTGTTTGGGGTAGGGTTTGGGGGACAATGGAATTAAATTGCAATACAAAGCTATTGATTGTAATTGAAATGTAAGTAACAATTTGAATTAAACTTTCCCTGCGGGCCTACTTTCAAATAATAAGAGTAACTCCTGCAGACCTGAGGTGAAGTGAGCGGACAGGTTGATTCTAATGAGCAAAAGAATGAAAGGTAGCACCTGCTTCCAGACTGGGGATATGGAGAAATAATAGAATCCCTCTCCTACCCTCTGGGTTCCAGGTTTAGGATCTTGTAGATCCTGAGAAAAAGGATACTGCGCGTCAGAAGTTGGGAAGAGCAATTTTCAAAAGCCATTTATCTGGGTAAATTGGCTGTTTGAAAATAGCTAAGCCCTTAAAAGGGTAAAAGTACAAAAATGTATGTATTTGTAGCTGCATTCGCAGTAGGTGTTTCTGGAGACATGTTTAAAGGTCCGCGAAAGGAAATAACATGTATAGACTATATTTTTAAATCTATGAGGTCCATATCAGAAACCCTTTAGACAGATAACTCTCATCAAAATGGCAAAGTGGCATATTCAGCCACTTATTTGATTAAATTATGGATGTATAACTACTTATCCAGGCTATAATTTAGCTGGATAAAAAAGTGGCATTTCATGGGCGTTCCTGGGAGGGTTTCAGTTAGCCAGCTGACGTAGCTGAATATTTGGTATATCTGGCTAGGTTAGCCAGATAACTTTAGACCTGCTTCTGAGCAGGTCTAAAGTTATTCGGCCTTGTGTGGCCGGATAACATGCTACTTAACCGAATATCTTGAAAAGGCCACACCACTAAGGGGGGAGGCTTACTCGAAGAGCTCCTGCTCACCTCAGCACTTTGGGAGTTAGAAGAGACCGCTCTGGGAGAAGGAACTACTGCAGCTCCTCAGAATTTATGCAGTTCCTCCACCTTCCAAGTTCTGTACTTCTGAGAATGCAGAGACATTCGGCTACAGTGGAAGTAGCTGGACTGGTTGTACTTTGGTCCTAGGCACCAGTAACAAATGTCGTGTCCATTAGTAATGGACACTTTGCTAGCATATATGCAGTTTTTGAAGCCACATAATAATAGAAAAGAGTTAGAAAAATTAAAGATTATAAGCGATATTTAAAGAAAAAGCAGAGAGATAGGGTACACGTTTGTATTGGTTTTCGAATGAAAAAAGACTGAGGGACTCACGAGGCAACATCCTCATGGGAATTCCCACACATGCTCAGTAGAGCAAAAGCTCTATAAGCTAAGAGAGAAGAGTTCATTCGGCACCATCTGATGACATCACCTACATGTCATGGATAATCCAATCCTGTTTCTCAATGGAGAAAAAAAAATTCTCCCCTGCACTGGCTAGTGCAGACCATTACTAGTGAGATTCTGGGAAGCAGGCTGATTGAGGCCTTCAGTTCCTAGTTATAAGATGCCCTTGTAGGATCTACTTTGGGCATTCTAAATCAGCCGATTCATCAGAGAAAAACTTTCCAAACTGAAATTTTACAATTAAATTAACTGGTGCAGAGCAAAGCTAATGAGATGAGTCTGAGACTAAGGAGATACAGGGCTGAGTCCAGGCACAGAAGATCCTCAGTGATGGAGGAAGCAAGGGGTAAAGCCAAGACAGGTACAGATAATTCTTAGCAGTAGGGGAATGAGGGGTAAATGCTAGAATGAGCACAGAGAATCATTTATAGCTGGGGAGGTAGCAGTAAAACCCAGCACAGGCACAGTGGCAGGGGAAGAAGGCAGTAGGAAGGGGGAAGAGAGAAAGGGTGGGCCTGGACTTTTTTTTTTTAATCTAACATCAATTTCTCTGCGTGCTATATATATGAGGTATGGGAGGGGGCACCATGCTATGTGAGGACAGAGTCGCCCACCAGGCTAGTAAGGAATAATAACCAGAGGGAGGTAAGAGGGGAAGAAAACAAGTAAAGAGAGCAGGAGATGAAGAGGTTCATTATTCTTTCCTTAGGCAGCTATCCAGAGGCCTGGTTTCCATGGCCAGGGAAGGAGGAGTAGTGCATATCATATGCCAATTAACCAGCCATCATCATTTATTTTAATGTTCTGAGCAACATTCGTACAAGTGCATACTCCTATAAAATACAATCTGCATTTTTTACAATTACATGAGAAAGGGCTCACTGAAAGCATGTACAGTATAAACCACAGATGAAATCTGCATATTATCCAAATGGCAAAGGGGTCAACAGATTCTCTGAAGACAAATCAGTTTGCCTTATACATATGGGTTATGTGACAATAATTTGTGCTGCATGAATGGATTCTTCTAGAACTTCTACTCAGATGTAGCTAGAACTGACCTTTTTGGGGGCCCAAGGAGGGTACTGTGGCCAGCCCCCTGCCCCACTTGAATCCCTTATCCCGACCTATGTGGGTCTTCACAGCAGTGACTACAAAACCCTTTTAATTTCTGGCAACACATTGTATCTCCTGTTTCTTACTCTCCTTCTGGATTAAGGTAGCTATTTTATATAAATATAAATAGGGTTCCACCTAGCTGAGGCATTCCTAAATTTTGAAGGGGTAGAAAAGAGGGGAGATAAATAATTCTCCTAGGACAAGCAGGATGGTAGTCCTCACACATGGATGACATCATTGGATGGAGCCCGGCACGGAACTTTGATCTCAAAGAATCTAGGGCTTTCAGCATTCCCCACTGAGCATGTGCAGCTATGGACATCACCCTGTCCCTTAGGTAGAGGCCCTCAGTCTCTTTTTTTCCACGGAGCCATGTGGTCGCGGAAGCTGTGTGCTCACGGTATTCAGCTTTGCTCTCTTCCTATAGCTTTTGTAAGTGAATTTTTCTAGAGCTGCAGCTGTTTTCTTCTTTTTTTTCTGAAAGTAGTTTTCTTCTTCTGTTTTTCCTCTTCTTTCCAACTGTCTGCCGGCCGCATGGTGGGCTTTCCCCTCTGCAGCCTGGTAGAGTCTGTTCCTTAAAAAAAAAAAAAAAAAGACTGCTCCTGCAGTTTTTATATCTGTGTGCTCTCCTTGCTCTTTCTGTTTTTCTCTTTTCCCATAGTGCTGACAGGACTGACTTATGTAGTCCATCAGCGATCCGTGTAGGCCGCTGAGCCTGGAGACTCGCCTGAGTTCTACCCGGACTGGAATTCCATGGCAGTTCACCGATCGATTGGCATCGGTGGATTCAGACGGTGAAAGGATCGAGGACCATGCCGTTCCTGTGGAGGGGAGAGCTCATCCTCCCCACATCTCAAGGAACTAGTCTCCATGGGCGGGAGCCCTGGATGATGTTGTCTCCCTCCTGCTTGCCAGCCTTGGCAATGCAGTCTCCCTGGGAGAGAGGGTGAGCGAAGCCTGGGCTAGCAGCTTGCTGCTGCACCTTGGTGCCATGCCCATGAACGGTTGCCAATACACGGCTGTGACCCACATACCATTCATCTGACACATCGATGTTCGGACCGTGTCTGGCACCGGGCCCATCCTCCGGTACAACTGTCACCTTTGACGCCATCAAGGTCCAGGGTCACCCTCATTGCCATTGAGATGCATAACTGCCCATGATGCCGTAGTGGTTGCCTGTGCCATTGGCATCAGTGGAACTGAAGTCTTGCTGCACCGGCTTGGGCATCGAGGAGGCGGAGTACAGTGCATGTGGATGCCCTCAATGATGCTGATGCCTCAAGGCCTCGCTACTAGGGATGTGAATCGTTTTTGAACGATTAAAATTATCGTCAGATAATTTTAAAATCGTCCAAAATCGTTAGAGTGCAGATACAATACAAATGCCCCCAATTTATCGTCAGGGGCATTTGTATTGTATCGTTAAATAGGGCGCGAGAAAACCGGCACACCAAAAAAACCCTAAAACCCACCCCGAACCTGTAAAAGAAATCCCCCACCCTCCCGAACCCCCCCAAAATGTTTTAAATTACCTGGGGTCCATTGGGGGTTCCCGACGCGATCTCCCTCTCTCTCTCTGGCCACGGCTGCGTTGAGAAATGGCGCCGGTGGCCCATTGCCCTTATCATGTGACAGGGCAAAGGTAGCGCCGGCGCCATTTTGTTTCCTGGCTCCCGACGTCACGCCTGCTGGAGATCGCCCCCGGACCCCCAGGGACTTTTGGCCAGCTTGGGGGGGGCCTCCTGACCCCCACAAGACTTGCCAAAAGTCCAGCGGGGGTCCGGGAGCGACCTCCTGCACGCGGGCCGTGTTGCCAATCTTCAAAATGGCGCCGGCGTTACCTTTGCCCTCACTATGTCATACGGGCGACGGGGGCGATCTCCAGCAGGCGTGACGTCGGGAGCCAGGAAACAAAATGGCGCCGGCGCTACCTTTGCCCTGTCACATGATAAGGGCAAAGGGCCACCGGCGCCATTTCTCAACGCAGCCGTGGCCAGAGAGGGAGATCGTGTCGGGAACCCTCAATGGACCCCAGGTAATTTAAAACATTTTGGGGGGGTTCAGGAGGGTGGGGGATTTCTTTTAAAGGTTCGGGGTGGGTTTTAGGGTTTTTTTTGGTGTGCCGGTTTTCCCGCCCTCCCCTGATTTACGATTTTTAACGATTTTTTAAAACAAAAAAACCCGACGATAAGATTTCCCTCCCCCCCAGCCAAAATCGATCGTTAAGACGATCGATCACACGATTCACACCTCTACTCGCTACTCTCAATACCGCATTGCCATTGATACAGTGCTGCCATTGGTGCCCGCAGTGCTATGGTGCCCGCAGTGCCCTTGGTGCCACGGCGCCCATAGTACCGCAATGCTCTTGATGCCCTCAGTAATGCGGTGCCCTCGGTGCCATGGTGCGATGCACTAGTGCCCTCTGCATTCAATGCCTCAGTGCCTTTGGTGCACTCAATGCCTCGGTACACTCGCCACGGTGTCCTCTGTGCACTCAATGCCTTAAGAACATAAGAAGAACATAAGCCTTGGTGCGCTTTCTGCACTCAATGCTGTGGTGATCATGGTACCATCGATGCCACTGTGCTCTCAATGCCCATGAGGCCCTTGATGCCATCAACGCTCTTGATCCATCAAGGTGCGTGCATTGCTACCCTTGAGGCTATCGAGTTTGAAACAGTGGCAGGCCCTCAATGATGTCTAGGTACGTAGCATCGATGCTGCTGCAGCCCTCGATGCTTTCGAGGCGCGTACCCTTGATGCCATGCCCCCTACCAGGTCGTCGAGGTGTGCGGCCTCACTGCCAATATGACCTCAGTGCCATCATGATGCAGTGCTGCCCCAATACCATTGACGCCCTAGAGACCATTGAGGTGTGGGGCCACCATAGAGGCTTTCGAACCACTGATGCTTCTCATTACTGCCTCGACTTCTTCGAGCTACACTGACCAGGCACCAGGTTCGCCATTAAGCGCCTTTGTCGCTCCTGAGGCTATTGACCAGATGGCAAAGGTTTTTGGCCTCTTACGGATCGAGCTCAGGGGTAGGCATCTACTCAAGGCACCTTGGTGCGCTAGTTCATCCATACGCAGTGGTCTGGTGCCCTCAAGGCACGTTATTCTCGGCTCTCGCTGGGGCGTGAGATTTCTCCCACAAGAACAGTGCTCAGGATTATAGATGTGCCACCATCCGTGGATGCGTTACCACTGCATGAGTTCCACCCAGCGTGCTTTTGCAGCAGAGGACTTACAGTTGCCCTCTGCCTGGGTGTTTGTATATGTGGGTTTTTTCCCTCTGGGCAGTCACAACAGGTTGTATTCCGCAGCCGCAGGACTGACCTAGGACTGCATTTCTGGTCGGATCCTGAAGAGAGTAGACATCGAGAGAGTGGCTCGGGAGTCCTTTCCTTTCTCAGCAGAGGAACGTGTCTTTGACCTCTCCCGTGTCTGACTCCCTGAAATGTTTCTTGTCTGATCCAGGGCCCAATCCTCTGCATTGATGCGTTTCCTTGGAGGCCGGGCAGCGGCAGCAGTGGTTATTGGACTGTCTTTATCTGGGGCCCCTCTGGGGTTTGCAGAGGCGATCTCCCCTATCCGAGGCTGGCTGCCTGTGGTAGGTTGTCCACTTCGGCACCTCAGCGATCAGTGATTGTACCTCAACTCTCCTTTGGGGAGTTGCTAGGTCTTTCAGGAATGGGAGGCCCCGATCCTGCTGCTTCCCGCTCCCCTCTTGAAGGGGAGATTTGACTTGATTCCAGGGCAACCCTTTCGGGTTCCCCTCTGGAAACCCGACTGTGCACCCCTTCAAGGGATGTCCCTCGTTTTCCATTTCCGGACAAGGGATGACACTGTTCTGACTGGTGCCAGTTCCAGGAATAATGGATAGCACTCTTCCTTGGACACTCTAAGGTGCAGCAGGTCTATCCATGAGGGAGCCTGTCCAGTGTTGCTCCCCGGTGACCCTCCAGGTTTCCCCCTGTTCAAGAGTCACTTTGGTATCTTCTGGTCTCTGTGGGTATCTTCATTAAGCATCACTATTGTCAGTCATTCTTGCCTGTGAGACCCTCCTCTGTGAGGAGTGTTTCAGTCCATCAGCTGGACGATCATGCCGTTCATCCTTTTGCCATGTCCATGGTTGAGGGAGTTGGGGGCTGAATACCCCACAACAGAGGTACTGCCTTCTGCTCGCAGTAGCGTGCAAGCTGTTCGTCCCCCTTTTTCAGGATTACCCTGTGTGCTGACAGAGGAGTACTGGGTCATGCAACTTTGTCCATTGCTTGGTCACGTGCTCCCTTAGAAGGGGAAATATATGCACTCATGGCTGGGGTCCTGATACCTCAGCCGGGTGCTTGGTACTCTGTTCCGAGATCTCCCTGGGCCTCCCCTGATGCCTTTCAGGTTTCCGGGCTGGTAATAAAACCATGTTCTACCTCGGTTTACGCATGTGACTCCCCGGCTTCCCATCTCCTAGTGGAGCCTTTGGGATTTCTTCCCTGGGACAATCGCTCTCAGTTTCCGCTGTTTGAAAAAGACTGAGGGCTCCATCTCAGTGGGTTACTCTCTGCTGGTTTCGGCAGTGAGTTGTTCACTTGGGGTTGATAGACAACCGGGCGACTTGTGCTTGCCTCAGTAGTCCACCTGTCTGCCTCCTTATATTCTTCGCTCCTTCTGAATTCCAATTGGATTGTCGGGGGAGGGGAAGTAAAGCTAAGATGCCCGTGGTATATCTCTGTATACCTGCAGGGAAGGATACACCACATTTTTTCCATTCTCTGGCCAATACTGCCTTAGTTTTTCTCCTTCTCTAGGTTGCCCAAAGGGCCTTCCTGCTCCCCTTGCGATCCTGTGACTAGATAGATGAACCTGTTCTGACAGGTGCTCTTGAGTGAGCTTCAGGCTTATCTCATCTCCATGCTTGGGAGTTTGGGGCTTCAGGTCTGTTTCGGGGATTGTCTCTCATTCCCTGAAACCCTTGACGCTGTCCTGCACGATCAGCTAGGTCTAATGCTTTGGCACACAGTGTCTGTCCCAGGCCCTGACATGGTTTGCTGCTTGTTCTTCCAAGTGTTGCTTGGGTTTCTTCTGCCCATTCGGCCTACCAGCCAAACCTGGGCATTCTTCTCCAGACACATTCAATCATTTGGATGTTGGTGGATGACAGTTTCTTTCTGGAGGGCTCTCGAGCCCCAATTTGTTTTTTTGGTTGTTTTTCACACTGAAGGAAACTATGCGGTTTTCGTCCAAGAGTCTCTCTTGTTTACATCTCTTGGTCTTTCCTGTATCCAGGAGGATGTAGAGCCACTGTTTTTGTCGGGGTTTACTTACCAGGAACCCTGCTGTAATGTTTTCTGTGATGTGGAGTTTTCTTCTGCTTTTACTTGCATCACTCCTCTGCCTCAGGCATCCCTGCTGTTGTGGAGCGCTAGGAGAGCGATCCCACTCCTGGGTGATGTGTGTCCTTGGGCCACGGCTCGACCCCAGAGGGCTCTGAAGAGGTGCCGTGGGAGGCGTGGCATGCCCGAGCATGGGCTGGACGGGAGCAGGGCTGGAGTGACATGGAAGACAGGCCCTCCTCCAGACCTGCATGCTTCGGAAGACCCAACAACGCAATGTTGGTCTTGTGAACAGTCCTCCGACCGTTCCCAGCCCTTTCGGACCTGCCACAGGGTACGGCACGAAGCGGCAGGCCAGATGGAGGCCAGTGCAGCGAAGACTGGAACATGGATTCAGACGAGACTCAGGAACGACGTGGACTCAGGCTTAGACGTGGACTCAGGCATAGACGTGGACTCAGGCATGAGGTGCAGGATGCATAGACGTGGACAGGCACAGACGTGGACTCAGGACGAGATAGTGGATGCACAGAGGTGGCGTTAGGAACGAGGGCTGAAGGAAGACATGGGCACTGTCCCTCAGGGCGCCCTACTCAGACCACCCGCGGGACTGAGTCGCGGACCACCCTGCCCCAAGCGCGCCCTACTCAGCCCTGGAAGGCTGGTCACGGACCACGCTGAGAGCGGGAGAGCACAGGAAAGAAGAAGCAGGTTTGCTGCACTCCTGGCAGCATCAAGGCAAGGATACGCTGCACTCCTGGCAGCTTCGAGGCAGGTTAAAGCATCAGGATCAGGAACAAGGATAAGACAGACCTCAGGGCTGGAACAAGGACATCTGGAACAGCAGGAACAGCAGGACTGGAACACGGATACTGGAACAGGAGACACACCTCAGGGCTGGAACATGGACATCTGGAACAGCAGGAACATCAGGACTGGAACACAGGTACTGGATCAAGAGACAGACCTTGGGACTGGAACAGCAGGCAGAATTCAGGACTGGACGAGGAGCTCCGACAGGTAACAAGAAACACAGGACCTTGCAGAAGTGCTGGAACACGGACGACTTCCTGGAGCGAAGGATCTCAGGAGTGACCAACTCCTTGCGAAGGTAAAGATAGACTGAACGCTGAGCCCTTTAGTAGGGCTGATGAGGACAACGCCCAGGGAGGGGTCAGCAGGGGGCCACACCTGGCTGGCCCTTGAAGAGGAGCAGAGAGACGCGCGCTCGCGCCCTAGGGAGCTGGAGAGAAGAGCTGGAAGCTGGTGGCGTCCTCAGCCACGTGGAAGGCCAGGGAAGCAGTGGAGCAGCCCTGGGCTGGAGCTGGGTGAAGGCAGGTCAGTGGAGCAGCTCCCAGCTGCAAGGACTGAAGCAGGAAGAAGCAGAGAGAGGTAAGGCTGGCTGCAGGCACCGGCAGAGAGAACAGAGAGCTGCAAGACTAAAGCAGGAGAAGGGCTGACTGCAGGAATGGCTCCATGCCGTGAGGACAGCCCCAGGAGGAGAGGTAAGACTGCAGGCAGAGTAGAGAGCTGTAGCAGGCTGCAGGCACTGGCAGGGACGGCTTCCCAGCCAGGCAAGGACCCGGGCTGTAGCAGGCACCAGCAGAGACGGCCTGCTGACTGAAGGACCCGGGATCGCAGCAGCACGTCGGGGAAGGCAGGAACAGAGAAGCCGGCCGCATGGGAACAGCTGCGGGGACAGCCCCAGCTGATTCAGGGAGAAAGCAACATTCTGTCTTTGACAGTGGCCAATCCAGGCCACTTGGAAGTACCTAGCAAATCCCAAAGAGTAGATCCATTTCTTGGCTCTACCTGCTCAAGCTGAAACAAGGGCTCTGAGCCCTAAAGCATGAAACCAAAGAAACCTGGTGGCAAGCATTGAACAGAGGCTTCAAAACCTCAATGCGTTTCTTCAACGCAGCACTCTGAGGATCTGGAGTGGTAGGAAGTTCCACAGTGACCAAAGCATCTGCATCTAAAGATGAACTCAGCTTCTCAGACTCAGAGAACATTGCACCAATCTCCAGACATCCAGTTCAGAGCTTTCAACTCTGACCTACAGAGAGATATGAAGAAAGTCCACTCCCCTAAAAAGTAGACTTACATGTTGTCATTGATATTCCTCAAGGCAGAATTAGACAAAAGTCCCACCAAAGTGTTCACTTGACAGGCCAAATCTGTCAAGTGATTTTCCTCTTGGCACCTTCACTTCAGCATGGAATATATCAATGTCAAGATAGATCCCGTACCATCTATGTTTGTTCAGAGTTAAACAGGTTTGGAGCAGAGCCTCTCCTGCAGTTCAACGTTACTTGGTCCCAGTGCCCAAGGAGCTGAATTTTAGGTCAAAGAAATCTTTGGCTCCAGAGTTGGTGCACTCCAGATGCATTCAACTACTGTTTTCTGAATCAAAGTCTGAGAAATCCTGAGGTCCTCAGAGGAGTACTGTTCTGAAGAGTAATTCTTTACTGACTTCCCATTGGGGCTTTCTCTACCATAGGTTGGATATAAGTCTTCTGTAGACCTTTCCTTCTCAGATTTTGCAATAAAAGGACAATTTTCAAAGACATTTGCACTGGTAAATAGTGATTTATGTACTTAAATTGGCTGTCTGAAAATTGCCCTCCTTCAATGCAGCTAAAAGTGTGCACATTGCTCTACAATGTGCATATTTTTGCTGCATTTAGGAGATGCATTCCCATGGATGTGTTTAAGTCACGGGAGAAAATGAACACACACAGGAATAATTTTCAAAAGGATTTATGCACTTCAAACTGGTTTTTACACGTATAAATGCACTTGATGCACATAAAAAGGCTTTTGAAAATTGCTAAGATACATGCTATTGAATTGTCAATAGGTTTTATACATGTACATGTACTTAGGGAGGATAATTTTAAAATATGCACAAGCGCGCCCATGTACGCAGCTACATGGACGCATGTGCCCTATATAAAATACTCAAAAATCTACTCAATAACATGTTTGCATAACTAAAAGATAGAAAAGTCTCAAAAAATGCTACTTATCTAGCTAAATAGTGCTGTTCAAGACTTATCCAGCTAAGTAAATGTTTAAAATTAGTGGCTCCCTAACAAACATAGAATCCTCTATAAAACCCTTTAAATAATCCACAAAGTCATCAATAACTCTACTCCAATTGACCTCACCATTCCTTTACAGCTTCACACCTCCTCCCGTCCAACTAGACTAGCCCAGAGAGGCACCCTAAAGGCCCATCCTCTTAAAACATCACTAAGTCGAAGAGCTCTTTCCACCACTGGTTCTAAACTTTGGAACTCTCTCCCACCAGACCTTAGAATTGAACAATCGGCACCTACTTTTAAAAAGAGACTCAAGACATGGTTGTTTAACCAAGCATTTTCTTAACCCCAACAACCAAGCTCTTAACCTCATGACTATCGACATCAGCCTCGACATAATCAGTACCAGCAATCATACCAGTATTTATACTCATTTTCTTCAAAATATATTGTATTTAAATTGTATTTAAATTATAATTGCCATGTTCATTTTAATTTATTATTATTATTATTTATTTATCCAAGTTCATCTTACCTTGTTCATTGTAAGACATTATTCTATATATTGTCAAGTTAATTGTTGCAATGTAAACCGAAGTGATTAGTAACTATGTTACCAGAACGTCGGTATATAAAACTGTCAAATAAATAAATAAATAGCACAAATATGCATGATTAGTAGATAGGCGTCATTTATCTGGCTTTATCATTATTTATCTGGATAACAAGTGCTAGTTAGCTGGATATACAAGATAGCTGGATAAGTCTTAAAATGCTAGTTATCTAGCTATCTTACTTATCCGGTTAAGTAGCACTTTTCTTTTACTTATCCAGCTAAGTAAGATAGCTGGATAAGTAAAAGAAAAGTGCTACTTAACCCCCCTGGCTCTTCAGCTTGCACTCCCCACTGTTTACCTAACCCTTCACCCAGTCAGTATTTGGCTGGAAACAATCCAGAGAAAGGTAACCAAAATGGTGTTGGGTCTGTATCAGAAGACTAATGAGGTATACCCTGGAGGGAGAGGAGGTTCAGGGGAGATATGATAATTAGAGTGGCAGTTACTACCTTTGACAGAAGGCATGGAGGTGACCTGTACAGAGCAGCAGTTACTACCATAAGCAATTTGCTGGGCAGACTGGATGAACCATTTGGTTTTTATCTGCTATTATTACTTTGAGATTATGTTTTTATTTCCAATCACTCTATCTATGGATTAGCTAGCTGGAGGGAGTTAGGCAGTATGCACATAAACTTTCTCTTTTCTCATATACATACACTCCAACACTCTCACATTTTCACTCACTCACTTCTCTCCCCCTCAGACCCATGCTTACCTACAATCACTTCCTCTCTTTTCCACACACATGCATGATACTCGTTATTTTTCTACCCATGGTGAGCCCAGAAGCAGCAGCATCCTGTTTGGGGCCCATGCACGCCCTGAGACTCTTCTGCCTTTCAGCTACACAGGCAGATGCTAGCCAACTCATCTTTCTAGCTTCCATTGGCAGAGACTCCCCCATTCCTGCTCCAGCTGCACAGCTAATGTTTCTTGCTTTTCCTGCATACTCGGGCCCGGCTGACTTCGTTTTCTGGGCCTGTGCCTCTGACACTGTTCCCCTAGCTCTTTCTTTCTACTGGTGTGGGCCTAAAAGACATTTTGTTTTGGGACCCGCACCATTGTTGGCCACTTCAAAAGTTGAACCCAGAATTTTCCGGTGTTGGCCTGGAAACCCAGCAATTCCTTTAGAATTCCGCAGTCTCTGGGTCAAATTTGGAGCATTCCCAGGTATATTCCTTGGACATGACTGTTAGACTTTGGACCTCTTTGGAAAAAGCTTTACCAGAATGTTCCAGTCCCACATAGCATCCTAGCAGGTCTACATGAAGCAATACTTGTGTACAATCCTGGAAGCAGTCCAGGTATTCACCAAGTTTCTCCGTCCATAGAAACAGAAGGTGTTTCATCACTTGATACAGACAAATGAGGGGTGTGAGAAACATAAGAACATAAGAACATGCCATACTGGGTCAGACCAAGGGTCCATCAAGCCCAGCATCCCGTTTCCAACAGTGGCCAATCCAGGCCATAAGAACCTGGAAAGTACCCAAAAAAACAAGTCTATCCCATGCTACTGATGCTAGTAATAGCAATGGCTATTTTCTAAGTCAACTTAATTAATAGCAGATAATGGACTTCTCCTCCAAGAACTTATCAAACCTTTTTTAAACACAGCTACACTAACTGCACTGACCACATCCCTTGGCAACAAATTCCAGAGTTTAATTGTGCATTGAGTGAAAAAGAGCTTTCTCCGATTAGTTTTAAATGTGCTACTTGCTATCTTCATGGAGTGCTCCCTAGTCCTTCTGTTATCTGAAAGAGTAAATAACCTTTTCACATTTACCTATTCTAGACTTCTCATGATTTTAAACACCTCTATCATATTCCCCCTCAGCCGTCTCCTCTCCAAGCTGAACTGTCCTAATCTCTTTAGTCTTTCCTCATAGGGGAGCTGTTCCATTCCCCTTATCATTTTGGTCGCCCTTCTTTGTACCTTTTCCATCGCAACTATATCTTTTTTGAGATGCGGTGACCAGAATTGTACACAGTATTCAAGGCGTGGTCTCACCGTGGAGCGATACAGAGGCATTATGATATTTTCCGTTTTATTCACCATTCCCTTCCTAATAATTCCCAACCATGCTTACACAGAATAACTCCTTCGACTCCCCCTCGCAGTCCCCTTTCAGGTAACCTCCTTATTAAGGAGACTTTCATTGTAAATTGTTTTGGTTATTACCTTCTTGTTCTCCTATCCTTCCTACTGCCTTTCTGTTCTTCCCCCCGCCCAGTTACATTCCCCTGTTGCAATGTATTTTCCAATCTTTCAGTTACTATGTGAACCGGTATGATGTCCCCACAAATACCGGTATATAAAAGTTTCTAAATAAAATAAATAAACATTCTGTTTGCTTTTTTGACTGCCACAGCACACTGAACCGATTTCAATGTATTATCCACTGTTGGAAACAGGATGCTGGGCTTGATGGACCCTTGGTCTGACCCAGTATGGCATTTTCTTATGTTCTTATCTTATGTTCTTATGTTCTTTCCTGGGTGGTAGCTCCTAATATGGAACCTAACATTGTATAACTATAGCATGGGTTATTTTCCCTATATGCATCACCCTGCACTTATCCACATTAAATTTCATCTGCCATTTGGATGCCCAATTTTCCAGTCTCACAAGGTCTTCCTGCAATTTATCACAATCCATTTGTGATTTAACTACTCTAAATAATTTTGTATCATCTGCAAATTTGATTACCTCACTCGTCGTATTCCTTTCCAGATCATTTATAAATATATTGAAAAGCATGGGTCCCAGTACAGATCCCTGAGGCACTCCACGGCCCACTCCCCTCCATGAGAAAATTGTCCTTTTAATCCTACTCTCTGTTTCCTGTCTTTTAGCCAGTTTGTAATCCACGAAAGGACATTGCCACATATCCCATTACTTTTTACTTTTCCTAGAAGCCTCTCATGAGGAACTTTGTCAAATGCCTTCTGAAAATCCAAATATACTACATCTACCGGTTCATCTTTATCCACATGTTTATTAATCCCTTCAAAAAAGTGATGCAGATTTGTGAGGCAAGACTTGCCTTGGGTAAAGCCATGCTGACTTTGTTCCATTAAACAATGTCTTTCTATATGTTCTGTGATTTTGATATTTAGAACACTTTCCACTATTTTTCCTGGCACTGAAGTGAGGCTAACATCGGATCTAGATAACCTATGATGCTTTTAAAACATTACTGAGATCCTTTACCATGGATATTAACACCCACAGATTCTCATGGTTGCAGGCTGCAGGCCTCAGGTCTTTGTACTAATATTCAGGAAAGCTTTACAGATATGGCTTGCAGAGTTGGAAATCTTTTCAGAAAGGTCAAGAAAGCAGCAGCAGCCCTCATCAAAGATCACAATATGTCTTCTCCAAACCATTCTTCATATGCAGAGGTTTCATAGTAATCTGCCTAGAAAGCAGTTTTTCCCTCAAAAGCAATGTTTCCAAATTCCTCCTCACCAAATTCTTAAGTACAGATGCTTTCAACCTGGGTTAGGAATGTCATATATAAGTATTTTACTCTCAAAACCTCTGGTCTTTCCAGGAGAAGAGGCTGCTTATCAACCTTTTGGAGTTAAGGACAGTTCTGAACGCAGTATCAGGTGGCCAACAAAATTGTTCTTGTTTAAAAAGACAACCAGGTAATAGTATTCTATTTAAACAAGCAGGGAGAACAGCCTCCATTCTCCTCCATGGGAAACAGTCAAGTTATGGAACTGGCTCAATTCTCATGAGATGGCCCTAAGACTTGGCAGAAGGAGAATACATCTTGGTAGACAAACTCAGGCACCACCTGGACCCCCACAACTGGTCCCTAGCTCAGGATGTGGCAAAGAGAATCTTCTTTGAATGGGGAACACGTGAATTGGGCCTGTTTGTGATAGCTTGGAACAAGAAATTACATAGAAAATCCATTCGATTTTTTTGTTGACCCTGATAGTCCAGGAAGTGTGATAAAGTGCACCATTTAAAACTGAGTAGCAAATTGCATCTTTTTCTGTTTTGCCCAGGCAAGTCTGACCTAGAGGAGTTTGTCAGACCTCTTGATGTTGAGGACTGAAGCATTAATTGCCCAGCTAGGATATACCTCCCTTGAGATTTGCAAAGCTGAGATTAGGAGTTTGGCTCTCACATTCACATTCCATTAATTTCTGGAAACCAGTCGGACTATCTGTTCTGCATGGCCTCATGGTAGATCTCAACTCCATCTCTCCTACTGATAATTTTATAATTTCAGATTGTCTTGGCTTTTAAAAAAAACAAAACATTTCTGTCTGATGGTCATCCGTGTTGTTCCCTTATTTTTTGGTTAAGACAACCTTAGCTAGGGAGTCCCATATCTGTGATTGAGGTGAACTATTTGTCTTCAGAGAAAGCAAAGTTGCTTACCTGTAACAGGTATTCTGTGAAGGGCAGTAGTTCACCAGTCACACAAAGCTCCACAGAAAGGGCCGGATTTTAAGACGTACGTGCAGGTGCAACCCGGCGCGCACAAATGTACGCCCAATTTTATAACATGCTTGCGCAGCCTCTGGCCCCGCCCCTGCCCCGGATCACCCACACCATGCCCCTTTTTCAAGGCCCGGGACATACGCGCGTCCCGGGGGTTTGTGCGCGTTGCCGGGCCTATGCAAAATAGGTTCGGCGCGTGTAATCCCTCTGTGCGCGTAAATCCAGCTGGATTTATGCGCGTAGGGCTTTTAAAAATTGACCCAAACTGTCTCTCTCCTTCTGAGCTGCTCTTCCACTATACAAAGCTATTATGTAAAACTGATTGGTGCTGTGAAACTGCAGTAGCATTGGAACTATCACATACAAGCAGTGAAAGGCTTTTACACTTTTTTAGAAAGCTCCATCTGTTCAGTGTCGAGTTCAGTCATGTAACCCATGTGTGTGACTAGGGAATTGCTGTTTTCAGAGAACACCTGTTACAAGTAAGCAACTTATTTAGGTCATATGCAACAAAGTTTAGCATGCATGTTAAGGCCATTTAGCACATGCTGAAAAAAGCATGATATGCAGTAATGGTTTATCTTGCACACTAAACCATTCTGAAAAGACAATCGTGTGTGCATGCTAAAATTAACTCAAGCAGGAAGATCAAATCTTTAAAAATATTTTTTTTAAAAAGCCATCTTAGGTGCAGTTTGTCTACCCAAAGACCATTTCAGGCATTGTGAGCAGTGGCATTTTGAGCATAGGCCTCAGTTTAGCATTCACATGTGATTGAATTTTCCAGATGCTATGTGGGTCCCTGTATCAACACTGTAAATTTCTAGGTGGTGTTGCTGCTCAAGTGCATTTGTGGGTCTAGAAAAGGAAGACACTTGAGACTGTATGTGTGAGAAAAAGGCAGAGCATCAGGCACATGGCCAGAAGAAGAAGCAGGGAGAACATTGGGCATGTAGAGCAAGAAAAAGGAGCAGGGCAGTGTCAGAGTATCAGTCCCCAAGTAAGAAGAGCGAGCTGAGCAGTGTCAGTTGGTAGACCAGCATTGGCCCACACGGCAGGAAGATGGAGTGGGGCAGTGTTGGCCCTGTAGGTCTAAAGGAGGAGGCTGCTACCACTGGTGGATTTAGGGTGGGGGAGAGGAAGAGGGAAAGTGAAGGAAAGAGAGAAGGGGAGAGAGAGAAGTGTGTGAAAGTGAGTGAGTGGACATATTTTTATGAAGGAGTGAGTTATGTGAATGGGCATGTGTATGTGGGAGTATGAGGAGTAAGTGTGGGAATGGGTAAGTGACTGTGAGGGAGTGAGAATAAGTAGATGTGTGTATGGAAGAGAAAGATGTGAGAGTGGGCATGTGTGTGTGTAAGCATATGCGTGAAAGAGTGTGTGTGAGCATGTGAGAATGAACATGTATGTGTGTGAGAAAGTTTGTGTGCATCCCCCTGCCCCATCTTCCTCCCCCCAATCCACAACAATCCCAGGGCAACTGCAAATTGAAAGTTCCCATGTGTGGGCATTGCATTTTGGGGTTAATATGCACAATAGCATGGACTTGCTATAAGGGAAATGCTTTATTGCACACATGCTAAAACATTGCATTCCATATTAACTGTCATTTTAACATGCATGTTAAATTTTTACTGACTTACACACTAAAAATGTTTTTGCACAAGTTTTATCACATGGGCCTTATAGAAAGTGAAATGGCTAAAGAATTTTCTGGGGCTTTCATGATGTGCCAGCTCCTGATCTCTCAAGATAATACTTTCTGTGGACCTGTGGCATTGATTTCAGATGGAAGAAGTAGAGACTACAGGTACCAAGGTGCCTCGCAAAATTAAAAACTAGGATTGAACAGGAATTGAATCTCATCATTATATTACATTCTGGAGTAAATTCTCAAAATGTATATGCTCATAAAAGCAGTATATATGTGTGCAGGTATTGTGCACATGCATTTGTGCTATCTTAGAAACATCAGAAGTACATGCTTCATTGCAGTGTTGCTCAAAAATGTTAACAGGGAGAAAAAGAGGTGTTTCAATGGTGTTCCAAGACTGGATGCAGAAATATGTGCATACGGTGCTATTTTGTAAGTGGTGTACATGCATATGTTACCATACTTGTATGTACGCCTTTACATTTGCTAATTAAGCCACAGAAGTGAACTTGCACGTATCTTTTGTCTGCAGTTTCTAGTTGAATGGTGGAAGGTCAGGGTGACGAGCTGGAGGGTCTAGATGAACTGGTGGAGGTATTAGCAAACTAATGATTGCAAGTACACTCACAAGTGTTTTCATAAGTGGACTGCACGTATTCTTTATCAAATAGATGACTCCATGTATAACTCAGGGTTATTACATGTGTAAAATATGGGGCAGATTTTTAAAAAGTACGCCCGCGTGTACTTTTGTTCGTGTGACCGGCGCAAACAGTACACTGGATTTCAATAGATAAGCGCGTAGTCGCGTGTATCTTTTAAAATCCGGGGTCAGCACGTGCAAGGCTGCGCAAAATCGGCAGCCTGTGCGCGCCGAGCCACGCAGCCTGCCTCCATTCCCTCCAGCCCCCTCCCTTCCTCTCCCTTCCCCTCCCTAAACCACCCCCCCCCCCCCCAGTCCTATCTAACCCCCCTCCCCACCTTTGTTTGAAAAGTTACGCCTGCCAGCCTGGTCGCCGGCACGCGATTCCCCGGCCCGGGAGCAGTTTCGCAGGCCTCGGCCACGCCCCCGAAACGCCCCCGGGCCGGAACCATGCCCGCGGCCCGCCCTCGGATGATGCTTCTCCACGACACGCCCCCCCCCCCGACATGCCCCCGACATGCCCCCCAGGAAAGCCCCGGGACTTTTGGGCGTCCCTGGGCTTGTGCGCACCGCCGAGCCTATCCAACATAGGCTCGGCACGCACAGGGGGAGCTTGGGGCAGGTTTTCGGGGGGTAGGCGCGTATCCCTTTGAAAATCTGCCCCTATGTGCGCAAACTTTCATAAAACGGGTAGAAAAAATATGCATTTTCTTGCATTACAAATAGATGTGCCTGTTTTTGGGGTACATTTATGTAGTAATTTATAAACTATGCAGTTCCTGCCTAGGGCCAGATTAAGGGGCAGGCCATCCGGGCAATTGCCCAGAGCACTGACCAATAGGGTACTAAAGCCTTTTTCCCACACTGGCCGTCTCCCTTTGGTTCCTCCTTTGTTGTTTGATCATAAGCATTTTTGGAAGTACTAACAACATTTTTTATTTATTTAGATTTATATTCAGCTTTTTGCACTTTTTTTCAGCAAAGTGGATTACATTCAGGTATTGTAAGTATTTTATAATTTTATAGTATATAAACATATATATATATATTTATATTTTATAGTATATTTCATATATTTTATAGTCTATAAACATTATAGTCTCAGCCTTGTACTTGTTTTCCTAGACAAAAAGACTCTATAAATTAGATAAAAAATGCTGAACTACAAGGTTAGAGAACATTTTTGAGCAGATACGAGGCCAGTTGACATTCCATCTAAGATTAGAACAGAAACAAAGCCAATTTACATTTCATCTAATTGTGACCTATTGATAACCTCATCTACATATGAGCAAGGATAATTAGCATGGAAGCCTAGAGAAAATTACCATATGTCCATTCAGAATATTTGTTTATAATAGAAAACCAATCATAGAAATTTTGGGCAATTATGTAATCTAGTTTGGGGTGGATGTAATAAGTACAGAAATCCTATACCTTTATTTATTTATTTGTTTATACATTGTATATACCGTCGTTCCAAATAACACGTCAAGAATGATATGACTCTACATCTACTTAGATTTCCTCGTAGGTAATAACTAACAGACTAGGTCAGCAGAATGTAATAGTTAAGTTCTAGTTCAGTGGTATTCATATATTATCAGTGAGTTGTCTTAGCATGCTTTATTTCTTTCATTACTTGTTACTTATTCTTCTAGTTTTATCTTTGACCTTAACTATATGGTTCTATGCCTTTGAAGTTTTTTAAGTTAGGTCATATGCATTTTTGAATAGCCAGGTTTTTAGTTCATGTTTGAAACTCTCTATCTTGTATCAAACGTAACATCTCAGGTAGGGAATTCCAGATCTTTGGGCCCACTATGGAAAATACATGTTCTCTTATTTGTGACAGGTGTGTACTCCACATTGTTGGAACAGTCAATAATCCTTTATTTTGTGATTTTAGTGTTCACTGTGGTGTATATGGTTGAAGAGACACTCTGATCATGCAGGGGTTACTGGAGTGGATAATATTGAAAATTAGTGTTAATACTTTTCAATGGATTCCAGATTGTACTGGCAGCCAGTGCAGTGATATCAGAGAAGAGGTGATGTCATCAGAATTCCTTGTTCCTAATAGAAGTCTTTCTGTGGCATTTTGTAATAACTGTAAAGGTTTTAATAGCCCTGTAGGAAGGCCTAGTAATAGGGAGTTGCAGTAGTCTATGTTTGAGAAGATTAGTGTTTGTAACAGTGCGAAAGTCCCCGAAAGTTAGTAGGGGTTTCAGCCGATGTAGTATGCGCAGCTTGGCGTATACTGTTTTAATTAATGTTACGAGCCCCACCCGCAGTCGTCCCGCACACGGGACCGCTCACCTTCGGGATAACACAGCAGGTCCCGGTCCTGTCTCCCTCGCGGCCCTTGCAGGTCCAGCTAGGCTCCGGTGTCACGCCGGCGGCAGTAGCCGGGCTTTCAGTTGCATGACGAGCCTCACGCCAGGCCTCTGTGTCTCAGCAGCGAGCCACGTCCCTACACGCGCGCGCGTGGACCAGCCGCCCTGATGTAGGTTCCAGGGCGGGGCCTAGTTCTGCTGCGCACCCTGATTGAACTCTTGTTAAAAGGAAGTTCCTGGCCTCACTTTCTTGCCTTGGCATGTGGTGCAATGCCTAAGGCGAAGAGACCTTGATTCGAAGGTCATGGGTTTAAGTCCCACTCTTGGCGCTTTCAAGAATTGATTCCAAATTTGTGGGCCCTAGCCCACACATCCCTGAATCCAAAAACACTTGTTTCCAAGGTTGTGGATTCAAGCTCCCATTCCAAGAACATCTACCTGGACTAGAACTAGAATATCTCTGCCTTGTTCAGTTGCTTGCCCCAGACCTTGCTCCTGTCAATCAGTTCTGTATGGTCTTCTGTGTTCCTGCCAATGGCTAGAGATGTGGCCCAGTAGGATGAAGATTGAGCACTGGGTTGATTTGTTCCTGAGATTGCCCTTGTTTGTGTTCCTAGTCTTGTTGCAGGATCCTTCTGTTTCTGTCGTCATTGTTTGTCTCCCTGGTCTTACCTTGGACTGACTTTCTGGTAAAGACCACAGTTTGTTCCTTGCCTGCTGAAGACCTCAGCCTGCTCTTTGACCTTGCCTAACCTCTGGATCTTGACCCTTGCTTTGTTGACTGATACTTTGACTTTGCTCACCTGACCTTGCTTGATTCTGGCTCTGTCCCTAGCCTTGTCCGCACCAACTCTATTCTGGTTCGCTCTCTTCCAACCTGTCTCCAGCTTCGAACCCGATAGCGCTCTTCCAGTGTCTGTGGGCACGCTGGACTCTGACTCTCCCAGGAGACCCTGCGAGGCCCACCTAAGTCCTAGCAGCCCAGATCCCTACGGGCTCCTCCAGGGGTACCTCGGACTTCTAGCGGTGAAGACCTACACTGCCTCTGTCTCCTTCTGTTCTCCGCCCCCTGTGGCCAGTCCCTGTACTGCCACAAGACAGGGGTCCACCCCCAAGCGCAACAATTAAATTGTTTATGTGCATTTTCACTGTGAGGTTTTCATCAAACTGTATACCTAGGTCCCATACTTGGTTTGAGGGGGTGATGTTAATATTATATAGGTTTATAGCAGGGAGTTTAGCTATGGAAGAGTTTCTGCTTAACCAGATGACTTATTTATTTATTTATTTATTTATTTATTTAAGGTCTCTTATATACCGATATCCGTTTGCACATCGTATCGGTTCACAAAGAACAAAAACTTTTGGGCGGCGCCCTTACATAAAACCGAAATAATAGTACAGAATAACAGGGGGATTAGGCGATGCAAATTAATAGATCAATAAATATTGAAAACTGTAAATATAAACATATATAAAACTATAAAACTATATACATATATACAATGGCATCAGTAGTCATAAGACTTCAGGTTTTTTTTGCTAGTTTGTTAGTTTTGTTAGTTTGTTATTTTTGTTAGTTTGAGATGGGATAGTTCTTGCTGCATAGCTTTCATATATGTTGAGAGTGTTGATGCTGTCGTTTCGAATGATTTGGTGAATGGGATGTATATGTGTAAGTCATCAGCATATAAAAAGAAGGTGATTCCTAGACCTGCTAGTAATTAACACAAAAGGAGCATATAAATGTTGAACGGTATTGCCGATAGTGGTGAGCCTTGTGGGACACCTGTATCAATATGATATGTATCTAATATGTTGTTGCCGAGTTTAACTTGAAATGTCCTATTAGATAAAAAGGAAGAGAACCATTTGTTAACAATCTTGCTGACTCCGATTTTGCTCAGCTGATAGCATAGGAGGGTGTGGTCCACAGTGTCAAATGCAGCTGTTAAGTCAATTAATTCAAGGAGGTAGGATTCTTCATTATCAAATCCTCTTAGGACAGAGTCCATTAAAGAGATGAGTAAGGTTTCAGTTGAACGATTTTTCCTAAATGCGAATTGGTTTGGGTATAGAATATCTTACTCTCTGTGAAAAGCACCAGAGAGTAAGAGAGAGGTGCATGTATGTATGAGAGCTTGTGTGTTTTTAAGAGTGAGGGAGAGAGAGGCCAGTGAGAGAGAGCTTGTGTGTAAGAGAGTGAGGTAGAGAGCACCAGTGAGTGTCAGAGAGCTTATATGTGTGTATATGAGTATGTGAGAGCTTGTGATTGTGTGGGAGAGAATGTGAGAGTGAGAACTTGCATGTGTGTATGAGAGAACATGTGAGAGTAAGAGCTTGTGTGTATGGGAGAGCATGCGAGACTGAGAGCTTGTTGTGTGTATGTGTGTATGTGAGAATGAGAGCTTGTGTGTGTATGGGAGAGCATGTGAGAATGAGAGCTTGTACATTTATATGGGAGAACATAGAGTAAGAGCTTGTATATGTGCATATAGGAAAGCATGTGAGAGATTGTGTGTGTGTATGGCAAGTATGTGAGAGCTTGTGTGCATAGGAAAGCAAGTAAGAGCATGTGTATGTGTGTGTATAGGAGAGCGAGTGAGAGTTTGTGTGTATTTAGGAGACCATGTGAAAGTGAGAGCTCGTGTGTGTCTATGAGACAGCATGTGAGAGCTGGGGTGTGTGTGTGTCAGAGTATGTGAGTGAGCTTGTATGTGTGTGTGGGTGTGAGTGAGCTTGAGCTTGTGTGGGAGAGCATGTATGAGTGTGTGTGTGTGTTAGGGAGGAAAGAAAGAAGATGGGAGGAGAGAGAAGAGAGACCCCAGTAAAGAATTAGGAAAAAACCAACAAGGGGAAAGTGGAAAAAAGGACCAAGACTAACCAATTACAAAACTAAGATCAGTCAACAAAGGTAAAATATATATAATTTTTAATGATTAATATGCCATCTTTGGGAATGTGAATTTCTTAGTATTTTGCTCTTTCTTTAAAGTTCCACTGTTCAGAGTCTGGTATCTTAGGCTTCCTATTTTGGTTTTGTCTACATGTTTATGTTTCTACTTTGTAGTCCCTTATTTCTGTATTAGATAAAGGTTAGTCTGTGTTCTACATGTGAGTTTCTGAGGTGTAGTTTCAATGTAGACATTTGTAGCAGTCCAGGTTGTTCTGTTTGGCCAATAGGTGGTATATTAGTATTCCAGGGCTTGGTGTAATATTTGTATTATTGCCTTTTCATAGATAAGAGTACTGTTGTTTAAGTCCTGAAAGTTATTGCTGTGATTTATGATATAGCAAGGTTCTAGGTGTCTTTTTTTTCCCAGGGGTTTGTATTATTTCACAAACTGGCAGTGGAGAGAGTTTATTTTGCTGAGGTGACACCAGAATTTGAACATATGTATATATATATTTTTTTCATTTTTATTTGCATGTTCATTGTAATGTGAATTGTCCTAATTCTGCTTGGCACTTATTCTTATGAATCTTATGATTATTTCTATTTTCTTGTAGTTATAATGATCTCTCCCTTTCTGGAGAGAGGATTCATGAAAAAATGCATGGATATTTGTTTTATTACGTGATAGGAACCAATGGTTTTTGTTATATTTTCTTTGCTTTTTACATGACATTCTACTTTTGTATTTATAAACTGCAATAAATATAAAATAAATGTAATACACATGAATAAGGAATTGGTAATGTTGGTAAATGCTTGAAATAAGTGAGTTGAAATATTTTAAAGTCTCACTCATGATGCATAATGGCTGTTACAGACTACTTAGAAATCCATTGTCAGGTTCACTTTAAGGCATTATTTATCGATAAGAGTACAACTAGTAGGGTTCAGATCTGTAGGCCTACTACCCACCTACGTTAACCCACCCAAAAAATTAGTTCTGGCTTCTCCACTGGTATGAGAGAGAATGAGAGAACCGGCATATGTGTATGAGACAGTGAGATCTGCATGTCTGCGTGAAAGCCTCTGTGCATATATGAAAGAAAGGCTGCATGTGTGAGAGAGAGATCCTTTGTGTGTAGGAGAAAGAGAGAGAGCTAGCCTACATGTATATGAGACAGCGAATGAGCCTGTGTGTGTGTATGCATATGAGGGAGAGAGAGGTAGTGTATATGTGAGAGAGAGCATGTGTGTGTCAGGGAGAGAGAGAATGTGTGTGAGAAAGAGAGAGGGAGTGTGGGCGTGAGAGCATGTGATGGAGTGTATGAAAGAATGAATATATGTGAAAATAAAGTTTGTGCAGCTCTCCTCCCAATACACAACAGTGTATATCAATACACAACAGTGTATATCTTACGCACGTACCCCTTTGAAAATCTGGCCCAATAAGTGTAACTTTGTATGTGGATTTGCCTGCATGCTTTCAAAAATTGAAAGTACGGGCATAAATCCCAAGCCTGGCAGAATGCCTATTTTATATGCACATGAATGCACATGCAAAATCATGTTTCATGTAGACATACCCACCAGGGCTATTTTCAAAGAGCCACTTGCATGGATAAAACTGGGTTTTGTGCATGTGCTTTTGAAAATTACCGCTACAATGTCTCAAGTTAAAAGAAAAAAAAAAAAGCAGTGCCGTGTAAACATGGCTAGCTCTTGTGGCTATGATTCAGCATCACAGAATTGCGGTCTACACCCCCTTCTGCCCCTATACACCCCCCCCCCCCCTCCCACCACCACCACCAATCCCTGTAACACAGCTCCAAGGAGTACCAGCCAACAAGCCCTCAGTTGCTTTGCTGGACATTCAGCTGCATGGAATGAAAAGTAATAAAATAAGGCCACTTAAGTTAAAAAAAAATTGTAATGCAGAAATGAGCTTAGAATTCCTTGGCTTGACACCAAGCAAACAGATTTATTACACAGTGGTGTCTGTTTTACTTCTCCCTCCCTTTTTAGGTACAATGTCACGTGAGCATATGTTCTTGAGACAGCAGGGAGTGATATATCTATACATATTTTTTTGTGTGTATCTATTTGGTTAATAATATTATGTTGGCAGTAAAATGAGTGTGTAGGCAGCCCTCCCTGAGGAAAGGCCAAACTAGATTTTGCTTATCGTTTATAAAGTAACAGAATCAGCTTGAAAGCAGATGCTGGAAATATAAAATCTGATGGAAGAGAAGGAAAGACAAAATATAAAACAGCAGGTAGGAAAGGTGGTCTCACCTTGTGCAGACAGGGGCCTCGTGGATCAGCACTTGCGTCTGATTTCACACATCTAAAAAGGGGCCTATGAGGCTTCAAAGCCCATTTACCACATCATCATTTCTGTTGAACCTTTGAGTAGAATTTTGTGGTTGTTGTGTTAGTCCCTTTCAATATGTAGCAATAAAAGTCAATAAAATAACTTGCAGGTGATGCCTTTTTCTTGGCCTAACTTAATATGTTTGTGACTTTTTTCCTGCAGTCTGTGCCCCCTTCCTCAGGTCGGTGCAGTGTTGGACTGTGGCACAACTTACAAAGATTCTAAGTTATGCCTGGTCTCCAAACTGTTTATGGGAAGTCATTTTCAAAATGTTTAACATGGAAAAGAGGTGAGAGTTAGATCCGGGAATAAAGGTATACATGGGGATTGTATTTTCAAGGCAGGTACAAAGTACCCACATTCCAAACCAAATAAGCCTGATGCTTCACCTTCAATGCATATACAGCATAGTTCTCTGCTTCAACGGCAGGGGAGAAGAAAAAAGGGTTCGCACTCACAAAGTGGGGAGTAGCTGGCTTGTTACGGCGGTTACTACCCCAAACCAATTGTGTCCGATACTTCACTTTCGATGCATATCCAGCATGGCTCTCTGCTTCAACAGCATGGGAGAAGACTGATACATCACGCATTTCCAGCATAGCTCCCTGCTTCAACAGCAGGGGAGAAGAAAAACAACCAATAAGGACTGTATAACATAGTCTGGGTAAAACAAATAAGCATGGGTGTAGCTTGCTTATTGCGGCGGTTACTACCCCTACTACCCCTAACTAATCAAGCTAGATATTTCAATGGTGGGGGTGGAAGGGAAATAGAACCAAGAGCTAAGAGAAACAGATAAGTATGAGAGAAAAAAACGTGTGAAGCTTGCTGGGCAGACTGGATGGGCCGTTTGGTCTTCTTCTGCCGTCATTTCTATGTTTCTATGTTTCTATGTTTCTATTCCTCTGCCGGCTAGGGTTACCAACCCACCAATATTTGACTGGCCAGGCTGATCTTCTTAAAGGGAGCCACTGTAAGTGCCAGTTTTCTGCTGACCTCTGCCCTTCAGACCAATCCCTCTCAATCCCTCTCCCCTGTTCCTCAGATCTTACATTTTTTAATCCAGAGCTGCTCTAAGCCTGATTACAGTAGTGGTAGCAGAATTATGTTATGAAGGAGATGGGGATGGAATCAGTTCATGCTCGTCTCCCAGGCCCCACCTTTTACCAGGATGGCCAGAGCTACTGCAGGACCTGGGAGATGAGTGCCCATTGTTCTCAGCCCCATGCCCTTCATAACCTTATCTTGCTGCCACCACTACCAGAATCAGGCTTAGAGTAGCCCTTGATTCACAAATGAAAGGAAGTGGGGGAATGGAGGATGAGGGGGAAGGATAGATGGCAATCTTTTTGTTGTTGTTGTTAGCAATTCTAATGGGATGTTAATGTCAGAAAAAATGGGGTGGGACAGACCTGTCAGGTTTTCTACACTTGTACAGGCCATCGCCCACACTCATAGCCACGTAGCTCAAACTCCCCCTTAATCCCCATTCTGGCATTGTGGTGGTGACTTGGCCTGGTCTCCCAATCCTCTCTATTTCCTGCAGTCAGCAAGCAGGCAATAGGAAAGTTAATAGCACATAAGCATCCTGTGCTGCACAGGGATAGTCTCACTGTATGAACTGCAAGATCTACTGGTCTCAAGGCTCATACCATGAAACTGATCCTGTATGGCAGAGGAAGATTACACACTGTTAAGCAATCGCTTTCTATGCCAGCCACAGAGTAGGGAAAATAAAGATTGAGAATGGCTGGGATAAGCAGCATGGAATCTATTTACCTTTTTGGGATCCTACCAGGTATTTGTGACTTGGATTAGCCACTATTGGAAACAGGATACTGGGCTTCCTGGACCTTTGGTCTGACCCAGTAAGGCAAATCTTATGTTCTAATGCCAGGGATCATGTTGTGCCCGTTGGTTGCAGATGGCTGCGCCCTCTCTGTCTCACCTCTTTTCTTTTTCTCTCCACTGGGCAAGATGGCTGCCTCCACATCTCTCCGCCGACCTCTCTGGCGTCCCCGGACCAGCATGGGCAATTGCGTTCGCCATTCTTACACTGAGGTCACTTAGGGCGCTCGCGTGCGCACCGCCCTCTCTTTTGAATACGTCATGGCGGGAACCTCGGTGCGTCCCCACTGCATGACGTCACTACCTCCGGGTACTTAGCCTCCGATCTCCGATCCAGCTATGAACATAAGAACATGCTATGCTGGCTCAGACCAAGGGTCCATCAAGCCCAGCATCCTGTTTCCAACAGTGGCCAATCCAGGCCATAAGAACCTGGCAAGTACCCAAGGATTACGCTCCAGCTAAATTCGACTTCCTTCAGAGTCACCCGCTCTGAGTTCTTGCTCCTACTAACCCTCTGGGGTTACGCTGGCTACACTAGGGCGTTCTAGGTATCCGTTCCTCGGGGGCCTTATTTGCTCCTACCTACCCTCCGGGGTTACATTGTTCCAGCAAGGACGCTCAAGGCACCTGCTCCTCGGGGGTCTTGCTTCGCTCCTATCTACTCTACAGGTTTCCCAGCTCATCAGGATCCTAGGTACCCGCTCCCTGGGATCTTGCACTCGCCTGCTTTCCTCCTGGGTTAACCTGCATCTACAGAGGATATCTTGGCTCTGGCGCTCTGGGCCTTGCATCATATCTACCTCCAATCTGTGGAGGTCATCTCTCCTACAGCTAGCAGCCTTCGTGAGTACCTTCTCTCATCAGTCTCTCTGCCTTGTCTCACCACAAAATAGATTCTCGGCGTACTCCGCTCCGCAGACCACTACCGGATCTACCATCGCTGACTACGTCATCTGTGACTGGGTTCTTGGCCTACCCCGCTCCGCAAACCACTACCGGACCCTTCACTTCCAGATTCTGGTGAGACCTTCTCTGCACTTGATACAACTCAGTGCCTGGGCTGAACCTAATCATCTGGCCTTGCCAACTGCTGTATAATAAAGCTTCTATTCTCTCTGTGGTCATTACTGAAGAGTCAGCCTATTCCTGTATTTTCCCCACGGGGCCCTCCCCATGGGAGGAGTCATCAATACAGCAACCAAGGGTCCACAAACATGTCAAACTTACAACAGATCAGAAGGAGATAGCACAGGTTGAAGGATACAACAAATGAGGGAGGTGTGTGAGGGAGAGGATGACTGCACATGGGGAGGGAAGAGGGAGATTGTACATGAGGAAGGGCTAAAGGAGACTGAATATGGTGTGGTATGGGCTTGGATGGAGGGAGAGAGGACTTGGGATGGAGCATGAAGCAAGAGATAAAATCAAGCATAGAGGGAGAGGACTATGACTGGCAGGTTAGAGGAATAGAGAGAGAGTGAAAAAAAGATCAGTTTTTGGGTAGATGGAAGATTAAGAGAGTACTGGGGATTGGAGGTGAAGCAGACAGAGGAGGATGGGGACAGAGAGAAAGAGAGGACTCAGGATTGGGGGATTAAGAGGGAGGCGAGGACCTAGGATGGAGAGGAGAGGATAAGACCAGGTATTGGATGGAGGGAGAAGTTGAGAGGATTCAGGACAGAGGGATAGAGGACCCAAGATGAAGATAGATAGGACTGGGTATTAATTAGAAGGAGATGCATAAATAAATAAATGATGACTGGTAGTAGAGGGAAAAGACTAAGAGTGAGGAAGAAGGGGAGAGGACCTGGATTAGAGAAGGATGATGAAAAGGGAGAGAAGATTCAGAAGAGAAGGGCGAGGAAAATAGGGATGGCAGGAAATAGAGGCATGAGGGACTAGGGATGCTGGGAGATAGAAAGGACTGGTGATGGGGTTAAGGAGTGAAAGAACCCTGGATTGGGAGAGGGAAAAATCAAGGAAGATAATGGAGAAAAGGGAGGAGGAATGGGGAAAGGAAAGTATGGAAGCATAGGAAGAGGGTACAAGGAAGAATAGAAGAAAAGAGAGAAGGAAGTTAAACAATTAAAATATCCACTGAAGGAAAGAAACAGAGGAAGAGAACAAATGGAAACAGAAAAGAAAAAGGAGGACACCAGAAAGAAAGAGGAGGCAGAGACTGAACTGTTACAAGCTACTATAAACCAGGTTCTTTCCCCCACGAGCTTATCACGTGTTGGAGCCTGACAATGTGGACAGAGCTATGTCTGGATCTGAATGATGTGGTTTGGATATGTCAAAAAGTGGTTTTCAACCCTGCAGAGATTGCAAGCCGCTGCAGCCAAGATGAAGGAATCTAAAAATACATCAAAACCCCTGTGTGTGCTCTCCTGTGAATGACAAATGTTCTGTAAGAATCAGCATCCAGCACTCACAGTGTTAACCAATTGGGATAAGGGCTGTACTGTTAGCCTGCCCAAAGAAAAGCAGTACATAGCCAGCAGAGGAGGCAGCCAAAGGAATGCTGGGAGACCATTTAAGGTAGAAAAGGCACAATTTGGCTGGCTCTGTTTGTGTGTAAGGAGCCAGAAAGAGAGGAGTGTATCTGGCAGCTCTGCAATTAGTTCTTCTCCTGAAGAACTAATTATGAAAAAGGAAAGAAAGAAGTCTGTGCTCTGAGAAAATACTTCCTGCTTTGTAGCCAAGCTACATCTCAATAAGGAATAAGGAGCCAGGAGCTGAAAGGCTGAAAGACTTCCTTTCCAGAGATATCCAGGCCCAGGAGCACATGGCTGGATCACCCTCCTAAGAGACTGAGTTAAGTAATCTAAACTTTGCAGAGAGTATCTTGTCAGAGGAGGGAAAAAGTTTATTTCCTTGCTTTTTGTCATAAATTCAGTATCTCATCTTAACTACTTCAGCCGAAGTCAAGCATAAACTCTTGCCACAGCCACATGAAATAGGGCAGGGAAAGAGAAGCTGATGGACCGTAGTCTTTCTGTAAGAGACTGAAACCAGGCCACCTTTCTGTTTAGCACTAAGTAAACCATTTGGTGAAGTGCCCCAGGAGAGAGAATCCGTTTATACACTGCACTGCTCATCTATTTGGTTTGTCATCTAGCCAGCTCCACCATCAAGAGGGACTTCTTAATTTTCTTGATTGCTTTTTTCCCCACACAATTTTGTGTTTGGGACAGGGTTCACCCTTTACAAACTGGTGATATTGGGATGGATCTATTCCTTACCGCCCCTTTTTGAGTACTCAGGGGTAAAGACAATTTTTGAAAGCTGTGTACTTCACTGCTTTCTCCTCAACCATTCTGTGCTAGTGTTCCTTATTTATTTTTTATTATCCATAGAAGTATGTTGGTTGCCGTGGTTAAGAGGCCATTCCCAGTGTTATTTTTGCATAAAATAACAAAACAGAAAGTTTATATTAATCATCATTACTGTATTTTTTTATATTAATCATCACTACTGTACTTTTCCTATTGAATGTTCTGCTTGGATTTACTGCCTTCTTACACAATACTAGTAAAAGGGTTAATTACTGTTTTATTCTGGTGTGAATGTTTTATCTGGTCTGTGGTGCCACAAATGAGAGGTTTTTTGGGAAGGGCACAGAATTGTGGTATCAGGGTCACTGGGACCCTGTCTCATCCCCCACTCAGGCTACGAACCTGAAGATAAATCATATTAGTAAATATAATTTCTCATGTGCTACTCCCCATCCCTAGGAATAGGGGTAATTCATAGTCTGGACCAAGGGGTGTCCATAGAACTAAGAAAAGACTGACAGTAATTAGAGAGAGAAGAAATAAGCTAAAGACACACAGGAGGTAATTTTTAAAGGACCTGTGTAATATTAGCAATACACACATATTTTTGGTTTCACATGCACATTTATCTATGCAAAAAAAGGGCAGTCTGGGGCGTTGCTATTTTATAAGAGATATATTGAATACATTAGGTAGCTTGTTTGTGCAATTTTTTACCTTTTAATTATCTAATGCAATTGATATCAGACTCATCTGTTGTCTGCTGTTGTTTGATGAATGAACTAGTGGAGGTACCTGTGCATATTTTAAAACATACCTACTTCCATCTGTAATTCAGGGTTTTAGGCAAACAAGCTATATCTTTTTACCTTGCCAAATGTACACATGCATGTTTATAAAATAGGTAAGAACAGAAGAACATGCCATACTAGGTCAGACCAAGGGTCCATCAAGCCCAGCATCCTGTTTCCAACAGTGGCCAATCCAGGCCATAAGAACCTGGCAAGTACCCAAAAACTAAGTCTATTCCATGTTACTATTGCTAATGGCAGTGGGAAAAGTACATGCTTTCAGTGCATTGCATTTGCACGTGCTGAAATATATGCGCATATGATGCGGGGTGGACATACGCATCTTTTATAATCTGTGCAGATCAGATTTGTGCGGGTTATAAAGTGCTGCAGTTGATCTCCACACACCATATCCACATGTATAACGGGCTGCGCTCAGTTCTTAGAAAGTTATTTTTACAGGTTGGAAAATTGTCTTTTAATTTTGGCAAGGATGTTGTAACTAAGGGAAAAAATGTATTCCTGTTCTGGAACTGGTGGCCAGCAATAGTCCCTGTTAGAGGAACTATGTTCCTCAGCAGCCCTCCATGGCTGGGTACTGAAAAAGGAATCTGGCAGAAAATGGCTGCAAGAACACTTGGTTGCCCTCTGGGGGATACAGAGGGAGCAATTTTAGTTGTGATACCATCTCGTGCAGAGAAGAAAAGAAGTCCAGCCGAAAGGAGCTCTTGAGAAGGAGGAACAGAAAACAGGTAGGTAGAGAGAAAGGTCAGGCTATTGTGAGAGAGTGCGGTAACAGAAATGTAAAGAAAACCTAAGCAGAGAGAGCGTCTGCTGGGACATTTGCTGTGGATCAAGTGAGTTTTTGAGAAACTGGTTGTGCAAGAGTGAGAAACTGCCAGGGTTGCAAAAAAAAAAATCTAGTTTCCAACCCCTGCTGAGAGAGGTACAGTTTCTTGGCTGCTGCTGCACACTGAGCAGAAGATTTCAACGTATTTTCAACAATGACACCTACAGCTGTGCTCATAAGTTTACCTACCCCTGGCAGAATTTGTAAGATGTGTAGCATTTTAAGAAAAGATGAGTGATCAGACAAAACACATCTGTTATTTTTAACATGTTTCAAATTAAACAGTTTTATGCATCACAGAATAGCACGCTCATTAAACAAACCTTAGCAATAAAGGAAATAATAAAATGGTCCTGTTCAAAAGTTTGCATACCCTTAGTTCTTAATATCATGCATTGCCCCTTTTTGCATCAGTGACAGCTTGCGGTTTTTGGTGATAGCTGTGAATGAGGCCCTTTATTTTCTCATGTGGTAAAGCTGCCCATTCCTCTTTGCAAAAAGCCTCCGGATCCTGTAAATTCTTTGGTTGTCTAGCTTGAACTGCTTGTTTGAGTTCTCCCCATATTGGCTCATTGAGGGAGAGGTCAGGAAACTAAGATGGGCCACTCCAGAACCTTCACTTTCTTCTGTTGCAGCCACTGAAGGGTGGACTTGGCCTTGTGTTTCAGATCATTGTCTTATTGGAAAATCCAAGTGCGCCCCCCGCGCTGCTTCCTAGCTGATGAATGCAAATTCTCCTCCAATATTTTCTGATAAGATGCTGCATTCATCCTGCCATCAATTTTGACTAAACTTTTCTGTGCAGCTGTAGCTCTCACCCCCCCCCCCCAAAATGGCAGAGATCCACCTCCATACTTCATAGGCCTTGTTAACTCCTCTCCAAACATAGCATTTATATTGTGACCGTAAAGTTCAATTTTGATCTCATCACTCCAAATTATTTTGTTTCAGAAGTTTTGAGGCTTCTCTAAGTGCTGTTTGGTGTATTGTGACCATGATGTTTTCTGGCATTGGTGCAGCAATGGCATTTTTCTGGCAACTCTACCAGGCAGCCCATTTTTGTTCAAGTATCTCCCATACCACTTTGTTTCAGAGAAGCCTGTATTTCAGTAGAAGTTGCTTGTGGGGTGGTTTTTTTTTTTTTTTGCATCCTGACTAATTTTCCTGGCAGTTGTGTCTGAAATCTTTCTTGGTCTACCTGACCATGGCTTGGTAATAACAGAACCCATAATTATCCACTTCTTGATCAGAGCTGGAACAGTACTGATTGTCATTTTTAAATCTTTGGATATCTTTCAATATCCTTTTCCTGATTTCTAAAGTTGAACTACTTTTGCTTGCAAATCCTATGAGAGTTCTTTAGCTCTCCCCATGTTTGAGTAACCACCAAAGTCGGTGCAGCCCTGGATGAAGTACACAAGGGTTTCTCAAGAGCTAAGAAACTCAGACTATTCATACACAGACACTAATTACAATCAAACGAGGCAAAGGTGTGGATACCTACCCTTCAATGCCATCTTAACCTATATGTGTCAACTTGAGTGTATATCATCAGTCCAAACATTCAAGGGGATGCAAACCTTTGAACAGGACCGTTTTATTATTTCCCTTATTGCTATGGTTTGTTTAATGATACAAAATAGTTTAATTTTAAATACATTCAAAATAGCACACATGTTTTGACTGATCACTCATGTTTTCTTAAAATACTTTACATCTTACAATTTCTGCCAGGGTATTTAAACTTATAATCATAACTGTAGCAAGGGACTGTTTGTGTTGTGTTTCAGCTAAACTGGAGAAGAGTAAGGATAGACTTATCAGCCTGTTGAGACAGTTTACTTTTGGGCCACTGCAAAAAGGTGCATTTGGCAGAGCTCAAGTTTAACCATACCTGGGAACTTTTGATTTCTAGTCACCCTAAGATTGCTGCAGATTAGCAGGGGGAGAGGGATGCATGTGCACACCAGTAGCAGCATGCACAGAAAAGAGTAGATTTTCAAAACTGCACACACGTGTCCATGTGCGTGTAGTTCCCGGCACACGCACATGGATGCGCCGATTTTATAACATGCGCGTACTGGCGCGCGCATGTTTTAAAATCAGTTGCACGCCAGATTTTAAAATCCGCATGCACAAGTGCGGGTGGCTTGCGACTCGCACTCGCAGGGGGTGGGATTTTATAACCTATGCACGGTGACGCAATCGGGCCTCCCCCAGTTCCCTCCCAGTCCGCTCCAATTAAGGAGCGGACTGGGAGGGAAGTTTCCTATCCCTAACCCTACCCTTCCCCTCTCTTCCCCGACCCCTAACCTAAACCTACCTATCCTTAATTTTTCTATTTTGTTACGTACTGCTCCTCCGGAGCAGAAGTAATCTTTGTGCACTGACTGGCTGCCAGCGCACGCTTCCCCGGGACAGCGGCTAATGGTGCTGTCCAGGCCACCCCCCCGCCCCGCCCCTCCCTGCCCCCAGTCCACCCCTTTGGAGAGGCCCAGCACTTTGGTGCATAATGAGGATTAAGCACATGGCTGCATCCTTCTGAAAATGCGCATGGTGCACGCAAGGCCCGGCCATGCACATAATCCCCATTATTTACGTGCATGACCCTTTTAAAATCGGACTGAAACTTTCTCACATACACACTCACATGTTAACTCTCACACACATATATGCTCATTCTCACACACATACACTCTCATCCCTCTCATTCACTCACAGACTCTCATACATATACTCACACATTTAATTCTCCTCATCTTCCTTGCACACACTCATCTCAGTAACATCAAACTAAACACCCTTCACTGTCAAACGCATTGTGAAGTAACAAACAAACAAAAATAAGACAACTAAAATCTTGCCATACCATTCCAGCACTAAATCTCAGGACTCAAAACAGCAGCAACCTTATCTATGAAAAGGCAAGAATACAAATATTATACCCGGCCCTAGAACACTGATATACCACCTACTGGGGAAACAGAACAAGCCATACTGCTACAAGTCCATACAAAAAACTACATGCTAACAGAAATATTGCAGCTCAGTCATGCAGAACATGGATCAACCCATACAATAAGGCACAGAATAAGCAAACAAAACTGAAATGGAAAACCCGAGAAACCAGATTCTGAACAGCGAAATACTGAAGAAAGCGCAAAATATAAATAAATAAGGCAGATTCCCAAAGACAGCATATGCCAATCACTAAAAGATCAAAATAAAATGTTTGGTTCTTTTTAACCTTTGTTGTTGTATCTTATTTTTCTAATGCGTTGGTCCCGGCCTCTTTTTCTCACATTCCCCTTCTCATTCTTTTCCTAATTCCTTTATTAGGGAAATTTTTTTTCCTTTCTTTCTATTTCTTCTCTCTCTTCCAGTCTTTTTCTTCCCTTTCTCTTTAAAACATATACCCAGGCTCTTATTCTCATACACTGTCTCTCTTTCTCACACACTTACACAGACTCACTCTGTCTCCATTTTACACATGCACACACACAGATTCTCACTCTCACAAACTGTCTCCATCTCTCTCACACACACACACACGTTTTTCCTCTCACACATTGTCTCCATCTCACATACACAAGTACACACAGGCTCTTACTCTTGCACGATGTCTCCATCTCACACACACACACAAGGCTGTCATGCTCATATGCTGTCTCTGTTTCTCACATGCAGTCTCCATCTCACTCACACAAACACATAGGCTGTCATTCTCACATGCTGTCTTTCTCTCTTACACACACATATCCTCACATGCTCTCTTGCTCTCACATACAAGCATTCTCTCTCACACAGACTCAGCCAGGGCCCCAGCCTCCCATTGCCTCTAGGCTTCCTCCTTGGGCTGCCACCGAATGAGGACATGGTGGTCCTGCTGCTGGGCCTCCTCTTCTTGGGCTGCTGCAGGATGGAGTCTGTGGCAGCCCTGCTACAGGGCCATTTTTTTAGGCTATTGTGTGGCACTAATTGGGTGAGCCACAGCCCACCCCTTGGCTACACAATTGCTGCCCCTCATTTTCAGCATGAGTCAGCTGCTTCTCCTCCTTCCTGCCCGCGCAGCTCCTGCAGTCTTCTTCTGGGGCCATGCAAGCAAGAAGGAGCCCCCAGAGTTTTCGAATGATGGTCCAGAGACCAAGCGATCCTTCTAGAATTCTGAAGTCTCCAAATCCAGAAAGTTCCCAGGTATGAGTTTAGCCCTCCGCTGTGCACACATTTTTTGTTTGTAAATTTTACTGCCATTCAGTAAAGTTTGCCCACAAAATGCATTTAAGTTAGTGCCCTCGCATGGAAATTCCATGCCGATGAGAACATTAGCTATTACCCTCCAATTTAGAGAGTTGCTCTGGCCATAAATTTTGCACCTAATCTAAGGAAGAGTAAAGTTTCCAGTGCTAGTGTTAGTCTCTAGGTGGAAGCTTGAGTTCTGGTGCCAGGACCTGTACTCAGTATTTTATTTGCAGAAAACATACTTTGTGGATAAAAAGCATGTTTTCCAAGCGTAAAATGCAATTTGGGGTGGATTTTAAAAGGGTTACGCGCGTAAATCTTCAGTGTGCACCCCCTTGCACGCGCCGACCCCGGATTTTATAACATGCGTGCGGCTGCGCGCACATGTTATAAAATCATGTTTTGCTGTGTGCTAAGCCTTCCCTTTATGTACATTTTCCAGTTTGTGTGCATTTTTTAATTCCCGATGCATTAGCATACTATTAGCTTACTGCATTGGGAGTTAAAAAAAAATTTGCTTGTACTTTAAGGTACTGTGTGTGTGATGAATTTCAGCCCACAGTTTTAATGCTCAGCTTTCTGCATTGGACTCTTGAAGAGGAAAGGAACGTTTTCTGGGGGAAGGAAAGTTGTGAGTGAAACTGAAAAGAATGAATTGGGAATGTCTGCTAGAATTATTTGTGAGTACCAAAAAAACCCTGAATCCTGATAGTGTTTAATGCCTCAGCTGTAGCATAAGTTCATTTTCTCTGCTGCAGAAGTTCTGGTTTTGGGAAGTGTGAAAGCATAGTGCCTGAGAGATTGTGAACAGGTTAGGATACAGGAAAGTGTATGAGGGAAATCTGATTAAAGAGAACTCTGAGAACAAATAGAGTCAGGATACATTTTTTTTTTATTCTAGTAAAAATAATAGTATCACTTAGGTATCCTGCCTTATTAGAGTACATTTACACACAAGATCTGCAGAAGAAACTATGGTGATAGTACAGTCAGTCTCTCTTTTTGGTTTATTTGAACTAGGGAGCCAGGTACTGAATGGATACAATGCCTGGAAGAGATCACGAGATGATCAGAGAAGACTTCTTGGCACTGAAAAGAAGATCATTGAACTAAATCTGATGCAACACATAAATTAACATATTCTAGCCAGAATATACACTCAATTATAAACAATATATATACCAAGTTGAGAGAAATACAACACTTGAGTGATGAAGCCTGCAGGGCTATTTACCTGAGAGAATAAAAGCGAAGAATTTGTACAGGACCTGTAAAAGAAAATCAGATTTAAGAATAGGACGCTTGTTCTTTACAGGTGGTTGAAGCATATTTTCAGAACATAGTAAATGAGCAAAATACTTACCTGAAATTTCTCGAACTGTTGTACACCTAAAAGAAAATAAGTAAAGATTTGGGAATCTGTTGCTAGAGAATGTGGGGTTGAAAAGAAGACTGGACAGGTTCATGAAGGAAAAGTCCATAAACAGTTATTATGAAAGTACTTGAGAAAGCCAGCATGGATCCCTGGGAGTGTAATTCAAGAAATAGATCAATGATTGGGGATTTGATGTGACTCAGACCGGCCACTGTTGGAGACCGAATGCTGGGCTTGATGGGTCGTGGTCTGGCCAAGCAAGGCCTTTCTTAGGTTCTTATGTCCATTATTCAGAATAAGTCATGCAAGAGTAATGTGTGCTGGCGTTTCCCATTAAAGTGTTAACCTGTAAAGAAAAAGGGAAAAATGTTAAAAACCAGGTTAAATGGTGACAATATTACTGCACACTACTTTTAAAACTTGTGTTGACATTAATTAAACTTACCAAACGTCTCGATACACCATTCTGCCAGCCCAATATCCATTTTAATAATCTGTTTTTGGAATAAAATTCTAAATTTGGCTTTTGAAAGTGGCTATTCATTCTGTCCATCTACCAAAAACATTTTATTCGTTTTATGTAATTTTTTTTTTATCCCTGCTCCCCCTCAAGATTTCTAGGAGAATCATAGGCCAAGTGGTGTAACCATAACTTTTAATAAACCTGGTAGGGGAAAAGGCAATTATGGGACTCTTTCTGGGCAACACTGGAGATTTCCATGCCACCATTTAGTTTGTACCTTGACCACTGTAATGGGAATAAAGGTCTCATGCCAGAGGATGGTTTATAATTTCATACCCTTTTTTGCCTAAAATAAGGGGCCTCCCAGAGCTAGGGGAATTAGCTATCTGTCCTCATTCAATCCTGGTGTCACCAGAGTAAATAATTATTTGTTGTACAGCGCCTAAAACTTTGGTAGAAAGGCATCTGAAAAAAAAAATGAGGTGGTCGTTATTGAAAGGAGTTTGTTCAGCTAAATTGTGGGATTGAAAATCCTGCTGGTCTAAAAGCTGGCTAAAAGGTTAGGGAGATAAGTCCGTGACAGGGACATTCTGGAATAGAGACAGTTATCTGGCTAAGGCCTGGATTTTCCATTCTCGCAGAGAATGGCGAATCCCAGTGGTAATGGGGGGGGCGGGCCTACGAAAGCCAGCAGCCATCGCACAACCGTGGTGTTATTGCTGCCGGCTTTCGCGCCCAATAGTGCCACCGTGAAAGGTGGCGCTATTGGGCGCGCTACTGGCGGCGATAACGTGGCTTACCTTTTCGCCGCCAGCGAAGATACCCCCGCGTCCGCCTCCTCGCCGCCCCGACTCCTCCCCTTCCTGACTCCTCCCTGACTCCGCCCCTCGCTTGCTATCACGTGCGATACGGATAGAAAATAACCCCCTAAGATAGCCAGATAAAAGCTGATTTTCAGCATTATCCAGCTGATATAGCCAGATTAGGACTGCTGGGAAACAGCCCTAAAGTTAGCCAGATGTATGTATCTGGCTAACTTTGACAAGGCCGCGCCACAGAATCTCACAGCAAAGTTAACCAGAAAGGTTTATCTGGCTAACTTTGCTAGTTGGCTGGCAGCTGAAAATAGATCCCATGGTATTCCTGTGGGAAGGCTATGGGAAAGAGGGAGGGCAGAGGGGATTATGCACAGTGCACTGAAAATCTCCTTCTTAAATATTGCTTCCCCTTGGGAGCTCTGGGTGAGGTGTTGATGTCAGAGAGGATGGGGTGGGACATGTGGCCACTTTTTGGATAGGGGAGGGAGTTGGCAATCCTACAATCAGCCTGAGTTTTCAAAGGGAATCTCCTCTGGGAGTTTCTCTTGAAAATGAGCTTGGAGGCATGCAGGTAGAATGAACCTGGAAGCCCTGTAGGCAGTATCAAAATTGCCCCACTAGGACAAATTTTGAACAAATGTTTTTCTTGGCTTCAATTAAACATGTTCAACTACCGTAGTGGGTATGGGAACTCTGCTATACCCACCCGGTCAAGAAACACACAGATTACAATGTTACCTAATCCGTCCAAACTTGATCCCACCCCCTCTCCCTTTTAAACCCCCCCCCAATCCCTAATCTTCCCCCCCCCCTCCGAGATTTCCAAGATGTCCATATCGGTTCCTAGTACACCAGAATCTCCGGTACAGTTAACTTGTAAACGGTGCAGAAGCCAGTTAGTGTTAAGAATCAGGCTTCGAGCTTTATGTGGCAGGGATTGAAGGTAAGGCTCCCAAACTTGCAAAAAGCTGCGTTTGTGATGCAGAGAGAGCGTCAAAGTTAGGGACTCCATGTGAAGCAAGCGATGTTAGTGGTTCCGCCACTGCCAGAATGATGGCGGGGTTGCGTCCTTCCACTGTAGTAAAATCAGTTTCTTCCCCACGTGGCATTCCTTTTTAAAGAAGATGCAATTATGAACACTCCGTACGGCTTTAGGGGTGAGATAGTTGAATAACAAAGTCCGGGGAGAAAGCGGAACTGAGGCACTAACAGTTCATTTAAATAGCGTAAAATCCATACCCAGAAAACCCTCCCTTATATGAGACTTCCCACACAACGACGTGGATGTTAACTGAGAGCAACAGGCTACAGCTGTGGAGACATAAGCACGCCATAAACATTTGTGTTGCATTTCTCGGTAGTAGAGGTTAGATGTTACTGCCAAAATGGAGTGAAACTCTGATTTAATCATGTCACCTGCTAATTGGAAATGAGGCTGGGGCTCCCATCGTCCCTGAAGCAACATACTGGGATCTTGTCCACTCCGTTCTCTCAGTTTTTTATAGTATCGAGAGAGTGAAGGTGGTCAAGGGTGGTCAAGGGACAAGAACACTTCGGTTTTATGGAACACTTCAGCATGTACGCTCTCAGTGGACACAGATTTTACATAGTGTTGAATTTGCAAATACTCCACTAGGACACATTTTTAAAGGCCTTTACTGGGCCAATATGCTGTCTGAAAATAACAGTCCCTCAATCCAGCTAAAAGTACACACGGGGATCCATGGCAAGTGTACTTTCAGCCAGACTGGGGGGAGGCCTTCCAGAGGCCGTGTTATGAGCAGGTTCCAAAAATAAATTGCACGGATGAAAATCTCATGTGCTATTTTACAGCAAAATATTGCCTGCATGGGAAAGCAGATGCAAACATCCTCAGGGACTTTTTACCTGCAGCAGTTATCAAACAGTAAATATGCACTTGCTTTCTCTTTGAAATTCAGTGCAAAATCTGCAGGTAAAAAGCCATAGGCTTTGTACCAAGCCAGATGGTTTGAAAATCGCCCCCATAAGAGAATGTATTGCGCATGGCATTGTCCAACCAGCTGAAGTATCAGGGACCTATTATGGTGCCTGTGAGTTGGTCATCACCAGTTTTAACCAACAGCAAAGTGACTTGCGCAATGGTCTAATGAGGTCTAATGAGCTGTTTGACTTTGCATATCCTGCTGAGTATATCTGTTCCCTTCCTCTTGTCTCCTAATCTGAGCTCTGCTGCAGCTTACAGCTTCCATTTTCACTGCACTATCTAGCCAGAAGTGTATGTAATGTGCCTTTACTCTGTGATTTCTCCTTCCCTTTTTCCTATTTTCCATGTGTTTGATAAAGGGGGTGCATTGTACTTTGAGATAGATGATGTGAAGGATGTGATGTGAAGCATTACCACAGCTTTACCTCGTGTTGCAATCAGCACCAGTGAGGTGTTGGTGAGAGATAACAAACACCACCGTCTCATTTGCTATGATCATAATCTTACACTAGTCCTTATCCAAATTAATATATTTTTTGGGGGGAGGGTTAAAATATAGTTCCACATTGCAGAGGCACAGGGGTAGATTTTTAAAAGGTGCACGCGCTACCCGGCACGCGCACATGTACACCAGATTTTATAACTTACGCGCGCAGGCACGCGCAAGTTATAAAACCAGGGGTCTGCGCGCGCCGAGCTGCGCTGCCTTCCCCCATTCCCTCCCAGGCCACTCCGAAATCGGAGCGGCTTGGAAGGGAACTTCCCTTCCCCCTAATCTGACCTTCTCACCCCTTCTCCTAACCTTTCCTCCCCCTAGCCCTACTCTAACCCCCGAAAATTTTTATTTTACCTTTTGCGCCTGCTTCCGGGCAGGTGCAAGTTGCGCGCGCCAGCAGCCTGCCGCCACGCGATCCTTCATCACAGTGGCAATGGCCACTGTGTGGGAGGCCTCTGGCCCTGCCCCTGCCCTGGACCACCCCACCCTGCCCCTTTAGTAAAGCCCCAGGACTTACACGCGTCTTGGGGCTTTACGTGCGTCACCAGGCCTTTTTAAAATAGGCCCGGCGTGCGTAAGACCGGTTACGCACGTAAATCCTCTGGATTTACGTGCGTAACCTTTTTAAAATCCAGCCCACAGAGTATAGGGCAGCCAGGTTCAGATTATTCATGAGTCGCCAAGTGGCCTCAGCTTTAGTTGGATTGAAGGGCCATGGTCACCATACTTTATTTTGCAAAATAAGAATAGGGTCCCTTGTAACTTGATGGAGAACAAGGAAAGGTGGTCAGTGGGACCATGGTCCCTTCCTGCTCCCCACTTCTCCTCCTCCTCCTCACGCCCCACCCAGAGTGGAACCAGTCTGGAGCCACAGAGCAGCAGCAGAGTCCGTGGCAGTTCCAAGCCACAGCATTCAAAAGTCCTGGCATGCCCCAAGGAGACCCCTCTGCCTCTGCAGTCTTCCCTCCGTCACTCACATTGGAAGCAGCTGCTGCAATGCAAGGGAGTTTGCTGGAGATTTATGAGACAAGTTAACATTTAATTTAGGTGGCAGAACTCATACATTCATGATGCTCCTAGCTAAGATTAATCACATTCTTTCTTGGATCTCTTCCTTCCCGTTTTTTTTTTTTTTCTTTTCTTTTTCCAATGGCATTCAGCAAAAGAACCACTAAAGATAAAAGTGCATTTTTGCATCTCTTCTCCATCACCAAATAGAAGCTCTTACTCTGACATGGCACAACCTGCCTTGTACGGATTTAAGGCTATGTTACAGACCACTGTGTCCCAATAGTACCAGGGCTCCATACTCTTTCCCTACAGGACTCTGAAGTGAGAAATCCAACATACTTTCATTAGTGCTCCCTTCCCCCCATTTTTTGAGGGAAGGAGCAGGATGAAGGTGTTATCCCATGGCTCCTTGACACACTCTGTACCCCCAGCAAGCACTATAACTTGTAACTTTTCATATTAACCACTTTGCCATTCATTCTGACAACCTCAACACTCATTGTTGAATCCGTCTAGTACAGCATTATAAACGGTTAAACATCTGCCGCTGTCACATTCTATCCTTTTGCTTGACTTGTAGCAACCAAGGATCCTCTGCATTTATCCCATGTCCTCTTACACTCAATTACTGCTTTCGCCTCCAGTGCCCACACAGGAGGGCGTTTCACATATCCACCACCCTTTCCCTGAAAAATATATTTCCTGACGTTGCTCCTCAGTTTTCCACTTCAGAGCCTCATATCATGTCCTCTTTGTTGTAGAACATTTTTCCCCTTGAAACAGGTTTGCTCCTTTTGCAATTGTATTACTTTTCAAGTATTTTAATGTCCTATCGTATCCCCCTGCCTCTCCTCAAACATCCTGAGTTTTAACCAGAGAATCATGATGGCAGAAAAAGACCACACAGCCTAGCTTAGACTGCCCATCCATGCCAACATAGTTGGCATGGATGGGCAGTCTTGGTTGCTACAAGTCAAGCAAAAGGATAGAATGTGACAGCGGCAGATGTTTAACCATTTATAATGCTGTACTAGACGGATTCAACAATGAGTGTTGAGGTTGTCAGAATGAATGGCAAAGTGGTTAATATGAAAAGTTACAAGTTATAGTGCTTGCTGGGGGTACAGAGTGTGTCAAGGAGCCATGGGATAACACCTTCATCCTGCTCCTTCCCTCAAAAAATGGGAACCTCATTTGGAATACTGTGTATAGTTCCAAAAGGATATAAACCAGCTTTACAATTCCTACCACTCCCTCAGAGATCTTCTGTGTTTGTCCCATGCACTCTTGAAATCAGATACTGTTCTTGTATCCAACACCTCCATGGGGAGACTGTTCCATGAATTCACTACCCGCTCTGTAAAGAAATATTTCCTTAGATTACTCCTGAGTCTACCCCCTTTCACCCTCATCCCATGTTTCCTTTAAAAGAGGTCCACCTCCTATACATAGAAACCTTTTGAGATATTGGAATGTCTCTATCATATCTCCTCTATCCCGCCTTTCCTGTACAATCTAGTCTGTCCCAATATTCTTTAGATGATTACTGATCATTTTAATAACCATCCTCTAGACTGACCACTGGTTTATATCCTTTTGGAACTATACACAGTATTCCAAATGAGGTCTCACCAGGGATCTGTACAGGGGCAATATCACCTCCTTTTTTTTTGCTTATCTTTCCTTTCACTATTGTAACCCCATCCCTGGGTACAGACTGCACACCCATGGGTCCATAAAATAATTTTAGTCTCTTTGGGGGCTAGAACCTTGGCTAGCTCTTAAAAACACAGTCTCTTTCCCCCAGGGTCTGGATCCTTGGTTGGGAGGGGGAAAAGTTATCCTTTCAGGGCCTGGAGTGCTAAGGGTGCCTTTTTCTGTACTCTCTATCCCTGGGAGACGGGTACTTCACTTTCACTGTGATTGCTATACATGTCAAAGAACAACACTGGAGACTTTTAGATTAATGTCCAAAAAATAATATCTTTACTGATGATAATGCAGATGGGTAAATGACACAACAAATTAGTCCTCAGCACCACAGTTTAGTGTAATTACAGTCTCTTTCCTCAGTCTGTGCATGGGTTTCCTAATACCAGTGCAAGGGAAACAGCCACCCTCTAGGGCTTGGTTAATGGAGTTCCCAGGTGGTCAGGGTATCCCTGGGCAGGAAAAGCCATGCCAAAACTGGTAAAAATGGTAAAAAAAACAGCCTTTGCACATAGAGTCCCAATATTCTCTCTCCCCAAGGGATGAAGACTCCTGATGGGTGTCCTCAGATGTTCTCTTTACTCACAATTAATTGATCTGTATTCACTTCTTTCTTTCTCTCTCTGAATCCCCAGATGGGAGGAATCCTTACTAAACAAGTAGCTCCCATTGCTTCCAAGGGCAGCCAAAAATCTTCTCCTAGGTCCGAGTGCTTGGAATAGCTTCCTGAACTGGTCATGTTCCCTCTCTTGCCATGTTTAAATACCATCTAGACCCACCTTTTTGAAACCGCTTTTAAATCTTATGCTTCATTGTCTGCTTTTAGTCTTGTTAACTAACTTTCTTTTCTTTTTAACCATTGTCTTGCTTTATGAAGTACCCTAAGTCTCTTATTAGATTGTAAGCTCGATTGAGCAGGGACTGCCTTTTTGTATGCTTGTTCAGCGCTGCGTATGTCGTGTAGCACTATAGAAATGTTACGTAGTAGTCGTAGTAATAGTAGTCTCACAACACAAAGTTCTTTCCCCTTCAACTGAAGTTACCACTGGAGTTCCTCCTTACAGCAGGTCACCACCATACCTCCTTCTTCGTTGAGGATATGCAGGGACAGGGCTTCCTTATCAAAGGCACCCTGCAAACACAGGGTTCCACATGCCCAGATGGTACCTAAGGGTCCCACAAGGCTTCTACCATGAAAATATTGAAAAAAAAACCCCCTAAAATAAACCCGGAGGGAAATCCCAAGCAGCCTGTGAGTGGACTGGAAGGTATAACTTCCCAACCCTGATCAGGATCCCCAAGCAGGATGTACCTGATGCCTCTGGTCTGAAAATCCAACACAGAAAAAGCTTCTGCTACCTCTTAACTCCAAGCAAACCATAAGGGACTGCCCGCTGTCTATTTGTAGAGAGCTGCTTAAAAACATCTTTCCAGGAGGTCGGCCATTCCAGCACCTGGAAAGGAAGGGCTATATTTAAATGGTAACTTCCCCCATCTTCTGTTCTAACCTGCACAAGCTGAACTAAGGGCTCATCCCAGTCTTAATGATAATGTAATTATAGGGTCCATTGCACTATGTAGCCAAGCAGCTTTCTGGCTTTTGCCGTAACTTTATCCATTCAATATCAAGTCTTGGTGTGAGCATATCTTGCCTATTGTGTGCAGTTCTGTTTGCCCCATCTCAGAAAAGACATAGAAGAACTAGAAAAGATGCAGAGGAGGGTGACAAAAATGCTAAAGGGGATGGAGTATATCAGTATCTCATCCCCTGTCATGTACTGCTTGCTTAAATTTCTGCACCTGAAGTGCATGACACTGCATATTCTTGAATTATTATTTATTTCTTATATTCCACAATTTTCAATATAATTATTTATTGCATATTGCATAAGTACATTCATAAAACATAAGACGACTTTAAAAATCTCACAAATAATTAAAACTCGGCATAAATAATACTTAAATATAACATTTAAACACAGACGATGAGACTGAAATCACCCTTCAGGTATAGGCCTGTGTGAATAGCCTTGCTTTTACATTTTTCCTGAAGCTCAAAGAGTTTTTGCTTCACATAGTTCAAGTGACAATTGGGAAAAAACCCATGTAAGTGTTTTCCTGTAACCTAATGGAAACATGGTAGAACTAATACATTTTGTTCTGATTAATACAATGGGAGTGAGATTATACACAGGGTCAGCCTATCTGCCAAGTAATATGGGCTGTCACCATATATAGACTTAAAAATCAACATCTAAGGGTGAATTTTAAAAGCCCAACGTGTGCCAAAACTGGGAGATATGCGAGTATGTCCAGCCAGCATGCGCCAAGTGGATTTTTAAAGCCACCCGTGTATGCGTGTATCTCCCAGTACGCACACAATGGCATGGGCATAGTCTGGGCGGGACATGGGCGTTCGGGACTTTAACATGAAATGCTTACTTATGCGCACAAGCACGCGCCAGGGTCCCCTGCTGTGTAGCTTTACTACTGTTTTGGATGGCATGTAAGTAATTAATTAAAAAAAATACTAGGCTAGTCAGCGGGGTTTTAAGGGTTGGGGCTAACAGAGGGTAAAGGGAAGCTAAAACCTAGGGTGGGTTTGGAAGCCCTATCCCTTAACTGGGCAAACTGGGAACAACCTGGGAAAACTGGTAATGGCGTTGGCACATGTTCCTTATAAAATTCCCCCACTTACATAGTAGAGGCGACACGTCCATATAAATTTGTGTGCACATGTACGCGTGTTCATCCTATTTTGTACCATGCACGCATATATGCGCGTATGTTACAGAATGGCCACATCCTTTGGCGTGAGCTGGCATATGCGCCTACATGCATCCCCGTGCGCCGGTGTCAAAGTTACTGTCTTAAATTTTAAACTGGGCACGTTGGGATCTTGAACCAAAGTTGCCAAGCACTTGACTATTCCTTGAGCTTTCTTAGATCACTTCTCATTCTGTCTACGCCTTCAGGGTTGTCTACTTTGTGGCATGTCGCAGTACAATCTGCAAAATATAAAACTTCCTATTAGCCCTTCTGCAGAATTGCTTATCAAGACATTGAACAGAATGGTCCCACTACTATATGTGATATGTTGCCATCTTTGTTATATTTAAGATGGTAATGGCTGTGTTTTATTATGTTATTATAAAGATATGATGTCATTTTATGTGGCTGAAGTGTGTTTTAATTATTTTATTGCATTGTGGTTATTATGTAATGCCTATTAACCATCTCAATTGTTTTCAGAAAGATAGGGTATAAATGTTATAAATAAATAATAGATACCGGAGATAGTCCACACATTATCATCCTTTCCTTGGAGTGAATTCCATTTACCACCACTTTAGCTATTATTGAATCTGTTTCTAATCCTTCTGAAGTCCTAGGGACTCACTCCCATTCTTCTTAGTTTACATATGAGCCTTCTATGTGGGACGGTGACAAAAGCTTTGCTTGAAAATAAAGATTAACAAACATAATATAATCAGTTGATACCTTTTATTGGACTAGAATTCAGAAACTTTGCTGAAATCCAAATATACTACATCCATCCAATGCTCCTGATTTAATTCTCTGATCACCTGATCAAAGAAATTGATCAGATTTGTTTGACATGGTCTCATTCTGGCAAAAGAAACATACTGCCTTGATTCCTGCAATCAACTGAATTCTGACTTTTCCTTTAATAAAGTTTCCATTAATTTAACTCCCCTTCAGGTTAGTCTAACTAGCTTATAGTTACCAACCTCTTCCCTATTACCACTTTTTTTGAAGAGGAAAGACATCCATCCTTCTCCAGTCTTCTGGAACCATTCCTGTTTCTAGAGCTTGATAAAATAAATTCTTAAGTGGAGCTACCAGAATCTCTCTTAATATCAGGGATCCTAAATTTCAAATCTAGCCACGATACAACATTTGCATGTGTAAGTGGATGCGCGGAGATTAATGTTAGTATTTTATAAACTGTGTGGCATGAGCTGCACAGTCTAGGAAATACTACGTGTTTCCACTGCAAAAGTGCGCGTGTACGTTTCAGTACATATGAATATTTCCAGTGCAAGAAAGAGCATACTTTCTCAAGCCATTTTATGAACATATGGGCGTATATTCTATGTGTGAAATAATCATGACACTATGTGAATAAACACCCAGAATTACCTGCAGAGGCAGATATTGAATAAAGTATGGGGGATATTTTTTAAATGATTTACACGTGTAAATGAAACATACTATTGTAGCAATTTTCAAAAGCCATTTACATGTCTAAAGTGCACTTGCATGAGAAGATTCTATGCCCAATTCAATGCATAAATTGTAACAATTTTCAAAAGCCCACTTACACAGGCAAAATGCATTTACACATGTAAAACCCATTTTTAAGCACATAAATGCTTTTGAAAATAAGGCCCTTTGTACATAACTTGTGAGTGGTAACTTCCATGCATATTTTTGTAAATATGAAAATATGTGCCTAAGTCCTATGCTTGCCCCAACTCTGTCCTTGAATGCCCAGTACACATGAAATCAGGATACACATGTATTTTTATGTACATTGGCCCCCAGTTGATTTTTAAAGGCCCACGTTCACACTTAAACTTTTTATTTATTTATATAAATGTGAACATTCATATTCAGGTAGGGTATTTCCCTGTCCCCAGAGGGCTTACAATCTAAGTTTGTTCCTGGGGCAATGGAGGGTAAAGTGACTTGACCAAGGTCACAAGGAGCAACAGCAGGACTTGAAGCCTAGTCTCCTGATTCATAGCCCACTGCTCTAACCACTAGGCTATTCCTCCTCCTAAAGTTTTAGGCATTTAAGTGGTTCTTTGAAAATCAGGCCCTTATAATAATGGATGAAAATTGGAAGTCTGTGAAATGGGGAGAGTAAGAACATAGGTCAAATGATGGTGGGAGGATTAGTGCAAGTCATAGGAAGGAACAGATAGGAAAACAATAAAGAGGGAGGTGAAAAAACAACTTGGAAAAGCATGTGTATAAATGCTCATAGTATATTCAACAAAATCATTGACCTAGAAGACACCATGGAGAAAAAGGATATTGAAGTGGTTGCAGTAACTGAATCATGGTTCAGGGATCATCAGGACTGGGAGCTGTATATACCAGGATATACTCTTTTCAGAAAGGACAGTATAGGTCAAAAAGGGACAAAATAAAAGTCATTGAACTACCAAGTCAGCAAGGGGCACCTGAGGTATAGTGGGTTGAATTGAAAAGATTTAAGGGGTCTTTTATCTATGTAGGTGTAATTTATAGGCTGTCATCAAAAGGGAAGAAGTAGATACAGATATGATAGAAGCCATCCAAAGTATAATATGCAAAGGTGAGATGTTGTTATTGGTGGACCTAAATCTAGATTCTTGATCAACTAAATCAGGGGGATACTGGAATCCTTGCAAAAAACTCTTTCTCAAACAATTAGCTGAGAAATGCAGTCTTGGTAAGGTGACACTGGATCTGATACTGACAAATGGAGACATTATGTATCACTGAGGTTATGGTAAAGGATAGTCTGGAGTACAGTGATCACCATAACATGTGGCTCAATATATATACTGAATCAGAACCAAACCATACTAGAATCAGGGTCTTAGATTTCAGAAACACTGAAATTAACAAAATGCATACTTATATTAAGTAAGCCTTGTGTGGGAATGAGCAGTGATTCCCACAGGCCTAGAGAAAAACTAGACTGAGTCCAGCCTTCTTCAAACAGTAACTCTTTATTATAACTTCACACATGCACGACCATAGACTGTCTTTTCCTCAGACAGTGTACACTGTTTACTTACAGTGTGTTGCTTCATCTCAGCTCAAGGTTTGGGCAGTATTTCATACAGGAGTTGCCTTCCTCCCAGAGACCTCAGGCCTGATCTGGTTATCCCCACCTGGATCCCAGCTCTTATTCCCCAGTCTCTGGTTATGCCCTCTGAGCCCTACCTGCCCTGCAGGATCCCGCCCATAGAGCATACTCTCTTTAGGGAATTTCAGATGGACCAGGTATCTAGCCTAGTCCTGCACCGGTAAATAGGGGAACACTAGGGCCACTGCCTCACATCTTGTCAAGAGAAGGGATATAGTGGGTAAGAGTTATTCAACATGGGGATGACGAGGAGTGGTGAGAACGACAGAAAAGGGGGTGACTATTAAGAGAGAAAAGAGACAAATAACAGGAGATTGATAGAGTGGAACAAACCAGTAACAAAGAGACAGTAGGCTAAGATGGGCAATGGAGACAGCTGTGGAAGTGAAGTGTTGGGACATGGAAAACTGGAGGAGAGAAAGGATGGAGAAATCTAGCTATGAGTTGATAAGAAACGCAGAGAAGAGAAATGAAAAATGAGATAAAAAGGCAATGTAAGAGATAGATATAGTGGAGGAAGTAAAGATAAGAGAGAGAAGAAATGGAAAGGAGACTTTGAAAAAGGAATTAGGAAAAGACTGACAAAAGGAAATTAGAAAAATAAAAGTGGACCAATGTGGGTAGAAAAATAAATTGCTAGACAACAAAGGTAGAAATAAAGTTATTTTTGGTGATTGGAATATGTCAGCTTTGAGAATGAGTATCTCCTCTATCTTTGTACATTGTTCAGTAGAAAAGGAAATATATTTCTCCAGTGTTGCACTGTATGCAGAGTTGGGCTTCTTGGAGTTTCCAGTTCAGTTTTTATCTGCATATTTCTCTTCATAATTTGTAACATAATTATATAGTAAATGCTAAGGATACATACCACCTGCCAGCCAGAATGTGGCCACCCACAAGATTTCTCCTAGTCTATTGCATTCTTTTTTGTCTTCCTCCTTCGTACTCTGCCATCATTGTATTCTGTAATTGGTGAGGCTTTTTTTGTGTTTTATATACGTGACCAAACTGAAGTATCCTACTAGTATATAGTTTCTATATATGGCTCTGTAGCAGTTTGGCTCATTCTGTTTTCCCAATAGAAAGTGTATTAGTAACATAGTAAATGACAGAAGATTAAGGCCAAAAGGCTCATCTAGATTGCCCAGCAGTGATTTTATGTGAACTTACCCAATGCATATGAAATGCAACCCAACCCCCAGTGCCATTGTGTCCTTTTTAGAATTGCAACTAGTGTTCTAAGGCTCAGTGGAAAATTTTCGATGCTCCCTTTTCATAGATAGCGTTGTTGCTATTTGAGTACTGGGAGTCATTGCTGTTATGGTATGCAGGGTCATCGTTAGCACTAGCATACAGGGCCTGCGCCCCAAGTCCAAAGCAGAGCAAATGTTTAGCCACCGTCTGTTTCATCTGTTCTACTGCTACCTTAAACTGTGGAGCATAAAAGAAAAGAAAAACCACTGCTCCTTCTCCTTCATGCATCTTGCAAGGACAGAATGAAAGCCATTGCCAACCTACCCCACCTCACTCAACTGGAGTCCCTCTGCTGAAGAGGGGGTGGAGGAAAGACGTCATTGAGTGCAACAATCAAAGGGAGCCTGCACGGTTCAGTTAATTTGAGCCTGTGCGGTTTCCATACTCTCTGGGAGCCACAAAGGCTGGAGCTAACAGAGCTGCACAGGCACACTCTGGGTGTGGCAGGGATCCAATTCAGTGCACTGAATGCTCTCTACCCCTGCAGTATCTCGCCATCTTTCCAGAGGCAGCCCTGTATGGCCATAGAAGAGCCACTGCCGCTCATCCTTGAGGCAGTTCATGGGGCCAAAGAGTAAATGCTTCTGACCCATGGATGCAGCCTAAGAGTGAAAATTGAAGAAAGGATCGGTGCCACTCCTCTTCTCCTTATGGCTCATAATTCCTTTCCTCCTTCTGGAACAAGATATACCACTAATGGGGAATTGGAAGGAATGAAAATGACAGGGAAGTTATAGAATGGAAAATGATACCAGGGTTGAAGGAGAGGTTGTAGAATGGAATTGGAGGTCTCTAGGTACGGTAAGAGATAGGATCTGAAGGAGAGGGGAGAATGTTATTGAAGGTGGGATGGAACAGTGGGATGGAGTGGGGGTTGGAGGGGAGAGAGGGGAAAGAAAGGGAGAATGGTATTAGAGATCTGCTTTTGGTGGGGGGCTAGGTTATATGATTAGATTTGAGGTCAGAGGATGGAGGAAGAAAATAGAATTGGATGTGGGGTATGGAAATTGGAATATGAGATCTATGGAGGGGGTGTTTGTGTGGGGGGTAAGGGATTGAAAATGAGGTGCCTGTATGTTCTCGGGAGAGAGAGCGCATGTGAAGGAACATATGTTTCCATGAGTGTGAGCATATGGGGGAGGGCATGTGTGTGTGTATTTGAGAGCACATACAGTATGGGTTAGAGAGCATGTATTGAGTGATTGTGTGTTGGAGATGTGAGTATGTGAGCGAGAAGAAAGTTTGTGCACTCCCTGCCTCCCACTAATCCATAAAAATCTCAGGGTGACTGGAAATCAAAATGTTGTGCCCGTCAGTCGCAGACGGCTGCGACCTCTCATGCTCACCTCTTTTTTCGCTGCACCATCAAATCTAGGACTAGTGGCGGCCTCCGCCAGTCACTGCTGACCTCCCTGGTGTTCCCGGGACGGCGTGGGCACTGCCGACCGCCATCTTGCTTCTGGAGTCACATAGGTGCGCGCGTGCGCATGGGCCAGCTATGTACATGTCATGGCGGGAACCTCGGGGGTGTCCCCTCCGGATGACATAGTCTGACTACCTGTACTTAAGCAGACCGGCCTTATGCACTGACGAGTTAGCAAGGAGTTTCCTCATTGCTGAATCCACTTCTTTTGGACTACCGGTTCCATTTCCTGGCTTGCTGTGGGAACGCTCTTAGTACCCGCTCTTTGGGGGCTCTTCTGTGTTCCTAGGATATCTGCTCCTCAAAGGGCCTTCCTGCCTTGAACTCCTGTTTGTTCTACTTCTCAGGACTTCCCTTGGAACCACGTCTCGTGAGTACTTTCTTCGTATTTCTACTCTACCAAGCCTTGCTGGGATTCCCTGCGGTGTACCCCATGCCTCGGGCCACTACCGTGTCCTCCTCAGCAGGATTCGATTCATCATACCCTGCACTGCAGATTGCTGCCTTAACCTCTTCAGGAACTTTCTGAATTTCCGTACCTCTGACTACCTCAGTATCACGATCATTGAACAGTCATCCTCGGCATACCCTGCGCTGTGGGCCACTACCGGATCTGCATATCTGAGGTAATTGCTTCACTACTGAGAAGGCTGCCTGACATACTCTGCGCCGCGAGTCACTACCGGATATTCACATCTGAGATACCACCCTGGGCATACCCCTTGCTCAAGAACTGTATTTCAACTGCAATCTCCGCTCCACAGGTTCTGCTCTTTCTCCTCTATAATAAAGTCTCTCTGTGTCCTAAAGCCTTTAAGATCGCACCTACCGATGGTGAGGCCCACAGGGCTCCTCCCTGAGAGCGGAGTCATCTCTCACCTCGGCCTAGGGTTCACATCCATACCAAAACATAACACAAAAGTTCCCAGGAATGAAGAGCCGGGGATTTTTTTTTTTTATCCTTATTTGTTTTCATTATTGGGTATTGTTTGTTCTGTCTGTTATTTTGAAATATTTTATTGGTATGTGGGAGATGTTTTAACATTTTTATGAGTTTTTAATTATTCAATTTTCTTTTCATCAGCTGTTTTGAAATATTTATTATTTTTATGAATATGGTTTTACTGTTCTGATGTTTATATTTCTTGATTTTAATTTTTTTATTTTTACAAAAAATCAAACTACTCAAGCAAACCCCAAAGAAGGAAATATTACCTTACAATTATTCCTCCCCTTCCATTACAGCAATTCCATGAAAGATTATTCAGGCGCCAGCATCATTCACATAATCAATAGTCAGTACTATTCTGTTACTCGTGTTGAGAAGTTCAGTATTTCCAATAAGAAGACTTATCTTATCATACATCAGCATATTCCTTTTTAGCAGATGGGATAAGCTTCTCCACCAATGCAATTTCGTGCACCTACTGCTTCCAACCACTCAGCATAGGTGCAGATTTTTATAGTAAAGTTATATTGAACCTACCCATATGCAATAATTGGTTTCCTAAGTAGCATTGAGCTGTTCTAAGAAGGTATTCTTCCCATTTCTCCAAAAAACACAATTCTGGCTTAATATATATATTGCTACTCCCAGAATTGCATGACATTCAGTCCTAACCTGAGCTCAGAAACTTTTTTACAGAGGGACAGGTCTATCACACATTATATTTATTTTTTATTTAAAAAGTTTTTTATACCGTCATTAAGTTAGGTACGAATATTAATAATGGAACAGATTATTTATAAATTCTATCACTATACATGTGCCAAGACTATACGGTAACAAATGTTGTTATAAAAAACTCATAATTGGATGTGTTATGTTATGTCCATTTATTTTGTAGCGGTATTAAAGTAGAGAATCTATCTCATCGTATTCTAGTAATTTACGATTAAAAAATGAAATAGGATATGTACCCGTGTTGGTTTGGGTAGTGTGTTTAGGGTGTGCTGCCAATCGCTTTTCTTTTTTCCCCAGTGTTCTACTCTCCTTTCTCTTTGTTTTATGCTTGTTTAAATAGCCATGTTTTTAAATGTTTTCTGAAGGTTTTGATGTCTCTTTGTAAGCGGATCTCGACGGGCATGGAGTTTCATAGCATAGGACCTGCTAAGGAGAGCGCTCTTTCCCTTACTTGGGTTAGTTTGGCTGTTTTGATTGAGGGTATGGTCAGTAAAGCTTTATTTGCTGATCTCAGGTTTCTGTTAGGGCCAATCAGCTTTTTCATTGTGTATTAACTTATGTATTGTACAAAGGGTTTTATACTGTATTCTTTGCTCGATGGGTAACCAGTGTAATTCCATTAGGATTTCAGTGATGTGGTCTCTTTTACTTTTACCAGTCAGAATTCTGGCGGCCGTGTTCTGCAGTATTTGGAGTGGTCTAATTGTTGAGTGTGGTAGTCCAAGTAGGAGGGCATTGCAGTAATCAGTGCTTGCAAAAATAAGAGCTTGTAACACTGAACGGAAGTTATTTGTTGTAAGTAGAGGTTTTAGTCTTCTGAGGGTCATGAGTTTGGCGTATCCTTCCCTTACTTTTAATGATATGTGTTGTTTTAGGTTAAGTTCTGTGTCAATTATTACCCCGAAGTTTCTCACTCTCAGTTAGTTGGATTTTTTGGTTGTTTTTGAGTGTGATTGGGTTTTGGATGATTTCAATGTTTTTGCGTTCTAAGAGTAGGAATTCTGTTTTCTCTATGTTAATCATTAGTTCCATCTGATTTAGTAATTGTTTGATGATATCCAGGTACATATTAGCTATGTTCAGGGTCTTTTCGATTGTATCACATGAAAGTAAGAGCCCGGCTGTCCGCAACCATGCCAGCAGAGACCTGAAAAGCCTGGTGTAAACTTTGAGTAAAAGAGTGGGTACCTATATGTCCAGTGGAGAAGCTTGACTATTAACTCAGTTTTACGATTGCAAATTGATATCCTATATGTCTTCTTCCATATAATTTCCCAATCATTAGGGCTCGGATCTATTTGAAGATCCCTATTCCATTGTTATATCAGGCCAATTGACATTTTTGCAGTGCTTTATAAAACAGGGAAATATCTCTCTGAGGTATGTCTTCTTGCATTAGTATTCTTTCAACTGGGTTGGGTACCCCTTTCTCCCATATATTTCAAGTTCTTCCACCAAACTTTTAAAAAAAGCTTTGGACTCTCTGGTGACCTCAAATTCCTCTTGAAGATCTTTTATTTATTATTTTATTTATTTCTTTTGTATACCGACATTCGATCGAGATATCACATCGGTTTCCAGATAACAGGTTGAATAGGGCGAGAACTGCCCTATTTTTACATTATAACAAGATAACAGTTAAATTAATTTAAACAATAAAATAAAATACTATAAGAAACATTGCAACAGTTGTATATATAAATGTGAGTATAGAGTTGTGGCATATAGCCTATTTACAAAATGTACAATATGTCTTGGGTACGGGTAGAGAGGGGACAAGGATATGGGAGGAAGGGAGGGAGGGAGGGAAATGTGGGGGGGGGGGGAAAGATTTGAGCTGTGTGCTATCTTCTTCCCACAATTTCCCCAATAACTTTAATCCCACTTTCCTCCATTTGACTGCATCACTGTATAACATGGATGTTGCTATCTGAAGATTGTCTCGTAATGGGGTAAACACTGAGTGAGATTGTGTGGATTGCCCCAATTTTTTGCCCATGGCCCTCCAAGTTTTCAGGGTGTGTGAAATATGTGGGCTTGCTCCCCCAGCTTTCCTTGCTCCAATTAGCAGCTCTGGATGAAGCAAGAGCATTGGTAGATTTATCCCCCCACAAGCTTAGCCTCCAGTGAATACCAAGGCACTGTTTGTTCTCTATGGAGCCAGACCATTACCCCCATGAGACCACATGCCCAGTAGTAGCTTTGCAAGTCTGGGAGTGCCATGCCATGCCATCCGCCTCTTTCGGCTGACACAATGTATGCAGCTTAATTCGCTCTAGCTTATGACACCAAATAAATATAGTCACTTCTCCGTTTAACACTGCAAAAAAACCCTTGGGTAAATATCAGAGAATGTGTTGGAACAGGTATATTAACCTGAGCAAGATATTCATTTTCAGGACATTAATCCAGCTAACCCATGAAAAAAAATGATCATTCCAGCCCTGAAGATCTTTCCTAATTTTGTTGACCAATGGCACATAGTTAAGTCTACATATGTCTTGCACTGAGGACAAGTCTTCCAGGGCTACTGCCCAGGAGGGAAGGGTTAAGTCGGCCATCATAGTTGGTGATTTGATTATTAGAAATGTAGATAGCTGGGTGGCTGGTGGATGTGAGGACCGCCTGGTAACTTGCCTGCCTGGTGTGAAGGTGGCGGACCTCACGCATCACCTTGATACATAGAAACATAGAAGTGACGGCAGAAGAAGATCATTCGGCCCATCCATTCTGCCCAGCAAGCTTTCACAGTTATTTTTCTCATACTTATCTGTTACTCTGACCGCTGAGGTCAGGGCCCTTATTGGTAACTTTTTGGTTCTAATTTTCCTTCCACCCCTGCCATTGATGTAGAGAGCAGTGCTGGAGCTGCATAAAAGTGAAGTATCAAGCCTAATTGGTTAGGGGTAGTAACTGCTGCAATAAGCAAGCTACTCCCATGCTTATTTGTTTACCCAGCCTGTGCAATTTAGTCCTTGTTGGTTGTCTTAATATAAATCCTCTTTTCTTCATTCCCCCTGTCATTGAAGCAGTGAGCTGCGCTGTATATGTATTCAAATTGAAGTATTGGTTCGGGGTAGTATCCACCGCAACAAACAAACTACTCCCACGCTTATTTGTTTTCCCAGACTATGAAATTCAATCCTAGTTGGTAGCTGTCTGAATGTAAATCCTCTTATCTTCATTCCCCCCTGCCATTGAAGCAGTGAGCTGCACTGTATATGTATTCAAAGTGAAGTATCAGGCTTAATTGGTTCGGGGTAGTAACCGTCGTAACAAGCAAGCTACTCCCATGCTTAGGAGTAGCTTGCTTGTTCAGCTTGGAGAAGAGACGGCTGAGGGGGGGGATATGATAGAGGTCTTTAAGATCATGAGAGGTCTTGAACGAGTAGATGTGACTCGGTTATTTTCACTTTTGAATAATAGAAGGACTAGGAGGCATTCCATGAAGTTAGCAAGTAGCACATTTAAGACTAATCGGAGAAAATTCTTTTACACTCAACGCACAATAAAGCTCTGGAATTTGTTGCCAGAGGATGTGGTTAGTGCAGTTAGTGTAGCTGGGTTCAAAAAAGGTTTGGATAAGTTCTTGGAGGAGAAGTCCATTAATGGCTATTAATCAAGTTTACTTAGGGAATAGCCACTGCTATTAATTGCATCAGTAGCATGGGATCTTCTTAGTGTTTGGGTAATTGCCAGGTTCTTGTGGCCTGGTTTTGGCCTCTGTTGGAAACAGGATGCTGGGCTTGATGGACCCTTGGTCTGACCCAGCATGGCAATTTCTTATGTTCTTATGTTCTTATTTGTGAATGCAAATCCTTTGTCCGCAAATAGACAATCCTTACCTTTATCCTGTCCACGATGTCGCTCACAAAGATTTTAGAAATAGCATATGTGGCACCACCTGTGTTTGCGTGGGAAAGTATACCCAAAACATGGGTGTGTTTGGGGCATATCAGGGCATTGTTAAGATATTTGCATGTACTGTGCTATTTTTTAAAGAACGTATGCATCAAGAATGTGCAAATGCTTTTACACCTGCTATTTAATGCATCAAGCTTTCATTGTCTTTTTCCGACCTGATGTTTGGCAGTCTGGCTTCTCATGGTGAGTGAAAAGGGCAGCTTGCTAGGGAATAGAGGGAGAAAGCATGGAGAGCTAACTAGGAAATCATTATCCTTCCCATAAGTTTGTTTGCATTGTATTATGAGGGTTTTTTTTTGTGGGTTTGTCCTTCTGTTTGATCCAAGGTTTGCTTCCATTCTTTGGAGAAACCTTTCAGTAGATGTCACTGTATTTCTAAGAGTGTTTGTGTGTGTGTGTGTGGTGAATGGGGCTGACTGGTGGAGGATATTTGTCCCGGGACTGACTAGGGATGTGTGTGAGCATCTCTGGGGCTGACTGGAGAGAAGGGAAAATGACACTGGGGTTGACCGAGACTAACTTGGGGAGTGAGAGAATGGTGGTGAAGTGACATTATAATAAACTTATGGATACTCAGGGTGCAACATTTGAGGAGGGAGAGAGAACAGAGGAGGAGGAGGTACCCCTTAGAAAGAGTAAACAGGACCAGGTTACAGTTTATAGATCTGTCTGAGGAGCAAGTTTTGTGCAAGTTCATGTTCAGGCTCAACAAGGAAACCCTACCATACGTCTGCCAACAGGTAGAACATGATGGCCTTGTCAGTACAACTCAAGGTCACTATGGCAGGGGTCACAGCTGGGATCACAGCTGGAACAAGTCAGTCAGCAACATCAATATGTATAAAGCATTTTCTGGCAGCATTTCTCAGAAAAACACATCAGTATATATCTTTCCCTTGGCACAGACAGCAACGGCAGCAAATGCTGACAAATTTCTACCAGATTGCATGTTTCCCCTCTGTTTTGGAGGTTCTCGATTGCACTCTTGTGCCTAGTAGGCCACCTGCAGGCAGTGAGAACACTTTCTGCAACCACAGATGATCTGCAATGCCAAAGGGGTCATTGTGGAAATAGTGCCCAGGTTTCCAGGATCCAGTCACGATGCTTACATTCTCTCTCAGTCAGGAATTCATGTCCGCTTCCAAGATGGTCACATCACTGGGGGATGGCTTCTAGGTATGCATGCTGCTCTTAATACAACAACACAGCTAATAACCTCCTTTCTCTCCCTCTGTTTTACTGCTTTGCCCCAAAAGGCCTCTACTATGGGATGGCCTCACTGCCAATCAGCTTGAAATATCTCACTCTTCTCATCTCTGCCTTCTCCCCAAGGATATCCACTCAAAACTTGGCTCATGATCCCCCTGGCACACCCACAGACTGCAGCAAATGACTGCTACAACAGGGCCCACAAGCAGACCAGGTCAGTCATTCAGAGAATATTTGGCCTGCTCAAATCATGTTTCTGTTGCCTGGACAGATCAGGGGGATGTCTACTCTACAAACCAAGAGACGTCTTGACATCTTTTTGGCCTGCTGCATGCTTCATAACCTGGCCAAAGTCCAAGGCCTCTCTCCTCCTTAGGGGCACAATGCTCTTCTTACTGGGTCCAGTGATGAAGGACAGGAGGTGGTGAGGAGAAATTGCAGGAGATACAGCACCCAACTCACCAGCAGGCTATAGATGAAAGGAACACTGTGATACAAACACATTTTCAAAGGTGAAAGTGCATTTATTTACAGATGAAAGTTGATTCGTGCATAGAATAAACATTTTTTCCCTCCTTTTGGGGTGAACTTAGCTTCCTTGGCTGCCCTAGTCTGGTGCTTCTGCATAGAAATGTTCAGTCACTACTAACTGTGCCTTTGGAAGCCACAGACACAGTAGGCAGTAGCAAGGGGTTATAGTGGCAGGAGGGCACCAGAGGTGAGAGGGATTCTTGAGAGCTGACGTTTTTGGGACCATTGGATGAAGGTCTGGCAGTACTGGTGTGCTGCACCTCTTCAGAGAACTTGCAAAATGAAATCAGCCCCATGTCAGCAGACAGGTGGAGACACCTGTGTCATCCAATAGGAGGAGGCTTCCTCTGAGGTGGTGAAGCCATAGGAGTAGAAGTCATTATAGGTGGTGGTGGACATGCAGGAAGAGCCTCCAATTGGGCTGGTAGAACTACAGCAGGTGGAGGCTGAAGCCATGGTGGTGGTGATGGTGGAAATGCAGGGAGAGGCAGCATCCAAGGACCCCGTGGCTTCAAGGGAAAATTCCATGCTGACTGCGACTGATATGGAGGCATCCGCTGAAGCATCTCTCTTCAAACAGAGCTCATGGAATGCAATCCCTCCCAAAGTACCTGTGTTACACCCTGCAGTTCATTTAGCAGCAATTGTTTTACACCCTGTATATCCTAATATAGGCCTGCAAAGAGGTCTGCCAAACTTATCATTCTGGACCTGCATGTGGCACTCAGCTGAAGTGAAAGGCCCCTGTTTGTCTAATCTTGGAGAATAGCTGGCTTCTTTGTTTCTGGTTCTTTCTTCCTCAGTGCTTTCATGTCCTAAGACATCTGAAGTATGCAGCTCACTGTAGGTGGGGAAGGACTTATCCTCCAACAAAGTCTGGGTGTGCTCCCAATCTCCTGCCATATACTTTCATGCTCTTCAAACTGCTACAAACTCCAGAGATGACTCCTCTTCAGACACATTCTGTGCCTCTGGACTCTCTGGCAGCATTCGTGGATGCCATTTTGGCCTTCCCAGGTCACTGGAGTTTGGTCCATCGGAATTATGGTGTGTCTCACCACCTGCAAGAAGGTAAAGCACACAACTTTCAGCTACTGATCAGCTTTCTAGTCTAGCACACCCTAGGGTGTCTATGCCTCCATAATGACCTTTCTTCTAATACCAACAAGCATGAACAGAAAGAGGGCTGGAGGCAAGTTGCTGCCCATGATTGCAGGCCCTATCTGTCTTTTTGATCATAGACTATCTGTAAATATGTACGGTATATATATTTATAACTATATACTTTGTAATTGATCTTATATGCATGTACCTTAATACCTTTCTTACAAAGACAGCTCACTTCCTTTTGCTCCTGAGTGTGAGAAGTCATCTCACTGCAGCCTCTGATATAGTGCTCAGGACCATCCGTTCTACCTGGGTAAAGATTATCTGGCTGGTGGGCCCCTCTGCCCTCATTCGTTCTTGTTTGTCGTTGACCTTGCATCTAAGGACTCACCACTTATCACTGAAGTCTTGCACATTTTCTGTTGTTGTAGAAGACTGCATTACGTTTACGATGGATTTTCTCCCAGGTCTGCTTCTTTCTGTAGGATCTTATTTTCCTAGACTCCTTCCCATAGGATGTTCTGGACATTTATGACCTCCCTGATAAGAAGATCCACCTCCTATGGCTGGAAGTTTGGATTCTTAAGCAGGGCTCCGTTTCCTTCAGGCATGGTACAGTTAGGAAGAAAGGCAATGAGATCTACACTTAAAGACCCTCATTCATGCATAATGGCTATGTAATTAAAATGTATATGTAGTTTATTGTCCTCTAGGTCTCCTTCCACATATTCCTCCTTTGTTTGAATTGTTGTTATCGCAGAATATTAATCCTGACAAGTCAGTCATCATGGGAGATTTTAATGTCCATGTGGATGCTCAACTTTTTTAATACACTGGCAAATTATTATTATAAACTTTGGGAACTTGTGGTTGGGAGCAGATCATTCTTAGCCCTACTCATAGGGCTGGTCACACTTTAGATTTAATTTTCATTAATTGTGTATTTTTTACAGTAAACATTGTAAATTCCAACATTGGCATTTCTAAGGTTCCTTGGTCAGACCATTTTTTCATTAGTGTGACTCTGGGTCACAATTCGGCATCTTTTCCTATCCCTGAGAAATCTACAGTATTTCATAAACACTGCCATGTTGATTCTTTAGAATTTTCTGAAAAATTGTACAATCTTTTGTTTACACCTGTTTCGCATTCTATTGAACTACTTGTTGACAGATGGCACAACACTATCAATACAGTGATGGACAATCTTGCTCCTAAAAAAATACAAAAGGCCCATAGATCCACCTGTGCCTCCTTGGTATACCAACTCATTGGCCATTCGGAAGTGCCAAGTTTGCAGAGCTGAGGCCAAGTGGCATAAATTTCCTTCAGTGGACAACCTTAATCTTTATAAGCAGATTTTAGATTTGTATAGACAGGCTGTTTTTGCAGCCAAACAGAAATACTATAATGATAGAATTTTGGCATCTGGCAATAATGCAAAATAACTGTTCAATACCATTACATTTTTAACTAGGCTTTCTTCTAATTCTCATAGTTTCTCCATCTCTACAATCTCTAATTCATTATGCGAATCCTTTGCTAAATATTTTGATCTTAAGGTTTTGAAATTGTCATTGTCTTTTGCCAGTATTGATGTTCTCTCTTCAGTAACCTCAAATACTCCCATTATGTAGAATCACTGTGATGAAGTTTCACAATTAGAAATTGTTATTTTCATTTATTCCATGAATAGTACTATTTATGCTCTTGATCCATGCTTGGTTGTTTTGTTAAAGTGTTGTCGAGAGAGTATCACTCGACCCATCGCTGATATTGTCAATCTTTCATTATCTTCTGCCAATCTCCCTGATTGTCTTAAAAGAGCTTCTGTTAGGCTGCTCTTAAAGAAGCTATCACTTGACATTCTAGAATTAGACAATTATCAACCAATCTCTTCTCTTCCATTTCTTGCGAAGATGGTGGTTTCTACTGTACTTAGTAAGCTAACTCATTTACTGGAAGACAATTCATTATTAGACCAACATCAATTCGGTTTCTGCAAAGCACATAACACTGAGACATTACGCATTTATTTACCTGACATCTTTCATTAAGGATTTGACGCTGGCACAGCATATATTCTTGTATTGCTAGATATCAGTGCAGTGTTCAATACTAGTCTAGATCATAGTATTTTGTTATCAAGATTGAAAGACATAGGCATAGGCGGTTCTGTTCTTAATTGATTTTCTTCTTACTTGACTTATCGGGTTTATCACATCAGGATCAATTCATTTACGTCAGCTTGGTATCATATTCAGTCTGTATTCTACAGGGATCTGCTCTTTCCTCTGTTCTTTTCAATCTTTATTCCTCCTTTATGTCGGATTCTTGGCCAGCTTGAGGTGTCATTTAGGCTTTATGCCAATGACATCCAGCCTGCATTTCTGTTGAAATCCACTTGACACGACACTAATCAATTTTTTTCTCATTGTTTGGCTTTTTCAGAATAAGCTTTCCTTCAGTGTCAAAAAGACTGAAGTCCTTTCTTAGGACAATCTGCTTCTTATCCAAATCCTCCATTTTTTACGCATAATGGGTCCGATTTTCATTTTTCTCAAAATACAAGTAACCTTGGTGTGTTCCTTGATTCAGAATTTTCCATGAAACCTCATATACAATCAATCATTCATTCTTCAAGTTGAAATTACTTCGTCATCTTTTGTACTGTCCTGCAAGCCCTTATATTATCTGGCCTCGATTACTGCAATTCTTTGTTTGTAGGTTTACCAAAATCCACACTACGTCTGCTTCTAATCATACAGAGTTTGCCGCCCAATTACTCACTAGAACACATATCCGTGATCATATTATACCAGTTCTCAAATATTACATTGGCTTCCTGTTCATTATTGAATACAATATAAAATTTCTCTAATTATTCACAATCTTCTCCATAATACCACTTCACCTTGGATTCAGTCTACATTAAGAATTCATAACCCTGCCTGTGTCTTGAGTTCTGCGGATCAGTATCTTTTAGATATTCCTTCTCCAAAAGTCGCACGACTTATGGTGACAAGGGAGCAGCCATTTTCAATTCAGGCCCGACATTATGGAATTCCCTCCTGAATAAGATAAGATTAACTAGAGATTCCACGTTGTTCAAACAGTTACTAAGACACATCTTTTCCAGCTGGCTTTCCCTGATAATTTGCATTTTTAAGTACTCTGATGAATGTTTATTATGTTGCATATCACTAAAATATTGCCCATCTAGCAACTAAATGTAGTTAAAAAGTATGCCATTTGCCATCTGACATATACATCATTATTGTATTTGTTTGTATATATTTTATTTTTTTGTAATTTATTGTTTATTCAACAAAACCATAGAATACATATTATAGGACAAGAACAAAATGAATTTTAACAGAACATCTACAATGTAAATTGTATCATAGCATCAATAAGCATCAATAAACCTTTAAACACACGACAAAACTGACTACATTGGCTTATTTAATTGTCAATCAATTTTTTTTCCAGTTTACAGTCCCCCTCCCTCCCCTAGCTAAGGTCAAATACTTCTGCGAATAAAACTATTGTCGCTAAGACTGGATACAATCTCCAAACAATTTATTCCACCCTCCCTATACCCTCCCTCTCAGCAGGGGCTTAGTACGAGTTCACACTTTGCATCCCTGGAAATCAAAACCTAATATTAACACTGTTCTGTTGCCAATCTACATATGGTAGCTACAATTTCTCAAACTTGGGGAGTCGATTTTGTCTGATGGCAGTGAGTCTGTTTAATTGATTAATTCGAGCAAGCCTCTGGCGAACTCTGCGTAGAGGTGGGGCCATGGGATTTTTCCAGAAACACGCTACTTACCTTCGGGCTGCCAATATTATTTGTAAAGATAAAGAATTCTGATGCCTGGTCTTCCTTTGGTATATTTAACAGGAAAAACCATGGATCTTTAAGGATGTTTGCCCCTACTATCTCATGTATTAACCCCACTATATCATCTCAAAATACCGAAATAATAGGGCAGTCCCACCATATATGCAGGAAGCTGCTTACTTTACCGCATCTTCTCTAGCAGCCCTTGTCTAACTGGGATATAGCTTATGTAAGCGAGCAGGAGTGAGATACCAACGATATAATAGTTTATAACTATTTTACACTATAGCTGCTGATATGGAACACTTTTTAATGGAATTAAAACATAAATCACATTTCTTATCCTCTAACGCTCGGCCTAGGTCCTTCTCCCAGTTGAGTGTGTGTGGGGGGGGGGGGGGGGGGGGAGGAAACTAAGGGCCTCATTTTCCAATATCGCATTGGTAACGCATTAGGGGGCGTTACCAATGCAAATGAGGCTTCTTTCGTGCAGTGGGGAAACATCGCGTGCGGCGATGTTTTCGCCATTCGCGAAAACATTAGCACCGCACGCGATGTTTTCCCAGTGTGCGATGATTCTTTCGGTGTTTCATCGCAGTGCACGATATTTGCCGGTTTTTGCACTTCAATCATCGCGGGCCACCATAGTCCCGGGCAGCCTCTCTCCGGTGCCTGAAACAGGCTGTCCGGAACTATCGTGGACCGCGATAATCCTTTACTGGCCTGTAGCGCAGTCCGTACCACAAATTTGAGGGTTGTAGTTATTAGCCGCGATAGCAGCCGCGCTAACACTGCGGCTGTTTCGCCGCACACGATAAACTGGTTTCCGCTTTGCATATGCTCCACCCCAACTCCGCCCCCTGAATACCAAATTACTAATTTGCATTCGCAGGCGGTAAACTGCTTGGAAAATGAGGCCCTAAGATCCTTGTTTAATATACAATAGATTCTAGATATTCCCTTCTTGATTAAATGAGTTCTATCACAGAGCCCTTCAAACAAGGACTTTCCCTTCAGCAGACTATCCCACACTTTCTTCTGAGACATAAAGTGCTTGACTTGTAAATAAAAATATTAATCTAAAATATCCATGTGGAAAACATCCTTTAGTTCCTGAAAGCTTCTTATCCGCTCACCATCCCACAATTGTTACAGTCTACTGCACCCTTTCTCCCCCCACCTTCTTGCTACACTCCCTGAGCAGCTGGGAAGAAATTCTCTGTTCATAAATAAAGGGGATCTGTAAACGTATAATCTATCTCCCACTAAATTGGATCTCCATTTGTCCAAAATTTTTAAAGTTAGAGCAACTGGAGGGGGGGATTGGCGAGCGGATATAACGGGCTTTACTTGGTAGCCAAACCAAGATGTCTGGAGGAATATTGCCTAATAAAGCCACTTCTAGGCCTACCCACTGCTTCCCCTCATCCGTGGTATGCCAATCAAAAATAAACTTCAACTGCGCCACACCGTAATACCAAGCCAGACATGTTACCCCAACTCCCCCATCTTTGGATAGTTATAGAACCTGACAACTCACCCTTTGAGGACGTCGCCTCCATATAAAATGAAGAAATGTGTGCTGCCATATAGATAATTGGGTATTCTCCGCCATATAGATAATTGGGTATTCTCCGTCAAGATAGGAAACGCCAACTCCACACTCTATCCCTTGTCTCAAGGTGTCCCACAAGGCTCCTCCCTCTCCTCCACCCTTTTCAACATTTATCTCACACCTCTATGTCAGCTCCTCACAGACCTCGGCCTCAAATTCTACCTCTATGCAGATGACGTTCAAATCGTCATTCCCATTCACAACTCTCTCTCAGATGCCCTTGCCTTCTGGAACACATGTCTTGCCAACATCAATGACTTCCTCACCAACATCCACCTCGCTCTAAACTCCTCCAAAACAGAGCTGCTCCTTATCTCTCCTCACCTCCCTCCCAAACCACCGATCTCCAACGATCCAGCTTTCAACGTCATAACACCCCAACCCACAGTAAGAGACCTTGGGGTTATCATAGATCAACAACTCAATCTCAAAAAACAGATCAACTCCATCCTCAAAGAAGGTTTCTTCAAGCTTCACATCCTGAAGAAACTCAGACCCCTCCTCCACTATCATGACTTCCGCACCGTCGTCCAAGCCACCCTTTCCTCAAAGCTGGACTACTGTAATGCCCTCTTCCTTGGCCTACCCTCCTCCACCACCAAGCCCTTACAAATGCTCCAGAATGCCATCGCCAGGGTCATCACCAACTCAAGGAAAGCTGATCACATTACCCCAATACTCAAAGAACTCCACTGGCTCCCCATCGCATCCCGAATTCTCTTCAAAATTCTAACCATAGTGCACAAGTCCATCCACTCGCACAATTCCAATTGGTTGGATGAACCCTTTCGTCCTATACGCACTGAACGACCCACTCGCACTGTCAACAAAGGCACCCTCTCCATTCCCCCTTTGAAAAAAGCCCACCTCTCCTCTACTAGGGACCGTGCACTATCCATTGCAGGCCCTAAACAATGGAACACCCTCCCTACCACTCTCAGGCTAGAGCCATGTTACGCCAAGTTCAGAAAAAAACTTAAAACATGGCTCTTCCGACAAGCCTACCCTGATTAAGTACACCGACTTCTGCAAGTATCTTGCCTACGCCTTGTATATTCCTGTAAATAGTCCGTTGCAGTTTTTATTTATTGCTTTAATTCCTCCACCTCCTGCTCTTTGTATACTCCTCCTTGTTCGCCCTCCCTGTTCATTGTAATTTCTACCTTTAAAGTTACATTGTAAACCGGTATGATGTATGCATACTAATACCGGTATATAAAAGTTTTTAAATAAATAAATAAATATCAGGAATTTCTACAGGTAGAGACTGGAAGAGATAGGTTAACTTAGGAAGCGCATTTATTTTTATAGCTGCGATTCTACCCAGCCAGGATACATCGAGCCTCTCCCACTTATCCAGATCGTTAGATATTTTTTCCCAAGAGATCCCCATAACTTATCTTATAAAGCTTTTCCAAATTTGCACTAACTTTAATTCCCAAGTACTTCACAGTGGAATTTTCTCTGAATTTCCATTACCGCCTCCTCTGCCATGGATTTATTCAGAAATTCTGATTTTACCGCCTTTAGTTGGTACCCTGAGACTTTACTGAAACAACTGATTTCCTGCATCAGAATTGAGAGAGACTTCTCAGGATATGTAACAGTAAATAGTATGTCATCTGTGAAAATGGATAATTTAAAACTCTGATTTCACACTTTTAGCCCTTGTATCCCTGGGTTTGCTCGAATTTTAATCGCCAATGGTTCAAGATAAAGAGCAAAAAGCAATGATGATAAGGGACAGCCCTGGCGTGTGCCCCAGTCTATCGGGAATACCTCAGAGAATCTACCATTAACTTTTATACAGACACTGGGATTGCAATACAGTTTGCATATCCAGGTGGAGAAGTTCCCTCCCAACCCAAACTTTTCAAACGTCTATCGTAAGCAAGACCATTGGAACTTGGGTGGATTAGGCTCTCCAAATTTTGATTGTTCATACTTTAACTATTGTGTTTGTTTTATTGTACTAGAGTGAGTAATAAATACTTTTAAATAAAGAAATATATATATATATATACATATATACATATTTATATTTTTATTTATTTATTTATTTGCGTAGTTTTGTATACCGACATTCATTTAGAAAAACATCACATTGGTTTCCATTTAACATAACTTAGCAACAGAGCTTTACAATTGTCAAAAATTAAAGAAGAAAGAGATTGATAAACATAGCTAGAAGAAAACTAGGTTGTTAAATATAACACTTGTATAGATTTTATGCACAGAAAATGAATGCATATTCTCTTATAAAATACATAGTCATTTTTAGTGTGGAACCTGTGAACGCATACATTTATATGATATTTGCACATACAGTGCCCCTTTTTAAGTGGTATATGCATATTATTTTCTATTATGTATATGTAGAATTTGCCAATATTCTAAATATTAGTTGTAAGGAATCCGAGGCATGTGTGGATGATGAACTCATCTGAAGCCTTTTCCTATATTTTATTGACCCTAGCTCTTCACCTCTATAACTAGTATTTTTTCAGAGATGATAAGACCCCCTCATTCACCACAATACACTCATTTATATTACTGTATGGTCAGTGTGCATTAAATGACTTCAGGATGTTTGTTTCCAGAGAATCTCCTTTGCTCTATATAACCTACATATGCCATATTGTGTTATTTATGTCTGGATGGGAAGCAGCTGAGGGAAAAGACAGTTCTAACCTTGCTTCCGTTGTTTGCCCTCATAATAATCTAAAGGGTTGCTTTGTGTGGGTCCTACTCCATTATAGGGGGAGCAGGTGGGTGAGGGGACAAGGTAATAGAAACATCTAGGATCCCCTGATAGCTCACAGTTTTTATGAGAAAGCTTTCAAATGCTCCTTTTGCTTTCGTGCCTGGTAGAAGACTGTGGATCCTGTACTGACAGGCTGACCTCCATTGGCATGTTCAGCTTCCAGAGGTGTTAGTATGAGCATGCGGGCAGATTTTAAATGCCCTGCTCGCGTAAATCCGCCCGGATTTACGCGAGCAGGGCCCACGTGTGCCGGCGCACCTATTTTGCATAGGCCGCCGGCGCGCGCAGAGCCCCGGGACGCGCGTAAGTCCCGGGGTTTTTTTTAAGGGGGCATGTCGGGGGCGTGTAGGGGCGGGGCCGAATGACGCGGCGTGTAGGGGGCGGGATGCGGCGTTTTGGGGGCGGGACCGGGGGCGTGGTGCCAGCCCGGGGGCGTGGTCGAGGCCTCCGGACCAGCCCCCGGGTCGGATGACTGCGCGCCAGCAGTTCGCTGGCGCGCGTAGATTTACGTCTGCTTCTAGCAGGCGTAAATCGAGGGACAAAGGTAAGTGGGGGGGTTAGATAGGGCCGGGGGGGGGTGGGTTAGGTAGGGGAAGGGAGGGGAAGGTGAGGGGAGGGCGAAAGATAGTTCCCTCCGAGGCCGCTCCGATTTCAGAGCGGCCTCGGAGGGAACGGAGGCAGGCTGCGTGGCTTGGCGCGCGCAGGCTGCCCAAAATCGGCAGCTTTGCGCGCGCCGATCCAGGATTTTATAAGATACGCGCGGCTATGCGCGTATCTTATAAAATCCAGCGTACTTTTGTTTGCGCCTGCTGCGCGAACAAAAGTACGCGATCGCGCTCTTTTTTAAATCTACCCCATGGTGAACAAGGGATTTAAACCTGGAAGTTGAAACCCTTGTGGTGGATAGCTGGCCCCTACCTGGGAGGACAGTGGGTATATACAGAAAGAAGGTGAAGATTGGGCCTCTAGTTACATTAGGCACCTATTGAACTCAAGGTTGACCATCATCAACATGGGGTAAGACTGAATTTGTGCCCTATTATTTTCATTGACATTACCAGCTTTTGGGAGATAGAGGTGGATGATTAGAACTTGATGCAGACAGCTTCTGTTAAAAAGAGTTCCTACCACATATATGTATAACACCTCTTCTCTGTTGGCTGTTTGTGAAAGGGCCAGTACATTTCAGCACCGTGACTCTCCATTGTATGATGGTAATAGTGGTAGAGCAGACAACATATATCCCTCCAATGTCTATACAAGTGTTTGTGCTTTGGCTGCACACACATCTCTGGCACTTTGAGACCTAAGTTATGCCTTATAGCTCTGTAATATTGTGGCCATTACAGCAAAGACATTTAGGGGAGTTAGGTCTAGAATGGTGACTCAAATAAACTGGAGCTTAACAAAGACAGCTGTAAGGTGTGAGGGATAGTGGGTGTGTGAGCTCTTACTGCTGCGGCATAGTTAACACAGCCTTGAGCGTGAGCCCCTGAGGCCTACGCCAGCAGCTGGTGAACGCTCACTGTAGTAAGACAGTCTGGAGCTTCAAGTTTATCAGCTGCCTCCTCCACAGGTTGAGCCCTTGAATTCTGGAGGCCAGTAGGACTTAGATGGGTCCCTAGGGCAGAGACACACCAGAAATAGTGTAAGACAGGCTTACGAGAGTCAGAGGAAAGCCAAGGTTGGGGCAGGCAGAGGGGGAGAATAGGTTTAGGCAAGGGGTCAGGTTCAGGCAGCAGAAAAACATAGTCAGATCCAGGCAAGAAGTCAAGATCCAGAGCGACAAGCTGAGGGTGGACGGGGACATACAGAAGACACTGGTTGAGACAACAAGGAAGACAAGTGGGACAGACTGGGCTGGAAGACCAGGCTACACTGGAAGGCAATGCTGGTTGAGGCTGTGCTGGAAGATGAGGCAAGACTAAGCTGGGAACGCTGTAGCAACACACTCTGCTAGGCAGGAGACCCATTGCTGAGGTGAGGAGGGGAAGCCCTTATATAGGGCTGAGGCGCTGTCATCATCGTTGGGTGTCTTTAACTAGCGTGCTGTCCAACGCTAGGCGTTACCCACATTTAGTGTACTTAACGCAATTAAATGGGCTTTTGCACTCAGGAAATCTTTCAACTGGACCACTTCAAAGAAAATATATGTTGTCCCCTGAAGTTTTAATACACATTTGCAAGGGTATTTTATTATCAATGTTGCACCTACTGCAGTAGCTTCGGGCTTCAATGATAGAAAAGCCTTGCGACAAATCTGAGTATTTCTGGCAAGGTCTGGGAAAATCCTTACCTTGCCACCTATAAAAGAATTACCCATGTTTTTAAAATAAGCCTTCATCACTAGATTCTTATCCTGTTCAGATTGAAAGGTTATTAATAATGTAATCTGTGCTAATATTTCCATTTGAGATTCTTCTAAAAACTGTGTTAAATTTTGAAAATCTATGGCATTCCCTGATAAATTCTTATTATTAGAATTTTGCTTATAGAATAATTGAACTAATTTTCTAACTACCGGTACAGTATCTGGTGGAATTTTTAAATTTTCCACCAGGTATTTTCTGAAAGTAATGAGCAATTGCTCTTCTTTTACTTTAGGGAAATTAAGCACCCAAACATTTAAATGTTTAATAGAGTTTTCAAGGTATTCCATTTTTCTAAATGTTACCGTTTTCTCCCGGGAAAATGTTGAGGATAGTTCTTTCAACCCCTTAACTTCTTCTCCCAAAGATTGTATTTGTGCACACTGCTCTGTAAGAATTTTTTGATGGTCTTGAGAAACAAAATCTAACTTCTTGGAGACATTATTAAGAATTAAAGATTGCTCCTGAATGCTATTTGCCAACCTTCTGATTAGGTCCGCAAGGGACTCCAATGACACAGTTGTAGGTTCTTCAATCCTAGTCAGATTCACATTCTCTACTACTCCAGACTTTTGTGTATGTTCTTCCCTACCTATATCAAATAGGTTTCCTCCCATGAGAGCTTCTCCTCCCTGGGGTACATTAATACTATAATCTGGTATAGAGGTCCTGGCTATTTCAAACGCTTCTGCTGAGTTTCCAGCTGGCTGGTGTACTATGATAGAATTACCTCCATTTCCACCAGCAACTAAGGAGAGTTTTGGAGGGGAAGTTGTAAACAACTGGCGAGGTTCAGAGGGGCTTAAAGATATCTCACCCGATGATAGCAGTGCTCCTCCCACAGCTCCACCAATGGGTATTGCATCCCCCTGTATAACTGCCGGAACTGCGAATTCAGATATGAGACGTTGTTGAAGTAAGGGAACAGGTTCAGCTGGAAAGACCCTTACCTTGGCTTTTCTTCAGGCCTTGAGTAATGAAAATGTGAACAGAGGTATTTAGAATATATGCCAGACTCTCATATAGCCAAATTTTGTTATTTAATGAATTTCTTTATTTACTTTCTCAAAACTCTTGCAACCTCTTGCATATTACCTCTATGATGTTTTAGCAGATATGATATGTGCATAGATAGGAAAAGAGTATTTTGAAATATTTTTGTAATTTCATTTGAGTTATATATAATGATTTATCTAATGTATCCATATCAGTGCTATAGTATTTTACTTGAAAGTTTGTTTACTTTGTAAAAATGTGATTAAAAAAATAGAGATATATTTAAAAAAATGGGCTTTTGAAAATTGCTACGATATTATGTTACATTTACATTTACATTTCCCTTTGAAAATTACCCAGTTAGATTGTAAGTCCTCTGGGGATCGGGAAATACCTACTATACCTGAATGTAATCTGCTTTGAAATATCACGAAAGATGGAATTTAAATTAAAAAAAAAAAGAAAAATAAATACATTTCTGAAGGTGTTTTATTGGTAGGATCTTATTAAGAACATAAGAATCACAGGTGCATGAAGTCCAGTATCCTGTTTCCAACAGTGGCCAACCCAGTTCACAAGTACCTGGCAGGAACCCATACAGTAGATTGATTCCATGCTACTTATACCCAGGGATTAACAGTAGCTTTCCCTAAATTTACGAGGTTAATAATAGCTTATGGACTGTTCCTCCAGGAACTTGTCCAAACCTTTTTTAAACTTGATTACACTAACTATAGTTTGGATTATTTTTCCCTGTTTGCATCACTTTACACTTGTCCACATTAAATTTCATCTGCCATTTGGATGCCCAGTCTCCTGCAATTTCTCACAATCCACTTGTAATTTAACAATTTAGAATTTTGTGTCATCTGCAATTAGCTGGATAACTAACACTGTTTAACACTTATCCGGTTAAGTAGCAGCAAAAGACTACTTAGCCCTATAAATTGGAACTTATCCAGATAAGTGTAATATTAATTTGCACATTTTTTTTTACATATGTGTGCAGGTTGCTAGGTACATTTGCGTATATTTTATAACTCACGCCATTTCATATACACGCAGGATATAAAATACAAAAGTAGATATCCACGCACCCTTATACACGCATTTATGGGCATGCACGCAGCTGTTTTAAAATTATCCTCCAAATAAATAAAAGAAAGATGAAAAAGAAACCACTATGGTTTTCTAAAGAAGTAGCTGAAACGGTAATGAAAAAAGGGTTAGCGTGTATAAATTATAAGAGATCACAGAAACATTGTAAATAAGTGGAAAAGCTAAGAGAAGCTGGGAAAGTAGTTAGGAATGCAAAGATGGAAATAGAAGAAAAAATAGCAAATCTGGTAATACAGGGGGGAACAAGATTTTTTTTTTTAAGATCTGTTAGTGAGAGAAGGAAGTGCAAAAGTGGCATTGTGAGACTCAGAGGTGAAAGGGAGGAAAATGTACAGGCTGACAAGGAAAAAAAGCAAAACGGTTTAGCAAATATTTATTTGGTGCTCACTCCGGAAGGGTCAGAAACAGGACCACATAAAACACAAACAAATAGGCTTGGAAGTGAAATAAACCTCAATCAATTTTCAGAAAAGTATGTTTGTGAGGAACTAGCTAAACTTAAAGTAGAGTGATGGGACCAAACATTTCCGTAGGTAAAACTGTTTTACCCGCAAAAATGGAGTCTGCAAATTGCCCACCTTATCTGCAAGTATGCATGGTAGCGCGAAAGAGCTTCCCTTTAGTTTCCCACCGAGGCCCTTTCTTCCTTAAGGGCCAGATGAAAACACAAGAAACTCTTCCTCCTGTATCTGTCACCTAATGGCTGTAGACTATCCAAGGCCAATTTTCTCCCTGTAGGTTAGGGATTTGAATTTTCCTGGATGGCCTTTCACCCTTGCAAGAGAAAGATTCCCCCTCCCAATTGGAGCCTTAGAACAAAGGCAGGTTTGCCACCCCAAGCTCCCTATGAGATCTCATCCATTCCCAACTCCAAACCTCTCCAACTCAGAACTCTCTCTGGTATCTCATAGCCTTACCTTTTGTATCAGTCAACTACACACTCACTGGTGGGATGGACTTTCCTGTCACTCAACCTACTGAACTTCCCATCTCTAAAAGATTCCAAACTTTTCTTTAATAAACCCTAGATAGCTTTTTTAGGATGGTAACTGCCGCTTCATGCAGGTTACCCCCATGCAGAAATGTAAATTTTAGGTATAACAGAAATTACCCTGTTTTTTTTATTTCCATTCTCTACCCAGTAGGGCTTCTCTGTGATTGTCCCAGCCCTTTTGAATTCCATTACCTTTTTTGTCTTCACCATCTCTTCTGGGAGGACATTCCATGAATCCACCACCCTTTCTGTGAAGAAATATTTCATGATATTGTTCCAAAGTCTTCCCCCTTGAAGTTTCATATCATGATCCCTAATTATACAACTTCCTTTCCATCGGAAAATATTTGATATTTGTGCAGCATTTATTCCTTTCAGGTATTTGAAAATCTGTATCATATCTCTCCTGTTTCTCCTCTCCTTCAGGGTATATATTTAGGTCCTTCAGTCTCATCTCATAAATCTTTTTGTGCAGGCTCCAGAATGGAAGCTATGGTTGTCTTTCTCTGGTCCACTTCCATTCTGGCCTTATTATTTTTGAGTCACAGTGTCGAGAATTGAACATAGTACTCGAGGTGAGACCTCACTAATGACCTGTGGAGAGGCATTATCACTTCCTTTTTTTCTGCTGGTTATGCCTCTCTCTATGCAGCGCAGCATCCCTTTCATCTTAGCCACCATCTTGTCACATTGTTTTGCTGCCTTCGGTTCATCAGGTCTCTGTCCCAGTCTGTGCACATAAGTATTTCGCCCCCCCCCCCCCTCCCGAAACACATACAACTCATTTGGATTGCTTTACCCCAAATGCACAACTCTATACTTCTTGGCATTGAATCCCAACTGCCAAACCTTCAACCACTCCTCGAGCTTTCTTAGGTCTTTTATCAATCTCTCTGCTCCTTCAGGTAGATCTTAGTGTCATCCTCAAAAAGACAAACTTTACCTTCTAATCCCCCTCACAAAGCCTAAGCAACATCTTAAAATCAAGCTATCAGGGACCTCTTTAACTTTGCAATTAGGGGTGCATAACTTGGGTGTAATTATGGATTCCACCTAGTTAATGAATGTCTTGTCTGTCCAGAGTTACAAAGCTTGCATTTGTAGAGGTTGCAATAATCACAAAGCTGCATGCATTGTGATTATTGCAGCCTCTACACTGACAGATTTGAAAAGTGTGCTACATTGAGCTGTTCTGTCTCACCTGGACTACTGCAACGCCCTACTACTACTATTTATCATTTCTAAAGTGCTACCAGACATATACAGCACTGTACAGATAAACATAAGAGACAATTCCTGCTCCATAGAGTGTACAATCTAGTCAAGACAAACATGCTTGACAAACAAGAGACAATAGGAAACATGTGTGTATTGTTGAGAATTGGTTAGCGTTTAAAAGTAGTATCAAAAAGGTGAGTTTTTAAATTGGATTTTAATCTGACTGCATTTTCCACCTTGCTGCACTGTTGCCTGAAGTATTCCTGAATCAGTGTGTCATGTTCCCAGGCATATAGCGCAGCAAGGTGGAAAGTGCAGAGTTAGGAGATGACAGTAGAGGAGAATGGCACAGATGAGAGCAACTTGCCTGATGAACAGAGTTCATGAAGAAGGATGTAGGGAGAGGGAAGGAAATGAGCTGCAGAATGAATTAATTTGTAGATAAGGCATTTTAGAGACATGGTGGAAGGAGGATAACAAATGGGACTCTGTGATACCAGGGTAAAAATTCTATTGATGTGATAGGGTAAATCAAATTGATGGAAGGGTAACACTATTTGTAAAAGATGGCATAGAATCCAGCATGATAAAAATCCTCAAGGAAACAAAATGCACTGTGGAATCCTAGTGCATGCATGATGGGTAAGTGTTACGATTCCTCCTGTAGCTGTGCCACAGGAGGCCTCTCACCTTTTCTCTGGAGGCCGCATCGAAGCCGGGGCCTTGCCTGGACAGTCTATCCCGGTTTTGCTCCATTGCCTGGGAGGCCTTCATTGCCATCTGGGCCTGCCTGAGGCATGCTCTGCTTCTTCCTGGACTCTCTGGTTTGGGCCTCACCCCGTCTTCCTAAGGGGCCTACAGCTCTTCTCTCTAGTTATAGGGCCAGCCGGGTGTGGCCCATCTAAACTCCTCCCAGGGAGTTGCCTGCTTCCTTCACTATAAAAGGACTTCTCTTTCAGTTCTGCTTTGCCTTGCATTGGAGTTACATGCTCCTGGATATCTCGCCTTCCAGCGCTCCATCAGGCCTTTGTTCTTCGTTGGAGCTCCATGTCTTGTCTTGATGTCCGTCACCTGTTCCTAATGTCTGTGATCCAGTCCTGATGTTCCTCACCTGTTCCTGATGTCCTGTACCCCAGATTCCTCGTCGCCTCCTTTCCTGGCGTGCCATGTTGTGGTCCGCGACCAGCCCATGGGTAGTGGCTATGTAGGGCGCTCATGGTACAAGGCCATCTTCACCTGTGCAAGTACAAGCCTCCGGAAGACTTCTGTTTCAGTCCCGAGTTGTCTTAGAATCTTTGCTTGCTTCCTCCCGGTCTTCGGAGTTTCTTGTATTGCGTCCGTCCATGCCCAAAGACTTTGGAATGAACCTGTGCCATTCCAGCGTGGTCCGCGACCAGCCTAGGATGGGCTGTGTAGGGCGCACCTCGGTACAGGCTTCTACCGAATCTTCGCCATGTTCCAGCTTCAGCTATTCCACACTTTGTCTAGAGCCTGCTTCGCATTCAAGCATGGTCCACGACCAGCCTATGGGTAGAGGCTGTGTAGGGCGTGCTGCATCGCAGTCTCAACCCAGTACTTGATCCTGCTTCTGAATACCTTTGCCTGCAATACCTTGCTTCTGAACCTTTGTCCAAAGTCCTTGCACAAGTCTTCGTCTGCGCACCCAAGTGAGTCTTCGTCTGTACCTCCAAGTTCCCCGTCTACATCTAGAGTCTCTATGTTCTAGAGCCTTCGTCTGCCCTCGTCTTTGGTCCGGCCTGCTGCTTCTTCTCATTCCTTGTGGCAGGTCCAAAAGGGCTGGGAACAGTCGGAGCACTGTTCAATAACCAATATCACTTTGTTGGCTCCAGAAGCATGCAGGTCCGGCAGAGGGTCAGACTGTCCATCCCCACCCATGCTGGGACACACCTCACCAACCCTCGGTACTGCCTTGGAGATCTCTGGGGTTGTGCCGAGGCCCAAGGGCACACAATCCCCTCAAGATGGGATCGCTCTCCTTGTGCTCCCCATCCGTAACAGTAAGAGCACAGATGGGTTTATTCTACAAGCCACTTGAGCAAAATGAAGAAACAGAATGTGAAATGCTAGCTGAAATTTAAAAAGCTAATACATTTGGCAACACAATAATAATGGAAGATTTTATTACCCTGATATTGATTGGGTCAATGTCTCATCAGCTTATGCTAGATAGGTTTTTGTAAATGCCATAAATGACCGCTTCATGGAGCAGCTGGTCCTAGAACTCACGAGAGAGCAGCTACTTTAGATCTGGTCCTCAGTGGAATGCATAACCTGGTATGAGGCTTTACTGTGGTGGGGGCTGCTAAGCAATGGCAATCTTACTGCAATCAAATTTGACATAACCCTTGGAGGGAGAACTTTTAGGAAAACTAGTACAGCAGCATATAACTTTAAAAAGAGAGACTATGATAAAATGAGGACATTAATTAGAAAAAAAACAAAAGGAGTGGTTGCAAGACTTAAAACTTTGCCTGTGGTGTGGTCATTGTTTAAAAATACCATTTTGGAAGCCCATATAAAATGTATTCCTTGTGTTAAAAAAGATCTAAGGAAAAACAGTGTGATTTAATGATGAAGTAAAGGAAGCAGTTAAAACTAAATGGGCATCATTCAAAAAATAGAAAGCAGACTGAAATGAAGAAAATAAGCAAGAGTTTAAGCACTGGTAAGTTAGATGTAAAACAGTAGTTAGGCAGGTCAAGAGAGACTTTGAGAAAAAGCTTGCCGGTGAGGCAAAAACTAATAATAATATCTTTAAGTACATTTGAAGCAAAAAGCCTATGAGGAAGTCAGTTAGGCTGCTAGATGACCAAGGGGGAAAAAGGCTGTTCATGAAGGACAAGAAAATAGCAGAAAAACTGAATGAATTCTTTGCTTCTGTCTTTACAAATGAGGACGTTGGGAACATAATTGCACATGAAGCATTCTTTAATGGTGGAGATTCTGAGCAATTAATGTAATAGGTCAGATTGACAAACTGAAAAATAACAAATCACTGGGACTGGATAGCATCCACCACAAAGTTCTAAAGGAACTAAAACTTGAAATTGCTAACCTGCTACTAGTAATCTATAACTTACCATTTAAAAAAGCCATGATTTCTGAAGACTGGAAGGTGGCCAATGTGATGCCAATTTTTAAAAAGGTCTCCAGGGCTGATCCAGAAAACTATAGACCAGTGAACCTGATGTTGGTGCCCAACAAAATGGTAGAACCCTTCTTAAAATCAAAATCATTGGCCATATAGATAGACTTGACTTAATGAGGAAGAGTCAACATGGTTTTAGCAAGAGGAAGTCTTGTCTTGCAATCTGTTAAGAATTTTTTGAAGGTGCAAATAAACATGTTGCTAAAGATCAACCAATTGATATAGGGGCGGATTTTCAGAGCCCTGCTCGCCTAAATCCGCCTAAATCCGGGCGGATGTAGGCGAGCAGGGCCCTGCGCGCCGGTGCGCCTATGTTCAATAGGCCTACCGGCGCGCGCAGACCCCGGGACTCGCGTAAGTCCCGGGGTTTGGTGAGGGGGCGTGTCAGGGGGCGGGCCCGGTCGGCGCGGCGTTTTGGGGGCGTGTCGGCAGCGTTTTGGGGGCAGGCCCGGGGGCGTGGTTACGGCCCGGGGCGGTCCGGGGGCGAGGCCGCGCCCTCCGTACCCGCCCCCAGGTCGCGTCCCGGCGCGCGGGGATTTACGTCTCCCTCCGGGAGGCGTAAATCCCCCGACAAAGGTAAGGGGGGGGGTTAGACAGGGCCGGGCGGGTGGGTTAGGTAGGGGAAGGGAGGGGAAGGTGAGGGGAGGGCAAAAGAAAGTTCCCTCAGAAGCCGCTCCGATTTCGGAGCGGCCTCTGAGGGAAAGGGGGTAGGCTGCGCGGCTCGGCGCGCACCGGCTATACAGAATCGATAGCCTTGCGCGCGCCGATCCAGGATTTTAGCGGCTACGCGCGTATCTACTAAAATCCCGCGTACCTTTGCTTGCGCCTGATGCGCCAGCAAAAGTACGCCAATTTGCGCGGTTTGAAAATCTACCCCAATGTGTATTTGGATTTTCAGAAATCATTTGACAAAGTCTTTCATAAGAAACTCCTCAGGAAATTACAAAGTCATGGTATAAGAGGCAGCATTCTACTGTGGATTGGTAATTGATTAAAAAGCCAGGAATAAAGGGTAGGACTAAATGGTAAGTTTTCCAAATGGGAAAAAATCGTTAATAGAGTACCACAAAGATCAGTACTGGGACCTTTGCTGTTTAACATTTTCATAAATGATCTGGAAAGGTGAACAACAAGTAAGGTGATCAGATTTGTAGATAACACATGATTATTAAAAGATGTTAAAAAAGCAACGGATTATGAGGAACTGCAGAAGGACTTTGTGAGACTAAGAGACTGAGCAACTAAGTGTCAGATGAAATTTAATGTGAAAAAGTGGAAAGTGATGTACATAGGGAAAAATAATCCCAACTATAGGTATACGATGCTGGGTTATGTGTGGGAATTACTACCCAGGAAAAGGACCTTGGAGACCCCGTGGACAATAAGTTGAAATTCTCTGCTCAGTATCTGTGGCAGTCAAAAATGCAAATAGAATGTTAGACATGATCCGAAAAGAAATGGAGAACAAAACAGAAAATATCATATTGCATATTGTGGTAGGCCTGATTGACAAACTGAAGAGCAGTAAATCACCTGGACCAGATGGTATACACCCCAGGGTTCTGAAGGAACTCCAAAATGAAATTTCAGATTAGTAAAAATTTGTAACCTATCATTAAAATCATCCATTTTACCTGAAGACTGGAGGGTGGCTAATGTAACCCCAATATTTAAAAAGGGCTCCAGGGGTGATCCAGGAAACTACAGACCAGTTAGCCTGAATTCAGTGCCAGGAAAAATAGTGGAAAGTGTTCTAAATATCAAAATCACAGAACATATAGAAAGACATTGTTTAATGGAACAAAGTCAGCATGGCTTTGCCCAAGGCAAGTCTTGCCTTACAAATCTGCTTCACTTTTTTGAAGGAGTTAATAAACATGTAGATAAAGGTAAACAGGTAGATGTAATGCATTTGGATTTTCAGAAGGCATTTGACAAAGTTCCTCATGAGAGGCTTCTAGGAAAAGTAAAAAGTCATGGGATAGGTGGCGATGTCCTTTCGTGGATTACAAACTGGCTAAAAGACAGGAAACAGAGAGTAGGATTAAATGGACAATTTTCTCAGTGGAAGGGAGTGGACAGTGGAGTGCCTCAGGGATCTGTACTGGGACCCGTGCTTTTCAATATATTTATAAATGATCTGGAAAGGAATACGAGTGAGGTAATCAAATTTGCAGATGATACAAAAATATTCAGAGTAGTTAAATCACAAGCAGATTGTGATAAATTGCAGGAAGATCTTGTGAGACTGGAAAATTGGGCATCCAAATGGCATATGAAATTTAATGTGGATAAGTGCAAGGTGATGCATATAGGGAAAAATAACCCATGCTATAATTACACAATGTTAGGTTCCATATTAGGAGCTACTACCCAAGAAATAGATCTAGGCATCATAGTGGATAACACATTGAAATCGTCGGTTCAGTGTGCTGCGGCAGTCAAAAAAGCAAACAATGTTGGGAATTATTAGGAAGGGAATGGTGAATAAAACGGAAAATGTCATAATGCCTATGTATATTGCTCCATGGTTAGACCGCACCTTGAATACTGGGTACAGTTCTGGTCGCCGCATCTCAAAAAAGATATAGTTGCGATGGAAAAGGTACAGAGAAGGGCGACCAAAATGATAAAGGGGCTGGAACAGCTCCCCTATGAGGAAAGACTAAAGAGGTTAGGACTGTTCCGCTTGGAGGAGAGACGACTGAGGGTGGATATGATAGAGGTGTTTAAAATCATGAGAGGTCTAGAACGGGTAAATGTTAATCAGTTATTTACTCTTTCGGATAATAGGACTAGGGGGCACTCCATGAAGTTAGCATGTGGCACATTTAAAACTAATTGGAGAAAGTTATTTTTCACTCAATGCACAAATTCTAGAATTTGTTGTCAGGGGATGTGGTTAGTGCAGTTAGTGTAGCTGTGTTTAAAAAAGGATTGGATAAGTTTATGGAGGAGAAATCCATTACCTGCTATTAAGTTGACGCTGAGGTAGATCTTCAAAACATACGCACGCGTGTACTTTTGTTCGCGCCACCGGCGCGAACAAAAGTACACCAGATTTTATAAGATACACGCGTATCTTATAAAATCCGGGGTCGGCGCGCGCATGGCTGTGCAAAATCGGCAGCCTACGCGTGCCGAGCTGCACAGCCTGCCTCCGTTCCCTCTGAGGCCGCTCCGAAATCGGAGCGGCCTCAGAGGGAAATTTCCTTCTGTGTCCCCCCACCTTCCCCTCCCTTCCCCTATCTACCTCCACCCCCCAGCCCTACCTAAACCCCCCCCCCCCACCTTTGTTGGGCAAGTTACGCCTGCTTGAAGCAGGCGTAACTTGCGCGCGCCGCCCCGGCATCCCCCGGCACAGGCCGCAGTACCGGGGGACTCGGGACCGCCCTCCCGGTCTGCCCCCGAACCGTCGCCATGCCCCCGGACCCACCCCGGACCGCCCCCTGCCCTCGGGCACGCCCCCTCCTGCCCCTTTTATGACGCCCCGGGACTTACGCGCGTCCCAGGGCAGCCTATGCAAAATAGGTGCGCCAGCGCGCAAGTGCCCTGCACGCGTAAATCCAGGAGGATTTACGTGCACAGGGGTTTTAAAATCTACCCCTTACTGAGATGACACCCAAATCTGAATATATAGGGCCAGATTTTAAGAGATACGTGCGGGCGTAGATTTGTGCATGCAACCCGGCGCACACAAACCTACACCCGATTTTATAACATGCGCGCACAGCCGCATGTTATAAAATCCGGGGTCAGCACATGCAAGGGGGTGCACACGCGCGCAGGGCTTTTAAAATCTGCCTCATATTTTTTTGCATGTTGGGTTATAATATAAAGAATCCTAGTTTTGCTCTACACCCATTGCAAATCTTAAATTCTTTTGATTCTTGGTTATTGCTGTTTATTGTAATTATGAAATATTCTGCTTTTCTACTGATACTGTATTAGTTTTGTAGCACTTATCTGGTATATTTTATTTTATTACTATGAATTTCTGTATCTCACATTTCATATTTTTCAATGTGTAAACCGTTGTGATGGTATTACTAAACGACGGTATAGAAAAGCTGTCAAATAAAATAAATAAATGTTTGTTTTATTACATGATTGGATCTGATGTTTCTGTGAAGTGTTCCTTGTTTATTTTTAAATGATGATGAAGTCTCTGCGTCCATTTCTATACCTCAGACGGTGTCTGAGGATACTGCAGCTTCTGGACCCGTTCTTCCTCCATCTTCATCTGGATTTCCATGTGGGCAGATTTTCCTTTCTTCTTCTGCTGGTTCTTCAGCAGTTCCACCTTTGCAGGATTCTCTTCAGAAGCCTTCCAAGCCAGCGGTTATAACTTTGGACTCACTGTGGGAATTGAGGGAGAAATTTGGCCAGATTTTGTCCACTTCGATATCTAAAATAGACTTGGTTATTTCCAAAATGGATCCCATGGTGGTACAGCATGAAAGCTCTATTCAAGATCATTCCAGGCAACTTGCAACTCTTCAACAAGATATCATGAAAATTCAGGCAGTACAATCTACTTCTATTCATGATATTGGAGCTTTCTCCCACAGGCTTGAACTGATGGAAAATTCTTCTCGTCGGTTGAACCTCAGAATTTTGAATTTTCCTAAAATACTGGGTGAACTCCCAATGGTTACCTTGAAAAAATACTTTCATCAGGTTCTGGGTATTCCACTTGAATAATCTCCTCCTATAAATAAGATAACTTTTTTTTGTCAACATCTGCCTATTGTGAATCCCCCTACAGGGAATCAATTTCCTCCTTTGAATCTCTCTGAATTTCTTGAGTCATCTGATCAGGAAATAATAGATAGGGCCACCTTACTTGTCTCTTTTGTATCCAAATCAGATCTTTCTAGAGTGATGTCTTTATCCTTTAGGAATCTGAATACTGCTTTTTATGGGCAAAATCTACTTACTTTTCCTGATATCTCCAGATTTATCCAGCTAAGGAAGAAGGGTTTTCTAGCTCTCAGGAAAGATACCTTAATTTAGAAGCATCTTTTGTCTTTCGCTATCCATGCAAATGTTTAGTTAAGTTTCAGTCAGATACGTTTCTTTTTTTACTCCTGAACAGTTAAAATCCTTCCTCAATGCTAGGAAAATGAACATTTCTCCACTTCCATAATCCTTAGTTATTCAAGTCCTTTATTAATTAATGTTGGGGGGTCCTTACTTGTTAATCTCTTTGCCTTTTTGTTTCTTTATTTACTCCCTAAATTTACATCCCCCCTCTTTCTATGTTTCTTATTATTGGGGAAGATAATATTGATATTGATATTTTTGCTTGTATCCTGATTGCTTTATTAGACATATTAATATTTGTTGCATTGTGATTTTTGATCATTTCTTTTTTTCTCCATATTCTTTGTACAAAGATTTTTGATGCTTTGATTATTTAAAATTGCATAAAGAAAAAGTAAAAAAAAAAGATGATATCCAGGTTATAGACCGAGGGAACAGGGAGAATGAGAGAACTATCCACGGAGACAGGGAAGAGTAAGGGGGTCATTTTCTAACGGGATCGCATGCGAAAAGTCCTTTTTCGCCTGTGATACCTAGATCGGGGCGGCATCAGCACCGGAAGGGGAGGAGTTGGGGCGGCACTGGGGCGGATGCGGTGGAGACATCGCTGGCGGCATTCTCAAAGGCATTTGATTTAAGAAAATCCAGGCCTAAGTGAGTTTGGAGGTTTGCTGTCTATGTAGAGTCTATTATTTATTTATTTATTTATTTATTTATTTAGACATTTTATATACCGTTTACAAAGTGACATAATTATAACTCAACAAACAAACCAAGATTGGTTATAGAGGTGGTAATCAGATGCAAACATTAGTATCTATCAAGTGAAGTTTTCTAATACATATTAGCAATTGATCTTGTACATAAGGAAAAGTGTACGGGTAATTAAAATGATAGTCTTCACATCGTGGGGCTTCCCTTATTGTTTTGGGGGAGGGCGGGAAAAACGGCACACAAAAATAACCCCTAAACCCACCCCAACTCTTTAAAAGGTAGCCTTTGCCCTCATATGTCACATAGTGAGGGCAAAGGTAGCACCAGCGCCATTTTGAATACTGGCAATACAGCCCGAGTGCAGGAGGTTGCTCCCGGACCCCCACTGGACTTTTGACAAGTCTTGTGGGGGTCAGGAGGCCCCCCCCAAGCTAGCCAAAAGTCCCTGGGGGTCCAGCGGGGGTCCGGGAGCAATCTCCTGCACTCGTGCCGTCGGGTGCCAGGAACCAAAATGGCGCCAATAGCCTTGCCCTTACTATGTCACAGGGGCTACCGGTGCCATTGGTCAGCCCCTGTCACATGGTAGGAGCACAAGATGGCGCTGGCCATCCAGTGCTCCTACCATGTGACAGGATCCGGCCAATGGCACGGATACCCTGTCACAAGGTAAGGGCAAAGGACGGCCCGGTAGCCGGAAGACGGCCCGGAGCGGGAGATCGCTCCCGGGACCCCCACTGGACCACCAGGTACCTGTAAAAAGGTTTGGGGGGGGTCGGGAGGATGGGGGAAGCTAAGGGGTTACTTTTAAAGAGTCGGGGTGGGTTTTTTGTTTATCGGCTGCCGATAAACAAAACACGAACGGGCCCAATGGGAAAAAACCCACATGTGAATCTGAACCGGAATCGGAACCGATTCCGGTTCCGATTCACATCTCTACTTTATAGTAGATTCTGGATTGTACCAGTAACCAGTGCAGTAACATCAGCAAGGGCATATGTCCTAGATCCTAGTCATAGTCTTGATGCAGCAGGTTGTAATAGTTGAGCTGCTTTAGGTTACTTGCTAAAAGACCTAGTAGTAAGGAGTTACAGTAGTCAAGATTTGAGAAGATTAGAGTTTACAATACAGTTCAGAAATCCTCAGAAGTTAATGATGGTTTTAACCGATGAAATATAGAGTTATCTGAAAGTGGGTTGCGGCAGTTCCAGTTGATTCAGAACAATGCAGTAAGAAATATTCACAGGCTGCAGGCGTGGTGAGCATTTTAATCCCAGCTGACTTCCTATACTTTGAAGCTATAAATTTAAAATTGCCTGTTTGACTTTTGAGGCTTTAAAAGGCAATTGTCCCACGTGTTTGTGTGAACCCCTTCAGAGTTCACGTTAGGGTTTATACTTTATAGACAGGAGAGGTCCAGGAGGTGTGAGATAGAGCGCCCTTACCCCTGTGGCAAAGGATTTGAAGGTGTCGAAAAGTGATTTGCAGAAGGCACAAATGTGACTTATTTGAAGTTTGTTGCAGAAGTGCTGAAGAATTTTGAATTGTGCTGGGAGCCAGGAAAGAGCAGAATAGGAGCTGTGGCATTGTCTGGGGTTCCAGTCTGGCTTTGTGGGAGAGGAGGAACCGTCCTACAGGGAAAGGAGACTTTCTCAGCACATTGTAACGGCTATTGTGCGAGGTTTGTCTGCCAATCTGTGATTACCTGCAAAAAAAGGACTTCCATGTTTCCTTTGTGGAAAGCCCGAGGAAGTGTCTTGTGATGGTGACGTAAGAAGACTTACGCTTGCTAAGAATTTGTGACAGCAGCAAGTGATTTGGGATTCTGAAAGTGATTGTAAGCTGTTTCGAATTTTAGATTTCTGCCTCGTTTGGACTGAGTTTACAAATTCTTATTGTATGTGTACCCTACCACCTTGGTCCAGACTATGAACTACCCCTATGCTTGGGATGGGGAGTACCACATGAGAAATTATATTTATTAATATGATTTATCTTCGGGTTTGTAGCCTGAGTGGGGGATGAGACAGGGGCCCAGTCACCTCGATACCACAATTCTATACCTTTCCCTAACAACCTAGCACTTGTGGTACCACAGACTAGATACCACTTGTGCTGACTTTTCAGCACCCGCTTTCTTAATGCACGCATGGCGCCCGCAGGGGGGGGGGGGGTGTGCCACGCAATATGTAAATTAGGAGGTCGTGCTAGGAAGGAGGCACTAGGGTCACTTGCGTGACCTTAGCACCTCCTTCCTAACGCGACCCGCCGCGGCTGCCAGTTATGAAGACCGACACCGGTAAACTCGTCCTTGGTTTTCATAACCTGCCTGTCTGCCAGTAATGAAAATGACCACCGAGTTTATCGGCGACCATTTTCATTACTGGCAGACGGCCGGTTATGAAAACCGACGCTGAGTTTACCGGTGTCGGTCTTCATAACTCAGCGGTTTGCCGAGTTTTTTTTTTTACTTTCAAAAAGATGTACAGAAAAGCACTCAGCTATTAACGCCTGCTCCAGGCACATTTATCTTTTTGCATTTAGAGTGAATGAGTAATAGGCTCATTCACATGCATTTGCATGGGATGAGCACTATCTTATTCACTCCGCGTCGGATGCGTGTTAAATAGGCGCTAATCCCCCTATTGCATTAGGGGGTGGATTAGCGCCTATTTAACCTGTGTCCGACAGCGGGTTAAACAGTGCGCTTGGCTGAGCGCACTGTATTGCATCGGCCCCAGAGTTTTTATGTGTGCTATGGCATCCGTTTGGATGTTAGCTTTGTCTTGCCAGCTCAAGATTAGCTTGTTGAATCTCAGGAAGATATCAATTTTTTTAAAAGAAGTTTTTAACTGATAAGGAAATTTGAAGTCTCCAACAATCTAATTTAAGTAGTTTTAAGGTTGGTTGTTATGTATTTCTGTGAATGTATTTTATTATAAACTGCACTGAACTATGATTTGGAGGTGGTGGTATATAAAAATGTTTTAAATAAATAAATAAACATAGTTTAGGGATTTGTTGCCCATGGAATACTGTTTTAGTTGCTGATGCTGTCTGTTTTAATATGCTTTGTATCTTTTGTTTTGTTGCTGTTAATGTTTTCTTTACATTCTTAAATCTTGTTATCCACCTTGGAGTTTATAAAAGGCAGAATATGAATATTTGTAATAAATAAAAAATTATGATAACTTTAAAACATGCGTAAGCATGCCCATATATGCAGCTATATGGATGCGCGCACACAGGCACACATTTTATATTGTGCGCGCAAATGCATGCACACTATATAAAATGCACACAAATCTATCCAACAACATGTTCACATATCAAAAAATATGTGGCATGTATTTTAAACATAGCCAGATTACGTTTTGACTTATCCGGCAAAGTGGCAACAAATATTCAACTAAGTAGCACTATGGCGACTTAATCTGGCTATATAAGATAGCCGGATAAGTAAATGAAAAGCATTACATAGACGGATAAATAAAATAAATGGATAACTAGCGTTTGAAGACTTATCCGGCTATCTTACTTATCCAGCCGAACAGCGGCTTTGCTGTCACATAGCCGAAAAGTAAAAAAATTATCTAGATAAGTGGCGGACGTCTACTATGCATGCATATTTGTGCTCCTAACTTTAATCATATATATGAGGAAGTATGTCTTGCGTATTTTCCTTTGCACTTGTTGGCTTTGATGGGTGTAAATAATCAAATTTTATAACATTTGCATGTGAAGGAAATTACCAATTTGTCCACCAATTTGCCCAGTCTAGCTTATCAAGACCCCCCTGGCTCTTCAGCCTGCACTGCCCCCAGTTTACCCAAACCCCTCACCCAATCATTATTTGCCTATAAAGAATTATATTCTGACTTACATCTGATAATTAGCAGATGTAAATATGCGCAGGTAACAGCTGTATGCGCATGGCATTCGCAGGTTTTAAAATAGCACCTTATATGTGTAATTGTTGGCCTCGCCCTGGAATGCCCCTGGCCTGCCCCTTTTTTCATTTAAGCAAATTTATTTGCGGACCATTACTTGCATGTGTATGTTTGAGGTTTATAAAATAGCGCTTATCTGAATGTGCGCTTCTTGTGCGAATATGTGTTCATTTTTACGTGCGTAAATCTTTTAAAATTCACCTTTGAATGAATAACTTGTGTGAAGGATGTTGCAAACTGTGAAATCAGATTGACTTGCATGTTTTTTGCATTTTTGTTGCCTTACCGTTGCTCCAAACTTAAACCTGACAGTTTGTGTCCTATCTCCCCTCCCCTTTCTGCCTGGATCTTAGCAGAGAAGCATCTTTGAAAAGGAAATGTATTCCCTTTCAGCCTTGAGAGCGTGATTGCCCTTTCAGATTGATTGATTGGCCGCCTGATAGTACCTGACATCCTAATGAAAGTCAGCAGTATCTCTAGATAGGGACTGGCTGTCCTGCCACAGTGTGACAGTTGTGCCCTGTCTGTAATGCATAAGGGAGGTGGGGTAATGTGTGTTATAAATTACCCTGGTTCACACCATCCACCCAGTCACCTTTCTGAAAGAACGTCAAGATGCTGGCTTCTCTTTCTGCAGCCCTGTTTACTCACTTAGGAGAAGTAGGACTACAAATCCCAGAGTGGGAGAAAAGGAAGAGAAGACTGCTCCTCCTTATGCAGAGCCATCAGATTCCTGCTATGTGGGGGCGGGGTTCTACTGCTCTGTCTGTCCTATACTGGGTGTAGATGACGCAGATCTTGGGGGAAGTCTCTTTACCGCCTTGTATCTATGTTTGTTCTAAAGAGATGTAGCTCATTTAGTCACCCATGTAAATGACAATATCAATATTGAACACTCTTTACGAAGATTTCCAGTAAAATCTTGAAGACCCCTCTCAGCATGCATTGCAGTCAGGCCATCATTTCTCAACAGGCACACTAGGCCTGTGCCTAGGGTGGCAAAAATATGAAGGCAGCAGGCTGGCTGAGGATGTCATGTCTTCGAGCTGTGCTGAATCTCAATCAGCAGTGAACAGTCCTCAGCTTCCTGATCCAAGCCCGCTCCTCCCAGGCAGCATGCAGGAAGCAGGAAGGGAGGGGTGAGCCTGGAACTGACAGAGCAAAGGGAATCATTTTGGGAGGCTAGGAGGGGCTGAGTGGAGATCATTGGGTGAGATGAGGAGAGAGGATGGGGGTGAGAGGGAATTGACTGGGAGGCATATGTCTGTGTAAGAGAGAGAGGAGAATGGGGGAATGGGTCAATGCTTGTGGGTTTGTGAGAGAGAAGGGATTGGTGCCGGGGGTGCATATGCGAATGCCAGTTTGGGTGGGAAGTTAGAGAGAGGATGCAAGGGGAATCTGGACGATAATATGGTAGGGATACCTGCCTCCTCCCTTCTCCTCCCCCCGTCTCAATTCAGATCCTCTCGCCCCTGATCTTGGATTCTATCCCCCAGAACTTGGAACCTCGCTTCCAGTGTTGGCCTTTGGGTGGGGCATGTTGGGCAGTGGCCTGGAGCACCTTGAGCTGAGGAGCACCCTGGGTGCTGCCAGTATCGCCTTTTATGCTGATCTGAAAATGAAGAGCCAGTTAGGAGCCAATTTTCACCTAGGGCACCATTTGCCCTAGAGCCAGATCTGTTTACTTCTCTCCTACCTCTCCCTTCTCCCCGGATCTTGAACCTATCACCAACTTCTCCTACAACCTCTTTTCCTTCCTCAATCACATAACCTCCTTGCCTATCTCACCTTCTCCTCATCTCATTCCTAATCCTTGCTCCTCTCCTCATCCTTGAGGTCTCCTCCCTGTACTTAAGATCCCTTTTTCTCACCCAATGGAAAGAAAATAAATTACACAGATACAAGCAAGGTTGATGAAAGCTACTTTATTTTTATAGTGTAAAATCAAAGATGGAAATATTTGTCAATGTTCTTCAGCATTTTCTTATTTTTGCCACAGAATCTCTCTCTCAGCTGCTACAGGAAATTGTGGGACTGCGCATTAGAACTTCTGCTCCTTGTTGTCCAACCTAAATGGGTAGGGGCACAACAGCACCAACAGTTCCCAGGGGTGGCAATCCATCACTAATAGTAGTTCAGGCTTCGCAGCTCATCTTTTTCTGTTGATACTGGTGGTCACATCACTAAGCTCCACTGAATATTTCACTCGTCTGTGCAGTAATCATAGTGGGTTTTTCTTTTCTCCAGCTTCCCCTCATAAGAAGGATGTGCCTAGTGTTCTTTTCCCCTTTTTTACTACATAGGGTTTTTCGGTGTCTTAAAGTTTTGTTGTCAGCCTCCTCTTCTGGCACTTTCTGACTGGTCTCTTGACTGTAACCCCCCCCCCCCCCCCCCCTTTTTAATTCAAAGCTTCCGTTTGTTGTAAATTAATATTTCTCTTCCACCTTTCGTGGATGGTCAGAAGATTACAGTGCGATAGATTAAGTCTATTGTTAAGGGGTTATTCATTAAAAGGCTACTTCAAGGCAGATTTCATATTGTGGGTTAGGTCAAAATTTAGGGGGGTAATACATTACAAGACATAACATTACAGTGAAGAAGATTACTATTTTAAAAATTGCTTCTCTCTTTGATTTTATATTGTCTGTTTTTTGGATGATGACCAAAAGCTTTGAGAAGTGCCCATCATCAACCATCACAAAACCTACTGCAAATGTTTGGATGCTAATCTGTGCTAGGATGATGCCAAGGGTCATTAAGATTTGCAAGACTAGGCTGAAGAAGTCAAAAAGAAACTATTGAGCCAGTGGGGAAGGTGCCTTGCTGATTGTTGGAGGCTCTGAGTTGCCAAAGAAGGCATTGACCCCTTTGGTGTTGAAGCCAAAGGACAGACTCAGAGAACAAGATAGATCTCATTCTCCAAGCTTATGCTAATCATCAGACTCTTGAGTGCTCAAGCATGCAGCCAAGGAGAAATGGTACTGAGTACCAATCAAAAGAAAAAGCTATAAACTCTTCAAACCTTAGACTGTACGAAAACTGCTGCCTTCTGTCCAGAGCAGAGGAAAGCCCTTAGAAAATCCATCTAGCTTTTTGTCCCCACAAGCCTGGGATTGCTTCTTCAAGGAGGTCTAATTGGATAGCAGATCCTTCATTTACACCCAAACAGGTTTGACTTTAGAGGGGCATTATCAAAGCTCATAATATGAAGGCCATGGCTGTGTCATTGACCCATCTCAGGTCATCCTTCATTGTTGAGATATGTGTGTGACGGGGCTGTCAGTCACTAACATTATCCCTATGTGACTTTTTTATCTAGGGGCAGTAGGAGGGGTTTTGATATTTTCTATGCCTCCCAGTGCTATAACCCCACCTTTTTGGGGATAGGCTTGTTGGGGTATAAAATCTTACAGAGCATGCCCAGTGCTTCAGAAGTTTAGTGGGAAGCAACTAGAGGACGAATTGAGGAGCTGAAACATTTCCCAAGGTTTCAAGAGAGAGAGAGAGGACTAAAAATCCAAGATTTTCCCAAGATCTCAAAGCAGGGTTGTTGGAGAGCGAGACACCCCCCCCCCCTCCCCCTGGATCTCACAGAAGGCAATTCAAGCATTTTTGTAAAGAGGTTTTGAGGAAGAACTTTGTGAAAAGATTTTTTGGATTTTGGATTTTGACCAGTGCCTGAGGGAAGGGCGCCCTGCACCCCAGAGGGCTGAGACAGAGATCTTTTGACCTATTTGACTAGTTAACAGAAGAGAAGTATGTAGACTTTTGAGACACTAACTCAAGAGGCTTGGGTTTTGATAGTTGAATTACAGTTGAAGATTTTGACTTGTGGGAACCCTCTTTTGGATATTTTGCTTGGGGATTTTTCCAGAGCAGTTCTTGCCTGAACTGGAACTACACTCTAGTTATCCCATTTAACTGGTGAGGATATTTTCAATCTGGATGAAGGTGCAAGAGCCAGAAGGGAAGTGAACAGAGTAAGGATGGACAGAGAAATCATTTGCTTTTTGTTGATCATTGGATGTGTGCTAATTCTTATTTTTGTCACCTTGACTTGGATCCTCTTCTTTAAGTTACAGTAAAGACTATCTTTTATTTGAACACCAGCTACAGACTCCAGTGTTTTCATTGAGGTTTACCCAAGTGTGGACTTACTGAGAATGGACGGACCTTTTTATGATTCCTGGTTTCTCCCTGTTTTGGTAGTATTGGCTTCCCTGTCGTTATTTTTTACAATCTGATACCTCCTGGAGATCTTTGACATAGAGCGTGAGATGATCACTGAGATTGTGATTGACAGTGCCAGGGGCCTTGGAAGAGAAATCTTCCACCTCGCCTGGATTTGAACCAGGACCTGTAGCAGCCCTAGTAGAGGACAAAGCACCAACAAGGGGGACCAACTACGTATGCAGAGCTGCGACATAGACACACTATTTTTTAGACACAGAGTTGTAGCCTGGTAGCAGGTTTGGAAGTCGATTCTCCAGGATATCATTAAAGGTTAGAGCCCATCTCCAGCCTTCCTAGGGTCATTTTGATTACTTAAAATAAAAAAAACATTCTAACCCACCAAAAATAGTTCCTTCTTCCTGTTTAGCAAATCGTTGCTCTTGCTCCCCCTCCCCCCTTTTTTAAAAGACATCCCTTAGCTAGGGAGTCCCATGTTTGTGACTAGATTAATTGCTTGTCTTTAGAGAAAACAAAGTTTCTTAACCTGTAACAGGTGTTTTCTGAAGACTGTAGTTTACCTGTCACACATACTTCTCTCTCCTCCCCTTCTGGAGTTGAACTCATTAGCTTAATTACAGAACTGAGTCACACTGTGGTGACATGGCAACTGCAAACTATCAGGTATGCCTAGAGAGGTCTTGAACTCTTTGCTGGAAAGCTCTGGAAAAAGTGTTCTTTGCTGGTGCCATTGGATGAAGTCACCCATCTGCGTGTCTGGTGAACTTCCGTGTACAAAAAATACAAAGAACATCTGTCGTGTGTAGGTACCTGCTTTATTCCCCCTTCTCACCCCCCCCCCCTTTCACTATCATTGGATGGTAATAGTGAGGATGTGGTTTCTAAGATGCTAACGTATGCCCAAGTCCTCCTTGGGAATTAGATGTGATCCCAAAGCCTGTCTTGTCTTTATATTGTTATTCTTATAACTGCTATGATTTTTCAGCTTACAGCAGTAAAGCAGCATCTCCTGAGATCTTTTACAGTGCTCTTGATGGGAAGCAGCCAGTTTACTTTATCACTAATGCAAAGGAGGAAGACTTAATAAAAAAAGAAAAAAAGAACAAGACAATGACCCAAGTAAAGCCAGAGAGAAATTGAACACCATGCTTTGATGCAGGGATTTTTGCTGTGTCTCTGCTAACAGCGCATGCTTTCACTGCATGTTTACTAGAGCAGCAAGGCTGTTTTCTTTTTTACATTTTTTGAGCAGTTTCCTGACAAGCTGTCATCCAGTTTTGTGCTAGGAGCAGGAGCTCTCACAGCTAAAGCCTTCATGCATAACTCCTCTTCTCTCTGCTTTCTTGGTATTGTAGTTTAGTGCATCCCTTGCTTGTGTATGGACCAGTAGAGACTCTGAGGACCCTCACACCTGTCTATGGATGGCCTAGGGTAAATCTTGAGGTCTCGCATCCCTGTGGGTTGTGCAGACCCTAAGGTATCTCATTCAGGCCTGTGTATGTGTCAGTAGGGACCCAAAGGCCCCTCCTTCCTGCCAGCATATGGACTATTCCCTGAAGACAAGCAGGTTCACAATGTCACACAAGGAGAGTATATAACTCTGCATGGTGCTGATCAGAAGAAATTTCAGAGCTTTCTGATAAAAAAAATAGAAGTATTTTCTGTGCATGCGACTTCCCTTGCTGTGGTATACCTGCAGCTTTTCTATTTCAATTTTTTTCTGCCAGTATAGTCAGATGTATTCCAGCAGGCTCCACAGTTTTCACTTAAATGTTTGCACTTTTCATCCTAGTCTGTGTCAGAAATTTCATTATTATAATCCTCTTAATTTCTTACTCAGGATTTTGATCCTTTTCTTCTCTGATGTTTTGCCAAATCAACCTCCTTTCCTCCTGAGATTTCAGCAGGAAGCAAGGTGTCAGGCAGACCTCTGATCACTTTTTCTCTTGCAGGCATCTCTTCTCCGAAGAAATCTTTTCTTTTCGATTTTGCATTATTGTCTTTTTTTTCTCAGCTTCTCAGCTACTTCAAATTCTGTCCCAAGTGTGCACCAATCACTGACCATCACCAAGTGTTCTGCAATTGTCTCTAAAAGGAGAACAACACTGAGGACTACAAAATCTATACCAGGATGTCACTCTGAATAGTTCCATGCCTTCTTTTCAGGCTGATGCAATATCAGCGCGTGTTAAAGGGGCACTCATGATCGAGCGCCTGCTCCCTTAATGTGCGCCGATGCACCTCTCTGGGGCGCCCAATGCAAAATGCAAATGGAAAGGAGGCGCATGGGGAAATTGCACACACCTAGCACCTGTTCAGCAGCGGGCCCCGAGAGAGGTGTCTATCAGCTGGTTAGGAAAATGGACGCTCAATTTTAGAGGGTCCACTTTCCTAACCTGACTGCTGGCACACTTTGGGGGGGGGGGGGGGGGGGGTATTTCTAATTTTTTAGTTCCTCCGACTTAATATCACCACGATATTAAGGCGAGGAAGTACAGAAAAGCAGTATTAACTGCCTCCAAAATGAGTGCCTGCTCCGAATGAGGCGATAATTTTGGTAAGTAAAAATGTGCACCTCGGAGGTCACGTGATGTAGTGAGAGCGTGCGGCTGTGTTCTCACGCTGCTCTGGGGCCCCAATCCCCATTATACCGCATCAAGCCTCTCTCGCGCCCTGATTTCACTATCAGTTTATTCCCCTTCAAGTGGACTCTGACTCAGTATCCAGAAAAAGGAGAGGCGCCGACTGGAAGGTCCCCAATGGTGACAAAAATGCTCCTGAAAGAAGGGCCTAAGACCACAGGAGGCAAGATGGCGGACAGTGGAAGCGGGCCTCCGACTCCTGCTTCGGCGCCCACGGATCAGAGAGATTTGGCTGCAGTCATACTTTCGGCCATGGAGGATAAAATGAGTAAATACATGCCCGCTTTGATGAGCTGCACTCTCTTTTTCAGGACAATAACAGAGACAGAAACACAGATTAGTATGGCAGAGGACCGCCTTCAAGAAATGGCGACTGAATTAGAGGCGGTTAAAGCTTCGCTCGGGAAAGCGGATGCCAAGCTTGAAGACTTGGAGAATCACTCCCGGCATAACAACATAAGACTGATTGGCCTCCTAGAAACTTTCTCGGACAGAGACCTCTGCGCAGTGCTGGAACATGGTTACCGAAAGCCTGTGGCCTAGAGGAAGAGTTAGCGGTCCTGCAGATAGAAAGAGCTCACCGCTTGGGTTTAAAATTGACTGGGCATAATCGAGCTAGACCTGTGATCCGCCAAGGTACTCAATTTTAGGCATAAGGAACTACTGCTCTCACGGTTCCGACAGCAACGCAACTTAGAATACGAAGGGCAGAAGATTTTGCTTTTTGCGGATTACTCTGCTGTGGTGGCAGCGAGGCATAGGGCCTTTGTGGGTGTCTGCTCCCTTTTAGTTCGCCACCAACTGAAATTCACCCTGCAATTCCCTGTGCGCTTGAAGCTGTTCTATAATAATACAGTGCATTTCTTTGCCACAGCAGAGGAGGCGGAAGCTTTCCTTCACCCCAAGCTGAAGGAAACAGAAGATGGTGCCACACCACCAGTAGATGCCCACTGAAGGCCATTTAAGACTAATCGGAGAAAATTCTTTTTCACTCAATGCACAATAAAGCTCTGGAATTTGTTGCCAGAGGATGTGGTTAGTGTAGTTAGTGTAGCTGGGTTCAAAAAAGGTTTGGATAAGTTCTTGGAGGAGAAGTCCATTAATGGCTATTAATCAAGTTTACTTAGGGAATAGCCACTGCTATTAATTGCATCAGTAGCATGGGTTCATCTTAGTGTTTGGGTAATTGCCAGGTTCTTGTGGCCTGGCTTGGCCTCTGTTTGAAACAGGATGCTGGGCTTGATGGACCCTTGGTCTGACCCAGCATGGCAATTTCTTATGTTCTTATGTTATGTTCTTATGTTCTTATGGATAGACAGATACCGGATATCGGGATATGGTTATAAATCAGCGGAAGCTGATGGCACCATAAGAAGACTTGTTCTGCCGGCTACCGGCCTGACCCGGCTGGTGCTTTTGGTTTAACTTAGTTCTTTTGTTGACTTTCCGATGGCCATTTGGCTGGTGGCACTGTGGCACTAAGCGAGCGTAGAGCCAAGACATATAGTCACCCTCACATGAGGACCAACAGAGAGGCGAACTTAGTTACACTGATGGGGAGTGGGGCCCTGCCATGTGGACCATGTTAACCTCCTGCCCATCGAGGGTCAGTTCAGACTGGTTTGAGGGGGTAAGGGGGAGTGGGGGAGTGGGGACGGTGCGGGTTTGGGGGCGGGGGTGTGACTGCTCGCACAGGGAAAAGTATGTGTTGATATTTGGGGCTCGCTACAAAGAGTGGCCTCCCATCCCCAGGGAGCTGAGGCCTAGGCTGGGGGGCCCCGACTTTATGAATATCAATATGTTCAGGAACTTGCTGTATTATATTTCAAGGGTTGATTTATGGCTGCGCCAGTGAGATGCGTAATGTGGAATGTAGGTGGGATTGGGTCGGTGGTTAAACGATATAAAATTCTTCAAGCGCTACAGCGTTGGAAAGTGCACATAGTCATGTTACAAGAAATGCATCTAGATGTATGTGAGCATCAAAAGCTATGTCGCTAATGGGTAGGAAGGTGTTCGCCGCCCCATTGGGTATGCGTAAGGCAGGGGTGGTGATTTTGATTGGTAAGGCAGTTCCCTTTCAAGAATCCAAGGTACTTGCGGACCTAGAGGGAAGATACTTGTTAGTGGAGGGCAGTCTGTATGGGAAATCACTCACTTTATGTACTGTCTAAACCCCTAACGTCTATAGCCCACAGTTTTTCAAAGCATTAATGCAGATGCTACTGCCCTACAGCTCCACGGAATTAATTGTTGGAGGAGACTTTAATTATGTTCTAGATTCCTAACTAGATCGCTCCCATGGTCGAGGGTCCAAGTCACATAACGTCAGAAAGGGAATGGATTACTTATGTGAAACTCTCAATGTAACAGATGCATGGCGGGCTCTAAACCCGCTCCTGAGGGAATATACCCATACTTCAAGGGCCCATGACACACACTCACGTTTGGATTATATATTAGTGGATCAGGCAACTTTCACTAAAATATCAACAGCAACTATTGGACAACTAGTGATATCAGATCATGCTCCAGTATGGGTGGAACTGGAGGGCTATCGCCCGCAGGGTATGCGTAACATGTGGCAATTCGCCAGATATCTTTACACGGACAGGGCATTTAGGGAGTACATTAGGCAAAAATGGAAAGAATTTGAGACGGCCAACAAGAAGCATAGAGATAAGAACATAAGAAGATAAGAACATGCCATACTGGGTAAGACCAAGGGTCCATCAAGCCTAGCATCCTATTTCCAACAGTGGCCAATCCAGGCCTTAAGAACCTGGCAAGTACCCAAAAACTAAGTCTGTTCCATATTACTGTTGCTAGTAATAGCAGTGCCTATTTTCTAAGTCAACTTAATTAATAGCAGGTAATGGACTTCTCCTCCAAGAACTTATCCAATCCTTTTTTAAACACAGCTTCACTAACTGCACTAACTACATCCTCTGGCAACAAATTCCAGAATTTAATTGTACGTTGAGTGAAAAAGTACTTTCTTCGGTTAGTTTTAAATGTGCCACATGCTAACTTCATGGAGTGCCCCCTAGTCTTTCTACTATCCGAAAGAGTAAATAACCGATTCACATCTACCCGTTCTAGACCTCTCATGATTTTAAACATCTCTATCATATTCCCCCTCAGCCGTCTCTTCTCCAAGCTGAAAAGTCCTAACCTCTTTAGTCTTTCCTCATAGGGGAGCTGTTCCTTTATCATTTTGGTCGACCTTCTCTGTACCTTCTCCATCGTAACTATATCTTTTTTGAGATGCGGCGACCAGAATTGTACACAGTATTCAAGGTGTGGTCTCACCATGGAGCGATACAGAGGCATTATGCCATTTTTCGTTTTATTCACCATTCACTTTTTAATATTTCCCAACATTCTGTTTGCTTTTTTGACTGCTGCAGCACATTGAACCGATGATTTCAATGTGTTATCCACTATGACACCTAGATCTCTTTCTTGGGTGGTAGCTCCTAATATGGAACCTAACATTGTGTAACTATAGCATGGGTTATTTTTCCCTATATGCATCACCTTGCACTTATCCACATTAAATTTCATCTGCCATTTCGATGCCCAATTTTCCAGTCTCAGAAGGTCTTCCTGAAATTTATCACAATCTGCTTGTGATTTAACTACTCTGAACAATTTTGTATCATCTGAAAATTTGATTACCTCACTCGTCGCATTTCTTTCCAGATCATTTATAAATATATTGAAAAGTACGGGTCCCAATACAGATCCCTGAAGCACTCCACTGCCCACTCCCTTCCACTGAGAAAATTGTCCATTTAATCCTACTCTCTGTTTCCTGACTTTTAGCCAGTTTGTAATCCACGAAAGGACATCGCCACCTATCCCATGACTTTTTACTTTTCCTAGAAGCCTTTCATGAGGAACTTTGTCAAATGCCTTCTGAAAATCCAAATACACTACATCTACCATTTCACCTGTATCTACATGTTTATTAACTTCTTCAAAAAAGTGAAGCAGATTTGTGAGGCAAGACTTGACTTGGGTAAAGCCATGCTGACTTTGTTCCATTAAACCATGTCTTTCTATATGTTCTGTGATTTTGATATTTAGAACACTTTCTACTATTTTTCCTGGCACTGAAGTCAAGCTAACTGGTCTGTAGTTTCCCGGATTGCCCCTGGAGCCCTTTTTAAATACGGCGGCAGCCATCTTTAAAGATGGCGCCGGCCAGCCAGTGCTCCTACCATGTGACAGGGGCCGGCCAATGGCACGGATACCCTGTCACATGGTAAGGGCAAAGGGCCATCGGCGCCATCTTTATGAGTGGCAGCCGACGGCCCGAGAACGGGAGATCGCTCCCGGGACCACCACTAGACCACTAGGTAAATTTAAAATGTTTTGGGGGGGCTCGGGAGGGTGGGGGAAGCTAAGGGGTCATTTTTAAAGGGTTGGGTGGGTTTTTTTTTTATCGGGCCATCGGCGTCATTTTTGAGTGGCAGCCAAAATGGCGCCGATGGACCGAGAGCGGGAGATCGGTCCCCGCGCCCCCACTGGACCACCAAGTACTCGTAAAAAGCTTTGGGGGGGGGGGGTTCGGGAGGGTGGGGGAAGGTAAGGGATTCGTTTTATAGGCTCGGGGTGGGTTTAGGGGTTTTTTTGGTGTGCCCGTTTTCCCCGCCCTCCCCCCTCCCCCGATTTACGATTTTTCACGATAAATCGGGGGAATTTCTATTGTATCGCGACTTTTAACGATTTTTGACGATTTAAAATATATCTGACGATTGTTTTAAATCGTCAAAAAACGATTCACATCCCTAATAGATAATAGGCTCATCAACATGCATTTGCATGTGATGAGCGCTATTACCTAGGTGTGTGATTGGACGCGCATTTTGGATGCACTAAGCCCTGTTTTGATCGGGAGTTATGGATGCGTGACCAAATGCGCGTTTAATTGTAGGTTAAACTGTACACTGCAGGCAGTGCATGGTATAGCATCAGCCTGTTTGTGATTAACTTAAGCTCAGCTCCAAGAAGCTGATCCCAAAGGCTCAACCCATGTGCAGGCGAGCAGATTGGCACCATGCTGGTGAGGTCAGTCCTTGGCCTCTTTGGTGCCAGTTTCACCAACAGGCACTAGGGTCAAGCCAAGCCTCAATCTCCTCACCTACTCTGAGCAAGGGCTCTGAAGACTTGCCCTGAGAGCTGAAGACAGCAAATGTTAAGTCTCAAGCAGAGGCTCTGACGTATTGGCACAGGTCCTTGATATACAGCTCCAAGAGCCTAGGCAAGTTAGAGGTCCCACACGATCTGAAGCAGGCAAGCCAGAATGTTGGTTCAGCTGAAGCCACTCTGCCCTCGTTTCCCCAGGCATTGCAGGATCCCTGTCCCTTAAGAAGCCTCTCTCATCCTCATCATTCACACTGTTCAGTCCAGAGTTGGAACAGAGAATGTCATTGATATTCGCTCAGAGCACTGTTTATGGGCCAATGCTGCAAACCTCACTCCTGTGCAAGGTCCTACAGTTTGAACACATTATCGATATGCTTGCTCATTGCAAGAGAGCTGACGCAGGAGAAAGGGCAAAGAGGACAAGGATTGACTGGGCCATGGAGATTTCCCTTTCCTGTAACGTCCTGGATGTGGCGCCGATGCTGCGTCTGCCCATGCTCTTTGGTGTGGCGGTGTCTGGGTCTTGCACGGCCCCTGCCCCTGCTGTACGCATTCTGAAATGGGGCAGTGGGAGTATGTATGTATTTGGGAGGGGACCTTGTAGGTTGTACTAGTGAGTGCATTATTTGAATACTCGGCTCTCTCTGCAAATGATCATCAGTGATCTGAAAGGAATGTAATTGCAGTGGGGCTCTTTATTTTACTTATGTTATAGTTTTTAGGGAGGATGGGGATACATTCCTGCCTTGCCATTTATGAATAAGCCGTCACTCGGCTGGAAAGGGAAAGGAAGGGAAGGAGCTGTTCTGCTTTCTGTGGACTCCGTTTCTCCACTGAAAAACGTTTTCTCCTGAACCGTCTGTCATTCTTCCATTTACATTTAAATAGACCACTGAAGAGAGCACCCAGCCTGACAGCAAATTAGCATATCCATCTAGTCCCATTACCGAGTCCAGAGAGGCAGTAGCAGCAAAACCCGAAGCAGGCAGGGATCATGCCGCCCACCATGCCGCCTGCCTCTCTGCGCTTCCCTGCTGCATGTGGAGTAGGGGAAGCAGTTAGTGTGACATGGTCTAATAGCATCAGACTCTGACTTGATAATGTGACAGGTAAGTAAATGCTTTCAGGGGCTTTTTATGGCTCTGCTGCTGTTACCGCTCCCTCTTGAGTCTCAGACACAGCCTTTACAATACAGGTGCTAGTACAGCTGTGTTTCCGAGCCAAGATGAAGCAAGGCAGTGTCAGGCCCACGTGTACATCATTGGGAATTCTCTGGGTTTCACCTGGCGGCACCAGGATTTCATTGCAATTGTTGGGGGCTCTAAAGGCATAGCCACAATCACGATCTCTAGGTGCTGACGGTTTTCACAAGGAAAGCCCATACTTTCCTTAATGACCATGAGTGTCTGCTAGCAGAGGAGGAGAGCAAATGATAGAAAAACAGGTATTTCTGTTGGGATCACAAATATAGTTGCTGGCCTTGCCCCCTCATCCACTGCCAGCTTGGATCTGAAAATGTCACTGCTGTTGCTGGCCTGCCCCTCCCCTTGCAATTATTATCTCTGCTGCTGGTCCTGGCCCAAAAATGTCTCTACTAGAGTGGCCTGCTCTCCGATCCTATCACCTCCATGATTATCGTTGCTGCCAATTGAGTCCAAAGGAATTCTGCCCCCTCTCCCCCCCCCCCCCCCCCCTTTACCTGCTGTCACCATCAGTCAAAACTGGCAGTAGGAGATGGTGAGCTGTGATCCCTTGACAATGTTCTCCTTCTCTGCTACCTAGAACCCGAGTGTTGTGCTTATTTCAATGTCTGACACTCCAGCTTTGGAGGAGGAGGAGGTGGCCAGGTGAGCTACCTTTTCCTGCTAACTCCGATCAGTGACAGCAGTGACGGGTGAGTTTCCAAGGGTAAAAGAAGTTTGCGAGGGTAGGATCGGCTAACTTTACCTGGGTAAATTTCCTATGCACCAGCCCACTGAATATCAACCTCCTAGACACTAAGGGGTAGATTTTAAAAGAAGCGCGATCAGCCTACTTTTGCTTGCGCATCAGACTCAAGCAAAAGTACGCTGGATTTTAGTAGATACGCGCGGAGCCGCGCGTATCCACTAAAATCCCTGGATCGGCGCGCGCAAGGCTATTGATTTTGTATAGCCGGCGCGCGCCGAGCCACGCTGCCTAACCCGTTCCCTCCAAGGCCGCTCCGAAATCGGAGCGGCCTCGGAGGGAACTTTCCTTTGCCCTCCCCTCACCTTCCCCTCCCTTCCCCTACCTAACCCACCCGCCCGGCCCTGTCTAAACCCCCCCCCTTACCTTTGTCGGGGGATTTACGCCTCCCGGAGGGAGACGTAAATCCCCGCGCGCCAGCGGACCTCCTGCGCGCCGGGCCGCGACCTGGGGGCGGGTACGGAGGGCGCGGCCACGCCCCCGGACCGCCCAGGCCATAGCCACGCCTCCGTACCCGCCCCCAAAACGCTCCCGACACGCCCCCGAAACGCCACGACGACTGGGCCCGCCCCCGACACGCCCCCGACACGCCCCCTCCGAAAACCCCGGGACGTACGCGAGTCCCGGGGTCTGCGCGCGCCGGTAGGCCTATGTAAAATAGGCTTACCGGCGCGCAGGGCCCTGCTCGCGTAAATCCGCCCGTAAATTGCCGTTTGGCAATAGTGATCATAATGCAAACATAATGCAAACAAATGTGATATTAGCATTGGAGGGAGAATAAGAAATAAGAAAAAAACGACTGCAGTATCATTTAACTTTAAAAAAGAAGACTATGAATAAATGGGGAGAGTCAGAAAGATGGAAATAAAGAAAAGAGGTAAGCTGTGCTAACTGGGCAACTTGCATGGAATGGCAGTTCCTGTCCTTAACAGAAGTCATGGGGGTAACAGGCACAGAGTGGAAACTGCTACCCTAAACAGAAGGCATGGCATAGAACAGCAGCTATTACCCTAAAAAACCCCCAAAAACAAAACACGTGTTGGGAGACTGGATGGGCCACTTGCATCTTTTTCTACCAACATTTACTATGTTGGAAGGAAACTAAAAGGTGCAGTTGCAGGGGTTACCATCTTGGAAGCCTAGATATAGGGGTAGATTTTCAGACGAGCGCGAATAGCCTACTTTTGTTTACGGTCCAGGCGCAAACAAAAGTACGCTGGATTTTAGTAGATACGCGCGTAGTCGCGCGTATCGGCTAAAATCCTGGATCGGCGCGCGCAAGGCTATCGATTTCGTATAGCCTGCGCGCGCCGAGCCGCGCAGCCTACCCCCGTTCCCTCCTAGGCCGCTCCGAAATCGGAGCGGCCTAGAAGGGAACTTTCCTTTGCCCTCCCCTCACCTTCCCCTCCCTTCCCCTACCTAACCCACCCGCCCGGCCCTGTCTAAACCCCCATCCTACCTTTGTCGGGGGATTTACGCCTCCCGGAGGGAGGCGTAAATCCCCGCGCGCGAGCGGGACTCCTGCGCGCCGGGCCGCGACCTGGGGGCGGGTACGGAGGGCGCGGCCACGCCCCCGGGCCGTAGCCGCGCCCCCGTACCCACCCCCAAAACGCTGCCGACACGCCCCCGAAACGCCGCGACGACCGGGCCCGCCCCCAACACGCCCCCTCCGAGAACCCCGGGACTTACGCGAGTCCCGGGGCTCTGCGCGCGCCGGGAGGCCTATGTAAAATAGGCTTCCCGGCGCGCAGGGCCCTGCTCGCGTAAATCCGCCCAAAACCGGGCGGATTTACGCGAGCAGGGCTCTGAAAATCCGCCCCATAAAGTCTTCCACAAAAGAAGACTAAACTACTACCAGCATGGGTAAATGATGATGTGAAAGAGGCTATTAAAGCCAAAAAGGCATTATTTAAAAAATGGAAAGCAGGACTTAGGAAAATAGGGAACAGCAATAAGTAAATATAAACATTAATATGGACAGGAAAATAGGGAACAGCAATAAGTAAATATAAACATTAATATGGACAACCAAGAGAGAGTTTGAGGAGAAATTTGCCAAAAAGGCAAAAGCTAAAAAGTACATCTAAAACAAGAAGACTGTGAGGGAGTCAGTGGATTTTTTAAACCATGTATTTTGCAGGTTTAACAGTGTGCAGGGATTTCAAAATGAAATCCCTGGACATACGTCAATTGTTGGGCAGACTGGATGGAACATTTGGGTCATTATCTGCTTTCATGTATTATGAGGTAGTTATTTAAAACAAACCATCTATGTAAGTTAGCCGGATAAGACTTATCCGGCTAACTTGCATGAGATATTCAGCGCTAGACCTGCACTATGACAGGACTATCTTAACCAATTAACTTAACTGGATAAGTCTGAATATTGGCACACATAATTAGCACCACCCCGGTATGCCCACTAGACATCCATCTATCTACTTAGCTAGATGTTCAGCAGCCGCCACTTAACCAGATAAGATGTGCTGAAAATTAGTCTCCATGTTACTATGTATTCCCTGCAGAGGGGGGAGGGCAGCTTTCAAGGGATCTTCTCCACATATAAATTCCCATTTACCTGCAGAGGATCCCTTTGAAAATTGTACCCTGATGACCAGGGGCTTAAAGAGGCACTCAGAGGCAATAAGGCCATAACAAAAAAACTAAATTAAATCTTTGGTTCGGTTTTCACTACAGAGCTGTTAGGGAGATATCCACACTGGACTCATTCTTTATATATGATGATTCAGAACAACTGAAATAAATCAGTATGAATCTGGAAGATGTGCTAGAGCAAGCTGAAAAACTAATAGTAGCAAATCATCAGGACCAGATGGTATTCACCCCATAAATCTGAAGGAATTAAGTTGGAAATTGCAGACCTGCTACTGATGGTCTGTAACATATGATTTAAATCTTCTGTTATACCTGAGATCTGAAGGGTAGCCAATGTTATGTCAAATTTAAAAAAAAAGGGATCTAGGGGTGATCCAGGAATCTATAGATCAATGAGCCTAATTTCAGTCTTGGGTAAAATGGTGGAAGCTATGGTTAAGAACAGAGGGCCCAATATTCAGTAGCTGGCCAGGTTACAAACTTATCCAGCTAACTTTGCTCAACACTCAGCATGCCACACTGCTGAATATCCATGGGTATTTCAAAGTTATCTGAATAATTGATTCGGCCTGGCATGCCCTGCCCATACTGGATTTATTCAGTGTTCTGGGATTGCTGCTTTTTTCTTTAAACTTAATCTATATTCAAAAATTTCCAACAGCACATATTCAGAAGAATCTTATCTCAATAATCAGACACAAAAATTACCCCTACCCCCCCCCCCCATGCTTCCCATTTCCCTACCCGTCCTATTCTAAAACATTACAATCCCCATTCTCTCTTCTCCAATAATTACCAATAATTTCTGAACCCCTCAATAAGATGTACCCCAGCAGTTATTACTTATCAAACCCATGCACCATCCACCTCTCCATCTTTACGTTCCCGATAACCCCATAGACAACAGGTTCCCACTTCCTACAGAACTTATCTTTCTCTCTGAAAGCACACTACAGGTTTCCACAATCTCTGTGCCCTACCAGGTTTCCCTTTTACCTTATCCGTTAAAACTTCCATCGCCATCATCCCACCCTCAGCCCCTATCCATTCCTTTAGTGTAGACACGGACATTTGCTTCCATTTAACTAACACCACTCTTCTCCCCACAAATGTTTTAGCAAGATGTGCTTCTTTTTAATATATTTATAAATGACCTGGAAATAGGAACAACAAGTGAGGAGATCAAATTTTCCAGTGACGCAAAGTTATTCAAAGTTATTAAATCACAAGAGGATTGTGAAAATTGCAAGAGGTCCTTGCAAAACTAGAAGACTAAGCATGCAAATGGCAAATGAAGTGTAATGTAGACAAGTGCAAAGTAATGCACTTAGGGAAGTATTACCCAAATTATGGCTAAACAAAGCAAGGTTCCACAATAGGAATCACCACTAGGGAAGAGGATCTAGGTGTCATCATTGAAAATACGTTTGAAATCTTCTGCTCAGTGTGCAGCAGCAGCAGCCAAGAAAGCAAATAGACTGCTAGGGATTATTAGGAAAGGAATGGAGAATAAAACTGAGAATATCATAATGCCTCTGTATTGCTCCATGGTGTGACCTCATCTTGAGTATTATGTGCAGTTCTAGTAACCACATCATGAAAAAGATATGGCAGAATTAGAAAAGGTACAGAGAAGGGCAACCAAAATGATAAAGGGGATGGAACAATTCCCCTATGAGGAAAGGCTAAAGAGGTTAGGAATCTTCAGCCTAGAGAAGAGACGGCTGAGGGGAGATATAATAGAGGTCTATGGATATAATAGAAGTCTATGAAATAATGAGTAGAGTGGAACGAGTAAACATTAATTTAAAGACTAGGGGACACACACTGAAGTTACTAGGTGATATGTTCAAAACTAATATGAGAAAATATTTTTTACTCAACACCTAATTAAGCTCTGGAATGCATTGCTAGAGGATTTAGCAAAAGCTGTTGGTGTACCTGCATTTAAAAAAGGTTTGGACAAGTTCCTGGAGGAAAAGTCCATAAACCATTAAGGTGGAGTTGCAGAAATCCACTTCTTATCCTTGAGATAAGCAGCTTGGAACCTGTCTACCCCTTGGGATCCTGCCAGCTTCTTATGACTTGGATTGGCCACTGTTGGAAACAGGACGGGCTTCATGGATCTTTGCTCTGACCCAGTATGGCAAATCTTATGTACTTATGTAAATTCTTAGCCGAATAAAATGTTAACTGAATAAGGGCCCACCACTGAGTGTGGCTAGATATGTGAATGGTACCATTTTCAGGTAATTCTGGATTTAGCCAGACAAATGGTGCTGAATAACTGGCTTGGAATTACTAGGCATATGGATAAACATGCCTGAACAGAGAAGAGCTAGCATGGGTTTTTCTAAGGGAAGTCATGGCTTACTAATCTAATGTGAATAAGGGTGAGCTAGTTAATATAGTATATCTGGATTTACAGAAGATATTTGCTAAAATACTTTCACAAGAGACTCTTCAAGAAATTAAAAACTTATGGGATAGGAAGCATTGGCCTATTATGGTAACTGATTAAAGAACAGGAAACTAAATGGTCAGTTTTCCCAGTGGGGAGAGATAATTAGTGGAGTTCACCAGGGATCTAAACTGGGACCAGTGTTATTTAACTTATTCATTAATGATCTGGAAAGGTAAGGACACAATGAATAAGATGATGAAATTTGCAGATGAGACAAAATTAGTCAAGTAATTAAAACACAGGCAGACAGTGAAGAATTTCAGGAGGATCTTTTGAGACTAGGGAACTGGGCATCTAAATGAGAGATTAAATTTAATTTGGACAAGTATAAAGTGATGCACATAGGGAACATAATTTTAACTATAGGGCCTATGCAATAAGCTTTACCATGCATAGCAAGGACCTTTTAGGCTTGCTAAAAATAGCATATTATGAAGGATGTTTGCATGGGCTTGCAAAAATTTATGAGCCCAACATGCAAAATAAGGAATGTCATATGTATTTAGCTCACACCTTTTCCTTGGTAGCTGAAAGGGAGTTACATTCAGGTACAGTGGTGATTTCCCTGGGCCAGAGGGCTTATAGTTTGTATCTGAGATGACAGAGGGTGAGGTAACTTGCCCAAGGTCACAAGGAGCATCGGTGGGATTTGAAACCCTAGCCTCGCTGGTTCTTAGCTTGCTGTGCTAACAGCTGTACTACTACTACTCTACGCCAGATTGTGGCTTTGCAAGCTCTCACTACGTACCGTGGTATGCTCACTCTCCAAAAAGGTCACTAGTTAACAGCAGCTAGGACGTAGTGTTAACTAGCCACCAGGCACAGAAGATCCTAAATCCCCCATGCTAACCAGCTCAAAGTGAACCAGGAGCGTTTTCCTCCCACCCTTGCCAGGACTGGTTTTAGGATATCTGGTGCCCTGTGCACAAACTGAAATTGGCACACCCTCTTTGGCAGGAGCTCTGGCACAACCCTCCCTCCTTTGGCAGTGGCAGTGGCCCTGGCACAATATACCTATCTCTCTATTCCTCCCGCCATACGCAGATGCACACTTTCCTCACCGTTTGCCCAGCATCGTATCTCCCCTGTCCAGCATCTCCCCATAGCATCCCCTTCCCTTTGTCTCTCTTTTTCTACCCAGCAGCATCCCCTTCTTATTCTCGCCTTCCCTTCTCCTTCTTGCAAGCTGATCCTTCATCTATTAGCACAGAGGGAAGCCTCCTTGTTGTCTTTCACCACGTTCCTGACGTTTGTACTTGCAGACATCATATGAAAGGGTACAGGAGGGAGGGGGCAGGGGCACCCCTTGAGCATGGCACAGGTCACCCAGCCCAAAAGCTGGCCCTGAACCTCTGTAGTAAGCAGCCCCATGTGTAGCATCTCCATACCTCACGCCCACTGACAGGGGACATCTCCATCCATCCCTCTCTCCCGCTGGCAAGAATGTGCCTTTTCTCCAAAGTCTCCATCCCTCTCTTCCCAAAGCCTACAACCCTCTCCCTGAGACATCTACCTACCTCTCTCCCTTGCTGATCAAAAGCTCTGCTACTTCCCGAAGACCTGCTTTACTATTATCATGCGATGGTGGTGAAGTAGCCCCTACCAGCACCATCCATTGATGAGGGGTATTGCAGGCAGGAGGGGTTTCCCTACCTAGTGCCCATGAAGACTAGGCCCCTCTGTCAGTGTGAGTGTATTTTCCAGATACGTGCCAGAGGGGGTTCAGGGATCCAGGTCCTAGTGCTATGAGGGGGGAGGGGGATGGACTCAGGAGGCTCGAGGTCTGGGTTCTCAGGGTGGGGGGCAGCTGATTGCCATAGGAGGAAGATGTCTTGTGGGGGTGTCAGCTTCTGTTGTTGGGAAGAAAAGAAGGAATAGGGGATGACCTATGTGGGGCTGCTTGTTGCCATGGCAGGGAAGGAGGAGAACAATTTCCCTGCTAAGCAACTCATTCACTTCAGGCCATTTAGCCTAGAGAATGTCAAATGGCATCAGCATGCACGGTGGTTGGGGGTTTTTTTTTGGGTAACTGTGCACATCACTACTATGGCGGCTTTGGTGTAGGCCAAAATTGAACACACTAACACAAAAGAATTTTTGTGAGAGCATTACATTTTTTTTTGCCAGCTCATGCTAAAAACTCTGTAGTGAAAGTTTTCGTGCAGTGGTTGTATAGCTTTCATGACTACATTATCCCTTTCAAGAGTTTGAGATCTGTCAACCACAACATATACTGGGGTAGATTTTCAAAGGGGTACGAGCGTACCCCCCGAAAACCTACCCCAAACCCCCCCTGTGCGCGCCGAGCCTATTTTGCATAGGCTCAGCGGCGCGCGCAAGCCCCGGGACGCGCGTAAGTCCTGGGGCTTGCATGGAGGGGCGTGTCGGCGGCGTGCCGCGAGTGACGCGGCGTTTCGGGGGCGGCGCCACGGGCGTGGTTTCGGCCTGGGGGCGTTCTGGGGGCGTGGCCGCGGCCTCCGGACCAACCCCTGGACCGGAGCGCGGCAGCCGGCCCGGCGCGCGCAAAGTTACGCCTGCTTCCAGCAGGCGTAACTTTGCCGACAAAGGTAGGGGGGGAGGTTTAGATAGGGCCGGGGGGGTGGGTTAGGTAGGGGAAGGGAACGGAGGCAGGCTGCGCGGCTCGGCGCGTGCAGGCTGCCGATTTTGGGCAGCCTTGCGCGCGCCGACCCCGGATTTTAATGGATACGCGCGGCTACGCGTGTATCTATTGAAATCCCGCGTACTCTTGTTCGCGCCTGGTGCGCGAACAAGAGTACGCGTGTGCGCAGATTTATAAAATCTGCCTCACTATGTTTACATTTTAGTGACATGACATATACATTATTTTTGTAATTAGGAAATTTACTTTTTATATATAAGCAAAACTTAGTATGAATTTAACAGATATGTGATAAGTACAAGAAAATCTCATACCATAAATAACAATTTATAACCAAATCAGCATAAAACATTAAAATGAAAGATTCAATCCAAAAAGAAAACCAAAGATGAGTTTTATCTAGAAAGACAAAACAGGCTGACCCACAGACTTACTGCTGAAAAAGACTAATGTCTTTTTGCTTTATTAATATATGCAGAATATATATGTTGTCGATTATTCAAAATGTCAGACATATGGGATTAAAAAAAAGATGCTATTTGGGCCTGCTTTTCAGTTGATGTTTAATTATCAAATAACAAGCAGCACACATGCACACACACCAGATGCTAATGCCGCTGATTTTAAACTGAATCTAGCAGGAAGTGACATCGGAGCAGTGGCACTAACAGAGTTTGAGGAAGCTGGAGGCCACATTTTATGTGGTGCTTGATTGTCTCTTTCTAATAAACTGGCACTAGTGTGAAGGCTGGGGAAGGAATGTGGGGAGCTGCAGTAGGAGGACAGAATGTCGGCCCAAGTTTACATTTCTCACTCCAGGGAGTTTGCCCTATCTTCCTCACATAGCAACAAATAGGCTGAAATTCATTTAGGCATATACGTCATGCAGAAAATAGAGCTCACAGCGATTAGAGCAGTGCTATTTATTTAATTACCCACATAATTTTAAAAAATTACAAATAAATTGCACATATAATATAAAATAATTTCTTTGAGTCATATTCCAGTACCTAAACTGGATATAAAATGTGTTTTATATTTATATTTGTTCTCCCTAACTCCAAGCCCCCATCTCCCTTTTTAACTCTTGCCACCTGTCATCACTCCATCTCCCCAATCTTGCTCTTATCTTCCATGGTGACTAAGGAGCTGAAACAAAGCAACCAGCACAAGCACAGGCGTACTCTTGTGGTATCTCTGTGCAGACTTCATTTCTAATCATGAAGCCCATTCAACAGAAGATGGGGGAGGGGGTGGGGAGGAGACAGCAGGTGAGGGGATAGGAAGCACAGTGCTTTCACCATCCCCTGTACTGCCTGCTTCCTCTGCTTTAATTCTCTCATGCTAGAAGTGGCAGCTTTGCCTTCTCTTCAGCTGCCACAAGACTGGGAGCTACTGCAGGTGATCCAGGAGGTGGGAGGGAGTGCAGATTGGTGACAATCAATCACCAAGAGCAATGAGGTTAGCCCTTTCAGTGCTAGTAGCAGGTGATTTCCTCTTGTAGGTCAGGCTTCTTTCTCCTATGCAGTGATGATAGTCTGGCTGTGGTACTCAGAATCATCAGACAAGGAAAGCAGTCACCTGGAGGGCTACACTGCTACAGCTGTTGCTGTCGCTAGAGCAAAAATAGAATTCATACCCTGTACAATCACTTCTGTACAGCCCAAAAGGGACAGCCAGTGGCCATATCATCAGAGGGGACCTCCCCTCTCTTGCCTTATGTCTCTGGAGGAGGAATACCCCAACCTTCCCACCTGGAATGCTGTAAAACCCATGTGGTAACCCCTGATAAGCTTTGTCTGGTTAACAACCACTGTTATACTGCATAGGTTCCTATATGCGCACAATACTGGGTGACACGTTAGGTTTAATCACTCAGGAAAAGGATAGAGTCATTGTGGATAATACACTGAAGTCATCACCTCAATGTGCAGCAGCTGTCAAAAAGATAACTAGAATGTTAGTAATTATTGTGAAGGAATAGAGTGGAGTGGAGAGGTAGACTAGTGGTTAGAACAGCAGGCTGTGAACCAGGGACGCTAGGGTTCAAATTCTGCTGCCAGTTCTTATGACCTTGGGCAAGTCACTGTCGGGCGGATTTTAAAAGCCCTGCTCGCGTAAATCCGCCCAGATTTACGCGAGCAGGGCCTTGAGCACCGGCGCGCCTATTTTCCATAGGCCGCCGGCGCGCGCAGAACCCCGGGACGCACGTAGGTCCCGGGGTTTTTGGAAGGGGGCGTGTCGGGGGCGGGGATGAACGATGCAGCGTTTTGGGGCGGGGTGCGGCGGGACCGGGGCGTGGCGCCGGCCCGGGGGCGTGGTCCAGGCCTTCGGACCAGCCCCCGGGTCGGAGCACGGCGCGTGTAGATTTACGTCTGCTTCTCGCAGGCGTAAATCTACGTACAAAGGTAAGGGGGGGGGTTTAGATAGGGCCGGGGGGTGGGTTAGGTAGAGGAAGGGAGGGAATGGTGACAGGCTGCGCGGCTCGGCGCACGCCGGCTGCCCAAAATCGGCAGCCTAGCGCGCGCCGATCCAGGATTTTAGAAGATACGCGCGCCGCGCATCTTATAAAATCCAGCGTACTTTTGTTTGTGCCTGGTGCGCAAACAAAAGTACGCGAACGCGCTTTTTTAAAAAATCTACCCCTGTAGGTATTTCCCTGTCCCTAGAGGGCAGATTGTAAACTCTCTGGGAATAGTGAAATACCTATAGTACCTGAATGTAATCCACGTTTTACTGCCCTAAAAGTAGAATATATAAATTAAATAAGGAAGAATAAAACTAAGAATATCATAATGCTTCTGTATAAAGCTATGGTGCAACCATATCTTGAGTATAATGTGCATTTCTGGTCGCCCCCATCTCAAAATAGAGAAGTGCAGAGAAGAATGTGACAAAGTGACCTTGTTTTTCTCCCTTTTGTGTGGGCAGATGCCTGGTCCATCTTAAAACCCACAGAGGGAGAGAGAGCTCTGTGGGCAGGACCCTCCAGGGCAGGGGAGAGCCCAGAGAGTGGGACCACCTGGGACAGGATAAGAGTGGGTTCAGGAGGCCCCCACATCTCCAGGAGAGGCAGTTCCTGTAAAGCTATCCTGATCAAACCCAAGGGAGTAGGAGGTGTATTGCAAAGGTAGGCAGTCATTCTTATTAAAGTGCTGTTAATGTGAATAAAGTGAAAGTGCATTTGAAAAGGCTGATTTTCTGCTCTAGCCAAAGTGATATGCTCAGTCACCCTCACATATGGTGTTAGCAATGGGATTTCTTTCTAAAGTTTGGCACAGGAATAAAAACAAGTCTCCAAGGAAGAATCATAATTTAAAGTTTGTTGTGTGGCCTACCAAGATGTTGGAGGCAAAGCGCTGCTCAAGAAGTAGGCAGCCGAAATTGGTGTGGCTCAGGGAATACACAATATTAAAGAGGAAAAGTTTGTCTAGTCTTGCCCAAGAAAAGAGGCTGGGAGAAAAGAACCATGCTGCTAGGGTTTCAGAGCACTGAAAGTAAAAGCTTGTTCGCTTATAGAGGAACACACAAGAGAAAGAAAAAACCCTGAAATTGCCTTTAAACTAGTGAATGGTCTGTGGGGCCTGAAGGGTAATCAGATTGTTTTGCAGACTATGAGGGACATTTATCAAAATGTGTTAGGGCATAATCTTGCGCATTAGGGCCCTAACCCTTGTGATAACGGCGTAACGCGTGCGATAAATACCACAACGTGAAATGCGTATGTAAATTTTTAGTTCCTTCAGAACTCTGGGGTGTATACCATCTTGTCCAGGTGATTTACTACTCTTCAGTTTATCAATCAGACCTACCACATCTTCTAGGTTCACCGTGATTTGGTTCGGTCCATCTGAATCATTGCCCATGAAAACCTTCTCTGGTACGGGTACCTCCCCAACATCCTCTTCAGTAAACACCGAAGCAAAGAAATCATTTAATCTTTCCGCGATGGCCTTATCTTCTCTTAGTGCCCCTTTAACCCCTCGATCATCTAACGGTCCAACTGACTCCCTCACAGGCTTTCTGCTTCTGATATATTTAAAAAAGTTTTTACTGTGAGTTTTTGCCTCTACGGCCAACTTCTTTTCAAATTCTCTCTTAGCCTGTCTTATCAATGTCTTACATTTAACTTGCCAACGCTTATGCATTATCCTATTTTCTTCTGTTGGATCCTTCTTCCAATTTTTGAATGAAGATCTTTTGGCTAAAATAGCTTCTTTCACCTCCCCTTTTAACCATGCCAGTAATCGTTTTGCCTTCTTTCCACCTTCCTTAATGTGTGGAATACATCTGGACTGTGCTTCTAGGATGGTATTTTTTAACAATAACCACGCCTCTTGCACACATTTTACTTTTGTAGCTGCTCCTTTCAGTTTTTTTCTAACTATTTTTCTCATTTTATCAAAGTTTCCCGTTTGAAAGTTTAGCACGAGAGTCGTGGATTTGCTTTCTGTCCCTCTTCCAGTCAATAATTCAAATTTGATCATATTATGATCACTATTGCCAAGTATTGCTTTGTATGTTTTGTTTTGTATAATCTTCTATATGTAGATTTGATGTGATTGAATGTCTCAAGTTATAAAGTTTAAAAAAAACCCAAAGGCAGACAGGCATGGTTGCCACCTGACCCAAGTCAAACGTAGCAGGCTGAACGAGTTGAGGTTTTGCCTCGCTGCATGCTGAGATTGTTGTTTCATTTTCCTTAAAAAAAAAAAAAAAAAAGCAGAACTACAGTGGGGCAAAACCAGATCTGAATCAGCCTGTCAGAGTTGATCTGGATCAGGTAGCAACCCTACGCATGGTGACAGTCTCTTTATCCAAGAAATTCTGGACAGCATAGGGGTAATTTGCAAAGCTATTTACATGTATAAAAGACGTTTATGTGTGTAAATGGTTTGTTATAAAATTGCATGGATGTTGTGCCCCTAAAAGTATATGTGCAACCCAATTTTCCGCGTGCTTTTAGGGGACAGGAGTTGGGAATCCAGGGGAATTCCAGGGGACAGGAGTTGGGATTTATACACAGATTTTTATTCTTAAAAAGTGTGCATTAAATTATCCTGCACAAATTATGCCCTGCAAAGAGCAGGTGTAACTTTGTTGGGGGTGAGTTTGTGCGTCTTCTTTGGCATCATTTTCACAGTGAACTTATGCACATAAGTTTGCTTTGAAAACTGATGGAACGTATGTGTGTTAACAATGCATGTGTTAAGTGCTGTTAGAAAATGACCCTCTATGGGCTTGATTTTCAGAATGACTTACATGCATGAAATCTTTATTCCTGGGGGAATGCTGATCAAAACATTTAAAATTCTGCACACAAAAGCTTAACATTTTGCAAAATTCTGCATACTTTATATTGGGTCAAAATAACACAATATACATGACAGTCTTTAAATAATGAATTTAAAATGGAATACAGGAAAACGTTATTACTTAAAGATGCAGAATTTTAAATATTTTGAGCAGAATTTCCCCAGAAGCTCACTATAAGTGTCTCTTCCACTCGCTCTCCCTACTCCCCTGGCCAGTCTCCTTTCACTTTGCCCTCTCAGGCCCTAACTCCTCCACCTGCCATTATCTTTCTCTTCCCTAGGCTCAACCCCTAGGCTCAACCCCTTTCTCTTCCCCTAGGCTCAACCCCTTCCACTCTGTCTCCACTCCCAGAGTTTGACCCCTCTCTCAGTACTGCCCTTCACACAGGCTCCCTCTGTCCCTCTCTCTCTCACACACAGGCTCCCTGTCTAGTGCACATACACACAGCCTCATACAGACTCCCCCCCCCTCACGCACACACACACATCCTCAAACAAGCTCCCTCTCTCTCTTGCACACCCAGCCACACATGCTTCCTTTCTCTTTCACGCATATACCTATGTCTCACTCTCACACACCCCTGCATACTGGCTCCCTCTCTCGCTAACCACCCCCCCTTCACATAGGCTCCTTCTCTCTCTCTCTCTCACATACACACATCCCTTCATACAGATTCTTTATCTTACTCTTACACACACCCTCACACAAGCACCCTCACATACACACAATCCCTTTTTCACACACACCAGCTCCCAGTCTCTCACATATATATGCACACGTCTTCACAATTTTCTCACATAGGCTCCCTCTCTCTTGCCCCCTCATACATGCTCTCTCTCTCCCACTCCCCAGGCTTGCAGTCTTACAAACACACACAGACTCACTGTCACCGGGGCCTGCTTCTTCTTCGCCGTGACTGGGGCGGCCTCCTCTCGCGGTACCCCTGGGTCTGCTTCATCTTTGCTGCGAGTGGGATGGACTCCACTTGCGGCATGACGGGGCCTGCCAACTTATGCACAGCTGCGCGGGAGGGGAATCCTGCGCAAATTCTGCGCCCTGCAGCAGCACAGAATTCCTCCAGGACTAGGTAACGTTGTTGTTTTTGGCGTGTAAGTGGTGTTTTGGAACTCAAGCAAGGCCCACAAACACCTGGAAAGTGGTTTCATGGGTACTTTTACTTGCACCGAGACGAAGCATGCCAGAGGCCAGGTTATGACTCATGCTCATACTTGCTGCATAAATCCACCCGCACCCTTGCTAGAAAGGGCATCAGGGTCAGTGCAAGAGTATTTGGCGCCCTAGGTGAATCTTCCGTCGTGCACCTCCGACTCACCTATTGGTGGCAGCTCCAGCACAGCGCTCCCTTCTTTGGCAATATTGGCTTTCCACTGCTGGGCCGAATGCTGATGAGATTTTGCCAAACCCCCCCTCCCACACACACACACAAAATGTTGGCACTCTAGACTACCCCACTAAATGGAAGCACAAGCCCCGGCAAGCATAACATTGTGCAGGAGGCTTTATATGGATATTCAGGCCCTTATAATTGAATTTTCAAAGCAAGATTATACACATAAGTTGACTTTGGAAAATTTGGGATAAAGTGTCTGTGTGCACAGACTTTACCTTACCTCACAGTTGTAAAATTACCCTCTAAATGTGTCAGTTTTGCTAGGACTGCCGCCTGTAGTATCAGTCGGTCGGGCTCTGCCCTACATAACAAATACAAAATCCCACTTCTGATTTACCCCAAGAGATATCCAGTGCAGCCAACCTCAACTGGAGCTTTTGGCCTCTCACTGCCTTAATAAGCCCCAATTTCCTCCCTAAGCATCTTTCTTATGAGACTGTGCTGTCTTTCAGAAACAAAGCCTGCAGGTCCTCAGGCTTGGCTGCCTGAGGTATCAGACGGAGAATCAGTTCCCTGCTCTTTTCCTTTGGCCTGCTATTATCAGCACTCAGGTGGGGAAGGCAGTGGAAGGCTGCAGCCAGTATTTATTTAGTGCCTTGAGGTGTTACTACTATGTTTGATTGATGGGCAAAGCAGAAAGCATCTTGCCCATCACCTTCTGTCTGGATTGGGTACCCTGGTCCCTCCACCCAACTCCCTTTTTTCAGCTTATCACATCCTCCCACCCTCTGAACCAGTTCAGCTTGCAAAAGAGCAGATTGCACAGAAAAGGCAACGCACACACAAAACGTGGCATTTAACAGAATTTGTTTTCTCATCTCATTTACTCTGCCAGCAAAGCAGATGAGGATCCTCAGGCTAAAATCCTTCTCTCCATCCATTTCCTGCAGGCTTCCAGCATTGGCCTGCAGCAGCAACTGCTTCTCTGTAGAAACAAAGCTCCCAGGGGCTAGGCCAGGTTACAAAGGGAAAATCGGAAAACGAATGTAAAGGAAATGGTTCCGGCTCTCTGTTATACAGCTCAAAAGAGGGCTCCTAGTTAATTCTTCCTTGTAAATACAGTTTTAAACAGTTCTGGGTTCAAGTCCCACCACTACTGCTACCTACAACAAGTGCTGATTGCCCTGATGTCATACATCAGTGAATAAAATAACACTGCTCTTCACTAAAGAAGGGATTAGAGAAGGAACCCTGTTAGGTGACAGGGCACACACAGTAATAGGGTGTCGTTCCATTTACAGAAGTGATGGTTTTCATGGAACCAGCAAAACTGAAAGGAGACAAGGCAGTGGGGCTTGAGGTAGGATACATCCTAGGACAGGGGCAGGCAACTGCAGTCATGGAGTGCCACAGGCAGCTCTGCTTTTCAGGATATCCAAAATGATTATACACAAGAGAGGTTTACACACCTCGTACATATTCATTGTGGATATGCTGAAAAGGACCGGAGGAGTCCCCCCTGTGCTAGGATATTATGGGAACCCAGGCAGCTTCTGGCAGTCGATCTTTGCTCGTTTGGAACCTCGTTCAGTGAGCTGACTTCTTTCTTCAAACAAATAAAGGCACTGATTTTCCAAGCCAGTTATGCGCATAAAACTGAGTTAGCTGTTCCAAAATTGATCCAAGCTCATTGCAGATAAAAGGATTTATTTATTTATGAACATTTGATATTCTGCCTTTTCCCAAAGTTGGCCACAAGGCGATTACAATAAATGTAAATGAACAGAGGCATTAGAATAGCTTACAATAGAATCAGAATTTGTAATGAATGTAACATTGGGATCCAGCAAAGGAAAACCCATTTATGAATAGTTTGGAAACCCATTGGTGTCCCCTTTGTGTATAACACAGTCCCTCATCGGGAGTTCAAGAAGTTGGGTCGAAGATGTGGGTCATAGGGGAAGGCCTGGCTGAAAACCCATACTTTAGTTTGTTTTTTTCCTGAACTTGAGACATCTTGGCTCCAGCTGCAGGGTTAGTGGTACTTTGTTCCAATTTTTTGGTGTGTTACAACTGAAAGCATGGAGTCTCCTGCAGGACAATCTGACAGCAGTCAGCAGAGCAGAGGAAAGAAGAGCCATTATGGCGAACTGGGGTGTAAGGAGAGAGAAGCTGAGAGAGGTTTTCCAGGGCCTGTTTATTCAACCATTTGAAGATCAAGCAGAGAGTTGTAAATTTTATCCTATGCTCTACTGGGAGCCATGAAGTTGATGTAGTATAGGCTTGATATGATCGGTTGCTTTTGCACCTACTAAAATTCTGATGGCAGTACTTTGCCGGAGCTGGAGGCCCTTCGGACTATTCTGTGAGATGCCGTTGTATACACATAACTCAGTTTCGCGCACACTTCTATGCGAACTATAGAGAGGGATTCCAGGCGATGGAGCTGGAGCGGAGTTGGAATGCATACTTTTCAGTTTAAAAACGTGTGCACTTTTCAGTTTAAAAAAGTGGCATTCTAGGACCGGAGGAGTCCCCCCCCAGTGCTAGGATATTATGGGAACCTCGTTCACCTGCAAAAGTTATGCCTTTGTTAGAGAAGGCATATTTTTGTGCAGGTGAGTTTGTGAGCATACCACAGCACTTATGTGCAAATTTTCAAAGCAAATTTATATGAAAAAATTTGCTTTGAAAAATTGAGATAAAGTCTGTGAATAAAGGGTCCAATTTTAAAACATTTCCATGCTTAAAATTGGGTTTGACATGTGTAAATGGACTTTACCCTTGTAAGTGGGCTTTTGAAAATTGGTACAATATATGCCATTTAATTGTCCATATTCACATGTAAGTGCACTTGGGGACAGATTTTCAAAGGCTACGCGTGTAACCTGAGAAAATATGCCCCTGCGCGCGCCGAGCCTATTTTGCATAGGCTCGGCAGCGCGCGCAAGCCCCGGGACGCGCGTAAGTCCCAGGGCTTTCAAAAGTGAGCGGTCCGGGGGTGCGACGGCAGTCCGGGGGCATGTCCCGAGCCCTCCTCCGTTCCAGCCGTGTCAGGGGTTCGCGCACCAGCAGCCTGCTGGCGTGCGCAAGATAGAAATAAAATAAGGTGGGGGGGATTTAGGTAGGGCTAGATAGGGGAAGGGAGGGGAAGGTGGGGTGGCCGGAAAAAAAGTTCGGAGCGGCCTTGGAGGGAACTGGGACAGCCATCGGGGCTCCCCTCGGGCTCGGCGCGTGCAAGGTGCACATGTGTGCACCCCCTTGCGCGCGCCGAGCCTGGATTTTATAACATGCGCGCGCATAAGTTTTAAAATCTGCCCCTTGATGCATCTAAATGGCTTTTTAAAATTGCTACGATAGTACATTACATTTACACGATTAACTCCTTTTCAAATTTCATCTGTATATATGCACCTTAACTTTACCTCACCATGCACAGTTATAAAATTACCATCCCTAAGGTTACATCTTAGCCCTTTAAGACAAGATTCTCCTTTTAGGATTACAAGGCTTGTTTGATACAATCCTTTTACATAATGTTATAGTTATTTTGATTGCGTTGCATGGACCCTTTTGTCCTTATTTTTTATATATTGGTTATCCAGTTTGGTTTGGGTCACATCTGTTTATGGTTTTCTGTTAATCAGTCTTTTGGAGACAGGACTGGTTCCATATGGGTGGATCTCATCCCTCTTCGTAAGAGTGGAAATAGGGAGGAAGACGGTAACTACAGGCCAGTTAGTCTGGCCTTGAGAGTTAGTAAATTACTAGACAGTGTTAAAGGAAAAGATAGTGATGTATCTTGAATCCAGCAGGTTGCAGAACCCAAACCGGTATGGTTTGTCCAAAGGGAGATCCTGTCAAACAAATCTGATTATTTTCTTTGGGTGACCAAAAACTTAGATCAGAACAGGTGCTGGATATGATGTGGTTGGTACATCATAGCCAGCAAGGCTTTTAACACTGTCCCACAAAGGAGCTCAGAATTAAACTGAGCAGCCTGGGCTCCAAGGTAGTCGAGTGGGTTGGAAACTGGTTGAATGATCGGTAAAAGAGGGTGGTGGTAAAAGAAGTTGACTTCAGCAAAAGAGAGGTTATCAGTGGAATGACTCATGGATCTGCCCTGAGGAAGGTTCTGTTCAGCATGTTCAAAATTGCTATTTCGAGTGATTAGTAGGAAAGGGGTCTCTTTGCCAATGATAATTTTTTAATAATTGTTTTTAAATTTATAGTCTGCCTTTCTTGACACTTCAGGTACGGTAGATATTTCCCTATTCCCAGAGGGCTTGCAGTCTAACCCCTAGATCAATCAAAATGCTATAATTTTGCATGGATAATGCCTGTGATAAAAAAAAAATAAAGGAGTGTGTGTATGATAATTTTAGAATCATAAAATGACCATATGGAGTGAGGAAAGTATCTCAAAGATGAGATTTCTACAATGTTCTCTCGCCCTAGCTTGATGGACTCTATAATAGGGTACTATCAAGCTAGGGCGAGAGAACTCTGTAGAAATCTCATCTTTGGGAGACTTTCCTCACGCCAAATGACATCGAATCTTCACTGAAGTGTCCTGTGCTGTTTGTATGTCTCACTCTGCACATCAAACTGGCCCCCAAACCCTAAACCACCACCAAAATCTCACCTTGAGTTATTAACTGGCCCTCCTAAAGTGATATAAATTGTTGAACACTGTGAAGGCCTTATAAAGAGAGTATCTCACTCTCTCTCTCTCTCCCCCCCCCCTGAAATGCAATCTTTATTGTGAATTGCATTACAGCTGTTTTGGGCATATCGCAGAGCTTAATGCCAGGAAAAAAGGTGTAGTTATTTCTGGTATTAAAAAGATGCATTATGCTATCTATGGTGTGATATTGCCCCTCATTTTCAATAATCCCACCCCTATGAAAAATTTGCATTTGCGCAATGTGATACCATTGTTAACGCTATAATGCATGTTGATGAATGACCCTGTTTGAGCCTGAGGCAATGGAGAGTGAAGTGATACTAAGATCTGCAACAGCCTGGACACCCCTGATGGCACAAAGAGTAGGAGAAGTGATCTAAGAAAGCTGGAGGAGTGGCAAGAATAGATGGACCCTGTGGTCATTATCTGCCGTCATATTCTCTGTTTCTTTCTCATAAGGCTTCTTTAGCTGGTCTTCCTTTTGTGGCATCACTGCCCATGAAAAGGAGGTGCTCTCTGGAATCGCCAGCTTTTGCCACTTAGTGAACCACAAGTAGAGGGAACCATGACTTAGAGAGCTGCCATCATTGACTTTTACATTTCAAGGCTTAAAATACAAGAACAAGCAACAAGACAAATAAGGAGAGGCAGGAAAGCTGATATCTTATGAAATGTAGTCAGTGGTACTGCTGTGTGCAAGGTGTTTTATTAATCAGTGGCTGAGCTCAGCTGTGCACAAGCTATATTTATTTATAAAGTCATTCATATTTGTTAGTCATCTCATTTTATGGGATCTCTAGGCCACATATACAATTTAAAAAAAATACAAAAACCATAGTCAAACTCCACTGTGCCCCACTTTAGGGATCCTGCTCCTTCAATTGTGTTCATTCTTGTGAAATCTTGAATGCAATAAACCAGACAGGATTGTGTCATCAATGTTGATCTGAGCAAAACTAGCAGTGACACCTGATGGGTCACTAATGAGCGAGATCATCCTCACTTTCAAGAGTTGCCCTGAAAAAACTCAAGTTTGCCTGGGCAGGGAGGGCTCTTTTATTCCTGCCAGGGAGTCATCCTGGTAATAAACTGAGAGACACCTGCAAATATGTACCAGAAACATGGTGCCAGGCCCTCCGCCCCAGAAGTGGCTGCTCGTCTCTTCTTGGTATAGCTGCTTATGAACTTTACTAGGATCCCATGCACAGGAAAGGAACCAGAGAAAATCACATTGTTATTCTTCTTGGCATTGTGGGACGTCATTACTGTACCCAGGGGAGCTGGCTGTGTACGCAGTCTACTTGTTTCCTCTCATGGTGGAGGAAGTGAAGCAGTCAGTGAGGTCCTCCGATCTCTTTATCTGCAAGTGTAATTAGGTGAGCTGCCGATCGATGACCCATTCCTTTATTGACTCTTTGAAGCCAAGGCAGCTTACCCTCTTTTGTTGTCTTTTAATCCTTCAAAACCACAGTTTCCTAGTGACACTCCTTGAGCCTGCATGTCTAAGGACTGAGTGGCCACAAGGAACAGCTACGTAAGTTATGCAGAAACTTAACAGAATAAAAATCTACTCTCTCAATAGAAAGCACCAGCCTGGTCTCTCCTCCCCTCCAATCCTCTCTTTATGTCTCTTCTTTCCTAACCGTCTTCTTTTTATCCCATATGTATTCAGACTAGGGGAACTGGAGCCATTACTGTAACATGGGAAAACGTCACAGTGAAGCAGGGAGCACAGTAAGAAAATAATAAACGTCTTCCCGTCTCATCCTTGACCATTGCAAACTAGCAGACAATATATGAACTGAATCCTTTAAAAAAAAGCAATCTGCCTGAGCCCTGCTGAAGCTAAGAAACATTAGCAAAAAATGGCTATACTTAGCTTGAGGGTTAGAAGAACTGACCCAGTAGATGCTGATCAGAAGTGAGCCAGTTCACAACGCCTGCTGCTTTAAGGTGGTGTAAGCAGGAAGAAGGAGGTCTATGCACAGTAAATGGGCAGGGAGCAGCTCCAAAGTATATCCATGGCAAGAGGGCAGGCAGCAGGCCTGAAGCATTTCTGCGGTGAGAGGGAGCAGGCCTGAAGTGTGTCTGTAGTGAGAGGGCAGGCAGCGGGTCTGGAGCATGTCCACGGAGAGAGGCTCAGGCAGTAGGCCCCAAATGTCTCTTTTGTAAAGAGTGGATTTTAGAAGTGGGTACCTATAGGCAATGGGTTGGGACAGGCTCCTCCCCTCAGGAGGGGTATTTGCCTCCCCACCAGAGGTTATCAGAGGTTTAGAGGATCCAGATGGACTCTGCTCAGGTCCTTCCTTTTGCTGGCATCCTCTTACCTCAGCGATACTGAGGTCCTTACAGCAGCTTCTTGTAGAAAACTCAGCACAGGGCCTGGGAACCCTTGCATGCTGACCGGCCCTGCCCCCTCCTCCCACATGGGCTTCCTCTTACCATGGAAACACAAGAAGTAGGGCATTGCTGGGCCTGTCAGCATGCAAGGGCTCTCAGGCTCTGGGCTGAATTGTCATCAGGTTGTTGCCATTGCTGCTTGCCTAAATCCAGGCCTGGCAGAAGGAGGGCAGGCAGCAAGCTTGGCATCCATAGGATTGAGTTGTACCGCCTGCTGTTCCCTATGAGACAGATTTAAAGATCAGGAAACAGAGGCATAGAGAGTCTGCAAATGAATGCTTGCTGGCACAAGTTTTGAAATAGCTCCATCTTTTTTGCTAAAGGATTTCATTTCCTTCAGCCTTTTCTGGAAGGGGTGAAAACATTCCACAGAAAACTCTATGCAAGAAAAAAAGAGCTTGTATACAAACTTTATCCACAAGAACTTATTTTAAATATCAGACAGTAGTAAGGGAAACTCGAAGCATGAAAATGACTCAAGCAAGGCAAAATACACCTAAAGGCTGACTTTAAAAGCCCTTTGCGCGCCAAGGCCAGGAGGTGTGCACATGTCTTGGGCTGGCACATACCACGCGGATTTTAAAAAGCACACAAGTACTCGCGTATCTCCTGGTATGTGCTCAAATCAAAACTATTAAACAAGGGGCGTGTTCTGGGCAGAGCATGGGCGACCCAGGAAGCTGCCTTGAAAAGTACGTGAAGTATTTACATGCAGAGGTGCGCATTAGGATCCCCTAACACATACTTCACTTCTGCTAAGGACAGAGTGTAAGTATTACAATTTACAAAATGAGGCAAATCAGTGGGGTTTTAAGGGTCAGGATTAAAAGGGTAAAAGCAAGGTTAAGTTACATAATAGCAGGGGTTAGGAAGTCTGATCCGTTAACTGGGCAAACTGGGAACGAACTGGGAAAAAGGGCTATTGCGTTGGCGCGCATATGTAATAAAATCCCCCCACTTACGAGGTAAAGTCAGCATTTGCGCACACATGCGCGCATCCATATAAAATTGCATGCACGTGTATGCACCTACAGCCGATTTTATATCATGCTCTTATATACGCATGTATATTATCAAATGGCCATGTCCATTCGCACAAGCCGGTATATGCGCGTACATGAATGCCCACATGGCTATGTAAAAGTTACTGTCCCCGGCATTAATTTTGTAACAGCCCAAATTAATTATATCAATCTCCAAAGCAAACCTATATGTGTAGGCTTGCTTTGAGAATTACCCAGGCAAAAATATAGAAACAGAGAATATGATAGCAAATAAAGATCAAGGGGCTAATATTCAGCCACTGGCCAGCTCATAAAGTCAGCTGGATACATTTATTCAGCTAACTTTCACAGGATTTTCTATGGCACAGTCGCACCACTGAAGATACCCAAGCATCTTAAAAATAGGCAGAAACGTTTATCCGGCTAACTGTAGGACTACTCTAAGGACGACCAGAGTTGGCTGGATAAGTTATCTGGCTAACAGTGACTATTGGAGTCAGCAGGATAACTTATCCAGCAAATTTAACTCAGCTCCTGGAATGCCCCTGCATTATCTGGTGAAATTTTAACCAGATAACGAGTTATCCGGCTACACTTTACTGGATAAATAGTGGAAACGTTCAAAAGTTAGCATTTAACCAGATAACACACGAGTTCTCATGCTAAATACCGCTGGCTATGGACCCCCCATTTGATGGCCTATCTATAATTCTGATGTAAGCAGTGGTTTCTTATCTGGTTTCATGTTTAATACTTAATGAGGTCCATATTCAGCCACTGTGTGGTTGTTCTAGTTATATGCAGCTGCACCGCTGAATATACCTGGTTAACTTATCCGCCAACTCGACTAATTCCCGATCTGCCCATTCCCTATCAATGAGTTACAGAGTAACATAGTAATGATGACAAAAAAAGACCAAATGGTCCATCCAGTCTGCCCAGCAAATCTCTTACGGCAGTAACTGCCATTCCATGCAGGCTCCCCCCATGTCTCCGCTGGAAGCAGCAACTGGGCAGGAATATTTACAATCCAAACCAAGCAACTATCAGACCCATTACAAAATGATTGCTTAGCAACATTTTTACAGGGTGAGCAGCCTTCATGATAATTCAGGCAAGGCTGCTTGAATGTGCTTTGCTTTTGGACTTGGCCGTAGAAGCAGTCCTGTGCTTTGTCCTTAATGTCTGCATATCAGTACCCTGGATCGTAAACGTCAGGGCCCAGAGTTGGCTATCGACTGAATCCAATTTCCCCTTTCCCCCCTGCCTTTGAAGCAGAGAGCAATGTGGCAGCTGCATGACAAGCATCAACGCGAAATGGTTAAGGGTAGTAATCCCTGTGATTCTGTTAAGAGTAGTAACTGCCATTCCGTGCAGATTATCCCCACGCACCCTCTTCTTAATTTCTTATCCAGCTAAGTGGCTAGAATATTTTCAGCACAATTTTTAGAAATGGGGACCGTTTTAATTTTACCTTGTCAAAGCAGGAAGAGATGACATGTAAATCTAGACTCATGTGTATTTATCAGATTTTTATGTCCAGTTTTTTAGTCTGGCTTTATTCTCTGGTGCCTGGTTTATTTTTATGTTATTGTTTTTTGTTAAGATGTTATAGATTTTGTTTTATTGATTTGTATGTATTTTATGGGGGGTTATTAAGTTGTTTTATTGCTATGAATGTTCAGTTGTAACCTGCCTAGTATTTTCGATAGGTGAGATATATGTGTTTAAAATAAGTAAAATAAATATATATATATATATATATATATCTCCCGTTCAGCTTTATCACTTTATACTTGCACACAATTTTACCTGCTGTTTGGTGTAGATAGTTTTGCCATGAAAATTTAAGCACAAACCTATCACAATCAAAAAGTATGTGCAGAAATGAAAACCCCCACCTCTGGGATCGCCTTTCCTGAACGTGGGTAAACGTGCACTCATACAAGTCGTATTGTATGTGCGGGTAGTTGAACAGTTTTAACTTTAAATTTATTGCATTTTAGATTTTACACAAAGCACCAAACTTTGTATCAGAAGCACGATTGGGAATACATAAGCAAGAAAATGCATTAACAAAAAAAGAAAATGCATCTCTTCAGTCTCATTAGACCACAAATCTTTTAAAGGGAGAGGCACAGAAAATGAAGAGAGAACAAAAGACAAACTAACACAGAAAGCCACCCTGCATGAAATTATTGATACATCCTGCAAAAATAATGAAAATAGACTGACGTAATGTCAATGGGATTAGAATCAATCAGCATTTTCTTATGCCAACAAATACCCTAAGGGGAAGATTTTAAAGGGGGCGTACATGTACAATCAATTTTATAACTTGCGCGCGCAGGCGCACACAAGTTATAAAATCAGGGGTCAGCACACGCAAGGGGGGTGCACCTTGCGCGCACCGAGCCGCGCTGCCTTCCCCCGTTCCTTCCCAGGCCGCTCCGAAATTGGAGCGGCCTAGGAGGGAACTTCCCTTCCGCCTAGCCTGACCTTCTCACCCGTTCCCCTAACTTTTCCCCCTCCCAGCCCTACTCTAACCCCCCCCCCCAAAAGTTTTATCATGCTTTTTGTGCCTGCCTCTGGGCAGGCGCAAGTTGCGCACACCAGCAGCCTGCCGGCCCGCGATCCTTCAACACAGCAGCAATGGCCGCTGTGTCAGAGGCCTCTGGCCCCACCCTCGGACCACCCCTTTTTGCAAGCCCCGGAACTTACACGCGTCCTGGAGCTTAACGCACGTCGTTCATTACCCCCCCCCCATGTCAGTAAATCCTCTGGATTTACGCTTGTAGGGCTTTTAAAATCCGGCCCTAAGCTGTTCAGGCGCAAAAAATATATAGGAGTTTGATGAAACTGAACGACACATTTACAGGGGTAGCGTAGTAAGAAAGAAGCTCCAAGGGCTCGGGTATCCTGACGCAAGGTCAGGAAAGCTTCCTCCTATCCTGTGTTGCTCGAGTTAAATCAGGAAAAATTCTAACATTCTGCCCCATAAACTGCTCATTCCTATTTTGAAAAATGCCTTCATGACAATACTCAGATCATTTTCAGAGAAGGACACTTAACAATGTTAAGACAACGACAAACCTTTTCAGACGTAAAAAAATCAGCAGAACCAGAGGTCACGAGCTGAGGCTCCGGGGAGGAAGACTAAGAACCAATGTCAGGAAGTATTTCTTCACGGAAAGGGTGGTGGATGCCTGGAATGCCCTTCCGGAGGAAGTGGTGAAGTCTAAAACTGTGAAAGACTTCAAAGGGGCGTGGGATAAACACTGTGGATCCATCAAGTCTAGTGGGCATAAATATAGAGGAGGTGGTAAAACACTGCACGGAGCGGCAGTAGCCACAGAGGCATTCACGGAGCGGGATGCCAGTGGTTTGTGTTCCACCTTCACGGAGCGGAAGGTTGGAGGGCTGCCATCTCCAAAAAAACAAAAAACAAAAAAACCAAAACAAAAAACAAACAAGCAAAACAGAGGTGGGTAAGAGTATGGGGCAGGGGTGTGGCCATTTATTGCGGCAGTTGCTACCCCTGATTGAGCTGGATGTTCATTGGGATGCGGATACAGCACTGCTCTCTGCATTGGTGGAGGGGTGGAAGGGAATTGGGGCCGGAGGGTGCTGGAAGCCAATAGTGACGGGGGAGGGGGAGAAAAAAAGGGGTGGGGGGGAAGATAAAAAAAAAAAATGGATAAACTGCGTGGCTTGCTGGGCAGACTGGATGGGCCGTTTGGTCTTCTTCTGCCGTCATTTCTATGTTTCTATGTTTCTATGTAATCTGTCCTCTACCTCATATTCAGAGGACCCTAGGAAGAAGGTTAATACCAGATTAGCAGGAATCTGATAATTTACTCTACCAGGTAGAAAACAGACTTTATTAATAGAAAAACTGAGCCCTGGGAAATATTTAAAACCTCCCGAAAATATCTACAAAGTGTTAACCGTAGTATTTCACATATTATTTGAGGAAAATTTAAGAAACAAGAGATGTAAACGTCTCAGTCTGTTTTCAATAAATTCTGCTCTTCTGGAGATATTCCCACGTTCTTGGATAAGTGAAGTTTGAACAGTTTTTCTAGATTTAACTTCATCTTGTAAAGCAATAAGCTTTCCAGCTACATCCAGGTTCTGAGAATCATGATCTGCAGACAGAGTTTCCAACTTGTTTGCAATTGAGTCCTCTTTTTGAAGAGCACTGTGAAAAAGCCAAGCCAGATTCGGCCATCAAATCCCACAGGCTTGGTGGGCACTGAACAGGCGCAGCTGCAAACAGAGCCTGAAGTAGATTGAAAAGCTCCAGCACTGCCGAGAGATGTTCTCAAATCAGTGGCAGCCATTGCAGCCTCCTCCAAAGATGAACTTGGAGATTCAGCGAGCTCCCTGTCCCTCGAAGTTCTCCCACCGCCAGCGACATCCTCAGCATCATCAGTCGGGGCCACAGGCGCTTCAGGAGGGTGGCACTGTGCCGCCGGAGGAAGACAGTCATCCAGGGGACTGAGGGAAACCTCCTCCACAGCTGACTCCGGCGCTCCTCTGTGGGAGTCAGCAACGCAGGCCACCCCCTCAACAGCAGGAGCCACAAAACGCTGCCCCGGCAAAGGAGAGGACTCGGTGGGGGGAGTCCTGACCTTCCCATTCCTCTTGGGGGCATTTTAAATTATGAGAATGGAAAAAAAACAACAGTTCAATATAAATATAGGGAAGCGTCCTCAGCGTGGAGCATTCATGCAGCCAAGTTGCCATCACCCCTTTTTCACAGGGATAATTTTTAAGGTGAATCTACACACATAGGGGTAGATTTTAAAAACATACCCGCGTGCGTCCAAATGGCCGCTGAACCGGCCGCCTCCAGCCCCGCCCCTCCCTGCACCCTGGACCGCCCCTTTGCTGAGGCCTGGCTCTTGAGCGCGTAAGCCCCCAGATTTTACAGGCGGGGTTTTGTTTTTTTTTTAATTTGGCCGCTAGGTTTTTTGACCATTGGTATAATTTCTGTGGGGTGTTGCAGACTTAAATCATAAGCCCTCTTGGGACAGGGAGATCCCTACATTCAGGGCTGGTGCAAGCATAATTGGCGCCCTAGATGAACCTTGGTCATTCATTAATTACTGGTTACAGTGGCTTCAGCACAGTGCTCTCTTCTTTAATCGTTTTGGCACTGGTATAGCACCCCCTCTAGACTTTACTCTGGCAAATGTTTGCCACTCCCAAAATCTTGGTGCTCTAGACCAGTGGTCCCCAACCCTGTCCTGGGGGCCCACCAGCCAGTCGGGTTTTCAGGATATCCACAATGAATATGCATGAGAGAAAATGTGCATGTTATGGAGGCAGTGCATGCAAATTTTCTCTCATGCATATTCATTGTGGATATCCTGAAAACCTGACTGGCTGGTGGGCCCCCAGGACAGGGTTGGGGACCACTGGTCTAGACGACTGCCTGGTTTGCCTAAAGGAAGCAGCTAGCCCTACCTACATTACCTACTACTATTAGTACTACTACTCCTTATCATTTCTATAGCACTACACAACATAAGCAACGCTGTACAAACACAAAAAAAGACCGTCCCTGCTCAACAGAGCTTGCAAGCTAATTACCTATATGTAACTCGCCTTGGGCTACCAAGTGGTAAGGCGTGAGCTAAATCCAAATAAATCAAAAATGGAAACAGGATGTCTGCACTTTTTCCTGCATATTGGCTGAGCAATTTTAGAAAAGGACATTTTCATAGGTAGCAAAGTACTTCTTTAATTGTGGAAATGCCTTTTAAAATGCCCCTCCTTGAAAGCAACTGTTCACATTGGAATAAAGTCCAGGTGTAATGTTTACCCCCCGGGGCTGTGTACATTAGTTCTCAAAGTCCGCGGGCATTTTTCACCTTGAAAGTTGCCACAAAGCATATGGGATCATTTACACCTCCTTTTTTTCTTGCCAGGTAGAATTTTGCTGGAAAAGTCCACACAAATATTTTAAAATGCAGTTCACATGTCTACTTTTCCTCCCCTGACCTAAATATGCCCCCAGGAATGCCTCCTCTTAATGCAACTAAAAGTGCATGCATCATAGGACAATGCAATTTCAGACAGCCAGCTTACATGGGTAAAATGCCTTTTCCCCAGTCGCTTAAAAAACTGTCTCAGCTTGCCCAGACTGATAAAGATGAATCTGAAGCCCAGGTGGATAAAGGGGGTTAGAACTGAGGCCCAGGGGGAATAATATGACATCCTGACGTCACCCACAGAGAGTCAGGGACAGAGCTTGGATTAGATCTGAGGCCCAGGGAGAGAAAATGACTTGCCTTGACATCACACGCAGAGAGTCTATGACAGAACCTGGGATGAGAGCTTGTGTCTCAGCAATTTACTCCACTACCAAGAGAGCACAGATTCCAAGCCAGTTCCAGGTTTTTGAGACTCCTATCAAAACACATTCTGGGATTCTTGGCCAGCTCCTCTTGCTGCATTAAGCATTTGAGGGCACAGTTATAAAAGGCATTATTATATTTACAGTTGTATTATTGCAGAGGGAGAGTTTGTTTGTTTTTATTGTGTATTAAACTTTTATCATGTTTGTTTTTTCGGTTTGGTTTTTTTTTTTTTTTACAAAGAAGTATTTTTACAGCCAAATTGTGCCCCTGTGATTGATTTTAATTATTCATACCCATTTGCCAGAGACATAATTAAGCTTGGCAATGGAGCGTTTTCACACAGAAATCTAACCGAGCTCTCATGTCTGCCTGTAAGAGGCTCTGAAAAAAGCCACGGGGAGCACATTTGCTGCATCCGACCCGGATCTATCAAACGCGACCTGCCACCTTGAACCCTTCCTTTGCCCTCCCCGGTACGCAGTGATGAAAGGGGGCCAATGCTGCCATTCCATTTTCTGCTGGTAGCACACAGATGTTTCACATGGGGAAAGGGAAGCGTGCCCCTGCCCAGATCTAAAGCCAGATACCATGATTACTCCCACCGTGGACTCGGAGCAGCCGTGGTTTACAGCTGGGATATTATGGCTGTCTTTCCATCGGTAGGATCTCAGCTCCCTTCTGGGGCGATGAAAATGACAAGTACTCCCATCATACACTTGATGCAGACAAGCAAAGAAACATTTTCATTGTTTTAGCTAATATACCCCACACCTCAATCACAGTCTTCAGCTCGACTTTTTACTATTTGAAAAAATTCTTCCCTTGGTGGTGTAATAATAGAAGAAGGAAAGTGCCAAGTCAAGTGTAGAAGCCTGAGCCCCATCCTCACCCATAGAAGCTGGGACTACTTTTTCTTTCTTGCTGAAGCCCTTCATTCCCAACTTCACGGGGCAACTTCATGCTTAACTTATTCTGCAATGACCTGGTGAAAGAGGTAGAACATGTGAAAGCTAGTTGGAAATGTATTAAGTTAGTCCAGTAAAAAAGGTATTGCCTATAACCTATTTGTTGGGGGAGAGGTTCTGGAAGCCAAATTTAGGATTTTAGGTAGGAAGCTGAAATCCAGAACCTCCAGGGTGGCATTCTCTGAAATGCTTCCTGTTCCACGTGCAGGTCCCCAGAGGCATCCAATGTGTGGATGAGACGATGGTGCAGGGAAGAGGGATTCAGTTTTGTAAGGAACTGGGGAAACTTTTGGGGAAGGGGGAGACTTTTCCAAAAGGATGGGCTCCACCTTAACCAGAGTGGAACCAAGCTGCTGGCACTAACTTTCAAAAAGGAGATAGAGCAGCTTTTAAACTAGAACAAGGGGGAAAGCCGACAGTCACTCAGCAGTGCATGGTTTGGAGAAATGTATCCTTGAAGGATACTAATAAAACAGGAGAATTAAGCATCCCAACAGAGAGGTTCCAATAAAAGCAAACATAATCCATGTGCCTATATGTAAAAAAATCACTGAAGCTAATGATTTCCGAATTATCCCTAACAACTGAAAAGCAGGTTGTTAATACAAACAAAAAACACACTTTGAAATGTCTGTATGCCAATGCCAGAAGTCTAAGAGGTAAGATGGGAGAGTTAGAGTGTATAGCAGCAAATGATGAGATTGACATAATTGGCAACACAGAGACTTGGTGGAAGGAGGATACCCAATGGGACAGTGCTCTATCAGGGTACAAATTATATCGCAATGATAGGGAGGATCAACTTGGTGGGGGTGTGGCACTTTATGTCCGGGAGGGTATAGAGTCCAACAGGATAAAGATCATACATGAGACTAAATGCTCAGTAGAATCTATATGGGTAGAAATCCCATGTGTGTTGGGTAAGAGTATAGTGATAGTAGTATACTACCGTCTACTTGGACAAAATGGTCAGACAGATGATGACATGCTAAGAGAAATCAGGGAAGCTAACCAATTTGGCAGCGCAATAATAATGGGAGATTTCAATTACCCCAATATTGACTGGGTAAATGTAACATCAGGTCTTGCTAGAGACATAAAGTTCCTGGCTGTAATAACTGACTGCTTCATGGAGAAATTGGTTCAGGAACCAACAAGAGAGGGCGCTATTTTAGATTTAATTCTTAGTGGAACGTAGGATCTGGTGAGAGAGGTAACGGTGGTGGGGCCACTTGGCAACAGTGATCATAACATAATCAAATTTAAACTAATAACTGGAAGGGGGACAATAAGTAAATCTGCAGCTTTAACACTAAACTTTCAAAAGGGAAACTTTGATAAAATGAGGAAAATAGTTAGAAAAAAACTGAAAGGTGCAGCTGCAAAGGTTAAAATAATGTTCAGGCATGGATATTGTTTAGAAATACAATCCTAGAGGTGCAGTCCATATGTATTCCACACATTAAGAAAGGTGGAAGGAAGGCAAAACGATTATCATCATGGTTAAAAGGTGAGGTGAAAGAGGCTATTTTAGCCAAAAAAAAATCCTTCAAAAATTGGAAGAAGGATCCATCTGAAGAAATAGGATAAAACATAAGCATTGTCAAGTTAAGTATAAAACATAAGACAAGAGAAGAGAGAATTTGAAATGAAGTTGGCCATAGAGGCAAAAACTCATAATAATTTTTTTTTTTAAATATATCCGAAGCAAAAAACCTGTGAGGGAATCGGTTGGACCATTAGATGACCGAGGGGTTAAAGGGGCTCTTAGGGAAGATAAGACCATTGCAGAAAGACTAAATGAATTCTTTGCTTCCATGTTTACTAATGAGGATGTTGGGGAAATACCAGTTCCGGAGATGGTTTTCAGGGGTGATGAGTCAGACGAATTGAACGAAATCACTGTGAACCTGGAAGATGTAGTAAGCCAGATTGACAAACTAAAGAGTAGCAAATCACCTGGACCGGATGGTATGCATCCTAGGGTATTGAAGGATCTCAAAAGTGAAATTTCTGATCTATTAGTTAAAATTTGTAACCTATCATTAAAATCATCCATTGTACCTGAAAACTGGAGGGTGGCCAATGTAACCCCAGGCTCCAGGGGTGATGCAGGTAACTATAGACCAGTGAGCCTGACTTCAGTGCAGGGAAAAATAGTGGAAACTATTCTCAAGATCAAAATCATAGAGCATATAGAAAGATATGGTTTAATGGAACACAGTCAACATGGATTTACCCAAGGGAAGTCTTGCCTAACAAATCTGCTTCATTTTTTTGAAGGGGTTAATAAACATGTAGATAAAGGTAAACCGGTAGATGTAGTGTATTTGGATTTTCAGAAGGCATTTGACAAAGTTCCTCATGAGAGGCTTCTAAGAAAATGAAAAAGTCATGGGATAGGAGGCGATGTCCTTTCGTGGATTACAAACTGGTTAAAAGACAGGAAATAGAGAGTAGGATTAAATGGTCAATTTTCTCAGTGGATTTTCTCAGTGGATCCCTGAGGCACTCTCAGTAGAGTGCCTCAGGGATCTGTACTTGGACCGGTGCTTTTCAATATATTTATAAATGATCTGGAAAGGAATACAACCGAGTGAGGTTATCAAATTTGCGGATGATACAAAATTAAATCACAAGGTGATTGTGATACATTACAGGAGGACCTTGCAAAACTGGAAGACTGGGCATCCAAATGGCAGATGAAATTTAATGTGGACAAGTGCAAGGTGTTGCATATAGGGAAAAATAACCCTTGCTGTAGTTACACAATGTTAGGTTCCATATTAGGAGCTACCACCCAGGAAAAAATCTAGGCAACATAGAATGTTAGGAATTATTAGGAAGAGAATGATTAATAATATTCAGAAAATGTCATAATGCCTCTATATCGCTCCATGGTGAGACCGCAACTTGAATTCTGTGTACAATTCTGGTTGCCGCATCTCAAAAAAGATATAGTTGTGATGGAGAAGGTACAGAGAAGGGCAACCAAAATGATAAAGGGGATGGAACAGCTCCCCTATGAGGAAAGGCTGAAGAGGTTAGGACTGTTCAGCTTGGAGAAGAGACGGCTGAGGGGGGATATGATAGAGGTCTTTAAGATCATGAGAGGTCTTGAATGAGTAGATGTGAATCGGTTATTTACACTTTCGAATAATAGAAGGACTAGGGGGCATTCCATGAAGTTAGCAAGTAGCACATTTAAGACTAATCAAAGAAAATTCTTTTTCACTCAATTCACAATAAAGCTCTGGAAATTGTTGCCAGAGGATGTGGTTAGTGCAGTTAGTGTAGCTGGGTTCAAAAAAGGTTTGGATAAGTTCTTGGAGGAGAAGTCCATTAATTGCTATTAATCAAGTTGACTTAGGGAATAGCCACTGCTATTAATTGCATCAGTAGCTTGGGATCTTCTTGATGTTTGGGTACTTGCCAGGTTATTGTGGCCTGGTTTGGCCTCTGTTGGAAACAGGATGCTGGGCTTGATGGACCCTTGGTCTGACCCAGCATGGCAATTTCTTATGTTCTTATGTTCTTATATTTCTACATTTAGAGGACAATTTTGAAACTCCATGGGTAGCTTGCAGGCACACGGGTATTTGGTACTCATGTGCCTCCAAGCAGATGTTCAAAAGGAAACTCCCTACAGAGATTTCTTTTGAAAATTCAGGCTTTACACATAGTGTAGGTAGTTTGGTACCGCTGTACTTTGCACCTGTATGAGAGCAGGTGCAAAGTGCTCACCAGAAAGTACACACGATGATTTGAAAACAAAATCACTGCATGCTTGTTCCTTCCCCTGATCTAACGCTACCTACATTTTTAAGCAAGTGTGTGCACTATAGTATTACCCACATAGAGGGGGGCAATTTTCAAACCATGTTTTTATAAGGATAAACACGTGCTTATCTGTATAAAACGTTTGAATATTGTCCCCTTCATGTGTGAAGCACTAGAGGTAGTGAGGGGCTTGCAGCCGGGCTCCCAGAGTCAGCATGGCAGCCACAGATAATTTTCCATGCCATCTGTTGCACTTAAGCCCTACCTGAGCTTAGCAAAATAACTAAATGTGCCCCCCCCCCCCCCCTCCTTTGTCCGGACTATGAAGTACCCCTGTGCTTGGGGTGGGGAGTACCACATTAATTATATTTGCTAATATGATTTATCTTCGGGTTTGTAGGCTGAGTGCAGGATGAGACAGAGTCCCGGTCACCACGATACCATAATTCTATGCCCTTCCCAAACAACCTCTCACTGTGAAGTATAATATAAACTTGCAGTTTTCTTATTTGAAATGAGGTAATGAAAAAATAAACCCTTGGTATGGCACCTTAGCCAAGGCAACCAAAATACTCATATGGATAATAAAAAAAATAGGGAATGCTAATAGAGAAAGGTTGAGGGGAAAAGAAGTGATGTACACAACTTTCAAAACTGATCCCTCTTGATGGTGGAGCTGGCTAGATGAGAAACCAAATAGGTGAGCAGTGCAGTGAGTGAAAGGTTTCTCTCTCCTGGGGAGCTTCACCACAAGGTTTACGTGGCACTAAACAGAAAGCTGGCCTGGTTTCAGTCTCTTACAGAAAGACCACAGTCCACCAGTTTTTCTTTCCCAGGATCTGCCAGCAAGGGCTTATGCTTCACTTTGGCTGAAAGGCTGAAGCAGTTAAGATAAGATACTGAATTTGTGACAAAAGGCAAAGAAATAACCCTTCTCCCTCCTCATAAGAACATAAGAACATGCCATACTGGATCAGACCACGGGTCCATCAAGCCCAGCATCCTGTTTCCTCTCCTAAGATATTCTCTATACAAAGTTTAGATTACTTAACTCAGTCTCTTAGAAGGGTGATGCAGCCATGTGCTCCTGGGCCTGGATAGGAAGTCTCTCACTCTTTCAGCTCCTGGCTCTTGTTGGGATTTTGCATGTAACTCGGTTATGAAGCAAGAATAGCTGTCCGTCTCTCTGTTTCCTCAGAGCGCAGATTTCTGCCTTTTCCTCTTGATAATTAGCTCTTCAGGAGAACTGACTGTAGAGCTGCTAGATGCACTCTTCTTCCTGGCTCCTGCCCGTCACCGCTCCTCATACACAGACCGAGCCAGCCAAGTTGTGCCTTTTGGGGTAGATTTTAAAAGGCCTACGCGCACCGGGCCTATTTTACAAAGGCCTGGCCATTTGCCTCTGTGTTGGCCAGGTGCCAGTGCGGCAGGTGCAGCAGGTAAATTAATTTTTTGGGGGGGATTAAGACAAGGATAGTGGGCGGGTTGGTTAGGGGAAGGGAGTTTAGGGTAGGGGGTTGGGAAGTTCCCTCCCAGACCACTCCTAAATCGGAGCAGCCTGGGAGGGAACTGGGGAAGGCCGCGGGTGTCAGCGCACGCAGGGTGCACGATTGTACACCCCCTTGCATGCGCTGACCCCCGATTTTATAACATGCGTGCACCTGTGCACGCATGTTATAAAATCGGGCGTCCATGTGTACGCGACGGGTAGCGCGCGCACATGAACGCCCACACGCAACTTTATAAAATCTACCCCTTTCTTCCTTAAATGGTTTCCCAGCATTCCTTTGGCTTCCTCCTCTACTGGCTATGAAGTGTTGTTCTCTGGGCAGGCCAAACAGTACAGCCCTTTTCCCAACTTGTTAACACTGTGAGTGCTGGATGTTGTTTTTTGCAGAACGTTTGTCATTCACAGGAGAACACACAGGAGTTTTGATGTATTTGTATATTCCTTCATCTTGGCTGCAGTGGCTCGCAGTCTCTGCAGGGTGGAAAAATCCTTTTTGGCAGGTCCAAAACATATCACTCAGACACAGACGCAGCTCTGTCCACACTGTAAGGCTCCAACACATGATAAGCTTGTGGGGGCAGGAACCTGGTTTATAGTAGCTTGCTACATAAATATTAGTGAAGCAAGCAGAACTGAGATTTAGACACCTCTGCCCTTCTCTCTCCCTCTCTTCACAAAGAGACTGAATAGAGAAAGTGCACCATTCATACAGGGAAATCTGACAGGATGCCTTCATCCTTTTTTTTAACCCCACCACCACCAGCACCATGAAATAGGAGCTTCTGGGAACACTTAGCCAAAGTCAGAGGAGAGAATGTTATGGTATGGCGTCCCCTTATCCCCGTCCTCCTCAGCTGTGCACATAAACCATGCTCCAGATTTTATAACGGGAAAATATGGAAAGGAAAATAGGAGCCCTGGACACACATGACTGGGCAGGCAGCCACACAGCTGGATACAGCTTCTCTCCAAGAAGAAGAAAAAAAGAATGAAAAGGAAAAATTTTAAATTTTAGCTGTTAACCTAATGTACTGTATCCCATAATAAACTTGCAAGCCTGTCTTCATCCATTTCAGTAATTATTACAAATCCTACAAAGCATTCTTTATCCACAAAGAGAGGTTTTCTCTGTCTCTCCACCTTCCTGTCTCACGTCTTTCTCTCGCCCATCTGCTCCCCTCTCCTCTATGCCATCTGTCAGAACTCATGAATGATGCTCTGCACGGCCCCCTTGGATCTACCTTGCTTCCCTCTGACGATTGCCTCTGTTTCATCTGTTCCACCTTCTCTCTTTTTCTGATCTGTATCCCATCTTCCTTCTAGCTACGCCTGTTTCCATGTGTCCCAGTCTGTCTCCAAACCGCTTCCCTATGCTGTTTGTCTCTCAGCTTCTTCTGGGTCTGTCCTTCTCTGTTCTTTCTTGGCCTTCCTGGCTCTTCTTGTTTCCCTTTCTCTCTGCGCCACCTCAGTATGTTCCTTCTGAGCCTGATATTCAAAGAGGGCTCAGTGCTGCTTTAAGGTTCCTTAATTGGAAACCTTATTTGAGCACCATATTGAACCATTTAAGGCACCTTAAATGGCTGAATATAGATGTCTAAATTTAGGAACGGTATCGACTCACCTAATTTGAGACACCTAGTGCTGCAAATATATGCTTAGCTCCTTAGGCCTAGATTTCTCAAAATGCGGTAAGTATCACAAAAGGGGGGTGGTTTATGCAAATATTCCGTTTATCACAATATGCGCTAATTACCTATGCGAAGAGCTAAGTTAGTGCAAATTGCAATAACATTATCAGACTTTGCGATAGGTGCCAGGCCTGCATACGAGAGAGAGAGAAAGAGGGAGAGAGATGTTACCCAGGTAGAGAGTCCATCAAGCTAGGTTGAGAGAACATTGCCCAAATCTCATCTTGGAGTGAGTTTCCTCACTCCAAAGGTCATCAAATCTTCACAAGAGACCACTGTTCTGTTCGTACGTCTCACGTTGAATGTCAAAGTGGCCCCTAACCCCCTACACTAATACCTAAACCTCACCTCGAGTTACTAGGTGGGCCTACCATAGGAATACAAAACAGGGGGCAGTCCTGCGCTAGCCGGCAGCGATCGCACCGCCGCGGTGCGATCGCTGCCGGTTTCGCACCCAATAGCACCACCATAGAAGGTGCAGCTATTGGGCGCGAAATAGGACGCGAAAAGGCCCTTACCTTTTCGTCGTCTGTGGCGTCTTCGCGGAGTCAGCCCCGGTGACGCCCCGACTCCTCCTCTTCCGGGGCCGACTCCGCCCCCATCTTGGTATCACACGCGATAAGGGACTTTTCGCGTGCGGAACGTCCCTTATCGCGTGCGATCCATCTGGTAAATGACCCCCTATATTATTACACTAGGTCCAAGGGGGCTAAATGTATGAATTCAAAAGACTCATCATTTCAGACCCACAGTTGGGTAATGGATCTAACTGGAACCTGTGACATCGCAAACGTCTTCAGTTCATGGCCTGTGATTGGGCCGATAGACTGGCTGACATCATTTGTCATTGCATCCTAGAATCTGACATCACAAGCCAGGGTAGGAAATTAGAGCACTGCTTCCACTCTTGAAGAAGCTAGACTCCTTATGAGAGGTTTTTCTGGTAAAATAACACTCAATTGGATATTAAACAGGCTGTAATGGTTTATATCCTGACTTCTGTCTCACTGAACTGAAGACTTATTGTCCCTGGGCTTTTCCTCTGCCAGTATTTACCTTGTGAGTCAATAAACCTTGATGTCTCCCTTAACAGAAGTCAATTTTTGCTTAACATTTGAGGAGGATGACAGATGCCTGTGAGCCGCACGAGTCTTGATGCTATATCCCTGGGACTTTGTTGCTGGCTAGACATGGAGTTTATATGTTTGTTTATAAATTAATATTGTTTTTTTAATCCGCCTTTCCAGAACTATGCACAAAACAGGGTTGCATCGGGACCGAGTACATCGAGACTGCCTGTTGCGGCAAGGAGAGTATAGGCTAGAGTAAGGGGACTGCTGCGGGGTGGTGGTGCAGAGGGAGGCAGACAGGCTTCTCGCTTGTGCCATGGGAATGACAGCTACCCTCCGCTTTCCAGCCCCAAACAGAAATAGGGTCTCGACAGGAGATGACGCCAGTGACCTGTAAAGTGAGTGCAGAAGGTTTCCCTTTGCTGCAAGTTACTGAATCACAAGGAAAGCTAAAGTCTGGCACATAAGCTCTGAGTAGAAAGGTGGCTCTATGTGATACTGTAGTTAAAAGCCTCCAGTGGAAACCTAGTGAAGAAGCGTAAAAGGTAGGAGGCAGAAACGCAGCGTAGCATGCGTCCCCTCTCCTCTCAGGGTCCTTATCTTGTTCCTGACTGGTATCAAAATGCAAACGCCTAGGCAAAATAACCCTCACAAGTAACGAATACCAACATGAAGGAAGAGCCAAGTCCCTGCAGGCCACATCAATTCCCCCTGACAGCTGGCAATTACAACGCGCGAAAGCCAGATTACTCCAAATGCATTTATTACAGTGGCTTGGAGCTGGGGACTTATTTACTGGCAAATCCATACTCATTACAAGACTCTGCCTACCCTGCACACGGAAGAGCTCATGCGAAACCAATAATTATCAGAGGCCATGCCAGGGCCCAGCTTTTAGGTGCCTATAAAAAGGTTACCCTCTTCCCCAATAAAAAGGACTGTTTTTCTCTTAGCTTCCCCTCTTTCTCCCTGCTCTGTTCCCTCCCTTTCCCTCCTTGCTCTCCCTATTTCTGTTTTCTCTCTTTCTCCCCCTTTCATTTGCTCCCCAGTCTCCATTCTGGAGTTAAATCTGCATTACGTCTTCCTCTCCTTGTTGGGTTTTTTTTTTGTAGGCTAGAAGGATACTAACTTTGAGTCTCTGTCATCAGAATAAAACAGGTTCTTTGACTGGATTATAAATTGGTGCAGTGATAGTTAAATGGTGTTCACTCCGAGGGAAGATGGGGGATTGGTAGTGTGCCTTCATGATCTGTTCTGGGTCTGAGTTTGTTCAGTATTTTTATGAGCAATATTGCAGAGGGATTAGAAGGAAAAAACTTGCCTTTTTGCAGGTCACACTAAGATCTGCAACAGGGTAAACTATCCAGACTAAAGAAAATAAAGCATGATCTAAGGAAGCTTGAGAGTGGTCAAGAGTGTGACAGCTAAGCTTTAATGCAAAAAAAGTGTAGGGTCATGCATCCGGGGTATAGTAATGCAAGGGAGCAGGGCACGATGAAGGGTGAGGTATTGAGAGAGACTGCTGAGTGATCATTTTGATGATCTCATGGGAATGAAAAAGCCCACCACGATGGTTACAGCTAGATGGATGCTGGGGTATACAGGGAGAGGCATAACCAGTAGGAAGGAGGAAGTGATAATGCCTCTGTACGTAAACACTACAAAGAGTAGCTTAAAACACACAAAAGCTAGTTGCAAGGGGAAAGAATGGATGAGTGGATTTGACAGAAAAAGTGAAATATTTGGCAGTCTTCAGTAAAGTTTGGGAAGATTAACTTTTTCATGGAAGAGGAAATTCAAGGGCAAGGGCTCATAATAGGAAGTTGCAAGGAGGATGGTTCAGAGGAAACGTGAGAAAATAGCGTTTTTCCTGTGCCAGTAATAGATGCCTGGAATAGTCTTCTGGCAGAGATTGCAGCAACCAAAACTGTACAGACACAGAGGGCAGCGGTAGGGGCAGTCGGAGCACAATAGAAGACATGGGTGGAGGAGGGGTTGATGAGAGCTTAAGAAGTGCCAAGCTGGCCAGACCAGGGCGCACGTGCCTGGCAGATCTAAAAAAATGATTTCTTCCTGCTTACTTCTAGGGACAGCAAAAGCTTTTCCAAGTTTATGAACTTTTTTTCTCCAGGAACGTGTCCAAATCTCTTTTAAACCCCACAATGCCAGTCATCTTGACCATGGCCTCTAGTATTAAATTGCATAGCTTGGTTGTGTGCTGAATGAGAAAAGGCTTTCTTTGATATGTTTCAAATGTGCTGGTTGTTAGTTTCATGGGGTGTCCCCTTATCTTCATATTGTTTGAAATGGTAAATAACTGTTCCACCTCACACATGGCTTTATACACCTCTGTCAGACAGGATCTCCCATCTGTGGTCTCTTTTCAAGCACCATAACCTGTTTAGCCTTTTTTCATTAGTCAGCCATTTCATCCCTTTATCATTTTTATTGCCTTTCTCTTTACTTTTCCTAATTCCGCTATGTCTGTTTTGCAAAAAAAATGTAGTCATGCATTTGGGATGTGGTAATCCACAGGAGCAATGCACAAAGAAGGCATTGATATGCACCAAATAGGAGGGAAACTGCTACGTGATCATTTCTGATGATTTCAAAGTAATGAAACAACCCAACAAGGTGGTGGCTATATCTAGAGGAAAGCTAGAGTGATAACCAGTAGAAAAAAGGAACGGATAGGAAAATTGCTCACTCATGGAACTTTAGAAGGGTGAATTCAAATCAGTCTGCTAAGTGTGGCAGTACAGACTGGGGTAACCTGCAGGCAGTGGCCATGGTTTCAACCCTTAACATCACTGGTACAGCTGCCTCAGCTTTCCAGAAAGGTTGGGGTAACCTGCACAGAGTGGCCACAGTTGTAGCTCTAGCATCAACAAGAAGCAGATGGCTAGACATTTTGGGCAACAGCTTCACTAGTTTTGGTGCTTGAATTCTTACAAAGTTTGGTGGTAAGACATGGGAGGGGGTGTGGGTTCTGGATTAAATATAACTTAAGGCATGGAGTAGCCTATTAGTGAACGTTGTGGAGGCCGGCCCTGTAACAAAATTAAAACATGCATGGGAAAGAGACATAGGGTAATGCAGGTAATTTATTAATTTATATGGCAAATACATAAGTTACACCAGATTTCAAAGAAAAAATACACATATAGGTTCACTTTGAAAATTATCCCACCAAAAATTACCCATGAAGTTGCATCTGCTAGCCAGAGCACATAAATTTCCATGTAAAATTACATGCATACTTTTTAAAATCAAACAGTATGCATGTAAGTGAAACTCTGTCCCAGCCCCATCCTTGGAAACACCTCCACACAGTCCAGGTAAACTTAAATGCAAACATGACATACATGCGCAAGTTTACTTGTACATGAGGTGAGCAATTTCTGTGTGAAAAAGCCTTCACAAATTGCCTACATAGAAGGCAGTAGTAAAAGAGGATAGGAGTAAAAGACTTGGGGGAGGGGGACAGAGAGGTGAGCATATATTGGTTTAAATATGGGAATCTATGTGCTCATCTACCCAAAGTGGTAGAGAATCAGACAAGAAGAAAATGTGACAGACTATATCAGCCATTTGGTCTTGATCCACTGTTATCTGGGTCATCTTGGGTCAGAGCAAGATCTATCAAGACCAGCACCTTGTCTTTGACAGTGGTTAATCTGTGTCACAGTACCCAGCAGATCCCCAGTAGTTGATTTATTTATTTATTTGTTTGCTTTTTTTATGCCGTCATTCGTCAGAAACATCACATCGGTTTACAGCGTACTACATAAATAACGTAATTTATTTATTTTATTTATTTAGCATTTGTTTATATACCGATGTATAGCATACATTGCCTTCACTCCGGTTTACAATGAAACAACCAGTTACATTTAAATTCATAATAAAATGACAGAGAATGAATCAGAACAATAACTTATTAAAATCATTAAGATCAAATACATTGAACATTATAACATTAGAAATGAGTGTATGCAACTTGAAGTTGACAGTAAATACCGTACATGAAAGAAAGGATTCTGCGAGGCATAGCGAATGACAGAGAGGGGATTGCAAGAAAAAGGAACGTGTAGAGGATAAGATAAAGGAGTTATGTTCTGCTGTTGTTGGGTGAACAGCCATTGTAAGACGTAAAAACAAATACAATCGGTCACATCAGAGAATTAAAAAACATTCGGCTAATATAAAATAAAACTTGTTATAAAAATGATACTAAAATCAATTAAATAAGAAAAATAAAAAAATATAGACTCCGTTAAAAGCACCTCCTGATGCGCTACTGGCCCCCAAAACGAGCTCAGAGGGTAAATTGGCATTAACGCATGCGTTAACAAGTTATCGCATGCGTTAACACCATAACACATTTTGATGAATGACCCTATTAGAACCCTAAATTTAGGACAAAAATTTAAAAAATAGGCTTTAAATTTAGGGCTAAGTTAAGTGCTATTTTTAGCTGAATCTTAGGATCCTAAGTTGGGCTGAAAATAGGTACCTAAATTTGGGAGCCCAGCTTATTTTGAATATCAGGCTCTTAATAAAAACTTTAAGTACATTAAAAATAAGAAGGGTGCAAGGGAGTCAATTGGATCAATAAAAATGGGGTGAAAGGGGCATTCAAGGATAAACCCATCATAGAAAAACTAAGGGGACTATATTCAGCACCACTTAGCCAGATAAGTACAGAGTTATCTGGCTAAGTATTGACAGCCGAATATCCAGGCAAGTTCAGTGACTGCAACTTAGCCATCTAAGTCGTGGGCAGGCTGGGGGTGTAACAGGGAGAAGCTACTTATCTGGCTGAGTTAACCGGAGAAGTCAGACCTGCTATTGAGCACGTCTAAAGTTAGCTGGATAAACTTATACAGCTAACTTTGTTATTTAGGTATATTCAGTGACGTGGCTGAATATATCACAAACAAGTTAGCTAGTTAAGTTTATCCAGTTAACTTGTTCAGTCTGATATCAGTTGTTTATCAGGCCCTAAATGAATTTTTTGCTTTGGTCTTCATTGCAGAGGATGTTGGGTAGTTAACCCATGACAGAAACATTCTTTGTAGATTATAACTTGGAAGAACTGATGCAAGTCAGTATGAAATTACAAGAAGTGCTAAAGCAAACTGACAAATTAAATAGTAGCCAATCATTGGGACCAATTTGTTTTCACAATAGAGTTCTCAAGAAACTAAAAAATGAATTTCAGTCTTGCTACTGGTAATTTTTAAACTATCATTAAAATCTGCCACTGCAGCTGAGGACTGGAGAGTAACCAATGTAACACCAATTTTTAAAAAGGCCTCCAGGGATGTCCCAAGTAACTGTGGACCAATTAGTTTGATGTTGGTACTGGGTAAAATGGTGGAAGCAATTATTACGTTAAAGTTTTTATTAAGAGCCTGATATTTTTTTGCTTCAGTGTTTACTGAAGAGGATGTTGGGGAGATACCCATATCAGAGAAGGTTGATTCAGATGGACTGAACCAAATCACGGTGAACCTAGAAGATGTGGTAGGCCTGATTGACAAACTGAAGAGTAGTAAATCACCTGGACCAGATGGTATACACCCCAGGGTTCTGAAGGAACTAAAAAATGAAATTTCAGAGCTATTAGTAAAACTTTGTAACCTATCATTAAAATCATCCATTGCACCTGAAGACTGGAGGGTGGCTAATGTAACCCAAATATTTAAAAAGGGCTCCAGGGGCGATCTGGGAAACTACAGACTAGTTGGCCTGACTTCAGTGCCAGGAAAAATAGTGGAAAGTGTTCTAAATATCAAAATCACAGAACATATAGCAAGACATGGTTTAATGGAACAAAGTCAGCATGGCTTTACCCTAGGCAAGCCTTGCCTCACAAATCTGCTTCACTTTTTTGAAGGAGTGAATAAACATGTGGATAAAGGTGAACCGATAGATGTAGTATATTTGGATTTTCAGAAGGCGTTTGACAAATTTCCTCATGAGAGGCTTCTAGGAAAAGTAAAAAGTCATGGGATAGGTGGCGATGTCCTTTCGTGGATTGCAAACTGGCTAAAAGACAGGAAACAGAGAGTAGGATTAAATGGACAATTTTCTCAGTGGAAGGGAGTGGGCAGTGGAGTGCCTCAGGGATCTGCATTGGGACCCGTACTTTTCAATGATCTGGAAAGAAATACGACAAGTGAGATAATCAAATTTGCAGATGATACAAAATTGTTTAGAGTAGTTAAATCACAAGCAGATTGTGATAAATTGCAGGAAGACCTTCTGAGACTGGAAAATTGGGCATTGAAATGGCAGATGAAATTTAATGTGGATAAGTGCAAGGTGATGCATATAGGGAAAAATAACCCATGCTATAGTTACACAATGTTAGGTTCCATATTAGGAGCTACCATCCAAGAAAGAGATCTAGGATTCATAGTGGATAACACATTGAAACTGTCAGGTCAGTGTGTTGCGGCAGCCAAAAAAGCAAACAGAATGTTGGGAATTATTAGAAAGAGAATGGTGAATAATACGGAAAATGTCATAATGCCTCTGTATCGCTCCATGGTGAGACCGCACCTTGAATACTGTGTACAATTCTGGTCACCGCATCTCAATAAAAATATAGTTGCGATGGAGAAGGTACAGAGAAGGGCGACCAAAATGATAAAGGGAATGGAACAGCTCCCCTATGAGGAAAGACTAAAGAGGTTAGGACTTTTCAGCTTGGAGGAGAGATGACTGAAGGGGGATATGATAGAGGTGTTTAAAATCATGAGAGGTCCAGAACGGGTTAATGTCAATCAGTTAATTACTCTTTCGGATAATAGAAAGACTAGGGGGCACTCCATGAAGTTAGCATGGGGCACATTTAAAACTAATCGGAGAAAGTTCTTTTTCACTCAACGCACAATTAAACTCTGGAATTTGTTGCCAGAGGATGTGGTTAGTGCAGTTTGTGTAGCTGTGTTTAAAAAAGGATTGGATAAGTTCTTGGAGGAGAAGTCCATTACCTGCTATTGATTAAGTTGACTTAGAAAATAGCCACTGCTATTACTAGCAACGGTAACATGGAATAGACTTAGTTTTTGGGTACTTGCCAGGTTCTTATGGCCTGGATTGGCCACTGTTGGAAACAGGATGCTGTGCTTGAGGGACCCTTGGTCTGACCCAGTATGGCATGTTCTTATGTTCTTATGAGTAGCGTTACTTGGCATATGGATAGACATGGCACAATAGAAAAGAACCAGCATGGATTTAGCAAAGGAAATTCATGCTTTATTAATCTGTTAGAATTCTTTGAAGATGTGAAAAATGTGGATAAGAGCAAGCCAGTCGATAAAATATATTTGGATTGTCAAAGCATTTGATAAAGTGTCTCATAAGAGATTCTTGTGCAAATTAAAAAGTCATGGAATAGGAGGCAATGTCCTCTTTTGGACTGGTAACTGGGTAAAAGATAGGAAACAAAGAGTAGGACTGAATGATCAGTTTTCCCGATGGAGAGAGGTGAATAATTGAATGAGGAAGGGCTCTATGCTGGGATCAATGTTGTTTACTGAGCAATTTTCAAAGTCATTTCCAGAGGTAAAAAGCATTATACCCACATAAATCCACTGTTTGAAAATTCCCCACCCTCAGTGCGGGTAAAAGCAGATGCAGAGTTCTACAATGCACACACTTCTAGCCGCCTTGAAAGGACGCATTCCCAGGGGCATTTTTAGGTCGGGGAGGAAAATTCCACACACAAATTGCATTTTTCAAATCTATATCCACCTATTTTTCAAGCAAAATTCTGTGCGCGGTAAAAGCAGGTGTAAGTGACTGCGTGTGTTTTGTACATGTGGCAGTTTTCAAAGTGAAAGCACACGTGGATTTTCCCTTTGAAAATTAGTACAAAGTCTGTTAAACGTATTTGTGGTCTTTACACCAATATAAACAGTTTGAAAATTGCCCCTTAATGATTAATGATTTGGAAAAGGGAATGAAGTAATCAAATATGCAAAGTTATTCAAAGTAGTTAAAATACAAACAGAGGTCCATATTCAAAGGTATTTAGCTAGATAACTCACAAGTTATCCAGCTAAATGCTGACTTTTGAATATTTTGGGCCCTTATACAGCTAAACTTTACTGGATATCTCATTATCTGGCTAAAATTTACTGGATGACTTAGGGGTATTCTGGGGTCGTTTCTGGGAGGAGTTAGGTTAGCTGGATAAGTTATCCAACAAACTCTGAAAGTCAGAGTTAGCTGGATAACTCTAGTCATGCTGCAAAGCAGTCCTAAAGTTCGCCAGATAAACCTATCTGGCTATTTTCAAGATAGCTGGCTATATTCAATACTGTGGCTGCACCACTGAATATCCCTTCAAAGTTAGCTGGATACGTTTGTTCTCTCTGTGGTTTCCTTGCTGACATTTCCTGACTCGGTTCTGACAATGCTGTGAGGTCACACAGCCAACAGCTGGTTGCAATAGTGCACTCCTCAGCAGTATACGGCCTTAGAATTGATTGTGCCATAGGTTTCAATGGGAAACATAAACAAATGAGACAAATATTTTTTGTTCCAATCATGGGACTCCTCCATTCATTTTGGGGTCCACAAATGAAACAAATATGGACTCATTTGTTGTGTTTTATCCATTTGTTTCAAATGAATGCACATCCATAATTCATATAGTCATGTCTGATGGGACTGTGCCTTAGAACATCTGCTCCCTGTTGTCTTACCTGGGGGTGGGGAGGGTGCAATAGCATCAACAGTGCCTAAGGGTGCAAAAAGCTTTGGAGAGGTGTGAAAGATGAAATTTCTGGATAGGACGATTCACCTTAGCCCAGGAATATGTCTGTTGGGATGCTGGAGGGAAACTTACATTCCTACACTCCAGCCCCAGCTGTCCAACTAGCTAATACAGGCTGTGAAGTTCACAATTGCAACTGTATGGAAATCCTTGTTGGCTCATTGGCATAAACAGATCTATGAGATCGCTTTAATTGAAAATCTTAACTTTTACTTTGAAAAATGAATGCGCTATAATGAGAAGTACTGATTATGAAGAGCACTTTCTATTACATTTCAACCTTAATATATCAGATGTTGGTACCCAGAGGTTTGCCATTTAATTTTATTTGATCAATATGTATCAGAATTCATGTTGCTTCCATTCCTGGCTTGTATATCCTCATGTTTACTTTGTACTTGCTTTTGGGACAATGTCTATTTCTGGTTTGTCTCCTGAATAAATGAAATGTTACAAAAATGCAAGTAAAATATTAGGAACTGTTCACAAAAGAAGTAGAGAATAAAACTGAAAATATAATGCATCTGTATCAATCCCTGGTTTTACCATACCTTCAGTATTGTGTGTGGCCCTAATCACCCCATCTCAAAAAAGATACAGATTAGGGTGACATAAATGATAAAGGGAATGTAACGGCTCTCTTATAAAGAAAGCTTAAACAGATCAGGGCTCTTCAGCTTGGAGAAGAGACAACTGAGGGGGATATAATAGAGGTTTATAAAACCATGAGTGATATGGAGCAAGTAAATAGGGAATGGTTTCTTTCTTACTATGTTCTTGTCAGAAGTCAGTGATCAAGTCTGCTGCTGAATTTACAGATTTGGAGCTATCTAACAGGAAGTACGACGTGAGTCCTTCAGCTATAGTCCCCTGGAACTAGATCAAGACCACTGGTTTATTTGATAGACGCCACCTGAACTGAGATTTGATCTGGTGGCCTAGACATGAAAGCTGTGACCATTCCCCTGAACCACCCAGTTCATTCTTTAGCCTTTAAAATAATATTAGGACTAGGAGACATTTCATGAACCTTGTTGATGGCACATTAAAAAGAAGTTAAGGAAGTATTTTTTCAGTCAATGCACAATTAAACTGTGGAACTTGTTGCCAAGGTATGTTGTAAAGGCCAGTAGCGTAACTGGGTTTAAACAAGGCATGGGCAAGTTTCAGTCCATTAAAACCTATTAGCCAGACTGAATTGAGAATCACGGCCTCTTTGTGTTGATAATGAACATTAGACAGTGGATCACCCCATTATGTATTTAATTGGCTCACACCTTTTCACTGGTAGCTCAAGGCAAGTTACATTCAGTAGAATCTACTGGCTACGTCTTCCAAGTGACCCAGATTGGCTCCAGCCAGAGACAGGATGTTGGATGAGTTGGCCACCTGGTCTTACACAATATGGCATTTCTTATGTTCTTATGCTGAGAGAAACCCATCATACTGGCCTTTATAGAGAGAGAAACGTGCTGTACCAGTCCCATATTATATAGATCATCTGATAGCTGTCCACAGGCCTCATGTTTGGGAGTGCATGAAATGTTACCATGCCACAGTGTTCTCTGGCTAGTGAAAGTAACAGTTACATGTTTCTTTTAATCCAGATTAAATGCTAATCATGTTTATCATAACTGGAGTGGTGGAGTAACCTAGTGGTTAGAACAGTGGGCTAAGAACTAGGGAAGCCAGAGTTCAAATCCCACTGCCACTTGTGTGATCTTGGGCAAGTCACTTTATCCTCCATTCCCTCAGGTACAAACTTAGGGCCTCGCATACTAAGCATTTTTTTCCATAGACACAGAATGGGAGAAAAACCCTAAGGGGTGAATTTTAAGAGTGGCTTACATTAAAAGGCTCATATATGCGACTATCTGGGCTGAGCATGAGCAACTTGTATTTTAAAATGGCCCAATTATCTGTGTATATGCACTTGTGCGAGCAACCCAATGCATGAAAAAAGGGGCAGAGTTAGGGTATTTCGGGGCAATCTGGGGTGGGGTTAATATTTACGTGCATAAATACGGACTTTAAATCCCACGCCTGCAGCATGCGTCGGGCTGTTTCCCATGCTTATTTACTTCTGCTCTTGCTAAGGTGCAAATCTAAGAAAACTCGTTTTAGGCCTAAAACAACTGAGTGAGGGGTCTGGGTAAACTGGGGGGGCGTGCAGGCTGAAGAACCAGAGGGTCTGGCTGATCCAGAGATAGACTGGGCAAACTGGTGAACTAATTGGTCAAACTGGCTATTTTCTTCATGCACACATGTTTAAAAATCTGCTTAGCTGTGCACGTTAAAGCCACAAATTTCTAAGGACGATAGAGGAATAATGTTTGCTCGTGTAACTGCTTAAAATTAGAAGCACACATACACACGCTAGGTGTATTTTAAATAATACTCGCACCCTTGTGCAGATGCTTTAATATTCCTGTGTGTGTGCACTTGCATGCGTACGTATATGGTGCTCGTTTTAAAGTTAAAGTTACTGTTAAAGATTCTAAGCCCTTTGAGGATAGGGAAGTGCCTACAGTACCTGAATGGAATCCATTTTGAATTGCCTGAAAAGTGGACTGTAAATAAACATCACTTGGGAAGCATGCAAACACTGTTCCCTCTCTTTATTTTCAGGGTGCATGCCCACTACCTTTGGGCACACAATCTTTGCAAGTGAGTGGCTGGGGGGGAGAGGAAACTCCATTTCTCCCCCCCCCCCCCCCGGTCTATAATGGATATATTAATGCCAAATAAAATATACATAAAGAAATGAGCAATTATCACATTTAGAAAGCACACCAGACTGCTATAGATTGCTATCCAGAAAGTACAAGCTAGCGGCAGAATGCTTCACCTCTGACTCACATTTGCAAACACCAAAAGTAAGACTCTTGCCAAATACAGAATGAGACCACAAATATAAAACCAAAACGTGCAAACAAAAACAAATGGAAATGTCCTGAATACCGACTACCTGCAGTACAGCACTGGATAGCACAAGTGCTGACTTCTGGCTTCAGGGACCTGTAAAGGAGCAGGAGGTATGGGGGAGCAGCCCACTTTCATTTTATTTGACAAAATCTTAGATTCCGCTACCTTCCAATCATTTTGCAGCACAAATACAAGTTCAAAATAATAATATAACTACAGACTCAAGCATACAAAACACACAGCATATTTACAAAGACATTTTTTAAAACAGACAACTCAATCAATACCTGTAATGCTGTATTTTTTTTTTAAGAAACATTCAGCCACCCAATGCTCCAACACTTCCCTCAGTCCCTCTCTCACCACCCAGTTTCTTCCATCCTTTCTCCTCAGCCCATCCTACACCCATCAGTTTCTCCTCTCTCCTCCCACCCATCCCCCATCCAGGCTCCATCTCTCCCCTTTACTTCCAACATCGATATCTGTAATCACCCCAGCTCATCTATTCTTAAAGAAATTCAGGCCAGAGGAAGCCTCTCACCCCATTCCCACCTCCACTCTCTCTTATGTTACGCGTGCTGTCCATGGCAGACCCGCGGCACGGCCCCCTCACCTTCTTACAAGGACTTCAGCTTCTGGTTCCTCCTCGCTAGTGGCGGTGGGCCGCCAGCTCCGACCTCGGGCCTCCCCAAGTGCCTCCGGCTCTGCCATAGTCCCCAGTGTTTCAGGTCAAGATACCTTTGCTCATCGGACCTCTCTGCGTGGCCCGCAGAGAGATGCCACTACCCGCGCCGCGCCCCTCCCTGATCCTTATGAAGGGCCCGCGGCGGGAACCTGGCCACGGCCCCGGATGATGACGTCAAACTCTTCAGTGTATTTAAGCTCAGGCCTCACCCCATTGCACTGCCTTTGCAACAGGTCTCCTTGCTACTCAAGTACTCGTTGCTACTAGAGATTCATCTCTACTCTTCATCCCGATCCTCGTTGTTCCTGTTCTCCTCTTTCCTGCCCTGTCTATGTTGTGGGTTGATAACACGGAGTTCGACTTCGCTTCGCCTGACTACGCTACAGTCTATCTCCAGACCCAGACCTCTGCTACGCCTGACTATGCTACAGCCCATCTCCAGACCCAGACCTCTGCTACACCTTACTAAGCTACAGTCTATCTCCAGACCCAGACCTCTGCTACGCCTGACTACGCCATTGACTTCTCTTTGATCAGACCATTGCTTTGATTGACCCTTGCTACTGACTTCTCCATGATCATATCTCTACATCGCTTACCATAATCCTCGCATTGCCGCCGGCCCTGACCCAAGCCTGTCATTGATGCCTCTCCTAGCCTACTCCCTTGATGTGGATTTAATAGGCTTCGGCCGACCTTTGCTCGAGCTCCCCCAGTCAGCCTCTGTTCCTTTGGCGCCCAAGTTCCAGTACCTGACCCAGTCCAGAGTAGGACCACGCCATCTATCACCTGCTGTCTCTGGGCTGAACCAATTTCTCTTGCTATCCAACCTTGAGGCCCACCTAAGTCCTGCCGGCCCAGGCATCCAAAGGCTGAACCTGCGGGGAACGAGGGCTGATATAGGTGAAGCTCCAGTGGCCTCTGCCTATCAGTCCACTACACCTGCCAATGGTGGGGACCCTTAGGTCCCTGCCTACGGGTTGCGTCAACCCCACCTCACTCAAGATTCCACCTCCGACACAACATCTTATTCCTCTTCCCCCTCTCCAGCCTCACCTCCTCTTCTCCTAGGCTTCTGTAGCACAGAGAGCAATCTGGTCAAGGTCTATAGTAGCATCTGAATCTTCACCAGAGCCTGTGGCAGTGGCAGCTTCTGTCCAACCCAAAGCTTCTCGCAATCCCCTGGGCATGATCCTCTGGCTCCTTCCACCTGGAAGTGAAAAATTGGCTTGAGGTGGCAGGTGACCCCCTGCCACCAGCTAGCAGAGTGAAATGAAGGTTGCATTTCTGTCATCTGTCACCACACGCAGTTCTAAACCTCATGGGTTGACTGACTGTTCTAATCTTGCAATTTTTAAATGTATATGGGGCTTTTCTACTTATGGGCCTGCAGGTAGATTTTCAAAGGGAAACTACCTTTGAAAATTCAGGACCCGATGGTGCTGCAGGTACTTAAGGCTTCTTTTTGACTTACATGTCATAAATCATGCATGAAATATTCAGAATTAAATCCCTGCATGTCGTCTACCAGCTCTAGTCTTTATGGTATAGGTTATTTTACTGGCAGAGGGGGGAGGGCACCTGAGTAAAACCTTTTAAAGTTTCCCAGAAGAAACAGAAATACATTTCCTCCTGGGCTGTGCCAAATAGAAAGAGATGCACATTTCCTAAAGCTGACAGAGAAAACCCAAGACTTCCCACAAAAAAAGAACGAGCAAGAAAACCTCTTTATATTCCTGGGGGAAACAGAAGAAATGCAGCTATAGCAGCAAAATATGTGGGCTCCTGCCAGCAGGCCAGAAATGAACCTGAGCAGGGACAGTCCGGACCAGGATCAGAACTGGAGACGTGCCCCTGATGCTGTTGTTTACTTATTACCATTTTTGTAATGTTCCCACTTCTTTCCCTGCCTTTTTATTTTAATTATTCTGTATATGACTTTGACAACACATGTAAAATTGTCATGCGTAAGGCAATCTGAATCTGAACCTCCCCACCTGTGGCCACACAGGACATCCATGTCTGGGATCCCTCCTGCCCCGCACCTGCCCGCCCCATTCACACAGGAAGTCCACTACTCCAGAGCCCTTCTGCTTCCCAGCCTTTAGATCATAGTAGGAAAAAGGCCTGGTGGTAGTTTTAAACACTGAAGGGTAATGGCTTTTCTAAAGAGTTCCCAGCAGAAGATCACTACAGGTTGAAGGAATAAAAATTGGTTTTATTACCCTGGCTGTAAACAAACAGGAAAGCTGAGGGGTTTTAATGTGTGCGAACTACAGCTGCCAAGGCTAATGAAGTCACTTTACACCTCTCACGCAGTGTGTTTTAAATAATGTTTTCCAAACCTTAAAACCATTCCCCCTACCTTAAATACAAACTCGTTGTCCCCTCTTTAAGATACTGTGTCCCCGTCCCCCCCAACAGAAAGAGTGATCTTTTTAACCCTCTCCATGGATTTTACCGGGAGCTAATTTCCTTTGCCAGCACCAGGATTAGCATTGGGCCTGGGAGGTGCCCCCACTCAGCACTGCCTGTAGATAGGGGGGGGTGATTGGGGTGGGGGGGAGACAGCTGCAGCTTTAATTGAAATGTAGCTTCTTCCTCCATGCCGGATCGACTTCATTCTCTCGTCTGCCCGCTGGGCTGGTCCTGGCACTCACTCTGTGCTGCTCATCTTAAATATTCATTCACTTGACAGAACGCTAATTAAACAAAGTGAGGTGTATTATTACTTGATTACATTTTTTTTATCGGCGTCTTAATTGTACTGTTAGCAGCCCCGCAGGGAGCTGTACGGTGGGCTCCCCCCCTTGAGCTCGGCGTAATGGGGCAGCCGATGTACAGTTACGTGCCTGGCAGGAGTCCCACATCTCATGGAGAGCCCAATGCTAATGAAGCTAAGAGACCTAGGAATCTGGATCGACAACGAACTCAACTTAAAACAGAACATTGCTTTCAAAACAAAAGAAGGCTTCCACAAACTACATGTCCTCAAACATCTAAAACCACTACTACACCAACATGAGTTCCGAACAATTCTACAATCGCTCATCTTCAACAGCCTCGACTACTGCAACTCCCTCCTGATTGGCCTACCAAAAACCACCTTAAAACCTCTGCAACTACTACAAAACGCCGCAGCAAGAATTCTAACCGGAAAAAAAAAAATCTGACCATATCACACCAGTCCTCAAATCACTTCACTGGCTCCCAATAGACCAGAGAATTAAATTCAAAGCATTAACAATAGTTCACAATGCAATACACTCAACAGATAACACCGCTCTCAATGAACTTATCCTAACACACAAACCTCAAAGAATGACCAGATCTGCAAATAAACTTCAACTTGAAATTCCATCAATTCCTCTAGCCAAACTCACTAACACCAGGAACAGAGCTTTCTCCATAGCAGGCCCGAACTTATGGAACAACATTCCACAACATTTAAGCGCAATTCATGACATCAAAGCATTCAAAAAAGAACTAAAGACCTGGTTATTCAGTCAAACTTTTAGAGATGGCGTGGGATAAGAAATCCACCCCCTCTCGAACCATTACATGCTGACGACCCCATTCCTTCGACGATCCTTTTCTATTAAACACTGTATCATCTCCCTTCTCCCCCCACCCCCTCTCTCCCTCTCACCTCCCCTACTCTGCCCTCTGCCCTCATCCCTCATCCTCTTCCAACCTTTCTCAAGTCTTTACCTGTAGCACTTAACATGCCCCGAGCTCCTACTCTTACCCTTATCCTACATCAACCCTACACCGCTCAGATTGCTATTCGTTCCACATAATAATTAATGAATATCATATATTTACTCCTCGTGTCGATTACCTCTTTCATATAAATTTCTCTTCTAATATGTTAAATAAAGTTATACTATATGAATGTTAAATACAGTTATAAGTTATTTGTATGTATTACGTTATTTGTATGTATTACGTTGTTATCCTGTAAACCGGAGTGAAGGCAAAACGCTATACTTCGGTATATAAAAAACCACAAATAAATAAATAAATAAATGCACGCGTACTACTTCCTCTCTCCCCTAATTGCACCCAACTTCTATCAGAAAAGTGCAGTACCAGAAGTAAGGTTGCCAACTGGCTCCATTTTTGTGGGGAAATCAGTAGTATTAAGTCTCAAAATACAAAGAGAGGGGGGGAAACCAGCACTGATTCAACCTGTCCTGATAATCTGGAGCCAGTTGGGAGTCCTAGACAGAAGTCACTGGGGCAAATACTGCTTGTAGGCAGCAGCATGCTGGGTAGTAGATAGGAGAAGTGGAATTCCATAGTCCTGCTATCACCAAGCTCCTGTACGATAGCCCATTCAGAGAAGAAACAAATATCCCTAAGCACTTGACGTAGACGGGACTAGACAGCAGACAACTTGGACCTGCTTAAGTCCTGCACCATGTTCATCATGCATGCATTAACAGTTGGAGAGAGAGCTGTTTCATGGGCCAATGCTGCACTTATTGAGTCAATATTACGGTTGCTAATGGTGCAGCAGTCTGAAGGAAGAGGTTTTCCTGGTAAAAAGTAAGCAGGTGAGTGAACAAGTTATCCAGCTAAAGCTATCTGTATAACTTTTCACGGATATTCAGCAGGAAAAGTTGCCCGGTGAATGCACTCAATTAAGTTTTTATCTGAGTAAACTTAACTGGAGAACTTAAAATTCAAGTGGCTATATGCTGACTATAGTCAGTTCTGTAAAACAAAAATCCACCTTGGAAGCCAGCCCAATATCCTGATCTCCTAATCCCGCCCCAGCCACCAAAATAATTGTAAAAAGCATAGCGCTCGATCCTGCATCTCTCCAAGCCCCCACCTCTCGTCATTTTTGCTACACCAGACTAACATGGCTATCTCTCTGAAGGCCTACCCCGGCAATCCCTAAGCCCCCATCCTCCCAACCCACCAAGAACGCTGAAAACCCCAAGGACAAGCCAGAAACCATTACAGACTCTAAGGGGTAGATTTTAAAAACATACGTGCGCACGTCCATGGGCGCGCGGTACCTTGCGCGCACACATGGACGCGCAGTTTTATGACATGCATGCTCCGGCATGCACATGTTATAACATCCGGGGCGGCGCACGTAAGGGAGGGTAGAATTTTGCAAGTTTCGTGCGGCGACGCATTGCGGTCTCCCCCAGTTCTCTCCCAGTTCGCTCCCTTTTCCCCGACCCCTTAACATGGCCTACCTTTTTTTTTTTCTTTATTTCAGAACTTACGTCATCTCCTGAGCTGGTGTAAGTTGTGCGTGCCGGCAGGCTGCCAGTGCGCAATCCCCTGGCACAGTGGCAAATGGCTGCTGTACCAGCTGCCTCCAGCTCTGCCCTTCCCCGCCCCTTTTGTGAGGCCTGGCTCTTGTGCACGCGTGGCTGAGTTCTTTCTAAAATGTGCCCAGCGCGCAACCCCCAAATTTTATACGCGGGGGGGGGGGGGGGGGGGTTTGAAAATTTGGCCGTAACTGTACTCCTGGTAGCATCCTGCATTGCTCTGCCACCAACACTACTAACGCACTCTATTAATATTACTGTCAGAAAGTCTTATCTGGCACTGAGATCCCTTGTGTCCCACTTCTGTCTAACTCTAATTCCTGCCCTAACCATCTCTCTCTTTTACTACTGAATTTGCAGGCAATTTGGAAAAAGATACCAGTACTCACTGACCCTTCTGAATGATAAACTCCTGATGTGTCATGCATTACTGGTTGTTACCAAGTGACACTGTTCTGTTAAACCAACTTTGCATTGCTGACTATGTTGTCTTCTTCAAACCTCAAGGAGAAAAAGGGAAGGGGGACTGCTTGTGGTGGCTAGGTCTTCCCTGCAAGTTGACCATGGTGCAGATGGAGGACTCTGCCCCATTAGAACTTCTCTCCTTAGTATCCTCGCTGAACTGGGGCCTGTAATTAGTTTATGCCTCTCCCAGCTGTATATCTTCACATCTCTCTGTTTTTTGTGAACACTCTCTTGCTATCCAAAGCTGATCTTAGCAATACTATTATCCTGGAGGATTTTTATCTACAGGTTGATGCTTCCCCTCCTTCTGCTATTTGTAGAGAGTTTCTATCCGTGATGCATTCTCTCAGGTGGTCCCAACTCATTCACTCGCCCACGCACAAGAAAGGGTACACTCTGGACAGTAGTTTGTATTCATAGTAACTGGCTTTCTGTCAATTTGTGTCCTTCCTCATTTATTGAAGCACCTTGGTTGGATCACTATCTAACTGACTGCTCAATTTGGCAACCTAAACTTTCCTTTCATAAAGCTGTTCTTCCCTATGCAGTCCTCAGGAGGCCACCGATCCAGGCTGACCAGTTACGCTCTCTATGGCTTCCCGCTTTGGCCGGTGTTTCAACGCATGATGCTAATGGTCTGGTGGAAAGCTGGCAGACTTTCTTGGCCCAGTAAAGCCGCATCTTGTGAGGCACCAGAAATCTGCTCCTTGGTGTTCTTTAGCACTCAGGACTTTAAAACAGGGTCTTTGAGCTGCCAAATTCCGTTGACACATGAACAAATCTGAGGATAATTTTGCTAGCTATCAGTCTAAGCTAAAAAAACTAAAAAGAGTCTACTTTACCCTGATTGCTTTGGCAGCCTCTAGCCCTGGAGAGCTGTTTAGGATAGTTCACGCTTTGATAGTGCCTCCAGTTAATAATCCTTTAACAGCCTAACAGGTCTTGTGGACTCCTTTGCATCTTTTTTCTTGGAAAAGACAGCCTCTGCAGTCAAGTCTCTTTTGCCAGATTTAACTCTTTCCCTCCACACCCTGTCTCTCATGTTTGGCAAGCATTCACCCCCACAACATGTAGTGAAGTAGTCTCTCTCCTGAGCAAGATGAAAGACAATTTCTGTGTTTTGAATTCTTGCTCTTCAGCATTGATTAAGGTTATGCATGCGGCAATTGGTTCTTTTGTTACTAAGTTTGCCGATGCCTTGCTTACTGAAGGCAGCAGAATATCCTCTACTTAAAAAGGCTAATCTTGACCCTTCAGATTTGCTAAACTATCACCCTATTTCTACCTTACCACTCTTAGCTAAGGTCATTGAGAAAATTGTCTTAGGCCAGCTACAAGAAGACCTAGAGAACAACAACTTTCTAGACGAGGGCCAGTTTGGGTTTTAGGCTCATCATAGCACAGAACCATTGCTGCTTACAAGCTTTGATAGCATTCATCTGGGATTTGATGCGGAGGTTAAATATTTCTTGGTTTTTTTTAGACCTGACGTAAGCTTTTGAAACACTCAACCATAAGATTTGACTTGGGCGGCTAGAAGCTTTACATATTTCCTCCACTGTACTGTATTGTTTTTCCTCTGTCCTCTCAGATCAATCCTGTAGGGTCACAGTTGGTAATGCTTCGTCTGCCTTATACTCTTTAGCTACAGGTGTCCCACAGGGTTTCTCACTATCTCCAACCTTGTTTAATATCTATCTGGCCCCTTTATGCTCTAATATTTCCTGTTTGAATGTCTCATACAAGTTATTCGCAGATGTCATCGGTTCTTTTTTTTTTTTTGTTTCCCCGCACATTGGAATCTGCATTAGAGAAATTAGCGACCTGCTTATTCAGGATTAAGGAGTGGCTGTCCTGTAACATGCTTGCCCTGACTATCAAGAAAACTGAGAGTCCTGTTATCCAGGACTGAAATGGTTAATGGCCCTGTAAAGCTTCTGTTTGACAGGCATGTTATTCAATCAAAGGCTCCTGACCTGGGGGTATTAATAGGCTCCTCTCTTTCCAGTTAATCCCATATCCAGTCATTTTACTACAAACTGAGGCTACTGTGTTCTCTAAAGTCCTCAGATTTTCGGACTGTAACTCAGTCATTTATTCTGGCTTCACTGGATTACTGCAATGTTCTATTCTTGGGGCTCCCCGATACCTATTTATGGGTACTCCAACTTATACAGAATTCTGCAGCGCGCCTCATTTCAGGTATCAGAATGCGTGATCATATTTCTCCAAATCTAGCTAGCCTTCACTGGCTTCCGATAGCCAGGCGCATGAAGTTTAAAGTCCTCCTTTTGATGTTTAAATTTCTCCACGATCCAGCCCCTTCAGCAATTGTGTCTTCTATAAAAATACACTGCTCCACCTGCTGCCTCTGCTCCTTATCACAGCATTTGGTTGAAATTCCATTGCTATCCCTTGCTCAATTAGCAACCTCTGGAAAGCAGATCCTTTCTATCTCAGACTCTGCTCTTTGGAACAGCCTTCCTGCAGCTATTAGAGCAGAGTGATCTTTCTCAGTTTAGGAAGAACTTAAAGATATAACTCTTTTCTCTAGCCTTTCCAGTCTGAGTGTTGCTTGGAGGAGAAGTCCATTACCTGCTATTAATTAAGTTGACTTAGAAAATAGCCACTGCTATTACTAGCAACTGTAACATGGAATAGACTTAGTGTTTGGGTACTTGCCAGGTTCTTATGGCCTGGATTGGCCATTGTTGGAAACAGGATGCTGGGCTTGATGGACCCTTGGTCTGACCCAGTATGGCATGTTCTTATGTTGATCTTGGAGATGTATAGCAATGTTGCTTTTTACTTGTTTTGGCAAGTTTGTTTTATGTTGCATAAAGTTTTGTTATGCTTTACTGTGTATGTTGACTGTAATCCACTAAGATCCACATGTAGGACCCCAGAACCTCCTTCCTGTACCTTCCTATGTCATTGGTATCCACATGGGCAATACCAGCTGGCTTTTCCCCAGGACTCTCTAAAATCCTATCTAAGTGATGCATGAGGTTCATTACTTTTGCACTAGGCAGGCAAGTTACAAGCAAACCTCATGGGCATAAGCCATCTTAATCAAATATCAAATAAGAACATAAGATATGCCATGCTGGGTCAGATCAAAGGTCCATTGAACCCCGTCTGACAGTGGCCAGTTCAGGTCAGAAGTACCCAGTACATCCCAAAAAGTAGAACTATTTCGTGTTGCTGAAGATAAGTAGTGGCTTTCACAAGTCTACCTGGCTAATAATTGTCCAAACCTCTTTTAAACCTTGACCACATCTTATGGCAATAAATTCTGTAACCTGACTGTATCCTGAATGAAAAAATACTTTCCACAATTTGCTGGTTATTAGTTTTATGGAATGTCCCCTTATTTTAGTATCATTTATTTATTTTATCTATTTTATTTTAGAATATTTATGAAGCATTTAAAAGAGTAAATAACCATCCCCTATGTATCCATTGCATGGCACTCATGATTTTATAAACTTTTATCATACCCTTTCTCAGGCAGCTCTTTTACAAGCTGAAGAGTCCTAAACAGTTTAGCTTTTCTTGATAAGGGAGCCAATCCATCCCCTTTATTATTTTTGTTGCCATTCTTTGTACCTTTTCTAGTTCTGCTATTTCTTTTGACATGAGGTGACCAGACTGAACACAATACTCAGGGTATGGTCGCACCATAGATCCAACACATGCATTATGATATTCTCAGTTTTGTTTTCCATTCCGTTCCAAATAAATCCTAACTTTCTGTTTGCTTTTTTGACTGCGACCACACACTAAGCAGAGGATTTCAAAGTTTTGTCCATAAGGACTCTGATGTCCTTTGCCCGGTGGGGATTTTTAATATGGAACCCAGCCTATATACTTGTAGATGGGACTATTTTTCTCTATGCGGATCATCTTTTAATTGTCCACATTAAATTTCATCTGCCATTTAGATGCCTGGACTAATCTCACAAGGTCTTTCTGTAATTCCTTACAATCCTCTGCCCTTTTAACAATTTTGAATAATTGTGTGTCATTTGCAGTTTGATCACCTCATGGCTCCCTTTTCCAGATTATTAATGAATACGTTAGACAGCACAGGTCCCAGCACAGATGCCTGAGGCACTCCAATATTACCCTTTCTCTATTTGGAAAAATTACTCTCTGTTTCCTGTCTTTTAACCAGTTACTAATCCACAACAGGACATTGCTTTCTATACCATGTCTTTTTAATTTCCCGAGGAGTCTCTGAATGGGAGACTTTAACAAATATCTTCTGAAAATCCAGATACTTTTATCTATATATTTACACCTTCAAAAATTATAATAGATTGGTAAAGTCAGTACTTCCCTTTGCTAAAATCTGTCTATGTGGTCAATAATTTTGTTTTTAAGAATAGCTTCTGCCATTTTGCCCAGCAGCAATATGCTGCTGGGCAAAATGTAGTTAACTGGATCACCCCTGAGCTCTTTTTAAAAATTAGTGTTACATTGGCAACCCTCATCTGAACAGGTAGTGCTTCCCCCATTTTGGTGCTTTATCCTACGTGTCCAGATTCAAGTCCGGACAAGGAGGAAGATTTCTTCCCAGGGCTCCTGCCATTGTCTATCTCCACCTCTGTGATGGCTTCACAGTTCAAAACTCTCCAGGAGTTGCCAAATAGTGAGGAACAATAATAGGGAAGTAAAAATCAGAATAGGAAGAAACCCAGAGGAACAAAGGGGTCCCTCCATCCTCTAGTAAGTCAAAAGTGGATAAACTGGTAGGAAAAAAAACACTCTGGAGTCTGTAATAAGTGTTCAAATGAAATGTCTTTACCGTAACTTAAAAAGGATGATCCAGGCCACAATTGTTATTGTGGCCTGGATTGTGGACCCTTGGCCCGGAAAGAGAGGACACCCACCTGTGGTACCTAGGTGAAACTTCTCCGGATGGTGGAATCTCCGAAGACCAGCCAACCCACACGGTGACCTCGGCTGGGCTACAACGCAACTCGGGTACGGCTAAGTAGGCAACTCAGTCCAGATACCAGGCAAGGGTCAAGGCAGGCAAAACACAGTCCAGATACCAGGCAAGGGTCAGGGCAGGCGGCAGGCAAAACTCAGTCCAGATACCAGGCAAGGGTCAGGGCAGGCAAAACTCAGTCCAGATACCAGGCAAGGGTCAAGGCAGGCGGCAGGCAAACTCAGTCCAGATACCAGGCAAGGGTCAAAGCAGGCGACAGGCAAAACTCAGCGAAGTCCAGGAAGCAGTCAAGGGTCGAGGCAGGCGGCAGGCAAAACTCAGCGAAGTCCAGGAAGCAGTCAAGGGTCGAGGCAGGCGGCAGGCAACACAGCGATGTCCAGGAAGCAATCCAAAGTCAGAACAGGAACACAGGAGAGCACAGAACACGAACCAACCACAGAGACCTGTTGTGAAGGCATCCAAACCTTCACTGAGGGAGTTTAAATCTCCCTCCCCGATGACGTCATCTTCCGGGGCCGGCCCTGATTCTGCGACCCAGCCCCTTTAAGAGGCGTGGCCAGCCGCGTCTTCCCCGATGCTGCTCCTCGAGGCCTAGACGCTGTCGCGCCGTGGCCTGCGCGCCGCGGACCGCTGTAATGAGGACCCCGGCCAGCCTGCGTGGACGAGGTAGAGGGGTCCGGTCGCATGTGGTCGCAATCGGACCTCACAACAACAATACCAAAAATCAACAGCCTCAGAAAAATGATGGCAATGAATATTATTGTCAACTTGTGCATCTTAGGTGTTAGTTCTTTTCTCATGTCCCTTGCACCATTATCCATGGGAAAAAAGTTCCCACCCTGTAATGTTGGGTAAGTGGAATAGTGTTCCAATATAAAGTTAATCACAAAGTAGAAGACTATCCTCAGACAAAAAACTGCAGTGTAACATTCCCCAAGTACAAAAACATCCAGATCTCGACTTTGGTCAAACTCTTAAACTTCTTTCTCAACTAGGAAAATTTTCAATAGGGGTTAGCCCCTTGAGCTCTTATTTCAAAAATATCACAATTTCCTCTTACCCTTGCTTCTTTAGGTCGCTCAGGAAACAAGATCCTTGCCCCAGTCCTTTGGGATACCAGGGGTATGTCCTTCTCTTCAGATTGGTCAAGTTCAAAGTCCAAAAATCTTATTCAGAAGTCCATCAATGTCCAAATATGAAAAGTGATGCGCAGAGGCCAAACCAAAACGTTATTTGAGATTCTTCACAGGTTCTCAAAAGAAGATTGATTATCTCTGTTATTCTTCCTCTAGATTCTGGGGGCTCCAAACTTCTCAATAGTGACTGAAATCCTGAAGGGATTTCTTCCTCCTAAGCTGAAATCCTGGGAGGATCTCCTACTTCTCTAACAATTTGCTTGAGATCTTTAGGAATCTCCAGCTGTTCTCCTCACCGACTCTTCAGCATCTCCTTCCCATTAAAGTACTGAGCATGCTTCAGGGGATTATATACCCTAGATGTTAGATCCCCCAAAAAGGTGGGGTTACAGCAATGGGAAGAATTCTAAAATACAAAACCTCTCCTACTAACCCTGGCTAGAAAATCGCTGGGAAATATCAGTGACTAGCAAAGCCCAGTCACAAACATTAAGAACATAAGAATTTGCCATACTGGGTCAGACCAAGGGTCCACTAAGCCCAGTATCCTGTTTCCAATGCAGACAACAATTACCAGGCAAAATCCCAAACAATAAACAGAACCCATGCTGCTATCGTGCAATAACAAGTACTATAAGAACATAAGAAATTGCCATGCTGGGTCAGACCAAGGGTCCATCAAGCCCAGCATCCTGTTTCCAACAGAGGCCAAACCAGGCCACAAGAACCTGGCAATTATCCAAACACCAAGAAGATCCCATGCTACTGATGCAATTAATAGCAGTGGCTATTCCCTAAGTAAACTTGATTAATAGCAGTTAATGGACTTCTCCTCCAAGAATTTATCCAAACCTTTTTAGAACCCAGCTACACTAACTGCACTAACCACATCCTCTGGCAACAAATTCCAGAGTTAATTGTGCGTTGAGTGAAAAAGAATTTTCTCCAATTAGTCTTAAATGTGCTACTTGCTAACTTCATGGAATGCCCCCTAGTCCTTCTATTATCCGAAAGTGTAAATAACCGATTCACATCTACTCGTTCAAGGCCTCTCATGATCTTAAAGACCTCTATCATATCCCCCCTCAGCCCCTCAGACAAGATAACTAATAACAAGTTTGTAATTTCATGATTGAGTTCTTTCAGAACTCTAGAGTTAATACCATCTGGTCCTTGGGATTTGTTATTCTTTAGTTTGTCAGTTTGATCTATACTATCCTGCAGTTTGACAATGGTTTGCTTTAGATGCTGTTACGGGTTCAGACCGTGCACACTGGTATCCAGCCCAGGGGCTCTGAGCTGGGGGGCTAATCTCATATAAACACACACAATTACTGGGATTATACCTGGGGGCTTGAATCCAGGAGCTTATTCCCTACACAGAGAGCCACCCACAATCTTGGATTCAGTATGTCACGGTTCCAGGTAAGAAAGTAAGTTTATTTGAGCAATAGGAGGATAGGACAAATAAAATCAGATCATATAGAAGAAGTAATGGTAGATAATAACAATTGCTACATAGATATAAAAAGCTTACACTTCCAAAGGATCAGCCGTACCATCTTGTCCAGGGTTCTCTCTCCCTAGGTATAATCCCAGTAATTGCATGTGATTATCTGAGTAGGGGATAAGCTCCTGGGTTCAAGCTCCCTGGAATAATCCCAGTAATTGTGTGTGGCCATTTGTGGTGTAGCTATGTCCCCAAAATCCTCCTCGGTTAAGACCAACAGAGAATTCATTTAATTTTTCTGAGTACCCCTTTTACACCTCGGTCATGTTGAGGTCTAGTTGATTCCTTCACAGGAATGCACTTTAAAAAAAAGGTTTTATTATTAGTTTTTATCTCTATTGCAAGCTCTTTTTCAAAATCTTTCCAGGTCACATGTATGATCATCTTCCTGTTGGGGAGAAGTTTTACATCTTTAACTGTTTTCCTCTTTTGGGTCTGCTTTCCTTTTTTTTTTTTTTTTTGGAAAGATACCCTTTTGGCTTTAATTTCCTTTTTCATCTCACTATTAAACCATGCTGGCCCACGTTTAGGCTTCCTTTTCTAATGCATACATTTTGTGTGGATTTCCAAGATGGTATTTTTAACAATGTCCATGCCTCGTGCAAATTTTTAACCTTAGCAACTGCTCCCTTTAGTATTTTTCTAACAAATAACCGATAACATGGTCAGTTCTGTCCCTGTCCTCCTAGATGCACAGTCCTGAAGATGTATCCTCAGGGTGCGATGGTACACATCACTTGTAGGGCAGGTGCTAGCTGCCTTCCAGGTGATATTTCCTGCCACTGAAAGGTGGTGCTCTCCTTCCCGGGGTTCTTGCTTCTCCAAAGCAGCACAGAGGCTCCCAAAATGGAGGTGAGACTGCTCTATTGGGTTCCTGAAAGTCTCATCTATACACCTCTCTGTCTGCCTCAGCTCCTCCAGGTCAGCCTCTCTAGCCTCCAGAGATCACACTTGTTTCTTGAATAGTGGGAGCCTTTTGCACGCATATAACTTCTCCCCAGCAGGAAGATGATCACAAATGTGACTCTCAAGTGCAAAACACTGCTGAACTGCTGTCTGCAGTTTTCTTTTTTTAAATCAGAAGCAGTCCAGTAGCGTGATGTGGGCTATCCAGTGCTTTGCACTGAGTCACATATATGATCATCTTCCTGTTGGGGAGAAGTTATATGTGTGCGCCAGGTGCAAAGAGCAAAAAACACCCGCTACTCAAGCTAGAACATTTCCAAGCAATTAAAGCAAAATTGTATTTGATTTCTCTCTTAACCTCAGCAAACACTTTCAGAGGGAAGTGGGGATGGGAAACAGACCCTTTTCATGCAATGCCATCATTCTATCATCTCTCCTTTTTGGTGACCTTTTCAAAGAAGCAAATGCAAATTTTTAATGTGTCATTAATACTGCGTACATGGATTTCTGATCGGCTTCTCCCCTGACACTGGGAAGTGAGCCATTTAGTATGCTGTTTTATTCAGGAAGAAAAGGGAGAGAGATATTAGTTTGTTTTACATGGAGTGTCCTGTCTTACGTCACTGTCTGAGTGACTGTAAGATATTTCTCTTTATCCATCACTCTGCTGGAATGACCTAAAGACAAATGACCATGCTACAGTCAGTAAACCCTCTTCCACTGCCCACCCCAAAAAGACAACAAGTTCAGAATGCACTGCAAGATCAAACCAGCTACTGGCAACACTGCAATGCCCCCTGGCCTGCCTCGTCCTTTGCCCTGTGATAATTGGTTGCATTCAGGCAGGGCACATAGACCCTTGGATGCCCACCATGCAGACAACCAGAGAGCATAATATCTCACGGCCAGGCGAAAAGCTTTGAGAAGCCAGGCTCGCTGTTTCTAGGACATTTGAAAGCTGCTCTAAAGTCAGGCCAGGGTTTGCCACTTTGGATTGTCCTCTTTTTGGATAAGCTCAGGTCTGAGCTGTGAGCTGCTTTCTTTTTGCCCTTACGGTTGAGACTAAAAACCTGTACAGTATGAGGGGTCAATGTCCTGCCACCTAACCCTACTGGAAAATGCTGATGTATTGCCCATTGCCAAAGCAGGAGGCAGCAATTTTTTCACTACATCTCCTAGTAGCAGAAATATGTGGGAGTACTTTTGTACCCATACAACTGTAGCAGACTGAGTAGTTTCTCGTTGCAAATGTGCTAAATCACGCGCACAAATATACTCACATACTTTTCCTCTGCAATACGGGTTGCATAGGTAAAACTATGGAAAATTCAATATATACACATAGTTTATGCCCCTGACCCAAGGCTCCTCCAAAATGCCCATTTTTTTTAGATCGAGCCAGGATTTGAAAACTGCTCTTCAAACTTGTTTGAAAAAAAAAGGTTGCCACTTCACCTAAGTAAGGACCTGATCAATCAGTTTGGGTCGTTTTTGTCCCCTTTGCACATATGAAGTAGTTCTACTTTCTTTAAGAAAGTTAGGGAGTGGTGCAGCCCTCGGTACTCCAGAAGAAACCACGAGAGATCACAACAGCTGCCATTGTGGCTATTTGAATGCAACAAGTCTCATCAGGCTGAAGGGCGCTAGTAACTTTTGGCCATGAAAAGGGAAAGAAAATTGGCCAGTGCCAGAATGCCAGCTTACATTTGCCCCAACATATTTGTGGGCTAAACTCACATCCTTTGGGGTGCATGGGATCTACAGAAATGAAAATTCACCTTCTCAGACTGAAAACTGTTTATATCTGTTCTGTTATTTACTGAAGTACCAAGTGCTAAAATAATCCAAAGTGAAAATCTCAGCGCTTCTGCTTAATGCATGCAGGATTTAATGACTTCTAAGTGTGTGTGTGTGTGTGTGTGTGTGTATGTGTAAACACTGACAATTAAAGCAGTCAGAGACCGAGCCTGCCAGCGGCTGCATTAAACCTGCCCCCTCCCTGCCCGTTGCTGCAGTCACCCACACTGTATTAGCAGGGGGTGGCTAATTCAGAGAAAAGAAAAGAAGATAGAGATGGTGGGTGATTTGAATGCAGAGCGAGGGGCTAGGATTATACAAGGTGGTAGAGGGCAGAGATGCGCATTGAGTAGGAGAGAGAGGAGATCCCACATTCACTGCTCCCTCTCACTCAGGGCCATGAGGTACCTCTTTCTTATCTGACATTTGGTAATCAGGCTGTGTGTTGGACCAAAAATGTGTATGCTATACAAAGCAGCTTTCCATCCCCTGCATGCTGCCCACTGACTACCACACTCTAGGGCTCGTTTGTAGCTCAGAAAAGGAGGCTTGCAGGATTACACATTCTCAAAAAGGAGCTCCTTGCTCTGTCTTGTTGCTGGGAAGTGCGGAGAGCAGAGCTCTGCCACTGCAACTATTGGCAGAGGAAATGTCAGGGCAACGTTACCGAAGTTGACCAAGGTCCTCTAAAGCAGTGTTTCCTAACCAGTGTGCCATGGCAGATGAGGTATGCCACAGAAAAATCAACACTGCCTCATGCTGAGATCAAGACTAGAACATAAGAACATAAGAAATTGCCATGCTGGGTCAGACCAAGGGTCCATCAAGCCCAGCATCCTGTTTCCAACAGAGGCCAAACCAGGCCACAAGAACCTGGCAAGTACCCAAACACCAAGAAGATCCCATGCTATTGATGCAATTAATAGCAGTGGTTATTCCCTAAGTAAACTTGATTAATAGCCGTTAATGGACTTCTCCTCCAAGAACTTATCCAAACCTTTTTTGAACCCAGCTACACTAACCACATCCTCTGGCAACAAATTCCAGAGCTTTATTGTGCATTGAGTGAAAAAGAATTTTCTCCGATTATTCTTAAATGTGCTACTTGCTAACTTCATGGAGTGCTCCCTAGTCCTTCCATTATTCGAAAGTGTAAATAACCGATTCACATCTACTCGTTCAAAACCTCTCATGATCTTAAACACCTCTATCTTATCCCCCCTCAGCCGTCTCTTCTCCAAGCTGAACAGCCCTAACCTCTTCAGTCTTTCCTCATAGGGGAGCTGTTTCATTCCCCTTATCATTTTGGTTGCCCTTCTCTGTATCGTCTCCATCGCAACTATATCTTTTTTGAGATGTGGCGACCAGAATTGTACAGGTGCGATCTCACCATGGAGCGATACAGAGGCATTATGACATTTTCTGTTTTATTAAATGTCATAATGCCTTCTATATCATAATGGTTCTAAACTAGACATCACCCCACACTCTTTTAACTAGTTACTTGCAGAGCTTCTTACAGAGTGAGCTGTGCAGAGCCCGAGTGAGTGTCTGCAGCATTTGCCACCCAGCAGGTGCCCTTGCTCTACGCTGACCTCAAGCAGGGTGGCTTTAGGATTTGTAATGAATAGTCTTGTAAACGAAGCCTGAAGTCACTTGCAGTAGGGGGCTGTGATTTGGGAAAGCTGTATCCATTATCAAACACATTGTCCTTTTTAATACAGTATGTATATTTTTTTATGTTGAAGCTGAGCTTCTGACATTCCTGCAGACCTGCAGTGACCTCACTCAGGGCAGAGGAACCTTCTTTTGTTTGGGGGTGGGGCAAACAATCCGATCCCACCCTCTCCAGCTCCCACCTCCCTCACCAGTTTCTTATTTTACCTTTACACTTAGTCATTCTTTCTTACATACATTCTTTGCATACACATAAACAGTAGATCTGCCTTAATAAATATTCCCCAGCCAATGAGTGACTAAATTTACAAATAGGCACAGTCACGGCAGGTTTGGAGAAATTAAGCTAGGCACTCAGCACTGATTTCTAATGCTGGGCATCAAACTTAGGGCCTCATTTTCCAAGTGTGATAATTCCGCAAATCGCGCTAACGCAATTTGCGAATTTTTAATTTTGTATTCAGGGGGCGGGGAAAATGTAAAGGGGAGGGGGAGGGGAGAGAGAGAGAGAGAGAGAGAGAGAGAGAGAGAGAGAGAGAGAGAGAGAGAGAGAGAGACTGACTTGCTATAGTGCCTTCTCCCTAGACAGGTATTTGTATCCCTATGGGAGGCCCACCTAGTAACTCGAGGTGAGGTTTAAGTATTAGTGTAGGGGGTTAGGGGCCACTTTCACATTCAACATGAGACGTACGAACAGAACAGTGGTCTCTTGTGAAGATTTGCTGGCCTTCAGAGTGAGGAAACTCACTCCAAGATGAGATTTGGGCAATGTTCTCTCCCCCTAGCTTGTTGTTACCCAGGTAGAGAGTCCATCAAGCCAATGCGATATTGGAAAATGAGGCCCTTAGGTACCTTAACTTAGGCGAGGCAATAGTTGGCATAACATTAGGAGGTGCAGGCTCACAGAGTAGGACTAATTATTATTAACATACAATGCGAATCACAAAATTATTAAGTTAAAAAGATCACATTGAAAACTCAAACAGCAAGAGCTCTACCTGTGAAAAGAAGATTACAGCAGACCCTCAACCACCCGAACACGTCCTACCAGAAAAAGATATCAAACTATAAATTCCTACATAGAAACGGCACCTCGGTAGAATTCCTTACTATTGATCATAGGCACAGAACCTGGAAAGACCCTCACCGAATGTAGAATAGCAGACAAAAACTGAAATGGGACCCCCCCAAATTGCTGTTTTGTGCGTAGTACAAAACTGAAGAACTAGAAGCAGAAATGCCTTCCTCCTATAATAAACGGAGCCCCCATCATGGTGCTTGTGGGAAGTTGGAGGTTACAATGACACCCTGCACCACCCACAAGAATGACAGCGGCTCGGAGGCTGCCAATGACAACTGGGGCCACGAGTCCCCATCATCGTACTTGCAGGGAGTGGGATGCCTCTCACAAGAACAGGGGCTCGACAGCCCCAACATAACATCTTCACCCCAGCCCTTATGCTGCTTTGCCCCCTCTCCCTCCCCACCATCTGACCTGTCTTCTTCTCTTTGTCCCCCAGCCCCGTCCCACCCTTTTCTCTCCATCTCTCTCTTCCTGACTCCCCCTGTCATCCCCCTCCCTCTCGTCTTCTCCTACTCTCGGCTCTGATAAAAATCCCCCTAACTTCTTGGCATCTCCTTCTGAGGCTTTGTGAGGCCAGCAGCACTGTGGGAAGAAGCACATTACAGGGCAGGCAGCAGGAGATAGCAGCACCCACAAAGGACCATCACCACTGGAGGCCACTGCTGAAGCTTCTGTGGGACCATAGAATCGGCGGCAGCAGCAGAGACAGAAGATGGTGGGAAATATCAACTCAGTGCAGGCAGCAAAGACAGCTCATGGCTCGCATCTGGTCCTGCGCTCTTCTCCATCTGCACTACCAAAAGGACAGGCACATGAATAAGAATGTGGGACCTGCCTGGGCTCTGATTGGATGAATGGCTGCATACCCCAACATCAGACGGCAGATCACAGTGTCCGGTTATCTTTGCAAAGAAGCCAACTTTTCATTACGACTGGAGGTATCAAATTCAATACAAATTAACTCTCTCTGAAGGAATTTGCTCAGTATTGGGGATGCTCAAGCACCCAATGCACCCACCGAGCTGGCAAATCCTAGGTATGGTCAGCCATGGGGGACCTACCCCATTCTACTGCCTCACATCACTGCACATTAATAGAGTAGATTATGCTAGAAAAAGACCATCTGGTCTATCCAGACTGCCCACTTTTCTGTCTACACTGCCAAGGACACATCCTAGCTACCAGTCACAAAGTGTGACCACTTGCAAAATCTCTCTCTCTCTCTATCACGCACAGTCTGTTGTCTTCCTCATTCGTACAAGATCCCCACTTATTTTTCTCCAGCGCCCTACCTTTCCCATGCCAACCACGAAGGTCAACAATACTGTATGGCCTTCTAGGTCTCCTGCCAGACAGACAGAGTTACATGATACCTGTATTTCTACTGAGTCTGCTGGTTACCTGCCAGCTGCCAGACAGACTCAGCTGCTAGTCAGTTCTGGCCACATGGTTGCCTGCATTTCTGGGACCGACTTTTTCTACAGCTGGGGCACAGATACAGAATTGAGTGCCCCCCCCCCCCCCCCCAACTTAACACAGTGCTTTCTTCTTTTGCAGCAAAGGCACAGCTGTCCTGATGGGGGTGGCAGCTCCAGCAAACCACCCCTCTCTGTCCTCCTGTCCAGCATCTTTCTCTTTTTCTTCCCCTACGCGATACCCAACATCCCCTGTCTCTTCCCCTCAACTCCTCTGCGTCTCCTCTCCCACAACTCAATCTGGGCTGCGCATACCCTTCTTTCTGTCCCCCCTCCACTGATTGTCTTGCATCCCCCTCTCACCCCCGATGCCTTAACTTTCATTCCCCTTTCTCTCCCCCACCCACTCCTTGCCCTGCATTGTCCTCTTTCTCCCTCTCCATTCCTTGTCCAGCAGCATCCCTTCTCTCCCACCCAGCCCTTCACCAGCAGTGACTCTACTACTCATCCCCCTTCCCGGAGGCAGCACGTCTCCCCACACCCCCTGCCCAGCAGCAGCCCCCTTTCTCTCTCTCTGTCCCCCAAACCCTTACTTGGCTCCCCTCTTCACCACCTCTAGCAGCAGCCCCCTCCTCTCTCTCTCTTTCTGTTTCCTCCCTCAGGCTGCAATGCTGTAGATCTTTCTGTGGTGCTAGCAGCAGTAACTAAAAATACTTAAAAACAACACAGGGCCAGTGAGCCATCACATCCCCACAGGCCATGAGGCAACCCAGACGTTTCGCCTACACAAGTTTATTCATTGCAGCATCCTAAAAATATAAATGGTCCCCCAGAACAGATTTGAGAACTATTTCCCTAGTTCCTTCAGCCTTGCAACCTCTCCCCAACTAATTTTCACCCCCATAGGATCCCTCCCTGAGCTTTTTATAATTAAACTCAACAATCTTTATGTCCCCACCATGACCCTTCCCAGAACAATCCGGTAAAATCAGAGTAGAAGAGTAGGCCTAGTGGTTAGAGCAGTGGGTGGCAAGCCAGGGTTCCTTGTGACCTTGTCCGAGTCACTTACCCTCCATTACCTCAGTTACAAACTTAGATTAGAAGCCCTTTGGGGACAGAGAAACGTCTACTTTCCTGAATGTAATTCACTTTGAAGTGCCTGAAAGGCAGAATAAAAATAAAATCATACTTGTAAATATTAAACTATGTTTTGTAAATGTATATACACACCAATATAAAATATAAATATATTTCAGAAATATGAGTTCTGTGATTTTTGGAGATATCCCTACATTTATCAATTAAATTAACTTCATAACTGCATTGGTAATCTCTGAAATGGCTGGCCGGGCTGAACTGGAATTTTTTCCCCCTTGCTACTCACCATAGAAAAAATATTCAAATTACGTCGTCACTTCAGTTACAGTGAAGCAAAGTCCTTCCATTGCCAGGCACTTTGTGAAGTAACTCAAAACCCTGCAAAAGTCCATATTCAGCTGCTGGGCGCTGTGCTAGTTAGCCGGTTATACATAACTTGCTAACTCGTGGTGTATATCCAGTGGCGCAGCCACACTGCTGAATATACCTGGCTACCTTAAAGTTAGTCGGTTAACTTTAGGACAGCCCTATGACCCAATCAGAGTTAACTAGCTACCCGGCTAGAATTTAGCCTGATAAGCCATTACGCAGATAACTATTACATTTTCCATCTTAGTGGCATTTGAATATGGACCTCTGTATAGTAAATGTGCCATACCAAACACAGCCCAAACTCCCAGAATTCAAACAACAACCCTGTATGAAAAGGCAACACTGCACGAATATGCTTTCTAGTGGGAAAACAGAACAAGCTGGACTGCTACAGATCCCCACGCAGAGCAGAATGTCTTCGCTAGCAGAATCCGTCACCTTTGTCATGCACACAAAACACAGACCCTCACCAAGTACAGAATAAAGATCACAAATTAGAAATAGAAATGTGCAGGCAAAAACTGAATTCTGTTTTGTTCTGCTATTCACTCCAGTTTCATGCAACCCTCCCCTCCCCATTTCTGTTCCCTGCAGATAGGGGAACAAGAGATGAGAAGGGGCTGGGTTAAGGAAGGCTCTTCTTTGCTTTGCACTGTGCTTTGTCTGCTCCAGGTTCAAGTTCCTTGCATGCTGCCAGGGAGGGGAGGAGCTGGAGTAGGAAGCAGAGAGAACTGACCAATAGAATCAGCGGGGCCGAGCCTTGTGTGCTTATCCACATAGGTAACAGCAGCCCTGTTGATGGTGCCCCCTTTGGCTTGATACCCTGGGCCTCCCTCGTCCCACCTCCCCTAGTCCTGGCCCTGGTTGCTTGTTCTTCTGCCAAAATTGTAACATTTCATATTAACCATTTTGACATTCAGTCCTCAGCACTTATTTTTGAATCGATCAGGTGTGGTGTTTAAACACTTCAAACCCATGCTGCTAGGTTGCGTGTGCTGCTATCGCCTCTCTTTTGGTAGCTAAGGATCCTTTGTGCTTACACCTGCTTTCTTAACCTCTACTTCTCTTTTAGCCTCCACCACCCACTCTGGGAGGGCAGGCCACACATCCACCCCCTTTCTTTGTCATTGCCCATCAATTTACCCTCTCAGAGCCTCATATATTGACCCGTCTATCTTATAGCCCCGGTGCCGCCTCTTTCACATAATTAGTGTATCATACAGGCCCAGATTTAGGCATAGGCAATTGTTTAGGGGGCCAAATTTGGAAGGCACCATATACCCAAACAAAAGTGGAGTGCAACAGTGCCAAGGAGGAGCCTGCTCCTGCCATCCACTTCAAAGGGGCGTGGCTATGGCACAACAGGGCTCTGGAGGGAGGTGGCGGGCTAGAGGCACTTTAACCACTATCCGCTCTCTACTGTTTCCCATTCCCCACACTCCAAGCCTGCCTATAAGCGCTCTGGAATCATTTATTTTAGTTGGATTGTAATCTTTCTTGAGGCTTTAATGAGTTTAGATAGAAAATCAAAAATAAAACAGAGGGTGGTTAGGAGATAAGGATGTTGATTGGAGGGAGTGAAACTGAGTGAGGTATACTACAGTTGTCTTTTCTTTTCTTTTTGTTGTTTACCTGAGAAGTGCTATTGGTTTGGAATAAAAATCTATTAAAGATTACATGGAAAAAAATGAAATATTATGAGATCAATATTCAAAAACCTGCTGAGCAGGTAAGATAACCGGCTAAAATTAGGCAAATATTCAGCTGACCAAGGGGATGATTCAATACCGTGTGCTAGCCGCTGTGCATGGCTTAACAAGCGATTGGACGGGCGTTTTGGACACGCGTCCATAAACCCCAATCCAATATGGGGATCAGTGTGTCCAAAAACACACGTCCAAATCTCCACGTAGCTAATAGCGCTCATCACATGGAAATCCGTGTAAATGAGGCTATTAGCTAACCCCCATAATCCAATACATTTTCTGCGCGGCCAATGCACTCTTGCAACGCGGCAAATTTTATGCCAGCCCAGGGCTCAAGGGTGCATTTAAAAAAAAGTAAGATCCTGCTTTCTAAGAGTCCTCCTAAGAGCACCATAGCGATACAATGTAGGAGGAACCAAATAGAGCAGTATTTATTTTTTTTTAAATTCTTTGAAAAAAAAAAAACTGGACGTCCAATACACGCACAAGATACACGGTCCAGGCCATGTACCTTGTGTGTGTCTATGCTGTTAGCAGGAGAAAATGGACGCGCGTCGATTGAGCGTCCGTTTTCCCAATCGGCTTGACAGCCACCTTTCCTGTGCGCCCGATTCTGAGGAGGCGCTAGGGATACCCATTTGTCCCTAGTGCCTCCTTTTTAGCGCTTCCCCTCATTTTAATATTGGATCGGGAGCCCAGGAGAGGTGGCTGGGCGCTTTAGGAAAACAGGCGCTCAACACCGAGCACCTGTTTTCTGTGCACATCTATTGCGTCGGCCCCTAGGTTTTCTGCTGAATATTCTCCTAAATCTGGGCCCTCAAACTATGACTGCCTAGTTTAGTACAACTTAGGTCCCACAGCTAAATGTAGCCAGTTAGGGATTAAAATCAAGCACTAGCCTGCTAAGGAAAAAAGAGACTGGCAACCAATCCTTCCCTTCCTCCTCCATATCCAACCCCTACCACCCAGGCACTGGCTCCACTCCCTCCAGCGAGGCCTTCCTCCTACAAAACGTTGTGCAGGGGCTGACCCTTCTCATACCCCTGCCACTGATTTTAAAATGGTTTAGGGAGGATTGCCAGCTTCCCTGCAGGAGCCCCTCCTTGCTGCTGGTGCTAAAGTGTTTTTCAGGGGGGCTGACAGCATTCCCGCAGGATCTTCCTCCCAATTTAAAAATGTTTGCGCGAGAGACCAGACAGATCCTCCCACCATCCCCCTGAGGAATCCCCCTTGCTTCCTAGCTTTACGGTAAATCCAAATGCGTGACACCAGGACCAATTTAACTGTTAGCATGTTCGATTGACAAAGGCTTTGATTTAGCTGGCTACGTGGTTACATAGCCAGCTAGATCCCTTTGAATATTGACCTCTACATATTTAAATTTCATCTCTTGGGGCTTCTGTTGCAAACTCATTACCATTTTGGTAGCCTTTCTCTGAACTGAAGGTAAGGCCCCGTCTCAGAGCCTCATATATTGACCCATCTATCTTATATCCCCGTGCTTCAGGTGGGGTCTTATCAGCAACCTATTCAAAGGCATGATCATCTCCTAATTATGCACCCCAGCATCCTTTCAGCTTTGGCCACCAGCTTGTTTCTCTTCCTTGAAATTATTGGATATAACCACCCAAGGCCCTGTAGACCTCAGTGGCTCACCACTTCTTGTGTCGTGCTACTTGGATTTCTGCATTCCCACAGTTACATCATAAATCGCATTCCCACCAATGCAGCCCTATTCAAATCAATTACAGGCAGTGTGTTAGAAAACACAAGCAAAGAGAAGACCAAGTTCTGAAATATGACAGCAACGTATGCTTTTACTTACAGTAAAAAAATAAAAAGTAAAAATGCGTACGCTTTCTTTGATCCAGCAGTTTCCTCATTCGCCTTTGAGCCTCTAATTCAATGAAAACCAGCTGCTTCTGAGCTATTGTGGCACCAGCTTCATTCAGGACTACCTAAATCAGGGGATTTCACCCAATCTGAAATGTTTCACTTTCTCTCCACTCCAGAAATCTAACCAGCAGAGGCCACAGGCTCCTTCCAGAACTGGTGCACCCCTTAGCCTGTCCAGTAGTCACCGCTGCTAAGCCCCAGCCTGCTGACTCAGGCAATCTCTTTTCTTTCTAGGTAGGACAAAAGAAGCAAAGGTTACAGCAGGGGTATAACAAATGTCGGGGTTACACCCAAACATCTAAATCGCTGCTGCAGAAGCGAGCGTAAGAGTACAGCCAGGAGTTCTAGGAGTGGAATAGTGATGAGTGTGAAGTGCAGTAACGAAGATCACACCCCTTCAAACTGCTCCTTCTTAGATTTCCCCTTCAGTCTTCAGGTTAACTACAAATGAAAAGAGAGGAGTCCTCCAGCTACCTTTCTCCATCCATTTTTTTTAAATTAATTAATTTGTGGAAAGTTGCAGGCCTTCAGCAGCTTCCCAGACCTAGTGCTCGCCTTGTGCACTCTTTGCTGTGCCAATCCATATCACAGGAATCCAGCAAGCGGCAGCCTAATCAAATGCTCTCCCCCAAGCTCAAAGGACGCTATTACTGTACTGTCGGGCATAGGGCGGCATGCAGGGTTCACCTTGGAAGAGGCTGCCTTGCATCCTTTGGGGCTGGTGAGGGCCCTGGAGGTGAAGGCATGCTATAACAAAGAAGGAAAAAATGTTAGAGCCATGAGCATGAAAGGGAACCATTTTCCAGTGGAAAGAAAGTTTTAGAAGAAGAGGTCCTGACATGAGGCTCAAAGGAGGTAGACTTGACAGTAACATTAAAAAATATTTCTTTGCAGAAAGGGTGGTGGATGCATGGAACAACCTCCCTATAGAGGTGATAGAGTCTAAAATGAAAAGAACTGAAGAAAGCCTGGGATCTGTACAAAGGATGCTTAGATGTAAGAATGCGAGAGCAAAGCCTCAGCTCTGTGGAATTTGCTGCCAGAGGATGTGGTTAGTGCAGTTAGTGTAGCTGGGTTTAAAAAAGGATTGGATAAGTTCTTGGAGGAGAAGTCCATTACCTGCTATTAATCAAGTTGACTTAGAAAATAGCCACTGCTATTACTGGCATCAGTAGCATGGGATCTTCTTAGTGTTTGGATACTTGCCAGGTACTTGTAGCCTGGATTGGCCACTGTTGGAAACAGGATGCTGGGCTTGAGGGACCCTTGGTCTGACCCAGTATGGCAATTTCTTATGGTCTTATGTTCTAAGAATGAGCCTCCTGGTCTTTTATCTCACAGCAATTTCTATGTTTCTCTGGCTCTTTCTCCCTCCTCTGGCTCTCTAAGAGTGACTGTTTCATGGTCTCTCCTAAGATATTAGCTTGTATGCAGTCTCTCTCTCTCTCTCTCTTCCATTTTTCAGGTTTTCCCTCTATCTTGCTTAGTGATCACAACCACTGCTCAGTTTTAATTTGGTAAAGAGATTTCTTGTGTTTGCTCTTTGACAGTAATGATTTATTATAAGGACAATGCAGCGTAGTCCCTAATCATGTGTAATGAAATATTATTGTAATATACAACAAATTAAAGCATATGTAACTCACTAAAAGTCACTTTGTGAAACAGGACCCTGGGGTTGTGAGTGTGCGTGGGTGTGAATCTGAGTGTGATTTCTTGTTGAAAGACAGTCTGAGTTAAATAAGTCTCTGCATCAACCTTAATGCTCGTCTGCCATAACTTGGACTCATGTGCTGCACAGCTAAGTAACTCTAAATGATATTCTTTTGTTTTAAGAATTGATATTGCTAATGGGGGTAATTTTGTAACATTGCACATAAAAAAAAATGTTGCCAAATAGGTGAATAAGTTGCACCAATTTTCAAAGCAGACTTTGCTTTCAAAATGAACCCACAAATGTATGCACATACGTTGTAAAATCCAAAGGTCTGCATGTAAGCACAAAGCCCTCCCCAATGCTGCCCCCAGGAAGGCCTCTGCTCAATCTGAGTAAACTTGCATTCAAATAGGACATACACCTGGAAATTTACCCACATAGCCAGCAGGCAAGTTTGTAAAAGCCACTTCTGTGCATAAAACAGATTTATTCTCAGAAGTCCTTTTGAAAATTGCCTTCCTTTTAGTCTTTCAGTTTTAAGAGAACTGTACTTGCTTTCAGATTGCAAGCTAACATTTCTGCTGGTTCTGTTCTGTTCTGTGTGCAGCTTCATTGGATCAGCAAAGACGTGCTGTTGCCTATTCTAGTCTTCCAAGAACAGAGACCAGTTCTTTCTGAATCCTTACTCTATTAAATTAAGTGATAATCTAAGGAATTTTGAGGATTTCTTTTTCACAAAAATGGAGGTACTCTGCCTAAAAATAAAAGATTTGACACAGTGGAAATTATCAGTTTAGTAACTGTGGGGCTCTAGTCCGGCTTAGACAAACCATTTGGAGGTTTAGAGCATGCGCCATTTGGTTGTAGTTCTCTGCAATGAGTAAGGAGTTGATTCACTTTAAGGACTAATTGGATAAATTCTTTCCCAGGCTCCATTTGCACGTAAGCGAACAAGCACTGCTACAGTTTGGACTGCAAAAGATCCTTAACCTTCTATCTAGAGCGGACAGAAAACCATAGACAGTCCACCCAACTTTTTTCTTTTGATAGGAATAAGTTGGGCATCACTGTTGCCAAACAGACATTTTCTAATTGGTTAGCAGACTGTTTCGCCTTCTGTTATGCCCAGGCGGGTCTGCATCTTGGGTGCCTTGTCAAGGCTTATTCTGTCAGAACCATGGCAGCGTCGGTGGCCCACTTGTAAGAAGTTTCCATGGAGGCGATCTGCAGAGCTGCAGTGTGGAGTTCTCTCCACACATTCACATCACATTCAGGCCTATCCTGTAAAGTGCGGCCGCGTTTACCCTGCTCCTAAGCCGCTTTTAACTCACGTTCCGGCCGCGTTAGCCCTTCCTGCGATCCCGAATCCCCTTTAACCTACTCCTACCGCGTCCTAAATTCCCCAGGTAACCCCTTCCGCCCGCGGCATGTATATTGCATGCAAACGAGCGAATTAGCTCGATATTGCATGCAAACGAGCCAATTAGCTATTCCCCTAGCATCCCGTAACCCGCGCCCCGACTAACGCTACCTTTCCCTGCCGTTTTGTCGCGCGTTTAACCTGCAAACTTACCGCCTACCCTGACCCAGGCGGTAGAGGCATGGGTAAGGGTAGGTGGCAAGCTTTCCCCAGCCCCCGCTCACCTGCCCCGGCCGCGATCATGGGTGCCGGTCTCCGTGGCATCCCCAGTCCTCTCCCCTCCTCCCGAAGCCAAAAAAAAAAAAGCTTTTTTTTTTTTTGGCTTCGGGAGGAGGGGAGAGGACTGGGGCTGCCATGGGGACCGCTTTCCCCCGTGCAAGTAAGTTGTTTCGCCGCTTGTCTCTTCTCCCCCCTCCCGGAGCAGGGCGCGAAAAGCTGCCTTGCTCCGGGAGGGGGGGGGGGAGATCTGACAGCGGCGAATCCAAAAAATAAGCGAAAAAAACTTAAAAGCTAAAAGTAAGTTGCTTCGCCACTGTCATCTCTTCTCCCCCCCTCCCGGAGCAGGGCGCGAAAAGCAGCCTTGCTCCGGGAGGGGGGGAGAGAGATGACAGAGGCGAAGCTTTCCCCCAGCCCGGACGCCGGCAAAAAACTTACTTTTTTGCAGCCAGCCATGAGCAGGAACACGATCTGGCCTGCCTTAGCTCCTCCCGACAAGATGGCCGCCTGCACGGGGAAAGCGTGCAATTGGCCGCTGAAGACGTGACGTCACGACATCACGTCTTGAGCGGCCAATTGCACGCTTTCCCCGTGCAGGCGGCCATCTTGTCGGGAGGAGCTAAGGCAGGCCAGATCGTGTTCCTGCTCATGGCTGGCTGCAAAAAAGTAAGTTTTTTGCCGGCGTCCGGGCTGGGGGAAAGCTTCACCGTTGCTAGTGTCCCCCCTCCTCCCGGAGCAAGGCGGCTTTTCCGCCCTGCTCCGAGAGGAGGGGGGACACTGAAAAGTCGTTTCACCGCTGTCTTCGCCGTTGCTTCGCCGCTGTCAGTGTCCCTCCTCCTCCCGGAGCAAGGCGGCTTTTCGCGCCCTGCTCCGAGAGGAGGGGGGACACTGACAAGTCGTTTCGCCGTTGTTTCTGCGCTGTCGCCGCCGTTGCTTCCTGGTATCTGTCATTTCAAATGACATTTGAAATGACAGATACCAGCGTGGCGTGAAGCCTTAGGCCCGCGCACCCAGGATCCTGTATAGGTGCTCTATCCAGTATCCTGGGTTGCGCGGGCCTAAGGCTTTTCGGACGCGGCTTACATTTACATATAATTAGGCTTCAGGATCGAGCGGTAGGTGAGCTGCACTGTGCGGGCGGTAACCGCTGGTGCCGTAGGCACTAACGCAGCTCTTCCTACCGCTCGGTACTGGATAGGCCTGATTATTGTTTGGTAGGCATGACTGATGCAACAGAAGGTTTGGCCAATCTGTCCTTCGGAACATGTTTGAGGTTTAGAACCCAACTCTGTTCCCGCCTAGGGCCCATTGTTTGTCTTCCGGCTGCCCCCGGGGGCCCCGTTATCAACAAAACTAGTTGTTGTGCTCGTTGACACTTATTTCGGTGTTTTGTTGGTCCCCTTTTATGTTGGGAGGCAGCCTATAGCTAGGGATTCACCCATGTGTGAGAACTGCCATCCTATTTGTTCTCAGAGAAAGCAAAGTTGCTTACCTGTAACAGGTGTTCTCCGAGGACAGGAGAATGTCAGTCCTCATGAAACTCTCTCTCCACCCTGTGGAGTTAGGTTTCCACTATGTGGGTTTCTTCTCCTTTATTATTTTATTCTTGAATTCTATATTATAAGCCTGATGCGTGGCATAATGCTTACTGAACAAACTCAATGAGGCTCAGTCAAAGTTCTAGAAACTTTATTTAACATATGTTTTCTGTGCCGGGCTTCTTCTGATGTCACCCATGTGTAAGGACTGACATCCTGCTGTCCTCGGAGAACAATTCTGCTTTCTGCCTTTATTTACTATTTGACTATATTTGTGTGTGAGTGTTTGTATCAGTGTGTCTGTGCCTTTGTGTTTGTGTGAATGCAGGTGTGTTTGTGTCTACCCAGTAAGTATCAGGTCTGATCTCATTTCAAAAAGCATGGGAAGAGGAATCATGGAAATTCTCTGCACAATGGCAACAGTCCTGGGCTGCAGTGGCCATTATTTCTCAGCAGAAACCCAGCCCTGGCTTTAGCAGCCCTTTTTCACCCTGCAAGGAAAGGGCATAAAGTGGAAGAGTTTTAGTTCAATCCTGTAAATCAAGTGTTGTTGTGAATGCAGTGACTTCTGTCACCATAGGGACCTTTTAACCAGCAGCCTTCCCACAGCAACAGCGACCATGCTCCTGCAGAAATAGCAACTGTGTCCCAGAGCCCCACATAGACAGATGTGTAAGTTGTTCCTCCTACTTGTTCTGTGTTTTATCTGCAACACTGGGCAGGGTATTTTTAAATGATGCATATGTCAGGAGTCAAGGAGGAGGCTTTTTAATCCGAGTCACGCAAAAAAGTAGAAATGTTACGTTCCTGTTGTGTTAATAAGGACCACGTCAGGGCTCTGCAGTGGACAGGTGACTCCAGAGCAAGTAACACTGACACTGTAATTAGTGTGTATACTGAAGAAATGTGAGCCATGCGGAGAGGGCTCTCTGACCTCTTTAGATTTCTATTGACAAGCTAGAATTGTATGCAGGGCATGGAAAAATATAACACAATAATGCTATGATCCTCCTCTTGCTGCTTTTATGCCAGCCCTGGCTATGCACTTTTAGAAATAATGTATGGAAGCATAGAGCATGATGCCAAATACGGACCATTCGACCTCACTAGTCTGCCCAGTTTTATTCCTGGCGCAATGCCATAGACCCCAGCTGATCTCTGGCTTTCCCCTCTGCAGTCCTACACTGCGTTCGTTGTTCCATGATACTCCTTCGGAACTAGTCAGGCCTGGGCATCAAGGTTTGAAGCTGGAAAAACGTCTCCCGGCAGGATTCTGCAGAGGATGGCAGAGGCCCAGAGAGACCTGAAGGAAAGCCAGTTATAGTATAGACACCTCCAGCGCTTAATTGTCATTTGACATGCACGCACCTGGGGCCAAGGAGGTGCACACAGAGCGTCCACAGGGTGTTGCTATTGTGCTGCATACCACACTGGAGAGAGGTGAAGTGGATATAAGAAACATAGAGTATGATGGCAAATAAGGACCCAGAAATCTATCCAGTCTGCCAAATCTGTTTCCTGTTAAAATACCATGTAGACCCCAGTTTATAGCTGGCTTTCCTCTCACTTCTTCCCAACTAGAGGTCTCGGGGCATATTTCCAGGCCATTCCATGCACCCAAGAGCCTTTCCAAGAAGAATTATTTTCTGTTCTTCCAGAGCCTCATATCATGATCTGTGGTTCTAGAACTCCCTTTCTACTAAAACGATGTACTTTGTGTTCATTATTTATAGCTGTGTGGTATTTGAATGTCATTAAAGCCATGTTTCCCCTCTGAGTTATGCATATTTAGATTCTTAAGCTTCACATGTTAGGGGCTTTGGTAGCCGAACACTGATTCATTTTGCTAACCATTCTTTGGACTTCCTCTAGTTTATTTCCTTTTTAGATGCATGGCCTCCAGAAATGAACCCAATATGCCTCAGAAAAGTTCACCAGTAACCTATATAGAAGCATTATCATTTCCTTTCTAATTGACAAAGTCAGTCATCATTTTTCCATAAGGGTTTAACGCCTGCATTAAGCCCGTACTGCGCCCGTTAGGGGCTTAACGCAGCATCTCTCAGCCCTGAACCGCAAAATGTAAAGATGGAGAAGGCAACATTTAAAGCCCTTTCTGTGGGTAAAAGCCCCATTTCACCCATGCAAGTAGGGGCTTGGACCATTGTCCGACCTGTCTGCAGGTAGATGTATGTGCACAGTTGAGCAACGCAAAAACTTTCTCCCGTGGACTCTGGAAGCATTTCCGAGGGCATAGAAAGGAGCAGCATGCAGAGGTTTGATTATTCAAACCTACAAAGCATAGTTTCCAGTCAGAAGTCTACCGAAAGAGACAGACAGGCATGCGCAGCCTCTGCAGATAGTTTTTCATTAGGCAAATCCAAGTGCTTTGATTACTGGTGCAAACTCCATGGGTTAAAGAACCTGCAGAGTTGAATGGCTTTGTCTGTTTGTTTCTTCTCCCTCTCTCCTCCCACCCCTCTCATCAAAGAACTGTTGAGCTGTTATCCCATTTCATTCAGATTTGGAGAGCAGAAACCGAGTGTGATGGCAGACGAGGACTTGGGTAAAATAGTTTTTATTTTCCCAACGGGAAACAGTTCAGTTCAGTTGTAATCTCAGGAAGGTGAGAGCACATCGTGATGTCATTAACGTGTCTGCTCTTGGTCACTTGTACTAACTTATGCAAATTTCTGTACCAAAGAAGGAAGTTAGGTATCATGAAATGTTCACACATCTCCTTTCATATTTTTTTTTTTATACCTCTGGCTCTGGTCACTGCCTTATTTTATTACCTCGGGATCACCCTGACGTCTCTCTCCTGGTTGGTGCGCATCAACATCTCAGCGCCCATTATCCATTGTTCCTTTGAATTTCTGCACCCCCCAAATGCATAATTGTCAACTTTTAGTCATTGAATTTTAACTACCTATTTTCTTGTATATCAAGAGCAGCTTATTTCTATAATACTGAAAGGTTAACAAATAAAAGCAAAAAATATATATATCAGGTGATGCCTTTTTATTGGATTAACAATACATTGGATGTCCAATAAAAAAGTGTCACCTGATATATATAATTTAGCCGTTATTTCTCTTCATTCATGTGGATTAACATGGCAAATCCAGTACTTTATTTCTATATGTCACTGAATTACCAGACTGAGTTTTTGTAATCAGCTGTCAGACATTGGCAAAACCTTTCCCATGTTCAGTGGATTTGGCCCCTTGCTTAGCAAGAGCCCCTTATTTTGGTAGGAGGCTTTCTTGTGATAGGAAACAACAGACTGTAAGCAAGAAAGAGTCAGGGAGAAGGCAGGAGAGGAGAACAGCGCTGTAGGAGGAGAGGAGAAGGGGTATGCGCCTGAACACTGAAAACCGGTTCATGGGTGGCTGCCGCCGGTACAGGACAGGGTCCCATGGCTCCTTTCTTCAGCCAGTGGCACCTGCACTCTGCTTGAGAAACAACTCGGAGGGTCCGGTGTATTGTCCAACACCTGCTGTACCCAAACTGTTTGATCTAGTCCCTAAGCATTAGTTGCCGCTCAGTGCCTGCCGTGTAGCCGGAGAACTGTTATGCAGACCCAACCACTTCACCCTCTGCATCGGAAGAACAAAGCCTGCCGGTGAAAGGGCACGAGCTCCCCCCATACAAGAACCTTCCAGCAATACAGCTCCTGAAGCAGGAGCAGCCCGCTCACAAGGGCTTTTATCTTGGTCTGAGGGGGCTCTCAAGAGAAACATTCTTTGTGCTCCTTTTGTAAGTGAATATACAGCTGGGGAAAACTATAAGACTGAAATGTATAACCACAGAACAGGTACTACATGGGGCAGCAGCAATGCAAGCTACACACTCACATACCCCAAGCCAGGGTCTCTGAAATCCGAACGCTTTGTGCAACACGTATCAGATACCTACAAAACTGAATTTTAGCCAAATGACATGAGGATCCTTTAAATCTTCCCTTTGCCCCTCTTCGATCTCGCATTCTACTGCCTTTATAAATAACTGCTCAGCAGCCACAGAGCAGGCCAGTTGAGTTTCTGGTTAGTTTCAGGCTTTGTGGGGAATGAGCCGGCTGGGCAGAGGAATGCGCACGGTCTGTGATGGGATGCCAATGTGCACAGAGCGCAGGCTGCAAGGGATAAAGCTGCCAATTATGGATGGATCTGCATTACAAGAGTAGGTTTTGTTTGAGATGTAATCCTCTTCCTGGTGCTTTCCCCTGCCTTTCAATCCTTCTCTGCTCGGCTGCAGGGGTAGCCAGCACCTGCGGTTGCTCTGCTCTTTAAGCCAGCCCTGCTGGTTCATCCTGGTGGATCTGTATGAAATCCCAACTGTATGGCATTTTCTGGATCTTTTGCATGGGCATTGATGAATGCAGGATTTTGTCATCCCAGTGGTGGCGGTGGCCATGGGTTGCTGTGGTTGGACTTGATCTGCTAATTGCTTTCGGTATAGATTTCAGCAGAAGGTACACCCAGGAGTCAGAGAAAAGCAGTACCTCTCAGACCTATTCAAAACCCAACAGGGCTAGGTCTGCTTAAAAAAAATATATATATATATATATATATGATATAGATAGATAGATACAGATAGGATTCATGGGTTTGGATCTTGGCCCAGCTAGTTTATGCCTACCTGCATGCTCTGAAAAACCCCTGTTAGGTGCTTCGACCGCAGGTGGCCACGGCCGGCCCCCCTTACCTCCTCCTCCGGCGCCAGGACCTCCGCCAGGACCCACGCGGCAGCGGAGAGATGCCCCCACCGCATGCGCCTGGTCCCCTCCGCTCTCACGGCTTCTGCCGCCGAATCTGCGCCACCCTCCGCAGCAGGAGGGACGACCCAGACCTCCTCTTCGCGGCACCAGGCCGCAGACCGACGCTGCCAGCAGCCTCCTCTGGGCCGGGCCCTTCCTAGGTGTGCAGCCGCGCCCCCTGCTGATTTTTAAAGGGCCAGCCATGACGAAATGCAGCCAAGCCCCCTGGATGACGTCAGGGGCCTGGGACTATTTCTGGGAGCTTCCTCTTCCTGTCCCTTGATTTGGCAACAAGTCTGCTTCGCTTCAGTGGAGTCTTCTGTGCTTCGTTGTTGCCCTGGTTCCTGTTCCTGCTTTCTAAGTCCTGTTCCTGCCTTCTGAGTCCTATTCCTGCTCCTACTCCCATCCTTTGGTTCATGCGGACTGATCTTCTGGCTTCTGACCTCGGACTGGCTTTCGGTGATTCTTCTGGCTTCTGACCTTGGACTGGCTATCGGCGATTTCTGGCTTCTGACCTTGGACTGACTATTGGCAATTCTCCCGGCTGTTATCCAACCACCATCACAGGGGCCCACCTAAGACCAGCCGGCCCCAGCACCCAAAGGTTCAACCCACGGGGAACGGGGTTGGTATTGGCGAAGCTCCAGCCGGCCCCTGCAGCAGCTCAGCCTCACCTCCCAACGGTGGGGACCTGCGGGAGTCCGCTCTCTCAGGTAGCGTCAACTCCCCGTTGGGCAAGGAGTCCATATTCTCGTCCATCAACTCAACAACCCCTTGCATTATCAGTAAATAATTCTTATGTTGGTCCAATAAAAGTTATCAAATCCTGCAAACAATCTATAAAAAGACAAATATTAACATTTACCCTGCCACGGTATTACCTGGAAACTGCATTACTGATGGGGGTTTTAATGTATCCAAGAGATAAGAACATAAGAACATTAGAAAATGCCATAGTGGGTCAGACCAAGGGTCCATCAAGCCCAGCATCCTGTTTCCAACAGTGGCCAATCCAGGCCATAAGAACCTGGCAAGTACCCAAAAACTAAGTCTATTCCATGTAACCATTGCTAATGGCAGTGGCTATTCTCTAAGTGAACTTAATAGCAGGTAATGGACTTCTCCTCCAAGAACTTATCCAATCCTTTTTTAAACACAGCTATATTAACTGCACTAACCACATCCTCCGGCAACAAATTCCAGAGTCTAATTGTGCGTTGAGTAAAAAAGAACTTTCTCCGATTAGTTTTAAATGTGCCCCATGCTAACTTCATGGAGTGCCCCCTAGTCTTTCTACTATCCGAAAGAGTAAATAACCGATTCACATCTACCCGTTCTAGACCTCTCATGATTTTAAACACCTCTATCATATCCCCCCTCAGTCGTCTCTTCTCCAAGCTGAAAAGTCCTAACCTCTTTAGTCTTTCCTCATAGGAGAGTTGTTCCATTCCCCTTATCATTTTGGTAGCCCTTCTCTGAACCTTCTCCATCGCAATTATATCTTTTTTGAGATGCGGCGACCAGAATTGTACACAGTATTCAAGGTGCGGTCTCACCATGGAGCGATACAGAGGCATTATGACATTTTCCGTTTTATTCACCATTCCCTTTCTAATAATTCCCAACATTCTGTTTGCTTTTTTGACTGCCGCAGCACACTGTACCGACGATTTCAATGTGTTATCCACTATGACACCTAGATCTCTTTCTTGGGTTGTAGCACCTAATATGGAACCCAACATTGTGTAATTATAGCATGGGTTATTTTTCCCTATATGCATCACCTTGCACTTATCCACATTAAATTTCATCTGCCATTTGGATGCCCAATTTTCCAGTCTCACAAGGTCTTCCTGCAATTTATCACAATCTTCTTGTGATTTAACTACTCTGAACAATTTTGTGTCATCTGCAAATTTGATTATCTCACTCGTCGTATTTCTTTCCAGATCATTTATAAATATATTGAAAAGTAAGGGTCCCAATACAGATCCCTGAGGCACTCCACTGTCCACTCCCTTCCACTGTCCACTCCCACTCCACTGTCCACTCCCACTCCACCTTTAGTCTTCAGAAACCTTGCAGCCAATGTTCCTTGTAGTCTTTTCCAAGGTGGATGTGGATGTGTCCTATTATTGGGCATATAGGTTTTGCAGATGAGTGGCAGAGGTGGGGACCCTGATACTCATCTGCATACTAGGTACTGATTTACTGCTGCCACTAGCCCACCACTAAGGAGCCAAACTCCATCTTTCTCCTTTGTTCTCTCTCTCTTGCTCTTATCAGCTCTTTCAGCTGCCTCTCCACTCCTATCTTTTCATTCCTTTTCTTTTTTTCTCATCCCTTATTCCACCATCTCCACATCATGACTCATCCATATACTGCCTCCATTTCCATTCTTACCCCTTGCCACCTTTTTTCTTCCCCAGCATCTGCCCTCCTGCCTCCTTCCCCCAAACCATCTACCCTTCTATCCCCTTCCCCCAGCATCCTCTCCCTTCCTCTTCCCCAGCAAGTGCCCAACTTCTTCCACCCCTCTCCCAGGATTACCCCCTGCCTTTCCACCCTCCTCAGCATTACCCCCTGCTTCCTTCTCCTAACATCTGCCCCCTGTCTCCTTCCCCCACTCCCCCAGCATCCTCTCCACTGCCTCTTGTTTCCCCTATCCCATCACTGCTGTTACGCCCGTTGGTCGCAGATGGCTGCGACCGCTGCTGCTCACCTCTTTCTTCACTTCCCTGACTCCGTGGGGTAGACTGGCAGCCTCCGCCAGCTGCCGACAGCCTGCCTACTGCTCCCAGGCCTCCCGGGGCAGCATGGACGCCGCCGACCGCCATCTTGCCATTGGAATCCCTTAGGCGCTCGTGCACGGGCCAGTCTTAAGCACATCATGGCGGGAACCTCGGGAGCGTCCCCTCCGGATGCAGGATATTTAAAACCACTGGCCCTGCCTACCGACGACTTGACAAAGAGATCCATCCTTGCTAAATCCGCCTAGCTCTCAGAGGATCCTGCGTTCCAGTTCCTGCTTCCTGGTGTAAGACGTCTCGGGTACCCGCTCCTCGGGGGCCCTTCCCTCGTCTTGGCTATCCATTCCTCGGAGGTCCTAATGCTTGGAACTTCTGCCTGCCCCGTTCCTCAACACTTTCCTGGAACCATTGCTACTCTTCTCATGAATACCCCGCTCTGCGGACTACTTTCAGTTCTACCGAGGACCTCTCTGGTGTACCCTGCTCTGCGGACCATTACCATCTCTACTGAGGACTCCCTTGGGCCTGTCTCGCTCTGCGGGCATTTACCAACTCTACTGAGGACTCTATTGGTGTTCCCTGCTCTGCAGACCACTGTCATCTCTACAGAGGACCCTCACTGGTGTACCCCGCTCTGTGGGCCATTACCATCTCTACTAAGGAGCTCATCAGCATACCCCGCTCTGCGGACCACTATCATCTCTACTAAGGACCCTCTCTGGTGTACTTCACTCCGTGAACCATTGCCATCTCTACTAGGACCTCATCGGCGTACCCCGCTCTGCGGACCACTACCGTCTCTACTGAGGACCTCCTGCGGTGTACCCCACCCCGCGGGCCACTACCATCTCTACCGAAGACCTCTTCGGTGTACTTTGCTCCACGGACCACTACCACCTCTACTGAAGACATCATCGGGGTATCCCGCTCTGCAGACCATCATCAACGCTGCGGAGGTATCCCCTCTGGGTATCCCCTTTTCCACCGACCCTGTGTTTCTGGGTCTGTGAGAACTCCTCTCTGGCATCCCCCGCTCCGCGGGTAGAGTCACTCTTTCTCTTTAATAAAGACTCTAGACTGAAACTGTGTCTGACGTCAGCTGAGACTCCACCTCCCGACAGTGAGGCTCATGGGGCTCCTCCCTGTGGGCAGTACCACCTCTCACCTCGGCCCAGGGCCCACACTAACTAATCCTAACAACTGCCTTGCTGCTGTCACCTCTGCATCTGCCCTACATCTTCTCCACGCTTCTCCTCAGGTAGAGAAGCTCAGCAGCAGAGTTCTTGCAGCTGCCACTATGGCTATTGATTGTAGACTGCTTACCATTCCTCCCCGTTTGTGCCAGCATCACGAGTATGCTCAAAACTCACACACCGCACGTTGTGTTGGCTGATCTTGCGCATTGTGAGTTCAGTATACAAGATGGGTCAGCCCATGAGTACAGAGCACACTTGTGGTGCTGGCACAGAAAGGGAGAAAGTGGCTGCAAGGTCTCTGCCTCTGTGCTTTTATACCCAAAGGGAGGCAGGGCAGATGCAGAGGCAGCAAAGGGGACACTGGAGGATCAGATGGGATAGAGCAAAGGCAGCTGTGGGATGAGCTCTGTAGCTTCTCCTATCAAGTCCTGCCCAGGCTGAGGTGTGGTGTGCGTGACTGCTTGAGTACCACTGTGCAGCCGCATGTGTGCATATCTTACAGAGAACAATGTCTTACAGCACCTTAATTGAATCTAATATCTCTGCGCCCACTGTGCAGCGGTGAAATCAAATTGGAACTGATTTTCAAGCAGTTGGCTAGGTGGAGGCTGAAGAGTTGCTTACAGCTAGCTGGCAAGCACTGAAAATTTAGCATTGCCCACTAAGTGGAGCGCCCATAATTTGAGCAGTTAAATTAATCTGCACCCCGAGTTAGAAGCTAGCCCGCTTGATCCCTTTGAAAACTGCCCCCATTCTTATCAATAAAATAATAAGTGGACTGAGCATCCCAGATCCCTCTGCAGCCTCCTAGATGTACTATAGCAGAGGGAAGAAGATAACCCCTCCCTATAATCAGCACTGCAGCAGGTGTGGCTGCCATCCTCCTGTCTTCCAAGGCAAAGGGGAGTCATTAAGTTACACTCTGAACTGTGCTTTACACTGGCATCCCATGAGGTAGCTCCTTCAGACCTGCACTCGCCCCCCCTGAGAGCCAACGCCTCGGCAAGCCAGAAACATGCTGCATGTCACCAACAAAACAAGCGCTGAACCCAACCAGTATTACACTCCGGTGCGCACATAAACCTACATACACCGTCATACCAAGGGCTTACACATATCACGCACACACCGTGAAATACATGCAAGAGCATCACAGACACATAGGAGAATTTTCTTGCACATTGTAGTCATTATTTCTAGCTGATGGTTCTTTCCAGTTTTTCTTCTCTCTTTTTCAACACACATCTGGCAAATACATCTGGCAACACACATCTGGCAAATGCTAGCCATGAGGTAGCCCATGGGCAATGAGCTTTAGAGGCAGCTCAGATCCCAGTGGAGAAGTGAGTCTGTGCTCTCAAAACCATCCTAAATGGCGCAAGTTGGCATTTGGAGTCCAGAAAGGAAGAGGGGCAGCTGGATGGAACGTTTCATGCTTCTGAAAACTAGATGTCGCCCTTCTAGGGCAGGGCAGAAGCTCACTCTCATTGTGTGATGGAAGTTTGCACACTTCCTGCTTGTGTCCTATGTTTGTGTAGCTTGCATTGCTGCTAGTGCCCAGGCTGCACCTGTTCAGTAGTGTGTGTGAGGGAAACTTTTCCCTCTTTAAAGAACGCTGAAACTTCTTTCTCTCATTGCACAGGCATCAGTATTTGTGTGTGTGTATGGGGTACGGTATCATCGTTTTACCATCCTGCCATTTAATCCCACCCAACCATTGAATCTTAGCATTGGTCTATCCCCTCTATCAGTGTCACTTGGCTGATCCATATAGATTTGGATACCAGAACTTAAAATATTTAGATAAATCAACACAGGTACATTCCCGGACATCTGGATAAACATGCTGCTAGAGCTCAGCACGAGGTCACCGGGCCTGACTGGGCTCGTGCTTCCCAGCATGCTGCTAAAAAGCCTGGACCGACTCAAAGGGTGATGTGAGAGGGGGTTGAACACTACACTTAAATTGTAATTAAGGGGTGAAAAGATTCTGATGTCTTTGTCCCTCCTCTGCCCTCCATAACTGTGGCCCGGAAGGCTGACAGCGATCCATAGCTGAAGGTTTTCTTTTTCCTCCTTCAAGCCCCCATTCTTTGTCTACTTTTATAAGCATTATTTGTGACGGGCTTGCTCACAATGGCTACTCTGTGCCACTTGCTGGCAAAAGCTAGGAAGTCCTTGCTCCCTTTAAATGGTTTCCTGTACCAATGCTTGTGTGTGTATGTGTGGGGAGAGACGAGGACCAAGCAACAGCTTCACAGACAGCACGCAAACACACACACACACACACAGACAGACATATTCCTGAAATCCACAAAGGAAGCTACTCCAATGCTTACACACTGACACACACACGTTTCTGAAATTCACAAAGGAAGCTACCCCATGGGTCTCCAGGGGTTGCCATTTGTGCTCTCAGCACAAGGTTACCCAGAATTGGTGGCAATAGTAGGTTTGGAAGCTAGTTCCGCTTTGTGCTCTTAGCCAAGGATCACACAGTGAGAGCTGATAACAGATGTAGGATTGGGTCATGGATCTCCAGGCATGGCCACTGTAAGTGGTGGGCAAGCAGGATGAGTGCCCTAGGAGCCATATCATTCTTTGCTGTGAGTTTATGAGCATGCAAACCTGAAAAGGAAGGGGGTTGTAGAAAGCAGGGTTTGCTCCATCTGTCAATCAGGTATTCACATCATATTTTTTGACCACAGTCGGGGACCTAAGATCCACTTTGTTTGATTAAGCACCTAGTAAAAGTGAGAATGATGCAGATTTAACTGGAACAGCAGCTTTAAACATGCTTCCCGCTCTGCAAGGAAGCCTTGCATACTATAGCCTTCTTCACAGATTAGCCTTACTAGTAGCCACTGCTATACGTCTCTCTGATATAAGATTGAATCTCCATTAAGCCTCATTACATTGTCATCCTCTCCTTTCCCCCTTTGGATCAGCAGGGTCTCTGATATACTTCCAACCAGTTTTATACCTTCTGCCCCCAAAGCATTCTGGAAGTAGAATTCAACTTCTTGTTAGGGGAGGATGAATGCATGCATGGATAAACCAGGAAGGTGATGGAGGCATAAACAGGAGCAATTCAAGAAAGCCTAAGAGAAGCACAGAGGATCTTTACATGCAGAGCTGTGAGGGGAAAGTCTGAGATTGGGCAGAGGATCTTTACATGCAGAGCTGTGAGGGGAAAGTCTGAGATTGGGCAGAGGATCTTTACATGCAGAGCTGTGAGGGGAAAGTCTGAGATTGGGCAGAGGATCTTTACATGCAGAGCTGTGAGAGGAAAGTCTGAGATTGGGCAGAGGATCTTTACATGCAGAGCTGTGAGGGGAAAGTCTGAGATTGGGCAGAGGATCTTTACATGCAGAGCTGTGAGGGGAAAGTCTGAGATTGGGCAGAGGATCTTTACATGCAGAGCTGTGAGGGGAAAGTCTGAGATTGGGCAGAGGATCTTTACATGCAGAGCTGTGAGAGGAAAGTCTGAGATTGGGCAGAGGATCTTTACATGCAGAGCTGTGAGGGGAAAGTCTGAGATTGGGCAGAGGATCTTTACATGCAGAGCTGTGAGGGGAAAGTCTGAGATTGGGCAGAGGATCTTTACATGCAGAGCTGTGAGGGGAAAGTCTGAGATTGGGCAGAGGATCTTTACATGCAGAGCTGTGAGAGGAAAGTCTGAGATTGGGCAGAGGATCTTTACATGCAGAGCTGTGAGGGGAAAGTCTGAGATTGGGCAGAGGATCTTTACATGCAGAGCTGTGAGAGGAAAGTCTGAGATTGGGCAGAGGATCTTTACATGCAGGGCTGTGAGAGGAAAGTCTGAGATTGGGCAGAGGATCTTTACATGCAGAGCTGTGAGAGGAAAGTCTGAGATTGGGCAGAGGATCTTTACATGCAGAGCTGTGAGGGGAAAGTCTGAGATTGGGCAGAGGATCTTTACATGCAGGGCTGTGAGAGGAAAGTCTGAGATTGGGCAGAGGATCTTTACATGCAGAGCTGTGAGAGGAAAGTCTGAGATTGGGCAGAGGATCTTTACATGCAGAGCTGTGAGAGGAAAGTCTGAGATTGGGCAGAGGATCTTTACATGCAGAGCTGTGAGAGGAAAGTCTGAGATTGGGCAGAGGATCTTTACATGCAGAGCTGTGAGAGGAAAGTCTGAGATTGGGCAGAGGATCTTTACATGCAGAGCTGTGAGGGGAAAGTCTGAGATTGGGCAGAGGATCTTTACATGCAGAGCTGTGAGGGGAAAGTCTGAGATTGGGCAGAGGATCTTTACATGCAGAGCTGTGAGGGGAAAGTCTGAGATTGGGCAGAGGATCTTTACATGCAGAGCTGTGAGGGGAAAGTCTGAGATTGGGCAGAGGATCTTTACATGCAGAGCTGTGAGGGGAAAGTCTGAGATTGGGCAGAGGATCTTTACATGCAGGGCTGTGAGAGGAAAGTCTGAGATTGGGCAGAGGATCTTTACATGCAGGGCTGTGAGGGGAAAGTCTGAGATTGGGCAGAGGATCTTTACATGCAGGGCTGTGAGAGGAAAGTCTGAGATTGGGCAGAGGATCTTTACATGCAGAGCTGTGAGGGGAAAGTCTGAGATTGGGCAGAGGATCTTTACATGCAGGGCTGTGAGGGGAAAGTCTGAGATTGGGCAGAGGATCTTTACATGCAGGGCTGTGAGGGGAAAGTCTGAGATTGGGCAGAGGATCTTTACATGCAGAGCTGTGAGGGGAAAGTCTGAGATTGGGCAGAGGATCTTTACATGCAGAGCTGTGAGGGGAAAGTCTGAGATTGGGCAGAGGATCTTTACATGCAGAGCTGTGAGAGGAAAGTCTGAGATTGGGCAGAGGATCTTTACATGCAGAGCTGTGAGGGGAAAGTCTGAAATTGGGCAGAGGATCTTTACATGCAGAGCTGTGAGGGGAAAGTCTGAGATTGGGCAGAGGATCTTTACATGCAGAGCTGTGAGGGGAAAGTCTGAGATTGGGCAGAGGATCTTTACATGCAGAGCTGTGAGAGGAAAGTCTGAGATTGGGCAGAGGATCTTTACATGCAGGGCTGTGAGAGGAAAGTCTGAGATTGGGCAGAGGATCTTTACATGCAGAGCTGTGAGGGGAAAGTCTGAGATTGGGCAGAGGATCTTTACATGCAGGGCTGTGAGAGGAAAGTCTGAGATTGGGCAGAGGATCTTTACATGCAGAGCTGTGAGGGGAAAGTCTGAGATTGGGCAGAGGATCTTTACATGCAGAGCTGTGAGGGGAAAGTCTGAGATTGGGCAGAGGATCTTTACATGCAGGGCTGTGAGGGGAAAGTCTGAGATTGGGCAGAGGATCTTTACATGCAGAGCTGTGAGAGGAAAGTCTGAGATTGGGCAGAGGATCTTTACATGCAGGGCTGTGAGGGGAAAGTCTGAGATTGGGCAGAGGATCTTTACATGCAGGGCTGTGAGGGGAAAGTCTGAGATTGGGCAGAGGATCTTTACATGCAGGGCTGTGAGGGGAAAGTCTGAGATTGGGCAGAGGATCTTTACATGCAGGGCTGTGAGGGGAAAGTCTGAGATTGGGCAGAGGATCTTTACATGCAGAGCTGTGAGAGGAAAGTCTGAGATTGGGCAGAGGATCTTTACATGCAGAGCTGTGAGGGGAAAGTCTGAGATTGGGCAGAGGATCTTTACATGCAGAGCTGTGAGGGGAAAGTCTGAGATTGGGCAGAGGATCTTTACATGCAGAGCTGTGAGGGGAAAGTCTGAGATTGGGCAGAGGATCTTTACATGCAGAGCTGTGAGAGGAAAGTCTGAGATTGGGCAGAGGATCTTTACATGCAGGGCTGTGAGGGGAAAGTCTGAGATTGGGCAGAGGATCTTTACATGCAGGGCTGTGAGGGGAAAGTCTGAGATTGGGCAGAGGATCTTTACATGCAGGGCTGTGAGGGGAAAGTCTGAGATTGGGCAGAGGATCTTTACATGCAGGGCTGTGAGGGGAAAGTCTGAGATTGGGCAGAGGATCTTTACATGCAGGGCTGTGAGGGGAAAGTCTGAGATTGGGCAGAGGATCTTTACATGCAGAGCTGTGAGAGGAAAGTCTGAGATTGGGCAGGCTCATCCACTGTCCATTTCTAGGTTTCCATCTTTGCTGCATGGAAGAGCAAACTGCTGAAACCTTCCTAGGCTCATGACCACATCACATAAAAATCAAAGCAGACGTTTAAGGGAGTGGTAAGGTGGATGGGTCATACAGTGTGATTTAGCGTGATTGATGAATCTGGCCCTCTCAGATGAATGCAGATTTTTTATATAATTAACATGGGGATTTTTTTTTAATTTTTGGCTTTTGAATTTTTAGCTCATTTCAGGTCTTAGTCATTAGTCAAATGAAGACAAATACTCTAATGGACTGGCGAAGTGGTTTGTCTCCTGTGAGTAGGCTAATGGAGCACGCGCGGCAGTGCTTAAGTAGACGTGCTGTCAGCAGAGCCCCAGTGCCACGCCTCGGTGAGTGCATTTCCATAGGAATGATTTCAGGAGCAGTCACCCAGACTTAAGGGAGAAAGCTTCTGCTTCTAAGTCATGCACCCAGTCACGATTGGCTGTAAATCTATTCTAAACCTGAAACTGGCATCAGGCCCTTAAAGACAGCAAAGGCTGTCACTTACTGATGGCATCACTCTTTGTTCTGCGGTGTGATGTCAGCACCTTGGTGCTTTTATTCCATTGTGCTGAGATGTGGCCAGCCTGGGAAAGAATGAGCATAAAGGAATCCTGCTTAAATCCTGTAATGCATTCTTAGTACCAAATAAATAGGGTGTGGGGGAGAAGGGAGGTGGAGACACAGTTGAGTTAGCAGGTGAACAGAATTAATCCCAAGTGCAGTCTAAAAATTAATGAATAAGTGTCAAGAAGCAGTAGGAGTATTTCTCTGCATATTGGATGAGGGGGTGACCTTCCTGGATGAACATTCAAATCCTTAACCGCTGTCCCTCTGTGTCTGACCTTGGTTAGCTTCAGCAGCATCATTTTCTTTTGGGCTCTGGGCCAGTGGAAGAGAGGGCAGGTCAATAATAGGGCAGAATTTTGTTTTGGGAAGTCGCTAGTGGGTGAGTCTCCTGCCACATGTTGGTAATCTCCACTGGCCCATGCATCATACTAAGCCCATCACATGGCTGGTCTGGGTCCAACAGTTAGGGGCGGCTCAAGGCAATCTGCTGCCTGAGGCAAGGGATGAAATAGCACCCCCTTTCCTATGGTGCCCTGGCCATCTTGGTGATTTCACCATGTCATCTCTCACTTCAGGTAGCAGATTGCCTTGAGCTATGGTTATCTTTACCTTTCTGGATTTATTGGCTGTAAAATTCCTTGGCATTAGCAGGTCAGATTTCATATATTTTGCTAAGTCGCTGTTGTTGCCATGCAAAGAACTAGTCAATAAGTAAAGCATACGGCGTTTGCTTGCATTCCTTGGCACCTCTGCTTATTTGCATTAAATTTAAAAAATAAAATATTCGCCCTTTTGAAGCAATTGGCTTCTGTCAATTCTTCTTGACTGAAGTGCTCACCCTGAAGAGTACTGTCACTCACAGAGAATGAGATCACTCTTAAGGGCGAACTTTAAAAGCACGGCAAAGCCAGGAGATATGCGCGTGACTAGGCCGCGCGCGGGCCGCACACATTTTAAGAGCCTTGCACCCACGCACATATCTCCCAGTATGTGCATTGGAAAGGATTTTGCAAAAAGGGGTGGACTGTGGGCAGGGTCTGGGCGGGGCAGGATAGCGCCATTAAGTTCGAGTCACGCACACGCGCGCGCTGGGATCCGACCACTGCGAAAGTTGCTGCTGCTATGGACTGCAGGTAAGTAGTAAAATACAAAAATATAGGATAGTGGGGTTTTAGGGGTCTGGGCTAGGAGGGTAAAAGGGAGGCAGGTTAGTAGGGGGTTTAGGAAGTCTGCTCCTTTAAAGGGGCAATTGGGAGGGAACAGGGAAATAGGCGCATCTACTAAAATCCCCCCACTTATGCGCGTGAGACGGCATTCGCGCGCATGTCGATATAACATCGTGCACACATGTGTGCACGGGTAGCAGATTTTATAACATGCACACATAGACGCGCCCATGTTATGAAATCAGCGCGTCCGTGTGTGCGCGCCGGCAAGCGCGTGCCCATGTGCGTCCACACGTGACTCTTAAAATCTACATTCTTGAGACTGGTGGTTCCAGAGAGTGAGATCATAATGGCACAGGCAGATTGTGAGGTCACAATTAGAGAATGGGGATGTCAGAAACAGACTGTAAGGTCGGAAGCAGAAGGGGATGTCACAAGCAGTGGCTGATGTCAGACGCGGCAAAGATGTTTATAGTAAATAAGTGCTGGAAATAAAAGTGCTCCGAGAGTTTGGCAGAATACTGACACCCGGTGAAACAACAGCAGCTGGAAAGAATTTCGCAAGCATAAGCCCAATCGTTCGGGTCTGTATCACATTCCTGAAGAGGGTGGGAAAAGGGGAAAAAATACATTCTGGAGTGGGGTGCCTCCCCCAGCGAGAAGCTGGGCTTGATTCTGCAGCCACTCTGGAAGAGATCCAGCTCTGAGTAGACTGGGATGGGGAGGAGGAGGGCAAGCAGAACGCTGGGCCACAATGGGCTCAGATTCTTTTGTGTTGCCACAAAAGTCGCAGCCTAGTCAAGTGGCTGGGGGAGAGTGGAAATGGCCAGATGAAAGCTGCTTGCCGTTTAGCTTGGGCCATCTGCACTTTGCTAACCGTCTCAGCCAAGCTGAGCGTGCTGCCTCGCTCCACCCGTTTGGCTAGGATCAAAGGTTAAGCTGCAAGCAGGGTGATTTTTAATCCTGCTATTCTTCAGGGGCCTCCCTTCACTCCCCTACTGTTACTTACTCTAATCAAATCCCCTCTGGTTTCAGCCTCTCTGCCTGCTCTCACTCCCTATATTAAGTATAATAGCTTTTATTTACATTTTTATTTATCTTTAACCACTTTGGCAAATACATTTTCCCAAATCTATTTCCTCTGGCCTCTTTTTTTGGCTCTGCCTGGCTCTCTTTTTGTATAGCTTTCTCTCTTTTTCTTTCTGATTTATCTGTTTAGACATTTGTTTATTGCATTATCAAGAAATATTGTTGCCCAAGGCAATGTATATCAAGTTAAAACATTGCATACACAACTTCTTTTTGAGTCCGATGTGAGATGGGAGCATGGCCGGTTCAAAGATATTAGGCACCCTAGGGAACCCTGTGGCCCCCCAATTAACTTTCAGACCCAGAGGCCACCTTTACCCTTACCCCCCAAAATTAAACCCAGTAATTATGATGATACCACCAGCCCTCCCAGGGCAATTCTGTAAAAAGGCATAATTCGACATCCTATTTTAAATATGAAACATCGTGTGATGAATGCGTCATCTGTGCTTTTGGGAGTCAGACTACAAAAAATCAAGAAGTGCATACATTTAAAAATGAAAAGAAATCTATATTTCATTGCCTGAAGGTAATCTCTGAAATGGCTATCTAGGATGTTTCCCCTTACAACTCACCATAGAAAAAAAAAATTCAAATTCTATTGTTAGCTCGTTAATAGTGACACAAACTCCTTCCACTACCAGGCACTTTATGAAGTAACACAGAACCCTTCCTAACCTGCCATACAAATCTGCCGTACAAAAACAGCACTAACTTCCAGAACTCAAAAAGCAACACTGCAGATATTGCACCAAACATCTGTACACCCATCCACCTCTTACTGGAGAAATAGAAGAAGCCGGACTGTTCCAGAAACTGCACAGAAGCAGCGTCCCTCAGCTTGGTCACACAAGCAGAATACAGACCCTCCCCAAATTAGAATCAGAAATAATGCAGAGAAAACCCGAACTGTTTTTTGTTCTGCTGTCCACTCCAACCTCCCTCCTCCCTTCCTGTTCCCTAAAAACAAGAGAAGTAGAGCAGGGAACAGTAGGACAGGAGGGGCTGCATTGGGGAGCACATTAGCTCTCCCTTGCTCTTCACTATGCCTCACCCCTTCCCTCATTTTTCTGCCTGCTGCTTACGAGAAGAGTTGTCCTTCCTGCCACCCCTAAAATTGTAGTGCTCTAGGCTAGGGCTGGCCAACTCCAGTCCTCCAGAGATACAAACAGGCCAGGTGTTTAGAATATGCAAGAGATAGATTTGCATGCACACCCTCCATCATATGCAAATCGGTCTCCTGCATATTCATTGTGGATTATGTGGAAAACCGGACCTGTTTAGGGCTCCCAAGGACCAGAGTTGGCCACCCCTGCTCTAGGCAATTGCCTAGTTTGGCTCATGAAAAACTCAGCCCTAAATCGGGATAGCTTCGTTCTTTCTTTCCCACCTCCATGTTCCTTTCTACCTACCTTGCCTTTTCTTTTTTTAGTTCTCTTCTATTACAGGATTTTATTAGTCATTCTCCGCTTCCCTTCCTGTCATTGTGTTTGTCTTTACAGCTCCCTTTTCTGTTTTTCTCTCTCTCTCTGATGGTGGCTTAAAGGTTTGGGCAACCACTTGACCCTCCATTGTTTCTTGGGCAGGGCCCGACCTCTTGACTTGACCTGCCTTGAGCACAGGTTTGGAAAGGCGAGTAATGTAATCCAACTCCATGGCCTGGAAGGCAGTGAGCTACCCAGAGGACTGGGGGTGACTGTGGCAGGAGGGCTGAAGGGAGTTTTTATGGACTCTTTGTTAGCGTGCACTGTATCTATTGTTACTGCTTAATAATTCCTTCTGCAGCTTAGGTCAAACAGGATTTCAGTTTCAGTTCATCTTACTTTTATTAGATGATTTTGTTTTGCTGCCACAATAAATAGGGGGATCATATTGGTTGCATTGTAATTTATTACTTGATTTGTTAGGTACGAGAAATAATTATTATGGAGTCTGCACTATAATTTTCTTGTACAATTGGTTTGTTCCATGCTTGGAGATTAGTGTGTAATAAATAAACGTATAACTATGCAATAAAGCTTAATGTTCACATTATGACTATTTTGAACATGCTAAAAATAGCATGCTATGTAGTAAGATAGTCTCCGTCACATTAATGTGTAGGTGCTAACATTAGCACTTACCTGCCTGTAAATGAGGCAGCATCATATGCAAATGAGGATTTATCAGGCATCCTCTCACTATTTCCCATGGGCTCAGCAAAGGCAAAAATTTAACACCTGCCTTAGACTAGATGTTACATTTTTACCATGCACATTGCAACTTGAAATCCCCCTTTCAATTTGAGCCAGTTAGCTTGGGAGATGCCCTCTCCTCTGAACCTGCTAAGCAGAAAATAGCCCCCTCCTGATCTCCTACCCCAGCTCCTGAGTACATCTCCACTCAGCATAGCAGAAACACTGCCCCCAATAGGCATCTCCATGGCACACACAAGAGAGGTAGCTCCTGCATGGTCAATATGAAGACAGGCTCCACTCCTCCTCAAATGGCCCATATTAACCTCCCCAGAAGCTCCTCCCCTGCCCCACCCTTCCAGAGCCATGAAAGGTCAACTGGTGCCATTTTAAAAGCACCAACAGTGGGGTTGATGGCGGACAATTCCTTTCTTCCAATGAGATAGGAGAACAGGGAGGGATCTTGGGATCACCAGACCCTCACTTGTGCTGTGGGTGGGCTGAGAGAGAATATGCCAGGGCTTGTCAGCCCCTTATTTGTGCTTGCAGGCTGGACGAGAGGATGTTCAGAATAACCTGCTCCTCACGTGCTCAGAAGGCTAGGGGGGTTGGAATGGGAGAAGGATGGGTCCACCTTAGGGGGAATAGAGAGAACTGGGGCAAATTGCACTTTGGTGGGCTCTGCACTACTGAGTAACTACACTGCCACTGCACTGACTGACATTGACATCACATCCCATTCTTGTGCACTAGTGAGTTAGGAGTTGTGGTGGCCATGCAACAGCAAAGACCTCAGTTGTCCGTAGGGACAGTGGCAGCTAGTGCAGAGAGGGCTTTAGCCTAACTGCTCCCCCACTCTTCAATCTCCAGAGAGCAGGTGGACCATGCTGGCTGATTCATCCAGCTCCGCACCCCCCTCCCTAAGGTCAGCCCTGATCACTGGCCTTTCAGTTTTCTCGGTGCAAAGGGGGGTATCAGGCCTCAGTAGGGTTAGGACGAAGAAATTCTCCATGCAAACTGACCTATAGGGAAAGGGTCAATTAGTACAGGGTATTTGAAGACTGAGGCAGGTGTTACATTTTAACCCTTTATTGAGCCCATGGGAAATAGCAAGCATGGACTGCATGCTATGCTATTTCCCATGGTCCTAGAAATCCTAATTAGCATATGGCGCGCCCTTATTTATATGTGAGGGTGCACTAATTTTAGCGTGGCCTTGCTAATGTCTTGAGGTACTGACTCAAAATGGATATTAAGACCTTCCTGCATAGTATGCCAGTTTTTGCATACACACGAGGGCTTTAACAAACACATAAAAGTTTACTGCATAGGCCCCTGTGTGGTGGGGATTTTGTGCTGTGAGTTTCCTTTGTTTGAGAATGATTTCTCTAGATTCGGAGACATGGGGAGGGAGAAGCAGAGAGCTCTATCTGTGCATGTGAAAGAAGAGCAGAGTGGGGAAAATACTATGTTTGCAAACTGGTTTCGCTTTAAAATATAATAAAGTACATCTTCTGCAGAAGTGCCTCCTCACTTCCCAAGCTAGCATTTCCATGAGGACACCCAGACCAAAATACTAGGTTTGTCTCTCTTCTCTTGGTATCTCTCACTGTTTCCCTCTTTCTGTGTCTCCTCTGCTGTCTTCTTGCGACTTCTTTCTCATTCAGTACAATATATAGCAAATAAAAATTCTCTGTAATAAGTTTAGAGGGGTATGGAATGATGTTGGTCACTCCTTTACTTTACTGTCCCCTTGCCCTGCTGATGAAAGGTGCCATCTTATATATCATAGAAGCATTGAAACATGATGGCAGAAAAAGACCGTATGGCTATCCAGTCTGTCCATCTGTCCAATTAATTTAGCCTTATAATTCTCAACACTTCCTTAGAGATCCCCTGTATTTTATCCATGCTTTCTTGAATTACAAAACTGTTTTTGTCTCCACCACTTCCACTGGGAGGCTGTTCCATGTATCCACCACCCCCTCTGTAAAGAAATATTTCCAAAGATTACTCCTGAGTCCACCCTCTTTCAACCTCATTTCATGACCCCTCATTCTAGAGCCTCTTTTCTGTTGAAAAATGCTCACCTCCTGTGCATGGAAGCCTTTGAGTTATTTGAATGTCTCTATCATATCTCCTGATCTTAACTTTCCTCTAGGGTATACATGTTTAGATCTTTTTATCCCCATATGCTTTAGAACGAAGACCACTTACCAATTTAGTAGCCACTCTCTGGACCAACTCCATCCTGTTTATAACCTTTTGAAGGTGGGGTCTCCAGAATTGTACACAGAATTCCAAGTGAGGTCTCACCAGGGAGCTATACAAGGGGCAATCTCACCTCGCTTTTTCTTCTGACTATTCCTCTCCCTATGCAGCCAAGTATCTTTCTGGTTTTTATTGTCACTTTATCCACCTGTTGGGCCACCTTAAGATCATCAGAAACAATTACCCCCAGATCCTGTTCTTCCTTGTGCTTAGAAAATTTTCACTTCCAATACTGTATCTTTCCCTTGGGTTTTTGCAACCTAAGGGGTAGATTTTAAAAGAAGTGCGTGCGGCCTACATGTGCGTGCGCTACCCGGCGCGCACACATGTACTCCTGATTTTATAACATGCGTGCGCAGGCCTCGAGTTCTTGGCCTCGAGTTCTTGGCAGGTCCGACCTTTCGACTGCTGCATACTCTTTCCTTGTGGCTGCTTACCTTGAAGACAGTTTTTCTGGTAGCAATCTGTTTGGCATGTCAGGTCTCTGAGCTGCAGCCTCTTTCCTGCCGTGAGCCTTTTCTCCGTATGACTCTGGGTGCAGTTCAACTTCGGACTGTGCCCTCCTTTTTGACCAATGTGGTTTCGGACTTGCATTTGGATCAGTCCATTTCTCTGTCTGCATTGGACAGGGACAGAGATGAAGCTGAGTACCGTATTTTGCGTTCCTTGGACGTCAAGCATTATTTACTGTGATACTTGGATGTGACTAAGACTGTTCGGAAGTCTGATTGCCTGTTTGTGCTCCATAGTGGCAGTAAGCAGGAATCACCGGAGACATGGGCAATGATTGCCCGCTGGGTTTAGGAAGTCATTATGGCAGCCTTTATGGCTGCTGAAGTTGCCTTACCAAAACAGATTAGACTGCATTCCATGAGGGCTCAGGTGGTATCATGGGCAGAACTTTGTTTGTTATCGCCTACTGAAATTTGCCAAGCGGCAACATGGTCATCTTTGCACCCCTTCTCCAAGCATTACCGCTTGTATGTTAGGGTTAGGGAGAATGCCGAATTTGTGTGGGTGATATTGATTGACTTGTTGGGATTGACCTGCCTGAAAGCTGAGGAAGAAATTACTACTTACCTGATAATTTCCTTTCGTGAAGGGTAGGTCAATCCCAGACCGCCCTCGGCTGCCGATGTTTGAATTTGTGGTTATCCTTTCTTAGGGCGAGCAAGCAAAGTTTGATTCCTGCTCTTCGTTGTTAACTGGAAAATGACTTTTCTAGTCCTTAGTTTGCAGATATGCTCCTTCTTTTGACTGAGTTCAATGTTCCTGTTGGTTGAGAGGCATGAATGGTTGGCTATTGATAATAATGTTCAAGTATAATCAGTTTTGTCCACAGTTTGGCTCTTCAGAGAAAACTGGCAGGCTAATGTCGGGATGGGACTATATAGCTGTTACGTCAACTTTTGCTCCATCTCCATCTGCTGGCAGAGGTGCATAACCCACTCGTTGGGATTGACCTACCCTTCACTAAAGGAAAAACAATTATCAGGTAAGTAGTAATTTCTCCTTTATTACTACCCTTTGTTGCCTCCTACTCAGCCAGTTTCTTACCCAGTCAGTCACTCCAGGATCCATACCAAGAGCGCACAATTTATTTCTAAGTCTTCTGTGTGGACATCACTGACATCACTTGATGATCAGATATCTACCTGGAATCGAGAGCTTTCCTCTGTTCTAGATTCAATTGCTCCAGTTAGGACTATCAAGTCTAAATTAAATTTTGAATCTTCAAGGACTCAAAATCTTTAAACGTCAAACACATCAGCTGGAGAGGAAATGGAGAAAGCATAAACAGTAGATAATGACCTTAAACTTAAAAGTCAAATAAAATATTATCTTCATGCCATCAAAATAGCCAAATGACAACATTACAAAAATCTGCTCCAAAAGGCTAGCAACAGACCCAAAAATCTGTTCAATTTGGTATCCAATATTACTGGCCTCAGGGATAATATCAATCTGCTACCCAATAATCTAACAGCTAATGACTTCACAATACATTTGAGACTAACATTTCGACCATTCAATTAGAATTTCTCAAAATTATGCTGCCTTCTTCAAGAAAATTTTCGATATAAGGGGATGGGGAAAATGGGGAAAATCTATAGGAATACGTTTTGTATTTGGAAAACTCAAACTGTGTTTTGTGTTGCCATGTATTCCTTAATAAAGAGATATGGAAACATAAGAACATGCCATACTGGGTCAGACCAAGGGTCCATCAAGCCCAGCATCCTGTGTCCAACAGTGGCCAATCCAGGTCATAAGAACCTGGCAAGTACCCAAAAACTAAGTCTATTCCATGTTACCGTTGCTAATGGCAGTGGCTATTCTCTAAGTCAACTTAATAGCAGGTAATGGACTTCTCCTCCAAGAACTTATCCAATCCTCCTCCTTCTGACATTAGTTTAACCCTTCCAACTACTCCCGATCATGCAGAGATTCACACTAGCAAACTATCAGCATTCAGTAAAGTCATAGAAGCAGGTCTGCAGCTAATTTACAAACAAATGCAAACATCAACTACTGTCTTTGGCCCCTTACCATTGCATTACATCATTAAGTCAATTCTCAATCTTTCCCTACCTTTCTCCTCAGCTCAAAGCTGCCAAAATATGTCCAGTGCTCAAAAAAATTCCTGTTCCATGATTCTCCATTCAGTTACAGACCCATTTCCAATCTTCCTTCACTAACCAAAATCATTGAAAACGTTGTGCATTTAAGTTAGCTAATTTCCTTGATAAAACTCTTATATTACATCCTACCCTAGCAGTCTGAATATCATAAAGGCTTTAACACTGAAACTGCTCTAACAGCCTTACTATTTGTCATTCATCTCGTCTTGATAAAGGAAAGCCAGTACTCATTGTTTTTTTTGGACATATGCTGCCTTTGACGCTGTACGCTACCAACTCCTTCTTACCAAAATCTTTGGCATAGGTATTAGAAATCAAGCTCTTAACTGGTTTAAATCATTTTTAAAATACAGAACATAATAAGTAATCTGGAACAACACTACCCCTTAATTGTGGAGTCTCTCAGTGTTCAATTTTATCCCCCACACGTTTCAATCTTTACTTGGCCCCTTTGGCAACCTTAATTCAGTTTAGGTTTTTCTTCATATACTGTATTTATTCTGACATTCAGGTTATTGCTTCAGTAGATCTTAAAGCACCAGATCCTTTGGAATGTTTCAATACCTGTCTTTCTAAGGGCCTCATTTGCTAAGCATTTTTCCCATCAGCACAGAATGGGAGAAAATTCCTAGTAAATCAGGCCCTAAGGTTGCTAAATGTCTGGAGACCTCTAAGCTTAAAGTGAACCCAAATAAATCTGAAGTTCTATGACTCACTAACAAATGTTCGTCTTCTTCTCTTCTCTAACTTCAAGAAGCAGATTAAGACTTGGCTATTCCAGCAGGCTTTTAGTCATATTAATTAACTTAGTAGGCTATGTGAGGAAGGAGGTTTTCTGTTTTTTTTCTGGTGGTTTAGGGAGTTGAGAGGGTGGGGTTAATGTTCTGGTGGTATGCGAGCTTTATATTTTATTTTAGATTTAGTTTATAATGAGACTGAGTTAGTATTTATCGTTTAAATTTTAAGTATAATTTTTTATTGAATGACTGTAAAATTAGATAAGTTTTATTACAATTATTAGTTTCATTTTGCTACTGCAATTTCGCCAATTGTAAACCGGCTTGACATGTACTTGAAAGTCGGTATATAAAGTTGTATAAATAAATAAATAAATAAAATAAGTGTGGTTATGAACAATGTTCCAATCCCAATCAAAGAAGTAGTCACTACTCTAGGTGTTAGGCTTATTGAACATTTGAAATTCTCAGCTCACCTTTCTCATCTTATGCAAACCTCTTATTTTTTTCTTAGATTCATTTGGAAATTGTGACCTTTTTTAGACCACCAAGACTTCAAAACTTTAGTACATGCACTCATTCTCAGAAGACGTGACTACTGCAGTGCTCTTTTTCATGGCTTGCCAGTTGCTACTATTGCAAAATACATCAGCCAAAATCATTTTTGGAAAAAAAATATTTGATCATGTTCCTCTGCTCCTCTTTAATCTTCATTGGCTACCCATTTCCACATGCATCACATTTAAACTGACCTGTCTAATATTCAAAGCTTTCAGATTTGGCTCTCACTAATTGTATTACTCCTTATTGTCCTAATCGTAGTTCACATTCCAATCAACAAGAACTACTGACGATTCCTTCTCACAAAGAAATTATGCTGGAAACTTCTAGAGATAGCTGTTTTGCCTTTCTTCCCACCAGTATTTGGAATTCCTTATCTTTCAGTGTGCATTTAAAGAAAGATTATATGAAATTTAGAGAATCTCTTAAAACTTTTCTTTTTACCCAACTGTTTCAGGATTATATTTAGTTTTATTTTTTTTTAATTCCATCCAGTTATGTTCATATTGGTTTTGTGATTCTATTCTTTTCATTGATATTTAATTGACAATTTTAAACTAATTTCAGTTGCTTCTTGCATATTATTTTTTATTAAGTAATATTTTCACCTAGTAATTTTCCATAGTTATCAAGAATCTTCTGTTACAATGTGTTAGTCTTACTGTATAGTTTGTTTTAGTTTATTTTTATTATGGCCACTATTTGTTTTATTGCTTTTATTTTATTTTCTGCACACTGTAATGTTTTATTGTACATCACTATGATTTGCCTTTTAACAAATAGTGATTTATCAATTAAATAAACTAAAAGGTCTTGCTGAAATCCAAGGACACTGTGTCTAGTGTTCTCTCTTGAACCAACTCTCTGGTCACCCAAGTATAGAAACTGATCAAATTATTCTAAGACCTACCTCTGGTAAAACCATAGGGGTACATTTTAAAAAACAGCGCGCGCGTGTACTTTTGTTCGCGCACCAGGCGCAAACAAAAGTACGCCGGATTTTATAAGATATGTGTGTAGCTGCGCGTATCTTATAAAATCCGGGGTCGGCACGCGCAAGGGGGTGCACATTTGTGCAACTTGCGTGCGCCGAGCCCTGTGCGCGCTGCCCGTTCCCTCCGCCTCCCCCCACCTTCCCCTATCCCACTCCCCCAGCCCTACCTAAATCTCCCTACTAACCTTTATCCGTGAAGTTACGCCTGCCGGCTGTCTGCTGCCGCAGCAGGTCCCAACACAGGCTGCTGTCAGGCACTCGGCCACGCCCCTGGACCGCCCCCATGCCCCCAAACACGCCCCCAAGCCGACAGCACGCCCCTGGCCATGCCCCCGACCGCTCCTTTTTGCAAGGCCCGGGACTTATGCGCGTCCTGGGGCTTGCGCACGCTGCCGAGCCTATGCAAAATAGGCTCAGCGCGCACAGGGGTTTTTTTTAAGGGTTACGTGCATAACTTATGCGCGTAACCCTTTTAAAATCCGGCCCATACTGTCTCAGATCTTGCAATCCATTGGATTCAAGAAACTGCATTGTTCTCTGTTTTAGCAGCGATTCCATGAGTTTGCTCACCACAGTGGTCAGACTAACCGGCCTGTAGTTCCCAGCCTCCTCTTTACTTCCAGTTTATGAATAGGAACCCATCCGCCCTTTTCCAGTCCTTTAGGACTACTCCCAACTCTAAAGCAGCCAGTGGAGCTGCCAGGATATCTCTAAGCTCCCTTAGTACCCTCGGGTGTATTCCATCAGGCCCCATCACCTTATCTACTTTAAGTTTCGTTAGCTCAGTTGAGGTTTACCTAACTTTCAGTCATATTTGTGTTCGTTTTTTGTGGTCCTACTCCAGGCCCCTCCACAGTGAACACCAAACAGAAATATTTATTAAGCAGTTTTGCTTTTAACTCCTCAACCTCTACATATCCCTCCCTTCACTTCTGAGTCTCACAGTGCCACTTTTGCTCTTCCTTCTTTCAGTAACAGATGAAAGTCTTGTCTCCCTGTTTTTGTATTTGCTATTGATTCTTTTATTTGACCCTTTTCATCCCTGACTACTTTTCTCTTAATTTTTCTAGATATTGTCACCCGTCTTCCTCTTTCTGCAGTCTCTTGTAGTTTATGAAGGCTAAGCTTTTGTCCCTTATGTTTTCAGCTACAACTTTAGAAACCCATAATGGCCTCTTTTTCCTCTTCCCTTTATTTATTTTCCTAACAAAAAGATTTCTTGCCCTTATGATATCTCATTTTAGTTTTGCCCACTGCCCTTCCACGTCCCCTAGATTTTCCCATCCAGCTAACGACTCCTTGAGGTACTCCCCCCGTTTTGAGGAAGTTGGTTTTCCTGACGTCTAGGACCCTCGCTTTAGAATGAACCTTCGCTCTAAGGCAAGGCATCAGTCACAACCCCAGCTAAGCGAAGAGGCTGGTGCTCCAGGCACCTGTTTACAAAGTTCTACACCTGCTCTTTGCTGCCAGCCGTGGTGCCCAGAGAGGCCGCTGGAGCACCTGTCGGGGGATGCTGCGCACCTTGATTGCATCATGCAGGTATTAGTGCACCTGAGCACAGCTTCTTCTCTCTGGGCGGTGAGGCAGAAAGAAGAAATGAAAGTGTGATCATCCTGCAGGGATCTCTGGTAGCTGTGGGTAAACAGTCTAAAAAAACAAAAAGTCGAGAATTTGCGCTTCCTCTTGGTATTGTAGCATAAGGCAATATTACGATTGCCACATATGCACTACCCAGAGAGAGTCAAAACCCAGGCTGTGAGTCAAGATCTAGAAACCAAAAGAGAAGGTGGGTAGAAGAAGCACTGGGAGCTTACAGTTCAAGGAAGGCTTAGCCCCTATAACTCGCTCTCCCGGTGATTAATTCGGCCAAGGAAATGCAAGGAAGCCATTTACTAAAAGCAATAATGGCAGAGGCTTAGTGCCCGACCTTTGCTGGCACAGCCGCACATCTGTTCCTCATCTTAGGTGACAGCGCAGAGCTGAAAACGCGGGTCTGCTGCTACCCCTTAGAATCTTTCCCAGGAGGGTAAGCACTCGGGTGGCAGGGGGAGAAGGGAAAAGAAAGGCCACATCTGTCTTGCATTGGGCCTGATGTGATAAGGATTGCTCAGCAGAGTGCACAGTTTTACCCCCAAACTGTGCACAAACTTTACTCCCGATGCAGCAAGGAATTTTGCTCCCCAAAAATGTGCCTGGAGAACTGCCTGCAGCGCTTGGCGCCCTTGCATGGAACATGCATTGCAAATGAAGGCGTCAGCCAGTCCGCCCCAATGTGTTGGCTTAACCGCATGTTTCCTTAACATTGGTAATTTTACTCCTGCTCTCAGCACCAGTGTTAGTCTGTGGGCAGAAGCAAGAAATCCGGTGCTGAGACCTGTGCAGAAGGCATTACGTATGTGCCTAAATCATATTGTATGTGTACAAATCGTTTTCTGTGAATAAAAGATTATTTACGAGCGCAAATCCTGTTTTCTGTACGTTCAGCCTTTTCTTTGTGCACGTTTTCTGGTTTGTGTGCATTCTGTTACTCCCAGTGCATTAGAATACCTCTAGCTTACCGCAGTAAGAGTTTCAGAAAAAGTTAGCTTGTGCGTTGAGAAAGAGTGCGCTGAATTTCCGCACACAGGTTTAACACGCAGCTGAGTACGTGGGCCCTCGAGTGAGGGCAGTGGGGCTGACATGAAGAGAGATGAGCAGGTGCCTGGCTGCATCCTCCAGGCATCACTAAGGTTCCAGCTCCAGCAAGTGCAAACGTCCCCCTGTCTACAGTGCTTTATTCGCCAACAAAAGGGCTCTCGTGAGTATGAGTTTCCAGTTAATTGGCTACTAGCTGAGGTGTCGCCTAAGATTTTCAGGGCATCCTGTTGAATATTTGCAAATCAAAGTCAGCCTGGGCCTTACTGAGCAGGCTGTCTGCAGCGCACGTATGGTAAGGAGCCCACCAGCGACCCTCCCCACTCCTCCTTCGAGTATAGATGTATGCGTGTGCATTCCCATTCAGTCATTTCATAGTCAATGTGATAAGTCAGGGGTTCTCGGGGGGCGCTGAAATCAGTTAGCAGAGGTTTCAGCTGCTGCTTTACTATTCAGGGGCTTCCCCCTTTTCCCATCCATTTCACTTCCATGCCTGGTATGCAGTAATGAAGTGGTGGGATCCCAGTTGAGTCCACTTGCTTACGGAGAAATAGAAATATAGGTTATGATGAAGAATAAAGTCCATCAAATCTGCCCCAGTTACTTCCTGTTACAAACTATAGACACTACAGTCTCCAACCTTATCCTTTATTCCACTGTACCCCCCAACCAGGCTTTATCCCTCACTGCCCCAACACTGAGAATCCTCTCTGCTTATCCCAGGCTTTATCCCTCTCTCCCCCACTGTTGAGGATCCTCAGTGCTTATATCAGGCTTTACCTCTCACTCCCCCACTACTGAGGATCCTAGGTGCTTATCCCAGGCTTTATCCCTCTCTCCCCCACTGCTGAGGATCCTCTGTGCTTACCCCAGGCGTTACCCCTCACTCCCCCACCGCTGAGGATCCTCTGTGCTTATCCCAGGCTTTACCCCTCACTCCCCACCGCTGAGGATCCTCTGTGCTTATCCCAGGATTTACCCCTCACTCCCCCACCGCTGAGGATCCTCTGTGCTTATCCCAGGCTTTACCCCTCTCTCCCCCACCGCTGAGGATCCTCTGTGCTTATCCCAGGCTTTACCCCTCACTCCCCCACCGCTGAGGATCCTCTCTGCTTATCCCAGGCTTTATCCCTCTCTCCCCCACCACTGAGGATCCTCTGTGCTTATCCCAGGCTTTACCCCTCACTCCCCCACCGCTGAGGATCCTCTCTGCTTATCCCAGGCTTTACCCCTCTCTACCCCACTGCTGAGGATCCTCTGTGCCTATCCCAGGAATTTTACCTCCACCACTTCCTCTGGTCCACAAGCAAATTATTGGACTAACTTGATTTGTGATTCTCTTTTGCAAGACCTAGTCTCTTCAGCAGGTCAATGCACTGTCACAAATCTATTAGGTTAGTGCAATAAAAAGGTCTCACCTTTATTTTTAAGTATATGGTAACAAAGTTAAATGGCAATTGAGCATGACAGACAGAAGGGAAGTGTTTAAAGCTCCAGGCAGGCTTATAGAAAATGATCAGGGATTTATTTTTAGTTGAGGACAGGGGGGCAAAGAATAGGCAGAGAGAGGTGGTAAATGAGTTCCTGCTTTTGCTCAGCACTAACTCCCAAGACTTCTTCCTTGCCCCTAAGCTCGGGTTGAGGACTTACCAAATAAACTGCCAGTAAATGTGAAAACTGGCACAGGTTCCCTCCATCCCCCAAAGAAAAATCAGTGTAGATTGATTTCAATGTGAATTTCTCCAAAATACAAAGGCTAAAACAACAGACATTTTAAAGAATTGTAAATTAATTTACTGAAAAACCATGTGGAATGAAAATATAAATTTAACTTCTTAAACTGCAAATATCTTGAAACACATTTCTGAAAAAAATATGAAAATGTCTTGAGAAACTGTGAGTGTATAAAAAAGGTCCTAACTTGCTGTCTTGAATTTCTGGAAAAATCCACGATTTTTTGAAGGAAAACACAGTGCCCACAAGTAAGTTTAAATTTCTGTAAAAGTAGCACATTTCATGAAAACAATTGTTTGAAAAGAATCCAAAAAAGCCCCCAAACCTTTGGAAAAACTGAAGTGACATTGAGAGCCGTATCACCTCTCTCAAAAATAGCTTTGATGTTCTCGAATTAAGAGAATGTCGGAAAGAGAAGCTGTGACTTTCTCACATGCTGCCTGATTTTTCTGCCAAACACTTTTTTTTTTTCCAGCGTGCGCAGTGTTTGACAAATGCCCGTGAGGTGCGAATATGGCAACATTGTCTTTGTGTCATCAGACGTCTGTGTGCTTTTACATTCTCCTCTCTGTTTCTCTCTATATGGAGAAAAATATTGGCAATACTGTATTTTAATGCTAGGAAGTGTTATGTGTGCATCTGTGTGTGTGTACATAGATATAATCCAAAACAGCAGTGTGTAGAACAAACTATTGAAAGGATCAGTCCAAAATTATATATATATATATATATATATATATATATACTCACACACACACACATATATATATATATATATAGACACACACACACACAGAGAAATGTGTATCTATTCTAACACAAGGGAATTTTAATGCTTCGGGATTAGGGACCCAGCACACACACAGCAGCAGCAGTACAATAAACAACTTTAATAAACTGACTGAATTATTAAACAGGATTACACCATCTAGCAAGATGTCAGCCGACCACGCAACGGGCAAAGGTGTGTCATGCCTTCTGCACACACAAACACACACTCTGTACTGCCAAGGGTGTCTATACAATGCCTCCTGCAACACTCTCACTGTGCATGTGTATACCATGTCTCTCAGATACTCCCTTTCCTGCCCTCTGTGTGTGTGTATCTATCTATCTATATTTATCTGAGCATTTACAATTAGAGGGTCAGGTGTGATTCTATCTAACCCTTAAAAATCTTGCCACGGCGATTCATGCCTTAATTGCATCCAAATTGGGCTATTGTAACTCTGTTTGTGTAGGTTTACTCCAAGTATCTTTAAAATTATTAGAATTAATCGAGAATACAGCTGCAAGGATCTTCAGTGGCCTTGGCTATAGGGATCAGGCCACCCCCCCCCCCCTGCCATTGGCTGCCTATAGATAAGAGTCACAGGATAAGTTTAAAACATTGATGTTGGTCTTTAAGGCTGTACATGGGAGGATCTCAACTATCTTATCAACCAGGATTTTATATACTATTCTAAATTTAATAGGCAGCCAATGCAGAGCAAGTAATGTGGGGAGATGTGATTTTTGATAGATGAACCAGTTAGGATACGGGCAGCTGAATTTTGAATCAGTTGGAAAGGTTTGATTGCCGAGTGGGACGTCCCAGGTAAAGGCCATGCTGATCCATGCTCCTTTTTCACAAAGAGATTCCTGAGTGGGCTGCTGAGGAGATGCGTCCATCCTCTGAAAAGGTGTTTGCTTCATCCCTTTCAGCAGCAAGGCCTGCTCCCCTGTCCTAGAGAAAGCCGAACCAAAAGCTGCAGGCAACCTGGATCCAGAATGCATAGTCAATATCCCAGTTTTCATTTTGGAAGCGCTCCCTTTTGGGGGGTTTTTGTAACCTCAGACAGCTGGGTTCTTCGAATTGTACAGATTGGATACAAACTATGTTTATTGAGAATCTTTCCGGATGGCTTTCCAGAAGGTTCTTGGTGCACTTTGCTGCCACTGGAGCTTTCCTCCCTCTTACAGACCAGAATTTGTTCCACTGAGGTAGAGGGGAGGGATTTTACTCCACGGTATTTCCTGTTTCCCAAAAAGGCAGGGTAACTGCATCCCCTCCAAGACCTAAGGGCCTCAAACAAATTTCTTAATAGAAAAGTTCAGGATGATTTATCTGGGTGCCTTGATCTCATTTGTTTCCAAAGGGGATTAGCTATGCTCTCTGGATCTGAAGAACACATATACCCACACAGAGATACATCCCAGTCACAGAAAGTATTTTATATTTTCTTATAGGAAAACACCACTACTACCATTCAGCTTTGCATCAGTATCACGAGTATTTACCATATGTAGCTATGGTAGCTGTGCACCTTCACAGACTGGGGGTATATGTGTTTTCCTATCTGAACGATTGGCATGTGAGAGAGGCCCAATAGATCCTAAGAACCCAGTTCAGTCCATTCCACCTATACATTGCTCTTTTCCAAAGAAGGGATGCAGAATAATGTATATTATAAAATACCAAATGGTTTGCAAAACCAAAGTAATAACATAGAAACATAGAAATGACGGCAGAAGAAGACCAAAAGGCCCATCCAGTCTGCCCAGCAAGCTTCGCACTTTTTTTTTCTCATACTTATCTGTTTCTCTTGGCTCTTTGGTTCTATTTCCCTTCCACCCCCACCATTAATGTAGAGAGCAGTGATGGAGCTGCATCCAAGTGAAATATCTAGTTTGATTAGTTAGGGGTAGTAGTAGGGGTAGTAACCGCCGCAATAAGCAAGCTACACCCATGCTTATTTGTTTTACCCAGACTATGTTATACAGCCCTTATTGGTTGTTTTTCTTCTCCCCTGCCGTTGAAGCAGGGAGCTATGCTGGATATGCGTGAAGTATCAGGTTTGTTTGTTTTTTCTTCTCCCCTGCCGTTGAAGCAGAGAGCCATGCTGGATATGCATCGAAAGTGAAGTATCAGGCACATTTGGTTTGGGGTAGTAACCGCCGTAACAAGCCAGCTACTCCCTGCTTTGTGAGTGCGAATCCTTTTTTCTTCTCCCCTGCCGTTGAAGCTATGCTGGATATGCGTGAAGTATCAGTTGTTTTTCTTCTCCCCTGCCGTTGAAGCAGAGAGCTATGCTGGAAATGCGTGATGTATCAGTCTTTCTCCCATGCCATTGAAGCAGAGAGCCATGCTGGATATGCATCGAAAGTGAAGTATCAGGCACATTTGGTTTGGGGTAGTAACCGCCGTAATAAGATACATCAAATACAATATACCAATTTTGCCTGGTACCAACATCAGGCTCACTGATCTGTAGTTTCTAGGATCACTCCTGGAGCTTTTTTTTTTTTTTTTTTCTTTCAATATTGGCATTATATTGGCTACCCTCACTCCTCAGGTACATTGGCAAATTTTAATGACAGGTTTCAGATTACCAATAGCAGGTCTGCATTTTTGTCTTTGAGTTCCTTCAGAACTCTGGATAAATACCAACCAGTTTCTAATATTTCATTTGTCAGTTTGCTCTAGCACCTCTAGATTCACATTGATTTGTGTCAGTTCCTCCAAGCCATCATCTACAAAGAACAGTTGCAATATGGGTATCTTCAAATCATCCTCTGCATGAATACGGCAGCAAAGAGTTCCTGTTATGGTTCTGTTTGCAGCGTAGCCTCCCATCCAACAAGTGGTCCTCATTGAACCCCGCTCACAACTGCGCAGATTACCTCCTCGCTAATCACCTGATGCCTCGGCCCCAGCCCTACTTAACTCAGCCTGTCCATTCCCTCGGTGCCTCTTCATTGAGACACCTTGGCACTCTGACCTGGCCAGCCTTGCCAGTCTTGCCTTGTGGCCTACCCAGACCTTCTTTCTTGCCTTGCGGCCTACCCAGGCCTTCTACCTTGCTTTGTGGCCTAGCTCAGCCAACTACCTTACCTTGCAGCCTACCTTGGCCTCCTGTCTCGCTCTGCAGCCTTCCAGGCCTACTTGCCTTGCTATATCCAGCTCCTGCCTGCCCTCAGTACCAGTCCAGCCTCTAGCCCTGCCTGTATCCAGCCCATGCCTATTATTAATACCAGCCTTGCCTCCAGCCCTGCCTATCTCCAGCTCCTGTCTGCCCTCAGTACCAGCCTTGCCTCCAGCCATGCCTGTATCTAGCTCTCAGCCTCTACCTATATCCAGCTCCCAGCCATGATGTTTTCAAGAAGACAAGTCCTGCCAGCTCCAGGACCCCAAGGGCTCAATCTGCAAGGGAGGGGGCTGGTTAAGCAGAAGATCACCTAGAGTCCTGCAGCTCTGTGCCACTTCTGCAGGAGGGCTCCTTGACTCCAGCTTGCTGATCCGTGAGTTCCTTTAGTTTTTCTGCACAGCCTTATCCTCCCAGAGTGTCCCAATGGCTGCAAAATCTTCAGGAGAGTGTCCAGATCATGCAACAGTCAGGGGCTCTCAGTCCTGGTGGTTGGTTCATTTGAATCTGGCCAAATGTGTCCCCTTCCAAGTTCCTCCTCATCAAATTACCCTAACTCCAGATGCCTCCAACCTGGGATGGAGAGTCTACATAGAAGGGCTTCACATTCAAGATCTCTAGTCTGAGAAAAGTGTTACCACATAAATTTCCTTGAGTGCCAAGCAGTACTGAATACGCAAACTTTTTAGAGATCAGTTGCCAACAAAATGGTCTTACTTCAGACAGACAATATGTTTTACTTGAACAAGCATGCAGGAATGGGATTGTTCCTTCTGTGTTGAGAACCTGCCAGAATCTAGAAATGGGTCATCTTTCAAGAAAGTACCTTACAGAAATACATCTTGCAGGAAAGGAGAATGTCCTAGCGGACAGACTCAATCAGATTGTAGACCAATGAGTGGGCTCTAAACAGGGAAGTGAACCCATGGTACTTCATGAGTGGAGGATACCCATGATAATGACAAGCATGTTTGTGACTTCCCTGAACAGAAAAGTTTCTACTTCTGTTCTAGAAGGAAGTCAGGGGATAGGCTTCTATGTACATATCCTCCCATTCCTCTAGCTCTTTTTGAATGAAACAGATTTGTTTCCCACTCTTTTGGAAGATGTCCATCTGGAAACCAGTTCAGTTGAGGAATTCCCCAACCCTCATAGCACAGAACGGTGAATCATTACTTCATCCCAATATCCAGTCCCTAGCCCTTATGGCCTGGATGTTGAGAGGGAAGTAGTTCATTCTTTTGGATTCTCTGAAGGAAGGTCTCAGATCTTTCTGGTTTCTAGAAGTGATTGCACTAGAAGATCTTACACTTTCAAATGGAGGAGGTTTACCATCAGGTGTGAAGGCAAGGCCTTCTATCCTTTCTCCTATCTTACACAAAAAACTGCTTGAATGCCTTCTGCATCTTTCAGAGTCTGGTCTAAAAACAAATTCTGTTCAGATTTACCTCAGTACAATTGGTGCTTATCATCACCATGTAGAAAGTAAACCCATCTCTGTACACTAGTGTGAGGCTTGTTTCAGTTGAAGCCTCCTTCCCTGTCTTAGGATTTCATTAAGAACAAAAGAACATAAAATTTGCCATACTGGGTCAGACCAAAGGTCCATCAAGCCTAGTATCCTGTTTCCAACATTGGCAAATCCAGGTCCCAAGTACTTGGCAGGATCCCAAAAGGTTGATAATATTCCATGCTGCTTATCCCAGGGATAAACAGTAGATTTCTCCATGTCCACAATAATCCCAATGTTGTATTAACCCTATTGATGAAAGCTCCTTTTGAACCTCTGAACTCTTGGGCACTGACGTACCTGACTGGAGAGTCATACTTTCGGTGGCGGTGTCTTCAGCCCAGAGAGCCAGTGAACTTCAGGCCCTAGTGACTTATCCGCCTTATATTAAATCTCATCATAATAAAGTGGTTCTGTGCATACATCATACGTTCCTGCCTAAGGTAGTGTCAGACTTCCAACATAACTAGTCAATCATCATGCCAACATTTTTCTCCAGGCCACATGTCCACAAAGGTGAACAAGTCCTGCATGGTCTTGACTGCAAAAAGGTACAAAATAAAGCTAATAGAAAGTCCACCCAGCTTTTTGTGACTTTTGACCAAAATAAACTTGGGATCACTGCAACCAAATACACAGTGTCTTAACTGTAGAAGGGCAAGACTCATAATGTGAGAGTCGTGGCAATGTTGGTAGCCCACCTGAAACTGGATCCATAGAGGAGATTCACAAGGAGTCCACATATTTATGTCACATTATTGGATACTGACTTGACAGTAAGTTTGGTCAGTCTATCCTGCAAGATCTCTTTAGTTTACTTTAGATTTGACATCTTTAAAGAGCAGACCCAATTTTATCCCTCTTGAGCCCTGATTTATGATTGGGTTTCCCTAAAAAAAAATATATAATATAAATGGGCATGTTCCCAACAAAAATATGTTGTTCGCCTTGTTTCTGGGCAACCATAAGAACCCAAGACTTTCCATACTGGGTCAGACCAAGGGTCTGTATCCTGTTTCCAACAGTGGCCAAGCCAGGTGACAAGTACCTGGCAGGATCCCAAGAGGTAGATAGATTCCAAGCTGCTGAGCCCAAGAATAAGCAGTGGATTTCTGCACCTCCACCTTAATAATGGTAGCTAGGGATTCCCATGTGTGGGAACTGCTAATCTGCTTACCCTCAGAGAAAGCAAAATTGCTTACTTGTAACAGATGACTCCGAGGACAGCAGGATACCAATCCACACAAAACCACCTTCCTCTGCTAGGAGCTGGTTTCTACCTAATGCATGATGGGGGCAAGTCTTAAAACTGTACAGGTGGGTGTAAAGTTGACAAGTACGTTTCCCTCGGATTTTTTACCAGTTCTCAAAAGGGAAAGTGCCTATATATTTTCCTTTTGAAAACTGTCCAACGAAAAAGAACCCGCATAGAATTGCCCATCTGTTTTTTATGTGATACTTTATTCAGCCAAAACAACACACATAGTTTTGAAAATACAAAACGATGTGCATTGTCTCCACCAATCTAACCCTGCCCCAGTAATACATCCACAAGAATTTGGGTAAAAGTATGTATGCTGGGGTTCATTTTATAATTTTGCGCGAGCGCGTACTTTTGTTCGCTCACCAGGCGCGAACAAAAGTACGCTGGATTTTATAAGATACGCGCATAGCCGCGCGTATCTTATAAAATCCGGGGTCGGCACGCGCAAGGGGGTGCACATTTGTGCAACTTGCGTGCCCCGAGCCCGGCGCGCGCTGCCTGTTCCCTCCGAGGCCGCTCCGAAATCAGAGCGGCCTCGGAAGGAACTTTCTTTCCAGCCCCCCGCACCTTCCCCTCCCTTCCCCTCCCTAACCCACCCCCCCAGCCCTATCTAAACCCCCCCTACCTTTGTTGGCAGATTTACGTCTGCTAAAAGCAGGCGTAAATCTGCGCGCGCCATCACCCGACCCGGGGGCTGGTCCGGAGGCCTCGGCCACGCCCCCGGGCCGGCGCTATGCCCCCAGTCCCGCCCCGAACCGCCCCTGACCCTGGACACGCCCCGGACATGCCCCTCCCCGCCCCTTTTACGAAGCCCCGGGACTTATGCGCGTCCCGGGGTTGTGCGCGCACAGGCGGCCTATGCAAAATAGGCACACCAGCGCGCGTAAATCCGGCCGGATTTACGTGCTCAGGGCCTTTAAAATCCGGCCCACTGTGTATAGGATGGGCAGTTTTCAAAAAGCCCTTTTATCCACGGTTTGGGGTTTGGGGGTGATGTGGTTTGTGAGAGATGGGTTGACTATTAGTGAGATGGATTCTTGTTTGTGTGCTGGAGGTATGCGATAGTGGTTTTGAACTTGGGTTGTTAATGGGCTATCTCTGTGCTATTTGGGTGTGGGGAATGGGCTATAAATGTGTATCCTGACAATTTGGTGCCTATGTCCTAGGGTGTCATCCGTGTGCATTGCTGGTTGGCTTTTGGATCAATGCACTTTGTTGTGATGATTAGAATTTTTCTTATTGTTGCTGTATTTTATGTTTGCATTTTGAACTGTACACTACTTCCAATGACTTTGGTCCAGGTTTAGAAATGTATTTATTTTATTTTATTTAGCAGTTTTTATATACCGATGAACATCGGTTTACAGTAAACAAAATGCAGCTAAAAGCTTTACAGTAGAACATAGAACAAATAATTAGTCATTAACCCGGGCAAATGGTTTTTGAAAACTGTCCTTCTATATAAGACTGAAGAGGGTTCCATATAATGGTGATGATGCGGATCATCCTGAATGTGCTCAGTAAGCGCATGACTAGAGCTCCAAATGTTTCTAGAGAAGAGATTCTTTCTGGGCCCCACCGGACAATGTTACCCATTTGTGTGGGCTAGCATCTTCCTCTCCAGAGGGATATCCTAGCTGAATTACAGACTTGATATCATGGAGTATTTGTGACCTCTCACTGACCAATCAGCGTGAGCATTGGATGGCTGCTCAGATTGATCGATGTGTGAGTCACCAGAGGAGTAGATAGGGTTGCTAACTTTTAAAACTGGCCAGAATCATTGTATGCTCCATGCAGACCTTTTTGTTCCAACTATGACTCTCAGCAGACACAAACACTCAAATGCACACATACACAGTTTCTTTCTCTCACTTAACAGACAAACAATATGATATGATGTGCAAGGAGTGCAACCGTTGGGGTGTAGGAGGAAGCTGAGTAGTCCATAGAGGGCTACTGGTATAACCCATGCAAAAAACGGGTCATTTCTCTAGTGTGTGTTTGTACATATGTAAAATATATATATACGCCATATATATCCCATATACTCATGCTTCTACCCAAAGTGCATATGCAATATCACTGATACACAAATAACCCTTCCCAGTGTGTTTTCTAAAGGAAGATAACACAACATACGCATGCACACATTCTAAAAGGGTTATAAGCAGCCATTTTACTTCAAACTGCCTCACAGAAGGGAAGAAAATAAATATTAGACAGTGTTATACAGTCACAGCTCACAACTTGATGGTTTCTACTTCTCACTTACAATCCACACTATGTTATGATTTAATATAGTTTATCAGACTCAGCCAAACTAACCTTTGCTTTTTTATTTATTTATTTATACATCTTAGATTCTGCCGCTTCCCAATATACATTGGTCCCGTGTGGTTCACATTAGAACATCCATAAAAAAACATATTTTAAAACAGTACATTAAAATACAAATAAAAATAACATTAAAACATACAAAACAGAAATCATATAGTAACAGTCTAAAAATCAGTATCGAATATAACAGTGCTCATCCATAAGCCTCTCTAAAAAATAGCATTTTTAACTGCTTTCTGAACATACAAATGTTGGTTACATTTCTAAGCTCCCCAGGGATTCAATTCCACAAAGCTGGCGCAGCCCATGAAAAAGCCCTGGCACGAGTTACAGCATTCTTAAAGTTTCTAGCTGGTGGTAGCGTATGTAAATTAGAATTCACAGAATGCAAAGATCTACTCGGTACATACAAGGCAAGCTTTGCCTTAAGAGAACAACATTCTTCTGCATACAAAGGGTTATGAACCATAACCAGCATTCTGAATTTTGTCCGCCATTTTACTGAGCACCAACGCAATTGATGTAAAGCAGGGTTAATGTGGTTCCAGTGAGGTATTCTGAACAGCATACGAGCGCCTTCTGAATTAGTTGGATAACCTTGAATATCTTATCAGGAAGACCCAAAAATAGTGTAGCACAGTAATCAATATGCCCCAATACTAATGACTAGAGCACATGTCTGAGGTTAAATACAAAAACAAAGGTCTTAGCATTTTTAACTTGAAAAAGCATGACTTAGAAAGATGTTTTACATGAGGCTTCATTGTTAAACCAGAATCCAACTGGATTCCTAAACTACGTTCTTCTGAGAGCATTCCAATTCCTCCCCCAGCATGTCACTTGGACCCTCACTCACCAGCTTTCTACCAATCCACAATATCTTTGTCTTGTGAATATTAAGTAAAAGACCATTTTCAGCCAGCCAGGATTTCATACGTGCATTACATTTTCAAAACTGGGCAATAGGCAATGCTCCACACTTGGAATATAATGCTGAACATGATCAGCATAAATATAATATAATATACCCAATGATTTCAACTTCATAGCCAATGGGGCTAGGTACAAATTGAAGAACACAGCGGAAACCAACCCTTGTGGAACACCCACCCCCAATGGTTCCCTTGATGAGACATCTGTCCCTAATTGCATTCTCTATTTACGATCACAGAGGAATGATGTAAACCAGGACAGTACTTGTCCACTTACTCCAATGGCCGGCAACCTTGAAATCAGGATGACATGGCTAACAATGTGAAAAGCTGCAGAGACATCAAGTTGCACTAAAATTCCTGTCTCACAAGCTACCTAATAAAGAATCAAACAGTGAAAGGAAAAGCAGCTCTGTATTGTGTGCCTTTCTAAATCCATATTGGTAGTCATCGAGTGCATTCCTTTTCTTCAAATACTATTCCAACTGCAACAGCACACTCCTCTCAAGATCTTAGCAAGAGTTGGAAAGTTAGATATAGGACAATAATTGCAAACATCTGAAGCTGGCTTATGTACGTCTTTTACAGTTGGTCTAACAGTGGTGTTTTTCAATGGCCTGGGCACATATCCCTCCACAAAGATCTATTAACTATCTGACACACCAATGCATATGACTTTTATAACTAACCAAAGTAAAGGGGCATGGATGTAAAGGTGAGACAGTAGACCTCAAGGATAAAGTAATATTGTTAACTTCTCTCATTGAAATAGGGTCAGATTGAGTCCAATTTTCCAATACTTTAACCGAAGGCTCCTGGGGAGGTGTAACAAAAGGAGCAAGCACATTTTAGATGCTAACTTGTTTATTAACTAAATGGTCAGCAATTTCCTCACAATCCGATCTAGGCATCTGATCCTTTGCCAAAAACTTCACAATGGTGAACAACAAAGAAGGTCTATAAATTGCAAGTTTAAGCTTAATCCTTAATCACTCTTCACCTTATAACATAAAACTATATTCTTGCAACAAGGTTTTATAAATCAGTTTAGAATCTTTGTCTTTTTTCTTGTGCCATTGTCTTTCAGCTTTTTGCAAGGTTTTTCAGTGGTCTACGGTCTCCTTAGAGAACCAAGGAGCTGACCTACGCTTCGTACTAATCCAGACCTCTCATGGATGTGCTAGAGAGTCATGAATCTCGGATAATTCCACCATTTCATCACCAGACATAGGTGTTTCATCAGTGTTAGCAATTAATTCAGACCAGTTTTCTCCAAATTGTTCTTTGTCAACCAGGGAACACTTTATCTTTTTGACTTGAACCATTTCCCCATCAACTTTACACTGATATTATAATTGAAATGTGATTAAACTACGCCGGATCCACAGTACTTCCTCAACGTGAGGTGAGGAAACCTGTTCTATAAAACGACTACTGCAAAATGCTACATCCAATAAATGGCCAATCTTATATGTTGGTTTATTTACTAACTGCACAAGGTAGGCAACATTCATTGCAGAAAGAAAATCAGCAACCCAAGTGGAGCTGGTTTCATCAAAAGGACATGAAAACCCCCTGCAGTAATGAGTTTATTATATCTCGCACTAAGTTGACTTTTGGTCAACTGGCAGGAAATATAAAATTCCTAATGCACATTGTTGGATTATTATTAACAGCATTTCAACAGGAGCAGGCGTGCAGTATTCAATTAGCTGTGCACAAAGTGTTTTCTTCACTATTACAATGATTCCCCCACCTTGTCTAGCAAAATGTGCCTGTTGAAAATACTGAAATCCATCCGGGCAAATTTCATTTAACATAATGGAGTCAAACTCATAGTGCCACACCTCAACAATGCAGAACACATGAAGCCAATATTGGTCTAAAAGCTTTCAAATAGAATCTTCCTTTTTCCTAATTGAACGTGCATTTATATCGCCAATAGCCATCTGCTTAATACCAGCCATAAATGGCTGCTGTAACTTGCTTTCTCTTGCTCTCTCTCAGCCACTGTTTTTCTTTTTATTCTAGCCCTCTACCCCTCCCCCTCCCCCCTCTCTCTTTCTCTCTCTCTCTCTCTCTCTCTCTCTCTCTCTCTCTCGATCTCTGTCTCTCTCTTTGACCTTCCACTTGCCTTGTTGTTGCACTATGGCCCAGATGTACAAAAGGGATTTTCCATTTTGTCTCTATTTGAGAAAAAGCTTAGTACATCTGGCCCATTTGGCCAGAGAAGCTGTTTGCGCTGCTTTGCCATTCATGCTAGGGGCGTCTTCGGGGCCCGTGCAGTAAATGTAACCCCAGCTCAATCCTACCTCTTCACAGCTAACAGGGAACTATCAGGGAACGTAAAAACTATTAAGCACCTTTCATCTGCTGTGAATATTGTACACCAGTATTCCATCCCATCATGTACCACAATCAGATTAACAAGAAAGTTTGTGGGGCAGAGAGGACGAGTAGCCCCCACTATTCCCAAATACCACAAAAAGATTAAAAAAAAACCCATTGAATCTTTTGTTAAGATACATGGTAAAGGTAAACAGCTCATGCTGGCTGCCTTTCTCTTGCAAGGATTCTCCTGTTTAATTTTTTTTTTTTTTAATTTTTTTGTATTCATGCATAGCTGAGACCCTCATTGGAATAATTAATGAATGGAGATATAAATCTCCAAAAGATGGAGAGGAGGCTTGGTGGTGATGGTACAGCAGCTGGGTACAGGGAAGAAACAACCTCCACCCCCTCCCCTCCCCCCTATACCGTCCTCCGAATAACAGCCAGCGAGACAGACTGTGACATGAGGCTTCCAGCCAGCAAAGTTATCTGAGAAATAATGCTGAAGGATGGGTCGAGGCCGGGAGCAGGACCTGGGGACAGCCGAGGCTGAACCTCAGGAATCAGTTTCCTTTTCGGCTTTCTGGAAAATGTGCATCTTAGAAGAAGAGAAATGTTTAATATCCGATAATAGATTCCTCTTTATCACCCATCCAGGCAGATAATGTCATCGCATCAGCCAGCCAGCGCTCTCCTGTGTATGTCATTTATAAAATGCAATGTAATAAAATACAGGATGTGTGAGATGATTTTTATTTTTAAGGTAGTGAGAAGGGGGTGGGGGTCATAGAAGGAAAACGGGGGACAAGGCTGGGGAGGTATGGTGAAGGAGGTTGGAGAGGGAGGTCGTGTTATGTGGGGGTTTAAGATTCCATGAAGACTGCAATGTGTTATGTATCGTCTTTCATGTAAGGTTGGTTACAATTATTTTATTGTAACCCCCTGTAAGGTTTATGATACGACATGGAAAATCAAATTTGAAATATAAAATACAATAAAAATAGATGAGGGGTAAGGTATTTCAAGAAAGCAACAGGAAATCAAGAAAGTAATAGCAGTCAAGCTCCGAATCCATGCTGCCCGGCCATGCTCTTCTTTTCACTTTAAGAAATCTCTGTTATTTCTTCCCTAATCCTGTGCTTCAAGGGCCGCTGTTTGACCCCATTTTGCTGGCTGGGAAGAAGAGGAAGTGCAAAAGAGAAGAGGAATAGGAAATAAACACAGCGAGGAGAGCCTCGTGGGAGTCTGAGAAAGACACCCATGGAAAGAACAACCAGAGGGGCAAAAACCAATTCAAGGGGAAAGGGAGCAGTCAGTAGGGGACAGTGTGCAGTTAAACACAGCAGCTTTCTCTGGCTGAAGCAGCAGAAGCCGAGCGAGCGGGTGCAGGAGGTCCTCCACCCTGCCGGATGGATGCACCGGGTAAAGAATACCCAGGTGTGGGTACAAAAGTGGATCAGAAAAGAAGGGTCTGCTGGTACAGGTTTCTGCTCACTGCTCATGAATGAGATAAAAAGTCCAGTCCCGCAATAGTAGCCAAGCCCCTCCCTTAGTGGGGCCAGTCCAGACTCCTAAGGCCAGACCCTGATGCATTTTGTTAATGTGGGAAAGGGCAATTTACAGTCCCCACCGAAAGTGGCTCCCCCAGCTGATGAGGATGCCACAGAGCTCCTATGGCAGACATTGACTCTGACACCAATGAACAGAGGTGATATGAATATCAGTGTAATATTGATTGTTGCTGTACAGTGCGTGCATGTTTTGCTGCATGCATATATGTACATCTAACTTACTTCAGAGATTGAGAGTTGGATGTGCTGAAGGGCTTTTCCCTGTCCATGAGGGAAAAGCTTGGTGAATCAAGCCCTAAGGGCCTTACTCAAAAAGGAGTTTCCCATTCTCTGCCTATAGATAGAATCTGTATAGAATAGCCCCCCACCCCCCCAATAAGAGCAGATAAAGACCTCCAGGCCCAGCCAGTCTCTGCCCCCTTCTCCTGTCCTCATATACGGGACAGCTTCCACTGCTCAGGCCTTTCAGGTGCTCTATATACATATTTTAATACATTTGTTAGCTGGAGCCTAACCAGTGAATCAGCATGAAGCTGCAGTCCCTAAGCTTTGATTTAACATTTCCTGTTTGGTTTTTTTTTTTCCTTCTCCCTGCAGCCACACATGATTGCAGCCAAGGTGCAATTGGGTGGCAAGCTAAGGTGTTATTGGGTGGTGCTCCAGTGCCAGCAGCCATGCAATTATTTGGGTTGGATGTCCTGAGTGGGTGATGGGCAAGCGTGTGACCATGCGTGTGCCTATGTTCATAGAAATGCTTAGCAGCGTGGCACACAGGTGGGTCCTGAAGAGACAAAAAAAAAAAGCTGCAGGACAGAGTTCTCTGCAGGTCAGTACAGAGCCCTCCACTCTCCAGTAAAAGAAGATGCGGGCAAGAGGGCACAAGGGGTTAAAATACAGTGGGGCTTTCATACTGAGCATCAAAGAGTAGACGTGTCCAGAACTAGTGCACCAGTACATAAAGGCTTTACTGTGATGTGGTTCATTATATGTCCTCAGAGGTAAGGCTCGCCCCTCAACTTCGCCCTGCTATCAGGCCCCCACTGATGTAAGACTCAATCCCCCTAAACCTCACCCTGTACCAGGCTCTCTCTGATATAAGGCTCAAACCCCTAACTAGCACTCTGCTATAGGCTACCTCTGATATAAGGGTCACACCCCTAAATGTTCAATGCATCCTATCATATTCACTCTGATATAAAGCTCACACCTCTAAAATTCACCCTGCTACCAGGCTTCCTTCTGGTAGAATGCTTATGCTCCTAAACCCACTGATACCCGAGGATCTTTCTGATAAAACCCCTAAACATCACCTTACTATCAGGTTGTTGTTTTTTCCCTGCTGTAAAGCTCAGATCCCTGAAGCTCGTCTACAACCAAGCTGCCTCTGCTGTGAGCTCCTCTCCCTAATGATGGGGTTTGCTCTGTCACAAGACTTAACTAGAAAACAAACCTGCCTTAGCTTCTGCTCAAACTCCATTTAGCAAACCCCCTGGCTGCTTGCTTAACAATATCCCCCTCTTGCCCCGCAGCTTGCTAGAAAGGGGCCAGAGTGGCCCCCAGCCCCTCCTCTCCTTGCCGCCCCCTCCCCCAGGGAGGTGAGGCTCATACCTGTCATCCCAGATTGCTGCAAAACAAAACCAGGACCCCCCCCCCGAAATGCTGCTTTTCCCCCTGCTGCCCTTTGACTTTTTTTTCCTTAGCTGTTTTGTCTTGTCTAACGGGTACCAGGACCGCCTCTCCCCCCTTCCCAAATACAAAGTGAAGCGGCGGAGACAGATTGTGCAAGAGAACGAGAGCCCGGCGCCGCCGCCGTCCCCTTACCTTTGCTGCTCCCCTGGCAAAGTTTGTCATGCCAGCCGGCCGGTCCTTCTTCCAGTCAGCGGCAGCAGAAGCCGAGGCGGGAATGGCGGGGGAGGGCTTGCAGGAGGCAGGCACGGCGCTCCGCCCGGCGACAACGCGCGATCGGCCAGATAACGAGCGCTCCCCCCAGCGGGACGCGGCTGCGTCTGGGAGCAGGGCGAGGAGGAAGCCCGGCTCGCCGCTGCCGCACTCCCGCGAAGGCAGCCCGCGGCGCGCTGAGCGAGGAGCCCGATGAGGTCAGGGACGGGGCGGGCTTCTCCCGCTGCCGGAGCTGCCGTTTCCACCAGCGCGAGGATGGCTCGGGGAAGGAGACGCGGAGAGCCGGGGGACGAAGCGCGCCGGGCGCCTAGCCTGCCCGCGACGGGAGCGCTCTGCAGCCGGCCACTGGGGCTCGGGGGCTCGGCGGGGCATGTGGCACAGCATTCGCACGCAGGCTGCCGAGCCTCCTCTGCTCTCGCATGCTCGATCTGACTGCAAAACCAGGAGGAGACTGTGACATCACGGTCCTCTCTCACCAGCCTTCTCCTCCTGCCTGATTCCTCCAGTGAGGTCACAATCCAGTTGCTGTGACATCACTGTGCTTTGGAGCCAGCTTTCTCCTCCTGCCTCATCCCTCTAGTGATGTCACAGTCCAGCATCTGTGACATCACAGTTCCTTCTGGCTTATCTGTTCCTGCCTGAGCCCTCTAATAAAGTCACAGTTCCAGTGTCTATGACATCACAGTTCTTTCTCAGCAGCCTTCTTTTCTCCTGTCCCTCCAGTGGGTGTCATAATAAAGCTGAGCTCTAGCAGCATTTGTAGCTAGCATGGGGGAAGTTTCATAGTTAGGGAACTGTGTAGGTTGAAAGACCAGAGGTCCATCAAGTCCAGTCTGGATTAGCCTAACATGAGCTAATAGGAAAAAAAAAATCCTATTCCTTCCTTACCGCATGTAACTATAACATCATATCTTTTTTTTTTTCATATGTTTTTTTAATCATATTTTTTTTTTATCATATGTTTTTTTTTATCACTTTATTGTTGTTCACTCCTTGTTATTTGTAAACCAGCATGATGCGATTCCCTTCGCGAATGCCGGTATAGAAAAAACCTCAAATAAATAAATAAATAAATAAATAAATATCTACTAATACCTGTTTCCTCCAAACACTTGACCAATTTACTTTAGAACTGATGTTGTTAATGTAGTCATAACTACTACTGGTAAAACATTACACCATTTCACCATTCTGAGTAAAAAAAAATTCTTTCCTATGGAGGTAATAAAATCAGCTACCTCTTAACATCCCCTCTTCCCACCATCATTATAGGGATAGGACAAGCCATTTGCTTTTTCACTAAATTCAAGTGTAGAATCAACCTCAGGGCTAGAGCTAGTGCTGAGGTTGATCCCTTCTTGGTCTTTTGACAGAGATTGAAAAATTGTTGAATATGGCCATTAACGTGCTGCCACCCAACCCTACTGGGGACACAAGGATTAAACCTGTTTAAAAGAAAAGAAATGCTGTACAATAAATGGAGGACCCTGGAGATAAACTATTGTCATATTAGAAATGTTTGGCTAAAATCAAATGTAACAGCTGAGCCATGACTTAAGAATAGACCCTTCTTGGTCTTTTGACTGAGACTGAGACCTGTATAATGTATTGAGGGGTGGAGGAGGTGTTAATGCAGTGCCACCTGATCCCATTAGAGACCTGATTACAGGTCTCTAATGGGATCAGATGAGTACAAATCTTGCTCCCAATCAGACTCCATCGAACAAACCCTAGAGCGATGGAACACACACCTCTCATCAATAAAGCACCTACTATCACAACTATCCCTTACTCTCAATCACGCAAAAACTGAAATCTTATACATATCCAGCAAACCCCACCACCACCCCCCACTGACCCCTCCTCACAGCGTCCGACAAACCATACACTCTCTACAGTCAAAAACCTTGGCATCTTTCTCGACAACCAACTGAACTTCAAGAAACACATCAACAACCTACTAAAAGACGGATTCTACAAACTCCAAATCCTAAGAAAGCTCAAACTGCTGCTATACCCTCAAGACTTCCGAACAGTTCTACAGGCTGTTCTCTAAACTCGACTACTGCAACACCTTGCTACTAGGCCTTCCAGCCTCCACCTTCAAATCCATTCAACTACTCCAGAACGCTGCGGCCAGAGCACTCACAAACAGCAATAAATCAGACCACATCACACCCATCCTCAAAGACCTACACTGGCTTCCAATCCCTCAGCGATTACAGTACAAAACTCTAACCATCATCCACAAAATCATCCACAACAACCAAACCAATTGGTTGCCCGCCCACCCCCCTTCTCCTCCATACTCCCACACGGAGTCTTCACTCCTCAAACTCTGGCCTCCTACAAACACCGCACCCTAAAGCCACTCATTGGATATCAACAAGGGAACGAACATTTTCCTTTGACGGCCCCATCCTATGGAACAAACTCCCCGCAGAACTAAGAACAGATCCATCCACCCAATTTTTCAAGAAAAATCTTAAAACATGGTTATTCCACAAAGCCTTTCCAACATCACACACGAACCAACCCGAAACCAAACCCTAACCATGCACTCAGAGCAATCCCCTCCCCACCACCACACCAATAAATTCACCCCTATTACACCAATGCTAACTGCTCTCATTATATTACTATTTATGCTATTTATGCTGTCTACTTACACTATCTATTTAACTATTTATGCTATTTATCTATGCTACCCATCCCTATTACCCTCTCTGTTACAAAATATATCTAATGATAATTATTGTTACTCTGATAATTACTACTATTTATGCAATATATTCCGTTTGCTATACCATTACTATTTATGCTATCTTTTGGCACTATCTTTTTTACCCATGTTGCTACTATAACTCCTAATAACATCTCTCTAATCATCTACTGTACATGCCATAAATTATTTGTAAACTGATGTGATATGTAAATCAAACACCGGTATATAAAAACAAACAAATAAATAAATAAATAAATAAATTATAACCATTGCTAAGGTAGGAGGATTAAATCTGTTAAATCAGTGGATATGTCATGTAATAAACCTTTTACATTACCTCAGGTATAAACGAAATTACCTCAGGTACAAAAAAACTAGATTGTAAATCCTCTGGGGATAGGGAAATATCTACAGTACCTGAATGTAATCTGCTTTGAAGTGCCAAAAAGTGTAATATAAAAATAAAAAAAAAATAAAAGAAAATAAATAAATTTGAAAATCACGTTTCTGAGCATGCTTCAGAAGTCACAGGCCCCAGAAAAAGACAGCAAAGTACTACTATCATGTGTTATATGATTGCTTTGATTTTACAGAAATGTGGTATAATAAGATATTAAACTATACTAAATTTACATTTATTCACAATTATGAATCGCCTAACACTAAAAAGGTCTAGGTAATGGACAAGAATACAATTATAAAAAATACCAATATAACACTAGAATAAAATTGAAATCAAATATGCATAAAATTATTAATGGAAAAAAATCATAAAACATGATAATACAAAGTAAAATAAATATAAACAGACACAAATAGTAAAATAAACAATATTTAAAATAAAAATAGGTACTGTAGGTATTTCCCTGTCCTCAGAGGATTTACAATCTAATTTTTTTTGTACCTGAGGTAATGTAAAAGGTTTATTACATGTCATATTACCAAGCTCTATGAATCATCACCCATGCTCACAATGTACCATTTGGATAAGAGGTTTGTAGAGGCCCCAGGAGCTCCCTCAGGAGAGGGTAAGGTCACCACCTTTCACAGGTCAACATGGACAAATTGAGCCAGGACTGGATTTGCCCCATTACATCTATGGCTGTGAAGTTACAGTTTCTCTAGAGGAGGCAGGAAACTACAAGGCCCAGAATGCAGTGGGGCAAAGCTGGATCATGCTGGTAACTATTTGCATAAAGTAAGGATGTATGTCCCTAGTAAATTCTGTAATATCAGCCACATATCCATGTAGCATTGGCATAGCACAGGTGCAGCTGCAATTCTTCACATTTTTCCAAATTGTGCCTGGTTAAGCTTTGTTTAACTTGTACAGATCTCTCTCTCTCTCTCTCTCTCTCTCTCTATATATGTATATGTAAAATTTAATTCAGAGGGACTGGTGATGTTTTTGCAATGCACTGTATGCTAGTCTTTTCTTGGATAACAGAACCATCTATTTTACTCAGCTAGTGGGCGGGAGCCATCCAGAGGTATGGGGATGGGGGTTGTTTGCCTGGCAATCGCCAGGTTCGATACTGAGGAAGGGAACAGTCCATGGAGAGCACACGGAAGGGATCAGATTAGTCTTGCTTATTTAGTAGTAAAATTGTAACCTTCACACCACTCCTTTTTTTTTTCTGGTTGTTGTTCTCATAATCATGTAAACCCATTTTGGTCATGCAAAGACTAGAATGCACCAAAGGAGCTAGGCCAGAGCAGGAAAACCAGGACTGGATTAGTGTCTGTGATCATATATGGCTTCTGCTACCAGCTGTTCAGTAAGGAAGAAAGAGGCAGACAAACATAGAGAAAGAGAAGGAATGATGCAGATGTAAGAAAGAGAATACAATGTATAGATAATGAGACTAAGGAGGAGAGACAGGGAGAAAGAAACAGAGGGTGAGGGAATGGCTAGAGGACAGCTATGAAGGGAGAGGGAGAAGGAGATAGCTATGAGAGGTGTGACTTCCATGCACAGTGCACACTAAATATTATAGCATTTTGTGTAAGGAAGGGACGGTTGGCTCTCCAGGAGCTGAAGGCCCTGCAGGAGATTAGTGCTGCCCACAGATAAATGCATGTTGCTTTCTAGCAGTAAGAAAGAGCTCCCGCAGGCAGGAATGTGGGTTTTGTACCTGCTGTGCACAGGAGGGAAATTCGATATGAGGACTGTAGTGGGAAAAACACTAGCAACAGTATGGCTAATTCCTATGAAAAATTCAAGGCTAAATCAGACTTCTCTCAGTATAAGGTTGTCTTATCATCCTAAGAATGCTCTATACATAAGGCAAAACTGTTGTGGTGGAGAGAGGAGGATGCACTCTGTATTTTCTCTCATAGGAGGCAAAGAGATGTAGAGGCCTCTTCCCACTTTTCCCCCTTGACCTCTGGAAGTGCTGAGATATCCTGAGAGTGCTGGAGCCACTTCAAGAATCAGTTTTGGGACCAGCTCTGTTTAATAGCTTCATGAGTGACATTGCAGAGGGATTAGAGGGAAAAGTTTGTCTTTTTGTGGATGATACTAAGATTTGAAACAGAGTAGATACACCTGAAGGTCAGAGAGAATGAAAAACGATTTAAGAAAGCTTGAAGGAAAGGTTTAGCAGCTGGGATTCAATGCCAAGAACTGCACAATCATCATTTGGGGTGCAGTAATCCAAAAGAACTGTATGCAATAGGGGATGAAATACTAATGTGCATAGAGCAGGAGAGGAACCTGGGGGTAATAGTGTCTGGAGATCTAAAGGCAATGAAGCAGTGTGACAAGGCGATAGCTAAAGCCAGAGAGATGCCGGGCTGCAGAGAGAGAATAACCAGCAGGAAAAAAGAAGGTGATAATGCCCTTGTATAGGTCCTTGGTGAGGCCTCACCTGGCGTACTATGTTCTGTTCTGAAGATAGTATCACAAAAAACGATAAAGACAGGATAGAAGCACTATAGAGAAAGGCAACCAAAATGGTGTGGGTCTGTATTGGAAGACCTATGAGGAGAGGCTGAAGGATTTAAATAGGTATACCCTAGAGGAGAGAGACTTGCAGATACATGAAAAGTATTAATGATACACAGACATCAAATCTTTTCTGGTGGAAAGAAAACTGTAGAACTATGGATTATAATATGAAACTCCAAGGGGAATGTCTGAGAACAAACATCAGAAAATACTTATTCACAGTCAGGCCGATACAATATTGTGTGCTAAACCTAGCATACAAGTTAACGAGCACTTGGACGTGCGTTTTGGACATGTGTCCCTACCCCTTCCCCGATGCAATAAGGAGATCAGCTTGTCCCAAATGTGCATCCAAACTCGTGCATGTAAATTCCATATAGATGAGGTTACCCCCGATACAAAAAATCCCCGTGTCCAAGGCTCACTTTTTAACCCGTCAAATTTTACACCTGCTCTGTTCGCTCTACTATGTAGGAAGAACCACAAAAAGCAGCACCATGCAAAAAAAAGTCTTGAAGTAAATAAAAATTTGGGGGTGCACAATATACACCTACAATGTACATGTTGCAGGCCGCGTATATTGTGTGTGTGTATTGTGTCAGTAAATTAGCTGCTGCGGGATAAAATGGATGCTCATAAATTGAGCATCAGTTTTGGTAACCTGCACAAACGCTCTGAATGAGAAATTACTACTTACCTGATAATTTCCTTTTCCGTAATGTAGACAGATGGGTTCAGGACCAGTGGGTTATGCACCTCTACCAGGAGATGGAGACAGAGCAAACTAACATCACAATATATAAACTCCTGCAGTGACATCAGTCTGCCAGTATTCTCTTCAAAAGCAACTGAGGACAGACTAGCAATAAACTTGATTAAAAACAAATAACCATTTTAACACACAGCCAACATGAAACACTGTGCCCAGACAAGAAATACATTAACAATAGTCTAGGGACTGGAGTAACATTACCCAGGAGGACTATAACACAAACATATGGCAGCCAAGGGTGGGAAGCCAAACTCATTTGTCTACGTTAAGGAAAAGGAAATTATCAGGTAAGTAGTATTTTCTCATTTCCTAGCACATAGACAGATGGGTTCAGGACCAGTGGGATGTACCAAAGCTACTCCCAAATAGGGTGGGAGGCTGCCTGTGCAAAGGCTGCCTCCTCCCGGGCCTGCACATCCAGATGATAATATCTGGAAAAGATGTGTAAGGAGGACCACGTCACAGCTCGGCAAATGTCAGTGGGAGACCAATCTAACCTCCGCCCATGATACTGCCTGAGCCCTAGTGGAATGAGTCCTAACCTGAGTAGGCAGTGGCTTTTCAGCAGCCACATAACGCGGCTGTGATTACCTCCTTAATCCAGGGATCTATTGTATCCCGTGAAGCCGGTTTGTCCTTTTTACCTCCACCATGAAGGGCAAATAGGCGATGAGTCTTTCGAAAAGGCTTAGAAACCTCCAGATACCTCAAGACATGTCTCTTGACATCCAAGGGATGCAACAGGCGATTTTCCTCCACATCTCTTTCCTTTTCCCGAGACAGCAAGAAAATGGACTGATTCAAGTGAAAATCTGAGACCACTTCAGGCAAGAAAGAAGGAACAGTATGAAGTTCCTGGAGTCACCTGAAGGAACAGTTCCTGACAAAATAAGGCCTGCAGCTCAGAAATTTGACACACAGGACATATCACCACCAGAAACACCGTTTTCAAGGTCAGTAAGCGCAAGGAAGGGAGTGCATCGATCAAAATGTAAGACCCGCCAAAAAATCCAAAACCAGATTAAGACTCCACAAGGGTACTGGTAACCACAAGGGAGGATGAAGATATATCACTCCCCTCAAGGAACAGGCCACATCAGAGGAGACGATAAGGATTCACCATTCACCTTTAAGGAATTAAGGGCCAACCCTTTATTCAACCCATCCTGCAAAAATTCTAAAATGAGCAGGATCCTGTTTGAATGAGGAAGCACATCTCGATCCTCACACCAAGCCTCAAACACTCGCAAAACCCGTACATAGGAAGTGGAGAACTTTCATACTCGTAGCAAGGTGGCAGTCACCGCAGCAGAATATCCTCACTGCAATAAGCGAGCCTTCTCAAAGGCCATAGCATAAGACAAAACCAAGTCAGATCTTCGTGAAGGACAGTTCCCTGCTGCAACAGATTTCTGTGTGTCGGAAGACGAAGGGGGGAGTCTACCAGGAATCTTCACAGATCTGCATACAATGGTCTCCTAGGCTAATCCGGTGCCCTTAAAGCATCAACCCCTGTGGCCTTCGATCTTCTGAACCAATCTGCCTAACATGGGCCACTGAGGAAGGCATACAGCAGGTGGTCCTCTGGCTAAACCTGCACGAGAGCATCGATACCCATGGACTTCGGATCTCTCCTGCAACTGAAAAATCAAGGAACCATCGCATTGCCAACTGATGTAAGCCACCGTTGTTGCATTTTCCGATATTACCCGGACCGCTCAACCCTGCAGCCTGCCGCTGAACTGCAAGCATGCTAACCAGACCACCCAGGATTCCAGCCAATTGATGTTCCAGAGAGACTCCTCTGAATCCCAGCATCCTGACAGTGAGATCCCAACCTTGGAGGCTTGCATCTCTCATGAGTACCAACCAGTCTGGGGATGTCAGGGAAACTCCATTTCTCAGATAATCCACTTGCAAACACCACTGGAGATGAGAGCAGACTTCCATCAGCAGGTGGAGCCAAATCGAGTAGTCCTGAGACTGCAGGTTCCAACGAGACAGCAGGGAGCGCTGAAGAGGATGCAGGAGCACCCTCATCTATGGCACCATTTCCAGGGTTGCCGCCATCAAAATGAGTAATTGTAGATAGGCCCTCACTGCCGGATGTATAGTGTTCACCAAGAGACGCCTCAGTGCCACTAACTTCTGAATATGAGCTTCTGGCAAGAAAACTTTGCCCTGCCTCATGTCAAACCAAATACCCAGATACTCCAATGACTGAGATGGCTGAAAACTGCTCTTGGCTAGGTTCACCACCCAACTGAGCTCTTGCAACAGGGAGAACACCTTGTGGGTCACCAGATGGCTCTCTTCCAGAGACTTGGCCCGAATCAGCCAGTCATCCAAATACAGATGAACTAGAATCCCATCCTATCTCAACTCTGCTGCCAGCACCACCATAGCCTTGGAAAAGTTCTGGGTCGGAGGCCAGACCAAAAAGGCAACTTTCGAAACTGATAATGGCAACCCAACACCTCGAAATGCAGAAAATATTGGTGCTCCAATCAGATGGAAATATGTAGGTATGCCTCGGACAGATCCAAGGAGATCAGAAATTCCCCCGACTGCATGGCCATTATCCCTGATCAGAAAAATTCCATGTGAAAATGACTCACCTGCAAATGACTGTTGACCCCTTTGAGATCCAGGATGGGATGAAGGATCCCTCCTTCTTAAGCACAACGAAATAAATGGAATATCACTCCATATCTTCTTGAGATGTGGTACCTGAACCACAGCCCTCAGACTAAGGAGCCTTGAAAGAGTAGACTCCACTGCCTGCTTGTTTGCAGGGAGTGGCAGGGAGACACCTTGAACATGTCCCAAGGAACCCTGAGAAACTCCAGCACATATCCTTCTCACATCACCTCCAGGACCCACTGATCTGATGTGATCTCAACCCACCTCTGATAAAAGAGAGACAGGCATCTCCCTTCTCCTGTTCCTGGGAGTGGGTCAGCAAACCGTAATAGGGAGGCTCAGGAGGTTCCACTACCAGAGCCCATGCCTCGCTTGGGCTGTTTGGGATGAAAGGACTGAGACCTACTGAAAGGACGAATCCTCTAGAAGGTCGCTCCTCTGTAGGATCGAAAATGCTTGGATCCCCGAGCAAGACCTCTCCTTGTAAAGGAGCGCAGCTCTACTTCTTATCCTCTGGCAACCAAGGAACTGGGGATTCGCCCCACTTACTAGCCAGTTTCTCTAACTCGCTCCCATACAAGAGTGAGCCTTTAAAGGGCAATTTCGTAAGGTTAGCCTTAGAGGTCACATTGGCTGACCAATTTCTCAGCCATAACTGACGCCTGGCCACTATTATCGAAGCCACTCCTCTGGCCGAAGTATGGACCAAAAGCAGGCTGCATCTGCCAAAAAGGCGGCTGCTAGCTCCATAACTGCCCTGAAATTCACCCCAGAGTCATCGACCACCTGAGAGAGAAGTAAACAAGAGCAAGTCACCAGGGAAGGACAAGAAACTATCTGTAATGTCATTGCCACTGCCATTGTGTTTCCTTTACAGGTGAAACAACTCTTTTCCGGATTCTTGTTTAAGGATGGTCTCAATCCTTCAATCATGAACATCTTTCAAGGCCATTCCTCCCTCTACGGGGATAGTCATCCATTTGTAGGCTGCATAGAGAAGTGCATCGGAAAATTAAATGCTCTCTTACCAATAGATCCAAGGAAAGCAAAATGGAATTTTGAATCCTATACAGTTCTAACACCAGAATAATTTCCCCATCCTCTGAGTCAGGATTAGCCTTGTCATCCATGGCATCCGGATCCCTATCGGGACCTGCTACTGCTGATCTAGGTGTAATCCAGCGCTTAATAGCAGTAACAGGCTGCGGCTGTGCCCTGACAAGATTGAGCTGGGCTGAGGACTGCACCTGAAGAAAGGATTTATTTATTTATTTTTTATTTATTTGAAGCTTTTATATACCGAGGTTTAGCACATGCCTTCACCCCGGTTTACATTGGAACGAAACAATGATACATAGAACAATTGCAGCCCTTGCTAAAATTCTACCCCAAAAAAGTCAGAAGGATCCAAACCAGGAGACACCTATGCTGCACCCACTGAGATACCTTCCCCCGCTGAATACCCAGTTAAAGGAGTTCCAAGGTCAGGCGTTCCTCTTGACATGTCTTTTCCCAGGCCGTCATCAGGCTGGGAAGAACCAGGTGTAGTAAAATCAGAGGAAGATACATCTTCCTGAGCCTGCAAACAGCACTGGCTTTTTTATTTTAAGCTATAGGTGCCTTTTTTTTTTAATGCTTCCAAAAATTAGGCATCCAAAATTTAAGTGTCTAGCCCGGACGCCACTTTACCTGGATGCCCAAACCATCGACCGCCTAAGCGTTGAAACACTGGATGCTCAACCTGGATGCACAAACAGACGCACTGCCTGAACCAACTCTCCTGAAGAGGGCAGCTGAGCATACAGGCAAAGTGTGTGAAACAAGAGAAAAGCCTCAAAGTGGGGCCTAGCCAATAGAGGCTGCTCAACCCGCCAGGCTGCCACATCCCTTAAACCTAAGAACATAAGAACATGCCATACTGGGTCAGACCAAGGGTCCATCAAGCCCAGCATCCTGTTTCCAACAGTGGCCAATCCAGGCCATAAGATCCTGGCAAGTACCCAAACACTAAGTCTATTTCATGTTACTGTTGCTAGTAATAGCAGTGGCTATTTTCCAAGACAACTTAATTAATAGCAGGTAATGGACTCGGATGAGGATGAATTTCGGAATGGCACACCGAGCATGGAGACTGGGTAAGGAGGAAGCCCTACATGAAAACCCTCCTTATGCATCTCTGTATTTATATTATATATTTTTCTTTTTTTTTTTTTTTTTTTTTTTAAATCTTACTGAGCTCAGCCTTTCCCAACTGAGTACAGAGACAGTCTCCGGCTGCAGGGGGAGAGGGCATATGCCGTCACTGCCGCTCTCTGCTTCCTGCACTCGCTGCCTTTCAGCTGTTCAAGTAGCTAAGTCCACACTGGCTGAAAAACCAGCTACTGGACCAAGGCACACATCTGAGGGACCACGGAAATCACCTCAGGAATTCTCAACTGGGAGAGGGACCATTTTGTATCACTGCAGGAGAGCAGGGACATTAATTTTCTTTTTATTTCTCCTAAAATCTGAACCAATCCCCAGTAGGGAGATGCATGTCCACCATCTGCTGGAGATGAGAATCCTGGCAGGCTAAGCTTGTTATGAATCCGAACGTGGACCCCTGTTCCGAGGTAGAGTCAGCGCTACCAAAAAGGAAGTCAAACCTCTTCGGTCTCTACCGTCAGATGGCAAGGCCTGTTGAAGATGTACCGAAGGAGGCTTCACCCTGGAAGCGCGTGATCCCCCCAGGAGGAGCCCGTAGGGACACGGCCGTTGGGACTTAGGAGACTCCTTGAAGAGTGACGATGGTCTGGATGCAGGTGCCTCCTGCAGGTCGTGGATTCCAGACGGCTGGCGCCTCCAGCAGGTCGTAGTCAGTCCAGGAGTATTTGTCAAAGGATAGTCCCAATCCAGTCCAAAGGTCGAAGTCCAGCGAGAGGTCGAGAGCCAGTCCAGGAGCAAGCGGAAGAATGGTCCGAAGCCAATCCAGGAGTAAGAAGGAGAAGGGTCCAGAGCCAGTCCAAGTCAAAAACCAGAAGAACACCACCACCGGTCCGAGGGTCAGGAGCCAAAGAGTCAGTCCAACGAGGAGAAGAGCAGAAGCGGGATGGAGAGCAAATCCGGAACACAGACATAGGAACCAAGCACAGAGCCTCAATACCAAGGCAAGGTCTGGGTGTCAGACCTTGCCTTAAGTACAGGAACCAGGAGGCGGAGTCCCAGGGGGAGCCATGACAATATCCGGTCATGGCTCCTTTAAATCTCTTTTGCAGCCGCGCGCGCAGTTCCTAGGAGGCTGAGGGGGAGGAGCCGGACCGCCGAGAACCATGCGGCCGGGTAAAGCAGCGCAGTGGCCACGAAGAAGCTGCAACAGAGGGCTACCTGCCGCCGCGGGCACCATTGAAGCTCCCGGTGAGTTTCTTAATGCTGTGGCCGCTGACCCGGCCCTGGTCGCAGCTCACCGCGGCCATGACACCCGGCCGCGGGGTGCCGCGGCCGGAATTTCTAACAGAGGTCACTGCAGGAGTATATATATACTGTGACGTCAGTTTGCTCCGTCTCCATCTGCTGGTAGAGGTGTATAACCCACTGATCCTGAACCCATCTGTCTTTGTGCTAGGAAGTATTAATTTATTCACTGCTTCACTTACTGCTGATTGGTCCATTCACTGTCACATGTCAATGAAAGGAGCAATCCCCTTTCAGAAGGTTATACTGAACAACCAGATGAGGTTGTTATGATAGTGGACCCTTGAGCCATCTAGGAGATGAAGAGAGACTGCTGAAGGAAGGCCCGCAGAGGAACCAGTAGCCGGGAGGCGGATCAGGGCTCGGAGACCAGCAGAACTAAGCGGGGTCTCCTGGTGAAGAGAGTCTGAAGAACTGTCCGAGTCAAGGCAGGCGGAGGTGGAGCGGAGCCAGAAGAAGTTCAGAGTTCATGGCAGACAGCGGAGATGCAAGTCAAGGATACGAATCGGATGTCAGGGCAGACAGCAGACTAGTGGAGACCGGAGACAAACCAAGTATCAGGACGGGCAGCAGAAAGGAATTACCAGGAGCCAAGCTGAAGTCAGGAACCAAGAAGACAAGCCGAGGTGGAAGCAGGAGCTGGTGCAGGAGAGCTGGGATGGAGCAGGAACTGGATCAGGAACACAAAGGCAGGAACTCAGGAACAGATGAACAGCAACTAGCAACTCCAGAAAGTGAACCCTGTTGCAAAGGCAAAGCATGGAAGTAGACACTGGGTTTAAATACCCACCGGTGTCTGTCATCATCCTAGGGGCTGGGCCGAGGTTTCCCGCCGCGGCCCCTTTAAATCCCCCGCACGCATGCCTAAGGGGCGGGGTTTGCCGGAAGAGATCAGCTGCATCTCCCTCATGGAGATGCCACCGCGGAGAGGCCCAGCCACGGCCCAGGGAAGGGCAAAGGATGCTGCAAATCAGCGGGAGCCGGCAGCAGAGGAGGTGAGAGCCTGGCTGTGGAGTCCTGCGGCCGGGATTCGTAACAGAGATATTCTCCTGGGCGCCTGATGCAGAGTGCTAGGGATGCACAAATTATCCATTGCACATCCCTTTTAGTGCAGCAGCTCATTTGCATATCGTATCAAGTACCTGGGAAAGATGGATGTGCGTGCATTCAGAAAACCTGTCCATTTTGGATGCACGCTTTTTACGCGTATGATATTGCATCGGCCTGAGAGAGGGTAGTGGATGCATGGAACTCTCTCCAGGAAGAGGATGTTGTGAATGAGAAAGATAATGGAATTCTAAAGGGCATGGGATAAGCATTATGGATCCCTAGAGACCAGAGAATGGAAATGAAGAATAGGATAACCTATATTAACTTTAGGTGCAACATTTCTACTTGGAGGTAACGTGCACTGATCGGCAGTTACTACCCTTATCAGAAGGCTTGGGGGTAACCTGCAGTGAGCAGCATTTACTACCTTTAACAGAAGGCATGGGGGTAACCTGAATGAGTGGCAGTTACTACCCTTGATAGAAGGTTTGGGGGTAACCTGCACTGAGCGGCAGTTACTAACTTAACAGAAGGCTTGGGGGTTTCCTGCATGGAGCGGCAGTTACTACCACAAGCAATTGCTGGGAAGACTGGACAGATCATTTGGTCTTTTTCTGCTGACATTTACTATGTTACTGCATGTTACTATACGGAACAGGAGACAACTATGTAACTGGAATTAGCTCTCAAATCGACTGAGGGGGCTCACGAGGCAACCAAGTGGGTATTCCCACACATGCTCAGTAGAGCAAAGAAAGAGAGATCTATTTGGTGCCATGGGATTGCATCCCCTTCATATAATCACTAATTCATCCTGTTATTTACAGAAAACACTATTTATGGGAAGCAAACTTGCTTTCATTCCTTTTCACACTCTTTTTCTCTCATGTTTTCACAGTATCCACCTCTCTTTCTCCCTGCCCCCTTTCCTCCACCCTCCTTCTTTCCTCCATTGCACTGTGTCCCTCTGTCTAAATGCTTCTCTTCGATTGAGATGTTCTTCCAAGGACCTTCCTTCACACAAAGTTTGGTGGAGCTAGGTTCGGCTGTTCCAGAGTTATAAGGGGGAGCACATACACCAAAGTGAGAACCACAACACACTTTCATATTTTACCCTCTGATAATCCTCTATTCAGCTTGAACTGGGACTAAAAAGGAAGGGGAATGGAAGGGGAGAACGTATGTGCGCGGATATCGATCTCAGTGCCGTGCGTCCCAGCACAGACCGGGTATCTGTGCTCCATACTGTACAGAGCTTTGGCTCAGAAGTTGGAACCAATGGGAAAGAGGGTCTGTTCTGAGATTGGACTAGGATCAAGTTTAAAAGCTTTTTATTGAATGTGAGGGCTTTCAAGTGACAGCAAGAGAGCTGCCTCGGGAGCCAGAAGATAGAGAAAAAAAGAAAGCTGGAAAGATTTCCCCCCATGGGACGTGACAGCTGCGTGGCATCAGGGCGATGGGATTAAGGAAGCCGTCTGTGTGCTTAAACTCTGCTTTTTATGGACAGTGCATAAACTGCAGGATTATGGCTAAGTCCATTAATTTAGCATTGGGTCAACAAAACTTGCAATCGTCTCCCAACCACACTTTAGACAGGAGTGTGGGATGTGTTACAGGCGATAAGTGCATACAGCGGCAGTGTAGGGGTTTTTAATGCTTTGCTAGGCAGTCTGAATGCAGAGCAACTCAATAGAAAGAAGATACTTTGTATGAGGCTTGTTATTAAACAGATCAATGCCTCTTCCCACCCCCAAAATATATTTTTACAGCCTCTCTTACAGCTGTAAAATGAGGACTTACTTTGGCTTTGCCGAAGCACAAGACTTGTCCCATTACTCAAGGATGCCCGTGTGCAGGGATCTGAAAAGAGAGAGCAGCAGGCTGTGGCTTCCACCACCCCCCCCCCCCCCCCCCACACCTCCTCTCGCCGCCTGTAATGCTGGAGGAAACCCTGGCTGCATCAGACAATCCACTGGGCCTCAGCGCACCTCATTCAAGTCAGCCTGAAGAGGCTGATGCAGTTCTGGTATGGCCCCATTGAATGCATTCTGGTATGGTTTCTACACCAGAGAAAATCTGAATTACAACTCCATATATGCAATGGGGCATAATGAAGACTGTCTCAGTCTCTTTGGGCTGACCTGGGGGAGGGGACAACCCTAAGCAGCACAGTAGCACTCATCCTAAATGGCAGAGCCTGAGGACGAAGTAGAGCCCGACTAGATTCAGGCCATAAGAAGAAGGCATAGAAATCTTTAGGACATAGAGACAAAGGTTTGGTTTCCTTTTGTCAGCAAGCTTGGAGCACTGCAGCTCTAAGATTTTATTCTGTATCTGGGGAAGCTCTTTAGTGCCTGGCTATTGCACAGAGAAACAGCACATAAGTCACTGTGATAAGAAGCCTTTGTATGACAGTAATTGTGATTTCATTTCAATTAGAAAGGAAGAGATCCAGTTAATAATTCCTATGACTGATGGCATCAGAGAGCCCTGAGGGGGCCTGGGGGTTAGAGGCTGGGGAAGAGAAATTGAAGGCTTGGGATTCTCAAATAGAAGGACCCACCATCGCATGAGAAGGAGTTTATTGGGATTATTACCAGTAGCACTAAGTTGGAGGTGAATTGGAGGTCAGATTCCCCAGTGAGCCACCACCTCTCCCTCCCTATCACACATGGAAAGCCCACACTGTGATGTGACTGCGAAACCTGGCACTCTCCTTGACCTGGCTCAGACTTCAGCTCAGGACTGGAGTTGTTGTGGCACATTAGCAAGACCTTTTGTGAAACTTGATGACTTCCTCCTCTCACACCCCCAGAGACATTCAGCACAAGCCAGTGTTTGCCAAGATTTTCTCCACTGGAAGAAATGGGAAGTGAATTCTATTTATTATAGTGAGCACCCAACTTTGTCCAAAGTTCTGCTTCCCTAAGATCCTGCCCTTCATAGGAGACACACAGAAGAAAAAGCCCCTGATTGAATCAAATGAAATATGTAAAAATTGCCAAGATATATCCCAGCTCCCTATCATAGTAGCTTGACTGCTTGTAGGATATCATTCCCTATCCAAGTTAGTTTTTGTTGTCTTTCCTTTTAGTTCTCTGCCACCCTGGGATGATCAACATATAAGTTCCCATACTTAAACTAATATCTAGCAGCACATTTGTTATTTTATTTATTTATTTTCCATTTTTCAGCACTTCAAAGTGGATTGCATTCAAGTACAGTAGCATTTCCCTATCCTCAGAACCTGAGGCACTCAAAGCACCTCTGTTATGACCGTCGGCTGCGGGCGGCCGCAGCCAACCCAACTCACATCCTACCATGCCTGGCCCTCCACTCCAGGGGAACTTGCGGCTCTTGCCCGCCATTGTCACCGCACTGTTCCTGCTCCTCCCTGCTCCATATGGCAACTGGGATGCCACCAGCCCACGCGCTGACTCCTGGCCTTCTTAGGCACGTGTGCACACCATCTGTTCTCTATTTAAAGGACCATTGGGAATCTCTGGGCCGTCCTCGACTGATGACATCTTCACCTTGGGATATTTAAGCACCTCCTTTGGCCTATGCAAACTGACGTGGCAGTGAGTTCCTTCACCTCACTGGTGCTTGTTCCTGTCTCTCCGGACCCGTGGTTCCTGCCTTGGATCTCTACCGGCTGATCTGGACTCTGGCTTGGGTACCCGCTCCTCGGGGGCCTGCTTGTGCTTCCATCAGCAGACCTGGTCTCCAGGCTTCCCTGCTCCTCGGGGTAGCTTCTGCTCTCCTCACTAGAGGTTCTGCCTACTCGCTTCTCTGCTCCTTGGGGTTGCCTCAGCACTGCCTTTCAGAGATCCCATCTCTACGCTTCTCCGCTCCTCGGGGCAGCCTCTACGCCACTTTATCAGAGACTTTGACTCTACACTTCCCTGCTCCTTGGGGCAGTCTCAGTGGCTTTACTCTCCGCTTCTCCACTCCACGGGGCAGCCTCTACCTTACTACACTGGAGACTTTGACTCTACGCTACCCCGCTCCTCAGGGCAGTCTCCACAGCTTTACACCAGTGGCTTTACTCTACGCTTCCTGCTCCTCAGGGCAGTCTATGTCACTACATCAGAGACTTGACTCTGCGCTTCCCCGCTCCTCAGCGCAGCCCCTGCGCCATCACACCAGAGACTCTGTTGCTGCGCTGACCCAACCCTCCTTCAGAGATCCTGTCTCCGCCTTCCCCGCTCCTCGGGGCCTGCCCAGCACGCCTCTGCCTTGGCGCTTCCTTCTCTGATACTTCGTATCTTCAGCCCTGCCTAAGTACTGTGACTCCTATGAACTGTGCCTCTCCGTCCCACTCCTCAGTGCAGGTACCTGCGATCACGTGGCAGTGACTCAGGACGTTCTCACTTTACTGAACTATAGTCGTGTCCCTGCTGCAGCTGACCTTGCCTCTGGATGGTGAGGACCTGTGGGGTAGGGATGTGCATTTGTTTCATTTGTTTAATTCGTTTCATACGTTTCCCATTATATGCCAATTAGATGTGCATTCGTTTCATATGTTTCAAACGTTTCATATTACATGCTTGTATAAGAAACGTATGAAACGAATGCACATCCCTACTGTGGGGCCCATCCCCCTCAGGTAGCACCAACCGCAACTTCGGGCCATGGGTCAACAAAACCCACGAATCCTAACAACCTCAACCCTTTATGTCTTATCTCCAAGGTTTATAATAATATAAACAGCTACCAAAACTAGTGAAGCTGTTGCCCATGACTTTGCTCCTACAGCATCACTAGATTGTACTTCCCTGATCTGCCCCTTGCTTTCTCCTTATCACTTCTCCCCTTACCTCTGCTCCTCAGGGAATGAAGGGTAGATTATTTGCAAAACTGCAACCTCCCAACCCTGTTTCTACAACTTCCTTTATATCTCTCCCAAGCATGTATGAATTCTGTCATATTTCTGATTTTTACTACTTAGCATTGGCACTACTATTAGGCAAACTAGGCGGTTATCTGGAGTGCCACACTTGGGGGAGGGGGTTAGCAAAATCCTGCCAGTGCCAGTCCCTTGGCAGAGCCCATCCTGACAGCAGCCAGAGAAGTAGAGGGGTTCCTGGGATGCTGGCATTGCCCGTCTCACTGGAGGCCAAACAGAACGGAGGAGGTCTGGGGCTGCCAGCAGCTGAAGAGCACAGGGTGCAAAACCAAAAGTTGTCTAGGGTGCCTACTTTCTTTGCTCTGGATCTGCTACCATCTTTGACAACTACTCTGGGTATCTACTGCTTTCTCCTTAAGGATTTTTTCTTATTTCCTCTGAATCTTACTTCCTCCATCTTCATACAATGACCTTGACATTCCTTTTTGTATGGAAAATGCCACCTTCCTTTAATTTATTGAAACTTTAAATGTTTCTATTATATCTTCACTTTCCCTTCTTTTCTCCAGCAAATACATTTCAAGCGTCTCAAGCCTCTATTTGTAGGGTCTGCATTGCAGGTCTGCATCATTTTAGTACCCGTTCTCTGATCCTCGCTGAGCTGCTCTTGCATCCCCAGTTCTGCTGAGTTTTGGAGAACCCATTGCTTTAAAACTGACTTTTGCTCATGAGTTCCATTTGGTTGCCTTTCTTCTGATCGCAGGTGACTGCTTTCCATCTTTTTTCCTCCTTCACACCATCAGTTATCGGTGGCCAAATGGCATGCACTCTGGAGACGTCACTGAGGGAGGATCATATTATATTTCTGTGGTGCACCGTGTTTTTGACTTGGCAGTGGCCTCCTGGTCATGCAGTAATGCTTAAGCTGGGACAAAGATGTTCTGATTACTTTCGAAGCCATGAGAAGCCTCCTGTAGATACTTCTGTCATGAGCAAAGTAATGGGCCTCATGCATTAGGCCATCCTGCATTCTTACAACTTTTCAGGGGAGGAAGCCAGTGCCAATCCTTCCATTTAACAAAAAGATGATAGCCTGGAGCACTATAATTTTGGGGGTTGCAGAAGAGGAGACTCTACTCGCTGGCAGCTTGCACAGGACAGAAGCAGAGGGGATGATGCTGGAGTGCATAAAGCATGACAAAGAAGAGCTCCTGTGCTCCCTAATCTGCCACCGCCCCCCCTCCCCATTGTTCTCCACCCCTTCCTGTTTCCTGTAGACAGGAGGGGAGGGGTGATGGAGTAGACAACAGAGCAAAGAAGAGTTCAAACTTTGCATATTTCTATTTCTAATTTGTGGTCACTTATTCTGTATTTGATGAGGGTTTGTGTTATGCATCTGTAGCCAAGCAGAGGTATTCTGCAAGCATGCAGTTTCTGTGTAGAGATCTGTAGCTGCCAGCTTGTTCTGTTTTCCCAATTTTTAGTAGCCCTGTGGACTTTGTTGTCAATTTTCAAAGGAAAACAATGAAGACAGTATCCTTTGAAAACTGCCTACAAGATAGACGGTCATATAAGTGTCTATGTGTTTTGCACCTCCTATTTCTATGGTCTAGATCATCAGTATGATGATCGATCCCATAGATCATCTTTGAGCACCTGAGATCTATCCCCTGAGAACACCTCTATTTAATCTTGCTAAAAATCCTGCTGGTCTGAGGGGGACATTTCTCAAGCAGAGCAATTTAGCTGGGTAACTACTTAGTTATCTGTCGATTCACAAAGGTGCATTACTACGGAAAACATGCCTTTTTAATGAACAGATCCCATTAGAAATAACAGGAGCTGTGGTAAATAACAAGCATTTTCACACCTTTGTGAACAGGTCTTCCCTCAGCTATTATTTCTGTGTAGCATCAATCACCTACCCTGAATTCTGCAGATTATACACAGGATTTCATCTATCAGGACCTGTGTATTCGATCATATTTCTGTGCACTATCAGTGTCATCTTTGGCTAATTCTCACTAGAAAACTTGCCATAGACTTGCAAATGACAAAAAAGATCTTGAATCTATGAGTCCCAGTCAGAGTTAGCCTGACCTATATAATCCAAGGGCTTTACCCATGCCTGTGCAATGGTTTATTTTTGTACCGGCTTTTCCTTTTGTGCAGCATGCAAGTAAAAATACAATTCTAGATTTAAATTAAGCATTTAATCCATGTAAATTTCAGTCTGGTACTTTGCATCGAAACAGCTCCTGCCTGATCTGAATGATTCCAAAGAAGAATGCCACCTGAACGCTTGCTTTCCCCCCACCAACAGTCCTGCCATCCCTGCCATTCTCTGGGGCCATAGATGGTGTGGCCCTTGCTACATTTTCTTGTCCCCTCTCCTCCCGTGAGCTGCAGAGGGCCTCAGAAAGCATCTCTCACTCGTTTTCTGTGAAACCCATGGAGGAAATGGCTGCAAGGTCGACACTTTTCTGGATGTTTTTCCCACTCGGCGTCTAATGTTTAATTAATGGGGTTTCATTAATTGCTATAATTGTTAAAAGCCAGATCTGTTACTGAGCTGAGCTGTGAAAAGGTGATTCCCTCTTCCTTTGCAAAAGTTCTGATGCTGCTTTCTGCATATGCATTTGCTTCTTTTATAGGGTTGGTTTTTTTCCTGTAGACTTTTCCCCTTCCAGAAGCTGCAAGAAATTAAATCGTTAGACAAAAGATTCACATTTTAAACTGGGGCCAGCATACACTGACTTGCAGGCTCTGTGCAAGGATTGCCAAACTGAATAAGAACATAAGAAGTGCCATGCTGGATCAGACCAATGGTCCTTCGAGCCCAGCATCCTGCCCCCGACAAGGCCAAGTTGGGTTTCTTGGAAGTACCTGGCAGATCCATTCCCTGTTGCAGTCCCTAAGTCTGCCTAGCTAATAACTGTTAATGGACCTATCATCCAGAAACTTTTGAAACCTTTTAAATTCAGCTGTGCTACTAGACTTGATCATTTTCTCTGGCAACAAATTCCATAGTTTAATTATGTGTTGACTGAAAAAAATACTTTCTGAAATTTGTTTTAAATCTACTACCAGTTAGTTTCATGGAGTGTCCTATAGTCTTATACTATTTGAAAGAATAAATAACTATTCCATCCCACTCATGATTTTATAGACATCTATAATATTCCCTCATCTCCAAGCTGAAGAGCCCTAAACCGTTTAGCTTTTCTTCACAAGGAAGCCGTTTCATTGTTGCATTTCCCCCCAACTCCCAGGTCCCGGACCTGGCCCGTCTTCCCTGGCAGCGGTAGGCAGCCGCCTACGCGCTCATGCTCCACTTGTGCTCCCAGACCCCTCTGGTATTGCTGCGGCCTCCTCCGGTCCTGGCAGGGTCTCCCATGTGCGTCGCGGGGAGATGCCGCCACCTCTTCGTTTTTGGCCTCTCTGCCTTAGGCACGCATACACGCCTTCCCTGGCTTTAAAAGGACCGCGGTGGGAAAACCTCCTGCAGCCCCAGATGATGACATCACTCAGCCTCCATATATAAGGCGGTCACTGCCATTCAGACTTCGCCTTGGCAACAGGTCTCCACGCTTCCTGTCGTGTGCTTCATTGTTGTTCGTTCCAGTTCCTGTTCCAGTACCTGTTCCTGTTCCAGTACCTGTTCTCGTTCCAGTACCTGTTCTCGTTTCAGTACCTGTTCCTGCTCCAGTACCTGTTCCAGCTTCCTGTGCCTTCTACCCTTCAGACTGATCTCCCTGGCTTTGACCCTTGCTTGGACTTGACATTGTCTTCAGCTGCCTGCCCTGACTTCTGCTTGAACCTGTCCTTGTTTTCAGCTGCCTGCCCTGACTTCTATTTGAACCTAACTTGTCTTCAGCCCCCTGATTGGACTTGGCCTTGTCTTAAGCTTCTACCTGACTTACAGTCCGGATTTAACCTTGTTCCTAACTGTGCTGCCTGCTTTAGTCTGTCTGGACTTTGGAACCCGGCCTCATCTTCTGCTCAGCCTGACTTGCAGTCCGGACTCGATCTCGTCTCCAACCGCATTGCCTTTGCTCCAGTGGGTCCGAACTTTGGATCCAGCCTCTCCCTTCGAATCCTGCATCTCCGCTGCTACCTGGCACCCTGCCTTGAACACTCTCTCCGGGTTCAACCACACAGAGGCCCACCTAAGTCCAGCCAGCCTCAGTACCCAAGGGCTCAACCTGCGGGGAACGAGGACTAGTATTGGTGAAGCTCCAGTTGGCCTCCGCTTCCTGTTTGGCCTCGCCACCTGACAGTGGGGACCTGTGGGGATTTCCCCCACGGGTGGTGCCAACATCACCTCGGGCCAAGGGTCCACCTCCGCAACATCCATCCCTTTGATCATTTTTGTTTCTCTTTTTTTTTAATTACCATTTTTCTCCTAGGACAAGCAGGGTGGTAGTCCTCACAGATGGGTGACATCATCAGATGGAACCCGGCATGGAAAACTTTAATCAAAGTTTCTAGAACTTTGACTGGTACACTGAGCATGCCCAGCATGCAACTATCCACAAGTCCACACGGAGTCCCCCTTCAGTCTCTTTTTTTCCGCGAAGTACTTGCCTCGCGGTAGTGGAGCTCTGCTCTGAATTATTCTCAAACCATTTTTACCTGGTTGTTTTTGACATTCTCGGCGCCGGGTCCACCTTCTTCAGTCGGTGCTGTCTGGCGGTGATTGAAATTTTTCCCTTTTTGTGGTTGATTCCCGACAAACCATCTCTTGGAGGCTGACGGCCATTGACCACTCGCCAGCTATTTTTTGTGCATTGTCCAGTTTTCACTAATGCCCCCACTGCCCACGGATCATGTCGATTAATGATCTGCATGAGGTCTGTATCCTCTGCCTGAGGGTGTCGCATGATGTCCGAGGGTACCGTCTGTGTGACCAGATGACCCCCAAAGGCCATCATGCCCGGCTGGATAAGCTGAAAAAGCTTTTTGCCAGAAAGTCTGATCCATCTACTCCATCGAGGCATTGACACCTAGAAGCCACGGGGAGCCATTAGATACACCGTCCCTCTCTACCCTTCCAGTGATTCCCTCTCTTGAGAAAGGAGCCAGAGGTAGGCCTTCTCTAGTGTCATCATACTCAAGGACATCAGGATCTTCCCCTTCCTCAGCTTCAGGCAAAGACTGGGCCGAGCACCGAGGGAAGACCCGCAAGCACCGTCACCAGTCGCCATCAGCACACGGCTCCAGAACCAATGCGGCATCGGCGGCCGCCATGCCACCCCCGAAGTGATCCCATGAGGAAGAGGCACCGTCTTCTATCAGACCCAGGAATCCAAGGCGTTCCCTACCGATTGCAGTGCCAGGCACCAAGCCTCCTCGGGGCATCTGGTGATGCCTCCTCCTTCTCCTCCTCCATCCATCCTGACTACAGCAGACTTTCAGGAGGAGTTGGACTGCAGGATTCAGCAGGCAGTGCTCCAAGCCCTGTGGGGTATTGAGCTATCGCCATCACCGGTCCTCATGCTGGTGCAGAGCCTGCTCCATCTCTCTTGGCGCCCCTGCTAGAGCATCTAGATGTCTTTCTGGGCATACGTCCGACGCAGCCGGTGCTTGGGGGACCATCGATTCCCTGGTGGCCACCGATACCACCCTCTGGAGCGATTCCCATTATCGGCCCCTCCAAGGAGGAAGAACCCATGCGGCCGACGATGTCCTTGGGCCCATTAGTGCTGCGGCCGGATTTCCCTGATCCCATTCCCAGTCCATTGGGGATCTCGGTGCCGACGATGCCCTCAGGGCTGTTGATGCCCTGGTGTCATCGATGCCTTTGGGGCCATCGATAACATAAGAACATGCCATACTGGGTCAGACCAAGGGTCCATCAAACCCAGCATCCTGTTTCCAACAATGGCCAATCCAGGCCACAAGAACCTGGCACGTACCCAAAAATTAAGTCTCTTCCATGTTATTGTTGCTAGTAATAGCAGTGGCTATTTTCTTAGTCAACTTAATTAATAGCAGGTAATGTACTTCTCCTCCAAGAACTTATCCAATCATTTTTTAAACACAGCTATACTAACTGCACTAACCACATCCTTTGGCAACAAATTCCAGAGTTTAATTGTACATTGAGTGAAAAAGAACTTTCTCCGATTAGTTTTAAATGTGCCTCATGCTAACTTCATGGAGTGCCCCCTAGTCTTTCTATTAGCTGAAAGAGTAAATAACCGATTCACATCTACCCGTTCTAGACCTCTCATGATTTTAAACACCTCTATCATATCCCCCCTCAGACATCTCTTCTCCAAGCTGAAAAGTCCTAACATCTTTAGTCTTTCCTCATAGGGGAGCTGTTCCATTCCCCTTATCATTTTGGTCGCCCTTCTCTATACCTTCTCCATCGCAATTATATCTTTTTTTAGATGCAGCGACCAGAATTGTACACAGTATTCAAGGTGCGGTCTCAACATGGAGCGATACAGAGGCATTATGACATTTTCCGTTTTATTCACCATTCCCTTTCTAATAATTCCCAACATTCTGTTTGCTTTTTTGACTGCCGCAGCACACTGAACCGACAATTTCAATGTGTTATCCACTATGACGCCTAGATCTCTTTCTTGGGTGGTAGCACCTAATATGGAACCTAACATTGTATAACTATAGCATGGGTTATTTTTCCCCTATATGCATCACCTTGCACTTATCCACATTAAATTTCATCTGCCATTTCGATGCCCAATTTTCCAGATTCACAAGGTCTTCCTACAATTTATCAAAATCTGTTTGTGATTTAATTACTCTGAACAATTTTGTATCATCTGCAAATTTGATTACCTCACTCGTCGAATTTCTTTCCAGATCATTTATAAATATATTGAAAAGTAAGTGTCCCAATACAGATCCCTGAGGCACTCCACTGCCCACTCCCTTCCACTGAGAAAATTGTCCATTTAATTCTACTCTCTGTTTCCTGTCTTTTAGCCAGTTGGTAATCCACGAAAGGACATCGCCACCTATCCCATGACTTTTTACTTTTCCTAGAAGCCTCTCATGAGGAACTTTGTCAAACGCCTTCTCAAAATCCAAGTACACTGCATCTACCGGTTCACCTTTATCCACATGTTTATTAACTCTTTCAAAAACATGAAGCAGATTTGTGAGGCAAGACTTGCCTAGGGTAAAGCCATGCTGATTTTGTTCCATTAAATCATGTCTTTCTATATGTTCTGTGATTTTGATGTTTAGAACACTTTCTACTACTTTTCCTGGCACTGAAATCAGGCTAACCGGTCTGTAGTTTCCCGGATCGCCCCTGGAGCTCTTTTTAAATATTGGGGTTACATTAGCTATCCTCCAGTCTTCAGGTACAATGGATGATTTTAATAATAGGTTACAAATTTTTACTAATAGGTCTGAAATTTCATTTTTTAGTTCCTTCAGAACTCTGGGTGTATACCATCTGGTCCAGGTGTTTTACTACTCTTCAGTTTGTTAATCAGGCCTACCACATCTTCTAGGTTCACCGTGATTTGGTTCGGTCCATCTGAATCATTACCCATGAAAACATTCTCCAGTATGGGTACCTCCCCAACATCCTCTTCGGTAAACACTGAAGCAAAGAAATTGTTTAATCTTTCCGTGATGGCCTTATCTTCTCTAATTGCCCCTTTAATCCCTCGATCATCTAACGGTCCAACTGACTCCCTCACAGGCTTTCTGCTTCGGATATATTTAAAAATGTTTTTACTGTGAGTTTTTGCCTCTACGGCCAACTTCTTTTCAAATTCTCTCTTAGCCTGTCTTATCAATGTTTTACATTTAACTTGCCAACGCTTATGCATTATCCTATTTTCTTCTATTGGATCCTTCTTCCAATTTTTGAATGAAGATCTTTTGGCTAAAATAGCTTCTTTCACCTCCCCTTTTAACCATGCCGGTAATCGTTTTGCCTTCTTTCCACCTTTCTTAATGTGTGGAATACATCTGGACTGTGCTTCTAGGATGGTATTTTTTAACAATGACCACGCCTCTTGCACACTTTTTATCTTTGTAGCTGCTCCTTTTAGTTTTTTTCTAACAATTTTTCTCATTTTCTCAAAGTTTCCCTTTTGAAAGTTTAGCACAAGAGCCGTGGATTTGCTTACTGTCCCCTTTCTAGTCATTAATTCAAATTTGATCATATTATGATCACTATTGCCAAGCGGCGCCACCGCCATTACCTCTCTCATCAAATCCTGTGCTCCACCGAGAATTAGATCTAAAATTGCTCCCTCTCTTGTCGGTTCCTGAACCAATTGCGCCATAAAAATGTAATTTATTCCATCCAGGAACTTTATATCTTTAGTATGTACCGATGATACATTTACCCAGTCAATATTGGGGTAATTGAATTCTCCCATTATTACTGCACTACCAATTTGGTTAGCTTCCCTAATTTCTCTTAGCATTTCACTGTCAGTCTCACCATCTTGACCAGGTGGACTGTCGTACACTCCTATCACTATAGTCTTCCCTGACAGAAAAGGGATTTCTTGGGAGGCACAGGCTCCTTCCTCCTTTGTCAGGAGGCGGTGCAGATATGGTCCTGGGCCTATTTAATCTCTGTTAGAATTTCAAAGTCTGTTTTACCACTGTTCTCAGTTGAATGGTAAAATACCCTCAATATCCTCTTCCCCATCACATAGAATTTATATCCATCAGGATTCCACAGTGCATTTTATTTCTTGTAGGACTTTTATCCTACTTGACCCTATGCCATCCTTAACATATGGTTCCAGTCCACCAGCAGTTGGATCTCTGGTATCACCACTAGATCTCTGGTATCACCACTAAATCTCTGAGATGCCTATTGTGGGGGTAATTTTCAAAGCCATTTAACACATATAAAACACAAGGTTTATGTGTGAAAATGGCTTGTTATAAAACTGCGTGGGGGTTTTCCGCATGAAAGGATGCACATGACCTGATTTCACATTTAGTTCATGCACACAAAAATAGATTTTCTAGGTAGATGGCAGAGTTGGGATTTACACGCATAGGGGTGAATTTTAAAACCCTGGCACATGCCAAAACCGGGAGATGTATGCAGACGTTGGGCTAGTGTGTACTGTGTGGATTTTAACAGGCGCCCACATACGTGTGTATCTCTTGGTATGCGCACAAAACATTTTTCCTGAGAAGGGGTGGGGTGTGGGCATGATCTGGGGGTGATCCAGGATTTAGGGATAAAACCAGCACGTAAATACTTTCATGCATAAACGCGTGCCGGGATACCCTACCACATAACTTTACTTCTGCTATAGATAGTAGGGTAAATTTTAAAAAGCTACGCGCGGGCATGTTATAAAATCGGGGGTCGGCACGCACAAGGGGGTGCACAATTGTGCGACCTGTGCATGCCGATGCCCGCGGCCTTCACCCGTTCCCTCCCAGGAGGCTAATTAACTAGGGAGGTTAGAAAGTCCTATCCTTTACCTGGGCAAACTGGGAACGAACTGGGAATACTGGTAAATTGCGTTGGCGCACGTGTCGACTAAAATCCCTACACTTACATGGTAGAGGCAGCATTTGCACGCAGATGTACACGCATACAGTCTATTTTATACCACGCACACCGATACGTGCGCATGTTATAAAATGGCCACATCCTTTGGCGCAGCCGGCATATGCACATACATGTGGGCCCACGCAGCTGTTTCAAAGTTATCGTCCTTCTTTTGATTTTTAAAAGTGTGCACATAAATTAATACAAGTTGCACCCTGCAAAGAGCAGGTATAACTTTGTGCGAAACAGTTTAAGTGCATTCTTAGGTAAAATGTTTGAAGTAAACGTAGGTACATAAGTTCATAAGTTCATAGTCAATGCATAACTTATGTGGGTTGGTATAAAATTATCCTCCCTATCCATAGCTTCATTTAGAGTCATACATATGAATTCTCCAATGTTATTTTTTCGCCATCTGGCATTTGCATACAAACAACTAAACCTATGTTTTTATTCCTGCTTATTATCAGCAGTTGATTCAGGTAGCTTGGACTCATTCATATTTGGCTGCTCTTCATTTAAATCCACCTAAGCTATCTCGATTTTTACCATAGCCTCTCTATCAAAATGCACTAATTTCCCTGTTTTAAGAGTATCCTTTGAAGATACCTTACTCCACACCACTTGTTCCTGGGGGCTGTCGGCTTTCTCCATGATTTAGTTTAAAAGCTGCTCTATCGCCTTTTTAATTATTAGTGCCAGCGGCCAGGTTCCATTCTGGTTAAGGTGGAGCCCATCCCATCAGAACGGCTCTCTGTTCCCTAAACAGTTATCCAGTTCCTAAGATATCTGAAAACTGTCTCACCCACACAATGAGACTCCAGAACTCAGCCTGTTTTGGAGATCCTAGGAACTGGGAACATTTCTGACAATGCTATCTTGGAGGTTCTAGATTACAGTCTAAAAGCTGAAATTATAACCTCCCTTATGCATCTTCCTAGGTCATTGGTACCCACATGAATCATGGCTGCCAGCTTCTCCTCGGCAGTCTCTAAAATCCTATCCAGGTGTCACGTGAGGTCTGCCACTTTTGCACCAGGCAGTTAAGTTACCAGCTATCCTCACACCTACCAGCTATCTCTGTTTCTAATTATTGAATTGCCAATAACAATAGCAGTCCTATCCCTTCCTACCTGGTCACTTGCCTCTGCAGACTCCTTATTGTGAGGGGATAAGTCATCATCTAGGAAGCAGGACCTAGCTACAGGATCGCTTCCTGCCATTCCCAGACAATGGTTTCCTTCTTGGAGACTTTACTCCTACAAAGCAGCACTGCTCTAGGTCCCTGAAAGTCTCCTCTGTCTGCCTCAGCTCCTCCAGGGCTGCCACACTAGCTTCAAGGCTGTACTTGTTCCCTGAGATCTAGGAGATAACATATGATCCCTTCCCAGCAGGCAGAAGTGTACACGTGGCATCCAGTGCAATCCGCTGCTTTATATTTGCAGGACAGGCTGATCCAGTTCTAGTTTTAGCCCATCGCATGCATGGAGCTGTACTTGCGATTATGTCTTATTTGCTTACCTAAGAAAAGCACAAAAGCGGGACTGCAGATCCTAGCATGCAGTGAGGTGAACCCTGGTCCAAATCAGCTTGCTCTGAAAATAATGGAGCCAGTTGGTAAATCGTCTTTATTCCATTTTATGGCCCAGGGCCTGTGAGCTGGGGAAGCGGCCGGGAACTGAGAAGATGAAGCCTGATATTTCTGATGCTGGAGAGCAAAACCTCCCTGAGGATAGAGCAGCAAGGACTGGCACTGCTGCCTCACTTATCTTCCCTCGTTTGGAGGAAAGACAGGTCCTCCCAAAGGAGCCCCTCTAAATAAGATCCTCTGTAATGGGAGCTGGGAAACGTTTCCCACCAGCTGGCAATTTCAATGCTGACAGATGAGTGGCAGGGCCCTGCTCTGGCCCTGATTGGCTGTGGGGAGGCAGGAGGCAGCTCAGAGCATCTTGTAGAAATATATTTCTGTCTTTGCATGGGTCATGGCCCTGCCTAGGATTTCCCCAGCAGAGGAAGGGAGTCCCTACCAGGGTCCTTCACACAGGAAAAATTTACATCTGTCATTTAGCTTGGGGATGTCAGTATCATGGCAACTTAAATGTTTCATTTAGTGCATACTTTAACATAGCATTCACGCATTGCACTCACTAATAGTGAATGTCACTCAGATACACTGAGACACACACTGACTTTTTTTTTATATATATATATTGCTTGTTGGAAATGAAACAACAGTACAAACCTTCACACTCATATAATCAGATTCACAGCACAATTTGTGGGAGCCAAGGCTGAGTACGCTTACCTTTTCACGTTTCGGGCATCCCAGATGCAGCCCAGTGAGCATTCCATGCCCCACTCGCTGCCCTGTGGAAGTAACTTCCAGCTGTGCACAAAAGGAGGCGGGAAGCGTGGAAGACTTACCTTTCAGGGGATCATTTTGTAGCAGCCTGCGTAAATTTCAAAGGGAAATTACATGCATACTTCCCCTTTGAAAATGATCCCACCAAAACTACATGCACACAATTACACCTGGTAAGGTATGTGCAAATTTTGGGAGGGGGGAAGATGTAAACACATACTTTTGAAAATTAAAATGCAGTGCATTCCCAGTTCTGTCCCCAGGGACGCCTCCGCTCACCGTGGGTAAACGTACCCACATGCAGGATATATACATATATATTGACCCCCATATCAGTCGAGCACTTTTAGTGCCTATGGAAATACCTTTGAAAATTACCTACCCTGAGGGCAATTTTCAAAAGTCCTCTGTCCTTGTAAATGAGCTGTCTGAAAATTACCCATCCTGTATGCAGATCAAAGGACGCACGTTGTTTCACAACACGTGCATTTTTTTTTTTTCTGTATATTGGTTTAGATATTCCTGGGTTGGGGGTTGGGGATAGGTCAGGAGAAGAAACAACACACATAAGGATAGATATTCAAACCCTGGCCAGCTGAGTAACTTAGCCGGATAGCGTTTATCTAGTTAAGTTACAAGGATGTTCAGCAGCACAGCTATGCCGCTGAATATCCACATACAAAGTGCTACTTAGCTGAATAAATGTTATCCAGTTAAGTCTAGATGTGCGCACTAGCAGGTTTAGACTTAGCTGGTTACCTTATTCAGCTAAGCAGTGCTGCCCCGATCCGCCCATTGCCCACTCACTTTTCCTCCAGCTAAAAGATAGCTGGATACGTACTACTTATCTGGCTCCTTCCCATTTGAATATCGGGCCCATAGTTTTGTTTTTTTCAAAACTATGGGCATTGTTTCGGGCAGAAAAAGCAGGTACAAATCTCTAAAGGTAGTTTTTCCTTGGGCAATTTCCAACTTTGAAAATTGTTTTAATATCCACAGCTACCTTTACTTGTGGTCTTGTCACCCACCCATGCAGGTTTGAAAATTGTCCCTTTTATGAGAATTTTAAGGGAACTCAGGACCAAGGAGGGTGCGGGCAATCTCTGCAGTGTATGGATCCTCCAGACTCAGCCTGAGAAGGGTCCCTTGAGACTGGCATCAGTACTTTATTCATCGCTTTCAGTTACAACCTCCAGTAACTTGCAGGTTTCAGAGTCTGTGCACAGGGGTGAGAGGGGCACTGCTGATCACTGTTGGCTTTAGGGAGAGGGTAAAATATTGGACACCATAGGGGCACCTTTCTGATGGAGACAACCCCTGATGATCTGCAGATCCTGGGTATCACATAGACCTGAGAGGGGAGGGCAGGATGGCATGCGGGCTTAGCACGTGGGTACCTTTTTGCCTCCTGGAGACCTGGGTACATATCCTGCCCTTGGTGTCACTCACCTATGCCATTTAAGGCGTGAAAACAAAACCCAGTAGAATAAGCACCATGGATTTTAGTCCCTAGACTTAAGCAAGTTATGATTTATTTATTGATTTATTGATTTTTAATTTTTTTTTTTATATACCGACATTCTTACATCCGATGTAAATCATACCGGTTTACATTAAACAGAATAGCAGGAAATAAATTTCCATAGTCTAATACAAAGAACATTTCTAATTAAAATTATTAACAAGCAAAAAGAAAAGGTAAAGAATTGGAATAAAGTTTAAATAAAAGAAAAATATAAAAGATTTTTTTTTTTTTTTTTACAAGCACAGGGGTTGCACGAAGGGGTGCACAAAGGGGAGGGCCCCTTTGTCGCGCCCCTTCGGTGCGCGGCGCACGGCGCCTGATGGTGAGGCGCTCTTCAACCGTCGCCGGAGCTCCCAGTGACGTCAGGGGGGGCATGGTCATAGATCTCAGTCATTCAATTTCTCTCACCTCCTGCTGTTGGTTGTTGGTTCCGTATCTTTTTTTTTTTTTTCCTGCCATTCAGTTTGTTGTTTAGTTCTCGCGGGGGCCCAGGATGGAGGGTGGCCTCCCCGCTCGCCGGTGCCTGATGGTGATACCCCATGTGCTTTAGTCTTCCATGCTCTGATGTAGTTACAATACGTTCTATATTTGAACAAGGGACTCTTGCTGTCTTGTGCAGTCCCATGTACAGGTGACACTCTCTGGCATGGAATGAGAGACAGAAGAGGGCCTATGTTTATTCAGGTCTGGTAGAAACCCATTTGTTAGACAACAGTAACAGGCCCTAAGACTTCATTCAATCTATCATCCTCACTCTGGGTGTTTTGGGACCCCCCAAACTGCTGCACAGGATTGCATCTTAATTAGCTCCTTATACTAATATTGCAAATAACATGGCAACCTCAGCCCTGTGCTTTTGGGCTGTGGAATTAATTATTCCCCAAGCTCTGAGCTGTCAGAGAATGAGATAGAGAAAAACTGGCTCTTTAGGCAGGCAGTACATAGCTGTCTATCGAATTCATCTGTGGAAAAATTGTCCTCTGTCAATAGTGCAGCAGTTATCAAGTACTGTAAATACGCCTACAGCCATTTCATCGTTGGGAGCAAGCCTGGCTTAACAGCCTACCGGATTCCAGTCTCAGGTACTTGCCTCAGAGTAGTTTGGCTGAGAATATCAGTCGGGTCCTTGGTACCGCATCCGCTTTAAAAGAAAGCGTGGCATTTGGCAACTGCTAAGTCATTTTTTTTTTTTAATAATACAATAACAGCAGATATCAGCTGATAAGGACCTATTGCTTCACCCAGTTGGCCTTGCCCACTGTTTTCACACTGTGTGGCCTACTCATGTCTGGTCATCTTCCCATGTCCTTATTTATTGCCCTAAGTACCTCTGCTCAGAAGCACCGGGAGCAGCTGTTTCCCTGGGCCTAGGGGCATAAAAGTATTTATTCTTTGGGGCTCCTCTTTCCATACTGTTCCCTCTTGTTACACATCCTGGGGGGGGGGGGGGGAGTTCTTGCTGTAGGAGGAAAGAGGAAAGGAAATCCTTCTTGACCCAGGTGATGGAGGGTTTCTCCTTAAGTGTGCGTATCTCTCTAGTAAGGAATTTTCCTCAGGGACAGACAGGCTGCATAGAGACTGGGTGTTCAAATAAAGTTTACTGATTATCTCCAAAACATCAATCATAGTCCAGCATACTTCCCACAACTGAAACTGGAGATTAGAACTATTTACATACAGGCCGAGTCAGTAAAAGTCGCAGGAGAGAGGGCGAGCGCCCGCTCTCCTGTGCGTGCGATTCAGGGGGGATGAAGGTGCAAATGAGGGCCCGCGGTAAAAGGAGGCGCTAGGGACACTAGCGCGTACCTAGCGCTTCCTGTTTGACAGGAGCAGCGGCTGAGAGCGGGTTTGACAGCCAACGCTCAATTTTTCCGGCGTTGGTTCTCGAGCCCGCTGACAGCCACGGGCTCGGAAAACGGATGCCGGCTAAATTGAGCGTTTGTCTTCTGGCCCGCGGGCAGATTATTAATTTTCTTTTTAAATTTTTAATTTTTTTTTACTTTTGGGGCCTCCGACTTAATATCGCTATGATATTTATTTATTTATTTATTTTATTTATTTATTTATTTATTTAACTTTATATACCGACTTTCAACATATTATCAAGGTGGTTAACAATTATTAGAATTTGCAGTAGCAGAATTCATAAAAAACCAAGAGCTCGTAAAACAGGTAACTCACTAAAAACTCACTAAAAATTACATAGTTGATTCCAATATAGTAATAAGCTAAAAATAAATAAAATCCATTAGATTAAAAACTTAAAACATAAAAACAAAATAAAAGTCTTAACACAAATTTTCCCATTTAAGCCCTTCTAGCTACCCCTCTATCATTAACCAGGCCTAAACCTTGGCAATTCTTGTCATGTTTTACGCCTTATTATCCCTGTGAACCCTTAGTATCTCCTATTATCATCCTATTAGCAAAGTAAGAGAAAGAAGGAATCAGTTGGCCTCATTAAAAGCTCGTTGAAAAAGCCAGGTCTTAATCTGCTTTTTAAAGCTATTGATATTCTCCTCCAATCGAATATCTACCGGAAGGGAGTTCCACAACCCAGGACCAGCCTGGTCAGAGGGTGCACAGAAAAGCAGTTTTTACTGCTTTTCTGTGCACTTTCCCGGTGCTGGCTGAAATTAAAATGTGCGGCTTGGCTGCACATTTTACTTTCTGTATCGCGCGGGAATAACTAATAGGCCCATCAATATGCATTTGCATGTTGCGGGCACTATTAGTTTCGGGGGGGGGGGGGGGGGTGGCCGTGCGTTTTTGCCGTGCTATTACCCCTTACTGTATAAGGTTGCCTAGGGCGGCGCCAGTGGGTGGGGCACAAGGACACCATTTTCAAAATGTGAAAGAAGAGGCGATGGCAGTTACAGAGCACTCACAGGTCGATCCAGTAAGGCCGCGGTAGAAACAGTGCAGTAGTGTCAGGCGCACCCTTCCTCCCCGCACGCACAGTTCTCTTCACTAACTCCCCGATACTCTCCTCTAATCGCATGCAAATGCATGCCGCGGCTTTAAAGCGGTAGGGAAGGGTTATGGCCGCGTAACCCATTTTACTGTATAGGCGCTTAATACAGCGCCTATACAGTAACCAGGGTGCGCTGGTACCTGTCATTTCAAATGACATTTGAAATGACAGGTACCAGGAAGTGTAAAAATCAAAATTTTTAAATACCTGTCGGAGGGCTGCGTGGGTCCAGGCGGCCGGCGGGATCCGGGGGGCCGGTGGTCGCGTGTTAAATCTAGGCCGCGGGCGGGTGGGCGCCTGTTCCGGGCGGCGGGGGGTGGACGCGCGTTAGTTTCAGACGGCCGCGTGGGTCCAGGCGGCCGGCGGCGGCGGGAGCCGGGTGGTCGCGTGTTAAATCTAGGCCGCGGGCGGGTGGGCGCCTGTTCCGGGCGGCGGGGGGACACGCGTTAGTTTGAGACGGCCGGCGGGTGGTCGCGTGTTAAATCTAGGCCGGGTCCGCACAGGCGCGCATTCACTGCCGGTGGGGGCTGCCTCTCCCGGCAGTGAATGAATTCATTCATCCAGGCGGAGGAGCCGGTGGCGAAAGCAGCCGGCTCCTCCGCCTGGATGAATGAATTCATTCACTGCCGGTGGGGGCTGCCTCTCCCGGCAGCCCCCACCGGCAGTGAATGAATGCGCGTCTGTGCGACCCCTGCGATTCGGCGCTCAAGGCAGTCACATGCCGTGACGTCACGCCTTGAGCGCCCAATCGCAGGGGTCGCACAGGCGCGCATTCATTCATTCACTGCCGGTGGGGGCTGCCGGGAGAGGCAGCCCCCACCGGCAGTGAATGCGCGCCTGTGCGGACCCGGCCTAGATTTAACACGCGACCGCCCGCCGGCCGTCTCAAACTAACGCGTGTCCCCCCGCCGCCGCTGCCACCGCCGCCCGGAACAGGCGCCCACCCGCCCGCGGCCTAGATTTAACACGCGACCACCCGGCTCCCGCCGCCTGGACCCACGTCGGCCGCCTGGACCCACGCGGCCCTCCGACAGGTATTTAAAAATTTTTATTTTTTCTTCTGACAGGTTTTATGTGTCCCACATCATTACATTTTCTCGATCATCTCTGTATCGCTTTTTTTTTAAATTGTGTTTTATTGTTTTTGAGTATCTTAAGCGGTGTCGATGGATTTGTTACTAGACTCACAGTCCTAACTCCTACTAGGGGGAGGCGGTAAACTAACACGTTACGGCCGCGGCAAAACAGTGCGTTACTAATGAGAGAACCTGAGCGCGCGTTACGGTATCGGAGGGGAATAGCTAATTCCTTCATTATACAGCTAATTCGTTCATTTACATGCCGGGTGCGGGAAGGGTTACGCGTCTGTTTTAAGAAGCGCTACGGACGCGCAAAACTGGAGACTGTATCGCTGGTTTGCCTTACGCGTCCGAATTGTGCGCAGCGAGCTCGTTACAGACGAGAAATCTTCAACTGAACTTTACTGGATCGAGCTGAGAGTGAGAGAGAGAGAGAGAGAGAAAGTGACCTTAACTCTATCGGGCAGATTTTCAAAGCTCTGCTCGCGTAAATCCGCCCGGATTTATGCGAGCAGGGCCTTGCGCGCCGGCGGCCTATTTTCCATAGGCCGCCGGCGCGCGCAGAACCCCGGGACGCGCGTAGGTCCCGGGGTTTTTGGAAGGGGGCGTGTCGGGGGGCGGGATCCGATGACGCGGCATTTCGGGGGCGGGGCGGGGCATTTCGGGGTTGGGACCGGGGCGTGGCGCCGGCCCGTGGGCGTGGTCCAGGCCTTCGGACCAGCCCCCGGGTCGGAGCATGGCGCGCCAGCACTCCACTGGCGCGCGTAGATTTACGTCTGCTTCTCGCAGGCGTAAATCTACGGACAAAGGTAAGGGGGGGGTTTAGATAGGGCCGGGGGGGTGGGTTAGGTAGAGGAAGGGAGGGGAAGGTGAGGGGAGGGCGAAAGAGAGTTCCCTCCGAGGCCGCTCCGATTTCGGAGCGGCCTCGGAGGGAACGGAGACAGGCTGCGCGGCTCGGCGCACACCGGCTGCCCAAAATCGGCAGCCTTGCGCGCGCCGATCCAGGATTTTAGAAGATACGCACGGCTACGCGCGTATCTTATAAAATCCGGCGTACTTTTGTTTGCGCCTGGTGCACAAACAAAAGTACGCGAATGCGCTTTTTTAAAAAATCTACCCCTATATATCTACCACTTTCAGAGGGCACATTCGACGTAGGGTGGGGGGGGGGGCGGTGTTACAGTGGTCTGCCTAGGGCGCTACAGACTCTTGCACCAGCCCTGCCTTTCCACGCTCCTAATCTGTTATCGATCTTCCCATCCACTACACTCTTCACAACAAGAACTCCTCAGGCTTCCCTCTCCTTGTGGGAACTACGGAATCCAGTTTTTCCTATTCCGCCCCTCTTTTATGGAATTCTTTGCCTCTTGTAGTCCATTTGGAAAAGAACCATCTTAAGTTTAGGAAGCAAGTTTAATCTCGGTTATTTTCTTAAACTTTCCAATCTTCATGATTTTAAACTTATTTATTTGCTTTATCTTGACTGGTTTTGATTTTACTACACCAATTGTTCAGTTTTATTTGTTTTTATTATTTATTGTGCCTTATAACTGTTTTTGATTTTGTTTTTGTTTATACATTGCTCTGATTTACATTATTCAGAAAGATGATTAATCAAGTCAATAAACTAAACTTCCAGGGCCAGCCTAGTAGCTCGGTGGCAGTGCTGTCCTCTGCCATTTGGAGGATTCAATTCCCAGCTCAAGTCTTCCGAACTGCAGGCTGGCCAGGGCCCGGGGATGCTGTGGGGGCAGCTTTCACAGCCCTGGTGGGAGAGAGACTCAGCCAGACTCAGAGTGCATATATACCGGGCTCTGGAGGCACCATAAACCCATCACTCCAATGATCTGGGCTACGTGGCAGTTAGAAACATATGGGAAATCCATGGGTAGTTGTGAGTGAAGGCTCATGGTGCCAGATCCCATCCGAAAGCCCATAGGAAAAGAAGGCCACTGCACAGTCAAAAACACAGAATAAAAAAAGGTCTCTCTGCTCCATATCATTCACTCCCATAGATTTCAATAGCATCCTCCTTTTAAGTATCTCTTCCTGTGTCATTCACTTCCATAGACTTCCATGACATCTCTTCCCCTCATCGGTCCCCTCCATAGACCATAACTGCATCCCCTTCTTAACTATCTCTTCCACATTACCCACCTCCATCGACTTCAGGGCTGGTGCAAGGTATTTGGCTCCCTCCTACTGGCTGTAGTGGCTCAGCACAATGCTTCCTGCTTTCTCCTCCCCCTCTGTGGCACTCTGCCACCCCCAAAATTGTGGCACTCTAGACCCTGCGCCTCTATGTCACTTACCTTCATTGACTTCAGAGGTATCCCCCTTTTCGAATGTGAGAAGGTGAACGAGGTCTCCCTCTTTAGTGATTCTGTAGGTTGAGCATTGCTCTTTGATACAGAACCATCTTGTCTTCCTACCGAGCTGTGGGACATGCTTGACTTGTTCCATCTGAGATAGCAGTAGCTCTCCCTCCCCTGCTTGCTCCCGATATCCGCCCCTCCCCCACCCTGCAGCTCATCCATTTTGCCACACTCCAGTTGCTTCAAATACATCTCCCAGCTTTCCCCGAGAAGCAGGGAGGTCACGTTGTCTTCCTGTGCCTTGAACTGGGAGTGATGAATGCTATCACTGTGGGGGCAGAGCCAGGGGAAAGCCATTACCTGCACACATCATGTGTTCACCTACTCCCCCGAGTTCCATCTGTGCATCTGCACACTGTGTGACAAGAGCAGAGTCCGTTGTGCGCTGTAATGAGGTAGGAATAGGACTGAGACCTGAGGAACAGACCAGAATGAATCTAGCGCAGTGTTAGAGGAGGTTAAAATTGTTCCTAGTGAACCAAGGGATGGGAGGAGAGAGGGAAAGGCAGAGAGATATGTCTTCTGCAGAGACAAGCTGCAGATGCTCTGTCTGTGAGCTCATTTTTAAACCAATGGTAGGATTTTCTACCATTCACATCTGCCAGGGGGAAGGACCTGGTAGACTGATAGAGAGTGACACCCCACTTCATAATGGAGCCCGGATGCTGTTGTACATCTGGTGAGAGATTCCAGGCAAACTTCGGGGCAATGCCACTCACGGGCCGATGTAATAAGCGGCAGTAGTTCTGCCACGGTTTGTGCGCATGGTACTACACATGTTTCTCTGTGCTAATCTTACATGTGTATGTAATAACGCAGTTTAGCATGGAAAAAAACCTGCTGAAAAAGCTAATGCAAGCAAAAGAGGCGATTAACTATTCATGGGCAATGCAGAGAGCTGTGCTGGTGTTAGTGTGGGTTTTTTAAGCAGGTTTTTTTAGCACCTGGGTCAGGGCAATAGTTAAGTGTAAGCGCCTGTCTGGAGATCGAAAAATTAAGCTGCAGAAGCCAGAAGAGAGGTCAGAGAGGGAACAGGCACATGTCAAAAATGCTGAATGCTTTTGTAGCCCCTTTCAAATCTCTGCTGCATTTCTCTCGCTCACCGGCATCCACCATTATAGCTCCCACGCAGTCGGTTATGGACATTGCTTTACCCACCTTCAGTCCCACTCCTGGACCACCAACTCATACTGTCTTAAAGGCTTTCAACTGAGAATCAATCACGGGACACTACATTAATGTGACTTATCGCACAGGGCCTTCAGTGTGCATTTTAGGGCACATATCTGCGCGGATATTTGTTTTGCATGGATTTTCTGCGTGTATCTCATTTGCATGCCGTCCCCTTATTACATCCCGTGGAGACACCTGCTTTTGCCACTCGCGCTAAAAAAAAAAAATATACGCGCAGACAACCAGGGCTGATTTCACCACGGGTCTTATTACATTGGGCCACAGAATGGATCAGGCCCTTGTCTTGCGCAGACGAAGACTGCTGCTGGAAGGACATACTTAGGACTTGTGTGACTTGAGTCCTTACTTAAACAGTTGCGCAGTCTTCTCTGTCATGGGGAAGATCTCAATTTGAATCCCAGCTACTGGAGCACCTTGGCCTCAGCTGAAGTAGCAGGAAATGCTTCTCTCATTAAATCTGCCTTCTTGCTTCCTTACGTTCCCTGCCCCCAACACTACACATCTTTCTTCTGGAGACAACAGCTTTTAAGTTTACTGAGTCTAGGGGTCAGAATCAGAATTGTATTCCTTACCCTCTGCCCCCGCTGTTTACTGTCTTGTTCTATCCTACAGTCAGAATGGCAGCATTAATAACCGCCGGGGCCTAGTGCTGAGCTAGTGCACGCACACACACTCTCTCTGGCTCTCAGAAATATGATGGTGATTTTATCATAAGAAAGCAGACTGAGCAATTTATTTATGGAAAATTTCTCATTAATTGCTTCTCCAACTCTCAATATAGAATTGCCCAAAGTGTTTTTCAAAAGAAACAGGAATAATATAAAAACATAAAACAATACAACACACATAACAAAAATGCCCAGTGTGGATCCACAATCTGACACCTAAATCTGATTATCTTCCACATCTGTCACATTACGAATACATCATGATTATCTCACCTCATTGCTGATAGATTATTATTTATCTAACCCAATATAGCTCAACAGCACTGGAACGTCTCCCAGATGGATGAATTCTTGGGATTCGTGGACAGAAGATCCAGCAGACTGGGGCTCTGGGAGAAGATAATGTTGGGAGCATCAGTGCTCTAGTGCTCGCAGCCAAATCAATTCCACCTCTTTTCTTATGGTTCACTTGAGGTGCAGAAAATCAATACCAGCTTCCCTCTCATTTATAACAAATGCAAAAATGAAACTGATAAACATATCGGGAACATGGCAGGAGGCAGCAGCAAGGGTTGGTGAACAAGGCAAGGCACTGAGCCCAAGGGTAAACGCAGGCGATCGATCCTTGGAGGTTACCACTATGAACAACAGCTTCCTGTCACAAGTATAACAAGAAACATGCAATACTTTCACAGAACCCCTGTTGCCTTACGCCTCAGCCCTGTCAGAGTTTCTTGTCTGTTACAAGGACTCAACCTCACTACTGAGACCTTGGTTACTGTATCAGTTACCAGAAGAAGTTTCTTGCTGTAAAGGGTTATTTCAAGGAAGAGTTATAACGGAAGCTTTTAACTAGAAAATAAATTTTGAAATATTGTTGAAACTTCCACCCCATTCGTATTCTACCTCATAAGATGATCGTCTCATAAGTTAGAAATATTAAAAAGCTTCTCTTGAGAAAGCAGTAGTGTGGTTGTCATGATAGTAAGTAGTAGTAAGGCTCTACTAGCAATATGTTTTCAACTAGCTGTGGAGAGCCCTTCTGCAGAGCTGATTTTCTGCCAGATCACTGACTTGGAACCTTTTTGAACTGTGGCAGATTGCTTTCTTTTCCCCACTGCAGCCAGACTAGAAGGGAGAGGCTACCATTGGCCCTGGCCCTGACCTTATCCTGGTACTTTTTTTTTTTTGGTATTTTAGAGAAAATCATCATTGCTCTTTTCCCTTTATCAGGTCAGGTCCTCAGGAAGGGCAACCTTTGCTGTCCCTCTTTCCACGAGCCAGGATCCCATAGCTGCTTTTCTGCTGGAAGGAGGCCTGAATCATCAACGCTTTTCTCCTGTTCCTACAGCGCAACCTTTCCAGCTGCTCTGTGCCTTCCACTAAGCAATCTGGAAGCTGCTGTAAAGGTCAGAAATGGAGGAGATGGTTTTCCCTCACTGCAGGGTGAAAGATCTTGGCCTGGGAAAATACGGTTCAGAGGCAGGCCTCGGCCTTCACAACACCCACTGACAAATTGGTTTGCTCCGTTCTGGCTCTCGTCTCCCTGACCTCCACCTTTCTGCCTGGCATTTTTTTTTTTTTTTAAATGCTTTTAGAAAGAGTACTAAAAAAGCAGAGATTGCGGGACGGGGATTGCATGTGTGAAAGGAAGAGAGAGATGGGAGTAGGTCAGAGACTGGTTTGGGGGTTAATGCAGTTGCTTTGGAGGTTATAGCAATCGTTTAAAGCACTGGTGGCAGGAACCACATGGACTGAAGCTTCCTGTGAAACTCTAGAGGCAGTGATTGTTCAGCTCTGTTTTTAGAACCAAATCTAATGCTGGATGAAAGGGCTTGCACACCTCGGTGCTGGGCAGAGACCCCTGTGCCCCAGTGCCCCAGAGCTCTTCCATAATATGAAAGGTGAAGACATAAGGGGGAAAAATAAGCTGTGGGTGCCTGCTCAGAGAGCAGAAACTAAGACTTCAGATCCAGACTTCACCAGAGGGATAAGTAGATTCAATAGGAATATGGGGTCTTCATGCATATTTTCCCTCTGTATAGGGCAGGAAGGGCAGAAAATGTGTGGGTATCCTGAAATCTCAGCTGTTTACCAGACCTGTAAATAAATGACTGTTAAACTGACTCTGCAGAGTCCCTACAGAATGAAACGTTTCTGACTTAAAGTACCTGGAATGATACTTCAGAGAGCAGCACCCTCCACATTTTCTAGTTATTTATTCTTGGGGGTTAACAGTCTTCATCAGAAGGTTCCACAATGGACCAGAGTGTCCATAAGCCAGTACGATACATAGTGATAAAACCTCAGTGTTCTCAGCTTCATCAGACCTTGCTGTAAATGGCTTCTTTTAACCTTCCCAAGCATTGTACAACTTTTCTTTTTTTTTTTTCAAATGTAGTTTTCTATCATGTGATTTAAGAGGATATGGAGGAGGAATGACGTGGAGGAAGACAGAGATGTCAGGGGTAATCCATCCCAAAGAGTGAAATTTACCACTCTGTTGAGTGAGACTGAAGGCCAAAAAAATTGGATTTTTCAGATGGTGTGTTTGGAACGAAGATCTGGAAAGATACTGAATGAGTGTTGTATTGCTTTGCAAATTAAAGGAGCAACATAAAATATTTAGCATACTTTGGTTTTATTTAAATTGTAATTATCTAGTCTCATAGAAAAACAAGGGGTTCCCAACCTTTTTGGGTTTGCAAATCACTTTTCAACTTCCAAAATTTTGGAAGTCCCAGCTCATCCCCACCATTCTCCCTCAAGCCTGTCTCTACAATCTCTCTCTCTCCCCACTATGTCTCCCCCCACTATTTTCTCTCCCCCCACTGCCCATCCCCTCCCTATCAGTCTTTCCCTCTCTTCTCCACCTAACACTTCTCCAATAATCTCTCTCTGTCCCCAGGACCCTACCAGTCTCCTTCTCCCCACAGTCCAGTTATTCCCCATTTGTCTCTATCTCCCCCACCAGTTTCTCTTGCTTTCCAACCCAGCTCAGCTCTATGTAATGGAATTGATTAGCCTTAGTCTGGCTAAAAATGTATTCAGAAGCTAGGCATTTAGTGGCTCAGGGTTCTCATACTTACACACATCATATAACTGTAATAACTGTGAGAATGGAAGAAGTAAACAGATGTGCAGAATCTGTGGTAAGGAAGTTAGAGTTGCAATAGAAAGCCCATACGTTTTAGGAAAACTGAATGTGTTTTTCAAAACACGGTTTCAGATGTGCAGACAGAAAGAAGTTTAAATAACAGGATGCAGGGTAGAGAAATGGCAAAGGGACAGATGGCGAGAGAGAATCCTCATCATCAGAATCAACCCAGCTGCCCTAACTGTGTTTGTGCCACATTATTATCATTGCAACTATAGCTTTTGCTATATCTTTATATTCAACATTTTCATGAGCAGCATAGTAGAAGGATTGACGGAAAGGTTTGTCTTTTTGCCGATAATACCAAAATCTGTAACAGGGAGAACAGCTAGGAAGGTGTGGAAAGAATGAGGAGGGATCTAGCGAAGCTCAAGGAATGGTCTAGGGTCTGACAGCTAAGATTTAATGCTAAAAATTGCAGAGTAATGCATTAAGGATGCAAAAACTCAAGGGAGAGCTACGGTATTGGAGGTGAAATTCTTCTAAGCATAAGGAAGAAAGAGCAGGATCTGCAGTTGATTATCCACCAAACAGGTGGATAATGCAAAAGCCAGAAAGATGCTTGACTACTTAGGCAAAAGAATGGTCAGCAGAAAATGGGAAGTTATATTGGCTCTGGTGAGACCTCATTTGGAATACTCTGCACTTTCAAAAGGATATAAACAGGATGGAATTAGTCAAGAGGGTGGCTTAAAAAATGGTCAGTGGTCTTCATTCTAAATCATATGGGGATAGACTTAAAGATCTAAACATGTACACTAGGGGAAAGGTAAGATAGGGGAGATATGATTGAGACATTTAAATATATTAGAGGTTTCCATGCACAGAAGGTGAGCCTCTTTCAAAGGAAAAAGGAGGATCTAAAATCAGTGGTCATGGGATGAGGATTGTAACAGTTGGCTGATTACAGTGCAGTGTCTCAGCCAGCCTCACTGACCCCTAGAATGCTGCCATAACAGGACACCACCCGACACCAACCTTCACCAACATGGCCATAGGCTATCTTAGGCGCACATGTGCACACAACTCGGCCTGATAAAGACCCCATGGCAGGAACCTGGCCATAGCACCCCCGGATGACGTCAGCTGAACTGAGCTATTTAAACCTTCCTCACAGCTCAGCCGATGCCTCAGCAACAGGTCTTCTGCTGCTCTATGGCGAGACTGCACCTTGAATTCTGTTTACAATTCTGGTCGCTGCATCTCAAAAAAGATATAGTTGTGATGGAGAAGGTACAGAGAAGGGTAACCCAAATGGTAAAGGGGATGGAACAGCTCCCCTATGAGGAAAGGCTGAAGAGGTTAGGGCTGTTCAGCTTGGAGAAGAGACGGCTGAGGTGGGATATGATATAGAAACATAGAAACATAGAAATGACGGCAGAAGAAGACCAAATGGCCCATCTAGTCTGCCCAGCAAGCTTCACACATATTTTCTCTCATACTTATCTGTTTCTCTTAGCTCTTGGTTCTATTTCCCTTCCACCCCCACCTTTAATGTAGAGAGCAGTGATGGAGCTGCATCCAAGTGAAATATCTAGCTTGATTCGTTAGGGGTAGTAGCCGCCGCAATAAGCAAGCTGCACCCATGCTTATTTGTTTTACCCAGACTATGTTATTAGCCCTTATTGGTTGTTTTTCTTCTCCCCTGCCGTTGAAGCAGGGAGCTATGCTGGATATGCGTGACGTATAAGTCTTCTCCCATGCCGTTGAAGCAGAGAGCCATGCTGGATGTGCATCGAAAGTGAAGTATCAGGCACATTTGGTTTGGGGTAGTAACCGCCGTAACAAGCCAGCTACTCCCCGCTTTGTGAGTGCGAACCCTCTTTTCTTCTCCCCTGCCGTTGAAGCAGAGAGCTCTGCTGGATGTGTGAAGTATCAGTTTTTCTTCTCCCCTGCCGTTGAATCAGAGAACTTTGCTGTATATGCATTGAAAGTGAAGTATCAGGCTTATTTGATTTGGGGTCTTTAAGATCATGAGAGGTCTTGAACGAATAGATGTAAATTGGTTATTTACACTTTCGAATCATAGAAGGACTAGGGGGCATTCCATGAAGTTAGCAAGAAGCACATTTAAAACTAATCAGAGAAAATTATTTTTCACTCAATGCACAATAAAGCTCTGGAATTTGTTGCCAGAGAAGGTAGGTAGTGCAGTTAGTGTAGCTGGGTTCAAAAAAGGTTTGGATAAGTTCTTGGAGGAGTTCATTAACTTCTATTGATCAAGTTTACTTAGGGAATAGCCACTGCTATTAATTGTATCAGTAGCATGGGATCTTCTTAGTGTTTGTGTAATTGCCAGGTTCTTGTGGCCTGGTTTGGCCTCTGTTGGAAACAGGATGCTGGGCTTGATGGACCCTTGGTCTGACCCAGCATGGCAATTTCTTATGTTCTTATGTTCTTGTCTGTAGTACGAGTTGCTAGCATTCGTGCCCTGCTCCTGCTTTTTGCCTTGGTCCTGCTTGTCCTGCCTTTTTCCTTTTTCCTGCTTTTCCTATCTCTTGCCTGGTTCCCACCTTCCCTGACTTTGCTCCACTCCTGCCTCTGTCTCCCCTTCAGTTGCTTTCTTGTGCCTGACCATTACCTGGATACTGATGTCATCTGATTTCTGCTTGCCCTCACCATTGCTTGGATACTGATGCTGCCGGCTCTCTGTCTGCCCTGACTGCTGCGTGGACCTCATCACTGTTGTTTGCTACCTGTCCTGATCTTAGCCTTGCTCTGTCTACTTGCTCTTCTCTGTACGTCTGCCAGCCTCAGAACCCAAGGGCATCAATGTCTCAATTTCTCCTTATTGGTTAGCCTGCACCTCCCAACCTGTGGGGGAAGAGGCTGGTACAGATGAAACCTAAGACTTTATCCCAGTTAGAGTGAGTCTGCCTACTGTCGTGGGGACCCAGCTTGGTTACCAGCTGGGCAGCGCCAATCTCACCACAGCTCAAGGGCTCACACTTTGTGACAGATTGCTGAGGCCATAAGCTCAGCAGACTTGTTGCCTGCTCAGGCCATTCCTGGTTTGACTCTCCAAGTTCAACAACAGCAAAACCAGCTGAATCAAGTAACAGGGCTTCTCCAAGGTCTGGCTGTCCAGATGGATACAATATAGGCCCATTATCTGGTACCAGCATCTCCTCTGCCTCCTGTGCCAGCACCCGTCTGGGTCCCAGGGCCATTGCATCATCTGGCAGCACCTCCCAGATACGATGGAGATCCCAAGGCTTGTAGAGGGTTTCTTAATCAGTGCCTCATTCACTTCGAGCTCAAGCAACCAGTTTCCCAACTAACCGGATCAAGGTCACCTTTATCTTATTTCTTCTGACTGACCTGGTCCTCGTCTAGGCATCTCCTCCATAGGAATGTGACAAACCACTCATCAGAAACCTGCAGGAATTCCTAAGTAATTCCATCTCATTTTTAATAAGCCAGAGTGCTCCTCTTCCACAGCCTCAGAATTTACTTATTTAATTTTTATTCCACTTTTTGACACTTCAAAGCAGATTACATTCAGGTACTGCTTCAAGCAGGGAACCAAAACGGTCAGCAACTACACCATCGTTCTTCGAACATTGATCTCTGAGCTAAAATGGAATGAAGAAAGTTTCACAGCCATCTTCTGCCAGGGTCTGTAGTACTTTATTGAGGATGAGCTCGTAGGGCGTGAGGTACCAGCTGGCCTAGACAACCTCATTGTTCATTGTATCTGAATTGATGTTCGATTCTCCTCCCCCCCCCCCCCCCCAAAGCCGTGTCTACTCATTATCTGTTCCAGAGACCAAGGCCATGATGGCATACATTGAGGAAAATCTGGACCGTGGCTTCATTTGGCCTTCATTCTCCCCAGCAGGAGCTGGTTTCTTCTTCATTGGAAGAAGGACAGGTCACTTAGACCATGTATTGATTACAGAGGGCTAAATGCCATTACCTGTAAGAACCAGTACCCCTTACCATTTATCACAGAGCTCTTTGACTACTTGCAGGGTGCGAAGATATTTACCAAGCTGGTCCTCTGGGTGGCCTATAATCTTATCTATATTCACAATCGAGACAAATGGAAGACAGTTTTTAACACTCAAGATGGACACTACAAGAATGTTTTATGCTGTTTGGCCTGTGTAATACTCCCGCAGTGTTTCAGCACATGGTCATGAAATTTTTCAAGACTTCCTCCAGTCATGTGTGCTCGTCTACTTAGACAATATTTTCATCTTTTCCTGCTTTCTCTCAGCATTGTGAGCACATGAAAATGGTACTAAACGGCTCTAAGAAGATCACCGATACATTTCTCATCATAATCTACGCATGGATCCTGAAAAGTTAAAATCTATACAATAATGGCCTTTGCCTGTGGGCCTCAAAGATTCCTTGGATTCATGAATTATTACCAATAATTCATACATAATTACTTGTCCCTGGTGGTACCCCTTACCTTTCCCACTAAAAAGGGCTCTGATACTAAAAGCAGGCTGGAAGAAGCCATCCAAGCCTTCAAGCAGCTTAAGGCAGCATTTCTTGAAACCTCAAGCTTGAAGCATCTAGATCCTCAGAAATCCTTCATCATAGAAGTGGATGCGACAACTACTGAAGTAGAGACTATTCATTTGCAGTACAATGACAACGAGATCCAAATTCCCTGCTCCTTCTATTCTAAGAAGTTCACTCCCACAGAGAATAACTACACCAATGAGGATAGGAAGCTATTAGCCATAAAACTCATCTTGGAAGAATGGCGTCATTTACTAGAAGGAGCCTCACACTCAGTCACCATATATACCAATCATAAAAACGTTTAGTATTTTCAGCAGGTACAACAATTAACCCTCATCAGTCCAGGTGGTCCTTGTTCTTTAATCATTTTGACTTCGAATTTAAGTACCAGCCTGCAGAAAAGAACAAACATGCAGGTCCCCTTTCCCGGTCCTTTAAGCATCTGATGTTCAGGAACCATCCCGTAACATTATTGATCCTGCAAGAATCTTGGCCGTGGCTGCCACTCCAGTACCTCTTGGGAAGAAGGTCATCTCTAAGTGACTCAAAGAGAAGGTACTTCGTTGGGCATACAACTCCCATCTAGTCAGTCATCTTGTCACCAGACAACACTGAACTTACTTTTTTTGTCACTATTAGTGGCCTCAACTGATGCAAGCTGTCCATCATTATGGACCCAAATAGTCATGTATTTTGTTACAGATATTCCCCTCTGCAACGGCTGTACAACGATTTGGGTGGTAGTAAATAGGTTCTCAAAATTGTTTCACTTCGTGCCTCTTCCTGGCTTGCTGTCTGCCCTAGAACTGGGCCATTTCTTTTTTCAACATGTATTCCACCTCCACAACCTACCAGAACACGTGCTCGTAGACTGGTGAGTCCATCAGAAACCTTTGGAGGAACCTCTGCAAAAAATGTAGGGTTTCCTTGGATTACTCATCTACTAACCATCCGCAAACTAGTGGCCAGATGGAGCGGACAGATTCTCAAGGCCTTCTTAAGGGCATATATAAATGACTGTCAAGATGATTGGGCCTTGCTACTGCCATGGGCAGAATTCTGTCATAATAACCATGCTGGAGAATCCACAGGCACTTCTCCATTCTATACAGTCTACGGCAAGCACCCACAAATCCCATTTCTGATCCCCCTGACAATGCTGTATCTGACAGCTATTATACTAGCCCAAGATCTTGGAGAACTTTGGTGGAAAATTCAACAAGTCCATGTTGTGACCGCTGAGAAATACAAGAGCCAGGCCAATAAGAGGTGCCATCCAGCATCACTGTTCAAACCAGGTGACAAAATGTAGCTTAACACTAGGAACCTACAACTGAAAATTCCTCTTACCTACAATAGCCTTATTATGGCATCTTCTCAGAACCTCTTCTCTTTTATCTCTTCCTACAACCCTCAACATAAACTCTGTTCACCAGGTAAATCACGCTTATCTATGCCCTTCTCCATCATGTTATGTTTGGCAGTCCCTGGTTTCCCTTGTGAACTGCTGCACACACACCCCGGGTCCAGGTCATCGCCATCGACTCCTGATGCCACTGAAACTCCCCTTCTCAGCCGCGTGGCAGGGTACCACGCTCCAATGGAGTAGGATGTCGTCAACCTGCTTCATGGCAGGACACCGCCAATGTTCAGCCTGACCTCCCATAGGTGCGTGCATGCCCAGCGTTACCATATTTAAAGGGCTCACAGTGGGAAATCACCCACATTGCCCATTGATGGCCTCAGGCTGAAGCTTATAAAAGGCATTTGCTCTCCCTTCCTCACTGCCTCAGCAACAGGTCTCCCTACTATACAGTAGTGTGTGTTACTCCAGTGTCCTTGTCTTCCATTCTTCAGTTCTCTGGTGTCTCCTCGCTGCTTGCCTAGTCTTCTCCTTGCCTTCCTGCCTTCCTATCCGTCTCACCTTTCCCTTCGGACGAATTCCTGGTATTGACCTCAGCCTGACTTCAGGACATGCTTAAATGCTGCCTGTCACCAACCTCTGCCTGCCACCAACCTCTGCCTGCCTCTGGATATGCTGACCACCATCTGCCACCAACCATTGCCTGCCACTAGATGCATCTGACCTTTTCCCATTCTGGCCCAGCTACCTCAACAGACTTCTCTATCATCAGCAGAGGCCCCCACCTAGGACCTGCTAGCCTCAGCAACCAAAAGCTCAATCCAAGGGGAGTGGAGCTGGTAAAGGCAAAGCTGCATTGAGCCTCTGCCTTGTCCATCTCTGCCTGCTGATGGTGGGGACCTGAAAATTTCCTCCCTGCAGGTTACACCAATCCTACCTCGGCCTAAGGGTCTGTGAACGCAATACATCACCAGCTCCCAACTCCATGCTTTCTACCTCTTTGCACCATATGCTTGGAATAGTCTTCCTAAATTGGTGTGTTTTGCTCCCTCTTTGGTCTTATTTAAATCCAGTCTAAAAAATAATCCCTGATTATCCCACTCACAGCCTTATTGATTTTAACCATTTTCTTAATAAATAAAATTCCCAAAATCTCTTTTGCCCTGTATGTTTGTCTTGATTAGATTGTAAACTTTATTGAGAAGGGACTGTCTCTTTTGTGTTTTTGTACAGAGCTGTGTAATATGATAAGTAGCACTATAGAAGAGATATGTAGTAGTAGTAGATTACACAGGCATCTCATATGTCCCTTGCTAGCACATTGGCTAGAGAGGAACCTTTTCTGAGGACTATCTTCAGAGTAGCAACAGCTGCCTTCCCTCCCTCTATGGAGATGAGCACTCCACTTCTCAAGACACCAAGGCCCAACCAGCCCTGACGGACAGGAGATCTGAACCTGGATTGAAGGTCTGTGTTTGGAGTGTTCAGGGAGAGCGGTGTTTTGAGCATAAGATAAATGATCACAGAATGGTGAACATAAGAACATAGAAGCTGCCATACTGGGTCAAGCCCAGCATCCTGTTTCCAACAGTGGCCAATCCAGGTTACAAGTACCTGGAAAGTATCAAAACATTAATAAGATCCCATGTTTCTAATGCCAGTAATAGCAGTGGCTATTCACTAAGTCAACTTGATTAATAGCAGTTAATGGACTTCTCCTCCAAGAACATATCAAAACCTTTTTAAAATCCAGCTACACTGACTGCACTAACCACATCCTCTGGCAACAAATTCCAGAACTTATTTGTGGATTGAATGTAAAAGAATTTTCTCTGAGTAGTTTTATGTTTTATGTATAGATTAATTTTTTATTATAAGTTTCCAAACACAACACAGATAACAGAACAATAAGAGTAGGGTCATTGGTGTACGCTTTTCAATGCCCACATGTATATTGTGAACAACCATTCCCTCCTTGTTTTAACTCTCCCCATCTTCACACACCCAATGTTGCAAAGGTCATTCAATGTCCCATAGCTATTAATTCAGTAACTCGTATATGCAAGTTATCTAAAACTGTTAATAATCATTGAGCACTTGACTTCTCCAATTAATTTAAAATCTAAAACTTGCTAACTTCATGGAGTGCCCCCAAGTCCTTCTATTATCTGAAAGAGTAAATAACTGATTCACATTTACCGATTCTAGACCTCTCATGATTTTTATAGACCTCTATCATATCCCCCTTCAGTCGTCTCTTCTCCAAGCTGAACAGCCCTAAACTCTTTAGCCTTTCCTCATAGGGGAGCCATTCCATCCCCTTTATCATTTTGGTTGCCCTTCTCTGTACCTTCTCCATTTCAACTATATCTTTTTTGAGATGCTGCAACCAGAATTGTACACAGTAGTCAAGGTGCGGTCTCACCATGGAGCAATACAGAGGCATTAAGACGTTTTCTATTTTATTCACCATTCCCTTCCTAATAATTCCTAACATTCTGTTTGCTTTTTTGACTGCTGCAGCAACCTGATCTGATGATTTCAATGTATTTTCCACTATGACGCCTAGATCTTTTTCCCTAGGTGGTAGCTCCTAATATGGATCTTAACATTGTGAAACTACAGCATTGGTTATTTTTCCCTATATGCATCACCTTGCACTTGACCACATTAAATTTCATCTGCCATTTGGATGCCCAATCTTCCAGTCTTGCAAGGTCCTCCTGCAATTTATCACTCTGAATAATTTTGTATCATCTGCAGATTTGATTATCCCAATCGTATTCCTTTCCAGATCATTTATAAATATATTGAAAAGCACCAGTCCAAGTACAGATCCCTGAAGCATCCCACTGTTTACCCTTTTCCACTGAGAAAATTGACCATTTAATCCTACTGTCTGTTTCCTGTCTTTTAACCAGTTTGTAATCCACGAAAGGACATTGCCTCCTATCCCATTACTTTTTAGTTTTCTTAGAAGCCTCTCATGAGGGACTTTGTCAAACGCCTTCTGAAAATCCAAATACACTACATCTACTGTTTCACCTTTATCCACATGTTTATCAACCCCTGCACTGAAGTCGGGCTCATTTGTCTATAGTTTCCCATATCACCCCTGGAGCCCTTTTTAAATATTGGGGTTACATTGACTACCCTCCAGTCTTCAGGAACAATGGATGATTTTAATGATAGTTTATAAATTTTAACTAATAGATCTGAAATTAGATTTTTGAGTTCCTTCAAAACCCTGGGATGCATACCATCCAGTCCAGGTGGTTTGCTAATCTTTAGTTTGTTAATCTGGCCTACTACGTCTTCCAGGTTCACTATGATTTGGTTCAGTCATCTAACTCATTACTCTTGAAAACCATCTCCGAAACCGGTATCTCCCCAACATCCTCATTAGTAAACACAGAAGCAAATAATTAATTTAGTCTTTCTGCAATGACCTTATCTTCCCTATGAGCCCCTTTAACCCCTCGGTCATCTAATGGTCCAACCGATTCCCTCTCAAGTTTCCTGCTTCATATATATTTTTAAAAGTTTTGATTATGAGTTTTTGCCTCTACAGCCAACTTAATTTCAAATTGTCTCTTAGCCTGTCTTATCAATGTTTTACACTTAACTTGACAATGCTTATGCTTTTTCCTATATTCTTCAGATGGATTCCTCTTCCAATTTCTGAAGGATTTGTTTTGGCTAAAATAGTCTCTTTCACCTCACCTTTTAACCATGTCAGTAATTGTTTTGCCTTCATTCCACTTTTCTTAATGCGTGGAATATATCTGGACTGCGCTTCTAAAATTATTTTTTAAAACAATGTCCATGCCCGCTGTACACTTTTAACCTTTTCAGCTGTACCTTTCCATTTTTTTCTAAATATTTTCCTCATTTTATCAAAGTTTCCTTTATGAAAATTTAGTCTTAGAGTTGTAGATTCACATATTGTCCCCTTCAAGTCATTAGTTCAAAATGTTATGATCACTATTGCCAAGTGGCCCCACCACTAAATCGTGCATGCCACTAAGAATTAGATCTAAAATAGCTCTCTTTCTCATCAGTTCCTGAACCAATTGCTCCATGAAGCAAATGGTTCAGGAACCTGGAAAGTACCTGGAAAGTATCAACACAATATTGGGGTAATTGAAATCTCCCATTATTACTGCGCTGCCAAATTTGTTAGCTTCCCTGATTTCTCTTAGCATTTCATCATCCGTCTCATCATTTTGGCCACATGGACGTAGTATACTCCCATCACTATACCCTTACCGAACACACATGGGATTTCTACCCATATAGGTTCTACTGTGCATTTAGTCTCTTGTATGATCTTTATCCTGTATGATCTTTATGCCCTCCTGGACATAAAGCGCCACCCCCCCATCAAGTTGATCCTTCCTATCATTGGTGGTTTCAATGAAGAGTATGGGGTTGCTGTGTTTTCAGTAAAGGATCGGGGACTCCCTTTTTAATGTTGCATGAAGGGTTTATGGAAGTGATGGCGAACTCCAGTCCTTGAGTGCCAAGACAGGCCAGGTTTTCAGGATATCTACAATGAGTATGCATAAAAAAGATTTGCATGCACTGCCTCCAATGTATTCAAATCATTCTCATGCATATTCATTGTGGATATCCTGAAATCCTGGCCTGTTTGTGGCACTCGAGGACTGGCATTCACCATCACTGGTTTAGGGTGCTGTGCTTTCAGTGATATGTTGGAGGAGGGGGAAAACCCTGTTTATCAGCTGAGTCTAAAGGGTCCTGGTTGGAGGGCAGATGCTGAACTGCCTTAGCCTATGGCCCTTTGCATTATGAAATTGAGCAGATGCTCAAGGTTGTAACTTTTATGTGGAAGTAATATGTATTTTAGTCTATTATTTTAGCCAAAAATAATGTAAAATTTTTAGGGAGAAGTTTGTTATATGGGTATGTTTTTTTGAATTTTGCTACTGCAAATTCCATGATTGTTAACCGCCTTGATATTAAATTGAAAGTCGGTATATAAAGTCAAATAAATAAATAAATAAATAAATAAATAAATAATACTGTTCCCTTGAAATAATACCAGGGACCTAGGATCATTAAGCATTTTCATTCCAATGAGGATTTAGTTTCTATGGCAAAACTGCAAGCTGAGCTTCTCAGTACCTGCATCCTCTCCTTGCTGCAGTGTCTCCCCTCTCCTGTAGTAAAAAGGGAGGCTGGTGGTGCTGAAAGAGGGAGTGCTCGGAATCGTCCTCACCCATCAAGGAAACTTAATTATGGAAGCTTTATCTTCCTTTTATTTTTGTCATCCCTAATTTACTTTCATTGGGCAAAATGGCCTGACTCAAAATTGTGCTCATTAAATGCAGCAAACAGTACATACGGCTTCCATAGAAGGCGAACTTTTAGCTGCATTAAAAGGCATTCCCGGGGACATGTTCAGTTCAGGGAAGGAAAACAGTGTGTGTGCAGAGGATTCCCAAAAGTATGCATGCTATTTGAACCCACTCAGCCACCTGCCAAAATAGTAGGTGCAAAGTGCATGGATGCTTTCAATGAGGGCATACAAGGACGTGCAAGTCTGCTTTGAAAAGTAGTAGGACCGCGCGAACCATAGAGAAGCAGGGGTGTGCACCTTTACACCTGCTAGAGAACAGCTGTAAATATCCACCCGCACGTCGACACCAATACTTTCCAAAATAGAAAAGATGCGCAGAAAGAATTTCTCTGCCCCTTCCCCTCCCCCGCAGATACCGCCATTGCAGCCCAGGCAAGTACGCAAGACACTGCTTCTGCGAGTACTTTCACATGTATGGCCCATGGGGTAATTTTAGAAACCCATTTACGCATGCCAGTGCTTTTTAAAATGACTCCCATTGTGCAAACTCTGCACCTCCTCAATTTCAAAAGGAAATAACACATGTAACTGGTGCAATGTACACAGGCTAAAAGAGCTCCCATCCTATGCACATAAAATGGGCTATTGAAAATTGCCCGCTAAGTGATTTATTAATTTTAATCAACACAGTTTTATTCTGGAAATACCAAGTAATCTGTGTGGGAGGTTAATTATTTTACTAAGATTGTTGGAGAATGAATCTTTTTTGGTTCCCAGAGACCTCAGAAAACTCACTCTGCATTTTGGTCCTGCGGATAGGGTAATATCAGAGGTCCGGGTCTTTAGGGAAAGGCTGAGCTAGTCCTGGTTTTCTCCCTTTGCATGCATGGATATGTAATCCCTGTGTTTTAAGAAACAGGAAAAAGAAGTCATTGTATACAGGTGAGGGGGAGGAGGAGTTCCAGGGGTAACTCGGCATGGGGGGCGGCTGCTGAATCAACCAACTCTGCTCAGCCTCAGAACATGTCTAAGATTGCATCCTAATGCCTTTCTCTTTTTTTTCTCTGCAGCTAACAGTACCCTATTGGGAGGAGGTGGAGGTAAGTCTGCCCTTATATTCTGCCTCAGAAGTTGGACAGTTGTAGCATGCTATAAGCTCATCTGTTACGGGCCACTGATAATTCAGTATTAAGGAGACGTGTGATTCGGTGCATGCGAAGGTGCAGCTTTTCCCAGCTGTTTCTGAGTAAAGACAGCAGTGTAGTCTGAGGGAAGGATCAGAAAATGCAGCATATCAGGTCTTTAATGTACTGCACCAAAAAAAAAAGCAGTTTTCTTCCCAGATAATAAGGGACTTTTGGTGGCGTGAGACACTGTCAGAGTGAGCTGCTGTGCCTTGGGCTATCGTGAGACTAGACAAACTTGTTCACATTTCCTTTCTATATATTTTATCATTTTCTCATTATCTGAACTGTTGGTGTTCCTAAATGGATATAAAAGCTAGGGCTGGACTGTAAACTAAGGTTCTCTAAGCATACAAAGAACAATGCTGAAAGGTTTTTACACTGGTACACAAGTGTTTACCTGCTTAAAATGGCCTTATGAAGACTGCCGCCACCTCATGGTGCAGATAAAGGGGGGGCAGGGTAAAGTTGAGTATGGAAAAGTACATCTAGTAATTTAATTTTTAAATCACTGCCTGCACTTTATGTTGCATACTTTGCACCTGTGAATTCTAAAGCAAATGCAGAGTTCACAGGTATGGTACTTTTGTACCTGCGGTGTGCACACTAGCATCTTTTCAAAGGGAAGCTCCATAGAGAGTTTCCCTTTAAAAATGAGTTTGCCCGAAAATGGCGGCCGCGAGAGAGGGGGAGCAAACACCCGCCTCCACAGCGATATCAATCCGGAAATAAAAGAGGCGATTCACGAAGCATTGGATGAAAAACTACTGCCTATCACCTCCCAGTTGGGAGAGATGAAAGAAGCTTTGAGCGAATTAATACCACGCATGGATCATATTGAAAACAGGATCTCTCTCTTGGAAGACGATGCGACCCAAAATGAAAACAAAATGGCTGACCAAGATGAAAAAATAAAAGATCTTCAATCAAAAGTGGATGAATTAGAAAACAGAGCGAGACGAGATAACCTTCGGTTCTTGGGATTTCCTGAGGACACGGAGGACAATTCCCTTTGCACCATGCTGGAAACTTGGCTCCCAGAGTCCCTCGCTCTCCCGCATTTGCAGGGCAAACTAGTGGTGGAAAGGGCCCACCGTCTAGGAGTTAAAAAACCGGACCAAAATCACCCGAGTCTCATTATTGCTAAGATCTTGAACTCAGCTCACAAAGCGGAAATATGGAAAGCTTCCAGAGGTAAGCCCAATTTACTATACCAAGGGAATCCAATTCGGATTTTTCAGGACTTTTCAGCCACTGTCTCGGAGTCCCGGAGGAGTTTTTCTCCAATATGCTCTACCCTGCACCAAAAGGGTATCCGATTTTCGCTGCTGTTCCCAGCACGATTAAGGATCTGGTTTGCAGATAAAAATCATTATTTTGAGACCCCGACAGCAGCTCAAACTTTCTGACCAAAATGGACAAGGGGAAATAAACTGTGCCATAGTCTGATTTTCTTTCAAAAAAAAAAAAAAAATGCCTGGGTGGATTCGATAAATTCAGGCAGAGTGAAATATGATTGAGCTAATCCAAAGTGGCAACACATACACCCCCACAATTTTAGTAGAAATTTAAATTTTTCTCTTCTCTTCCCTTTACAACCCGGAAAAATAAAATTAAAAAAAACCCCAAAAACAAAAGATTTATCTGGTGCCGGACGACAGATGACGTTACTTGACCTAGGAAACTCACCAGCACCTGGAGGCAACCGGGGAAAGGCGAGCCTGTGGCGAGAGTCCTCGAAGGAGATTTCACAGAGCGGTTGAAAAGGAGGACTTTGTGTGAGGTACCACACAGTTGGAAAACAGCCTGAAATATTGGCTCTAGGAGGAGGACTGAGACTTAAGAAGAACTTGGGCTTAATCGGGAGAATTTTCTCCTTCTTTATCTACTGTGGAATCCCATTGCACTAAAAAAAAACCAAAACAAAAAACCAGCTAAGCCAAAGAGGAATGGTGAAGAAAATCTACCCATACCATTGCTAGATGGGATGGAGGACTCCCTCTTATTTGCATCATCTTACAGACAACACGGCAGGTTGCATAAGTACTGAGTAGGGATTTTGCACTCGGAGACCATTGAGAGTCGAGGAGGGTTGACTTATACAGAAGCGTAATCTGTTTTCCTTTTTAGAGGAGTGTGGCCCCTGGTCACATTGTTTGGATCTCCATGCCTCCTGATTACATGGAGGCTTTGTTTAGTCTTGGGAAAAGGAAAGCGGGGACAGGGGGGGAGGGGGGGATGAAAGGGGGGCGGAAGAGGGGAAGAGGAGGAAAATTTTCTCCCGGCTCCTTTTCAGCTCCTTAAATAGTGTAGTGAAGCAATTGTGTACTATAATTATGAGGTTCTTCTTCTATGGTTTTTGTGTCATTATGTATAACACTTTGAATTGGTATTCCCATGGTACTGGAATGTTTACTTTTTTCCTTTGGAGTCGGCGTAAGTACAATACTATATTGAATGGCACTATAGTGAGAGACAGAGATGGGGGAGGGCTAGGCTGGGGGCCCTTTACCCAAAACAATAACGGGGTTTGGCTATCTCAAAAACAAAAAAAAAAAAAAAGGAAAATATGCTTAATTTAATCTCCTGGAATGTAAACGGGTTGGGAACTCCAGTAAAAAGGAAAAAAGTATTGTCTCACTTGAAAAGATTACATGTGGATGTGGCATGTATTCAAGAGACACATCTCACAGCTTCTGAGAGCGAAAAACTGCACAGAGAATGGGTGGGAAATTGTTATTATGCAGTAGCTTTATATAGAAAAGGAGGGGTAGCTATTCTTATTAATAAAAACACTAATTTTCAAGTTTCCCAGTCAATCATAGACCCCGTTATATAGTTCTACTAGGGGTCTGGAATAATAAACCAATAACTTTATGCAATATATATGCCCCAAATGCTTATACCCCGGCGTTTTTTGCAAACATTTGCAATCTCCTCCACATCCATGCTAAAGGAATGTTATATGTATTAGGAGACCTAAATTGCGTACATGACCCTTCTATTGACAAAAGTCCCCCACAGTCGGGTCCTTTAGGACAAAGGAAAACAGGGGTGGCATACCTTTGCCAACATTTGGATCTTTTGGATGTCTGGAGAACACTACATCCGAATGAACGCGACTACACTCACATCTCCAGGGCACACAACACGCTTTCTCGCATTGATTATATACTAACCTCTCAAAATAATTTTTTTGAAGTGCTCACCGCAAATATTGAACCTCTAGCGATTTCAGACCACACCCCAATTTCTATTCACCTTAGATCAAACCTATCCACTCACCAGACCCGACTGTGGCGATTTCCCTCTTTTCTAAAAGATGATATCCAGTTTAAAACTTATATTAAAGAGAGATGGAAAGATTTTCCATCTCTCTTGAGGTGTATTCTCTCATGAGAATACACCTCATCTACACTGGGAGACGGCGAAGGCTGTCCTTAGGGGAGAAATAATCTCATATGTCCATACTCTGAATAAACAACTTAACCAATCTATCCTACATTTGGAATCCTTACTCCAGGGAGCTAAAAGAGCACTATTACAACATAATACTGACAAGGCCAGGTCGGAGTTCTATAGTATATTGGGCCGCCTGAACACCCTTTTAGATATTAAGGCCCAAAGCTATATACAGAAGGGTCAGCAGTCCTTTTTTTGATTTGGTAATAAACCTGGGCGTTTGCTGGCCAAGCTCACAAAGTCCAGACGACTGAGATCTTTTGTAACAAATTAAACCCCCCCCTGGGACAGGTTACAGCAAACGATACTGAGATCAGTGAAATATTTAGGCAATTTTATGGGACACTATATGCTGCGGAAGGGGACGGGGGAGAGAGAGAGGAGGAAGCTTTTTTTCACGACTTGGCCCTCCCTACACTCTCAACGTCCCAACTAGAATTTTTGAACCGCCCCCTGCAAACCTATGAAATATCGCTAATCATAGCCAGTGCTCCTATGGGGAGATCCCCCGGTCCGGATGGAATGTCCTATGAATTTTATAAAATTCTCTCACCTTACGTGACACTCCCATTGGTAAACTATTTCACAGAGGGGCTGGTTCGAAAGGGTTTTCCTGCTTCCTTCACGGGAGCCCACATTATTGTTCTCCCCAAACCCGGGAAGGATATAACTTGCCCTTCTGCATACAGACCCATTTCACTACTCAACTGTGACTGCAAAATTTTCACCAAAGCCCTTGTAGATAGACTGAAAGTTCTTCTCCCAAAATTAATATCACCACATCAAGCGGGATTCGTTCCAGGCCGCAAGCCCAATCAAAATATAACAAAATTACTTACCGCTTTGGCCATTTGCCAACATCAAAATATCCCAGCACTAGTGTTTGGTTTTGATTCAGAGAAGGCTTTCGATAGGGTAGATTGGCGATATCTTTTTTCTATCTTACAGAGATTTGGAATTCGGGGGGATTTCTTACACTACATCTCACTTTTATATAATGAGCCCGTATCGTACATTTTAGTAAACAATTGTCTTTCGGCAGGGGTGCAAATTAGGAGGGGAGTGAGACAGGGATGCCCCCTCTCTCCATTATTGTACCTGTCATCCTTGGATCCACTCCTATGGAAAATTGATGAATGCAGAATGGTAAAGGGTTTCGGAGGACCAAAATGTATATTTAAAATTGCGGCTTTTGCAGATGACCTTTTGGTTTTCCTAACACAACCCCAGTTATCGATCCTGGCGGTATTAGACATCCAAACCCAGTTCGGGTCCTTTGCAGGTCTCCGGATAAACCATGACAAATCTGAAGTTCTTGATGTCACTGGAACCCTGCGCTGCACTTGGCAGGGTAGTTTTCCCCTTAGATGGGCAAAGGATCAGTTAAAATACTTAGGCTTGAATATCCCTACCCGAGTGGAGGCCTTTTACAGGGTAAATATACAACCTTTGCTAGATTCCACTTTGACTACCCTGAAGAGATGGGAGCCTCTGCCATTATCATTGATGGGCCGAATACAATTATTCAAGATGATTTTTACTACCTAAATGGTTATATCTTCTTCAACTAGCTCCACTTTGGATTTCTAAAGGAGACCATTGTAAACTTAATTGGGCGCTTAGATCCTATTTCTGGCAAGGCAAATGTGCAAGACTACCACTTTCTATACTGACAGCTTCGAAAGAAGATGGAGGCCTGGGATGCCCTAATTTAACGTTATATAACTTAGCTTGTAGCATTCGTCATGTGTGGGATTGGCTTTTCTCCCTAAACTCTGTAACACCATACTCTTACCTATTTGAATGGTACGGAGTAACATCTCTCAATCCTTTGCTGCAACTTCCCACACATTTGGTTCCCTCTCATATAAAAACACAGGAACTATTACGCACATGTAGGAAGGCCTGGCAATTGCTTTGCAAGAGGAGACACATTTCAAACCCGTTAACCCCGCTAATCACCATAACTGGTCACGACTTATTCTCCCCTGGTAGAGAGAACAGAATATTTTCCCGCTGGCACCAAAAGGGACTTATCTATATTTTTGACATGCAGGATAGGATTACGGGAAATTTAATTCCTTTTTCCACATTACAGCAGATTTATACACTACCTGCAACGGACCTATATGCATACATCCAAGTTACTCATTTTATAAACTCTAGAAAATCTACTTTAACGCAAACTCCGGAAAACCAAAAATTAAGAAACATTGTACAAGTGAGTAAACAAAGCAAGGCTAGTGCATCTTACTATTTATTACAGGGAGGTGATGGAGTTAGCCAATCCCCCATATTTAATCTTGCTTTACAACAGTTGGAAAAAGTGGATTCTTTTCAATTTGTCATTTGTGGAATTTCAAAACTGTCTTAAAAGTTTACCTAACGTTTCTGAAAATGCTCTTTTGCAAGAAACACAATACAAATTTCTTTGGCAAAGCTATAATCACACCTCTCCGAGCCTATCACATGAAAATCTCACAATCCCCCAATTGCCCTAAGTGCGCAAGCCCGAAGAGCACTTTTTTCACTGTTTTTGGGATTGTGGGCCTATTTCCCTTTTTTGGAGGAGGGTGTGTCGAGCATGTTCCACCTTTTTGAAGAGAACACTAGCCCCAAATCCCAATCTATGGCTTTTTGGGGTAGATGAGGCAACCCAAAGGCAGCTATCCCAATCGGAAACTCTTTTTATACTCAAAGCCGGCTTAGTGGGCAAACAAACCATCTTAAAAAATTGGTTAAACCCGGGTAGCCCCAATCTCGAGCACTGGTTTAAAAATCTGGTGCGGTTATGTTCTATGGAACATGCTATTCTCACGCCAACTATGCCAAAGAAATCGGAGCAGACCTCGTTAACATGGGCAGCCTTTACGGCTTATCTTACTCCTTGCGTAGACACCTATAGAGACCCTTGGACCAAGTTTCAACAGACCGATCCGGAGGGAGATCGTTAAATCTTCTTTAACGGACACCTGGACAAAGCCATGACGCCGCCGATACTTTAAGACTATTCTGGGACCAATACATTTGGACATTTAGTTTATTCGACTTGTATCTGTATTTCTAAAGAAGGAAGAAACCTCAGAGGGGAAAGAGGGAGGGGGGAGTAAGGAGGGGTTTGTTTATAAGTTTCGGCTTATTGACAGTTGCATTGTAATTTCCTTTCAAAAAAATTTAATAAACATATCTTCAAAAAAAAAAAATGAGTTTGCAGGTCCACAGGTACCAAAGTACCCAGAGACTCTGAAAATTGCCCCCATGTAAGTTTACTTAATGCCAAGGAAGAAGGCTGCACAAGAAAACCCCCTATTTGCACCCAGGGTATGAGGAGAAAGAGTGGGGGGTTGTAAGCCCCAATACTCTTTTCTCTGGGTCCCTGTGATTTGTACCCCAGACCTTGGAATGGAGAGGAGCAAAGAAAACACCATTTCACTGTAAACCATTAATGATTTTGGGGTAGATTTTAAAACGTTGCACGCACGTGTACATGTGCGCATGCTACCAGGCGCACACACATGTACACTCGAATTTTATAACTTGCGCGCGCAAGTTATAAAATCAGGTGTCGGCACGCGCAAGGGGGTACACAATTGTGCACCTTGCATGCACCGAGCTGCACTGCCTTACTCCATTCCCTTCCCCCTAGCCTGACCTTCCCACGCCTTCCCCTAACCTTTTCCCCCGTAGCCCTACTCTAACCCCCCCCCCCCCCCAATCCTTATCTTACCTTTTGCGCCTACCGGCAACCTGCCAGCACACAATCCTCTGGCCCCGCCCCTGGACCGCCCCTTTTTGCAAGCCCCGGGACTTACACGCGTCCTGGGCCTTTACGCGCGTCGCCAGGCCTTTTAAAAATAGGCCCTGCACGCATAGGGCTTTTAAAATCCGCCCCTTTATTTCTTAGCATACAGACAGGTGAATCCAAAACCAGTGGGTTATGCACCTCTACCAGCAGATGGAGACAAAGCAAAGTGGACATCACAGTATAAATACCCTTGCAGTGACATCAGCCTGCTAGTATTCTCCATCTCCAGTAGATGGTGGACATGCATCTCCCTACTACTTTAAGTTTTAGAAGGAGAAAAGAAGAAGGAAATTTAATTTGCCCCACTTTCCTGTGGTGATGCCTTATGGTACCTTCCTCAGTTGAGAATTCCTGAGGTAATTTCTGTGGTCCCTCAGATGAGTGTCTTGGTCTGATAGATGGTTTTTCAACTGTCATGGACTTAACTGTAAAAAAAAAAGCTGAAAGGCAAGCGGGTGCAGGAAGCCGAGCATGGATGTGAAGGTTTATGCCCTCTCCCCTGCAGCTGGAGACCGACCTTGTATTCAGCTGGGATGAACTGAGAACAGGTAAAGTGTAATTTAAAGAAAAAAAAAATGATAACGAGAAGGGGAGTTGAGTTGGGATTCCTCCTCCCCCTCCTGGTCTCCATGCTTGGTGCGCGATCCAGTGGTCATTCCCACCTCCAGTGGAGTTCAGGGGATGGGGCAGCCTGGTGGATTGAGCAGCCCTTGCAGCTAGGTCCCACTCTTAACGCTCAACTGCTTCGCTGCATGGCAGGCCGCGGTGGCGTTTGTATGTGTTATTTGATATGCCGCAGACTGCCCTCTTCAGTTCTGTCGGCTCGTGCATGTGCACCTGACTGTGCGGCCCATTGTGCATTTCGTTATGCGCCTAGTTGGGCACTTAGGTGCATAGGAGCACCTCCCAGGGTACCCATTTGTGCGTGCACTCACGCGCACATGCTTTTCTGCACGCATTCTCTGAGCGTTGTGGGGAGTTCGGTTTGGGAACTTATATAGGCACCGTGTTGTGTGCCTAATTTTTTGGATGCACTATTGTCAGATGCCTGTTAGGGCGTATTGACAGGCTGATGGTGCCTATAGTAAAGAAGCCTAATCATCTTGCCCTATGTGTCGCTTGTCATATTTGGGCATCTCAACCTGGTGTTCCCTCTAATTTGTGTCAGGGCTGTTTGGAGGCTCAGGAAGAATTACCTCTATTTGATTTTACTAAGCCTGGTTCTTCCCAGCCTGCTGCAGGAATGGAAAAAGAGCTGCCAGAAGGGTGGTTTTGACATGGATCCTTCTGCTTTTTCTTGGGTAGAATTTTTTCAAGGACTGCATTCCTTCCTTCAAGCATAGTCCTCGGCCCTGGCCAAGCTTAACAAGTCAGGATCGCAAGCGGTGAGGTCCTGTGTGCCAGTTGCTGCGGGTAAGCATCATAGTACGCCTGGAGCCAGTCTTCTCAATAGGGACCCAGATGGCACGAATGATGAGACTGATCTTTCTCCCTGGAGGATGGGGAAATTCTTCCAGGATTGGAGCCATATAGAACTATGTTGAGATTCTTTCGTAGAGATGAGTTACCGGCTCTGATTTCCCAGACATTGAAGAAGCTGGGAGTACTGGGGCTGACTCCATGCCTGAGCCAAAGAAAGATCCCATTTTGATTTCCTTGCATAAAGCCTCACGCTTCTTCCCTATTATGGAGGCCATTCAAGAACTAATTGATCTTGAATGGGGTGCTCCAAAAGCTAATTTTAAAAGGAGATGAGTCTTGGAAGAACTGTACCCCTGGATCCAGTTGCAAGAGAGCAATTATATTTTCCAAAGGTGGATGCGCTTGTGTGTGCTGTCACCAAGGGGATGACTTTTCCCATAGAAGAGGGAACGGCCTTAAAGGATGCACAGGATAGGAAAATTGAGGCTATTCTTAAACAGGCCTTTGAAGCAATGGCAATGAATTTTCAGATAGCTTCCTGTTGTTCCATTGTGGCCCTCTCTTGTTTACTGCTCCCTCAGGAGATCGCTGAATCTGGTGTAAATTCCAGTGCATTGATAGAACCAGCAGCCGCCTTTTTGACAGATGCGGGCTGAGATTTGGTCTGCATTTCAGCCAGAGGGGTGGCTTCGATAATAGCGGCTAGGCGTCAGCTATGGTTGAGAAATTTGTCGGCCAATACAACATTGAAGTCTAACCTTATGAAGTTGCCTTTTAAAGACTCGCTCTTCAAGTCGGTGCAGCATGCTCGGCACATTGTATGGAGCTCGCTCATTTTGGAACTCTACCAGTTAGAGTACTCACCTAGTGAGTACTCTAACTCTCAGTCTATCTCATCCACAGTACTACCTTGCTGGGAAACTTGCTTCGGAGACCAACGGGGTGAGAATGGCTCCCTCTGCCGAGATCCCTGAGACTGCTACTACCATACTGCCTCACTACTGCCACCTATGATGGCACTCCTCAAGCTGTATAATAAAGAACTAACTGTGTTTGTGCGTTCTGAGTCTAGCCCAGTACTGTGGCTCCTCACGGGGCTCCTCGCCGTGGGCCTGGTCATCTACCACAGTACCCAAGGATCCACCCAAACACTGCTTAACCCTAACAGATTGCTAACTCCATAGATTCGGCTCAGCTCACCGCAATACAGGCCATTCCAGGCCTGGCCCAATGAATCTTCGAACAGCAGAATGAGCTGGAAGGTTTGACCACTGCATTCAACCTACTGCACACACAGATGAACTTACCTACCACTGTTGGAGACAGGATGCTGGGCTTGATGACCCTTGGTCTGTGTCGCGTTCATGCCCCATCTCGCCCCTCGCTCCACCCTCTTACCTTGGGAGCGACTCCCTTCAGCTCTGATGGACAGTTGCAGCCGTGGCTTCTCTCTGCCTCTTGGTCCCGGTGTCCCCGGGCTGGCTTGACACTACGGATCCGCCATGTTCCTGATGATGTAAAGGTGCGCGCTCCAGACTTGTACCAGCAAGGGCGCGAACCTCGGCAGCTTCCCCCCGTAGAGACGTCATCAATTTCCACTTTAAAAGGTCTTTGTTTGCTAACCTCTAACGAGTTAGCAAGGAATTCCAACGGGTCTTGCTTCGGCAATCCACGATACTTGCAACAACAATCCGAGTCAGCCGGGGAATCCATCCCCACTGCTTGGCCTTTTCAAACTTACCAGAAGTACCTGCTCCACAGGGGCTCCGCTCTCTATTCTTGATTTCAGATTGCCGGAATACTCAGAAGACTCCTCATTGCCTGGAAGCGATTGCAGACATGAACACAGTGAGTTATATTGTACATAGGAATCGGTACTCGCTCCACGAAGGCCTACATTCCTATAGCTCTGGAATAGACTTAGTTTTTGGGTACTTGCCAGGTTCTTATGGCCTGGATTGGCCACTGTTGGAAACAGGATGCTGGGCTTGATGTACCCTTGGTCTGACCCAGTATGGCATTTTCTTATGTTCTTATGTTCTGAAGACTCCCTTCCGTCCAAGACGTTATCGCAGGTACAGAGATTGAGAGTTAGACTGGCAAGATTGCAGATAGGAACCGGTACTCGCTCCACGAGGGCCCATGTTCCTAGAATCCTTTACAGACTTTCTTCTACGTTAGAAGCCATTTCTTATACAGCTATTGTGAGTTCTTATTACAGACTGTGTAGAGGAACCAGTGCTCGCCTATGGCTCCTGTTCCTGAATATACTGAAGACTCTCTGTGGCATAGAGACATTGCAGACATCTACTATTGTGAGTGTACCATCTTGTATCCAGTATACCCTGTCTACTCACTCGTTTAGTCTCTCTCTACAGCTCAGCGACCCAGAGCTTACATTCCAGTATCAGAAGGCCTTCAGCCCTATCGGACACCTTGACTCTCTACTGCCATCTCTGGTGGTCCAGCTTCCAGCTTAATAAAGAACTATTTGTGTTTACATTCAGCACAAGTCTCATCTAGAGGAGGTATTTCCCGGATTACCCTGCTCTGCGGACCACTACCGGAGAAGCCTGCTTGCAGGCTATTTACTTGGTCTGAGTCTATTAACCTGCTCCTCGGGTTATTCTTGCTGCATAATAAAGCTATTGCCTCTGTTGTCTATCACTGCTGAGATCCCGCCTGTCGTGGTGAGTCCCCACAGGGCTCCTCCCTGTGGGTGGAGTCATCTCTTCCCCCGACCCAAGGGCCCACTGCCTAGTTTAACACACAGAATGTAACAGATTGCTAACTCCATGGAATGGTGAATAAAACGGAAAATGTCATAATGTCTCTGTATTGCTCCATGGTGAGACCGCACCTTGAATACTGTGTTCAATTCTGGTTGCCGCATCTCAAAAAAGATATAATTGCGATGGAGAAGGTACAGAGAAGGGCTACCAAAATGATAAGGGGAATGGAACAGCTCCCCTATGAGGAAAGAGGTTAGGCCTTTTCAGGATATGAGAGGTGTTTAAAATCATGAGACATCTAGAACGGGTAGATGTAAATCGGTTATTTATGCTTTTGGATAATAGAAAGACTAGGGGGCACTCCATGAAGTTAGCATGTGGCACATTTAAAACTAATCGGAGAAAGTTCTTTTTCACTCAACGCACAATTAAACTCTGGAATTTGTTGCCAGAGGATGTGGTTAGTGCAGTTAGTATAGCTGTGTTTTAAAAAAGGATTGGATAAGTTCTTGGAGGAGATGTCCATTACCTGCTATTAATTAAGTTGACTTAGAAATTAGCCACTGCTATTACTAGCAACATAACATGGGATAGACTTAGTTTTTGGGTGCTTGCCAGGTTCTTAGGGCCTGGATTGGGCACTGTTGGAAACAGGATGCTGGGCTTGATAGACCCTTGGTCTGATCCAGTATGGCATGTTCTTATGACCCGGCTCAGCTCTCAGCCTTATAGGCCATTCCTGGCCTGGCCCAACGGATTACAGAGCAACAGAGAACTCTTGATACACTGGTTACTGCCTTTAACCAGCTGAATTCCAGACTGAGTGATTCCACTACTTCTAACAAGAATGCATCACCCCCGATGGTTACCAGGTGAACTACAGTTCCTCTGCCAGCCCCTACTCACTTCTCAGGAGACACCCTGCTGTGTAGGAGTTTTCTAAATCAGTGCTGTATGCATTTCTCCTTACAACCGGCGTACTTCCATACTGCCGCTTCTAAGACAACATATATTTTGTCCTTGTTGGATGGGAAAGCCATGGCCTGGGCGTCACCTCTTTGGGAATGCAATGATCCAGTCCTTGATGACTTGCCTTGGTTTCTGACTCTCTTCAGGTCGGTATTTGATAGGGATGTGCATTCGTATCATACTTTTCATATGTTTCCTATACAAGCATGTAATATGAAACGCATGAAACATATGAAACGAATGCACATCTAATTGGCATATAATGGGAAACATATGAAACGAATTAAACGAATGAAACGAATGCACATCCCTAGTATTTGATGACACTGCTCGCCAGTCCATTGCCGGTTCCGTACTCCTGAATCTCCAACAAGGGACCAAGCCACGCCCGGACTACGTGATTGAATTCAAGACACTGTCTTCCGAGCTCCTATGGGATTCAGTTTGCCTAAGAGCCCTATTTCTACGAGGACTCAACTCCCGAATAAAAGATGAACTTGCTGCACGGGAGTTGCCTGATACCTTGAGCTCATTTATGGACCTTGTTGGGCGTATTGATCACCGTATACGAGAACTCTCTGTTGAGGTAAAACCTCTTAAGAAGCATGTATCCGAAGGAACCCGTTCTCGGCCCCTACCTTCAGCTCCGGTCCAGTCTTTACCTAACCCAGAAGAGGAAGACGAACCTATGGAACTACGCCGTAGTCACTTGACCGCCAAGGAGAGGCACTATCGCAAAAAGATGGGCCTCTGCATGTATTGCGGGAAGACCGGCCATTCAGTTCTGTTGCTCCCGTCGGTCGCAGGCAGCTGCGACCTCTGCTGCTCACCTCCTTTCTAGATGCAGCTCTGAGTCTGGGGAGAATGGCAGCCTCCTCTTCCACATGCCGACCCTCAGGGCGTGCCCGGGATGGCGCGGGCATTCCCAGCAGCCATCTTACATCCGGAGTTACCTAAGGCATGCGCGCGCCTGCCCCCTTTTGAATGGGTCATGGCGGGAACCTCAGGGGCGTCCCCACCGCATGACATCATCCGCTTACCATACTTAAGCTCAGCTGACAATACGAGTTAGCAAGGAATCTCGTCCTGCGAGTTCCGCCTCTCTGGGACTTCGCCTCACTGACTTCTGGGTGACCTAGGTACCCGCTCCTCAGGGGCCTTGCCGCACTCAGGGCTATCTGCTCATCGGAGAGCCATTCTCTGTCTCTCTGTTTCAGTGAGTTCCTGCATCGTCCTCAGACGACTCCGGCTGTTCCTGTTCCAGTCATCCCCAGTGCCTGATCTCCATCTGCTTCTACAGTACCGGTGTGAGTACACTACCTTCGTGGCACGGATTCTCAGGTTACCCCACTTGCGGGCCACTACCGGATCCCTCTTGTCTTGTGCAACTATACCAGTGGCTTCCAGCCAACCCCGTGCTGCAGACCACTACCGGGATTGCCAGTATGAGCTAAGCATAGAGAAAGTATTCACCGGACCACTCCACCATGCGGATTACTACTGGACTGATCAGCTACAGTACTGACTCTTTTGCTTCGCTCTTCAGATTTACATTGCTGTATAATAAAGTTATTTCCTCTGTTGTCCATCACTGCTGAGACCACGCCTGTTATGGTGAGTGCCTAGAGGGCTCCTCACTGTGGATGGAGTCTTCACGCCCCACGATCCAAGGGCCCACTACTAGTTCAAGACACACAGAACATAACAGATTGCTAACTCCATGGACCCGGCTCAGCTCTCAGCCTTGCAGGCCATTCCTGGCCTGGCTCAACGGATCAACAGATCCAGATCAACAGATCCGTTGAGCAACAGAGGTCTCTCGATATTTGGCTACCACCTTTAACCACTGAATTCCAGACTGAAGGATTCTTCTACTTCCAGTGAGAATGCATCGCCCCCAGTGGTTACCGGGTGAACTACAGTTCCTCTACCAGCTCCTACACGTTTCACAGGAGACTCCCTGTTGTGTAGGGGCTTCCTCAATCAATGCTGTATGCACTTCGCTTTCCAACCAACTTACTTCCCTACTGCTACTACCAAGACTACGTACATTTTGTCCCTGTTGGATGGAAAGTCCCTGGCCTGGGCTTCACCCCTATGGGAGCGCAATGATCCAATTCTTAATGACTTACCTGGGTTTCTGGCTCTCTTTAAGTCAGTGTTTGATGACCCTGCTCGCCAGACTATTGCCGGTTCTGCACTCCTGGATCTACAACAGGGAACTAAACCACTCCCGGACTACATGATTGAATTCAAGACTTTGTCTTCCAAACTCCTATGGGATTCAGGTTGCCTTAGAGCTATATTTCTATGAGGTCTCAATTCCCGCATAAAAGATGAACTTGCCGCTCAGGAGTTACCTGACACTTTAAGCTCCCTGATGGACCTTGATGGGCGAATTGACCACCGTATATGTGAACGCTCAGCGGAGGTGAAACCTCTGAAGAAACATGTATCCAATGGTATCCGTTCACGGAATCTACCGCCCACTCCGGTCCAGGCTGCACCTAACCCTGAAGAGGAAGATGAACCTATGCAATTAGGCCGTAGCCATCTGAGTGCCAAGGAAAGGCAATTCCGTAAAAAGATGGGTCTGTGCATGTATTGCGGAAAGACTGGCCATGCAGGTCAAACCTGTCCTATCTGTCCGGGAAGCATGCAGACCTAGGATCCGCTGGAGGACTCTTCCTAGGTCTAACTGCTCCTTCTCCTCCACTGACACTTCCTGTCTCTATCATCTCTGGGCCTCTCGAGTTCACCACCAAAGCCCTGGTCGACTCGGGTGCAGGTGGGAACTTTATTCTCAAAAGATTGGTTGAACATCTACGACTCCCTACTGAGCCAGTACCCACACTGCTGATCCTCTCGTCCATTCACGGTGAGCCCTTGCCTGGAGAAGTAACAACTACCACAAAGCCTGTCTGTCTACGTACGGGATCCTTGCATATGGAGACCATCACGTTCCTGGTTCTCGAAAAAGCCATCCACCCCATTGTGCTTGGCATACTCTGGCTACAGGAACATTCTCCACAATTTAATTGGTCATCTATGGAGCTATCCCAATGGGACTCTGACTCTTTGATTCAGTGAGTTCCTGCATTGTCCTCAGATGACTCCTGCTGTTCCTGTTCCAGTCATCCTCGGTGCCTGATCTCCATCTGCTTCTACAGTTCCAGTGTGAGTACACTACCTTCGTGGCACGGATTCTCGGGTTACTCCGCTTGCGGGCCACTACCGGATCCCTCTTGTCTTGTGTAACTATACTAGCGGCTTCCAGCCTGCCCCGCGCTGCGGACCACTACCGGGATTGCCAGCACAAGCTAAGCCTAGAGAAGGTATTCACTGGACCACTCTGCGCTGCGGATTACTACTGGTCTGATCAGCTACAGTACTGACTCTTTTGCTTCGCTCTTTGGATCTAGATTGCTGTATAATAAAATTATTTTCTCTGTTGTCCATCACTGCTGAGACCACGCCTGTTGTGGTGAGTGCCCACAGGGCTCCTCCCTGTGGGTGGAGTCTTCACTCCCCACGACCCAAGGGCCCACTACTAGTTCAAGACACACAGAACATAACAAGTTCAAACCTGCCCCATCTGTCCAGGAAACACGCAGACCTAGGATCCGCCGGAGGACTCTTCCTAGGTCTGACTGCTCCTTCTCCTCCACTGACTATCCCTGACTCCATCATCTCTGGGCCTCTCGAATTTGCCACTCAAGTCGACTCTGGTGCCGATGGGAATTTTATTCTGAAGAGATTGGTAGAACACCTATGACTTCCCACTGAGCCAGTACCCATGCCACTGTTCCTCTTCCATTCACGGTGAACCTTTGCCAGGAGAGGTTTCGCTCACCACACGACTAATCTGCCTATGCACGGGATCCCTGCATACAGAGACCATTACATTCCTGGTTCTTGAAAAGTCTATCCATTCCATAGTGCTTGGCATACCATGGTTACAAGACCACTCTCCTCAATTTAACTGGTCTACTATGGAGTTAGCACAATGGGGACCTAACTGCCATGACAGATGTCTAAAAAAAATAACTCCATTGCCAAGTATGGCTACCACATCTACTCCTCCTGGACTACTGCCGCAGTACGCAGCATTTCAAGACGTGTTTTCAAAACAAGCTGCTGATGCGCTTCCACCGCATAGACCGTTTGACTGTGCAATCAATTTGAAACCTATTCAGAGCCAGCCCGAGGAAGAGTTTATCCACTCTCCTTATCAGACACTGAGGCCATGTCGGCCTATATCCAAGAAAATCTGTAGAAAGGATTTATTAGACCCTCTAAGTCTTCGGCAGGAGCAGGATTCTCTATCGTCTGCAAGAAGGATGAATCTATTCGCCCCTGCATTGACTATAGAGGTCTGAATGAAATCACTATCAGAGACCGGTATCCCTTACCGTTGATTTCAGAGCTATTCAATCGGCTTCAGGGTACAAAGATTTTCACAAAGCTGGATCTAAAGGGCGCCTATAATCTCGTTCGTATTCGTTATGGGGACAAATGGAAAACAGCCTTCAATACTCGCGATGGCCACTTTGAGTATTTGGCCTGTACTACGTCCCGGCCGTATTTCAAAATATGATGAATGAGACAGTGGGGAGGGGTTAGAAAGTAGTGTTGGTTCCAATATGGCGGCATGCCGTGAGGAGGAGCGAGTTGTTGCTCTGCTGAAAGTTTGGAAATACCTGTTTCCGCGGACCTCAATGTCTCCAAAAAGAAAGGGGAAGATAAGGGTCTATCCCTCTATCCCCCCACCTTCTCCAACTATGCAGCAGGAGATCATCCGCTATCTAAGCTCGCCAGTTTCAGCCCCAGGAGTTGAGGAGCCCATTGTGCCGGAGACAGAGAGAGAAGCCCCGGCACCGGAGGAGACAATGCTGAGTCCCGACCAAAGACAAGCCCCGATGCAGAGAGCAGGGCTGTTGTTTCAACCCGGAGGGCTGAACGATGGAACTATTTCCGGGTTACTTGCAGCGAATCCATCGCTGACCGCAGCTTCTCAAGCAATACCAACTATAGCAGTCGCCCTGGCAGAGACGAGCAGTGCAGAGGCAGCAGAAACCTGACTGGAAGAAGGGGCTACTGGGTTAAGTCCCTTTGGAAATGGCCTGCAAATAACCCAAGAGGCTTCCCCAGAGTTTAAACCCCTGATGATTCCAGAACGCCCTGAGGTCGTCACTATGGCTGCATTATGGGATTTAGTGGCGGGAATTGCGACTACAATGAATAATTTCAATACGAAATTTGAGTGTTTAGCTCGACAAAACACTCAAACTTCATTTGAATTACAAAGGAAAATCGATATAATTTCCACAAAAGTTTTGACCTTGGAGGGGAAGGAGAAAGAAAATCTAAAATTCAAATCAGCAGTAGTGAAAGATAAGGAGTTTCTTGCCAGAAGAGTAGAGTCTCTGGAAAATGCATCTAGACATTTAAATATTAGGATTTTGAATTTTCCTAGAATTTTGGGAGAGATTCCCTGTGTTACATTGAAAAGGTTTCTCCAAGAGGCTCTTGGTTTTGAAGATGGGAATCTACCGGCAATCAATAAGTGATATTTTTTACCCAAACCAACGATAGTACCAAACAGATTAAACCTGCAAGAAAATCTTACTGAAATTTTAGAAAATTCATCACTAGAAGTATTGGACAGAGTTACATTTCTGGTTTCATTAATATTATTGGCGGATGTTCAAATTATAATGAAAAATTACTTCAGGAAATTTCCAATCTCCTTTATGAATGAGAATGTTAAAATTTTCTGGACCTCTCCTCAACCACACAAGTGAGGCGTAGAGGCTTTTTAGCCTTACGCCAAGAAATAATTTCTTTGGGTTATACCTTTATGTTGAAATTTTCCTGCAAATGTGGTTAAGAAGGGTGGTTGAAGTATATATATATTTCATCTTGGAACAGTTGAAAACTTCCCTTTCATCTAAAAATCCCACCACTTCTTCTCCCATAGACATATAATAGAATATAGAAACCGGTAGATTTGCTAAAGCCAATTTTCCTTAAATAAATATATGGTTTATAATTTCTCTCTGTAATTTCTGGACCATCCTTTATACTATATTGACTTTTTGGTTTAAAATGGAGTTTATTTTTTGTTTTTCCTTGTTTTTAGAAATTGTTTAAAGAAAAATTTGAACTTGATAGTTGTCCATGTGTTACCGTTTTGCAAAATTTAGTTTTTGTAATTTTGAAAAATGATAAATAATGAATAAAAAAAAAATGAATGACATCTTGCAAGATCTGTTATACCAGTGTGTGGTCATATACTTAGACGATATCCTCATCTTCTCCCGTGATGTACAAACCCACCAAGCAGATATCATCACTGTCTTACAGAGGCTCCAAGAGAATCGCCTACACACCAAGCTCGAGAAGTGTGCTTTCCATAAAGAGTCTGTTCCCTTCCTCGGGTTCATTGTATCCAGTAAGGCTTTCCAAATGGACCTGCAGAAGACTAAAAGTATACAAGACTGGCCTCAGCCTACCGGAATTAAAGCTCTACACCGCTTCCTTGGCTTTACGAATTATTATCGTATGTTTATCAAGGACTACTCAACCTTGACAGCGCCACTCACTGCTATGACTAAAAAGGGGGCTAACCCTTCACACTGGTCACCAGATACCATCTCCGCCTTTCAAGTACTTAAGGAAGCCTTCCTCAAGAAACCCTGCTTTCGCCATCCTGATCCTCATCAACCATTCATCGTTGAGGTCGACGCCTCTAATGTTGGTGTAGGGGCCGTGCTTAGTCAGCACAGTGATACACATGTTCTGCACCCCTGCTCATTCTTCTCTAGACGCTTTTCGCCAGCAGAGAAAAATTACAGCATCGGTGATAAGGAATTGCTTGCTATCAAGCTGGCGTTTGAGGAGTGGCGTCCCTGCCTTGAAGGTGCCCAACACCAGATAACCGTGTTCACCGATCACAAGAACTTGGAATATCTATGCCAAGCTAGATGGTCACAATTCTTCAACCGGTTCAGTTTCCTGCTTAAATATCGTCCTGCTGATAAGAATGTCCGGGCAGACGCTCTTTCACACTCTTTTACTCCTGAAGATGTTCCAGACAAGCCACGTCACATTATTGACCCTGAGAAAATAATGCTGGCTGCTACCCATTAGGTTCCCACAGGGAAAACAGTGGTTCCTCAGATGCTAAGAAAGAAACTGCTGCATTGGGCCCATGACTATAAGTTAGCAGGCCACTCTCACTACTCTGCAGCGATATTATTGGTGACCTTCTATGAAAAATGACGTCCAAACTTATGTAGAGTCCTGTGCTACCTGCGCTATGCAAAAACCTCCTGCCGGTTGCCCCTGGGGCTTTCTCCAGCCATTCCTGACAAACCATGGATACACATTGCAGCTGACTTTGTCGTCAATTTGCCACCATCGAATGGGAACAATACCATCTGGGTCACAGTGGCCGTTTCTCAAAAATGGCACACTTCGTGGCCCTGCCTGGACTGCCATCTGCCCCAGAACTTGCTAAACTATTTGTATGGCACATTTTCCGCCTACATGGCAGGCATCGTGTCAGACAGAGGTGTTCAGTTCACTGCCAAGTTCTGAAGGGCTCTATGTCGTAAATTCGACATCTCATTAGATCTGACATCTGCATATCACCCCCAATCTAATGGACAAATGGAGAGAATGAACAGAACCCCTAAACAGTTCATCCAGGCCTATGTCAACTCTAGACAGAATGATTGGGCGGAGTTACTATCCTGGGTTGAGTTTGCCTTGAACTTACATCCGGCGTCTGCTACTGGATCTACTCCATTTCAGATCGTTTATGGCCATCAGCCTCTTCCACCACTTCCCATACCATTATCTGGTACATCACCCGCTGGGTGGGGGGGGGGGGGGTGTTTGTAGACATTTTTCTCAGTGTTTGTGCCCAAATGAAGGTTTATGCAGCGGAGTTTGTCTGAGGCCAGTGTGTGGTGATCACCGTAGTGCATTGGCATTTTGTACACATATGTGGGCAGCTTTTAAAATAGGGTGGTTGCGCACATGTGCTACATGCATATGTACCTCCTAATTTTGGTACACGCATACCTATTAAAATTCACTTTTATGTGCATAAGTTAACCCACACGTTATTCCCTTGATAGAGCAGATGTAACTTTGTGTGAGGTAATTTATGCACATAGTTGGCCAAGTACCCAAGGATTTTCAAAATGAACTTGTGCACATAAATTTGCTTTGCAAATGTAGTGTAAAGTCTTTATGTAAAAGACATACACAGTTATAAAATTATGCACATAATGTTACGGCCGCCGGCTGCGGCGGTCCACAACCGGGGCCGGTCACCCACCCGCGGCGTCGGGTTCTTCCAGGGACACCCGCAGGAGCCAGCAGCCGCTACCTGAATGTTTCTTCTCGGTGGTGCCGCGTCTAAGATGGCCGCCGTGTTGATGACTCCGCCCCCGCCGGGCCTCCTAGAGCCATGCGCACGGCTGAAGACTGGATTTAAAAGGGCCATGCCAGGAAGTGTCGTGGCTCCCTCTTGAGACTCCTCCTCCAGGTCTAGGTATTTAAGGCAAGGTCTGCTCCTCAGACCTTGCCTTGGTATTGAGGCTTGTGCCTGGTTTCCTGTTCCTGCATTCCTGGTCTCCTTTGTTTCTTCGTCCCGCTTCTGCTCCTCCCTCCTCATTGGATCGATTCTTTTGGACGCCTGACCTCGGACCAGCTGTGGTGAATTCTTGGCATTGACTTCGGATTGGCTTTGGACCCTTCTCCTGTGTTGTTCCTGGACTGGCTTTGGACCGCTCTCTGGACTTCGACCCCTGGACCGGCTTTGGATTCTTCTTCGACTTCTACTCTCGGACCACCTATGAACAGCTTGAGGCGCCAGCCGTCTGGAATCCACGACCTGCAGGAGGCGCCTGCGTCCAGACTTTCAGTAGTCTTCAGGGAGTTCCGTAAGTCCCAGCAGTCGGATCCCTACAGGCTCCTCCTGGGGGGATCATGAGCTTCCAGGGTGAAGTCCTCTTTCTACACGCATCTCACCGAGCCTTGCCCTCCGATGGTAGAGACCTAATGGGTCCTCTGTCTGTTTGGGTAGCACCAACTCTACCTCGAAACAGGGGTTCACCTTCTGAATTCGTAACAGAATACCAAGGCCATTGACCCGGCAGAGGTTTCCGCTCGTCAGGCCATTCCTGGACTAGCCCAAAATGTCACGGAGCAGCAACATATCCTTAAATCTATGGCGTCTTCCCTGGAACGACTCAATGCCCGGCTGGATTCTATGGCCGCGGCTCAGGCTGTTTCTGCACCTGTACCCGTACTACCAGGGATTCAGAGCCACACTCAGGCTATGATTCCGTTACCTATTCCTCCATGTTATGCAGGCGAGCCCAGGTTATGCCAAGGATTCATTGATCAATGCAGTATGCATTTCCACCTTCAAGCCTCGTTGTTTCCGGATGACCTTACAAAAACACCTATATCCTGTCTCTTTTAGAAGGCAAAGCCCTGGCATGGGCTTCTCCTTTCTGGCAACGGTCCGACCCAGTCTTACAAGACCTTCCTAAGTTTTTGGACTTATTTCAAACTGTATTTGACGATCCCGGGAGACAAGTGGTCGCCGGTTCCAAGCTTCTGCAACTTCGACAAGGCAATCGGCCGTTGGCTGACTACACTATTGAATTTAGAACTCTTGCATCCAAACTCCACTGGGAGGAGAATTGTCTTCAGTCTATATATTTGGAGGGTCTGTCTTCTCGAATAAAGGATGAAATGGCAGCCCGGGAGTTACCATCCTCATTGGACTCTATTGTGGACTTAGTGACTCGTATTGATCGCCGGCTACAGGAGAGAACACGAGAAGGATCAAGCACAAGAAGGCAGTTGGCGGTAATGACCCCTTCTCGCTCATCTACTCTGGTCCCTCGAACTGCATCCTCCATTGAAGAGACTAGGGAGGAACCCATGCAATTGGGCCGGGACTCCCTCTCTCCAGAAGAGAGGCAAAGACAGCGCAAGGCAGGCCTATGCCTATATTGTGGAGCAGCGGGCCATCTCATCGCTCAATGTCCTACTCATCCGGTAAACTCCCCAAGCCTAGGCTCCATAGGGGGAGTAACCCTTGGCATTGCTTCCCCAGCTCCCCCACTAACCCTGCATGTCACTCTGTGTGCTGGAGATCACCCATTCGTTACACAGGCTTTAGTCGATTCTGGAGCTGGAGGAAACTTCATCCTGCAAGATGTAGTGGGACAACTACACATTCCCATTCGTCTGTGTCCTAAGCCGTTAGTTATATCTTCCATTCACGGAGATCCCCTGCCGGGAAGAATAACCCATCATACAGTTCCTATGGAATGCCATATAGCACCAGATCATACTGAAAATATTTCCTTCTATGTTATCCAAAGAGCCATTCATCCTATTGTTCTTGGTATTCCGTGGTTGCAACAGCATAATCCCCAGTTCGACTGGACATCTTTAAAACTTCTTCACTGGGGCCCAACATGCTTCGATTCCTGTATTAAAGGATCCAAGTCTTCCGGTAGTTTCCTTTGCACCTCTTGTCTTGAGGGGCTACCATCACAGTATAGTCAGTTTGCAGATGTGTTTTCAAAAAAGGCTGCTGACACTTTACCGCCACACCGAGAATTTGATTGTAGCATCAATCTAATCCGTGGAGCTATTCCACCCCATGGTAGGGTCTATCAACGTTGGAAACCCGTGCTATGTCTGAATATGTCCAAGACAATTTACAGAAGGGATTCATTAGACACTCAACTTCTCCAGCTGGAGCTGGCTTCTTCTTTGTCGGGAAGAAAGACGGGACCCTGCGCCCATAGAAACATAGAAACATAGAAATGACGGCAGAAGAAGACCAAATGGCCCATCTAGTCTGCCCAGCAAGCTTCACACATATTTTCTCTCATACTTATCTGTTTCTCTTAGCTCTTGGTTCTATTTCCCTTCCATCCCCACCTTTAATGTAGAGAGCAGTGATGGAGCTGCATCCAAGTGAAATATCTAGCTTGATTAGTTTGGGGTAGTAGCCGCCGCAATAAGCAAGCTGCACCCATGCTTATTTGTTTTACCCAGACTATGTTATTAGCCCTTATTGGTTGTTTTTCTTCTCCCCTGCCGTTGAAGCAGGGAGCTATGCTGGATATGCGTGACGTATAAGTCTTCTCCCATGCCGTTGAAGCATAGAGCCATGCTGGATGTGCATCGAAAGTGAAGTATCAGGCCCATTTGGTTTGGGGTAGTAACCGCCGTAACAAGCCAGCTACTTCCCGCTTTGTGAGTGCGAACCCTCTTTTCTTCTCCCCTGCCGTTGAAGCAGAGAGCTCTGCTGGATGTGTGAAGTATCAGTTTTTCTTCTCCCCTGCCGTTGAATCAGAGAACTATGCTGTATATGCATTGAAAGTGAAGTATCAGGCTTATTTGATTTGGGGTAGTAACCGCCGTAACAAGCCAGCTACTCCCCTCTTTGTGAGTGTGAATCCTTTTTTCCACATTTCCTCTTGCTGTTGAAGCTTAGAGCGATGTTGGAGTCAAGCCTGTGTATGTTTATTTAATAAGGGTATTGACTCCAGGCAGTAGCCATCATTCTGGCGAGTCACCCACTCTTCATTGGCAGCCTCTTGACTTTATGGATCCACAGTGTTTATCCCACGCCCCTTTGAAGTCCTTCACAGTTCTGGTCTTCACCACATCCTCCGGAAGGGCATTCCAGGCATCCACCACCCTCTCCGTGAAGAAATACTTCCTGACATTGGTTCTGAATCTTCCTCCCTGGAGCTTCAAATCGTGACCCCTGGTTCTGCTGATTTTTTTCCTTAGGAAAAGGTTTGTCGTTGTCTTTTGATCATTAACACCTTTCAAGTATCTGAAAGTCTGTATCATATCACCTCTGCTCCTCCTTTCCTCCAGGGTGTACATATTTAGATTCTTCAATCTCTCCTTGTACGTCATCCGATGAAGATCCTCCACCTTCCTGGTCGCCCTTCTCTGTACCGCCTCCATCTTGTCTTTGTCTTTTTGAAGGTACGGTCTCCAGAACTGAACACAGTACTCCAGGTGAGGCCTCACCAAGGACCTGTACAAGGGAATAATCACTTCCCTTTTCTTACTCGATATTCCTCTCTCTATGCAGCCCAGCATTCTTCTGGCTTTAGCTATCGCCTTGTCGCATTGTTTCGCCGACTTCAGATCATTAGACACCATCACCCCAAGGTCCCTCTCCTGCTCCGTGCACATCAGCCTTTCCCCCCCCATCGAATACAGTTCATTTGGATTTCCACTCCCCATATGCATGACTTTGCACTTCTTGGCAATGTATTGACTTCCGTGGACTGAATGCCCTTACTATCAAGGACCGATACCCCTTACCATTAATAGCTGAACTTTTTGACCGTTTACAGTGGGCCAAGGTGTTCTCGAAATTGAATCTGCGAGGAGCCTATAATCTCATCAGAATTCAAGAGGGGGACAAGTGGAAGACGGCTTTCAACACCAGAGCTGGACATTACGAGTACCTTGTTATGCCTTTTGGCTTGACGAATGCTCCGGCAGTGTTTCAGCTTTATGTTTGCGTGATAGTCTACCTGGATGACATTCTGATTTTTTCTGCTAACCTACAAACACATCAACAACATGTTATTCTAGTTTTACAACGTCCAAGAGAGAATCATCTTTATGCAAAAAATATATCTTCGAACAAGAGTCTTTTCCATTTCTGGGATATATTATCTCCAAACAGGGTTTTCAAATGGATCCCGCCAAATTAAAATGCATTCAAGAATGGCCTCAACCTAATGGATTATGTGCTTTGCAGCGATTCCTAGGTTTTGCCAACTACTATCATAGTTTCATCCAGAATTTCTCAAAATTAGCAGCACCCCTTATGGCTCTTACTCGAAAAGGGGCAATCATTAAGGCTTGGCCTGTAGAAACTGAAGAGGCATTCCAAGCGCTTAAGGACTCGTTCCTTAAAAAGCCTTGCTTTCGGCATCCGGATCCAAGACGCCCATTTGTAGTCGAGGTGGACGCATCAGCCGAAGGAGTAGGAGCTGTCTTAAGCCAGAATGACACCACAGGAATGGCCCATCCTTGTTTTATTTTTCCAGGAATTTTTCATCGGCAGAGCGTAATTACGCTATTGGCGACAAAGAACTACTTGCTATAAAATTAGCATTTGAAGAATGGCGTCAATGGCTGGAGGGCGCTCAACATCATATTACAGTCTACACAGATCATAAAAATCATGTGTACCTCCAGCAAGCCCAACGCTTGAACCCATGGCTACCTATCTGGCTAACTTTAAGATAGCTGGGTATATTCAGTGGCACAGCCATGCCGCTGAATATCCCAGTTAAATTAGCTGGATAGGTGTATCCAGCTAACGTAACCAGTTGCTCAGCAGTTGAATATTAACCCTTCTACATGTAAGTTACCCTGCACAAGTTCTGCCCTGTTTAGAACAGATATAACTTTGTCTGAGATAATTTGTGCTTATACACGGCCAGTTACCTGAGGATTTTCAAAGTGAACTTACAGTGTACCCACATACTTTACCACTGTGTGCTATTATAAAAGGAACCCTAATAGAGAAAGTTTGGTGGGTGGAGGGAGAAGTAAAGTACACAGCTTTCAAAATTTGTCTTTACCCTTGAGTATTAAAAAAAAAAAAGGGGGGGGGGGAGGGAAACAGATCCACACCAATGTCCCCAGTTTGTAAAGTGTGCACCCTGTCCCAAATACAGAATTTTGTGGGAAAAAAAACAATCAAGAAAATGAAGAAGTCCCTCTTGATGGTGGAGCTTGCTAGATGACAAACTAAATAGATGAGCACTGCAGCATGTGAAAAGTCTCTCTCTCCTGGGGAGCTTCACCAAATGGTTTACTTGGTACTAAACAGAAAGCTGGCCTGCTTTCAGTTTCTTACAGAAAGACCACGGTCCACCAGTTTTTCTTTCCCAGTACTTGCCAGCAAGGGTTTATGCTTGACTTCGGCTGAAAGGTTGAAACAATTAAGATAAGATACTGAATTTGTGACAAAAGACAAGGAAATAAACCTTCTCCCTCCTCTGCTAAAAATATTCTCCGTGCAAAATTTAGATTACTTAAGACACTCTCTTATGAGGGTGATCCAAGCATGTGCTCCTGGGCCTGGATATCTCTGGAAAGAAAGCCTCTCAGTCTCTCAGCTCCTGGCTTCTCTGTCCCTTGTTGGGATTTTACATGTAACCCAGCTATGAATCTAGAACAGTTGTTTGTCTTTTTATTTCCTCAGAGCATAGACTTCTGTTTCTCCCTCTCAATAATTACCTCTTCAGGAGAAGAAATGATTGCAGGGCTGCCAGATACACTCTTCTCTTCCTGCCTCCAACTCCTGGCCCTCCTTGCCCTGCCCCGTGCACACAGACAGAGCCAGCCAAACTGTGCTTTTTTTCTTCCTTAAATAGTCTCCCAGCATTCCTTTGGCTTCCTCCTCTGCTGGCTATGTAGTGCTGTTCTTTGGGCAGGCTAAACATTACAGCCATTTTCCCAACTTGTTAACACTGTGAGTGCTAGATGCTGGTTCTTGCAGAACATTTCTCATTCACAGGAGAGCACACGGGGCTTTTTAACATATTTTTATATTCCTTCACCTTGGTAGCCTGCAGTCTCTGCAAGGTTGAAAATCCCTTTTTGACAGGTTCAAAACACATCACTCAAATCCAGATGCAGCTCAGTCGCTGATGGGGGCAGGAACCTGGTTTGTAGTAGCTTGCTATATAAACATGTAGATAAAGGTGAACCGGTCGATACAGTGTATCTGGATTTTTAGAAGGCATTTGAGAAAGTCCTTTATGAGAGACTCCTGAGGAAATTAAAAAGTCATGTCCTATTGTGAATTAGTAAGTAACTGGTCAAAGGATAAGAAACAAAGAGAAGGGCTAAATGGCCATTTTTTCTAATGGAGCGAGATAAATAGTGTTGTGCCCAAGGATCTGTACTGGGACCAGTGATGTTGTCTGGAAAAGAGAATAAAGAATGAGGTGATCAAATTTGCCGAAGGCACAAAGTTATTCAGAGTAGTTAATAGATTATCAGACTGTGAGGAATTGCAGAAGGACCTTATTAAACTGAGGAATCAGGCATGTAAATGGCAACTGAAATTTAATGTAGAATAGTGCAATGTGCTGCACATAAGGAAAAATAATCCCAGCTACATTCCATAATGCTGGTTCTTCTCTATCGAGAGTCACAATCCAGGAAAAGGACCTTGGGACAATACATTGAAATCTTCACCTCAGTGGAGGTGCTAGTACAAAAATTAAATAGAACACTAAGCATGACTTGAAAATAAATAGACAACAAAACTGAGAATATTTCAATGCCTCTGAATCGATCCATGGTGCGACTGAACCTTGAGTACAGTGTGCAGTTCTGGTCGTCCCCATCTCAAAAAAGGTGCAGAGAGGGGCAACTAAATGATAAAGAGGATGGAAGGGCTCTCTTATGAAAAAAAATATAAATAGTTTAGGACTCTAGCTTGGCAGAAACATGACTGAGAGGGCCTATGATTCAGGTCTATAAAATCTTGAATGGGTTGGAACAAATACACTGGGAACGGTTATTTGCCCTTTCCAATCGTACTAGGATAGGGGATACTCCATGAAACTAACTTGCTTTTAAACCCAAACCCCTGACTCATCCTGATCTCAGCCTTCTCACATTAGGCACATTTTACTGGAACAGTGAAGGGGCAGCTCACAAAAGAGCCCACATAGTACAAAGTGCGCACTGGCTCCTTTCATCTGTGGACTTTGCACCAGTTTCCAGAAGGAAAGTCCAAGCAGGCTTTCCCTTTGAAAAACTGACTAGGCAAAAAGGATCACAGAAATGTGCACTTGCTTTACCTGCAGCTATTTTCTTCCCTTCAAAATAGCATGCAGAGGTTTGAAAGTGCAAAACTACAGCCGTTATGGCCTCCCCTGACCTACTCCTGTCTCTGCTGTCACCTACCTTTTCCATGGGTTGATGTATGCATGTTGCTGATCTACCAGCCTAGTTTTACCTGCAGAAAGAGTAGGCTGTTGTCAGACAGTCATTTTACCCGGGTAAATAGCTTTTGAAAATTTCCCTCTAAAACATTCTGGGGTAGATTTTTAAAAAAAAAGCGCGTTCGCGTACTTTTGTTTGCGCACCAGGCGCAAACAAAAGTACGCTGGATTTTATAAGATACGCGCGTAGCCGTGCGTATCTTCTAAAATCCTGGATCGGCGCGCGCAAGGCTGCCGATTTTGGGCAGCCGGCGCGCGCCGAGCCGCGCAGCCTGTCACCGTTCCCTCCGAGGCCGCTCCGAAATCGGAGCGGCCTCGGAGGGAACTCTCTTTCGCCCTCCCCTCACCTTCCCCTCCCTTCCTCTACCTAACCCACCCCCCCGGCCCTATCTAAACCCCCCCCTTACCTTTGTCTGTAGATTTACGCCTGCGAGAAGCAGACGTAAATCTACGCGCGCCAGCGGACTGCTGGCGCGCCGTGCTCCGACCCGGGGGCTGGTCCGAAGGCCTGGACCACGCCCCCGGGCCGGCCGCCACGCCCCGGTCCCGCCCCCGAAACGCCACGTCCCGCCCCCGAAACGCCGCGTCGTTCGGCCACGCCCCCGACACGCCTCCTTCCAAAAACCCCGGGACCTACGCGCGTCCCAGGGTTCTGCGCGCGCCGGCAGGCCTATGGAAAATAGGTGCGCCGGCGCGCAAGGCCCTGCTCGCGTAATCCCGGGCGGATTTACGCGAGCAGGGCTTTTAAAATCCGCCCCGTCTTTGTCTTGTCTGTGTGTGTGTTTCAACTAAATTGTAAACTCCATGGAGCAGGGACTGGGTCTGAGTACCTGTGCAGTGTTGCTTGTGCCTGGTAGTAGCTCTATAGAAATGTTAAGTGGCAGTAGTAATAGTAGTGGATTTAAAGCAAATTTAAGAAAATCTTTCTCCAGTCAGTGCAGAATGAAGTTGTGGAAACTGTTGCTGGAGGATGTCATCAAAGCTAATCATAAAACTGGGTTTAAAAAAGGTCTGGAAAGGTTTCTGGGGGACAGGCTCACTAACAACCCCTTGCTGCCAGGAGCTGGGAGTGAGTAACAGGAATGGTTGGGTGGGGAAGAGGAGTAGCACAGAAAATCTCCCTGCCTCCTGGGTGTGCTGGAGGTGGTGTGTGTATCTTTTAATCTATACTAAGTGTGTGTGTGATGGGAGACTGTGGGTGTGCTTTTTGTTCACGTGTGCCTCTGTCTCTGTGTATGTTCTGGGAAAACAGCAACCAGTGAAGGAGTAAGCCTGAAAAGCAGAGGGGAATCGGACTCTCTGTCTGTCACTGGCCAAGCAAGGCACAAGAAGACGTGCCTTTTTTGGAGGGGGGGCCTCTGCTCTGGCTGAGACCTGTCAAAAGCAGAGCCTGTCATCTCAGCAGACAGCTGGAGCACTCTTGGGGGACTCCGTGCTCAGCACCGGCTTTTCAAGGGCTAAGCTCATTCACTTGCAATGAGAGCTGCCTTAGCATCCCTGTGTCTAGCACACCTGTCAGATCTGCCAGTCCACCTTTCTTCCCTCTGCTTCTCAGGCCTGGGCTTGAGTTTGCGTTAATTCCTCATTATTTCCTTATTTCTCGATGGACAGACACGCTTGGCTCAGAGGGAGGCAGCGTCTGTTAACAATCTGTAAGGACGAAAAGCCTGAAGGGGAGATTGTAAGGGAAGGGACAGAGAGGCAACCTCATGTCTACCTTAAAATGCAGTATTATATTTGAAAAGAGGATCAAGACCTAATAAAACCAGCAGATTTAAAACAAATTGTAGGAAGAATTTTTTTGTACTCAGCACACTATAAAGCTATGGAATCTGTTGCCAGAGGAGGTGGCCAAGGCAACTAACATAATGGGGTTCAAAAGAGGATTGGACAGGTTCCTGAAGGAAAGTCCATAAACAGTTATTGGCCAGGCAGACTTCGGAAAGCCAGCACTTATCCCCGGGAGTGAGATACAAGAAATAGATCAATTATACGGGATCCGATGGGTCCTTGTGACCTGGTCTGGCCGCTGTTGGAGACAGGAGACAGGGCTTGGTGGACCTTGGTCTGACTCAGCATGGCACTTCTTATGTTCCTAAGTTAAAAATATTTCAAATGCATGTTAGGATCAATGAAAACTATGACGAATCCTTCATTTATGCACAAGGGGTGCAGCAGGGCAGGACTGAGGTGGGTTGGTAGAACTATTTGTGGGTCTCAAGATTGAGGTGCATTGGCAGAGCTATAGGTGTGTGTATGGTGAGGGGGGGGGTGTCTTAGTACTGGTTTGCTGCAGGGCAGGAGTGAGATGCATTGGCAGAGGTGTGTTTTGGGAATAGCAAGGGGTGCTTTGTAACAGGAGTGAGGTATATTGGCAGAACAGTGGGTTGTCTCAGTACTGGAATAGAAGGGGGTACTGCAGGATAGGATGGAGGTGCATTGGCAGAGCTGTATATGTGTTGGGGGGGGTGAGGGTTGGAGGGTATTGGCACTGGAGGTGCGCAGCACAGACATTCATAGTGCTTGGCTGTGTGTAGCACTATCTTCCCCTTCCTCCTAGAAGGCTCTGAAGCTATTTTAAGAAGCACTTTCTGGAGTTGCCGTTCGCTGCTCTCTTCATTACCTCTTTGGCTTAGATTTATCATCCTCCTTTATAAAACAGCAGGGTTTTTAAGGTCCAGCATCTTTAATGCTACGCTGAGATTTATGGCACTTAACAGCTTATAAGTATACAGCTTTCTTTCTAATTTGATTGCAAAACCAGTTCAGGGCTGGTGGAGGTGGAGTGAAAAAAAAACAAAAAAACCCAACCAGAACAGCAAAGTTAATGTTAATTGTTTGTCTGCTAGAAAATGCTGGCAGGCAAAGATGTGGGTTTGGGCCCTCTCGAGGGCCGCAGATTATTTCTTCCTCCCATGCACGTGCGTGACTTTAGGACAGAGAGTGATGTTTCCTTCTTGCTGATGGCATGATGCCGTCTTATTTTGGTGGGAAAAAGGGTGCCGATCTCTAAAGACCCTCTTTCCCTCCCTGCGGGGAAACTGCGGAGCATCTGGGTACCGCGGCCCCCAGCTCAGAGACGGGGGAGGGAGCCCAGTTATTCAGCATCTCACAGGGCTGCTGGAACAAGGGAGAGGCTTTTGCCGGCCTGGTTTTAAGAGCATATGTACATGAGAGGCTAGGGTGTTTCAGGAAACATGTCACCCTCGGTGGCTAGTAAAAAGGAACGGCAGGAGGGAAAAGGCTTGGGGGGTGGGGGGGGGGGGTTTATCCCTTGCAGGAGCATTTATTTGAATTGTGTTATTCAGAGGGAAGCACGGGGAGATGATAACTCCCCTCGCCCCTTTCTCCCAACCCCCAGGAGGATCATCAGTTTTAAGACATTTCTGCTCCATTTGCTAAGACCCCTCTGGTGGCAGAGGCTTCTCATATGGAAATCTTTCCCCTTGCTTGACACCCTCCCTTATGGACAGGTGACCCAGCCACGGGTTGCAAAGATAGGGCTTCATCTCTTAATCTGCAAATCTGAGAGCCGCCCCTAAGCGCCAGCTGCTGCAGAGCTGCTCACCCCTCATTGTGAGAGACACTGTCAGAAGAGTTTATTAGGCACTGTAAAAGACATCCCTCACTCACAGTGCTATTACCTTCTGCGATATGCTGGAGAGATATACCTGGCAGTGACTTCTAGTACCTGAATTACTAGTAATGCTATAAATCACCTTGAACATTATTTGGAAAGGGGGGTTAAAAATAACTTCCATTATCCCCTCCAAGAGACATCCACAGGTGACTCCCATTTAGTACACAGGGTAGCTTGCATGGCAGAGTGGTAGGGCCATTAATGCCACCCCCCCTACCCACCCACACTCAGCACATTCACCTTTACAAGGGTTGTAAAATGCTTTTTACTAGGTCACTAAAATAAGAAACCCCTCCTCTGTTATAGGAGGAGAAAAAACAGAGGCAGGATCTTAAATCAGAATTTAAATGCACAAAAACCTGACAAGCCTCTCTCTCTCTCTCTTGCTGATAGTACCTGAAATGTTTACTCTGTGATCAGAAAACAGCCTTTCAGACAGAGATTTGTGGTGTATTTTTCAATTATCACTAGTCTTTCTCTGCCACTTTTGCACTAAAGGGATAATAAATGTATCGGGACCATTTCAATTATTCATCTAAATCTTGGACACCCTGCCAGGATGGTGACAGACTAATGCCCGCCCGTTTCTCCTTGTAAAATTTGCAGGGAATTCCTTTTCTTTCCCTCGGGTTACCAGCTCCTCAGGATAAGAGACACTGTGTCCTGTCCTGCAGTGTGACACGTATATAGGCCATGTTTGAGATGCCACGCTGATAGAGCCTCCATACCCGTGACAGCCAAGGACCCAGGGCACATCTGAAATGAAATTAAAAGTGTATTTTAATCTGATGGGAGCAGGATGAAAAATGTGTCCCTGGTGTGCTGTTTGCCTTTCACTGGTCTTTGCTGTTGTTTCTCTTTTATTTTTCACAGGGCTTCCCGTTGTCTGTAGAGTTCATTTCTTCGGATTGTGGGGATTTAGGGTAGTCCTCTCGCTCACCTTTGCTTATGTCCACCTGTACGCCGATGGTTTACAGTCCTACAGCAGGAATACTGAGGGGTTCTCCTTAGTGACAGTGACAGCAAGAGGGTCTCCCTTATGACTATGCAAGGGGGAGGGTTTCCCCGGCAACTATGAGAGCAAAGAGAGTCTCTTCTATGACTGTCACAACAAGGGATTTCTCCTGGGATTGTGGCACCAAAGGATTCTCTCTTTTGACAGGAAGTGTGACCCAGCTGTGACCTCAGTGACAAAGAAAGAAGTCTCTCTTGTGATTGCGACTGTGAGGAGGGTGTCCCCTGTGACTGACTTGAAGGGGTTTCTCCTGTGACAGCTATAGAAAGGAGGTCACCCCAGTGACAGAGACAGCAAAAGGAGTCTCTTCTTTGACCGAGAGCAAGGGAATCTCGCCTCTGTTACAGTGACAGTATCACAGTTTTGCCTACTTCACAGGCTCTCCATGGCCTGGTTCATCCTGTTGTGCAGCTTTCCCTCAGTGAGCCTCACCTCCAGCCTTGCCAAGCTCCTCCTCACTGTTCACACCACACCCAAGCTCCAGCCCCATTTAACCCTCCCTTGCCAGAACCTCAGTGCTTCTTCATGGCGCCACCGTTGGCTCTCTGACCTGGCTGCTCTTTCCTTGTTCCATGTGTTGTGGCCTCTTATACCTTGCACTTTGTCTTGCCTATCTAGGAATCTCTTTGCCTTGTGGCCCTCGGGCCTTCTGTTATCTTGTACCTTGTTCTGTGGCCTTCTCAGGCCTTATCTTGCCTTGTGGCTTCCGGGCCTGCTCTTACCTTAAACCCTGCTCTGCAGCATATTCAGGCCTTTCTTTGCTTTAAGGCCTTTGGGCCCCCTCTTACCTTCTGCCTTGCTCAGCGACCTATTCATGCCTCTCCTCACCTAGTGGCCTCCAGGCCTTATGCTTAGCAGCCTGCTGGTCTTCTGTATCGCTGCCTTCAGGCCTCAGTTTTCTCTGTTCTTTGTTGTCCTTGTCTAGTCCCTGTCCAGTCTTGTCCTTGTCGGCCTTGTCGGCCTTGTCTAGTCCTGTTCTTGTCTGCCCATGTTGTGACATGCTCAGTCAAGTTCTTAGTGTCCATTCCCTTGCCTTGCCTTATCTTTCCCCATTCTGTGTCTGTATGTAGTCCCAGTTCCTGCTCTGTATCCTGCCCACTCTGTGTCTGTACCCAGTCACAGCCCTTGCTCGGTATCCCACTATCTTCCTGATCCAGTATCCAGTCCTCAGGTTCAGTCTTGTCCAGCCTGTCCTCCAGCCCAGCCTGTCTACCTCATTGTTACACCCATCAGTCGCAGATGGCTGCGACCACTAATGCTCACCTCTTTCTTTGCTGCCTTGTCTGTACTGGGGAGAATGGCGACCTCTGCCAGCGTTTGCCGACCTGCCTGGCATTCCTGGGACAGCGTGGGCACTGCCGACCGCCATCTTGCCCCAGGAATCACATAGGCGCACGCGCAAGGGCCACTCTTGTACACGTCATGGCGGGAACCTCGGGGGCATCCCCTCCTGATGACATCTTCGCTCTGCTGTACTTAACCTGACTGGCCCTGCCTATCGACGAGTTAGCAAGGAGATCCCTCATTGCTGAATCCGCTCTCGCTCACGGACTTCCTGTTCCTGCATTCGGCGTGAGATGCTTTGGGTACCCACTCCTCGGGGGCCCTTCCTCGTCTCTGGCTATTGGCTCCTCGGAGGGCCTTCTGCCTTGGACTGCTGCCTGTCCCACTCCTCGGGACCCTTCCTGGAACTACCCTTCAGTGAGTACCTAACTCCACGGATCTACTCTACCTACTCTTGTGGGATCCTCTCCGGTGTACCCCATTCCTCGGGCCACTACCATATTTTCTCTAGTAGGAGCTACTCCGGTGTACCCTGCACTGCAGGCCACTACCGCTTCACCTCCAGGACTCTCTCCGTGCACCTGTACCTTGCATTGCAGACCACTACCATACCATCTCTACGGAGAGACTACCTGAGTATTTCCTGTGCTTCAGGTCACTACCATATCGTCACTACTGAGAGACTCCTTCGGTGTACCTGTGCTGCAGGTCACGACCTATCTCCACTACGAAGAGACTTCCTCGGCGTACTCCGCCCTCTGGGCCACTACCGGATCTCATTCTCTGAGGTATTCCCTCTAGGTATACCCCTCTACTCTGACATCACCACTTCTCCTGCACTCCCGCTCTGCAGGTTGTGTTCTTCTATCTATCTAATAAAGACTCTATTCCACAGCTGTCTCTGATGTCTGCTGGGGCCACACCTCCCGACAGTGAGGCTCACAGGGCACCTCCCTGTGGGTGGTGACACCTCTCACCTCGGCCCAGGATCCACATACTAACAAACCATAACACTCATTCAGCCTCATCTGGCCTATCCAGCCTCATCCAGCCTATCCAGTTTTTCCAGACTGTCCAGCCTTGCCCAGCCAATCCAGACTGTCTAGCTTAGTCCATCTTACCCACCAGAAAAGCTTCCAGCCATGAGATACTGCTGCCACAGTCAAGCCCTACCAGCCCCCACAATCCAAGGACTCAACCTATGGGGGGAGGGGTCTGGCCTTTGTCCAGCCTTGGAGTCCTGTACCACACCTGTGGGGATGTATCCCATCTCCAGCCTGGCACCCTATGACAGACAGGATGTCACCTGTGACTTTGATACTGGGTCTTCCAGGTGACAGTGAAAGTGAGGGGATCTCTCCTATGACAGAAACAGTGAGGGAAATTCCCCCTTGTGATTGTGAAAGTAAATGGGTCTCCCCTGTGACAATGACAATGAGGTGAATCTGTACCATAACAGTGAGGGATTTACCCTGTGACCGTAATACCAAGAGGAGTTTCCCCTTTGAAAGTGAAAGAGCACCAGGTTACTCCAATATAAAGTATTGCAGTATTATCTGCAGGGTCCCTTCAAATCTTCCATGGTTCTGCAGTGTAGGAAGGGCCATAAAATCCAGCCCTTACTGCAGAATTGGCTGGTCCCCACAGAACAACCATTGGAGACTGGGGTCAGGGTCAGGGAGGTGGTGGCTGGCTAGCAACATGTTTATAATTCCCTTCCTTCCCCCCAACCAAACCAACCAATTTCCCCTCTTCTGCACTGATCAGGAAGACAGGAGAAGGAGATGAATGACAGAATCTCGGGCCAGGCCCTCTTTCTATGATGCCCACAGGCTGACTAGAACTTGGAACCACATGGTAGTGTGGTGTCCTTCATGGTTCAAAGCTCAAGCTGGCCTTCAGGCTGCAGAGGAAGAGGGCCTGATCTGAGGTGCCGCTATTCACTTCCTCCCGTTGCCAGAAGGGTGACCAGCAAACTAAAGAGGAGACTAAGGGATGAGGGGCTGAGGGATGGGTGTGTTTGTGTGAAAAGGGCTGGGGAGTTGGGGTTGTGAAAAAGGATCTCAGGGGATTTGGGTTTTTGAAATAGGGGCTCAGGGGAATGGAAGTTGTGTGAAAGAGGGGCTAGGCGATCGGGCTTATGAAAGAGAGTTTGGAGGGAAGACACTTGAGATGGGACACATGGGAGAGAAGATACCTGGGATGGAAAAGGGAGAAAAAGAGGACCAGGGTGGAGGGGAAGAGCTAGGGAATGAGAATGGGGATAGGGAGGGGAGGGGGAGGAAGAGAGGATGAGGATATGAGGGGGGCAGGGGTGCTGCCATGGGAAAGACACTAACCCTCCCCAACATCCTAGTATCTCCATTTTCCCTCTTTTTATTCCCCCTCCAAATCTCAGAATCTCCCTCTCCTCTCTGTTTTCCCTTCAACAACCCAGAAACTTCCTCTCCTCCTTTTCCCCTATCCCATCCCCAATTTTCTTTCCTTCACCTCTGCCCATCCACTATTCACTACCTTTGATCTTCCCTCCTACTCCCAATGCAAATCCTCCCTCCCGCTCTTTGCCCATCCCCGATCCTCCCTCTATGTCCTCTCCATCTATGATTCTCCCTTCCTCTTCCCATTCATGATCCTTTCTCTTTTTCCTCTCCCCATCCCTGTTTTTTCCTCTCCTCCCCTAATCAATATTTTAAATCTCCCACCCATAAAATTTCAAACAGACCTAAATAAATTATGCCGACACAAAGCAAATTAAGAAAACTACTCTATGTTTATTATGCAAAATAAATTTACATTATTTAATATGCAAAATGATTAAAATTTATGCCAATGTGCCACAGAATTGTCATAGAATTTCAGAAACTTTGCCACAGAATTTTAACTCTTGCCGCAGAATTTACCCCTGAGTTAGTGCAGGAAACTAGGGGCTGTGATTAGATGGCAATCAAAATACTATCAAGATAAACAATAACTATATTCCCACAATTCAACTACAATTTTATAGATGCACAATTTTCACCGTCATAATAAGCATCATCGTATAGTACTGTTAGACTTTATTACTTTGCCTTATGTGTAATCATAGGTCACTTCTGAGTATTTTTTCAAAAATTTTTTATATTTGCTCAATGTGACATCCTTCACCATTTAAAATATCAAAATTGCTCTTCAAGCATTCATTAGTGTAATTACACTGGACTTCGACTTATCTTTAGTTTGAAGAATTCATTCTTTCGCCCATCAATTTTCCAAAGTTCCGATACCAATGCCCGACACGGAGCCGTGTTTCGGACAGCAAAGTCCTTTGTCAAGGGCAGCCATGCTGCTCTAATTAAGTAAGCCCTCGACGGGCGAAAGAATGAATTCTTCAAACTAAAGATAAGTTGAAGTCCAGTGTAATTACACTAATGAACGCTTGAAAAGCAATTTTGATATTTTAAATGGTGAAGGATGTCTTTACTATAGATTACTATGTTGTCCAGGTATGTGACAGTTGACCAAATGCTGAAAGGACACAGGTGCTGCTCCATGCAGTCCAAACAGGAAGATGGTGAATTGGAATAGGCCTTCAGGGTAGTAAAGGCTGTCTTTTCCTTTGCTGCAGGAGTGAGGGGTACCTGCTAATATTCTTTTGTCAGGTCCAGCATGGATATAAACTGGACGGCCTCCATCCTTTCGAAAAACACTCGGGGCATCAGTTACATTTCCAACTTTGAGACCTCATTGACTTTCTGGAAGTTGATACGGGTTTAGGGACTTATGCAATGGGGAAGGACCAGTCACTCCTGGATTCTTCAGTCATGATAAGCTAGAGCATTTCTTTCATCTTAGCCTCCACAACATGATACTTGGCTTCTGGGATCTGGTATCGCCTCTATCAAACAACCACCCTTGGGAGAATAATGAAGACATGGCAAGCTAGTTGGGCCCATCCTGGCACACTGGAAAAGACATCTTTATTTTGGCTTACCAGCTGGCCCAAGTCCATCTTTTGTGATGAGGAGAGCTGATTGCCTAAATGGATTTGTAGTGGCCCCTGGGCCAACGGAATTTCTGAGCCAGTCTTCTCCCTGATGAGGCTGCAGATTGTTGAGATTCACTTCTTTAGAAGATTTACATGGAAGATCTGAACCTTCTGTCTGTCTGTCTGGTCTACCTTGTAGTTTACTGAACTGATCTTCTCTATGACTCATAAGGGGTCTTGCCAGTGGGTTAGCAACTTGCTCTCAGAAGGGGGTAGCAACACTAAGATGTGGTCTCCTGGCTAGAAGATCCACTAGTCAGTGGACCAATTATACTCCTGAGCTCAGGCCTTCTCTAAACATAGACAGGTGGCTTCTCCAGCCTTCTTCAACCACTCCTGCATCCAGATCACATAACTGAGCAGATTCTGTCTTGAGCTCAGTTCTTCTTCCCAGGTTCCTGGGGCCATATATAGGATTCTTTGAGGTCTTCTGCTATACAGTAGTTCAAATGGGGAGAAGCCGGTCAAGCTTAGGGGAACTTCCTGGATCACAAACAATATGAGGGCAACAATGAGTGCCAGAGTTTCCCGTTTTCCATGATGAACTTCTTCAGCATCTGCTGAGGTTTTTGTTAAAGCGTTCCACAAGCCTATCAGTTTGCAGGAAGTAGACCAAGGTTCAGAGGGTTTTTACTTCCAATAAGGTGTTAACTTGCTGCATTTCTGTGATCATAAACAGGGTCCCCTGGTCAGTCAACACTTCTTTGGAAAATACTGACTCATGAGAAGACCTTCATCAAGGCAGTCGCTACCATCTGGGACTTCATATTTTATAGGGGTATGGCCTCTGGATACCGGGTAGTATAGTTCAGGATGACTAGGATATATTTATTTCCTTAGGTGGACCTCCCTAAGGGTCCCACAGGTCCTTGGCAATTCTCTCGAAGTGGGACTCTGTGTTGGGCATTGAAACCAGGTTGCTGCTCGAATCCAGGTGGATTTGGTTAGCTGGTATGTAGGACAAGACTGACTATAGTCCTGGACTTGTCTATATAAGCCAGGTCAATAGAACAGGTCAAGATTTTCTCCCAAGTATTCTTTTCCCCAAAGTGGCCCTCTAGGAAGTAGCTATGAACTACTGAAGCAATTCTATTGGTAAAGTCAGGGCACCAGGAATTGCTCATAGGTTTCCTCCTCTAGATTCCCTTTGGCTACCTGATATACTAGGTCCTTCTGCATGATAAAGAAAGGTGGAGCTAGATTACAGGCCTCTGACCCAAGAACTGGCTTCCCATCTATCATCTATACCATTTCCCAGGCAAACCTAAGAGTCTCATCTTCAGTTAAGTTTCCAGGATTACCAGCCCATTATGTGGAACAACTAAGAGTTTCTGGAGCACATGTTGACCCTCAATTATCCCGAGGACCCTGTGTACAGTGGCCTCTAGTTACCTGGATTAGTTGACCTTCTCCTATTGGCCTTGCTGTCAAGGTTTGGGTGTTTTGGGCTTCTTAACATATGTCTAGGTTCTCTAGTGTGAAGACCTCAGGGAATGAGTCCTTATTGTTTACTGAGCCTGCTGGTTCAGCCATAAATTGGGCCCAGAAAATCCCAAAGTCTGGGATATTATGTCCAAGAATGACAAGGTGTGGGAGCCATGTGAGGACTCCCACTTCTAGGTGGGCCTGTCTGGCTTAGGTCTTATTTATTTATTTATTTAACAGTTTTATATACCGAAGTTCTAGCAACAAAGTTACTAATCAATTCGGTTTACATTGTAACAATAAAATTGACAGAATGTAGAATAATGTCTTACAGAGAACAGGGAAGATTTAACTTGGAAAAATAAAATAAAATAACTTAATGACAACAATAAATAACTTCAACGGAGTAAGGAGAGTACAATTTAAACAACAAAATAATTTAGGAGAATATATGTTCGGAATTGAATGAGTTGGGCCTGAGGTCGAATATTGAAAAGATCAGAATAGTTATTGGGATTAGGAGAATGCTTGATTAAACAACCAAGTCTTGAGTCTCTTTTTAAAGGTGGGAGTCGATTGTTCCAATCTCAGGTCAGGAGGGAGAGAGTTCCAGAGTTTAGGTCCAGCGGTGGAAAGAGCTCTTTTACTAAGAGAAGTTTTGAGCGGATGGGCCTTAAGCGTGCCTCTCTGGGCTAGCCTCGTTGGACGGGAAGAGGTGTGAAGTTGTAAAGGGATGGTGAGTTCAATTGGAGAAGAGTTTTTGATGACTTTGTGGATTATTGTTATGGTTTTATAGAAGATTCTCTGATTGATGGGGAGCCAGTGAAGGTTCTTTAAGATGGGTGTAATATGTTCCCTTTTGTTGGATTTGGTTAGAATCCTCGCAGTGGCATTTTGTAATAATTGTAGAGGTTTCAAAGTGTTAGCGGGTAGACCAAGCAGTAAAGAGTTACAATAATCTATTTTCGAGAATATTATTGTTTGTAGAACATATCTGAAGTCATGGAAATATAATAGGGGTCTTAGTCTCTTTAATAATTGAAGTTTAAAGAAGCAATCCTTTATGATGTTATTGATGAAAGTTTTGTAGTTCAGCAGATTGTCCATGGTGACCCCAAGATTTCTGACCTGGGTGGAGAAGGCTGGAGGAGAAAAGGAGTGTGTGTTGAGTGAGGAATGGTTGCCATCTGGAGTGATGAGCAGAAATTCTGTCTTATTGGAGTTAAGTATCAAATTAAGCTTTGTTAGGAGATTGTTGATGGAAAGTAGACAGGAATTCCAGAATTGTAAGGTGTTTTGTAATGAATCTTTGATTGGGATAAGGATTTGGACGTCATCTGCATAAATAAAATGTGTAAGATTAAGATTGGAAAGGAGCTGACATAGGGGGAGAAGATAAATGTTAAATAATGTAGGAGATAAAGACGAACCTTGTGGGACTCCCATGGTGGATCTGAAGGAGGTGATTCTTTACTATTAATTTTGACTTTGTAAAATCTATTTTGGAGGAAAGATGAGAACCATTTGAGTGCTGTGTTTTTTATGCCAATCTCTGATAGACGATCTTAGAGGAAATCATGGTTCACCGTATCGAAGGCTGAAGATAAGTCGAGAAGAATGAGGAGGCAGGAATGTTTTTTCTCTAGGTTCAAGAGAATATTGTCTGATAGAGATAGAAGGAGGGATTCAGTACTTCTAGATTTACGGAAACCAAGTTGAGATGATGAAAGGAGGTTGTTGTTTTCCAGGTATTCGGAAAGTTGTTTATTGACTAATTTTTCCATGATTTTAGAGATGATTGGAAGATTAGCTATAGGGCGGAAGTTGGCTGGTCTTCAGAGGTCTTCAGTGAGACTTGGCGATGGGGTATTGCCATTGGTCTATACAAGCTAGCATCACTGTATTTTCATATCAATCTATGTTCTCATGACTTGCTCTCATCAGATGAGAGTCTTTACACATTTAGAGTCTATTAGAGCTTGAGTATGAGCTCCATCCAGCTCAACTGGAACCATGAAAGTACTGAACCTTGGGTGAGGAATGTCCACAAAGTTACAAAAGGGTAGTCTTATCAGGCAGATGTTCTTGTGTTCTTCCTCCTTTCAGTGACAGTCCTTGGAAAAGTGGTCCCTCTCCCCATGACTAAAGCAGGGTGGTGGGCCTGTATACCATGGTCAATGTAGACTCAGTTTGGTCCTTCTATGAGAGCCATAGCAGATGTCTTGCTTTCTGATCATAGTCTGGAGTCCCGGGGTGACCACCGCTCTTGCAGCCTGGGACACTCCAACAGAAGAAAATAGGATAAAGCATAAACATTGGCAAGTTAAATGTAAGACATTGATAAGACAGACTAAGAGAGAATTTGAAAAGAAGTTGGCTGTAGAGGCAAAAACTCACAGTAAAAACTTTTTTAAATATATCCAAAGCAGAAAGCCTGTGAGGGAGTCAGTTGGACCGTTAGATGATCGAGGGGTTAAAGGGGCACTTAGAGAAGATAAGGCCATCGCGGAAAGATTAAATGATTTCTTTGCTTCGGTGTTTACTGAAGAGGATGTTGGGGAGGTACCCGTAATGGAGAAGGTTTTCATGGGTAATGATTCAGATGGACTGAATCAAATCACGGTGAACCTAGAAGATGTGGTAGGCCTGATTGACAAACTGAAGAGTAGTAAATCACCTGGACTGGATGGTATACACCCCAGAGTTCTGAAGGAACTAAAAAATGAAATTTCAGACCTATTAGTTAAAATTTGTAACTTATCTTTAAAATCATCCATTGTACCTGAAGACTGGAGGATAGCAAATATAACCCCAATATTTAAAAAGGGCTCCAGGGGCGATCCGGGAAATTACAGACCGGTTAGCCTGACTTCAGTGCCAGGAAAAATAGTGGAAAGTATTCTAAACATCAAAATCACAGAACATATAGAAAGACATGGTTTAATGGAACAAAGTCAGCATGGCTTTACCTAGGGCATGTCTTGCCTCACAAATCTGCTTCATTTTTTTGAAGGAGTTAATAAACATGTGGATAAAGGTGAACCGGTAGATATAGTATACTTGGATTTTCAGAAGGCGTTTGACAAAGTTCCTCATGAGAGGCTTCTAGGAAAAGTAAAAAGTCATGGGATAGGTGGCAATGTCCTTTCGTGGATTGCAAACTGGCTAAAAGACAGGAAACAGAGAGTAGGATTAAATGGGCAATTTTCTCAGTGGAAGGGAGTGGACAGTGGAGTGCCTCAGGGATCTGTATTGGGACCCTTACTTTTCAATATATTTATAAATGATCTGGAAAGAAATACGACGAGTGAGATAATCAAATTTGCAGATGACACAAAATTGTTCAGAGTAGTTAAATCACAAGCAGATTGTGATAAATTGCAGGAAGACCTTGTGAGACTGGAAAATTGGGCATCCAAATGGCAGATGAAATTTAATGTGGATAAGTGCAAGGTGATGCATATAGGGAAAAATAACCCATGCTATAATTAACCAATGTTGGGTTCCATATTAGGTGCTACAACCCAAGAAAGAGATCTAGGTGTCATAGTGGATAACACATTGAAATCGTCGGTACAGTGTGCTGCGGCAGTCAAAAAAGCAAACAGAATGTTGGGAATTATTAGAAAGGGAATGGTGAATAAAACGGAAAATGTCATAATGCCTCTGTATCGCTCCATGGTGAGACCGCACCTTGAATACTGTGTACAATTCTGGTCGCCGCATCTCAAAAAAGATATAATTGCGATGGAGAAGGTACAGAGAAGGGCTACCAAAATGATAAGGGGAATGGAACAACTCCCCTATGAGGAAAGACTAAAGAGGTTAGGACTTTTCAGCTTGGAGAAGAGACGACTGAGGGGGGATATGATAGAGGTGTTTAAAATCATGAGAGGTCTAAAACGGGTAGATGTGAATCGGTTATTTACTCTTTCGGATAGTAGAAAGACTAGGGGGCACTCCATGAAGTTAGCATGGGGCACATTTAAAACTAATCGGAGAAAGTTCTTTTTTACTCAACGCACAATTAGACTCTGGAATTTGTTGCCGGAGGATGTGGTTAGTGCAGTTAATATAGCTGTGTTTAAAAAAGGATTGATAAGTTCTTGGAGGAGAAGTCCATTACCTGCTATTAAGTTCACTTAGGGGCGGATTTTCAGACTCCGCGAATAGGCCTACTTTTGTTTGCGCTCCAGGCGCAAACAAAAGTACGCTGGATTTTAGTAGATACGTGCGGAGCCGCGCGTATCTGCTAAAAACCTGGATCGGCGCGGGAAGGCTATCGATTTTGTATAGCCGGCGCGCGCCGAACCGCGCAGCCTACCCCCGTTCCCTCCAAGGCCGCTCCGAAATCGGAGCGGCCTTGGAGGGAATCCTCTAACGCCCTCCCCTCACCTTCCCCTCCCTTCCTCTACCTAACCCACTTGCCCGGCCCTGTCTACACCCCCCCCTTACCTTTCTCCGGGGATTTACGCCTCCCGGAGGGAGAAGTAAATCCCCGCGCGCGAGCGGGCCTCCTGCGCGCCGGGCCGCGACCTGGGGGCGGGTACGGAGGGCGCGGCCACGCCCCCGGGCTGCCCCGGGCCGTAGCCACGCCCCCGTACCCGCCTCCGAAACGCTGCCGACACGCCCCCGAAACGCCGCAACGACCGGGCCCGCCCCCGACACGCCCCCCTCGGAGAACCCCGGGACTTACGCGAGTCCCGGGGCTCTGCGCGCGCCGGTAGGCCTATGTAAAATAGGCTCACCGGCGCGCAGGGCCCTGCTCGCCTAAATCCGCCCGGTTTTGGGCGGATTTAGGCGAGCAGGGCTCTGAAAATCCGCCCCATAGAGAATAGCCACTGCCATTAGCAATGGTTACATGGAATAGACTTAGTTTTTGGGTACTTGCCAGGTTCTTATGGCCTGGATTGGCCACTGTTGGAAACAGGATGCTGGGCTTGATGGACCCTTGGTCTGACCCAGTATGGCATTTTCTTATGTTCTTATGTTCTTATCAACTGGGCCTGGTGGAAGGCATATGTAACTTTCAGGGTAGTTTCTAGTGTATGCTTCGGGTGTTGGTGCACCCACTGTCACATTGGAAGGTCCAAGCCATGTAAAAACTGTTCCAAAAGGACCACTTTGACCACATCAGTACCAGTTTTTCCTCCAGGCTGTAGCCACATTCAACCTATATCTTTTAGTTGATAGAAGAGACTATCTGGACTTTTTCTGGGCTGGAGGATACTCTGGAAGAAATGCTGCTGGTATACTTCTATGGAACACCCTGCACGTTCAAGGATGGCAGCCTTAACCTCCACATAGGTGGCCCTTCCATTTGTATTTGCAGCCTGGAGGGCAAATTGACCAGGTATGTGGTCCAAGTGGACTCTGATCATTTTTTTAGTTGGGCAGTTCATTCAAAGTTTACTATGGGAAACTTTCTTGATTACTATGAGAAAGGTAGTTTATTAAATTTAAGAAACAGTCTGGGTACTCTAATGTAATTAGCTTAGGTATCATGGGAGCCAGAGGGGTAATCCTTGCTGTAGTAGCTTGCATTGCTTGTGTTATCTGTGTCAAAGAAGTCTGCTGTTAGTTAAGGCTCCCTTGTGGCTAACAGTCTGCAGCTGCTTCTGCCCTTCTGTTAGCACATGGAGTAAGCACTCCATGCTGGCTTAGCAAGCATTGGGTGTACCAAACACTTCTCTGCTCCCCAAAGCCTACAGCACTTGTACAAGCACAAGAGAAAAAATACTCCACTTTTTTTCTGTTTTAAAAAGAAAATCCTAACCTGTCCAGTTCTGTCTCACTAAAATTCCCTCTCTATCTGGGTAGGGCTAAACCCTTTAGCCTGATGGGGCTGCCGCTGCATCCAGGCCCAGAAATCCCTGGTCTGTGGTCGGGCTTAGACCAGCAGATCCCACAGCTACCACCATATGTGATAGCTTGAGGTAGCCATTGGCTTCGGGGAGGAGCTGGAGGACAGAAGAATAAGCCTGGACTCTTGCCTTTCCTTACAAAAATTATTTTAATATTTACAGAATATTTACAGTTTCTGTCTAAAAGAAGTATGATATTCAGGCTTATAAAGGTATTTGTATACCTACCATTTGGTGCTTCCTCCTCCCATCCTGGGCCTCCCTGTTCCTCCGGGGACCTGGTTGTTTATTCCCTTCCTCAGGGGAATGCCCTGTGAGTTAAGTTCCCCCTCTGAATGGGTTTTAAGATGGACCAGGCTAGATGCCTGGTCCTGACTTGTTAAGGTATTCTGGGGGTTTAAAGTATACACCCCTTTACACCTTGGAGCATGACAGTGACTCTTTGGCGCCTACTGCAGCGCTTTACTCCATCACAAACTCTCACTAGTATCCACTGCAGTGCCACAATCCATCACGTTTCTCATTAGGACCCAAAACTGTGCCACACCCCATCGCATCTCTCATTGGTACCTGCCCCAGTGCAGCACTCCGTCATGTCTCTCATTGCTCTGCACTATGGTGCCTTGCTCCATCCTGTCTCTGTCTGGTATGTGCCAAGGTACCGCCCTCTGAAATGTTTCTCACCAGTACATGTCATAGTGCCACATTCTGTCACGTCTCTCACTAGTACCTGTGATGGTGCCGCACTTCATCACATCTTTCACTGCTCTGCCTTTGCTGGTTTGGAAGGTCGAGCTATGGGAATCTTTTATTTGGCATTATTTGTGCGCAATGGTTGAGTTTTTAAAATATATATTTTTAAATAGTGGAATACATTTAAATATTTAATTTTATCCTCATGAATAATACAGAAACCCAAATAAATATGAGCTGAATGTCTTTTAGTCTTTTATTTATTTATTTATTTATTTATTACCAGCTTGTTTCCAGTAGAATTCTAGCGATTGCAGAGACATTTATTCTTGCAATTACAGCAGAACATGGTTTATGATTTTTGTTTTATTCTGCTCACTTTGTTAATTTAAATATCCTCCCATGTCTCTCTGGGTAACAACCTAAGCCCTAGTAACTTTATCCCCCTGTGCCTCAGCTCTAATCCCAGGCTCTGTCACTGACGCTTGGTCTCTGAACTTGAGGAGAGTCACTTTGGGGACATATTTTGCTGAGCTACCTAGTTTCAAAGTAGGCAGTACCAGTTGCAAATTTTCAAAGAGAAATTACCAGGGTAATACAAAAGTACCTGTCTACTTTGTCCTTGCTAAATCTGCAGATGACTTTTTTTTGGAGGGGGGGGGGAGGGAGGGTGGAAATATACATCTATATTTTGGAATAGTAAACATATGCACATAGGGGCAGATTTTAAAAGCCGGATTTACGCACGCAGAGGACTTGCGCGCTGTTGCGCCTATGTTGCATAGGCCGCCGGCGCGCGCAAAGCCCCGGGACGCGCGTAAAGTCCCGGGGCTTTGCTTGGGGGCGTGTCGGGGGTGGCGCGGCATTCGGGGGGGGGGGGCGTTCCGGGGGCGGGGCCGTGGGCGTGGGGTCGGCCCGGGGGTGTTCCAGGGGGGCGTGACCAAGGCCTCCAAACCAGCCCCCGGGCTGGGGAATGGTGCGCCGGCAGCCCGCCGGTGTGCGCAAGTTACGCCTGCCTCGGGCAGGCGTAACTTTCTGCACAAAGGTAGGAGGGAGGATTTAGTTAGGGCTGGGGGGTGGGTTAGGGAGGGGAAGGGAGGGGAAGTTGGGGGGGGGCGGAAAAAAAGTTCCCTCTGAGGCCGCTCCGATTTCGGAGCGGCCTCGGAGGGAACTGCACGCGCCGAGCCGTTCCTCGGAGGGAACGGCTCGGCGCGTGCAGGTTGCACACTTGTGCACCCCCCAGCGCGCGCATGTTATAAAATCGAGCGTAAATTTGTTCGCGCCAGGTTGCGCGAACAAATCTACGCCCACGCATAACTTTAAAAATCTACCCCATAGTTTTTCTCCCCCAGCCAAGTGATGTATCAGGAATTCCTACCTTTAGAACGGCTGTGGAAACGCCTGGTGAAACTGTGCATGGAGCAGTTCTCAGGCCCCTTTTGACTGAGCAGGCGGATACTGTTCTTAGCTGGCTAGGTCTGTGTAATTTCCCTGTGCCTCAGGTCTAATTCCCAGCTCTGTCACTGCAGCTCTGGGGGCCTCTGGGCCTCAGTTTCCCTCCCTGTCAGACAGCATGCATAGTGCAAACTGCCTGAGTGCTTTTAATGCGCATACTTGAGGAACCTTTTCAAGGAGAAACCACTTGCACTGATTTGCTCTGAAAACTAGCAAATGCAAAGCCTGTGCGTTAAAAACACACAAGCATTTTGCACCCGCTCTTTGTGCAGATGGCAAGAAGGGGGCAACATAGTGTGTGGATGTTTGAAAATCCCGTGCACATGGGTTGTTTACCTTCCCCGAGTTAAACCTACCAACATGGATGCCTCTTTTATCCCCGGGACTAAAAGGGCGCACGCTTTTAGTGCATATACTTTTAGCCGCATTTGAGGAGGTCAATATTTAGCCAAGCCATTTTACCATGGTAAATACCTTTGAAAATGTCCTTCTACCAGGGCAATAATGAAAGCCCTTTCTGGGGGTAAAATGCTGTTTTACCCAAGGAAATAGGCTTTATCATTCCCACTCCCACCTATGCCTGCAGTGCGGATCCTTTAACCTGGGTATCTTTGAAGGTATCCTTAGACCACAGGTAGTTTGATTGCTGACTCCTGCTGCACAGTTGTTTGCAGACTAACTGCAGGGCCAGTGGGACGTATATGGGGGACTACGCGGCCGCCAAGGGTGCCAGAATGGGGCGGGGCACCGTAGGTCGACCGAGGGCACCATGCTTGAAAAGGGAAGGCGTCATGCGGTGCTGTGCGAAGATTGTGAGATTGCTGATTCGGGGGGGTCAGGGAGAGAGAGAGAGAGAGAGATCACTGCCTAGGACAGTTGGACATCCTTGCACCGGCACTGACTAACTGCCAGCAATATGGTACCAGGCAACCCACTCCAGAGGTAACTGCATGTTTGAAGGATATTGGGGTATGGTTTGGATAAAAAAGACATTGGTAAGTGTGGGTTATTAACCTTCCTTCACTATGGGGATCTGTCAGAATGCTCTGGAGCCATGAACCCTCATGGCCATGCCAACTCAGCTTGCAGCTCCTGAGACACAGGTGGAGAGAGAGAACAGGCATGTTGGGTTTTTTTGGGTTTTTTTTTAAACTTCATGTTTTGGCCACTGCTGAGAAAATGGATGGGTGCCAGGCTGGCTGGAGGTGGGCAGATCAGGTCCTGGAGCAGGACTGTGTGGTGGTGTCTCTCTCGGTGACAATCTGTGAATGAATCCTGCTTTGATTCTGAGGACTTGGCGAGCACACTGCTGAGATGTGTGTGCTGCCTTGCACCTGACCTGCATACTGAGGCCCATCCCTTCTCCTCCTGACTCTCCAAGGCATAGCTCCTTGAGGGATATGATGGGGGATGGGATGTGTGCTGCGAGATGTTTCTGTGCCTGTGTGTGCTTCTCTGTCTCTCTACGTGTGTGTTTGAGTGTGCTTATTCTGTGTGTGTGTATCTCTGCCTGTGAGTGTGTATATCTTTCTCCCCCCCCCCCCCCCATGTTCCTCTATCTATGTGCATGTCCCTCTCTTTGTGACCCTGGGTGTGTGTGTGTGACTCTCTCTCTTCTCCTTATGATCCTGTGTATCTCTCTTTCCCTTTGTATCACTCGTTCTCCCTCTTTGTGCGTCTCTCCATGTGTGTATTTTTATATTTGTATATGTGTGTCTCTCTATGGTCTTGTATGTATATACCTTTTTTTTTTTTTTCTTTGTTTGTAGGCATGTCTCCCTTTATATGTGATCCTGTGTGTATGTGTCTCTTTCCATCTATGTGTGTGTCTGTGTGTGTGTGTGTGTGTATGTCTATGTGATCCTGTGTGCAGGGGCGGTTCTATAATGAGGCAGGGTAAGGCGGCTGCCTCAGCCAGCAAGATTTAAAGATGGCAATATTGCTTCCCCCCCCCCCCCCCCCCCCCCCCCAAACATTCCTGCCATAGACATCTCACCCTGCATTCAGGCCAACACCAGCGCATGTGGCAGCACAGAACGGTGATGTGCTGGCAGGGTTTTCACTCCCCACCAGCAAAAGAAAGGTCCCGCAGTTCCCACTCCCTGCCAGCAAAAGGACAATCCAGCAGCCGAAGAAGAAGCCCTGCGGTGGCATCAGCGTTTCCCCGGCAGCCAGCAGCAGAAAAGGGCCTAAGGTGCTATCAGCGTTTCCCCCACAGCTGGTGGCAAAAGAGGCCCTGCTGTGTAGCTGGAGAAAAGGTCCAAAATGAGAGTTTGGGTGTATAAGTGTTTGTGTGTGTATGTGTGTGAGCGGGTGTATGTTGTCTATGAGGGGTTATGCGTGTGAGAAGGTGTGTGTGTATGAGTGGGTGCATGTGTATATGTCAGTTGGTGCCTGTGTGTGTATATATATGAGAGGGTGCCTGTCTGTGTGTGAGTACTTCTGTATGTATTTATTTATTTATTTTATTTATTGAGTTTTGTATACCGTCATTCAGTAGAGCCATCAAAACGGTTTACAGATTATGTATAATTAGTAGTTAACGGTTTACAGCTTATGTATAACTTAGTAGTTAAACAACAGTAAAAACCAAGTGAACAGTACATATTTTTCTTCGCAGTTGTGAAACAGTAAACTAATGTTAACAATAGTAGATATGAAAATGTTTCAAGTTCAGAAAGCATTATTAGGTTGGAAGGGAGGGAGAGGAGGTTCAGGGTGGGGAGCAGGGAAAGAGGTTTATATATGCGAGTTCAGTTGAGAGTTGGGATGATCAGAAGACTGAGAGTCAGTGAGGAATTTGAGGAACATAAAAGTTTTTAGGTCCTTTTGAATGTTTTCAGGTTGTGCTGGGTTCTTAGGGCTTTAGGAAGGGTTTTCCAGAGTTTAGGAGAGGCGATGGAAAAGCCTCTCCTAAACATATAGATACATAGATGTATGTATCTATATGTATCTTTGAGAGAGAGTGCCTGAGTCTGTGCATGTATGTGTGAGAAGTTAAAGTTTGTGCGACCTCCTCCAATCTACGATAATCTCAGAATGACTGAAAATCTAGTTCCTAGGTATGGAAAGTGGGATTTTTTAAAATCCTTGTTAGTTTTAATTATTGGATGTGATGTGTCTGATCTTTTGAAATATTTTATTAGTGTTTGGTAATTTTTTAAACATGTTTATGTGTTTTTAATTATTGGATGATGTTCTATTCATCAGATGATTTGACATATTCTTTTCATTGTATGTTTAATGTTTTATATTCCTTGATTGTGTTTGCATTGCATACAAAGTTTGGTTTCTTGTGACTTCCATTTAAGTTTTTATCTGCACACTTCAATTTATATTTTCTCCAAGGACAAGCAGGATGGTAGTCCTCACACATGGGTGACATCATCAGATGGAGCCCGGCACGGAAAACTTTGGCTGGCACACTGAGCATGCCCAGCATGCTACTATCCCTGACACCATGTGGGGTCTCTCTCCGGTGTTTTCTTTTCCACAGAGCTGTTGTCTCGCGGAGGTGGAGCTTGTGCCTTTTTTCATAAAAAGTGTTTTTCTTTGCAATTTTTGCATGCTTTTTTTCCTGTGCTGGGTCTCTCTCCACTTCCCATTGGGTTCTTCTCGGTCGGTGAGTTTTTTGCTTCTCCCATCTCCGCCGGTTGTCATGCCCTTGCAGTCTCTGTGCAACTCATGGTTGCCTCGGGCTTTCGCCGATGCTCTCAGTGCCCCTGGATTATGTCCCTAACGGATCCACATGAAGTATGATTCCTTTGCCTGGGGGCATCGCGCGATGTCTGTGGCTGTGAATTGTGTGCTCAGATGACCCCAAAGAGCCGTCGGGCCAGGCTGGAAAAAATAGAGAAAGTGTTTGGCTCGGGCAAGTCCAAGCCCTCTACTCTGGCGGCGCCATCGACACCCAAGGACCGAGAGAAACCGATCTCCCTCAATCCCTTGGTTACCACCCCTCCCTTGAAGCTTTCAGGGCAGGGGAACACTGGGGATCGGCAGGTCTCGGTCTCCACAAGATCCCAGACTTCAGGATCATCTTCCTCATCCTTGGCACTGGGGAAAGACCGAGATGAGCACCGTGGGAGATCCCACAAAGTTCATCACCAGTCCCCGTCTGCATATGGGACCGGGCATGTGAGGACCATGGCGCTTGTCGTCCTGTTACCTAAGCGGCCTCGACACAAGGAGGCCCCATCCTCCCTCGATGTTGATGGTCCGAGGCCATCCACACCATTTCCAGTGCCAGACATCAACCCTCCTTGGGGCTCTGAGGAGGAGTTGGGCTTAACCCTTCCCTCTCAGCCTGCCCTTTCTTCAGAGGTATTCAAGGCGGAGTTGGAACATCGGGTGCACCTGGCAGTGGCTCGTGCTCTGTATGATTGGGATCCGGTGCCCCTGCCACCGATACCGGTGCCTTCCCCAATTCTGGTGCTCTCCCTGATGTCTATGAGGCCAGCACTTGCACTGATGCCAGCACCTGTGCCAACGCTGACTGTGGTGACCGAGCTGGAACCATTGTTGGACTGCCTCAATGTCCTTCTTGGTGTCCTCCCAATGCAGTTGATGCCAGTAACTTGCGGTCCCTCAGTGACCCGCCAAGCACCGAAATGCAAGGCATCTAAGTTAATCCTCGTGGGGATTTCCTCAGGGGATGAGGACCCATCAGTGCCCTCTGCACTTCGAGGTCGCTCTGCACCACATCTGGCACTCCCTGGGCAGGGACCCAGATCTTTGGGGCCCACGGTCCCCCCGGGCCTCCCGGTGCCTGCACCCAGGGATATGCCTGAGGCTCCATGACCCTTCTCTCTGGGTGGTCTTGAAGAGCTTGAGGGCCCCATGGCCTTCCGGGATCGCTTGGGCAACAAGGTCATCCTTATTTGAACAGACAACCAGGTGGCCATGTGGTATATCAACAAGTGGGGGGTACCAGATCCTTCCTCATTCGACAGGAAGCAGTGCAAATCTGGAGCTGAGCGCTGGCGCAGGGGATGTTTCTCCAGGCCGAGTACTTGGCGGGCACCGGGAGCACCCTAGCGGACTGGCTGTTTCACACATTCCGGCCCCATGAGTGGTCCCTAAGACAGGAGGTAGCGGATCGGAGCTTCTGTCTCTGGGGGACCCTGGTCATGGTCCTGTTCACCTCTCCCAGCTACGCAAAGGTTCCCTGGTTCTGTTCTATGTCCAAGTTGGACAGCCTATCCACATTTTCCATTATGCCTATCCACATTTTCCATTACTGATGAAGACTCTCCTGAAGCTTCGCTAGGACCGGGGTCCATTATCCTTGTTGCCCTACATTGGCCGAGGCAGGTTTGGTTCCCGCTTCTGCGGGAACTGTCCAGGCGGAACCCGATCTGTTTGGGGATGGCCCTGGACCTCCTCTCCCAGGATCAGGGCAGGCTGTGCCATCTCAACCTCTATGCCCTGTCTCTCATGGCATAGATGTTGAAAGGTTGATCCTGCAGCCCCTGGACCTTTCAGATGATGTAGCCCGGGTCCTGGTGGCTTCAAGAAAATCCATCCACCAGGAAGTCATATGCCTTAAAATGGAAGAGGTTCACCATCTGGTGTCAGCAGAAGGGCCTCGATCCCTTCTCTTGCCATGTCCGACAACTCCTGAACTATCTGCTGCACCTCTCGGAGGTGGGACTTAAGACTAACTCCGTTCGGGTGCACCTGAGTGCCATAGGAGCTTACCACCAGGAGGTGGACAATTCGCCCATCTCAGTTCTACTTATCATGGAGCGGTTCATGCGTGGGCTGCTTCAGCTAAGGCCTCCCCTTCGGGCCCCACCGGTTTCTTGGGACCTGAACGTGGTGCTGGCCCAACAGATGACGCACCATTTGAGCCACTGCATTTGTGTACTCTCAAGTTTTTGACATGGAAGGTCATCTTCTTGATAGCAGTCACGTCAGTACGCAGGGTCAGTGAGTTGCACGCATTGGTGACTCTTCCACCCTACACAAGTTTCGGGTGGTTCTGTGCCATCTGAACCATTTGAACCAATCTGTAATCCTATCTACCGTCTTCCCCCGGCCTCATACCAGCCCGGGAGAGAGAGTGCTGCACACGCTGGATTGTAAGAGGGCCTTGGCCTTCTACCTGAACCGTACGGCAGGCCACAGGCTGTCCACCCAGCTGCTTGTCTCGTTTGACCCCAACAGGCTGGCGCACTTTGTACGGAACGTGGTGGCGAATGTGGTCTATCTGTGTGCAGTTGCGATGGGAGAGATCTGCAGGGCTGCGACATAGAGTTCTCGCCACACTTTCACTGAGCACTACTGTTTGGACAGCAATGGCCGGCAAGATAACAGATTGAGTCAATCTGTTCTCAGAAACCTCTTTCAGCTATGAACCCAACTCTTCCAACCGTAGACCCCTGTTTTTAGTTCAGGCTGTACATGCTGTTACCAACAGCACCTCTGTTGTTATGCCCTTTCGTACATGGTTTGGTGTCTGTTGGTCCTGCTGGGTCGGGGTCCAGCCTGTAGCTAGGGATTCACCCATGTGTGAGGTCTACCATTCTGCATGTCCAAGGAGAAAGCAAAGTTGCTTACTTGTAACAGGTGTTCTCCTAGGACAGCAGGATGTTAGGTCTCACGAAACCCGCCCGCTACCCTAGGAGTTGAGTTCTCCTGGTTTATTCTTTTATTTCCTTGTATCTACGTACATGACTGGAGAGAAACTCCACATGAATATAGGGAAAGTGGCATGCTGGGCATGCTCAATGTGCCAGCCAAAGTTTCTAGAAACTTTGCAAAAATGTTTTCTGTGCCGGGCTCCATCTGATGATGTCACCTATTTGTGAGGACTAACATCCTGCTGTCCTAGGAGAACACCTGTTACAGATAAGCAACTTTGCTTTATGGTCTCTTTATTCTGTATTTGGTGAGAGTCTATCTGTATTCTGCATGTGTGATTAAGGTTTAGTAATTCAGCTAGTGTGTAGTTGTTATGGTCCCGGGCCGTGCCCCGGTCCCTCCACCTACCTCGGAGCTGGCCCGGGCCCCTGGAACATTTCCCCAGTCGGCTAGGCCTGTCCTGGCTCCTGCCACGGCGCTCCCTCCTCGAGGGAGATGACGCCGATCCTCCGTGCTTGGCCCCACCACCTAGGCGCAGGCGCGCGCACGCAGGGGCTCAGGATTTAAAGGGGCTAGCGCGGGAAGATGGAGGACAGCCCTCAGATGATGTCAGACACTGCAGGGGTATTTAAACCCTGCAGCTAGGCCTATGCCTTGCCTTGCAACGAGGTTCACTCTTTGTTGAGAGTTAGTAGTTGCTGATCCTGACTTCGACTTCCGTCTACTGGCTTCTGACTTCAGCTTCCGTCCACTGGCTTCTGATTTCGGCTTCCGTCCACTGGCTTCTGACTTCAGCTTTCGTCCATTGGTTCCTGACTTCGGCTTTCGTCCAGGAGGTCTCACCTAAGCCCAAGCGGCTCGGGGGGACCGCAGGCTTCCAGTGGTGAAGTTCCAGTTGGCCTCCTGGCTCCAGCTCTACTTCTCCATCCTCTGGAAACCGTCTTGCAGGAGACCTCTCCTAAGTCCAAGTGGCCTGGGTCCTCACGGGCTCCTCCTGGGGGAACCTCGGGTCTCCAGTGGTGAAGATCCTCCTTGTCTCCTGCCCATGCCACCTCCTGGCTTTGACACCTATTGGGTATCTTCCACAGTGAGCCACCACCTGTCCTAGTCGGCTCAAGGGTCCACGAATCCAACAGTTTGCAAGGCCATGGACCCAGCGGATGTGGCGGGCTTAAAGGCCATCCCCGGAATTGCACGCCGCCCTCATCTTTATCTTCACGTTGGCATGAACCTCAGGGGTTAGGGCTGTTCAGCTTGGAGAAGAGACAGCTGAGGGGGGATATGATAGAGGTCTTTAAGATCATGAGAGGTCTTGAACGAGTAAATGTGAATCGGTTATTTACACTTTCGGATAATAGAAGGACTAGGGGGCATTCCATGAAGTCAGCAAGTAGCACATTTAAGACTATTTATTTATTTAAGGGCTTTTATATACCGATGTTCATGTACTGGTACATATCACGTCGGTTTACATAGAACCAAAGTTTGAAATTACATTGAACATTCTATCGAACAAGAGGGTTCGATAGAATCAGACTAATCAGAGAAAAGTCTTTTTCACTCAATACACAATTAAGCTCTGGAATTTGTTGCCAGAGGATGTGGTTAGTGCAGTTAGTGTAGCTGGATTCAAAAAAGGTTTGGATAAGTTCTTGGAGGAGAAGCCATTAACTGCTATTAATCAAGTTTACTTAGGGAATAGCCACTGCTGTTAATTGCATCAGTAGCATGGGATCTTCTTAGTGTTTGGGTAATTGCCAGGTTCTTGTGGCCTGGTTTGGCCTCTGTTGGAAACAGGATGCTGGGCTTGATGGACCCTTGGTCTGACCCAGCATGGCAATTCTTATGTTCTTATGTTCCTGTTCTGACGTCACGACTCCAGGGTATATCTGCCTACAGTATTTGCTAGCTTGTTGAGTTAGCAACAGGATTCGTACGGATGGGATTCACTCTCCGTTCCTAAGCTACTCTGCCACTCCAGCTCTACCTGGAACTCTTACTACCCTTCAGGGTCGCTAACGGGGTACCCGCTCTTCGGGGGCCTCTCTGCTTCTTTCAGATGCTATCAGTAAACCGGTACTCGCTCCTCAAGGGCCCATGTTCCCTGTGTCGCTGCCTGCTTCATCTACCCTTCTATTTGGAAGAACTAACTTACAGTCACCATCAGTGAGTACAGAAAACATCTCTCTCTACAGTACTGCTTCGCCAGAATCAGGTACTCACTCCTTGAGGGCCTGCTCTCCCTTTCTTGGAGCTCTCCTATTTCTAATGGGGACTCTGAATGCTAATCTTATTGTGTACTCATAACTCTCAGTCTCTTTCCACTACAGCACTGCTCTACAGAGGATCCGCTGTTCCAGCGTTCAGTGAGAGACGTGCCCAGCCGGGCTCTACAACCACTACTCACTACTGCCACCTCTGGTGGTTTCCTAAACTGTTTAATAAAAGATTCAAATCTGTGTTTGTCTGTCTGGAGTTTAGCCTGACTCTGTGGTCCCTCACGGGACTGTCCCCCGTGGGCATGGTCAGCTGCCACAGTGTCCAAGGATCCACCCAAACACCATTAACCATAATAGACAGATACCCTTTGCCTCTGATTCCTGAGTTACTAGACCGGCTTCAAGGAGCTACGGTCTTTACCAAACTGGACCTTCGGGGTGCGTAAAATTTGGTACGGATACGACCCGGTGACAAATGGAAGACCACATTCAATACTAGAGACGGGTACTACGAATACTTGGGCTATGCCCTTTGGCTTATGCAGCGCCCCTACGGTCTTTCAAAACCTTATGAATCCTCCGGATTTACGAGCATCACCTTTTTAAAATCCGGCCCTTAGGAATTAAAATTCATGGTGATTCTCAGGATTGGTACAAGCATAATATTCCCCCGTTGATAGTGGAATTCAGGAAAAAATGAAATAGCTAGATGCATTTTCCCTTATCTTTATGAGGACGAATAGCTCTTATAAAAATGATACTCATTCCAAAGCTCTTATATATTTTACAAATGGTACCACTGTTATTGTTGAAAAAAGATATTATAGTTATTAATAAGCTATGTTCCAACTTCTTTTGGCATTTACTCAGAGCAAGCTTCCCAATTATTACAATAATGTTTCCTAATTCAGAAGGGGGAATGGGCTTCTCTAATATCAGGCTCTATAATATTGCTTGTGTCATGGGAATTTTAAAAGAATGGTTAATGGGCAATGCTAAATCTTTTGCATATAGAGGGGAAGAGAATTTTGCAGCTCTCTTAAGTTTGCCTTATATTATACATTCAGGTTTGAACAACTTTCCAGTACCGTCCGGTATATCTTTTTACATCTATGACTTTTAAGACAGTCAGGCATGGATGGAGGTTTGTAAGAACCTTATTGAAATTCCCTGGGGAAAAGTCATTCTGTCTCCTGTCAGTGGAAAATCCTAAATTTGAACCAGGAAATATGTACAAAATCTTTCAAAATTTAAAGGCACTGTGGTTTGGTAGTATTCAACCATTTATGAATCAATGTACGGGTGATATACACGCTTGAAAATTGCATTGAAAAATTACATGTTCCCTCCCCCCCCCCCCCCCCCCCCCCCCACATTGTTTTTCTTCCCTCTGCTCTTCCCCTGTCCTTTTCACTCATTATTTAATACTACCTTGTATTTATTTTACTATTTTAATTTTGTTTTAAAATACGTTATTATTCATTTGTTAGATTTTTATCTTTATGTATGTTTTCATTGTAAACCGCCCCGAACTTTGGAGGGCGTGGTATATAAATATTTTAAATAAATAAATGAATACATTCCACATCAAAAGATAGGTTTGCGTATTTGCAGTTGAAAAGTTATATAGTGACTGAATGTGCTCCACACAAGAGAACTTACACCAGTGGTCCATTTCAATGGTTCCTTGGTTTAATAATAAAGACGTGGACATCAAAGTCAATAATGTATACATTTTTACATGATAACTCTCAATATAATACCCTTCAGATCTTAGCTAATATATGGTGAAAAGATCTGAAATGCGAATTGACGGATGATAATATTTGTGCCTGTATTATTTTCTATATCTTTACCTCCTCAATCACCTCAAGAACTTCTGTTCTGTTTCACCTCTTTTGGAATAGAGAAAAGTCCTTCTACACAGTTTGGAAAAAACTTCTCGCCTTGATAGAACTTGAAACAACAGATCATCACTCCAACAGATAAAGATCCCACATAGCTGCCTTCCAACATATAAATTCTGAGCCGTGGTTCTTCAGCCATGTCTTCAAAATACATTCCAGTGCTTGCAGACATCCTTTCATTACCAACAGTTTTGTAACTTTGCGAACTGAGTGCACATTCTCATCATACCCTAAAATACAGAAGGCTGCTGACCATGGAAAAGCATCAGAAATGATGTTGGTGAAAAATAATAAAATATTTTTGCCAAAACAATTGAATAACAGTACTCCCACAGGTAGTGCACTAGGGAAGCCCCAGCCCATGAACATTTTAAACATACGTCTGATGATGTAAGTTTGGCTTTAAAAGCCGTTGATGGCCAAAACATTATTCTGTTGAGTAGAGTATCTTAACAGAACGCCTCATCAGTATAGAAAGTCTTGAGGTGCTTGAGGCAGTAAAGATATACAAAAATGAAAAGTTGCTTATTTGGTCTGTATTTACTCTCTATAAGGTCAATTTTAAAGCCTGCGCACGGGTGTCCATGCGCAGACAGTTCCCAGCACGCGCACATGGATGTGTCGATTTTATAACATGTGCACGTCAACGCACGCATGTTATAAAATCCGCTACCCGTGTGCATATGTGCGCCCAAATTTATAGCAGCACGCTTGTGGGCATGAGTGCCGACTCGCGGGTGGAAGGGGGGATTTTTTATAAGATGCGCACAGTTCCCTCCCGTTCAGCTCCTTTATTGGAGCGGAACGGGACGGGAGGGAACTTCCTAAAGCCCCATAGCTAACCTGCCTCCCTTTTCCCCTATTCACCCCGACCCCTAAAACCCCGCTTTGTATTTTTTTGTTTTAATACTTACCTGCTCTCGAGAGCAGTAGCAGGTTGTGTGGGCCTGCCAGCTCACGCTTTAGCAGGACAATGCCTAATGGCGTAGTCCTGGCCTGCCCATGCCCCATCCACACCCTGCCCAGACTCCGCCCCCGCCCCACCCCTTTTTCTCTAACACATTCTTCGGCGTGTACTGAGAGATACACACAGGCCTTTGAAAATCCCCGTGGCGCATGCAGCCTGGCCACATGCATATCTCCTGGTTTTAATGTGTTCTGGGTTTTTTAAATTGGGCCTTTAATTTTTTTTTTCTTTCTTTTTTACTTTTAGAGAAGTATTGCTGGATGTTGCTTAATGTGTACTAATTTCTTTATCTTCTGATATGTGAGTCATGTTAATCAAAGTTATATTACTCATTTTAGGAATTGTAAAGGGGTAATATCATGCCCAGAGACCTAAGCCCTAAGGGGGGGGGGGTTAAAGGGGGATGGGTGGTTCACTATAGTATCACCAAGGGAATTAGCATACAGAGAGAAGAGAGCCCACGACAATACCCTGAGGCACACCAATTGATAGTGGGATGGCAGTAGAGGAGGATCCACCAAAGGAAACACTATAAGTGCGATGGAAGAGGTAAGAAGAGAACCAAGAAAAGACAAAGTCCCCAAATCCAAGTGAGGTCAGAGCATCAAAGAGTAGGTGGTGATCAATAGTATGAAAAACAGCAGATTGGTCCAGGAGGATAAGGCTTGCAAGACCCCTTCTAAAATGAGCCAATTCAGAGCAGTGGCCCAACAACAAAACTCTACCACTGTTCAATGACCTTGGCAGAGATGCATAAGACTGTTCTCTGTTAGCTGCACAAGGTCTGGTTCTCCAAAGGCCTGAGAAATGGTGACTATATTGGTCCATATGATCAAGGATTGGACTATCTTCCTCTAGCAGTAGGATAACCCAAGTCAAGGCTTCCTTTGAAAGTAGGCTGATAATTAAGCCCTCCTTGAGAAAGTGAACATTATAAATATATGGATATATTTCTTTTCCATGATCCCAATTTATTTTCCTTCTCCAATGGAATGCATAGTCACTAAATGTCACGATTGTGAGCCCTTGTATTGTGGCATCGTTGATGCAGCCTAGCAGGCGAACCCATTAGACCGATGCCAACAGCTGGCGGACATGCTCTTGGCTGGGACTGAGTTGAATCTTCACCTATACCAGCCCCGTTCCCTGCAGGTTGAGTCCTTGGGTTCCAGGGCCCAGCAGGACTTAGATGAATGTCCCAAGAGGCAGTCAGAACGAGAGTCAGGCTAGGGTCAGGGCAGGCAGTGAACAGACAGTTACCAGGTTCAGGCAGAGGGTCTGAATAGGCAGAGATCAAGGCATAGATGGTGTCAATAGCATTGGTCAGTGGCAGGTGGCAGGCAAGCAAGAGGTCTGGGTCTGTAGCAATGGTCAATGACAGGCAGCAGGCAAGAGAGAGGTCCGGGTCCATAGCAGTGGTCAATACCAGGAGAGCAGGCAGATGTGGGACTGGCAGGAGCAAGGCAGGCTGGATGAGGCAAGGCAGGCTGGACAAGGCAGCGCAGGCTGGAACAGGAACAAGACAAACAGGAATTGGAGCATGGTGAGATCCGGAGAAGCAACATGCACTGCAAGGCTGCAGGGGACCTATTGCTGAGGAACTGGGCTGGAGCGCAGCTGGGGTTTACATACCCAGCTGTGCTGACATCATCAGGGAGTACCAGCTTGAAGTTTCCCAGCACGGAGCTTTCTTAAGCCATGCATGCCCAGGGAGGCTGGCATCAGGGGGCTCAGAATGGTGGCATCCATGCCGCCAGCGGAGACTGAGCAGCATTCCAGGTCAGAGTAAGTGAGGCTACTTGCAGGGCCATCCCGCAAAGGGTCAAATGTTACACTAAACTTTTGAGGAAATGTCTTTGGTAAGGAAAAAAGCTGAGCATTTCATTATGAATTATGATGAAGCCTTGGGATGGAGAGTGAGGGGCTGAGGTTGGGTTTACCCAATTTAAAGTTCTATTACCATACAGTAAATCTTGAAATATTATCACTGATACTTTATTTGCCACTCTTCTGGGAACTCTGACCCCTGCTTTCTCCCTTCTGCAACATTTCAAATCACAGAAAGAGCCTGACTCCAGGAGGACGCTACCTTGGCCCTCTCGATGATTTGACTTGTGCCGTGCCTCAGGTGGCAGATTGCCTTGAGCCGCCCCTGATCCCTGGATTTCATCATGGAGCCCTTCCTAATGAAAAATCACAATCCTGCTGGTAGTGGACTTGCTTTCAAAGATGACCCACTTTATTGCAGCAGAGGGCCTCCCCTCAGCATGGGAAACTGTAGAGATGTTGATAAGAGAGTGGATATTATCCATGGTTTAACATTATTTGTCATCTCTGATCAAGAAACTCACTTTACAGCACAATTTTGGAGTGAGATAACTATACTACAGGAGATTTAACTCCACTTATTATCAGCATATCATCCAGAATTCAACGGACGTGTTATATTTGGCGGTCCGCAGGTCATCACACTCATTTCTGTAGCCAGGGCCTTCCAGCACGCTCCGAGAGGCAGCCCGCTGCTCACTGATACGGCAAATCACCGCTGACCTTCCATGTGGCCGATGCTGCTGACTCCAGCCAACACCCTCGGCACCCTGTTCCCACCCTGTTCCACCCCTGTTCCCTAGGCACGCGTGCGCCGAACCTCGGCTTTCTTAAAGGGCCAGGAGCGGAAAAAACTCCACAGTGCCAGTTGATGACATCATGGCTTAAGCCCTATAAAGCCTATAAAGCTTGGATTCAATGCCTAGCAACAGATCCCACTACTCCGAGTACAGCGTGATGCTAAAGCATCTCATCTTCAGCCCAGCCAGTGTCTTGTCTTTGGCCCAGCCTTGTCTTCAGCATCTTGTCTTTAGCTCAGCCTTGTCTTCAGCATCTTGTCTCCAGTTCCTGCATTGTCTTCAGTTCAGTCCTGTCTTCTGTGTTCCTTACCTTCTGTGCTTCTCCTTGCTGGACCTTGCTGCCTATCTTTCCCTTCTTCCCTTTGGATGGATACCTGGATTGACCTCAGCCTGACCTCAGATTACATTGACTGCTGCTTGCCATCGACCTCTGCCTGCTTCTCAATATGCCTGATCACTTCCCTCCTATGATCCTACTATCCAAGGACCTTCACTTCTTCTCCCAGCAGAAACCCCACCTAAGACCTGCCGGCCGCAGCACCCAAAGGCTCAACCCAAGGGGAACGAGAGCTGGTATAGGCAAAGCTCCAGCTGGGTCTCTGCTTCGCCTGGGTCCACCTGCTGACAGTGGGAACCAGCAGGGCTCTTCCCTGCAGGTTGCGCCAATCCCACCTCAGCCTAAGGGTCAACGAATGCAACAGGATGGCTCGAACAAGTAAATCAAACCCTGGAATAGTACCCTTGATGCTTTTGTAAACTATCACTAGAACAACTGGGTCCACTTGCTCCTGACTGCAGAAGTCAGATATTACAATGCCAAGCACTCAATATAAACTTTGTCTTTCTTTGCCAATGGCAGGTTTCATCCATTCTGGGTTAAATACAACAGTCTAGGGTCCCAGCTGCAACAGCGTGGACCAAGCATTTGAAAGAGATGCATGCTCATATCCAACAAGCTCTGGAAAGGGTCAAGGAATGTGAAAAGAGGTATGCAGATGGCAATGAAAGATACACATTTCCCCAATTTGTAGTTGAAGATAAAGTTTGAGTCTTGACATACAGACAAGAAGACCCACTGACAAGTTTGAACAGAGATTCATGGGGTCTTTTGTCATCCAGAAACATATAAATCCAGTGACAGATTACAATTGCCAGCAAGCCTCTGGATTCACCCAGTTTTTCACATGGCTCTGTTAAAGCCAAATAGGAAGAACGCATTCCCAAGTTGATGAACACCTCCCCTGTAGCCAGAAGTAGTGAAGGAACAAGAATTAATTGTCAAGAAAATTCTGAATTAAAGTACATTCAAGGCAACTGCATTATCTAGTAGAATGGAAAGGGCATAATCCAGATGCCCGAAGTTGGGAGCCATTTAAGAACATACATGCAGATAACCTACTTGTTGCGCCAGTCGGTCGCAGACGGCTGCGACCTTTGCTGCTCACCTCTCTTTTCTCTGCTACAGCGATTCTGAAGACCATGGCGGCCTCAGCCTGCAAACGCCACCTTCCTCGGCGCCCCCGGGATGGTGTGGGCGCTCCCGTCCGCCATCTTGAGTCGGAGCTACGCGCCAGGCCTTCTCTTATTAACATCATGGCGGGAACCTTGGGGGCGTCCCCTCCGCATGACGTCACCCGCTTGATGTATTTAACCCAGCCAGCCTTAGCTTCCTACGAGTTAGCAAGGACTTCCTTCCTGCTTAATCCACTCCATTCGGAGATGCTTCGCTTCACTACTTCCTGAACTGAACGCCTTAGGTACCCGCTCCTTGGGGTCCTTGTTACGATCTGGCTATCAGCTCCTTGGAGGGCCTTCCTGCCTGGAGATTCCTATCTTCCTGATTCAGGACATATTGAGTTCAGCCTAATGAATACTACTTCTGCTTCTACTTCCTAGCTGAAGGAACTGCTGGCGTACCCCATGCTCATTCGAGCTACCCTTCTACAATCCGGAGTAAGTACCATCATTTACTTCACTCTGCTGACCTTCTGCACCTATCTGGACTTCTACCTGCTGATCCTCGGCATACCCCATGCTGCGGGCAACTACCGGATCCCTCCAGAGAGTTACCATCAGGAGAAGACTTCCCTGGTGTACCCTGCTCTGCGGGCCACTGCCAGGGATATCTGCACTGAGCTGCTTTACTACTTCGGATAGTGTCTTCTCTCCATGCTGTGGGAAGTTCCCATGATTCCAGTACAATAAAGTCTATCTCATCTGAGGCCACGCCTACCACAGTGAGTCCCCACAGGGCTCCTCCCTGTGGGTGGAACCAACTGTCACTATGGTCCAGGGTCCACAACCACACCAGATTATAACATTACTCAAATGCTTCCATGAAGAATATCCTGATAGATCTGGCCCTGAGGGATCAGTAAGAGAAGGGAATTATACTATCAGTATCAACGGTGTTTGAACCAGTGACCCTAGAAGATAGAGACCAGGAAGCTGCAGAGGAGCCTCAGAGGCAGGAAAAGATCAGGGCATATTTACCCTCCAGTTGCCAGATAATTAGATACACCTCCCAAAGATCCCATTGGTTCTGATTGGTGAGAGTATATAAAGAGAGCAACAAATGCACACCATTGGTGGTACAACAGACTTCTGGGATACAACTTTCAGAACTTCTGCTCAACTGACCTTATTCTGGCACTACATTCAGTGCTGCATTCCTGATCCAGCATTCCTGCTCCACGTCAACTCTGCCATCCTAGTTCTGTCTTACTGCTTCATACCTTTCACTTGGGTTCCCGCTCCTAAGCCTGCTCCAGTGTTATTGCTGAATGACTAGACACCTCCCTAGCTAGATTCGGTTTTACTGGCCTTGGCTCAATCTTCATCCAGCCATCTAGCCTCTTCAGATCTGCCACTTTCTAAAGTACCATTTGCTAGTGACTGGACCCAGCCTGACAAGGACACAGGTCTGCAGCTGAAGTAAGGCGAGATCAGGATCTGGCTATTAAGCACAGTGAGTTTACATCATAAAGGACTAGGTAACCTTTTGGTGTCTGGGAAGAACTTCCTGGTTCCCAGCAACCCCTCTTACCTGATCCTCAGTTAATCTAGGTCATTGGGGGAAGTGGCCACAAGGCTCCCTTTTTTTTAGCTTGTCCTGATCCATTGTCCACTTTACCTCTGACTCACCAAATAGCTCTATGGATAGGGCTCTAGTCCTCAGTTCCCCAAGCTGTCCCCCATTCAAACTTTGCCAATGCCTTCCTGTGACATCATCAGTCCTCCCTCCGCCAGAGGCAACCTTCAGGTGCTTGGCTTGTGGGGGTATTGCCAATGGAAGATCCACATGAGTGGGCTATACCTAGGGATGGCAGGGAGAGGTTCTGTTTCATTCAGTGAGAAGCATCTCTTTTTGCTATGCAGTAACACAACAGTACGCATCACACAAAACACACCAACTTTGCAAAAAATTAAAATCTTGGGCAGAACTAATGGGGCTGAAATCAGTATGTGCCTGATGAGTTATTTAAAAGACTCACTTTATCCCTTTCTGGCTATGAAAGGAAACAGAGGCCAATCAAAAATAAGCTTAGGCTACCATTCACATGCTCTGGAGACACCTGAGGCCATTACAGCGCTCATGTCCCAGCACAACTTGCTGTTTGCTACGAATAAGCCTTCGAATTTCTCACTGCAGCCCAACCAGAGGGTCCTAGGCTTAGTGGAGGACAGCTTTGATTGTGCCTTGTGCCCAGCAGGGTGTTTTGATGCCACGTGAAAGTCTCAGACTGGACCTTGTTGCAGGTCTTGGGAATGTTATTCTGAGGTACCTATAATTAGTGGGGGGATTACAGTTGTTAAAGTGCTACTGCCTGGCATCTTCCCACTGCTGCTTTAGAGGGTCAGTTTTCAAACTAGCCATCTTGGTGAAAATCCTCTGGACTTGGCACCAAATGTCAAAGGGAAAGTACACGCATATTTTCCAACTGAAAATTACCACAGGTGCAAAGTGCCTGCGGACGTTTGCACCTTCATATAGTGTGCGCAGAATTTTGCTAGGAAATAACCTGCCTGGATTTGAAACATCAATCTATATGCATTACTTTTGGAACCTGCCCATATCATGCTACTTGGAATGCTTCCCCCCCCAGTTCAGCTAAAAGTATACAGAATGTCTGGACTGACCCTAGGGGTATGTGGGGTCTGGTGCAAATAAGCTAGAGCAGGTTCCCTCCCCCTCCCACCAAAATTGAAGAGGAGGGGAGGAGTCTGTTCCAACTGTCTGCATGATACTTCATGATCGGCGCCAAAAAATGTAAAATTCTGCACACAAAAATTTAAAATTCTGCATATTTTATATTGGGTCAAAATAACACAATATACATAACAGTCTTTAAGTGATTAATTTAAAATGTAATACAGAAAAAAAGTTATTACTTAAAGATGCAAATATTTTGAGCAGAAATTCCCTAGAAGTTAACTGTAAGTGTCTCTTCCACTCTCTATCCCTGCTCCCCTGGCCAGTCTTCTTTCACTTTGCTCTCTCAGGCCCCAACTCTTCCACCTGCCACTATCTTTCCCCTCCCCCTCTAGGCTCAAACCGTTCCACTCTATCTCCACTCCCAGAGTTTGACTCCTCTCTCATTACTGCTTCTCACACAGGCTCCCTTTGTCCCTCTCTCTCAACACACACACGTGCACACACACACACACACACAAACAGTCTCCCTTTCTCTAGTGCACATACTCACCCCCTCATATCTTCTTCTCTCTCGCACACACACATCCCCTCATACAGGCTCCCTCTCGTTGTTGCACACATACCCTCATACAGACTCCCCCTCTCTCTCACACACACACCCTTCATACAGACTCCCTCTCTCTCTCACACCCCCCCCTCATACAGGTTCCCACTCTCTCTCACACACACACACATCCTCATACAGGCTCACCCTCTCTCTTGCACACATCCACACAGGCTTCCTTTCCCTCTCACAGATACATCCTCACTCGCTACCTATGTCTCTCTCACACACCCGTGCATACTGGCTCCCTCTCTCGCTCACCCCATACACATAGGCTCCCTCTCTCATACACACACACATATCTCTTCACACAGTCTCTCTTTCTTACACATACACACAATCTCACATAGGCACCCTCTTTCACAAACAAGCACTCTCACAAAGACTCCCTCTCTCACAAACAAGCACCCTTACATACACACAATCCCTTTTTCACACACACCAGCTCCCAATCTCTCACACATATACACACTCCTTCACAATCTTCTCACATAGGCTCCCTCGCTTTGGCAGCCACACTGATGCATCCTCACACATGCTGTCTCTCACACCCCCATGTTCGCAGTCTTACACACACACATACATTCACTCTTATCGAGGCCTGCTCCATCTTCCTGCGAGCAGGACGGCCTCCACTCACGGCATGCCAGGGCCTGCTCCTTCTTCGCCGCAAGTGGAGGCCGTCCCACTTGCAGCATGGTAGTGCCTGCTCCTTCTTCGCTGCTAGTGGGATAGCTTCCACTCGTGGCACGTCTGGGCCTGCTTCATTTTCACCGAGAGCATAAGTGATCACGCTCGTGGTGAAGAAGGAGCAGACCCCGGCATGCTGTGAGTGGAGGCCATTCTGCTCACGGCACGCCGGGGCCTGGCAAATTCTGCGCAGATTCTATGCAACTGCGCAGGAGGGGAATTTTCTGCTTCGTAGTAGCGTAGAATTCCCACAGGTCTAATGATCCACCATTGCAGCAGCTTACCTGTAGGTTATATCTTCGCTGCATAGCATCTGACATTCTTTTTTTTTTTTTTTTAATTTATATAATTTCCCAATTATACAAGACAATCTTAATAGAAATAGAAATTGAGATGGAAAATTGAAGAAAAGGAAAAGATAGGCAGAAAACCACCAATCTTTTTTAACACTCTCAATTTTCAATCCAGTCCTCAATAAGGGGGAGAACACCAATCCACAACCCAAGGACAAACCCCCCCCAAAAAAAACCAATAGGCAATAGATCATAGTAGCAGCCATTACAATATAAGGAACTATAGCAAGACTATTAAGACTGGAGGTCAACAAGAGGATCAGTAGAAGGTGCTTTGCCTATCAAAAATTGGGTCAACTGAGGAGGGTCATAAAAATATATGAATTATTCTGGTATTTAACCATGCACTTGCATGGGAATTTGAGGAAAAAAAGACCTCCCACTTGTTGGACCCTAGGACGCAATAGAAGGAATTGTTTTCGCCTCTTTTGGGTCAGTCTGGAAACATCCGTGAAACCTTTAACTTTAAACCGTAAAAAAGGTTCTAATCTATGCCGAAAAAAGAGTCTCAACTACCAGTCTTTATCCGGCTTGAGAACTAATGAAACAATAAGTGTTGCAGGAACTGCCATCTCAGTATCTGATGTTTCAAGCATTGTAGTAATATTGATGCTGGACCCTTCAGCTGGAACCAGGGTCTCTATTTGTTCTTCATGTAGATCATTCCCAGACCTCTTAAATTGTGGTAGGTAATAAATTCTGGAGACCGGTGGAATTGCATTCTCAGGAACTTGCAAAATTTCTAATAAGTATCTCCTAAACATTTCTGTAGGAGATATTAAAGGTAACTTTGGAAAATCTATAAACCTGAGGTTTTTACTCCTCACAGAATTTTCCAAATTTTCAAGCTTTAAAGCCGTACTAGTGTTTTCTTTAATCTGTGCTTTTTGAGATTGCTGAATTGAATTCACTTGAACCCGTAGTGATGAATATTGTTGCTCTAATTCGGCAGATGTATTAGATAAACCAATAACTTGACTGTCCAAATTCTCAAACTGCAAAGTCAAAGAAGATAGCTGTTGCAAAATAGAACCACTTAATTCAGATATAGCATCCCAAATAGTTTCAGGAGATAATGAAAGTTCACTCACGACACCTTGAGCACCTTGTGTCGCCTCCCTGTCTTCTATCCCGGTTGTCCAATATCGCAAAATGGACGAGCAGCAGAGAAACTAGGTGCCCGGTCACGCCCCACTGAAATAGCTGATCCCACTGTAAGGTTTACCGGCGTTTTCTGTGATTCTCGAGGGCCTTTCTCCAATGCAGGGGCAGCATTCCCTCAGCCAGGCTCAAAGGCGACAAGGAGCCTGGAAGAGAAGAGAGCTCAAATTCCCCTCCCGTTCTCTCCTGCGGCTGAGTTCCCAACAAAGAACTGCTTCTTACGACGTGGGAATCTATCGGGCCCATCAGAGATTGTGATGAAGGGGCCGTGGGGAATGGCCCTGCCCTCGACTTTCTCTTCCTTCCCATTAAGGCAAATTAGCAGGCAAGAAATTCAAAAAAGGAAAATAGCCCGAGATAGATCCACATGCCATACTTGATCAGTCGGCCATCTTGGATCCGCCCACCACCACCTGTGTCTATGAACATCCGGCATTCTCATAATCAGACATCAGGTGGCATAACTATTGCAGCAGTCGCCTAAATTCCCCATTCCTCTGAGGATGGGCCTGCTCACCGTAGGAGCCTGCATGCCGTTTCTGTTCAATATCTTTGTGAGCGATACTGTAGAATGGTTAGAAGGAAAAGTTTGTCTTTTTGCAGATGTCACTAAGATCTGCAACAGAGTGGACACACCTAAAAGAGTGGAAAGAATAAAAAGCGATCTAAGAAAGCTCAAGGAGCGGTCAAAGGTTTGGCAGCTGGGATTCACTGCCAAGAAGTGAAGACTCATGCATCTGGGTTGCGGCAATCCAAAGGACCTGTATGTGATGGGGGCGAGAGACTGATGTGCACGGAGCAGGAGAGAAACTCGGGGTGACGGTGTTTGACGATCTGAAGGCAGAGAAGCAATGCGACAAGGTGGCGGCTAATGCCGGACAGATGCTGGGCTGCACAGAGAGAGGCATAATCAGCAGGAAAAAGGAGGTGATGATGCCCTGATACAGGTGAGGCCTTCAGTTCTGGAGGCCGCATCTCAAAAAAGATAAGGACAGGATGGATGTGGTCTAGAGAAAGGCAACCAAAATGGTGAGGAGTCTGCATTGGAAGACTTAGGGCCTCATTTTCCAAGGAGTTACCGCAAACCGCGCTAACAGCAGTTAACGCGATTTGCGAATGCAAATTTTTAATTTTGTATTCAGGGGGCGAAGTAAATGTAAAGTAGGGAGGATTATCATTTGCGTTTAGGCCGGTAAAGGTTTATCATGGTTCATAATGTCTCCTGACAGGCCTGTTTCAGTATGATGAGAGTGAGAGAGAGAGAGAGAGAAAGAAAGCGCCTTGCCATTGTGCCTCCTCCCTAGACAGGTATTTGTATCCCTATGGGAGGCCCACCTAGTAACTTGAGGTGAGGTTTAAACTCCACCTAGCTTGTTGTTACCCAGGTAGAGAGTCCATCAAGCTAAGTTGAGAGAACATTGCACAAATCTCATCTTGGAGTGAGTTTCCTCACTCCGTAGGATATCAAATCTTCACAAGAGACCACTATTCTGTTCGTACATCTCACGTTGAATGTGAAAGTGGCCCCTAACCCCCTACACTAATACTTAAACCTCGAGTTACTAGGTGGGCCTCCCATAGGGATACAAATACCTGTCTAGGGAGGAGGCACTATGGCAAGGCGCTTTCTCTCTCTCTCTCTCTGACACAGTGCAACAACAGCCTTTTGCATAGCTGATAGTGCAATTCGTGATACCCATGCTTATTAGCATAAGGTACACCCCTTTTTGGTATCAAATGCGATATTGGAAAATGAGGCCCTTAATGAGATGAGACTGAAGGACCTAAATTTGTATATACTGGAGGAGAGGACGGGAGAATGATACAGACCTTTACATTCTTGGAAAGAAAGCTGTAGAACTAGGGGTATAACATGAAACTCCAAGAGAGTAGACTCAGGAGTAATGTCAAGAAATATTTCTTCATGGAAAGGATGGTGGATAGATGGCATGCTCTCCCGAAAAAGGTAGTGAAGATAAGGATGGTAATGGAATTTAAAAGGGTGTGGGTAAGTACAGAGGATCCCTAATGGCTAAAGGACGGAAATGAGGAAAAATGGTAACCTGGGTTAACTGGGATAACCTACATGGAGCAGCGGTTACTATCCTAAAAGAAAAAAAACTTGCCGGGCAGACTGAATGGACCACGCGGGTCTTTTTCTGCCATTATTAACTATGGGGTAGATTTTCAAAGCAGCACGTGGCTGTCCATGTGCACGTGGTTGTCCATGTGCACATGGTTCCTGGCGTGCACACATGGGCACGCCGACTTTATAACATGCACAAGCTGGCGAGCGCATGTTATAATATCAGATGACTGCACGTACATGTGCGCGACAATGCAATTGGACCTTCCCCAGTTCCCTCCCAGTCCACTCCAGTTGCGGACTGGGAGGGAACTTCCCTAGCCCCCTATTTACACTTTCTCCCTCTTCACCTCTCCTCCCTACCCCCTAAACCTAACCTACCTTTTCCTACATTTTTTATTTTATTACTTACTGCTCCTCTGGAGCAGAAGCAAGTTACGCATGCCAGCCAGCTGCCGGTGCTCACTTCCCCAGAACAGCAGCTAATGGCTGCTGTCCCAGCCGGCCTCCATCCTGTCCCAGCCCACCCCACTAGACCACACCCCCAGCCCGCCCCTTTTTCAGGGCCCGGAACTTGTGCACGTATCGGGACTTACGTGTCTGGCCGGGCCCTTTTGAAAATGCATGAGGCATGCACAGGTGCGTAAGTCCCGATTTTTAAACACGCGGCCCTTTGAAAATTCGCCCATATGTTATTATGTAGCTGGACTGAGGGAGGGCCATTTTCAGACAGCCAAATTACCTAAAGAATTTGCAGTTTACCCTTACAAATGGCTTTAAAAATTCCTCTTTATAGGATGGGAACACTGCATGTCAGGAAAAGATCATTCATGATGTAGAAGAAGGTTTGCAGACGTGGCCTGTATCTTGCAGTCCTCCTATTCTCTCACTTACAGGGTAATTTTAAAATGAACGTGCTAGTGCTCATAGACGCGCGTATCTGCACACGAGCAAAGATAAACTGGAATTTTAAATCATGTGCACACGCATATGTGTTCAAATATACCAACAGTGCATAAGTATGCTTTTCATTTTAAGTGGTTACTCGAGCACAGCTAGAACTCGCATCTTCCATAGGACTTTGTCGGCTTTTACGTGAAAATATAGGCAGATTGTAACATGTTCGCGCGAGGGACAACCCAGTTTTTCCACTTAGTCCACACCAGTTTGCCCAGTTAATATCGAGGTCTTCCAGACCCCTCTGGTTCTTCATCCTGCAAGCCCCTTTCTTGAACCAGAACCCTCTCGCTGTGCTAAAAGCCCGAAAACTCAAGATCTCCAGACTCGCTCCTCATCAGGACCATCAGTAAAGTTACACAGATAACAAGCTGACGCGCGTCATGGTCAGCCTTGTTAAAATACGAACTTACGCTCGTGTCTTGGCCCCACCCAGGAATGCCCATGCCCCGCCCTTTTTCCACTCTCTTATTTTTTATGCGTGCACCAGTATACATGCGCATACTTTGCGGATTTTAAAAATCTGCGTTGCTTGCACGAGGCCCACATTCACACATATGTGGGCATTTTTGCGCAAGCAATGTTTTAAAAATCTACCTCATGGGGAGCAAGAAGCTGATTTCCCAGCTATTGCATGCTGATGACACTCCATTGCTCTACAGTGGAAGAACTCATGTTCATAGTATTGCACTGATTGAGAAGCTTACATTTTCTCTGAAGAATGATCTGGACTCCTATTGGGCTTATTTTAACTGTACTTGGTCTGAGGTGTAGAATTAATGGAGATTCCTGGAAGTATTGCTCATCAGATTTGATCATAACTATTTTTCCTCCCTTTTTTCTGATATGTGTCATCATATTATTTGCATTTGCAATATATTGTTACTTCTTATTGTATGGCTTTTCATATGATGGCTTTGTTTATGGCTGGGTGTGTACCTCTCCCATCAGACCACGGGCCACCACTGTTGCGTTCGGCGATCTGTGAGATAATCCTATGAACCGCCATTCTTGCCTCTCAGTCCAGATCCTGAGCAGGGAAGGACACACTTGTGACAGGAAACTGCTCCCTATCACTCCTGGTCCCGCCATCTTCCTGCCAGCGCACTTTCCCTAGGCACATGCACGGACAACGCTGAGAGACTTAAAGGGCCCGCAGCAAGAAAACCCACTGCCTGCCTCCTGGACCTTCCTTGTACGCTGCCTGCCTTTGACCCGAGCTTGCCTTTGTTTTTGCCTGCATGCCCCTGTCTCTTCTACGGATCTTCTGACCATTAGCAGAGGCCCCCACCTAAGACCTGCCGGCCCCGGCACCCAAAGGCTCAACCTGAAAGGATTGTGGGCTGGACCGCTGCCTCATCCGATTCTGCCAACGGACGGTGGGGACTTACAGGGCTTCACCCTGCAGGTTGGGTCAACTCCACCTCGGTCCAAGGGTCCACGCCTGCAACAACCATGCTTTATTGTTTAAAATGTTTATTTTTTTCTTTCTTTCTTTACTTTATTGTTTGTATGATTATTTATATCAATTGATTGTGTATTTATTTTTGTTACCCAGCTAGAACTATGGATAGAGCGGGATATAAATTGCAAAAATAAATACATAAATTTGAGGACAGCACTGGCGCTGTGGGAAAATGGACACCTCTAGGGCAGGGCATGTCCCCCTACCATCAGGTCTGGTGCCTTGGGGACAGTGTTGATGCTCTGGAAGCTTGGTGCTACCTATTTAAAAGGTATAGGAGGAAGGTTAAACAACAGGCCCTGCAATATTTGTCCAGTTTATTTGAAGACCATGAATGATAAATGTATCAGGAAAAGGATTCACAGAGGATGTTCCTCCAACCCCAGAATTAATAATCTCAGCCTAGGAATCCAGAAGTGACCTGCCAACATTAACGAGCCCACTTTCCAGTGGCACCCTGAAACACAGAGCCAGCGAGGTTCCAGTTACTTAATTATAAAGATCCAGTGCATTTCATAAATAGAAAAAGAATAGGCAAGAAGGACAGAAAATCAATGGTGAGATGCCTTCTCCATAAATAAGGCTTCGGCGAGCCAGAAAAAGCCATTAGGGAGATGCACAGGGCCAGAAGCCAGCTGAGTGGCCACCTGCCCTCTCTATATGGAAGCGTACACTCTCCAGAGTCTGTGTGTCACTGCAAAGCTAAAAAAGCAAAGGATGGTTTAGAGAAGACTACGAGCTCAGAGGAAACTGGAGTATGCACCGAGGGGGGAAGCTATTATAATTATTATCTTCAGGATTTGCATAGCGCATACTAGATGGATGCAATGCTGTACAGACAATATTAATGGACAACCCCTATTCCTTGGAGCTTACGATGTAGTCAAGACAGACAGGAAACACAATGAAAAACAAATAAGAGGTTCTGATCATGTACAGAGGAGCTATTGCATACTACTAGATCCATGATTACCTTGGGGGAAAGGCATCATGTACTGACAAATTTGTGCATGCCATGGTGGGGGGGGGGGGGGGGGGGTACTGGCATTGGGTACCAATTAAATCCACACATGTGGGGGATGGGGGAAAACACTGCGTACTGATAAATCCATGCATACTGGAGGTGGGGTTGGGGTGTGTCAGAGGAGGAGGAAATTATCCTGTATCTGTGGGTTTCTGCCCATGGTTTCATGTTTACATGTGTGCACAGATGGCATGTAGATGTGTATGTGGGTTTACATATGGTATGTGTATCTGGGTGCATATCTGCATGTGTTGTGCATATGTTGTATCTGTGTTCACACGTGTGTGTTTGTGTGCTTGTCTGTGCATGTTCACATGTAATATGTGTATCTTCTTTGCTTGCCTGTATAGGATCTGAAGATGTGCTGTCTGAATCTCTATGCCTGTCATGTGTGGTATATTATCTGAGTCTATGCATGGTATATTTATGGTATTTTATATGTAAGCATGTCCTCATATGCTGGATTCAGTTTCTCCAGGAACCCCATCAATGACAGCTGTGTAGAGAATGGACAGAAATCAACAGCGATTTAACAGAACCTTTTTGTTGTCACACTCGACGGGAAATGATAATGAAATGGATTTCAGCAGCGTCCAGGCCCCCCCGAGCTGTATGTGGAAGGCTGTGTGTTAGCCAGCGAGAAGCAGGCAGTGAAACGTTAACAATTCACAGACATGAAGGACTCTGCTTGGGTCTGTACTTCAAAGAACAATCCGATCTCCAGCAGGACACACATAAAAGAAACAGGCTAGGGCGGCAGAGCTGGAGCGCTCCCCTCCCCGCCCGCCACCGCTAACCACAAGCAGGCGCTGCCGGGGCAATTCTGGCAAATCGATGGCGCCCAGAAGTCAGCGGCGACTCGGAAGTACGTGATCGGTGTTCGTGATTTCTCCAGCCCCGGAGACACCTGGCCAGGGCTTGCGTTAAGGCCCTCGTGGGATGCCCGGAAGAGACCTCTGGGCCGCCCTCCCTCCATGCGCGCCTTGCGAACGGGCAGATGAAGGGAATCGAGAAGCTCGGATTGCAGCCGGAGAGCGATCCGCTGCCGCTGCCGCCGCTGCCGCCGCTGTTGGAAGAGAGCAGGCGTGCGCGGAATCCCAAACGGGTCTGCCTCCTGCCGCCTAGCTCCCCCCGCCCATCAATGGCTGGGGAGCGGGAGGCAGAGAGTTTACCCAGCTCGCCGGGGCAATTAAGCTGCTTTCGTCGCGCTGCGGCGGCCATCCCCCCCCCCCCGCGAAGCCGTTAACGCCGGCCCGGAGGAAGGCAGCGTGAGAAGCGATCTAAATGGAAATTGTGCACCCTGCTGTCTTCACGGTGAGGCCTCCGGCCCCAGCAAGGTCGACCCGCTGCATTTGCACGACATCGGAGAAGCTTTTTGGCGTGCATAACAAATAATAAAAACACAACGCAGAAATGAAGTCCTTTAGCCGATCTGAAAAGTAATGACATTGTCCAAAACGTTTCAATATGTTAATGCACAAACACGTCCGAGAGACAACACTCTGATCAGTGTCAGGAAAGCAAAGGGTTGAGCATGGCAAAGGCGGCTTTGAGTCCAAGACCGCACTCACCACCAAAGGAATTTCAGCGAGTTTCACGCAAAATTACAACTAGCCAATATTGTAAACAGACTCCACCACCCAGGGGTCTGACAAGAGTCAATTAAAATAAAACAGGCAAGGCCTATCAATGGAAACATGATGACCCAGACTGCAAAACCTAGCACAACTTCAGGTATCCTCCAGCACTGTGAAAACCTACAGGAGCTGCCAGAAATCTGCATTACATACAATGGAAGGCATTGCCTCCTGCACTGTCAGATCCTGTAGGAACCCCCAGAAATCTGTATAACATGTGTCTCTCCCCGGCCCTCCCTTATAGAGAGGGGTCATTTCAAAGCTATTGAGACCTGGTATATCCCACAGGGGAAACAAAGCTTCCAGGCCTTTAGGCAACAATCTCAAATAATCACTCTTCACACAGAAATGGTAGTTCCAAAAGAAAAATAATGTTTACTGAAACAACATTTCTTTTATATTGACAATGTAATAAAACATTTACAGTTGGTTGAACTAATCCTAGGAGTTTTGGGGATAATCTGAAAACACCAGAGCTCCTTTGAGTTGTCTCTGAGGGTTCCTATCCTTCTTTTCCTCCTCTTTCCTTTTTTTGTGGGTACCAGACAGGCAATATTACCTTACTCCCTTTGTAATTTCAGTACTGGGATGGTACTCTTGCACCAGCTAGGATAACTGACACTAATCTCCTCCTTTTAAGATAAAGTATTGCAAAAAGTTGCAGATTCTTTATACACTGCTTCAAATCTCAGTTCAGACCTCTTGCTCAAGGTTTCGGGAGACAAACCAGCTAAGGATGACTTTTCTTCTCTTAAACATGAGAAACTCCCATTTTCAGTAGAAACAGTTAACTGGACTGCCCAGTGCCCCTAAGGTGTAATGTTCAGCACCTTCAAACCATGGCAGGCAGGAAGACAAGAGGACATCCTTTTCAAATTCCAATTCCTTCCCCTGCAGAACCCTAGAACTCTTTCTGGGGGCCAGTAACCCCCCCCCCCCCCAAGATTGAACCATTGGAACAACTGCTGTAGTGGGGAGCCTTAATACATGATTTAGCCCACTCTCTATTCTCACCACTAATCATATGGCCTCCATATGGGAAATATATAGGTACCTGGTAAGGAAATTATAAGTCCTTATAGTTACAGTGGAGGACATTGCGTTCTGCACTGTGAAATCCTGCAGCAGCTCCTAGAAATATGCATTAGATAGAATGGAGGATATTGTCTCCTGCACTGTGAGATCCTGCAAGAACTCATGCCACTGCACTGTGAGATCCTGCAAGAACTCATGCCACTGCTTATTACTGGCATCAGTAGCATGGGATCTACTTAATGTTTGGGTATTTGCCAGATACTTGTACTCTGGATTGGCCACTGTTGGAAACAGGATGCTGGGTTTGATGGACCCTCGGGCTGAGCCAGTATGGCAACTTCTTATGTTCTTATGAAATTTACATTAGGTCCAATGAAGTCGGTCCTGAGGGTGGCTACTAACTTGGTCAGTGGTCTTTATTCTAAAGCATATGGGGATAGACTTAAAGATCTAAACATGTACACTCTAAAGGGAAGGCAAGATAGTGGAGATGTAATAAACATTTAAAAATTCCAAAGAAAGGACTTTCTATTACAATGCGGGACTCGGCAGGGCTGCCCCCTTTCCTCCATGCTTTTCATACTAACTTTGGAGCTTCTTCTGTGCACCATTCGAGAGAATGTTAATATCTCGGGCATACGGATGGGCTCCTGTGACTTTAAGGTTGCGGCTTATGCCAATGACCTGTTGGTCCATTTGAGCAATCCAGAGAATTCTGTGGAGGTATTGATGGAGGAGTTTATAAATTTGGATCATTTTCCGGCTTTAAGCTTAATGTGATGAAGTCCGAGGCTCTGGCGCATCCCGCACATCTTCAAATGCAGTGGGGACAAAGGTTTCCTCTCTGTTGGGCGGGAGACTCTTTTCGTTACCTTGGTATTCATCTATCCACTTCCTTGGAAAAGATCTATGATCTTAATATTCTCCCATTGCTAAAAGCTCTTAAAGATAAGCTATTAGGCTGGATAGACTTGCCGCTCTCAGTAACAGGTCGTATTAATCTATTCAGGTTGATTATTTGGCCTCATTGGCTTTATGTCCTGCAGACGCTGCCTGTAGCCTTGATTCATGCCATGCTCGCACTCCTTTTCTGGAAGCAGAAAAGAGCACGGATTGCCATAACCCGGCTGGTGGGCACCTGGCAGCAAGGAGGCCTTGGTCTGCCAAATATCGAGCAATACAACATGGCCTGTCTCTTGCGTCATGTCAGAGATTACCTATTTACTACCAGCCAGTTTACTCCCTTGGAAGTAGAAACCGAACTTCTTAAGCCACTGAATCCTGTTTTTGTACTCCACGTCCGTAGACCCCAGCTCTCTCTCCATCTTTACGTAGTAACATTTTGGTTGGAGCCTTGCATAAAGCATGGACCTAATTGTGTGCCAGGCTACAAGATCCGCAGACCTCTGTGTACTTACTATTTATAGGCAATGCAAACTTTCTCCCAGGTCTTCAAAACCCGATTTTTTGCCAGTGGGCGTGGATGGGCATAACGTCTATATCACAGCTCCTTGATTCTCAGGGGAACGTTGTTCCTTTCCAGGCTTTACAAACACAATATAGTCTTTCTCCTAAAACCTTTTTTGCATATTTTCAAGCGAGACATATTTCCTTGTAACAAAAAATTTGTCTTAGTGAGACTTTCGTGGATGACCTTGAGGAACTTCTACAGGTTGAATGGAGGAGGAAGGTGGGTATATCTTGCCTGCGGAAGCCTTAGCCAAACTTAAAGTGGAGACGTCTTGCCCCTCGCTGAGTGCGGGCTGGATGTCTGATATGCCCACCTTGGCTGATTTTTCTGTTTCTGGATCATTTAAACAAATACCTGAACTAATGGAGGATACTAACCTAAGGGAAATGCAATATAAAATTCTTCAAGCACATCTCCCACCTTGTTGGCTTTTTAGAGTAGGGCTTCTGGATTCTGAGTCCTGTTGTACTTGTCTTCTCTGATTGGTCAAACGGTGGTCTTCACACCAGAAGGGGCGCTCTTTGATGTACCATCCTCTTTCCAAGTCCGGGGAAAGATCCGTAAAGCCTGTCTGGTAGCAAAATGGGCTATTTTGTTGCATTGGTGTAAATCAGAGCCTCCCACTTTTGGGTTATGGAGGAATAAAATTCATGCTGTAATGCAATTGTAAATCAGTCCACTGTAATATCTTTTAAGCGTAAGCATACCTTTATAAATGCATGCCACCCCATCTCCAAAAATTATCCCCCAGGGCTAGAAGTGAATTAATTAATTACCCACAAATATAATCTTCATGGGATCCCATGTCTGATCTCCGAACATGTTATATTGGGGGGAGGGGATGGGGGGGGGGGGGGAAAGAGGGAAGGGAATGGATTTATCTGTTGTATAATGTTATGCTAGTTATAATATTGTAGTAGGGTGCATCAGAAACCAAGCACCCTGCTATGTTTGTGTTGTTAAAGACTTTGATTCAATAAAAACATTTGACATAAATATCCCAAAGATTTCCATACACAGAAGGCAAGCTACTTTCAATGGAAAAGAGGGTGCAAGGAGGTAGACGCAAGAATAATCTTAGGTGCTTCCACCACTCCCAGTGGTGGTGGTGGAGGCAAAAATGGTATCTGAATTACGAAAGCATGGGATAAATATCGGGGGATCTCCAAGCAAATTAAACGGTTAGATGAACTGTATGGATGGGCAGACAGGATAAGCCATACGGTCTTTTTCTATCATCTCTTCCACTATGAGATCCTTCTAGGATTGCTTCTTTCTTTGCAGCCACCTTCCCCTCCCCCTTTTTGTCCTGAACTATTTTTTTTCTCTGCATAATTACCAGCAGTTTTGCTATTGATGAGATGACTGATTGAACCAGGTTGTTTTTTTTTAATGCAAACCTAAGTTACTTTCTGTTTGCAATGATGCTTGCACTTCTTTCTTTGCTGTCCAGCAGAAGTGATGGGGTGGGAGGAGGAGTGCCAAACATCAGGTTGCCTCTTCCTGGTGTTTGGCAATAAGTTGCTTAGGTCTTATAAACAAGAAGTAGAAGGATGTCCCCAGCACTTTTGGGGAACTGAGGGAGGCCTCTCATTTTTGAAAGAAAACAGTGAGTCTTTGGAGCACAGTGACAAGAGCCAGGGACACTTTCAGCAGCGTGCTGTGCTTCTATTTATTTATTTTAAAATATTTATATTGCACCCATATCATTCTAGGCAGGATGTGTAACAGGAAGTGATCCTGTAGCAAGGACCTGCTCTGGTGATGTGGTGTCCTCTCACACCGAGAACAAATTTCCCAGGGCTACTGCCCAGGAAGGAAGGGTTAGGTCAGTTGTCATAGTTGGTGATTCGATTATTAGGAATGTAGAGAGATGGGTGGCTGGTGAGCACAAGGATTGCCTGATAATTTGCCTGCCTGGTGTGAAAGTGGTGGACCTCATGAGACACCTAGATAGGATTTTAGACAGTGCTGGGGAGGAGCAGGCTGTCGTACATATGGGCCCCAACAAGATAGGAAAATGTGGGAGGGAGGTTCTAGAATCCAAATTTAGGCTCTTAGGTAGAAAGCTGAACTCCAGAACCTCCAGGGTAGCATTCTCTGAAATGCTCCCTGTTCCACACACAGGTCCCCAGAGGCAGGCAGAGCTGTGGAGTCTCAATGCATGGATGAGATGATGGTACAGGGAAGAGGGATTCAGTTTTACAAGAAACTGGGCAACCTTTTGGGAAAAGGGGAGTCTTTTCCGAAAGGTCAGGCTCCACCTTAACCAGGGTAGAACCAGGCTGCTGGCACTAATCTTTAAAAAGGAGATAGAGCAATTTTTAAACTAAATCAAAGGGGAAAGCTGTCAGTTGTTCATTAGTGTATGGTTCGGAGGGAGGTATCTCCGAAGTATACTAATGAAACAGGAGAGTTAGGGCATCCCAACAGAGAGGTTCCAATTAAAGCAAAAGTAGTCCATGTGCCTATAAATAATCATCTGAGCTAAAAGATTCAAAATTTTCTCCCAGGACAAGCAGGATGGTAGTCCTCACAGATGGGTGACATCATCAGATGAAGCCCTGTCACGGAACACTTTTTCAAAGTTTCTAGAACTTTGACTGGCACACTGAGCATGCCCAGCATGCCACTAACCCTGTGGCCACACGGGGTCCCCCTTCAGTCTCTTTTTTTCCGCGCAGCAGTTGCCTCACGGTTCTAGGAGCTCTGTGAGATTTCTCTCACACTTTTCCTCATGGAAAATTTGAAGTTTTTCTTCACTATTCCCTTTGTCACCGGGGTCTCCCATCGCGCACCGAACTCCTCCATCGTCGGTAAGTTTGTACCACGTATTTGCATTCGATTCCCAGCGGTGTACTTTTCGGTGCCCGACAGCCACCGACTGCGTGCCCCCCATCTTTTTCAATATGGCGACCGGTTTCCGCAAGTGCCCCGAGTGTCCGAGGACTATGTCCATTATGGATCCCACGAAGTTTGTGTACTATGTCTCAGGGCCTCCCACGACGTCCGTCAGTGTCCAAGTTGCGCACAGATGACCCCCAAAGGCCGGCGCACCCGACTGGAGAAGATGGAGCACTTGTTTGCCTCCGAGCGCTCGTCTCCATCAATCTCAGGTAAGGCCACACCGAGTCGAGGGGACCCATCTTCTTCAGACCCCTCTCCATCGACGCCTCATAAGGACAAAGGAGCGGGTGACTGTCCGCCATCGATGTCGACCCATTCCAAAACATCTGCATCATCATCCTCGGAGCCGGAGAAGGACCAGGCCGAGCACTGAGGGAAACATCGTCATCGGCACCGACGGGAATCGCCATATGCTGCCGGCACCGACACCAAAGCGGCATTGGCCTCCACCAAGCCGCCTATGAAGAGGGCCCGGGGAGAGGAGCCCCCATCCTCCTCTGGAACTGGGACACCAAGGCTTTCCCCACCAATACCGGTGCCGAGCACCGAGCTTCCACATACCCCTGTGAAGCATACCCTGCCTCCTACCCCATGCACCATGCCATAAGAACATAAGAACATGCCATACTGGGTCAGACCAAGGGTCCATCAAGCCCAGCATCCTGTTTCCAACAGTGGCCAATCCAGGCCATAAGAACCACATCAGCCTTTCAGGAGGAATTGGACTGCATGGTCCAAGAGGCAGTGCTAAATGCTCTTCCGGGCTTCCAGTCACCACTGGCGCTGGCTCCTTTGCCACCACCGAAACCGGCACCTTCGATGCTGGCTCCACTCCTTGAGCGCTTAGACACCCTCATTGGTGCCTTGCCATCAATACCCGCTCCATCGGGTACCTTGCTGCTGATCCCTACACCGATCCTGATACTGGTATCTTCAGAGGAAGAGGATGCAGGCCCATCTCTTCAAGAACCACCGATACCGGAGCCGATGCCAGGACCTTCACGTCTCAATCCATCGACGCCCATCATTGGCACCGGTGCCATTGGTGCTGGCGCCGCTGGCTTTGATACCGGTGCCATCTATTTTGGTGCCTCACTGTTCATTGGTGCCATCTTCCCGCCCTCTTGGGTTTGGGTTTCATCTTCCATCTGGAGGTCCAGTGGGTAAAGGAGAGCCTCCCTATGACCCATGGGATGATGCTTCATCCGAACACTCCTCACAAGTGTTGGGTTTGTGGCATATTGTGGACTCTTGGTCGAAGTGGCGATGACTCCTCCCATGGGGAGGGACCCCGTGGGGAACCACAACGATTGGCTAGACTCTAGTAAGCAGGCACTGTGGAGAGAAAGCTTTATTATATTGCTGTTGAAGAGCTGAATCTTGCCCAAGGAACGGACAGTACTGTAGTCCAGTGATAACACAGTAAGCTCAGACAGCCTCTGTAGAGATGGTCTCACCGAGATGTAGCAAAGGTCCGGTAGTGTTCCGCAGCGCGGGATAAGCCGTGAACCTGAAGGGTGGAATGAGGACAGCTGGAGCATAGTGATACTCACAGAGTAGCAGTGCTTTTAACTTCCTTTGGTAGTTGAGGAGGAAAAGGACACTAGGTCCGAGGTGCAGGATACCCTGAGCAGAATAGGCCCTCGAGGAGCGAGTACCTAGGAGAGTCGATGGTTCCTGAAAGAAAGCAAACAGGACCCCCGAGGAGCGGGTGTCCTTACAGTTAGGCAGATTAACCCTGGAGGGCGAGTAGAAGTGAGAGGCCCCCGAGGAGCGGGTACCCAGAGCATCCATAGGAGCGAGATACCCCAGAGGGTAGTGAGGAATCCAAGCAAGTAGCTTAGAAGTGGTCAGAGTAGCAAAACCGAGGCCCTTGCTAACTCGTTGAATTGGAGCGGAGCGGAGGTTTAAATTCCCGGAGGTATTGACTTCATGCGGTGGGGCCACCCCCGATGTTCCTGCCATGACGTATTCATAAACGTAGGGTGCGTGTGTGAGCGTGCCCTAGGAGACCTTCAGGAAGAAGCATGGCGGACGGGGACGGCCATGCTGGCTCGGAGATGCCGAGGGTTTCGGCAAAAGGCAGCGGAGGCAGCCATCCTTCCAAGGCAGGAGGAAAAGGGTAGAAGAGAGGGTAAAGCCATGCTGACTTTGTCCCATTAAACCATGTCTTTCTATATGTTCTGTGATTTTGATGTTTAGAACACTTTCTACTATTTTTCCTGGCACTGAAGTCAGGCTAACCGGTCTGTAGTTTCCCGGTTCGCCCCTGGAGCCCTTTTTAAATATTGGGGTTACATTAGCTATCCTCCAGTCTTCAGGTACAATGGATGGTTTTAATGATAGGTTACAAATTTTTACTAATATGTCTGAAATTTCATTTTTTAGTTCCTTCAGAACTCTGGGGTGTATACCATCCGGTCCAGGTGATTTACTATTCTTCAGTTTGTCAATCAGGTCTACCACATCTTCTAGGTTCACCGTGATTTGGTTCAGTCCATCTGAATCATTGCCCATGAAAACCTTCTCCGGTACGGGTACCTCCCCAACATCCTCTTCAGTAAACACGAAGCAAAGAAATCATTTAATCTTTCCGCGATGGCCTTATCTTCTCTAAGTGCCCCTTTAACTCCTCGATCATCTAACGGTCCAACTGACTCCCTCACAGGCTTTCTGCTTTGGATATTTTTTTAAAAGTTTTTACTGTGAGTTTTTGCCTCTACGGCCAACTTCTTTTCAAATTCTCTCTTAGTCTGTCTTATCAATGTCTTACATTTAACTTGCCAACGTTTATGCAGTATCCTATTTTCTTCTGTTGGATCCTTCTTCCAATTTTTGAATGAAGATCTTTTGACTAAAATAGCTTCTTTCACATCCCCTTTTAACCATGCCGGTAATCGTTTTGCCTTCTTTCCACCTTTCTTAATGTGTGGAATACATCTGGACTGTGCTTCTAGGATGGTATTTTTTAACAATGACCACGCCTCTTGCACACTTTTTACTTTTCTAGCTGCTCCTTTCAGTTTTTTCCTAACAATTTTTCTCATTTTATCAAAGTTTCCCTTTTGAAAGTTTAGCACGAGAGCCGTGGATTTGCTTACTGTCCCCCTTCCAGTCATTAATTCTTTCAGATAATACAAGGACTAGGGAGCACTCCATGAAGTTAGCAATAGCACAATTAAAACAAATCAAAGAAAATTCTTTTTCACTCAATGTACAATTATGCTCTGGAATTCATTGCCAGAGGATCTGGTTAAGGCAATTAGTGAAGCTGGGTTTATAAAGGTTTGGATAAGTTCCTGGAGGAGAAGTCCATAAACTGCTATTAATCAAGTTGACTTAGGGAATAGTTATTCCTTATTACCAGCTTTAGTAGCATGGGATCTATTTCATGTTTGGTTACTTGTAACCTAGATTGGCCACTGTTAAAATCAGGATACTGGGCTTGATGGACCATTGGTCTGATTCTGTATGGCAACTTATGTTCTTAACAATTACATTTTGTCAAGCATATCAATACAACATAAAATAGGTGGTAAAAATCATAAAATCAGATTGCATTGCCTCATCAGAGCCCTATGACCAAATCTAAAATTGACAGCATTTAAAATCTAAGTAAAGGTGTGCTGGAAATATACAGCTTTCAATTATTTTCAAAACAATTTTTATGGAATTCCAAGGGGAGAGCATTCCATAATATGTGTCCTGCCATTGAGAAGGCTTGTTTCCGTGTGACCTGAAACTGGGAATCTTTGAAAGACAGCACTAAAAGCCATTCTTGCAACAGATCAGTAAGATATTGAGGACGTTCTTGATTAAGAGCTTTCAAATTTACTTGTGACACCAACAACCAATGTAATTATTGTAGCTTCTCTTATGCATAAGTGGTAATGAGCCAAGCAGCAGCATTTTGCAGTAGCTGCATGTGTGTGGTGAAGGAGGTGTCTGTGTGTTCTTCAGTGCTTCTATGCACCTCTATGGCCTGCAGCGTGTTTCTGTACAGAAGTCCTGTGATGGGAAGGGTGTGTGTGTGTGTAAGTGTCTGTTCAGAAGAGATGGTCTGTTCAGAAGAGATGGAGACCAGGCATTCACAAATCTTTTCCCATTTGTTTTTTCCCTTTCCATACCAAAAACCCAGACGTAGGTTAGACGCTAGTGTTACATGATCCTCTGGCACCTTCTCCAGTGCAGCAGCCAATGAACTGTTGTTGATCTGGTATAGTGGTAAATTATATGATACTAGATTAGAATAAAATCATGAAATTAGAGCTAATTGGGCCCCACAGAGAATGGAAAAACAAGACAAAGAGAGAGCAAGAGGAAGGAGAGCAGCTGTGGAGGGAGCGCTTGGCAGCGGGGCCAGGTCTCTGAAGCTAGGTACTCTTAGCATAGACGATGCTCATGTTCCCTTTAATAGCTGCTGGGGACAATGTTGAATACAAGGGTAGAACAGATGAAGTAGTGACTATGCAACTACAGAGTAGGCGCATGGCTTCTGATTATTATTATTATTACTTATTAGACGTGATATATCACAGATCGATGTAATCAGCAGTTTCACAGTGAAGGGAGGAGCAATCATTCCTGAATAGCAGAACTCCCTTCCTTCATGAGCATGGTCTAAAAGTAAACAGGGCATTCATCCCTTTCCGTTACTGCCGCAGCGCTCTCTTGCCAGCTGCTGACTTGGACAGAGCAATCACATCACCATAGGCCAGTCCCATATCCACACCCACAGTTAGACAAATATGAGGACTTTGAGAGATTTTCCTTAAATGCCATGGACTCCTCCCTATTGCTGTCTTCTTGCCTGAGGTCTCTTTTCAGCTGTTAGTGCTGTATTCTTATTTTGGGTAGCTTGGGTGTTACTGTCTTCTTCCCTGAAGTCTCTTTTCAGTGTTAGGATTAGTAAGTGTGTGGGCCCTTTGGCCGAGATGAGAGGTGGTACTGCCCAGGGGGAGGAACCCCACTGGGCCTCACCATCGGGAGGCGGAGTCTCAGCTGCAGGATGATGTACAGCAGATGTGTTGATGGAGAAAGAGAGGGTGACCCCAGGAGGCGGGCCACAGAGTGGCAGTGCTGACACTGTCGTCAGACTCAGCTCGGGAGACTGGAGTTAGTGCAATAGCTGTGGCAGTACCTGAGGAGCAGGGAGTGTCGGAGGAAGTCACTGTAGTTACACTGGGTCCTTAGGAATGTTACTCAAGAGGGTCCCTCGGTGGGAGATCATGGTAGTGGTCCGCAGAGCGGGGTACACCGGAGAGAGGTCCCACGTAGATGACAAAAGTGGGGTTCCACAGTTTGGTACTCACAGCGGCTGGTGAAGAGTAGAAATTCCGAAGAAAGCCTCGGGAAGTGAGGCAGGTAGGAGTCTGGGTGAAGGCCCTCCAAGGAGCGGATAGCCGAGAGACCAGGAAGGCCCCCGAGAAGCGGGTACCTGATAGTCTCACACCACGGAAGCAGGAACCGGAACAACGCTGAAAGAGAGTAGGTAAATGCAGCAAGTGAACTCGTTGCCATGTCATCGGCTGTCTGGGCTGGCAAGCATAAATACCAGAGTAGAGTGATGACATCTGATGGGGATGCCCCCGAGGTTCCCGCCATGACGTGGTTAAAGCTGGTCGGGACGCACGCGCACACACACCTAGGGAACTCCGAGGAGAAGATGGCGGTCGGAGGTGTCCACGCTGCTCAGGAAGGCCCAGGAACAGAGGCCAGAAGGCCGGTGGTGGCTGGCAGAGGCCGCGAGTTCGCCCAGCGGAGCTAATGCAGCAAAACGAGAGATGAGCAGCAGCGGTTGCAACTGTCTGTGACCTCGGAGCATAACAGTACCCCCCTTCTTAGTGCCCCTCCCTGGGAGTTTGGGTTTTCTTGGGTGAGTAGTACGAAACTGCTTGATCAGTTCTTTATTGAGAATGTTAGCTGCAGGCTCCCAGCTGTTTTCACCAGTCCCAAAGCCCTCCCATGTTATCAGATATTCCCATCATCTTCCTCGTTTCTGTATATTCAGAACGTCCTGAACTTGATAAGTGAGGTCCTCCTCTGATGTCAGAAGTTGCGGTTCAGGCGCCTTTTTGGAATATTTGGATAGAATGAGAGGTTTAAGCAATGAGACGTGGAAAGCGTTATGAATCTTGAGTGATGTGGGCAGGCGTAGGCTGTATGTAACTGGGCCTAGATGACGAAGTACGGGAAATGACCCAATGTATCTGGGAGCAAAGCGGTCTGAAAGTAGTTTCAGACGAATGAATCGAGTACTTACCCATGCTTTATCACCAGGATTGAATTGAGGAGCTGCCCAATGATGGGTATCATAGCATTTCTTGGACTTCTGGGCAGCTTGTTGTATGAGACGTTTAGTGTTGTCCCAGAGTTGATGCAGCGCAAGTGGCAGCTTGTGCTTGCGCTTGCGCTGCATTACCAGGTATTCGAAATGGCTGTCACAGGTGTTAAAAGTGGTCTTCCATTCGTCACCCTGGTGTATCCAGACCAAATTGTAGGCCCCTCTCAAGTCCAACTTGGAGAATATTTTGGCCCCTTGGAGCCTGTCAAACAGTTCAGAGATTAGTGGCAAGGGGTATCTGTCCTTCTGGGTAATTTCATTTAAGCTGCGGTAATCTATATACGGGCCAGAGGGAACCGTCCTTTTTCCCTACAAAAAAGAATCCCGCTCCAGCGGGAGACTTAGAAGGTCAAATGAAGCCTTTTGCCAAGTTCTCTTGTATGTAGTCTGACATAGCTTTAGTTTCTGTTAGCAAAAGTTTGTAGAGATGTGAATCGGAACCAGAATCAGTTCGGTTCCGGTTCCGATTCAAATCTTACAATTTTTATAGTCCGGCACGATTGGTTTTTTGTTTATCGGCTGCGCCCGAGCTGATAAACAAAAAACCCACCCCGACCCTTTAAAAATGACCCCTTTGCTTCCCGAACCCCCCCAAAACCGTTTTAAAATTACCTGGTGGTCCAGTGGGGGCGCGGGGAGCGATCTCCCGCTCTCAGGCCATCGGCTGCGCTAATAAAAATGGCGCCGATGGCCCTTTGCCCTTACCATGTGACAGGATATCCGTGCCATTGGCCGGCCCCTGTCACATGGTAGGAGCACTGGATGGCCGGCGCCATCTTTAAAAATGGTGCCGCTAGTTCCCACAGGGGTGATGCCCAAGCCAATGCCTGTCCTTCCAGCAAAGATAGTATGTATGTTGTCTTGGTAGCCACGTCAGGGAAGTATGCAGGCTGTAAGGAAAAGTGCATGTTGTACTGATTCAAGAAGCCCCTATAGGACAAGGGGTCACCTGAAAAGCCAAGAGGTGCCGGCAAGGGCACCGGTGGCCGGAACGAAGGCATCTGTGGAGTTGATCTCAGTTTGGCAGACGTCGAGGCCTTTTCCAGCCGGTTATTTAAAATATTTATGGCATTGGCCAAATTCTTCAAAACCTTCTGCTGGTCTGAAATTCGCTGGGCCAGGCCAGGGATGGCCTGGAGGGCTGAGAGCTGTGCCGGGTCCATGGACTTGGCAATCTGTTAGGATTGGTAAGTGTGTGGGCCCTTTGGCCGAGATGAGAGATGGTACCGCCCAGGGGGAGGAGCCCCGCTGGGCCTCACCGTCGGGAGGCCATCTCAGCTGCGGGATGATATACAGCAGATGTGTTGATGGAGAAAGAGAGGGTGACCCCAGGAGGCAGGCCACAGAGTGGCAGTGCTGACATTGTCATCAGACTCAGCTCAGGAGACTGGAGTCAGTGCAATAGCTGTGGCACTACCTGAGGAGCGGGGAGTGTTGGAGGAAGTCACAGTCACTGTAGTTACACTGGGTCCATAGGAATGTTACTCAAGAGGGTCCCTTGGTGGGATATCATGGTAGTAGTCCGCAGAGCGGGGTAGACCGGCAAGGGTTCCTCTAGTAATCACGGCAATGTTCCACAGAGCGGGGTACACCAGAGAGAGTTCCTCTAGTAATCATGGCAATGGTCCGCAGAGCAGGGTACACCGGAGATAGGTCACACATACATGACACAAGCGGGGGCTCCACAGTGTGGTACTCATAGCAGCTGGTGAAGAGTAGAAGTTCCGAAGAAAGCCTCGGGAAGCGAGGCAGGTAGGAGTCCGGGTGAAGACCCTCCAAGGAGTGGATAGCCGAGAGACCAGGAAGACCCCCGAGGAGCGGGTACCTGATAGTCTCACACCACGGAAGCAGGAACCGGAACAACGCTGAAAGAGAGTAGGTAAATGCAGCAAGTGAACTCGTTGCCATGTCATCGGCTGTCTGGGCTGGCAAGCATAAATACCAGAGTAGAGTGATGACATCTGATGGGGATGCCCCCGAGGTTCCCGCCATGACGTGGTTAAAGCTGGTCGGGACGCACGCGCACACACACCTAGGGAACTCCGAGGAGAAGATGGCGGTCGGGGACCCTCCAAGGAGTGGATAGCCGAGAGACCAGGAAGACCCCCGAGGAGCGGGTACCTGATAGTCTCACACCAAGGAAGCAGGAACCAGAACAACGCTGAAAGAGAGTAGGTAAATGCAAGTGAACTCGTTGCCAAGTTGCCAGCTGTCTCGGCTGGCGAGCTTAAATACCGGAGTAGAGTGACGTCATCTAATGGGGATGCCCCCGAGGTTCCCGCCATGACATGGTTAAAGCTGGTCGGGCTGCGCACGCACCTAGGGAACCCCAAGGGGAAGATGGTGGTCGGCAGCGTCTATGCTGCTCAGGAAGGCCCAGGAACAGAGGCTGGAAGGCCGGTGGTGGCTGTCAGAGGCCGCGAGTTCGCCCAATGGAGCTAATGCAGCAAAAAGAGAGGTGAGCAGCAGCGGTAGCAGCCGTCTGCAACCTCGGAGCGTAACATTCAGCTGTTAGTGCTGTATTCTTACTTTGGGTGGCTTGGGTGTTGCTGTCTCCTTCCCTGAGGTCTCTTTTCAGCTGTTAGTGCTGTATTCTTAGTTTGGGTAGCTTGGGTATTGCTGTCTCCTCCCCTGAGGTCTCTTTTCAATAAGTGCTTTATTTAGAGGATGGGGAAGTGCCTTTGCTTTTTATGACAAGCAGCATAGACTGCTGCAGATTTACTGAGAGCCACAAGAGAGGACATAGCTTATGTGCACCTCCAGAATGAAGCAGAAAACGGGAGCATGCTGTCTTTTAGTCACTTTGCTTTAAGATGTTTTGCTTTGGGATCCCTCCTCTCCTCAACAGGAAAGCCTGGAGAAGCTTTTTGTAACTGCCCAGGGAGAGTTTTGCAGTACACACTACTTTCTCCCAGGATAAGCAGGATGGTAGTCCTCACATATGGGTGACGTCATCAGGCGGAGCCCTATTACGGAACACTTTTGCCATGATCCCTGTGTCTCCCTTCAGTCTCTTTTTTTTCGCGCTGCAGTTTGCCTCGTGTTTAGGAGCTCTGTGAGATTTTTCTCACAATTTTTTGTCATGGAAACACTTGAAGTTTTACTTCACAAATAATTTCTCTACATGGGTCTCCCTTTGCGTACATTTCATCGACGCTCGGTGAGTACTATGCCCTGTTCTCTGGTCAGTTCCTGTCACCTCACTATCAGTTCCCCCGGGTTACCAACTGAATTGCGGCCCTCTTTCTCCATTTGTCTATCACCCTCAGTCCCCCCCCCCCCCCCTGATGCCTGCGAGTGTCCTTGCTGTGATTTCCCATGGGTCCATCAGGGCTAGAGGGATTGGGACATCCATGGTTCTCATTACAGTCGCCGTCGATGCCGCCAGGGCCACCGTCGATGCCCCCATCAATGCCCCTATCGATGCCGTCAATGCCCCATCGATTCCGTCGAGGCCCCCATCGATGCCTCCGTCGATACTATCGAAGCCGCCATCGACAACTCCATCGATGCCCTCGACTAAAGAAAATGCTCCATATTTTGGGTTTTCAACCAGAGCCCCATGCAATCCTTGGGCGAGAAACAATGCCAGGAGCAGTAGAGGCACTGTGACTGTCCGTCACCAATGCCATCCGGGAAAGTGAGGGCATCTTCCTCGGTGCTGTAGAATGATTGGGCTGAGCACCATGGAAATCATCATCACCAGCACGATGACCGTCCATCACTGACACCATGCTGGACATCGGTGGCAGTTTCCTCGGTGCTGGAGAATGACCGGGCCGAGCACCGAGGGAAACATCTTCGCCGGCACCGACATGGTTTCGCGTTCTGTGCCGGCACTGATACCGCACCAGCATCAATATCCACTGAGCCAGTTGCAAAGCGGGCCCAGGTACAAGAGTCTCCATGCTCCTCTGCACCCGAGGCACCGAGGCTTTCCCCACTGACACTGGTGCCAGGTACTGAGCCACCACAGATTCATGTGGAAGTGCCAGTAACGCCTAGCCTGTCTCCCCCTGTAGTTGCGCTACCTATACCAGCTTCCAGGGAGGAGCTAGACGTCCTCGTCCGTCAGGCTGTCCTCGATGCCTTCCAGAATCTACTAACACCGGAGCCATCGATATTCACACCGTTGTGGCACCGCCTCGTTGTGGCACCTACCAACGACAGCCTAAGTCATTGATGCTGACTTGCCATTCTGAGCCTCCACGGACCCCTATACCTATCCCTGGATCCTTGAAGGGCAATGGGCACTCTAATCCTGCTTCAGCACCGATCCCATCGCGACCTAAGTAAAGGACGTGTCTGAAACCATCTCTTTCGACCTGGTCACTAAAAAGGACCAGAAGTTTTCGGGAGGGTCTAGGTCGTAACTTCTTCCAAGAACTATATTGGTTTCACATATTGCTATTTACCAGCTATATTTGACACAACACCAAGGGAACCTCTCTGCCATCCACATGAAATTCGAGCAACATGTGATTGCTTCGAAACATCCTCCCGTTGCCAGCAACAGGACTCAGTGCTAGATGGTGAACCTGGCTTACGGCCCCTGATTTACGGCCCGAAGTCCAAGATAAACTAGCTGATCTGCCATGCACCGCAGATAATCTCTTTGTGCACAAGGTCCAGCAGACAGTGGCTCAACTGCAAGACTATCGTGAGACCCTGCGACAGCTCTCTACGTTTCTTGCACATCTAAGAGGGATGCTAGAAGGACCTTTTACCGCTCCCACTCCCGCGTGAGACCAACTGATATCCAGATCACACCATCTCCGCCAGTCGGGCAGGCTCCTGAATTTTTCAACCTTGCCAGAGAACAGAACGGTCCATCCCACTGAGGATCAGGGCTCGGGATACCTTTCCCCGGACGCAGCAAGGCAGAGTATTTTAATCCCGCTCTGGCCGAAACTCTGGCCGAACTTCACTGGCTACCCATAGAACAAAGAATAAAATACAAAGCACTATGCACCATACATAAACTACTACATGATGAAAAAAGCGGATTGGCTAAACACTGCACTACGGGTACACATACCACACAGGAACCTTCGTTCAGCAAACAAAGCTCTCTTAACCATTCCCTCAGTCAAGACAGCGAGACTAACCCAGGTATGAGAAAGAGCATTATCTTTAGCAGGACCCACACTCTGGAACACAATGCCTTTGGAGATCAGATTACAGAGAGACCCCAAAACATTCAAGAGAAGTCTAAAGACATGGCTTTTTAAACAAGCCTTTTATAAAGAGACTGGAGAATAGAAAATACACTGGAATAAACAGAAGAGCACCGGCACACAGCACTATTCTCATAAATGTACATTACAATATTTTAACAAATTGACTACACAATGAATGTAATAATATAACACAGCAAATGTGATTTTTTTTTACCTGTAAAAGTATCTTCTAGGTACACCTGGCCAGAACCTACATCACTAAACATTTGTATGTATTTTTATGATTTAATGAATCCAAAACTTAATGGCACCTGTTAGAATGTACTATAGTATGCTTACTCCAAACTTACTTAGGTGCCTACATGTAAAACGTTGCAATGATATATAACTTAGCAACGGTCTAGAAAAGACGTTAATTAAATAAATAAATAGATAGATAGATAGATAAATAAATAAATATTTCCTACTTTCAAAGAAAACAGGCGACCTCCGCCCATCCTGGACCTCAGAAATCTCAACAAATTTCTTCAGAAAGAAAAGTTCAAAATGGTGTCTCTCGGCACCATGCTTTCCTCACTACAACAAGGGGGTTGCCTCTATTCTCTGGACTTTCTATACGCTTCATAGTGAGTCAACAACATTTTCAATAACAAGTTCTGCCATTTGAACTAGCTTCGACAACGTGTGTATTTCACCAAATGCCTAGCAGAGACTGCCGCTCATCTACAAAGAACAACAGCAGTCACGCGTTTCCTTACCTGGACGACTGCCCAATAAGGAGTCAATCCAAACAAGGAGCTCTAAATTCTCTAAGACTCACTATAAATCTACTACATTTGGCTGGGAATTCTGATCAACTACCATAAATCCCATATGGAGCAGATCTGGGCACTACAGTCGCTACAGCCTTCCTGCCCAATAACCGTGCAGACATCCTATCAAATTGTCCACATCTCTGTGTGCATGCAACATAGCCTCAGCCCATCAATTCTTCCATTGCTGGGCCACTTGGTTTCCATGGATCCACGTCACTCCTATGGACAGACTAGCCATGAGAAAAACTCAATGGATTTTAAGATTTCAGTGGCTCTAAGCCATTCAACCGCTTTCGTCTCTGATCCATATCACCGATCCAGTAACCAAATCCTCAGATGATCTTGGCCACGGTCACATCCAACTTGGGTTGGAGAGCTCATATCAACACCCTCCAAACCCAAAATGCATTGATGCCACTCCATAAAAAGTCTCAGTTCAACTTCCTGGAGCTTCGAGCCATGCGTTATGCCCTTTATGTCTTCAAACACTGCCTCTCACACAAAATTTTGTGGATACAGACAGACAACATAGTGGCAATGTGGTACTCGAACAAACAGGGACGCACAGGCTCTTATTTGCTCTGCCAGGAAGCCGCGCAGTTCTGGGCCTGGGCCCTTGCACACTCCATGCATCTCTGGGCCACTTATCTAACAGACCATCTCAATCGATGTCTCCATCCCCACAAGTGGTATCTGAATCCATGTGTAGCGAATAAAATCTTCTAGCGCTGAGGTCAACCAACTATCGACCTCTTGCATCTGAATTGAACACAGAGTGGACAGATTCTGCTCCCTACACAGGCTTCGAAATGTGTTAGCCATGGACACCTTTGCTCGCCCCTGCAACAAAGGCCTCCTATATGTGTCTCTTCCGATACCGCTTATAACCAAAACTCTCGTGAACCTACAGCAGGACAGGTTTTCAATGATTCTCATAACCCCATACTGGCCTTGACAAGTATGCTTCCCCATACTTCTCAACCTATCACTCCAGGACCCAATTTGCCTGCCCACAGATCAGCTTCATAACACAGACTCACTGATATTCTCAGGAACTTGTAGCTTCACGAAAACCTTCCACACGTAAATCTTACCATTCGAAATCGGCAAGATTTACCAAATAGCTTGCACAAAAAGGTATTGGCCCCTTTTTCCTGCCCCACTCCATCTCCGTTAGGCTATCTAGGATACCTTTTGGATTCTGGTCCCCAGACATCCTCCGCACGGGTACACCTCAGTTCCATCTCAGCGTACCACCAGGGAGTAGGGGATGCCCTGTTAACGGCTCAACCCCTTATGAGTCAGCTTATCATGGGTTTTCTACGACTTAAGCCTCCTCTACAATCACCGGTTATGGAATGGGGCCTAAATGTAGTGCTTACAAGGCTCATGCGTTCCCCATTCGAGCCTTTGCATTCCTATAACGTTAAAATTCTAACATGGAAAATTATTTTCCTCATAGCCATCACCTCTGCTAAAAGGGTCAGTGAGTTACAAGCCCTTGTTGCATACTCACCCGACACTAGGTTCCTCCGTGACCAAGTGGTCCTCCGTACTCACCCTAAATTTCTTCTTAAAGTGGTCACTCTTTCCCAAGGCCTCACTCTCACCAGGGCGAGAGGGTTTTCCACACCTTGGACTGTAAATGTGCACTTGCATTCTATCTAGACCGCACTGCACTGCATAGGAAATCCACCCAACTCTTTGCTTCTTTGACAAAGACAAGCTGTAAGTTCCAGCGGGCAAACAAGCTCTCTCCAACTGGCTAGCAGACTGTATCAAATTCTGCTCTGAGAAAGCAGGCCTTCCTCTCCAGGGGTGAGTGCAGGCAGGCCATGGCAACATCGGTAGCACACTATCGTTCAGTACCAATTGCCAACATCTGCTAGGCTGCGACATGGAGCTCTCTTCACACATTCGCAGCCCTCTACTGCTTAGATAAGAAAATCCGTCAAGACTCTGCCTTTGGTCAATCTGTCTTGAAAAACTTTGTTCCAGTATAATCCCTAACTCCTTCCTGTTGGGTTTGTGGCATATTCTGGACTCTTGGTCGAAGTGGTGATGACTCTTCCCTCGGGGAGGGGCCCCATGGGGAACCACAACGATTGGCTAGACTCTAGTAAGCAGACACTGAGGAGAGAAAGCTTTACTATACTGCTGTTGAAGAGTTGAATCTTGCCCAAGTAATGGACAGTACTATAATCCAGCGATAACACAGTAAGGTCAGACAGCCTCTCTAGAGATGGTCTCACCCAGAAGTAGCAAAGGACCGGTAGTGTTCCGCAGTGTGGGATAAGCTGTGAACCTGAAATGTGGATTGAGGAGAGCTGGAGTGTAGTGATACTCACAGAGTAGCAGTGCTGATAACTTCCTTTGGTAGTTGAGGAGGAAAGGGACCCGAGGTCCGAGGTGTAGGATACCCTGAGGAGAATAGGCCCTCGAGGAGCAAGTACATAGGAGAGTCGAGGGTTCCTGAAAGAAAGCAGACAGGACCCCCGAGGAGCAGGTGTCCTTACGGTTAGGTAGATTAACCCTGGAGGGTGAATAGAAGTGCGAGGCCCCCGAGGAGCGGGTACCCAGAGCTTCCGTGGGAGCGAGATACGCCGGAGGGTAGTGAGGAATCCAAGCGAGCAACTTAGAAGCGGTCAGAGTAGCAAAACCGAAGTCCTTGCTAACTCGTTGAATTGAAGCAGAGGTTTAAATACCCAGAGGTACTGATGTCATGCGGTGGGGCCGCCCCCAAGGTTCCTGCCATGACGTATTCATAAACGTAGGCAGTGTGCGTGCGCGTGCCCTAGGAGACCTTCAGGAAGAAGCATGGCGGATGGGGACGCCCATGCTGGCTCGGAGACGCCAAGGGTTTCGGCAAACAGCAGCGGAGGCAGCCATCCTTCCAAGGTAGGAGGAAAAGGGTAGAAGAGAGGTGAGGCAGAGCGGTCACAGCCATCTGCGACCGACGGACACAACACTTCCACAACCACCTGCTGTGATTTCAGGCTGCCTCATCATTACCAATGGTACCCCAATTATTGTGCCTGCTGCACGAGTTGACTGCTATTGGCCTGTTGTAATATGAGTCACCCTGTAGCTTGCTAATCACCCATATGTGAGGACTACCATCCTGCTTGTCCTGGGAGAAAGCAGAGTTGCTTACCTGTAACAGGTGTTTTCCCAGGTCTGCAGGATGTTAGTCTTCACGAAACCCACCCGCCACCCCTCGGAGTTGGGTCCGCTTACATTTATTATTTTATTTTTTTCGCTCGCATTTTTGCTACAAACGAGACTGAAGGGAGACCCCTGAGGACACAGGGATCATGGCATGCTGGGCATGCTCAGTGTACTCAGTGTGTTCCAAAATAGGGCTCTGCCTGATGACGTCACCCATAAGTGAGGATTACATCCTGCTGTCCTGGGAGAACACCTGTTACAGGTAAGCAACTCTGCTTTGCCAGTGGGAGTTGATCCCTAGATAACCAAAGTGGGAGCTCCAATTAAAGGGAGTATCTCTTAAACACCAGGTCCTGTCTGCATTGCTGAATGGCCCTCTCTGGAGAGCTCCCAGTATTTCCCATATGGGAAGACAGGTCAGGCATCTCACACTCAGACCAATTACAGGTGCAAAGGGGCCAGATTAAACTTCTCTTCCCTCTCCTCCCTCTCCTATTCTCTATTAATTCTCTCCTGCCCTCTGTTGCAAGGGACGCTGGTGAGGAAGTGTACCCTTGGGCCACGATGCGCCCGCAGAGAGCTCCAGGAAGCACTGAGGCAGGCGAGGAGTGCCCAAGCATGGGCGGACAGGCTGGAGACGGGTGGCCCTGACCTCTGCCAAACCTGACACATCAGAGAGACCCAGCAATGCAATGCTGGTCTCTGGAGTAGCCCTCCGGCCACTCGGCAGCCCTTTCGGACCTGCCATAGGGAACGGCAGATGCGACAGGACAGACAGAGGCTGAGGGCGGAACACATGGACTCAGACGAAGACTCAGACATGTTTTCAGATGGGGTTCAGAATGAAGAAGACTGAAGGAGTACCGCCACACCACACGCCCTACACAGCCACTCCTGGCTGGTCGCGGACCACGTTGGAGGCGAAGCAGACCCCAAACTGACATTGACTCAAATACATTAGAGTTCAAGATGGTGGTGAGTACTGAAGGAGTAGGAAGACGGACATCTGGACATCTGAAGCGAAGGATGTCAGGACAGACGGATGGAGGTAACCAGCCAGAACTCATAGCAGCAACGTCCTGGACTGAGCCTCGGGGACCCGGCGTGATCGATGCACCTGACAGGTCATTTGAAGGAAGATGAAACTTCCGATCCAGCGTGGAAGACGCATCAGAAGGTCATCCCGAAGTTGGACTGAGGACGGGCCACTTGGAGATAAATCTGGAACCAGGAACATAATCGTGATCTGACGGGGGTCAATGAGAATCCTCGGCCATGACGGATGGAACTGTCCCATGAGCGCCCTACACACCCCAGCCGGGATGGTCGCAGACCACTCGGACCACTGCACGCCCTACACAATCCAGCTGGGCTGGTCGCAGACCACGCAGGGACGGAACAAGCGGAGCCTTGGAGACATCTGGAAACATGGTGGATGACAGGACATCTGGACACAGGAACAGCAGAGACTTCAAACAGAAACCAGGAACATGGATGCAGGAACATCTGGACACATCAGGAACAGAAGGGACATCAGCAAAGACCAGAACGAAGATGGGAGAAGAGATGAGAGACCAGGACGAAGACACGGGATCCCACGGAGAACAGAGTGCCTAAGAGAAGCTGGGGTTCAATGAGCCCTAGGGAGGACTAGCTCCTTGCAAATGCGATGCTAGACTGACGGCAGGACCCTTTTATAGGGCTGAAGAAGAACTCCCTCGGTGATGTCATCAGGAGGAGCCAGGAGGACTGGCCCTTTAAGTTCAGCAGAGAGGCACAGCCTCGCCCCTTAGGAAGAAGGGGCAGGACCTTGGAGTGCGGCATCCCTGCTGCTGAGAAGAGCAGGTGCAGGAGTAGGACCAGGCCGCAATTAGGCCCCGCGCCGTCAGCGGCTCCCCGCCACCACGGAGGAGGCTTCAGGGTGGTCTCCGAGCTGCCAAGGAGGAGGTAGAAGGCAGCTCCCTGCCGCCAGAAGTGGCAGGAACGCTGGCAGCTCCTCAAGCCGCTTGGAAGGAGGCTGAGGGGCGGCTCCCTGCCTCGTGAAGGACAGGCAACGGCGGCGGCTCCTGCCGCAGGCAGACAATGCCGGTGGCCTCTGGGCCGCATGGAAGCACAGCAGCACAGCCCGCCGTGTGGAAGAATGACCAGGGCGGTCTCCGGACCGCAGGAAGCTGAAACAAAGGTGAGAGGCCGCTTGTGGGCTTGTTCCCACAAGCAGAATCGCAACAGCCTCTCTCCCACACCCATCCCACCTATCCTCCTCCTTTTACCTTGCTTTCTTCTGCCTCTCCCTATTCATGTTCCTCCTCTCTCTCTCTCTAAATAAGCCTTCCCCTCTGCTTCCTCCCTCCCTCTTTCTCTCTCTCTCCTCCCTTCCCTCCTCCAGGGCTGGATTTAAGATTATGGCACCCATGGGCAGAGGATTGGAGAAGAAGGGGTTTCACTCCTCAGACATCAAAGACCAGAAGGAAGAGCAGGTGCAGGAGTAGGACCAGGATACCTTCAAAATTGGGCACCCTAGGCAAGCCCTTATGTTGCCTTTGTCTACAGCTGGCCCTGCCCTCCCCCTCTCACTGAAAACAGTATTGCAAAGCCTAGAGCAAGTGGTTTAACCGCTCTGCTTTAAAGCTGCTGTTTCTGAAGTGCTTTATGTTTTTTCTGGCCCCTTCGCTTTGTGTGAGTGAGAGAGGAGAGATCTACCCTTCATTGTCTTTCCCAGGGCAACCCCTGCTGCAGGGGAGAGGAAATGTAAGGAAAGCAGGAGCAGTTTCTCTCTCCCTCCCCCGCCCTCTTGCTCTCTTTTTCACTCCTCACTTTGTTTCCGTCTTTTTTCTCTTCCTCTCCCTCCCTTTTTCTCTCTCACATTGACTCTAGATATGTTTCTCTTCCTGGCTTTCATTTCACCTTACACTTTCTATCTCTTTACATCTCCCACTCCATGAGAAATCTTTTGAACCTGATTCCTAAGAGACAGCAGGTTGGAGATGCTTCTCCTACGAGGCGAATCCCATTTGGACGCCTGGTTGGTTTTGTCCAGTCTCCTCTTCCCTCACATACCCCGCCTCGTTCTCTGGAGCTCTGGCCTGCAGGATGCCTTTCCCTCGGGATTACTCGGTATATTGTGCATGCCTTCCTAACCCTCTTTCCTTAAATCTCAACTCCTTCACTCCCTGAGTTGTGGTGCTGCAGGAATCCAAGGGGATGATGGCCATCCCAGAACTGACTGCAGCTCTAACAGGCTGCAGTCAGGCTGGCTAAGGGGGCAAGAGGATGGGATAGAGGATGGGGGGGATTTCTTTATTAAGTGCATCCTGAAACTCCATGCCAGGCGGCTCCCTTTCACCCTCCTTTCAACACCTACCTCTCCCATTTAACTGCATGCCAGACAGACACTGCACAGAACTCATCCTCCATCCCCCTCGCCAACGCCTTCTCCTTCTGTGGGTTGGGCCTAGGAGTGATACTAAATTAGCCCTTGTATGGCTATTTTCTGCTGAACATGTGAAATTCCAGCATGGCTGTTGCATTGTGGGTGTAATGTAGCTGGTCGTTCTCTCTACAGAAAATGTGGTGCTTGAACATAGTAACTGACCCTTAGGGTACTTGTGAGGGGACCCCATCATTTTATTGCAGCAGGCAGAGCTTGGCACATTACACTGCCACCTTTAGAAGAAGCAAAGCTTGCATGGAAGCTAGGAACAGGGCCTGAAGATGTGGGCATAGTGCTTTTGGATTCAGCAGTATCAGTGAAGGATCAAATTGAGGCTGTAGTACACAGTACTACTTTTCTACTTGGGATTTTTAGCCTGCCTTTCTAAATGATGCTCAAGGCAGCTTACAGCATTATTATTTATTTTATTTATTTAAACATTTTTATATACCGGCATTCGTTGTGGACATCATGTCGGTTTACAGTAAACAGGTTAAGTTTGGAAATTACATTTTAACAGGGAGATTTACAACTGGGAGAGGGGGGTAACAACAAGCAGCTAAGAAAGACAGGGTAACCAAAACAAAACAAGGAGATAGAGTATAACAAAACATAGTTCCTCAATATGAGAAAAATATGTAGGCCAATTGTGGTCTACTTTGGCACGGAATGATGGCTTTCTATTCTGGGTAAGCTTGGTTGAACAACCATGTTTTCAATTTCTTCTTGAAATTGTTCATACATGGTTCGAGGCGTATGTCCGGCGGTAGTGTGTTCCAATGAGTGGGACCTGCAATCGAGAGCGCACGGCTGCGTGTGGAAGAGAGATGGGCACCCTACTTATTAAAATACAGGTACAGTAAATCCCTGCCCCAAAGAGCTTACAGTTTGAGATTCTCCACTACCCAAGGCACTAAAACATTTGCCAATCTCCACAATTCATTAGCTACAACTTATTTTAAAAATGCAGGATCTAGCAACAATTATCTACTCTTCAGTAACTAGTAGATTGTATAATTGTAATCTATTATATCATGGGTTGCCAAAAAGGGATATTAAATGATTGCAGATCCTGCAAAACACTGCCAAAAAATTACTGCATGATAAAAAATGGTCAGATGTTACATATATTATTTAGGTTGCATTGGTTACCAACTGAGAGCAGAATTGTATTTAAAACTCTGTTAATGGGATTTAGAGTTTATTGAGTGGGTATCCCAAAATATTTAACTGACCTACTTGAGGATTATGACATCTTCATTCTTCACAATAGGTTTCGCTAATTGTGCCAGGTTGGCACAAGTCAAGCTATCTGGTACTCAGCAAAGGGCTTTCAGTTACTTAGGACCATTGTTATGGACTTCAGTGCTGCTGGATTATTGAATTATATGACTTTTCTTGAAAAACTAAAATCATGGTTCATTAGTGAAGCATTTGAAAAATGATGGATTCAGTTTAATGTGCTGTTTTAGGAAAGTAAGAACTGAATAATGGGAAAGTAGTGAAATGATGATGGGGAGGGTAAGGGTCAGAGGGTTGAGATTGAAGAGATAGGGTAGGGGTGATAGGTGAAGGAATAGTTGGGGTAGGTAGGGTGTGGGAAGTAGTCAGGATTTATGTGGGAATTATTATTTGAATGTAATTTGTACTTTTTAATGATGGTTTAATGGAACAAAGTCAGCATGGCTTTACCCAAGGCAAGTCTTGCCTCACAAATCTGCTTCACTTTTTTGAAGGAGTTAATAAACATGTGGATATAGGTGAACCGGTAGATGTAGTGTACTTGGATTTTCAGAAGGCGTTTGACAAAGTCCCTCATGAGAGGCTTCTAGGAAAAGTAAAAAGTCATGGGATAGGTGGCGATGTCTTTTCGTGGATTACAAACTGGCTAAAAGACAGGAAACAGAGAGTAGGATTAAATGGGCAATTTTCTCAGTGGAAGGGAGTGAGCAGTGGAGTGCCTCAGGGATCTGTATTGGGTACCTTACTTTTCAATATAAGAACATAAGAAAATGCCATACTGGGTCAGACCAAGGGTCCATCAAGCCCAGCATCCTGTTTCCAACAGTGGCCAATCCAGGCCATAAGAACCTGGCAAGTACCCAAAAACTAAGTCTATTCCATGTTACCATTGCTAATGGCAGTGGCTATTCTCTAAGTGAACTTAATAGCAGGTAATGGACTTCTCCTCCAAGAACTTATCCAATCCTTTTTTAAACACAGCTATACTAACTGCACTAACCACATCATCTGGCAACATATTCCAGAGTTTAATTGTGCATTGAGTAAAAAAGAACTTTCCCCGATTAGTTTTAAATGTGCTTCGTGCTAACTTCATGGAGTGTCCCCTAGTCTTTCTACTATCCGAAAGAGTAAATAACCAATTCACATCTACCCGTTCTAGACCTCTCATAATTTTAAACATCTCTATCATATCCCCTCTCAGCCGTCTCTTCTTCAAGCTAAAAAGTCCTAACCTCTTTAGTCTTTCCTCATAGGGGAGCTGTTCCATTCCCCTTATCATTTTGGTAGCCCTTCTCTGTACCTTCTCCATCGCAATTATATCTTTTTTGAGATGCGGCGACCAGAATTGTACACAGTATTCAAGGTGCAGTCTCACCATGGAGTGATACAGAGGCATTATGACATTTTCCGTTTTGTTCACCATTCCCTTTCTAATAATTCCCAACATTCTGTTTGCTTTTTTGACTGTCACAGCACACTGAACCGACAATTTCAATGTGTTATCCACTATTTATTTATTTTATTTATTTATTTAGATTTAGACTATGTTGCCTGGATCTCTTTCTTGGGTAGTAGCACCTAATATGGAACCCAACATTGTGTAATTATAGCATGGGTTATTTTTCCCTATATGCATCACCTTGCACTTATCCACATTACATTTCATCTGCCATTTGGATGCCCAATTTTCCAGTCTCACAAGGTTTTTCTGCAATTTATCACAATCTGTTTGTGATTTAACTACTCTGAACAATTTTGTGTCATCTGCAAATTTGATTATCTCACTTGTCGTATTTCTTTCCAGATCATTTATAAATATATTGAAAAGTAAGGGTCCCAATACAGATCCCTGAGGCACTCCACTGTCCACTCCCTTCCACTGAGAAAATTGACCATTTAATCCTACTCTCTGTTTCCTGTCTTTTAGCCAGTTTGCAATCCACGAAAGGACATCGCCACCTATCCCATGACTTTTTACTTTTCCTAGAAGCCTCTCATGAGGAACTTTGTCAAACGCCTTCTGAAAATCCAAGTATACTATATCTACCGGTTCACCTTTATCCACATGTTTATTAACTCCTTCAAAAAAGTGAAGCAGATTTGTGAGGCAAGACTTGCCCTGGGTAAAGCCATGCTGACTTTGTTCCATATATCGAATGGTATCTTTTTGACTGAGTGAATGGTTTTGTCGACATGTCTTACTCTGACAGCTCTCGCGAGACTGACCGCTTTCGCGCCTTTTTCTCCCTTTTAAATGTCTGTCACCTGTGAGGGCGCTTGCGCTCCGGGTATCACTGTTAAAGGTATGTGTACTACATATTGTATGCTTAAGTAGCCCTTCCACCATTTGCTGATTGTTCATTCTATTTGTTTGATATTTTAGATCATAACCGTACCCTTGGTCCCTCCCGATGCAGCCTAGCGAAACACGGGACCGTGTCGGGGGACCGCTATAAAATTTCTGTTATCAGACCTACGGAGTTGCCATCTTTACTTTGATACACTTAACTTTGTTGGAACCATAATAAAATGGTTATTTATTGAAACTGTTGGTGGTGATAAGATTTGTCCTGCACCAGTGCTCTTCGGTAATTGAAGTCTCCCATTATTACTGCACTACCAATTTGGTTAGCTTCCCTAATTTCTCTTAGCATTTCACTGTCCGTCTCACCATCTTGACCAGGTGGATGGTAGTATACCCCTATCACTATAGTCTTCCCTAACACACAAGGGATTTCTACCCATAAAGATTCAATTTTGTATTTAGTCTCATGCAAGATGTTTATCCTGTTGGACTCTATGCCATCCCGGACATAAAGCGCCACACCTCCTCCCGGGTGCTGCTCTCTGTCATTGCGATATAATTTGTACCCCGGTATAGCACTGTCCCATTGGTTATCCTCTTTCCACCATGTCTCTGAGATGTCAATTAAGTCTATGTCATCATTCACTCCTATACATTCTGATTCTCCCATCTTACTTCTTAGACTTCTGGCATTAGCATACAAACATTTCAAAGTTTGTTTTTTGTTTGTATTTTTATTCTGCTTTTTAATTGATAGGGATAAGTTAGAATTTTTTAGCTCAGGTGAGTTTTTAGTTACAGGCACTTGGACTATTTTTCTAATTATTGGAACCTCACTGTTGGGATGCCCTAATTCTAATGCATCATTAGTATCCTTTGTAGATACCTCTCTCCAAACCATGCGCTGCTGAGCGACTGTTGGCTTTCCCCTTTGTTCTAGTTTAAATGATCTGGAAAGAAATACAACAAGTGAGGTAACAAGTTCTAGTTTAAATGATCTGGAAAGAAATACAACAAGTGAGGTAATCATATTTGCAGATGATACAAAATTGTTCAGAGTAGTTAAATCACAAGCAGATTTTGATAAATTGCAGGAAGACCTTGTGAGGCTGGAAAATTGGGCATCAAAATGACAGATGAAATTTAATGTGGCCAAGTGCAAGGTGATGCATATAGGGAAAAATAACCCATGCTATAGTTACACAATGTTAGGTTCCATATTAGGTGCTACCACCCAAGAAAGAGATCTAGGTGTCATAGTGGATAACATATTGAAATTGTCGGTTCAGTGTGCTGTGGCAGTCAAAAAAGCAAACAGAATGTTGGGAATTATTAGGAAGGGAATGGTGAATAAAACGGAAAATGTCATAATGCCTCTGTATCGCTTCATGGTGAGACTGCACCTTGAATACTGAGTACAATTCTGGTCGCCACATCTCAAAAAAGATATAATTGCAATGGAGAAGGTACAGAGAAGGGTTACCAAAATGATAAACGGAATGGAACAGCTCCCCTATGAGGAAAGACTAAAGAGGTTAGGACTTTTCAGCTTGGAGAAGAGATGGCTGAGGGGGGATATGATAGAGGTGTTTAAAATCATGAGAGGTCTAGAACAGGTAGATGTGAATCGGTTTTTTACTCTTTCGGATAATAGAAAGACTAGGGGGCACTCCATGAAGTTAGCATGTGGCACATTTAAAACTAATCGGAGAAAGTTCTTTTTCATTCAACGCACAATTAAACTCTGGAATTTGTTGCCAGAAGACGTGGTTAGTGCAGTTATTATAGCTGTGTTTAAAAAAGGATTGGATAAGTTCTTGGAGGAGAAGTCCATTACCTGCTATTAATTAAGTTGACTTAGATAATAAACACCGCTATTACTAGCAACGGTAATATGGAATAGACTTAGCTTTTGGGTACTTGCCAGGTTCATATGGCAAGTTCATATGGATTGGCCACTGTTGGAAACAGGATGCTGGGCTTGATGGACCCTTGGTCTGACCCAGTATGGCATGTTCTTATGTTCTTATGTTCTTTATGTAACTTTACAGAGAGCTGAAAAGTTGAGTGGGTAATCAAATGAAACTAAATAAATAAATAGTGAGGTGGGATGGTGCAGTCCCAAGTTGCAGGTGTCTGTACTTATTTATTTATTTACATCAGGGTCCATATTCAATAGAACGTTTAGTGGACAAGTTATCCGGCTAAAGTTAGCTGGATAACTTGTTCTGGATATTCAGTGGGATAAAGTTCTCACTGAATATCCCCAATTAAAGCTATCCGACTAACCATAGCTAGATAACTTTAAACATAACCGGATATTCTTTTGAATATCGTCGGTTATGACTAAAGTTATTCGGCTATGGTTAGACTTGACCAGATATATTCAAAAAAGAATATATCTGGTTAAGTTAGTTTCCTTATATTAAAAAAAATCATCCCGGCCTGTCCCCCTCCGCCCTCCCATCCCAGTTGCAAAGGCCCTAAGGGGACTGAACGAACCCCCCCCCCCCCCCCAAAAAATGGCCCATTTAATGTAAATAAAAATGTATTTGTTCCGGGAATCCCCCTACCCTCTTCAACCCCCTGCTCTGACTTCCCCTGATATGTGGTAATGGTAAAAATCATGGCCTGAAAATTCCCCTCCCCAATGCCCACCCAGACCTTTTCCCTTCTCCCCTTCCCATCTTCCCCCCACATTCCGTACCTTTATTTCCAGCTGGGTCTTCAGGATCGAGGAGGCCTGCTACCGCGATCCAGGACAGGTACTTTTGGGGATGCTTCTGCCATTGCTAGGCTACTAAGATGGAAGTGTACATTTCATGCGGGGCCTTCTTCAATTGAAGCCTTCCATAAGGCTTCCCGCTGTGTCTTGGGAACTCAACTTGGAGGTAGCTCAACTGATGAAAGCTCCTTCTGAGCTGCTGTGCATCTGTGTCCTGAAGTATCTGACCTGGAAGGTCATATTTTTGGTGGCGGTCACTTCAGCACGCAGTCAGCAAGCTCCAGGCCTTAGTGATTTATTCACCTTACACTAAGTTTTATCATGACAAGGTGGTCATGCATACAACCCTAAATTCCTGAGTAAGGTAGTGACGAACTTCCATCTTAACTAGTCCATCCTCCTGCCAACACTCTTTCCCAGGCCCCATTCGCATCAAGACGAATGAGCACTCCACAGTTTGGACTGCAAGTGAGCCTTAGCCTTCTGCCTGGAGTGGACAGAAGCCCATAGACAGTCCACCCAACTTTTTATTTCTTTTGATAGGAATAGGTTGGGGGTAGGTGTTGCCAAACAGACGGTGTCCAGTTGGCTGGCAGATTGCATCTTCTTCTGTTATGCCTTTGAGCCTTTGGGTGTCAGGGCCAGCAGGCCTTAGGTAGGGGCATCTGCTGATGAGCTGAAGGTCCAAGAAGCAGGCAATGGTCAGTACCATGTGGTGTTCAGGCAGGTCCGAGAAGCAGGCAATGGTCAGTGGCAGGTGGCATTCAGGCAGATCCGAGAAGCAGGCAATGGGTAGTACTGGCTATCCATCCAAAGGGCAAGATGGGATGGATAGGCAGGGCAGGAAAGCAAGGAGCAAGATAGGAGGCAAGGGACAATGAAGAACTAACAGGCCAATTCAGAAAAACGCGCGGGACAGCTGGCGAGCACACAGTACTGTATTGGCCTGTAAGGAACTTAAGACTGATCACAAGAACTGAAGAGCGAAGACACTAGAACAGAAGACTCAGGACCGGAGTATGCAGAGACAGGAATGCTGAGGCAATTCATGCTACTAGGCAGTAGGGTGACCTGTTGCCGAGGCACCAGAGGGATGTCTGCCATGGCCTTATATAGGCCAGATACGGTGACATCATCTGAGGGGTGCCTGTTGGTTTTTCCTGCCACTAGACTTTTAAGTTGGTGTGTGCATGCCCTAGAAGAAGCAGGGCTCAGCGATGTTGGCAGTGTCCTGCTGCGATGGGCTTCCACAGCATCCTGCTGCATTGCGCCGCAGCATCGTGCGCTTGGAGGAGAGGCAGGCTGGTGGCTTCCTGACGAGGGGGAAGGCCCAGTCTCGGGATAAGTGTGGGAGGAGCCTGCGGACCGCCAAACACAACAATAATGTGCCAGTGATAACAGTTATGTAATTAACGCCCTTTGATTGCAGAGTATCTGGTACTGCATGCTTGTTTGGTTTCTTGATTTTTTTGTCTCGGTTCATTTATTTGGCCAGATTTTTGTATTATGTATTATGCCATATACGTATTTGTGTTTGTTTCATAAATGTATATTTTATGCTTGTGTTATTGTCACCCACCCCGAATATTTGAGGGTGTGGGCTAAAAATGATTTTAAATAAATAAATAAACTGTACGTACATAAAATTTGTTTCCCAAAGCACTTTATACACAGACAGAACCTTTCATATTTATTTATTTAATTTATATTCTGCTTTTTCTGGTACTTCAAAGCAGATTACATTCAGATACTGTAGGTTTTTCCCTATCTTCAGAAGGCTTACAATTTAAGGGCCTCATGTACTAAACATTTTCCCCTTAGATACAGAATGGGAGGCAAAGCCTGATTTACTAAGGCTTTTTCTCCCATTCCATGTCATAGGGGAAAATGTTTAGTGAATGAGGGAATGGAGGGTGACGTGACTTTACCCAAGGTCACAAGGAGCAGCAGCAGTATTTGAACTGGTTTCCAGCCCACTACTCTGACCACTAGACTACTCTTCCACCTATATCCCAAAGACACATTTGATGCAAATCCCTATGTGGTGGATCCCAGGCTGCACCCTAAGGGGTGAATTTCAAAAGAGTTACTCCCGAATATGCGAGTATATGGGCTGAGTGCAAGAACCTCTTATTTTAAAACCAGAAAATTATGTTCGTGTATGCACCTGCGCTTGCAGCAGAATGTGCGAGAAGAGGGGTGGATTTGGGACAGGTCGGGGGCGTTCTGGTGCGGGACCAACATTTACCCACATAAATCCCGATTTTAAATCCAGCAAGCACATTGCACATAGGGCTGCATATTTACTGTACTCTACTTCTACTCTTTATCAGATGTAAGTCTGAAAAATACTCATTATAGCCAAAAACTGACTAAGTGAGGGGTCTGGGTAAACTGGGGAGAGTGGAGGCTGAAGAACCAGAAGGGTCATAATGGCCTAGAGATAGACTGGGCAAGCTGGTGAACTAAATGGGCAAACTGGTTATTTTCTTTATGTATGCATGTTTAAAAATGTACTCACTTGTAAAAAACCTCACGTTTAAAAGCCAACAAATCCTAAGGAAGGATACGTGAATAACATTTCCTTGCATAACCGCTTAAAATTAGGAGCACACATACGCGCACTAGGCGTATTTTATATTATATGCGGACAATTTAAAATTGTGGGCACATACATGTGCTCGTTTTAAAGTTACCATCCCTGGTAGGGGTGCAGTGGGGGTGATAGAGTTTAAGCGAATCACAGAACAAACAGCAGTTTCAGCTTCTCAGAGGAAATCTAAGCCCTCCTTTTAAGAAGGATGAAATAATCTGTCGCTTATCTTCTCTTCAGACCTGATGTGCAGAGTTGAGCTTTCTGACCACAGGGTGGTTGACGGACACAGGGTCCTGGTCCTGGTGGGTAGCAACAGTTCCTCCGCGCTCTCCAGGTTCCTAAGTCTGGAGTTTTCCAAGGTTGACAGCTTTATTTACCAGTTGCATCTAGCCTGTCCCCAGAGGCACAATTAATACCTCCTGTTCCTTCCAAGCTCCAGATAGTGACCACACCCAAATTTGGGCTCCAGGCAGTGGCTCCATGATTAATTGTACTGTGCCTGCAGACACATGCAGCTGTTAAGAGATACAAACTTCATTATCAGGGAAACAATGAGCAGGACTTACACACACTATTGCACTCATGTATTCTAAACTGCTTTATACACACACACCAATCTATTTATTTATTTGCATTTATATGCTGCTGCTACTGAAGCCTGCAAGGGCTCAGAAATAAACATACACAGTGAGAAACATTATTAAAATGACAGTGTCAATATACATTATCAAACAACAAAGGTAATAAATATAACATATCCAACCAAACAGACTAGATAATCTAAAATAAGAAAAGAATAAGTATACTCAAATCAAAGCTAAAACTTCATAGATGAATTCTTAATAAGAGCCTCTAAAATAGGTAAAACAAGCTTACATTTACATCAAGCAATGGAACAAAGTCAGCATGGCTTTGCCTCACAAATCTGCTTCACTTTTCTGAAGGGATTAATAAACATGTAGATATAGGAGAACCAGTAGATATAGTGTATTTAGATTTTCAGAAGGCATTTGACAATGTTCCTCATGAGAGGCTTCTAAGAAAAGTAAAAAGTCATGGGATAGGTGGCGATGTCCTTTCGTGGATTACAAACTGGTTAAAAGACAGGAATCAGATATTTTCCGACGATAAGCAAGGCATTTAGCCATGCAGCGTGGGTGACATCATCCATGATGTCACAAGGCAGAGCTTACACTCTCAGCTCGAAGAGCTTTGAAGTGCGCATGCACCGGCGTTCCCGCACTCCTCGAGCCATCTCCTCAGTTTTAGTTTTTCTGCGGTACCTCACGGAAGGATTAAGACACTCTCTCGAACTCCTCAAAAAAAAAAAAAACCCGACAACGAAGAGAAAAGAAAACTCCTCATTTGACATGCCGAAGAGCCCAGGGTTCAAATACTGCTCTTGTGGGAAAATAATGTCGGTGACTGATGGGCATAATTATTGCTATTTATGTCTCAGTCCCGACCACGACCAGGCCGTATGTAAAGATTGCGGCAGGATGTCCCCACGGGCTAGACGCCAACGGGCAGAAAAAATGGAGAGACTGAGGCACTCGTCATCATATGCCCCCTCTCCTGCCGATAAACGATTGATCAAATCCTCTCTGGGAAAGAAAAAACCCGGTTCGAGGCTCCATATGCAATTCGACTTCGGAAGGCCAAGCACCAAAGCCTGTGTCAGCATCGACACCTTGTGCGTTGAGCGCTGCGCCAAAACTGATGCATACGACGCACACTTCACCAGACCCTGCATAGGTCCTTTGCCTCATATGACGCAATAGACGCATGCTTCGGCGACCGTAAAGGCATCGATACCTACGACGCATTTCGATGCATCCAAGGACCACATGATGTATGTGACGCATAAAACCAAAAAATCATCTCAATTTCATACAGAGAAGCAAGTTTCAAAGGAAAAATCAACTGAGACACCACATAAGTCTTCTTCTAAGATGAGACATATAGTGTCACCATCTGGAGCACTCTCTTCCTCAAGATCCGCTGCTCCACAACCCACATCCCCACAGGGGAGTCACCACTTCAGTTTTCTCTGATATAATCATAGAGGAAACAGTGGGTAATTGGGACTCATCACCAGATATCCAATTCCTTCCTCACCACTCTCGGAAGAGATCGGGCTCTCCACATTCACTCCTTACTAAGACTCCCATCAAGCGGTCATGCAGATATGACATGAGACCTACTCCACCTCAGCAACCAGTGGCCCAAGAAACAGTGTCTCAAATTTCTACCCTTTTGCAGAAATTTTTCCAGGGATTACCATCAAATCCTCCGCCAGTACGTTCGGAAACACATAAGGCTACATGTTTCTCCTTCTCCACAAAGAGTAACATCCCCACGGGATTCGAATTCTCCTCCATCTTCCACTCATGTAATGTCTCCAGAACTCTCGCCACTTTCATCTCCGGGCAGTTCTACGGGAATTCCATCGGACCCTCCACAAGAACAACCACAGCCTTCTTCACCACCGGAAGATCTCATTTATGCTATGTTTGTGGAGAAATTGGGTTTAGCTCTTAATCTAGAAACCCAGAAACTGCTAGATCCCATATCTGAATTAATGGAAATCCTTCAAATATTGGAAGTTCCAGCTGAGCCAACTGCTCTTCCTTCCCACCAAGTTTTTGAAGCCCTTATGGACAAGACTTGGGATACTCCACGTCTTGTTTCTCCTACTTCCAGGAAACTAGACCTCAAGCATAGGATACAGAAAACGTCTTACTATTCCAACCTCAAGATTCCTCATAATTCAGTAGTTGCAGAATCAGCAATGAGAAGAGCTAAAAAGAGCAGGCTATATTCCAATGCGCCACCAGGCAAGGACAACAAAATTTTAGATGACTTTGCTCGTAAAATTTACCAAAATTCCATGCTGGGGTCCCAGATACATCAACACCAGTTCTATATAATCCAGTATTTGTTCAACTGTACTCAACAACTTCAACCTTTCCTTGCCACATTGCATGGGGATGCCCTCCTTCCGCAACCCTTTCAAGACTTGCAAGAAGGCCTACGCCACTTATTAAGAACAGCATATGATGCATTTGATACATCTGCCAGGTCTTTGGCCACTTCATTGCTAGGCTTCTAAGATGGAAGTGTACATTTCCATCTTAGTAGCCTAGCTAGACGTCTAGCTTGGCTGCTTGCAAGTAGCATAAGGGAAGATATTCATGACAGGTTGGCGAACTTGCCAAGTAGGCCAGACAATCTTTTTGGGGAAAAGCTTAGAGAAACCATTTCCCAAATAAAAGAACAGAACATTGTGTTTCAATCATTAACATCACCCTCAGACACACCTTCAACATCCAGGCATTACTACGGCCAATACAAAAGAGAATATTACTATAGGAGGCCATACCGTTATTACCAGCCGTATCTCCAAAAATTTCAGACAACAACCTTTCCAGCAGCAACGACCTCAATCTCAGCTGCAAGGACAAAGGCCCCGGCAAAGATCCCAAAGACAACAAAAGCCACAATCTTCTCAACCACCACCTAAATAACCTTTTTAGATGCTCTCACCACAACAGCAACAAAACATGTAGGGTGGAGTCTCTCCCTGTTTCATTCAAAATGGTTCACAATCACCATGGACCAGTGGGTGCTGAATATAATTTCACACAGTTACAAACTATGATTCAACTCTTTTCCAGCACTTCCCCATCCCATTCAACTCAGGACACCACAGGTACAAATCCCTTCACTAATGCGAGAAGTACAACTGCTCCTTCAACAAAAAGCAATCCGCCCAGTCCTTTTCTCACAGAGGTTTCTATTCCCAGTACTTCCTCATCCCCAAAAAATCAGGAGGTCTTCGTCCCATCCTGGACCTCCAAGCTTGCAACAAGCATCTCAAAAAAGAAAAGTTCAAGATGACCTCTCTCAAGACAATCCTCCCTTTTCTACAAACCAACGACTGGATGTGTTCACTAGACCTAAAGGATGCTTACACTCACATTCCAATTCACAAGAAGTTCTGGTGTTACCTCTGATTCCAAGTTGGAGGCCAACACTATCAATACAAAGTACTCCCTTTTGGTCTCTCCTCTGCCCCAAAAGTCTTCACAAAATGTCTTGCTGTTGTTGTGGCACATTTACACAAACAGGGCATAAAGATTTTCCATACTTAGACGATTGGTTAATGGTATCCTCCAACGCCAAACTCCTACAGAATTATGTGGAGCAAACACTACTCTGTCTAGAAAATTTGGGTTGGATCATAAACTACGACAAATCCCAGCCCCATCCCTCTTAAGACATTCAATTCATCGGAGCGATAATTCAAGCTCCCATTTCCAGAACCTTTCTACCTCTGGATAGGATTCAGACTTTGAAGTCCCTCTGTCAATCTCTCCTTCATCAAAAATTTGCTTCTGTTCAAAAAATACTGATCCTGTTGGGACACATGGCTGCAGCTATTCATGTGGTTCAAAACACACGTCTACACATAAGACGTCTCTAATGGGATCTAAAATCTCAATGGAGCCAGGTTCTTCAGTAAATGTCTCAAAAGATACAAATTTTAAAGTCCATGTGCAGAGACATCCTTTGGTGGCTAAGTCCATCGGTCTTAACCGAAGGGAGTCCACTGCGGCGGCCTCCTCATCAACTTGTCATAACAATAGATGCATCAATAAAAGGCTGGGAGCCCATCTCCTATACCTGGAAACCCAGGGAGTATGGTCCAAGAGCGAACAAGGTTTTCAGATAAAAGTGAACCAGTAGATGTAGTGTATTTGGATTTTCAGAAGGCAATTGACAAAGTACCTCATGAGAGGCTTCTAAGAAAACTAAAAAGTCATGGGATAGGAAGCGATGTCCTTTCGTGGATTACAAACTGGTTAAAAGACAGGAAACAGAGAGTAGGATTAAATGGTCAATTTTCTCAGTGGTAAAGGGTAAACAGTGGAGTGCCTCAGGGATCTGTACTTGAACCGGTGCTTTTCAATATATATATAAATGATATGGAAAGGAATACGACGAGTGAAGTTATCAAATTTGCAGATGATACAAAATTATTCAGAGTAGTTAAATCACAAGCAGATTGTGATACATTACAGGAGGACCTTGCAAGACTGGAAGATTGGGCATCCAAATGGCAGATGAAATTTAATGTGGACAAGAGCAAGGTGTTGCATATAGGGAAAAATAACCCATGCTGTAGTTACACGATGTTGGGTTCCATATTAGGAGCTAACACTCAGGAAAAAGATCTAGGCATCATAGTGGATAATACTTTAAAATCGTTGGCTCAGTGTGCTGCAGCAGTCAAAAAAGCAAACGGAATGTTAGGAAGGGAATGGTTAATAAAACGGAAAATGTCATAATGCCTCTGTTTCGCTCCATGGTGAGACCGCACCTTGAATTCTGTGTGCAATTCTGGATGTGTAGAACATTTTAATACATAGAAAGACATCTCCTCCTCATGGAGAGTGCCCACGGTAAGACGGACAGCCACTGTTCGATGGATAATGAGCCCTGGGAGAGGTTCTCCTAATGGAGGCGATGCGGAGACTCACATCTATTGGCTAAAGAGGAATGTTCAGAAGCTTGACAATGTTATCCATGAGGAAGCTGCCACTTGCTCCGGTATCAACAACAGCAGTGGTGGTGAAGGAGTGAGCCTCAATGCCTAGAGAGACGGAAAGCAGGAGTTGGGGGTCGGTGACAGTAACGCCTAAGCGCGGGACCCCCGCCGGGCTCAGGCGTTGCAGTTTTCCGGATGGACCTGACAGAACTGCCGAAGATGTCCGGAAGTGCCACAGTAAAGGCAAAGGCCCTCCTTCCTCCGACGGAGATATTCGATCGGAGACAGTCGCCCACGGTTCACCTCCGTAGGTTCCACCTCGGAAGAAGGCGGTGGTGCTGGAATCCTGGCTGGAGGACTCTAGACACACGTGGGATGCGGTGTAGGAGAGTGGGAAGCCTTTACTTCTAGGCGCCTTTGCCAGAGACGATGGTCGATCTTCCCAGTGAGAGAAATCAGGTTCTCTAGAGACGTGGGAGTCTCACGGACAGAGAGTTCATCTTTGAGAGCGCTGGAGAGTCCACCTAGGAAGATGGCTTGCAGACAATCTTCTTGCCACCCGAGCTCAGTAACCAGGGTCCTGAACTCCACCGTATACTCGGAAAGGGTCTGTGACCTTGACGGCAGTGGAGTAGATTATGGCTGGCTACAGCCTGGCGGCCTGGGTCCCCAAAGGTCTGTTTGAAGAGGGCAACAAACTCAGATAACTTGGAAAGTATGGGATCAGAGCGTTCCCATAAGGGAGAGACCCATGCAAGAGCCTTCCCTTCCAGGCGGGAAAGGATGAAGGTCACTTTAATGGTTTCCTTCAGGAACAAGGATGGTTGCAATGCAAATTGCATGAAGCATTGATTGAGGAAGCCACGACAGGAGCATGGGTCCCCATTGTATCGAGGAGGTGCAGGGAGTGCCAACAATGCGTTGGGTGGCATAGAGGCCAATAGGCCCACGGGATTAGCCAGAGCTGTATCTCATAGCTGGGAACGAAGCTCTTCTACCGAAGAGGCTAATGATTCCAAAGCTTGGTGATGTTCTTTGACTGTGGCGGCTAAACCCGGTAGGGCCCTGGAGGCGGGAGACTCTGCCGAGTCCATGGCCTTGGCAACCTGTTGCACTTGGGGGTGGATCCTTGTCCTGGAGCAGTGGAGAACGGCTCCCTGATAGGGACCAGGAAGCACCTGCCCCCAGGGGGTGGAGCACTGGAGGAGATAGAGGCTTGGATGAGCTTCACCACTGGAAGCCCGTGGTCCTCCCAGGTGGAGCCCGTAGGGACCCGGGCCGCTTGGACTTAGGTGGGCCTTGCAGGGTCTCCTGGAGAAGTAATATACAGACATGCCCACGGAAAGCAAGGGAGCATGGTCGGACTCGAGACTGTAGGTCAGATGGAGCAAGGAGCACCAGAACAACGTAGGCGATGACAAGGCAAGGGACAGAGCCAAAATCAGGAGATGTGGTCAAACAAGCAGAGTCAGAATCCAAGGGTCAGTCTGAGGAGTGGTCAACAAGGCAGAGGTCAGAATCCAAGGGTCAGTCCGAGGAGTAGTCAACAAGGCAGAGGTCAGGTTCTGGAGGTCAGACGAGGTCACAAAGCAGGCAGAGATCAGGATGCAGGCAGCAGACAGGAAGGTCAAGGAACAGGCCGAGGTCAGTACCAGAGAGACAGTCCGAGGGTATTACCTGGGAGAAGAACAGACAAGACGCAGGAACAGAGGGATGCTGGAACAGTAGGATGCAGGAACAAGGCAGGAACGAGACTGGAACAAGGCTGGAACGAGGTTGGAATGAGACTGGAACAAGGCTTAGAACGCAGTGACCATCTAGCACACAATACAATGCCAACCCAATTGCCAAGGCAAGGAAGTGCAGGCAGGAACTTCCTTAAGTAGTTCCTTCAATCAGGACCTGCCCCTGGCCCTACAAGAGGCCGGGTGGTACGCGCGTGTGTAGGGGCATAGGGGTGTGGCCAACGCCATGGGAGACACCGAACTCCAGCATGAGGCCTGGTGCGCAGTGGAAGGCCTGGCAACTGCCGCCTCAAGATGCCGAGGCCTGGAGGAGCTAGTGGCTGCCACTGGGGAGGCTGACCTGTGACCTGCAGAGGAGCCAGAGAGGTAAGCAGGCCCGTGTGTGGGCCAGATGCGGACGGAGCGTCAGCTCAGTGTGCTGTGGCAATCAAAAAAACAAACAGAATGTTAGGATGGAGGCGGTCCAGAGAAGGGCAACCAAAAAGGTGGATGGTCTTCATCGAATGTCTTATGAGGAGAGATTGAAGAATCTAAATATGTACATCCTGGAAGAAAGGAGGAGCAGAGGTGATATGATACAGACTTTCAGATACTTGAAAGGTTTTAATGATCCAAAGATAATGACAAACCTTTTCCGTCAGAAAAAATCAGCAGAACTAGGGGTCACAATTTAAAACTCCAGGGAGGAAGATTCAGAACCAATGTCAGGAAGTATTTCTTCACGGAGAGAGTGGTGGATGCCTGGAATGCCCTTCCGGAGGAAGTGGTGAAGACCAGAACTGTGAAGGAGTTCAAAGGGGTGTGGGATAAACACTGTGGATCCATAAAGTCTAGAGGATGTGAATGAAGAGTGGGTGGCTCGCGGAAATGACAGCTACTACCTGGAGATAATACCCTTATTCAATAAACATAGCACGGTTAATGTGACTCCAACATTGCTCTAAGCTTCAACGGCAAGAGGAAATGTGGAAAAAAGGATTTCCATTCACAAAAAAGCGGGGAGTAACTTGCTTGTTACGGCGGTTACTACCTCAAACCAAATAAGCCTGATACTTCACTTTCAATGCATATCCAGCATAGCTCTCTGCTTCAACGGCAGGGGAGAAAGTCTGATTCTTCATTTTCAATGCATATCCAGCATAGCTCTCTGCTTCAACGACAGGGGAGGAAGTCTGATTCTTCATTTTCAATGCATATCCAGCATAGCTCTCTGCTTCAACGGCAGGGGATAAAGTCTGATACTTCACTTTCAATGCATATCCAGCATAGCTCTCTGCTTCAATGTCAGGGGGAATGAAGAAAAGTGGATCTATATACAGACAACAACCAACAAGGGCTGAATTACATAGTCTGGGTAAACAAATAAGAATGGGTGTAGCTTGCTTAAGCTAGATATTTCACTTAGATGCAGTTCCAATACTGCTCTCTACATTAATGGCGAGGGTGGAAGGGAAATAGAACCAAAAGGTTACTAAGGTGCAAGAGTTACAGATAAGTATGAGAAAAAAAAAAAAAAGAGTGCGAAGGCTTGCTGGGCAGACTGGATGGGCCTTTTGGCCTTCTTCTGCCGTCATTTCTATGTTTCTATATTATTAGGAAAGGAATGATGAATAAAACGGAGGATGTCATAATGCCTCTGTATCGCTCCATAGTGAGACCGCACCTTGAATACTGTGTACAATTCTGGTCGCCGCATCTCAAGAAAGATATAGTTGCGATGGAGAAGATACAGAGAAGGGCAACCAAAATGATAAAGGGGATGGAATAGCTCCACTATGAGGAAAGACTAAAGAGGTTAGGGCTGTTCAACTTGGAGAAGAGACGGCTGAGGGGGGATATGATAGAGGTCTTTAAAATCATGAGAGGTCTAGAACGGGTAAATGTGAATTGATTATTTACTCTTTCAGATAATAGAAGGACTAGGAGGCACTCCATGAAGTTAGCATGTAGCACATTTAAAACTAATTGGAGAAAATTCTTTTTCACTCAATGCACAATTAAACTCTGGAATTTGTTGGCAGGTGATGTGGTTAGTGCAGTTAGTATAGTTGTGTTTAAAAAAGGATTGGATAAGTTCTTGGAGGAGAAGTCCATTACCTGCTATTAATCAAGTTGACTTAGAAAATAGCCACTGCTACTACTAGCATCAGTAGCATGGGATATACTTAGTTTTTGGTTACTTTCCAGCTACTTGTAACCTGGATTGGCCACTATTGGAAACAGGATGCTGGGCTTGATGGACCCTTGGTCTGACCCAGTTTGGCAATTTCTCATGTTCTTATCTATAATTATTCCCATGACCCTTTCACACAAACTGTATCCCATAGTGCTTTATACACACACTGATCTATAATCACTCCCATGACCCTTTCACATAATCTACAGTATATCCCAAAGCACTTATACACAATACTCTCTCTCACTCCCACTAACTTTTCATGAAATCTGTATCTCAGCATGATTTATATACAGACACAGAGCCTTTCCTACAAATTGCATGGCAAAGCACTTTACAGAGCTAATGCATATTTTGCAGATAGGAAAGCGACAATCAGGTAAATGGAAGGAAGAAAGAGAAAAAACAAAAGAAAGAAATGAAGCGGAGAAGGGAGGGGAGTGGAAGAGACATGCAGAGAGAGGAGGAGAGAGGAGAAAGTGAGGGGAGGTGAAGAGAGGAAAAGACTTAGAGAAAGAGGGAGAAGGGAAGAGAGGAAGAAGAATCCTGCAGAGACAGGAGGAAGTGTGAGGAAAAGGAAGAGATCTGCTGCATGAAAAAGACCTGCAGAGAGAGAAGAGGGAGGAGAGCGTGAGGGAGAGTAAGACATCTGCAGAAAGAGAGGAGGAAGGAAGGAGAGGAAGAAGCCTGCAGAATGAGAGGAGAGAAAAAGTGAAAGGGAAGGAAAGAAGTTGAAGAAGAGGAAGATATTTGCAAAGAGAGGAAGGAGGGGGAGGCAGAAACCTGCAGAGAGAAAGGAAGGGGAGTGAGGGGGAGGGAAAGTAGAAAAAGCCTGCAGAGAGGGGGTAGGAAGGGAGGGAAGAATGAGGGAGAAAAGGACAGAGAATGAAAGAGGCTTGCAGAAAGAGAGCAAGGAAGAAGGAGCGAGTGAGGGGAAGAAAAAGGAAAGAAAGAGACCTGCAGAGAGAAAAGAAGTAATCTCCAGGAAGTGAGAGGAGGGAGGTGGGAGGAGGCAGGGAAAGAAAGGGCATATAGAGACAGAAGAGGGAGGGAGGAAATGAGGGCGAGAAGGGAGGGATGCCTGCAGATAGAATGAAGGGCGAAGGAGAGAGAGAGCAGGGAAGAAAGAGAGTGAGGGGAAGGAGTTAGCTGGACTCTGTCCTGTTTTGCTGGTCTCTCTCCTCCTCACTCTGCAGTCCGTGGTGGGGGTGGGCGGGATCTCTAAGGACGCCTTATTGAAACGCCCGCTCTGTGCCTGTTGCTGCCACTCTAGCAGTAGTTTCAATTAAAGTGAAATTAAAATTAAAATGAGCTTTCTGTCTATGGCAGCCAATCCATTTCCCTGAAGATATAGCATTCTGATCTGATTCTGTGTGCCAAGAAAAGGCGCTCTGCCAGCGCTTCCCAGAGCCTCCTCTGCTATATGTTCTTATCTGACCCTGGGTGTTCTGCTGGCTCTTCCAAGAGCCCCTCTAATATGGGCTCCTAGGGGTCTCTTGGCTAATCTTATACACATATGCTGAATGTATATTCTGGAGTCCCATTTTAAGTGGTTTATCCTTTATTACAGCTTGTCATTAAACAGTGATCATGGTAACTAACAGCTTACAAGTTATTTCAGGAAGTTCTATAGTGTGATGAAAGCACTATGATTTATGTCAGAAAGATGAAAGCTACAAAGTAATTCACAGACAGACAGATGCACAGTGGTGATAAACTGAGGAGGTAACTTACCCCAGGCGTTCTTCCCCCACCCCCATCAATACAGACACACAGTGGCTAAGCTGGGGATTAGAACTGAGGTACAGGGAAAAGTACATAGAAAGTTAGAAGGATTGGAAACAGAACTCCTGGAGGTCAATATTCAAAACTAAACATTTAAATTGATAACTTGTAATTAGAAGGATAACTTGGATAACTGATGAGTTAGATGGATAATTTAGAGTTAGATGGATACGTTGTGAGATATCCATCTCAATGGCTTTGAATATTGAATGAATATATCTCCTGGAATTTCAGGTCCCTGTTCCTGAAATTGCATGTAATAAAAGTTTTCTCTCATGTAATATTCCTTTTATGCCACATTCTAGACTAACATAAATGATGTGAGAGCTCTGTCCAAGGTGCTGAAGAGTCTAAAACTCTGGAGGTTTGTCTGGCATGATGATGCCCTGGAATTCTTGCATAGTGGGCCACGCTGTTTATATGTATTGCTATGTAACTCTCCTATTTAGAGAAAGAGACTCACACTTTTTTCACAGGACAAGCAGGATTGTAGTCCTCACATATGGGTGACATCACAGGATGGAGCCCAATCACGGAACACTTTTGTCAAAGTTTCTAGAACTTTGACTGGCACCTACTGGGCATGCCCAGCATGGCACTAAACCTGCAGCCAGCAGGGGTATCCTTTCAGTCTTCTTCTCTGCTTGTTCTGTGAGAAAGCAAATATTGCTTACCTGTAACAGGTGTTCTCACAGGACAGCAGAATGTTAGTTCTCACGAAACCCACCCGCCACCCCGTGGTATTGGGTTCGTTACGTTTTCATATTTTATTTTTCGGCACTTCCTATAGCTTTAAACAAGACTGAAGGGGGACCCCCTGCTGGCTGCAGGTTTAGTGCCATTCTGGGCATGCCCAGTAGGTGCCAGTCAAAGTTCTTGAAACTTTGACAAAAGTGTTCCATGATTGGGCTCCATCCTGTGATGTCACCCATATGTGAGGACTAACATCCTGCTGTCCTGTGAGAACACCTGTTACAGGTAAGCAACATTTGCTTTCTCCTACCTCTGACCCTCCATGCCCTCATTAAACCAGCATCTTAATGGAAGAAGGGGTGAATAAACATAAGAACATAAGAAAATGCCATACTGGGTCAGACCAAGGGTCCATCAAGCCCAGCATCCTGTTTCCAACAGTGGCCAATCCAGGCCATAAGAATCTGGCAAGTACCCAAAAACTAAGTCTATTCCATGTTACCATTGCTAATGGCAGTGGCTATTCTCTAAGTGAACTTAATAGCAGGTAATGGACTTCTCCAAGAACTTATCCAATCCTTTTTTAAACACAGCTATACTAACTGCACTAGCCACATCCTCTGGCAACAAATTCCAGAGTTTAATTGTGCATTGAGTAAAAAAGAACTTTCTCCAATTAGTTTTAAATGTGCCTCATGCTAACTTCATGGACTGCCCCCTAGTCTTTCTACTATCTGAAAGAGTAAATAACCAATTCACATCTACCTGTTCTAGACCTCTCATGATTTTAAACATCTCTATCATATCCCCCCTCAGCCGTCTCTTCTCCAAGCTGAAAAGTCCTAACCTCTTTAGCCTTTCCTCATAGGGGAGCTGTTCCATTCCCCCTTATCATTTTGATAGCCCTTCTCTGTACCTTCTCCATCACAATTATATCTTTTTTGAGATGCGGCGACCAGAATTGTACACGGTATTCAAGGTGCGGTCTCACCATGGAGCGATACAGAGGCATTATGACATTTTCCGTTTTATTCACCACTCGCTTTCTAATAATTCCCAACATTCTGTTTGCTTTTTTGACTGCCGCAGCACACTGAACCGACGATTTCAATGTGTTATCCACTATGACACCTAGATCTCTTTCTTGGGTTGTAGCACCTAGTATGGAACCCAACATTGTGTAATTATAGTATGGGTTATTTTTCCCTATATGCATCACCTTGCACGTATCCAGATTAAATTTCATCTGCCATTTGGATGCCCAATTTTCCAGTCTCACAAGGTCTTCCTGCAATTTATCACAATCTGCTTGTGATTTAACTACTCTGAACAATTTCGTGTCATCTGCAAATTTGATTATCTCACTCGTCGTATTTCTTTCCAGATCATTTATAAATATACAAGCCGTTAAGCCCGTTAAAACGGGCCACATCCCTCTGTCTCTCACCTCCCCCCCTTCACCACCCCCTACCTCCCTCCCTCCCTCCCACTCAGTCCCTCCCTCCCACTCAGTCTCACTCCCTCCCTCCCTCTCACTCTCCCTCAGTCCCACTCCCTCCCCCCCTCCCTCTCACTCTCCTCAGTCCCACTCCCTCCCCCTCCCCCTCCCCCTCTCCCTCAGTCCCACTCCCACTCCCTCCCCCTCAGTCCCACTCCCCTTCACTCCCCTCCCTCCCCCCTCTCTCCTCTCACTCTCCCTCAGTCCCACTCCCTCCCCCCCTCCCTCTCACTCTCCCCCTCCCTTTCACTCTCCCTCTCACTCTCCCTCAGTCCCACTCCCTCCCCCTCAGTCCCACTCCCTCCCTCTCTCAGTCCCACTCCCTCCCCCCTCCTCTCTCCCCCCCTCTCCCTCCCCCCTCACTCAGTCCCCCCTCTCACTCAGTCCCACTCCCTCCCTCCCCTCCCTCCCTCCCTCTCACTCAGTCCCACTCCCTCCCTCTCACTCAGTCCCACTCCCTCAGTCCCTCCCTCTCTCTGTCAGTCCCTCCCTCTCTCTCTCCTCCCTCGTTGCCGTCGCCGCCGCTGCCACCCGCCTCCGCTGTCACCCGCCGCCGCTGCTGCCACTCAACGCCGCCGCTGCCACCCGCCGCTACCACCGGACGCCGCCACTGCCACCCGCCGCCGCTACCACCGGACGCCGCCGCTGCTGCCACTCAACGCCGCCGCCGCCGCTGCCACCCGATGCCGCTGCCGCCGCTGCCACCCAATACCGCTGCCGCCGCTACCACCGGACGCCGCCGCTGCCACCCGCCGCCGCCGCTACCACCGGACGCCGCCGCCGCCGCTGCTGCCACTCAACGCCGCCGCCGCTGCCTCCCGACGCCGCCGCTGCCACTGGACGCCGCTGCCACTCGACGCCGCCATTTTTTTCTTTTTTTTCTGGCTCAGACCGACGTGCTCGCCCGCACATGCGCGGTAGAGCTGGTCTCTACTGCGCATTTGCGGCACGTCGGTCATCCTTCGTTTATTAGGTAGGATTGAAAAGTAAGGGTCCCAATACAGATCCCTGAGGCACTTTACTGTCCACTTCCTTCCACTGAGAAAATTGTCCATTTAATCCTACTCTCTGTTTCCTGTCTTTTAGCCAGTTTGCAATACACAAAAGGACATTGCCACCTATTCCATGACTTTTTACTTTTCCTAGAAGCCTCTCATGAGGAACTTTGTCAAACGCCTTCTGAAAATCCAAGTATACTACATCTACCGGTTCACCTTTATCCACATGTTTATCAACTCCTTCAAAAAAGTGAAGCAGATTTGTGAGGCAAGACTTGCCCTGGGTAAAGCCATGCTGACTTTGTTCCATTAAACCATGTCTTTCTATATATTCTGTGATTTTGATGTTTAGAACACTTTCCAGTATTTTTCCTGGCACTGAAGTCAGGTTAACCTGTCTATAGTTTCCCGGATTGCCCCTAGAGCACTTTTTAAATATTGGGGTTACATTTGCTATCCTCCAGTCTTCAGGTACAATGGATGATTTTAATGATAGGTTACAAATTTTTACTAATAGGTCTGAAATTTCATTTTTTAGTTCCTTCAGAACTCTGGGGTATATACCATCTGGTCCAGGTGATTTACTACTCTTCAGTTTGTCAATCAGGCCTATCACATCTTCTAGGTTCACCGTGATTTGATTCAGTCCATCTGAATCATTACTCATGAAAACCTTCTCCATTACGGGTACCTCCCCAACATCCTCTTCAGTAAACACTGAAGCAAAGAAATCATTTAATCTTTCCGCGATGGCCTTATCTTCTCTAAGTGCCCCTTTAACCCCTCGATCATCTAACGGTCCAACTGACTCCCTCACAGGCTTTCTGCTTCGGATATATTTTAAAAAGTTTTTACTGTGAGTTTTTGCTTCTACAGCCAACTTCTTTTCAAATTCTCTCTTAGCCTGTCTTATCAATGTCTTACATTTAACTTGCCAACGTTTATGCTTTATCCTATTTTCTTCTGTTGGATCCTTCTTCCAATTTTTGAATGAAGATCTTTTGGCTAAAATAGCTTCTTTCACCTCCCCTTTTAACCATGCCGGTAATTGTTTTGCCTTCTTTCCACCTTTCTTAATGTGTGGAATACATCTGGACTGTGCTTCTAGAATGGTAATTTTTAACAATGACCACGCCTCTTGGATATTTTTTACTTTTGTAGCTGCTCCTTTCAGTTTTTTTCTAACAATATTTCTCATTTTATCAAAGTTTCCCTTTTGAAAGTTGAGCACGAGAGCCTTGGATTTGCACACTGTTCCTCTTCCAGTCATTAAATCAAATTTGATCATATTATGATCACTATTGCCAAGCGGCCCCACCACCGTTACCTCTCTCATCAAGTCCTGTGCTCCACTGAGAATTAGATCTAAAATTGCTCCCTCTCTCGTTGGTTCCTGAACCAATTGCTCCATAAAGCTATCATTTATTCCATCCAGGAACGTTATCTCTCTAGCGTGATCCGATGATACATTTACCCAGTCAATATAGGGTTAGCTTCCCTAATTTCTCTTAGCATTTCACTGTCCATCTCACCATCTTGACCAGGTGGAAGGTAGTGTACCCCTATCACTATAGTCTTCCCCGACACACAAGGGATTTCTACCCATAAAGATTCAATTTTGTATTTAGTCTCTTGCAGGATGTTTATCCTGTTCGACTGTATGCCATCCCGGACATAAAGCGCCACACCTCCTCCCGGGTGCTCCTCTCTGTCATTGCGAACCAAGTGGTTGTTCTACTCCAGTCATTAATCAGGTTGACAGGAAACTGACATCTAATCTACACTTGTCAAAGTTCCTGATACCTTAATTAGAAGCAGAGAGGTTACAACCTGAATGTTTTGCCATCCTAAACATGGCGTTGTTTATGTCCTCCAGACCCTGCCCCATCTATCTGAAGTGAGGTAGGAACACATGCCCCAGGTGTCAGAGCAGAGCCACTGATAAAAGAGCAGGAATTTGTGCTCAGGCTCTTCAACCGTCCATGCTGTTTTCATGCACTGAGCCACCATGGCCACTCCCTTGGTGGCCAGAGGCACATAACAGGGCCAACTCTTTTGGCCTCCCCTACCCTCCCCCCCCCCCCCAGCTCACTGTTTCTTAGAGAAGGGGTCCCACCTTCTAGCTGTTGGGACCCTGGGGAAAGGAACAATAGAGGAAGGAACAAGGTCCTGAGGGGAAGGTACAGGAGCATGCCAGAGCCTATTGGTCAGGACAGGTAAAGGGAGGAGTGAAAGGTAAATGGATAAAAGGGAGCAGGCAGGGGGAGGTTGGCCAGTTAACAGCAAATTTTAGGGCAGAAGAAGGGAGACAGAAAGATTCAAACAACCCCTCCCCACCACACCCACAAACTGAACAATAGGGCTGGGATGGGACTTCTCATCCCAGCAGGAAGGGGTGGCAACTCACCAGCCAAAAAGGAAGGCAGTAAAAGTGGTGGGGTGCTCAGGTGCCATTAGAGAGCGGGCACCTGAGCTGGTGATTAGCATTCGTTTTAGCTTGGTTGAAACCCAGATGACAAATAAAGGGTGGGTGGGGGAAGATGTGAACACAAATAAGAATAAAGGACCCAGGCCAGGGATGCGGCCAGCCTGAGGATGTAGTAAAAGAATTGGTGGGGACAGCACAGCACAGCTGTCCCATGCCCAGACATCTTGCCTGGTGCGGCTTGATGATGGGGCAAAAGGTGGCCAATGATGATAATAATACAGGAACATGGAAAAAGTCTCAGTGGGGAATGCTGCATTTTAATAGGTTTATTTGAAGCTGAAGCCTAATTTCTCCATTGTCAGAAGACAGTTAATGTTGGACTGGGTTGTACATGCATGCTAATAAATTTGGGAGTGGTGTTTACGTGAGTGATGTGTGGGGAGGGAGTCCATGAGCATGGTGGGATGTGGAATGGTGCGACGTGCGAGGGTTATGTGCATTAGCGTGAGGCCCGCATGGGGCTCTGATGAAGATCCACTTTTCAGCTGCCAGTGCTGAATTCATGCTTTACCTGTATCAATGTCACACTTGATGGTAATCAGCTCACAAACCCCTCACTGTGCCTCACCATTGCTTAATGTAAAGACAAACATGAAATCCTGAGTGCTAGCAGAGGCCACATGGATCATTTAAATCTAATCTGCTTTTGTGCAGGATTTAGTTCTGAGCTGATGAGATACTGAGAGAGGATTAATTAGTATTGAGGATTTATAGCAAGGAGTCATACTAAGATGATTGGTTGTGGGGAACCGATGCAGGGCAAGAAAAGGAAAGATAGGAGAGGACTTTTAATAAAAGAAATGTTTTCTGTTAAGGAGGGATATCCAGTAAATTCCTAATGACAGAAACTGGGGTAAAGGATTACTATCATTGAGGCCAATGCAATACAATGCGCTCAGCTGAGTGCACTGTTTAACCTGTAGTTGGATGTACGTTTTGGATGTGCATCCACAACCCCTTCTGCTGTAATGGGATTAGCGCGTTCAAAATGATTGTCCAACCCCCGCGAAACTAGTAGCTCTCATCACATGCAAATGTGCGCCCCTAGCACCTCCTTGGCAGCAGGTGCCCAAGAGAGGTGGCTGTCAGATGGCTGTCAGCAGGTTAGGAAAACGGATGCTCAATTTTACAAGTGTCCATTTTCCTAACCTGTGCACAGCCACTGGCTAGGAAAATGGACGTTCATTAATTGAGCTTCCCTTTTCCTAACCTGACCGCTGGCACACTTTATTTTTTTTTTATTTTTATTTTTTAAAACTTTTGGTTTCTTCAGCTTAATATTGCCATGATATTAAGTCGGAAGATATACAGCAAAGCAGTATTTTCTGCTATTCTGTTCACTTTTTTGGGCTGCTCAGAAATTAACGTCTGCTCTGGGCAGGCGTTAATTTCTGAGCGTAAAAATGAGCGGGTCGGGAGCACTTTTTTTTTTTTTTTATTAGAGAGACTAGCTAATAGCCTCATCAACATGCATGTGCATGTGATGAGCGCTATTAGTTTCACGGGGGGGGGGGGGTTGTATGCACGTTTTGGACATGCTAATCCCCTTATAGCATAAGGGATTGTGGACGTGCATCCAAAACATGCGTCCAACCATGAGTTAAACAATGCGCTCAGCTGAGCGCACTGTATTGCATCGGCCCCAATGTGCACCCGACCCGCACATTTTTACAGCCTAAAAAAGTGTACAGAAAAGCTGAAAATACTGCTTTTCTGTACATCCTCCCACTGAATATCGTGGTGATATTAAGTCGGAGGAAGCAAAAAGTTTAAAAAAAATTTTTAAAGTGTGCCAGCGGTCAGGTTAGGAAAACGGACACATAAAATTGAGCGTCCATTTTCCTAACCCGCTGACAGCCACCTCTCCTGAGTGCCTGCTGCAAGGAGGTGCTAGGGGCGCATAATTGTCTCTAGCACCTCCTTGGCAGTGCGACCCCTCATTTAAATATTCAATCTCAGGCCCAGGAGAGAAAAGTGGGCGCTCAGCACTGAGTGGTGGTTTTCCACGCTGATTTATTGCATCGGCCCTATTGTTGCTAATGGAGATGCCTCTTTAGCTAGCAGATAAATAGGAAATGTGGTTTTACTCTAATAACCTCTTTCTTTCTCTCTTCTTGGGCAGTGGATGGATGCATTCACCGGGCAGCAGGGCCCCTACTGAGACAAGAATGCAGTACCTTGAATGGCTGTGAGACTGGCAAAGCTAAGATCACCTGTGGCTATTCCCTGCCCGCTAGATGTGAGTAATACATGGTGAGGGTGCACCTAGGGAAGAAGCATAACAAAGTCCCTGGCTACCAACAGCAAAGCAAAAGAAGAAGGGTTAATTATAAATGGAAGGGTCCATGGGATCTTATTATCTTCATTGGATAATAAAATTGGAGTTTGGCATTGTTATAACTTCCTTAAGCAGGGAGACCAATTGTGATCATCCTAACAAGGTGCAGAAATCCTTCAGGCATCCTTGAAGTAATTAGCATCTGAGATGAAATAGATGAAAGGCAAATAGTTTAAAATTTATCATTGTTTAACGTGCATATTCAGCAAAAGCGCTATTAATACTGGATGATCTTGGAAATCTGCATTTAAATTGTTGTATGACCTTATCCCACTGCCAGAGCCTCAGAGGGATTCAAGATGATTTGACAGAATTGCATATAAATAGAAAAAGTACCAAAATAATGTGGTTTTCTGAATTTAATCTGGGGAAAAGAATGGTTTCCTTTCCTTGTGTAATGATTTCTCATTGTTTAATTGATGAAACCTGAGATTTTGTTCTGCAACTGTGGTGCTGAATTAAGCAATGTTGGCAACATGATTCTAACCCTAGTTTAGTTTAGTTTAATGACTTTATACCACTACTTAAGTAAAGTCAAAGCAGTTTACAAGAAAAAAGAACATTCATAACAAACAAATTACACATTTTTAACACATACTGTTCAAGTCTTGCAACAATAGGCAATAACAATCCCACAAATACAAATTTTAAAGCCTAAATTAACTTAGATAAATATAGCATAAAATGATTCAGTCTTTATAACTAATCTAAAAAGAGGGTCCAGTCCAAATCTTGCTAGAGTCTCAGCTATTTTGAAAAGCTTGATGGAATAGACAGGTTTTCACATCCTTCCTAAATGTAATATTTATTTATTCATTTGGGTTTATTAATAGCAGCAATGATTAAAAGTCAATAGCAGCTTTACAGATATCACATTTGTAACAGTTTAAAATAGCAGCACATCATTTACATTTTGCTATCAAAAAAGTGACCCTCATATTTCATATAAAAGCACTAACTAAAATCTACAAACACACAGTTATGGAATACTAATGATTTACTTGAAGATAAATACTGCAGCAAAACTGTTTGTTTTCAACAACCCATTGAAGGCATTTGCAGCAAATGTTTGTATTCTCGTTTAATGTCTTTGGATTACAGGCCTTTAACTGCTTCCTGAAATAAGGATAATCCTGTATTTTCTGGAACTCTTTTGGGAGAGAGTTCCAGAGGGCAGTTGCTCCCAAGAAGGATCTGTTTTGGATGTCTGTTGTCTTGATTTCTTTTGATGCAGGATCACTACAGAGGATCTAAGTGAAAGTCTTGGTGGTCTGAATGGTGAATACACCAAGAGACTTTCATTTAAGTAAATAGTGAAAAAAGCAAGTTTGCTTACCGTAAATGGTGTTTCCATAGATAGCAGGATGAATTAGCCATGCTGTCATGGGACTGTCAGTCTAGCGTAGGAGGCGGAGCTTCTCAAAGCTGATACAGAGTTGTGCTCTGTGCGGCTGAGCGTGTGTTCCCGCACAGAAAGACACTTCTCCTCCGTCTGTAGTATAGCAGAGAATAAATAAAAACAAAATTGCTGTCCAGGGAGGTGGGAGGGTCAGCATGGCTAATTCATCCTGCTATCTAGGGAAACACCGTTTACAGTAAGCAAACTTGCTTTTTCCCATCGATAGCAGGGCTGAATTAGCCGTGCTGTCATGGGAGTCCATAGCTCCCAGTCACGCTCAGAGATGAGTTGTTAAATATAGGCACCTGTATATTAATAGCCCTGGTGCAAAACATTGTCTGGACATAGAATGTTGAACTTTGTATTCAATTGATATCTTTTTTTTTTTTTTTTGCATGACTTCTGTGGTGTGGACAGCAGTTAATGATTATGTATGCAAAGTATCCAACACCGCACGTCCTAGCTTGGCATCCTGAGATGATTGCTGGTCCAAGCAATAGTGGGACATGAATGTATGGAGAGACGACCATGTGGCTGCTTTACAGATATCAAGTAGTGGAACGTGACGTAAATGTGCCAAGGAGGAGGAAAGCGCTCGAAGCTGATGAGCATTTGGTTTCGTTTCTAAGGATAATTGTCATTTGTTGTAACAAAAAAGGATGTACTGGGCTATCCAGCTAGAGATAATTTGTTTCGCAACTGGCATACCCGGCGCATTTGGGTTAAAGGAGAAGAATAACTGAGATGGTCTTGTAGTTTTATAATATGCAAGTGCTCTTTTACAATCCAGCATGTGCAGTAACTTCTCTCTGTCATTATGGTGTGGCTTTAGGTAGAACGTGGGTAGTTCTGTGGATTGGTTGATATGAAAAGACGAGACTACCTTCGGTAGGAAGGAAGGGTGAGTTTGAAGCATTACCTTGTGGTGGAAGAACTGAAGATATGGTTCATAGTGCACTAGTGCTTGTATTTTACTGACTCAGTGTGCTGAGGTAACCACTACCAGGAAGACTACTTTCCATGTGAGGTATTTTATGCGAGCTGAGTCCAATGGTTCGAATGGTGGAAGCATCAGCTGCTCAAGGACCAGGTTGAGGTTCCAAGCTACTGGAGGTTTCGATACTGGGGGTCGAAGATGGTGGAGACCCCTGATAAAACTAGAAATTAGTGGGTGCTGAGAAACTGGTTGTCCATGCAGGGGCTTATGGTAGGCCACAATGGCACTGAGATGTACTGCGACCAAAGTGGTTGCCAATCCCACCATATGGAGGGAGAATAGGTAATCCATCAAATGTATCAGTGTACAAGCAAAGGGATCATAATGCTTTGTGGAGCACCATGCTTCATACCGTCTCCATTTAAATTGGTATGATTTTCTTGTAGAAGGTTTTCTAGCCGCCAATAAAACCTGCTGAGAGCCTTCCGATATTCCTTGTTGTATTAATATTTCCCATTCAATCTCCACACTGTGAGGTGGAGAGAGTTTTGCATCGGGTGCAGGAGCACTCCCTTGACCTGGGTCAGCAGATCCACTCTGTTGGGTAAGGGTATGGCTGGAGCGATGGAGAGACGAAGGAGGAATGCATACCACAGTTGTTTTGGCCATGCTGGGGCAATGAGTATTAGGTCCACTTCCTCTGCTAAGCTTTTCTGAATAGTGAAAGTTATTAGTGGAATCGGAGGGAATGCCTACATTAGGCTTCCCGACCATGGAAGCAAAAAGGCATCCTGCGCTGTTTGGAGCTGGCTGGGAAATAGGGAGCAGAAGTGAGGAACCTTCCTGTTGTGTTCCGTGGCGAAAAGGTCCATTGAAGGTGTCCCCCAGTCCATGAAAAGGTCATTAACTTCTTGCTGGTCCAGAGACCATTCGTGAGGGTGAAAGATTCGGCTCAACCTGTCTGCCCGTGTGTTGGCCATGCCTGGGAGGTAAGTGGCCTGTAGATGGATTAAGTGATGAGTTGCCCAATCCCATATCAGTAGTGCTTCCTTGCAGAGTATCCATGAACTGGACCCGCCTTGTTTGTTTATATAAAACATGGCTATTTGATTGTCCATATAAATCATGAACCTTTTTCCCTGCAGTTGTGCAAGGAATGTGGAGAGGGTGTAGGGGATAGCTCGGAGCTCCAGGAGGTTGATTTGATAGGACTGCTCTTGCGGGATCCACAAACCTTGGGTCTGAAGGTGATCTAGGTGCGCTCCCCATCCCTTGAGGGATGCGTCGGTTGTGAGGACTATATTGTGCGGGGGCAGAGTGAAGAGTGCTCCCTTCTGAAGTATGTGTGGTTTCGACCACCAATCCAAGTCTACTATCATGTTGGAAGTTAAGTTGATTTTCCAAGACAAGGGTTGCGAATGTTGTTTCCATGGTCTCTTTAAATCCCATTGGAGAGAATACTCTAGTATCCCCTTTGGCCTTAAACTTCGTTCTTATGAACCAGGAATTGGAAGTCCCCTCTGCATTGGCCCAACATCCACTAATATTGCCTCTCCGGACAACATGGATTTCTCTTACAAAATTTTTGGGAATTCCAAGAGTCTGTACTTATTTCTCATCTGTTCGGGGTAACCCAGACTTTTACCCAGGCTCCACAACAGCCTGCTTTAGGATCTGGCAGCAAAAAGGAATTTTGTATCTGGGTCATGTTTTCGATAATGCTGGGTCAATGTTAACTTTTGATTCTCTTAAGGAGCTGTATGGTATACCTAATTCTCAACTGTTTGGGTTTATGCAATTACGTCACTATGTGCAATCTCTGGCACCCCCTGCACAGCACTTGGCAGCGTTCAAAGCTTTAGATGGGTTTTTTCAATTTGATCATTTCAACATTCCTACCCTTTCGATATATTATAGGCGTTTAATGCCACGCTCACCCATGGACACGTACAAAGTGTCGGTAGCACGTTGGAATAGTGACAGGGTTTTTCTTATGACAACAACTGTCTTTTCCTTCAGTGTCAGGAGTGTGCTTTCTATTACGGGGAATATGTATTTCCGAGAAATGCACTTAACATTTTTGCTCCGAGCGTACATATCCCCCCATATTGCATTCCATGCTGGATTGTCCACTACCGACAAATGTATACGCTGCCAGGTGTCCGTGGGGACTATGTCTCATGTATTTTGGGCGTGCTCCTCCATTCAGCTTTTCTGGAAGTTGATAGTCCAGTACATGGAGAAATTAGTGGGGGGTTCGTCTTCCGATGTCCCCTTATCTGTGGTTGTTTCACTGTATTACTTGAGTATTGGTGAAGGAGGTAGGCTTGAGAATTCTACTCAAAAAGGCTGGACTGGTGGGCAAAAAGGTTATCCTGTTACACTGGTGTGAGACAGTACAGCCATCGTATTGGGTCTGGAGAAATCACTTTCACCGATTGATGCAGATGGAAAATATGGCATCCCACAACTCGCTGAAGCACCGACGTTCCTTTCTACAGATGTGGGAACCTTACCTACAATCGCTGCCTCACAAAGCCAGGAGCCTAATTTTAAACGCTTAAAGACTTTTTGAACTGGGATAAGAGGCCGGTTACTTATACATGGCTAGTGGAAGGAAGAGGGACATGGATATTTGAGTTTGGATCTCTTGGGGAGGGGGGGTGGGTTGGGTTCCTTGGGGAAATAGGGGGGAGGGGAAGGGGGAATGTCCTTCTTTGGAGAAAAATAGTGATCCTCTAATTTGCTGACTACTTGGATGCCATTTCATTGTTTCTTGTTGTGAATTTGGCTTGGGGTTTTTTGTTCCAAGGTTTTTACTTGTTTTCTGATATATCACTTAATAAAATATATTGAACATAAATCCCATTGGAGTCGTTGTATGTGAAGACGAGCGTTTGGAATCATAAGAATAGATGCCGCCATATGCCCCAGTACTGACAATATTTGGCGGGCTGTTGGCTTGGTAGTGACACGTAACCCCCTGGTAAGTTTTTGCAGGGATAGTTTATTTATTTATTTATTTGTGGTTTTTATATACCGGAGTTCGTAGGATAACATCAGTTCGGTTTACATTATAACTTCAAAATCAGCAAAACAGAGGCTTTACATAGAACTTATAGGAAAACAGTGAATAAAACAAAATTAAATAAGCTATATAATGAACGAGGCTTAAATAGAGAGACTTAAATAGAGGTTGTTGGATAACTGAGATGGTATTGAGAGAAATGGTTGGGGGATGGAGTGGGGGAAAGAAAGAAAGGGGTAGAGGGAGGATGAAGATGGACAGAATGTATAGAGGGGATAGGGGTTGTATATAGGGAGGGGAATGAAGAGTTGAAAGGGTTGTATGGGGGAGGGAAAGGAGGAGTTGCAAAGATTGCAAGGAACTATTTACAATAGATGCATTGGGGAGGAAGTAGCATATATGATTATAAAACTATATACAGAGTGTACATTATTGAAGATATGTAAGTCATGGCATGAAGTTGAAAATCCAAGATGATAGCAACTAAGAGAGGGAGTTATTTTATGAGGGATCGTAAAGTTAGAACTGATGGATCTGTTAGGGGCAGGGACGCGGGAGAGGAGGAGTGGTGAGGGTAGAGGCATTGTGTGGCAGGGAGAGTGTTTTGTTGGCAAAGAAAACTGAATGGTGAGCAAAATGAGTGAGTTTTGGTGATATGTACTATTTGAATGCCTTCGTGAAAAGCCATGTTTTGAGTTTTCGTTTAAATGTTTTATGGCAAGCCTCTTGGCGTAGATCTACTGGCATAGTGTTCCAAAGGGTTGGTCCTGTTCTCACAGGACAAGCAGGATGGTAGTCCTCACAAATGGGTGACATCGAGGATGGAGCCCTGTACGGAAAACTTTTCTGTCAAAGTTTCAACAAGCTTTGACTGACACTGGCACACTGGGTGCACTGAGCATGCCCAGCCTGCAATTATCCCTGTGAGCCACAGGTGTCTCCCTCAGTCTTCTTTTTTCCGCTCTGCAGTCAGCATAGCGGTTGGAGCTCTGTGAGGATTTTTTAACTAATTACCTCATGGAAACACTTAACTTTTCACTTCAAAAAACACTTTTCCCTGCACAGGTCTCCCTCCGCGTACGTTTTTACGATGCTCGGTGAGTACTAATTCTTATTTTTTGGTCGGTTCCTGTCACTATCTTAAGGCTGTTAACTGACTGAAGCCTTCCCTTCCCCCATTTTCAGTTAGCTTTAAACAGCTTGCGAGTATCTCTGTGACACTCTGCTTGCTTATGCTAGTGGGGTAGGGATTTTTTCCTTAACTTTAGGACCTCTGTAGCTTCAAGTCCTTCGTTCCCTGGTACCCTCACGCAGTCGATACCCTATCGCTACACCGGGACCCTCCTAAACCGCCCTGGGCTTTTATATGTCATCAGCGCCCCTCCCCCCACGGTGCCCTGGTGCCTTTATCCATGTTTTTTGCTTTTCAGTGCTACCAGGCTTTTTCCTCCTACGCACTGTTTTTTTCCTTGGGCTTCCTCGGTGCCGTCCCTACCCGGATGCATGCCATTGACGCACACGCTGTTAGTCACTGCCATGCATACTCGGGTCGCCGCCACCGCTGCCCGAGACACTTTTTAACGATCCCAGGGTCACTTCATCGATGCCACCCCCCCTTTTGGGGATGCCATCGATGCCCCATCCTCCCCACCGATGTCCAGCCCTTTTCCATCGGTGGGCATCGGTGCCACATCGATTCGTCGGTGGGCATCGATGCCGGATGGTCCCCATCGGTGGACATCAGTGCCGGATGGTCCCCATCGATGGACATCGGTGCCGGATGGCTTGTCCGTCGATGGCATTGGTGCCGGATGGCCGTCCGTCGATGGCATCGGTGCCGGGTCCTTTTGCATCGATGGACACCGATGCCCAGGTGTTTCATCCATGGGCATCTATGTTAGAATGCATCCATCGAGGGCAGTCGATGCCAGGCTGCTGCCATCGGTGAAATTCGATGCCCAGGTGGATCCCATCGGTGGGTATCCATGCCGGCTCGATTCCGTGGATGGGCGTTGATGCCAATGCCAGCCTTATGGCTGGCATCGATGCCCATGCCGATTCCAGGACTGGCGTTGATGCCGGGATGGAATTCATCGACTGGGAGATCCATGCCATCGATTCCATACGTGTCCATATCGATGCCACCGACACACGTGTCTGGGGCACCGATGCCATGTACACTTGGAAATCTGAGTCTGTCCAAATCGATACCGTCAACGTCTGTGGCCCTATAGTTGATGCCCGTGGCCATGCCACAAACGGCATAAATGCCCGCCTCCATGCATCGATGCCCTCGACACCTCCATTTTCCTTCGGTGTCCTTGACGCCCTATTGATTCGACTTCGACTCAGTCGATGCCGGTATCTTTTTCAATAACGGCAATGTTTTTCGATTATTCGATTCCACATCGTTTCAAAGATACCTATGCCACTGCTGTCAGTGCCCGTCACTGTCATCATTCTCCTGGCCAGTCATCGACGATTTTTCATACCCATTTTGATGATATCCTCGAAGCCCCTTAGGTTGCCTTCAATATCGTCAATACCGACATAGCACCGCCACATAATACCCTCGCCTCCTCACATTGCTCCACGCTTTGGGTTCTTTTTTAAGCCCCGTATTAGCTTAAGACACTCCATTGTGTCAGGAGCAGAGCAGGCGTGCTGACAGTTCGTCATCGATCGCCTTCCAGGACGACGAGGGCTTCCATCTCGGCGCTGGGGAAAGACCGGGCCGAGCACCGTGGCACCCATCATCGCCGACATCGTGATCGTCCGCCGCTGACGCCATCCAGCACATCGGTGCCATCCTTCTCCAGGCTGGACAACGCTCGGGCAGAGCGACATCACCACTGCCATCAGCACTGTTCCTACAGTTTTGGCAGTCCTTGGTGATCCAGAACTTCCGGATCCAGGTCCGACAGCTTCTGCATTGGCGTCACGACACATCGAGCCGCTGTGACGAGGGAAGGGAACATGAGTTCCGTTAGGGCTCCTCTGTTCCTGGCGTGCCCCACCGTCAAGTGGTGTGGGACTATGGCCATCTGTTACACTTAGCAGTCTAAACGCCACTCACGCCTGGCCTGTCTCCTCTGTACCTGTGCCACCATACCGGGTTTCAGAGCGAGATGGACGTTTACGTCCCCGGCCTTACCCTCGAGGACTCCGGAGACCGTCGGGGTCAACAATCTTCACCGGCTCGTCTTGCGGCGATCCACGTCGGATGGTAAGTACCCGCTTCGGCGGCATTCCCATAGAGTTGTGTTCTCCCATTCGGACCGTGGTTCGAAAAGTTCTGGGTCATGTGCCTTTTAGAACTGTATTAGTGTCACATATCACTATGTTAGCTATGTTAGCCACAATATCAGGAGAACCCCTCTATCTTCTTGGGATTGCAGCAGGGCTTCTTCTCTTGTCAGTAACAAGTCCCTGTGCCGACCAATGCTCTGACTCTTGGTTCCCTCCCAACCAAGGTCCAGCTGCATTGGCTGATCTGCTAAACATGAGATTCAGCAACCATTGCCCCATGTACAAGTCCACCTTGAGGCCTGGCCACAGGTCTCAGTGTCTCCTTGTACAGCATACAGAAATGTGGGTACCACTTACCGCTCACACACCTGCAGGAGCCTACATGATATCCTCCATTGGGACACCTCCTGGTCTCCCATCTGGTCAGATATCAGAGCGGCCACCCCACCTTGTACCAAAGTCCCGGTACACTCCCCCAGGCGCTACGAAGTGCAGAGGGGAGAAGGGAGGGGGGTTGGGGAGTTTTAATTGCACTATTCTTTCTTTTAACAGAAAATAGTTACTCTCCGCACATCCTGGACCTAAGAAAATCCAACTTTCTTTAGACGTCACAGGTACAATGGTATCTTTGGTTACCATCACTCCATACTGCAGTAAGTACATTATTTTAATGTTTCTATGTGCTTTATGGTGAGTCAACATTACAACCCCAAGCTCTGCCGCTGGCACCAGCTTCGGTAAGTGAACTGTCTCTTGCATCACTGTTGGTGAATGCTGTTTTCTCTGCGGAGTGTAACATCATTCACTTTCCTTGCATAGACTACTGCTAACCACTTTCAGTACATGCAAGGAGCTCTCACTTTTTTCAGGACTCACTATACATTTACTAACTGGGATTACTGTCACTGCCATAAATCCCTTCTGTAACACTTCTGGACACCACAGTCTTAAGACCCTCTTGTCCAGCATGCGCACAGACATTCTGATACATTGTTATATGTCCCTGCGCATATTTTCCATAACCTCAGCCTTTCAACTTTTCATGGTTGGGCTATGGGGTTTCTTCCCACTATGCATTTTTCTCATAATTCAAAACTGCTATGGGTTATATTCAGTGACATTCTATACTCAATGGACCTAAGTGGTTTCATTGCTTTCGTCCCTGATTCTTATCCCAGTTCGAACTAGGACCTAGTCTCCTTCGACTCATGCTCGCAATTCCTTAGGGTTATAAAGTTTCTCCTGAAAGCTGTCAACCCATTATGCATCTATTGCACTCCAGCATAGTTTCTCATAAACGTCCTGGACGTTGCACCCATGAGTTATGCCCTTATGCCTTCCAATACTGCTTTTGCAACAATTCTTTGTGCATACAGACAGACAGCATAGGGACAATGTGCTTTCCAACTCATAAGCATGCACAACCTCTTAGCTGCTCTGCTAGACAGCTGCGCAGCTCTACCCTTGGCCCTTGTTCACTTCATGCATCCTTGGGCCACATATCTAAGAGATTTAATGAACGCTCTATCTGATCTTCTCCACGTAGGTTCTATCCTCTCGAATGGTCTCAATTACATGTGTACAGGGCAAATCTTTTAACGCTGAGTTTAACTAAACTTTCCTCTGCGTCTGCATCATTCCTTACGATGCACAGGTTCTGCTCCCTACACATGTTTCCTATGCGTTCCCTTAGATGCCTTTTCTTCCATCAAAGGCCTCTTCAATATATCTCTTCTGCTGCCTCTCGTAGCCAGCATTCTTCTAATGTTGAACTGGGATGGGGTTCAGTATTTTTTTCCCCACTCCCTGACTGAGATCAGTATGCTTCCCATACTTCTCAATCCATCATATCAGTAACCTTTTATTCCCTCACCAGTCAGTCCCAAATCATAGACTTACTGATGTTCTTAGGTTCTGGTAGCATCACAAAACCTTCTAAACATAAATCTTGCCGTTTAATATGGCAGGCTTTACCTCCTGACGCTAAAAAAAAAAAAAAAAAAAAAGAGGTATTACCCCTTTTACTTTTCCACCATTTTTTCTTACTCCCTCGGATTCTGTTCTCCAGACATCCTCCACATAGATACACCTTTCTCTTAGGAGGTGTATCGTTTTGGGAGTTGGGTTCCCGTTTTCGGTAATCCTCTCTGAGTCGGCTTACCATGGATTATCCACTGATCAAGCCGCCTCTATTTCTCTAATCACGGAATGAACATATATATTCTCCTTATAAGTCTCATACATTCTACGTTTGAGCCTTTCCATTCCTCTCTTCCACAGTTTGGCAAGGGAACTTCTTTCCCTCTTAATGTCATTCCTGCCAGCAGGGTCCGTGAGTTATGCACTCTTTCCATACTCACCTGACTCCGTTCCTCTGCCACTGAGTAGTTCTACGCATTCAACTTTCTATCCTTTTCAGGTAGATGTTGTATCTCCTTTCCTCAGGAAATACTCTATTAATTTTTCCTAACCTCTCTCTCTCGCCCTAGGGAGAGACTGGGTTTTCCACATTCCTGGACAGTAATGCTGCGCTTACATTCTATCTACATTGCACTGCATTCCATGTGAATTCCACTTGACTCTTTCCTTCATGCAAGGGTCAAGCTGCTACTTCCAGTGGCCACACAGACCTAATCCTTCTGATTAAGTGGTCTATATTTCCTTTCCTACCAACAAGCAGACATTTCACTACAACACTGTGGGTATCCACATACTGTTGTGTCCGTCTTAGCCTTAACAGCTTCCCTTTGGTTACTGCTGCTTGTACTTTTTTATCAGGTTGCAGCCTGGAGTCCTCTCCATACCTTCGCAGCCTATTATTGCTTACATTTGACTAGCCGGCATGCTCCATGTTTGGCCAGTCCGCCTACTCTTACTTTTTTCAATTCACTACCCAACATCCTTCCACGAACCCATTATGGTGTTGCGGATGCCCTCCGTTCCCATTTCCACCTCAGTCGTTACGCCTTTGCGCATCTGCGGTGTATCTGGTGCATTCCCGGGCATCCTCAGCTCGGTACTCACCCATTTGTGAGGACTACCATCCTGCTTGTCCTGTGAGAAAGCAAATGTTGCTTACCTGATGTAACAGGTGTTCTCACAGGACAGCAGGATGTTAGTCCTCACGAAACCCGCCCGCCACCCCGCGGAGTTGGGTCTGTATACTTTTATTTTAGTTTCGCTTGCGCTTTTTAGCTATAAGACGAGACTGAGGGAGACACCTGTGGCTCACAGGGATAATTGCAGGCTGGGCATGCTCAGTGCACCCAGTGTGCCAGTGTCAGTCAAAGCTTGTTGAAACTTTGACAGAAAAGTTTTCCGTACAGGGCTCCATCCTCGATGTCACCCATTTGTGAGGACTAACATCCTGCTGCCCTGTGAGAACACCTGTTACATCAGGTAAGCAACATTTGCTATACAGAGAGTAGACGAGCTCTAGTTGCGGCCAGTTTGGTGATTTTGTGAGAGAGGGTTAGCATGGTTGCATGATATTGGTGTCTTGTGGGTCTCTTGGCTTGGTGGAATTTAAGGGAACCGTTAAACCAGTACATTTCTGGGTTGTAAAGGGCTTTGTGAATGAGAGAGAGGGATTTGTACTGAATACGAGAAGTAATAGGGAGCCAGTGAAGGTTCATGAGTATGGGGGTTATATGCTCATTTCTGCGTGTGTTGGTTATGATTCGAGCAGTGGTGTTTTGTAGAATTTGTAAGGGTTGTGTGACATTCTTAGGTAACCCCAAGAGGAGGGAGTTACAGTAGTCAAGTTTGGATAGAATTGTTGCTTGAAGTACAGTGCGGAAGTCAGTGGGGTGTAGAAGAGGTTTCAGTTTTTTGAGGGTTTGGAGTTTGAAGAAGCCATCCTTTAGGGTATTGCTGATGAACTTCTTTAGATTAAAGCTATTGTCAATGATGACCCCTAGGTCTCTGGCATGTTGGGAAAGCTGAAAGGAGGGTGGTGGGAGAGATGATAGGGGGGGCGTGATGTGGTGGCTTGGTGACGTGATTAGCATAATTTCAGTTTTAGTGGTGTTAAGGGAAAGATGAATAGAATTTAGCAGTTTGTTGATTGAGAGGAGCGTGGAGTTCTAGATTTTTAAGGCATTCGGGAGAGTGTCTGAGATAGGGATAAGTATCTGTACATCATCTGCATAGATGAAGTAGGGTAGCTTGAGGCTGGAGAGGAGATGACAGAGAGGAAGGAAGTAAATATTAAAAAGGGTGGACGAAATTCCCTGTCCCGTGGTAGAAACACTATTTCTTGTTATGTCTAAGAGTGCTCCTATGAACTGAAGTATGCGGGAGGATCGCAAACTTGACTTTTTTTTTTTTTTTGCATAAATTTATTTATTGAACAATCTTCCATTATTGACTTTTTGTAATTCACAATGAGGCCTAGGTTTTAGAGACAGGAGATGGTCTGCTGTAGGTGAAGCAGAAGGGTGTTTTGATCTGATGCTACTAGGAGCCAATCGTCCAGGTAGGGAAATATTTGAATTCCCTGTTGTTGAAGGTGGGCCACCACCACTGCCATGCATTTTGTGAATACTCTTGAGAAGAATCTTGTACTGGTAATATTGTCTCTTGTGTTGGAAATAAAGGTATTTCCACGAAGAGGGGTGCATTGGAATGTGGGTGTAAGCATCCTTCAGGTCTAACGAACACATCCAATCCTTAGGTTGAAGGAGGGGAAGAATAGCCTTCAAAGAAACCATCTTGAACGTTTCCTTGACTAGATATTTCCTGAGGTCGCGTAGGTCCAAAATTGGTCTGAGGCCTCCAGATTTCTTTGGGATCAAGAAATATGCGGAATAAAAGCTCGTATTGTGGAGTCTGGATGGTAAGTCTCGAATCGCATGTTGGATTAGTAGGGTTATAATTTCCTCTGCCAATTGAAGGTGGTTGGAGCATATGCTCCTGCTAGAACTGAGATGTGGCAGGGAAGGTTTGGATAGGAAGTGTAATTGATGACCTTGTGTTATTATTTCCAGGACCATCGGTCAGATGCTGTCGTTGACCAAGCCTGTTGGAATGCTGTGAGTCTCCCTCCTACTTGTGAGGGGGGTAGTGGCCCAGCTAAGTTTAAAAAGAAGTCGATGGCTTTGTAGTGGCAGCAATTGTTTGACCCTGCTGACATTGATTACATGGTTTGCCTCTATGCTGCTGTTGATGTTGAGGCTGTTGTCTGGGTTGTTGGGTATAAGGGGGAGGCCTGTAAGGTGTATAGGAGCGATATGGTCGCCTGTGGTAGGGTCCTCTCCTTGTCGGTGCAAAGTATCTGCAGGAGAAGGTGCCATAAGAGTTGGCTGATGTTAGTGCCTGCACTGCCACATTCTGCTCCTTTAGTTGAGCTACTGTGTCCTGTAGGCAATCCCCAAAAAGGTTATCTCCGCGACAAGGAAGATTGGCCAGCTTATTGTGGATATCTTCATGTATGGAGCTAGCTTTTAGCCATGCCATACGTCTTGCCCCAATAGCCGCTGCTGAAGACCTGGTAGATGTTTCAAAGGCTTGATATACTGTTCTAAGAAGGTGTCTGATTCCTTCTTCCATGTCCTGTATGGGTTGTAATGGTTGTGATGTTGAATCTGAGTCTGGTAGGAGTGCCTTAAGTTGTTGCAAGGACTCACTTTATAGAACTGGTGCTGGTGTATGCGTGCACCCACATCGCAGACTGGAAGGTCTTTTTCCCAAAATCGTCTAATAGTTTGTTGTCTCTACCGGGCGGTGTATGTGAATGTAGCCTGGTTTTCTTGGCTCCTTGCAGTGCTGACTCCACAACTATTGATGTGTGTGGCAACTGAGTGGACAAATAGAATGAAGATTGCTGCATTCTAAATTTTATATCTGTTTTCAGGATACTGGCGTGATTGTAAACGGCATTTCCCAAGATCTCTCAAGCACTGAGTCTAAAACTTTGTGTGATGGTAACGCCAATGGATCTGATGGGAGATTGAAGATTTTTATCAGACCCATAGTCTCAGATCGTGGATCTGGTTGTTTATGCACCTCTACCTTTAACACTGAGCCCACCTTGTCAATGAATTTGGGGTACGTGAGATCATCAGGAGGTGAATAAGGTTCCTGAGGGCCTTCTGGCGGGTCGGAAGGATATCCGGTCGATGAGCAAGGTGATGATGGATAAGAATACAGCTGGTTTGGCAGCCGAGGGGAGCCATCGGTATGGGCGTTGCAGGATGAGGGGTCACTGGTGGAATTATCATGGAGTCATTCCCCGGCAGGGGGTGTGGAAGTGTTGGCTCTGGTGATGGAACTGGTAGAGCTACTTCCTCTGGGCTGGTAGGCAGTGGTTGAGGATTAGCAAATCCTAATTGTAGAGAGGCTAAAAAGCCAGTGAAAGCTGTAGAAAATTGGGCTATCGCCTGTTGAGCCCCTTCAGGAATTTGTGGATGCAATGGAGTTGGAGACAGCTAGCGAGGTGGACAAGGAACAGCAGCTAATAATAAGTCTGTATTACTCTTGTCCGGTTGGTGCTTTTGTAGCTGTGTAGTCTGATGTAGTTTATGGCGCTTTACCAGAGGCTCCTGTAGGTGAGGCAAGGCACGCCTTCGTTTGGAAACAGAGGAAATATCAGAAAATCTTTCTTGTGATAAAGCGGATGAAGGGGAGTAGGAAGATATCCTGACCAAGTCATCATCATCTGACAAAATGGGCGATTGTACTCGTCATAGAATGTGGCCATGTGGTGGTAATATGGAGCCCGAGGGAAGTATAGGTTCCTCTGGTTCCGAAGGCGTAGTGAGGCCTTGAGATGTAGAAGGCCTCGATGTTGGGCTTGTAGTCGTGTGTTGTGATGATTTTTTAAGCAAGAATTTCTCACCCCCATTGTAGAATGAGTGGAAGGTGTACTTCCAATTGTCTTACCGGATGCGTCAAATGCTTCGACTTGTGCATCGAAATTTGCGTCGGTGTTCAAAGTTGACCTTGAGTCGAAGAATGCGTCGGAGTCTTCTTCGGTGCATGCGTCGATAGTTGCATTGGTCGAGGCTCTCAAGGATGCTTTGAATGGTGTGTCGACGTTTGCGTCGATCCTCACTTCGGGTGGTGCTTCAATCGATGCACCTGGATGTTTTCTGATGCCGGCGTTGAATGTGTCGACGCAGGCGTTGGTGGTGGAATCGTCGATGCAGTACCCGGTCGACCGACACTTTCGGTCGGTGAGCATCCTCGCTTCGACGCATCCGTGGCCTCAGCCGAGACTGCACGGTGATACGTCGATCCTTTTGGTTTTTTTTAAACTTCTGTGCAGTTCCTTTGGAAAGGCTGCCAGTTCTAATGAAATCGACCTTCTAACAGAAGGGACTTGCTTCAGCCTTAGCCCCGGGGAAGAGTGAGCTTCCGAAGGGGGGGCATAGGAACCTGATAGGGAAACTCGAAGCCTTCGATTTTCGCCGCTCTCTGTCTCTGCGCTCTCGGCAACATCTGACCACAGTGTTGGCACACTGATCGTGGTCGGGGCCTAGGCAGACATAACAGGGCTCATGTCCATCTGTTATGGACATTATTTTCCCGCACGCACACAGTTTGAATCCCGACGGGCGCGGCATGAATGAGGTAAAGTTGGTCGTCCTACCCAATGAAGAGATTGAAGAAATTTTTCTAATTTTTGACAGAAAAACTGAGGAGTGTCGATGTTCCACGTGCATTCCCGCTCGCGGAAAAGACAGACTGAGGAGAAGCTGTCTTTCTGTGCGGGAACACACGCGCAGCCGCACAAAGCACAACTCTGTATCAGCTTTAAGAAGCTCCGTCTCCGACGCTATCAACGGGAAAAATTGTTGCCATCTAGACCACTAAGATCCTCACTGGGAAAACTTGTTTCTCTTTGGATCTCCAGAGGTAGAGCATTCCACAACATGTATGCCTGATTGCCTAGTGATTTCTCATTGGATCTTAGTAAGGGAAGCAGTGTGGACAGAATAACTGGCAGATTGCATGAGTCAGATTTTTTTTTCTGCTGCAATTTAAATGTGTTACTACATTAACTATTTTAGCATTTTGTAGCCCTGCCTATCCTCTACAAAAAAAAAACAAAAAACAGAACTACAAGCCCTGCAGCCCTCTACTGCCTGTAAGATTTATCCAAACCTGGTCACAGAAACCTAGGATTCACCCAGCACTCATAAGGCACCCTCCCCCCTCTACAGTCCCCTTTGCAAAATGTGGTTAGTAGTGAAGGCTTCCCACCCCTGCTACCTCTCTGAAGCTTAACATAGCACCAGATAATTTGTTAACAATCCTGCTGTAAAAACAGGTGGGAATAAGGTGTCAGATCAGTTAACTCAGGCATGAGCTACTAATTTAATGTGACAGACGCAAAGGAGTGAAATATCATACATACATACATATATACCGGTATATATATATATTTCCATGCTGGCTTGCGTGCATCAGGGTTGTGTGTGTGTAACTATTGGTGTTTGTGTTTCTGCAGGTTGGCTGCTTGTGTGTATGTCTGTACAGGCATGTTTTAAATGTCTATGCTTGTTTTTGTGGTTACGTTTGTGGCTGATGTCTACTATCCTATGTAGTTCTGTATTTGTGGGATTACTCTGGATGCTATTTCATGCCATTCTGCATATTGTGTACCCAAGGACACAACACTACAGACCCCAGCTTCTTACCTAAAAATAATTAGATGACTGTAGCTGTTGAAAGCTTTGGAAGACAGGGATGTCTTTAGGCCGGAGCAAAGCCTGGTGGAGTAATGAAAAGCAAGACGTTTCCTAGACCCTGTGCTCACAGATAACCTGCTGCCGCCATGGTCTCCTGGGCAGCTTTCCCTGCTTTGGAAGAGAGCTGGTGTAGGGAGGATGTGTGGCTCATGTGCCCAGCTTGGCTCTGACCTCCTGCCACGGGCCCTTGTTATAGGGCCACCTGCAGCCCCTCTGTGGGTCTCTTCCAGCCTCATAGCCTGGTGTAGCTGCACCATTTCAGCTGCCTAAAAGATGGTCCCCTGTGGAGGCTGTAAGCTCCACAGAGCAGGGACTGTCTCTTATGTATATCTGTATAGCACTGTGCACATCTGGTAGAAATATGATAAATAGTTGCAGGGTGTGGGTTGCAGAAAGGCACTGCTTCTTCAGACACAACTGAACTGAAGGCAGCCACTGGCCGACCCCCAACAAACGGGCGCTGTCGTTCCCATTCCAGAAGGGCATGAACACAGCAGTTCTCACAGCTACAGCTGGACTCTCGTCGTTCGCCTACATCACTCCCTCTCATCACTTGCACGCCTTTTTCTCTCATCACTCATGCATATTGCTCTGTCTTGCATGGATTTGAATTTGGATCTTAGATTTAATTATTCACCTTTCCAAATCCATGCTCAAGTTGAGTTACAAATTCAGGCACAGATCACAGGTCCCTGCTTTAGAGGGCTTACAATCTAATTTTATACCTGAGGCAATGGAGGGTGAAGTGGCCTTTTTCATTTGGATTTTCATTCAGGTACAGTAGGTACTTCCCTGTCCCCAGGGGGCTTACAATCGGCACCTGAAACAACAGAAGGCTAAGTGACTTCCCAACGGTCACAAGAAGCATCAGCAGGATTGGACTCTTGAATTCTCTGGATTGCAGCCTGCCACTTTAATCACTAGGCGCCTCCTCGATTCCAGCATTCATGCAGGCGGAGCACTCACCACTCATACCCAGAGAGCTGTCTCACCACTCATACCCAAGGAGAGAGCTCACCACTCATACCCAGAGAGAGAGCTGTCTCACCACTCATACCCAAGGAGAGAGCTCACCACTCATACCCAGAGAGCTGTCTCACCACTCATACCCAAGGAGAGAGCTCACCATTCATACCCAGAGAGCTGTCTCTCCACTCATACCCAAGGAGAGAGCTCACCACTCATACCCAGAGAGCTGTCTCACCACTCATACCCAAGGAGAGAGCTCACCACTCATACCCAGAGAGAGAGCTGTCTCACCACTCATACCCAAGGAGAGAGCTCACCACTCATACCCAGAGAGAGAGCTGTCTCACCACTCATACCCAAGGAGAGAGCTCACAACTCATACCCAGAGAGAGAGCTGTCTCACCACTCATACCCAAGGAGAGAGCTCACCACTCATACCCAGAGAGAGAGCTGTCTCACCACTCATACCCAAGGAGAGAGCTCACCACTCATACCCAGAGAGAGAGCTGTCTCACCACTCATACCCAAGGAGAGAGCTCACCACTCATACCCAGAGAGAGAGCTGTCTCACCACTCATACCCAAGGAGAGAGCTCACCACTCATACCCAGAGAGAGAGCTGTCTCACCACTCATACCCAAGGAGAGAGCTCACCACTCATACCCAGAGAGAGAGCTGTCTCACCACTCATACCCAAGGACAGAGCTCACCACTCATACCCAGAGAGAGAGCTGTCTCACCACTCATACCCAAGGAGAGAGCTCACCACTCATACCCAGAGAGAGAGCTGTCTCACCACTCATACCCAAGGAGAGAGCTCACCACTCATACCCAGAGAGCTGTCTCACCACTCATACCCAAGGAGAGAGCTCACCACTCATACCCAGAGAGAGAGCTGTCTCACCACTCATACCCAAGGAGAGAGCTCACCACTCATACCCAGAGAGAGAGCTGTCTCACCACTCATACCCAAGGAGAGAGCTCACCACTCATACCCAGAGAAAGAGCTGTCTCACCACTCATACCCAAGGAGAGAGCTCACCACTCATACCCAGAGAGAGAGAACTGTCTCACCACTCAAACCCAAGGAGAGAGCTCACCACTCATACCCAGAGAGAGAGCTGTCTCACCACTCATACCCAAGGAGAGAGCTCACCACTCATACCCAGAGAGAGAGCTGTCTCACCACTCATACCCAAGGACAGAGCTCACCACTCATACCCAGAGAGAGAGAGCTGTCTCACCTCTCATACCCAAGGAGAGAGCTCACCACTCATACCCAGAGAGAGAGAGCTGTCTCACCACTCATACCCAAGGAGAGAGCTCACCACTCATACCCAGAAAGAGAGAACTGTCTCACCACTCATACCCAAGGAGAGAGCTCACCACTCATACCCAGAGAGAGAGAGCTGTCTCACCACTCATACCCAAGGAGAGAGCTCACCACTCATACCCAGAGAGAGAGAGCTGTCTCACCACTCATACCCAAGGAGAGAGCTCACCACTCATACCCAGAGAGAGAGAGCTCACCACTTATACCCAGAGAGAGAGCTGTCTCACCACTCATACCCAAGGAGAGAGCTCACCACTCATACCCAAGGAGAGAGCTGTCTCACCACTCATACCCAAGGAGAGAGCTCACCACTCATACCCAGAGAGAGAGCTGTCTCACCACTCATACCCAAGGAGAGAGCTCATCACTCATACCCAGAGAGAGAGCTGTCTCACCACTCATACCCAAGGAGAGAGCTCACCACTCATACCCAGAGAGCTGTCTCACCACTCATACCCAAGGAGAGAGCTCACCACTCATACCCAGAGAGCTGTCTCACCACTCATACCCAAGGAGAGAGCTCACCACTCATACCCAGAGAGAGAGCTGTCTCACCACTCATACCCAAGGAGAGAGCTCACCACTCATACCCAGAGAGAGAACTGTCTCACCACTCATACCCAAGGAGAGAGCTCACCACTCATACCCAGAGAGAGAGCTGTCTCACCACTCATACCCAAGGAGAGAGCTCACCACTCATACCCAGAGAGAGAGCTGTCTCACCACTCATACCCAAGGAGAGAGCTCACCACTCATACCCAGAGAGCTGTCTCACCACTCATACCCAAGGAGAGAGCTCACCACTCATACCCAGAGAGCTGTCTCACCACTCATACCCAAGGAGAGAGCTCACCACTCATACCCAGAGAGAGAGCTGTCTCACCACTCATACCCAAGGAGAGAGCTCACCACTCATACCCAGAGAGAGAGCTGTCTCACCACTCATACCCAAGGAGAGAGCTCACCACTCATACCCAGAGAGAGAGCTGTCTCACCACTCATACCCAAAGAGAGAGCTCACCACTCATACCCAGAGAGAGAGAACTGTCTCACCACTCATACCCAAGGAGAGAGCTCACCACTCATACCCAGAGAGAGAGCTGTCTCACCACTCATACCCAAGGAGAGAGCTCACCACTCATACCCAGAGAGAGAGCTGTCTCACCACTCATACCCAAGGACAGAGCTCACCACTCATACCCAGAGAGAGAGAGCTGTCTCACCTTTCATACCCAAGGAGAGAGCTCACCACTCATACCCAGAGAGAGAGCTGTCTCACCACTCATACCCAAGGAGAGAGCTCACCACTCATACCCAAAGAGAGAGAGCTCACCACTCATACCCAGAGAGCTGTCTCACCACTCATACCCAAGGAGAGAGCTCACCACTCATACCCAGAGAGAGAGCTGTCTCACCACTCATACCCAAGGAGAGAGCTCACCACTCAAACCCAGAGAGAGAGCTGTCTCACCACTCATACCCAAGGAGAGAGCTCACCACTCATACCCAGAGAGAGAGTTGTCTCACCACTCATACCCAAGGAGAGAGCTCACCACTCATACCCAGAGAGAGAGCTGTCTCACCACTCATACCCAAGGAGAGAGCTCACCACTCAAACCCAGAGAGAGAGCTGTCTCACCACTCATACCCAAGGAGAGAGCTCACCACTCATACCCAGAGAGAGAGAACTGTCTCACCACTCATACCCAAGGAGAGAGCTCACCACTCATACCCAGAGAGAGAGCTGTCTCACCACTCATACCCAAGGAGAGAGATCACCACTCATACCCAGAGAGAGAGAACTGTCTCACCACTCATACCCAAGGAGAGAGCTCACCACACATACCCAGAGAGAGAGCTAGCTCACCACTCATACCCAAGGAGAGAGCTCACCACTCATACTCAGAGAGAGAGCTGTCTCACCACTCATACCCAAGGAGAGAGCTCACCACTCATACCCAAGGAGAGAGCTGTCTCACCACTCATACCCAAGGAGAGAGCTCACCACTCATACCCAAAGAGAGAGCTGTCTCACCACTCATACCCAAGGAGAGAGCTCACCACTCATACCCAGAGAGAGAGAGCTCACCACTTATACCCAGAGAGAGAGCTGTTTCACCACTCATACCCAAGGAGAGAGCTCACCACTCATACCCAGAGAGAGAGAGCTCACCACTTATACCCAGAGAGAGAGCTGTCTCACCACTCATACCCAAGGAGAGAGCCTACCACTCATACCCAGAGAGAGAGCTGTCTCACCACTCATACCCAAGGAGAGAGCTCACCACTCATACCCAGAGAGAGAGAGCTGTCTCACCACTCATACCCAAGGAGAGAGCTCACCACTCATACCCAGAGAGAGAGACAGCTGTCTCACCACTCATACCCACGGAGAGAGCTCACCCCTCATACCCAGAGAACTGTCTCATCTCTTGCACATGGTTAATGATAGCAGATAAAGACCAAAATGGTCCATTCAATCTGCCTGGCAAGTGGCTATTCCCATCTAGTAATCTTACCTTTAGGTGAAACAGGGATTACCGCATTTCTTCACCTCCATTTTCTAGCCATTAGGGATTTTCCGTGCTTATCCCACGCCCTTTTAATTCCATGACTGTTCTTGTCTCCACCACCTCTTTTGCAAGGGCATTCCATGCATCCACCACCCTTTCCTGTATTGTTGCTCCTTGGAGTTTCACATCATGACTCTTAGTTTTACAGCTTTCTTCCCTCGTAAAAGGTTTGAATTGTGCGCCTCATTAATTGCTTTCAGTAGTTGAAAGTCTGCATCATATCTCCCCTGTCCCTCCTCTCCTCCAGTGTATACAGATTTAGTCCTTCAGTCTCATCTCATAAGTCTTTTGATACAGAACCCATATCATTTTGGTCACTTTTCTCTAGACCGCTTCTATCCTGTCCTTTCCTTTTAGAGGTCAGTTTCCAGAACTGAACATAGGCCTCATCAGCATCTTGTACAGGTGCATTATCACCTCCTTTTTCCTGCTGGTTAAGTCTCTCTCCATGCATACATGGAGCTCTCTCATCACTCATAGATGAGGAGATTTCTCTTGCATGCATTGAGCTCACTCATCAGTCACATATGAGGAGCTCTCTCTTGCACACTGGAGCTCTTCCACCATTCACACATGAGGAGCTCTCTCTTGCATACCAGGAGCTCTCTCATCACTCACACATGAGGAGCTCTCTTGCACACATAGCACTCTCTCATCATTCACAAATGAGGAGCTTTTCTCTTGCACACATAGAGCTCTCTCATCACTCACATGAGGACCTGTCTCTTGCTCATATAGAGCTCTCTCATCACTCACACATGAGGAGCTCTCTCTTGCACACATGGAGCTCTCTCATCACTCACACATGAGGAGCTGTCTCTTGCACGCAAGGAGCTCTCTCATTACTCATGCATGAGGAACTCTCTCTTGCACACATGGAGCTCTCTCATCACTCACACATGAGGAGCTCTCTCTTGCACACATGGAACTCTCTCATCACTCACACATGAGGAGCTCTCTCTTGCACGCAAGGAGCTCTCTCATCACTCATGCATGAGGAGCTCTCTCTTGCACGCATGGAGCTCTCTTCACTCACACATGAGGAGCTCTCTCTTGCACGCATGGAGCTTTCTCGTCACTCACACATGAGGAGCTCTCTCTTGCATGCATGGAGCTCTCTCATCACTCACACACGAGGAGCTCTCTCTTGCACGCATGGAGCTTTCTCGTCACTCACACATGAGGAGCTCTCTCTTACATGCATGGAGGTCTCATCACTCATGCATGAGGAGCTCTCTCTTGCACGCGTGGAGCTTTCTCGTCACTCACACATGAGGCGCTCTGTCTTGCACGCATGGAAGTCTCTCATCACTCACACATGTGGAGCTCTCTCTTGCATGCATGGAAGTCTCTCATCACTCTACATGATGCACACTCTCTCAATCACACCTCTTCTCTTGCCTTTTCTTTTAGTCCTCTCCTTTTGTGCAAGCAAAAATGTGCAGAAAAGTGCTGCAGGGACTTTTGACCCAAGGGTTAATCTTAAGGATTGGTCAAAAATCCTGCATGATTTTTGTGCACCATTTGGCTTGCATAGGAAAGCGGGCGTTTTAGATGGAGGCTGAGCATAATTGTTTCCCTTCCTGAAGATGTAGAAAATGAAATCCTTGAATAAAAGATGCAGTGTTTCAACAGTCTGCAAGTAAACTCTCATGTGCAGGCTTTTTCCATAGAAAAATGAAATCTGGCCCTTGGTCTTTAAAAAATAAAGCAAAATCAGATCATCCAGGAGTGAGCTGTAAAATGGGGCAGCTTGCTTAAAACCCTCTCTTTATCAGACCCAGCATTTGGATTTGACAGGAAGGTTTCCTCGGGGAGCACCCTCTGATCTTACTGCCTTATGCAGGGGTACTGCAAGGCAGGATTGAGGTGCCTTGGCAGATCTGCCTGTGTGAAGTTCAGTAAGTATCCCTCTGTAGGCACTCCAGTGATTGCATCTTTAAAAAAAATTCTTAAAAAGCCAAATTAATCATTTTGCTTCTGGTAGAAAAGTGACACCTCTGGTCGCTGGGAAAGTGTGAAAAATATTCAGTCACAAAGTGAGAAAAACTCTTTCAGTTCCTCTTGTTTTTCAGCCTTAGAAAAGGCAACTCGGCTGTTATTGGTCCAAACTGGACCTGGAGATCTCAGCAGAGACCTGTGGACTTAGTGCATGTGTGCCTTTCTTTGCCACTCTGTTTCCGTGCGCTTCATTCTCCTCACCCTCTTTCTGTTGGTATACCTTCCTTCCTCCCCTGATCCCCTCTCTCTCTCTTCCCCTACTTCCCTGTCTCTGCTTCATTCCTTCTTTCTCCAGCTCTATTCTCCCCCCCCCCCCCTTCTTTCTCCCAATCTCATCTTCTCCATGGTTACAGGTTAAACACAGTAATCTGCTCTCGGCTGGGCTGCCATCTCATTAATGAGAACCTTAATTCCTCTGAGCGGGCAGAGGTCAGCAGTTCTGGCTTTCCAGACACAGGCGGATATTCCTATTAAAGTCTGTGTGCTGATTCTCATTTAATATTCAGCAGAGGCAAGGGAAAGAAAAGCACAGAGGGATACCGTGGATGGTACAGACAGATTCTGTCCCATTCATGTTCTCCTGGAGGCAGAAGGGATGACGGGATCCCTAACGGTGCTGATGACGACCCTGATAGACTGTGCATGTTTTTCTTTTGTAGCAGGTGTACTGATATTAAGCTTACCTGAAGCTCCTCCTTCCGAGTCTGGTGCCATGCTGCGGGGCCTGGGTGGTGGTTTGTATTCGGTGTGCCTGCCCATCTCATCGGTTCTCGGATCAGGCATCCTCGTCTGCCTGCTGAGCTGGCCATGGTCACAGAGCAGACTCTTAATGGAGGCCTTTTGCTGCACATCTGAGCTTAAGGGAGCCTGCTAGATAGTGTGTACTGAAAGGAACGTGCCAGAGAATCTGAATGAATTTTGCACGCCTTCACCCAGGGCGATTAACAAAGAATGGTCAGTCCTTGCTGGCACTGTATTGCCCAGTCACAGCAGACATTCTTCACCCCATTGCCACCTCAACCTGTCTAGTATTTGACTACCTCAGTCTCTGTCTGGTGGCAAAGTGAGATGCTCAGACCCACTCCAGAACTAGGACAAGATTAAAAGAGCTGCCACATATTCTAACCAAAGCATTTAGCTGCTTTTCACTTTCCATTCATTTAAACTAGTAAATGTTATCAAGCTCCAAGTGACCACCATGCCAAGAATATTCACTTCAGATTTATTACACTCCTGAGCAGATGCCAGACTTTAAGCAGTCTTACAGGCTTCACCTGCTTAGATCAGGAGTGGGCAATTCCGCTCCTCGAGGGCCACAAGCTAGTCAGATTTTCAGGATATCCCTAATGAATATGCATGAGAGAGATCTGCATGCTCTCTGCTTCAGTAGGCAAATCTATTTAATGCATATTCATTAGGGATATCCTGAAAACCCAACTGATTTGCGACCCTCGAGGGCCGGAATTGCCCACCTCTGGTTTAGATGCTCCTGCTATTATGAGTGAAAGCAAATCTGAGCAGCTGTTATGCAGAGCATCATGGGAACCCCATGCAAACATCACGCTGATATACATAAAGCATGAATACAGCACAGACAGCTGAGTAGCGGATCTTCATTAGAGCTCCATGCAGGCATCGCACTGATACACATAAAGCATGAATTCAGCACAAAAGGCTGAAGAGCAGATGTTCATCAGAGTCCTAAGCACTGAGACAGGTAAAGCATGAATGCAGCATGGACAGTTGAAGAGTGGATCTTCATCAGAGATCCATGAAGGCATCACACTGATACACATAAAGCATGAATACAGCAGGCAGCTGAAGAGCAGATGTTCATCAAAGCCCCATGCAGATGCCACATTTATAGACAAGGCATGAATTTTCAAAGTCATTTCTGCAGTAAAACTCTGCTTCACTTGTAGACATCGCCTATGATAAAACTGCCCACCCAAAATGCAGGTAAACATGCACAAATATAGCTTGTATGCGTAGTTACCTGCATTGAGCAGAGGCATTCCTGGGGGTAGAGTTGGGGAGGAAATTGCAATAATATACTTATTTTTTGCATTTTCAAAAGTAAGTATATAACTTTTTCCAGAAAAAAATCTGCACACATATCAGCAAGTGTAATTGGTGGCAGGGGGGCCAATGCCCCCGGGCGCAGGGCTATAGGGGACAATCTTAGGGTGGCAGGAAATCAAGGTTTCCCAGGTATGGACAGCAGGGACTTTTTAAAAAAATCCTTATTAGTTTTAATTACTGGGTGTTATTTGGAGGAGCCTGTAGGGACCCGGGCCGCTGGGACATAGGTGGACCTTTGAGAGGTTGAAGAGGTGTGAGGACGGTGCAAGGGCCAACTGGATCTTCGCCACTGGAAGCCCGCCATGCCCCCGGGAGGAGCCCGTAGGGACCCGGGCCGCTGGGGCTTAGGTGGGCCCTTGAAGGAGGATGGTCCAAGAGAAGTCCGAGGTCGAGTACCAGAGGATCGCCGCTTGCCAGTCCGAAGTCACACACCGAAGGATCACTGCTTGCTAGTCCGAAGTCACACACCGAGGAATCACCGAGAAGAAGTAGGAACCAGGAATCAGGAACTCAAGGATCCGGAAGACTCACCAAAGCAAGCAGACTCATACAACAAAGTTGCCAAGTTGAGGAATGACTGTGGGCAGTCCCCTTATATACTTCCCTGTGCCTGATCCATCAGGCACAGATGAAGTCAATTTGGGGAACGAGACCCCTTTAAATTCTTTAAGGAGACGCGGCCTCGCACCTAAGAGCATGGCGGCCATCTTGGATTCCCGGCCGTGGAGGAAAGCGGCCCGACGCCGCGAGGGAGAAGCAGGGACGCCTCTCAACCCAGCAGTCACCGCGGAGGTCCGCGCCGGTGTGCGGGGGCGACTGGGCCTGGACTCCCGCGGCCTCCCTGATGCTGCTGCGGCGGCCCCGCCATCGCGGGTTAGGTAGGGGATCGCGGCCGCGGCCATCCGCAGCCGCAGAACACAACAATGTGCTGTTTTGAATTATTTTATTGGTGCTTGGGAAATTTTTTAAAAATGTATATGATTTTAATTAATAGAAGTTATTCTATTTGTCAGTAGTTTTAAAATATTCTTAGTATGGTTTTACTATTATAATTGATGCTTTATGTTTCTTGAATTTATTTGTTTTATGAGGAATGCTGGTTCTGTTTTTCCATTGTTATACACAGAGGGGTAGATTTTCTAAATTTGCGCGATCGCGTACTTTTGTTCGTGCAGCAGGCACAAACAAAAGTACGCTGGATTTTATAAGATACTCGCGTAGCCGCGCGTTTCTTATAAAATCCTGGGTCGGCGCGCGCAAGGGGGTGCACATTTGTGCAACCTGCGCGCGCCGAGCCCAGCGCGCGCTGCCTGTTCCCTCCGAGGCCGCTCCGATTTCGGAGCGGCCTCGGAGGGAACTTTCCTTCGCCCTCCCCCCACCTTCCCCTCCCTTCCCCTACCTAACCCACCTCCCTGGCCCTATCTAAACCTCCCCCTTACCTTTGTTCCACGATTTTCGCCTGCTAAAAGCAGACGTAAATCTACGCGCGCCAGCGGGCTGCTGGCGCGTGATCACCCGACCCGGGGGCTGGTCCGGAGGCCTCGACCACACCCCCGGGCCGGCACCATGCCTCCGGCCCCGCCCCCGAAACGCTGCATCATTTTAGACGCGCCCCCGACACGCCCCCTCCCAGCCCCTTTTAGAAAGCCCTGGGACTTACGCGCGTCCCGGGCTCTGCACGAGCCGGCGGCCTATGCAAAATAGGCACGCCGGCGCACGAGGGCCCTGCTCGCGTAAATCCAGCTGGATTTACGCGCGCAGGGCATTTAAAATCCGCCCAAGAGTCTGGCTTCTTAAGGTTTTCATTTCAGTTTTTGTCTAATTTGTGATCATTTATTCTGTATTTGGTGAAGGTCTGTCTCCGCTCGGTGCGTGTGACCAAGGTGAGAGATTCTGCTAGCGTGTAGTGTCTGTATAGGGATCTATAGCAATCGGGTTTGTTTTGTTTCCTCAGTAGGTGGTGTATTGGTATTCTGGGACCAGTGTAATATTTATCTGTGCTTTTCCACAGGTTGTTGTTTGAGTCCTTGGTGTTACTACTGTTACGTTATGATAGGTTTGCTGTATAGATTTTGAGTGACTTTTTTGCAGGGTTATATGTTAGTTCCCAATGTGCCTGGCAGTGGAAGGTGTTTGTGCTGCTATTCCTGTGAGGTGACACCAGAATTTGAAAATATGTATTAGTATGATGAGCTGTAAGGGAAACATCCAAGCTCCATTGTTGGGGGAATTTCTGTGGATGCACAGAACAGAAGGTGCAGGATTTATATTGACTTTCTGTCCCTTCCTATATATTCCACACTTCACTCTCATAGCCATATAGAATTAGTTGAATGAGGCTATCAATTAATTTTAATAGTAGTTTTACTAGAAGGGTGAAACCAGCCAGCTTTTTAAAATTATGCAGAAGACCTTTTGGACTTTCTTATTGAGACTTTTTTTTATAGCCAATTGTAATGCAGGGGGCCATGCTATGGAGGTGGTGTGATGAGGAAATGTCATTTTGGCCCCACCCCAAATTCTTCTGTCTAGAGACGCCACTCGTTTTCTGTGACCTTAAACATTAGTTCAGGAAGGATTGGGGGGGGGGGGGGGGTGCTGGAGAGGCACACAAATGCATTGGCCCCTGGGCGCTGGAGACCCTCGGTAAGCCACTGATTGGTGGGTTAATTTTAAAGGGGAAGTATGGAGTAACGTATACATGTATTGGATTCAAAATGCATGCAGGCTGTTATGAAATTACCCCCACAGAACATAAACAAAACGCAGCATACGCAGCTGAAGAGCGGCTCTTCAGCAGAGTCCCATGCAGGAGTCACACCGACGTGTGTAAAACACGAACACAGCAAGGACAGCTGAAGAGCCACATGCAGCTCTCACACTGATACGTGTAAAGTGTGAACACAGCACAAACAGCTGACGTGAATCCTTTCATTATGGGTAACAGAAAACAGTGCCAGCTCCGGGATCCTTCCTGTATGCGAAGTGTGATATCTGAAAGCTCACTTGTTCTGTTGGGAAGCCCTTCTCCTTGCCAGCCCTTGCTCCTTCCTATGCTCCTTGTTGGCAGTTTGTGTTGCTGCTTGATGGATAATTGGTGGCTGGCCCCCCCTGACCCGCTGGCCACCATTGCAGGAGACAGATTGGCATAGGGCATGTGATGAATGGACCGGAGCTGGTGAGGATTCATTTATTAAGCGAAGACATTCAATTAACCACGGCCCAAAAAGCAAACATTTACTCTGTGGGTTTCTCACCATGTGCCAGTGAGGAGGGAACCTCCTCGTCCTCCTATCAATTTGGTCCCATGCCTTTGGGAGGCTCAAAAACGTGTCATTTCTGGAGGGGGAGCGCGGCTTGCTCAATTCTTCTTTCTATAGCTTGTCCACACTACAAAGAAACTCCCATTCCCTCTGATTTCCTTTTGCTGTCTTAAGAGGCAGAAATTCACTGTTTACAAATGTCAAACACAGGATGTTCTGGATAGACCTCTGGTTGCATACGGAGGCAGTGTTCATACTGCTGGGGCCTTCCATCCCAGAGGTGGATGCATTTTTGTCTCTGATGTGCTTCAGACTCCTATTTAGGTGCCATTGAGCTCCATTTCTTCCCTCCCCCCACAATCTTATCCTGTGGAAGGCTGCTCAGTGGTAGCTCTTCATTCTGTGAAGGAAACCCAGCCCTGCTACCTAATCCGTACTAATTTCACACATTAATAGCTGCTGGTGAATGGTCTTTTTTAATAACCTGTTCCTGCCTTTCTTGTCCTGCTTTCTGCTTTCAGAAAGTGAGCGGGAGGGGGACTGGGAGGACTGCCGCAGGAGGCTGATGATAATTACTGTTTACTGCCACCAGTGCTCCTGCCTCCTTCCCAGACTGAGGAGAGGAGGGGGGCTTAATAGCTCTGCCCTCTCTCATCTCTCTCAGATATGTGACATTTGATTGGCATGACAGTTTCTACATGTATTGCCAAAGTAATATACCGAGAGCCGAAATTTCAAGCCTATCCACGGTACAGCATTTATGCATGCAAGTGGATGCAGGGAGATTAATGCAGAGCTGCACAGTTTATAAAATACTGTGTCTTTCTGCTCTGAAAGTATGTGCATGTGTTTCAGAGCACAAATATTTCCAATGGAAGAAAACACATTCTTTCTCTATTTATTTTATAAACATACGCACGTACATATCAGGTGAGTAAAGAAATATAACATGGACCCATAATAACCCAGATTTATAAGCAGAGGCAGATATTTTATAAAGTTTGCGTGTACATCATTTTGAATATACTTATGCATGTACTTAATCACCATTTCACTGATATCTCCGCCAGTTCATCCAGTCCATCTCCAGTTTACCTATATCCTCTAACACTTCACCCTAAACTCCCACCAGTTCACCCAGACTTCTGACCCAAAAACAGAAAACAGATTTCACTAATGCGAGTCAATTAGCAGGTGTAAAAGTGTATGAGTAAGTTTGGTAATATATATGGATATATCTCTTACAAAACAGCAATTATTGCGCGTACTTTTGAACCCTAGAAGGCTCCTAGCCTGCCCATTTCTTCCCTGGTAAAATGGAAGCACAAAATGGAAAATAAATGTGTACTCTCAATATTTATAAAATAGCATATACATGCATATATCCTATTTTATAAATGGGGAGGGTACACATAATATGCTATTTTTGCATACAAACCCCTTTTAAAACTCATTCCAGAATGATAAAAGTGTTGTGTTCCGCTGTTCGCGGGCCCCAACCGTGAGCAGCCTCACTCACCCCGGCTCGACGCCGCCCCAGGCCTCTCCCAACTCTGCGACTGAGGAGCTGCTGCCGGACATTGTTTCCTATGTGGCCTGGAGTGCCGCACCGCTGCTCCCACCGTGTTCCCCAACGGGCCCGCCCTGCTGTGGGCTCCTGCATCTTTTTGGCTGTGAGCCGCTGCTGTTGGCCGCTCCTACGTGACCCAGATGCCCCGACGCCATTGTCCATATCCACGGCCCTGGTGCCGCTGCTGTTTCTGTCTCTGCGCGGCAGGGGAAGCCGCTGCTGACCTTGCCTTCAAGCGGCAGGGGAGTGCCACCACCGACTTCTTCCTAGCAGCAGGGACGCCGCCAACGCTGCTGCCTGCTCCTGCTTGTCCCTGGGTCTCTGCATAGGCACGCGTGCCTCCTCCAATATTTAGGGCCAGCAGCAGGAAATGCCCCGCGGCCCCAGCTGATGATGTCATCTTCTTGTGCCATGTCCAGCCCTATAAAAGCCTCTGCTTGTTCTCCTCGGGGCCTTTGCATGGATCCTCACAGTTGTCTGTGCTTCCTTCGCTGTGCAAGGTTCTCTGTGGTCTCCGCCTGTCTTGATGATCTTCATGTTCGATGTTCCTGGTCCTCTTCTTCATTGGAGGGCCTTTATCATCTCTTTGGTGTCCTGATGTTCCATGTTCCTGATGTTCTGTGTTCCTAATGTTCCAGTCCTGCTCCCGATGTTCCCGTATCCAGCTCTTTGTCCTGGTTCTAGGTTCCCTGCTCGTCCACCTTTCCTGGTGTGCCACCCTCGTGGTCTGTGACCAGTCTATGAGGGTCTGTGTAGGGCGCTTCGTGGCACAAGGCCACATCTGCAGCGCAAGTCTCCGGAAGGCCCTTGCTTTTAATGCCGAGGTCTGTTCCTGAATCCGAGTTCTAAATCCTTGAATCCTGAGTCTTGAATCCTGAGTCTTGAATCCTGTTCCCGATCTTCAGAGTTCCTTGTTCCTGTTTCCATCCATGCCCTAGACTCAAGCCAGAACCTGCTTGGCTCACCGTGGTCCGCGACCAGCCACAGGCAGCTGTGTAGGGCACGCCTTGGTGCAGGCCTCTCCTGAATCTTCATCATGTTTCCAGTTTCAAGTCTTCATCTTCTCGCCTGGAGTCTGCTTCACTTCCGGCGTGGTCCGCAACCAGCCATGGGCGGCTGTGTAGGGCGTGCTGAGGTGCAGTACTCACCCTGTACTAGTGCCTGAATCCTGAATCCTCGTCTGAGTCTTCCAAGTTCCTTGAATCCTCGTTTGAGTCTTCCAATTCCTCGAGTCTTCGTCTGAGTCTTCCAAGTTCCTCGAATCCTCATCTGAGTCTTCCAAGTTCCTCAAGTCCTCATCTGAGTCTTCCAAGTTCCTCAGTTCCATGGCCTGTCTTGTTCCTGCCCTCAGCCTCCGTCTGGCCTCACGCACTTGTCGTTCCCAAGCGGCAGGCTCAGAAGGGCTACTGAGTGGCCAGAGGGCTACTCTTGAGACAAGCATTGTGTTGCTGGGACTCACCTCTGCGTGTAGGTCCAGTGGAGATCTGAGCCTGCCTTCTTCCAGTTCCTCGATGTTCCATATCTCGATCCTGGTCCAGCCTTGTCCCAGCTCCTGCCTGTGCTTGGACACTCTCACCTCCCATGGTGTGTGTCTTGGAGCTCTTCCCTGAGCTGTGCCGTGGTCCAAGGGCTCACATCCCTTTAGAGCAAGCGACCGCCCCTCCACGCTTGCAACAAAAAGTATCGTATTTATTTTAAAATTCTTATATTCTGCTTATAGTGAAACATATCATGCTAAGTGGATTACAACAAAATCCAAAATATATAAAACTGAAGAAAAGACAAGTGTAAAACAAGTAGTAAATCACCTGAACCAGATGGTTTACATCCCAGAGTGCTGAAAAAACTGAAAAATGAAATTGCAAACCTGCTATTAGTAAAATGTAAACTATCATTACAATCAGCTACAGTACTTGAAGAGTGGCCAATGTAACTCTAGGTTTTAAAATTGATTCCAGGAATGATGCCAGGAAAAATAGTTGAAACTATTATAAAGAACAAAACTACTGAACATATTGATAGTCATAGTTTAATGAGACTTTATTTATTTATTTAGAATTTTTCTATACCAACATTCTTGAACAAAATATCAAATCATATCGGTTTCCATTTAAACAGAACAGTCGCGGCTATGGCGTTACATAGAACATTGAGCAATGAACATGGAACAAGTCAACAATAACAAACAACAGTAAAATAATTTGTCAATGAATAACATAATATATAGAGCAACAACAACTGGGGTGGCTGTGGGCGTAACATCAAATAATACGTTTAATGGAGTATCATTATGAGACTGCATAATAGATAAGGTGTGGTGGGGGCCTAAGGCATAGGGTAGCAATGAGAATCTGGCTGAAGGATGGAGGGAAGGAGGAGTAGGGAGAGGGGAAGGATGTGAGGCGTTGAATCATGATTGGAGGAATATGCTAAGGAAGTAATGGATGATCAAGTATCTCCTTAAAGTCCTGATATGTAAACTATCATTACAATCAGCTACAGTACTTGAAGAGTGGCCAATGTAACTCTAGGTTTTAAAATGGATTCCAGGAGTGATGCCAGGAAAAATAGTTGAAACTATTATAAAGAACAAAACATAGCTTGAAACTAAAAATAGTTGAAACTATTATAATAGTTTCAACTAAAAATAGTTGAAACTATTATAAAGAACAAAACATAGCTAACATAAAGAACAAGATATAGCTAACATAGATTTGCCTCACCAATCTGCTACATTTTTTTGAAGGCATGAATAAACATGTGGATAAAGGTGAGCCAGTTGATATAGTGTATCTGGATTTTCAGAAAGCGTTTTACAAAATACCTCATGAGAGATTCTTGAGGAAATTAAAAAGTCATAGGATAGAAGGCAATGTTCTATTTTGGATTGAGAATTGGTTAAAAGATAGAAAGAGTAGGGCTAAATAGTCAATTTTCTCAATGGAGAAAGGTGAATAGTGGAGTGCTCTAGGACCAATGCTTTTTAACATATTTATAAATGACCTAGGAATGGGAACAATAAGTGAGGTAATGACATTTGCTGATGATACAAAATTATTCAAAATTGTTAAATCACAAGAGGATTGTGAGAAATTGCAGGAGGACCGTGCAAGACTGGGCATCCAAATGGGAGATGACATTTAATGTGGACAAATGCAAAGGAAGGCCATAGGAAAGAGCAACCCAAATTATAGCCACACAGTGCAAGGTTCCACTTGGGGAGTCACCACCCAGGAAAAGTATTGAGGCATTATTATAGATAATATGTTGAAACTGTCTGCTCAGTGTGTGGCAGCAGCCAAGAAAGCAAACAGAGTGCTAGGGCTTATTAGGAAACGACTGGAAACTAAAACAGAGAATAACAAAATGCCTCCATAGTGAGACCGCACCTTGAGTATTGTGTGCAACTGTGGTCACTGCATCTCAGAAAAGATATAGTGGCATAAGAAACTGTTGCTTTCGTGGACCCTTGGTCTGAGGCAGGACTGGCACAACCTGCAGGGAGGAAACCTGCAGGTTCCCAGCACCAACCGGAGGATCCGGATGAAGCAGAGACCCAGCTGGAGCTTTGCCTATACCAACCCTCGATCCCCTCGGGTTGAGCCTTTGGGTGCCATGGGCGGTAGGTCTTAGGTGGGGTCTCTCCTGGTGGCTAAAGTGGAGAACCTTGAATAGCAGGGTCATAGACGGGCAGAGGTCAGTGGCAGATGGCAGTCATGCGTATCCAGAGCAGGCAGTGTTTGGTGAAAGCAGCGGTCAAGCGTATCCGAGGTCAGGCCGAGGTCAATCCAGGTATCTGTCTGAACAGAGAAGGGGCAGATAGGCAGGGCAGGTGGGCAAGGAGAAGAACAAGAGAACCACGAGGAAGGAGGTGAAGACAGGAGACAAGGTACCATAACTGAAGATACACTGAAGACACTGGAACTGAAGAAGAGATGCTGGAACTGAAGACAAGCTGATGATGAGACGCTGGAGCTGAGAGCAGGGTACCTCTTGCTGAGGCGAGTTGCTTCCAAGGAGCTGCCCTTAAATAGGGAACTGCTGCTGACTTCATTTCTAGGGGCCGTGGGGACTTTCTCGCTTTGCTCCCTTTAAATCCCCGGAGGTGGTATATACATGCACCTAAAGGGAGGCACGGTCTGTCGGCGGCGTTCTGTTGTGTGGTTGTTCGGCAGTCAGAGTGAGAGCGGGGTGGCTGGACGGTGGAAGAGGTGAGTGTGGCTGTCCTCGGAAGGTAACTGCAGACCGACAAATGTAACAGAAACGGTACAGAAACAGGTGACCAAAATGATAACGTGATGGAATGATTTCCCTACAAAGAAAGACTAAAGAACTTAGGTCTCTTCAGCTTGCAGATGAAATGGCTGAGGGGCGATATGATAGAAGACTATAAAATAATGAGTGGAGAGGAACGGGTAAACGACTAGGGGACATGTAATGAAGTTACTAGGTAATACATTTAAGACAAATAGGAGAAAATATTTTTTTTACTCTGGAATTCATTGCCAGAGGATGTGGTGAGAGATGTTAATGTAACTGGGTTTAAAAAAGGTTTGGAGAAGTTCCTGGAATATATCAATCTTTTGGGATCCTGCCAGGTACTTGTGACCTGGATCGGCCACTGTTAGAAACAGAATATTGGGCTTGAGAGACCTTTGGTATGACCCAGTATAGCAAATCTTCTGTGTGTGTAACATGAAAAAAGGATAATAACAAAGCCAGTTCCTGGGTTCTCGTGCGGGGCTTCCTACATTTCTAGCCTGTTGACATGATATAACATATTTTGCTGCTAGCATTGCTTCTCTTCTGCTCATTTTTTTTGGGAGGTCTTTAAGGTTTTTCTCTCAGCTTTACGGCTTGCCATACTGGGTCAGACCAAGGGTCCATCAAGCTCAGTATCCTGTTTTTTTGGTTTCATATTTAAGCATAGTACCTTATTGTTCCCCTCTCCATTTCTCAGCAAGGATCAGCGAGCTGAGCTCCCATACATTTATTATTTATTTACTTGCCTGTTTATTTATTTATTTAAAATCTCCTCTGCTGCCTCCTGATCCTAATCTTCAAAAATCGGTCTCGACTCTGAATGCTAGCACTCCATGGAGAAGGAGAAATGAGGCTTGCACTGCTCTCTCCTGCCGGATGTGGCAGCGGAGATTTTAAATAACAACCCAGACGTTCCTCTTGAAGGACTATCTTTCTCCTCTCTGTGCAGTGGAGGGTAAGAGGGAGCATACTGAATCTCTTGAGAAGTCGTGGCAAGGAAGGAGAAGTCACCTGCTTATCATTCTTAATACATACTCTCCTCATGAAAAAAAGTAAGTATTGTGGCTAGACCTGTACTGTTATCCCCAGCTCTGCCTCTGAATCTCGTGTGAGTGACCTTGGGGACAGGCACTTTATCGCCCTCTGCCTCAGTTCTAATCCCTGACTTTGTTACTCACTTTATGTTTGTGTGTCTGCCTGCTGCCTGCGATTATCCAATCTACCCCTTTAAAGTTTTAATAGGATCATGGCCCCTCTCCCCTGATGAATCAGCAGCCACTTATTATCCGTAATAGAGGTCTATAATTGGGGTCACACGCAGACCCTGGGATGAGGTGCCCCTGCTCTCCTTTTCTCTGCAGCTAGGGTACTGCTGCAGACCCACAGACAAAGATAAACCAGGCTCACTGCTTGCCTCTGTCTCCCAGGCTTCATAAAATCATATCTCATGCTACACCACCCCTTACTCCCCATATATCGATGACGTTTAAGGCTGAGTTCATGACCCATGCAGGAAAGTAAACTATCATCAGCTTTCTCTGAGTTTGTGGCACAAACTCTTTGCAACACATAGCAGGTCACCACTTAATGGCTGGCGGTGACATTTATAGTAGGGGATTCAGCCTCACTCCCTCGGCCCCCTTTCCACTTCCAACTCCCACCCACCAACTACTGAGTCACCAACAATCCTGCTCCCTCCATTCCCTCTACCCTCCCACACACCCCTCTCCAACCCTTCAGCAGTCTCGCTCCCTCTGTTCCCTTTCTACAACATATAAAAGACAGTGGGAACTCATGTTTTTTATTTATTTTAGATTTTTTTTATATTATGCTTTTTGGCATTTCAAAGCAGATTGCATTCAGGTACTATAAATATTTCCCTGTAAGCCCAGAGGGCTTACAGTCTAACCCCTAGATTCATCATTCTGCTATATTTATAGCAGAATGATGTTTCACGAAAAAAAAGGGGGCAGGGGCACCGCACACTCTCGCCCCCATAACGCCACGGGAAAAGGTGTAGTTATTTCCCATGGTGCTCCTGGCGATAATGTGAAAAACATTATCGCCCAAAGCACTGCTGGGAGATAACTCTGTCCAAAGCCCACCCACACTCCTCCCCTTCCACTAATTTTAATAATACCACCATGATGCAGCCAGTATCGCATGCGGTAGGGCCTAATCGCGAAACATCGCACAATAAAGAATGACCCTATAAGTTTGTACCTGAGGCAACGAAGGGTAAAGTGACTTGCCCAAGGTCACAATGAGTGACAGTGGGACTTGAACCCTGATCTCCCCAGTTTGTGGCCCGCTGCACTAATCACTAGGCTACTCCTTTTTGTAAAACGCATCAGGTGTGGACTTGAAAGCCATGAATAAACAATTACAATATAGTAAACACCCCATACCAAAACAGCACTAACTGACAGCACTCAAAACAGTAAAAACCTTACATATAAAAAGTAACAATGCAAATATTATATCAGGCACAAAACACCAATACACTACATATTAGGTAAGCAGAACAAGCTAGGCTACCTAAAAAAACCCTCCACAAAATAAATACATTTACCTAAAAATATTGTACAAGAGCTTTTGAAACTGCATAGGCCCCTTCTTCAGATATCAGATCAGAGATATTCACATCTAAAGATGGGTCCTATAATGTCTCAATAGCTCACATACTGTATTTTCGGCTAATACGTACAAAGCTCCAATAAAAGTTATCACAGACTGCCAAGAGTACAGTTTACTCCAAGAGACAAATCTGCCATATCAATACAGAACTCAAACAGCACCAACCCTACCCAGGAAAGAGCAGCACTGCAAATATTATATGAATAAAATATTTAAAAACAGCAGACATATCAAAAAACACCCAACAATTAAAATTAATACAGATAAAAAAAAATCCACTGCGCTCCATACCTGGGAACTTTTGATTTCCAGTCACCTTGAGATTGTCCTGGATTAGCTAGGAGGAGGGTGTACAAACTTCATCCTCTCTCTCTCCTCCACACACACATTCTAATTTACACACCAAATACTCATAAGAACATAAGAAATTGCCATACTGGGTCAGACCAAGGGTTCATCAAGCCCGGCATCCTGTTTCCAACAGTGGACAATCCAGGCTACAAGTACCTGGCAAGAACCCAAATACTAAGTAGATCCCATGCTACTGATGCCAGTAACAGCAGTGGCTATTCTCTTAGTCAACTTGATTAATAGCAGTTAATGACTTCTCCTCCAAGAATTTATCCAAAACCTTTTTTAAACCCAGCTATACTAACTGCACTAACCACATACTCTGGCAGCAAATTCCAGAGCTTAATTGTGCGTTGAGTGGAAAAGAATTTTCTCTGATTAGTTTTAAATGTGCCAGATGCTAACTTCATGGAGTGCCCCCTAGTCCTTTTGTTATCTGAAAGAGTAAATAACTGATTCACATTTACCTGTTCTAGACCTCTCATGATTTTATTATTATTATTTATTTATTTGTATACCATCAATCTGGTAAACAATCTTGGCGGCTTTAAAGATCTCTATCATATCCCCCCCTCAGTCGTCTCTTCTCTAAGCTGAACATCCCTAATCTCTTTAACCTTTCCTCATTGGGGAACTGTTCCATCCCCTTTATCATTTTGGTCATCCTTCTCTGTACCTTCTCCATCGCAACTATATCTTTTTTGAGATGCGGTGACCAGAATTATATACAGTACTCAAGGTGCAGTCTCACCATGGAGCGATACAGAAGCATTATCCCAGGACAAGCAGGATGATAGTCCTCACATATGGGTGACGTCACTGGACGGAGCCCTATCACGGAAAACTTTCTGTCAAAGTTTCTAGAAACATTTGACTGGCACACTGAGCTCACTGAGCATGCCCAGCATGCCATGATCCCTAGAGCCACAGGGGTCTCCCTTCAGTCTTTGTTTTTCCGCGCTGCAGTTAGCATCGCGGTGAAGGAGCCCTGTGTGATTTCCTCACACATCAAATCTGATTCCCGGTGTCGATGAAGCCATCTGAACCCATACCAGGGCCCTCCCGGCTTTCTCGGCCGAGAATCCCAATATCTCCATTGATGCCTTTATTTCCTCCATCGATGCCTCCACAAAAACCACCGATGCCATTGATGCCTCTCTTTATACCTCATGCTTCTCCTCCATGGCGCCCTGCATCGGACACTTGGGATGACAGAGATACCGATACTTCTTCAGAGGACATCTTGTCTGAGCCGACCCCACCTGAAGACAGGAAAAATTCACCTCCAGAGGACTTATCTTTTACCAACTTTATAAAGGAGATGGCTGAAACTATTCCTTTTCAACTAGTATCAGAAGAAGATACCAGGCAGAAGACCTTAGAGGTTCTGCAGTTTGTGGACCCTCCTAAGGAGGTATTAGCAATCCCGGTGGACCTGCAACACAGACTGTGGGAACACCCATGTTCAGTACCACCGGTGAACAAAAGAATAAATACCACCTATCTAGTGCAGCACATCCCTGGTTATCAGAAGGCCCAACTCCCACACCAATCTGTGAGGTAGAACCCGCCCAGAAAAAGTCAAAGCAGATACGCCCCCACTCATCAACTCCTCCTGGCAAAGAACAGAATTCTTAGACACTCTATGAAGAAAGGTTTTCCAAGGTTCAGTACTGGTCTCCAGGATAGCGTCATATCAACTGTATATGACTCAGTATCAACGTAACCTCTGGAAACAAATGCAACAGCTTGCGAAGTCTTTACCTCAACAACACCAAGACTCAGTAAAATACATCATACATAAGGGTCTGGAGACAGGAAAACACGAAGTACGTGCTGCCTATGACAGTTTTGAGACCTCTTCAAGAGTAGCTGCAACTGGAATCAGTGCACGTCCATCGTTGGGCCTGGCTCAAAGCTTCTGACCTCAGGTCTGAAGTTCAAGAGAAGCTAGCAGATCTGTCATGTGTTGGTGATAACCTTTTTGGAAGAAGGGTTCAAGACGCAGTAGCACAGTTAAAAGAACACTCTGAAACTGCGTCAACTGTCTGCTATTCCATAAGATACCTCATCTGCTACCCGTCGGACAGTGAGAAAGGACACCAGGAAGCCCTACTATACACCACGTAGGTACTATCCACCAGCACCCCATGGTTGAGCATCCAGACCAGTGCAGAGAACCCAGCCTAGACAACCGAGAGCTTCTAGGCCTCAGCCTCCTCCTCAGACAGGCCCAGCATCAGGGTTTTGAAAACCTGCCAGAGGACAGCAGCCACTCCACCAACCCGAGCCCAGAGTTACCAGTGGGAGGTCGGGTCTCTCTCTTTCAGCCCCATGGTCAAACATCACAACAGATCAATGGGTGCTAGGAATTATAACACAAGGTTGCCATCTGGATTTTCTCACAGTACCAAAAGACTCTCCACCAAAGTCTCTTTGGATACACAAAGATCATATCACTCTTCTACAAGCAGAATTATCCACCCTTCTGAGAGCCAGGGCCGTGGAACCAGTTCCCTGACCTCAACAGAGCAGATGATTCTACTCCCGCTATTTCCTCATTCCAAAGAAAACAGGAGGACTGCGTCCCATCCTAGACCTCCGAAATCTCAACAAATTTCTACAGAAAGAGAAGTTCAGAATGGTCTCCTTAGGCACCATGCTTCCCCTTCTTCAAGCAGGAGACTGGCTCTGTTCTTTGGATCTGCAAGACGCTTATGCTCATATTCCAATATTCCCTCCTCATCGCAAGTTTCTGTGTTTCCTGGTGGGTCATCAGCATTTCCAATACTGGGTTCTGCCATTCGGACTTGCCTCAGCACCCCGAGTATTCACAAAGTGCCTACCGGTAGCAGCGGCTCATTTGCACAAAGAAAATGTACATGCTTTTCCTTACCTGGACGACTGGCTCATCAGAAACCAGTCAAAGCAGGGAGCTCTCACCTCTGACAGACTCACAATCAATCTGCTCCACTCGTTGGGATTCTTAATCAACTACCAGAAATCCCACCTCATACCATCTCGCCTACTGCAATTCATCGGAGCAGAGTTGAACACCATAATATCAAGAGCCTTCCTCCCAGAGGACCATGCAGAGACACTCTCCTCATTGGCGAACTCTCTGCGCATACAGAAACAGGCGACAGCACATCAGTTTCTAACTCTGTTCGGCCACATGGTCTCCACAGTTCATGTCACTCCTATGGCCAGATTAGCCATGAGAATAATCCAATGGACATTAAGATCAGAGGGGATACAAGCCATTCAACCACTGTCATCTCCAGTTCAAATAACCCACCAACTACGTTCATTTCTCCTCTGGTGGGCGAACAAGAACAGCTTGCGCACAGGCCTACCCTTCCAACAACCAGTTCTGCAAGTAACTTCAACTACAGATGCATCCACCTTAGGTTGGGGAGCACACATAGACAATCTCCAAACTCAAGGTACTTGGATAAAACTCGAAGCAAATTTCAAATCAATTTCCTGGAGCTTCAAGCTATACATTATGGTCTACATGCATTCAAGGACTGCCTTTCACACAAGGCTGTTCTTATACAAACAGACAACACGGTAGCCATGTGGTACCTGAACAAACAGGGAGGTACGGGCTCGTATCTCCTTTGTCAAGAAGCCGCACAGATTTGGTTCTGGACCTTGACACATTCCATGTTTCTCCGGGCCACTTATCTGGCAGGCATTCACAACGTAGTTGCAGACTGCCTCAGTCGTCAGTTCCAACCTCACGAGTGGTCCCTGGATCCTTTAGTAGCGACCAGGATATTTCAACGTTGGGGTTAACCAACAGTGGACCTCTTTGCATCCGAGCTGAATCACAAAGTGGGCAGATTCTGCTCCCTGCACAAACAGAGAAACCAATTAGCCATGGACGCCTTTGCTCGCCCCTGGAATTCAGGTCTTCTATACGCATATCCCCCAATACCGCTAATATCCAAAACTCTAGTGAAGCTACAAGAAGTGAAGGGGTTGATGATACTCATAGCCCTGTATTGGCCTCGACAAATGTGGTTTCCCATACTTCTTGACCTCTCGATCAGAGAACCGATTCGCCTGCATACAACTCCCACTCTCATAACTCAGGATCAGGGCAGGTTATGCCATCCCAACCTTCAATCCCTATCTCTAATAGCTTGGATGTAGAAAGCTTGATCCTGCAACCACTCAATCTTTCCGCTAATGTCTCTCAAGTGCTTGTAGCTTCTTGTAAACCTTCCACATGAAAAACCCATCGTTCTAAGTGGAAAAGATTCACCAGGTGGTGTGCACAGAAAAATATTGACCCTTTTTCCTGCCCCATAGCATCTTTATTAGACTATCTCTGGCACCTTTCAGTCTCTGGTCTCCAGACCTCATCAGTAAGGGTACATCTAAGTGCTATCTCAGCTTACCGTCATACAATAGGGGGATGCACCGATATCAGCGCAACCCCTTGACAGCAGATTTATGAGAGGTTTAATTCACCTTAAACCCCCGTTCCGGCCACCAGTCGTGGAATAGGACCTTAATGTGGTACTAACAAGACTCATGCATTCTCCCGTTGAACCCATGGATTCCTGCAATGTCAAATTTCTTACATGGAAGGTTCTCTCCCTAGTAGCCATTACGTCTGCTAGAAGGGTTAGTGAGTTACAAGCACTTGTCACATACTCACCCTACACAAGATTCCTACATGACCGAGTGGTACACCGTACACACCCAAAATTCCTTCCCAAGGTGTTATGGAATTCCTCTTGAATCAGTCTATAGTCTTGCCCACATTCTTCCCAAGACCTCACTCTCACCAGGGTGAGAGGGTTTTACACACTTGGGACTGTAAATGTGCACTTGCATATTACCTACATTGCACTGCAGGCCACAGGAAATCCACTCAACTCTGTTTCTTTTGATAAAAACAAACCGGGTAAAGCAGTGGGCAAACAAACTCTCTCCAGCTGGCTTGCAGATTGTATAGAGTTCTGCTATAAAAAAGCAGGCCTTCCTCTCCAAGGGCGAGTAAAGACGCACTCAGTAAAAGCAGTGTCAACCTCAGTAGCACACTATCGTTCAGTGCCAAGAGTTGACATATGTAAAGCTGCAACATGGAGTTCTCTTCACACCTTTGCAGCTGATTACTGTTTGGACAAAGAAGGAAGACAAGATTCAGCCTACGGACAATCTGTCTTAAAGAACTTGTTTCCAGCATAATCCCAACTCCTGCATCCAACCTGCTGTGATTTCAGGCTGCCTCATTTTTTCCAACAGTACACCAGTTGTTGTGCCTGTTGCACAAGTTGTTTGCTGTTGGGCCAATACAAGAATGACTCAGCCTGTAGCTTGCTAATCACCCATATGTAAGGACTATCATCCTGCTTGTCCTGGGATAAAGCAAAATTGCTTACCTTGTAATAGGTGTTATCCCAGGACAGCAGGATGTAGTCCTCACGAAACCCACCCGCCACCCCGGGGAGTTGGGTCCGATAAGTTTTATTATTTTATTTTTGCTAACGCTTATTGCTACACACGAGACTGAAGGGAGACCCCTGTGGCTCGAGGGATCATGGCATGCTGGGCATGCTCAGTGGCCTCAGTGTGCCAGTCAAAAGTTTCTAGAAACTTTGACAAAGTTTTCCGTGATAGGGCTCCGTCCAGTGACGTCACCCATATGTGAGGACTGCATCCTGTTGTCCTGGGATAACACCTATTACAAGGTAAGCAATTTTGCTTTATGATATGTTCCGTTTTTTTAACCATTCCTTTCCTAATAATTCCTAATATTCTGTTTGCTGTTTTGATTGCCACAGCACACTGAGCAGATGATTTCAATGTATTATTCACTATGACACCTAGTTTTTTTTCCTGGGTGGTAACTCCTAATATGGAAACTAACATCGTGTAACTACATCATGAGTTATTTTTCCCTATATGCATCACCTTGCACTTGTCCACATTAAATTTCATATTGGATACCCAATCTTCTAGTCTCACAAGGTCCTTCTGCAATTTATCACAATCCGCTTGTGATTTAGCTACTCTGAATAATTTTGTATCATCTGCAAATTTGATTACCTCACTCGTCATATCCCTTTCTAGATCATTTATAAATATATTGAAAAGCACTGGTCCAAGGACAGATCCCTGAGGCACTCTACCGTTTCCCTTTTCCACTAAGAAAATTGACCATTTAATCCTACTCTCTGTTTCCTATTTTTTAACCAGTTTGTAATCCATAAAAGGACATCGCCTCCTATCCCATGACTTTTTAATTTTATTAGAAGTCTCTCATGAAGGACTTTATGAAATGCCTTCTGAAAATCTAAATACACTACATCTTTATCCACCTTTATTAACCCCTTCAAAAAAATGAAGCAGATTTGTGAGGCAAGACATCTCTTGGGTAAATCCATACTGATTGTGTTCCATTAAACCATGTCTTTCTATATGCTCTGTGATTTTGATCTTTAGAATAATTTCCACTATTTTTCCCAGCACTGAAGTCAGGCTCACTGTTCTGTAATTTTCTGGATCGCCCCTGGAGCCCTTTTTAAATATTGGGGTTATATTGGCCACTCTCTAGTCTTCAGGTACAATGGATGATTTTAATGATAGGTTACAAATTTTAACTAATAGATCTGAATTTTCATTTTTTAGTTCCTTCAGAACCCTGGGGTGCTTATTTATTTATTTATTTATTTATTTATTTATTTATTTAGATTTATATTCCAGTTTTTGCACTTTTTTCAGCACTTCAAAGTTATATTATTATAAATATTATCCAGTCCAGGTGATTTGCTAGTCTTTAGTTTGTCAATCTGGCCTACTACATTTCCCAGGTTCACAGTGATTTGGTTTAGTTTGTCTGACTCCGCACCCTTGAAAACCATCTCCGGAACTGGTTTCTCCCCAACATACTCATTAGTTAACACAGAAGCAAAGAATTAATTTAATTTTTCTGTAATGGTCTTATCTTCCCTAAGAGCCCCTTTAACCCCTCCGTGATCTAATGGTCCAACCAACGCCCTCACAGGTTTTTTGCTTCGGATATATTTTAAAACATTTTTATTATGATTTTTTGCCTCTACGGCTCTTTCTTCTTCACACACACACACACACGCACATACCCACATACAAAAGCACTCTCATGCTCAGTGGCTCTCTTTCCTTCACACAAAGACACTCTCTCACACTTAGTGGCGCTCTGTCCCTCACACATACAAAGGCACACTCTCACACTCACTGGTTCTCTCCCTTTCTTATACATACATACAGGCAATCTCACACTCAGTGAGTCTCTCTCCCTCATATATACATAGGGAGACGTCACACATTGTGTATCTCTCTCCCTCCCACACAGACACTCTCACTCTCTGGCCCTTACACACACAATGTTAATTTTCTAAAGTTAATTGTGTGTGTAGAGGGAGGGTTGGGCACTGCCTCACACTTAGTGGCTCTTTCTCGGGGTGGGGGCACTGCCTCACACTTAGTGGCTCTTTCTCCTCCTACACATCCACCCAGGTACTCAAACTTAATGGCTGTCTCATCCCCCCCATCCAGGCACTCTCTTAGACTCAGTTGTTCTCTCCCTCTCACACACATATATACACATAATCAGGTGCCCTCTTGCATTCAGTGGCTCTCTCCACACAAACACACATACACACACAGACACTCTCTCATACTCAGTGTCTCTCTTTCCCTCACACATACACATTCACACTTAGAGGCTCTCTCCCTCACATACACACATACTCAGGCATTCTCTTACATTTAGTTGCTCTCTGCACACACACACACACACACACACACACACACATACACAGAGAGGCAATCTCTCACATTCAGTAGCTCTCTGCACACACATAGATAGGGGCAGATTTTAAAAGGGTTACGCACGTAACATACGCATAAGCCTTTAAAACCCCTCCTGTGCGCGCCGAGCCTATTTTGCATAGGTTCAGGGACGCGCGCAAGCCCCGGGACGCACCTATGTCCCGGGACTTTGAAAAAGGGGCGGAGTGGGGGCAGGACACCGGCCCGGGAGTGGGGCCAAGGCCTCCGGCACAGCGGCTGTGCCGAGGGATCGCACGACGGCAGTGGGCCGTCGCGCGCAAGTTACACCTGCCTCTTGGGCAGGCGTAAAGAAGAGAACAAAGGTAGGGGGGGATTTAGGTAGGGCTGGGGGGCGGGTTAGATAGGAGAAGGGAGGGGAAGGTGGGGGGGGAGCGCTCGCATGTTATAAAATTGGGCGTAGATTTGTGCGCGCCAGGTTGTGTGCACAAATCTACGCCCGCGCATACATATTAAAACCCGGCCCATAGGTACTGGCTCTCTGTCCCTCACACACACACATACTTAGACACTCTCACATTCAGTGGCTCTCCCTCACACACACACACACACATTCAGGCAGTCTCTCACATTCAGTGGCTCTTTCTGCACACATATACACACACACTGGCACTGCACTCTCACATTCAGTGGCTCTCTGCACATAAACAGGCACTGGCACTCTCACATGCAGTGGCTCTGTGTACAGCCACACACACAGGCACTGGCACTCTCTCACATTCAGTGGCTTTCTCCCCCTCACACACACACATACTCAGGCACCCTCACATTCAGTGGTTCTCGCACACATATACATACACACACACAGGCACTCTCTCACGTTCAGTGGCTAGCTCACTTACAGACACACTCACGCTGTCTCTCTCACTTACTCACACAGATTCAGGGCCTCCCCCTCTCTTTGTCATAATGCCAGGTCACAGATCCTCTCTTAATCAGCCCCCCCCTTAGTGGCCTGCCAGGATGTCTTCAGCTACCAATGGGATGGGCTCCACTGGAGACTGCTGGGTCTCCTATCTTCTTCATCCACTTCAGGATGGGCTGTGCAGCAGTAGCCTGCATGATCATAGGTTCTTTGTGACATGGAAAATAGCAGTCACATTGATGCAAAGTGAACTCCTGCTACTGCCTGGCCGATCTAGCAATAAGCTGAGAGATGGAACTCCACGGCAGCAGATGACGTTCATTTATATGCAACTCCTGCTGCTGGTTGTGGGGGTGAGGAAGTGATAGTTGAGTGCAGCATCGGCTCGGACAGGTGCAAGTGTCCTAGACAAAACTTCAGCCATGTGGCCCCCACCCTCCCTCTACACACACAATTAAGTTTAGAACATTAACATTGTGAATTAGTATGAGTTATGAAGTCTGAATCTTTAACAACAAATGAATTTTACATGAAAAGGAGAGTATGATAAGAATAACCTGTTCATTCCTGCTGTTCCACCCAATCCCTCCTCATAGTCTGTCCCCACTCCAAACCCATCCCCAGCCTTTTTTCCCATCAGTCCCAATTCTTCTCTCCCCACCTGAGCCATTCTCTCTCCCTTCTGCTCTCTCCCTCAGTCCCTCCCTCATGCAATCAGAGTCTCTACGTTCCCCCTAAATCCCCAAATTTCCACTTGCCCACTTAATCCCTCATCCCTTCCATTCTCTTTCAGCCATACCAATTCCCCAGGCCCTTTTAGTAAAATCCCTGTTCTCCCCTCAGAGCTGCTCTGAGTGCTCTCTCTCGTCCCCTCCTCACCTCTGTTCTCTGTCTCTGACCCGGGCATCCCAGCTTTTCTTGTCCTGGACAGCCCCCCCCCCCCCCCCCCCCCCCCGATTTTCTTTTTCCCAGGCAGAGGCGGGATTGGCTAGCTTACCTGGCTGCAGCCAGGATTTCAGTTGTCCTCCTCAGCTCAGCTCTGGCAGGTATCTACCCCGCTCCCCTCGTGCTGATCTGGTCGGTTGGGTAAGGGTGGGGGTGCGGGGTTGAGTTGCCTTCTTCACGCATGGCACTCTTGCACCCTTCCGCCTCGAGTGCGCACGCAGCAGACAGCATGAGTTTCTCTGCTGCATCTGTGCATTTGAGGATTTCCAGGCAGTACAGGCGCCCGCAGATGAGGCGTCATTGCTGCGTTACTGAGAGGAGAGAATCATTTCAACAGCTATCATGTCATGCTGTATACCCCAAGAGCTGCCTTTCATCATCGGGCAGGTGGGTCCCATGAATTCTGACATGCCAGCTTTTGCTACTGGCACTCTTGGCGGCCGGTTACTCCACCTAATGCTTCCACTGGCTCTGGGTTTATTCTTTTCCAGACTTGAGAAAAAAAATGAAAAGAAAAAAATTAAATAAAGGAAATTGGACAGGCCCTGATCGCACGCCATTGCCACTTAACCCACATCACCCTGACAGACTGCTCCAAGTCTGATTTGCCCCATTGCATCCTAGAACTTGTAGTTTCCTTATCCTTCTGAGAAGTTGGCTGTAAGGGTGGGGGGTGGTAGGCTGGGCGGGAATGTAGTCTGTTCCCTAAAACATTTGTATGTCTACGTCTGTAATGATTATCTTCTGCTCACTGGGATATGCAGGCCTCTGTGGTTAAGGCCAGGCACCGCACCAGTAATTCACTGGTGGAAAGTGTGTGGCAGCATGCAGGAGAGATCTCCATTACTGTGTATCTGAGAAAGGATCTGGTATGTCAGTCACAGGAACATATGCAAATATAACATTTCCTCTATCAATGAAATGTAGATGTTAGACCTTCATAATAGGCACTACCGGTAAACTTCACCTTTGTTGCCTTATTTATAATCACTGGTCTTCACAATCACAATCCATATTTTTTAGCAATTTTTCATATGCAGATAAAATACTTGGCTGAGTATTTATTCTCAGCCATCAGTGGAAATACCCAACATCCTTCCAGGAAAACGTTTGCAGACGATTTTATTACCAATATCAAAACCCTTACACGGTTTCATGTTTTGAAAGATTTCTGCTTCAGGGGGAAGAGCTTAGAATCCAATACTGCAGGATTATTTTCAGTATTTCTAAAAATGAGTACATTATGGCATTTAAAATCCTGTGTTAATTTTTTTTAATATTATTAAAAAGAAAAACTTATGTGCACATGGGCTTTCTTCAACTACTTCTTAGCATTCTAAACAAAAGTTGTTGTCCATACATACCAATATTATTTCTTTTTCTTTGGGTGCCAAATCTCAGCCAGATATGGCTTGTTCAGAGCAAGAGAATAAATACTGTCAGTAAATTATGCAAATTTGATAATTGCATTAAAAGAATAGAATACCATTCACTTTCATAATTTAATCCTGATGGGGCGATTGTATTCAAGAAAAAAATCCAAAATTGTTCTCTGATATTTAGACAGGCCTGATGATCGCCTCCTCGTGGTAATATAGATATATGTTCGAGAATACCCCATCTCGGATCACTAAAACTGTGGCCGAGTTCTAGACAGTGAGATACCCTAGGTGCTTGCAGTTTTCTGGTAGCAAGAAAATTTTTATGCTCAAAAAAGCAAACAGAATGTTAGGAATTATTAAGAAGGGAATGGCAAATAAAACGATGGATGTCATAAATCCTCTGTGTTGCTCCACGGTGAGACCACATCTTGAATACTGTGTACAATGCTGGTCGCTGCATCTCAAAAAAGATATAGTTGCACTGGAGAAGGTATAGAGAAGGGTGACCAAAATGATAACAGGGATGGAACAGCTCCCCTATGAGGAAAGGCTAAAGAGGTTAGGGCTTTTCAGCTTGGAGAAGAGACAGCTGAGGGGGGATATGATAGAGATCTATAAATCATGAGAAGTCCAAAATGGGTAAATGTGAATCGGTTATTTTCTCTTTCAGATAATAGAAGGACTAGGGGGGAGTCTATGAAGTTAGCAAGTAGCACATTTAAAACAAATCGGAAACAATTCTTTTTCACTCAACGCACAATTAAGCTCTGGAATTTGTTGCCAGAGGATGTGGTCAAGACAGTTAGTGTAGCAGGGTTTAAAAAAGGTTTGGCTAAGTTCTTGGAGGAGAAGTCCATTAACTGCTATTAATCAAGTTGACTTAGGGGTAGATTTTAAGACCTGTGTGCGTTGCCGGGCTTTTTGAAAATAGGCCCGGCGCACATATGACCATTTACGCGTGTAACCTTTTGAAAATCCGGCCCTTAGGGAATAGCCACTGCTATTACTGGCATTAGTAGCATGGGATCTACTTAATGTTTGCATACTTGCCAGGTACTTGTAGCCTGGATTGGCCACTGTTGGAAACAGGATGCTGTGCTTGATGGACCCTTGTTCTGTCCCAGTATGGCAACTTCTTATGTTCCTAACCTTGGAGATATGTAACATATTAAACAGCCTGTGTGTGTTGTGCGCCAGCTGGCACCCTTTCATGAACCCTGTTTAATTCTGGGGGATCAGCAGGGACATTGTATGTTCCATATGCATCTTCAATGTTTTGACCAGAATTTTTAGATCGCCATTTAGTAAAGTCATTGGCCGATACACTCCCACAATGATACATCCCCCTTCTTTTTATAAAGAAGCATTCTCACAGCACAAGCAGGATGGTAGTCCTCACATATGGGTGACATCATCAGGATGGAGCCCAATCACAGAAAACTTCTGTCAAAGTTTCCAGAACTTTGACTGGCCCCTACTGGGCATGCCCGGCATGGCACTAACCCTGCAGCCAGCAGGGGTCCCGCTTCAGTCTTCTTTTTTCCGCACAGCAGTAGCCTCGCGGTAAAGGAGCTCTGAAGAGATTCCTGACAGGAATTTTCCTCGCGGAATTACTAAAAGTTAAATTGCCCCACAGGGGTCCCTCCTCTAACTTTTCTCAGTCCACGGTATTCCGGTAAGTTTTTACCCGTTTCCCGTCGATTACCGTCGAGTTTGGCCCTCGCGGCCTACTGGCCGTCGACCGTACCATGGCTCGATTTTTTTCCATGGCCATGGTGTCGGGGTTTCGTCGGTGCCTGGACCCGCCCCATGTCTATCACAGACCCCCATAAAGTCTGTGTAATGTGTCTAGGATGCGAGCACGATGTCTTGACCTGCACCAAATGTGCCCTAATGGCACCGAAGGGTCGCAAGGCCAGAATGGAGAAGATGGAACTTCTCTCCGTGCTCAAACCCTGACTCCGTCCATTGCATCGACGTCGTCGGAACTGACACTACCTATTTGGTGCAGTCAGCCCCAGGTTTTCAAAAATCACAGCTTGATCACCACTTGGTCGTGGTAGAGTCTGCACAAAAGAGGGCAAAGAGGTCAAAGCCTCACTCGTCTGTTCCTCCTGGAAAGGAACAGAAGTTCCTAGATAACACTGATCGCCGAGTATTCCAAGGGGCCATGCTCATCTCCCGAATTGCCACCTATCAGCTTTATATGACCCAATATAACAGGGTCATTTTTAAGCAGATACAGGACTTCTCAGACTCCCTGCCTCAGCAATTTCAAGAACAATTACAAACCCTAGTAAACAAGGGTTTTGAGGCAGGCAAGCATGAGATTAGAACATTTATTTATTTGACATTTTTCTATACCGAACTTCATGACAAGCTTCATATCAGGCCGGTTTACATCAAACTTAGGGATTAACTGAACATTACCAAATAACAGGAAGGCCGAAGCGCAGTTACAAATAACAGGGAGAATGAACTTGGGGGCTAGAGTAGCCAGGAAATAAAGGACAGAAAAAACTGGAGAAAGAGAACGTATGAATATACAGAACATCTTATGACATTTTTGATACTTTTACCAGAGTGTCTGCAGCTGCTATTTTGAAGAGATGATGGGCATGGCTCAAGTCTTCTGACCTTCGCCCAGAAGTACAAGACCGGTTATCCGACCTGCCTTGTGTCGGAGATAATCTGTTTGGTGAACAGATTCAACGGACGGTGGCAGAATTAAAGGACCATCATGAGATCCTAAGACAGCTCTCTTTGATGCCTTCTGACTTCTCCTCAAAACAGCCCTTCAGAAAGGACTCTAAGAAGTCATTCTTCCACCCGAAGAAGTCTTATCCGCCACCAACCAGATCCCGTGCCACGAGACCTTATCAAAAACCGCAGTCTCGTCAAGCCCGTAAACAAAAACCTCAACCAGGACCTGCTTCAGGTTTTTGACTTCCACCTAGAGAGCAGCAGCCAGATTCCTCTGTCGCACATACCAGTGGGAGGTCGATTGTGCCACTTCCACAACATGTGGCATTCAATCACATCCGACCAATGGGTATTGGCAATCATTGCCCAGGGTTACCATCTGAACTTTCTCGCCCTGCCACCAGACTCCCCACCTCTACAGACGTGGAGAACATCCGAACACTCCATCCTTCTGGATCAAGAGGTCTCCCTCCTTCTCCAGTCAAGAGCAATAGAACCCGTTCCATACTCTCAGCAAAGCCTAGGGTTCTATTCCCGGTACTTAATCCCCAAAAAATCGGCAGGAGTCCATCTTATTCTGGCCCTCAACAAGTACCTCCAGCGAGAAAAATTCAAGATGGTCACCTTGGGATCGCTTCTACCTCTTCTACAAAGAGGAGACTGGCTCTGCTCTCTGGACCTCCAGGACGCATACACCCATATTGCGATAAGTCCAGCTTATCGCAAGTACCTGAGGTTCCTAGTAGGCCCCAAGCACTATCAATACCAAGTGCTTCCATTCGGCCTAACGTCTGCACCACGAGTCTTTACAAAATGCCTCGTAGTTGTCACAGCCTTCCTCAGGTTAATCAGGGCTCCCACTCAGCAAGCTGCTCTGTTGTCCCTCAATCTAACCTTACACACTCTAATTTCGTTAGGATTTCTCGTCAATTACGACAAATCCTACTTAGTCCCATCTCAAAGCTTGTCGTTCACTGGGGCAAACTTGGACACCTTACAGGCAAAGGCTTTCCTGCCTCGACAACGAGCACTGACTCTTGTATCTCTTGCTCACCAGCTGCAGTCTCAGCACTCTGCGACTGCACGCCAATTTCTCGTCCTCCTGGGACACATGGCGTCCTCAGTCCATGTCACACCAATGGCCGCTTGGCCATGAGACTTATGCACTGGACTCTGAGATCTCAATGGACTCAAGCTATTCAGCCTCTGTCGGCCATTGTCCATGTCACCGACTCACTCCGTCTGTCTCTCGCCTGGTGGAAAAATCAGACCAATCTCCTCCAGGGATTGCCCTTCCAGGTTCCAAATCCTCAAATCATTCTCACCACCGACGCTTCCCACCTCGGGGGGGGAGCTCATGTAGCCAACCTGCAAACACAAGGCTCTTGGTCTCCAGAGGAAGCCAAACACCAAATAAATTTCCTGGAGCTTTGAGCAATCAGATATGCTCTCAGGGCTTTTCAGGATCGCCTATCAAATCAGGTCATCCAGATTCAGACGGACAACCAGGTGGCCATGTGGTACATCAACAAGCAGGGAGGCACGGGCTCCTTCCTTCTCTGTCAGGAAGCTGCGCAGATTTGGGCGGAAGCTCTCTTCCATTCGATGTACCTCAGGGCCACCTACTTGCCGGGAGTGGACAATGTGCTGGCAGACAAGCTGAGTCGCGTCTTTCAACCGCACGAGTGGTCTCTCAACCCCTCAGTAGCGAACTCCATTTTTCAACAATGGGGATATCCTTGAATAGACCTCTTTGCATCCCCACAAAACCGCAAAGTGGAAAACTACTGCTCTCTCATTCGCAGCAAACTCTCTCGACCCAGAGACGCATTCTCCCTCTCATGGACAACCGGTCTGCTCTACGCATTTCCTCCACTTCCTCTTCTCTCAAAGACTCTCATGAAGTTACGTCAGGACAAGGGAACCATGATCCTGATAGCCCCTCACTAGCCACGCCAAGTGTGGTTTCCAATACTTCAGGATCTCTCCATCCGCAGGCACATTCCCTTGGGAAAGGACCCGCTTCTGATCACTCAGAGCGACAGGAGTCTATGCCATCCCAATCTTCATGCCTTATCCCTGACGGCATGGATGTTGAAAGGTTAATCCTTCAACCACTTAACCTTTCTGAACCAGTTTCCCGTGTCTTGATTGCTTCACGGAAGCCTTCCACGAGAAAATCTTACTCTTACAAATGGAAAAGGTTCACATCATGGCGCTCTTCTTGACCCCCTTTCCTGTCCAATCCCGAAGTTTCTGGACTTCTATCTGAGTCAGGTCTAAAGACTTCTTCCATCAGAATGCATGTCAGTGCGGTAGCTGCCTTCCATAAAGGTGTCGGGGATGTCCCTATATCAGTACAACCCCTTGTAACACGCTTTTTGAAGGGCTTGCTTCATATCAAGCCTCCACTACGTCCTCCGGCCCCTTCTTGGGACCTTAATCTGATTTTGGGTCGGCTCATGAAACCACCATTCGAGCCTCTTCACTCCTGTGACCTTCGATATCTCACATGGAAAGTGATTTTCCTTTTGGCTGTCACTTCAGCTCGCAGAGTTAGTGAATTGCAGGCTCTAGTTACCTATCCGCCTTACACTAAACTTCTGCAGGACTGGGCAGTACTCCGCACTCACCCGAAATTCTTACCTAAGGTAGTTTCGGATTTTCATCTTAATCGATCCATCATACTACCTACCTTTTTTCCCAGGCCCCATGCCAACCCAGGAGAACAGGCTCTGCATACCCTTGACTGTAAACGGGCTCTAGCGTTTTACCTAGACAGTACAGCTGCCCACAGGGAAAGCACTCAATTGTTCATCTCTTTCCACCCTAACAAGTTAGGGAAGCCTGTGGGTAAGCAGACTCTCTCCTCCTGGTTGGCAGATTGCATTTCCTTCTGCTATCAGCAAGCAGGCATTCCTTTCCAAGACCGTGTCAAAGCACACTCTGTGAGGGCCATGGCGACTTCAGTAGCACACCTACGATCGGTGCCGCTTCCTGACATTTGCAGGGCTGCTACCTGGAGTTCTCTCCACACCTTTGCAGCCCATTATTGCTTGGACAAAGCCGGAAGACAAGATTCCATCTTCGGCCAGTCTGTCCTTCGAAACCTATTTACAACGTGACGTACCTACACCCTTCCGCCTGCCCGGTGGGGTTCAGGATGCCCTCTACCAAATTCCGCCCCAGTTGTTGTGCCTGTTGCACGCCGTTGGGTACATTTGGTGCATGTGCGGACATCCTCAGCTCAGTACTCACCCATATGTGAGGACTACCATCCTGCTTGTCCTGTGAGAAAGCAAATGTTGCTTACCTGTAATAGGTGTTCTCACAGGACAGCAGGATGTTAGTTCTCACGAAACCTACCCGCCGCCCGCGGTGTTGGGTTTGTAACGTTTTGTTATTTAATTTTTTGGCACTGCCTGTAGCTTTCAAATAAGACTGAAGGGGGACCCCTGCTGGCTGCAGGGTTAGTGCCTTGCTGGACATGCCCAGTAGGGGCCAGTCAAAGTTCTAGAAACTTTGACGGTTTTCCGTGATTGGGCTCCATCCTGATGATGTCACCCATATGTGAGGACTAACATCCTGCTGTCCTGTGAAAACACCTGTTACAGGTAAGCAACATTTGCTTTATACTGGTATCATTAAGCCCAACCATTGGTGACAGAGCCCACTGCAAAAAATTAAAGAGCTCAACCAACACTGGTTCTGCATCATCTACACAGACATCCAGGACGAGATGCTAGTCGCATCAGAGATAGGGTAGAAGCCAGTGCTGACAGCCCAGCAATCAAAAATAAAAAGCCCAAAAAAAACAAAACATATCAATGTGGTTTGGCGCCATTTTAGCCACATATTCTTACAACGTCAATCACTCTCAGTCACCGCAGCACCCCGCAGCCCCCAAACGACCAGATATCAGCTAAATGCAGTTCAGAAAAAAAGAAAAGAGAGAGAAAAAAAAGAAAAAAAAAGGATATTCTCATTTTCATAAGGTCGTAAAAAACGTTCCATGCTCCAGCAGTCCTCCTGTGTTTACTGAACCACACAAAGACAAACTGTGTAGCAATACAAACTAACAAAGTCCTCTCTTGAGTAATGCAGGTATCCATCATATCTGCGATGAAGCTTGCCTCCATTTCTCCGCTCTCACGAACTCCAAAGCATCCTTCACAGTCACAAAAATCTGAGCCTTGCCCTCTTGAAACACCTTTCTCTGAGCAGGGTAAAGAAGCGCAAATTTAATTTCCAAGCCCCTTAACTCCTTTTTCACTTCGTTGAAATTCTGGCATTTACGCTGAAGGTCAGTAGGAAAGTTCTGAAATAAGCAGAGATGGGCATTCTGGTATGTAATTGCGCCAGACTTCCGTGCAGCTTCCAAAGCCAAACTTTATCCACGAAATTATGCACCTTGATCAGGCCCCTACTCTCAGCGCCAAGACTCTGTGTGCTCTGTCTAACTTAACACCTTCTGACCCCAACGTCATATTTAGGCGCTCCAGCAGCCATTTAGTGAAAAAAAATGATAGGATTACATACCTCCACGTTTTCAGGCAGCCTAACATGTCGAATATCATTCCTACGGCTGCGATTTTCTAAATCGTCAGCTTTCTCTTGCAGGGCTTTAGTTTAGTGTTCCAACACATCAATTTTATGGGGCGCATCTGTGCGTGAAAGTTCTACTTCTTCCACCGCCTCCACTCATGCAGAGGTCTCTCCAACTGAGGAAACTAAACTGGTTACCTTCTCGACCACTGATTCCAGTTTAGCTTCCAACGAGGTATGTATCTTCCTAGTGAGGCCCTCTGTTACCCCTTTGATCGCCTCGATAGTTTCGGGGTAAGAGCTGTATCTGCCATTTCCTCCTCCCTGTCCGAGGTCTGTTCATCAGGTGTGGTTTTCTTGCCAGCTCTACTCTTTCTTCTTACTGCACACTTCGGCATAACGTCGTAGTCGGCCCAAGGTTCAGGCACAGAGCGTTTGGAAGGCTCCCGGAGTATCGGGTGAATTCGGTTTCACCAAAACTTGGTGAAATTCAGGATAAAATGAACGGCAGCCGTGGGAGCCCAACAGAAACACATCCGTTCAGCTCAGTGCATCTCTAGCGCCCCCGCCTTTTTCTTTTTCAAAGACTGGATTTTCTGCAGGCTGTGATACCTTTTATTGGCCCAATGTAAAACTAATTGAGATTTGCTATCTCCGCCTCCTTTAGCTGTTATAAAGTGCAGTTCTCATTCCCTTTGTTCAGAAATTTGAAGTCTTCAGCCAGACAGGAGGCAATTCGCATTCTGAGCACACACCCCTGTGAGGATACACATCATGCCAGCAGCGTCTCCATTGTTTCTGAACCACAAAAGGCAAAGGTCTGCCAGAGGGAGAGGAGTGTGTCGAATGAGCTGGTGGCCTCCATCCGGTACCCAGTTCATATATTTACCCATCTGTGTAATTCCTAATATTGTAGTAATAGCCATCCTAATCTATTGGCAGATGAATCCTTTGTTCCTGGAGATGTGAATCTGTTGGTGAATGAATCCTTTTTTCCTGCAGATATTAATTTCAGCCTCACCACTTCTAGACCCAGGTTCATGAATATTGTATAGGGAGCTTTTCTAATCCAAACTTATGTCTGGCCCTATCAATGCGAAAGGATGTATTTGCTTTGCACAGGAAAATGTGTGTAGGTATGGGTGTCCAGGGGAGTAATCTTGTGTGAAGGTGAGAGTCAGGACTGTTGCTCCTTCTCTTGTCCTAAGGATATTACTTTTCTTACTGGGTGGATTCTTTGCCTATCTGAGCAGGCCTGAGTTTTCAGCGGCATGTCAGCACCAAGGGCTGGGAGGAAATATTAACTTAAATTCACTGCAAAATGAACTGGTCTGTTATTCGAAGAAATATCTGCTGAAAGCACCTCATCCCAAGCAGTGCCTCTCACAGACTATTAGAGGATACACACCCGCTCACCCACTACTAATCTTTCCTTGTTAGCTTTTTAATTTCATTGTAAATGTTTATTACTAGGACTGGTGATTGTGCACCATGGCAGGGTCAAGGAATATAACCTAAGGTTGTTCCTCCATCAGTTCATCATCATCTGCCCTCCATAACCTTGCAGTGCTTCAACTTTAAAACAGCTTGTATTCAGTCAGCTGATTGGCACAGGGATACAGAGCCTGTCACCTCTTGGATTGGAGGGCTCAGGGAATTGGTGTAGAGATACACAGCCTATATATCTTCTCCAGGGATGGGCACAGTGATACAGAGCTTCGAGAAGGGCACCCCGACGAAGTATCTAACCCTGTGCCCATCCCGCGCGCACCCACGCCAGCACGCCCGCCCATTGGTCGCCATCCCCAAGGACGTATCCTGTCCTCGGGGAGGCGGGCCGGGAGCCTCATTGGTTTCCCTGGGGAGAGGCGAACCAATCAGCAGGCGCCCTGCTGATTAGGTCACCTGGGAGCGTCAGCAGCTCCCTCTTTGCCTGCCGACGCTCCCCAGACTCGCATCCCACCCACCCACCCTCAAGACACGTGTTTATGTTATGTGATTATGTTCATATTGTTCATTAGAAGCGGCTTTGTCACAACTGAGGGGGGCGCGGGTTGCCCGAGCCGATTGAGATGCAATGTGGTGATGGCAGGACAATTGGGCGCAGTTGTCCTGCAGGAGGCTCCTTGCTGTAGGTGGCGGGAGCTGGTGATCACAACCCCTTGCTGGATGGTGGCAGGGATCGTGGGTATAGTGCAATGTAAATGGTTCAAACTGGATCTGCGCACCTTGCTGGCGGGTGGCGGCTGCGCAGGGAAGCATATGTAAATTCCTGGCTCGGGCACCTGATTGTTGTACAGTAAAGTTGCGGCCTGTTTGATCCCACTCTTGCCTAGGTCTCGTTGACGTTATTGATTGCATTGCTTGTTACTGACTTGTGAGAGGGTGGGTGCTGGGAGAAAAGTCAGCCCTGGCTACCCATTTTATCACCTCTAGCACTGGAGGGCTTGGGGATGTGCCCAGGGATATGGAGCCTGTCGCTTCTAGGACTAGAGGGCTCACAGGATGGGTGCAAGAATACAAAGCCTCTGGGACTGAAGGGCTCAGGTGATACACAGTCTATGTCTTCTTTAGGACCGGAGGACTCAGTTGATGGGCACAGGGTTAGAGTCAGGCACCTCTAAGACTGAAGAGTTAAGGGGACAGGTGCAAAGATATAGAGTCTGTCACCTCTCAGGGAAGAATTGCACAAATACAGAGCTTGTCACCTCTAGAACTGGGGGGTTCATGGGTCATTGCAGGGATAAAGAGCCTGTCATCTCTAGGACTGAAGCACATCTTTTCAGTTTCAGCATGTATGCGTGGGATCCTTTGTGTGTTTATGTGCCTGTGACTGTTTATATTTTGTGTGTCAGTGTCTCTGTATGTCTGTGTGTATGTGTGTGCGAATGTTTTATCCCTTCTCTCTAATTGAGCATTTGAGCCCCTGCTGAGCACTGCAGTGATTTTCTCCAGTTGATGGGGTCTCTCGAGCAGCTGTGGAATGAAAACATGGCAGCAACAAAACCAAAATGTGTTTACTGAGAGAAGAAAAGACATTTTCTTTGCTTCCCCATTGCTCAGTAATCTCCAGCTGTAACTGTTAATAAATGGTGACAGGGTAAGCATGCAGAGTTTTAAAAAGTTTGCCTTTTCAAGTTTGGGTGCTGATGTTCCCTAGGAGAACTTTTCCTTCCTGCCGTCACAGTGACTTTCATCTTCAGACAGGAGGAGACATTGGGTGGGAGCAGCTCTCTCACCAATCAAAACATTTAATACTGCAATGAATATTACAACCCCAATATATATATATATATATTTTTTTATCTTTATTTTTCAATTTTAATACAATACAACGATCAAACATAGCTGAAAAGACAACCATATTATCCATAAAATTCCCCTATCTTCCATTCCCCTCCCTCCCTTCCATCTTTCCAGAACCATGGCTTCCGTGGCTCTGAGAAACACAAAGTTTTTCTGCTAATCCAATAGGCGTATTGTCCAGTTATTTATTGCAACTCTAGTACGGCACTGCGGGCTTTGGATGCCAAAAACAATAGGTAGTCTCTCCATAGTGCCATATATTTAGTGTTTGCTTTAGCAGAACCCTGGGTCTTAGATCTACAGACTGTCAGATGCTCATAAGAGGCTAACTTCCGTAGTTTAATTTTCCAGTATGTAACTGTCGGTGTGTCTTCATTCATCCAATAAGCCAATATTGATTGCTTCATTAATAAAAAAGCTTTTTGTAAAAATTGTTTTTGTGTATTCTTTAAAGTACCGTACCTTCCAGTACTGTTATTCCAAAAAGGCAAACCCTGGGAGACCTGGGAATTTTGCATTTCAACATTCTTCCCAAGTCCTCCAAGTCCGTCTGCCAAAAGCTCTTTATAACTGGGCATGCTCAAAAACTATAGTACAGCGTTCCTGGCGTTTGTTGACATTTAAACATAGGTTAGAATTTACCAATTTTTCTTTATAAGCCCAAGTTATAGGCACATACATCTTATGTAAAAACTTAAACTGCGTCTCACATAAAACCATATTTTCAGAGATGTCTTTTATAGTACTAAAACATCTTTTTATCATACCAGAGGATATAGGATGCTCCAGCTCTTTATTCCATAGATCTGCAATTGACTGCCAGACATTCGCACTGTCCACCTTTTTGAGAGCTTACGATAAAGAAGCCATAGCTAATTTGCTCCCTGATGGTGTGACAAAAATTTTGTCTAAATCCTGCAGTGTAGGCCTAGAACATTTATAAATACATTAAAAAAAAATGTCTGATTTGAAGATAACGTTTTGACTTTTTGTGTGAAAGGTTATACTTAGTAAGTAATTCGTCAAAACGTCTAAGATCATTCCCCAAATTTTTTAAGTACTGTTGAAATGATGATAAACCCTTCTGTGCCCAATCTTGAGGGGTTTTGTTTTAAATTCCCGGTGAGAATCTGGGATGACCAGCTATAGCAAGAGCTGGAGTGACCTCCAGAGGCGAATTGCCCTATCGGGGGATCGGCATCCCCTGGTGGGCCGGTTGCTGTAGTCACGTGGTCTGCCGAGTGCGGCTGTGACGGAGCTGAGCTCGGCAGACCACATGGTATCTCCTGGGCCTGCCTGGACGGCGAATCCCCGGGCCGGTCATCATTGGGAATCCACCCCTGGTGACCTCCCAAGAGATCCCCAATTTTTGACAAAGCGACTTCCATGCTAGCCTTAGGGAAGTCACCTTAGGATTGGCTTGAATGTAACCAGGCAATTGACTATTCAGCACATGAAGCAAATTTCCCAGAGTAAGTGGATAACACCAGTTTTTCAAAAAGAATGTGGGAGAGTACATCTCATATCCATAAAGCCAGACAGACACATGTCTCAACAAACTAGCTAGGTTGTATTGGGCCAAATTTGGGTAGGCCATGCCCCCAGCTTCCCAAGACAGTTGAAGTTGCTTAAGGGGTAGGTGGGCTCGCTTATTATTCCATAGGAATTTTTTCAAAGCCTTGTATAGCTCCCCCCAGTCTTGCTTTTTAACCCATACGGGCACCATTTGCAGCACATACAGCCAGCAAGGTAGCTCCATCATTTTAAATAGTTGGATTCGCCTACTTAAAGAAAGGGGTAATTTAGTCCATTCTAGCAGTTTATTTTTGTTTTTTCCAGCAAGGGAAGAATGTTTGCAATATACAACCGTGAAATGTCTACTGGTAATTTTACCCCAAGATATTTCATTTCTGTGGTGACCCAACGCAAGGGAAATTCTGTTGGCCAGTGCATCCTCAATTGTCCCAATATGTCCAAAGCTTCAGACTTGTCTAAATTGATTTTTAACCCTGAAAATGTACCGAATTATGTTTGTAATTCCATAACTCGGGGCAGTGAGAGTACTGGAGCTGTTAAAAATCCTAACATGTCATCAGCAAAAGCCGCTATCTTAAAATTATCTCTTCCCAGCTGTAATCCCGTAATATTTGGGAAATCTGAGATTTTACGCAGTAGGGGATCTAAGGATAAAATATGTAATGGGGAGACAATGGGCACCCCTGACGAGTACCTCTATAGAGTTGGAATTCCCTGGACATATTCCCATTGGCCAAAATGATGGAGCACGGTTCCCTGTATAATAAAGAAAGCAATCGTATTATGTTTCCCTCAAATCCATATTTTTGTAGGATCGAGAATAAATACCTCCAAGCCACCCTATCAAATCTTTCTCCACATCAAACCCCACCACTAGAACTGGTATTCCCTGAAACTTGCAATGATTCATTGCTGTCCAAAGGTGAGCAATATGCTTGCCTGCAAATCTCCCTTTCACAAACCCAACCTGGTGATGAGAAATAAGCATCGGGAGAACCTGGTTTATCCATGCAGCCAGAATCTTAGCAAACAGTTTTAGATCTACATTTAATAACAAAATCGGTCTATATGAAGAGGCTAATGTCAGGTCTTTCCTTCCCTTGGGTAGAACAGTGGTATAAGCCCATTTAGCCTCCCGAGGAAAAGCTCCCTGTGCCAATGCCCCAGAGTAGTATCCTTGTAGGACTGAGCTCTCCTCTGTGCCTAGTAATCTATAAAACTCTGTGCTAAGCCTGTCAGGGCCTGGGGTTTTTTGTATTGAGCAGGACTTGATATTCGCCATTATTTCTACGGTGGTAATAGGTTGATTCATTAAAGCCAATTGATCTTCAGTCACTTTAGGAAGCTGCAGCCCTTGAAAAAACTTTTCTTCTTCCTCCAAGCCCCCAGCTACGTTTTAAGAACATAAGAAAATGCCATACTGGGTCAGACCAAGGGTCCATCAAGCCCAGCATCCTGTTTCCAACAGTGGCCAATCCAGGCCATAAGAACCTGGCAAGTACCCAAAAGCTAAGTCTATTCCATGTTACCATTGCTAATGGCAGTGGCTATTCTCTAAGTGAACTTAATAGCAGGTAATGGACTTCTCCTCCAAGAACTTATCAAATCCTTTTTTAAACACAGCTATACTAACTGCACTAACCACATTCTCTGGCAACAAATTCCAGAGTTTAATTGTGCGTTGAGTAAAAAAGAACTTTCTCCGATTAGTTTTAAATGTGCCCCATGCTAACTTCATGGAGTGCCCCCTAGTCTTTCTACTATCCGAAAGAGTAAATAACCGATTCACATCTACCCGTTCTAGACCTCTCATGATTTTAAACACCTCTATCATATCCCCCCTCAGCCATCTCTTCTCCAAGCTGAAAAGTCCTAACCTCTTTAGTCTTTCCTCATAGGGGAGTTGTTCCATTCCCCTTATCATTTTGGTAGCCCTTCTCTGTACCTTCTCCATCGCAATTATATCTTTTTTGAGATGCGGCGACCAGAATTGTACACAGTATTCAAGGTGCGGTCTCACCATGGAGCGATACAGAAGCATTATGACATTTTCCGTTTTATTCATCATTCCCTTTCTAATAATTCCCAACATTCTGTTTGCTTTTTTGACTGCCGCAGCACACTGTACTGACGATTTCAATGTGTTATCCACTATGACACCTAGATCTCTTTCTTGGGTTATAGCACCTAATATGGAACCCAACATTGTGTAATTATAGCATGGGTTATTTTTCCCTATATGCATCACCTTGCACTTATCCACATTAAATTTCATCTGCCATTTGGATGCCTAATTTTCCAGTCTCACAAGGTCTTCCTGCAATTTATCACAATCTGCTTGTGATTTAACTACTCTGAACAATTTTGTGTCATCTGCAAATTTGATTATCTCACTCGTCGTATTTCTTTCCAGATCATTTATAAATATATTGAAAAGTAAGGGTCCCAATACAGATCCCTGAGGCACTCCACTGTCCACTCTCTTCCATTGAGAAAATTGTCCATTTAATCCTACTCTCTGTTTCCTGTCTTTTAGCCAGTTTGCAATCCACGAAAGGACATCGCCACCTATCCCATGACTTTTTACTTTTCCTAGAAGCCTCTCATGAGGAACTTTGTCAAATGCCTTCTGAAAATCCAAGTATACTATATCTACCGGTTCACCTTTATCCACATGTTTATTAACTCCTTCAAAAAAGTGAAGCAGATTTGTGAGGCAAGACTTGCCCTGGGTAAAGCCATGCTGACTTTGTTCCATTAAACCATGTCTTTCTATATGTTCTGTGATTTTGATGTTTAGAACACTTTCCACTATTTATCCTGGCACTGAAGTCAGGCTAACCGGTCTGTAGTTTCCCCTTTTTAAATATTGGGGTTACATTTGCTATCCTCCAATCTTCAGGTACAATGGATGATTTTAATGATAAGTTACAAATTTTTACTAATAGGTCTGAAATTTCATTTTTTAGTTCCTTCAGAACTCTGGGGTGCATACCATCCGGTCCAGGTGATTTACTACTCTTCAGTTTGTCAATCAGGCCTACCACATCTTCTAGATTCACCGTGATTTGATTCAGTCCATCTGAATCATTACCCATGAAAACCTTCTCCATTACGGGTACCTCCCCAACATCCTCTTTAGTAAACACCGAAGCAAAGAAATCATTTAATCTTTCCGCGATGGCCTTATCTTCTCTAAGTGCCCCTTTAACCCCTCGATCATCTAACGGTCTTTCTTAAATACATTTTTATAAAAGGATCTTAAGATTTGGCATATCTCCCCTGTAGAGGATTTTTTAATCCCATCTTTATTGGTTAATGCCTCAATAAAATTTTATTTATTTTATTTTATTTAAAAATTCTTATATACCGCCTATACAATTTGTGGTGGATCTAAACGGTTTACAAACAGATGGCCACTTTGCTGTGCTTTAACCATATTGGCTAAATGTTTGCCCGATTTATTGCCGAATCTATATAATTTATGAACTGAAAAAAGCAAATACTTTGTGGCCTGTTGATGTAGAAGGCAGTTTAAATGATATAAGGTATCTCTAAGTCTACGTCTTTTTTCAGGGGTAGGGTTGGCAATATATTGGGCTTTTGTGTTCTGGTGATCTTGTTCCAGGTCTAAAATACTACGTGATAGAAGCTTATTTTGCCTAATGGTATAAGCAATAATCTCTCCTCTAATTACTGCCTTCCCTTCCTCCCAATATAGTTCCAGATTTGTTTTATAATTTGAATTATGTTCCTCATATTCTTTCCACTTGGCTCATATGTACTTCTGAAAATCAATATCCCCAGCTAAATAAGAGGGAAATTTCCATCTGCGTTGTCCCCTCTGAATAGATCCCCATGTAATGTCTGCCCAAAGCATAGAGTGGTCCGAAAATTCCGAGGGTCCTATTTCCGTTCCATGAACCTGAGAAAACAACGTTGAGGGGAGAAGAATATAGTCTATATGAGACATGGTGTCATGAACCCGGGATATATGGGTATAGTCTTTTTCTCCCAGGACAAGCAGGATGGTTTATTTATTTATTTATTTTGCAATTTTATATACCGACTTTCCAATAACAGAGTTACTGATCAATTCGGTTTACATTCTAAACAATAACAGTGACAAGTAAATGTCTTACAATGAACAGGTCGAAATAACTTGGATTAAGATATATGGGGTTAATAACATAATTCAAAGATACGGTGCCTAATGTAGGCTAAATAGACAGGTGATAGGTATAACGTTAGGTTTTGATATTAGACTGCCAAAGTTCATGTGATTTCTAGAGATGATCTATAAAGTTCTCTAGAGGGTTACCACGGAAGGGATCAATGGCAGGGATATTCCGCAGTTTGATGTTATGGGAAAGCTTTGTGGAATAACCAAGTCTTGAGTCTTTCTTTAAATGTCGTGGAGCATTGTACTGATCTGAGTTCTGACGGGAGAGTGTTCCAGAGTTTAGGACCAGCTGTGGAGAAGGCTCTTTTACTTAATGCTGACTTCATCGGTGGGATATGAAGGTTGTTTCTGTAGGCTTGTCTCACTGGTCTGGTAGAGGTGTGGAAATGGAGAGGGTTTTTGAGCTCGAGTGGTGCCAAGTTGTGTAGTGCCTTGTGGGTTACTGAGAGCACTTTGAAAAGTATTCTGAATTTGACGGGGAGCCAGTGTAGGCTTTTTAAGATGGGTGAGATGTGGTCTCTTTTGTTGGACTTGGTTAAGATCCTTGCTGCAGCGTTTTGCAGCATCTGTAGCGGTTTTATGGCGTTAGCAGGGAGGCCCAGTAGAAGAGAGTTGCAGTAATCTATATGGTTGTCCTCACATGTGGGTGACATCATCAGGATGGAGCCCAATCACGGAACATTTTTGTCAAAGTTTCTAGAACTTTGACTGGCACACTGAGCATGCCCAGCATGCCACCAACCCTGCATCCAGCAGGGGTCCCCCTTCAGTCTCTTTTTATCCATGCAGCAATAGCCTCGCAGATTTCTGGAGCTCTGTGAGAATTCCTTACAACGTTTTCCTCACGGAAACTTATTTTAAAAATTTCAACATTTTTCCCCATCCTGGGGTCCCCCATTAACCACACTTGAAAAAAAGATATGAACACCTTCTCGCTTGGCCAATGTTTACATACCGCTTTTTCTCTGCTGCCCGTAAACACAGTAAATATGCAGGAGTATGCATCTTTTTTTAAGCAGGGCTTTGACTATTTAATTCAAAACATGCAGAGGATAATCAGGGTAGATTTGTGTTGGTTAAGTTTACATATCAGGGGGAAATATTTACGCTATTGAATATTTATGCCCCTAATGCTGATCAGAAGGTCTTTTTTGCTCATATGGACCATCTTCTTGACAGGGAGGGAGAAGGGACGTTAATCATTCCCGGAGACTTTAATATAACACTTATTTATTTTATTTATTTATTTAAATTTCTTATATACCGGCATTCGCGATGGGAGTCGCATCATGCCGGTTTACAAATAACAAGGTGTGACAACAGAATAAATACTTAATAACTTAAAAACATTAACATGTGATAAAAGAATAAGGTAGCAGTTACAATAAAACAGGGATAAAATGCAACTTGGAATGAAGAGAAGGCAAAAGAGAGATTAACACTGAGATAACAAAAGAATGACCAAGGTAAATAAAACCAAGGTAAATAAACCTGCCTCATTAAAAAAGAGAGAACATTATTGAGTTGTCAAAGGTTGTTGATTACCCTGACGGGAGTTCTTAGTTGCTTAAGTTGAGAGTGGGTTCAGTTGGTGTCTGGAAAGGCTTTCAAGAATAGCCAGGTTTTAAGTCTTTTTCTGAAAGTGGGGAGGCAAGGTTCCTGTCTCAGTTCTGGTGGTATAGAATTCCACAAGGTAGGTCCTGCTGTAGAGAAAGCCCTGTCACTTAATCCTCAACTTGATAATTCGGGGGGGGGGGGGGGAGTGGGATGGGCTCTAGCGCTCCAAGGAAAAAGCTGCAGGCCATGCTTAGCAAATGGCACTTATTGGACATTTGGCGTCAGAGGAATGCATTCACAAGGAATTACACCTTCTTTTCTGCATCCCATCAATCATATTCTTGCATAGATTATTTTTTAGTGGACAGAATGATGGCTGGGAGGGTAAAGAAGCTGTATATAAACCCAATCACGTGGTCTGACCATGCATCTGTAGGCATGGTTATTGATCAGGCTAAGGGTGAGGAAGGCCTTTGCCCATGGAAGCTCAATGATTCCCTTTTGATGGATGAGTCCTTTTGTACAACATTACAGGGACACATAGCTAACTATCTTGGGAGTAATGAAGGAGACCCAGCTCTTATATGGGACTGCCTAAAAACTGTGGTCAGAGGTTCATTTAATATCACGAGGTACTTTTGCTAAGAAACAGAATCAGAAGCATAAACAAAAGCTGATGGGGGATATCACCACTCTCACAGCGATACATAAAAAACGCTATCTCGGCACATCTAAACGCAATTACAACAGCCAGAGATGAGCTACAATCTATAGAAGATGCTGTGTTGGCCTCTAAAGTGGCTATGGTCACACAGGAAAAATTCAAGTGGGGTAATAGGTCTGGGAGATTACTAACCCTCTATTTAAGGCAGAAACAGACCCAATCCCAAATCACGGCAATCCTAGGCCCTGATGATGTACTACTCACTTCTCCACCTGACATTAGAAATAGGTTTCAACAATTTTATAGCAAACTTTATGAAGCAAAAGCTACCATCTCTCTTGCTCAAATAGATACCTACCTAGGGGATATAACACTCCCGGCTCTAACAGAGGGTGAACAGGCTTTTTGGATAGAGATATAACCCCAGGGGAACTACAGCAGGCCATCAAGGACTTGAAAGCTAATAAAGCACCTGGATTGGATGGATACACCCTGCAATTTTATAAAAAACTAGAAAGTTCTGTAATACCTCCCCTGATGGCACTTTTCAATTCCTTGGGCACGGGCTTAACCCTGCATCCAGATGCAAACGTGGTGGGGATCACTATATTGGGGAAGCCTGGGAGAGATCTTACCAAATGCGGCTCATACCGCCCTATATCCCTTATCAATGTGGATCTTAAGCTTTTGGCCAAGATTATGACGACACGCCTGTATACGATTATTGCTAGGCTTATCCACACTGATCAGGCTGGCTTTATACCGGGCAGGATGGCTGCTGACAATATTCGGAAAATTATAGATCTTATAGAACGTGTCAAGGGACAAGGGATTCCAGCAGTCCTGTTGTCGAAAGATGCCGAGAAGGCTTTCCACATGGTGCAATGGCAGTTTTTATTCAGCACCCTGAAAGCAATGCGTTTTGGCCCACAATTTTTGAATTGGTTATTTCAATTGTATAATGAACCACAAGCCAGAGTGAAAGTTAATGGAACTTATACAGAACCCTTTAAGATCAATCGGGGGACGAGACAGGGGTGTCCTCTCTCACCTCTGTTATTTGCACTCTTTCTTCAACCTCTAGCCATTCGGGTGCGAAAGAACCAATCAATACAGGGTGTCCACATTGGAGAGGCCGACTATAAAATGTCAATGTTTGCTGATGACATTTTATTTACTTTAACAGAACCAACTCAATCCCTTAAAGAAGTGCTTTTAGAATTCCACAACTTTGGAGGGGTATCGGGGTTTACATTAAATGAGGAAAAATCTGAGATTCTTAATGTTACTGTCCCTGCTAGAGAGCTACCTCTCCTAAAATCTTCATTCCCTTTCCAATGGACAAAAAAGAAAATTAAATATCTAGGCGTTCAAATTAGTAACAATCTTTCTGAGATTTTTCAGCTGAACTACCCTCCACTTATAAGGCGAATTTTTGAGGACCTAGATCGGTGGTCAGGTTTGGCAGGATTTCATCGGTAAAGATGAATGTGCTCCCGAGGTTGGGATACCTCTTCCAGGCTCTGCCGATTTTTATACCCACTATTATTCTCAAGAGATGGCAGCAGAAAATTTTCTCTTACATTTGGAGAAAACGTTCGCCTCGGGTATCCCAATTAGTGTTATTTAGACACAAGGTAAGAGCGGATTAAGTGTACCAAATTTTATTTGGTACTACATGGCGGCGCCACTGAGAGCTATTTTTGACTGGCATAGGAAGGGTGAACAAAAACAATGGGTAAATATTGAATAGAGCTTAATTGGTAGGATGCCACTCAGGGCGTTAACCTGGCAACCCAGGAAAATATGGCTTCCGATACAGTATATGCCTCCCATATCCTCTTTGCGGATATGGGAGACATGGAGGGAAAGACTGCTGGGCAAGAGAAATTATTTTTATAGCTCTCATTAGGGGTGTGCATTCGTTTCCTACGTATTGGTAATCTGCAATGTATAGGGCCATATTCGTTGTATTCGTGGGGAAGCGAAAAGTATCGCGATTCCCCACGAATACAACGAATCTTCGCCAAATTATTTGGCCGTCTAAAGGAGCGAATTTAAACAAACCCCCCCACCCTCCTGACCCCCCCAAGACTTACCAAAACTCCCTGGTGGTCCAGTGGGGGGTCTGGGAGCCATCTCCTGCACTCACACCCTCGGCAAAATGGCGCCGATAGCCTTTTCCCTTACTATGTCACAGGGGCTACCGGTGCCATTGTTCAGCCCCTGTCACATGGTAGGAGCACAAGTTGCTCCTTCCATGTGACAGGGGCTGACCAATCTTGGGGGACCCTCCTGAGCCTACCATGTGACAGGGGATGACCATCTTGGGGGACCCTCCTGACCCCCACAAGACTTGCCAAAAGTCCCTGGTGGTCCAGCGGGGGTCCGGGAGCGACCTCCTGCACTCGGGCCGTCGGCTGCCAGTATTCAAAATGGCGCCCTTGGCAAACCTGGAAGTTGGTCACAGCCCATTTGCCAAAGAGCAGGGGGTAATTTTCCAGGATGCCAGCAATGAGCTGCTCGTTGTCCTCCACGCTGAACTGATAGGCACTTAGCCATGGACGAGATGCTGCCTGGCTACTAGAGGATTGAGTTGCCTCTTCTGGAAAGATGGTGTCACTGTTCTTACTCTCGTTCGCACTCCCCGCTCCTTCCTTTCTTGCCCCCTCCTGCACCTACACTGCCGTCCTCCTTCCTCCACACTCACCTGTCTCTAGACCCTTTCCCCGCCTCCTTTCCCACTCCTACTTCTCCTACCAGTCTTGCTCTCCTCTTCCATCCTCTCCTCCTTCCTCGCCTCTCCTCTCTCCCCAAACCTACCACACTCCATATTCTCCTCACTACTCCTCTCCACACTACTCACCACACCTTTCTACTCCTCCACTCATCCTCCACTCACAACTCTTCTCCACTCTTCCTCTACTCCTCACCATTCCTCCTCCACTCCTCACTACTTCTCCTCCACACAAAAGGAGAGAGAGAAACTAGACAAATGTAGCAAAACCTAACACTCTTCTTTCACACTCAGATAAAAACAAGAGAAAAAGGTAAAGGTAAAATCATGAACACAAGAAACAGGACAATGCCATCAGGTAATCAACTAATAAACTCTTCTAACCAACGCCTACACCTCCAGCTACTTACCAAGCTCCTCTCCTCCTCTAACACCTGACACACCCTAAAGGGGGAACCTGCAGGAAATCAGCATATATAAACAAAAAATAAATAAAATGATGCATGACATATTAGTGTGTCACTATAACGGCATACGTGGTAGGGAAACTAAGGAAATTTTGACAACCACACCCATCTTTTTATTGTGGCCTCTTAACGCACTATATTTTGGCTTTAGCATGGCTTGATGAATCTAGGGGTCAGTTTGTATCTAAGGCAATTGAAGGTACAGTGACTTGCCCAAGATCACAAGGAGTGGCAGTGGGAGTTGCACCTTGGCTTCCCTGGTTTGTAGCCTGCTGCTCTAGCCCCTAGGCTACTCCAGGGGTGCTGCTGAGTCCTCCCCTGAGATCTTTCTCAGGTCCTGTCTCCTCTCCTGGAGTCTGTCTTCAGCTGTGTGTGCATGGGAGGTAGTTACTACCCTTAACAGCAGACCTTGATGCTTTTGACGCAACTGCAACATCACTTTCCGCATTGACAGCAGGAGGGAAAAGACAAATTGGATTAAGATGATAGCAAATGCTGGGCCCTGACTTTTACAGCTGGAGTACTGATACATGTCCATTAGAGAAAAAGCATAGAACTGCTTTATGGCAAAGTCCAAAAGCAAAGCATATTCAAGCAGCAATTATCTGACTTATCAAGAACATATATGCTAACATCATATAGTAATGACAGCAGAAAAAGACCAATTGTTCCAGCTAGTCTAGTCTGCACAGCAAGTTACTTATGGCAGTAACTGCCACTTCATGCAGGTTACCCCCCCCCCCCCCCCCCCCCCCAAGCCTTATGTTAAGGGTAGTAACTGCTGTTCCGTGCTGATTACCCCCAACGGGCTGGTACTGTAAAAACTGCGGGAGAGCGGGCGAGCGGGTGCACGTGATACAGTAATTTAATTTATTTAAATTAGAGCCTAGCGCCTCTTTTTGGACAGGAGCGGCGGCTGTCAGCGGGTTTGACAGCTGACGCTCAATTTTGCCGGCGTCGGTTCTCGAGCCCGCTGACAGCCACGGGTTCGGAAACCGGACGCCGGCAAAATTGGGCATCCGGTTTTCAAGCCGCGCCTATTTCAAATTTTCTTTTTCTTTTTTTTTTTACTTTTTTTAACTTTCAGGACCTCCGACTTAATATCGCCATGATATTAAGTCAAAGGGTGCACAGAAAAGCAGTTTTTACTGCTTTTCTGTGCACTTCCCAGGCGCCGGCAGAAATTAACGCCTACCTTTGGGTAGGCGCTAATTTCTTAAAGTAAAATGTGCGGCTTGGCTGCACATTTTACGTACAGAATAGTGCGGGAATACCTAATAGGGCCTTACTGAATAAGGGGTAAAGCTAGCGCGTCGAAAACGTTTACAGTACAGTGCGCTCCGGTGGAGCGCATTGTACTATATCGGCCTGAAAATTACTGCTAGCAACATTTTTACGAGGTGAGCAATTCTAACAAAAGCAAAGCATGTTCCAGCAACAGGATTGTATGAATTATCAGGAAGGCTGCTCACCCCGTAAAAATGTTGTTAGTAGTAATTTTGTTATGGGTTTGACAATTGCTTGGAGTTAATTGTAAATATTACTACCTTTAAAGCTTGGGGATAACTTGCACGGAGCAGCAGTTACTACCCTTATCAGAAACATGGGGGTAACCTGCACCAAGCTGCATTTACTACCATACAAAACTTGCTGGGCAGACGATGGACCATTTGATCTTTTTCTGCCGTCATCGCTATGTTATTATAGTCATACTTTGGGTGCCTGGAGCACTGCTGTCTCCTTTCCTGGATAATGCATATTTACTTCTGCTGACTGCAGTGAATGATCAGGACATAAAATGAGTATAGTGCTGTGATCCCAGGTCCAAGTACTGTTGTTGAGCCAGGGTTCCTGTCTCTGGAAGCACAGCATTGCTTTCCCTGGTACTACGGAGCTGCAGCTGATGACTGCGAGTGATACTAATCCAGCAGGGAATATCACGAGAAAGCTATTTGTGCAGGAGATGAGATCAAAGGTTTTTGTAGGAAAAAAAAAAAATCAAGAGAGAATACCCAGAATTCTCCAGGTCCATATCCTGAGCCTCCGCCTTTTTAGACGGGGGGGGGGGGGAATGTCCCTGTCCCCTTCCAGGTCAACATTTGTCCGAGAGCCCTGCCTACAACAGATCATGCATCCCCGGTGTCAGGCTCCCTCCTGCCGGGGATCTGGGCAGCGCAGGGCTTCAGTCTCTCACTGATTCGCAGAAATCCGATCACCGCCCCCCTCCGAGGCCGACAAGCGCAGCCCACTAGGGGCCATGACCGGTGCGGCAGGAAGCAGGTGGTGGCTGTCTCCGAGACTTAGCTGGAACATCCATAATCGCCTTACACACTAATGCTTTGCTGGCTAGTTAATTTTTTTTTTTTTTTTTACTATAGACCGGTTTCTTTTTTTAAATTCCGTAATAAATCTCTACCTTACCTTTCTGTTTTCTGACCCTGCCCTTTGGGACCAGCTCTTACACAACTAATCATATTATTGGGGAGGGTTTCTGCTTAGGTTTCCATGCATTCCGACGTCTGTGATGTCATCAATCCGGAAACTCTGTTGGGGTGAGGAACTGAAGAGCATAGACAGAGATGTGTTGTTGGGTTTTGTTCGGGGGGGGGGGGGGAGTGACAGTGGGTCTTAGTATTGGAATAGTGGGGGTGGGGGACATGAGTGCTGCAGCTCAGATTGAGGCACATTGTGTGTGTGGGAGGGCAGTCACAATACTGAAATAGCAGGGGTGCTGCAGGTCAGGATTGAGGGGATGACTCAGTACTGGAACAGCAGGGTAATTCTTATTTATTTATAAATCAACAAAATATTTGCAAATATATTTTCAATATTTACAAGAACGGGTATAAAGCATGCTGAAATTATTATTACATGACATATGTTCCTTTAAAATCCAGGAAATGCTCTCAGGTTACCCCAGATTGCTCACCAGATTTGGGGGGTGTTCTGCTCTTTTTCTTGGTCTCTAATTTCCCAGATTGTGCTCATGATTGAGGACACTACTTAATCAATCGAGGTGTGAATTTTCCTTAATACTAAGGAGCACTAAGCCAGCCATATTTTATGTTTTATGAGTGTGAGCCCATCAACATAGATCCTTTCCAGATTCCCAGTACATGAGAAGATACCTAATTGTTTTGTGGCCTCTGCCCACACCTCATTACTGAAAGGGCAGTTCACGAACAGGTGCTCCACTGTTTCCTTCTGTATGGCACAGGTAGAATGGGGCAGTTGTTACCCACATTAACCCTCAGCCTCATGTTAGCATGGACACTGAGTCGCCCTAATACTGAGAGCCTTAGGAAGTCCCACACAGATGGTGGTATCCAGCGACCTTCCAACTTTTGGAGAATTTCACTGTAATACTCTCAAGGGCATTGCGGCAAGGCAAGCTCATCGTAGAATGATCTCCTGAGTATGAGATCATACAGCTATCTCCTGAAGAGTGAGGCCACTTCATCTACCAAAATGTGCTAGAATGTTATGTATCTTATGAGAACCTGAATATGGGGTGGGTAACGGCCATGTACGCTGATGGATAAGAAAGTAAGAACATAAGAAATTGCCATACTGGGTCAGACCAAGGATCCATCAAGCCCAGCATCCTGTTTTCAACAGTGGCTAATCCAGGCTACAAGTACCTGGCAAGTATCCATAAACTAAGTACAGTATATCCCATGCTACTGATGCCAGTAATAGCAGTGGCTATGCCCTAAGTCAGCTTGATTAATAACAGTTAATGGACTTCTCCTCCAAGAACTTATCCAAATATTTTTTAAACCCAGCTACACTAACTGCACTAACCACATCCTCTGGCAACAAATTCCAGAGCTTAATTGTGCGTTGAGTGAAAAAGAACTTTCTCCGATTAGTTTTAAATATGCAGTTTGCTAACTTCATGGAGTGCCCCTAGTCCTTTTGTTATCCAAAAGAGTAAATAACTGATTCACATTTACCTGTTCTAGACCTTTCATGATTTTAAAGACCTCTATCATATTCCCCCTCAGCCGTCTCTTCTCCAAGTTGAACAGCCCTAACCACTAGCCTTTCCTCATTGGGGAGCTGTTCCATCCCTTTTATCATTTTCATCATCCTTCTCTGTACCTTCTCCAGTGCAACTATATCTTTTTTGAGATGCAGCGACCAGAACTGTACACAGTACTCAAGGTGCAGACTCACCATGGAGCGATACAGAGGCATTTTCCCGCAGATAAGCAGGCTGAATTAGCCATGCTGTCTGGGACGTCCCTCCGGGGCGGCTAGGCAGAGCTTCTCAAAGATGACAGAGCTTTGCTCTGTGAGTGGATGCTCATCATTTCTGGCGTGGCTCCATCTTCTCCTCAGTCTGTTCTTTCCTCGCTGCAGGCTGCATGCGGAGCTTTTTTTCTATCCTCGGAGAGCCTGTTGTGTTTAAAAAAAAAGAAGAAGGAAAATGCCTTAGACCACCTGGCTTTAAATTCTGCCAGTGCGGTAAGATTATGTCCGCCACCAACGGGCATAATTACTGTTATTTATGCCTCGGCCTGGACCATGACCAGGCAGCATGCAGGGACTGTGGCCACATGTCCCCTGGGCCCAGTACCAACGTGCCACCAAAATCACCTGGCTCCATGAGGGAAACTCGGGGTCTTATGCCCCCAGCTCAGAGCACCTGTTGGCCCACTCATCTCCAAGGCCCCCATCTGGATTGCCCAAAAAAATCCAAGAAGGCTTCTTCCATAGGACCACCAGACAACAGAGTCAGATGGGCCAGTCCCCCTCTGTCACGAATGAGCTACGGTCAGGAGTCGAGAACACCACTAACAGGGGTGTCTCCAGGTGGAGAGAGGCAGGGTTGCAGAAGAGTCCAGATGCTGGCTGGTGCAGGCAGGAATGAATGAACCCTATGGGCAAGTGGGAAGGTGGAATAGGCAAATGGAGTTTCACACTGACTGGGGATACCTAATATCAGATGCATGTAGGTAAGGGTGAACTTGAATACTGGTACTGCATGGAGGTATGTGTGAATGTGAATGCAGGTACAGGTGTACAGGAAACTGGAACTGGGTGCTTGTAAGGATGAATTCAGGAAGCGTGCAGGTAAGAGTGATAATGGCTGGAGGTATAAGTGACTGAGATGAGAAAACAAGACTGACAGAGAACGGTACAGACAAACCAGGACAGCACTGACAATGAACATGAAATACATAGGCCCGAAGGCAGCAGAGCGGGGCAGAGGGCCTGTAGGCCACACACACACACGGTAGGCAGAGGGCCCGTAGGCCACACACACACAGAAGGCAGAGGCCCCGTAGGCCACACACACACAGAAGGAGAGGGCCCGTAGGCCACACACACACACAGAAGGCAGAAGACCCGTAGGCCACACACACACAGAACAAGGCGAGTCAGGTCAGAAGGCCTGTAGGCCAAACACCGCAAGCAAGGCAATACAGAACAGGACAGAAGGCCCGAAGGCCAAACACAGCAAGCACGGGAGGCTAGAGCAGGGAGCCCAGGCGAGCTCGATGCTGAAGTGCCGATGGTACTGCTAGACAGGGTTATAAAGACAAGACTGGTGTATAGAGTAGACAGGAAGGAAGGAGTAGGCCAGCCAGAAGGACATGCTCGTGGAGGACCTCTGGTGGTGAGGCGGCTACATAGCAGGCATAGCCGTAACACCCTCGTCCCTCAGTGCCCCCAGACCATCCAGGCATGCGGAGCGTCGGGGGATGCGCTGACCCAACCACCGAGGCAATCGACGTCGTCCGGAGTTGAAGCCCAGTCGCAGCCGGCTGACGCACCACACTGTGCTGACACACAGCACACCACAAAAGCACCATTTGCATGAAACGCCATCGACACGTGTTTCAAAGTCGAAGCACAAGGGAGAGTCGCTGCTTGATGCATCATCACCGAAAGTCATCGGGATCAACGTGGGTGCAGCCCATCGACACAGGTGCCGACGCAAGCTGACGCTGCATCACACACCTCGACGCAAAAAGCATCTACAGATAGCCGGGATCCACCCGCCTTCAGCCCCTCGACTGGGAAGTCCTCCCAGAAACCACCTCCAGCTGTGGAGCCACAAGGGCCTTCACCCCAGACTTAGTGGATCTCATTTTTTCTGATGATGACCCGGCATCTGACTATGCATCCATGGGCTCGTCTTGCTCCTCACAGCATATCTACTCCAATTTGTCATCAGTCTCCAGACAGAAGAGGTTGGTGGGAGGAGCCCCTCCGAAAACCACACAAGAGATCTTCCTCAATGAAACAGGCGAAAATCCGGCCCAGAGGTCCTGACTCAGACATCCTGCTTCCAGCAGATGACTTGTCACAGGGCCTTGGCCTCACAGGCGATGTCACAAATATCCAAGATCTTGACCCAATTCCTGTCCTTCGTGGAGGATCAGGGAAGCAGCAAGTTCTGCCCTATTCCTAACAAAGATTCCCCCCAAGGCAGACCACCTTCGCCTCCACAAGAGGACATCAGTCCCGAACCTCAGACCAGCAGCCCGGCTCCTGGGCACTCTCCACAACCTGACATCTCCCTGCAGCTCTTGCCTCCTACGTCACCGGGGTGCTCGAAGGGGTACCCTTCTGACCCGCCAGAGGAACAACCTGAGCCGATTTCCCCTCCGGAAGGCCTTTCCTATTCAAAATTGGTGGAGAAGGTAGGCACCAGACTCAGCATTGAAACCCGAAAGGTGCCAGACCCTCGTGCTGAGATTTTAGGGATCCTAAACATCTTTGATGTGCCAGCTGAGCCAACCGCCTTGCCTTCCCACACAGTGCTAGAAGTAATGATGACGAAGACTTGGGCGTCTCCCTTCTCTGGGCAAGCAACCTCACGGAAGACAGACCTCAAGTTCTGGATGCGTCAATCTCCGTTCTACAGCGTGGTCCAACTCCCACACGCCTCAGTAGTGGTCGAGTCGGCCATGAAGAGGGCTTAAAAATCACACCTTCATTTGAACACCCCTCCAGGGCACGACTGTAAATACCTGGACAACTTTGGCAGGTATCCTGAACTGAAGATCCAGCAGCACTCAGTATCTTTACGAGAGCCTTCAGTCACTCAAGCCCCACTTTACCACCGCTTCGCCGGTTGAGGCCCCACTACCACAATTTCACAACTTGGTGGATGGGCTAAGGCATTTATTGCTTACAATATATGAGGCCTTCGAAACCTCCGCTCGTACCACAGCAGGAGCCATGGCCACTCAGTAGATGGTGTGGCTTCGGGCCAGCTCCATTCAAGAGGATGTCCATGAGAAATTTCCAACCTCCCCTGTCTCCCAGTCAACCTCTTTGGAAACAAGCTGCGTGAAACTGTGGCCCAGTTAAAGGAGCAGAACATAGCAGTATTGTCCCTGGTGTCTTCCACCGAGCAATCCTTGGGTAAGAAGTATTACCCATCATACAGAAAGACCTATTTCCAAAGATTACTGTACAAGCCATATTCATCGTATTGTCTGCTGCCTTATCCGCAAATCTGTCCACAGCCATCACAACTACATCAGAGTCGCGGCAGGCAAAAGAACCAGAGACAACAGTGCCTACCCCTGAATAACAACAACAACATGAAAACCTAGCAGGGTTTTTAGAGATACCTGGGCCACTCTTACCGCTACAAGTAGAAGGGAGACTTTCCCATTTCTACTACTCTTGGGAAGCGATCACCTCCGACCGTTGGGTACTCAGTATTGTCAGAGAGGGCTATTCCCTGAACTTCAAAAACACAACAAATCTCCCCCACTGAGTAAGGCCGCATCGGCCCATATTAGAGAACCGTTGCTGGCTACAAGAGGAAGTCACCAAACTACTCCAACAATGCTCTATCCACCAGATTCCCAGCACTCAGCTGAACCAGGGATTCTACTCCCAGTGCTTCCTCATTCCCAAGAAATCGGGAGGACTCCACCCAATCCTGGACTTACGAGTTCTCAACAAATTCCTGAAAAGGGAGAAGTTTAAGATGACATCTCTCAAGTCCATTCTTCCTTTTCTACAACCCAATGATTGGATGTATTCGCTGAACTTCAAGGATTCGTACTCTCACATCCCTATGCACCATTCCTCCTGGTGATACCTGTGTTTTCAGGTCAACAAACACCACTTAAAGTGCAAGGTGCTCCCTTTTGGTCTCTTGTCTGCCCCGAGAGTCTTCATCAAGTGCTTAGCAGTAGGAGTGGCCCACCTCAGGAAGCAAGGAATCCATGTGTTCCCTTACCTCGATGACTGGTTGATAGTGGCACTGCAACCTGCAACCTTTCAGAGCGGCCTACAGGCCACAATCCAATGCCTGGAGGGGCTTGGCTTGGTTATAAATTACAAGACGTACAGCCTTCAGTCAATGCAGAATCTGCAATTTATTGGGGCCCGCGCAAGGCAGAGCATTCCTTCCAGTGGACAGGGCCCACATGCTGCGCAGCTTGGCCATTCAGCTGAGAGACTCTACTCACACCTCAGCCAGATCTTGACCCTGCTGGGCCACATGGCAGTGGCCATCTATGTGGTGCTGCTTACCCGTTTGCACATATGGTGCTTGCAAATGGGGCTGAAGGCACAAAGGACACAGCTCTTACATCTGCTGTCCCAACAAGTAAGTCTGATCCAAAGCATTAGATTGGTGGTTGCACCCCACAGCTCTCTCAGATGGGGGCACTGCTTCGCCCCCGACTCATCAGTTGATCCTCACCACAAACACCTCAAGCAAAGGGTGGGGAGCCCATTTGGACCAAGTACGAACACAAGGTCTCTGGAGCCGCTGGGAAAGAATCCAATAGATAAACCTCCTAGAGCTCTGAGCGATTGGAAATGCCATATGCATGTTCAAGGGGTTCCTATGAGAGAGAACCATCATGCTCCACATGGACAATCAGGTTGCAATGTTCTACATAAACAAGGAAGGAGGGTCCAGTTCCTGGATGTTGTGCAGGGAAGTGGTGCACATCCTGGAATGGGTGGAGGAGCACTCCATCATCCTTCAGGTGATCTACCTACCCGGGGCGGAGAAATCCAGAGCAGAAAAACTAAGCAGGATCTTCCATCCACACAAATGGGAACTTCACCAGGACATGGTGGAGGACCTCTTCCAGGCTTCACGCATGGATCTTTTCGCTATGGAGCACAACAGGAAGGTACAGACATTCTGCTTTGTTTACCCCAGCAGGAAGCAACTCACTCAAGACGCATTTCTCATCTCATGGATGGGAGGGCTTCTCTATGCTTACCCCCCAATCCCGCTCATTTCGCGAACAATACAGAAGTGTACTGCGGGGCAGACGAGAGACCAAAAGGGAGCACCTTGCACTTTAAGTGATGTTTGTAACCTATCATTAAAATCATCCATTCTACCTGAAGACTGGAGGATAGCTAATGTAACCCCAATATTTAAAAAGGGCTCCAGGGGCAATCCGGGAAACTACAGACCGGTTAGCCTGACTTCAGTGCCAGGAAAAATAGTGGAAAGTGTTCTAAACATCAAAATCACAGAACATACAGAAAGACATGGTTTAATGGAACAAAGTCAGCATGGCTTTATCCAAGGCAAGTCTTGCCTCACAAATCAGCTTCACTTTTTTGAAGGAGTTAATAAACAAGTGGATAAAGGTGAACCGGTAAATGTAGTGTACTTGGATTTTCAGAAGGCATTTGACAAAGTTCCTCATAAGAGCCTTCTAGGAAAAGTAAAAAGTCATGGGATAGGTGGTGATGTCCTTTCGTGGATTACAAACTGGCTAAAAGACAGGAAACAGAGTAGGATTAAATGGACAATTTTCTCAGTGGAAGGGAGTGGACAGTGGAGTACCTCAGGGATCTGTATTGGGACCCTTACTTTTCAATATATTTATAAATGATCTGGAAAGAAATACGACGAAGTGAGGTAATCAAATTTGCAGATGATACAAAATTGTTCAGAGTAGTTAAATCACAAGCAGATTGTGATAAATTGCAGGAAGACCTTGTGAGACTGGAAAATTGGGCTTCGAAATGGCAGATTAAATTTAATGTGGATAAGTGCAAGGTGATGCATATAGGGAAAAATAACCCATGCTATAGTTACACAATGTTGGGTTCCATATTAGGAGCTACCACACAAGAAAGAGCTCTAGGTGTCATAGTGGATAACACATTGAAATCGTCGGTGCAGTGTGCTGCGGCAGTCAAAAAAGCAAACAGAATGTTGGGAATTATTAGAAAGGGAATAGTGAATGAAACGGAAAATGTCATAATGCCTCTGTATCGCTCCATGCTGAGACCGCACCTTGAATACTGTGTACAATTCTGGTCGCCGCATCTCAAAAAAGATATAATTGCAATGGAGAAGGTACAGAGAAGGGCTACCAAAATGATAAGGGGAATGGAACAACTCCCCCATGAGGAAAGACTAAAGAGGTTAGGACTTTTCAGCTTGGAGAAGAGACGGCTGAGGGGGGATATGATAGAGGTGTTTAAAATCATGAGAGGTCTAGAACGGGTAGATGTGAATCAGTTATTTACTCTTTCAGATAATAGAAAGACTAGGGGGCACTCCATGAAGTTAGCATGTGGCACATTTAAAACTAATCGGAGAAAGTTCTTTTTCACTCAACGCACAATTAAACTCTGGAATTTGTTGCCAGAGGATGTGGTTAGTGCAGTTAGTATAGCTGTTTTTAAAAAAGGATTGGATAAGTTCTTGGAGGAGAAGTCCATTACCTGCTATTAATTAAGTTGACCTACGGGCCGATACAGTACAGTGCGCTCCGACGGAGTGCACTGTTAACCCGCCATTGGACGCGCATTTTCCCTTACCCCTTATTCAGTAAGGGACGGAAAACGTGCGTCCAATCCCCCAAACCTAATAGCGCCCGCAACATGCAAATGCATGTTGATGGCCCTATTAGCTATTCCCGCGCGATTCAGAAAACAAAATGTGCAGCCAAGTCGCACATTTTGCTTTCAGAAATTAGGGCCTACCCAAAGGTAGGCGTTAATTTCTTTGGGCACCGGGAAAGTGCACAGAAAAGCAGTAAAAACTGCTTTTCTGTGCACCCTTTGACTTAATATCATGATGATATTAAGTCAGAGGTCCCTAAACTTTCCAAAATTTAAAAAAAAAAAAATTTGAAGTCGGCCCGCGGCTGTCAGGTTGAAAACCAGACGCTCAATTTTGCCGGCGTCCGGTTTCCGAGCCCGTGGCTGTCAGCGTGCTCGAGAACCGACGCCGGCAAAATTGAGCGTCAGCTGTCAAACCCGCTGACAGCCGCCGCTCCAGTCCAAAAGGAGGCGCTAGGGACGCGCTAGTGTCCCTAGCGCCTCCTTTTACCTGTTTTTACCGCTGGGCCTAATTAGCATACTGAATCGCGCGCACAAGAGAGTGGCCTGTGCGCGCGCCGGGAGAGCAGGTGTTCGCCCTCTCTCCCGTGGACTTTACTGAATCGGCCTGTTAGAAAATAGCCACTGCTATTACTAGCAACAGTAACATGGAATAGACTTAGTTTTTGGGTACTTGCCAGGTTCTTATGGCCTGGATTGGCCACTGTTGGAAACAGGATGCTGGGCTAGATGGACCCTTGGTCTGACCCAGTATGGCATGTTCTTATGTTCTTAATATTTTAAAGTCACCATTCAACAAAGAAATTGGCCTCCAGTTGATCAAGTGTTCTCTGTTCCCTTTCTTATATAGAAAAATCAGAGAGTCCTGCAGAGACCCTTCCTTAAAGAAGAAGTGGTACATACTGGCCAGATCCTTAGCTAACATAGCTTTGAATGTCTTGTAAAATTCAGCAGATAGCCCATCGCTCTGTGGAGATATTTTGCAGTTTATGCTGGAGATAGCATCACTGACCCCTTGCTCTGTGATTGAGGCCCTGAGGGGCTGGGACTCCTGTGCTGACAGGCGAGGTGCAGGGATGGTTCCCAGGAAGGCCTGTATCTCCCGGGTTGGTATGTTGCATCCTTTGAACAGTGTTTGGTAATATTCTGTTATGCATCCTACCATAGCCTCTGCTCTCTGAGTCCTGTAGCTGGGTGATGAGCTTGCTTTTGAGGACGGGTACAACTCTGGACAGGACCCAGGGCTTTTATTTCCTCTCCTGTCCATGACTAGCAGGGCTTTTTCTGTGATTGCAGGTAGTTTCCTCATTGCTGCCTTAGTCTGGTTATACAGAAAGAGGTTCCCATACCTCACAGCTCTTGTGTGAGTGCATCCTACTAAGCTGCTGCAGAAGAAGGAATGAAGACTTTCTCTTTCTCGTCTTTACTCTCCCAGCAGCTCCTTTTTTTCAGGAGAGACCATAGGCGGTTTTTAATGTTGCCTCACCGCTCCTGGGTGGCGTTGTAGAGGGATGCTTGCGACTTCTGGTTGTCGTAAAGCTTTTCCCCATTTTGTTTTCTTTCAGGGTTTTGCAGGGATTCATTGTTCAGCCACAGACTCCTCTCCCAAACCGTGTGATCTCAGGAGGTATTCAACAAGCACTTTATCCTCCAGTGGTCAGAGAAGTCAGAGGGTACAATCTGTACCTGAGCTGTGCTGACTGATGCTTGTGTATACAGGCGGTCAGTGCAGCTTCTCCGTCTGCCACTGCTGAATGTGTAACCTGGGTGTCTAGGAAAGTGCTGTCAGTTCATATCTATTAGATTGATTTGTTTTATCATTGCGATGAGGGTGGTTTCATCATATCCAGGAGCCTTAGGCCGTGAGCCCCGATCCAGACTACTCTCCACACAGTTGAAGCCCCTTCCAAAGACCTGGATGTTACGAGGAATGGCTTCGCAGGCCTGGAACAGTTCTTTCCTTTCTCCTTTGGTTTGGGGATTGTAGATACTGATCAAGCGCAGGCTCTCTCCCTCCACTTCCACCTCCATCAGGAGGCCTCTCCCTGGGCACAGCTCCAGCACAGAATCGCCACCCCGCTAGATGCATCCTGCTCAACTGACCATGTTGAGAGGCCACCTCGTCGCTCTCGCTTAGTGATGGAGATCTTTCAGGCTGCACAGTCTGGCCTCTTGCAGGAGGCATCTGTCCCACCTCTCTTTCCTCAGGCAGTCATACATCGCCTCTCGTGGCAATGGTAAAGGTGGGGAAGTAATTTTCCTTGTTGTGAAGTTGCCATACTTTACAGAGGTAATTTATTTCTTCTTCATATTCATTTATTTTGCCTAAAATTCATCCTCTGGTAACGATGGACGTCTCTTAAAGGCCATAACAGGAATGTCAATATCCACCCTTTCAGGTTCAGCAGTGACTACTGTCAGGGGCTGTGATCCCTGCGTGTGTTCCTCCGTGTTGTCCTCAGAAGATTGTGCTGTCTCTTGCTCCTCGATCTATAGGGACTCCAAGTGATTAGAGGTGCAGATGGGACTCTCAGATGTCAGGGGGCCTTTATTGCTCTCTCTTTCCTTCTTTTCTGATGCCTGAGATTTTTCCTTCAAGGGTTTGCTGGCCTTCCTCTTCCCTTGTTTTGCACTTATAAAAAGGAAGGGGTTCCAGTCCCGTCAGGTTGTCATAAGGAACTAGAGTATCACCCCAGGAGATATCAGGCTGCACACTTTCAGGGGTTTCAAACTCTGCTATAACCTGAGAGTCTCCTTTTTCACCAGAATCAGTGATTACGAGGTTTCTGCTGCTAATGTCATCTCCATCTCGTCCCAGGATCGTCTCCTGCTCACATGTATCAGGCTCTGCAGCCTTTGCTGCCCATTCTGGCTGAAGTGCAGGCTGGTTCTCCGCAGCTTCTTGCACAGGCTGATGCTCCGCTTCCTCCTGCGCCAATTGGCAGAGCAGCTGGCTTGCAGTGGGTTTCTGCATGGCAGCTCATTAGATTATTGTATCGGGCGCACAACCACCTCTCCTGGGTGCCCGATATAATAATCTAATGAGTTGCCGTGCTAAAAATGACACGATAGGGGAAACTGTGCCTCCCTAGCGCTCCAAAGTTTCGGATGCCCAGGAGACATGGCTGTGCATGGGCTAGGAAAACAGACACTCAATAGGAGCATCTGTTTTATCCTGCTACGTCCAGTGAAGACTGTGAGCTGCGCACTTTCATGTCAAGTAGCTCACTCCCTCTGTGGTTTGTGTGTATTGTAAGCACGTCACTTTACAGGCGCACAGCTGAATCTAAAAAAATAAATAAAGTGTGCTGGCTAGGTGAAGCAAGGGATTAGAAGCAGCAGTACAAGCAAATATATAGATACTCTACATCCCTTTAAAAAAAAAAAAAAAGGTCACAGACAAGCTGGTAGAAGCAAAACCTGCACGCGCTGGCAAAAACAGTTGCAGACAAAGCAAAATGACAGAAAGCAGTATTTTTGCTTTGCAGTTGAGCCCTTGATGCGTGGCAAGACAACGCCAGCTCTGGGGCTGGCGTTAAATTTGCCTTGTTAAAAAGTGCTCGTCGGGCACCCTGTGAATTTCTGCATCGGGGGTAATAACTAATAGCCTCATCTATATGGCATTTACATGTGATGAGCGCTATTAGCTCTGCCTGTTTTGGACGCGCTGATCCCCTTACTGCATCAGGTGTTAGCCTAGCACGTCCAAAACGCACGTTGACCTGTGAACTAGGCCTCACAAGATGCATTTCACTCGCTCAGTACTGGTGTGGCCAGTCTGTTCACATCCCACACACTTATATATTTGCAGGTGGAGCTGAAATGCTCTGTACAGCCACATTTAAAACATTTTATCTACCCAAAGTAGAAACAGGAGCCCCTCTCCCTTCCAGTCACGAAGCTATTCAGCAGGTGTTGTATGTGGGAGATGCACCACTGCTTTCCAGCCTGCAGTCCAAAACCTCTCTGAGTCCAGCACAGGCCATGGCTCTTCCAGCACTGTGCAGTATCTCTGCAGCCAGGTGCTACCATGCAGGCCTCAGTGTCCTCAGTTATAAAGCGCAATTCACTGTTCTCACAGTGTTCTGTGAAAGCATCATTGCAGGGAAATCTTTCCACTCTAGGGACTTTCACCTTTTCATACCATTTCCAAAAGGCCAGTAAGTGATTCCCAGCTCTGAATGCCACATCATACTGAGTGCTTCCTGAGATAACTGGGGGAAAAACTTAAAGTTAATTAAATTTATTTTATTTATTTATTTATTTATGTAGTGCTTTTTTTATACCGGCATTCTTGATTCAGATCATATCATGTTGGTTTACAGATAACCGGGGTAGAACTTGACTAACTATTAACAAGGTATAGAGAAAAAATAAAGTTACAATGAACAGGGGTGCAGGAACTGGGAAGAGGAAGATGTAGCGGATAGAGACTAGAAAACCTTATCAATTATTTACAAAGTGCTGAGTGATTGGTCGTGACAGCAGGGGAGGTTCTGAGATTATGGAAAGGCCTGTTTAAATAGCCAAGTCTTAAGCCTTTTTCTGAATGTCAGCAGGCAGGGTTCTTGTCTGAGCTCTGGGGGGATAGCATTCCAAATGGTAGGTCCCGCTGTGGAAAAGGCCCGTTCTCTCGTGGTTAGATGGTGGGTGGATTTTGTTGGGGGGGCCTGCAGGGATCCTCTGTAGGCTTCTCTGATCGGTCTAGAGGACGTGTGAAGTCTGCGTGGGAATTGAAGATCCATGGGGGCATGGTTATGAATGGTTTTGTGGATGATGGTAAGGGACTTGTGTAAAATTCTGAAGTTGATTGGTAGCCAGTGTAGATTTTTAAGGATGGGCGTGATGTGGTCTCTTCTGAAAGTATTAGTTAAGATTCTGGCTGCCGCATTTTGAAGCATCTGCAGTGGTTTGGTAGATGAGGCGGGGAGACCTAGCAAGATAGAGTTGCAGTAGTCGATTTTGGAGAATAAAACGGCTTGGAGTACAGATCTGAAGTCTTGAAAATGCAGCAAAGGTTTTATTCTTTTTAGTACCTGCAGTTTGTAGAAGCATTCCTTGGTAGTATGATTAATGAATTTTTTCAGATTTAGCCGGTTGTCGATTAGTACACCCAGGTCTCTTGCGTGGGAGACCATGGAGTTGTGTGTTGGTATTTGCGGGGTATTGAGGTCGTCAGGAGAAATGATGAGGCGTTCAGTCTTGGCTGAGTTGAGTATTAAGTTTAACTTAGTTAGGAGGGAGTTGATTTCTTGGAGACAGGTGTCCCAGAACTTGAGGGTTTTTGTAAAAGACTCTGATATGGGGATCAGGATTTGGACGTCGTCCACGTAAAGATAGTGTTTTAAGTTTAGGTTCGTTAGTAGCTGGCATAGGGGAAGGAGGTATATATTGAAGAGTAGGGGATAAGTAGGAGCCTTGGGGCATTGTCCCAGCATATTCTCTGTCTGGAGGGCCAGCAGTGAGTCCCATGTAGTGGAATTTCTCCAGATATCTTGCTCTATTTTGCTGTTTTCTAGGCTGATTCTGTTGCTTAAACAGGTCAGAAAATAAAGATGTACTTGCAGTTTGCTGTCCTGGGTTTTGTCCTTCCAATTTCTTCTGGATATTTGGCTACCAGCACAGCTTCTTGCCTTTGGTTTGCTATTTTTCTCTCTTTCAAGGTTTTTGCTCCAGTTCCAGGTACAGTTTCTGGCCTTTGACTTACTTCTTTCAAGGTATTTTCGCCATTTTCCAGCAAACTTTCTTCCAGCTCCTTGCACGCAGCTGCAGCCACACCCTGTGACCTCTGTGCACCGAGCTTCCATTCCTTGCACCACCAGCACAGTAGGGGCTGCTGCAGGGCAGGACAGAGATGCATTGACAGAGCTGTGTGTATATATGGGGCCGGTCTCAGAACTGGAATAGTGGAGGTGCTGCAGATTGGGATTGAGGTGCATTTTTTTATGACGAAGTTTACACATACCCTAGCTGCTAGCTGGTGCTGTCACTTCTTAGCTTTGTTGTAAAAAGAGCCGCACAATTTTAAAGAAACATGAAGAGCCACACTGTATTGTGTATTTAGCTTGTGGGAATCCATATAGCTGATTGCAATAAAAGCTGAGACCCAGCGGTAATATTTACATTAGACTCAAAAATCGCAGGTGAAAGGTTAAAGATATCCTACACCCTCGGATCGGATCAAGGGAGGTCTTTCCAAGATATATAACATATTACAGAAGGACTTGCCCAGTAGGCCTAACTACATTCAAGCTTGGGAAAAAGACCTAGGCAAGTCACTTTCTGACGAGAAGTGGGATCAAATATTCCAGTGTACTAAAAGGTGCTCCATTTCCGCACTACTTACAGAAAACGGATACAAAACACTGTTTTGATGGCATTTTACATCATATAGATTGCATAAAGCTCATCTTAGCCCCGATGATCTGCATTGGAAAGGTTGTGGCCACACAGGGACTTTTATTCATATGTGGTGGGAATGTCCTAAGGTGGGGAGATTTTGGAAAGACGTATCAGATATTATACAACAAATTATGCGGAGACCCATTTTGCTGACACCAGAACAAGCGTTATTAAATACCCCAATTCATGCCCCCCAGGGTGAGCGTTTGTTGATTAATCAAGTGTGTTTGGGGGCAGGGTGCATATTGGCAGCACTCTGGCAACAAGACAGGTACCAACGATGGCCAAACTGCTGCATAAACTAGACATAATGAGCACCCTGTACCAGAGTACTGCCCAGAAACACCACACCCTATCTCGATTTCATAAAGTGTGGAACTTATCCATACAATGGAGGGGGGATTTACATGATACGTCTTCAGCCACACACCAATGACAACCTTGTTTCACAACTGAAAATGAAGACACTTCAACTTTTATTCTGTGTATCAATATATTTATCAGTGTTATTTAGTTGTTATCATTCTGCATACATTTATTTATTTTTTTATTTAAAAACTTTTCTATACCGTCGCTAAGTTATATACCATCGCAACGGTTTACAAATAGGCACATAGACTAAGGTAAGTAAATGTAGGATATCGTACATTCTAACAGGTGCCAATAAAGTTCGGTTACAATTTCATAAATAAAATCATTATTTGAGTAATGTTGGTCAAGTCCAGGTATATTATTGAGTTACTATCGCTTTGAAATATTACTTCTTAAATGTAGGATTGAGTAAATTCATTCTCATCTGCATTACCCTGTACTTTCATTCTCTACCCTCCATGTACACTGTTATAATGTTGAAACTTGACCAATAAAACATTACATTACAAAAAACAAAAAGATATCCTACACCCAAGAGTACCTGTAACTACTACATTACTATGTAACAATACTCACTGGAGAAAGGTAACAATGAGCAGAGCTGGTCCCTGCAAGATTCATTACTGATGCAAGCATCCCAGGCGGAATTTCCTGGTTACCTGGAAAACTTCCATTCACCTCTTGTATCCTTTATTTTCCTGTCTCTAATCCCCTGCATGAACACTATATTTCCCATCCAGTTCTTATCAGGGATCCATCCTGCCGGACCTTCAGGTTTTTTACCCATTTTCTGTCTGCTCACTTTGGCAGGTTCTGCAGCTCCCTCAAGTGGCAGAGGGATCAACTGCAGCTCCTTAGTGGGAAACCATTCAACATTGTAATAGAGTCACCGGTTCTGCTCCTGGCCCTCTCTGTACAGTCCACACACCCACAGCCATATACACCCCAAGTCTGCTTCAGAATCTGCTGCCACCATGCAGTAATCAAGTATAAAGACATTTGTTTCTCTTTATGATCTCATAGCTCTCTTGCTCCAGCTCAGTCAGAACTGGTCTCTTTAGGGCTATGGTGCCGTGAGCCTTCATGTATGGTTTTCCCCTCCATTTTTATATCTCCAGCTCCACCCACTCAGAGTGACAATTCCTGAGCAGGAGGTGCACAAGCTGTGAGTTTCTTTGGAGCCTAACTAGTATATACCCTAAATATGGCCACTTGGGGAAAATTGTTCAGTGAAGGCTGAGCTCCATTCCTGTCAGGGACTGTAAATGTCAATGTCCCCAGCCCAGTCCCAGCAATGTCCCCAGCCCAGACAGCACAATTCTCACCCAGGATCTGAACCCAAGTCCTCCACATGGCAGCATGCAGCACTTGCCACTGAGCTACTGAGCCATTCCCTAAAAAAAAAAAAAAAAATTAAATTATTTATTTAGACATTTTATATACTGTCGTTCCATGTATAAATCACAAGGATTTACAAAGTGACATTCATAGTTAATACTCAACAAACAAACAATGATTGGTTGTAGAGGTAGTATTCTTATACAGGCATTAATATCTAATGAATTTTCTATTACATATTAATAACTGATCTAGTACATAAGCAAGGAGTATGGGGAATTCAAATGAGTTTTTCACATCATTTATTCTCTCGTTGTATTCATTTTCATGTTTCGATTATTATCTTTAGTCATTCTTGCCTTTGTGGCTCTCTATTTTCTGGCATTTTACGTTAATTTATACTTGTTTTTGAATAGCCTTGTTTTTAGTTTGCATTTAAATCTCTTTCTATCAGGTAAAATATGTAATGTCTCGGGCAGAGAATTCCATAGCTTCGGGCCTATTACAGAAAGCACACAATCTCTTATTTACGCTAGATGTGTGCTCCTTATTGTTGGAATAGTCAATAGTCCTTTATTTTCGGATGTTAATGTTTGCTGAGGTGTGTAAGGTTGTAGAATTACTGCTTTGTGACATAAGCCGGGATTCACAGCGACACTGTTCCCCCCATGCAGAGCATCTTTCCGTTCGTTGGGCATAGTCACTGGTGAATGCTTGCAAGGGTGTGGGGAACTTATGCCCAAATCAAAGTTGCATGAACAGGTTCTTTGTCCTTCCTGGAGGCCTTGATTCCTGAAATGCAGTGACTGCTGCACTCAGGGTTGCTGTCAGGCCCCACAACCCTTCCATTACATCTGGAAAAGATCCAGAAAAGTCATCGGCAACAAACAATAGCAGCAAGGTGTCAGTGATACAATCTGCTGGCTGTAAATATAAAAAAATGTTTCAAGTACATTCCAGAAATGGGAAATAGGGGCTGAGGTGACATTTTACCCCCCCCTCCCCCCCCTTCTTCAGCGCTCAGGGACATGCTATCTCCTGAGGCAAGTGACAGAAGAGCATATTAAATGCTGCTGTTACTTTAGATCACCCTCCCTGCTAGAGGAACAGATGCCTGAATTGTTACACTTTGGGGCCTGAGGAGATTTATTTATATTCCACTTTTTACCCTCCAAAGCAGATTAATACAGGTAAGGTAGGTATTTCCCTATCCTTAGAGAGCTTGCAATTTAAGGGCCAGATTTATTAAGGCTTTTCTTCCATTTTGTGTCTATGGGAAAAACCCTTAGTGAATCAGGTCCTGAGTTTGTATCGAAAGCAATGGAGGGTGATGTGACTTGCCCCAGGTCACAAGGAGTAGCAGTGGGATTTTAGCACTGGTCTCCTGCTGCTCTAACCACGACGCTACTCCTTCAGTCTTGCAGGTGGGGAATCTCTTCCTGCTAGCAATGTTTGTAGAGACTCTGTTGTCTGTGCAGTCGGAATAACTTGGATTAAAGAGATGACAAAACCTGCTTTGCTCATAAGGGGTAACATCTGAGAACTCTCAATATTTGGCTCTTGAAGCTTCCTTGCTACTAGAAAGAGGCAAAGGAAACACTTCGGAAGCTGTCTTATAACATGGAAGAGCATTCATTTCCAACTTTCTCTGTTGGCGCCCAACCCCTGTCTGTCCTTGATGCACAGAGGACTGGGAAATCCTGCTTAAAGTATCTACCTCAAAGACAGCAACATATATTAGAAAAATAACAAACCTGCTTGCCTTTTCTTATGCCATACGCATTCCTTTTTATAGCTAATAAAACTATACGCTCACCGGAATTTCAATTGAAACAGAAAACATAAAATTTATACATTAGAAATAATTGACTAAAGATTAATTTAGCCTCATTCAGGTGCTGAGGCCTGAGAGCTGAAACATAATCCTCCTTAAATTTCATTTTGTTTTTACCTCCTTATAATATCCTTGGTCTTCTATTCCACCAGAGTGAACAACTCAGAAGCCTTTCCTTCAGCCATTCCTCCAGGGATCTTTCCATCACCCATTCATACAGCCCATGATCCAATGAATAGAATCGCAATAGCCCCAATATGGTTAACATCAAGGCGTTCAAAGGCAATCAGACCTAATTAACTCTCAGACTGCAAAAAAACTAAGAAGAACATGATAAAGGCACGTGTACAGGAATCTCAGAAGTGGTCGAGTTCATTCATGGACACAAATCACCCATAAAAAAAAAAAAAAGAAAGAAAAATAAATAAATAAATAAATAAATAGTCTGAGTTTCACTAGCATTTCTTTAGGGGACTGATGTGGATGGGATTAGAGCAAAAAGTTGCTTTTTCATTTTCGGATTTCTTTTTAGTCTGGTTTCTCTTTTATCTGTTGCTCTTTCTTTGCCCCTTGCTATTTGCCAGCTGTGTCACATTCCCTGTATGGATGGCCTTGTTATCACAACTCCAGAAAAAATGCCGATGTGAAATGAGTGCATGTGATGGGGATCGGGGTGCAAACTGGGGATTGTTTTCATTTGCCTTTGCACAATACTTGAATCTCTCCCTCATATATTGTTTAAATGATGGAGATCCTTTATTCTTTCCTCTCACACTCTTGGTAATTGGGTTCTACTTTCCTGTCACAATGGAAAGACTGAATAACTCAGTTAAGAGAGACAAGCCAAGATATCATCAGTCATCCCTTGAATGATTCTAATATCACATGTGCAGGGGGGGGGGAATCTTTTTTTCTTTTTTTGCCCACCCACCAAGCATACAAAACCACCATTCCAAAATGACATCGACCACAGCAATTTTGCAGAAAATTTGTTTTATGGAAAATATTTGGCCACAGCATAACATTGAATATCTATGCGAACACAGATTTTACATTATAACGTCATAACCAATAATTTCTAACCAAACAATCTGGGACACAGCAGACTAAATATAAAGCAGACTAATAGGGTGATACCTTTTCATTACTCTCAGCCAATAGAATCAAGTATCCTAGTTGGATATGGCTATGGAGCGGTCCTAAGCTGCAATAAAGCCCTTACATGCCCCAAGAATATTATACCACACCTTGATCCGTAAAAGTCAAGAAAAGTTCTGGAATTGCATTGCTGAAGTCCCAGACCTCTGCCATCTAAGTGGAGAGCGCTGATTGTAGCGTCAATAGCATCATGGCTAATTGGGGCTGCCCATGCAATAGATATGCTTTGCCTACTCTTGCTGCAATATTTGTAATGAAATTTGTGGCACAAGTTCTGCCATGGCTGGTCATCTCCCGCCACAGCCCCTTGGTAACAACACCTCATTTGCCAGAGGGCTCCCCCCAGTTCTTGCTTCCATGCTGCGGCCCTGCTCTGTAACCAACAAATGTAACAATTCCTGAATATCGCCGTTGACTATATCCAGGTCTACATCAGACAGGTGTACTCCATCCAGATGATATAACCCTCGGCAGCTTTCTTCAATAAGGTCATGTGCCATGCTAAGGCCCTGGATAATGGGCATGAATCTAGCCATTCACCTGGTTAACTTCCTTCTAGTCTTTTTGATCATTTGGTGTGATCTTTCTCCTTGCCAGACCCTTCTGGGGATTAAAAGGGAAAAGACTTTTTATTTGAATCAGATCTTTTTTTAACTTTCTGCACGAGCACCATACTGTGCAGTATCTAAACTTGAAATAAATCAAATCATTTCAAAAATCAAGCCTACTATCCACCCACTAGACCCAATCCCTGTAAGTTCCCTGAAAACAGTACACAGCGTAATCACTCCGATAGACACAACCATGATAAACCACTTGCTGGCAGAAGGATGGGTCCCTGCTAGGGCAAAACAAGCTGTGATTAAACCAATCCTAAAAGAAAAACTGGCAGAAACGATGATTAGGACAATTATCGACCAATATTCAATCTGTCTTTCATTTCTAAAGTCCTAGAAAAAGCAGTGTTATCACAATTAGAGAACCACCTAGAAGATAATAATATACTATACCCAAATCAATTGGATTCAGAAAAAATCACTCAACGGAAACTTTACTCATTTCCTTAACTGACCCTGTACTACAGGGGTTTGACAACAATGAATCCTATATCCTGGTACTAACTGATCTAACAGCAGCCTTCGACACAGCTGACCATACCCTGCTATGCCATCAGATGAGAAAAATTGGAATAGATGGAACTGTTTACAAATGGTTCTCTTCCTTCCTAAAAGATAGGACATTCCAAGTCAAACTGGACAAACAAATTTCTGACACCTTTCCAATTGATACAAGTGTCCCTCAGGGTTCAGCACTCTTGGCTACACTATTCAATATTTAATTGCTGCCTCTATGTGCATTACTAGCAAAACTAGGAATCAACTTCTTCCTATATGCAGACAGAATTCTACATCCCTTTCAACAAAACATTTGGAAAAACTGCATTAACTCTGTCAACATATATGAAAGCAATACAGCAAAAACTGTCTCAACGGAAACTAATACTAAACACAAAAAAAATCCCGAAATTGTGTGGTTACGGAGAAATACCACAATAATCAAACCGTCAATCCTAGACCTGGGAATTTTTAACATTACTCCCTCAGATCAAGTATGGGACCTAGGAATACAGATCGATGAGAAATTCACAATAAAAAAGCATATAAGCAAATTAATTAAAACATGATACTCCAAGCTGAGAATATATCGGCTGAAACCATTACTAACAATTCAAGACTTCCGCACTGTTTTACAAACACTAATATTTTCAAACTTAGATTACTGCAACTCCTTATTACTAGGCCTACCCGCAGGGCTATTAAAACCACTACAGTTACTAGGGATGTGAATCAGGCTTCGGACGATTGAAAATATCATCGATATTTTCAAAATCGTCAGAAATCGGGGGCTCCCCCGAAACGATAGGAAAACCCCACGATATTGATCATGGGGGTTCTCTTATCATTTTGGGGGAGGGCGGGAAAAACGGCACACAAAAATAACCCCTAAACCCACCCTGACCCTTTAAAACTAATCCCTTTGCTTCCCCCACCCTCCCGACCCCACAAAAAACATTTTACAGGTACCTGGTGGTCCAGTGGGGGTCCCGGAAGCGATCTCCCGCTCCTGGGCCGTCGGCTGCCATTAATCAAAATGGCGCCGATGGCCCTTTGCCCTTACCATGTGACAGGGTATCCGAGCCATTGGCCGGCCCCTATCACATGGTAGGAGCACTGGATGGCCCGCGCCATTTTTAAAGATGGCGCCGGCCATCCAGTGCTCCCTCCATGTGACAGGGGCCAGCCAATGGCAAGGATACCGTCACTGGTAAGGGCAAAGGGCCATTGGCGCCATTTTGATTAGTGGCAGCCGACGGCCCGGGAGTGGGAGCTCGCTCCCGGGACCCCCACTGGACAGGTACCTGTAAAATGTTTTTGGGGGGGTCGGGAGGGTGGGGGAAGCAAAGGGATTAGTTTTAAAGGGTCGGGGTGGGTTTTTTGTTTATTGGCTCGGGCGCAGCCGATAAACAAAACCGCGATCGGGCCTGATGAAAAAAAACCCACATGTGAATCGAACCGGAATTCGAACCGATTCCGGTTCCGATTCACATCTCTAACAGTTACTACAAAATGCCTCCACTAGACTATTACTAGGGACAAGAAAATTTGACCACATCATCCCCTCGCTGATAGCACTGCACTAGCTTCCTGTACAATCCAGAATTCATTATAAAGTATTAACTCTAATTTTTAATATCATCAGCAACATTAATCCATGCTTAACAGGAGTGACACTTCAACCGCACACACCACAAAGAGCCCTAAGATTGCAAAACAAAGGACTTCTAAAGCTACCTACAACACGGAATACACATCTAACACAAATAAGAGACTGAATGTTTTCCATAGCGGGCCCCAAGTTGTGGAACTCTCTTCCAGAGTCATTATGTCTGATTACAGAAAGAATGGGTTTCAAACGTGAACTGAAAATATGGCTCTTTAGAAGTGCATGTGATTTAATGTAAAACACCAATATGCCGATAGCTTCACTGTCAGTACCAGAGACAATATTAGTAAATTGAGCAATAAATACTGAACGATGTAAAGTGTAATGCTAGTAGAATTAGAATTTGTGTTTACTGTTGTGTTGACCTAGAAAATATATGACTATGACCTAGAATATGTATTCACTGTTGTGTTGACCTAAAATATGAATGTTGACCAAGAATATGAATGCTGATTTTGTAAACCGTTGTGATCTTCTGTTGGAATGACGGTATATAAAACGCCAAAATAAATAAATAAATAGATGACGGCCAAGTTGTTTTTGCCGAGATTGACAACCATCGCCCATGGAAGAACTTGTGCTGTGTGCATCTGCCAGAGTAGGGGCATCAACTGATCCTATTTCAACCCCCTCTGGCCCATCCATGATAAGGATATGTGATAAGGAATCATGCCCAAATGCTCTCCTAGTAGCCTCACCTTGGCCTTTCTATAGGCTCAATGGACAAATGAGTGACCGATGATCCAGACAAAGCGCATCTCTTGTCTTAGACCTGAAACAAGCGCAGCCAGATGATTAGATATGACATGAACAAACATTAATATGACTGAGGCACTAGAATGGCAAGTGATCTGCCATTGCAACGTATGATGGCCGTCAAAACTAGGTAAAATGGGTGAATCAAGCATAACTATGGTAAACATTAAAACTGCATGTTAGGTCTGACATAAAGCTGAAATTTACTGGCTCGCCATGACCAAGGGAGATAATGGTATGCTGGGGCAGCCTCAAGGCAGCCACCATGGTGGCTGTTCCAGTTTGGAATGAGTGAGTGGTATAGTGAGGACTGAAACTGAGTGAATGGGGACCCATTGCTGTGCAAAAATAGAAGTGTACCGTTGTGGGGACTCTTATCCAAGTATCTCATCAGATTATGTACTGGACAGGTGAAGTTACTAAACTGTTCAGTATAATTTTGGATCCTATTGTCTCTGAGTCAGTCTTGAATCTATGAATGGTTATCGGTATACAATTTGAGGTCCCAAATATGTCCTCCCTCATCAGTCCCATTGTTAGCGCGAGAAGGGTAATGTCTTTTAACATGCCACTTTCCTTCCATGACAGCAGTCATCGCTCTGTACATCATGCACTCTGAAAGTATATACCGAAGCCTAGCTCTCTGGATGCATCTGTGAGCAACTCAAGCTCGCTGTTGAATCTAGGGGGGGTCCTGCCATAGCATGCACCCATTGAAGATCAGTAAGAATTGTTCCCATATCCTGATATCCCGCTTAACAGAGACAGTGATTCTTATATGGTGATTACTTTTTGCACTCCCGCTAGGGCCCTAGCAATTCCCCTGATGAATATTCTTCCCATAGGGATTACATGTCAAGCAAAGCTGAGGCGACCAAAGAGAAACTGTAGTTGCTTTAGGGTTTCTTTTTTGATTGCACTACTGATGATAGAGCATCCTGTAGCCTAGCAATCTAATCAGATGATATTTTACACATTGTTTCTTGAACAGTCAGTTCAATGCCCAGGAATACTAAAGATGCAGCCTGGCCCTCCATCTTATTCAAGGCCAGTGGAATGACAAAATTGACTGCTGTCTTCTGAAAAGTATTGAGCAGGGACTGGCACTCTGCTGCATTTTTCCCAATAAGCAAGACATTATCCAAGTAATTGACCATGTTATGGCATGCAGAGGTTTGCTCAACGACCCAGTGGAGGAATGAACTGAATTTTTCAAAGTATGAGCAAGCTATTGAGCACCCCATGGGTTACACTTTTCAAAATAGAAAGCCCCATCAAATGAAAAAAAAACAACAGACAGAAGAATTCCGAGTGAACTGGTAGCAGGCGAAAGGCGGACTCAATATTAGCCTTAGCCAAATGAGCGGAGTTGCCCAGTGTGCAAATGATGTTAATGACACGGTTCAGGGAAACAAATTGCACTTCGCAAAGAAAAGGGTCAATATCGTCATTTACTGACTGACCAATTGGATGGGATAAGTTGTGGATGAGGCAAAATTTACCGTGCTCCTTTCTTGACACTACATGCAACAGGGATATTACCAAATCCTGGATAGGGGGTGAATGGAAAGGGCCAATGATACTTCCCAGTAACACCTCTTGCTTAATCTTTTCTTTGACTATGTGGGAGTATAATCTTGTGGAGGAAGCATTGCATGGCAGTCTGATCGGGGGGCTCACGTTAGAGCATGGAATGCGGAAACCCTGCGAGAAGCCGGCAGCCAAAAATGCTGAACTCTTTCGCTGTGGTTTAGCTGCAGCCAGTGGAGCCATGGCCTCCAGCTTAACTGATGAGAGGGCCAGACATCTCACTGCTGTGTGCTGCTTTTGGGCATGAGAACGGTGGGGTCTAGGGGACCTGCATTGCGATGATGGGTGAATGGCCCCGCAGTTGGCACAGGCATGTCAGAAATGGCAGGGATTCCAAGAATTCCATTGAATTCTCTGCATACAGCATGCCTCTCTGTGCCAAAGCTTTGGCCTGTCCCTGTGCCCTGACCCCTATCCTTCGAGTAATAAAGTGCCCGTGAAGCCTGTCATTACTGAATGATCTCTGCAGAGTCATTTTATCGAGCCATAAATCTAGAACTTGATGCCTCCAGGAAATTGTTTTATCTTCAGCCATGCTCTATCTGAACTTGATATCGTAATTAAGCCAGGCCCACCAAAACAGCTGTGGACCTTTGTGATAGTATCCAAGAAACAAATCAAATATGGGGCTTGGTCTGGTTCATGCTCAACTATCACACTCAGTTATGAATATTTTCAACTACCAATACCCAGTTATGAATATTTTTAAATATCCTAGACTTTTTTCTCCTTTGCATCACTTACAGCCTCCTTCTCTCTTGAGTCACCACTCCAGTCTCCTGTTCGCAGATCAAGAGAAAGAAGATGTCTATAAATTCAGGCCTCCATATTTTCTTTTTTAGCTTTCTGAGAACATCTCGTGCCAGAGAGCAGACCCCGCAGAGCATTTCCTCATTATGGGAGGCGTTATGTGACAATGAGCCCGAGGCATTCTGATCAGTCCTGATACTGGCCACAGTTGGTGATGTTGATGCCCTGTGCAAATTATGCACACTGCTGGACCATATATTAGCAGCAGAACTCTCCCTGCTGGTGGCCCTCTTTTTTTTTTTTAATACTTTTATGGCATTTTGCGTAATAGTGGCTAAAGCCCAGTCACCATCACTAGCATCCAAATCAGGGTCAGAGTCAGAGGAAGAAACCACCTGGGCTGCTGTTTTGGCAAGGGATTTACTCAAGGCCCCCGTACTGAGCGACCGAGAACTTGTGCTTGGTGTCTCACCAGTGTCACACTGAGCCGCCCACGACCTCGCTGATGGGCTCTGTCTCACGTTATCGGCACCTGATGTGGGTGGCTGATTATCATCAAGCATATGACTCCGTACCCAATCAGTTCCTTTGACCTGCCCTTGCTGTCGAAGTTCCTTCATCAGTTCCTCCAAGTCTTGCTACTCAATGTTACTTGTTGCTGTTGCCCTGCACTTTGCGGCCCTCCGAGGAATGGCAAGCGCCTCTTTTCCTGCCTTCTGGGCCATGTTTTTGGCTGTCTGTTAGGAGACCTGCTATCTGTGTTGCTTGAAAGTCCTGCAATGAAATGACTGAGAGAAACATCAATATCCAAATGGAAATGTCCTACTAGCTTTAATTTTATTTATTGTTATTATTCTTGTTATTATTTAAGTCAAATCACAGATTATGAAATCATTGGAAACCTCAGGCTAGCTATTGAGCCTATATTGTCACCTGCCAAAGCATCCCAGTTGCCAGAATACCCTCCTTTAAAAACATGGACAAGCATTAAGCACTGTGTTTGACCTGGTACACTTGCAATCTGCATCTGCTACATGTAGGTTGCCAGTGATAAATGCCTGCAATAAGGCTAAATAGCAAAGCAGCTGCAGTACCCTGCCCTAAACCTTGTAAGGAACAGATACATAGGCAAAACATAATTAGCCATGCCCCGTTGCTTCTATTATTATTTTTTTTTTTTTTATTGCCCAAGGAGTGAACCCACAGCCCCTGACTTTCAAGGTCACTCCTCACTATATGCACCACCCATCAGCATGTCCTGCATAGGCCTCCCACAGAATTAAACCTGTAGCGGCGAGTGTCCAAGTCATTCCAGCTAACCCATCCCCCCAAACTACCTGGAGCACTGCTATCAATGAAGGAACAAATTATTTTTTGTTGTGGAAGCAATGGGCACTGTTCCTGGAACGAGTTTTGCTCTGCTGCCCGGCATAGCCCAGCAAATTGCCAAGGAAAACTCTTCTAGCTCAAAAAACTGTAATGTGGAGGCCAAAAGGAGGGGGGCTTGCAAGCAAGACAAAGAAAGGCAAGCTAACACGTGATGATTGCCTCTAGCAGCTCATCCAACGGCCAAAGAAAACATCAGGACAACCCTTAACACAGTGCATCACACTACGCTTCCCATCCCAGTAAAAGACAGCAAGATAATGGCAGCATTGCAATCCAAAGAAGGCAGGCATGTCAGTGCGAGGACCTAGGTTGACTGCCCTAGGGAGAAAAACGGGGACCAGGGCCCCCCAGTGCATCCATACACTCCTTTTCCCGCACCTTCAACGTGATGCAGCAGAGTTCCAACCGTTCAGTTGCCCCCTCCCCTGTCAAATGAGCGAACCTCCCTGTGACCGGCACTGTGCCTGTCATAAGTGTTACGCACGCCGGCTGCAGCAGACCCGCGCCTCAGCCCCCTCACCTCTTTCAAAGAACTCCAGCATCTGGTCCCTCGTCTCTGGCGGCTGTGGGCCGCCGGCTCCGTCCTCTGGCCACCCCTGATGCCTCCGGCTCTGCTACCTCTTCTGATGCTCCGCGTCAGGCCTCTCCACATGGCCCACAGAGAAACGCCATCCCGACCAGCGCCGTGCCCCTCCCTAGGTGCGCACGCGTGCACAGCTAGTCTTTAAATAGGGTCCGTGGCGGGAACCTGGCCACAGCCCCAAATGATGACGTCGACGGAGCTCCGGTATATAAGCCCGGGCTCTGCTCTCTCAAATTGCCTTTGCAACAGGTCCCCTCGCTAGTCGAGTACTCTTTGCCTCTTCAGTTCCTGGTTCCTGATCCTGATTGTCTTCGTTCCAGTTTCCTTGTTCCTGTGTTCCTGTTCCTTCGTCTTTTTCGGATTGCTGACCTGGTTTGACCTCTGCATCATCTGACTACTCCGTTGCCTCTCTCCAGCCCCGGACCCCTGCATTGCCTGACTACTCCGTTGCCTCTCTCCAGCCCCGGACCTCTGCATCGCTTGACTATTCTGTTGCCTCTCTTCAGCTCCGGATGTCTGTATCGCCTGACTACTCCGTTGCCTCTCTCCAGCCCAGACCTCTGCATTGCCTGACTACTCCGTTGCCTCTCTCCAGCCCCGGACCTCTGCATTGCTTGACTACGCCGTTGCTTCTCTCCAGCCCTGGACTTCTGCTTCGTCTGACCATCCTTTGACTCTCTCCTCATCTAGACCTCAGCCTTGCTTGCCACTGCTTCCAGATTGCTGCCAGCCCTGATACCAGCTTGCTTAAAGACGCCTCTTCAGCCTTTATCCTGGACATGGTTCATTCAGGCTTCGGCCTCCTCTTGCTCGGGTGCCCTCTGTCAGACTGTGTTCCTATTGGACCTGGGTCTCCGGGACTCCACCTCGTCCAGTACAGACTGATACCTACACTAGTTGCTGCATCTGAGCTGACTTCGATCCACCCATCGACAACCACTGACGGAGGCCACCTAAGTCCAGCCGGCCCTGGCACCCAAAGCTCAATCTGCGGGGAACAAGGGCTGGTATTGTTGAAGCGCCAGCCGGCTTCCGTCTATCAGCCCTCTCTGCCTGCCGACGGTGGGGACCCGTAGGATACCTCCTATGGGCAGTGTCAAACCCACCTCGGTGCAAGGGTCCACCTTCGGAGCAACAGATTGCAAAGGCCATGGACTCGGCGGAGCTGCATGCCCTCCAATCTATTCCTGGCCTGGCCTTAAAGGTACAAAAACAGCAACAGTTTCTCGAGGCTCTGGCCTCTTCCCTCAAGCGTCTGCATTCATGGCTAGATGCCATGTCCAGCAATTCAGTTCCAGCGACGGCTTCCTCTCCACCACAGCCGTCTACTTCCTCCTCCAGAGCCTTACTGGCCCTACCAGCCCTGCCTTGTTTCAACGGTGAATCCGAACTGTGCAGAGGGTTTATTAACCAGTGCTACATACAGTTTGCTCGTCAACCCTCCATCTTTCAAGATGAACTAACCAAAGTCTCCTTCATCTTGTCTCGCCTAGAAGGGAAGGCGCTGATGTGGGCTTCTCCCTTGTGGGAGCGATTGGACTCACTCCTACGGGAACTGTCATGGCCGTGTTCCGACAAACCTTTGATGATCCTGGGCAGCATGCCGTGGCAAGTACTAGTCTATTACACCTTCGACATGGCCGAAGAAGCCTCTTCGACTATACCATTGAATTCCGGACTTTAGCATCTGAACTCGCTTGGCAGGAGGACTGCCTGCGAGCTATCTACCTGGACGGGCTTTCCCTACAACTAAAGGATGAATTGGCAGCACGAGAGCTCCCTTCCTCTCTCAAGGATCTTATCGATCTAACGGGCCGAATTGACCATCATTTCCAAGAGCATCACCGGGAGAATCTGATGCCCAAGAAACCCTCTCGGGTCCGTTCCCATTCGCCACCTGGTGGGAATTCTGCTATGGCCAAGACCGACGAACCCATGCAGTTGGGTTGTGGGCGTCTGTTCCCGGAAGAGGGCCTCCGGCGGAGACAAACAGGCCTGTGTCTGTACTGTGGAGTATCCGGCCATCACCTACAGTCCATCCGGGAAACTTCCCGGCCTACGTTCAGTTGAGGTCCTGAAAGTGGGCTCAACGTCTCCGGCCTCTCAACTATCCATGCCTGTTACTATAGTCTGGGACTCTCGATCATTTCCTGTCTTTGCTCTGGTAGATTCCGGAGCAGGTGGTAATTTTATCCTTAAAGACCTAGTTCAACTCATGGGTATCAATACCTGTCCTCTTGAGACTTCCTTGTGCATTGCTTCAATCTATGGAGAACCATTACATGGCCGAATCTCCTTATCCACAGAGCTAGTTCGACTTCTCACTGCCACTCTCCATTCCAAAGAAATTGAACTTTTGGTTCTAGAGAAATCCATCCACCCGGTAGTTCTGGGACTACCTTGGCTCCAACGTCACTTCCCCCAATTCGATTGGGGGTCTCTTCAGCTGACAGAATGGGGCTCCGCCTGTCACCAGACTTCTCTACATAAACTGGCGCCCCCCACTAGGTTCCTCTGGCAACTACTTCTTCAGGCAAACCTGCTCCCTACGCAAGACTTCGAAGACGTGTTCTCGAAGCAGAAGGCGGACCTCCTACCATCTCTTTAGAGATTTGATTGACCCATCAATCTTCTACCTGAGACTACGCCCCCCCCCCCCCCCGATGGCATACCTATCCTCTGTCTCTTCCTGAGACCAAGGCCATGACGAAATACATCCGGGAGAATCTTTCGAAGGGGTTCATTCACCCCTCTACCTCCCCTGCTGGCGCAGGGTTCTTTTTTGTCACAAAAAAGGTCGGATCTTTAAGATCGTGTATCGATTACCGCGGTCTGAATGCGATCACTCTCAAGGACAATTACCCTCTGCCCTTGATATCTGAATTGTTTGATCAGCTACATGGAGCTTCTAACTTCACCAAGTTAGACTTACGCGGAGCTTCCAACTTGGTGCGTATTCGCCCTGATGACATCTGGAAGACTGCTTTCAACACCAGAGATGGGCATTACGAATATTTAGTGATGCCCTACGGCATTTGTAATGCACCTGCTGTTTTCCAGCGAATGATTAATGAAATCTTCAGGGATCTCTTGTACATCAAAGTTGTGCCGTATCTGGATGACATTTTTGCTTCTCCAAGGACCTGGCTACGCATCGTACCGATGTTTGTACCGTACTTCAGTGTCTTCAGGAGAACCATCTGTTCGCGAAATTGGACAAGTGCCTGTTTGAAAAATCCAGCTTGCCCTTTCTGGGGCACATAATTTCCCAACAAGGGTTCTCGATGGATCCTGTGAAACTCAAAGGAATCCAAGACTGGCCACAACCCGTGGGCCTGAAGGCACTTCAACGTTTCCTAGCATTCATGAATTACTACCGCCACTTTATACCGCACTACTCTACATTGGCGGCTCCTCTTACAGCTTTAACCCGTAAGGGTCAAGATACCCGAAACTGGACCCTGGAGGCTATCTCCGCCTTTTGTCACCTCAAAGAGGCTTTCTTAACAGGATCCTGTCTCCATCATCCAGATCCTGACCATCCCTTCCTGGTTGAGGTATATGCCTCTGCGATTGGAGCAGGGGCCGTTCTGAACCAATGCTCTGCTTACGGATCCGTGGTCCCGTGTTCCTTATACTCACGCAAATTCTCCACTGCAGAACAAAATTACAACACTGGAGACTGCGAGTTACTCGCCAGCAAGCTGGCTTTGGAGGAATGGCGCCCATGGCTAAAGGGCGCTCAACATAAATTTACAGTGTTCACAGATCATAAAAATCTGGAACACTTGTACCAATCCCAACGTCTCAATGCCCGTTAAGCCCGATGGGCTCTGTTCTTTTCCAAATTTAACTTCGAGCTTTGCTACCCCCCGGCAGAGAAAAATCTCCCACCAGATGCCCTATCACGTTCATTTGAACCTGAAGACAAACCTGATGAACCCGGTCATATTATTGACCCAGCCTGCATTAGTCTTTCGTCTACTCATCCTGTTCCTACTGGGAAAACTGTGGTGCCCGTCGTCTCCATGAAAGAGTCCCCCGGTGGGCATATGACTCTATGTTTGCCAGTCACCCAGGGCGAGCGCGAACCTTAGCACTGCTCCAGCAGTCCTTCTGGTGGCCCACTATGGTCTCTGACGCTAAAGCATACGTCGATTCCTACAGTACCTGCGCTCAACAGAAACCCCCAGGCAGCGACCTTGGGGTTTACTCCAGCTACTTCCAGCTCCAGAAGAACCATGGACACATATTTCCATGGATTTCATCGTGGATTTTCCACCATCTAAAGGCCACATGATCATATGGGTTACAATTGACAGATTCTCCAAAATGGCCCATTTCGTTCCACTACCGGGCATACCATCTGAACCCGAATTGGCACGTCTGTTCTTTCGACACATCTTCTGACTACACGGCTTACCGAATGACATTGTTTCTGACAGAAGCTCACAATTCATCGCCAGATTTTGGCGCGTCCTTTGTTAAAAGTTTGGCATTAACATCAGTTTAACGACAGCATACCATCCTCAAGCCAATGGACAAGCCGAGCATACAAACCACTCCTTGAAGGCCTTCCTCCACGCATATATAAACAATTGTCAGGACAATTGGTCTGAGCTTCTTCCTTGGGCGGAGTTCTCCCACAGCTCCCACATCGCCATTGCCTCAGGTACATCGCCCTTTTCCATCGTCTACGGGAAACAACCACGACCACCGCTACCCATACCATTGTCAGTGCCTTTTCCTGCTGTGCAAGCCACTGCCGATGCCCTCAAGGCACTTTGGAACCAGGCGAATCTTCGCTTACGCCAAGCCGCTTCCCGGGCCAAGAGATCTGCTGACAGCCATCGACGCTCGACTCCTGAGTTCCTTCCTGGCCAGAAAGTCTGGTTAAGCACTCATTATATTCGACTCAAGATACCTTCTCAGAGGTTTGCACCAAGGTATATTGGACCTTTTCCAATCATTCGTCGTGTTGGACTAGTAACTTATCAACTCCAGCTGCCACCTACATTGGGAATCCATAATACGATCATGTACCACTCTTAAAGTCTGTGGTCCTATCCTGGCCTTCATGAAAGGCTCCTGTACCTCCTCCGCTGGTCACAGAGACAGACACCACTTATAAGGTCCATCAAGTCCTTGACGTCCACCTTAGGGGCTGCCGGTAGGGCCGTCGTAGGGCTGCCATAGGGGCTCCTTTCCTGGAAGGGTTATGGCAATGAGGAAAATTCGTGGGAGCCAGCCTGTAACAACCTTCTCCTCCAGTTTCATTGTGTCCATCCGGGCAAACCCAGACCTCCAAGGGGGGGCTTAGAAAGGGGTACTGTTATGCACGCCGGCCGCAGCAGACCCGCAGCTCGGCCCTCTCACCTCTTTCAAAGTACTCCAGCATCTGGTCCCTCGCCTCTGGCGGCTGTGGGCTGCTGGCTCCGTCCCCGGGCAGCCCCTGGTGTCTCTGGCTCTGCTACAGCTTCTGATGCTCCGCGTAAGGCCTCTCCACGTGGCCCGTGGAGAGGTGTCATCCTGACCAGTGCCACGCCCCTCCCTAAGTGTGCGTGCACGCACAGCTAGTCTTTAAATAGGGCCCGCGACTGGAACTTGGCTGCGGCCCCAGATGATGACATCAGCGGAGCTCCGGTATATAAGCCCAGGCTCTGCTCTCTCAAACTACCTTTGCAACAGGTCCCCTTGCTAGTCGAATACTCATTGCCTCTTCAGTTCCAGGTTCCCGATCCTGATTGTTTCCTTGTTCCTGTGTTCCTTTTCCTTCGTCTCTCCTTAGGATTGCTGACCTGGTTTGACCTCTGCATCGCCTAACTACTCCGTTGCCTCTGTCCAGCCCCGGACCTCTGCATCACCTGACTACTCCGTTGCCTCTCTCCAGCCCCGGACCTCTGCATCGCCTGACTACTCCGTTGCCTCTCTCCAGCCCGGACCTCTGCATTGTCTAACTACTCTGTTGCCTCTCTCCGCCCCCGGACCTCTGCATTGCTTGACTATGCCATTGCTTCTCTCCAGCCCTGGAGAGCCTTTGACTCTCTCCTCATCTAGACCTCAGCTTTGCTTGCCACTGCTTCCAGATTTCCTCCAGCCCTGATCCCAGCTTCCTTAAAGATGCCTCTTCAGCCTTTGACCTAGATGTGGTTCATTCAGACTTCGACCTGCTCTTGCTTGGGCACCCTCTGTCAGACTATGCTCCTATTGGCGCCCGGGTCTTCAGGACTCCGCCTCATCCAGTACAGACTGATACCTCCACTAGTTGCTGCCTCTGGGCTGACCTCGATCCACCCATCGAAAACCACTAGCAGAGGCCACCTAAGTCCAGCCGACCCCGGCATCCAAAGGCTCAATCCACGGGGAACGAGGGCTGGTATTGGTGAAGCACCAGCCGGCCTCCATCCATCAGCCCTCTCTGCCTGCCGACGGTGGGGACCCACAGGATCCCTCCTACGGGTAGCGTCAACTCCACCTCGGCCCACCTCTGGCACAACAAGAAGGTCTAGATGCGCCATAGTTTCTTCCAGGGCTAGCCCAAACAAGTACTCCCTACCTGCCTAAGATACCCTGGACAACCGAGCCTCGTATCAGTGAGGAAGCGGCAGTGAACAGCTACGGCGGGAAAGAAGAATGCTGCCGATCTCTTCTTTCCCATTTTCTTCTTTCCTCTTTTTTTTAACTTTAATATGCAGGCAAGGCACTTCCAGCTTGGCAGAAGTGCCCGATACCTGTCAATCCATAACGCACTTTTTGGAAAGTAAATTATCAGAGCTGAAAAATGAATCAGTTTTTCTCGCTTACCAGGACCTCGCTGCCGATGCTGTTCCCTTGCCCTTGGATTACCCGCAATTGGTCCTTACACCACCTCACAACCTGCGTCTTGTCTGCCTGAAGGTAAGGGAAATAAAAAGGGGGAAGGGGTTTCCGCAGAATGCAATGCTTTATTAAGGAAAGCAATGTAAATCTCTCCCCTATTGTGGGGAGAGGCCACAAAAATAGCTCCACCTCTCAGCTGCCTGTTTAGGGACAGAGACATGTAATGCACCTACACAACTAAAGGGTCTCTAAGGATGGGGAGGAGAGACTGGAGTAGAAAATGGAACAATAAGTGATAACATAAACCCCACTATATTTAGCTACAGCAAGTATTGCATATAAATTCAATACATGCACAGTTACACAGCATATTAGGATTCTTATACTCTATAGCAAACACAGAAAAATTGCATTATAGTAACAAAAGAAAGAGGATTTTATTAACATGGGAAAGTGAGGAAAATCATGTTGTAAGATATAAAAGAAAAATCACTAGCCCTACACTGTATTTCGGTTCAGTTCACTTTCAAAATACTTTAAACTCTCACCTAAATTCTGGCCAGAATAATAACATAAGTCCTCAGTTAACTCTCACGTGAGTTCTGTTTTCCTTTTCTTTGGATAAGCTGCTCCACTGTGCTTGATGAAGCTGATGCAGATGCTTGAGATCCTATGGCTACAAGGTCCACGCTTCAGGAGATTGGAGGTCCTGGTTCTCAAAAAATATATCTAAATTCCCTCTCTACTCTATATAAAATCATGACAAATCTTCCAAATTTCCCTGCAACTAAGTCAGCTTGATACTGAATGTATGCAAATACTATTCTAAATACTGTCCTTCTAGCTATAAATGAAACAAAAGGTCAGGAAATACTTGAAACTCATGCTTTTCCCTCACTACAAAATAATAAACCACTGCTTTCTTGGTACTGCTATATAATTACTATTCTACAGACTATGGCTGTGAGAAACGCTCCCATATATGTGAATGTGTAAAAAGGATGTGTAAAAAGAATGTGTAAAAAGCTACCACAAAGGATGTGTAAAAAGCTACCACAAAGGATGTGTAAAAAGAATGTGTAAAAAGCTACCACAAAGGAACTGCTGTTTCCTTTGTGGTAGCAGCCATGTGGCGGGGGTAAGAACCTTACCTCATTGCTATGTCCTTCTGTCTTTTCCTCACTCTGTCTGTCTGACTGTACACAAAAGACAACCTTTCTTTTATACCTAATTAAAAAGTTTATTAGCAATCGATCCCCTGCTCCTCATTGGCTCTGGTCCGGGATTACACCCCAACTTCTGATTCTAAGAACTGCCATAGGTCCATTCAGCTCAAAATTTTCCTTCTGCAGAAATATCCATTTACTCCTAGCAATTGTAGCCAGATCCACTTGGTGTCACTGCAGTTTAGGGGATAATACCACTGGCTTCCAGCCATGGCACCCCCCCCCCCCCCTTTAGTGGAGTCAGAGGGTAATTTAACATTTGTATAGGTGAGAAGGACTTCTGTAGGCTTCAAAGGAAAGCATTTGCATTGGCTCCTCTCTGTCTGACGAACAAGATACTGCCAAGTAAGTCACATGTCACCATTTGCTTTTACCTCAGAGAGTGAAGAGAGGTCCTCCCCTTTGCAATTTAATTCCCCTTTGCTAGTCAGAGCAAGAACAATATCTTAAGCTTCTGGTTTACAGCAAGTATAGCAGCAGTGTTTACTTAGTAAACCAAGGCTGCCGATCTGATGAGAAAGAGAGGCTTAGAAGGCCCAAACCTGCCTTAGCCAGTGGGTGGGCCTAGCCAAGCTCCTCCTTCACTCTCCAATACCCTAAACCTCTCTATGGTTATCCTAAACCTTCCCAGCGTCCCCGCCCCTTCCCTCTCTCTTTCTGCCTCCTGCCCCCCACCCGTCTTCCGAGCCTTCACCTCTTGGTCATGGGCTCTCTTCCTGCCCATGTTTTGTGGGCGCTCCCTGAAAGGGAAGTTGCTTGAATCTTATCATTCTTTGCAGCAAAACTGCTGGAACCTCCCAAAACTAATTAATTTTGTCACTATTAATTCAGGACAATAAATTATTGAACCAGTGCCAAATAACTGGCAATATTTTTACAGATGATTCTAAAATTTGCAACAGGGTGGATGCTCCTGATGGAATATACAAAATGAGGACTGATCTCAAAGCTTAAGGAGTGGTCAAATGCTCAAGTGATTTAATGCCAAAAAAAATCAAAGCATTGCACATTAGGATGCAAAAGTCCAAAGAAACAATACAAGATGAAGATGAGATATTGATTTACAGCAAAGAAGAGAGAGATTTCAGGATGATCATATCTAAAGATCCCAAGGTTGCAAAAGAGTGTGAGAAAGCTGTGGCCAGAGCAAGAGGAATGTTAATGTGCGTAATCCTTGCCCTTCTTGACTCCTGAAATCAGCAAAAACTAGCCTTTTGGAATCTCTGAGGTAACTGGTAAATGCATCACTGAGGGAGGGATGCATGTCCAGCAGTGCTCTATCCCCTTATTAAAAAGCCCACACCTGAGCATAAAATTCTGGACAATTGCAGACCAGTTTCAAATCTCTCTTTTCTGGGAAAAATGATTGAAAGTAAAGTGACCTTACAGCTAAAACAATTCTTAGATGATTATAACATTCTGTATCTGTTTCAATCAGGATTTAGAGCTGGGCACAGAAGCTACTTTGCTGGCCTTGACTAATGATCTCCACTGCGACTTAGATAAGGGCAATGGTCGTGGTTTTTTTAGGTAATGTCCTCCTCCCTCCATCCGTGTTTGTGACTCTATGCCTGTGTAGCATGCAAGCTCATATTTTGGGTGTTATTACTGACTCCAGTCTGAGTATGGACCCTCAAATTTCAGCTGTATCAAGAGATTAATTTACTAAACTGTTTAATTTGGCAACCTCACACATATTTGAATAAACGAGACCTGGCAATGGTTGTTCACACTTTAATAACATCAGAGTTAGATTATTAGAACTCGTTTATGGGTCTGTCATTAAAAGTGACCCAAAGACTGCAGTTAATTTAAGATACTGCTGCTCATCTGCTGGCTGGTCTAAATTTCAGGGACCATGTAAGCCCCACCCTAAAAGAACTGCAGTTCATTTTCAGGAACAATTTAAGGAGTTAATGATGGCTTTTAGAGCATTAAACAATTCTGGGTCATAGGGGCTCTGGGAAATCATTACATTGTGTCTGCAACTAGAGCAGGAAGAGGAGCTATAGGCAGCAAGGGAGAAGCAAAGGTATTGCAGCGTGGGGCCACTGCGTGCCACAGGGATACCTGCAACAGAAAATCTAGTGGGGTTCAGCGCAAGGGAACCAAAAACTAAAGACAGAAGCACTGGCAGAATTGCTAATGGGGTTTTCCCAGAGTCATGTTACCCCAGCCCAACTTAACTACTGGTGGTAGTGGCTCCAGCACAGTACTCCCTTCCTTCGTGGTTTTGGCTCTGGTACAGCACCTATCTGGACCTCATGCTGGCAGGAGTTTGTTGCCCCCAGCACCCTCCATACACCCCTCCCCCCCCCCCCAGCTCCCTCCACACTCACACCTCAAGCTCCCTCCACATATACCCAATTCACCCCAGCCCTATAACACACACGCACACACAAGGGGGAAGGGAGTTTGTGGAGATTGCAAAGGGGAAAGAGTCCATACCACAATATACCCACCCTCACTCTCACTTTCCCACAACACAACACATATTCCGCACACCCCCCCCCCCCCCCGCAAGCACACACATGAAGGAAAAGGGGGAAATGGAGAGTGCAGTAGAGAAGATGGATACATTGCACACCACACACACACTGACACCCCCATATTTGAACAGGGAAGGGTGAGGAGAGGGAGGGAGAGAGGATGGGTGGAAAATGGGAATGGGTTCCCCCCACCACAATACCCGCACACTCCACTCACTTCCCAATACTACTTACACATTCACTACTCATAACTACAACACAAACACACCATTTTCACACAGATGGGGAGGAGAGAGGTAGGAGGAGAATGTGGAGAGTGCAAGGGGGAAAATTGCCCATACACCCCATACCACACCACTTACACCTCCACACCAACCCAAGAGACATACAAACTACACCATCACATACATGCACCTCACCCATCACCATAAACCCTACCCCTCCACCATCACCACCTACAAAACCCCTACCTTCTGGCCTACATCCTTCCCACTGAACACACCCCCCACATACACAAAGACACCTACCCCCATTCCTCCATCCTCCAACACAGCAAGTACAAGACACTGATAACATTGACATCCAGCTGATGGAGTAATAAAACTTGATTTTTGACATTGCCATGCAATTATCATTTTCTCTTTTTTGAGGGTTCCCTTAACACCCACACAGTCAAGGTGTTGCAATGTGGACCCTTGAACCGAGGCGGGGTTGACGCTACCACCAGAAGGGGATCCCCCTCCACGGGTCCCCGCCATCAGCAGGTGGAGTAGAGTGGTGCAGAGACCCAACTGGACCTTCACCACTATCAACCCTCGATCCCCGCAGGTTGAGCCCTTGGGTACCGGAGCCGGCTGGACTTAGGCATGGGTCTCTGGGCGACGAGTCCAGGAGGATGACAGGCAAAAGCAGAATCAGATGGGCCAAGGTCAGGGGCAGCAGCAAACAGATGAATCCAGAAGACAGGCCAAAGTCGGGGCAGGCAGCAGACAGATGAAATCCAGAAGACAGGCCAAAGTCGAGGCAGGCAGCAGACAGACAAAATCCAGAAGAACGCACTAGGGTCAAAGCCAGAAGAACCAAACAAGGAACAGGAAAGCGGGGCCGGGACAGGTGCATGGGGCCGGGAGCCCGGACGAGGAAGGCGGGGGTGAAGGCTAGAGCACGGAGAAGCAGGAATACAGAGAAGCAGGAACTCGGAGAAGCAACTAGTAGGGTGGAGTAGCGTGACCTGTTGCTGAGGCAAGGTTTGGGCAGCAGGGGCTGCCTTAAATAGGGCCTGCTGCTGACATAAGCATCCGGGGCCACGGGATGCTTTCCCACTGCGACCCCTTTAAGTCCTGCAGCAAGCCGCGCACACATGCCTAGAGGGAGGCGGAGCAGGCAGCGCAGAGGCGGCAGTCATGCCTCCCTGCCACGTGGGAGAGAAGCGACGTGGCGGCTCCAGGATGCCGCACAGAGAATGGGGCTGGCTCGGGGGGTAAAAATGGCTGGCTGCGTGGTCCCGCGGCCGGCCATCACAACACAAGGGAGGGGAAAAAAGTAGAGAATTCTATAGCTGTCTCCCTGCCCTTCCTTTCATTAAAGTTACTTGCCCTCCCAGCTTGGATTTTCTACCTAGGCAGGAACATGGAATGTAAAGCGAGAGCCCACTGGCAGGGTTGGCAACCAAAACAAGCGTGGGGCGCAGCCTCTAGTATTATATAATTTCATTATTAACTGCTATTTTTAGGTTGAACTGTGGTATGTAAAAAATGATTGAACTAAACTATCATGTTTGAAAGAATGTCTTCTGTTTTATGTACCCTCTAAGACCTCTTAGATATACTCAAGGCCTTTTTTCAGCTTCCTTCACCCAGTGAAGTGAAAATGCAGAAGAGTAGAAATAAGGCTTTTTTATGTGTTGTCCCCAAAGCTTTGGAATGCTCTTATTTAAGAAATTTGCCTGATTGGGATATTTATTAACATAGAAACATAGAAATGACGGCAGAAGAAGACCAATAGGCCCATCCAGTCTGCCCAGCAAGCTTTCACACTTATTTTCTCATACTTATCTGTTACTCCGAGCGCTGAGTTCAGGGCCCTTATTGATAGCTTTTTTATTCTAATTTTCTTCCACCCCCACCATTGATGCAGAGAGCAGTGTTGGAGCTGTATCAAAGTGAAGTATAAGGCTTAATGTTTGAGGGTAGTAACCGTCGTATCAAGCAAGTTATCCCGATGTTTGTATACTCATACTGCTCAGATCAATGCCTTGATAGATGTTGGCTGGATGTAAACCTTATTTCTTCATTCCTCCCTGCTGTTGAAGCAGTGAGCTGCGCTGGATATGCATTCAAAGTGAAGTATCGGGCTTAATTTGTTAGGGGTAGTAACTGCCGCAATAAGCAAGCTACTCCCACGTTTATTTGTTTACCCAAACTGTGCAATTCAGTTCTTGTTGGTTGTTGTCTGAACATAAATCCTTTTTTCTTCATTCTCCCTGCTGTTGAAGCAGTGAGCTGCGCTGGATATGCTTTTCAAGTGAAGTAACAGGCTTAATTGGTTTGGGGTAGTAACCGCCGCAACAAGCAAGCTACTCCCACGCTTATTTGTTTACCCAGACTGTGCAATTCAGTCCTTGTTGGTTGTTGTCTGAATGTAAATCCTCTTATCTTCATTCCCCCCTGCCATTGAAGCAGAGATTTACACTGGATATGCTTTATGGGCATACTGAAAACTAGGCCTTTTAGTGTCTCTTGAAGACCGGAGTTGACCAGCCCCTCTTCTAAGTTTTAGAAAGCAGGTAAAGATCTAGTTGTGCATCAACCAAATTCAGTTTAGAGGATTTTCTTATATCCTGCTCGCTCACATGACACTAAATTTGAGACCATTGGAGAAAATGTATATTTAAATTTTATCTTTCAGTTTTATTAATCTTATTGGTCTTCTATTCTTGTTGATTTTTATTTTTCATTGATTCTTTGTATTTTATTTCTGTTTAGGTTTTTACTACTATTGCTGTGATATTGCATTTTTATATTTATGGTTGTTTTTCTATCTTGCGCATTCTTTTTATGCAAAGGCAATTTTAGAATAAACAATACATACAAATAAAAGACAAGTACTCCTCCAGTCCAACCTAAAGAGAAGTCTTTCACCAATATATGCAACCAAGAGACAAGTTCTTCTGTCATGACCTAACTTTTTTACCAATATGTAATATCCCAAAATGATGCTTTCTCAGACTCACAACCTGATACCTAATCCATGATTTCACCAGTACCTAAGCAGCTGCTACTGTTTGCCATTCACTAATGCTGTTTTTTATTACACTATGATGATAATGTTTAAAGGATGGAAATGATACATTAGACAGTGACTAAATCTAGCTTCCTACTTTTACAAGATGGATAGATTTAGCTGTGGCAAAAATGGGCCATCCTGTTTGCAGTGATAGGTTGGCAGAGAGTAAAATCTGCACATAGATTTGTTCATTCAGCCGACCTGCCAAAATAGCAGATGAGAATTCTGCAGGGTACTTTTGTATCCCGTTAGATTTTCTTTGAAAACTGGCTACAAGGTACATGAGTACAAAACTGACCATGGATCCTGCACCTTTGCAGGTACTCAGTATCGCCTCCTCTGAGACTCATTTAGAGACATGCATTTAGGATTTATAGATATTAGAGAGGCACATTTCAGTAAGTCCACTCCAGGAAACCAAAGGACGAAATAAGAAAGGTAAGATGGCTGAAAGCAGGGCAGCTGAAAAGGAACTTATTGGATAAATAATGTAATTTATTTTTAGGAGACCCCAAGCTCCTAGGAGATCTATATGTTATGGATATTGAATACAGAGTTTGTCATTATTATAGCACAAGCAATGATATAAACCTGGCCATATAGGCTGGTTAAGTTAAAATTTATTTTTAAGTGACGTTAGTGGTTTGGGAGCATAGTAAGCTGTATAGTACATAAAGTAAATTTAAGTTATCCATTTGCTCATGTTCCAGTGAGGAAATGGATATAACAGTGGTCATATTTATTCATTTGTACATTAATTGAGGAGTTGAAATGTTAATAGTGTCTGCTTACTTAGATTATGGATATATATTATGACTCTTCTTTCCATTCAAGTTGAATAATGTGTGATTGTTGGCATGGCTCTATGCTTTTCTGAGGCTGTTATGGATTATCTGATCAATCACGTGTCTAAAGCAGTCAGTGAGTTTGTTTCTTCTTGCTCTGAGTCCCTGCAATGTGAAGATTTATTGCCTAAATTACAATAAAGGAGTCATAGCCTTCACTGTTCCAGCTGGTTCTCTGCAAGAGCCTTGGAGGCCCTCAGTCTTAATCTGTGGCGATTTGATTGAAATATTTATTCTCTAGGTTGAAGATCATCTGCAAACTTATTCCAGTTTCTTCAGCTATGGACATCTGAGGATGCCACAGCCAGGGCATTTTTTCTGCTGGTACATGCTGTTATCTCTTACTAGCACCTTTTTTCCAAATGTTGACAATGTGGGCTAGTGAGTTCCAATCAGAGGGGCTGCTGCCAAAACCCTATGTCCCTACTATTGTCCCATCCCTGCTACCAGCTACAGAGCTATGTCATGGCATGATCCTCCTCCTCCCATAGTAACATATATGTAATAACATAGTAATAACAGCAGAAAAGGACCAAATTATCTATCCAGTCTATTGTGCAAGAGGTGGACCCTTGGGCCGAGGTGGGGTTGACGCTACCCATAGGAGGGATCCTATGCCTCCCCACCATCGGCAGGCAGAGAGGGCTGATGGACGAAGGCCGGCTGGCACTTCACCAATACCAGTCCTCGTTCCCCGTGGGTTGAGCCTTTGGGTGCCGGGGCCGGCTGGACTTAGGTGGCCTCCATTAGTGGTCATCAATGGGTGGATTGAGGTCAGCCCAGAGGCAGCAACTAGTAAAGGTATCAGTCTGTACTGGACAAGGCGGAGTCCCAGAGATCCAGGCGCCAATAGGAACACAGTCTGACAGAGGGCACCCAAGCAGAGCAGGCCGAAGCCTGAATGAACCACGTCCAGGACAAAGGCTGAAGAGGCATATTTAAGCAAGCTGGGATCAGGGCTGACGGCAGGCTGGAAGCAGTGGCAAGCAAGGCTGAGGTCTAGACGAGGAGAGAATCAAAAGTATGGTCAGATGAAGCAGATGTCCAGGGCTGGAGAAAGCAACAGAGTAGTCAGGCAATGCAGAAGTCCGGGGCTGGAGAAAGGCAACGGAGTAGTCAGGTAATGCAGAGGTCTGGGGCTGGAGAGAGGCAAAGGAGTAGTCAGGCAATGCAGAGGTCCTGGGCTGGAGAGAGGCAACGGAGTAGTCAGGCAATGCAGAGGTCCGGGGCTGGAGAGAGGCAACGGAGTAGTCAGACAATGCAGAAGTCCAGGGCTGGAGAAAGGCAACGGAGTAGTCAGGCAATGCAGAGGTCCGGGGCTGGAGAGAGGCAACAGAGTAGTCAGGCAATGCAGAGGTCCGGGGCTGGAGAGAGGCAACGGAGTAGTCAGGCAATGCAGAAGTCCAGGGCTGGAGAGAGTCAAGGGAGTAGTCAGGCAATGCAGAGGTCCGGGGATGGAGAGAGGCAACAGAGAAGTCAGGCAATGCAGAGGTCAAACCAGGTTAGCAATCCGAAGGAGAGATGAAGGAACAGAACAGAGGAACAAGGAAACAGGAACGAAGGCAAGCAGGATCGGGAACCAGGAACTGAAGAGGCAACAAGAACTCGACTAGTGAGGGGACCTGTTGCAAAGGCAATTTGAGAGAGCGGAGCCTGGGCTTATATACCGGAGCTCTGTTGATGTCATCATCCGGAGCTGCGGCCAGGTTCCCACCACGGGCCCTATTTAAGGACTAGCTGTGAGCATGCGCGAGGCTAGGGAGGGGTGCGGCGCTGGTTGGGACGGCTTTTCTCCGCGGGCCACGTTGAGAGGCCTGACGCGGATCATCAAGAGCTGCAGCAGAGCTGAGGTCCCATGGGCGGCCCGAGGACGGAGCCGGCGGCCCACAGCCGCCAGAGACGAAGGACCAGATGCTGGATCACTTTGAAAGAGGTGAGGGGGCTGAGCCACAGGTCTGCTGCGGCTGGCGCGCGTAACAGTACCCCCCTCTATGCCCCCATTTGGAGGTCTGGGTTTGCCCGGATGGGCATGATGAAATTGGAGGAGGAGTTTCTTATCCAGGATGTTACAGGCTGGCTCCTACAAATTTTCTTCAGGATCATAACCCTCCCAGGAAAGGAGGTATTCCCACCGGCGGCCCCTAGGCAGACATCAAGAACTTCATGGACCTTATAAGTGGTTTCGGTCTCCGCGACCAGCAGAGGAGGTGCAGGAGCGTTTCGTGAAGGCCAGGATAGAACTACAGGATTTAGGAGTGATACGTGAAGAGGAAGGGTACTCTCGTGCTGCTAACTCATCCTTTAGTTGCGGAAAGAACCTGTCCAGGTAGATAGCTTGCAGGCAGTCCTCCTGACAAGCGAGTTCAGACACTAAAGTCTGGAATTCAATGGTGTAGTTGAAGAGGCTTCTTTGGCCTTGTCGAAGGTGTAGTAGACTAGTACTTGCCACGGCATGCCGCCCAGGATCATCAACGTTCACCGGAACATGGTCATGAACGGAGACAGTTCCCTTAGGAGTGAGTCCAATCGCTCCCACAAGGGAGAAGTCCACGCCAGCACCTTCCCTTCTAGGCAAGACAAGATGAAGGTGACCTTGGTTAATTCATCTTGAAAGATGGAGGGTTGAAGAGCAAAGTGCATATAGCACTGGTTAATAAACCCTCTACACAGTTTGGAGTCACCGTTGAAACGAGGCGGGGCTGGCAGGGCCAGTAGGGCTCTGGAGGAGGAAGTAGATGGCTGTGGTGGAGAGGAAGCCATTGCTGGAACTGAGTTGCTGGATATGGCATCTAGCCGTGTATGCAGATGCTCGAGGGAAGAGGCCAGAGCCTCGAGAAACTGTTGCTGTTCTTGTACCTTTAGGGCCACAGAGTCCATGGCCTTTGCAATCTGTTGCGCTGGAGGTGGACCCTTGCGCCAAGGTGGGGTTGACGCTACCCGTAGGAGGGATCCTACGAGTCACCACTGTCGGCAGGCAAAGAGGGCTAAAGGATGGAGGCCGGCTGGCACTTCACCAATACCAGCCCTCGTTCCCCGCTGGTTGAGCCTTTGGGTGCCGGGGCTGGCTGGACTTAGGTTGCCTCCGTCAGTGGTCGTCGATGGGTGGATTGAAGTCAGCCCAGAGGCAGCAACTAGTGGAGGTATCAGTCTGTAATAGACAAGGCGGAGTCCTGGAGACCCAGGCGCCAATGGGAACACAGTCTGACAGAGGGCGCCCAAGCAGAGCAGGCTGAAGCTTGAATGAACCACGTCCAGGACAAAGGCTGAAGAGTCGTCTTTAAGCAAGCTGGGATCAGGGCTGGCGGCAGGCTGGAAGCAGTGGCAAGCAAGGCTGAGGTCTAGATGAGGAGAGAGTCAAAGGATGGTTAGATGAAGCAGAAGTCCAGGGCTGGAGAGAAGCAACAGAGTAGTCAGGCAATGCAGAGGTCCGGGGCTGGAGAGAGGCAACGGAGTAGTCAGGCAATGCAGAGGTCAAACCAGATTAGCAATCCGAAGGAGAGACGAAGGAACAGGAACATAGGAACAAGGAAACAGGAAACAGGAACGAAGGCAATCAGGATCAGGAACCAGGAACTGAAGAGGCAACAAGAACTCGACTAGCAAGAGGACCTGCTGCAAAGGCAATTTGAGAGAGCGGAGCCTGGGCTTATATACCAGAGCTCTGCAGACGTCATCATCCGCGGGCCCTATTTCAGGTCTAGCTGTGCGCGAGCGCACCTAGGGAGGGACGCGGCGCTAGTAGGGATGGTGTATCTCCGCGGGCCATGCGGAGAGGCTCAACGCGGAACATCAGGAGCTGCAGCAGAGCCGGAGGCCCCAAGGGCGGCCCAAGGACGGAGCCAGGGCCCACAGCCGCCAGAGACAAGGGACCAGATGCTGGATCACTTTGAAAGAGGTGAGGGGGCCGAGCCGCGGATCCGCTGCGGCCGGCGCACATAACACAGTCTGCCCAACAAGTTTCCTATGATAGTATCTGCCATGCCATGCAGGTCACCCCCCTGTTTCTTTTAAGGGTAGCAAGTGCTGCTCCATGCAGTTATCTCTAAGCCTTATGATAACCCATAAAATTTACTGCTAGCAGCATTTTTACTGGGTGAAGAGCCTTCTTGAAAATTCAGACAGTGCTGGTTGACATGCTTTACTTACGGTCTTGGCCATAGAAGCAGTCCTGTGCTTTTTCCTTTTTGTCTGTATATCAGCACCACAGACCATAAAAGTCAGGGCCTGTGTTGGTTGTCATCTGTGCGTCCAATTCTTTGGACGCACAGATGAAACCTGTATGGGACTACTATTAAAATGAATACTTTGGAGATTTATGATCAGCAGAAGAATTTGTTATGCTCTCCTGAAGAAGCCTGTGAAAAGGCAAAACATGTTGAGAGGATGAAGAGGATGTAGAAGGATCGGGAGGAGAAAGAGAATATAAGAACAGTATAACTGTTGATATCAAGTGAAGAATGTGATTGTTCTGGCAGTTATGAAAATTTATTGAAATGAGAATTTTTTCTGCTTTTTGAAAAATTCGTTTTGGAATGAGAAAAGAGGTTTGAAATATTTTAATATATAAGAAAAGATGTTGGGTTAACAAGGTTTTTTAGAGAATAATGTGTGTGAAAGGAAGAATGACTGGAGTGTGAATATAAGTAGGGATTTTAGGAGGGTATTCCTTGAGTTTGTGTCTTGAAATTTTAAAAGAAAAAATATTTTCTGTGTGCAATAAATAAAGATTATGATATATTGTATATGTCACTATATGTTTTTTGGGTTTGGATTTTTGTGATATATTGATTTGCCAGTGTAGTTGTAGCAGTTGCATCAAAAGCATCAAGGCTTATTGGTTAAGGGTAGTAATCCCACACCTTCTGCTCCAAGCAGGTTACCCCCATGCTTATCAGTTCCCCAGACCATAAAAGTCCCATCCTACTCTGGCAACAGGAAGCATAAAAGTTCAGTGCTTTTACCTGCTGTCTTCTCTGCCAGCTGCTATCTGATCCCACATATTCTGATGTCGGAGAGCAGACAGCAGGCGATAAAAAGTGCTGGTGGTTCTGTTTTTCTTATGGATGTAAGAGAGTAGGATTGCACAGGGAGGGAGAGAAGAGAGGCTCTGGGGGCCAGGAGGAACCAATCTCCCCAGGACATAATTGTTTGCTACCGGGAATTTCGCCAGAAAGAAGAGATATTCCAAGCGGCTCGGAGAGAAAACCAATTGCAATGGGATGGCTACAATATCTCTGTGTTTACGGACTTTTCCCCGCTGACTCTGCAGAAAGAAAGAGCTTTCATGGTATTACTGAAGCATTGCGGTATGAAAGTATAAGATATAAATTGCTGTTCCCTTTCGGGCTCGCATTCACACTGGGAGGTACTACTTCTCGGGTGAAGACGGTACAGTAAGCTGCAAATATCCTTACTGAAGCCGGCATGCAAGTAGATACACCACCAGAACATCGTGAGCGGCATCGGACCCTGCAAAAGATACACCTAGATGGCAGAGAGCTTCATTGGGTAGACGAAGGCTGCGGAGACACTCAGGGAGCTCAACCTCATCTAAAAATGCACCATCGTGAAGACATAATTTTGGTCCACTCTGCGAAACATTCTGGTTGGCCTGCAGGACAGTGAGGGTTCTCATATTCCTATTACGGCTCAATGGTAGCTCTATTTTGGCTTTGGACAACTTTTGTGCCCACTTTGGATATGCCTTATACCAGTAACTGACCCTTATACCAGTAACTGTAAAGGTTTGCTATCCTGTGGGCCCTATGTTTTGGTGGGTTCCCCTCAGTGTAGAGATTTCATGCTGATGGGCCAACCTGAGTTCGAGTATAGTGGGATTAGGCGCTCTCACATGTTGCAATATTACCGAGTTACGTTGGGTTTATCTGTTGATTGCGTAATGACCATTAATTCTACTAAGACGGGGAAACCGGGGCGGGTTGTGCAGGGGCCCACTTTCTTCCTCCCACCACAGGCTGCTCATGTATCAGCCTGCTATGACAGGGGGGATTGAGGGAGGGGTGATGATTCAAGGGCTCTGGGTTGTACTCAAATTGGATATGATGTATTACATTCTTGCTTTTTGGGAACTAGAACACCACTTTCACACTAAACTGAATATTAGTTTTTCACAGGGGAACAGCATGCTTCCATGGTTCATTTCTTACCTTACCATTGGGCTTAATCTGTATCCTGGGGTGCAAGGTCTGTATCAAGTGTTGCATACGGATAAGGAATTCCGATGGGTACGTTCAGATTAGCCTCCTTGAACACGAAGGGATTGAATTCCTCATTTAAAAGGAATATGCTGTTCAAGGAGGCTCGACGTCTACAAGCAGACATTCTTTTTGTGCAGGAAACACATTTAAGAAGCAGGGACGGAAGGCTTTTACGGGGCAATAGGCACTATCCCCATGTCTTCTTGACTCCCAGTCGAGCTACTAATAAATATGGCGGGGTGGGTATTTTGATTGCCAGTCATGTCTGTGTGGATTTTAAGGTTCTGCACCTAAATCCAGAAGGGAGGATGTTGATTTTACAAATGACCATTCCACAGGGGACCTATATTCTGGTAAACATATATGGCCCTACACATGATCAGGATTCCTTTTATCGGAACCTATATCACCAGCTAAGTCGGTTTCCAGGGGATCATCTCATAGTGGCAGGTGATTTCAATATCACATTACACCCAGTACTGGATACTTCTAAGGGAAAGAGCTCTGTGCAGTCCACACAGTGCAGGGGACCGAAACAAATGATGTCACACTTTGAGCTTATTGACATCTGGCGCTTTATGCACACCAATACTAAAGACTTCACTTTTTACTCAGCGACCCATTGCTCGTATTCTAGAATTGATATGTTCCTTATAGATAAATCACTCATTTCGTGCACCATGATATTATTACATAGTCGGACCATGCACCCATCACCTGTGAATTAAATGCTTTACAGGGAATCACAGGAAAGCGCTTCTGGAGATGTAATGATTCTTTATTTGAGGACAAAGCAATTTTACAAACAATACGAGAAGTAATAAATGAATACGTAGAGTTAAATGATACAGGTGAGGTGTCCCCGATGACGGGTCTCAAGGCAGTGATTTGTGGGCACTTGATAGCACAGGCTTCCTATAAGAAAAAATCCAATAATCAACATAGACAATCCTTGGAATGCCAAATCAGATCCTTAGAGGTAGAACATAAAAAATACGGCAGAATAGATGAGCTTCAGCAGCTTTATCAGGCTCGGCAGCAGTTACAGCAACTAAATATATCTGAAACAGCTCACCATCTGAATTTCCTCAAACCACAATATTTTGAAGGCGGTAATAAAACCGGTAGGTTGTTAGTGCATGCCCTAAAGAAATGGCAGTTACAGGCCCAGATCTTGAAAATCAGGGATGCTCGGGGTATGTTTCTTTATCAATCTACTCAAATCAGGGAATGCTTCGTACAATTCTAAAAAGAATTGTATATGCTTGATAACACAATACAGCACGATGACATTTCAGACTATCTGTCATCAGTAACACCCCCAACATTAACTGATCAACAAAGGGACCGATTGAATAAGGAAGTAACTTTAATGGAAATTACTCGGGCAATTGGCGACTTGAAATCTGGCAAGGCCCCCGGTCTAGACGGTTTCACGGGAAATTCTATAAATCATATATGGAGCAAGTAGCACACCTCCTCATGAAGGCTTTCATTAATCGAGGGGTCTCAGTTGGGACCCCACACTAACACAGCAGGGATAACGATTTTGCCTAAACCAGGCAAGGACGTTACGCAATGTGGTTCTTATCGCCCAATCTCATTACTGAATATTGATTTGAAAATATTGGCTAAAATTTTAGCTACTAGATTGGGTGTCCTTTTGCCGGATTTGGTACATGCAGATCAATCTGGCTTTGTCCCTGGGAGAATGGTGTCAGACAGTGTTCGTCGGGTATTGAATTTAGTTAAGTTGGCAAAAAGTCGACGGTTAACATCTATATTAATGTCTGTCGACGCCAAAAAGGCTTTCGATAGAGTACATTGGACTTTTTTATTTCAAGTTATAGAAAAGTTTCAATTGGGGAACCGCTTTATTCAATGGATTCAACAATTATATACTTCACCAGAAGCGTTTATCAAAATTAATGGGGATACTCAGACAGTTTCTGGTGGGGCGGTGTACCAGGCAGGGGTGTCCCCTTTCGCCGTTATTATTTGCTTTAGTGCTGGAACCATTTGCCACTAAAATACGCCATACTGAAACGATGCGGGGTATAGAGGTGGGGGGAACTTCGTATAAAATTTCAATGTTCGCAGACGATATCTTATTCACCTTAAGCCAACCCACATCCACATTTCCAGCTTTAGTGGCGGAATTAGGAAACTATAGTAAGGACTCAGATTTTAAAATGAATTACGATAAGACTGAGCTGCTGCCGATCCACCTGGATGACTCTGTACGTAATCAACTACAATCACAATATCCTTTTAAATGGGCGAAGCACAGCATCCGATATCTAGGCATAAATCTGACAGGCAGATATATTCAGACAACCACAGGCTGGGTAAACAAGCGTGGAAGTAGCTTGCTTATTAGGGCAGTTTCTACCCCTAACCAATTAAGCTAGATACTTCACTTAGATGCAGCTCCAGCACTGCTATCTACATCGATGGTGGGGGGTGGAAAGGAAATAGAATCAAAAAGCTACTTATAAGGGACAAGTGTAACAGATAAGTATGAAAAAATAAGTGTGAAAGCTTACTGAGCAGACTGGATGGACCGTTTGGTATTCTTCTGCCGTCATTTCTATGTTTCTGTTTCAAACCTTGCCCATTGAAGTTCCCGATAGCTACTTTAGGTCACTGCGGAAATGGATTTTTGACTATATCTGGCGCAGGCGGCCACCACGGATTGCCAGACAGATATTGACTGCCCAAAATTAAATGGAGGGGTGGGCATGCCAGATCTTAAAAAATATTATTTAGCTGCTCAGTTGAAGGCAGTAGTGGATTTGCATTTAGAGTGCCCAAAAAACAATGGGTGGCCATTGAGGAAGCCTCTGCTGACTGTCTGCGCCTGGCAGGGCAGAGCTGGCTGGCTTGCTCACATAGGATGTGGGCCAAGAATTATCTCCCTATACAAACCATACTTTAAGTCTATGGGATAAACATAAATGAGCATTGATAGGCCCCCACCCATTGCATAGAAATACTCCCATCTGTGATAACAGGGGATTCCCTCCAGGACTACAACGTGGATATTTTAAACGCTGGCATACTTTGGGTCTCAGGGTGATGGGACAGCTTATTAATACTAATAACAAAGAATTCATGGACTTTGCTACTTTGCAAGCGAAATACAACTTACCCTCAACTGATATCTTTATGCATTCACAACTGAAACACTACTTAATTCAAGCTAAGTCTAGGCAACCATTCCCCCCGGATAAATTACTTTTTGGTGCAGAGGGGAAAGTCAAAAAAGTGATTTCTAAGATCTATTTGCTTCTTTTGGGAGATATGCGGGACATCCCTAAACATGCCCAGGCATGAGCCAATGACTTAGGGGTGGACATAGATAATAAGGACTGGGATATCTGCTACCAAAGCATTGGTAGAAGTTCTATATCTGCTATATTGGTGGAAAATGGATACAAATTGTTGTATCACTGGTATTTGACCCCCTATAAACTGCACATGATGTACCCTAATTTCTCTAATCAATGTTGACGAAATTGCAAACAGGTTGGAACACTTTTACATATGTAGTGGGAATGCCCAGGAATTAGCGAATTGTGGACCTCTGTATTTCATACATTATCTGAGATGTTGGGCAAGACAGTGTTAAAAGACGTAAAATGTTGTTTACTTACCTTTCCTTACCCGGATACTGGTAGGGCACATAGACTGATAATTGCGCAGGTGGTTTTGTCCACGCGAATGACCATAGTGGCCTCTTGGAAGCAAGTGAGTAGTCCACAGAGTTCGGCTGTCTGGAAAAGAATGTCGAGTGTTTATTATCTGTGCAAGTTAACAGCTCTTCGACAGGTCCGCCTGTTGCGTTCGTGCCTATTCTCGCCCTCGCTCCACCCTCTTTAGCTTTGTGGCGACTCCCTTCGGCTCAGACGGACAGATGCAGCCGCGGTTTCTCCCCGCCTCTTGGTCCCGGAATCCCTGGGCTGGCTTGACGCTATGGATCCACCATGTTCCTGATGACGTAAGGGCGCGCGCGCGCTCCAGACTTTGTATCAGCAAGGGCGCGAACCTCAGGGGCGTCCCCCCCGTAGTGACATCATCCGTTTTCAATTTAAAAGGTCTTTGTTTGCTAACTACAAGCGAATTAGCAAGAAACTTCAACGGGACTTGCTTCGACATTCCACGCTACTTGCAACTACGTTCCGAGTCAGCTAGGGGAAGTCTTCTCCACTGCTCGGCCTTTTCAAACTTACTAGGAGTACCCGCTCCTCAGGGGCTCCGCATTCTTTACTCTTGTTTTCAGATTATTGGATGGGATCCGGTACTCGCTCCTCGAGGGCCTACGTTCCCAAAGACTCAGAAGACTCCTATTGCCTGGAGGCGATGGCAGACGTGAACACAGTGAGTCCTATTACAGACAGGAACCGGTACTCGCTCCACGAGGGCCCTTGTTCCTAGTCTCTAAGGCTCCCTTCAGTCTAAGTTGTTATCGCAGGTACAGAGATCGTGAGTTACCATTGCAGATAGGAACCAGTACTCGCTCCACGAGGGCCTATGTTCCTAATTCCTTCCTCATACTCTCTTCTTCCTCAGAAGATATCGCATACCTATATCTTATGGATTACTATTACAGATTAACAGATAGGAACCGGTACTCGCTCCACGAGGGCCTACGTTCCTAAATCTCTTCTAGCCTCTCTTCTATTCCATCCCATACACAGTTATTGTGAGTTCTATTTCAGACTGCCTATAGGAACCAGTACTTGCCTGTGGCTCCTGTTCCTGAATACTGAAGACTCTCTGTTGCATAAAGAAGACCCTACAGAAATCTACAATTGTGAGTGTATCATCTACCACTGGTTATGCCCAACATACCCTGTCTGCTCACTACCTATAGTCTCTCCTTACAGCTCAGCAACTTAGAGATCGTAGTTCCAGTATCAGAGGGACACATCAACTGCCGGACATCAACTGCCGGACACATCAACTCACTACTGCCACCTCTGGTGGTTCTACTTCCAGTCTAATAAAGAACTATCTGTGTTTGTCTCAATACTCCAGCCTAGCCGGTGGTTCCTCTCAGGATCTCCACTTGAGGGCGCTGCCATCGGCCCAGGGATTCACTATTTCTTCTAAGTGTTACTCCTTACACTAATAGAGTGGTATTATCATCTGCCACTCTGTGGGAGCCAACCCACATCAGACCATTACTCCTCTTTTCTGCGGAAGCTGATCCATATCAGATAGCTATCTCCCCGTGGGGATCATACAGGTTGCTGGCTCATCTTTCTACAGGAACAAAGCATAACAGTTGCTACTTCTTCCCTCTAGGGGAGCAGAGCACTAACAGATTGCTACTCCTTAGCAAGATCCAAAACAGAGTGCTAACTCTGCCCCCCTGGCGGGGTGATCGCTAACAGATTGCTAACTCCTCCTTCAACGGGCGTATCCAGCAGCCAGATTTATAACAGATTGCTAACTCCTCCCCTCTGGGGGAGCAGGTCTATAACACCGCCTGGAACACTTTCAGAAGCTGTGGGTGCCCTACGAACAATGGGTGGCCTGCAACTCCACTCCTTGATTGGGGAACCATAGTTATTACAATGAACATCAACTAGTGGGATTGTGGAACATCAAATCATCTATCCTCTTCCTCTATACTAATGATTGCAGAATAGTAAACCCAGAGGGGTTAGGGTGGGGGGGGTATATTTTGTCATGACATGTCGACTCATAAGGGCAGGCTATCTTACTGGTTTGCAAGGTTGTGTATTCTGTATTGCGGATGCCTTATGCTTATGTTTATGATTATGTTTATGTTGATGTTCATTTGCTACTGACATGTATTATTGACATTCATAATAATAAAACTCTAAATGACAAAAAAAACCCAATTGGCCTAATATTATATGGGTTCCAAGTGTCTTTTTTTGTAGAGTGGCACCACAACAGTGCATGCTTTTCTGTACAACAAACTGGTGCCAGCTACAGGGCCCATCCAGCACCAATTTTATGTTCTGGTAGGTAGGGCAGGAGCACCTGGGCATCATTCCTGCACAATTTAGAAATTTTGGACCTGTGGATGGGGTACAATAGGTTTGTAGGAGTGTGCCAATTTTGACAGTTTGGATTGCCGGAGAGAGCAAGGCTTTTTTTCAGCAGCAAAAGAGGGCCTGGACAGTTTCTATTGTGTATTGCTTTTTGGGGAAAACAACAAGAAGTTTGTGTTAAAAAAAAAAAAAACAGAATGGGGGGGGGGGGGGGCGCGGGGGCAGCGCAATCATTTTTTGCACAGGTCAGCAAAAATACTAGCAGCAGCCCTGTGTGTGGTAGATGGAAACTGATCGAAACAGGCTGTCACCCCTGACAAAACAAATGAAGCTAGTGGAGAAAAACACAAAACCAAGGATCTCCCCAATCGACCTTTAACAGGCAAGCGCAGGAGAGCTGGTATGAGGCTTTACAGAGGGTCATCAAGGCAAGGAGAACCATCTGGAAGGTTAAAATTTCAGATTTGCTAATCCCAATTGCTGAGGCAGATCTATATATTGTTGTTATCAGAAAGACATTAGTCAGTGAATTTCCTGACTGGGAGATGCCGATATCAGACTATAATGTGTTCAAAAAGCACAGGAAAGAACAGCAACTGACACAAAAAGCATGCAGGGGGTTTGAGTCATCTTGAAAAGAGGCGACTGTACTTCCATCTGCACTGTAGTGATCCGCAGACCTCTAGCACGGGGGACATCAGATAGAATGGTTTAATATATGAGCAGAAGCAGAGAAGGATCATATACAAGAAAGCACTATGGGCCTGATTTTAAAAAGCATTTACATGCTTGAAATTGGGTTTTACATGCACCAATGTACTTTACCCATGTAAGTGGGCTTTTGAAAACTGCTACAGTATACGCCATTGAATTGTCCATAGGATATTCATGTGTAAGTGCACTTTAAGTGTATAAATGACTTTTTGAAATTGCTATGATATATTCCATTTACATGTGTAACTCCTTTTAAGTTATCTCCATACTTTTAGCACTCACAAACCATCCTGATATTCAAACACAAAGCACCCACATAACTTATGTATGAAGACTGGGTTGTTATGCAGGTGAAATGTGCATGCTTTAAGTTGTACTGAAGGAAGTGTAAATTTATGCATTATAGCTACATGTACATTTTTTAATAGAATATTTAAAGTAGCGTGGAGGAGTAGCTAGTGGTTAGAACTGTGGGCTAAGAAACAGGGAAGCAGGCTTCAAATCCCTCTGATGCGCTTTGTGACCTTGGGCAAGTCACTTCACCCTCCTTTACCTTGGCTACAAACTTAAGGATCATTTACTCATTTATTTGTCTATGGGAAAAATGCTTAGTAAAATAAACGATCTGAAGTCGGTGAAACGATATGACAAGGCGATAGCTAAAGCCAGAAGAATGCTGGGCTGCATAGAGAGAGGAATATCGAGTAAAAAAAAGGAAGTGATTATCCCCTTGTACAGATCCTTGGTGAGGCCTCACCTGGAGTACTGTGCTCAGTTCTGAAGACCGTATCTCCGAAGGAACAGAAACAGGATGGAGGCGGTCCAGAGAAAGGTGACCAAAAAGGTGGAGGGTCTTCATCGAATGACTTATGAGGAGAGATTGAAGCATCTAAATATGTACACCCTGGAGGAAAGGAGGAGCAGAGGTGATATGATACAGACTTTCAGATACTTGAAAGGTTTTAATGATCTAAAGACAATGACAAACCTTTTCCATTGGAAAAAAATCTGCAGAACCAGGGGTCACGATTTGAAACTCCAGGGAGGAAGACTCAGAACCAATGTCAGGAAATATTTCTTCACGGAGAGGGTGGTGGATGCCTGGAATGCCCTTCTGGATGAAGTGGTGAAGACCAAAAATGTGAAGGACTTCAAAGGGGCGTGGGATAAATACTGTGGATACATAAAGTCTAGAGGATGTGAATGAAGAGAAGAGGCATGGGGGTGGCTTACGGGAATGACAGCTACTACCTGAAGATTAATACTCTTATTCAATAAACATACTCACTGTCAATGCGACTCCAGCATTGCTCTATGCTTCAACAGCAAGAGGAAATGTGGTAAAAAGGATTTGCATTCGCAAAAAAAAACGGGGAGTAGCTTGCTTGTTGCGGCAGTTACTCCCCCAAACCAAATAAGTCTGATACTTCACTTTCAATGCATATCCAGCATAGCTCTCTGCTTCAACGGCAGGGGGAAAGAGGAAAAGAGGATTTATATTCAGGCAACAACCAACAAGGACTGAATTACATAGTCTGGGTAAACAAATAATTATGGGTGTAGCTTGCTTGTTACGGTGGTTACTACCCCGAATCAATTAAGCCTGATACTTCATTTGGAATACATATCCAGCACAACTCACTGCTTCAACGGCAGGGGGGAATAAAGAAAAGAGGAATTATCCCAGGACAAGCAGGATGCTAGTCCTCACATATGGGTGACATCACCGACAGAGCCCTAGCGCGGGAAATCTTTCTGTCAAAGTTTCTAGAAACTTTTGACTGGCCCTGTGAGGCCACTGAGCATGCCCAGCATGCCATGATATTCTCTGCCACAGGTGTCTCTCTTCAGTCTTCGCTTTTCCGCGCTGCTTCAGGCATCGCGGGACAGGAGCCGTTGCGTTTCTTCACAACTTTTTTCTGACTGAAAAGTTATACTTTTTCCAATATTCTCTCTCATTGAAGTCTCTCGGGGTTCCCTTTCACCGGCTGGTGAGTACCTCGGTCTTGATTTCTCAATTTTGGAAATTTTTTCTCTCACGAATTCACATTCTTTTCGACGGCCGTCAATAACAAAATGGCTACGGGCTTCAAAAAATGCCCTATATGTAACAGAACCATGTCACTCACCGACCCACATCTAGAATGTGTCCTCTGTCTCGGTGAAAAACACGATGTGAATACATGTCCTAAGTGCGCCGAGATGACAGCAAAGGGGCGAAAGGCTAGGCAGGAAAAAATGGAACATTTGTTCCAGCTGCAACTGATTCCTTCCCCTTCCAAATCGTCCAAGTCGTCTCCGGCTGGAGCGACTAAACGAGTCTTACTTAAAAAACCGCGCCCGGACGGATCGGATGATCGTCCGTCTTCACCATCGCCCATAGTATCGACGAAGTCAGCCGACCAACTAAAGCTGAAACATCGCCATCGACATCGTCGACCGTCATCGTCCGCATCGACGTCCCAGGAGGAATAGATGTCAAAGCGGCCACGGGACCAGGAAATAGCAGTCCCCTCGACGCCTGGGTCTTTACCTCCATCGATGCCGCATCCTCCACAGACTTCCGCACAGGATCCATCGTCACAGCCTCCGCCACTGCTTACGACTGCTCTGATTCCACCAGTTGTACAGCCGGAATTGTCTGATCTCATCAGACAAGCGGTCATCCAGGCTCTAAAAGATCAAGCACTTCTGGCGATCCTGCCAATGCCGATGCCACCAGCATCGATGCCGGTAGTAGTACCGATGCTGGTGGGCCCACCGATGCTGGTGCCCTTGTTGGCGCCGAGGACACCGATGGACTCGATCACTACGACACCGAGACTCGTTACATCATCGACGTCCATCTTCGCCCAGATTCCATCGGGCTCTTCGATGCCGCTCTCGATTCCAACAACGTCGAAGTCTTCCACAACACTTCCACCGATGATTACATCGATGACAACCACTGTATCATCGAGGCAACCATCATCTGAGCCTCCTGAAGTACAAGATCTCGCATTTTATCGATGTCTTTTACAAAGATATCAAAATGTCATCGATAACCTGCCATCAACGAAGCCTCAAGACACCTCACCCTTGTTTTCCTCTGATGATCCACAACCAGGCCCTTCAGGCCTTCACTTCCCTCCCAGATCACCGCCAAAGTCTCCCTATAGAGACGACCCGGACGACTCTTGGGATGACCAGCAGTCTGTAACATCTTCTGAGGGATTCATATCTGAACCTTCTCTTCCAGACCAGAGAAAAAAATCACCTCCAGAAGATTTATCATTCTCAACATTCGTTCAGGACATGGCTGACTCCATTCCCTTCAATTTAACAGCAGAAGAAGATACCAGACAAATTCTTGAAGTTCTACAGTTTGTAGACCCACCTAAACAAGTGCTGGCTGTCCCAATCCAATCTTGGATCTTCAACGCCGCATCTGGGAGCATCCATCTTCTGTCCCCGCAGTGAACAAGCGTGTGGAAACAACCTATATAGTGCAGACAGCTCCAGGATATCAAAAACAACAGTTACCACACCAGTCTGTTGTAGTAGAGTCTGCACAGAAAAAATCGAGACGTGTGCGTCCACATTCATCAACTCCACCTGGTAAAGACCATAGGTTTCTCGATTCATTAGGCAGAAAAGTGTATCAGACTGCCATCTTGAACACAAAAATCTCTGCTTACCAATTATACATCACACAATATCAGAGGAACCTATGGAAGCAAATGGAGGAATTTATTACTTCTTTGCCTACGCAATTCCAGGAACCAGCACAGGCCATAGTCAACAAAGGCCTAGAAGCCGGAAAACATGAGGTGAGGGCAGTATATGACAACTTTGAGACAGCTTCCAGAGCAGCAGCAGCTGGAATCACCGCCTGTAGATGGGCATGGCTCAAGGCCTCAGACCTCAAGCCTGAGGTTCAAGAAAAACTTGTGGACCTACCATGTGTCGGTGACAATTTATTTGGAGAAAAGGTCCAAGAAGCAGTTCAACAGCTTAAAGACCATACAGAGACTTTACGTCAACTATCTCAAATACCACAAGATCCCTCTACACAATCTTCTCGTCACCTTCCTCGAAGAGAAACCAGACGCTCTTACTATAGGCCAAGGAGATACTACCCCCAAACTACTAGGGGTAGATCAACCAGGCCACAACAGCGTTCCCAAGCTAGACAACCTAGGCCTACCCGCCCGCAACCCACTCCACAGTCAGGCCCTGCGGTGGGTTTTTGAAATACAGGCCAGAGAACAAATCCATCCCCTAAATCCTCGACCAGATCTGCCAGTGAGAGGAAGAGTATCCTACTTTCATGCACATTGGCTAAACATAACATCAGACCAATGGGTGCTCTCCATAGTGTCTCGAGGTTACAAACTAACTTTCCTCTCAGTTCCTCCAGAATCTCCATCACATTTCTTCCCACAACAAAATTCTCAACTACTTCAATTACAAGTAGAATTATCCATCCTTCTGAGAGCCAGGGCTGTACAGCTAGGACCCCGGACTCAACAGGGCAGAGGATTCTACTCCCGGTATTTCCTCATTCCAAAGAAAACCGGAGGCCTATGTCCCATCCTAGACCTCAGAAACCTCAACAAATTTCTGAAGAAAGAAAAATTCAGGAAGGTTTCTCTAGGCACCATGCTTCCACTTCTTCAAACAGGAGATTGGCTTTGTTCTCTGGATCTTCAAGACGCTTACGCTCACATACCAATATTCCCTCCTCATCACAAGTACCTGCGCTTCATGGTGGGCCATCAACATTTCCAGTACAGAGTTCTACCATTCGGCCTAGCCTCTGCCCCCAGAGTATTCACAAAATGTCTGGCAGTAATAGCAGGACACTTGCACAAGGAAAGTGTCCATGTTTTCCCATATCTGGACGACTGGCTCATCAGGAGTCAATCTCAGCAAGGAGCTCTCACTTCTCTGACTCGAACAATAAACCTACTTCACTCCATGGGTTTTCTCATCAATTATCAAAAGTCCCATCTCACTCCAACTCACCTGCTTCAATTCATAGGAGCAGAATTGAACACCAATCTAGCAAAGGCCATTCTACCCGCAGATCGGGCAAGGACACTTACTCTACTAGCAAGAGCCATTTACTTACAGAAACAAACCACAGCTCATCAGTTTCTCACTTTACTAGGCCATATGGCCTCCACAGTTCATGTCACGCCTATGACATGAGAGTTACTCAATGGACTTTAAGATCACAATGGATCCAAGCCATTCAACCACTGCATTCTCCAATTCAAGTAACCCACCAACTAAGATCATCTCTCCTTTGGTGGACAAACATGGACAACTTGCGCAAAGGCCTACCCTTTCAGCAACCACTCCCACAGATAATGTTAACTACAGATGCATCCACCTTGGGTTGGGGAGCTCACATAGACAATCTCCAAACACAAGGCACTTGGACAACACTCGAAGCAACATTTCAAATCAATTTCCTAGAGCTTCGAGCTATACGTTATGCTCTGCATGCGTTCAAGGACTGCCTTTCACACAAGACTCTTCTGATCCAAACGGACAACACAGTAGCTATGTGGTACATCAACAAACAAGGAGGTACGGGCTCGTATCTCCTTTGTCAAGAGGCTGCGCAGATTTGGGCCTGGGCCCTAGATCACTCAATGTTCCTCTGGGCCACTTATCTAGCAGGCATTCACAATGTAGTGGCGGATCGCCTCAGTCGTCAGTTCCAACCACATGAGTGGTCCCTGGATCCCTCAGTAGCGACCAGGATCTTTCAGCGTTGGGGCCAACCGACAATAGACCTCTTTGTGTCACATCTGAATCACAAAGTAGACAAATTCTGTTCTCTACACAAGCAGGAGAATCAGCCAGCCAAGGAAGCCTTTGCTCGCCCTTGGAACTCATGCCTACTATACGTGTATCCTCCAATAATGCTCATAACCAAAACTCTAGTGAAGCTACAACAGGACAAGGGGACCATGATTCTCATAGCCCCGTATTGGCCTCGACAAGTATGGTTTCCCACACTTCTAGACCTCTCGATCAGGGATCCCATTCGTCTGGGAGTAGCTCCCACTCTCATAACTCAGGATCAGGGTCGGTTGCAGCATCCCAACCTTCAATCCCTATCCCTGACAGCATGGATGTTGAAAGCCTGATCTTACAAACCCTCAGTCTTTCAAAAAATATATCTCAAGTGCTTATAGCTTCACGTAAACCTTCAACACACAAAAACTATTCTTTGAAATGGAAACGGTTTACTTTGTGGTGCAGGCAAAAAGATATCGATCCTTTCACTTGCCCCACTACTTCTCTACTAGACTACTTATACCATCTTTCAGAATCTGGTCTCCAGACTTCTTCTGTAAGAGTACATTTAATTGCAATCTCAGCTTACCATAACAAACTGGGAGATGCACCAATATCAACACAACCTCTCGTAAGTAGATTTATGAGAGGTTTAACTCACCTTAAACCACCAATTCGGCCACCAGTCATACAATGGGACCTGAATCTGGTTTTAACAAGACTATTGCGTTCTCCTTTTGAACCCATAGATTCCTGTGACCTTAAATATCTCACATGGAAGACTATCTTCCTCATAGCCATTACATCAGCTAGAAGGGTTAGTGAGTTACAAGCACTTGTCACGTACGCACCCTATACAAAGTTCCTACATGACAGAGTGGTTCTCCGAACACATCTAAAATTCCTTCCCAAGGTAGTTACGGAATTCCACTTGAACCAATCTATAGTTTTACCCACATTCTTTCCAAGGCCCAATTCTCATCCAGGAGAAACAGCCTTACATTCTTTGGACTGTAAACGTGCACTAGCATTCTATATAAACCAAACTGCAGTCCACAGAAAATCCACACAACTGTTTGTATCTTATGATCCAAACAAACCAGGAAAAGCGGTGGGTAAACATACTCTATCCAATTGGCTAGCAGATTGCATACAGTTTTGCTATGAAAAAGCAGGCCTTCCTCTCCAAGGGCGAGTAAAGGCCCATTCAGTACGAGCAATGTCAACCTCAGTAGCACACTATCGTTCAGTGCCAATCCTTGACATATGTAAAGCAGCAACATGGAGTTCTCTTTACACCTTTGCAGCTCATTACTGTTTGGACAAAGAAGGACGACAAGATTCAGCCTATGGACAATCTGTCTTAAAGAACTTGTTTCCAGTTTAATCCCAACTCCTTCTACATCCAACCTGCTGTGATCCACAGCTGCCTCATTTTCACCAACAATACTTCACTGTTCCTTCACTACAAAATGACTCAGCCTCTAGCTTGCTAATCACCCATATGTGAGGACTAGCATCCTGCTTGTCCTGGGATAAAGCAAAATTGCTTACCTTGTAATAGGTGTTATCCCAGGACAGTAGGATGTAGTCCTCACAGAACCCACCCGCCTCCCCGCGGAGTTGGGTCTCATTCCTTTTATTATTTTATTTTTGCTAAAGCTTATTGCTACATACGAGACTGAAGAGAGACACCTGTGGCAGAGAATATCATGGCATGCTGGGCATGCTCAGTGGCCTCACAGGGCCAGTCAAAAGTTTCTAGAAACTTTGACAGAAAGATTTCCCGCGCTAGGGCTCCGTCGGTGACGTCACCCATATGTGAGGACTACATCCTGCTGTCCTGGGATAACACCTATTACAAGGTAAGCAGTTTTGATTTATATTCAGACAACAACCAACAAGGACTGAATTGCACAGGCTGGGTAAACAATTAAGCATGGGAGTAGTTTGCTTATTGCAGCAGTTACTACCCCTAACCAATTAAGCTAGATACTTCACTTAGATGCAGCTCCAGCACTGCTCTCTACATCAATGGCGGGGGTGGAAGGTACTAGAACCAAAACGTTACTAATAAGGGCCAAGAGTAACAGATAAGTATGAGAAAAAAAAAGTGTGAAAGCTTGCTGGGCAGACTGGATGGGCCGTTTGGTCTTCTTCTGCTGTCATTTCTATGTTTCTATGAGGCCCTTCTATTGTAAGCCTTCTGGGAATAGGGAAATAGCTACAGTACCTGAATGTAACTTGCCTTGCACTACCAATGAAAAGGCATGAGTGAAATCTAAATTGATAATAAAAAAATACTTTATTGAGTCTCAAATAACATAACAGCAAATCTTAATAACATTAATTTCTACAATTTAAATCTCCACATCTGTTTTCAAGCACCCCTCTTTTCTTTTCAAAACGGAACCTTCATTACATTTTTCAAAAAAACAGTGATAAACTTCATCAAGTGTGAACAGGAGATGAAACAAGATGTTATATAACAAAGAACCAGTCCAAGCATCAGTAAAACTCATAGAAGCAGGCCCACAAACTCCACAGTTTGATTCCTGTCGATTAATTAGCAGACTGGGTATGTTGGGAGGGTTCTAAAACAGGGGAAACATTCCTGGGTAGTGGTGAATGCAAACTTCTGGTTCTTAGAACCCAGCTCTGGCTACAACTGAGCAGAAAGTCCAAAGGAGAAGGAGGAAGCTATTGGCTCCAAAAGAATCCAGGCATACAATATATATTAGAGGACTTGGGAGGACACAATTTAAGAAAGAAAAGGGGAAAAAAGAAAGGTAAAGATCTTATAATTTTTCTTTCATAATTTTCTAGGAGTCTTCAAAAATCACAATACAGGGCCCCAACATGTACCTATTTGTCTCATAGTCTCTCTCAAATTGACAATCAAAAGATCCATCTTCATGAGTCCACTGACTTCAGTTTACCAAGTGAAAGAGAGGAAGGATTCTTCCAGTCTTCCTTTTTCCTGCCATTAATACATTTTTTAATTAATTCAAAATGACCCTCTTGAGGGCTGGATGATAGTAGAAAAAAGAAAATATAGATTATCAGATCTGCTGGGAGAGATAATCCTATCATGGACTGGGCACATTCACTAACAAGAGACCACAAATTGTGAACTGTAGGACAAGAATACAAAATATGAGTTGGAGGGTGTGCTTCAGAGGAATTTGCTCAGGTAATAAAGGGGTTACTTAGATAAATCCAGACATTTGAAAATTGCTTTAGCTTCAATGGGTGGGAGAGGTCAAGGTTAGGGAGAAGAGGAAAGGTATTTTGTTTTCAGATGCATCCTAATATATCAAGAAAGCACAGTGAAGATTTTTATTTTATTCCACTTTTCACAGTGGATTACATTCAGGTACTGTAGGTAGTTCCCTATCCCCAGAGGTCTTACAATCTAAGGGGCGGATTTTAAAACGAGCGCGAATAGCCTACTTTTGTTTGCGCTCCAGGCGCAAACAAAAGTACGCTGGATTTTAGTAGATACACGCGGAGCCGCGCATATCTGCTAAAATCCTGGATCGGCGCGCGCAAGGCTATCGATTTCGTATAGCCGGCGCGCGCCGAGCCGCACAGCCTACCCCCGTTCCCTCCAAGGCCGCTCCGAAATCGGAGCGGCCTCGGAGGGAACTTTCCTTTGCCCTCCCCTCACCTTCCCCTCCCTTCCCCTACCTAACCCACCCGCCCGGCCCTGTCTAAACCCCCCCCTTACCTTTGTCGGGGGATTTACGCCTCCCAGAGGGAGGCGTAAATCCCCGCGCGTCAGCGGGCCTCCTGCGCGCCGGGACGTGACCTGGGGGCGGGTCCGGAGGGCGCGGCCACGCCCCGGGCCGCCCCGGGCCATAGCCACGCCCCCGGAACGCTCCCGACGCGCCCCGAAAACGCCGCGCGGTTCGGGCCCGCCCCCCGACATGCCCCCCGACATGCCCCCTCCGAAAACCCCGGGACTTACGCGAGTCCCGGGGCTCTGCGCGCGCCGGTAGGCCTATGTAAAATAGGCTTCCCGGCGCGCAGGGCCCTGCTCGCGTAAATCCGCCCGGTTTTGGGCGGATTTACGCGAGCAGGGCTCTGAAAATCCGCCCCTAAGTTTGTACCTGAGGCAATGGAGAGTAAAGTGACTTGCCTAAAAGAAAGGATAGTGAAATATCTTGAATTCAGCAGGATCCAGAATCTGAGGCAGCGTGGTTTTGTCAAACGGAGATTGTGACAGACAAATCTGATCAATTTCTTTGACTGAGTGAGCAGAGAATTAGATAATGGGTGTACACTGGACGTAGTATATTTAGATTTAAGCAAAGCTTTTGATACTGTCCTGCATAGGAGGTTCATTAATAAACTGAGCAGCCTGGAGTTGGGCTCCAAGATGGTGGACTGAATTAGAAATTAGTTGAGGACAGACAACAGAGGGTAGTGTGGTAAATAGAATTCACTCTGAGGAATGAACGGAGTATAAATGGTTACTGGGTGCTTGCCCCCCTATAGCAGATGTCATTCTTCCAAGGCTATCTTGACTGCTAGCAGCGTACGATGCCTACAGGTTGGGGCATTCTAATATGTCCTTTAATTTCTCTGGGTCCATCCAAAGGCCTTTGCGTGAGACAATACATCCAGAAAGAGGAGCTCTTCCTGTTCGAAGATACACTTCTCTAACTTAGCATAGAGATGGTGCTCACAGACCTTTGAAGAACCTGTTTCGCATGGTGTTGGTGCTTAGACAATGACTTTGAGAAGATCAGCATGTACTGTCGGTAGACCACCTCATGGGAGTAGAGCAAGTTCCAGAAGATCTTGTTTACATAAATTGGAAGACCGAAGGAGCATTGCACAACCAGAAGGGCATTACTAGGTACTCATAATGTCCATCACAGGTGTTAAAGGCAGTCTTCCACTCACTGCCTTTTCAGATTCGTATCAAGATGTATGCCCCCTGGAGGCCAACTTCATAAATATTTGTGCACCCTGAAGGCAGTCAAAGAGCCTGTTAGGAGCGCGGAGGTGCAGTACTATCTTAAGAGAGGATATGGAGGAGCCCCAAGACACACCGCGAGAGGTGAGCAGATACGAGCACGGGCAGAGCAAGAGCAAGGCTGGACTGAAGACAAGGCAAGGAATATCCGGAACAGGAACAAGGCAGGCTCAGCCCTCCACTGGACCAACATGCACCAATGAGACCCAGCAATGCAATGCATGTGCGTGTGCGACTGCGTGAGGCCAGACGGAGGCTGAGGGCAGGAACAAGAAAGCTCAGATGAAGACTCAGGATACTCATAGGACTCAGACGAAGACTCAAGATACTCAGAGGACTCAGACGAAGACTTGGATACTCAAAAGACTCAGACAAGGACTCGGATGACTCAGGATACTCGGAGGACTCAGACAAGGACTCAGGATACTCAATTTTTCTTAGTAATAGAGTTGAGACCAGGATAATCAATGTAGGAACATAGTGACCCATCCTTCTTCCCAGCAAAAAAGAATCCAGCCCTTGCAGGTAAGGAATAGGGACAAATAAAGCCTCGGTCCAGATTCTCCTTAATGTATTTTGGCATCGCCTCTGTTTCTGGAGCAGAAAGCGAATAAACTCTGCTGCTAGGTGGAACGTTGCCTGGGATTAGATCTATAGTATAAACATAGGAATGATGAGGCAGAGGGGCCTCCATCTACCATTTACTGAATGCATCAGCGAAGTCGGTATACTATGATGGTAGGCCTGAGATTTCTGAGGTGACAGTTTGGGTTGCAGGTACCACAGGAGAGACTGGTAATACATTGATCCTGATAATTAGGGCCCCATCTGGCAATATGCATCATGGCTGATGAAGCAGGAACCATGGCAGACCCAGAATTATTGCATTAATTGCATTGGGCAAAATGTAGAGGCTGATTTGTTCTACATGTAAGACCCCAGTTTGCAAAGTCAATGATACTGTCATCTTAATAATCTGTCCAGGCAACAAATCTCCGTAAATGGAGGATATTGAAAGCAGGGAATTCAAGGGAACTGTGGGTATGTTATAGTGTTGGACCAGCACCTCATGGATAAAGCTATCTCCAGCATCAGTGTCCAGGAAGGCAAGAGCATCAACAAGGACATTTTCACAAGATAGACATACTGGAACCAGTAGTTGTGGAGAGGTGCAAGGATGACCTAGGGTGGCCCCTCTACCAGACCTAGATCCTTGAGTTTCCCAGTTTGGGTAGCACCTTGTGAGATGGCCAGGGGCAGCACAGTATAAGCAGAGATTGAGTGTACAATGCCTCTGCTTCTCGTCGGCCAAGATCCTGAAATGATCCACTTGTATAGTTTCTACTGGTGGTGATCCTGACTCCGGAGAACACAGAAGACACTGGACGAGACAGACAGGACGCAACAAGGCTGGACGAGGAAGACTGGATAAGGATGGCTGGATGTGGAAACTGGATAAGGCTGGACAAGGAAGGCTGGACGACGCTGCTAACCAGGAACCAGGAACCAGGAACACAGACAGGAACCAAGAACAAGCAAAAACCAAGATACAGTAGCAGCACACACTGCAGATGCAGGAGACCCACTGCTGAGGCAAAGTTCCAATCCATGGTTGGGTGTTATATACCCAGCTGTGTGACATCATCAGCCGGCGCCAGCAGCCTAGGTTCCCACAATGATCTCTTTAAATGGTGCAGTATGCGCACCTTAGAGAGCCCGCAGAGGAGGAGGACATCATGTTGGCAGCATCCTGCTGCGAACAAGGAGTGCAACAGCCTCCAGACTGTGCCGGAAACTGGGACGTTGCAGTGGTGAGTGATGCTGGTCACGGGACCTGCCTATGACCAGCAAATAATAACAAGTGATATCAGTTTTCCATTTAAATCAATCCGTTGTACTGCCATCTTTCTTCCAATTGTCTCATGCTCACAAGGGAGAACAGGCACTGCATGCTTGGATTGCAATAGAATACTTTCCTACTACCTGAAGAGGACTGTGCTTCATCGCCAGTCCACCCATTTGTTTGTCTCTTTCAGCTTCAATAGATTGGGAACTGAAGTGGCTAAAAGCACTGTTCATCTCCATGTTATGGGCTGTCAGGAATATACCTATAAACACAGTAAAAGTTCATCAAGTAGGAGCTATAGTGAGGGACATCAGTGACTCTATTATCTTGTAAAAGTTTTATAAAAGAAATATGTGAGGCTTCTCTGTGCACACTTTTACATCCCACTATTGCCTAGATTACATGTCTGCAAGAGATGGGATCTTTGTTGAGTTTATAAAACCTTTTTTTGTTAAGGGTCAATAAGATTTCAGAGCAACCCTCAGCTTGGGAGTCACCACCTGTCTGGCTGAATTGATCCTGCTTCGTGATGAAAGCAAGTTACTTATCTATAAGAGGGATTCTCTGTAGACAGAAAGATAATCAATTACACAGACCTAACCCACTTTCCCCAAAGAGTTGACCCTAAACTCTGTTAAGGACTGAAGAGTCCTGTGAGGCAGGGGCTGCATGGGAACACCCGTGCATGCTCAGGTGGTCTGTGTCAGCGCCATCAGACATCAGCACCTATTAGTGTGTCTGATTTATCCAGCTGTTTACAGTGAACCCGTGTTACAGGTAAGCAACTTGCTAAAGCAAGTTGCTTACCTGTAACACGGGTTCACTGGAGTGGAAGAGGAAGAGGAAGGTGATTATGCCAGGAAGGCAAAGAGAAAGCTGATTGTGCCAGGTGGGCCAGGGGATCCTCCTGTTCTATTATCGCCTGAGAAGCAGCTCCTGAGCACTTTGTATATTCAAAACTAGTTGAAAGATTTCTTTGCTTATCTGCAATTAAGAAATTACATTGCAAAAGCATTCAGGCTGTCTTTTTCGAAGTATTCTTTTCCAGTATTTCAGAGGCCAAGGCAATTATATAAGCCGGTAAAGGTACTTTATCTAGTCTTTATAAATTTGTTCACAGTGCTAAAGATTACAAGATATTTCCTGTATTAGCAGGTCTGGGAAAAATATTTCAAAGTTCAAATTACTCAAGAGGATATGTACAATATTAATGCCTTAGTATATAAAACTAGTAAAAATGTGCTGCACGAATTACAATTGAGGATTCTGCATAGCATGACTTTTTCATCACTGCAAACTTTTAAATCTGGTATTGCAAAGTCTAATAAATGTTTGAAGTGTGAACAACATAACGGAACATTAATTCATTGTCTCTGGATTGTAGTTGTGTTCAACAGTTAAGGGAGGTTATCTCACACCATATTATAACGTTGACCAAAAGGGTGATGCAAAAAGCAGCATCCTTTTGCCTTCTTGATCACATATCTGGAAAATATCAGAAATTATTTTTATTAAAAGCAATCCTAGTAGCTAAATGTTGTATTTTTGACAAAATGGCTTGACAAGGAGAGACCTGATCTTTTAAAGTGGAAGTCAGAGATGCCTGATCTGCCTAAGATGTCAGTTTTGAAGTCTGAGAAGGCGAGAAGTGAATTCTATAAATTATGGGGGTCCTATGTTAGGTCTTTGCCAATGGATGTTCAGAAGCATGTAAAGTATAATGTTAATTAATTTGTATAAATGCATACTTAATAGAACTTCCAATTGAACAAAGAATACAATATAAAGCACTTTGTATAATCCATAAACTAATCCACAATGATAAAGCCGACTGGCTTAACACGGCACTGCGCGTGCATGTACCACAAAGAAACCTGAGATCTGCAAATAAAGCTCTACTAAGTGTCCCCTCTGTCAAATCAGCACATCTCACGCAAGTAAGGGAAAGAGCACTGTCACTGGCTGGTCCTGTACTCTGGAATACCATGCCACTCGAAATAAGACTACAGACAAATCTGAAATTATTCAAAACTAATCTGAAAACCTGGCTTTTTAAATAAGCATTTTATAAAGATAAAGAAAAGGAGAAAAATAGTTGAGCGATAAGGATGCACCAAGCTAGAAGTTTTTAGTAACCTACATAAGCATATTAATGTTAAAATCAAACTGCCTAATTTGTTCCTAACAATCAGGTTTAATTTACACACCTAGTTTATTATTTTACATTGTTACCGTACTATGATGGCACACGAGTAATTTGTAATCTATACCACCCATATTTCTCTTTATCGTGCCCTTCTGTAAACCGTTGTGATGGCATTTAACTTAACGACGGTATAGAAACGTTTTTAAATAAATAAAAATAAAAAATGTTTTATTTATTTTTTATTGATATCTAATACATAATAATTAATATGGTCTGTAGGAAAAATAATGTTCCAGCCACTTCTTGTGATAATGTACCATGTGTGATTTGGGGAAAAATGGTCAAGCTGTTTCCAAATTACTTGTTGTATGTAACTAAGTAATATTGTGCCCAAGTTTGTTAATAATAAGATGTTTACCAAAAAATAAAATCTAGTTGGAAAGTCATGTTGCACAAAGCACCTTCACAGGCTTACCATCGCCTTTAGGGTAAGGGTGAATGTGCCCTGCATTACTTTTTAATATACAGTGTGCTCACAAGCTGCTTCTCAAGGCAACAAAACCTGAGAAAGGGACAGGGAAATGCCCCCAGCCCCAGCACTTTCTTCCCCCTGACAGCAACAACTACCTAGATTGTTCATTCTTTTTGTTAATTTATTCTATAGTATTTCTATCGTGTTTCCCCCTTTTGAGGAAAGAAAGGATGGGGGGCCTAATAGAAATGTTCAAATATTTGACAGGCTTTGATAAAGTAAAGGAAAGTGAAATATTCCGTAGAAAAAGAAATTCAAGGACAAAGGGACACGCTTTGAAGTTTCATGGAAGAAGGTGCAAAGGAAATATGAGAAAAGGCTTCTTTGTGTATAGAGTGGTGGATGCTTGAATAGCTTAACAGCAGAAGTAGTAGCAAATCGTGACACAATTTAAGCATTCTTGGAACAGAAGAAAGCCCATCAGGAAGATAACAAGTAATACAGGTAGGGGAATTGAGGTGAGAAGTGGAAAAAATGAAGGACAGTGTTTGAGTATTTGCTCAGGCATATGAAATTTGGAAGGCCGCAAAGGGGAAGACATGGGCCTGAGGTAATAGATTCGAGGTACAACTGCATGAGGCTGGTTAAACCCTAACAGCGGTGGTATGATTGCATGAGACCTCTAAGAAGACTGGGATAATCTGCACATTACAACCTTAACAATGATGGAACAGTTGCATCAGGCTTCTTCGAAGGCTGAGGTAATCTGCAAGAAGAAACCATGGTCAGAACCAAGGATCAATGAGCATAAGGAGGCTAGATGTTTTTTTTCGGATAAGAGCCTTGCTAGTTTTGGTAGCTGTATAGATATTATAAAACTTGGTAGTAAGAAATGGACAACGGCCTGGACTATAAGAATTAAAGAGAAAGATGACAAATCCTGGAACAGCCTACCAGTGAAGGTGGGGGAGGCCAGCACTTGTAATTTTAAAAGTCCGGTGCACACATAAATTAAGAGATGTGTGCACAAGTTGGGCTTATGCACGCCAACCAAATTTTAAAAGCTGCCCAAATACAAGGAGTTGAAGACTCCTCTTCCACATATTCTGGCTTGGGTTCGAAAGAGATTTGGGTGGGAAGCTACCTGAAGAAGAATGGGATCTCTCTTTTTTATATATAGGGAAAGGGTTCTATTTCAGCATCCATTCTTGAAAATGGATATAAGGTACTAATCTGATGGTTTCTTAACTTAAGAAATTACACTCTGCTTACTCACATATAAATGATAAATACTGGAGGGGCTGTGGACTGGTCGGTTCATTTTTTCACATATGGTGGACTTGCCCAGTGTTAACAAGACTTTGGGCTAAACTATATCAGTTACTTAAAGATATAGTGGGTATTGAGCTGCCTCCTTCTCCTAAATATGCTCTTGTGAATATATCAGATGTACAATTGGACCATTTCTCTCTTTTGTTGTCACAACAAATATTGTTAGCAGCTAAATGTGAGATTGCCTATTGCTGGAAAACCTCTAATGGCTCTAACATTTTGAATGTTACTAAACATAGAAACATGTAGAAACATAGAAATGACAGCAGAAGAAGATCAAACGGCCCAACCAGTCTGCCCAGCAAGCTTTCACAGTTATTTTGTCTCATACTTATCTGTTACTTTGACCGCTGAGGTCAGGGCCCATATTGGTAACTTTTTTTGTTCTAATTTCCTTCCACCCCTGCCATTGATGTAGAGAGCAGTGCTGGAGCTGCATAAAAGTGAAGTATCAAGCCTAATTGGTTAGGGGTAGTAACCGCCGCAGTAAGCAAGCTACTCCCATGCTTATTTGTTTACCCAGACTATGCAATTCAGTCCTTGTTGGTAGTTGTCTGAATGTACATCCTCTTATCTTCATTCCCCCCTGCCGTTGAAGCAGGGAGCTGCGCTATATATGTATTCAAAGTGAAGTAGGCTTAATTGGTTTGGGGTTTAGTTTAGGGTTATGTCCCCCTTCCAGCAGATGGAGTCAGAGAAAACTTCGAAGGGTGCTCCCATATAAGCTAGTGCCCCCTCTGTCATCCTTCAGTATTAAGAATATCAAAACCTGAAGAGACAAGATGGATGGATCAAGGTATAAAACCCTTTCAACGAGAACAACTGTACAGTGTGTACTAAACTTTAAGAGGCAACTAAACTTGCAAAATGAACCATGAAACAGCCACTAAACACATGGTATACGGAAAACAATTTGAGCAGAGAGACAATTCCAATCCCATAAATCCCTAGGGTGGGCGTCTGGACTGATCTGTGGTACTATAGGAACGAAAATTAGCAGGTAAGGAATAATTTTCTTTTCCCTGTACGTACCCGGATCAGTCCAGACAGTGGGATGTACCAAAGCTTCCCTACTTAGGGTGGGCCCCGGATAGCCCTGCTCGAATGACCTGATTGCCAAAGCAGCTGAAAACCGGTGGCTGTAGATTCAAACGATAGTGCCGAGCAAAGGTATGTAAAGACATATCTCCTGAGGCGAAACCGATTGACTCTCCGCCCAGGAAGCCGCATGAGCTCGGAGGGAATGGGCCTTGATGCCCACCGGAGGCTGTCGACCGGCACCAATATATGCTGAGGCGATAGCCTCTTTCAGCCAGCGAGCAATGGTGGGTTTTGAAGCCTTGTCCCCCTTCTTTGGGCCACTCCAAAGTACAAAAAGATGATCCGACAAGCAAAAGTCATTTGTGGCCTTCAGATAGCGAATGAGGATGCGCTTAACATGAAGCTTGCGTAGCTCATGGGAATTTTCAGTTGAGAAAGACGGGAGTTCCACCGTCTGATTCATATGGAACGCGGAAACAACCTTGGGCAGGAAAGAGGGCACCGTGCGCAAGGAAACTCCTGAATCCATGAAACGGAGATATGGCTCCCTGCACGATAGCGCCTGAAGCTCCAAAATCCTGCGGGCAGAGCAAATAGCCACCAGGAAGACTGTCTTGAGCGTAAGATCCTTGAGGGTAGCGGCTCGTAGCGGTTCGAAAGGTAGGCCGCCTAGAATTCAAAGAACTAAGTTGAGACTCCATGAGAGACACAGAACGTGTACTGGAGGCCTAATGTGTTTCACTCCCTTGAGAAATCGGACGATGTCCGGGTGAGAGGAAAGGGGGGGTTCCCTCCTGGTGCTGGATCAGGGAACCAAGGGCAGCCACCTTCACCCTCAGGGAATTGTAGGCCAATCCCTTTTTCAGGCCCTGTTGCAGGAACATCAGTATCTGAGCCACTGAGGCACTCCGCGGTGAGACAGGTACGGAGCCACACCAGGTCTCGAAGATCTTCCAAACTCAGATGTAGGTAATGGATGTAGAGGTCTTTCTAGCCTTGAGGAGGGTCGAGATCACGGCCTCTGGATATCCTCGTCTTCTCAGCTGGCACCTCTCCAAAGCCAGGCCGCAAGACAGAAGCGATCTGCCTGGTTCTAAAAATACCGGACACTGGCGCAGTAAGCGTGGTAGATGTCCCAGGCGAAGAGGGCCATCCACTGCAAGGTTGACCAAGTCTGCGAACCACGGCCGACATGGCCATTCTGGCGCCACCAGAATTACTGACCGTGGTGACTCTCTACTCTTTGGATTACCTTTCCTACCAGGGGCCATGGCAGAAACATGTAGAGGAGAATGTGCTGTGGCCAGGGAAGGACTAAACATCCTAAACTAAACATCCTAAGCGTCTAGATCAGGTATACAGATTAAGTAAGCTTACAGCCTGTAAGAACCATACTATTACCAAATTTGATAAGGTCTGGTCCTGTTTTGAGCGATGGAATCAATCAAGATCAGATGGTCAGAGTTAAATTAGTTTGACGTGTATTATCTTATCATGTTGATCTTGTGCTATGGCCACATATCAGTCAGGACTGGTTTATTACTATTATTAATATTGACATCATTATCATTATGTTTATTATTATTGGAATTGGTTTAGGGAGGGCAATCTGATAGTTAGAAGTGGGGATTATGTTGGTTTTATATTGTGTTGTTTTTGTATCATATTTATGCACTGCTATCTATGTATGTTATAATGAAATTTAAATTGAAATAAAAAGCCACCCAGATGCATGCATATCTCCCACTGCACGCACATCCTACTTTCATCTTTGTGAGATTTTCCTCACTCCAAATGGTGTCAAATCTTCACCGAGGTGTACTGTGCAGTTCGTATGTCTCACTCTGCATGAAAAACTGGCCCCTAAACCCTAAACCACCAGCAACATCTTACCTCAAGCTATTAGGTGGCCCTCTACTACTATGAAGGCCTTATAGTCTCTCTCTCTCTCTCTCATTATAGTATTTTGATGAATGTAGGGCTAAGTTAGCCGGATAAGTAACTCCATACTTATCCAGTTAAGAATTTATCTGGCTAAGTGGTGCTGAATTGAGCTTGGATTTAGAATGGTGAGTAATTAAATTTCAAATCCAAAGAAAGATAACATAGTTTGGGTTATCTTTCACTTTCTTAACACCATCTACTCTCCCTCACCTGCCCCCATATGTTGACAAATAGAAGAGATGGAATGCATGCACTTTACTCTTACAGCCCTGGAGCGGAAACCTTTCCAAGGCCTTCAAACCAAGCACTGGGGACTCACAGGCTGCCTTGACCCCGGACACATGTTTACCTGTCAGAATGCAGCTAGCAGAGATGAGACTTGTATTGGCATCCTGGATTGTATCTTTCATAGCTGAGTGCAGTTAGTTGTAGCAGGAGATGTGAGCCTTGTGCAAGTACCAGTGGAAGCTGCTAGCTGCATACGTGGTAGCATCACTCCGAGGGGAGACAATCTGGCAGATATTATATATGTATCATAGTAATCTGCTCTACCCTTCCATCTGCCTCTCCCTCCTCTGGCACACTATCTCTCTTTCTCTTTCACCTCTCCCTTTCTATCCCTCTGTCTTTTTTCTGCCCTCACCTCTCCCTTCTTCCCCATGTCTCTTTCTCTCTTTCCAATGCCTCTGCTTCTCTCATTCCTCCCTCCATCATCCCTCTTTCCTTCTTTCTAGTATCTCTTTTCCATCCCTTCCCTCTTTCACCTCCCCCTTCCCTCTTCCTGTTTTTTCCTTCCCTTACCTCTCCCTTATGTTTCCCACATCCCTCCCTTCTTTCCCTTAACTCCCCATTCCCCATTACTCTGAATCTCGCCTCCCCCCCCCCCCCCCCCCCCCCGACACTGTGTCCCTGACACCGTGTCACTCACAATGTCAGGGACATGGGTACCGCTGGCCTGCAGCTCCTGCGGTGAATGGTAAGAAAGTGAAGCCATGTTGGAAGGATAGTAATGTCACACAGAGATTTACTGGACGCTCTTATGGACTAAAGTGCTCTAAAAGACTATAAACAGCTCCGTAAGCAGAAAGTCTCTTTATTACTCTTCCTGCCATTGCACGAGAAGAAATATGAGCAGCACAGAAGGGGACAGAGGGCAAGCTTACAGGCGCGTTGTTCCTTTACATTTTTCTAGGGACTGTAATGCTCACGAGATTAATAGCACCGCATGCCCAAGTCCTCCATTTATCTCCAGAACAGGTGCAGTACAGGCAAGCAGCGGCATAAGTTTGTCTCTCCACTCTATACACAAAACTCAAGATACTCACACATATACTTATACACACACACACAAATTCACATACACAAACACACACACATACATACATACCCTCATGCGTGTAAACCAGCTGACTGAAAATTGCCTCAGTGCGGCTAAAAGTAGGTGCCATATTCCACTTTGCTTATTCTTTTATCCACAGTGAGAGGAGACAGTTTTTCTGGGAGCAGATTGTGGGTCCTGGAAGGGAAATACTACACCCAGGTGGCATATTCACTTCTGTGTGCATCATTTCCCTTGAAAAACTGCCTGCAGAAATAGCAGATGTACATGGCCAGTACCTGTGGCAGGTTTCACAGCGAAACTCCACACGTGCTTTCATTTTGAGGACTGGCGCAAAGTCCACGGGTACAGACACAGAGGCACACACGCATTTAAGGGGCAATTTTCAAAGCCATGTGCTTGCCTGTGTAGCTCATAGTGCATGTGGGACTCCACAACATGCGTACATTTAGCTGGAGTGAGGAGAGGCACTGCCCGGGGTGGGGAGAGGGCAGAGTATGTAAATAACGCATGTAGACTGGATTTTCAAATTCTGATACCGCTGTTTTCCTAATGTATTTTTTTAACGTGTAATAGGGGTAAATCAATAGAATTTGGACTTACACTAGCCCTACTGCCCTTTGGTTCCCTCGTGCCCCACACAGTGCCCATGAGTGCTGGTGAGGAGGAACAGAAACATAGAAACATAGAAACATAGAAATGACGGCAGAAGAAGACCAAAAGGCCCATCCAGTCTGCCCAGCAAGCTTCACATTTTCTCATACTTATCTGTTTCTCTTAGCTCTTTGGTTCTATTTCTCTTCCACCCCCACCATGAATGTAGAGAGCAGTGATGGAGCTGCAACCAAGTGAAATATCAAGCTTGATTAGTTAGGGGTAGTAGGGGTAGTAACCGCCGCAATAAGCAAGCTACACCCATGCTTATTTGTTTTACCCAGACTGTGTTATTCAGCCCTTATTGGTTGTTTTTCTTCTCCCCTGCCGTTGAAGCAGGGAGCTATGCTGGATGTGCGTGAAGTATCAGTTTTTCTTCTCCCCTGCCGTTGAAGCAGAGAGCTATGCTGGATATGCGTGTAGTATCAGTTTTTCTTCTCCCCTGCCGTTGAAGCAGAGAGCTATGCTGGATGTGCGTGAAGTATCAGTTTTTCTTCTCCCCTGCCGTTGAAGCAGGGAGCTATGCTGGATATGCGTGTAGTATCAGTTTTTCTTCTCCCCTGCCGTTGAAGCAGAGAGCTATGCTGGATATGCGTGTAGTATCAGTTTTTCTTCTCCCCTGCCGTTGAAGCAGAGAGCTATGCTGGATATGCGTGAAGTATCAGTTTTTCTTCTCCCCTGCGGTTGAAGCAGGATATGCATTGAAAGTGAAGTATCAGGCTTATTTGGTTTGGGGTAGTAACCGCCGTAACAAGCCAGCTACTACTCCCCGCTTTGTGAGTGCGAATCCTTTTTTCTTCTCCCCTGCCGTTGAAGCAGAGAGCTATGCTGGATATGCGTGAAGTATCAGTTTTTCTTCTCCCCTGCGGTTGAAGCAGGATATGCATTGAAAGTGAAGTATCAGGCTTATTTGGTTTGGGGTAGTAACCGCCGTAACAAGCCAGCTACTCCCCGCTTTGTGAGTGCGAATCCTTTTTTCTTCTCCCCTGCCGTTGAAGCAGAGAGCTATGCTGGATATGCGTGAAGAAAGAATCTGGGCTGCTCTGGCTAAGGGCACTTCTTCAGCTCAGGAAAGCTGCTGTGGCTGTGAGGTCCAGGCCAGTGGCAGAAAAGGCAGGCAGGAGGAGGTGCAGAGGACCCAAGGCCGAGAGAGGCTGACAGTGCCTCCTGCTAAGACTCCTGGGCAAGCCAGCGGTGAAGGAAAGGAAGGGGGAGGAGGCTCCACTGCTGCCGACCACTCCCACACTGCTTCTGAGATGTCTCGGTTAGGGGACAGACGGTGATGGAAGCGTCAGCATTAAGTCCCACTGCCGCTGAAACAGGAAATCAGATGCTCTGGGCCTGGCAGCACTCAGCATGTGCGCATGGACTCGAAAGTAGCATCCAGGTCACGTTGCCACCAAGATCTGGTGGTCCTGCAAGAGGCCTATTTTTTTTAAACCACAAATGTGAAAATACCCCCAAATTTTCAGATATTTTCAACTGAGCTAATTCATTAATAGCATTATTCATTACATTTTGCCAGTTCATAAAACAAATGCACATGCCTATTAGTCAGTCGATAGTTGGATCTGAAACTGACAGGGACTCTAACTCTTGACTTTGTTAAGTTGGGTTACCAACTGGCTCCAGATTCTCAAGAGAGGTTGATCCAGTCCTGGGTTTACCCTATTGCATGCAGGAACTTGTAGTGCTAAATTCCCTTTTACATTCTCTAAGACAAGGAAGATGTGTTACTAAGTTAAAAGTCCATGGGTGCAGTGGTAGAGCCAGGACTGGATCAGCCTGTCCTGAAAATCTGGAGCCAGTTGGCAACTTTGCTGTCAGGGAAAGTAAAAAGTTGCCAAAAAATACCAACCTAAAAAAGGGAAACCCTTGTCTGTTCTCTAGGTGGCTTGCAAATTAATCAGTATTCAATACAACAAAACCGAATTTTTTAAAAGAAAATATTATTGCAATGTGTTATGCATAATTGGCTAAGAAAATAACATACAACCCAACTTACCCCTCCAAGAAACGATGACAAACATGATGTAAAACTGAAGTCCACAATGTGAGGGGCATACAAAAAATAACAAAGAAAAATAACAACAGAAACTTCAAATATCATTCTACCACTCGGGGGAGGCTCAAGGAAATCTGCCGCCTGAGGTGAGGGATGAGATGGTGACCCTCACCCTGCTCCCTCTTCTCTGCCTCTACTCACACTGCCCCCATCCCTCCTCCCTTCAGCTGCCACCAGCCTGGCCTCCTCCCTCCTCCACGCCACCAGCTTGGCCAACAGCGGCGGCCTACAACAGCGACCCTCCTCTTTTCTGCCACCGCTGGCCTGGGTCTGCAGCCGCGGCAGGGGCAGGTAGGGTGAGGCGGATGCCACAGTGGCGTTCTGAGAGGGGCATTTTTTGCCGCCTCAAAATTCTGCCGCCTGAAGCGGCCACCTCACCCTGCCTCATTATAGAACTGTCCCTGCTACCACCGTAGACAAACAAAACTTACTCTAGAAGAAACCTCATCCTCATGAGAGACTGCAGGAACACCAAACAGCTTATCTTTCAGAAAGATTATAACTGATTTATTAAAAAAAAAAAAATCTTTTTACCCAGATATTTCAAGAAGCCCTTAAGAGGGAAATTTAAGGAATAAATGCTCCAATGAAAATCACTGGCTGCCAGAGCTGAAGAACCGTTCTCCTATTATCCTGAGTCACCAGAGAAACATCTGGAAATACTTTAACCTTATGAGTAAAGAAAAGGATATTTCTATTCTTAAAAAAACCAAAACAACAACTGAAGATCAGAATCAAGAACAAACATTACTTCCTCCTGAGCTGTTTCCAGCAATTCTGTAGTAATCAAACTGTTCAACAAGACCAACACATCCGTTCTTCCTTCCACTTTATTCTAGTGTTTAAACCCAGGGATACTGGCTGCAAAATCTCAGCTAGTATTTTAAGAACTTCCGGAAAGTACTTCTTAGGCTAAGTCAACTTTACATGTAGAAGACTGATAAAGCGGTCTTATTATATAGAGATATTATCTTGCATAAGAACAGTATTACTTCAAGAGAGAAGTTTCACTGGTGTAGCCTGCAACAAAGGGAGAAGCCGTCAGCACTGCTGTTGTGTCAGAGCCTCCTGGAGTAAGAACAACGGCCGATCCCCAGCATAAAGCTCTCCCACACGGCCAAATCTTCAACCTGCATTTCAAGCCTCACTTCTGTTAGTAGTGTAGAGCTTCTGCCTCCAACTACACTAACACCACCGCTCTTTTGGTCCAGGGAAGTTGTAGAGGCTGCACTGGACTGAAGATCAAGCACCAGAGGCCGGGGAGGAGTTCTTAAGTCAGGACATAGGGCACACATCCAGGCCTGGGAGTGAAATCACACCAACAAGATCAGGTGATCCTCCAATAGACTACTAGCACGATCCTGAGCTGACAAGCTGCTTTGGCCCCAAAAATAGAGTCCAAGGCTTGGACAAACAGGACAAATGAGCATCAGGAGAAGGTGATGACACCTGTGGTTGCTTTTGTCTCCTCTGTACAAGAAGAGAGCAGCAGCTGTTCTCCAAATGAAATTAACACGCATATACATATGAGGTCCATATTCTACATGGTTTGTCCAGTTAAGTTTGGATTTAGCTGGAGAAACCACAAGATTTGAATTTCCCTGTGGCTCCAGCTGCTGCTGATTCATCCAGGAGGGTTTTTAGAGGGATAAAAATTATTCGGACAAATCGGAATTATTCTGGGGTGGGTAACTTAATCTGGATAACTCCAATATTCAGCATTATCCAGATAAGTCTGGTCATGCTAGAGAGCAGCCCCAAAGTCATCCAAATAACTTTATCCAGATAATTTGGATTTTATCCAGACATATTCAGAGGAATGCATAACCGGCTGCATTCTGCTGAATATATGAGTAAAGTTATCCAGGTAACGTTACCCAGATAACTTACCCCCCTCCCTACACTGCTGAGTATGGACCTCATATTTATATGGACCTCTCTTTCTAGAACATAAGAACATGCCATACTGGGTCAGAACCAAGGGGCCATCAAGCCCAGCATCCTGTTTCCAACAGTGGCCAATCCAAGTCACAAGTACCTGGCAGGTACCCAAACATTAGATAGATCACAAGCTACCATTGCTTATTAATTACTGTAATAGCAGTTTATGGATTTATCCACTAGGAACTTATCCAAACCTTTTTTAAAACCCAGTTACACTAACTGCTGTAACCACATCCTCTGGCAATGAATTCCAGAGCTTAACTATGCGCTGAGTGAAAAAAAAATTTTCTTTGATTTGTTTTAAATGAACTGCTTGCTAACTTCATGGAGTGCTCCCTGGTCCTTCTATTAGCTGAGAGAGTAAATAACTGATTTGCATTACCTTGTTCAAGTCCTTTCATGATTTTGTAGACGTCTATCATATCCCCCCCTCAGTCGTCTCTTCTCCAAACTGAACAGCCCTAACTTCTTTAGCCTTTCCTCATATGACAATTGTTCCATGCCCCTTATCATTTTGGTCGCCTTTCTCTGCACTTTCTCCAGTGCAGCTATATACTTTTTGAGATGCGGCGACCAGAATTGCACCTATAGATAGATAGAAAGATAGATAGATATAGAAATTGATTTAGATATAGATATAATTAAGTCATGTACATGTGGCATAGGGCAGGTTGTTTGTTTCTCAGAAGTTTCCAGGCTGCTGTGATGGAAAAGCATGAGCAAACTGAATGATTTAAAATGACTGTTTAAAATGAGACAAAGGGATGAGGTGCCTCCTGGGACAATCAATTTGTATTTATCTTCTCTGCCACCATGTGTGGGATTTTATTTATTTATTAAAAATAAGCACTGACATCCCACGGGCTCAGTGATAGAGAACAGGGAAGAAATCAGGGAGCTATGGGCTGAGGCTACAAAAAATGACCCGTGATCTGTACTTACCCAAGCTGAAGGAAAATCTCTGATGACAGGGCTCGCGGCAGCGCTGTTTACCACTATTCAGGAATTAATTGATAATGTTAGCCCACATTTTGCCCATAACTGCAAAAATGTTACAGCTCTAGGGTTGTTGCCTTACCCAGTTCATCCTGGAGAGGCTGAGCCAGTCCTGGTATTGTCCCATTGCATGCAGGGAAATGTAGTTCCTACTTTTGTTAAGAAAATCAGAACTACAACTCCATGCATGCAATGCAGTAAAATGAAGGTTGGATTAGCCTCTTTGGACTGACCCAGGCAAGGTAGTAACCCTATATTGTGCAGACAGGTAAGACATACTGTATGGTAAATAGGTCCTCAGGTTCAGGAGAAATATGCTCTTGCCAATTTATTAGCAATTTTATTCCGTTAGTGAATTTTTATTAGCCACAGCATGACTGCCCAGCTGCCTGACTTGGAGCCTGATGAACAGAGAAAGGAAATTAGCAGTGCATGAATAAATAACACTGCGGCCACTCTCATCTCCCTTCCCTTCCTGTCCCTTTCCAGTCTTCCCCTATACTGGGTTTACAGTTAGCAAGGATCAAAAGCCAGCTCTGCAGATTACTCCAGAGTTTATCCCACTTCAGTCACTGGAGATCTGTCCCCAGTCCCCATCATCACCACTCCTTCCTTCCCTAGAATATTATACAAGCAAGTGATGGACCCTTCTGCAGTAATATGAGATGCAGTAAGACCATTGCCTAGGGAGAGCGATTATATCAACTCCCACAAAGAAACTGTTGTGGGCATAGACCCTTGGACCGAGGTGGGATTAGTGCAACCTTCAGGAAGAAGCCCTGCAGGTCCCCACTGTTGGCTGGTAGAGTGGGATGAGGCAGAGGCCCAATTGGAGCCTCGCCTATACCATCCCACGTTCCTCTTAGGTTGGCCCAGCAAGTCTTAGGTGGGGGCTTCCGCCAAATTGTTGGTGATCTGTAGATGAGATTCTGGCAAACCAGAGGAATCAGGCAGTGGACAGTGGCAGGTGGTGATAAAGAGAAATCCAGGAAGCAGACCAGGGTCAATACCAAGGGAAAGCAAAACAGATAGGCAGGGCAGGAAGATGAGGAGCACACAGGTGGCAAGGCACACAAACGAACTGAAGACTGACCATAAGGCTGAAGAGATGAAGACCACAAGAACAGAGGAAGAACTGAAGACCAAACAAGACCAGGAACTGAAGACATGAAGAGGACCAGGAGCTTGGGAACACTGTAGCAACTCACTCACAAAGCTGTAGCGAGACCTGTTGCAGAGGCACTGGAGCAGAGTCAGGAGCGGCCTTTTATAGGCCTCAGGATCAGACATCATCTTCAGGGTCCACAGGGCTTTTCTCACTGCAGTCCCTTTAAGCCTGAGAGAAGCCACGCCCTCACGCCTAGGGCAGATGCGCTGCACAGGAACCATCAGTGGCGTCTTACTGCATCAAGAGAAGGCGAGGAGGAACTTGGCAGCGGCGTCCTACTGCATGTGCTAGCAGCACCCTGCTGCAACTCGAGCCAGGCTGGAGGTATGTACAGCGGTTCATGGGGCAACCTGTGGACCGCTGATCGCAACAGAAATGCTACATTATATTCCTGGATGAAACATGTTGCCTTTTATTTATGGAAGAAAAGGGATTTTAGATGTGCAAACAGTTCATCCAGCCACTCTGACAGTATCTGGGAGCATCAGCAGGGCAGACCAAGTCCTTGCTATGGTATGGAGGATATGGTTGTGGAGGGCAAAATTTGGGAGCATGCATACAAACATGGAGTTCTTGAGCTGAACTGGGCAAGATACAAGTGCTGTGCTGTCCCATTTTGAGAGAGCCTCAGAGGAAGGATCATAAAACACAGGCACTTGGGAGCCTGTACCTATCAGGTAGAATTATGTAAATAGCCTAGGAATTTAAGAAAGCCCTAAAGCATTCTTTGCAGACTTATGTGAATCTTAATGATCCAGCCCCTCATTCCGTTCTTTTTCCTTTATTTTAATCTGATATGTTAAGAGGGTTTTTTTATATTTTTTAAATTCTTTTATTGCTGTGTCTTTTTACATTTCATTTTTGGCTTTGATTTTATGTTAATATTAATTATGAATGTACTATTGGTGGGTGAGGGCAATACATTCTTTTAAGTAAATAAATAAATAGTGGAATGCACACCCAATTATTTTGGTTATATGGCCTGTTCTTTATCCTCCCTCCCACACTCCGGCCAGGCCCGGATTTTGGCATAGGCAATGTAGACAAATACCAAAAATGAGGTGAATGGGGCACTTTCCTTGGCATGATGCCTAAAAGGGTTTCACCCCCATCACTCCGCCTCGTGCATAATGTTCCTGTAGGCTGTTCCGCCCCAATGCCTATGCAAAAATGCTGATACCATCAGGCAGCTACGGAGCCTCAGAACCACTCCAGTCACATGGTGAGCAGGAAAGGAGTTCTGTCAAAGTGCTGCGAGTGCAGCCGGTGCTGAAGCATAAGAGCATAAGAAAATGCCATACTGGGTCAGACCAAGGGTCCATCAAGCCCAGCATCCTGTTTCCAACAGTGGCCAATCCAGGCCATAAGAACCTGGCAAGTACCCAAAAACTAAGTCTATTCCATGTTACTGTTGCTAGTAATAGCAGTGGCTATTTTCTAAGTCAACTCCTCAAATCCCTTCATTATGGTCATTTTAGTTGATACCTACCATACATAGTTTTACTATTTTATAGTTTCCAGTTTTGTATCTGCTGTTAAATTTAAGAAAATCTCCAAAGACCATATAAATACCAAGTCTGATTCTTTCTATATTATATACACAGAAATGTAGAAGTGGTTCATTTTCTCATAGGCTTTATCCCAAACTTTTCTTCATTTTCTAGTGGGTGCATTGGGTTTTCATTTCTGATTGGAGAGCAAATTGTGTGTTGTGAAAGTTGAGAGGTCTGCAAACACTCTAGTAAAGTCCCAAAAATGAGAAGGTTTTCAATCCAAGTTACAGCGAGTGCGTAACTAATAAATCAAAGGGCAGCTCTGTCCCCTGACACGAGACCGTGTTTTGCTGGAGGAACAAATAAGCATGTCTAAAAAGAAATCAAAATACAAATAGTTAATATAGTGCAAACTGCAAAGATAAGGGTAAAACAGCTGAGGAAGCAAAGGGTTTTACGTGCCCTAAATGAAAAGCAGTTATAACCTCGTAATTCAACTTGTTTTAATATATATAATATAGAAAGCATGCTTATTTGTATACGCTGTTTGCTTACAATTCTTGCAATATGTGGCAGCCTGGATGGAGCCAGCACTGGCAGGAGAAGAGAGAGAGAAAGGGATGCTGGGCAGGGGCCAGGGGATGGGAGAAAGAGGGAAATGCTAGGCGGGGGTTAGGGAGTGAGAGAGAGAATGGGAATCTGTTGGGCTGGAGTATAGAGAGAGGGAGATGCTGGGTAAAAGGTGGGAGAGGGAGAGGAGGGATGGATGCTTCTGGACAGGAGAAGGAATTCTGGGAAGGGGGTTTGAGGAAAGAGAAATGGGAGATGTTCGTTGGAGGGAGAGAGAGAGAGGAGGATGCTGCTAGACAGAAGAGAGAGGGAAGGGATGTAAGATAGGAGTGGAGGAGAGAGGGAGAGAGGGGGTGCTGGGCATAGGGTGGAGAGAGAGAGAGAGAGAGGGTGATGCTGCTGGGCAATGGAGAGAGAAGGGAGTGCTGTGCCAGGGCTGCCGCTGCTGATGACGGGAGCATTGTGCCACTACTGCTACTGATGGTAGAGGGGGAGTGGAAACTGAAATCTTAAATCTGGCCCTGACATCATCCTTGGCTCAGCAGGCTGACCACAGGACCCCCTCCCCCACCTCCACTTACCCCACTGACTGGGTATATGGAGAAGTGGTCTACAGTAATGGAAGGGAACAGCCATTCCTTGCCTTGAAGGGGGCAAGAAGGCAGATGCCTTCACAACTCCAGCATCTGTTCAGGGAACTAAAAACCATCGAGGGAAGATAACAGAACTGGCAGGAGTGATATGTTGCAGAATTTCAAATATGTACAACTGACATCTGGGAGACATTCTAACAGCAGTACAGGCAGAGAGCAATTGGGTGCTGTCATTTACTATGTTACTATGGTTCTGTTTGTTTCCACTAAGGGAAGCTGCTACATTTCTGAGGCATTGCAACGTAGGATAACATCGCCAGGGTTCCATGCCGCCCAGTCCCAACACCTCACCCGGTCTGTACTGTCAGCTTGCCTTCCACCTCATTGGAGCTGTTAAATGTTGGGGAAGAAAGGAGCAGCGAAGAAAGACTAATTGATCCAGAGGAGAGAGGCAGTTCCTGCTGTGCCTGTGACAAAACAAAGCAGCGAGATGTGCACTCCCCAGGAGAGCCCTTCGCTCTCCATGCAAATGAGGGCTTTCTGCCACATATTGCTATCTTGACGAGCTTGTCTTTGAGCACAGTGCACCATGTTACAGGGTCCTCTCCAAAAAGAGCTTGAAAGCTGGCGAGGCTTAGGTGAAGGTGAGAGCTGGTGCCAGAGTGGGATCAGGCCCTTGGACCTTGGTTCTGTACTGTAGGATCCCCGATTTGTGTTCTGCTTCAGAGAGTTCCCGCAGTGTAAATGGGGAGGATTTGATTTTATTTCCTTGTCTTCTGCAAGGTCAGTCTCCTCTTATTTGAAGGCCTCAGTTCTCCCAGTCCTAAGGACTGGGATACTTTCCATGGCTTATGTAGTGCTGTCTGTGTGCCTTGAACACGGTACAGGGAGGTTAAGCACTCTTTTAAAGCTCCATAATTGGGGTTTGCAGCTCTGGCAATGATGCACACCCCCCACTCCTCCTTGAGGTGGCTGCACGTGCAACCAGTTGGGTTTCACATGCCAAGCAATGAAAGCATTTGATTGGAAGACTAAGAGGGCAATTTGCAAAACTTAATTTATCCATGTAAATGACTATTTGCCCAGGTGGAAGGGCTATTTAAATACTGCCTACCCTGTATGTGGATAAACGTAGGCCAGTGTTTCACAATATGCCTATTTTTACTCACATCTTTGTGGAGGCGTGCCCAGGATGGGGTTAAGCCAAGGAAGGCAACAATCTGCATAATTTTGCATTTTCAAAACTAGGCATGCGGATTTGGCTGGGAAAAGTGTGCACAGAAAAAGCAGGTGAACATCTCTGCAGTTATTTTTTTCCAGTTTTCCAAGGGAAAGTATGCTCATTTTTTTCCGTTTGAGAATTGGTGTCAAATCTGCAGAGAAGGGTACTCACAGACTTGTTATCTGCCCGCACACGTTTGTAAATTGCCTTCTAACTGAAAATGGATTTCTAGCCTAGACCCCGTTCCAGGACATCCTCCTCCCAGCCCTGACTTTTCTTCCATCAGCCAGGGTAGCAAGTAGCTCGCCTTTAAGAGAAATGTCAGCTCTTGCAGCTCCTGTTTAATAATAATATTGTCTTGTGTGTGGATAGAGTGCATTCAGTTTAATGGAAGGAAGGGCGATCGATACCTGGCATCACGCTCTCATCTCAATTATTGCAATCGGAGCCACGGCACTTACTGTTTCTCGCAGCTGGGGGAGGGGGGGGGGCACGTTGCCAATGGAACTGAAAGTGTTACTTGACGAAAAATTGCTCCTTATTTATTAAGTTAAGTGCCGGCATCCTGCCTCCAAGGTAGACTTCAGCAATTACTTGCTTATTTTGGCTTAGGGAGAAAAAAAAAAAGTTAATATTAAAAAATAAACCCTTCAGCTGATCTCATCATCACCAAACACACTGCTGGAGCTCCTCTCCCCCAGGAGGTGGACAGTGGAGCTGACCTCTGGCATCAGCCCAAAATCTGCATCCCATTTCCTCTCTGCAGCAGGGCATCTTGGTGGCTTCTATGAAATGTTACAGAGATCTTGGGGCCCTTCTCAGAAGCTGCCCAGAAGATGCCTTCTCAGCCAAGAGCCCTGGTTTTTGTGTTCAGAAAGGTCCCAGGATCCTGTGTAATTACAGGAGACTCAGAGCTGGATCTTGATGCTTAGTGCAGGGCAGAGAAAACCTTTGTTTAAAAAATGGCACCAAGTCATGATATAGGAAGAGAAAGACAAATGAGAAGATGTGCAGGAGAGAGTGGCATGGATAAAAGAAGCACTGTCTAGTGACATTGCAGACTATGAGGTAACTGGGCCGATGCCTGAAGGCTGGTGATGGCCAGGTATTGTGCAGCATTGTGATAAGAAGAAAACAAGGAATAGATAAAACAAGCATGACCTAGTGACACCACAGGTCACAGGGTAGCTGGGCCAGAAACAGCAGACTCCAACTCTCCAGAAACCAAGCAAATCAATGCCTGAAAGATACTGATGACCATAGGGATGTATGAAGCTGGGTGTTCGGGAGAAACAGGCCCATACAGTAAAATCGGCGGGAGAGCCGGCGCTCCGAGGCGAGCGCCCGCTCTCCCAACGCGCGCCCAGGCCATTCTTCTGGGCGCGCGATCCAGTATTTAAATGAGGGCCCGCGGTAAAAAGGGCGTCCCCAGCGCCTCCTTTTTGACAGGAGCGGTGGCTGTCAGTGGGTTTGACAGCCGACGCTCAATGATGCCAGCATCAGTTCTCAAACCCACTGACTGCCACGGGTTCGGAAAACGGACGCCGGCATAATTGAGCATCCGTCTTCCGACCGGCGGGCCACGGGCCAATTTTTAAATTTATTTTTTTTTATTTTAAATTTTTTTTTACATTTTGGGGCCTCCGACTTAATATCGCCATGATATTAAGTCAGAGGGTGTACAGAAAAGCAGTTTTTTCTGCTTTTCTGTACACTTTCCCGGTGCCTGCAGAAATTAACGCCAGCCTTTGGGCAGGCGCTAATTTCTGAAAGTAAAACGTGCGGCTTGGCTGCACGTTTTACTTTCTGTATGGCGCGGGAATAACTAATAGGCCCATCAGCATGCATTTGCATGTTGCGGGCGCTATTAGTTTTGGGGGAGGTGGCTGGCTGCGCGTTTTTGACGCGCTATTTCCCCTTACTGTATAAGGGGTAAGAATAGCACGTCGAAAACGCCCGGCCAATCGCGGGCTAACAGTGCGCTCCGCAGTGTGCAGAGTAAGAGTGCGGCTGGTACAGAGTGCTGATTGTGTCTGATTGGCTGATTCAGACTTGCTAGCTCTCACTGTTTAGCTGGGAGACTCCCTCTTGCTTAGCAAATAGATGCTGACTTTTCTCCCTCCCTGCAGTCTGTTTCAGGCTCAGGATAAGGCCCTGAGCCTTCCTCTCCTCATGAAAGGCATAATTTTCCTGGGGCTCAGTGTGTGTGTGAATTAGGCACATTATGCGAAAATGGGGAGGGGGGAGGGGAGTTGGAATTTATATCCCCTCTTTTTGATTTTAACAAGAATACGCATAACTTTACCCGCACAAGTTATGGCCGCCAAAGTTTGCTGTGAAAATGCATAAAAGTTACCTTACCTGACTACACACAGTTACAAAATTACCCTCCATTGAGGTCTTTTTCAAAATGATTTTCGTGCATAAAACCTGGTTTCTGTGCATAAATTGGGAATCTTCAAAGCGGACATGCACATAAGTCCAGTTTATAAATTCTGGTTACAATACACATAAACATTGGCCCCATGTGGGCTGCTGAAAATGATCTTCCCTGAGGGCAATTTTTAAAGGCCATTGACCCATGAAAAATGGCTATTAGAAAGCTGCTTAGCATGGAGGTATTCACAGGACAGGGGTTAGTTAGCTCAGGAGTGGCAACAACGTGCATAGTTTTGTATTTTCAAAACTATGCACATTGCTTTGGCTAGAAAGCAGGGGTAAATCTTTGCAGGTACTTTTTCCTTGGGCAGTTTTCAAAGGGAAAGTATGTGCATTTTTTATTTTTTTTTAATAATAGTGCAAAATCCACATGTGAAAATACCTACAAACTTTTCACCTGCCTGTAGAGTTCTGAAAATTGCCCCATAGCAATTTGGGTGTGTTGGCATAAAGGCCCAAGTTTTCTCAAAATACGCTCAAGGCTTGTGCCTTGCAGCTCAGCAGCTTACAAGGGTGAGTCCTGATGCTCTTAGCTGGGACTGCAAGGCACAGGACTTTGTTAAGTAAAGTTTCCCCTCCACTGGTTGTACCAAGGTCTTCTCCCCCTCAGCCGCGTCCTGTGGTTCCCTTGGAAATTATTGATCCTGTGGGCTACTCCAGCCATCACCATTAAATCTCCACTTGACAAATAGTATCAGCTAAAACACACATCCTGCCATTGATTCTGCTAAAACGGCTGTGGGGGAGTGGATGTAAATCCTTGGGAATGGCCCTGCCTTGTTGACAGCATTATTTTTAATGCAGCTAGAGTCTGGTCAGTTGCCCGCTCTGCGGAATATTAATGGCTCGCATTAAAGGCTCCCCCTCCCTACCATTCTTGTCTTGCCCATGACTTGTCCTTCTTGTTAGGCTGGGACTCCGGCATCCATTGCAGCTACGCTGGAAGGCTAGGAAGAGGCTTGCAAACTGGGGATAAGAGGAGGAGTAGGGAAGGTATCCTAAGAATGATTTGATTTTAGTTTACCTACCATCCAAAGAATATTATGCAAGCTGGCCCTGATTTTGCCCCATTATGTCTGTGAGACTTGTAGTCCCTTTTTTTTTTGTGGATAGATTGGAACTGAAAACTCCTACATCCTACACTGGGACTGGCTGAGCTTGTCCCTGATGTCTGGAGCCCTTGGTTTACCTTGAATCAGGAGCAGAAGCCGAAGTGCTTCCAAAATACTAATGACTCTTATCTCCCTTCTCTACCTCTTCTGCCTCAGCGAGCTCCTGGATATCTGCTGAGGTTTTCTGTGTATCATACCGATCAAAGCATTTTCCACTGCTGGGGAAAAGAGGCACATTTAATCAGAATTAAGTAGACAAGCCAGCAGCCATCCCGGGCCCTTGTACAAAGATCAGAGTTGCTGCCATGGCTAATGGGCCTCATTAACTGATGAATTGATTTGATGGATTTCTACATGGATCACTTATGGCAAAAAGGGTCCTGGACTGGAGCGGAAGGGGTGTGGGGTGAAGGATATTTATAGACACAAGATTGGCAGGTGAAGGCCCAGAGCAGCATGCTCTTTTGAGAAAACCTGACTTTTATGAAGGGCATGGTGGTCCAGTAACAGGGCAGTGCATTCTGAGACATGAAGGCATGCCTGAAGGAGCTTGAATTAAGCTTAGAGAAGAAAAGACTGCGATGGAAACGTGTGGTTTCCATTTCGTTTTCAGTTAAAACTGATTTTCAACCATAAATTCCCAGATTTTTCCCAAAGGTGACCATCGTTTTAAACTGATTTTTACCCTAATTTTAGGCTGATTAAAGAGTTGATCCAGAGCTGCAGATGCAGTGTCTCAAGGCTTCCAGCAACTGTTGGAAGCCAGTACAGCCCAAGGCACCTGTAGCGTTTCAAGTCTTGCTCCCTACCAGTGCTAGCACTCTCCTACTAGTGCTGCTGATCTGGCGTTTCAAGTCCCACCCCCCCCCCCCCCCCAATGCAGCATGTGAAGTGGCCCATGCCCACTAGATGCACGTTCCAGCAGACTCCCTGGCCCTGCACAAAAGCAGACGCGTACTGCTGCAGAGCGTGGGAGCCTCAGAAAGCTGCTGCTGAAGGAGAGAGGAGAAGCCTGGAGCCAGCATTAGTAAGGAGGAGGGGAAAGAGGAGAGGGGTGTGGGGAGAAATAGGGACATGCTAGGCAGGGGATGGGGGTGGAGATAGGGATGCTGCTGAGTGGGTGAGTGGGAGAATCTGCTCAATATTGTTTTATTGTCCCGTCTTCTGTTCACCAAAATAAATTACGATATTTATCCAGAAAAATAATGTCACATTTTTCCACTGATTTTCTCCTGTTTTTGTTCTTTTCATAATAAACCCTAATAAATTGCCAGGAAAAATACAAAAATAAATAAAAATTAAAAATGAATGTCCCTAACAGTAGAACAAGAAGTAATGGGCTCATTTTGCAGCAGGGAAGATTTAGGTCAAATATTAAGAGGAACTTTCTAGCCATGAGGGGCATCAAGGGCTGAAATGAGTTGCCTCCGTTTTTGGAGGCTTTAAGAGCAGGTCAGACACATGTTTATCTGGGATGGATTAGGTAAGCAGGAAATCAGTAACTTTCAAGATCCCTTCCAGCTGTATTTATGACTCTGTCCAGATGATCTCTTGAGGCCCCTTCTAGCCCTCTCTTTCTCTTATTCTCAATTACCTCTTTTCAATTCTATTTTTTTAATCTCACTGATCTTCTGATGTCCCTTCCCTCCTTTCTTTTTAGGATTCTATGGGTTTTATTCAGTAAATAATTTTTTTCAAGTCCTTTTTGCGTATAGCTTGTAGTGGCTATTACTCACTGAGCCCACAGACATAATAGTTTTCCAGGTATTAAACAAAATGGTAGCCTCTTAGTTGAGGAGAAGAGGGGAAGATATTTTAGTAAAGTAGCAGCCTCTGCTGCTTCTTCCTCCCCCTCATGCAAATGCTTTATTTATGAAACTTCCCTCCTTCCGACTTCCTGGACTCTTCTCTCGCTCTCTGCCTGTCCTTTCTTTTTCTTGACAGCAGTTTAGAACAGTTTTGGCAATGGGAATATTGTGAGGCCTTCTGAATGTTAATCAGAAAATCCCTTTGTAGGTATAATGAGCAGGCCACGTCGCTGTGGCAACCGGCTGCAGGTTTCCCTCCTTTGTGCGTCTTCCATTCTTTTCCCTTTGGATGACACTTTTTGATATGAGGATTAAAGGTTTGGAGAGATACATGCACTACTGTACTCTGCAGGGTTCCAGCCTACATGCGGGCCCATGATGGAAATGAAATACCTCAGACTTTTGCTCTTTCTTGGTGTCTCACCGCCTGTTTCTGCTGACTGGGAGCACAGTCTCTTATCTCAGGTCAGTCCAGATGCCTGAAACAGTCCTAGCTTTGCTTCCGTTTCATTTGTCATAAGAGATGATGCGACATGGAGAACAAATGATGTGTGAGTCAGATGATCTGGAGGTGAGGGTTTGGGTAGTGATAATGTAGAGGTGAAGGAGATGTGAAGGTAAGGGGATGGCTGGGGTGGTGTGGAGCTCATGGATTGGGTTGGATGGTAGAAAGGTGAGGTGTTTGGTGAGCTGATGGGGAGGCGATGTGGAGATGAGAGTCGAAATGGGTTACGTGGAGGCAAGAGATTGGCTAGGTCATGCATTGAGCGACGTGAACATGAGGGGTAGAATGGGTTGTGGGTGGGGTTTAGGTGGAAGGCTTCCTTTAACACACTGCATTATGTATTCTTCACTCACCCTGGCCCCCTTCTTAGGATTGCTTCAATTGCAGAGCCTAGCAAAACACTTTTTCAATTAATATCATGATTAAGCAGGGATTTGTGTCAGGAGGATTTCAATTAAATTAATGGGATCACTATCAAAACAAACCTTTAAAGGTCAGAGAATGCAAGGAAAAAATTCCTGTGATTTATGCCGTTAATGTGTTAGGAAAATTAATTATGGAAAGGCAAGTTTTTGGCGGCTTTGATAATGAATCACCGTGGAAGGAAAGGTGTTACCCAAGGTGGCAGTGGTGAGAGCTAATTTGAAGCGTGCTCGGGACCCTTAATAAACCTGTCATTCCAGGTGTGAAATAATCCTGTAAATACATACAGGGGACGGGGTCTCTGTGCTTCAGCTACCTTTGAGCTTGGTCTAGCAGGCCATGTATAATATCATTATTACACCTACCGTGTTGGGAAAAAGAGGTCACTGTGCAGTGTGCAGACAGCAAGCACAAAGGGTTCATTAAATGGCTGAAGGTAAAGCCCGCACAACTGCCAGGTTTTTATCCAACTGCTTTAATCCAAAAACCTCACTTTTGGTTTCTCCTAACTTTACTGCTCGAAGAATGCCTCAGTTTAACCTCAAGTCACTTCCCTGCTCCCAAGAATGCAGTAATTAGAATCCTTCTTGCACTAAAATGTAGTAACAGGCTGGGGGAATCCGTTTAACAGAAGTTTGAAGAAGTTTCTGGAGGAAAGGCCCATAGCACATTATTAGCCAGGTGGGAGTGAGTAACAGGAAATAGATCTGTTCAGGGATCTGCTGGATACTTGCGGCCTGGATTGGCCACTATTGGATGCTGGGCTCGATGGACTTTGGTCATTATCATGCATGGCTTTTCTTTTGTTCTTATGGGAGGAGACCCCATCGCAGTCATGGGCGAAGTCTATAAGAACTTTTTACTTCTCAGCAATGTAGGAGGTTAATTTATGCACAGGCAAATCAGGAGGATCACCGTAGCAAGGCCCCACAACCACATGTGGGTGAAATACACAGGGCACATTTACTGTAATTTATCTGTAGGGGAACAAGCTGCACCAAAGCTCTATGGAAGAGATCATCTTACATTCTCCTACCAGATGTCGTACACTCCCATGACTAACTGCCTGTCTTCTTCTCTTTTCCAGTTGTTATTCACACTGTAGGGCCCATTGCAAAGGGAGACCCCAGTGAGAGGCAAGTCATGGACCTTACCAACTGTTACAAGAACAGCCTGAATCTAGTTCTGGAGAATAAGATACACACTGTGGTAAGCATGGGTCATGGGTACAGCTGAAATTAGTCTTTGAGAGCAAGGGATGGACCATAATAATCATGGCCCATTGGTAGAGCCAGTGCTTCTATTAGGCAAACTAGGCGGTCACTAGAGCCCCAAACTTTTGGGGGTGGCAAAAATCCCACTAGCATGAGGCCTAGAAGGGGAGATCCAGTATTGCCAAAGAAGGGAGCGCTGTGCTGAAGCTGCTACTAATAGGTAAGTTGGGGGTGGGGGTTCGCCTAAGGTGCCAAATACTCTTGCATTGGCCCTGCCCATTGGCACAAGCTGAGGCTAGCCCTGGAGAGCAAGCTACAGACTTTGATAAGCATAGGCCCATGGGTATAGACTGAAGTTAATCAGAGAGCAAGCTGCAGACTGTGGTAAGCATAACTCATGGGTATAACTTGAAACTAGTTCTGGACAACAATCTACACACCGTAGTAGGCACATGGTCCATGGCCAGAGAATAAAGCTGGCCTTAAAACAGCCTTTCCCAACTGGTGTGCCATGGCTATAGCTCTGGTGTGCTCCAAAGTTTCTTCCAATTGTTAGCCAGCACTTCAGTTTACCTTTCCCCTGCAACAGCTGGCCTGCAGGATAAACTCCCACCAGCAGGGGGAATCAGAGAACAGCACTTTGCTGCTGCTTCTGCTTTCCCTTCTGCTGACTCTCCTCTACAATTGAAACTGCATGGGAGCTGTAGTCTTACAAGTCCTGCTGGCCCCATGGAATTTCAATTATAGAGGGAAACAAGGAAAGGAGAAAGAAGCAGCACCAGGTAAGAGCAGCTAACTACATCTATATTCCAGGACATGAGGGAGGAGGGACAGCTGAATGTGCTAGGGAGCTGGGGAGGGTAAAGGGAGGGGGAGAGAGGGGGAAGGAAAGTGCTGATGCCAAGGTGGGAGAGGGTAGGAAAGGGAAGATAATGGTGATTACAGGGGGGAGGGGAGGTAGGGAGAGGAAGGTGATGATGCCAGGGGAAGTGGAGAGAGAGGATAGGGAGGTGAGGGAAAGGTGATGGTGCTGGTGGGAGGAGGGAGACAGAAGATAGGGGAAGGTGATGATGAAGGAGGGTGCGGGAAGAGATGTAAGAAGGTGATGATGCCAGGGGGTAGAAGGGAGAGAAAGGGAAAAGGAAATTGGTGATGCCAGGGTGTGGGGGAGAGAGAAAAAAAGGAAGAGAAGAAGGTGATGGTGATGATAATACTGGAGGGGAGTGGGGAAGAAAGGGAAGAGGAGATGATGATGCTGGAGGGGAAGTGAGAGTACAGGGCAGAGAAGAAAAGGTGATGATGCTGGAGGGGGGAGAAGGAAGGGAGGAGAAGGTGATGATGTCAGGGTGATGGAAGAGAAAGTAATGACTGAAGTGGATTGGAGGGAGAGGGAAGAGAGAGGAAAAGATGGTGATGATGTGAGGGGGTGGAAGATGGAGGGAGAGAGATGAGAGAAGAGAAAAGAAGGTGATGATGTGGATGGAGTGAGAGAAGGGAAAGTGATGAGGCCAGGGGGTGGAATGGAGGGAAGGAAAGAGAGAGTTATAATTCCAGGGGGGTAGAGGATAGGGAATGCCACCGACATTAAAAGGTTGGGATCCTCTGCCCTAAACAGCAGATTATCAACATGGCAAGCATGGACTTTGGGCAATGGCCTCTGGTTTTCCATGATTCTGTAGTGGTGGAAAGGGCTGAAAATCCAGCTCTTGCCACATAATTGGCTAGTCCCCACAGAATCATGGGACACAAGACGATGGGTTGACAGAGTGGGCTGGACTCCTTTGGCACATTAGTGGTATACTATTTTTAGAATTAACTGAGTTTAGGTTTGTTTTGCAATCACTTTTACTATCAAGTCTGGATTATTGTAATTCTTTGTTCCTGGAACTCCCAAATACTCCCCTATGACCATTGCAGTTGCTTCAAAATTCGGCTGCTCGACTGCTGACTAGCTGTAAGAAATTCAACCATATTACGCCAGTTTTGGCAGCACTGCATTGGCTTCCCGTGAGAGCACAGGTCGATTATAAGGTTCTAATGCTAATGTATAAACTTATTAATAACAAAAAATCATCATGGTTGGGTTCAGCACTGAGAGTCTACACTCCATCTAGATCTCTCCACTCCTAAAATAAGGGCTTAGTAGAAATTCCATTTATTAAGAATGCGCATTTAGGTGAGATTCGAGAACGAGTCTTTTCTGATGTGGGAGCCAATGCCTGGAACCACATGCCAGAACAATGAAGAACCCAGTGCAAAATAACTACATTTAAAAAATGTTTAAAGACATGGCTGTTCCAGCAGGAATTTGGAAGCGAGTGTTAGTAGGAGGTCCCTGGAAAAATGTACACATCCTCTGCACTCAGGCAGGCCAGTCCCCACAAGTGGATTATGCACCTCTACCATCAGATAGAGACTGAGTAAAAGCTGACATTACAGATATATAGCCTGCCCGTATCCTCCATTTCCAGCAGATGGTGGACATGCATTTCCCTACGACGAGTGAGGTTATTAAATTTGCGGACGATACAAAATTATTCATAGTAGTTAAATCAAAAGCGGATTGTGATACATTACAGGAGGACCTTGCAAAACTGGAAGATTGGGCATCCAAATGGCAGATGAAATTTAATGTGGACAAGTGCAAGGTGTTGCATATAGGGAAAAATAACCCTTGCTGTAGTTACACGATGTTAGGTTCCATATTAGGAGCTACCACCCAGGAAAAAGATCTAGGCATCATAATAGATAATACTTTAAAATCATCGGCTCAGTGTACTGCAGCAGTCAAAAAAGCAAACAAAATGTTAGGAAGTATTAGGAAGGGAATGGTTACTAAAACAGAAAATGTCATAATGCCTCTGTATCGCTCCATGGTGAGACTGCTCCTTCAATACTGTGTACAATTCTGGTCACCTTATCTCAAAAAAGATATAGTTGCGATGGAGAAGGTACAGAGAAGGGCAACCAAAATGATGACGGGGATGGAAGAGCTCCCCTATGAGGAAAGGCTGAACAGGTTACGGCTGTTCACCTTGGAGAAGAGATGGTTGAGGGGGGATATGATAGAGGTCTTGAAGATCATGAGAGGTCTTGAATGTGTAGATGTGAATCAGTTATTTACACTTTCGGATAATAGAAGGACTAGGGGGCATTTTTACAGGACAAGCAGGATGGTAGTCCTCACATATGGGTGACATCATCAGGATGGAGCCCAATCACTGAAAACATTTGTCAAAGTTTCTAGAACTTTGACTGGCACCTACTGGGCATGCCCAGCATAGCACCAACCCTGCATCCAGCAGGGGTCCCCCTTCAGTCTTCTTTTTTCCGTGCAGCAGTAGCCACGTGGGTTAAGGAGCTTTTCAGATATTACTGACAGGAATTTTCCTCACGGAACTTCTTCAAGAAAATTTCAAAATTTTTACCCCACAGGGGTCCCCCTATCGTTAACTTTACTCCGAGGTTGAACGGCAAGTTTTTTACCTGCTTGTGGTCGATTCCAGTCGAGTTTTTCCCTCGTGGTCTACCGGCCATCGACCGCACAGCGGCTAAATTTTGTTGAGACCATGGCGTCGGGTTTCCGTCGGTGCCCCGACTGCACTCGAACAATGTCCATCACTGACCCTCATTCGGTCTGCGTGATGTGTTTGGGGTCTGACCATGATGTCCTAACTTGCACCAAATGTTCCCAAATGACACCAAAAGGTCGCAAGGCTCAGCTGGAGAAGATGGAACTTCTCTTTCGGTCTAAAACCCTGACTATCGATAGCTTCGACGTTGTCCAAACCAGTGCCGTCTACTTCGTGCCAGCACCGTGAAATCACTGCTGCCCGACCGGCTTCGACGACTCCGCGGTTGTCGACTCCTTCTGTCTCTCTGTGGGAAAAAGACCGGGTAGAGCACCATGAAAAACGTCAACACTGCCATCAAAAAGCTCAGGCCACCGATACAGGCAAGTTCTTGGCATCGACGTCGTCTGAGCCACCGACAAAGAAATCCCGTCCAGAAAAGCCCCGTCCTCTTCTGTGTCTGGGTCACCGAGGCATTCCCTACCTGGACAGGTGCTGGGAGCCGCGACTCCACTGTCACCTCCGGCTATGCCAGTGCTGCCTCCTACTCTGGAACCGGGGCTCCACGCTCCAGGTTTCCATGAGGAATTGGATCAGATGATCCAGGAAGCCATCAGAAAAGCACTCCAGGAGTTCAAACCGATACCAGTGCCGGTTCCTGAGCCAGTCACCCACCTGATACCCATGGCTCTTGCACCACTACTGGCTAGAATGGACGCTTTAATCGGTGCCTTTCCACCAGTGGATCCGAGGGAACTGGTGGCTCCGATTCCTTCCACACCAATACCTTATCGTCATATGAAGAAGAAACACCGATCTCCATTCCGCCTTACGGAGTGCTGCCACCAATGCATCCATTGATGTCACCGATTCCATCGGTGCCTCCATCAATGCCTACGATGCCTCCATCGATGCCATCGATGCCTTCGATGCCTCCATCGATGTCGTCGGTGCCACCTCCGATACCATCAATGCCCTCGGTGCCTAGGCCTGGACCTTCAGATTAGCACCATTTCTCCCATCTGATGATCCCATGGGAGCTGGTGATGAGCCTTATGATCCCTGGACCGATGACACTTCCCAGGACACTGATGATCTACCTTCACAGCCCTCTCCTCCTGAAGAAAGAAGACGTTCTCCTCCAGAGAACTTGTCTTTCATTAATTTTATAAAGGAGATGTCTGAAACAATTCCATTTCAGCTTCAGACAGAAGAGGGCTCCAGGCACAAAATGCTGGAAGCACTCCAGTTCATTGATGCTCCTAAGGAAATCATGTCTATTCCAGTACATGAGATCCTTATTGATCTATTGAAAAGAAATTGGGAGCATCCAGGTTCTGTACCACCTGTCAATCGCAAGACAAATGCTACTTACTTGGTTCAGTTTGCTCCTGGTTTTCAACGATCTCAGCTAGATCATCACTCAGTGGTTGTGGAGTCAGCCCAGAAAAGAGCAAGACGCTCCAAACCTCATTCTTCTATACTTCCAGGAAAAGAACAAAAGTCCCTGGATGCATTGGACAGACGTGTTTTTCATGGTTCAATGCTAATTTCTCGCATTGCTTCCTACCAATTGTACATGACACAGTACAATAGCGACCTGTTCAAAAAGATCCAAGATTTTTCTGAATCTTTACCTGAACAGTTTCAAGACCAGCTTCATACTTTTGCTCAAAAAGGTCTAGATGCTGGCAAGCATGAGGTCTGTGCTGCATACGACATCTTCAACACTGCCTCTAGAGTCTCTGCAGCAGGAATAAGTGCAAGAAGATGGGCCTGGCTCAAGTCTTCAGACCTCAGACCAGAAGTACAGGATAGGTTAGCTGACTTACCCTGTTGCTGGGGATAATCTTTTCAGAGAAAAGATTCAAGAAACAGTGGCGCAGCTCAAGGACCACCATGAGACTCTCCGCCAACTCTCCTTAGTATCTTCTGATTACTCTTCCTCTTTCAAGATATCTTTCAGAAGAGACTCCAAGAGGCCTGTGTACAAACCAAGGAGATATTACCCTCCGGCTTCCAGAGGTCGTCCCTCCAGGCCTTACCAAAAAGGCCAATCCAGACAACCTCGGACCCAAAAGACACAGCCAGCCCATCAGTCGGGCCCGGCATCTGGATTTTGATTCCTTCCTAGAGAGCAGTGCCCAGCCTCCTCTTCCTTCCGTACCTGTAGGATGTCTATTGTGCCACTTCACTAGCATGTGGCACATGATCACGACAGATCAGTGGGTACTAGCTGTAGTGACTCAAGGTTACCACCTCAACTTCCTCACCGTTCCACCGGATTCCCCACCTCGGCTGACATGGGGAACATCCGACCATTCTCACCTTCTCGATCAGGAAGTTTCCATCCTCCTCGAGTCCTGGGCAATAGAACCAGTACCCTTCTCCCAGCAGGGCCAGGGATTCTATTCCTGGTATTTTCTAATCCCAAAAAGGTCAGGTGGCGTTCGCCCAATACTGGACCTTCACGCCTTAAACAAATACCTACAAAGAGAGAAGTTCAAGATGGTGACCTTGGGTTCTCTACGTCCCCTTCTGCAAAGGGAAGACTGGCTCTGCTCTCTAGACCTCCAGGATGCTTACAAGCACATCTCAATCACTCCGTCACATCACAGATTCCTACGGTTCCTAGTAGGCCCAAATCACTTCCAGTTGCCATTCGGCCTAGCATCTGCCCCACGAGTCTTCACCAAGTGTCTCGTCATGGTAGCAGCCTATCTCAGGACTCAAGGTGTCCACGTCTACCCCTATCTCGACGATTGGTTGATCAGGGCTCCCACTTATCAAACTGCGCTGGCGTCCCTACGTGTCACTTTGCATACCCTGATCTCCCTAAGGTTCCTCATAAACTATCCGAAATCCAGGCTAGGTCCATCTCAAACCCTATCGTTCATAGGGGCCGACTTGAACACTTTAAAAGCGAAAGCCTTCCTACCCCGGGATCGGGCTCTCACTCTCGCTTCTCTGGCCCAACAACTGCAGTCTCAACAACACTCAACTGCACGTCACTTTCTGATCTTATTGGGTCATATGGCCTCCTCGGTGCATGTCACTCCGATGGCCCGCCTTGCCATGAGAGTAATGCAGTGGACTCTAAAATCGCAGTGGATTCAGTCTTCTCAGCCAATGTCCACCATTGTCCACATCACCAACCAGCTCCGCTTCTCGCTGGTTTGGTGGATAAACCAATCCAATCTTCTTCAAGGCCTACCATTTCAGGTTGCAGAACCTCAAATAACCTTGACAAGAGATGCCTCCAACCTCGGCTGGGGTGCACATGTTGCAAACCTGCAAACTCAGGGCATCTGGTCTCCAGAGGAAGCCAAACACCAGATAAATTTCCTAGAGCTTCGGGCAATCAGATATGCTCTCAGGGTCTTTCAGGATTACCTCACCAACAAGGTCATCCTGATTCAAACCGACAACCAGGTGGCCATGTGGTACATCAACAAGCTCCTACCTCCTGTGCCAGGAAGCTGCACAGATATGGGCGGAGGCCCTTTCCCACTCGATGTCCTCAGGGCCACCTACTTGCCGGGAGTGGACAATGTGTTGGCAGACAAGCTGAGTCGCACTTTTCAACTGCACGAGTGGTGCCTCAACCCCACAGTAGCGGACTCAATATTCCAACATTGGGGTTACCCTCAGATCGACCTCTTTGCAACAATCCACAACCGCAAAGTAGAAAACATGTGCTCTCTCACTCGCAGCCAACACTTGCAGCCATGAGACGCTTTCTCCCTCTCGTGGACCAGAGGTCTCCTTTATGCATACCCTCCACTTCCACTCATTTCGAAGACTCTCGTGAAGTTGCGAAAGGACAGGGGATTGATGATTCTGATACCCCTCACTGGCCACGCCAGATGTGGTTTCCAATACTTCAGGTCCTATCAATTCACCAGCACATTCCTCTGGGGAAGGATCCGCTTCTGATCACTCAGAATGACAGAAGCTTACGTCACCCCAACCTCCAGGCCCTATCTCTGACTGCCTGGATGTTGAAAGGTTAATTCTTCAACCTCTTAACCTTTCAGAGCCAGTTTCCCTTGTCCTGGTAGCTTCTTGAAAGCCTTCCACAAGAAAGTCTTATCGCTATAAATGGAACAGATTTACGGTATGGTGTACTTCCATGTCCATCGACCCCTTCACTTGTCCAACAGCGAAGTTTCTTGACTATCTCTGGCACCTGTCAGAGTCTGGCCTGAAAATTTCCTCTATCAGGGTGCATGTCAGTGTGGTGGCCGCCTTCCATAAAGGTGTCGGGGATGTCTCCATATCGGTACAACCCCTGGTAACACGCTTTTTGAGAGGCTTGCTGCACCTAAAACCTCCATTGCACCCTCCAGCCCCTTCTTGGGACCTTAACGTGGTTTTGGGGCGGCTCATGAAACCGCCGTTTGAGCCTCTCCACTCCTGTGATCTCCGCTATCTCACCTGGAAGGTGATTTTTCTTCTGGCGATCACATCCGCTCGCAGAGTTAGTGGGTCACCTACCCGCCTTACACTAAACGTCTGCCTGACAGGGTAGTACTCCACAATCACCATACGTTTTTGCCTAAGGTAGTATCGGAGTTTCATATTAATCAATCCATTATACTACCCACCTTCTTTCCCATGCCCCATTCAAATCCAGAACAGGCTCTGAATACTCTTGACTGTAAATGTGCTCTAGCCTTCTGCCTAGATCGTACAGCCGCCCACAGAAAGTCCACTCAATTGTTTGTCTCTTTTGATACCATCAAATTGGGTAAACCTGTGGGAAAGCAGACCCTCTCCTCCTGGTTAGCGGACTATATTTCCTTTTGCTATCAGCAGGCAGGCGTTCCGCTCCAAGACCGTGTCAAAGCACACTCTGTCAGGGCCATGGAGACCTCAGTAGCGCACCTCTGCTCGGTGCCACTTACTGACATTTGTAAAGCTGCTACCTGGAGCTCTCTCCATACCTTTGCAGCCCATGATTGCTTAGACAAGACTGGCAGACAAGATTCCATCTTCGGCCAGTCTGTCCTACACAACTTGTTTGCCAATTAATGTACCAACAGCCTTCCACCGACCCATAAGGGTTCAGGATGCCCTTTTAACCAAATTTTGATCCCAGTTGTTGTGCCTGTTGCACGTCTTTGGGTGCATTTGGTGCTTTGCTCAGGCATCCTCAGCTCGGTACTCACCCATATGTGAGGACTACCATCCTGCTTGTCCTGTGAGAAAGCAGAGTTGCTTACCTGTAACAGGTGTTGTCACAGGACAGCAGGATGTTAGTCCTCACGAAACCCACCTGCTACCCCGCGGTGTTGGGTTCGTTACGTTTTCCTATTTTTCGCATGTACTTTTACTATAAGACGAGACTGAAGGGGGACCCCTGCTGGATGCAGGGTTGGTGCTATGCTGGGCATGCCCAGTAGGTGCCAGTCAAAGTTCTACAAACCTTGACAAAAGTTTTCCGTGATTGAGCTCCATCCTGACGATGTTACCCATATGTGAGGACTAACATCCTGCTGTCCTGTGAGAACACCTGTTACAGGTAAGCAACTCTGCTTTCCATGAAGTTAGCAAGTAGCACATTTAAGACTAATCGGAGAAAATTCTTTTTCACTCAGCGCACAATAAAGCTCTGGAATTTGTTGCCAGAGGATGTGGTTAGTGCAGTTAGTGTAGCTGGGTTCAAAAAAGGTTTGGATAAGTTCTTGGAGGAGAAGTCCATTAACTGCTATTAATCAAGTTTACTTAGGGGCGGATTTTAAGAGCCCTGCTCGCCTAAATCCGCCCAAATCCGGGCGGATTTAGGCGAGCAGGGCCCTGCGCGCCGGTGAGCCTATTTTACATAGGCTCACCGGCGCGCGCAGACCCCGGGACTCGCGTAAGTCCCGGGGTTCTCCGAGGGAGGTGTGTCGGGGGCGTGTCGGGGGCGGGCCCGGTCGTTGCGGCGTTTAGGGGGCGTGTCGGCAGCGTTTTGGGAGCGGGTCCGGGGGCGTGGTTACGGCCCGGGGCGGTCCGGGGGCGTGGCCGCGCCCTCCGTACCCGCCCCCAGGTCGCGTCCCGGCGCGCAACTGGCCCGCTGGCGCGCGGGGATTTACGTCTCCCTCCGGGAGGCGTAAATCCCCCGACAAAGGTAAGGGGGGGGTTTAGACAGGGCCGGGCGGGTGGGTTAGGTAGGGGAAGGGAGGGGAAGGTGAGGGGAGGGGAGGGTGTTAGAGGATTCCCTCCAAGGCCGCTCCGATTTCGGAGCGGCCTTGGAGGGAACGGGGGTAGGCTGCGCGGCTCGGCGCGCGCCGGCTATACATAATTGATAGCCTTGCGCGCGCCGATCCAGGATTTTAGGGGTATTGCGCGGCTCCGCGCGTATCTACTAAAATCCCGCGTACTTTTGTTGGCGCCTGGAGCGCCAACAAAAGTACGCCAACGCGCCTTGTTTGAAAATCTACCCCTTAGGGAATAGCCACTGCTATTAATTGCATCAGTAGCATTGGATCTTCTTGGTGTTTGAGTATTTGCCAGATTCTTGTGGCCTGGTTTGGCCTCTGTTGGAAACAGGATGTTGGGCTTGATGGACCCTTGGTCTGACCCAGCATGGTAATTTCTTATGTTCTTATGTTCTTACTGGGGATTGCTTGTAGTAAAAAAAAAAAAAAAAAAAAGAGGAAAAAAGTGGATGTTTTTAGGAAAAAACGAGAAGCTGGATAGCACCGCTTGCCTCCTGAGGTGATACAGGTAGGTACCTCCCTCAGTTGAGTACCTTGTGTTCAGTAGGCTACCGGACACAAAAAAAAAAGAAAGCAGTTGTAGGCCGTGAGAGACTTGGCGGTAAGGCTTTCAGTCTCTCCCCCCATAGCCAAAGACCTGTCCCTGCCTTCAGCAAGGAAGGGCTGTGCTCAAATAAAAAAAAAAAAAAAAGAACAAAAATGAAGAAAGCTAGGGAGGTTTTCTTTTCCCTATCTCACCTCCTCAGCCTTGGTGTTCAGTGTCTTCCCACTCACGTCTTTGGGGAATTTAGTGAGATAAGGAGGCAGTGCAGGCTTGGCGCGTTGAGCAGCCTTTGGTTAGGCCCTGCTCCCAAACTTGGTATCTCGAGTTGCATAGTAGGCCACAGCAGCACCTTTGCACGCTTTTCTGTGCGCCTTCTCACCATGTGGCAGTGTGCTGCCGGCGTACACATACACGCCTCCTTGTGCATATAAGGTCGCAGTCTCTGTTTGTGTGCATACTTCTGCAGCCTGCCGGGGTGTATGTTTTGAGTGCGTAGCTGAGTGCGTGTTGTGCGCACTTTGCACATAGCTGAGCACGTTTTCTGTGCACATATTCTGCACGTAGATGAGTGCATTCTTGAGTGCATAACTTATTGAGACGTGGCACCGCTGTCAAAGAAGTCTAAGCAGTTAACGGTTTGTGCTGCTTGCCATATAAGGGAGCTACAGCCGGGGCTTTCTGCGAATCTGTATCAGTGCTACCTGGATGCTTGAGGTGATTTCCCTTCTACTGATTTTGCCGATGCTGGTCCATCCCCTTGGTCAGTGGAGAGTAGGACTGTAGGTGACATGACAAGGGTGTTCCCTTCTTCAGTAGATCGAATGGCAGAGACTTTCTGAGGAGATACTCATTCAGAGGACATCAGGTTTGGACCTATGGGGCCTGGTATGGACCCATCTTCTTTTTCCTGGGTGGAATTTTTCCAGGGACTATAGACTTTTTTACAGAGGCACCCTTCAGATGTGGTAATGCCTCCTAATTCAGTATTGCTCGCTCTGAGTCACAATTTGTCCACCACCATGTGCAAAACCACGATGCACTGGTTCCTGATGGCCTTTGGGAGGATGTGGATCAAGATGACACTGACGATGATTTGGGTTTCTCCCCTTTTGAGGAAATTTCCCCGGATTTAGAGCCACATCAAACTCTGTTCTGTTTCTTTTATAGAGATGAGTTGCCAGGTCTGTTATCTCAGACTCTTAAGACGCTTGAGGTGGCTGGGAGTGAATCTATGCGTGCACAGAAGAAAGACCTCATATTGGTCACCCTACACAAAGCATCATGTTTCTTTCCTCTCCTGGATGCAATTCAAGAATTGAATGGAGTGTGCCAGAGGCAAGCTTTAAAGGGGGGGTGCACGCCTTGGCGGGTGTGATGACTTGGTAGTATTTCCTATGTAGAAAAGGGACGGTGCCCTTAAAAAGGCAGTATTTGTTTACTTTGAGAATAACAGGGCTGAGAAACTTATATTTCAAGGCATTTCTCCGAAAAACCTTCCGCAATGGAGGCCGCCAAAGACGGCCTTTCCTCACACGCAGAGAATAACTTTGAATCCTTTGTGGCCACTGCATCCCACAAGTTGCCACACTGAAATGCTTAAAAAAAACCTGATGTCACAGTTCATGTTGTGACTCATTTACCTGTCAAGAAGGGGCATCCGTGAAGGGAGGACAAAGCCACCTCCCACTGAAGGAGTAGACACATCTCTCTCTCCCACCCAAAGTGAGCCAGAGGTAATGGAGCCCCCACTCAAGAAGGGGAGCCAGGCACATGCCACCCCCATGAGGAAAACAGCTGGTAGTTGTTCGGGCTCAGATCCAGACCAGGAATACTGTCTGCAGGGTCCCTCCGAGGGCTTAATGATGAGGAAAGGAGAGGGAGAAATGCCAGAACCAAAGAGGAAAGACAGGGAGATGGGTGAGAGGGGAGATGAGGGAGGGAAGGTACTTGTTCCTCCACTAATCCAAATATTGGCAGTGTGATGCTGCCCTGCCTATTCAAGGTGCCCTCCCCACCACCACCCCCAAAGCTGGGGATGATAGGAAGAGGGAACTTACAGATCAGACGACCGACTGCACGAGCGTCAAGAGGTAGCTCAGTTGGACCCTCGACACAGAGGCTTGCCATACTGGTCCTAAGAGGAAGAAAAGGGCTCAGTTACCATCTTTTCCTGTGCTGCCTGCCATAGACTCATCAGGGGCACCCTTACAGAGCTGGAATGCAGACAGCTTCATGGCGCTCATGTGTGGAGGACCACTGGAATCCCCCTTCTAGTATGACCCCATCCCGGACCTCCCCCTGTTCAGCCCGCTCCCTGACGAAGAGTTTGAGGCAGAGACCTCAGAGACCTGCAGAGACCAATCTGTTGGTCGGAGAGGTCTTGGTGGGGAGAGGCAGGCCTCCAGAGAGGGAGCTGGGAGAAGAGTAGGGCACAGAGTCATTGCGCGGCCTGATTGAGCACTGGTGGGTAGAGCAGTGCATGGGAGAAGGGATGGAATTGGACCTTCTCTCTCCTGGTTGCACGGTTTCCACTGCTGAGTGGAGCCTTCAGATGAAGTGAAAGGTAGCCCATTGGAGGAGGATATAGAAGCTCCTCCCCCGTCCACCACTGAGCTTGAAGGCCTGATTTCTCCCATCCCAGACCCTAGGGGGACTGCTATGCTCTAGAATTACTTCACAAGCTATTGGACTTGAAGGCTGTAATTCGTGTCCCCAAATTGTAAGAAAATACGGACCACTATTCCATCTATTTTGTCGTACCTAAGAAGGACGGGTCTTTATGACCCATCCTGGATCTCAAAGGAGTCAATCAACATTTGAGCATGACCCATTTTTGAATGAAGACTGTGCGCTCCATAATGGTGGTACAATCAGGGGAATATCTCACATCTCTGGATCTGACGAAGGCATATTTGCATATTCCCATTCACTGGGAACATCAATGGATGCTGTGGTTTCCCATTACCAGTTTCAGGATCTGCCCTTCAGGCTGGCCACTGCACTCAGGACATTCTCCAAGGTCATGGTGGTGGTAGCAGCAACCTTGCACAAGGATGGCATCCTGGTTCACCCGTATCTGGACGACTGGTTGATTTGAGCCAAGAGCGTGGAGGAGAACCACTGGGCTTTCCATAGGGTGGTCTCCTTTCTGCAGGATCCAGGCTGGGTGGTGAACTTGGCCAAGAGTAGTTTACAGCCATCTCAGATGCTGGAGTATCTCGGCGTTCATTTTAATACAAAGCAGGGCAGATTGTTTCTGCCAGAGAGTCTCATTCAGAAGTTGGTTGCCCAAGTTCAAACCCTGAGCAGGATTATTCGCCCAACTGTGTGGTCTTATCTACAGGTCCTGGGTTTGATGGCAGTCACGTTGGAGCTTGACCCCTGGGCATGGCGCATATGCAGCCTCTTCAATGCTCGTTGCTTTTCTAATGGAGTTTGCTGTCGCAGGACTACATGGTGAGGCCATGGAGGTGAGCGTCCAGTTGCAGTGGTTGTTGCAGGTGGATCATCTCAGGAAGGGAGTTTCCTTGGTCAGTGCTCATGACAGATGCAAATCTCCTGGGTTGGGGGGCTCACTGTCAAGAGTTACTGGTGCAAGATTACTGGAATGCCAAGGAACGGCAGTGGAGCATTAATCACTTGGAAGCACGGGCAGTACGGTTGGTGTGCTTTCAGTTTGCCGAGAATCTAGAGGCTTGGGCAGTAAGGATAATGTCAGACAATGCAACAACAGTGGCGTACATCAATCTTCAGGAGGGAACCAAAAGCCAACAGGTGTTGGAGGAGTTAGATACACTCATGGTATGGGCAGAGCAACATCTTCTAGACACATTCACCTCCCACATTGCCAAAAAGGACAATAATAAGGTCTGACTTTCTCAGCAGGAAGAGCTTGGACCCAGGAGAGTGGGAGTAGGCGGACGAAGGCTTTCAGCTCATAGTGGAGCACTGGGATCGCCTGTATCTAGACTTGCTGGCGACTTCAGGCAACTTGAACGTTCCACGGTTCTTCAGTCAGAGAAGAGATCTGAAAGTGCTGGGCATCTCATTTAGGTGTGGCCACAGGGCAAAATGTTGTGTCTTCCTGCCCTGGCCTCTGGTAGGCAGGATCATTCAGAAGATCAAAAGTCAGGCTGACACCTTACTTTTGGTGTTCCAGATTGGCACCGGAGACTGTGACATGCTAATCTGTAGAGAGTACTGGTGGGCAGACTGCCGCTTCAAAAGGATCTGTTATGGCAGGAACCCATTCTACATGACGAGCCAGGTCAATTTTTTTTTCTTATGTTTTGGCTCTTGAGAGCACTTGGTTGTTGAAGCATGGTTATTTTGCTGCAGTGATTTCTAATTTGCTGCAGTGATTTCCAAATTGCTTCAGGCCAGAACATTTTCGAGGCATGGTATTAGGAGTGCGATTCTCAGCCTCTCAAAGCTGAAATTCTATTAATTTTGGAATTTTTACAGGAAGGATTGTGTAAAGGCTTGGCTTTGAAACCTTGAAGATTCAAGTGGCAGCTTTTGCTTGTTATAGGGGGCGAGTCAATAGTGGGCCTTTGTCTTCTCATCTGGATGTGTCCTGGTTCTTGAAAGGAATTAAGGTTCTTCATCCTCCCTTGTGGCTGCCGGTGCCTCTGGTCCTGAATTTCTTGGTGGGTTTTCCCTACTTTTCAGCTATTATGTGGCCTTTCCTTGCTGCTTCTTACCTTGAAGAGTTTTTCTAGTGGCAATCTGTTCCGCATGTCAGGTTTCTGAACTTCAGGCTCTTTCTTCCTTTTCTGCGTGTGACTCCGGGGTCAGTGCAGCTTCGGACTGTACCTTCCTTTTTGCCAAAAGTGGTTTCAGTTTCATTTGAATCAATCTATTTCCTTGCTCACATTGGATAGGGATAGAGCTCAGAGTGAGTACCATCTTTTGCATACCTTGGATGTCAAGCAGCATCTGATGCAGTACTTGGAAGTTAATAAATCTGTCCAGACATCTGATCGACTGTTTGGGCTCCAAGGTGGAGGTAAACAGAGTGAACTGGTGATGCAGGCAACTATAGCCCGTTGGGATAAGGAAGTCATCATGGTTGCCTATGTGGATGCTGAGATTCCTTTGCCAAAGCAGGTTAGACCGCATTCCATGAGGGCTCAGGTGGTATCGTGGGTGGAGATTCAATTATTGTCTCCTGTTGAAATTTGCTGAGCAGAGACATGGTCTTCCTTGTACACCTTTTCCAAGCATTACCGCTTGGACATTCAGTCTTGAGAGGATGCCGCGTTTGCACGGGTGGTATTGACTGGGCCAAGGGCAGCCTCCTGCCCTGATCAGGAGTAACTTTGGTACAACTTGTGGGGATTGGCCTGTCTGAATGCAGAGGAAGGAGAAATTACTATTTACCTGATAATTTCCTTTCATCTAATGAAGGCAGGTCATTCCCCCCCGACCTGCCCTTGGCTGCTGTTTTTTTTTTTTTGTTTGTTTGTTTTTTGCCTTTGATTCACCCTTTAGGTGTGAACGATGCAGAGTGTTGTTCCTGCTATTTGTTGGAGGACTGGTAAGTGACCTAACCAGCCCCTCAGGTTATTGAATGTTCATTATTTTGTCTGAGCTTAGTGTTCCCTATTGGTTGGAAGCACGAGTGGTTGATTGTTTATAACCATTTTCAAGTATATTCAGTTTGTCCACAGTTTGGCTTTTCCAGAGGATACTGGCTGATGTAGGGGCAGGGCTACATGTCCATGACTCTTGTCTCCATCTGCTGGTAGAGGTGCACAAACTACTTGTGGGGATTGGCCATTTGTTATTAGAGGAAAATAAATTATCAAGTAAGTAGTAATTTCTCCTTTTGCATTGAGTATGAATGGAGTCCAGACCAGAAAACAATGTACGGTATTTTATACCTTGTATTTGTGATTTTATATTGTAAACTGCTACAATATCATGGTGAGTGGTGGTATAAAAGTATTTTAAATAATAATAATGCCTGCAGCTGAGGGTCTGTCTATAGAGAGGAACTAGGGTATTCTACAGAATTGCACAGATCAGTGGGATATTCCTGTAAGGTCTGTGTATGCTCTACAATAATTCCTTTAGGGGGATTATTCCTCTTTTCTTCAGGTTGATCACAGAGATGACAAGGAAAGGAATCTCTCCATTCCCCAGTTGACAGGCCTGAGAAGCCATGTTATGCAGGAAGAATGTGCTGTTTAAAACTACAGCATATAAGGCTTGGGGGTAACCAGCAGCAATTTCTACCCTAAACAGAAACATGGGAGTAACCTGCACAAAGTGGCTACCATAAGAAACTTTGCTGGGCAGACTGAATGCACTATTTGGTCTTTTCCTGCTGTCATTACTATGTTATGTTATTATGTTTTCTAAAGCTTGTGCACCGTGTTATACCCAAAGTAGACACTCTGAGGTCCATATTCAGAAGCATTTGCTAGCTAAGTCAGAAGTTAGCCAGCTAAATGAATATTTGGCATTGGCTAGAATTTAGCCAGTTAAGTTAGGGGCGTTCCAGGAGCATAACTGGGAGGAGTTGCGTGAGCCTGCTGTGTTAACTGGCTATCTCCTATATTCAGAGTTAGCTGGTTAACATTGCTGGCTGTTTGGTTGAGCCAAAGAGCTGTCCTAAAGTTAGCCGCTTAAAGTTAGCTACTTTAAGATAGCTGGCTATATTCAATAGTGTGATTAAAGCACTCGGTTTATGTAGTCGCCCCCCCAAAATAGCAGAGAAAAGACAGAGCACTGACAGCACAGGATGTCAATCCATATTGGCCTGAAAGTACAGGGTTACGGTCCATATGGGCCTCAGAGAATAGGGCTGTGGTCTGTATGGGTGTGTAGAATCATCCCAAGGTTTGAATTTTTGTTTTTTGTTTTCAGGCCTTTCCCTGTATCTCCACTGGAGTCTATGGTGAGTATGAAGGATGACCCCAGCAAAAGGACATTTTAGAAAATACTAGGAATTCCTGCTTTAAAAAAGATAATAAACAAATGCGTCTTTTCTCTCACTGCCAGCCAAAATCAGGATGATTGAGTTCAGCATTCTGCAGTAAGCAGAAAAGTTACAGCCAAGTCATTAGCGTAGAAAATCTTTCATCAAGAGCATCAAGGATTACCTCAGTTTGAATGGGGTCTGATTGGTTCATGAACCATGCTTATGACATCATATCTAATATTAGCCAATCAAATTCAGTCAATGAAGGCTGATGTGTGCCAAAATGTATTTCTCTCGGTTTCCCTCTCAGAGATACAAGGGTTGGATTAAGTCCTTGAAGTTGTCAATGCAGTAGGAGAGGAGCAAATGAAAATGTGATATCACTATAGAAGTACAGAAAGTAATGATATCACTAGAGGAGGCAATGACGACTTTATGCCTGTCTGCTGTACTGTCACAAGTCTTACTTGATCTGTGGGCTTCTTCCTCACTCTGCCACTTTGTTTCTCTTCCATAAGTGCTTGAATTCTGGGATTGGTTTGGCTCCTACAATCTCCACTGAAAGTCAGATCCAGATGTGAAAAAGTATTTCCTCACATTCCTTGAAGTTTCCTTCCCTTCAGCTTAATTTTTTTTTTAAACTCTATATTTATAAACTTTTGTTGGCATACAAGGTGTAACAATATCGCACATAGAAATTCATCAGCATCATATTCGTATCTTAACATTGTATGAAATGTAAGTTCCAAAAACAAGTTATAAAGAAGTTATGTTTTCAAATTTACGAAAAATGAATAAATGGCAAAACAAGCAGCAAAAGAAGGAGAGTAGTAAAACAGAGGTATACGACTAGCTATTGTGACCTTCAGCCTCTCATGAGTTTCATTTTATGGAAGATGCTTCATTCTGGTACTTCATCAAAGCCTGCTAACTATTTGAATATTTCTTGTAGAGAGGACATCTTTAGCTCTATAGTGTATAGTGCAGGCCGTGCACCAGTTTTTGTGACTTTCCTTCGAATGGCCTCCATCTTGTCAATTTCCCAGTTATACCTATTAGCAGTTATACCTAACTGCTCTCTCAAACTGACTGGCTACCTTGCACTTATCAGAGTGATGACCGTAGAGCTCATTCTTTATGGAAGATGCTTCATTCTGATACTTCATCAAAGCCTGCAAACTATTTGAATGTTAAGATACTACCTTTTGAATCTTGTAAACCAATGTGATGGCTTCACCGAACGACGGTATATAAAACTCAGTAAATAAATAAATAAATTCTTGTTTGGTGACTATTGGTTTTTCACCTTCAAAGAGGTATTTGACACATGTATTTCTGCATCTCAAATGCATGATTTTTCAGATTTTGAATTAAAGCACAGTCCCCATACCTTTTGACCATTTTCCAATTTTAGAGAGAGAGAGTCATATTTTTAACCATATCTACCAATTCTGGCTTGTCTGGTTGGTTAAGAATTTTCATATCATCTACAAACAAGATGATATGAAAATTCTTAACCAACCAGACAAGCCAGAATTGGTAGATATGATGAAAAATATGACTCTCTCTCTCTAAAATTGGAAAATGGTCAAAAGGTATGGAAGATGTCACTTATAAAGACACTGAAAAGGACTGGGGCTAGCAGTGATATTTGTGGTTCAACCAACTTTTCACCCATTTTATAATTTTTCTTTCAATATTCAGACTGGCTAGTTTGATCACTAGACTTCTATGAGAAGCAGTGATAAAAATGTAAGAAAACTGGAGCAATGTATATTGAGTATTTTGATATTTACAGTAAGTCCCCCTGACCTACTCTGGTCACTTGGTTAAAGACATCAGTCAAGGTTTGTTGGCAAGACTTCCTCTTGTGAGACCATGCTGCCTATGAACCTACTGTCTTCAAATTACTGCACTATTGTGTATTCTGTGCTTCAGTAATGTCTCCAGTATCTTACTCACCACTGATGTTAAACTAACAGATTTGTAGTTTTCCACTTCCTCCTTGTAGAGCAGTAATACATATGCTGTTCTCCAATTTTTTGGAATCTCTCCTGTTTCAAGTGATAAGTTGAACAGAATGAAGAACACAGTCTGCACCTCTTTTAACTACTTTGGAATTCCAGGATGTTCTCCATCAGGTCCCATTAGCTGTTTGCTTTAATTGGTTCCAGTACCTTGAATACTGCCTTCTTGATAAATGACAATACATTCATTCCACAGTCACTTCTGTCCTTGCCTTTGATTTATCACCCTTTTGTTTATTTAAAATATCTGCTTTCTTCAGATCCTCCTCATCAGTAATCCCAGACTCCCCTTAGTACTCCCCCCACCCGTTACTCTGTGCATTAAATGCCTTCCCTCCTGATTCTGCAGGCTACCCTGGCGATGCAGCTGCGGATGTGGCTTTGAACACCATCAGACTCTGGCTGCAGGAGAATAAGGAGAAGGTAAAGAGTCATGTATATGAGGGAGGCGCACCTCAGATCTCTCTCCCAGTCTCTTCCCTGCTTCTGTGTCTGTGTCTCTCTTCTCCCCCTCCCAGCTCCTGTGTGTGTTTTGTATCTCTCCTAGCCCCCTCATTGCCTGTGTTTCTAGCCTCTTCTCTTTTGTCTGTGTGTTTGTGTCACTACTCTCACCCTCCTTACTTGTGTGTGTGTTTTCTGCTCCTGAGTGTGTGTGGGTCTCTATTGCTATCTCCTTCTATTTATTTGTATGGTAACCTTCCAGTTTTTCCTTGCCCCTGACATGTTTTTAATGCTACTTATACTTCAGTTCAAACTTAATATAGCTTTAGGAGTGACTAGGGGCTAGAGGGGTGGGGGCATGGTAGTTATGTTTGTAGGTATTTGGTGGGTTTGAGTAGCATGAGGATTTGTAAAGGTGGGTTGTTTTGATAACTATATTACTGATGTGAATTATTTGAGTAATGGCCCAGTAGTATATCCCTCTCTAATGAGAGTGGGGTGGTTTTAGGTTACAGTTCTAGACTGTTAATGTACTATTGTTTATATTAATGTATTTATATTTTAAGGAATTTGGATTATATTTTATTCATGTATTGTATTTATTTAGATTTATCTCACACCTTTTCATTGGTAGTTCAAGGCAAGTTACATTCAGGTGTCCCCAGAGGATTCGCAGTCAAAGGGGCTACGTTACTAAACTGTGGTATTTTCCCCAGGGGGATTTACTAACCTGTGGTACTGAGTAAATAGTTTCCGGGAAAAATACCGTGGCATGGCGGCACTGGAGACTGCCAGCGGACCCCATCTCACCGGCAGCTGAAGAAAGAAGAGGTCTGGGAGGCCACCAGCAGCCGAGAAGAGAAAGAAGCCCGTTCTTCCGCTTCTCTGTGTGCTGTCCTTCAAATTACATGCAGCCAGTATGTGCTCTATGCTGATCTCGTGCATTACAAGATTAGCATAGAGGAAATGCTAGCCCCACATGTTCTGAAAAGCATGGAGGCAGGCACATTAGGAGCAGTGGGAGAATGGGTTCCTTCCTCTTTTCGGCTGCAGGCGGGATTGGACTGCCAGCAGCCTTCTAGACCCAATGGGAAGACTGCCTATGTTTTTTCTTTGAGTATGTAAGTGAATGGTAGCCTGCGTGGGTATGTGTGAGAGAGATAATAGTAAGCTGCCTGAGTGTGGGTGTGTGTGCAGTGTGCAGTGTGAATGGTGCACCACCTAGTGTTGGGTTGTGTGTGAATGGGAGCCTGCCTGGGTGTGTGTGTGAATAGGGGCCTGCTTGGGGGGATGTGAATGGGAGCCTGCCTGAGTGTGTGTGTGTGAGAGAGAGAGAAAGAGCATGTGGGAGTGAGATCCTTTGTGTGGGTGTGAGGGAATGTATGGGTGTGTGAGAGTGGGAGCCTGCGTGTGAGAATGAGACCCTGCATGTGAGAGCCCTTGTGTTTGTGTGGCAGTATGAAGCTGAGTGAGAGAGAATGTATATGTCTGGGTATGGGGAATGGGAGCCTATATGTCAGAGACAGCATGTGAGAGTGAGAACCTGTGTTTGTGTGAGAAAGTGACAACCTGCATGTGAGAGTGAGAGCCTGTGTGTATACGTATGTATGGGAGTGGGAGCCTGTATATTAGAGCCTATGTGTCTGTGTGAGAGAGCATATAAGAGCGAAAACTTAGGTGTGTCTGAGGGGGAATGGGAGCCTATGCGTGACACAGCAGGTGAGTGAGATCCTGTGTGTATGTGTATGTGTGGGCATGGGAGCCTGTGTGTGAAAGAGAGCATGTAAGAGAGCTTGTGTGTATTGAAATAGGAGCTTTGTATGAGAGATAGCATGTGAAAGTGAGAGCCTACAAGTGAGAGATAGCACATGAGAGTGGGAACCTGTGTGTATGTGAGAGAGAATGCAAGAGCGGGATCCTGTATGAGTAAAAGCTTATGTGTGAGAGCACACATGTGAGAGAGAGTCTGTGTGTGTGTGTGGAGGAAGGAAAGAAGACAGGAGGAGAGAGAAAAAAACAGAATAAAAGAGACCCTGAAAAAGGAATAAGGAAAAGATAGACAAGGGGGAAAAAGAGACTAGGACCAACCAATTAGAAAAATAAGATCAAACAACAATTGGAATATGCCATCTTTGAGAATGCATTTCTTATATATTTGTATTTTGCTTTTCCTTCAGTATTCCAGAGTTCACAGAGTCTGGGTTCTTTTGGTTTCCGTTTCAGTTTTGCCTACATGTTTCTGTATCTAATTTATAGTTCTTTATTCTGTATTAGGTAAGGGTCTGTCTGTGACAAAGGTGCAGTATTTTGATTAGCATGTAGTTTCTCTGTAGGGATTTGTAGCAATCTGGCTTGCCTCTGTGTGTGAAAGAGAAGGATGTTTGTGTGAGAGCATTAGCATTAGTTTTTGCTTGGGACATTGTCTTTTTTAAAAGTATTGGGGCAAAGTTAACTATTTGGGAATATTATTTAGTGTGTTTGTGCTTTTAATAGTCAGTATGGGAGTGAATAAACAAGTTAGACTGTATTTTTAAATAGTCAGTCAATAAGGCAGCTAGTAAGCAGTAGGTAGTGTGTTTATTTTTAAAAGTCTGTAAGGCAGCTAGTAAGCAAAACTGAGTGTTTGTATTTTAAAAAAAAAAAACAAAAAGTAGCCAGAAGCTAGAAATAAACTAAGAGCAGTGTATACCCAAGTAAAAAGGTTGAAAAGTTCAGTTCAGTTCAGTTACTCACCTTGGAAAGGTGTTGAGGTAGTGTGATTTGGTTTGAATAGGTACCAACATTTGTTAATCAAGAGAGCAGTGAGTCACTCTGGCTGACTAACTGAAGTTAGACTGTTTGACTAAAGAGGTTAGGACTTTTCAGCTTGGAGAAGAGACGGCTGAGGGGGGATATGATAGCGGTGTTTAAAATCATGAGAGGTCTAGAACGGGTAGATGTGAATCAGTTATTTACTCTTTCGGATAATAGAAAGACTAGGGGGCACTCCATGAAGTTAGCATGTCGCACATTTAAAACTAATCGGAGAAAGTTCTTTTTTACTCAACGCACAATTAAACTCTGGAATTTGTTGCCAGAGGATGTGGTTAGTGCAGTTTGTGTAGCTGTGTTTAAAAAAGGATTGGATAAGTTCTTGAAGGAGAAGTCCATTACCTGCTGTTAATTAAGTTGACTTAGATAATAACCACCGCTATTACTAGCAACGGTAACATGGAATAGACTTAGTTTTTGGGTACTTGCCAGGTTCTTAAGGTCTGGATTGGCCACTGTTGGAAACAGGATGCTGGGCTTGATGGACCCTTGGTCTGACCCAGTATGGCATGTTTATTTATTTATTTATTTATTTTTAATTTTTATATACCGATGTTCCTGTAAAGAATACATATCGCACCGGTTTACAAGGAACTGAACAGTCGCCTCCAGGGCGGAAATACATTAAAACAGTCGCCTCAAGGCAGAATACATTAACACAAGTATACAGAAAAACTATTAAAAGAGAACTTTCATAAACTCAATTAAATGTAACTGTGAACCATAAATCAGGAACCATAAATCAGGAACATATGTACAGAGGTAGGCATGTTCTTATGTATATTAGAAGGAGCATGTTAAAGAATCAATGTGTTAGTATGTGTGTGTGAATAAGAGAATCTCCTACCTCTCCCAATATATGATATTCTCAGGGTGAGAGGAAATCACAATGTCTCAGGAGATTTTTTTTAATCCTTATTAGTTTTAATTATTGGGTGTAATTTGAAGTGTCTATTGTTTTGAAACATTTTATTGTTTTTTTGGGGGGGGGGAATGTAAAGAACATTTTTTAAATTATTGGATGTTTTCATCAGACGTTTTGAAATATTTTATTGATGATTGTAAAATATTAGAACAAATTTATGCAACTTTTTAAAAATTATTGGATGTTCATGGTTGTGTTTGACATTTTATTTTTTTATTAGCATGGTTTTAATAATATGAAGTCTTCTATCTCTTGATTTTATTGCTTGATATTTGTAAGGAATACTAATACAGTCAAGCTTCTGGTTTCCAGTACAGTTTTTGTTGGCACATTTCTATTTTGTATTTGGTGAGGGTTTGCTGAATTGTAAAGGTCCAGTTCTTCTGTAACTTGAATTCTTGCTGTGAAAATTATGGTACTTATCATCACTGGCTTTTACAGTATTATAGCCCTCTCTTTCTCATTTCTATTTTAAACAGAAGTTTGCTCTTAATTTCATTTGCATGCAGAAAATGATTTTGAATGTTCTTGCAGAAAATACTTTTTTCATTCACATATTTTATTGTAACTGCTGTTAGTAGATTAGGCAATTATTTTAAGGGATGGATTTAGCTCATTTTCTCTCTAAGGATTGGGTTGCAGGGAGCATAAAATTGATAGGCTTTTTGCATCAAAGAAAGTAGAGCTCACAAGGTGATGTAGGAGGGTGGACTGTGTTCTAGGGCATCTGGCCGCAGCAAATTTCCTGGTGCACCACCAATTTCAGCAGTCGCCCTACGCCCCTGGTGAAAACTGATGTAAAATCCATAGGTAAAAAGCACCCATGGACTTTGTCCCAGTGCAGACAGCTGGGAAATTGCCTGAAGAAAGCACAGGCAGCTGAAGAGCAGATCTTGATCAGAACGTGTGTAGTGCCTCACTGATAGATATTATGCAGTGCAAGCCCACCAACCAGAGAAAAGGATGCCTTTTTAAGTGTCCACGATGAAGGTATTCGGCACTGCCCCTTAGCATGTTGTTTTCATTCTGGGTTGCAGGTGGACCGCATCATTGTCTGTGTGTTCTTGGAGAAGGATGAGGAAATTTACAAGAAGAAGCTCCTGGAATATTTCCCAATAGGTAATTCTGAGGCTTTCTTTACTGTTTTTTGTTTTTGTTTTTTTTCGACACCGTAGTTCCTTTTTATTCCAGCTCAGTTGGAACCAGAGCTGGAATTCTGCTGCCATGAGCCTTTACTCTCCAGTACCTGGGAATTTTCCATCTCCTACTCTTCCTAGTCTGGTCATCGCAGCAATGGCTCCGAGGCCAGAAGCCAAGCACTAGGGCTCCCTCCAGGCTCTAAATCCGGCCAGCAGATGTCCCCTATATTGATGACTTCCCCACCCCTCCATCAGGGCTGTGAATACTGCTTCTGCAGCATTCCTAGGCCCAGCCAATCTGGGATACAGAATACCTGACTTGTGGATTGAACCAGGGACCTTCCAAATGGCAGCAGACATTTGCCGCTAAGCCATTGATTCAGCCTCTGAGGCGTTTCTGCCGATTCAGCACTGTGATCCCCCACCCCACTCCCTGTATCAGAGTCCCAACATTTAACAGGATCTGTTCCCCCTTTCTCCTCATTCCATGAAGTCCATGTGGCACTGCAGGCAGCCCCTCTGTGTGCCCTCACAGTATGGCACAAGTCAGGAGAAGCAGGCTCATAGTTGACCTGAAGGCTCCCCTTGGGTTAAAAGTGACTAGGGAGTTAGTCGATATTCTAGGAAGGAATGATTATGGTATTTTATTTTTACTGTATATGTGTTCTATTATTTTTAGGATTTTTATGTTGGGTCTCTGCCCTTAGCATGCAAATCTCATTAAGGGCATAGGTAGGCTGAGGGATGCAGGCTATAAACTGGCACCAGGAAGAGGTGGAGCCTCTGGCACTTTTCTTTACCTTTTATTCTCCTATTCCTCCCATCCCACCATGTCATTTCTTCTCTCGTATTACAGCCTGAATCAAGTTTCTCTCTCGCTTTTTGTGACGGGTAAGATGCTTAACCCTTTGTGTGCTGTGAGATGCAGATGAGTAATCCAGCGGCATGCATGTCCTTGCTGATCCTGCTCGCCAACAAATCACAAGTTGGCAGTCTCACATTTTGAGGTTTTTTTCTTTACCAAAACAAAGTATCCAGGACTACGTGCAGTGCCAAAATGCAGTGTCTAGTTGGGGAAGGGGGATGGATTTTTTAGTGCAGGGATGTCTGTAGTGGTGCAGGAGAACCACATATGGGGTCTCTCTCATGCTCAGCCCTGGATAATGCTATGCAGTGGCTTCATATCAAATATTAATCAGCACTGCTTGTGTTAGCATTAAACTCGCTGCTGTGCTATTGATGTGGGGGTGCATGTGCTCCTCTCTGTGCCTATAGATAACTGATCTTGCAGGGCAGGGGGTAATACTGATCATTATTTGTTTTATCCATTATTATATTTTATTTGTATGTCAAATTGTAATTCTCTAGAATGGTTTATAGAGCAGGAAATAAGTATTTTAAATATTCGTACAAATATTTTACTAAACACAGACCTAGACCATACACATATACTTATATATCATATTTCTCTGAGGACAAGCAGGATAACCAGTCATGCATGTGGGTGGTAGCGCCAACAGGGATCACTTCTCAGAGGCTTGTGGGAAAGCTTTTCTGAGCATGCATAGGAATTCCCACATGGCCCTTTCCATACAGTGTATTTTTGTGTGCAATAGTGTTCAGATATATTCTTCCATTGGGGTTCTTCTTTTCTACAAATGTCTATTTTTCCATAATTAGGCCCCAGTGGTTTTTTCAAATTCTGTCCCAGAGTTACTTATGTAGGATTTTTCATCATTTCTTTTCCTTTGGGACATGTCTCTGAAGAACCTGATCAAGTTGGGGTCTTGTTCATCTCATATCTTCAAAACAAGGGATCATTGCTCAATCTCAGCATCCAGCCTCTGGTCCTGAATGTTAAAAAGGATGCAGTAAAATCCCTCAGTCCACCAGAAGGACTTATGATTTTAAACAGAGGAAATGTATAATCTGGTATGAGGACAAGGCCCTAGAATCTTTTGTCTTGTCCTACATAGAAACTGTTTGAATAACTTCTACATCTTTCGGAGTCTAGCCTAAAATCCAACTTTAAGATTAATTTCAGTGCAACTAGCACTTATCACCAACAGGTTGCAGGAAACCTCATATCTGTACAGCCTTTAGTTTGTGGCCGATCCTTCGGTCAGCAACTAGATGGCCCTTAGTGGGATGGCCCTTAGTGGGATGGCCCTTAGTGGGATTTTCATTCCTTTTCGGTCTGTCCCATGAGCTTGACTGTGCATAAGGTGGAGCTAGAGGTAAGAACATAAGAAATTTCCATACTGGGTCAGACCAAGGGTCCATCAAGCCCAACATCCTGTTTCCAACAGTGGCCAATCCAGGCTACAAGTACCTGGCAAATACCCAAATATTAACTAAATCCCTTGCTACTGATGCCAGCCTTTGTGGTATTCTCTAAGACAACTTGATTAATAGCAGTTAATGGACTTCTCCAAGAACTTATCCAAACCTTTTTTAAACCCAGCTGCACTTTTTTAAACCCAACTGCACTAACCACATCCTCTGGCAACAAATTCCAGAGCTTAATTGTGCATTGAGTGCATTGAGTGAAAAAGAATTTTCTCCGATTAGATTTAAATGTGCTATTTGCTAACTTAGCTATTTGCTAACTTCATGAAGTATCCCTTAGACCTTCTATTATCTGGAAGAGTAAATAATCAAGTCACATTTACCCGTTCTAGAACTCTCCTGATTTTAAAGACCCCCCCCCCCTCATATCCCCCCCCTCAGCCTTCTCCAAGCTGACATTATGCTGACATTATGACCTCACTGGCAGGTGGGAGAGACCATTTGAGGCTGATGGAGGCTGCGGAAGAGCTGATGGAGGCAGAGGAGGAGGCTAATGGAGGTAGAGGAGGGACTTATTTTCAAGACCCAGGAAGGGGGAGGGCAGCCAAAGGATGCCGCACCTCCCTAAATGAAAAGAGAACAAAAAGGGATTATTTTTTCCCCCGGCACACTCTAGCAGGGGCACTAAAATAAATAGGCCACAGCTTCCCCTGTGACCTATATCAACTCTTCACCACTACACCACTTACCTGCAGGTAGTCCACCTTGGTTCTTTTGCTTGATTTCTCTTCTAGAATCTTCAGGTCCTTCAGTCTTCTGAGAGCCAAAGCCAGGAGAGATGCTCAGTGCTTGCTGCCCTCCTGTGAAATGCCACTGAGCCCAGGCAGCTCTGACTTTTATAAGCCTCCTCCTGTCATTATGACCTCACTGGCAGGTGGGAGAGACCATTTGAGGCTGATGGAGGCAGAGGAGGAGACTGATGGAGGCAGAGGAGGAGACTGATGGAGGCAGAGGAGGGACTTATTTTCAAGACCCAGGAAGGGGGCGGGCAGCCAAAGGATGCTCCACCTCCCTAAATGAAAAGAGAAGAAAAAGGATTCTTTTTTCCCCTGGCACACTCTAGTGGGGGCACTAAAAGAAAGAGGCCACAGGTTCCCCTATGACCTATATCCACACTTCACCATTACACCACTTAACCTGCAGGTAGTCCACCTAGGTTCTTTTGCTTGATTTCTCTTCTAGAATCTTCAGGTCCTTCTGAGAGCCAAAGCCAGGAGAGATGCTCACTGCTTGCTGCCCTCCTGTGAAATGCCACTGAGCCCAGGCAGCTCTGACTTTTATAAGCCTCCTGCTGTCATTATGACCTCACTGGCTCTTGGGAGAGACCATTTGAGGACGATGGAGGCAGAGGAGGGACTTCTTTTCATGACCCAGGAAGGGGGAGGGCAGCCAAAGGATGCCTCACCTCCCTAAATGAAAAGACAACAAAAAGGGATTTTCTTACCCCCCGGCACACTCTAGCAGGGAAACTAAAAGAAAGAGGCCACAGGTTCCCCTGCGACTATACCCACTCTTCACCACAACACCACTTACCTGCAGGTAGCCCACATTGGTTCTGTTGCTTGACTTCCATTCTAGAATCTTCAGGTCATTCTGTCTTCTGAGAGCCAAAGCCAGGAGAGATGCTCAGTGCTTGCTGCCCTCCTGTGAAATGCCACTGAGCCCAGGCAGCTCTGCCTTTTATAAGCCTCCTGCTGTCATTATGACCTCACTGGCTCTTGGGAGAGACCATTTGAGGACGATGGAGGCAGAGGAGGGACTTCTTTTCATGACCCAGGAAGGGGGAGGGCAGCCAAAGGATGCCTCACCTCCCTAAATGAAAAGACAACAAAAAGGGATTTTCTTACCCCCCGGCACACTCTAGCAGGGAAACTAAAAGAAAGAGGCCACAGGTTCCCCTGCGACTATACCCACTCTTCACCACAACACCACTTACCTGCAGGTAGCCCACATTGGTTCTGTTGCTTGACTTCCATTCTAGAATCTTCAGGTCATTCTGTCTTCTGAGAGCCAAAGCCAGGAGAGATGCTCAGTGCTTGCTGCCCTCCTGTGAAATGCCACTGAGCCCAGGCAGCTCTGCCTTTTATAAGCCTCCTGCTATCACTATGACCTCACTGGCTCTTGGGAGAGACCATTTGAGGACGAGGGAGGCAGAGGAGGAGACTGATGGAGGCAGAGGAGGGACTTATTTTCAAGCCCCAGGAAAGGGGCGGATACCCAAAGGATGCCCCACCTCCCTAAATGAAAAGAGAACAAAAAGGGATTATTTTTTCCCCCGGCACACTCTAGCGGGGGCACTAAAAGAAAGAGGCCACAGGTTCCCCTGTGACCTACATCCACTCTTCACCACTACACCACTTACCTGCAGGAGGTCCACTTAGTTTCTTTTGCTTGATTTCCATTCTAGAATCTTCAGGTCCTTCAGTCTTCTGAGAGCCAAAGCCAGGAGAGATGCTCAGTGCTTGCTGCCCTCCTGTGAAATGCCACTGAGCCCAGGCAGCTCTGACTTTTATAAGCCTCCTGCTGTCATTATGACCTCACTGGCAGGTGGGAGAGACCATTTGAGGTTGATGGAGGCAGAGGAGGGACTTATTTTCAAGACCCAGGAAGGGGGCGGGCAGCCAAAGGATGCCCCACCTCCCTAAATGAAAAGAGAAGAAAAAGGATTCTTTTTTCCCCAGCACACTCTAGTGGGGGCACTAAAAGAAAGAGGCCACAGGTTCCCCTGTGACCTATATCCACTCTTCACCACTACACCACTTACCTGTAGGTAGTCCACCTAGGTTCTTTTGCTTGATTTCTCTTCTAGAATCTTCAGGTCCTTCAGTCTTCTCAAAGCCAAAGCCAGGAGAGATGCTCACTGCTTGCTGCCCTCCTGTGAAATGCCACTGAGCCCAGGCAGGTCTACCTTTTATAAGCCTCCTGCTGTCATTATGACCTCACTGGCTCTTGGGAGAGACCATTTGAGGACGATGGAGGCAGAGGAGGGACCTATTTTCAAGACCCAGGAAGGGGGCGGGCAACCAAAGGATGCCCCACCTCCCTAAATGAAATGAGAAGAAAAAGAATTCTTTTTTCCCCGGCACACTCTAGTGGGGGCACTAACAGAAAGAGGCCACAGCTTGCCCTGTGACCTATACCCACTCTTCACCACTACACCACTTACCTGCAGGTAGTCCACCTTGGTTCTGCTGCTTGACTTCCATTCTAGAATCTTCAGTCTTCTGAGAGCCAAAGCCAGGAGAGATGCTCAATGCTTGCTGCCCTCCTTTGAAATGCCACTGAGCCCAGGCAGCTCTGCCTTTTATAAGCCTCCTGCTGTCATTATGACCTCACTGGCTCTTGGGAGAGACCATTTGAGGACGATGGAGTCAGAGGAGGAGACTGTCGGAGGCAGAGTAGGGACTTATTTTCAAGACCCAGGAAGGGGGCGGGGCAGCCTTTGGCTGCCCCGCCTCCCTTCCTGGGTCTTGATGCCCCCACCTCTCCAGCCTTACTCAGCATCTCCAGCATTCATCCAGCATCTTCAGCTTCCTCCCAGCATCCATTCCAGCCTTTCCAGCGTCCAGCAAGACTCTCCAGCCTTCACCCAGCATCTCCAAATTTCATCCAGCATCTCCAGCATTCATCTAGCCTCACCAGTAACCCTGTGCAACCCGGTCCAGCTAGACCAGCTTCTACCACCATCACCTAACGCCCTTCCCCACTCCACCCGTTCCTCTCCATCAGAGTAGGTAGCATGCAATCTTACCCCATCCCAATCATCTATCATCGCCACTCACACCTCTCCAATTTTACACAACGGACCTTGAATCAATCAACGAGATCACTCATCCCTATAATGCTCTCAACCTTGACCCAACTACTAGGACTCACGATTTTCTCTCTAACCCTTTTTAACGCTCAGTCCCTCACTAAGAAAACACATATCCTTCACGACTACTTGCTTGAATCCAATCCAGATGTATGTGCTATCACGGAAACCTCGTTAAAAAGCACCGACACTGTACTGATAAACCAATTACCTATTCACCTTTATGATGTCTTCTCAATCACCAGACCCAAAAAAAGAGGGGGTGGTCTGCTTCTAGCAACCAAGAAGGAACTGAGTCTTAAACAGCAACCTGTCAAGACCTCATCCAATAAATTAGAACTCGGATTGTTCAAATCAAAACATATTCAAATTCTCCTTGTCTACGCTCCTCCGGGATCAATAGACTCGGATGCCTCACCCCTTATAGAAACCATTGCTAAAGACATTAATATGGACTCACCTGCCATGATTTTGGGGGATTTCAATCTATATGTCGACGCCTCCCCAATCTCATCCTATTGTGAAACCTTCTTAGCCACACTCCAGGCAATGGGCTTTGAGCAAATAGTCAACAAACCCACCCATAAAGCTGGACACACACTAGACCTCATCTTCCTAAACTCACACTTATCATACACGAGCACTCCAGACTGCACCCCAGTCCCCTGGTCCGACCATTCACTCATATCAGCCACTCTCAAGACTCGAGGAAACCCCTCTCAACCACAACCTCACTCCACCATCCATCACAGAAGAAATTGTACCTCCGATATTCTCAGTGAACACCTTTCCAAAGAACTCCCCAATCAGGAGACCTCTAACCCCAACTCTGCCCTTCTATCCTGGCGCAATATCACTGAAGCTATAGCAAACAAACTCTGCCCCAAAGAGACAAAAACCATCAATTGGACTCAAAAAAGGAAGCAACCTTGGTACTCACCGGAACTTAAACTAATGAAGCAAAACCTCTGACACAAGGAAGGTGCTTGGCGGAAGTCCCCTAACTCTACAACGTTGTCCGATTACAAACGAAACATGCATCTTTACAGGATATCCCTCTTACAAGCAAAAAAAGACTATTACGCCAGCAGAATCCATGATATTCAATATGACGCTAGGGCCCTGTTCTCTTACGTATCTCAACTCACTAAACCCTCTGCTCCTAGCATTCCTGACGATCAGGCTCAATCCAAAGCCAACGAACTCGCACTCTTCTTTCAAGATAAAATTGCAAATACTGTAGCGATGCTCCCTACGAACCCAACACCACTAGCTCTAAATCTCACCATCACCGGCTCCCCCAGAGCTACCCTAGAGTCCTTCGAGCCCACCACCCCGCTGGAGATAGAATCAACACTCAAGAAACTGAAACCATCCAGTCACCCGATGGACCACATCCCAACAAAACTTCTGCTCCTTATTCCAGGCACCATTTCCAGATCCTTGGCCGACATCATTAACTGCTCCCTGGCCCAAGCAATTTACCCGGATGACCTTAAAACAGCATCTATTAAACCTCTCTTGAAGAAACCCAACTTGGACACTAATGAGCTCTCTAACTTCCGACCCATATCCAACCTCCCGCTGCTAGCAAAACTCACCGAGAAGGTGGTGAACTCACAGCTGTCGGACTATCTAGAGGAACACAAAATCTTATACCCTTCCCAGTATGGCTTTCGCAAGTCTTCCAGTACTGAAACCCTCCTCATCTCGCTAACAGACCACATCCTCATGGGCCTAGACAAAGGGATCTCATTCCTGCTAGTTCTCTTAGACATCTCCGTGGCGTTTGACACTGTGAACCATACCTCCTCAATCGTCTCTCAGACATTGGTTTATCTGGACACGCCTTCCAATGGTTCAACTCTTTCCTCAATAATAGAAGCTCCAAGATCACTATCAACAATAAAGAATCCCCTAACTTCAAATCTACGCTAGGAGTTCCCCAAGGCTCCTCTCTATCCTCCACCCTCTTTAATATCTACCTTCTGCCTCTCTGCCAGCTCCTCACAAACCTTAACCTAATTCACTACTTATATGCTGACGACGTTCAGATCCTGATCCCTATAAAAGAATCCCTTCCAAAGATTCTCACCTTCTGGGAGAACTGCCTCAAGTCCATCAACCACTTACTCACAAGCCTGAACCTGGTCCTCAATGCAACCAAAACAGAAATTCTTCTCATTTCCTCCGACCTTTCTACCATCCATGATCAGACAACCTCTATTCCTCAGAACACTCAAGTTAGAGATTTAGGAGTCACCATTGATAACCATTTAAACCTAAAAAAATCAATCAACAATATTACGAAGGATTGTTTCTTTAAGTTACAAGTAATGAAAAGACTCAAACCCCTCCTCCATCTCCAGGACTTCAGAACGGTCCTTCAATCAACAATATTCTCCAAAACCGACTACTGTAACTCTCTCCTCTTAGGACTCCCGACCTCTGCCATTAGACCAGTACAGATGCTCCAGAACTCAGCAGCCAGGATATTAACCAACACTAACCGGAGAACTCACATCACCCCTCACTATTATCCACAAATCCATACACAACCAACTCCCGTTAGACCTTCAGTTCCCACTCAAACTATACACCTCTGCAAGACCCATCAGAGCGGGACACAAAGGAACCCTTCAAGTTCCCCCAACTAAATCCGCTCGACTAACCTCCACGAAAGAACGGGCATTCTCCACAGCAGGCCCCATCATCTGGAACAACCTGCCGACTGATCTAAGACTGGAACCCTGCCTGACTACCTTCCGAAAAAAACTCAAGACTTGGCTTTTTGTCCAAGCCTTCCCTTAAGCCTAACATTGCAATAATTCTTTCATCTAGCTCAACAGTCTAAATGCACGACCCAGAACATTCATGTTCATTCTCCAGTTTTCTCTGTCCTTTATTTCCTGGCTACCCTAGCCCCCAAGTTCATTCTCCCTGTTATTTGTAACTGCGCCTCGGCCTTCTTGTTATATGGTTTTGTTGAGTTAACCCCTAAGTTTGATGTAAACCGGCCTGATATGATGCTTGTCATGAAGTTCGGTATAAAAAAAAATGTTAAATAAATAAATAAATAAATAAATAAATAAAATAAATGAAAAGAGAACAAAAAGGGATTATTTTTTCCCCCGGCACACTCTAGTGGGGGCACTAAAAGAAAGAGGCCACAGGTTGCCCAGGGACCTATACCCACTCTTCACCACTACATCACTTACCTGCAGGTAGTCTACCTAGGTTCTTTGGCTTGATTTCTCTTCTAGAATATTCAGGTCCTTCAGTCTTCTGAGAGCCAAAGCCATGAGATATGCTCACTGCTTGCTGCCCTCCCCTGAAATGCCACTGAGCCCAGGCAGCTCTGCCTTTTATAAGCCTCCTGCTGTCATTATGACCTCACTGGCTCTTGGGAGAGACCATTTGAGGCTGATGGAGGCAGAGGAGGAGACTAATGGAGGCAGAGGAGGGACTTATTCACAAGACCCAGGAAGGGGGCAGGGCAACCAAAGGATGCTCCACTTCCCTAATTGAAAAGAGAACAAAAAGGGATTTTCTTACCCCCCGGCACACTCTAGCGGGGGCACTAAAAGAAAGAGGCCACAGGTTCCCCTGTGACCTACATCCACTCTTCACCACTACACCACTTACCTGCAGGTAGTCCTTCCTGGTTCTGTTGCTTGACTTCCATTCTAGAATCTTCACGTCCTTCTGTCTTCTGAGAGCCAAAGCCAGGAGAGATGCTCACTGCTTGCTGCCCTCCTGTGAAATGCCACTGAGCCCAGGCAGCTCTGCCTTTTATAAGCCTCCTGCTGACATTATGACCTCACTGGCTGGTGGGAGAGACCATTTAAGGCTGATGGAGGCTGCGGAGGAGCTGATGGAGGCAGAGGAGGAGGCTAATGGAGGTAGAGGAGGGACGTATTTTCAAGACCCAGGAAGGGGGCGGGGAAGCCACAGGATGCCCCACCACCCTAAATGAAAAAAGAACAAAAAGGATTATTTTTTCCCCCAGCACACTCTAGTGGGGGCACTAAAAGAAAGAGGCCACAGGTTCCCCTCTGACCTGTATCCACTCTTCATCACTACACCACTTACCTGCAGATAGTCCACCTTGGTTGTTTTGCTTGATTTCCATTCTAGAATCTTCAGGTCATTCTGTCTTCTGAGAGCCAAAGCCAGGACAGATGCTCACTGCTTGCTGCCCTCCTGTGAAATGCCACTGAGCCCAGGCAGCTCTGCCTTTTCTAAGCCTCCTGCTGTCATTATGACCTCTCTAGCAGGTGGGAGAGCTCCACCTCCCTAAATGAAAAGAGAAAAAGGGATTTTCTTACCCCCCGGCACACTCTAGCAGGGGCACTAAAAGAAAGAGGCCACAGGTTCCCCTGTGACCTACATCCACTCTTCACCACTACACCACTTACCTGCAGGTAGTCCTTCCTGGTTCTGTTGCTTGACTTCCATTCTAGAATCTTCACGTCCTTCTGTCTTCTGAGAGCCAAAGCCAGGACAGATGCTCACTGCTTGCTGCCCTCCTGTGAAATGCCACTGAGCCCAGGCAGCTCTGCCTTTTATAAGCCTCCTGCTGTCATTATGACCTCACTGGCTCTTGGGAGAGACCATTTGAGGCTGATGGAGGCAGAGGAGGGACTTATTCACAAGACCCAGGAAGGGGGCAGGGCAGCCAAAAGATGCTCCACCTCCCTAAATGAAAAGAGAACAAAAAGGGATTTTCCTACCCCCCCCCCCCGCACACTCTAGCGGGGGCACTAAAAGAAAGAGGCCACAGGTTCCCCTGTGACCTACATCCACTCTTCACCACTACGCCACTTACCTGCAGGTAGTTCACCTAGGTTCTTTTGCTTCATTTCCATTCTAGAATCTTCAGGTCCTTCAGTCTTCTGAGAGCCAAAGCCAGGAGAGATGCTCAGTGCTTGCTGCCCACCTGTGAAATGCCACTGAGCCCAGGCAGCTCTGCCTTTTATAAGCCTCCTGCTTTCATTATGACCTCACTGGCTGGTGGGAGACACCATTTGAAGACGAGGGAGGCAGAGGAGGAGACTGATGGAGGCAGAGGAGGGACTTATTTTCAAGACACAGGAAGGGGGCAGGGCAGCCAAAGGATGCTCCACCTCCCTAAATGAAAAGAGAAGAAAAAGGATTATTTTTTCCTCTCTAGCAGGTGGGGTCATTATGACCTCACTGGCTCTTGGGAGAGACCATTTGAGGACGATGGAGGCAGAGGAGGGACTTATTTTCATGACCTAGGAAGGGGGCGTGGCAGCCAAAGGATGGCTCACCTCCCTAAATGAAAAGACAGCAAAAAGGGATTTTCTTTCCCCCCAGCACACTCTTGCGGGGGCACTAAAAGAAAGAGGCCACAGGTTGCCCTGTGACCTATACCCACTCTTCACCACTACACCACTTACCTGCAGGTAGTCCACCTTGGTTCTGCTGCTTGACATCCATTCTAGAATCTTCAGACTTCTGAGAGCCAAAGCCAGGAGCAATGCTCAGTGCTTGCTGCCCACCTGTGAAATGCCACTGAGCCCAGGCAGCTCTGCCTTTTATAAGCCTCCTGCTGTCATTATGACCTCACTGGCTGGTGGGAGACACCATTTGAGGCTGATGGAGGCAGAGGAGGAGACTGATGGAGGCAGAGGAGGGACTTATTCACAAGACCCAGGAAGGGGGCAGGGCAGCCAAAGGATGCTCCACCTCCCTAAATGAAAAGAGAACAAAAAGGGATTTTCTTACCCCCCGGCACACTCTAGCGGGGGCACTAAAAGAAAGAGGCTACAGGTTCCCCTGTGACCTATATCCACTCTTCACCACTACCCCACTTACCTGCAGGTAGTCCTCCCTGGCTCTGTTGCTTGACTTCCATTCTAGAATCTTCAGGTCCTTCTGTCTTCTGAGAGCCAAAGCCAGGAGAGATGCTCACTGCTTGCTGCCCTCCTGTGAAATGCCACTGAGCCAGGGCAGCTCTGACTTTTATAAGCGCTAACCTCTTCAGCCTTTCCTCATAGGGGAGTCATTCCATCCCCTTTATCATTGTGGTCAGCTTTCTCTGTACCTTCTCCATCGCAACTATATCTTTTTTGAGATGTGGCAACCAGAACTGTACACAATACTCAAAGTGTGGGCTCACCATGGTGCAATACAGAGGCTTTATGACATTTTCCATTTTATTCACTATTCCTTTCCTAATAATTCCTAACATTCTGTTTGCTTTTTTGACTGCCGCAGCACACAGAGCTGACAATTTCAATGTATTATCCACTATGTGGCCTAGATCTCTTTCTTGGGTGGTAGCGCCTAATATGGAACCTAACATTGTGTAACTACAGCATGGATTATTTTTCCCTATATGTCTCACCTTGCACTTCTCCACATTAAATTTCATCTGCCATTTGAATGCCCAATCTTCCAGTCTCACAAAGTCATGGTCATTTTAAGTTGACTGTGGGAGAAACAAGAGTTGTTTTTTATTTTGTCCCCTATTAAATTTGGGCCTACTAACCCAACTTGCTATTTCCTGCATTTAGAGGAGATTTCTCATCAGTAGAGTCCCTCTCTGAGAGGGTCTGCCTTGTTTTGTAAGAGATAAAGATTTTTGGAGATTTTGGTCAGGTTTTGGATGGGGTTTTTTTTCTCATTTTGGGGAACACCCTGTACCCTTTGGAGAAGGGTAACTCCCCAATCTAAAGAGCAGGAGCTGGAGACTGGGAACTACCCCTCGGCTCCCTAGAGGAAGCAAGACCAGTGACAGTATTATCCAGCGTGGGATGTTTGGACTTAGAGAAATTTGGATTTTTCCCCGCTTGCTTTGGGTGGAGGGGTTTTATTTTTTCCCACCTCTCCTCCCAACTTGGAGTCAAAAAGAGATCTTTGTTCAAGATAGGAAACATCATACTTTTCCCTCTAGAGATTTCACCCAGCATTGAAAGACAGTGTGCGATACAGCAGCAAGATGTGGAGATTCCCAAATGGATCTCCACTCCAAAGGGAGCAGGACACAGGCTTTGGGCAAGAGACAGATCTTTGAACACATTAAGGATCTTTTCCTGATCTGGAGTTCCCCCATAGGATTCTCCGTTTATCTGGGCTGTGGGACACAGATGAGGAAACAGTGGCAAGCTCTCCCCCAGGAGCTAGAGAAATGGACACACAGAAGAGATGCTATATAAATAGTTCTAATGTACAGTTTCAGTTGTGGAAAGTATGCTAGACTTTGAGTGACGTTTTGCAAATAATCAGTAAATTTTATTTTGAACATTCAGTCTGGGCCCAGCTTGTCTGTCCCTGAGGAGAACACAATACCAGAGAAATACACATACCTAAGGAGAAACCGTCCGTCCCCTGGGCCAAGAAGGATTTCCTTTACCTCCACAGCAAGAACTCCCTCCCTGGGACCTGCAGAGAGAAGGAATAAGATGGAGAGAGTAGCCCCGACTAACAAATACTTTTATGGCCCTAGGAGAAACAGCAAACCTCCTGGCAAAAGGTTACAAGTTGTTAAGTTTATGGAGAGCTTGCTTCAACTGAAGCCATCCGCTGTATCACGGAACATCAATATGGTTCTTACTTAGCTGATGAAAGCCCCTTTTGAGCCTCTGAACTCTTATAAATTCAAATATCTGATCTGGATGGTCGCATTTTTGAGGGCAGACCAGTGGCGTAGCCACGGGTGGGCCTGGGTGGGCAGGTGCCCACCCAACTTAGACCCAGGCCCACCCAACTGGCACCGGAACTGCAAGGCTGTCGCGGGATCCCATCCCCGCGACAGCGAACAAGAGAACCCACGCCTCGCGCGCCATCACGGCACACGTGGGGCAGCGCTGCTGCGGCCGCATGGCCAACCGGTCTTCCTGTTCGGGGGGGAGCGGAAGCGCCGCGCGCTGCTTCCGCTTCCTCCCCCAGAGCAGGAAGATCAGCTGCCTCTCCTGCTGCCACCGGCCTCCTGCTATCTTCGGACCAAACGGCCCGCCGAACTTCCTGTTTGGGGGAGCGGAAGCACCGCGCACAGCTTCCGCTTTCTCCCCCAGAGCTGGAAGATCAGCTGCCTCTCCTGCTGCCACCGGCCTCCTGCTATCTTCTTCGGGCGTCGGGCCGTACTGCGCGCCGATCTTCCTGCTTGGGGGGAGGGTGGAAGCGGACGTTGTGCGCTGCGCTTCCGCTCCCCCCCCCCTGACAGGAAGTTCGGCGCGCAGTACGGCCCGACGCCCGAAGAAGATAGCAGGAGGCCGGTGGCAGCAGGAGAGGCAGCTGATCTTCCAGCTCTGGGGGAGAAAGCGGAAGCTGTGCGCGTGCTTGAATGTGTATGTGTGGATGAGAATGGGAGTGTGTGTGGGTGAAAACTGGAGCCTGGGTGTGTATGTGGGTGAGAATGGAAGCTTGAATATGTGGGTGAATGGGAGCTCGAATGTGTGTATGTGTGGTTGAGAATGGGAGCCTGGGTTTGTGGATGGGTGAGAATGGGAGCTTGAATGTGTGTATATATGGGTGAGAATGAGAGCCTGGGTGTGTGTGGGTGGGTGAGAATGGAAGCTTGAATATGTGGATAAGAATGGGTGCTTGAATGTGTGTATGTGTGGGTGAGAATAGTACCTTAAATGTGTATATGTATGGATGAGAATGGGAGCTTAAATATGTGTGGGTGAGACTGGGAGCATGGGTTTGTGGGTGAGAATAGGAGTCTGGGTTTATGTGTGTGGGTGAGAATGGGTGCCTGGATGTGCGTCTGTGTGTGCATAAGAATATAAGCCTGGGGAGGGGTGAGAAAGTGAGAACTTGAATGTGAGCTTGTGGGGGGGGGGGGGGAGAGCATATGAGAGTGACAGCTTGAGTGTGTGAGAGGGAGTCTGTGAGAGAAAGCGTGTATGTATGTGTGTGTGTGTGTGTGTGTGTGTGTGTGTGTGTGTGTGTGTGTGTGTGTGGAAGGGAAGAAGACAGTAATAGAAGAAAGACACTGAAAAGGAATTAGGAAATGAGCTATAAGGGAAAAAATGGGAAAAAGAGACCAGGACCAACTGATTAGAAAAATACAAAGATCAGACAACAAAGGTAAAAATATATATCTATATTTTGAGATGTTAGCAATTTAAATATAAGCAACGCAACCGCTCTCTCAAAATTTATGGACAGGTAGGAGCCGTGTATAAAATCGTAATAATAAGAAGGCTAAAGTACCACAAATCACCGTGAATTATGTTTGTATCATTAAGTAAACCTCATACTTAGGTGTAGATGTGAATGCTATGCTGCATAATTTGGCATTATTTATCAGTAAAAAAACAACTAGTAGACCTGCACGCCTACAGCCCACCCATGTTAACCTTGTGCCCACCCAAAAAATCAATTCTGGCTACGCCACTGGGGCAGACCCTAGTGACTTATCCACCTTATACCAGATTTTATTTCATCAGGGTAGTGGTCCGCATTTATCTCAAATTCTTGCCCAAGGAGATGTCAGATTACCACCTTAATCAGTCAATTAACCTTCCAAAATTTTTTTACCAGGCTGTATCTCCATAAAGATGAACAAACCCTTCTTTGGACTATCTAGAACAATCTAAAGCTAATAAGAAAACACTCAACTTTTTGTTTCTTTTGACATAGTTAGGTCTGGGATTGTTTTGACAAAATGTACCACTTCCGAGGCAGACCTGACCTTATAAGGGCATGTCAAGGCCCATAATAAGAATATAAGGACATAATATGTGCCATGATGGGTCAGCCCATGTTACGACTGTCGCTGCCCGATGTCTCCACTCTGCCCTCCTTACCTCTTTGACAACTCCTCCCACAGTTGATGGATGTCTGGCTGCCGCGGCGTCTACCTACTGTCCTCTCCAGCACCCCCGGTCCGGCTTGGGCGCTGCATCCCGCCATGTTGTTCAGCTACAATAGGGCACATGCGCTGCGCGGCCCTGCTTCTTATTCCTTCTTTGGCGCAAACCTCACGGGCGTCCCCCTATGATGACGTCACGCATCCCGGATACAAAAGCCTACTCTGTTTGCTAGCTATTCGAGTTAGCAAGGGACTCCTTACGGATGGGATTCGCTCTCCGTACCTAGCTACTCTGCCTCTCCTTAATTGGACTTACTCTATCTGGGTACCCACTCCTCTGGGGCCTTTCTCTTTTCTTTCAGGTCGCTGTCTGGAACCGGTACTCGCTCCTCGAGGGCCCATGTTCCCTGACTCGCTGCCTGAGCTTATCGCTTCTGCTTGGAAGAACCCGCTGCCTACACCATCAGTGAGTTACCATCTATATTCTCTCAGAGCTGTTCCCTGGAACCAGGTACTCGCTCCTCGAGGGCTTGCCTCTATTCCAGCTTCTGTGTTACCTTCCGGGAGAAACCGCTGTGTGAGTAATCAACCAACGAGGCTCCATTCCAGAACCCTGTGTATGCTCCACTGTACTCACTATCTCAGTTTCTCTCCACTTCAGCACAGCTATTGAGGGATCGCTGTTCCAGTGTCCTAAGGGACTACAAGCCCAGCCGGGCTTCATCTCTTCTCACTACTGCCACCTCTGGTGGCTCCACAACTCTGTTTAATAAAAGATAATTCTGTGTTGTGTGTCCTAAAGCTGAGCCTGACCTGTGGCCCCTCACGGGACTTCCCCCATGGGCGTGGTCATCTGCCACAGTGTCCAAGGGTCCATCCAAAACCTTACAAACAATAAAAGCACAGAGGTGGAGGGCGAGCAGGAGCAGAGAGAGAGGAGGGCGAGCAGGAGCGGAGAGAGAAGCCCCGAGAGTGATATCGCGGAGGTCGGAGGCAGGACGGTAACCCGAGTCAGCTGCTGGGCTGTGCGGCACAGAGGAGCTGATTAGAGGCGGGACCGGAAGCGGCCAATATCAGCGGCCCCCTGGCTCTCCTACCTTGAGGGCGAGCAGGATCGGAGAGAGAAGCCCCGAGAGTGACATCGCGGAGGTCGGAGGCAGGGCGGTAACCCGAGTCAGCTGCTGGGCTGTGCGGCACAGAGGAGCTGATTAGAGGCGGGACCGGAAGCGGCCAATATCAACGGCCGGAGCGCGGCGCGTAGCAGAGCCGGCGCGTCGCTAAAGCCGCGCGCGCTCAAGGGGCGCGCGCAGACACGGGCTTTGCCGGGCTTCGCCGGAGTCGCCAGATCGCCAAGGTCAAGTAAGAACTGTAATTAATCTTCTCTCTAATTACCCTCCTTGCTCACAGTCCTTGAATTATTTATCAATAGATTCTGCTAAGGTTGCTTTAGCTATTTCTTGCTATCCTTTGAAATGCCTCCAAAGCGGAAAGGGAGAATAAGAACCTATCCTCCCTTACCAATGCCGTCTCCTATACAGCAAGAAATTTCAAGCTATATGCTTTCCCCTATACCCGTACTAAAGGGAGCTGAAGAATCTGGTGTGCCAGTAGTGTTGGGGAAATCTATTGACCCTGCAGAGGAAGCGTCCCTTAGCCCTCACATCGGGCTAGCACCACAGCAGAGGGGTTTGGAAGGGTTAACAGAACCTGCTTCGGAAAATTTTGAGTCAACATCTGAAAGATTGCAGCTTGATGTAATCAAAGTCCAAAATGAAACAGAGACAATTACTGCTGCCTCGATAAATCTTGAAGGGGCAGCAGCAGAAGCCTCTGCTTTGGTCCCAATAGGAGTTAAAGACTCTATTCCAAATCCAAAGCAGGGTGAAATCCCAACCAAACCAGCTGTAGTAACGATGGATACGTTGTGGGATATGATGGCTGGCATGATGGGGAAAATCCAAGATCTGGAAAGGAAAATGAATACAATGTGTGAAGGAAATCAACAAGATTGCATGGGAATACAGAAACAGATAAAGGACTCTAATGAACGAATTAAAGTTTTGGAAAACCAAGAGAAGAAAAACTCAGAAATTAGACAAGCTTTAATAAAAGATAAAGAATATTTATCTCGTAGAGTTGAAATGTTAGAAAATAATTCTAAAAGATTTAATTTAAGAATCCTAAATTTTCCTCGTAAAGTAGGAGAAGAACCTTTGATTACTTTTAAAAAATTTCTTGTTGGGCAACTCGGTTTTTCTGAGGATAAAGCTCCAACTATAAATAATTGCAGTTTTCTCCCTCCTACAAGGAATGTGGTTAGATCAGAATTATTTCAAGGTAATTTGTCTAATTTTCTAGAGGATTCTTCCTTGGAAGTAATTAACTGGGGTACATTGCTAGTAACCTTTTATTTCTTTTTTGATGTTAATTCTGTTATGAAGAAATACTTTAGCAAATACCCAGTTAAATTCCATGATAAGGATGTTAAAATCTTTCCTGACTTGGCTGTGACCACCCAACAAAGGCGTAAAGCCTTTTTGAACTATCGCCAAGAAGTTCTTTCATTAGGTTTTTCCTTTACCCTTCGTTTTCCTTGTAAATGTATTATAAAAAAGCAGGAAGTTACATATTTATTTTTCGCCCCAGATCAATTAAAGAATTTCTTAAATCAGAGTAGGATGCCTACCTCATCCCCACTACCCATGCAATGATAAACATTGGGTATAGTTATAGCATGAATCAATCTTGATTTTGAAGTATTTCTTATAATTCCCCTATAAAAAGATAATAATCAATGGTTTATTTCCTAATATGAAATATTTGACAAATTTAATGATTGGTATAAAGACCATGTTTTTCTGTATACAAATAATATGATTGTATCTATTATTTGAAAAGTTATAAATAAAGGATTAAAAAAAAAAAAAAGCACAGAGGTGTACCAAGCCCAACATCCTATCTCTGACAGCGGCCAATTCAGGTTACAAGTATCCAGCAGGATTCCAAAGAGTATATTACTTCCTTGTGCTCACTCTCAGGGTTAAGTGGCGTCTTTCCCAAGTCTACCTGGCTAATAATGGTTTATGGACTTTTCCTCCAGTACTTGGTCCAAACCTCTTGTGAACCCAGCTATGCTAGATGCTTTGACCACATCCCCCAGCAACAAAATTCCCCAACTTGATGATGCATTGAGTGTAAAATACTTAAGTTGACTTGTTTTATCTGCTACCTGAAAGTTTCAATGCCCCTTAGTCTTAATACTCCCACTCATTATTTTATAAACCTCTATCATATCCCCTTTCAGTGATCTCTTCTCCAATCTGAAGATACCTAACTGTTTAGTCTTTCTTCATAGGGGAGACATTCCATCCCTTCTCTGTCTTTTTGGAGCAATCAGAACTGCAATGTATAGTATCACACTATAGATCAATACAGAGAGATTATGATATTCTCCATTTTATTCTCAATACCTTTTCTGATTGTTCCCAATATTCTATTTGCTTTTTTGACTGCTGCCAAAATGCTGAGCTGAAGATTTCAACATATTGTCCAGAATGACTCCAAGATCCTTTTCCTGGGTGGTGACTCATAATACGGAACTCAAAATTGTGTACCTATAGCTAGGATTATTTTTCCCTGCATGCATCAATTTGTACTTGTCTACATTAAATTTCATCTCCCATTTAGATGCCCTGTTCCCCAGTTTCGCAAGATTCTCCTGCAACTCCTCACAATCCACTCGTGTTTTAGCAACTTTCAATAATTTTGTGTAATCTACAATTCACTAACCTTTTCTTCAGCAGAGACACCATTAATTTTCCCACCACCGAGATAAGCCTATCCAGCCTGTAGTTTCCAGTCTCCTCTCTGCCACCACTTTTGTGAAATGGGATCTCAACCATCCTTCTCCAGTCTTGTGGCACCACTCCTGTCTCCAAGGAATATATTTTTCAATGGACCCATCACCATCTCTGAGCTCCTTTAGTTACTGGCTGGATGAGTTATATCCCTGTGATGGAACTCATCGGCCCCATGGCCTTGCCCTTTTTTTCTTTTTGCTAGTGGTATCTACCCCTCCCCCATCCATACTCTTGCCAACCAGAAATGGTCCTTCTCCAGGGTTTTCTTTAGTGAACACGGAACTGAAGTCTTTGTTTAATACATCTGCTATTTCCTCATATTTCTCCACCAACTGTTCCTTGTCTCTTTTCAATCTTTCAACACCCCCTCTGGTCTTCCTCCTTTCTTTGATACATCTGAAAATATTTTGTCACCTTGCTGACAATCCTTTCTTCCAGTTGAGCTTTTGCTATCCTGATTTTTTTCGTCGAAGCTAAGACAACTGAAAGAAGAACAAGCTTGGGATCATAATGTCACATGTGTAAATATGAAACATAGCTACGACAAAGAAAAGTGTGAGTTGTGGATGATGGGAGGGGTGAAAGGGGGGAGCTCACAGCTGCCAAAATTAGGTGAAGCTTCACAGGCTGAAGTGCCTGGGCAGGCAAAGGTAACTTGGCACCATTGCCCATCCGAGGAGGGGGAGGGGACTTCCCTCCTCCCCCCTGTGATGGTCAATAGAGGGGAAGGATCGGGGGTGGAGTCAGCAATATAAACAAACTGGGATATGGTGTTTTGATGGTGGGTTCTGTGGATGATGGTAATGGGAGGGGTAAAAGGGGGAAGCTCACTGTTGTCGAAGTTACAGAGTATTTGAGATAAGGACTATTTGGCCTATCCAGTCTGCCCCTTATCTACCCTAGTGGTAAGGGGCAGACTGATGTAGATACACTTTCATACTAGTGACCGTCTGCAGGTAAAAATGTAAAGAGGGGAAACAAATTAAATTTTGTGAGGGAAAATATGGCTTGGGAAAAATGGGAATCTTGATGCTTATATGTGTTTAAAACTATTTGTACTTAAATATCAAAATACTCAATATATATTGTTCCAGTTGCTTCAATTAGTAATATTACTCCTGGGGGAATTCTGTGCAAAAAAATTGAAAATTCTGCGCCCGCTCTCCCAGCTCGCACACAGGCCACTTGCCTGTGCGCACGATTCTGTATTTAAATTAGGTGGTGCGGTAGAAACAAGCAAAAGGAGGCGCTTGGGACACTAGCGCCTCCTTTTGACCCAGAGTGGTGGCTGTCAGCGGGTTTGACAGCCGACACTCAATTTTGCCGGTGTCTGTTCTCAAACCCGCTGACAGCCACGGGCTCGGAAACCGGACGCCGACAAAATTGAGCGTCCAGTCCGCCGGCCCATTTAAATTTTTTTTTTTTTTACTTTTTTTACTCTTCGGGACCTCCGACTTAATATCCCGGTGCTGGAAGAAGCTAGCTTTCTGTATCGCGCGGGCATACCTAATAGCGCCCTCAACATGCATGTTGAGGGCGCTATTAGGTGCTGCGGGTTGGACGCGCGTTTTCCGCCCCTTACTGAATAAGGGGTAAGGGAAAACGCGCATCCAAGGGCAGGTTAACAGTGCACTCCATCGGAGCGCACTGTACTGTATCGGTCTGTTAGTGATTTCCTGCTGGCAGAAATGATCAAACTTTATGGAGAATGTTTACTTTCTCCATTTGAGAATCAGTCGTCTTTGTGACTTTGAATTATTTTTAAAGTTTCAATAGTCAGGTAATATGCTGAACTGGGAGCAGGCCTTGCAGTTTAAATCTTTCAACAACATGCAGCAAGAATCTGACCTGCCATATGCACCTATCTAAGGAGGACTTTTCACCTCTGCCTTAGGAGGCCGAGAAGAGGTGCTGCTGTTCCCTGCTCTCAGCTAAGCAGGGACCACTGTGGCCTACCAGCAGTATTTTTTGGAGTGAGTTTTGTTCTGGTTGTTCTGGAATTCTCTTGCCCACTCAGAAAGAAGAAAGATTTTTGGATTTTGGACACTTCTTGGGACATTTTACCACCAGGAGGGCAAACCTTTGTTTAACATCAGAGAGAAAGAGAGATAGATAGGGAAATGCAAGCCCCATGAGGAGCCTACCTTCTAACACCTGGAGGGTTGGATCTTGCTAGTGCTTTGCACAGGACCAGTGCCAGGGTCTATAATGCCCTAGGCAGATCAATGTAACACCGCCCAACCCACCCTGAGCTGAAAGTGCCTCACTTATAATGGTAAATATATAAAGAGTCATGCTCTCTCCCTCTTACCCCGGAGATGTCCCAGGTATGGTCTTCGTCCACACTCACAAAGCTAGGCTGTAAGTACAGCTGCGCTGTCTTCTGCGAGCTTGACCAGGACTTTCCTGGCATAGCATATAGCGGCAGTAAGGCAGGGGAGGGAGACAAGGGCTGGAACTGAAGGTCCACAGGGAAGACCAGGCAGGGCAAGACAAAACAAGGACTAGACAATGAGGCAACAGACAGGGAGGCCTAAGCAAGCCACAAGGCAGTGCAATGTGAGACTAGAAGGCCCAAAGGCCACGCAGAAACAGAGCAGGAGGGTCAAAGCAAAGAACCAGAGTGATTCAAAGATGAGGCACCAAGTTGTGGGAGACGCTGGTTAAATAGGGCTGTCCTTGCTGCATCATGGAGCCATCAAGGAGATAGTCAGAGCGGGAGAGAGTACAGTTCGATGAGGACCTCTGCTGGGTGGGGAGAGTGCTTAGCTGCCAGGATCATTACAGGTAAGGCTGTTCCTTTACCTGGAGACAGGCAAAGTTCCCTAATCCTCCTTGGAATTTCTTAGAAAGGGCAGGATTAAACTAAGAGCATAATATCTTGGGTGTTGTGTTAGTCTAACTCCTGCTTATCTGCGTACCTGAATATTCAAGAAGAAAAGTGAGCTTAGTCATTTATTTCCACAGATAAATAGAAACTTATATTGGGAGGAAATACATCCACACTAAAGCATTCAGTACCCACATGATAGAATAGTCCTATCATCATGTATGAATGTTTGCTGAAAGTAAAATCTGTTATACAGGAAGTGTTCAAAGTCCAAAAACACATATGCAAATTGTACTTGACAGTGTAGCTGGACAAAAATACAGAAAATCACAGTCATTCTGAACCAGTAGTTACCAGTGCAAGTCTGATGAAGCTGAGCTATCGGATGTGCCAGATATTTTTCAGAAGATAATTTAAGATATTGAAGCTAAGTTGTGTTCAGCTTCTGTGAATGAAATGGGAAAAGGAAAAGATTTTGGAAGCTAGTGCAATACATAATGCAGAAAGGGGTAGATTTTCAGACCGCGCGAATAGGCGTACTTTTGCTGGCGCATCAGGCGCAAGCAAAAGTACGCAGGATTTTAGTAGATACGCGCGTAGCCGCTAAAATCCTGGATCGGCGCGCGCAAGGCTATCGATTCTGTATAGCCGGCGCGCGCCGAGCCGCGCAGCCTACCCCCGTTCCCTCCGAGGCCGCTCCGAAATCGGAGCGGCCTCGGAGGGAATCCTCTAACGCCCTCCCCTCCCCTCACCTTCCCCTCCCTTCCTCTACCTAACCCACCTGCCCGGCCCTGTCTAAACCCCCTCCTTACCTTTGTCGGGGGATTTACACCTCCCAGAGGGAGGCGTAAATCCCCGTGCGCCAGCGGGGCGCCAGCGGGCCGCCAGCATGCCGGGAAGCGACCTGAGGGCGGGTCCGGAGGGCGCGGCCACGCCCCCGGGCCCGCCCCCAAAACGCTGCCGACACGCCCCCTAAACGCCGCACGGCTCGGGCCCGCCCCCGACACTCCCCCGACACGCCCCCCTCGCCAAACCCCGGGACTTACGCGAGTCCTGGGGTCTGCGCGCGCCGGTAGGCCTATTGAACATAGGCGCACCGGCGCGCAGGGCCCTGCTCGCCTAAATCCGCCCGGATTTGGGCGGATTTAGGCAAGCAGGGCTCTTAAAATCCGCCCCAAAATGAACAGAAAGGAAATCAGAGGAAGCAAAAATAGACTACATTGCCCATGTCACATAAACCTGTGAAGCATGGACTGGTTTGAACTATTCTCCCTCTTGGGACCATGTCAGGTTCTGTGTATGCAGGTGCTTTCCTGTCCTCAGGGCTGGCTCTAGGGAAAATGGCACCCCTGGCTAAAATTGTTGATGGTTATTTCTTGCGGGCAACTTTAATTGTGTAGCTGATCCGCTACTCGATAGGCTCCCTCCACAGCAACCTGCACAACCTAAGAATTCCCTTAGAGGCATTCAATTTCTGTGTGAACAGCTACGGGTACTGGATTATTGGTGGAGTTTACACCCCACCTCCAAAGATTTTACATATATGTCAAGGGCTCATGATTCACTATCACGAATCGACTATATTTTGGGCTCTAGATGCTATTTTCCACATATCACTAGAGCTGAAATAGGCCCTACTGCTGTTTCGGACCATTCCCTTATATGGGTTGACCTTATCCTTTCAGATACCGCCAAGACATTTAGACAATGGAGATTTCCAGCTTCTTTATACAATGACAAAGCCCTCAAGCAATTCTTAATAGATAAATGGGACTCCTATGCACACCATAATAAAGCCCACATCTCCAACCCCTCTCTCTTCTGGGATACCAGTAAAGCAGTGCTCAGAGGAGACATCATTGCATATGTTAAAGCCTGAAACACCATGATAAACAAAGCTATTCTAGACCTGGAAGCCCAACTGAAGGACACTAATCTTAAAATGATCCAATCGCTAACTTCCGAATTTAAGTCAGCCTACTTAAACATCCTCATCTCTTTAAGGGGCCGATGCAATAATCTTCACAGAAAGTGGGCATCGACTTTTCAGCTCCTGCTTTCTTAACGCATGCATGGTGCCCATAAGGGGGGCGCCATGCAATATGTAAATTAGGGGGTCACACTAGGAAGGAGGCGCTAGGGTCACTTGCGCAACTTTGGTGCCTCCTTGCTAACGCGACCCGCTGCGGCTGCCAGTTATGAAGACCGATGTCGGTAAACTTGGCCTCGATTTTCATACATGGCCGTTTTCATTACTGGCAGACGGACGGTTATGAAAACCGAGGCCGGTGGTCTGCCGAGTAATTTTTTTTTTTATACTTTAAAAAAGAAGTACAGAAAAGCAGTTTTTCTCACAGGACAAGCAGGATGGTAGTCCTCACATATGGGTGACATCATCAAGATGGAGCCCAATCACGGAATAATTTTGTCAAAGTTTCTAACTTTGCATCCAGCAGGGGTCTCCCTTCAGTCTCTTTTTTTCCGCGCAGCTTTGGCCACACAGAGTTTTGGAGCTCTTCACAATTCCTGACAGGAATTTTCTTCTCATGAAATTTGTTTAAAAACTTGCAAAAGATTATACCCCCTAGGGATCTCCCTTCTCTGCCGTTGATTGCCGCGTCCGAATGGTAAGTTTGCCCCGTTTTTCGGTCGGTTCCCGGCGGGGAACTGTGTAGGTCTTATCAGCACTGACCGCGGCCAGCCTAAATTTTTCGACCGCCACGATGGCGGGGTTTTCGTCAGTGCCCTGACTGTCCGAGGGCAATGTCAATCACAGACCCTCATTTGGTCTGTGTATTATGTCTCGGCTCGTCGCATGATGTGTAATAATTGTACCCAAATGACTCCAAAGGACCGTTGGGTATGTTTGGAAAAAATGGCGTTCTTATTTCAGCGCCCGTCTTCACAGACACCATCGACACCGTCCCCGGCGAAGCAATGTCATCATTCCGATGCCGAGGAGTCCCGATTGGTGTCTCAGTCTTCAGCATCCCCGTCATCGGTGCCGGAGTCAGGAAAGGCTGAGCACCTTGAAAAGCACCGGCACAAGCATCGGAGGCCTTTGACATCGACTTCAGGGACACTGGGCATCATCGTTGGGTCTCAAGCCACCAAAGAAGAAAACCCGAGCGGAGGAGCCTAAATCCTCCTCAAAACCAGATGCACCGAGGCATGCCTTGCCTTCGGTGGGTGCGGCCGCCGAGATTCCACCGAGATCAGTGGACCCTCTGGCATTGCCTGCCATGCCTCCCACTCCGGACCTGGGGTTTACCACTCCAGCATTCTGAGAGGAATTGCACCAGATGGTACTAGAGGCAGTGGTATAGGCTGTCCAGGGCCTCCCCAGACCACTGACACCAGCACTGTTGCTCGTGCCGGAACTGGCACCGATGCCACCGATGCTACGCCCTCTTCTCGATAAGCTCGATGTGCTCATCGGTGCCCTGCCGGGGACACTGAGGAAATCTCCGATCCCCATGGCTCCATTGACACCCCTTCTGCTCTCGTCGGATGAAGAGGACTCGTCGAGGCCGGAGCCCGTTCCAGGGCCTTCGGGAGTGCCTGCGCCGAGGAGACCGGCGAAGTCACCGATACCATTGATGTCACTTCGCCTGGTGCCATGCCGGATCTGGATTTATTGGCTGGAAGGGGTCCGTTTCTATCACTACGACCACCGATGGATGCGGGGTATTAGCCATATGATCCATGGATGGATGACACATAGGATTCCCAAGACTCAGCGATGTCCCATCAGAGCCATCACCTATGGAGGAAAGGCGCAAATCTCCGCCAGAAGACCTCTCCTTCATTAGCTTCATCAAGGAGATGGCAGAGACTATTCCCTTTACGCTGCAGACGGAGGAGGACTCAAGGCATAAAATGCTGGAGGTACTTCATTTCCTGGATCCTCCAAAGGAAATTAAGTCTGTCCCTGTCCATGAAGTTCTGCTAGATTTGATGCAGCGAAACTGGGAGCATCCTGGGATGGTTCCTCCTGTAAATCGCAAGACGGATGCAATCTATCTGGTGCAGCCATCCCCTGGCTTCCAAAAGACGCAGTTGGTGCATCAGTCAGTGGTGGTGGAGTCCACTCAGAAGAGGGCCAAGCATCCAAAGCCTCATTCTTCAGCCCCACCTGGGAAGGAGCAGAAGTTCCTCGACACTTTAGGGCGCAGAGTGTTCCACGGAGCTATGCTCATTTCACGTATTGGGTCATATCAATTATATATGACCCAGTACAATCGGAATCTCTTCAAACAATTACAGGACTTTGGTGAGTTCCTCCCAGAGCAGCTTCAAGATCAGCTGAACTCTATGATTAAGAAAGGCTTCAACGCCAGGAAACTTGAGGTCAAATAGGCGTATGATGTATTTGATACTGTATCCCGATTATCAGCGGCCGGCATCAGCACTCAGCGTTGGGCTTGGCTGAAGTCCTCGGATCTCCGCCCGGAGGTGCAAGATTGTTTGGCTGATCTCCCTTGCACAGGGGATAATCTCTTTGGAGAAAAGATCCAGGAGATGGTGGCCCAGCTGAAGGATCACAATGAAACACTCCATCAGCTCTCGGCTGCTCATGCTGAGTTTTTGACTTCCTCCAAACAGCCGTTTAGACGGGAGACGAAACGACCAGCGTACAAAGCCCGGAGATATTATCCCCCACCAGCACGGCCTCATCTGTCCCATCCATTCCAGAAGCCTCCACCACGGCAGCCATGGACTCAGAAGGCACAACCTCGTGCACAACCTATTCCTGCCTCGGGATTTTGACTTCCTGCTAGAGAGCGAATGTCATCTTCCCCTCTGCCGGTCGAAAGCCAGTTCTGCCACTTTACCACCATGTGGCTAAAGGTCACCACGGACCGGTGGGTCCAGTTGGTTGTAGCTCAAGGTTACCTTCTAAACTTCCTATCCGTCCTGTCAGACACTCCACCTTGGCCGGGGTGAAACTCCTACGACCACTCTCATCATCTGCAAGAGGAAATAACTTCCCTTCTGCAAGCAAATGCCATAGAACCGGTTCCTCTTTCTCAGAGGGGACTTGGCTTCTACTCCCGATACTTTTTAATACCAAGAAAGACTGGAGGCATTCGCCCCATATTAGACCTTCGGGCCCTAAACAAACATCTTCGGAAAGAGAAGTTTCAGATGGTAACCTTGGGCTCCTTACTACCACTTCTTCAAAAGGGGGATTGGCTTTGCTCTCTGGATCTCAAGGATGCATGCATGCACATAGCAATTACCCCGTCTCACAGAAAGTACCTCCGATTCCTTGTCAGAAACCAACATTTCCAGTACCAGGTACTTCCATTCGGCCTTGCATCAGCCCCTCGTGTCTTCACGAAATGCCTGGCAGTAGTAGCCGCGTACTTAAGAAGACTAGGCACTCACGTCTATCCTTATCTAGACGACTGGTTACTGAGTGCTCAGTCACCGGAAGGGGTTCTTCACTCCCTCCATCTTTCGGTGCAGCTGCTACTATCCTTGGGATTTCTAACCAATTATCAGAAGTCTCATCTAATTCCATCTCAAATCCTCTCCTTTATCACAATGAATCTCGACACGAACCAGGCAAAGGCTTTTCTTCCCAGGGACAGAGCTCACATGCTGGTGTTGCTGGCGCTTGCTATACAGTCTCGCCGAACCTCAACAGCTCGTCATGTACTCGTCTTGCTGGGACATATGGTGTCCTCGGTCCATGTTACCCTAATGGCTCATCTGGCCATGAGAGTAACGCAGTGGACAGTAAAGTCCCAGTGGTCACATGCACATCATTCAATGTCCAACATTGTCCATATCACCAGGCAGCTTCATCTCTCACTGGCGTGGTGGATCCAAGAATCCCACCTGCTCAAAGGGCTACCATTTCAAGATATTCTTAACAACCGATGCTTCCACTCTAGGTTGGGGAGCACATGCCAACCAACTGCAGACTCAGGTAACCTGGTCAGCAGAGGAGTCACAGCATCAAATAAATTTTCTGGAGCTCCGAGCGATCAGATATGCTCTCTGCACGTTCCGGGATTGCTTGTCCAACAAAGCAATCCTAATCCAAACGGACAAACAGGTAGCGATGTGGTACATCAACAAGCAGGGAAGAGCCAGGTCCTACCTCCTATGTCAGGAGGTAGCACAAATTTGGGCTTTTGCTCTGTCTCAGGCCATGCTACTGAGAACGACCTACCTGGCGGGTGTGGACAATGTTCTAGCGGACAATCTTAGTCGAGCATTTCAGCCCCACGAGTGGTCCCTCAACCTCGTGGTGGCGGACTGGATATTTCGGAAGTGGGGATATCCGAGCATCGACCTCTTCACGTTGCTTCACAATTGCAAGGTGGAAAACTTCTGCTCCCTACATCGCAGTCGCCAAGCTCTACCACGGGTTGCATTCGCCCTGTCCTGGGCGAAGGGCCTCCTCTATGCCTACCCACCACTTCCTCTCATCAGCAAGACTCTCATGAAGCTACACAGAATCAAGGGCCTAATTGCCCCCAACTGGCCACGACAAGCATGATTTCCCTTCCTCGAGACCTCTCAGTGTGTCTGCAGATTCGCCTAGGCACGGATCCATCCCTGATATCGCAGAGGAACGGACAATTGCGCCATCCCTACCTTCAGGCCTTGTCACTGACAGCTTGGATGTTGAAAGGTTAATTCTGCAGCCGCTCAATCTCTCAGACTCTGTATCTCAGGTCCTGACAGCTTCACGAAAGTCTTCCACTAGAAAATCTTACCATTCCAAATGGAAGCGATTCTCATTGTGGTGCGCTGCAAAAGCGTTAGACCCTTTTACCTGCCCCACGACTCCATTTTTAGACTACCTCTGGCACCTCTTGGAGTCAGGTTTACAAACTTCCTCCATCAGGGTGCATGTCAGTGCGGTGGCCACCTTCCATCGGGGTACAGGGGATGTCTCTATTTCGACGCAGCCCCTGGTAGTGCGCTTTATGAAGGTCTTGCTTCACCTCAAGCCCCCTCTCCGTCCCCTGGCCCCTGCTTGGGACCATAATGTGGTATTAGCGTGACTCATGCAACCTCCATTTGAGCCTCTGCATTCCTGTGAGTTGTGGCATCTTACTTGGAAGGTCCTTTTCCTTCTTGCGTTAATGTCTGCTCGCAGGATCAGTGAGCTACAGGCGCTGGTTACTTATCCCCTTACACAAAATTTCTTCATGATCGGGAGGTCCTTCGAACTCATCCTAAATTTCTACCGAAAGTGGTATCTGAGTTTCATTTAAATCAATCCATTGTTCTGCCTACTTTCTTTCCAAAACCCCACTCACTTCCTGGTGAGCGGGTTCTCCATTCCTTGGACCGCAAACGTGTGCTGGCCTTTTATTTGGAACGCAGTGCAGGCCATAGGAAGTCCACCCAGCTATTTGTCTCCTTTGATAAACTTAAGCTGGGAATCCCATTGGGAAAGCAGACCCTATCCTCCTGGCTAGCGGACTGTATTTCCTTCTGCTACCAACAAGAATGCCTTCCGCTCCATGGACACGTTAAAGCGCACTCCATTAGAGCAATGGCAACGTTGGTAGCACACCTTCGTTCTGTACCTCTTACTGATATCTGCAAAGCTGCTACTTGGAGTTCTGTCCATACCTTTGCAGCCCATTATTGCCTGGACAAGACTGGCACACAAGATTCTATCTTTGGCCAGTCTGTTCTGCGCAATCTATTCTCAGCTTAATACCCAACTTCTGTCCTATAGCCCGCTGGATTTTCAGGCTGCTCATTATCCAAAAGACCACCCCTGTTGTTGTGCCTGTTGCAATGCTTTAGGTGTTTTTGCTACATGCGCGGGCATCCTCAGCTTGTTATTTACCCATATGTGAGGACTACCATCCTGCTTGTCCTGTGAGAAAGCAGAGTTGCTTACCTTTAACAGTTGTTCTCACAGGACAAGCAGGATGTTAGTCCTCACAAAACCCACACGCCACCCCGTGGAGTTGGGTATGCTTGCGATTTATTGTTTTATTTTCGCATGGTTTTTTGACCAAACATGGCACTAGCCCTGCTGGATGCAGGGTTAGTGCCATGCTGGGCATGCCCAGTAGGTGGCAATCAAAGTTCTAGAAACTTTAACAAAAGTATTCCGTAATTGGGCTCCATCCTGATGATGTCACCCATATGTGAGGACTAACATCCTGCTGTCCTGAGAACATTTGTTACAGGTAAGCAACTTTGCTTTTCTGCTTTTCTGTACTTCTTTTCAATGTGCTCAGCTATTAACGCCTGCACCAGGCAGGCGTTAATATCTGAGCGATAAATGTGCATCTGAGAAGCACATTTATCTTTTTGCATTTGGAGTGAATGAATAATTGCCTCATTCACATGCATTTGCATGTGATGAGTGCTAACTCATTCACTCCGCGTCGGACGCGCGTTAAATAGGCACTAATCCCCCTATTGCATTAGGGGGTGGATTAGCGCCTATTTAACCCACGTCCAACAGCGGGTTGAACAGTGCGCTCAGCTGAGCGCACTGTATTGCATCGGCCCCTAAATTCCTATCTCCACCAAAGAACCCAATTCACTCTACGAAACTATAAACACATGTTTTTCAAATTTGGGAATAAAGCTGGAAAGCTCTTAGCCAATGCAGTTCGGATAGCCAGAGGTAAATCCTACATTGAGAAACTAAAAACGCAACAAGGCAACTGGGCTACCCGGCCTACTGATATCTGTAATTCCTTCAAAGACTTTTACACCAAGCTCTATAGTGAGGACAGGTTGGGTACAAAAGTAGAAGAGGAAGCTTTCTTTCACAGGATGATTCTCCCCCGCATCTCCAAGCAGCAATCAGACTATCTAAATAGCCCCATTCAAACCCACGAGATCTTGAGTGCCATTTCAAGTAGTAAATTGGGCGAGACGCCAGGCCCAGATGGCTTCCCCTTTGACTATTACAAACATTTAAAGGAACAAGTCACAATCCCCTTACAGGCATTATTCCATGAGGCCCTGTCCTCCGGAAGTTTTTCCAAAGGTTTTACTGATGCCCACATCACAGTTCTTCCAAAACCTAGAAAAGATCCCACCCTACCCGCCTCATATAGGCCAATTTCCTTACTAAATTGCAATCTAAAGATTTTTGCCAAAATACTAGTCAAAAGCCTGAATCTCATCCTCCCAACCATCATATCATCTCATCAAGTTGACTTTCTTAAGGGAAGGACAGCTGGTTCCCATATTATCAAATTAATTGCTGCCATGCAATATTCGATCAGAAAGGGGCTTCCGGCACTGGCTGTTAGCTTTGACTAAGAAAAAATTTTTGATAGAGTCTCATGGCCTTATATGTTTTCTGTTCTTGACAGATTTGGGTTTTCGGGGGAATTTGTCAGTAATATTACTTTATGATATAATACCCCAAAATCGTATGTCCTAGCTAAAGGAGGCAGATCATGGGTCGTGGGGCGTGTCAAGGTTGCCCCCTTTCACCCTTACTATATCTTCTCTCCATTGACCTGCTTCTTTCCATGGACCCGCTTCTCAGAAAGATTGCGGACGACACTTCGAGGGCTCGAAGTGGAAGCACATCTTTCAAAGTGGCCACGTTTGCCGACGATGTGCTCTTTTTTTTTTTTAACGCCCCCTACCTGCTCTTTGCAGAAAGTTTTGACACATCAAAACCAATTTGGAAGATTTGCCGGCTTAAAAATAAACCAAGACAAACCGGAGGCACTAGCTGTTACCGGCCAACTCCACCTGTCTTGGCCAGGTCCCTTTCCTCTAAAATGGGTCTCCTCGAATATGAAATATCTACACAATTATCCCAGTTCTATAAGATAAACATATAACCGCTAATCTATGCTCTTCGTAAGAACATTCAAAGATGGGTGAATCTCCCACTCTCTTTCAGGCCGATACAGTAAAGTCTGCGGGAGAGTGGGCATTCGCCCACTCTCCCGGCGTGCGCACCGGCCACTCGCCGGTGCACGCGATTCTGTATTTAAATTAGGCCCGGCGGTAAAAACGGGCAAAAGGAGGCGCTAGGGACACTAGCACGTCCCTAGCACCTCCTTTTTGACAGGAGCGGCGGCTGTCAGCAGGTTTGACAGCTGACGCTCAATTTTGCCGGCGTCGGTTCTCGAGCCCGCTGACAGCCACGGGCTCGGAAACCGGACGCCGGCAAAATTGAGCGTCCGGTTTTCAGCCTGACAGCCACGGGCCGAATTCAAAATTGTTTTTTAACTTTTTTTACTCTTCGGGACCTCCGACTTAATATCGCCATGATATTAAGTCGGAGGGTGCACAGAAAAGCAGTTTTTACTGCTTTTCTGTGCACTTTCCCGGTGCCGGAAGAAAGGTCAGCGCTAATTTCTGAAAGTAAAATGTGCGGCTTGGCTGCACATTTTACTTTCTGTATCCCGTGCGCATACCTAATAGGGCCATCAACATGCATTTGCATGTTGAGGGCGCTATTAGGTGCCGCGCGTTGGACGCGCACTTTCCTCCCCTTACTGAATAAGGGGTAAGGGAAAACGCGCGACCAAGAGGAGGCTAACAGTGCGCTCCGTCTGTATCGGCCTATTTATTTGGTAGGATACACCTCTTAAAATTGATCGATCTTCCTAAATGGCTCTACTTATTGCAGATGGTCCCTATATGGCTCTTCAGAAAAGACTTACGAGCAATCTAAAAAGAATTCTCGTGTTTTTTATGGCAAGGAAAAAAAGTAGACTACCTCTACATGTTCTACAATCCTCCTGGGCTAAAGGGGTCCTAAATTGCCCCGAGCTTAGACACTACAATTTAGCTTGTATGCTACGTATTATCTATGATTGGCTCCATAATTCTTCTTTGTTTTCCCCATATAATTTAACCAGGGTTTGGCTTGGCGGATTTGCTCTCTTGGCTCTACTTCAATGCCCCGAAAAAAACCATACCCTCTCTTTCCACAATATTCTCCCTTCTTTCCTCCTGCTGAAAGGCATGGTTGGCTCTTTGTAAAAAAAATGGGTCTTAAATCCAAGAGCATGGCACTTATTGAAATTTGTGCCAACCCTGATTTCCCCCCAGGTCTTTCACAGAGGGTCTTTTTAAGATGGCAACAGCTAGACCTCATATACATATATCAAATGTTTATGCCCAACTCAAACATAGTGGCCAGTTTTGCAAACTTGCAAAACTCGTTTCACATATCAACACCCTGCTTTTAGAGATTCCGAAATTAGGATATACTGGAACACTCACATCATTCTTTTACTTCAGCAAATCCCAAAAACCATCCTGCGTTTCTTTTGCTAAACGCCTGCTAGAATTATCCTCTCCCTCACATCTCCCGTTAGTTCTCTCACGTTGGACATGGTGGCCAGACATAACACTCCCTCTCTCCGATCTACAAACCTACTTCTCACAAATCCCAAATATATCTGAGAATACAATGCTATGCAAATTGCAATATAAATTTATATGGCAACTTTGTATCCCACAGGCCCTGGTGTACAAACGCAAAGTCTGCCTGTCTCCAATTTGTGACAAGTGTAATTTATCTACAAATGACTACCTACACAGTTTTTGGGCTTGTCCTCGTGTCCAAGAGTTCTGGGACTCCATGCATCAGAAAGTTGCCCTTTTAACTCAGACTGTACTCCCCTTAGATCCACATGTTTGGCAATTTGGGTGCGCCCCAACAGACTCTCACACTTGGGCTAATGGTACAAACATGTTACTAGGCAAGGTTAGATTAGCAGCAAAACAATCTATTTTAGCCTGCTGGATAGGCTCCCACCCCCCTTCCTATTCAGTCTGGGAAGGGAAAATGCTTAAACTTTTAACCATGGAGTCTATGTCGGCGCTACTATCTACCTCTAAACGAAAAGAGGAGGCATGACGGATCTGGCTACTTTTCAAAAACTCCTTACCTGCCGAAATCATACAGAATCTTCCCCAAATCTAACACCCGAAACATTTATGTCACCCCACAACAGCATATGTGGTAGTTACTTGATTTGATTACTCTATTTGTGTAGGCCTTAAAATCAGGGTCTTTCATTCCTTAATAGATTGGTGGATCTCAACTACAGCTTCAAGGAACAGATGCCATGTCTCGTATGACCAGCTTAACGACTTTCAGAAACACTCTCAAAAGTATTCCAATTTAAAATTTATCACTATGGCTAGGAGTATCAAACGCAATTCTGTAACATTTAAACATAAGAACATAAGACATTGCCATGCTGGGTCAGACCAAGGGTCCATCAAGCCCAGCATCCTGTTTCCAACAGACGCCAGACCAGGCCACAAGAACCTGCCAATTACCCAAACACTAAGAAGATCCCATGCCACTGATGCAATTAATAGCAGTGGCTATTCCCTAAGTAAACTTGATTAATATCAGTTAATGGACTTCTCCTCCAAGAACTTATCACAACCTTGAACCCAGCTACACTAACTGCACTAACCACATCCTCTGGCAACAACTTCCAGAGCTTTATTGTGCGCTGAGTGAAAAATAATTTTCTCCAATTAGTCTTAACATGCACTGTCAGTAAGCATACCCAGGAGTAACTTTGGGGGCCTAGAATTAGGGTGGGAGGGAGGGAAGGGGGGGGGGGGGGAAGAGAGGGGTTCATTTCTGGTATTTTCCAGTCCTATATTTTTTCAGCCTTGTATTTGCTATTGCTTGTTAAATTATTTCAGCAGTTCCACATGGGATCAGATTTTCTGTTTTGCTCTAGCTGTTATGTCTTAACCATGCTTTATACCACGTGTGACTGTATTTCTCATCTATGTTATATTGTGAAAAACATTCAATAAAAATGATATTAAAAAAAAACAAAAAACATAAGAACACAAGAAATTGCCATACTGGGTCAGACCAAGGGTCCATCAAGCCCAGCATCCTGTTTCTAACAGTGGCCAAACCAGGCTACAATAACCCGGCAATTACCCAAACACTAAGAAGATCCCATGCTACTGATGCTAGTAGTAGCAGAGGCCATTCCCTAAGTCAACTTGATTAATAGAAGTTAATGGACTTCTCCTCCAAGAACTTATCCAAACCTTTTTTAAACCCAGCTACACTAACTGCACTAACCACACATCCTCTGGCAACAAATTCTAGAGCTTAATTGTGCGTTGAGTGAAAAATAATTTTCTCTGATTAGTTTTAAATGTGCTACATCCTAACTTCATGGAATGCCCCCTAGTCCTTCTATTATCTGAAAGTGTAAATAACCAGTTTACATCTACCCATTCTAGACCTCTCCTGATTTTAAAGACCTCTATCATATCCCCCTTCAGACATCTCTTCTCCATGCTGAACAGCCCTAACCTCTTTAGCCTTTCCTCATAGGGGAGCTGTTCCATCCTCTTTATCATTTTGGTCACCCTTCTCAGTACCTTCTCCAGTGCAACTATATCTTTTTTGAGATCCGGTGACCAGAACTGTACACAGTACTCAAGGTGCGGTCTCACCATGGAGCAATACAGAGGCAATATGATATTTTCCATTTTATTCACTATTCCCTTCCTAATAATTCCTAACATTCTGTTTGCTTTTTTGACTGCTGCAGCACACTAAGCTGACAATTTCAATGTGTTATCCACTATGATGCCTAGATCTTTTTCCTGGGTGGTAGCTCCTAATAGGAAACTAACATCATGTAACTACAGCATGGATTATTTTTCCCTGTATACCTTACCTTGCACTTCTCCACATTAAATTTCATCTGCCATTTGGATGCCCAATCTTCCAGTCTCACAAGGTCCTCCTGCAATTTATCACAATCCGCTTGTGTTTTAACTACTCTGAGTAATTTTGTATCATCTGCAAATTTTGTATCATCTGCAAATTTGATAACCTCACTCGCCGTATTCCTTTCCAGATCATTTTTAAATATATTGAAAAGCACCGGTCCAAGTACAGATCCCTGAGGTACTCCACTGTTTACCCTTTTCCACTCAGAAAATTGACCATTTAATAGGGATGTGAATCGTTTTTCAACGATTAAAATTATCGTCCGATAATGTTTATATCGTCTTAAATCGTTATAGAACACGATACAATAGAAATTCTAACGATTTATCGTTAAAAATCGTTAAATCGTGTTAGTGCGCACTAACTCGAGTTAGTGCGCACTAACTCCCCGTTAGTGCGCACTAACTCGATTTAGTGCGCACTAACTGAAAATGATACAAATAAACACTTTCCAGGTCACTGAAGGTCAGTTAGGAATGAATATGTGTTCCTATTGGCTGGCTGCCCTCTTATCTATTGATATTACCAAGGTTACCACTGAGGTGATGGTTGGGGGGATGGGAAATGGAACTGGAAACTAACGAACACCAACAGAAAATGAAACAAAGTGTTCACACTTCCCAGGTCAGTAAAGGTCACTTAGGAATGAATATGTATGTATGTATTCCTATTGGCTGGCTGTGCTCTTATCTATTGATGTTACCAATATGGTTGGGGGGATGTGAAATGGAAACAGTTGGAAGCTTGACAAAAAAAGTAATGTAATGATCAGCACTCACGTGACTAGAACTTGTTTGTTTATTATTTTTGTTAGCAGGCACCTGAAATGCTAGTGCATGTTGAATTTGCCAATCACTGTGCATTTTAGAAAGGTGGTCCTGGCTGGAACTGTACACAGTTCAAATATATGTAATTGATTGTTGGTAAGTGTATTTTTTAAGTAGCCACACTGGCACCAGTATGTTTACTTTTCCTCCTACTTAACTCACTAGCTCAGCTTTGTAAGAAGGGCTTCTCTGCTTGTGTGTTGTTTTTGTTTGGTGTGAGGAGAGCAGAAACATCAGATCTTTATTCAATCTACTACAGTCATCTCTTACAGTGCCCTATCCCTATTAATACCAGGAGTGTTGTGATCTTCCTGCACACAGTGCCCTAACCCTGATACCAGTCTGAGACAGCTCCCTCCCTGCATTACTAGTGAGAGGCTGGCTTCACAGACAGGGGGGAGCTGCCTGACCCTCACTCCTGACTTCCCCCATGTCCCAGCTAGTGAATGGTGTGTGGGTGAGGGGGGGGGGAGGATGGTGAAGTCTGAGACAGCTCCCTCCCTGCATTACTAGTGAGAGGCTGGCTTCGCAGACAGGGGGGAGCTGCCTGACCCTCACTCCTGACTTCCCCCATGTCCCAGCTAGTGAATGGTGTGTGGGTGAGGGGGGGGGGGGGAGGATGGTGAAGTCTGAGACAGCTCCCTCCCTGCATTACTAGTGAGAGGCTGGCTTCACAGACAGGGGGGAGCTGCCTGACCCTCACTCCTGACTTCCCCCATGTCCCAGCTAGTGAATGGTGTGTGGGTGAGGGGGGGGGGGAGGATGGTGAAGTCTGAGACAGCTCCCTCCCTGCATTACTAGTGAGAGGCTGGCTTCACAGACAGGGGGGAGCTGCCTGACCCTCACTCCTGACTTCCCCCATGTCCCAGCTAGTGAATGGTGTGTGGGTGAGGGGGGGGGGGGAGGATGGTGAAGTCTGAGACAGCTCCCTCCCTGCATTACTAGTGAGAGGCTGGCTTCGCAGACAGGGGGGAGCTGCCTGACCCTCACTCCTGACTTCCCCCATGTCCCAGCTAGTGAATGGTGTGTGGGTGAGGGGGGGGGGTGGATGGTGAAGTCTGAGACAGCTCCCTCCCTGCATTACTAGTGAGAGGCTGGCTTCACAGACAGGGGGGAGCTGCCTGACCCTCACTCCTCCGGGGTATTGTGATCTTCCTGCACACAGTGCCCTATCCCTGATACCAGGGGTGTTGTGATCTTCCTGCATGCAGTGCCCTATCCCTATTAATACCAGGAGTGTTGTGATCTTCCTGCATGCAGTGCCCTATCCCTATTAATACCAGGAGTGTTGTGATCTTCCTGCATGCAGTGCCCTATCCCTATTAATACCAGGAGTGTTGTGATCTTCCTGCATGCAGTGCCCTATCCCTGATATCGGGATGTGTGCAAGAAGATCACAACACCCCCGGTATCAGGAATAGGGCACTGTGTGCAGGAAGATCACAACACCCCTGGTATTAGGGATAGGGCACTGTGTGCAGGAAGATCACAACACTCCTGGTATTAATAGGGATAGGGCACTGTGTGCAGGAAGATCACAATACCCCTGGTATCAGGGTTAGGGCACAAGTTCTAGTCACATTGACTGATCACATTACTTGTTTTGTCAAGCTACCAACTGTTTCCATTTCCCATCCCCCATATACTGTCAGTAGGAAACTTGGTAACATGAATAAATAAGAGGGCAGCCAATAGGAATACATATTCATTCCTAAACTGACCTTAACTGACCTGAAAAGTGTCAAATTGTATCATTTTCAGTTAGTGCGCACTAACTCCCAGTTAGTGCGCACTAACTCCCGTTAGTGCGCACTAACTCGAGTTAGTGCGCACTAATCGGAAAAAAACGATTTTTAACGATTTTTTAACTAAAAAATCGTGCCTAAGACGATTTTCTTGCCCTGCCACACGATTTCTATCGTTAAGACGATATGGAAAACGATTCACATCCCTACCATTTAATCCTACTTTCTGTTTCCTGTCTTTTAACCAGGTTGTAATCCACGAAAGGACATTGCCTCCTATCCCATGACTTTTTAGTTTTCTTGGAAGCCTCTCATGAGAGACTTTGTCAAACGCCTTCTGAAAATCCTAATACACTACATCTACCAGTTCACCTTTATCTATATGTTTATTAACCCTTTCAAAAAAAAAGAAGCAGATTTGTGAGGCAAGACTTCCCTTGGGTAAATCCATGTTGACTGTGTTCCATTAAACCATGTTTTTCTATATGCTCTGTGATTTTGTTCTTTAGAATAGTTTCCACTATTTTTCCCGGCACTGAAGTCATGCTCACTGGTCTACAGTTTCTCGGATCACCCCTGGAGCCCTTTTTAAATATTGGGGTTACATTGACCACCCTCTAGTCTTCAGGTACAATGGATAATTTTAATAATAGTTTACAAATTTTAACTAATAGATCTGAAATTTCATTTTTTAGTTCCTTCAGAACCCTTGGATGCATACCATCTGGTCCAGGTGATTTAGTTTCCGGTTCAGTTTCTATCTATACATTTCTATTTATAATTTATCATCTCTCTATTCTGTATTTGGTGAAGGTCTGTCTGTGTTCTGCATGTGTACGTGCGGTAAGATATTCTGCTAGCATGTATAGTTTCTATATAGGAATTTAGAGCAGATTAATTTGTTCTGCTTTCCTAATAGGAAGTGCATTTTCATAGATAGCTTTATTCCTGTTTGAGTGCTTGCAGTTAGTACTGTTGTGGTATGGGAATTTTACTATATTGCTCTCATTCAGTTTATTCAAGGCTGTCCAAGGGTCAAACCCACATCTAACACACGTTACAATAGACCTAATACTATATGGGTTCCAAGTGTCTTTTTTTTCACAGTTTCTGGGTGGCACCACAGCAGTGTAAGTTTTTCTGTACAACAAACTGGTGCCAGTTACAGGGCCCAGGAAGCACCAATTTTTCTGTACAGGTAGATGGGGCAGGAGCACCTGGGGATCATTCCTGCACAATTTAGAAATTTTGGACCTGTGAATGGGGTAAAATAGGTTTGTAGGAGTGTGTCAATTTTGACAGATTGGATTGCCGAGGAAGCAGGGTTTTTTTTTTGGGGGGGGGGGGGGGGGTTATCAGTGAAAGGGAACCTGGGAGAAACTGACATTTTCTATAGTGTGTTGGTTATTGTGGAAAACAATAAAAATGTTAAGTTAAAAAAAAAACAGAACTGTGCAATTTTTTGCACAGGGCAGCAAAAATGTTAACACCGACCCTGCCCCCCAATCTCTGGATTCATGCACTTCCCCATCTTCCCCTATAATTTAAATACTGTTCTCCCCTCACTCAGTCTCTGCTGTCCAACAGTTTCTAAGTCCCCACTCTCCCCTTCCTTAAACCTTCTTCAACTAAGAGCTTCAAGTAAGCCTCTTCCTATGCTTCTTACAAGTAAAAAAAAAAAAAAAAAGCAAATAGAAACTCAACAAAAACATCTTCACAACAGATAACTGTGTTTTTTTCCTAAATCTTTTTATTAATTTTCCAAAAGCATTGAAAAATTAACTAAGAGTTATACACTGTAGTATGAACATTAATCGCTCAACCCACCTCCCCCCAATACTGAAAAACTTTCAGACAAGCAAAATCTATCAAGTTTCTTCAATTCTAAGACCGTCATTTAGAAATGCACATGTCATATTTTGCTTGAAGATTCCCAGAGAGTGTTAATAAAGGCACCCCAAATCTTATAAAGTAAAAGTATATTCTTTTCTGATGCTTTCTCATTTTACATGTCCTGAAGTCAAAAGATCAGACATTTCTGCTCTCCAATTATTCAGCATAGGAATATCACTAAAAATTCGTTTGGCCAATATACATTTCCTGGCAATCCACACCCCCTTAACAATAAATATCTTATCAAATTTAGAGTAATCAACATCATCCTTGAATATTCCCAGTACACATAACTCCAGCTGCACAGAGACCTGAGTCCCTAACACATCGGATATAAACTTAATAATAACTCCCCTTGTTTATTACGGCGGTTATTACCCTAAACCAATTAAGTCTGATACTTCACTTTGAATGCATATACAGCGTTGCTATCTGCATCAACAGCAGGGGGAAATGTGGAAAAGAGGATTTACATTCAGACAACATCGAACAAGGCATTGATCTGTTGTAGTCGTGGTAAACAAGCATTGGGGTAACTTGCTGGATGCGGCGGTTACTACCCTTAAACATTAAGCCTTACGATTCACCTTTGATGCAACCCCAACATTACTCTCTGCATCAACGGCAGGAAATTCGAATCAAACAATTACCAACAAGGGCCCTGAACTTGGTGGTCGGTGAAACAGATAAGTATGGGAAAATAAGTGTGGGAGCTTGCTGGGCAGATTGGATGGGCCGTTTGCTCTTTTTCTGCCGTCATTTCTATGTATCTATGTATCTATGTAAAACAAATTAATAGAGGAACATGCCCACAACCCATGACATAACGTTGCGTTGATCTCTGGGCATTTCACACAAGCTGGATTGTCAATCAATTTCATCCTGTATGTACAATAACAGGATATAATTAGCCTATATATTATTCTAAGATGTTGTTCACGAGTAAAGCTGAGGGAATACATCTATATAGCCAATTGACGCTATCTAATATATCATCCTCTTCAACAGTTGACTTCAGATCTGTGTTCCAAAGATCTGCCAGGGTAGAGAGAGTTTTATATGGGGTTACTGAGTGAAGAAATTTATATGCATTAGCAAACCATAGCCAAACCAACCTTTGAAAGGATCCTGAAGTATAAGGGTCTGTTTTAATCCTTAAATACTTGGTAATAAAATTAGCCAGTTGGAAATATGCCAGATATTCTATAACATGAAAGCCTAACTGTTTCTGACAATACTCAAATGAGTATACTTGTTTATTCTGACTATCTATAAAGGCATTAAAGGTATCTAGCCAGCCTGAGTAATTGTTTGAAATAATTTACTTGAGTCCCCAGGAAGAAACCCAGTATTTCCTTTAATCAGAAGCCAAGAGGAGTGTTTCCAAGGGAGTGCCACCAAAAGTTGAACATTTCTCCAGCCATACTGCATAGAGCAATCTAATAAGTTATTGGAAAGGTATTCTGGTAACTCCTGCCTTCCCACCTGAAGCAAAAAATGAAGGTCATATAGATATGTAAATACTCTTTCCACATCTACATAATTATTACTATTCCATAACCAATCTCCAACTGCACACAATATACTTGCTAAATTATAATACCTAATATTTGGAAACTCCCTATCCTCCTTCTCGTCCAGGAATCATAAGTTTAGCAAATGAAACTCTTGCTCTATGTTCTTTCCACACAAATTTAATATAAACCCTTTGCAACGCTGTAATATCCTCTGTACTGAGTACTGGTGGCATCATTTGTAACAGATATAATATTTTTGCGGGGAGGACCATTTTGACCAATGCTATCCTACCCATCAATGATAGCGGAAATTGCATCCAGCTTTGTTCTGAAACTCTTGATAATAGATGGGACATTAGTCCCATATTCCTATTAATGTGGACACCTAGATATTTCAAGCTTCTGGGAGTATATCATCAATCCGAGTGTACTCCTCAGCAACTCCAGGTATTTGGGTTCGAACGACCTGCAGGATGTGCCTGCACCCTAAACCTTGCTTGTCTCAGCATTTCCGACTCAGTTCCTTCTTGCTTTGTTCTGGCTCCTGCCTGGGACCATCTTCAGCCAAGACCTTGTCGTTATCTGTGCAAGTGGTGATTCCAGCCCTGGATTCCATCCCAGGTCTTCTGAGACGTCATCTAGCTATCCATCCTGTTCTGTGACTTCAACATGGCGAGTCACCCAGATTTACAGCTATGCTCCAGATCTTGCTGTGTGTACAGAATTTCAACCTTTCCAGCATCCCAAGTTTCGAAGATGTTGTTTTGTTGATCTTTTCATCTTAGTGAGTTGTCTTGCATCCTGAACTCGCTGCCATCAGTCCTCGATGTCCTTCACTCAATGTTCCGAGCTGCCAAGCTAAGGACGGCAGTTATCACTCTCCATCCAATTTGGTGAACCGGTTTAGCCTCACAGTTTATCTTCCTGGAAGGACCTTATCTTCCTTGAAGGCCACCGGCGAGATTCCACTTCACTGTTCTAAAATTCCTGAGAGCACTTATGATCATTTTCTCCAGAGTTTTTCCATCCTTCAAACTGCTGGGAACTATCTCCAGACCATTATCCCTGAGATTCCTCTGGATGGCTCTATAAGGCAATTAAAAGTAATCACCAGCTTCTCTGTGTCTTTCATCAATGAGTAGCCTCTATTAGGAAGTATGTCTTGATTATATCCTTAACCATCCATCTCCATGGAGGAGTGCTCTTGATTATCTACCAGAATCCTCTGCTATTCTTGAGCCTTGTCTCTAGAGCCTAACTACCATTTCAAACAGTTCATCTGATTCTACTCTGAGGAATCCTCATCCCTGCTGTCATCTGGGAGATCTTACAACCAATTAATACCTCGAATAAAGTATCACTGTGACATCTTTTGATTACCAAGTTCCTCTTGAGAGCAGGCTTGCCGCCATTGGAAATCTAGGAGAAAATACAGCTTCTTCTGACAGATAATCTTGACCGAGTTAAGGGGACTTCTCTTGCCATCCGGCCTTGCCAACGCTTGGAATCAATAACCTTGAAGGTCCTCCCACTTGTTTATCTCCGCTAATTACTACCTATCTTCAAAAGGAATATCCATGCCTCCACGATCAGTTCTCCATCCTTGGCAATAGTCATAGGATTCCTTGTTCCACTGGGCATTTCTCGTATCCATGCCTACCCAAGGGCTTGTGAAAACTCACAAGTTCATCTACCCATTCTCCAGTAGTATCACTTTTGCATTCAAATTCCAGTTTGACGCTTGATTGGTCTACATCATTGTTACCACCAAGAATGATGCGTGTGTGCTTTCTACTTCTATCATGATCAACTAAGGACCAAGTACCAAACTATACTCTAAGATGTGACTACTCATCCGTGCTTCTATTATAACCTGGACCCATTGTTTTCAAATTTTTCCATCCTGAACTGCTAGAATCTGAGATGCTGCCTTGCAGCCCTGCAATTCCCATATCCTGCTAGATCTGCGCCTTCAACGTCTGTCTACGTCTTCTCGAATCCTTATCTTCCATGTCTTCAGCTCCATATCTTCTAGCCTTGAATTCTTCATCGCCTCAGTTCTCCATCAAGAAGTTTCAGCTGCAGTTCATTGACCTCTTTCTGTTGTAGAAACAGACCTGGGGAGGGGGTCTTTTGAGGAGGGGGTGCTGTTGCAATTCTGCTTGTGGGAACAAGCCCACAAGCAGCCTCTTACCTTTCTTCTCTTCTGCCAGCCAGCCCCCAATGACTCTCTGTTCCCTTGTGGTTCGGAGACCGCCCAAGTCCAGCTTCTGCATGACAGGCCTTGCCGCCATGCCTCCAGGTGGCCCGGAGGCCGCCGCTGGCCTCTGTCATGGCCACGGCCTGGAACCAACACCACTGCCTCTCCTGTGCGGCCTGGAGGCTGCCATCACTGAATCCTCTTCGCAGCTTGGAGGCCACTGCCGAAGCCGCTCCACGTCGCAGCCTGGAGGCTGCCACCGAAGCTTTCCTGTTTAGCGGCCTGGAGGCCGCCCCAAAGCTCTTCCCCATGCGGCCAGGAGGCTGCCATCATCCTCGTCTTCGTCCGTGGCCAGGAGGCTGCTCCGGAGCTCCTCTTCACGCAGCCTGGAAGCCCCCATCATCTTCAGTCTTCTTTCTTCGCAGCAGGAGCCACCTCCGTTGCCTCGGGCCTGCTTCACCTCCTCTTCACAGCATGGCTGCTGTCTGAGGTCCTGCCTTCTTCCTTAGGTGCGGGGCCGCGCCTCTCCACTTGATTTATAGGGCCAGTCCTGGCTCCTCCTTGTGAAGTCATTGAGGCGTTTCCTCTTCAGCCCTACAAAAGGACTCAGCCTTCAGTCAGTCTTCGCAAGGAGTTGGACATGGAGTCGGACCTCTCCTGGATCTTCAGTTGCAGCTCTTCATTCCAGGAGTCCTCCATGATCCCTCACTTCAAGGCACTCTATTCTTCATTGGTCCCCCTTGTCTTTGTCCCTGGTTCTTGAACCTTCATCATCGTCTTCATTCCATGTTCTGGTCTCTCGTCGGATACCGTCCTCTTATTTTCAGATGTTCCGATGTCTCCATGTCTTCAAATGTCCTGATGTCACCATGTCTCCAGATGTCTTCCCGTTTTCAGATGTCCTAATATCTCTGTGTCTCCATGTCCAGACGTCTCCTTATCTCCGGATGTCCTGACGTCCCCTTGTCTTTGGATGTCCAAATGACTCAGCCTCCTGATGTCTTTGTCTGTCATGTTCCAGTCATCCCTGTGGTCCTCCTCTCTAGAAGTCCCCTGATGTGCAGATGCCATAGATGTTCTGATGTCCCGAGGTACTGGTGTCCATTCATATCCGATGTCCTACATTCCAACGCTGATGTTCCATGTCTCGCTTCTGATGTCCTTTGTCAGGTTCCAATCCTGAAGTACTGTTAGTCCTTAAGTTACGGGTTCAGCTTGCTCGCCCCGGACCTTGTCTTCAGCTGACCTTCCTGGGAGTAAATCCGTTTCTGTCCGGTGTCTGAGTTTGGTGGCTGGATTCCTCTTCTGGCAGGATCTGTCTTCGAGCACTGCCCGGATTCCTCCTAGTACCTAAGCCTCTGTCTTCGTCTGAGTATCCTGAGTCCTTATCCTCGTCTGAGTCTTCCCCAGTTCTAAATCCTCATCGGAGTATCTGGAATCCTCGTCTGACTCTTCAGAATCCACTTCTGATCTTCACCTATGTCTGAACGTCTCATCTGAGTTCCAAGCTACCTCATGACCTCATCACTTCTGAGTTCCAAGTCACCCCACGACTTCGTCTCGTCTGAATCTCTAAGTAGCAAGTGTCCTCGTCTCGTCTGAGCCTTCAAGTGTCCTCGTCTCGTCTGAGTCCCAAGCTCCATGTGTCTTCATTTTATCTGAGCCTCCGAGCTTCCTCGCCTTCTCCAAGCCGTCAGCCTAGTCTATGGCCGAGGTCTTGTCTTGTTCCAAGCTCCAGTACCATCACCTGTCCTCAACCTCTGTCCATCCTGCCGCATCTGCCTCTACCCAGTGGCAGGTCCGAAAGGGCTATCGAGTGGCCAGAGGGCTACCCCAGCATTGCGTTGTTGGGTCTCTACCAGTACGTGCAGGTTCGGCAGAGGTTAGGGCAGTGGTCAGCCTACTCCTCCCATGCTGGGACACGTCCTGCCTGCCGCGGCGCTTCCACGGAGCTCCTCTCTGCAGTCGTGTTGTGGTCCATGGGCACACATCCCCCCGGAATCGGGAGCGGTCCCTAGCACTACCTCCCACAGATTCCAACAAATACTAGACATTCTCCTCTTCACAAAACCCGCCTGACCCTTAGATATTAACATGGGTAGAAAATCAGCAAGTCTGTTTTCTAGTAGTTTTGCAAATATTTTTATATCAAGGTTCAACAAAGAAATTGGCCTATATGAAGATGTTAATTGTGCATCTCTACCTGGCTTGTGAAGTTCTATGATATGTGCCATCTTAAGTGTATCTGGCGTTTTACCAAGAGCCACCATTGCATCAAACAGCTGTTTGATACTTATTAGGGCGCATGGGTTCAGTACTTTGTAAAGCAAAGCTGTCATCCCATCTGCGCCAGGAGCTTTGAAGTTCTTTAGCCCCTTTATTACTGTAGCAATTTCAGAAATATGAATAGAAGCATTTAATCATTCTAACTGATATGGTAATAGTGTAGGTAATTTAATATTCTCCATGAATTTTTCCATATCTTCCAAATCTTCACTCTCTGCTGAATAAAGATGTTTGTAATATTCTTGAAAAATGTCCCCTATATCAGAGGATGAAGTAACTATCTTCCCAGAATGATCTTTTAGACCTGTCACACAAGCTGATTTATGACTGCCCTGCAATAGATTAGCTAATAATTTATCTGACTTATTCCCATAGAGAAATAACATATGTTGTAAAGAAAACACAAATGATGTTGCTTTTTTATGTAATTTATCATTTAACATTTTATGTATCAAAAATAATTTTTTGTGTTTTCTGGGCTATTTTATACATTCCCGAGTTGCTTTTGAAGGTTTAATTGTGCTGTTAAATCTAATAAATCTTTATTTAACTCTCTCTTTCTCCAGATTACAAAACTAATTATATCACCCCTTAATATAGCTTTAGTTGTTTCCCAGAAAGGTATTGGCTCTGATTTATGCTGGCTGTTAAAGCTATTATATTCTTGTCACTTAGACTATAAGAATTCTACAAATGTTTTGTTCCTGAATTAACCATGGAGGCATCTTCTAATTAGAAAATACATTTGAAGGATTTCTCCCCTGAAATTTACTTGTGACAGGACAATGGTCTGAAACAACCAAGCATTCAATGGTGGAACATCCTATTTTATAGGAAAAAGGATTTCCGATACCAACAAGTAATCTAATCTAGATTTTGTATCATGAGAACGTGAGTATAATCTCTAGTACACGGATTAAGGGTCCTCTGGATATCCATTACCCTCAACATATTACACAAAAATTCCTTTAGCAGACCTTAGCAGATATGTAGAACTATTATTTATTTATTTATTTGATGGTTTTTATATACCGTAGTTTGGAGCAAGCCTTCACCATGGTTTACAGTGGAAACCACATTATTAAAAATATTACTGTTGAGAATGGGGTGTTTAGTGTGCCGTTGGGCCTCAGCCCGGGCCCAGACCTTCAGGGCCGAGCCAAGGGTTGACGGTGGCTCCGCATGGCTGAACACAGTCTTACCCTCTGCCAGGCCTGCAAGCTCCCAAGGCCAACATCCAAGGATGTTGGAAGGTGAATGGTCCTCTGACCATTCACAGCCCTTTCGGACCTGCTGCGAGCAGCATGGAGCAACAGGCCTGAGGGCAGATGGACCTTGACACGAAGACAAGACTATGAAGATTGATGCGACGGCATCACATGGCACGAAGACTTGGGTTGATGCGACAGCATCACATGGCACGAAGACTTGGGTTGAACACATGACACCAGGACTATGAAGACATGACACCAGGATCGATGCAACGGCATCGCAGACGAAGGCTTGACACCAAGGCTGAATCAAAGACATCCCGGACCAGGGTTGATGCAACGACATCAGAAACATGACGCTGCAGTGCAGACATAACGAGAAACTAGGAATCCAGACGAGATGCGAAGCAGGGAAGGCGGACATTGGCACTGTCTCTCAGGGCACCCTACTCAGGCCACCCGCGGGACTGAGTCGCGGACCACCCTGTCCCACTGCGCGCCCTACACAACCCTTGCAGGCTGGTCACGGACCACGAGGAGAACGGGACAGCGCAGGAAAGATCCAGGAAATGACGGCTCAAGAGCACAGGACACCTGTCCACCTGCAGGCCACTCCAACCCGGGAAAGACGTTGTCCGAGGGAGTCCGGCCCACAGGAACAGAAGGCTCAGGAGCGTTGAAGACGAGACGTAAGAATGAACATCCAGGAAGGCAGGAACACCAGGGCGTAGAAGATCATCACGAGACACCAGGACACCTGGACGAGGACCTCAGACTCAAAGACATGGCAAGATACAACAGACAAGACGAGGAGCTCCACGAAGAGTAGAAGACCTTACACAGGCTCTAGCAGGCAGGAGCCTCCAGAGCGAAGTCACCACGATGTAAGGCCCAGAACAACTGACGGAGCAGCCCTTTATAGGGCTGAAGCAGGAAACAATCACAAATGTGGGGCCAGGACACTTCCTGTGTCTGGCCCTTTAAATGTTGAAGAGAGGCACGCGCCGGCGCCTAAGGAGAGTGCAGGAGCTGTGCAGGACCGCGGACAGCGGCCTGCACCAACGTAATCGCGGCAGATGTCAGAAGAGGCAGGGCTGGCCTGGGACACAGGCCCGACGTCGGCAGCAGCTCCAGCCGCTGCAGGGAGCCCCGGGGGCGGCTCCAGCCGCCGGGCCAGCCTGGGGATGCGGCCCTAGTGCCGCGAAGATGGAAGCAGCGATGGGGGCGGTCCCAGGCCCCGAAGAAAGCTGGAAAGTCCGCGGCTCCGGCCGCGGTGAAGAGGAGAGACCGGGGCGGCCTCTGGGCTGCGTGGGCAGGCCGACAGCGGTGTCCTGCTGCGCCAGCGACAAAAGCAGCATGCTTGGGGTGAGTGAGCAGAGCCTGCTCGCGGGGAAACCCGCGGGCAGAGTTCATAACAGTACCCCCTCCTCAAAGCCCCCTTCCTCAAGCCTCCTGTCAACAGCTCAAGGATAAGGGTATCAGTCCATACCGGATGGAGGTATTCAAGGGTCCAAAAAATGGAAGCTGGTAACTCCGGGGACAGCATGAACAGAACAAGGCAAAGCAGCAGAAACACAGAAGACAAACCACAGGAAACCAGACAAGAACAAGACAAAACAGAACACACCACACAAACACAAGAGACACGACGAGAGACCAAGAGCACGAGACCGAGAGCAGACGAGACAGAGGGAACACAGGACCAAGCGAACACGGGACCGAGGGAGCAGCGACCGAGCGAACGGAAACCGCACGAGCAGCAACTGAGCGAACGGAGACCGCGCGAGCAGCGACCGAGCGAACGGTGACCGTGAGACCGACAACACAAAAAACACAAAAGAGGGAGCAAGGGAACAGAGAGCGAGGGAGCGGAGAGCAAGGGAACAGAGAGCAAGGGAGCAGGGAGCAAGGGAACAGGGAGCGAGGGAGCAGAGAGCAAGGGAACGGAGAGCGAAGGAGCAGAGAGCAAGGGAGCGGAGAGCGAAGGAGCGAAAGAGCTAAGAGCGAGAGAGCGGAAAGCGAAAGAGCGAAGGGCGAAAGAGCGAAGAGCGAGGAAGGGAAACGAGGGAACGGAAACGCGGAAACGAGGACAGGGAACACACAAGCAGGACCCAACAAGCAGGAAAGAAAACAAAGGGAAAACAAACAAACAAACAAGCAACACACACAGGACAGATAATACAAAACAGACAAACAAGCAACAGGCAAGAACCAACAAGAAGCACCCAGAAACACCAAGAAGACCTGGGGGAGGGAATCCAGGGCGGGCAAAGAAAACCAGCAAAACCAGTAGGGGTGCAGGCGCCTCCTGCAGGTCGTAAAACCCCAACCTGGCAACATGATGGCAAAAAGGTCTGGATGCAGGCGCCTCCTGCAGGTCATTACAAAAAGAAATCCAGACAGCTGGCGCCTCCAGCAGGTCGTAACTATGGAAAACTGGCGCCCCCAGTAGGTCGTACACATAAAAAATCCTGAAAACATTTTTCCGGTCCCATAACAGTCCAGGACACATCAGGGACAAGGCGGATCCATTGGCGGGACACCACCGTCGGGCACATGGCCTTGCATTCTGTTGAGAACGGGGTGTTTAGTGTGCCCTTGGGCCTCAGCCTGGGCCCAGACCTTCAGGGCCGAGCCGAGGGTTGAGGTTGACGGTGGCTCCACATGGCTGAACACAGTCTTACCCTCTGCCAGGCCTGCAAGCTCCCAAGGCCAACATCCAAGGATGTTGGAAGGTGAATGGTCCTCCGACCATTCCGAGCCCTTTCGGACCTGCTGCGAGCAGCATGGAGCAGCAGGCCTGGCCTGAGGTTGAGGGCAGACGGACCTTGACACGAAGACAAGACTATGAAGATTGATGCAATGGCATCACATGGCACGAAGACTTGGGTTGAACACATGACACCAGGACTATGAAGACGTGACACCAGGATCGATGCAACGGCATCGCAGACGAAGGCTTGACACCAAGGCTGATGCGAAGACATCACAGACCAGTGGTTGATGTGACGGCATCCCGGACCAGGGTCGATGCAACGACATCAGAAACATGACGCTGAAGTGCAGACATAACGAGAAACTAGGAATCCATACGAGACGAGAAGCAGGGAAGGCGGACATTGGCACTGTCTCTCAGGGCGCCCTACTCAGGCCACCCGCGGGACTGAGTCATGGACCACCCTGTTCCACTTCGCGCCCTACACAGCCCTTGCAGGCTGGTCACGGACCACGAGGAGAACGGGACAGCGCAGGAAAGATCCAGGACATGACGGCTCAAGAGCACAGGACACCTGTCCACCTGCAGGCCACTCCAACCCGGGAAAGACGTAGTCCGAGGGAGTCCGGCCCACAGAACCAGAAGGCTCAGGAGCGTTGAAGTCGAGACGTAGGAATGAACATCCAGGAAGGCAGGAACACCAGGGCGTAGAAGATCATCACAAGACACCAGGACACCTGGACGAGGACCTCAGGCTCAAAGACATGGCAAGATACAATGGACAAGACGAGAAGCTCCACGAAGAGTAGAAGACCTTAAACAGGCTCTGGCAGGCAGGAGCCTCCAGAGCGAAGTCACCACGATGCAAGGCCCAGAACAACTGACGGAGCAGCCCTTTATAGGGCTGAAGCAGGAAAGAGACACAAAGGTGAGGCCAGGACACTTCCTGTGTCTGGCCCTTTAAATTTTGAAGAGAGGCGCGCGCCGGCGCCTAAGGAGAGTGCAGGAGCTGTGCAGGACCGCGGACAGCGGCCTGCACCAACGTAATCGCGGCAGACGTCAGAAGAGGCAGGGCTGGCCTGAGACGCAGGCCCGATGTCGGCAGCGGCTCCAGCCGCTGCGGGGAGCCCCGGGGGCGGCTCCAGCCCGAGGATGTGGCCCTAGTGCCGTGAAGACGGAAGCAGCGATGGGGGCGGTCCCAGGCCCCAAAGAAAGCTGGAAAGTCCGTGGCTCCGGCCGCGGTGAAGAGGAGAGACGGGGGCAGCCTCCAGGCCGTGTGGACAGGCCAATGGCAGCGTCCTGCTGCGCCGGCGACGAAAGCAGCATGCTTGGGGTGAGTGGGCGGAGCCTGCTCGCGGGGAAACCCGTGGGCAGAGTTCATAACAATTACAATATCTGTCTAGAGAGGGGTCAGCAATGCAATTTAAATCCCTCCTAATATCACTGGATTACTGTCAAGAGATAAAATATGAGAAGTAACATCTATGAAAAATTTATGATCCATAGATATTCGGGCCCATAGACTGACGCTAGAATTATGGATTTGCCAAATAAGATTCCCAAAATTAGAACATATCTACCCTTTGGATCAATAATAGATTTTTGCTATTGAAAGGAGACAGATTTTTGCATCAGAATTGCTACACCCCTACTATTGGATGAGCCTTGCACTGAAATCACCTGATTGATACCTTTTTTCTTTAACTTAAGATGTTCTCTTTCAGACATTTGCATGTCCTGTAAGAACATGACAGTACTTTTAAGTTCAAATATAAAAGTATTTTTTCCCTCTTTATCGGGGTCCCCAACTCTCAATAAGACCTCAGCCAATAAACTTCATTCAACCCCCTATCTTAACCTTATCCAGAATAAACTGTTTTATCCCAGGACAAGCAGAATGCTAGTCCTCACATATGGGTGAAGTCACTGATGGAGCCCTATCATGGAAAACTTTCTGTCAAAGTTTCTAGAAACTTTTGACTGGCACACTGAGGCCACTGAGCATGCTCAGCATGCCATAATTCCCTGAGCCACAGGGGTCTTCCTTCAGTCTTCTTTTTTCCACGCTGATGTTAGCCTCGCGGGTAAGGAGCCCTGTGTGATAAATTCACACTAGAAAAAGTTTTTTAAAATTTCGGGAAAATTCGTGCAGGGATTATGCACTCTAAAAGTCTAAAAGCTCCGGGGCCCGATGGGTATACCGCCAAATTCTATCGCTGTGTGCTGGATAAAGTTTGTGCACCCATGAAGGCGTTCTTTTTGGATCTAATTATGAAGGGTGGGTATCCCACACAGATGAATATGGCCCATATTACACTGATCCCAAAGCCGGAGAAGGACCCCCAGCGGGTGGAATCATATCGGCCGATCTCTTTGATTAACTTTGATCAGAAATTGTTGGCAAAGATTTTGGCTGATAGATTAGCGAAGGTTCTCCCTGACTTGGTGGGAGGCCATCAGGTGGGGTTTGTCCGGAAGAGATATGTGCTGTCTAATATTCGGAAAATACTTGCAGCCCTAGAACTTGGTCAGTGGACGCAAACTCCATCCCTCACGATTAGTTTCGATGCGGAAAAGGCGTTCGATAGGGTGGAGTGGCCCTACCTCTTCTTTGTTTTATGGAAAATGGGGTTTGAAGGTTTTTTCCTACGGGCGGTGCAACTGCTTTACGCTGACCCCCAGGCGGTGTTGCTGGTTAATGGTGGACGTTCCGCCCCCTTCTCCATTTTGCGAGGCACAAGACAGGGGTGCCCCCTTTCTCCCTTGCTTTTTGTCCTACAATTGGAGCCCCTTCTCCTGACTATACAACAGACGGCCGGCATACGGGGGATCCGACTTTCCGATACAATCTTTAAATGCGTGGCATTCGCAGATGATTTGTTGGTGTATCTCACCAACCCACAAGTCTCCCTCCCTATTCTGTTGGAGGTCATGGGTGTTTTTGGGGAATTCTCGGGGCTTCGCCTTAACTGGGGGAAGTCCATGGCGCTTGCATGTCCTGCTACGTTGCAGAGGACTTGGCCCGGTTCCTTTCCCCTACAATGGGCTCAGGAAGAATTCCGTTATTTGGGAATCCGCTTACCGGCGGATCCTGCTCGGATTTATACTGTGAATATACCTCCCCTTCTTAAGCAGACGCAGGAGCTCTTGATGAGGTGGGGGCCCCTGCCTCTCTCTCTTAGTGGCAGGGTGCACCTTTATAAAATGGTGATTTTGCCAAAATGGTTATACGTTATGCAAAATTTGCCCCTTCACCTCACCCGTACAGACAGGCGCTTGTTAGATAGCGCACTGCGTCGATTTCTTTGGCGGGGGAGACGGGCGAGGTTGCCCTTAGCTTGGTTACAGAGAGGCTGGAGATATGGAGGGCTGGGAGTGCCGGATATGCAGCTTTACAATTTGGCCTGTAATATGCGCCTTATCCGGGACTGGCTGCTGGGGGAAGAAACATATACGTCCTTGGAGGTGGACAGGGCGGGGACGTTCCCCATAGCTCTCACCTGTGCGTTGCAGATGGAACGCCACAGTTTACCCTACATATTTATACGCTCGAGCCTTCTTACCCCGCTGCGGCAGGCTTGGGTAGCTCTTACAAAACACTTGCAGCTTCCCCGGGTGTGCGCTTATCTCTTATCTGTGACTGGAAATCCTGATTTTACCCCGGGCAGTCAGGCTAAGGCCTTTCGAAGGTGGCAGGATTTGGGTATTCTTTATCTGGGGCATTTTTACCATGTGGAGGGGCATAGGCTTCCCTGGCCAGAGTTTCGGGAGCTCGATGGGGTGGACCGTAAAGATCTCTTTTATTATATGCAAATCGATCACTACTTAAGGTCGATACCGCCTGCATTTTTGCAGCATAGAGTGTTTCAGACGTTGGAGGAGCAGTTGCATTTGTCTCAGACTAAAGCCCCTTCCCTCTCTTTTTACTATAAATGCTTGACAAAACTAAATAGTAGTGAGTTCTTTGAAGTTATGGCTGCTAGATGGAATGCTGATGGGGAACTTCAGATGACAGCTAGTGTGTTATGTACCTGTTACCGGGGCATATCCCAGATCTCGAGCAATAGTTATTACCGGGAGCTGCTGTTTAAATTTCTGGGGTGGGCCTATATTTCGCCTTTACGGGCGTATCAACAGCGTCTGGCGGTTTCTCACTGCTGTCTCAGATGCCCTGGCAGGGTTGGCACTTTGACTCATGTTTTTTGGTCCTGTCCTGCGGTCCTGCGCTTTTGGACTCAAATTGCAAAATATATAGCTGGGCTATTGGGGATTTCCATTCCAATTGCACCTATGTGGTTATTGTTTGGTTATATCCCGGAATCCCGGCTCCGAGATCTGGGTGCTCGCCTTTTCATCCAAAAAGCTAGTGCGGTGGGGAAAAAAGTAATTTTGTTACAATGGCGAGAGGTGGATCCACCTTCTTTTTGGGCATGGAGAAACCTCTTGTATACAATGATGCATATGGAGTCTCTTTCAGTTCAAGGCCCTCCAAGATTGCGGAAGAGATTTTTAGACGTTTGGGAACCATATTTACAATCGCTTCCCCATCGCGCTCGTAGCCGTATCCTCAACGACTGAAGATGTGGCGCCCTGAGACTGGTTCGACATTCCCGGATTGTTTCTTTTTTTTGTTTACATTCTACACAGTTCGGTGATGGACTGGTATCCATTAGAGTGGCTTACGGACATGAGTCAACGAAGTGGGGGGGGGGGAGGGGGAGATAGGGAGTTTATGTTTTGGGTTTGATATTGCTGTAATTGTTGTCAGTATTTCTGGGGGTAGCAGCAGAACCACCTGCGCCCAGCCATCTGTACCATGATGTTTTGTTGGAAACTCAATAAAAATTGTTTAAACATAAAATTTCGGGAAAAGTTATCCCACCGTAGGGGTCTCCCTCTTTTTTTATCTCCGATGAGTGAATTAAATTTTCTGGTCGATTCTGTTAACGAAAAAATCCAATCAGAAGGTCATCGACAGCTGTCCAGCCTTCAACATGGCTACCGGGTTTAAAAAATGCCCGAATTATTCTCGCTCTATGTCCATATTGGACCTGCACATCGAATGTGTGCTATGTCTAGGCGAGAGACATGATGTCTCGACATGCCCGAAATGCGCTGAAATGATACTGAAGGGCAGGCGAGCACGTATGGAAAAGATGGAGCATCTTTTTCATCTTCAACTGATGCCGTCGACTTCGACTTCAACACAATCATCTCCGGCTGGAGCGGTTAAAAAAGTAGTTCTAAAAACTCGATGTCTTCCGGATGAAGCGGGTGACCGTCTATCACCGACCCCTTCCCGGTCGTCTATAAAATCTACTTTGATCATTGAAACAAAGGGCGTCGAGCATCGACAAAAGCATCGACATCGAAGACCTCTGGATCCAGATTCAGACACGATGCCTGGAGTTCCCTCGATGCCCATCGAACCAATTCCTAAGAAACCTCAGAGGGAGGAGTCTTCAATGCCCTCAAGGCCTCCAACTCCTAGGCAATCCCCACCAATATCGGTGCCGGGAACCGTGCCTTCACTGCCTCCCCCTATAGCTGCCTCCCCCTATAGCTGCTCTGACTTCATCAGCTATAAGGGCGGAACTGGACGGTTATATCCGCCAGGCAGTTCGAGATGCAATCCGAGAGATGCCTTCGATGCCAGCGCCAGTGCCGATTCCACCTTCAATGCCGGTTCCATCGCCGGCACCAATCCCTTTACCGGTGCCGATTCCATTACCGACACCAAGTCCATTGCCGGCTCCGACTCCATCACTGATGCCGACACCCTTGCCGGCACCGATGCCTACATCGACACCGATGCCGGACCTGTAGTTGTTGGCGCCAATACTGATTAAATTGGATACTCTTATCGGTGCAATTCCAGTGCAACCATTAGATACTCCGATGCCACGACCTACAGGAGAAGAGATAACGAAAGATTTACCGATGCCTGACCCCATACCAGGTCCATCGGGAATCTCTCATCTCAAACCTTCTTTCTCTCCATTATTTCCATCGAGACCACCGATGAAACCCTCGATGCCCTCAATACCATCCTCCATCGACTCCTCCGCGTCCACCTTCCTCAGACACTTGGGATGATGCAAATACCGATACTTCGTTGGAGGATGTCCTATCGGATCCCTCGCCTCCAGAGGGAAGGAGAAAGTCCCCTCCAGAGGACCTCTCTTTTTCTACTTTCATTAAAGAGATGGCTGATACCATCCCTTTCCAATTAATATCGGAAGAAGATACCAGACAGAAAACGCTGGAAGTCTTGCAATTCGTGGATCCACCAAAAGAAGTCCTGGCAATACCAGTACATGAAGTCCTTGTGGAATTAGAACACAGGTTATGGGAACACCCTTGTACCATACCACCTGTAAATAAGTGGACTGATGCCACCTATTTGGTACAGCACATTCCAGGCTTTCAGAAGCCCCGACTACCTCACCAATCGGTGGTAGTAGAGTCGGCCCCAAAAAAATCTAAGAGGATCAAACCACATTCATCTAATCCTCCTGGAAAAGAACATAGATTTTTGGATACCATTGGCAGAAAGATGTTCCATAGCTTAATGCTAGTTTCCAGAATTGCATCCTACCAACTTTATATGATGCAGTACCAACGTAATCTGAGGAAACAACTCCAAGAATTATCTGAATCTCTTCCTCAACAGTTTCAGGATTCCTTCAATAACATCATTTATAAAGGCCTGGAAGCTGGAAAACATGAAGTTAGAGCAGCTTATGACAGCTTTGAAACTTCATCCAGGATGGCTGCTACAGGCATTAGTGCTCGCAGATGGGCCTGGCTGAAAGCCTCAGACCTAAGGTCAGAGATACAAGAAAAGCTAGCAGACCTTCCTTGTACAGGAGATAATCTCTTTGGAGACAAGGTACGTGAGGCAGTCTCACAACTGAAAGAGCACTCAGAAACTCTATGACGGCTTTCCTCTTTTCCGCCAGAATCCCAGCCTTCTACACGTAGACCTCCTAGGAAAGATTCCAAAAGGCCATATTATAGACCACAGAGATACTATCCCCCAGCAGCCCGTGGTAGGTCGTCAAGGCCAGCACAAAGAGCACAAGTCTGACAACCAAGAGCACCTAGGGCCCAACCTCCACCACAAACAGGCCGGCCTCGGGGTTTTGAAATCTCACCAGAGAACAGAAGCATGTCCGCCAATCCGACTCCAAATCTACCTGTAGGTGGTCGGATCACCTTTTTCCATCAAAATTGGTTGCACATCACTACCGACCAATGGGTACTCTCAATCATATCTCACAATTACCATCTAGACTTTCTAACTGTACCAAACGATACTTCACCCACCTCGTCTTGGACAGTGCAAAATCACTTCATGCTTTTACAAAAAGAATTATCCACCCTTCTGAGAGCTAGGGCCGTGGAACCAGTTCCCTGACCTCAGCAGGGCAGAGGATTCTACTCCCGATATTTCCTCATTCCAAAGAAAACAGGAAGCCTACGTCCCATATTAAACCTCTGGAAACTCAATAAATTCCTACGGAAAGAAAAATTCAGAATGGTATCATTAGGCACCATGCTACCTCTACTTCAAAAGGGAGATTGGCTCTGTTCTCTGGATCTTCAAGACGCTTACGCTCACATCCCAATATTCCCTCCTCATCGCAAGTATCTGCGATTCCTGGTGGGACATCAACATTTCCAGTACTGAGTTCTACCGTTCAGGCTCGCATCAGCACCTCAAGTGTTCACAAAGTGCCTAGGATTGGCAGCGGCCCAGTTACACAAGGAAGGTGTACACGTTTTTCCCTACCTGGACGACTGGCTCATCAGAAGCCAGACAAGACAAGGAGCTCTCAACTCTCTCAAGCTCACAATAAATCTACTCCATTCGTTGGGATTCCTAATCAACTACCAGAAATCCCATTTCATAGCATCTCGCGCACTGCAATTCATTGGAGCAGATTTAAACACCATAACTTCAAGAGCTTTCCTTCCAAATGACCGTGCAGAGACACTTTCCTCATTAGTGAAATCTCTACGCCCAAAGACACATGCGACAGCCCATTAGTTCCTAACTCTGCTCAGCCACATGACCTCCACAGTTCATGTCACTCCTATGGCCAGATTAGCCATGAGGATCACTCAATGGACATTGAGAGCGCAGTGGATACAAGCCATTTAACCACTGTCCTCTCCAATTCAAATAACTCAACAACTATGTTCCTCGCTCCTCTGGTGGACGAACATAGACAATTTGCTCATAGGCCTACCTTTCCAACAACCAATTCCGCAAGTAACTTTAATTACAGATGCATCCACCTTAGGGTGGGGAGCACACATAGGACATCTCCAAACTCAAGGGACTTGGACAAAACTCGAAGCAACATTTCAAATCAATTTCCTAGAGCTTCGAGCTATACGTTATGCGCTGCATGTGTTCAAGGACTGCCTTTCACACAAAACTGTCCTAATACAGACAGATAACACAGTAGCCATGTGGTACCTGAACAAGCAAGGAGGTACAGGCTCGTATCTCCTTTGTCAAGAAGCAGCACAAATTTGGGACTGGGCCCAGACTCATTCCATGTTTCTCCGAGCCACTTACCTGGCAGACATTCACAACATAGTTGCAGACCACCTCAGTCGTCAATTCCAACCTCATGAGTGGTCCCTGGATCCTTCAGTAGCGACCAGGATATTTAAACGTTGGGTCAACCAACAGTGGACCTCTTTGCATCCAAACTGAATCACAAATTGAACAGATTCTGCTCCCTGCACAGGCGGAGAAACCAGCTAGCCAGGGACGCCTTTGCTCGCCCCTGGAATTCAGGTCTTCTATACGCGTATCCCCCGATTCCGCTAATAACCAAGACTCTAGTAAAGCTACAACAGGACAAGGGCTCCATGATACTCATAGCCCCTTTTTGGCCTCGACAAGCATAGTTTCCCATACTCCTCGATCTCTCGATCAGAGAACCAATTTGCCTGGGCACAGCACCCACTCTCATAACTCAGGATCAGGGCCAGTTGCGCCATCCCAACCTTCAGTCCCTATCTCTAACAGCCTGGATGTTGAAAGCTTGATCTTACAATCACAGTCTTTCAACTAATGTCTCTCAAGTGCTTGTAGCTTCACGTAAGCCTTCCACACGAAAAAATTACAGTTCGAAGTGGAAAAGATTCAGCATGTGATGTGCACAGAAAAGTATTGACCCCTTTTCCTGCCCCATAATATCTTTGTTAGACTATCTCTGGCACCTTTCAGACTCTGGTCTCCAGACCTCGTCAGTAAGAGTACATCTCAGTGCAATCTCAGCGTACCATGATGCAGTAGAGGATGCACCGATTTCGGTACAACCCCTTGTTAGTAGATTTATGAGAGTTTTAATTCATCTTAAACCCCCTATATGACCACCAGTCACAGAATGGGACCTTAATATGGTGCTTATAAGGCTCATGCGTTCTCCTTTTGAACCCATGTCCTCCTGTGATCTTAAATTTTTAACATGGAAATCTCTATTCCTCATAGCTATTATATCTGTTAGAAGGATTAGTGAGTTACAAGCCCTTGTCACACACTCGGTCATGTAAGAATTTTGTATAGGGTGACTATACAAAATTCTTACATGACCGAGTGGTACTCCATACACACCCTAAATTCCTTCCCAAGGTAGTTACGGAATTTCACCCAGCATGCATATCCCTCGCAGTTACCAAAATGGTACCAGCTGGGAAGACAGTGGTCCCACGCCGACTCAGGAGCGCGTCCTTTGCTGGGCCCACGACTCAAAGTTGGCCGGCCATCCTGGCCGGGCTCAGACCCTCGAGATGTTAAGAAGACATTACTGGTGGCTTAGCATGGTTAAAGACTCCCGTAGTTATGTGGACTCTTGTCCCATCTGTGCACAGCAAAAACCCCCGACGGGTTGTCCATGGGGACTCCTCCAACCTCTTCCAGCTCCCACCGAACTCTGGTCAAGCATCTCTACTGATGTCATCGTTGAGCTGCCCCCATCAAAGGGCAACACGGTCATTTGGGTTATTATCGACCGATTTTCAAAGGTGGCACATTTTGTTCCATTACCAAGTCTCCTCTCGGCTCCTAAACTGGCAAAACTCTTCTTGAACAACATGTTCCGTTTACATGGGTTACCCAAAGAGATTGTTTCCAATCGAGGGCCACAATTTGCCGCCAAGTACTGGCAATCACTTTGCAAAACGTTTGGCATTACTCTGAATCTGACGTCAGCCTACCAGCCTCAAGCAAATGGACAAGCCGAGAGGACAAACCACTCCCTGAAAACATTCCTAAGATCTTACGTCAACGATCAGCAGGATGACTGGGCGACTTCTTGCCCTGGGCCGAGTTATCCCACAATACTCATGTCGCCTCTGCTACCGACGCATGATCCTTCTCAGTGTTCTTTGGCCGTCAGCCATGTCTACCTCTACCAGGGCCGCTCTCTGTTCCCTCGCCTGCTGCCCAGTCTACTGCACAAACAATATGGCGAATATGGAACCAAGTCAAGGAAAGACTGACCCAGGCAGCCGAGCGGGCCAAACACTTCATGGATGCTCATCATTGCACCGCTCCCCTGTTCTGGCCAAGCCAGAAGGTTTGGCTGAGCACTAAACACATTAGGCTATGTCACAACACATTAGGCTATGTCACAACGACTGGTTCCCAGGTTCATCGGGCCATTTCCGATTATCCGGCGCATAGGAATGGTCACATATCAACTCCAGCTTTCCACTTCCATGGGGATCCACAACACGTTTCACGTGTCCCTTTTAAAGCCACTAATCCTGTCTTGGCTTTCCCGAAGGCCCCGTGCACCTACTTAGCATGAAACTGAACCCGAGAACACCTTACAAGTGAAGGAGACCTTTCCCAATGGCCTTTCCGACAGAAGACGGAAAGGCCATTGGGAGTACCTCCTGTCATGGGAGGGCTTCGGAGCAGAGGAGAACTCATGGGAGCCCTCCTACCACATCTTTGACAAGGACCTCCTGTCAGAATTCCATCGGGCTCACCCTGACAAGCCCAGGCCGATAAGGGGGAGGCCTAGAAGGGGGATACTGTTGCGCATCCCAGCCACGTCCGCTCCGCAGCCAGCCCTGCTCACCTTGCTCTTCTGTCCACGAACTCCGAGCTCTCCTCCTATGCAGCCGCAGCCAGTTCGTGGAGTCCCCGGCTCCCCTGCTCTCAGTCTCCCGTTCAGGCCTCACAGCAGAGCTCCCGTCGGGGCTCTGCGACCTCAGCGTCCTCAGCCCCACCCCTAGGCACACGCCGACCTGGCCGACCTGCAGCCCTTTAAAGGGCCAAGCACGGGAAAATCCGGAGAGGCGCACGCTGATGACATCACCGAGGTTCCATATATAAGGCAGGGCTCAAACCCATGATCCCTGCCTTGGCAATCGGGTCATACACTCCGGTGTTCTCTAGTTTGCCTGTTCCAGCGTCTCCTGTGTCTCCTGTTCCTTCATCTCTCCATTCCTGGTAGTACCCTTCAGACTGATCTCTCGGTACTGACCTTTGCTTTGCTCTTGACCTCTTCTGACTGTTGCCCGGATCCAACCTCTGCCTGTTCACTGACTACTCCTGATTGCTGCCTGGAACTTGACCTCTGCCTGACCTGACTACTCCCGGATTGACTACAGGTATTGATCCCTGCTTCGACTGACCTCTCTGGACTGATACTCTGGCCTTGATCCTCGCTATCCACTCGGACACTCTCTTCTGGTCTCCAGCGACCTCTGGACATTCTTGTTTGGACATTGACCGCGCACCCTAGTTTGTGGTGGGCACGCCCCTGCGCTTCCTCTCTAGGAGACTCTGCAAGGCCCACTTAATACCAGGCAGCCCGGGTAACCAAGGGCTCAACCTGAGGGAACCCCGGGTTGCTATTGGCGAAGCTCCAGCTAGCCTCTGTCTCCTCCTGTGCTCCGCCTCCTGGTGGCAGGCGCTCTCCGGGTCCGACCAGAGGGCCGTACCAATCCTGCACCAGGCCAAGGGTGCACCTCCAGCGCAACAATATCAGCTCTAAAATTTATGAGAATGGAGACTGGGGCATGATCTGAGATTGCACTATAGTGGCTTTAGCGATATCAGGGAAAGTTTTGAGTGAGGGTAGAATATAGTCAATTCGAGGGAGGAAGAGGTGTGACCTTGAAATATGTGTATAGTCCTTCTCTGGGTGAAGGGACCACCTAATGTCTATGAGTCCCAGTTGATAGCACATAAAACCTGTACCTTTTTACTTTCCACCTCCTCTGTGAGGTATGGTGGGGCTCTTATCTATGTTAGGATCGTGCACACAGTTGAAGTCCTCTAGTAAAAAGAGGGTGCCATAGAGATGGCTGAGGAGGAGGTCATGGACATTGTTTGAAATGCAATCCTAGACGAGCAGTCCAGATGTATTTCATGCATTAAGAAAGGTGGAAGGAAACCAAAATGATTACCGGCATGGTTAAAAGGTGAGGTGAAAAAGACTATTTTAGCCAAAACAAAATCCTTCAAAAATTGGAAGAAGGATCCATCTGAAGAAAATAGGAAAAAGCATAAGCATTGTCAAGTTAAGTGTAAAACATTGATAAGACAAGCGAAAATTTGAAATGAAGTTGGCCATAGAGGCAAAAACTCATAATAAAAACATTTAAAAATATATCCAAAGCAAGAAACCTGTGAGGGAGTCGGTTGGATCCTAAGACAACCGAGGGGTTAAAGGGGCTCTTATGGAAGATAAGGCCATTGCAGAAAGACTAAATTAATTCTTTGTGAGTGTAAAATTTCTTGTTGCATCAGCAGTAAAGGGTATGCTCACAAAATGAGTGTTGAATTGCAGGCAATGCTGTGCATTGGCCGGAACGCACTTTCTGCATGGGCCTATCAGAGGGTACAGACTATACCTATTGAAATTGCCCCCAAATCACCTACCCATAGGAGTACCATCTCTCAATAAGTACCAGGACTTGCTCAAATCTCTTCTGTCGTAAAGACTAAAGCAATTGAATCTGTATCACCATAAGAAAAAGGGAAGGAATTTTTTTCCAGGTAAATTCCTGGTTTCCAAACAAATAAGGAGGGTACCAATCCTAGACCTGAGGGGCTTGGATACATTTCTCATTTATCCTCATTTTTCTTTATCCTGCACACCTTAATACCCCTTCGAGCAAAGAAGACTGGCAGTTTTCTTTGGATTTTAAGGAAGTGTACATAGATGTAGTGATGCATCCAAAACACAGGAAGTATCTCAGATTTCTCTTTCTGGAAACACCACCTCCAGTACCGCACGCATACTGCCTTTAGGCCTAGTGGAGCCGATGTAATATAAACCTTATATAACAATTATCATTATAACATCTTTCTAATATTGGTTTGTGTGCTCGAAATCTACAGCTATATGCGTTCCATACTGTGTCTTATAGGAACAGCTTTCAAACATACTTTGTAACAGACACACAATCACTTCCAATCATTCATCATCATGTATACCTAATGTTCTCTTCAAATGAATTAATTTATGTGTTTTGTCTGTTTCAGATTTTTGTGGCTCCTTATTTGTTATGCTTGTCATCATTGTATACCCTTTGTTAATGTAATTGTCATGTGTATCATTTTTTCAATAGCTAGATAGATTACTATTATTTTACTAGCAACTGTACCTGTTCTATGTCCGGGCGGCGAGCCTTTTTTTTTGGCACATATGCTCTTGTATGGAAGCGTTAGCTGAAAAGGAAAAACTAAATTGTTTTCACCCAGGGCAAGGGACGTGGAGGCACATTTGCTAAAGCCAGGGCTGGCAAAGTTTATTTACCAAGCTGTCTCTCGCACTCCCCCACACATTCTCTCTCACCGGCATCCCCCTCCCCTCATATAGGCTCCCTCTCTCTGAAACACACACTCAAGGATCCCCCACCCACCCTTTCTTACCTCCCATGCTCTCTCACACCTTCCCACCCCCCTCTTACCAACCATGCTCTCTGTCACCCCCCCTCTCTCACACACACATTCTCTCTCACTGGCATCCCCCCATGCTCTCTCACACCCTCCTGCTCTCTCTCACCCTCCCCTCCCTGACACGCATTCTCTCTCACCGGCATGCCGCAGGACCCACGCCGTTCACGGCGAAGATTAAGGCCCAGCGCGCCGTTCGCGGCACACGGGGGCCTTCCATCTTTGCCTTGAGCAGAAAATAGCAGCGGAGACCCCGGCATGCCGCGAACGGAGCGTGTCCCGTGGCACACGCTCCATTCGTGGCGAAGATGAAGGCCCGGGTGCGCCGATCGCAGCACATGGGGGCCTTCTCTTTTTGCCGCGAACAGCGCGCCAGGCCTTCATCTTCGCCGTGAACGGAGCATGTGCCGCGGGACGCGCTCCGTTCGCGGCATGCCGGGGTCTCCTCTGCTATTTTCTGCCTGTCCCGCGATGGCCGCTGTCCTTCCCGTTTTGAATAGTCTTCTGGCGAGGGAGGAAACCAGCAAGGTGAGGGAGGAAATGTGTGGGAAGAAGGAATTCTGTGCAAAATCTGCATTCCGCAGTAGCGCTGAATTCCCCCAGGAGTAACTCTGGTAGCTGGTGTTGTGACATGGCCGCTGTACGGTGTGTTTGAGCCTCCAAGGTGTCCAGCAAGCCGCCTGCGCCATCTCTCAGCGGGCTGGGGAACATGCGCGAGCACTGACGGACACACTACCAAGCCCGATATATTATAGCGCCATCTATTGGCGGGCTGGGGAACATGCGCGAGCACTGACGGACACACTACCAAGCCCGATATATTATAGCGCCATCTATTGGCGGGCTGGGGAACATGCGCGAGCACTGACGGACACACTACCAAGCCCGATATATTATAGCGCCATCTATCGGCGGGCTGGGGAACATGCGCGAGCACTGACGGACACACTACCAAGCCCGATATATTATAGCGCCATCTATTGGCGGGCTGGGGAACATGCGCGAGCACTGACGGACACACTACCAAGCCCGATATATTATAGCGCCATCTATCGGCGGGCTGGGGAACATGCGCGAGCACTGACGGACACACTACCAAGCCCAATATATTATAGCGCCATCTATTGGCGGGCTGGGGAACATGCGCGAGCACTGATGGACACACTACCAAGCCCGATCTATTATGGATTTCCATAAACAATTACAGATCCTGCAATTGTAAAAATTTATGGGTGTTTAATACATTTTTTAATGTTTGCTTAGATTATTAAAAATGAAGTTTTAACATAAATGGAGGATTCCTTTATTTGATATACATTGCTAGATTTGGAATCTGATCTGCCCTACTTTGTGTATAATAAACCATGTTGAGCCTACCACAGTATTTTACTCCCAAGTGTAGCATGGGTTTTCTGGTGCTAACCTTCCTCAGGTATGTATTAAAGTCTTTAGCGCCAAAAAACCTGCTCTAAGAAACCTGTGGCAGGCTTAGCACATCTGATGCAAGTTGCTGGGTAATAAGCTTTATTAGCTATTACCCTGCAATGCAAGGAAGTGCACCTCTTTTTTTTTTATTATTTAATGTTTTATTGAGACACAATATCCCATAATAACTTGTTGTACAAAAGGTATAAGATAGAAACAAATCAACATTTTACTTATAATGCTCCAAATACCAAGGCTCATCTTAACACATCGTGTCAGTTATATTTTCATAAACCCCCTATCCCCCCCCCTCATAATAGCAAAACCACAGTGTCACAGATAGTCTGAAATGCTAAAGTTCTTCTAATGATTAAAGTCCTTGATGTTCCAGAAGATTATCCATTCCCGAAGCTGTCGTCGGAAGAGATTCTCTCCATAGCCTGTAGTGTTGCCATGTCCACAGGAACAGTCCATAGTATTTATGTTTACGCGCAGTAATGTCCGCTAGAGTATGTATTTTCTCCAGTTGGTATTGAACTACCGCTAAGGTGGGTATAATGGGTGACTTCCAATTCCTTGCGATTTCAACTCTGGTGGCAGTAAATATACATGAGAGCAGTCTGTTATCATATTCCATGTTGGATATAAGAGGAGCACCCAATAAAGCATGCTGTGGGCGAATCACCAATGGGGTGTTAAGTAACTGGCCCACCCATACTCAATATTATTCCAGAGTTTACTAATCCGTGGACATTCCCACCACATATGGATATAGCTCCCCATTTGGAGACACCCCCCTCCAACACCGGTCAGATATGGTAGGTATGATTCTATGTAAGTACACCAGACAGTAATGCCACTGATACAACATTTTTAAAGCATTCTCTATCATAGAGGCTGCAATTAGGCCTTTACCCAGGCATTTAAATATATCTTCCCATTCCTGCAGATCTCTTTCCCAAGCCAGCAGGTTTGACAAAGGATGTCCATCCCAGCATAGTGTAAAGTATAGACATCAATTTGGTTGTATAATCAGCTTTCTGGCACAAGACCTCAAAATCTGATTTATCTTGCTGTAAGTAACCCCGGAGCATCAACCTATGTGCAAAGTGCCGTATTTGCAAATAGGGGTAGATAGAATCTGGCAAATCATATTTCACTTGTAATTCCCGGAAACTGATCATATTCCTTCCAGTCCAAACATGTTCCCATCGGCGGATACCCTTGCATTTCCAGACTCGGAAGCCCGGGGAAAAGGCATTGTTTACGTATAGATATGTACTCCGGTGTTATTCCCTAGTACCTATAAGAATACGGCCCTTTTTAGTCCAAAGATCTAAGGAAAGTAGCATAGAAGGCACAAATAAATCTATAGGTTGTATTTTCCAGCTATTCTTAGGTTGCCATAGTATACTAGAGAGGGATGTCCCCCAGCAGTTGTTGGCTAAGTTGTACCCATGGCTTTATATTGCATTGTCTATGCAAGTCCACTAATGTTTTGAATTGCGCTGCCATATAGTATTGATCTAGATTGGGGACCCCCAAGCCACCTTGCAATCGGTGCTGGAACATAATATGACTTGCTATCCTGGGTTTTTTACCTCCCCAGATATAAAGTATTAACCTCTTTTGCCATTTCATAAGCTGGTGTCACATAACTTTAATGGGTAGTGTTTGAAATAAGTACAATAGTTTGGGCAACACCTTCATTTTAATATCTGCAATTCTTCCCAGCTAGGAGATTTGATATCTGTTCCATTCTTCCAAATCCCTTACAATTTTTTGCCAAAGTGTGTCATAACTCAGTTGAAAAAAGTCATGAGTGACACTTAAGTATACCCCTAAATATTTTATTTTCTGGGATGCTCCTCTAAATTTAAATCGTGGTGACATTAAGAATTTCAGACTTTTCCCAGTTGATACAAAACCCGGATATCTTGCTAAAGCCTTCCATTTCATTAGTCAAACTGGGTAAAGAGATCTCCGGATCAGTAATAATAATATCCGGATTATCCCTCACCTTTATGGCAAAGGGTTCCAAAAAGATAGCAAACAAGAGTGGAATCAAGGGGCATCCTTGTCTCATACCTCGTTGCACTGAGAAGGCTGAGGAGTATCCTCCATTTACCTTTATGCAAGCCCTAGTGTCATGATATAACTGCTGCAACCATTGTAGGAAACCTCGGCCAAATTAATTTTTTCGCAACAAAGTAAAAAGATATGGCCAGTGCACCATATCAAAGGCTTTCTCGGCATCCCCCGAGAGAGCCAATGTGGGAATGTCATGTTTCTTCACCCACCAAATTAAATCCAGGATTTTATGAACATCATCACTTGCCTGCCTACCTGGTATAAATCTAGCTTGATCTGGATGAATTATAGAGGCTATAAAACTGTTTAGGCGGGTCACTAAGATTTTAGCTAGCAGTTTTAAATCAATATTTATCAATGAAATAGGTCTGTATGAACCACATAAAGTGGGTGTGACACTTTCACCGGTCCGTCGATTGCATCAGTTCCAGGGTCCAATCCTGGAACGAGCTTTCCTGACCACTCAACAACTCAAATAGAAGTTCAAGGTTATTTATTTTTACAAATCCTCAGGTGGGGTTTGAACCCTCCCAGCCTGGATGGAAGGCAGAAGCCCTTCCCACTGAGCCAACAACTCAATTTCCAAAGACTGGCTTCAAAAGTTCATCTCAAGTCCAAAGTCTGGCCCCCATGGGCCTAACTGCCACCTCCCTCCGGGATATCAACTCATCCCCAAAGGTACAACCACCCACTGGCAGTCTCTCAAACAATGTCCTGAAGTAGGCACATCCGGACAGTCAAACAGCCTGTATCTCCCGGCTCACCTTCCTGGAAGTCACACCAGTCATCCACCTTCCATCTAAGCAGGAGCACCAAAGTTCCAGTCTTGCAGGTAGCATGATCCTTCTCCTTCAGTCCCCATCAGGAGACTGAAACTGCTGGGTTAGGGAGTCCCTTTTATACTCTGCAAACTCCTCCTCCTCTGCCAGCTGTTTGGCTCTGGGGAGGTCCCACCCTTAACCTCCCACACCTGTGTGTTTGTCTCTATGGTTACCAGGAAAGCCACCAGTGTATATCCTTGACTCTGTGTCACCTGGGTTTTCTTCCCCCTCCTTCTAGAACTTTGGTTCCAGGGAGTTTTTGTTCCTGGCTTTCTTCTACCTACCCGGACTGGCATAGTGACCCCGTCACAGTGGGGTCTCTACCCGTTTTAGGTAGGACTGTAATACCAGCTGTATTGGCCGCTGATGAAAGTGCTATCCCATCCCTTAGGGCACTAAAGTATTTTACCAATAGGGGTGTTAAATGGCTAGCAAAGATTTGGTAAAATCTACCTGTATAGCCGTCAAGCCCCGGTGATTCTCGGGTTTCAGGGATTTTATGGCTGTTAAAATCTCAGCCTCAATAATATCTTTGTCTAACATGGCTTGTTGAGCTTCGGTAAGTGCTGGTAAACTTAAAGAACCTAGGTACCTATCTATCTCTTCTGAATTAATTTCCCCATCCGCTGAATAGAGTTCGGAGAAGAACTGGTGGAATCGTTGTCTTATGGAGGTGTTGTCAGTGAGCATAGTACCATCTTGATTCTTAATCTTTACTATGATGGACTGCGCTTGCCTACGTTTTAATGTGTGGGCCAGCAATTTGCCCGCTTTATTTCCACCCTCGAAATATTTTTGTTTCGCAATTTCCAATTGATGGGCAAGGGTCGCAGCATCCAATGCTTCTAAATGGCCCCTTAGCTCATTTAAGAGTGAATTGAGCGTTGGTGTATTGCCTGTAGTTTTGTGTAGTTTCTCTGCGTCTTTATGCTGGGATAGTAAACCCTCCCGTTCCTCTTCTATTTGTTTCTTTATGAATGCAGCTCTCACAATGAATTTGCCCCTGAGAACTGCCTTTCGACAGTCCCATAGTATCACCAGATTCACATCCCCTGTATCGTTTGTGTCTAAGTAGTCTTTAATGTCAGCAGCTATCTGTGTGGTATAAGTATCATCAGCTATGAGAGAGTCATTAAGCCTTCAATATCGGAGGCCTTTATCATAATCCTGAAGTCGCAGCGTGAACCAAATAGGGGAATGGTCGGACCACAGAATGGGTTCAATATCCCTGCCACCACCCTAGGGAGTAGTCCCGCGCTTCCCAAGAAGTAACTCTTGTGTGGTTGAGAATAAAATGTATAGTTACGTGATTTGGGGAATCTGGACCTCCATACATCAATTATACCCTGTCTCTTCATAAGCGCTTTCAGTGCACCTCTTGCAGCTTTAGAATCGTTACTCTGGCCCGTTGAATTGTCCAAACCGGGCTGAGGGTCAAATTAAAATCTCTGCCCGTTATCAAACATCCCTCCATCTTGGGTGCTAGTATGGCAGTTAGAGACTGACAGAAGACATCTTTGTGATTAGTAGGTCCATAAACTGACACCAGTGAATATAAGTCTCCCCCTAGGATCACCTTCACCAATAAATATCTGCCATTAGGGTCAGAGTAGGTTCCTGGGGTAGGAATCAGAATTCCTACCCCAGTGTATTTAAAAGTAGGAGAAGCTGCTGCCCAGAATTGATGGGGAAATCTATCAGATTTTATTAGCCCCTGAAAGCGTTTCCTAAGATGTGTTTCTTGGAGGAAAACTACAGTCTCTCAATTTCTTTAAAGAGTAGGCTGCGCTTTCTCAGAGTATTGAGGCCCTTTACATTTATTGACATAAATTTAAACATCGCCATATTTATAAAGTGTTCCCCTCCCTCAGGTTACCCAATGTGGCCAAGATTTCCATATATATCAGAGCACCCAGTCTACAAATAGAAGTGTCACCGATGTATGCCCACCCTAAGAAGCGAGAGACCATCTGCATACTAAAATTATTTTCCCAACTTATCCCAATCCCCTCCCCTCACCCCAACAACCCTATAACCTGGGATAACTGTTCTGTACCCCTGATTTATACGGAGGAAGTCATACCGCACTCCTTCTGACCCCTAGAAGCGGCTAATATTGACTTACATTATATAATTGCCATTTCTGCTTCAGTATTAGTCATTTAGAGCTCGTATGTATGTAACTCCTGCTGATAAATTTAACTTAAGAAACAGAACTTCAAGGAGGCCACCGGATTCCAAATGTGCTTGGCCTTACTTAACTCCATTGTGTGGAACTCCAGCAAAGAGTCTGATTGTCACTCTGGATTGCTGTTTTTGCTATTGCCGAATGAATTTCTTTGTAGCCTCCGTCTTCCTTTCAAGGCCCTTTGCCATCTTGGTTGTATCGCAGTTGAGTTGTTACTGCCATTTGCGGTGCGCCGTTCTGGTTGTGGTATCTCGATATGTATGCCCGCCTCGCTCAGCTGAGGTGCTGCTTCTGCAATGTTTGAGATTCTGTGAGAAACGCCTTGTAGCGTAAATACCAGGCCACTGGGAAAAAGCCATCGGTATCTGATGTTGGCCGCGGTCAGCTTAGCTGTGACACAGCAGAATTCTTGTCGTTTCCTCAAGGTTGCAGCAGATAAATCTGCAAAGATGGTGATCTCATGTCCTTCCTTCGTCCACGACCGTTGTTTCCAGGCAGCAGTGAATATTTTCTCTTTTTGAGCGTATGAGTGATAGCACAACACTATATCACGGGGCTTATTCATCAGTCTGGGCCCAAGGTTCTATGGGCTCTGTCAACTTGAACTTTCTGTTCCCCATGGTCTTTAGGGGCCTCGCCGCTCGCTAGAAGAAATTTAGATATTTTTCGCATGACTTCTGTACAGTCCGCGTATTCCTCAGTGTCTGGAATGCCGCAAATTCTTATGTTACACCTGCGGCTGCGATTCTCAATATCTTCTAATTTGTCTGAGAGCATCTGGCAGGTTTCTTGCAGAGTGTCGTGATCCTTTCTGAGCTCATTCTAGCTCTCACCCTGCGCCTCGAGGCGGATTTCTGCCTCATCCATCCATCGCCCTATCTCTGCGGTTTCCTCTCCCGAATCTCCTCAATTAATGCATGCATCTCTGATTTGTAGTTTTTGAGGTCTTGCCTGAGCTCCACAAACCAGCCACGCATCTCAGCGCGAGTAGGAAAGTCACCATTTTGCTCACCAGGACCTGCATTTTCTTCCTCCGTTTCTGCAATTATCTCCTCCGGCGCCATTTTAGAGCACGGGTCCTCCAGCTCGTCTCCGATCTTGGAGTAAGAATATTTACGCAGGTCCGTTGATTTTCGCTTCGTCGACATCAGCCATTGGAGTTTAAGATATTTAGAAAGCACAATATGCACTTTAGGAGCTCTATGGCAAGCTTTTGGTGTCTTAAAAGCCAAGTGTGAACGGAGAGCAAAGATTTAGGCTGCTCTCATGAGGAGTGACGTCACTTCCTCTAGTGCATCTCCTTTTACCATGGTAAATTTAACTCCTGGTCAGAGGCAGGAGTTAAACCCCACAGTAAAGAGGAGGGTACCCAAACCCTACTTGGGCGGACCATGGCAATAACAGTGGGTTAGCCTGATAAGTCTTCCCTCCCTCCCCAGCATGCCGAAAGCCTTCCTCTCACTTAAAATGAAGTATGGCCCAGTTGGCCAGGTAGTCGGGGTCCAAGTGTTCTCCCCCTTACCTTAAAATGAAGTTGGCCTGGCAGGTCCCGGTCTGGGCCTAGGCGTCTGGGTTCATCTAGGTGGTCTGGGTCTGAGTCAGTCCTGCTCCCAACCCCCTCCCTCTGCTCTTAAAATATTAAATTGGGCCATGTAAAATTAAATTGGGCCTGGGAACCCCTGCCAAAAAAGACCCTACCTCCTCCAGCAGGACTGTTCCCTCACTGACAGCTGATTGGTCTTTTCATTGTCACATGTTAATGAAAGGACCAATCCCCTTTCAGAATTTTGTAAAGCCAGCCTTCTAAAAAGAGACACGTGAAAGTAGAGGGACCAACTGATAGACAGTGAAGGACTGAATAATTAATTTATTCACTCCTTCACATCATTTTGAAATCCCTGCACCTGATTTATGTTGCTGATTTAGCACCTGCTAATCTGCAGGGAGTTTTCCTTTGAAAATTAGCTTGCAAGCCCCACGTATTTTTTTAAATTCCCTCCCCCTCCAAATGTCTTGCTGTTTTTGTGGCTTCATATCTGCCCAAGTTACAAGAGAAACTAAACTATCTAGAAGTCCTGTAAAATTTGAAAAGGGACATGGAGGGTTTGTCTAATCTACCCATCTTCAGGGGCATAGTGTTATGGATAAAGTTGGTGCTGCACCGATACGCCCCCCCCCCCCCCATGCCCCCAAAAAAGTGCTTGCATCGGGAACCACCTCTGCCATGGGGGTCCTGGTTACAAAAAGGGGGTAGGAGGCAGGGGTGTACCGTCCATAGTGCTATACAGGAACCACCAACCTCTGCAAGGCCGAACCCAAGGCATCCTTATGACTTCCCTGGGCCCGACCTGAGACTTCCTTGGGGCTTTCCCGAGGCCTTCTCAGGGTTTCCCTGAGGACTCCCCAGGACTGATGCAAGGCCTCCTTGGGGGTTCCCCAAAATGGCACCGGTCTCAATAGAGACCGGCACTATTTTGTTGTATGGCCATATGTTTGTATAGCTGTACAACAAAATGGCACTGCCCAGCCCTGAGACTAGAGCCATTTTGACATCACTATGGTGCCAGTCTCATGGTCAACTAGCTCCATTTTTTAAGGGACATCAGCGAGGCAGGAGGTGGGTGAGCATCGCTCCTGCTCTTTTTCTAACCAGGACCCCCATGGAAGGAGTAAGTGGGAGTGAGGACTGAGGTGATTCTGTGAGAAATAATAACGCTATTCCCTCTCGGGAATGATAAGACTGTGAACAGAAAAGCTTCAGTGAAAGAAATCTTTTATTGTAACATTTGCAAATGGGTGCTCGCTGACAGCAAATGCAAGCAAGCAAGCACACTCTCTGGGGTAGATTTTATAAATTTACGCGCGCGTGTACTTTTGTTCGTGCACCAGGCGCGAACAAAAGTACGCTGGATTTTATAAGATACGCGCGTAGCCGCACGTATCTTATAAAATCCGGGGTCAGCGCGCGCTGCCTGTTCCCTCCGAGGCTGCTCGAAATCGGAGCGGCCTCGGAGGGAACTTTCCTTCCGCCTCCCCTCACCTTCCCCTCCCTTCCCCTACCTAACCCACCCCCCGGCCCTATCTAAAACCCCCCCCCCCTATCTTGTTGGCAGATTTACGCCTGCCGAAAGCAGGTGTAAATCTGCGCGCGCCAGCGGGCTGCTGGCGCGCCATCACCCGACCCGGGGGCTGGTCCGGAGGCCTGGACCACGCCCCCGGGCCGGCGCCACGCCCCCAGTCCCGACCCAAACCGCCCCCTGACCCCGGCCACGCCCCCTTCTGCCCCTTTTACGAAGCCCCAGGACTTACGCGCGTCCCGGGGCTATGCGCGCGCCGGCAGCCTTTGCAAAATAGGCACGTCGGCGCGCGAGTGCCCTGCGTGCGTAAATCCGGCCGGATTTGTAGTAGAAACAGAAATCCAGCCCTCTTTGGACAGACACTGGCTTCTTATACTTTTCTAAGTTTTATCCTTTAGCTTTTGCGGTTAGCATATCCTGGCATTTTTCTTATCTTATTCTTGCCACCTGTGACAGGCTTCTTTTTCTGTTTCTACTACAAGCTTGTTCAAAAGGGGGGGGGGTGTGGGCAAAGGGGGGTTTATGGCTGTCCTCTGTACTTATCTATCTTCGGCCTGAACATATTTATTTATTTATTTATTGATCATTTTTGTATACTGACCTTCCTCACAAGACATCAGGTCGGTTAACAGTACAATAAATATTTATCAATATCTAAAATTCATCTAAATTTGTTAACAATAAAAATAAAATAAGGTAAAATATTAAAATCATAGCTAACAAAAAATAAAACCAATTAACAGATAAAACTAATCCAAATTAATACCTCATCCCCATTATTAATTTCTGTACATTAATACTTCAGCTAGTTCTATCTTTGTGAAACCTTATAGCAACCTGTTTCCCCGGCTCTAAAAAAAAACAACAATTGACCCTATCCTTCGTATTCCCCATAGTCGTTGGCTTATACCCTCTTCTTAAAATCACTAGTACTCAAATGAAGTAAAACAACTTAATGGTATAAGACCAAGCTTAACTACTGACTCCCTTTACTTCATTGAATGCCTGTTCAAATAACCAGGTCTTTATGAGTTTTTTAAACTTCTGAATGCAAGATTCTGTTCTGATATCAAGCGGTAATGCATTCCAGATTTTTGGGCCAGCCAGGGAGAGAGTCCTCTCTCTGACTGAGCTCAAATGAGCTAATTTAGGTGAGGGGATCGTAAGTAATGCTTTCCCCGAGGATCTTAGATTACGTGCCGGAGTATGTTTGCGTAGAGATGCGTTTAACCATTCGGTATTACTACCATATACTGTTTTATAGGGATGTGAATCGTTTTTTGACGATTTAAAACAATCGTCAGATATACTTTAAATCGTCAAAAATCGTTAGAGCCGCGATACAATAGCAATTCCCCCGATTTATCGTCAAAAAATCGTAAATCGGGGGAGGGGGGAGGGCGGGAAAACCGGCACACTAAAACAACCCTAAAACCCACCCCGACCCTTTAAAACAAATCCCCCACCCTTCCGAACCCCCCCAAAATGTTTTAAATTACCTGGGGTCCAGTGGGGGGGGTCCCGGCGCGATCTCCCGCTCTCGGGCCACGGCTGCGTTAATAGAAATGGCGCCGGTGGCCCTTTGCCCTTACCATATGACAGGGCAACGGTAACGCCGGCGCCATTTTGGTTCCTGTCACCCAACGTCACGAGTGCAGGAGATCGCTCCCGGACCCCCGCTGGACCCCCAGGGACTTTTGGCCAGCTTGGGGGGCCTCCTGACCCCCACAAGACTTGCCAAAAGTCCAGCGGGGGTCCGGGAACGATCTCCCGCACAGGTGAAATATGATCGTATTTTCTCTTATTGGTCAATAGCCGTGCTGCTGCATTCTGCAACAACTGTAAGGGTCGTAAAGTTGAATTTGGAACCCCCAAAAGGAGAGCATTGCAATAATCCAATTTGGGTGAGATAATTTCCTGTAGCAATGTACGGAAGTCTCCTGTGTGTAGCAGGGGTCTCAGTTTTTTTTGGATTTGCAATTTGTAAAAGCCATCTCTATTTATGGCTTTTATTGAAGCTTTCATATTTAATTCAGCGTCAAGGATGGGGCCTAGGTCTCTTATTTCGTACTTAATCTCATAGGATGGTTGCAGTGACTTAATTTCTATTTCTATTTTCTCAGTTACTTTATTGCTCATGTATAATATTTCTGTTTTTGAGCTACCGTATTTAATGACAGTGACATATGAGTCAAAAGTTGTTTTATTGATGTGAAATATACTTCCCATAACTTCAAAGTAGATTGAAGTGAATTGTTTATGGGTAGTAATATTTGTACATCATCCGCAAATAGATAGTGAACCAGTCCCAGTCCAGCTAAAAATCTACATAATGGAGCCATATATATATTAAAAAGGGTGGGAGACAGTGAGGAACCCTGAGGGACCCCGGTCTGAGTCTCCATGGTTTCCGATTCAATTATACCCAATTTTACTTTGAAAGATCTCTTGTTTAAAAATGATCTAATCCAGGCTAGTGCTTTATCCTTCAATCCAATTTCTTGTAGTCTAACTAACAGGGCTTCATGGTTAACGGTATCGAACGCCAATGATATATCCAATAAAATTCATAAATATGATTTGTTCTGATCGAATCCTCTTTGGATTGTATCAGTCAGAGAAATTAACAAAGTCTCTGTATTATGGGATTTCCAGATCTGCATCTGTTTCCTTGGAACAAAGGAAGGGGGCTGTACAGAGGGGGTTGCTTTCAGCATTGCTTTTCTTCACTAGGGGCAGATTTTCAAAGGGTTACGCGCGTAACTTCTTAAACAAAGGTAAGGGGGGGTTCTAGGTAGGGCTGGGGGGCGGGTTAGGTAGGGGAAGGGAGGGGAAGGTGCGGGGGAGCGGAAGGAAAGTTCCCTCCGAAGCCGCTCCGAATTCGGAGCAGCCTTTGAGGGAACGGAGGCAGGCTGTGTGGTTCGGCGCGCGCAGGTTGCACAATTGTGCACCCCCTTGCAAGCGCTGAACCTGGATTTTATAACATGCGCGGCTGCGCGCGCATGTTATAAAATCGGGCGTAGATTTGTTCGCGTTGGGTTGCGTGAACAAATCTGCACCCACACGCAGGTTTTAAAATCTGCCCCTAGGAACTTAAGAGGAGTTGCTTAATATGGCTAACTGCCTCTGCAGGAGGTGAAGTCACAAGAGCTGTGCAGGCAAATGTGTAACTTTGGTTCTGTGTCTTGTGGAGAGGTCTGTTTGGCTCACAGGCCCATATTATGGCCTTTATGACCTGGAGGGATTTATTCAGGTTTTGTGTTTCTAAGAAGGGTTTTAGGGAAAGGTGTTCTGGTTTTGTTTTCTGCTAGGATGAGGCCTCCTGGGTTGGCCAGCTTCCAGCAGCAGCTCTGCACAGCCTGTCAGTTTCCTTTTTTATGCAGAAGCTGGGTCAGACTTGATAAATTATTTCTAAAAGCAAGGATTATTCTTTCTCTCTTAACTTTAAGCAAAAGCTACAATTTAAACATTCTCTTTAGCTCTGTCTACTGTGTTTAGCAAAGCTACAAAGATACTTCTAGAGTCAGCTCTTCCTACCCTATTCTTAGCAGCATTCTGACTTTATAACAGCATTGAGTAGGCCTTTTCAATATCAAACACATAAAGCAACTTAGAACAACTTATATCTGTTATTTTCTATGTAATGGCAACATTTAAGCTTCATTTCTCACATTTCCTGTCCCTGGCGCTTTTTTTGGGGTGAGAGGGGGATGAAGCAGGGTCAGTACTGGTGCATCACCAACTTTGTCAGTCACCTTACACCCCTGACAGGAGGGATGCCTCCTGCCCCACCAATGTTCCTTAAAAATGGTACCAGTTGACCATGAAACCAGAGCCATAATGACATCAAAATGGCTCAATCTTAGGACCTGCAAACATATGGCCGTACAACAAAATGGTGCCAGCCTGCAATGTGAGCGATGCCATTTTGACATCGGAATTGGGGAAGCTCCGAGGAGCCTCAGAACAGTCCCAGAGAGGCCTTGGGGAAACCCTGAGGAGGGCTCAGGTCAGGCACAGGGAAGCCTCAGGGAACCCCCAAGAATGTCTCTGGGTGGGCCCAGAGAGCTTTCGGGGAGCCCCGACGAAGCCTCAGGTTGTGCCCAGGGAAGCCCCAAGGAGTTCTTGGGTCAGGCTCGGGGAAGCCCTGAGGAGTCCTTGACTCGGGCCTTGTGGAGGTTGGTGGTGCATGGCCCACCTCTTTTCTCAATTGGTGGTATTAGTTCATGAGTATATACTATGGTCAGTATACCCCTCCCCTCAAAGGTAGCTGATCAAGAGTACCTTTTAGGCCGAGGTTGATGAATCCATATAAAACATCATCTGGATACTGGAGTTACTAGCTTCAACTACCCCAAGGCCAAACTGAGTCTAGCATCTCACCGGGAGCTCATAGGGGCTTTGCTAGAAACAACTTGACTTTTCTCTTTGCCATCCAAATCTCATACTTATGGTGCAATCTAAAAAACTTTGTTAACAGTAATGCAAGTGTTAATATGTACTAAATATCTGAGTTATTGATCACAAATAGTTATCATATATTAGCAGTATTGTTAATACCCATAAATGAGCTTACATTAGTGTTAATGCAAAATCTATGCTAGTGATATAATGAGATGCAAGATAGCTCATAAATTATTAGCAAAGTGAAAAATGATGCTTGTTAAAACATGCAAAATTTAACTAAGACAGCAGTCATACAATTCTTCCCTCCTCCCCTTCTGGAGTTGAAATAATTAACTTAATTACAGAAGTGAGGCACAGTGCACGGCTGTGGGAATGCAAGAACCACTAAGCATGCCCAAAGAGATCTCTAAGAAATTCTTGGAGCGCTCTGAAAAATGTTTTTGTGTCATCATTGTCAGGATCACATCAGCCAGGTGTGTGACTGATGAAATCCTGTCTTCAAAGAACACCTCTCACAAGTCAGGCCCAGCTATTGGGGTGTACGACCTGGGAGGCTGCACAGAGTGCCATGCCCAAGTGCCACATAGAAACATTAATGACGGCAGAAAAAGACCAATGGCCCATCTAGTCTGCCCAGCATGCTCCCACACTTTTTTTTTCCCATACTTATCTGTTTCACCAACCACCAACTTCAGGGCTCTTGTTGGTAACTGATTCAAATTTCCTGCCATCCCCTGTCATTGATGCAGAGAGTAATGTTGGAGTTGCATCAAAGGTGAGCATAAGGCTTATGGTTAAGGGTTGTAACCGCCGCATCAAGCAAGTTTACCCAGATTGCACAGATCGATGCCTTGTTGGATGATGTCTGAATGTAAATCCTGTTTTCCTCACTTCCCCCTACCATTGAAGCAGAGAGCAACGCTGTATATGCTTTCAAAGTGATGTATCAGGCTTAATTGGTTTAGGGTAATAACCGCCGCAATAAGCATACTACCCCCACGCTTATTTGTTTTCCCACTGCACCAGCAAACCTCCCCCACATTCACTCTCTCCCCCACCATTACCGTTCCACAGCATTCATTCTTTTAAGCTCCATCTGCAACCAACAGGCCAGTCCAAAGAGCCCAGAGCTGTCATGCAGGTGCAGAACATAGACACTTCCTGATGTATCTAAAAATATGAACCAAGACATCAGATAAAGACCATATGGCCTATCTAGTCTGTCCATCCACAGTGCATGCAGGAGGCACAGCCACCATGTACGCTGATTGATTTATTTAAAAATATTTACATTCTGCGTATTGGGGCAGATTTTAAAAGTTATGTGCATTTGTGCGCGCTACCCGGCACACACAAATGTACGCTCGATTTTATAACATGTGTGCGCTGAGCCCCCGGGGAGACCAGCTGGCTTTCCCCGTACCCCCTTCCCCTCCCTTCCCCTATCTGTCCTGCCCCCCAGCCCGAACCCCCCCCCCCCCCCCCGTACCTTTGTTGTGTAAGTTACGCCTGCCAAAGGAGGCCTCTGGCCATACCCCCGCCCCACCCCTGCCCCATCCCCGGACTGCCCATTTTTTCAAGCCCCGGGACTTACACGTGTCCCGGGGCTTTATGCGCGCCGCCAGGCCTTTTGAAAATAGGCCCGGCACGCGTAACCCCCCTACGCACCTAAATCCTCCTGGATTTACGCGCATAGGGCTTTGAAAATCTGCCCCAGAGTGAAGTACATTGCTATATAAACCCCTGCCACATAAACCAAGACTTGTGGCCATTAAGACAGTAACTTTTAAACAGGCGCAGGTGCACATGTGTGCGCATTTGATGGCACGCGCCCAGGAACGTGGCCGTTTTATAACATACAGGCGTATAGTCGCATATATTATAAAATAGCCTGATCGCGTGTATACGTGCACGTAATTTTAAGTGGACCTGTGCTTATGCGAGCAAATGCTGCTTCTGCTGTGTAAGTGAGGGGATTTTAATAGACACACGCACTAATGCTATTACCTGTTTTCCCAGTTCATTTCCAGTTCATCTAGGTAAGGGATCGTTCTTCCAAACCCCCTAGTTTAATAACCTCCTTTCTCCCCTATTAGCCCCTCCCTTCAAAACCCTGCTGATCTGCCTAGATCTTAGCAGAAGTAAAGATGTATTTATTTAGACATTTTTCTATGCCGGCATTAAGTTAAGTAACCATCACAACAGTTTACAGAAGGGCACGATAAAGAGAAATATGGGTGGTATAGATTACAACTTACTCATGTGCCATCATAGTACGGTAACAATTTAAAATAATAAACTAAGTGTGTAAGTTAAACCTTATTGTTAGGAACAAATTAGGCAGTTTGATTTGCGGCAGGGGACCCTGATGTGCGCCTTTGTGCCTAAGTATTTATGTGCAAATTTCAAGGTGAAATCCAGGAATGCCCAGACCACGCCCCACACCTTTTCCAGAACTTTTCATTTGCGCTCGTAGCAGCAAGTAGACACGTACGTGGGCAGCTTTTAAAATCCGCTTGGTGTGCGGCAACCCAACTTGTGCGCATATTGCTGGGCTTTTAAAATTTGCCTTTAAACGTAAAACAATAGTTAAAATAATGTGCAAGTTTTTATTCCTAGTATCATGCCAGGAAAATTTCCTGAAGAAATTAGAGAGTGGTTTTTGACTAATCAATTAACACTCAATGAAAGTAAAACTGCAATCTTATGGGTCGGTAATTACAGCGTCCTTTTACCTCAATAAGAAATGATGGGAACAGAATTTTCAGATTTTGGAGATGGCACGTAATTTGGCAGTAGTTGATAGTTATCATTTAAGAGTCAAATTAGAAATGTCTCCAGGATAGCTTTTTATAAGCTCCATTTGTGAGGCCACTGCATAATTATTTATACCTATGGATTTCAGGCTAGTGGTTCAGGCCTTAGTTTTGTGTGCAGTGGACTACTGTAATGCATTATGTATGGGGTTACTGAAGTGTTTAATAAAAGCATTACAGCTTTTAGGATTATTTTCGGGTTACGATGGGGAACAGATGTGAAATCATATATGAAATAGCTACATTGACTGCTAATAGCCCATTCTGCATAAAGCTGTTTATGAGGAAGGTAATTGTTTAGCAGAGAGAACATCTGGCTATGTACCAAGGAGATCACTGTGATCGCAAGCTCAGTGTTATGGTTTTGATGAATTGGTGAACCCCGGGCCGAGGTGTCTCCAGGGAGACACCTGGGCCTCACTGCTTGGGCCTCACTGTCGGTAGGCGTGGTCTCAGCAATGTAGGAGAGACTTTTTAAGGAGAAACATAGAACATGACCCGAGGAGCGAGAAATGAAAATAGACACAGTCTTAGTAATTACAGTGGTCAGGATGATGATGTGTATACAAGGGTCCTGGTATTGGCCCGCAGCGCGGGGTACACCCGAGAATTCCTGTAGGTTGGTGTATTACCTCTGAGTGCAGATCCAGTAGTGGCCCACAACGCGGTGTATGCTGATGAAGCTGTACTGTAGAAGACAAGAGGCAAGTCGGTGTTGCAGGAACAAGGCCGTAGAGCCAGTAGAGGAATGGAGACCAGTAGAGAGAATGGACTGAAGAGTAGCAGTGGCCCGAGGTGCGGGGTACGCCGTGAATCTTCAGTAGAGATGATAGAAGTTGGAGAATGTACTCACATAAGGAAGTCCCAGTAGATATACCCGAGGAGCGGGTCAGGATGTCCCAGGCAGGAAGGCCCTCTGAGGAGCGGATAGCCAAGACACAGAAGAGCCCCTGAGGAGCGGGTACTCAGAGCATCCAATTGCCCAGTGGGCAATTGGATGCTCTGAGTACCCACTGGGAACACTGAGAGGAGAGGATCACCTTGCTGGTGGCTGAAAGGAATCAGTAAGTTTTTTGCCCCAATACTTTTTAAAAGTATTGGGGCAAAGTTAACTATTTGGGAATATTATTTAGTGTGTTTGTGTGTTTGTGCCTTTAATAGTCAGAAAGGCAATGAATAAACAAGTCAGACTGTTTGTATTTTTAAATAGTCAGTCAATAAGGTAGCAGTAGGTAGGCAGTGTATAAACAAGTTAGACTGTTTGTATTTTTAGTCAGTCAATAAGGTAACAGTAGGTAGTGTGTTTATTTTTAAAAATCTGCAGAACTGAGTGTTCTCCAGACTTTTAAAGAACTGAGTGTTTGTATTTAATACAAACTGAGTGCCTGTATTGAAAAAAAACAACCCCCACAAAACCCCCCCCAAAAAGTAGCCAGAAGCTAGAAATAAGCTAGGAGCAGTGTATACCTAAGTAAAAAAGTTGAATAGTTCAGCTCAGTTACTCACCTTGGAAAGGTGTTGAGGTAGTGTGATTGGGTTTGAATAGGGACCAACATTTGTTAATCAAGAGAGCAGTGAGTCACTCAGGCTGACTAACTGAAGTTAGACTGTTTATATTTCCCAACCCACCCCTAGCTCATCCCTTAATTTATAGGCAGGTGCCACTTTCACAAAAAAAAAACAAAAAACATCAACAAAAACTTTGAGAATTCGATCAGACCCCGGTAGGCCACTACCAGACACATAGTGAATTCATTAATACATTTAAAGGACGTTAGACACATTCCTACTCCCATAGCAACCTAAAACTTAACTAGGAACTGATCAAAATTGAGATGAAGGCAGCAGTCCAGCAGCAAGAGGGGGGCTTCCCAGTCTTTTGCATCGAGTGTCACATGTATGATTTTTTACCCACCGGTGAGAAGTTGTACATGAGCATGCGATGCAAAGAGCTCCTGGCTCTCAGAGAACGAGTCCGATCTCTGGAGGCTAGAGTAGCAGACCTGGAGGAGCTGAGGCAGACAGAGAGGTATATAGATGAGACCTTCAGGGACATAGTAGTCAAGTCCCAACTTCAGACTGGCAGCCCTGGTGCTGCCTTGGAGGAAGAAGGTCTCATGATGGGAGAGCACCAACTAGGTGCAGCAGGAAAGGATCCTGTAGCAAGGACCTGCTCTGCAGGTGATGCATTGTCCTTTCACACTGAGGATATCTCCCCAAGGCCTACTGCCCAGGAGGGAAGGGTTAGGTCGGCCGTCATAGTTGGTGATTCGATTATTAGGAATGTAAATAGCTGGGTGGCTGGTGGGCGTGAGGATCGCCTGGTAACATGCCTACCTGGTGCGAAGGTGGCGGACCTCACGCGTCACCTAGATAGGATTTTAGACAGTGCTGGGGAGGAGCCGGCTGTCGTGGTACATGTGGGCACCAACGACATAGGAAAATGTGGGAGGGAGGTTCTGGAAGCCAAATTTAGGCTCTTAGGTAGAAAGCTTAAATCCAGAACCTCCAGGGTAGCATTCTCTGAAATGCTCCCTGTTCCATGCGCAGGTCACCAGAGGCAGGCAGAGCTCCGGAGTCTCAATGCGTGGATGAGACAATAGTGCAAGGAAGAGGGATTCAGTTTTGTAAGGAACTGGGGAACTTTTTGAGGAAGGGGGAGTCTCTTCAGAAGGGAACCAGACTGCTGGCGCTATCCTTTAAAAAGGAGATAGAGCAGCTTTTAAACTAGAACAAAGGGTAAAGTCGACAGTCACTCAGCAGCGCATGGCTCGGAGGGAGGTATCTTCAAAGGATACTAATGATGCATTAGAATTAGGGCATCCCAACAGTGAGGTTCCAATAATAAGAAAAGTAGTCCAAGTGCCTATAACTAAAAACTCACCTGAACTAAAAAATTCTAACTTATCCCTATCAATTAAAACGCAGAATGGAAAGTCAAACAAAAAACAAACTTTGAAATGTTTGTATGCTAATGTCAGAGGTCTAAGAAGTAAGATGGGAGAATTAGAATATATAGCAGTGAATGATGACATAGACTTAACTGGCAACTCAGAGACATGGTGGAAGGAGGATAACCAATGGGACAGTGCTATACCGGAGTACAAATTATATCGCAATGACAGAGAGGAGCACCCGGGAGGCGATGTAGCGCTTTCTGTCCAGGATGGCATAGAGTCCAATAGGATAAACATCTTGCATGAGACTAAATGCACAATCAAATCTTTATGGGTAGAAATCCCTTGTGTGTTGCGGAAGACTATAGTGATAGGAGTATACTATCTTCTAGAGATGTGAATCGGAACCAGAATCGGTTCGGATTCCGGTTCCTATTCAAATGTGGGTTTTTTTTCATCGGGCCCGATCGCGGTTTTGTTTATCGGCTGCGCGCCAGCGCCTTCCAGTGCTCCCTCCATGTGACAGGGGCCGGCCAATGGCACGGATACCCTGTCACGTGGTAAGGGCAAAGGCCATCGGCGCCATTTTGATTAGTGGCAGCCGACGGCCCGAGAGCGGGAGATCGCTCCCGGGACCCCCACTGGACCACCAGGTACCTGTAAAATGTTTTTGGAGGGCTCGGGAGGGTAGGGGAAGCAAAGGGATTAGTTTTAAAGGGTCGGGGTGGGTTTAGGGGTTATTTTTGTGTGCCGTTTTTCCCGCCCTCCCCCAAAACGATAAGAGAAACCACACGATCAATATCGTGGGGTTTTCCTATCGTTTCGGGGGAGCCCCCAATTTCTGACGATGTTGAAAATATCAATGATATTTTCAATCGTCCGAAGCCCGATTCACATCCCTACTATCATCCACCTGGTCAAGATGGACAATTAGGGAAACTAACCAAATTGGTAGTGCAATAATAATGGGAGATTTCAATTACCCCAATATTGACTGGGTAAATGTATCTTCGGAGCATGCTAGAGAGATAAAGTTCCTGGATGGAATAAATGACAGTTTTATGGAGCAATTGGTTCAGGAACCAACAAGAGAGGGAGCAATTTTAGATCTAATTCTCAGTGGAGCACAGGATTTGGTGAGAGAGGTAACGGTGGTGGGGCCGCTTGGCAATATTGATCATAATATGATCAAATTTGAATTAATGACTGGAAGACAGGCTAAGAGAGAATTTGAAAAGAAGTTGGCCATAGAGGCAAAAACTCACAGTAAAAACTTTTTAAAATATATCCGAAGTAAAAGCCTGTGAGGGAGTCAGTTGGACCGTTAGATGGTCGAGGAGTTAAGGGACACTTAGAGAAGAGAAGGCCATCGCGGAAAGATTAAATGATTTCAGTGTTTCAGTGTTTACTGAAGAGGATTTTAGGGAGGTACCCGTTCCGGAGAAGGTTTTCATGGGTAATGATTCAGATGGACTGAACCAAATCACGGTGAACCTAGAAGATGTGGTAGGCCTGATTGACAAACTGAAGAGTAGTAAATCACCTGGACTGGATGGTATACACCCCAGCGTTCTGAAGGAACTAAAAAATGAAATTTCAGACCTATTAGTAAACATTTGTAACCTATCATTAAAATCATCCATTGTACCTGAAGACTGGAGTGTGGCTAATGTAACCCCAATATTTAAAAAGGGCTCCACGGGCAATCGGGAAACTACAGACCGGTTAGCCTGACTTCAGTGCCAGGAAAAATAGTGGAAAGTGTTCTAAATATCAAAATCACAGAACATATAGAAAGACATGGTTTAATGGAACAAAGTCAGCATGGCTTTACCCAAGGTGTTGCGCTCGGGGGCGGACCCTTGTCCTGGAGCAGTGGAGAGTGGCTCCCTGGTAGGGACCAGGAAGCAACTGCCCCCAGGGGGTGGAGCACTGAAGGAGACAGAGCTAGGATGAGCTTCACCACTGGAAGCCCGAGGTCCCCCCGGGAGGAGCCCGAAAGGACCCGGGCCGCTTGGACCTAGGTGGGCCTAGCAGGGTCTCCTGGAAGGATGGAAGTCCGGCGTGCCCACAGACAAGGGGCAGCGCGTCAGGTTTGAGATTGGAGGTCAGATGGAACAAGGAGGACCAGAAGAGCGTATGTGATGGCAAGGCTAGGAACAGAGCCAGAATCTAGAGACATGGTCAAGCAGGCAGAGGTCAGAGTCCGGGGATCAGTCCGAGGAGTAGTCAGCAAAGCAGAGGTCAGGTTCCGGAGGTCAGACGAGGTCACAGGCAGGCCGAGGTCAGAAGGCAGGCAGCAGGCAGGCAGGTTGAGGGCAGACTGGAGTCAGAAGGCAGGCGGCAGGCAGACAGGTCAAGGAACAGACTGAAGTCAGAAGGCAGGCAGCAGGCAGGCATGTCGAGGAACAGACTGGAGTCAGAAGGCAGGCAGGTCAAAGAGCAAGCCGAGGTCAGTACCAGAGAGACAGTCCGGAGGTACTACCTGGGGAGACGGAGAGACAAACAGGAACAGAAGGACGCTGGAGTACTAGGATGCAGGAACAAGGCAGGAACAGAACTGGAACAGAAGGATCCTGGAACGAGACTAGGAACAAGCCTGGAACAAGGTTCAGACGCAGTGACAATCTAGCAAGACACTAACCCGATTGCCAAGGCAAGGAAGTACAAGCAAGGACTTTCTTATATCAGGGAATCAATCAGGGCGCGCCGCGGAGCTAGGACCCAACCCAGGCCCTACAAAAGGCCAGGCAATCCGCTTGAGCATGGCTAACACAGCCGAGGACACCGAGCTCTGGCGTGAGGCCTGGTGCACAGTGAAAGGCCCGGCGACTGCCGCTGCGGGACGCTGAGTCCTGGAAGCGCTTGCAGCTTCCACTAGGGAGGCTGACCCGGGACCTGCCGTGGAACCATGAAGGTGAGCAGGCCTGTGCGCGGGCCGGACGAGGACTGGGTGGGTAACAGTACCTCCCCCTTCTAGGCCTCCCCATACGTGGCTGTGGTTTGTCAGGGTGAGTCCTATGAAAGGTTTTCAAGAGTTCCTTATCAAGGATATTGAGGGAAGGTTCTCACGAATTCTCCTCGGCCTCATAACCTTCCCAGGCTAGGAGGTATTCCCATTTCCCTCGACGCCGCTGGATGCCAAGGACCTCTTAGCTGGAGAGAAGAATCAGGTTCTGTAGAGACCCATGGAGGAGAGGGAACTCTACGTGAGGGCCAGGAGAGGACCAACAGCTTCAATAAGGACACATGGAATGTGTTATGGATACCTATGGCACGAGGTAGCTGGAGTTGATACAATACAGCTCCCACTCTTCGGATTACAGGGAATGGTTCAATGTATTTCGGAGCCAAGCAATGAGAGGGAAGTCTCAGTCGTATGTGTCGAGCGCTTATCCACACTTTTTGGCCAGGAAGGAAGAGTGGAGCAGGACATCTATGGGCATCAGAGTTACGCTTGGAGCGTTCAGCGGCTTAAGAACATAAGAACATGCCATACTGGTTCAGACTAAGGGTCCATCAAGCCCAGCATCCTGTTTCCAACAGTGGCCAATCCAGGCCATAAGAACCTGGCAAGTACCCAAAAACTAAGTCTATTCCATGTAACCATTGCTAGTAATAGCAGTGGCTGTTTTCTAAGTCAACTTAATTAATAGCAGGTAATGGACTTCTCCTCCAAGAACTTATCCAATCCTTTTTGAAACGCAGCTGTACTAACTGAACTAACCATGTCCTCTGGCAACAAATTCCAGAGTTTAATTGTGCGTTGAGTAAAAAAGAACTTTCTCCGATTAGTTTTAAATGTGCCACATGCTAACTTCATGGCGTGCCCCCTAGTCTTTCTATTATCTGAAAAACTAAATAACCGATTCACATCTACCCGTTCTAGACCTCTCATGATTTTAAACACCTCTATCATATCCCCCCTCAGCCATTTCTTCTCCAAGCTGAAAAGTCCTAACCTCTTTAGTCTTTCCTCCTAGGGGAGCTGTTCCATTGCCCTTATCATTTTGGTAGTCCTTCTCTGTACCTTCTCCATCACAATTATATCTTTTTTGAGATGTGGCGACCAGAATTATACACAGTATTCAAGGTGCGGTCTCACCATGGAGCGATACAGAGGCATTATGACATTTTCCGTTTTATTCACCATTCCCTTCCTAATAATTCCCAACATTCTGTTTGCTTTTTTGACTGCCGCAGCACACTGAACCGACGATTTCAATGTGTTATCCACTATGACGCCTGGATCTCTTTCTTGGGTTGTAGCACCTAATATGGAACCTAACATTGTGTAACTATAGCATGGGTTATTTTTCCCTATATGCATTCCACTTATCCACATATTCCCTATATGCATATTCCACTTATCCACATTAAATTTCATCTGCTATGTCGATGCCCAATTTTCCAGTCTCACAAGGTCTTCCTGCAATTTATCACAATTTGCTTGTGATTTAACTACTCTGAACAATTTTGTATCAAATATCACAGGCTCATAGCCCACACAGGAGCCGCCAGCACTGCAACCAAAGCTAAAGGGAAGCCACTGGTAGAACCCTTAAATTGAGGATCACCAAGCTGAAGCAGAAGTGCAGGAGTGGACTAGGGAAACGACCACCAGAGACACTGAGCTGTGAGGGCCTCCAGAAGGGAGACAGTGGCTTGACGATCAAGCTGCAGCGAGAGAGGGGTGAGAGACATCCTGAACTCTGTAGCAGGCAGAGGATGGAGGGGGAGAGCTGTTGAGAAGCTACTGAGCAATAGGTAAGGGGCAAGATGCTACTGCAAGGGGTAGGGAGGAGGGGCATCAATTTCAGCTCTCCCACAGGGCACTGGTTAACCTTGAGCCGTCATATTATAGGTGTGCAAGTTTGTTTTCAGCATGTACCAAGCCATGGCTCAATGTAGGTATTTGCAATCCTGACAGCACTATTCCTCCTACACACACACACACACACACACACCATCCAGCTTAACACACTCTATCTAGACTAGGCTTTACCTTTTTTTTTATTTTATTTTTTATTTATCAGATTTTTAAATTATACTGCTTGAAATATACAGTACAGATGAGACAATTTTTTTTTTTAACAAATACGTATCATCAAATTGAAAATTTCTAAATACACTGTCCTTATATTTAAGTAAAGGAAATAGAGGAGAACACATTGAACAGGAGCGTGGCAATTTCTATTTGAAAACAAAAATGTACCAAACAAACATTGAAATAATCTGGGTGTGAGTGTCAAGAAATACCCTCAATTGGGCCGGTTCAAAATACACATAATGTTGATTCTGATATCTTACGCAGCATTTACATGGGAAACGCAACTGAAACTGCGCTCCCTTTTGCAATACTTCTGTTCTCATTGCAAGAAATAACTTTCTCCTAGCTTGCGTAGATTTTATTAAATCTGGATAGCACCAAACTTTAAATCCGTAGAACAACGCCTGACTATTCCTAAAGAAATGTCTGAAAACATTATTCTTGTCCATCAAAATGCAAAAGAAACTTAACAGCGGTCTTTTTCTTGTCACAGTTAATTCTTGTGATGTCTCTAGTAATGCTGTTAAATTTGGCTGCATTTATTTATTTATTTATCAAGTTTTATAAACCATCGTTCGGTTTCACCATCACAACGGTTTACAAAGTTTCGATGTTTAACAAATTTCCATCAAGTTTAACAAGTTTGCATCACAGGCTCGCCCACATTTTCCAAATTAACTTCACGATATGGAGGAATGACTTTATCTAATTTGAAACTGTAGCAGTGAACAGCCAGTCTAGTTAGGCTTAAATTGTTCCAAACACTGGAAAGCTATCAGGCCAATGAATACTGTCTAACCGAAGAGCTGCACTCTCCCCTTAACACCTGCTCTAAGGTCTATTTGCAGGGAAAACCCAGTTACTACATACACTGTAAATATATGGCTCTCAGTGTGCATACTTATGGAAAAATCTCCACATGCTGTTTCACTAATATCAGCACTCTGTAAAAATCCTGTCACTTATTCTCCTGATTCAATTCTCTGCTGTTCTCAAGGCCTCTGGTCTGTGGGCAATAACATTAAGGCTTTCCAGGTTTTAAAAACTGAATTTAAGTTGCCTGCTTACATTAGGTGTTTATACATACAATAATGTAAGACCCACTCGAAAATTGCCATGGCATCCTGATCTGATTGAATCTGTGTTATCGTGCTCTTAACCCATGTGTGAGATTATTGCACGTCTACCAGGCCTTCGTCAGCGTACCTTCTCTAACTGATTCAAAAATGGAATTATGAGCCTCAAACTAAAATGAGTGGCTATTTCTTTGGTGATAAGACTACACAATCTTAATTTACTGCTAAAAAAGAGCTTGTGTATACATTGCTTCATCGCATTTGTAAATTAACTCTTTTTTTTTATAAACTATTTTAGAAAGCAAAGGACTTGTACATAAATAAACCAACACCAGGCAACATTCTGCAGCACATCTTTATGCACAGTATGAACAGCAAAAGATAGAAATCTCACAACCAGTTTGCATATAATTGAGCTCTTTTTTTTACCCATCTCTATAAGCCCAAATTCCTAGATTTAACATTTCCAATAAGGTGCCCATATCCTATCATATAGATACGATTTCTTATGAAGAGAAAAAGTCATTTTCTCAACCAATGCTATGTCATGCACCTGCTTTTGCCAATGCGAGATAAGCAGCTCTGACTTCCAGTGAGAAGCTATAGTGAACCTGTTCTGTTCTCGCAAGGACCACATCGATCCAAAGCCCAAGAAGGCACACAGCTGGCTACATGATATCCCAGAATGTGCACAATCCTTGACTCCACCCTCCTCCAGACGTTCTTGACAAATGCACCGCTCCACCATACATATATATAAGCCCCTCCTCCCCGTATCCCCTCCAACACAGCAGTAAAATATAAGGGGTATCTATCTATAGGTTCTCCTTATCAGCTTATACATAAGTTCTGATATGTGGCTACATATGGAGACTTTATGCGCCTTCTTTCATATACCACCCCAATCCCTTTCCTCCAACTGCAACCCCAGGTCCTGGTTCCAACTGTCCATCAGGCCATCCATCTAGTCCCTCTCCTCCAGCATAAGAGTGGTAGCCTTATAAATCAACAACATTATTTTCTTCCCAGACCCTAGCAGCATGAACACCTGTTCCACCCTAGAGGGCAATATCCATTAGTGAGGACCCATTAGTGAAGAGTGAAAAGTGACATTGGATGTGAGTTCAATGCCCTGATCCAGGCCACAAACTCTGGGTCCATATTATATTCGCTAAGCACCTCAAATGGAAAATACCAATATACTTTGTTGAAGGCCTTCTCAGCATCCAGGGAGACCAATAGTTCCTGGACTGCTTTCCATTGAGATGATATAGAAGGCCTTCTAGTGTTTGCTATAGAGAGGCACCCTTTTATAAATCCCATCTAATCCTCCTGTACTAGTTGAGGAATAATCCCCTCCAGCCGCAGCTGCAAAACCTTGACCAATATTTTGATGTCCACATTAAGCAACGATATTGGTCTGTTCGACCCCAGGTCCTCCTCCTCTCAGCCTTTCTTATGGATCAGTACTACGGTGGCATCTGTCATTCTGTGTGGACAAGACAGGTCTATCCACAGGTGTTCAAATGCACTTGCTAAGGGAAGAGCAAGATCCATAAAGAAGAACTTATACAAATCGAACGGAAATCCATCTGGACCTGGGCTCTTGCCAACTGAGAGAAGCTTAACCACCCTGTCCATCTCCTCAAGTGTGATTGGCACCCTTAAGCACTTATTCTGCTGTTCTGATATTCTAGGCAGTGACACTTTATCCAAGTAAACCAGGATATCCCTCCGTGTAGATGACTCCCTGTCCACGTACAGATCCATGAAGTGCGAAAAGTGACATTGGTTAATTTTAGATTACTAGACAGGCCCCCATTCGCAGCTCTTATTTTAGTAATTTGTGCCCTTCACCTTTTTCCATAGCAGGTTAGCCATCAATCAGTATCTATTCCAAGTCGTACCTCTTATCCAGGAGTTTTCTCCAAACCTTTCTAGAATACCCCTGCTTGTGTAACTGTTCCAGCCACTTGATGTCCCTCACCAACGACTTCTCTCTAGCCTTCCACTTCTTTTTGCAGTAACTAGTATTTATAATTCTACTACGAAGGACAGTTACATTCAGCATTTGCTTGTATTTCCGTGAATGCTTTCATCTCTTCTGCAATCATCGCCTTGAAATCCTCCTGCCCCAAAACTGAAACGTAAAGCCGCCAAGAACAATCCTCCAGCAACACCTGCATGATATTCATATTGAGCACTATAGGGTTATGGTCTAACAGGTAGCAGGGCAAAATATCAGCCCCCTGCTCAGCAAACTCCTAGCACATAAGAAAAAATCTATTCAGTTGTGTTGTGCACCACAGCGAAGAAAGTATAGTCTCTGCTTGCCAGATAGCTATTCCTCCAAACATCTACTAGGTCTGCCCCTTGTATGAAGACACTAAACCCTTGGTTAGGTTCTAGACCCCCACAGTCACAGGCATTCCAATCACCCGCTGCTACAACAGAGCAAGGTGAAAAACTAGCCAGTTCTGCCCTGACTTGTGTCCTGGCAAAAATTAATAAATTAATATGTAAGTACATTACTACAGTTAATAATTAAAAGATTTTTATTAAAATTCACCAAATCACAATTAGAGATTACAAGACCAATGATTGGACCAATTGGCCATTAGAAGTTTCTGTTAATTCAGATCTCTTGCCAATACAGAGGTCTTATCTCTACTTTAACAATCTTGTTTTAAATAATACATTACAGTCACAGCATTATTTATTGATTCCAGAGATTAAATTATTATTTTCTTGCAGCCTATATTGATTTATGTAGCTAGTTATTTTCTCTTGTTTTGATTGTATACTAGTTATATCCCTTATATTTTGCTGGTATTTATTAGGCCTATATACATTAGCCACTACAATGTCTGGATCCCTCAATTAACACGTATCTGCCTTCAGGGTCCTTTTGAACTTTGTGAACCTTGAACGGGAGAACTTTATGTATCAATATTCAGAACCCCCAACTCTTGATGTTGTAGGATGCATAATAGACCTGCCCACCCACTCTCTCTTGAGTTTCTCATGCTCTATGTCTGTTAAATGGGTTTCCTGTAATAGAGGTATCTGAGTTAAGCGCCGCTTACAAAAAATGAAAGATGCACTTTCGTTTAATAGGGGAAGTGATACTACGGACATTCCAGGACCCCAATCCAATTTTAGAATTAGCCATTCTCAAAAGTCATATACCCATACAGCAGGATCAACCGAGAATTCTGCTACCCCAAATGTCCCAACGCTGAACAGACAGCACAAAAAAACATTTGCATTTTCCTGTTTTTTGATATGAGAACAATTTAGAAACCCCAAAACAGACACACACTAACCACTCCCTAATACCAACAAATGTAATCGCCCATGGTTTAGAGATGGCGAGATCCCATAACTGACTCGCCTTCCAACACCCCCATAACGAAACTCCAACCCCCCCACGCAACAGCTCTTTCCAGCGGGAGCTCTGCTACCTCCATCCAGACCAACCCTCTCCCCCCCTTAACCTTCCACAACCCTCCCACCCCAATTAATACTCCCCCATCCCACAGCACCCAGCAAGCCTAAGACATCCCCTAAAACACTGCCCTTCCAACCACTTCCTAACCTCCCTACCAACCCCCGACCCCAGCCCTTCAATAGCCAACCTTGCCCCCCCCCCCCCCCAACTACTTTGTGGATCCACTGTGTGGCAAGACTGCTTTTGCAGCTAATGTGAATGACTTTAGTCCTATAATCACAGGCCGAGTGTTTAGACCATGGCCTTGTTAGGTGTAAATGCGAGTATTGTGAAAAAAGTGCATATCGCCATAAAGACAGCCAATGCCATGACGCTATCAGCAGGGTCTGCCAATGATGAACTTCCTGGGCTGTGCCTCTGCATGTTATTTGCACTCTCTGTCTCTGCTTGCCTAGTTCTCCAGTCTGACGCCGATCATCTCCGCTTCCTCATTTCTACGCACATGCTGCCATGTCCTGGCCGTTGAGAGAGAGACTTATTTTTTAAGCGCATATGCTCCCATCCTGCACAGTTTAACTTAGTCAAGGTGAACACTATGGAGCAAACATATATAAAGGCCTTAGCCATAAGAGAACCCGCCACCCCCCCCCCCCCCCCTAGACAAAAAGCCCCCAACCACCCTGCACGCCAACTGCACAATGTAACACATAGAAAAGAAAAGAAAACTAAAAAGAAAACCCAGGATAGATCACCCCCTAACCAGTCACTCATAACGTGTCCTTCCTAGCTCACTCTGCTCCCACTCCCCGGTAATTTATCACACCTTTTCAGGCATCTCCTAACGGTCAGTTTTCAGTGGCATTGCCATTGCAACCTTGCTTCTGGCTCGGTACTGCCTCTCCAAGCTGGTTCTAGGTGAACCTGAGCCTCGACCGATGAGTCAAATATCTTGGGCTTATTAGGGGAAAAAAACCTTTAGGCGCATGGTATAGGAGAGCGTTTGAAAGTCCGCAATGCTGCAGTATTTTCTTAATTGCAGCATAACTGGCCCTCTTCTTTTCTATGGCCATTGAAAAGTCTTGGAAAATCATCACTTTTTGTTTTTTGTAAAGGATCTCGCCTTTTGAGCATGCGGCATCCATAACCCTGATCTTGCCTGGGAAGGCGTGCAAGTGCATTATTACGGTATGAGGCTGCCTGCCCAGGTCCAGTTTTGGCACCAGAGTGCAATGTGCGTGCTGCAGCCTGATGCAGCCCTCGCTTGCTGACAAGTCAAGCACCTCCAATAGCCAGCGCTCGAAGAAGGGCAATGGCACCGAGCCTCCCACTCCTTTTGGAAGCCCTACCACCCTAATATTACAGTGGCGGCCCCAGTTTATAAATCGTCAGTTTTATCCATTGCTTCCATTAGCTGCCACTCTAGAAAGTCCACCTTGCACTGCACCTCAGTCACTGAGAGCTCGAGGTCCTCCGTGCGTGTCTCCACCGACTCCAGCCACAATGCATTTTCCTGCACTGAGGCCACAAGCTCCGCTACCTTCTCCACTGCAACCGCAAGTTCTCTATTGTTGAGGTAAATTTGGTGGAGAAGGAATCAAACATGGGTTGAAGCTGCTTCAGGACATCTATTGGGGACACCAATGCCAGTCATTCGTCATCTAAGGCTTGCACCCTGCCAACTTGCAAATTTTTATGGCCTGATTTTCTGTGACTTGCCTGTCTTATCTGCCCACATCTCAGGAAGCAGCTTGGAGGGCAACTTGTTTGACATCTTTGAGGCATTAATCGGGTAAGGAGTGCTTAGGATTTTAGACCCGGAGCATGGGAGCATCAGCCACAAGCATCCTCGCACCTCAGCACATCACATGATCTCCCCGGATTCCCTCTATTTTTCCCTAAACTTGGCACTGCACTCAGCCAGGATGAAGAAACAGACAGTGAAATGCTAAAAGAAATTGGAAAGGCAACTAAAATTGGCAACACAATTATAATAAATTTCAATTACTCTAGTATTTATTGGGTAAATGTTCCATCAAGGCATGCTATGGAGGTAAAGATTCTGATGCCATACATGAGTTTTTGTGAGTTGATGGATTGTGTGTCTGTATATACTTTGTCTCTATTATTTGACTATTGTATAATGTATATACATCAATTGGAGCATAATAAAGAAGAGAGAGGAGGTACATTTTACTAAATACATAAATAAACAAAATAAATGACTGCTTCATGGAACAGCTGGTTCTGGATCTGAGGAGAGGGGGAGCTATTTTAGATCTAGTCCTCAGAGGAATGTAGGACCTGGTGCAAGGGGTAATGGTGGTGGGGCAGCTTGGCCATAGTGATCATAATTCAATCAAATTTGACATAAGCACTGTCATTTAAAAATGAAGACTGGTATAATGAGGAAATTAGTTAGAAAAAAACTAAAAGGAGTGGTTTAAAAAGTTAAAAGTTTCATTTTAAAGTATTGTTTAAAAATATTGTTTAAAAATTATTGTTTAAAAATACCATATTGGAAGCCCAGATAAAATGTATAACACATTAAAAAAAAAGATCAAAGGTAAACCAGCATAATTAAATGGTGATGTGAAAGAAGAGGTTGAAACCAAAAGAACATCTCTCAGAAAATGGAAAGCAGATTCAAGGGAGGAAAATAGAAATAACTTGTTTTTATGGATTGAATTTTCAAAGGGGTTTCACGCATAAAAATAGCATAGCATATATACACATAAGTAGCATGCATGTAAGTATATGCTATTTTATAAATGTCAAGAGTATGCATGTATTTTCAGTACATTTTATCAGGGAAAAAAGGGACAGTCTAGGGGCATTCCGGGATGGAATTCTGAAGTGCACGCAGTAGTTGCTATTTTGTAAGAGAGATATGTATTAACAGTACTGAACTTATTTGTACACTTTTACACCTGCTAATTGACAAGCAGAAGTGAAATTGGATTTGTCTGTTGTCTGTGGTTTTTGAGTGGTAGGTGTGCATGAACTTTGGGGCTCAGGGTGAAGTGCTAGAGGGTCTAGATGAACTGGAAGAGGACTGGGTGAACTGGTGGAGGTATTCCAATTACACGGTTAAGTATTTTCAAAATAGTATACATGCATACTTTATAAATTACCTATCTCTGTGTTTCATTCTAGGTGTTTATTTGCAGAGTCACAATTCTTTCAGACATAAAATATGCACATGTATATTTATAAAATGGGTAGAGAAAGTATGGGGTAGATCTTTAAAAAATACGCGATCGCGTACTTTTGTTCGCGCACCAGGCGCGAACAAATGTACGCTGGATTTTATAAGATACACGCGTAGCCGCGCGTATCTTATAAAATCCGGGGTTGGCGCGCGCAAGGGGGTGCACATTTGTGCAACCTGCGCGCGCCAAGCCCAGCGCGCGCTGCCTGTTCCCTCCAAGGCCGCTCCGATTTCGGAGCGGCCTCGGAGGGAACTTTCCTTCGCCCTCCCTTCCCCTACCTAACCCACCCCCCCCCCCCGGCCCTATCTAAACCCTCCCCCACCTTTGTCGGCAAAGTTACGCCTGCTTTCAGCAGGCGTAACTTTGCGCGCGCCGGCCGGCAGCCCCGCTCCGTCCTCTGGTCCCGGGGGCTGGTCCAGAGGCCTCGACCACGCCCCCGGGCCAGCGCCACGCCCCCGGGCCTGCCCTCGAAACGCCATGGCACGCCCCCGAAACGCCGCGTCGTTTCGGGAACGCCCCGGACACGCCCCCTCCCGCCCCTTTTCGAAAGCCCCGGGACTTACGCGCATCCCGGGGCTTTACGCGCGCTGGCGGCCTATGCAAAATAGACGCGCCGGCGCGCAAGGGCCCTGCGCGTGTAAATCCTTCCGGATTTACGTGCAGGCCTTTTAAAATCCGCCCCTATGTGTTTTCTTGCATTAGAAATAATTGCAAATACTAAAACATGCACGTACTTTCAGAGCAGAAATACACATTAATCTCCAAAGATCCACTTATGCGCACAAATGATGTACCATGAATAGGTTAGAAAGTTAAGCTCCCTATATGAAAATACTTTAAAATTTCAGTCTTTTATGTAAGCTTGAAATTATTCTATTTACTGTAGATCTGACCCCTGTAGGTGTAGTCTTTCCTAAACATAAAAGGCACTTTTTTCTTCTTCCTGCTTTTGTGGCTAAGAAGGCTAAACCAGAGCTTTCCAAACCTGTTCTGGGTTTTCAAGATATCAACAGTGAATATATGCATGAGATAAATTTGCATATACTGGATTTCCAATGTATGCAAATGTATCTCATACATATTATTTGTGAATATCCAACTGGCTGTAAGGGCCCCCAGGACATGTTTGGGAAGCCCTAAGTTATACTGTACTAAGAACTGTAAGTGGAAGGATCAGGCACCTCCCACTTTTGAGGATTAGACAATAAAACTGTTTTAGATTGTGTACATGAACTGCTGATTAGCTAAATCTCTGGTTTGCTTTGCTCTTGCTCTCTTTGCTAAGATATGGGAGCCCTTCATAAGTACATTCCCTTCTCAATAACGGCGTGTTGCTTTGGAAACTCTGTCTAACCCTGCCTGGTGGATACTATAACCTCTCTCACCTGTATGCATGTCTCAGATAATTCGGGGGCTCTTGCTAGAAGCTGGATTGTGTATTCAAGTGTTTGAGCGGCTTGGTTCCATTTCTTCTGTATCTCTCAGTGTTGGCCTTGAATGTAACGTTTGACTTTATATACTTGTTTTCTCTGGAATGAATTTGAATTGTGAGTTTTATTTTTAAATTTCAATTTTTTCAGTTTTCAGTTTTGATTCTATGCCTTGTTGTGATGTATAAGTTTTATCATCAATCAGCATATTTTATGTGTCATTAAATGTTTAATATATTTTCAGTAGAAATATTTTTCTTTTTTTTACAATTGTCAAGGAGTTTGTAGGAGTGTATATATCTAAGAGTTCTGCAGACTTCCCGTGTTAGAAAATGTAAGGCTTCTGTGGTAGTTTTTCTGAATGTTTCTTCTTTAATAAAAAGGTTTTGAAAACAAATAAGCCAGTGGGTTACAGGATCATAGGCAATAAGAAAAGATCTTGCCAAACAAGCTTTATTAATGGATGAGGTGATGGGGTACCATAGGTGTGGCCTCTCTGGATTGGAGTAAAGCCTCTGACACTGCTCCACACCAAAGACTGGTGAGCAAACTAGTCAATCTGAGAATTAAAAGCAAATTAAGAAACTGGGTGAAAAATTGGTTGAGCAACAGGACATGGAAGATGGTGGTCAGTAGAATGCAATCTGGTGAAGGGAAAAGTGACCAGCAGGGTCCCCCAAGTATCAGTGTTAGGCCCATTTCTTTTCAGTGTCTTTATAAGTGGCATTGGGGAATGACTAGATGGCAAAGTGTGCCTGCTTGTGCATAATTTGAAAATCTATGACAGAATAGACATGTCATGGAGGATAAACTAGATGAAAGATGACATTGAAGAACGTCAAAGATTTGGAAACTGCATTATCAGCCAGAAAAAATGCCAAGTCATGCTTTTGGGGTTGCAGGTACCCTTTGGAGGGGATGAATTAGCAGTTACCAACAAGAAAGAGACCCTTGTTATAATCTCTGATGAACTCAAGGTACCCAATCAGGGTAACAAAGCTATTGGGAAAGCCAATAGTATATGTGGGTGCATAAAGAAAGATATTGCTAATAGAAAGAGGGAAGTAATACTATGTAGCTACAAATCTTCAGGTGAGACTTCACCTTGTGTACTGTGTTCAGTTCTGGAGACCACATCTACAAAAGGACATTGACAAGGTTGAGGCCATTCAAAGGAAGACCACCAAAATGGGGCCTGGCCTGCACATAGAGAGTGGAGGAGCTAAAGATATACTACGTAAAAGAAAGAGGAGAAGGGGGAGATATGATAGAAGCATTCAAATATCTATCACACTTCAGTAAAGTGACAGAAGGAAGTATTTTCTATAGAATAAAAAGCACAAGGACAAGGGCTCATCATATGAACCTGAAGTGGGGGAAGCTCAAAAGGAATGCTAGAAAATGTTGTAGGAACAAAAACAATGACACATTTCAAGCTTGTAGCGGACAGGCACAAGGGGACCTCACCGGTGGAGAAAGACACAGATGATGTAAGACGTACGACAGCACAGTAAGCAGATATAAATAGGCAGAATGGTGGGAGCGGGGGGTTGTTAAGATACTGATGGGAATTTATTGGGCCTGATTCGGTATTGTTATATGCCTTGTGTTTCTTTAATTAATATATGGGCTTTAATCAAAGTAAAGTGTCTCTGTCATGAACTACACTGTACACAGATCAACATCTTCCTCTGCACTGAGATGCCTCTGCAATAGCCCTGCCCTGACACTGCAGCTCCATCCCTGGCACTGCCCACTAACCAACCACCTGTTTTCTTCTCATTCCCAGATCCTGCTATCGTGCTGCCATCCAAGCTGTGAGGAAAATGACAGCTATCCGCTTGCTAACAGCTCAGTGTGTGTCAGCAGCTCGCCACACTCCTTCAGCTCCCACCTCATGTCTGCAGTGCCACCAGGCTTCATCTTCCTTTCCCGTGACAGTGTCCACTGTGGTGTTCCACAGGCCAGAAGGACAGCACATGAAAAAGGGGGGGGAGGGTAAAACAGGAGAGAGAAATCAAAATGCTCATCGGTTTCCTCTACAACATGGCTTCCCGGTCCTGTCCTGGTGAACCCCAAGGCCAGACAGGCATTGAGGATATTTACAGTGAATATGCATGTGTTGAGGCAGGGTTTGTCTATTCAGCCTCTGTGCCAGATCACAAGTGAGCCGATGGACCAGATGCCTCTGAGTCACCAGAAACAGACTAAGCCCAGCCTAGTTTTGTCCACTTTGCCTCTGTAGATCTGTGGTTCTGAATTCTCTAAGTTTAGCAGAAACTACAAATCCACAGATGCAACGGGGTAAAACCAGGACTGATTTGGACCGGCCTGTACCTCTCCTCTGAGCTACCTGCTCACAGACGCTTCAGAATCGCCCACTCTCCTGCCATGCCCCCATCTTCTTATCCTGCATAGAGTATATGGATAGGGCTCTTGCTATGCTTAGCTTTGCTGTGATTTTTATTTATCTGAGTGGATAAAAATAAACAGATACAGCACATATCTACTGAGAGTCTTCAAGTTCTTTTTGGTTTAGAGACCAGGGCAAGAAGCAGACGTGTTTCTTAGCCGAGACCGGGAGTGGCAGGACTCTCCTCTTGCCATATGCAGATAAATAATTACCAAACATTTTCCGAGATATCTTTCTTTCATTTAGATTTCTATTTCATTCATGAAGAGCTGTTAATGTGTAAAGATTTTCAAAGATCTTCCTGCCCTGTGTTATAAATCTAAGTAAATCCTAGAGTGGGACAATAGATGTTAAACATGAATACAGCACAGACAACTGAAGTATGGACTTTCATTAGACCTCCATGCAGGCATCAACACGGAACACCAGTGACCTGCTTAAGGATGCAGAGACATTCAAATCTAAAATGAATATCAGTGATCAGAAATGGGAGGTTTCATTTTACTACATATCTAAATAAAAATGTTCACGTTCTGGTGTCACCTTAGTAACAACACAAATTCTCCAGTACCAGGCACTCTGTGCTGTACTACAAAACCTTGCAAACCAGACACTGAACATCTAGGTAACCAACCTGCCATGCTGCGATGGGTGAATCTTGCAGTATGAATTTGTAGAACTCAAACAGCAAAAACTCTATGAAAATGCAGCATTGTAAAATTTACACCAGGCCCATGAACACCAAAACACCTCCTATTGTGAAAACAAGGCAAAATGGACTGCTACAGATCTCTAAACAAGCCTCCATGCTAGCAGAATCCCTTATCTCAATTGCATATACAGAACACAGCAAGACCCTCACCAAATGCAGAACAATTAACCACAAATTAGAAATGTTCAGACAAAATGAAAACTCCAAGAAGGCAGACACTGTCTACAGTGCAACCCTGGAGAAACAGAAATGCATGTCCTCCTATACAGTGCAAAATTCAAGGATAGAAGAAATACATATTCTCAAAACTGAGAAAGAAACTAAAACACTTTCCATGAAAGAATAAACAAGAAAAAATCTGTCTAATCCTGGGGGAAAGAGGAGAAACAGCAGCTAGAGCAGCCCTGGCCACCAGGACCAACACTAGAACCTTTGTTATTTGTCTTCTATACTGTGCAATTCTTTCCTTTTACCATGTCATGTATTACTTTGCTAACACATGGACAGATTTTCAGGCCTAGAAACTTACTTTGCACGTCAGTGCTGTGGGAATCGAACACACACATCCATTTGACAAATGCATAAAATGACAAGTCACATGAGGCCGAATATAAATCTTTTAAATAAATATGAGTGTGTAGATACATGCAGATGTGTGCATGTATGCATTTGCACATACATATGCAAGCATATGGCAACATGATGGCAAAGTTGGCCAGGAGCAAGTGCCATGCACTGCCATGCATAAGGTTCCCAATTCAATTTTTGAGTGGGGGGTCTTCTATTTCCTGGATTAGTTGAGACTAGAGATGTTGTGGAATAAGTGTTTACAGCCCTTGGGAGAAGGGAGCCATGGTCATTGTTTCAGTGGATGAATTCAGGGCCCATGATTGCAGAGTTGACCATAATAGGTTGGCAAATAATAAGCATATAAAAGACCACATATAAGGTGATATCTTTTTATTGGACTAGTTTAATACATATATACAAATGGGGAAGGGAAAAGAAGGCTAACACCCCTGAATATTTACAAAGGAAGGCTTATGGTGCCAGATTGCAGCCCTGATTCTGACTGATCTGGAAATACAAAGGGACAGGAGGAAATTGCCAAACAAAATATGACCACAGGTAAGGACTGTAAGACTCATCCAGTCTGCCCAGTTTCATTCCTGGCTTTCCCTTTGCTTCCTTGAAACTGAGATCCCCTGGGCTTCTGCCAGGCTTCCTGGAATTCTGTTACTGTTTACACCCCGGTCCCTGGGAAGCCACTCCATGTATTCATCACCCCATCTGGGAAGAAGGGCTTCGAACAAGATTTCAACCTTCCCACCAGCTGCCTCAGGCCTCCTTTTCTCTTTGGCAGCTAGCAGGATGGGCTCCACCAGCCACTGGAAGTGACACTGATGAAAGTATGACAAATTAACGGAGAGAATCGGGATGGCCATGAGCTGAGACGATGCTGAGTTTGGAGCTCCAACTCCTTTTCACTTCTCGTGAATGCTGTCCGAGTTGCCTTGTACTTTGTAGTTGTTTGACGGTTCAGTTCTTCCTCACGGTTGCTGAACTCACTGTGATGGCTGAGCAGAGAGTCGGGCATGTGCTTTTGGCAGCGGGGCACAGATCAGTTGCCGCATTGGCTTAGGAGCAGGAAATGTGGGTGAGTGAGCTTAATCTCCCTGCTGTAGATGTAAAGTAATAGGTCCACCTTGGAGGTTCCTGGAGCTGAACTCCAGCCTTGTCAGTGAAGGAGATTACAGAGGGGAAATGTGTTACGCTTCACTAGAAGAAGAATCCTGTTCCTGCTTAATAAGACCCAGAGTATCCCAGCTAACAGAGTATCCTGGGGAAACTAAAGGAGCTCAGACTGCTACCATTAAATTGGAAGCTGCAGTTACAATTTAAAGTGGAGAAGACTAAGTCTTCATTTAAGTGTAACCCTTTGCCAGGAGGTTTGCTGTTTCCCCTAGGGTCATAAAAGTATTTGTTAGTCGGGGCTACTCTCTCCATCTTATTCCTTCTCTCTGCAGGTCCCAGGGAGGGAGTTCTTGCTGTGGAGGTAAAGGAAATCCTTGTTGGTCCAGGTGATGGAGGGGTTCTCCTTAAGTGTGTGTATTTCTTGAGTATTGTGTTCTCCTCACAAGTTGGACCCAGACTAGGTGTTCAAATGAAGTTTACTGATTATTTCCAAAACATCAGTCACTGTCCCACATGCTTGCTACAAATGAAACTATGTACATAGTCTTTCTGCTGGTTTGCTTCTTTCCTTCTCTCTAGTTCCTGGGAAGGAGCTTGCCACTGTTTCCTCATCCCTGTACAAACAGCCTAGTAAGATGGGGAATTCGAATCACAAAAGATCCTACCTGAGTCCAAAGTTCTGTCTTTTGTCCACATCCTGGGTCCTGGTCCCTTGGGAGTCTCCAAATCTTGATGTTTCAATCTCATACTCTCTCTCTTTTCTCTGGGAGAAAAGTCTGATGTTTTCAGTCCTGAACAAAGTTCACTATCTCCTTACTCCAAGTTGTGAGGAGGGGTAGGGAAAAAAAAAACCTCCGCACTAACAAAAAGGGGAAAAAATCTAAATGTCTCTAAGTCCAAAAATCCCACATTGGGTAGTGCTGTCATAGGGAGTAGAGAGGTAGCTGACAGGTCTCCAGCCCTTGCCTCAGGATTGGGGCTTGTCCCTCTCCCAAAGCACAGGGTGTTCCCCAGAATGAGAAAAAGTATCCAAAATCTGATTAGAAGTCTCCAAATATCTCTCCTTCAAAAATGATGCAGACCCTCAAGCAGGGAGTGTACTGATATGGAATCTCCTCTGAACGTAGGAAAAATACCAAGTTGGGTTAGTGGGCCCAACTCAGCAGGGTGAAAGGTAACTAAGGAACCCATTACTCTTCAAGAGCCAACCCAAAATGACCACTCTCTCTATACCTTTAGCTCCACCTTATGTCCTTAGGATAGCCAATCACATTGAGCTCATTGGAGAGACTGAAAAAGGAATGGAAAATCCTGCTATGCTGTTATTAATCCTGATGGCAAGAGACTTTGGGCCATTTAGTGGCTAACCGAAGGGTTGGCCAGACAAGACTTTTGATTCCAAATTTTCCACACAAGAGAAGGAATGAATGTAAGGAACATTTGAAGCAGACCCACAGTGAGCATCAGCACGTTGTAATTCTTTCAATGCTTAGCAGAAGTATAATTAAAGAGCATGCTACCGCCAGAGAAAAATGGAAATACAGAGAATTCTGTTAAAATGAAAACTCTGAGCTGTATTAATGTTCCTGTTCTTAGAGATGTTTCTCCTTTGGTTTATGGCAACGTTATGTGCAGGAAATGTTGAAAGTTCCATCTGAAGCTCTTCCTCCATAGTTGAATGTAAATTTGTTACTGTTCCTTAAATCTGAATCTGTTGGGACATTGGGATCCCAAGCCAATGTGACCCAAGAACTTGAGAAGACAAATGACCAACTAGAGGGAACAAACCACTTAGAAAACGTTAATCGCTTTTTGCAGATCAGAAAATCAGCTTTTATCCTATTACTTGAGCAACTCCGAATCAAGACCAGATTTAAGCTTTTAGCACATGGTGGTGCCCCTTGGAAGCTGTACCAGCACACTGCCCTAAAGCAAGCAGGAGCAGCCTCATCTTTGGCCTGAATATTTGGCACCTTCAAATGGGCCGATGCAATAAAGTGCGCACAGCTTGCTACGTGGTTGTATGCGCATTTTGGACGCGCTAGAATAACTCCCAATGCAATAATGGGATTGGCATGTCCAAAACGCGCGTCCAAACTAGCGCATAGCTAATAGCACTCATCACATGTAAATGCCCTGTATTATGCGATTGCCCCCATGCAAAAAATCTCCATGCACTTGTTTTCTTGAGTGATGAGCTTGTGATTTCTGACTTCCTCACAATGAGGGCAGTGTTGATACTGCACACGGAGCTTGCAAACTCACTTTTAAAGGGAAACCTCCATGGTGGACTGATGGCTTTACCTGAGGTAAAGAATGTGCAAGGATGTCAAAATTAAATCCCCATGAATATCTTATTGGACCTGTCCTAACCTCGCCCCATAGAATCACCATAAGAGATCAGGGGCCAGGCCTGGATTTGACAATAGGCACAGACCTAGTGGCAAAACTCAGGAGGGGGGGAGCAGCAGGCTGGCTGAAGATTTACTGCTTCCGGCTGTGCTGCAACTCACTCAGCAGAGAACAGCCCTCTGCTTCCTGATCCAGCTCCTCCCCAGGCAGCACACAGGGAACAGGACGAGCAGGGAGTGAGCAAAGGTTAGGAGGTTCTGGATGGGGAAGCATTGAGGGGTGAGAAGAGAGGCTGGGGGATGAGAGTGGATCAGCGGGGGAGGAAGGGGCAGTGTTTGTGTGTGTGTGAGAGAAGGAAAAGGTAGTTGTGACTGTGTATGTGGATGCCACATTGAGAGGTTAGAGAGGGGATACCTGTCTCCTCCCCTTCCCGCTGCCCTCCCCTCTCATTACAATTCAGGTTCCCTCTCCCTTGATCTCAGATTCTATCTCCCAGATCCTGGAAACACCCCCTCCCCCCTCCCCCAACATGTCCTACTCCCTTTCTCAATCTCAGCACCACCCTCCTTCTCTCTTTTTTCCTCCCATCCCAAATTCTCGATTTTCCCTCTTTTCTTAATCTCCCATCTTCCATCCTCCCCATCCCCAATCTTTTCTCACCATTCTCCTCCCATCCTCAGTCCCCTTTCCTTCTCAAACTTCTCCCTCCCTCCTTCAGTTTCCCATTCCTAATGCAGCTCCTTATCTCTCTCAATCCCTGGTCCTCTCACCCTCTCCTTCTCTTCTGCCGATCTCTGAGACCTTTTCTCTGTAATGATACTTAAAATACTTTTTCCTCACCCATAAAAAAACATAAATGTTACAGACACAAGCAAGATTGGAAGATTACTTAATTTTTACAACATAATATAAAAGATGGAAATGTCTGCCAATATACTTGAGAATTTTACAATTTCTTCCACAGAATCTGCCCTTGAGCTGAAGTAGCAAACTGTGAGGCTGTGCCTCAGACCTTTTGTTCCCTGTTGTCTGATCATACTGAGGGAAGGCAGGGGCACGACGGCAGCTGCAGTGCCTAGGGGTGGACTCTGGCAGGGAGGCCTTGGATGGCTGGGGACACATTTGCAAATGCTTTCCCCTCTCCTGAACCGGCAAGAGAAAGACGTGAGGGGCAGCACCTGGGGCCCGGTGTCTGCTTTGATCGTGCCCAGCTCAGAGTGGCAGTTGAGCCCCAGGTGGCAGAGAAAGAGGATGGGACTCAAGGTGGTGCTGCTCATTTCCTTCTGCCAGCTCAATCAGCGCAGGAGAGGGAAGGGAGGGGAATCTGTGGGGGGGGGGGGTGAAAAAGGATGAGGAATGAAAGGTTGGGGTGTGTCTGAAAGAGGTCTGGGGGAAGCAGCAAGGTGTGTATGGGAAAGAGAGGCTGGGGGATTTGGGGTACGTAGTCTCACAATGGAGCAATACATTGGCATTATGATATCCTCTGTTTTATTTTGCATTCCTTTCCCAATAATACCTAACATTCTGTTTGAAATCCTTGGCCCTGTGTGTAGTGGTTTTCAAAAAACAAAGTACTATCCACATTGATGCCAAGATCCTTTTCCTGGATGGTGACACCTAATTTGGAACCCAGCATTGTAAATCTATAGTGTGGATTATTCTTCCCTACATGCATCAATTTGCACTAGTTCCCATTAAATATCATCTGCCATGGAGACAACCAAACCCCGGTCTCGCAAGATCCTCTTGTAATTAATCAAAATTGGCTAGTGATCTGACAAGTTTGAGCAATTTTGTGTCATCTAACTTCACCCATCACTCCCTTTTCCAGATAATTTATAGATATTTTTAAAAGCACTGGTCCCAGTACAGATCCTTGAGCACTCTACTATTATGTACTTTTCTCCACTGAAAGTAATGACCATTCAAGCTTACCCACTAAATCCCGCAGGAACTTGGGATTTAGTGGGTAAGCCAATTCACAATTCACAATAGGACATTCCCTTCAGCCAATTCACAATTCACAATAGGACATTCCCTCCTATCCCATAACCATTTAGGGGTAGATTTTAAAAGAAGCGCGATCAGCCTACTTTTGCTTGCGCATCAGACTCAAGCAAAAGTACGCTGGATTTTAGTAGATACGCGCGGAGCCGCGCGTATCCACTAAGGGGCGGATTTTCAGAGCCCTGCTCGCGTAAATCCGCCCAAAACCGGGCGGATTTACACGAGCAGGGCCCTGCGCGCCGGTGAGCCTATTTTACATAGGCTCACCGGCGCGCGCAGAACCCCGGGACTCGCGTAAGTCCCGGGGTTTTCGGAGTGGGCGTGTCGGGGGGCGTGTCGGGGGCGGGGCCGGAGCGTGCGGCGTTGCGGGGGCGTGTCGGCAGCGTTTTGGGGCGGGTACGGGGGCGTGGCTACGGCCCGGGGCGGTCCGGGGGCGTGGCCGCGCCCTCCGTACCCGCCCCCAGGTCGCGGGCCGGCGCGCAGGAGTCCCGCTCGCGCGCGGGGATTTACGCCTCCCTCCGGGAGGCGTAAAATCCCCCGACAAAGGTAGGATGGGGGTTTAGACAGGGCCGGGCGGGTGGGTTAGGGAGGGGAAGGGAGGGGAAGGTGAGGGGAGGGCAAAGGAAAGTTCCCTTCTAGGCCGCTCCGATTTCGGAGCGGCCTAGGAGGGAACGGGGGTAGGCTGCGCGGCTCGGCGCGCGCAGGCTATACGAAATCGATAGCCTTGCGCGCGCCGATCCAGGATTTTAGCCGATACGCGCGACTACGCGCGTATCTACTAAAATCCAGCGTACTTTTGTTTGCGCCTGGAGCGCAAACAAAAGTAGGCTATTCGCGCTCGTCTGAAAATCTACCCCTTAAATCCTGGATCGGCGCGCGCAAGGCTATCGATTTTGTATAGCCTGCGCGCGCCGAGCCGCGCTGCCTCCCCCCGTTCCCTCCAAGGCCGCTCCGAAATCGGAGCGGCCTCGGAGGGAACTTTCCTTTGCCCTCCCCTCACCTTACCCTCCCTTCCCCTACCTAACCCACCCACCCGGCCCTGTCTACACCCCCCCCTTACCTTTGTCGGGGGATTTACGCCTCCCGGAGGGAGACGTAAATCCCCGCGCGCCAGCGGGCCTGCTGCGCGCCGGGCCGCGACCTGGGGGCGGGTACGGAGGGCGCGGCCACGCCCCCGGGCCGTAGCCACGCCCCCGTCCCCGCACCCAAAACGCTGCCGACACGCCCCCGGAACGCCGCGACGACCGGGCCCGCCCCCCCCCCGACACGCCCCCGACACGCCCCCCTCCGAGAACCCCGGGACTTACGCGAGTCCCGGGGCTCTGCGCGCGCCGGGAGGCCTATGTAAAATAGGCTTCCCGACGCGCAGGGCCCTGCTCGCGTAAATCCGCCTGGTTTTGGGCGGATTTACGCGAGCAGGGCTCTGAAAATCCGCCCCTCAATGTACTGAGGAGTCTCTCTTGATGGACCTTCTCATATGCCTTCTAAAAATCCATGTACACTATTTCAGCCAACTCACCCTTGTCCACAGATTTGTTAACCCCTTCAAAAACATCTAACAGATTTGTAAGTCAAGATTTCTCTGCAGAATCCATATTGTTTCTGCCCCATTAGTCTGTATCTATTATATAGTCAATAATTTTGTTTTTCAAAATAGATTCTATCATTTTATCTGGTACTAACGTCAGGCTCATTGGCCTGTAGTTTCCCAGATCAAATCTGAAGCCTTTTAAAAACGGGAATTATTATATTGGCCACCTTCAATCCTCAGATACCGTAGATGATTTGAATAAGAGGTTAGAGATTACTAGTAGCTGTTGCGCTCCTCCCGAGGCTAGAGCCATGGGAGGCGCTTACCTGCGTGGCCCGAAGGCCGCAGAAGCCGGGGCCTTGCCTGCTTCTTCCCCAACGCCAACCTCTCTTCTCCCCGCGGTCCAGCCGCCATCTTGCCGGCACGGCAAGAGCCATGCCGGGCCCCCCTAACACGACAGGAGGCCACCGACATCCCTTGCTCCCTCCGGAGGGAGGGGCCCTCATTTCCGGTCTTTCCTGCGGCAGGGGAGCCACTTCCGGAGGCCTTCCGGTGGCCTGGACGCCGTCGCTCCCTCCTCGACGGGCCATGCTCTGAGGCCTAACTCCTCCTCCGCTCCCTCCTCGATGGGCCATGCTCTGAGGCCTAACTCCTCCTCCTGCAGGGCAGCGGCAGGGATGCCGCTGTCCAAGGTCCTGGACTTCCTCTTCCTGTTTCTCCTAGGGGGCTCTCTTCCCTTCCTATAGGGATAGCGGAGGTGGGGCCCTCCTGTGGACTCCTCCCCAGCCTACAAAAGGCTCCTCCTGTCAGTTCCAACTTGCCTTCGCAAGGAGCTAATCCTCCAGGAGCAGTTCTCTCCAGGACTTTCTGTCTGCTCCAGCTTGGCCTCTCCGTGATGTTCTGAGTTCCTTGATGTTCCAAGGTCCTGCTCCAAGTTCTGTGATGTTCCAAGTTCAGTGATGTTCCAAGTTCCTTGAATTTCCAAGTTCCTGTTCCAAGTTCTGTGATGTTCCTAGTTCCTGATGTTTCGTGTGGCTCCACCGTCCCGTCCCTGCATGGTCCACGACCAGCCCGGTGGGGTTGTGTAGGGCTTGCAGTGGCCGAGTGGTCCGCGTCCACCCCTGCTGGGGTGTGTAGGGTGCTCGGTGGTATTCCAGTGGTTGTCGCCGAGGAACCTCCATGTCTCCGATCTCCTCAGCAGTGCAGGTCTCCGAGACCTTGTTTTAATTCTGAACTTGAATCTGAATGAGAATTCTGCTCTCTCCTGGGTCGGAGCTCCTTGCATGTGCTCATCTTTTAACGTCTGAGTCTTCCTAGCGCTCAGAGTCCTTCCAAGTCCTCGTCTGAGTCCTCGTCTCATCGGTTCTTCAGTTACAGTCCTCGTCTTGTCAGATCTTTAATTCAAGTCCTCATCTCATCTCCTGTGTCCTTCCCAGACTTGGACTTGTCTCACCGCAGGGGCATACACCACTTGTTCCGCACTGGGGAGTGCCCCCTAGCGCTCCCTTCCAACGCAGTGCAACAGATTGCGAAGGCCTCCGAGTGCCCCATGCTCAAGGCCGCCCACAGCGCAACAGTAATAAGTCTGCAATTTCATTTTTTAGTTCTTTCAGAATCTGGGATGTATACCATTGGGTCCCAGTGATTTGTTACTCTTTAGTTTATCTATTTGCTTCATTACATCTTCCCGGTTCATCGTGATTTGATTCATAAGAACATAAGAAATTGCCGTACTTGGTCAGACCAAGGTTCCATCAAACCCAGCATCCTGTTTCCAACAGTGGCCAATCTAGGCTACAAGTACCCAAAAACTAAGTTTATCCCTTGCTACTGATGCAAGTAATAGCAATGGCTATTTTCTAAGTCAACTTGTTTAATAGCAAGTAATGGACTTCTCCTCCAAGAACTTATCCAAACCTTTTTTAAACCCAGCTATACTAACTGCACTAACCACAACCCCTGGCAACAAATTCCAGAGTTTAATTGTGTATTGAGTGAAAAAGAATTTTCCCCGATTAGTTTTAAATGTGCTACATGCTAACTTCATGCAGTGCCCCTTAGTCCTTCTATTATCTGAAAGAGTAAATAACCATTTCACTTTTACCCGTTCTAGTCCTCTCATGATTTTAACCATCTCTAACAAATCCCCCCTCAGCTGTCTGTTCTCCAAGCTGAACAGCCCTAACCTCTGCAGTCTTTCCTCATAGGGGAGCTGTTCCATCCCCTTTATCATTTTGGTTGCCCTTCTCTGTACCTTCTCCATCGCAACTATATATTTTTTGAGATGTGGCGACCAGAATTGTATACAGTATTCAATTTGCGGTCTCACCATGGAGCGATACAGAGGCATTATGCCATTTTCCATTTTATTCACCATTCCCTTCCTAATAATTCCTAACATTCTGTTTGCTTTTTTGACTGCTGCAGCACACTGAGCCGATCATTTCAATGTATTATCCACTATGACGCCTAGATCTCTTTCCTGGGTGGTAGTCCTAATATGGAACCTAACATCATGTAACTATAGCAAGGGTTATTTTTCCCTATATGCATCACCTTGCACTTGTCCACATTAAATTTCATCTGCCATTTCGATGCCCAATTTTCCAGTCTCACAAGGTCCTACTGCAATTTATCACAATCCACTTGTGATTTAACTATTCTGAATAATTTTATATCATCTGCAAATTCGATTACCTCACTCATCATATTCCTTTCCAGACCATTTATAAATATATTGAAAAGCACCGGTACAGGTACAGATCCCTGAGGCACTCCACTGCCAACCTCCCTCCACTGAGAAAATTGTCTATTTAATCCTACTCTCTGTTTCCTGTCTTTTAACCACTTTGAAATCCACGGTATGCACAATGGGACTTTGTGATACTAGGAGACAAAATATCTCTAAAGACAGTGCTGATAGAAGTGGTGTTAGCTGGCACTATATGTTAAGGTGGCATAGAATGAAGCAGGATAAAAGTACTGCAGGAAACACGCTGCATTTTCGGATCTCTATGGATAGAAATTTCATATGTAATAGGGAAGAGTAAAGCAGGAGAGTTATACTGTCATCCACTTTACCAGAGTGCTGAAACAGACTATGAAATACTAACAGAGATTAGACAGGCTAATAAAATTGGGAACACAATAATTCCAATCACCCTGATATTTATTTATTTATTAAAAATGTATACCCACACAATCTAACATTCTTGGCAATTTACAAGAAAGCATACATAATAACACAAAATAAATACATATACAATCATACAATTGCTATCTTTCCTGATGTTGTCAAGGAAATGCAACAAAAGGGGAAAATGTTTCATCTAAAAAAATAAACAGCCGATGCAATACCGTGCGCTATGGCCAGCGCACAGCTCAACACGCGATTGGATGAGCACCCAATCGAGGTGTAGCTAATAGCGCTCATCACCTATAAACTCATGTTGATGGGACCCGTACTTTTCAATATATTTATAAATGATCTGGAAAGAAATACGACGAGTAAGATAATCAAATTTGCAGATGATACAAAATTGTTCAGAGTAGTTAAATCACAAGCAGATTGTGATAAATTGCAGGAAGACCTTCTGAGAGTGGAAAATTGGGCATCCAAATGGCAGATGAAATTTAATTTGGATAAGTGCAAGGTGATGCATATACGGAAAAATAACCCATGCTATAGTTACACAATGTCAGGTTCCATATTAGGAGCTACCACCCAAGAAAGAGATCTAGGCATCATAGTGGATAATACATTGAAATTATCAGTTCAGTGTGCTGCGGCAGTAATGAAAGCAAACAGAATGTTGGGAATTAAGAGAAAGGGAATGGTGAGACCGCACCTTGAATACTGTGTACAATTCTGGTTGCCGCATCTCAAAAAAGATATAGTTGTGATGGAGAAGGTACAGAGAAGGGCGACAAAAATGATAAAGGGGATGAGGAAAGGCTAAAGAGATTAGGGCTGTTCAGCTTTGAGAAGAGACGACTGAGGAGGGGATATGATAGAGATGTTTAAAATCATGAGAGGTCTAGAACGGGTAAATGTGAAACAGTTATTTACTCTTTCGGATAATAGAAGGACTAGGGGGCACTCCATAAAGTTAGCATGTCGCACATTTAAAACTAATCGGAGGAAGTTCTTTTTCACTCAACGCACAATTAAACTCTGGAATTTGTTGCCAGAGGATGTGGTTAGTGCAGTTAGTATAGCTGTGTTTAAAAAAGGATTGGATAAGTTCTTGGAGGAGAAGTCCATTACCTGCTATTAATTAAGTTGACTTAGAAAATAGCCACTGCTATTACTAGCAACAGTAGCATGGAATAGACTTAGTTTTTGGGTACTTGCCAGGTTCTTATGGCCTGGTTTGGGCCATTGTTGGAGACAGGATGCTGGGCTTGATGGACCATTGGTCTGACCCAGTATGGCATGTTCTTATATTCTTATATTAGCTGCAAAAAATAAATGTGCACCTGACGCGCATATTTTTACTCTCAAATATTAATGTTTGCCCTGGAGAAAATACTGCTTTTCTGTAATTCCTCTGACTTAATATCACGGCAATATTAAGTCGGAGGAGACAAAAAGGGAGAACCCTAAAAATATAAATAAATAAATAAAGTGTGCCAGCAGTCAGGTTATGAAAACGGACACTCGATTAAGAAGCATTCGTTTTCCTAACCTGCTGACAGCCACCTCTCCTGGGCATCCGATGCCGAGGAAGCACTAGGGATGCAAAATTTTCCCTAGCGCCTCCTTTTTTAAATATAAAATCGGGTGCCTGGGAGAGATGGATTGGCACTCAATCATGAATGCCTGTTTAATGTGCACTGATATTGCATTGGCCTGATAGAGTGTCTGCTTTAGGAGTCAGTTTTCTGTTAAAATCATACACAACTCAACTGTATAAAATATCACAAAATAACATCCACATAATAATAAAATAGACAATATAACACATCTACAGTAACAGACAGATCCATTATTGCAAACTTACAGAATCTTCTATATATTGCAGGCAAATCATCTTATATCATTGATTATAAACTTCCCTAAACAAGCATGCTTTTAGCTGCTTCTTGAATCTCAACAGTACTACCTCATTTAATCTCTTCCAGCAAAGTATTCCACAGTATTAGTCCTGTGACTCTAAACATACACTGTCTGGATTAACAGAGGGTATTTCCAAAAGATTTTTATATGATTTTTTTATATTGATTGGGTAAAAATCTCACTAAGGCATGCAAGGGAGGTTAAGCCTTTAGATGCCATAAATGACTGCTTCATGAAGCAGCTGGTCCTGAAATCAAGAAGGGGAATTACTTTAGATTTAGTTCTCAATGGAATGCAGGTCCTGGTGCGAAGGGTAATGGTGGTGGAGCCATTTGCCAATAGTGATAACAAGATTATGATAAAATAAGGAAATTAGAAGGAAACTAAAAGAAGCTATTGCAAAGGTTAAAAGTTTGCATAAGGCATGAGGACTGTTTAAAAAGTACCATATTAGAAGCCCAGTTAAAATGTATTGCACACATTAAAAAAGGTCAAACATGACTGCCAATGTGGTGAAACGGTGCTGTGAAAGAGGGTATGGGTGGAAAAAAGGCATCCTTTAGAAAATGGAAAGCAGGACTTTCTGAGAAAAACAGGAAACAAAATAAACACTGGCAAGTTAAATGCAGAACATTAAAATGGCAGAGAATTTGAGAAGAACCTTCCAGGGACGCTGCTAGGTTTTTGTTGCCCTGTGTGAACAATTATTGTGCTGCCCTTTCCACCCCCCACGATTCATTCAGGCTCTGTCCTGGCCCATCAAATAAAGCCAAGCAGACTATCAGGGTCAATTATCAAATCACGTTAGGGCCTTATTGCAGGCCTTAGGGCCCTAACGACCGTGATAATGCCATAACTCCTGTGATAAATAACTCATCATGAGATGCGTATGCAAATTTTAAAATTTTTCACAAGTGGGAGGAGTTTGGGCAGAGTAAATTAAAATTAGGGGTGCCTAGCGTTGCGTGCAATAGCATAATACTATTGAGGGCTAAATCCCCCTTAAGGCACTTCTCCACATGGGACACAAGGATACCAAACCAAATTTAGTAGGAACAAATATAAATGTAGTATTGCATATCCTTGGGAGACACAGGCAGTCAGACCTCTGCTTATGTACAGCACCAGCTCCTGTCCCCCATCCTCTTCCCAACCCCTTTATCCAATCTTCCTCCCTTCTACCCCATCCCTGATCCCATTCTCTTCCTCTCTCCCCATCCCCTATTTCAATCTTCCTTCCTTCTTCTACCCCATCCCTGATCTCCCCATATTCTTCCTCTCCCCATCCCCTATATCCAAGCTTCCTCCCTTCTTCTACCCCATCCTCTTCCTCTCCCCAACCCCTTTATCCAATCTTCCTCCCTTCTTCTACCCCATCCCTGATCCATCCTCTTTTCTTTCCCCATCCCCTATATCCAATATTCCTACCTTCTTCTACCCATCCCTGATTCCCCCATCCTCTTCCTCTCTTCCCATCCCCTATATCCAATCTTCCATCATTCTTCTACCCATCCCTGATTCCCCCATCCTCTTCCTCTCTTCCCATCCCCTATATCCAATCTTCCTGCCTTCTTCTACCCCATCCCTGATCCCCCATCCTCTTTTCTTCTCTCCCCATTCCTGCGTTTAGCTCAAGGTGAGTTACATTCAGGTACAGGAGGTATTTGTCTCCTTCCCCCCCATCTATATTTGAGATCCCCGCTCATAAAATCAAAATCAATTACACAGACACATAAGGTTGGAAACCTACTTAATTTTTATTATGCAAAACAAATGTACATTATGTAATATAGAAAATTATTCAAATATATGCAAATGTACCATAAAACCGCTGCAAAATTTTCTAATTCTTGTCAAGCCCTGGGCTGCCGCACAAAAACCTTGGACTACGGTTTACACTTGAATACTCTTTATTCTTCCTGGTTTGTGGACTTCTAGAAGTTGAAATGGATAGAATGGTTTATTTTTCGCCTTTTCTTATCTGATGTTGTATTTCAGTTCTCACTTTGTTTCTTTGAAGACATTTATCTTTATTGAAAATCTGAAGTAGTAACAAATAGAAAGTTAGCATATATCACCCTCCATTGCCTCAGGTACACACTGAGGGCTGATTTACTTTTCTCCCATTCTGTGTCTATGAGAAAAATGCTTAGTAGATCAGATCCTTAGATTGTAAACCTTCTTGGGACAGGGAAATACCTATAGTACCCAAATATAATCTGCTTCGAAGAGCCTGAAAGCCAGTATAGAAAATTAAATAAATAAAATAAAACAGGTCCAGAACGCGCTGTCATCTTTTCTGATGCTTGTAGCGCATGAGTTGTGGATTCCTCCCCATGTCAGCTGCGGGAGGGCTCATGGCTGAAGTTGACGGTGCACATGACTACATGCTATTGGCTAGGCATGATGGGATGTTTACCTGTGAATAAGGCCCTTTAAAATTGTCCCATGCCCTGAGAGGGGAAAAGGCAGTGCTAGGGGTGGAGCGCAGGACGGCTCAGAAAAGCAAGCACAAGAATACCATTTTCAAATCTATGCACCTGCTTTTCACTGATGCATTTATTTAGATTTAGCTCCTTTTTTAAATTGATATTTCAAGGTGAGTTACATTTAAGTACAACAGGTATTCCCTGTCCCCAGAGGGCTAACAATGGAAGTTGAAGTAACTTATCTAAGGGCACAGAGGAGTATCAGCAGGATTTGAACCCTCAATTCCCTGGTTCTCAGCCCCATGCTCCAAGCACGAGGTTCTCCTCCACTTGCATGCTCTGCTCCTGGAAAGCAAGTGGCTTAAATACTCCCCGAGACACAGGAAGTGTCCCTTTGAAAATCAGCTTGCAGGTCTTCGGGTACTTTGCTCCTGTGGGCCTGTAAGCAGCTGCCAGACATTGAAACTTCCCTCCATATGGTTCACCCTGCTTACAAGACAGCCATGCCACACTCTCTGCTCACAAGTCAGTAACACCATGCACTCTGTTTACACCAGACAATATTTGCTGCTACTACACAGTGAGTGTCCAGGTGCTTGCACACTAGCCTGCTCCCAAGAGCCTGTAATTAACTGGCCCAGGCTGCTGTCCCTGCCCCTTTCCCTTCCTCACACTGAAGGATGGAGGGTTGCATGTACAGACCCTACCCTGAGGGATCAGCTTGACAACTGACAGGTACTTTGCTAAGAAGTAGTAATTGTAGCCATGTACAACTCCAGATGTGTTTCTCTGCTCTGTGACTCCTTGCAACTACTGCCTGGATCAGGGCTGCCTGAGGCGCAGGATAAAATGGCACCCTGTCCTCCAGCACCCAAAAGGGATGCATTCACAATCAATCAATCAATCAATCAATCATTTATTTACATCACGCTCTTTCAGCAGATGAGATCAAAGTGTGTTACAATGCTGCAGAAAAGGGTCTCCACCACTAACATTATACATAAAACGGGGGATTCTGCCACATATACAATTATAGTCATTAACTAGAGGGAATGTAGAAAAGAGGAACCAGCGATATGCAAAACAACATCCAATATCATCTGAGAACACCAACTACGAAGCAATCATAGAGGTCAAAGTCAAACAAGGAGTGGGGAACAGCCTTCTGCTGAGGGCCAAAGGCCTCCATGAAGAACCAGATTTTCAGAGTCTTCCTGAGGGTCATCAGGTCCAGAGAGCATCTTATGTCCAGAGGCAGGGACTTCCAAAGGGTTGGGACTGAGCCAACGAAGGTCCTTTTCCTCATGAAATGAGTCAGATCTCCTTAGAGACAGGGACGATCAGGCAGGTGTTTGGTAGCGTGCGTAGAGGGTGAGCCGGTCATATAGGGAAAGTCGATTGGCCAGGTAGGTGAGGACCTTGAAGGCCAGGACCAGGATTTTAAAAAATGGAATGGTGTGAGATTGGCAGCCAATACAGGGTTTTCAGCAGAGGAGTGACTGGATTGAATTTACTGGCAGTGAACAAGGATTGTGCCATGGCATTCTGGATAAGTTTGCAGATGGTGAATGAGTTTTTTTGTGGAGGCCAGTATTAAAGAGATGTATTTATTCTTGGATTTACTAAACCACCTTTCCCTTTCCCCAAGAATTCAACGCCAATATGTAACATAAAACAAATTACAATATAACAAAAATCAACAAATTGCAACGTAAACATATAAAGAAGGATATAATAAATAACATAACCCAAAAACCAGTCAGCCCCACACCAGTCTCCCTCTCTCTCATCCTCAATAGTCTTTCTCACTCCCAACCAGTGCCTCTCCCAATATCAACCCCCCGAAACATGGCATGAGAAATCCGACTGCTGGCTACGTGCACATACTACGAAGCCCAGAGATGCACATGCCAGGATAGGTCGTGCTCTCAGAACCAGAGCCACAGAGGTGCGAGCTCTTCCCCCCAGTGCTGCTGCCAGAGGGGTCTGCATAGCACCTTCCAGATCTCTTCCCCACTCTCCCCCCAATCCTCAGTTTCTTTGTGTTTTCTCCCATTTCTGCTTCCTGACTCCCACCTCCCCTCCCATGAGCTGCTGCCATAAGAAGGAGCATAATGATAATTTAAATAAGGCCTCCGCCTAGTTAACCTCAAGATCCCTGGCGGCCAAAAACGGTAGCAGGAGGCAGGCGCAGCAAACATGCAACAGCTGCAGCAAGAAGAGTAGAGCCAACCACAGGGTCCAGGACTGCGTCGTCCACAGAGGAGCTGGAGTTCTGCAGCACTAGGCAGACAGCGTGGTGAGCGCCTGTATAGCGACATCAAATGGTGGCGCTCTCATTAGTAGGAGGCCTTTTTTTTTTTGTCAGCTCTCTGGCTCTGGTTCCTTTAGGGATATTTTGGGGTACACTTACAGCCGCCTGACTGCCTGACTGGCTGATGCGTTAAGAACCTAGGTGTTGAATTTCAGTGCACAGTTTTAGTGCACAGGTAACATTGTTTGGTTAATGCATTGGGAGTTAAAATGTGTGTATGATGAATTAAGCATATTTTAACTCAGGGGGGAGAGGCATCCATAAACATACAAAAAAACATACATAGAAACATAAAAATGATGGCAGAAAAGGAATAAAATGCTCCATCCAGTCTGCTCAGCAAGTTTCTTAGGGTGGTATCTGCTGCGCTGTGTAGGTTACCTCCATGTTTCTCTTAAGGGTAGCAACTGCTGCTCTAGGCTGTTATCCCCGAGCCTTGCGCTCTGCTTCAACGACAGGAGGAAAAGGGAGATGGAATTCAGACAGCAACCGAGGGCCCTGACTTTTACGGTCTGCGGAAAATAAGCCTGGGGGTAACTTGCTGGTGCTGCAGTTACTACCCTTAACCAATAAACCTTGATACTGCTGATGCAACTTCATCATTGCTCTCTGCTTCAACGGCAGGGGGGAAAGTGGAATTGGATTCAAACAGCAATCAACGAGGGCCCCGACTTTTAAGGTCTAGGGAACTGATGCACAGACATAAGGCAAAAAAACACAAGACAGCAAAACATGTATCCCTGAAATCACCAGACTTATCCGGCTATCTGGCCAGCTTCACCGAGCAGGAAACCTTTCTTTTGTTTTCACATCCCTCTTGTTTTCAGTGCCAGCCCAGCAATGCCAGAAACGTTACTCCTAAAGGGGTAGATTTTCTAAGGGTTACGCGTGTAACCCCCGAAAACCTACCCCAACCCCCCCCCCCCCCCCCCCCGCGCACGCCGAGCCTATCTTGCATAGGCTCGGCAGCGCTTGCAAGCCCCAGGACGCGCGTAAGTCCCGGGGCTTTCCTGGGGGGGGGGGCGTGTCAGGGGCATGTCGCGGCCGGCGCGGCATTGAGGGCATTCCGGCGCGGCCTCCGGACCAGCCCCTGGACCGGACCATGGTGCGCCGGCAGCCGGCCCGGCGCACGCAAGTTACGCCTGCCTCAGGCAGGTGTAACTTTCGTGATAAAGGTAGGGGGGGCGGGCGACAGTAGCTTGGTTTCTGCCTAAGAAACTGCCTGTGCCTTCGTAGAATGAGCCTTAACCTGTAGTGGTAAGGGCTTTCCTGCCTTTATGTAGGCCGCCTTGATTACTTCCTTGATCCAGTGGGCTATGGTAGCCCGCGAAGCCGCTTCTCCTTGTTTCTTCTCGCTGTGAAGAACGAACAAGTGATCCGTTTTGCGCACCGGTTCCGATCTTTCCAAGTACCGCACTAGCAGTCTGCCGACATTTAGATGGCAAAGAAGGCGTGAGTCTTCAGAGTCCTTATGTTCATCCAAAGATGGTAGTGAGATGGTTTGGTTCAAGTGAAACTCGGAAATCACTTTCGGTAGGAAGGAGGGGACAGTGTGCAGCTGTATGGTTCCAGGAATGAACCTAAGGAACGGTTCCCGACAGGATAGTGCCTGTAGTTCGGAGATGCGACGAGCTGAACATATTGCCACCAGGAATACCATCTTCAATGTTAAGAGGCGTAGTGTTGGTCTGAAGGAAGCCCCCGCTAGGAAGTCTAAATCTAGATTGAGATTCCATAGAGGCACCAGCCACTTTAGGGGTGGTCGGAGTTGTTTAACCCCTTTCAGGAAGCGGACAAATCCGGATGGGTTGATAGCCGGATACCGTCCACTTCGGCTCTGAAGCAGGACAGTGCGGCTACTTGGACCTTGACGGAGTTGAGTGACAACCCCTTCTTCATACCATCCTGTAGGAACTCCAGAATCATGGGAATCTTGGCTGTCTGCGGAAGTATCCCGTGGTCCTCGCACCAGGCTTCGAATACTCTCCAGATCTGTATGTATGACAGGGATGTGGAGAATTTGCGCGCTCGAAGCAGGGTGTCAATCACGGTCTTTGAATAACCGCACTTCTTCAGGTGAGTCCTCTCAAGGGCCAGACTGTAAGAGAGAATCGAGATGGATCTTCGTGGTAAATCAGGCCCTGCCAGAGAAGATCCCTGTGTGGAGGTAGGCACAGAGGGTTCCCCGCAAGAAGTCTTTGCATGTCTGCGTACCATGGTTGTCTTGGCCAATCCGGGGCTACTAGTAGAACTAATCCCCTGTGGTGTTCTATCTTGCAGATGACCTTGCCCAGTAGTGGCCATGGGGGGAAGGCGTAAAGTTAGTCTTCCTCTGGCCAAGTCTGGACGAGAGCGTCAATCCCTTGGGAGTGTGGCTCTCGTCTGCGGCTGAAGAACATGGGGACTTGGGTACTGAGACGGGTGGCCAGTAGATCCATGGATGGGAGGCCCCAGCGATTTACTATCAGTTGGAAGGCTGTGGTCAACAGCGTCCATTCTCCTGGGTCCAGGCTCTCTCTGCTGAGGAAGTCTGCTGAGAAGTTGTCTTTTCCTGAGATGTGGGAGACCGAGATCCCTTGTAGGTTTGTCTCCGCCAATGCCATGAGAGGGTCTATCTCCAGAGACACCTGCTGGCTCCTGGTTCCTCCCTGGCAGTTGATGTAAGCAACCATTGTCGCATTGTCCGACATTACTCGAATTGCTTTGCCTCGGAGTCTGTGGCTGAATCGCAGGCACGCTAGTCTGACTGCTCGAGCTTCCAGGCGGTTTATGTTCCATTCCGCCTCTAACTTGTTCCATTGTCCCTGCGCTGTCACAGTTCCTGACAGTGGGCTCCCCACCCTCGCAGGTTCACATCTTTGGTGAGCAAGGTCCAGTTTGATGGGGATAGGCTTACTCCTCTGCTTAGGTGGTCTTCCTGTAGCCACCACTGGAGCTGAAAATGCACCTCTGCTGGTAGTTGGAGGTGAATTGAGTAGTCCTGGGACAGTGGGTTCCATCGTGACAGTAAGGAGCGCTGGAGCGGTCGCATATGGGCCCTTGCCCATGGGACGACCTCCAGGGTTGATGCCATGAGGCCGACTTGAAGATAGTCCCATACCTTGGGGCGTGCATTGGTCATTAATCGTCATAATTGTTCCATCAGCTTCCTGCTCCTCGGGGGAGGAAGGAAGACTTTGTTCTGTTTGATGTCGAAAAGGGCCCCCAGGTACTCTAGAGATTGAGAGGGCTGCAGACTGCTCTTGCCCATGTTCACGACCCAACCCAGTTCCTGCAGTAGGCTCTTGACTCTGCTGGTCACCTGCCGGCTCTCTTCCGAAGACTTTGCCCTGATCAGCCAGTCGCCAGGTAAGGGTGTACCAAGATCCCTTCCTTCCTCAGTGTTGCTACTACAACCACAGTGATTTTGGTGAAAGTTCTGGGGGCAGTTGCTAGGTTGAAGGGTAGTGCTCGAAACTGGTAATGGTGACCCAGTATCGCAAAGCGCAGGAAGCGCTGGTGATCCTGATGGACTGGTATATGAAGGTAGGCTTCGGAGAGGTCCAGGGAGGTTAAGAACTCTCTCTCCATTATTACGGAGCGAAGAGTTTCCATGCAGAAGTGTAGTACCCACAGATGACAGTTGATGTTCTTGAGATCCAAGATGGGCCGGAATGATCCTTCCTTCTTGGGAACAATAAAATAGATGGAATAGTGCCTCGTATTTTGTTGGGGCATGGGAACCGGAATTATTGCCTTCAGGCAATAACACTTGCCTGAAGTGTTGCCACACTTGTTAGAGTGTTTTCCACTGCCAGTCTCTTGGTGTGGGAGTGGCAGGGTGACATAAATTTGTCTCGAGGAATGCTGCGGAACTCCAGAGAGTAACCTTCTCGAATGATATTTAGTACCCATTTGTCTGATGTTATCTCGACCCATCTTTGGTAGAAGAGGGCAAGTTGACCCCCTATCTCCTCTTCCTGTGGATGGGTCGGCCCATTCTCAATGTGGAGCATGGCTGGAGCCTGCTCCCCGGTCTGCTCTCCTCTTGGTCTGTTGGTTCCGAAAGGGCTGGGACCTTCCGGAGGGATGAGGTACCTGGAACCGCGAGTTCCTGTAGGGACTAAAGCAATGCGAGCCTCTGCCCTTGGTTCTTCTGGGAGAGTGATGCTGAGATCTTTTACTCCTATCTTCTGGTAGCCGAGGCACTGGGGATTCGCCCCATTTGCTGGCTAACTTCTCCAATTCACTTCCGAACAAGAGAGATCCTTTAAACGGCATTCTTGTGAGATTCATTTTAGATGTCGTGTCCGCAGACCAATTCTGTAGCCATAGTTGTCTTCTGGCTGCCACTACCAAGGCAATGCACCTGGCTGAGGTGCGCACCAGGTCTGAGCTTGTGTCCGTCAGGAAGGCTGCTGCAGGTTCCATCGTCTCATCTGTATACTTTCCGGAGTTATTTGCCTCTCTCAAGAGGAGCAAGCAGGAACATGCCACCAGTGCGCAGCATGAAGCAATCTGCAGTGTCATTGCTGTTGCGTCGAAGGCCTGCTTAAGGATGGATTCCAATCATCTGTCCTGAGTGTCCTTCAATGCAGCCCCTCCCTCAACGGGAATCATTGTTCGCTTTGAGATGGCACAGACCATAGCGTCCACTTTCGGGAAACGCAGGCATTCCTTGGTCGCTGGCTCTAGAGGGTATAGGGCTTCCAAGGCCCGACCCCCTTTGAAGCTGGCCTCCGGGGTATCCCACTCCAGGTCAATCAGTTCCTGATGGCTTCCATCATTGGAAAGTAGCATGAGGCCTTATGAAGGGACACCAAGATGGGGTTCTTCTTTGGTTCCGCCATAGGGTCCATGCCTGGAATACCCAGCGTCTTCAGAGTCTGGGAAACAAGGACTGGTAATTCGTCCCTGTGGAAAAAGCGAAGCATGGTTCGGTATGGTTCCATCCCTGGAGGGATTTCTCCTTCTTCCAGGGAGTCGCCGTCATCATCTGAGGTGTCTGGGTCCCTGTCAGGGAAGTTCTTGGTTAGGCGAGGCATGTCTTGAGGCATCCGAGCAGGGCTGGGAGGATCTTGTGCTTCCAGCAGTGGTTGAGCCCGGGGCACAGCCGGGGCTGATTGCGCCTGAATGAAGGCTTGCAAGCCTTGGAAAAATCCCAACCATGAGAAGGTCCCTGGGTCCATGTTAATCCCAGAGGGAGTCGGAGTAGGGGCCCCAGAAGTGCCCTCCTGTTGAGAAGCCATCTCGGAGATCTTGAACGAGGTCTCGGAGGTCTTGAACGAGTAGATGTGACTCAGTTATTTACACTTTCAAATAATAGAAGGACTAGGGGGCATTCCATGAAGTTAGCAAGTAGCACATTTAAGACTAATCAGAGAAAATTCTTTTTCACTCAACGCACAATAAAGCTCAGGAAATTATTGCCAGAGGATGTGGTTAGTGCAGTTGGTATAGCGGGGTTCAATAAAGGTTTGGATAAGTTCTTGGAGGAGAAGTCCATTAACGGCTATTAATCAAGTTTACTTATGGAATAGCCACTGCTATTAATTGCATCAGTAGCATGGGATCTTCTTAAAGTTTGGGTAATTGCCAGGTTCTTGTGGCCTGGTTTGGCCTCTGTTGGAAACAGGATGCTGGGCTTGATGGACCCTTGGTCTGACCCAGCATGGCAATTTCTTATGTCTTTATGTTCTTATGAGATGCACAGATCCAGGGAGCTATCGTCGGTAGTAGTTCCGGACCCATTCCCCGATAGTAAGGGACCAGGCTTTGGTTCCCCCTGGGCTTCTTCACAATGTTGACACAGGTAGGCCTCCATTTCAGTCTGCATGACTCTTATGTGGCAGGCTGTGTAAAGAGAGTGCCTTCTTGGGCGCCAGTGCCATTGTGTTTGCGCGCATGAAGTTGTAAACGCGGCTGTGCGTGGTTATGCACACGGGTGCGCTCAGTTGTGCGCATTGAGTGCGCATGCCACTGTGCACGTAGCTGTGCGTGCAGCTATGCGTGCATCTGTATTGGATGCGCGCAGGTTAGGCGCATTGGTCGCCCGGCCTGCCCCGCATGTACCGCCGGTCGAGAAGGGAAGATGGCGCCAACGACCCCCACACGTAAGATGGCGCCCTCCGAAGGTCTCCACATGTGTGGACCTTTGCACCAGATCGGGGTCTAGCCCAACCAAGGCTGCTCAACTCGATCGGTGCTCCCTTTTAACCTCACTGGAAGAAGAATTCAGTACAGCAATCCGAGCTCTGGAGACCAGAGACCTGAATTTAAAGATTTTTTCTTACCTGGTCTCGGCGCTTACCGATTGTGTGCCAGACGGTCTCCAGCTGCGGGGGGGAGAGGTAATTACCTTCACCGCCGTGCTCGTTTCTGCACTCGCTGCCTTTCAGCCACACTGGGGGCTAGGTCCACACCGGGAACCGGCTACCAGACCAAGACACACCTCTGAGGGATATTGGAGATCACCTCAGGAATTCTTGACTGGGGGAGGGACCCTTAGGTATCACCACAGGAGAGCTGGGCTCGGGCTTCTTTAAGGTAAATTTTGTTTCTTCTCAACACTATTCTAGTGTGTGGGATAGTGTCCGCATCTACTAGGAGACGGAGAGAAACTGAAGAGCTGAGGTTACTGCAGAGGTATATCTAGAGTGACGTCAGCTTTAAAATCTGACTCCGTCTCCCTTCTGCTAGAAGAGCACAATACCCACTGGTCCTGAGTCCATCTGGCTACACGCTAGGAAAAAATGCATTGGGCCTAAACCTAGGCCCGTAGCCTAAGGCTGAAAGGGCCATGGCCTAGGCCCGAGAGCGATGCTGGGGTCTCAGCCTATGTCCAGCCCGATGCGGGGGCCTCAGCCAAGACTCGAAAAAGGTCTTACTTAATCCATTGGTATCTGATGACCCAGGCCCATTGCTGCAACCCAACCAGGAAGCAGGGTTCTGACACTGGGGCCTCGGCCCAGACTCATAACCACGACCCGATCTGGAGGCCGTGTCCCGACACCTGGATCTCGGTCAGCGCCCAAACCCAGGCCTGCTAGTGCAACCTGCCGGGAGGCCATATCCCAATGCCATGGCCTTGGCCCAGACCTAGGCCCGATGCCTGGGCCTGGCCTGGAGGCTGAAGCCGGGGCCTCGGCCTAAGCCTCACGGTGCAACCCCAGTGGATGGTGTCAGAAGAGGATGACGAGGCAGAAGCTGTGAGGCCTGGGTTCCGGGCCAAGTCCCCGGCGTAGGGACCCTGCTTCCAGGTTGAGTCGCAGCAACCGGCCCAGGTTCGATCTAGGCCAGGTTGCAGTGACATACGGCTCCCTCGGCCTAAGCGAGGCTGAGGCTTTGGCCTGGACCTAGGCCTCACTGCTGGATCCCCACTGGACCGGTTAAATAGGGGCCACAGGGATCCTGGCCCTGGCATTTTTCCAGGAGGGTGGGAAGCCCCATTTTCATTTTTTGACCTTTTTTTAAAATTATTTAATTTGTTTTTTTGTCATGAAGTGAATCGTTTCCCCACAAACGAAATTGGGGGGGGGGGGGGGGGGGGGGGAAACCCTCCCAAAAATGAAAACAATTTTTTTCCCCTGCACATTCCTAGGAGAGAGAGAGCGAGGCAGGTTCTTGGATTAAGGAAGAGTTGGGGAGTGGGTTCCAGGATCAGGTGAGAAGGGAGAGGTAGGAAAGGAGCTTCCAGGATTTTGGGGATGGAATCCAAGATCAGGGAAGGGAGGATCTGAATTGCAATGAGTGGGAAGAGAGGAGGGAGATATCTTTCCCATGCTCCGGTCCTGCTCTTTCTTGCATCCCCTCTCTAGTATCCCACCCAATATGACATACACATACACATGACACCAGTCCTTTCTCTCTCACACACATGAACACTGCCCCCTACCCTTGTTCCCCTCTCTCTCACACAGAGACCTACATAGCAGCCGAGCCTCCTCTCATCCCCAGCCTTTCTTCCCACCCTTCAGTTATCTCTGCTCTGCTCCTCCTAATCTCCCCAGAATGATCCTTCTTTGTTCTGTCTGCTGCTCCCTGAACACTGCCTGGAGAGGAGGAGCTGGAGTAGGAAGCAGAGGGCTGTTCTCTGCTGAGGGAGATTCAGATGAAAGGCAGCAAATCTTCAGCCAGCCTGCTGCTCCCCCAGACTTTTGCCACCCCAGGCACAGATCTAGGTTGCCCATTGACAAATCCAGGCCTGCTTCAGTGATGCCAATCTGCTCAAGTTACTGGTGGTCGGTCACTTTTTCACTCTCTTATTAGAGTGGCAATGGAAAAAGAAGTGCGGAAGGTGTTTTGTACCGCCAATAAACCTTTCCCTCAGTGATCCACGTAGGCCCTGTGTAAAACGTAGCTTTGTGGCTCTCCTCTGAGACTCCCAGTCGGATCTGCTACGTTACTAATTAAAAATCTCTTTTTGTTCCGCACCTGGTGCCTACCCGGTTTGCAGCGGAGAGTGCAGTTATTTATCCGGATGTGAGGCGGAGTCCTCGGGGAAGGTTTAAACAGATGCAGGGGGCTATTGATGTCAGCCTGCATCGGAAATCAATAGCCTGGGGTTAAAAAGCCAGGCCTCGCGTGGCAGGCGGCGGGGAGTCCCAGGAACCCACGGGTACAAGGCTAAACTCAGGGCTCGCTCTCCCGTGCAAGCAACAGGAGAGCGGCAACGCTGCCTTTCTGTTCCCTCTGCTCTCTCTCTCTCCTCGCCCATTGGTTTTTAAGCCCTCACAGTAATAGACCGGGGAGAGGGCGAGGGGAGCGCCTGGCAATAGGGGTGGGAAGGGACCCGACTGGGGGGGGGGGCTTTCTAGGTGATCGGGGGGGGCGGGGGCGCCGAAGTAAAATTGAAAGCGAAAGTGAAGCTCTCGACACGGGGTCCGAGGTCATCGGCCACTCCCCTGCCCTCCACGTGGCAGCCCTTCGCCGGCTCCGAGAAAAAGGATTCGATCTTCCCCAGCAGATTCCGGGATCTGTCATCCTCTGAGCCCGACCGAGATCTGGGGGAAACGCCCCTCTCTCTAAATTACAACGCAGACCACAGCCGGAAAGACGAGGGGAAAGCACGACAGAGCCGGTGCAAGGCACCCTCCCTGGTCTTCCCTCCTCCCCCCACCCCCATTTATCTGTTGGTATCGTTGCCAGCATCGTGCTCCCTTCTTTGGTGGCACTGGCTCTGGCCCTACAGCCCCCTTACCTTCCTTCACCTTCTGCCCAGCATCTCCTCTGCCCCCCCCCCGCATTCCACACCCCCCCCCACCACCCTCTCTGTAGTCAGCATCCGTTCTCCCCACCCCATCATCTCCCCAGCACCCTTTCTCTCTCCACCCTGCTAACCAAATCAGCATTCTTGCTTTTTCGTTCACTCTCTCTCTCCCTCTCAGCATTCATTTCCCTCTGTGCCCTACACAGGCTGCCTCCTGCTTTGCCCACCCCAGGCATTGTGCTCCGCTTCAAGGGCAGGGGGGAAATAGGAAAAGGGGAATTAGATTCAGACAGCAAGAAACAAGGATATTGAATTTGGCGGTCCGGGAAAACAAACATAGGGGTAACTTGCGGATGTGGCTGTTACTATCCTTAACCAATAAGCCTGAAACTCTTGATGCAAATCTAACTTTGCTCTCTGCTTCTATGGCAGAAGGTAAGACTCAAACAGCAAGCAACAAGAGCCCTGACTTTGATGGTCTGGGAAACTGATAAGTATGGGGGTGAAATTTCCATGAGCTTGCTGGGCAGACTGGATGGACTGTTGGTCCTTTTCTGCTGTCATTTCTTTATATATTCCAAACTGTGGGTTGGGACCCCAAATGGGGTCACAAAACCTCCAGCCGGGATCACAAATGCCTCAAAGGGCAGTCCTCTCCACACATCACCAGCAGCAGAAGTAGTGGAAATCAGCATGGGATGCACTCAGGTCCTGCAATGGTCCCGCCCTCGCTTGAGTTTCCACGTTAACAGGAAGCCATGTGTGAGGAGGGACTGGGGCCACTGCAGGGCCTGTGAGCTTTTACTGGCTCACAGATCCTGTGCTGACTTTCTTTACTAATGCTGCTGCCAGTTGCAGATCAACATCAGGCATTGGATCAGTCATTGGGGAAGAGTGGGCAGAGTGTGCACAGGTCTGTTCAGGTTGTTACTTCTCTATCCTCTCCCATTACTGAACTTACCTAAGAGAAAAATGTTGCCCTATCATCAGCCTGCCTTCGCTTCCCTCCAGTTGTCACCCACTTATCACCTAATGTTTGGATGGGGGCTCTTTGAAGGGAGGGATCAGATACAGGAAGGGTTTGAGGGTTGGATCAGTGGGAGAGGGATTGGCTGTGGTAGGAGAGGGGGGGATGCAAGAGAGGAACTAGGGATGAGAGTATCAACTGAGGGGGGGGGGGATATGTGAGAAAACAGAGAGGAAGGGGGTTACAAAAATGGCTTGTAGGTGAGAGAGGTTAAGTGGGGAGGATGTAAAAAGCTGGAATGGGTGAGCGAGAGGCTAGGCTGGGAAGGGGAGAGGAACTGGGGGATGTAAGAGATCAGCTGGAGGGGCAGAGGTTGAAAGGCTCCCTGGAGGGGGATGGAGGTTGAGAGAGGGGATCAGTTGGAGTGCAGTTATGGTGAGTGGAGGGATTGTTGGAGGTACAGAGAAGGGCGACCAAAATGATAAGGGGAATGGAACCTCTCCCCTATGAGGAAAGACTAAAGAGATTAGGACTTTTCAGCTTGGTGAAGAGACGGCTGAGGGGGGATATGATAGAGGTGTTTAAAATCATGAGAGGTCTAGAACGGGTAGATGTGAATCGGTTATTTACTCTTTCGGATAGTAGAAAGACTAGGGGGCACTCCATGAAGTTAGCATGTAGCACATTTAAAACTAATCGGAGAAAGTTCTTTTGCACTCAACACACAATTAAACTCTGAAATTTGTTGCCAGAGGATGTGGTTAGTGCAGTTAGTATAGCTGTGTTTAAAAAAGGATTGGATGCTAAAATGGGGTCACATTGGCTAAAAGTTTGGGAAGCCCTGCACTAGAGACAGGATGGGCTCTGCAGGCGGATGGCCCTCTCTCTTCTCACCTCCATTTGTTTCCACCAGTCTCTCTTTCCTATCACACACTCACGTGCGAAACCCCCCCCATTCTTTCCACAACCAGCTTGCCCTCCTTCCCAGGGGCGGCTCAAGGCAATCTGCTGCCTGAGGCGAGGGATGAGATGGTGTCCCTGACCCCCTCACATACACACACATACATATTCTTATACACACCCACAACCTCTCTCACAGACACTGACACACTCTCATATACATACATGCTCTCACTCTCATTGGCTCACTCACATACACACACACACACACTCACCCAGGCAAGCTCCCATTCATTCTCACACCGCTCTCCCCTCCTCCAGGCCTGCACACATTCTCCCCCCCCCCCCACACACACACATACAGACCCCAGGCAGGCACACACACACACAAATCCTCAGGCAGGCACTAATTCACTTTCACATACACACACAAACTCAGGCAGGCACCCATTCTCACACAGACAGACCCCAGAAGGCACCCATTCATTCACGACCCACAGCCAAGCAGTTACACATACACACAGGCTCTCACCCTCCCACTGACACACATGCACACACATGGTCTCCCACACCCACACAGCCTCTCATCCCCCTCCAACACACATACAAGCAGTCACCCACCTGCACGCACACACAGGTGGTCATCCACACACGCCCATAGCGCCTAGACTTTTTCAGCCGTGTCCTCCTCCTCTCTTGGGTTGTCAGTCTCGCGGTAGCAGGAGATGACGAGTCGCGTTTCTCCTGTTATCTCCTGCTGCCACAGGGCCAGTCTCGTGGCAGCAGATCATGTCGAGAAAATCACGACTCCTGCTGCCTGTGGTTGCCACTGAGCGAACTGGGTAGGGTTCGGTTTATCCCTGCCCAATCTGTTTGACTTTGGAGACAGGGTGAGGCAGCAGTTGCAGTACAGGTATTTTGAAGGGGGGACTCTTTGCCGCTCGAGGTCGCCGCCTCACCCTGCCTCATGATAGAACCGCCCCTGCTCCTTCCCCATGCCTGCCCCCCAACCAGCCTTTACCCTTTATCCCCATTCCTCCCCTGCTAGCCAGTCTCTTCCCATCTTGCAGCTGCTTGCAGTTTCTGCCAGAACAACCCCTGAATGATTGATATCTTTCAGCACTGTGCGGCTTTCATCGAATCTGAAGTGCACGGGGCCTGTGCTCCTGCACTGATCTTGCAGTCGCAGTCTTGCAAGGGCAGCATAGACACTATGTGGCTCTGCAAATGCTGCACAGTGGCACAAAATTGTTCCCAGAGAATGTACTAGAGCTGGAGTAGGCAACTCCAGTCCTCACATTGAGCAGGTTTTCAGGATATCCACAATGAATATGCATGGGGTGCATGCAAAAGTATCTCACACATATTCAGTATGGACATCCTGAAAACAACTAGATTGTGGCATTTGAGGACTGGCATTGCCTACGCCAGTACTAGAGCAACCCATGTAAAGTGTTATTAGGACAGATGCCATGATGTGAGGCAAAGATTTCTAGCCCCCAGCAAAACCTGAATGCACCTGTTCTACAGTATTGATTATAAGGGGATGCACACTGTGTACCGTATGCTCCATAGTGTTAGTTACAGTACAATCCATTCTACAATAATGTCACTGTCCGTGCATGCTTTCTAGTGTTATAACATCACACGATGTATAGTACGTACTGAATATAGTACTGTTCCTAACCAGAAGAGCTTCCAGGGAGGTTCCAAAGCCTCCAGCAAAATGTAGGAAGCACAGGGACTAAAAATGTCCATCTGATAATGCTTATTATAAAAGATATGGGCACTTACCTATTGTCTGCCACCTCTTCATGTTGCTGTACATTGTGACCTCATTTCCTCTACAGGAGGGCAGGGTCCCAGGAAGTGAAGGGGGTCTTCATACACTTTGGAGCATTTCTGACCAGCCCATGGCTCTGATTTTAATGCCCCCCCCCCCAACCCTCTCCAAGCATTTTGTGGTTAACAAGAACAGGGAGATCTATGAACATTTCATGATGCCTTGTTTGGTACAGAAATTTGCACATGGTTGACAATGTTCATTATTTGAATTTCTATGTAATAAATCATTAAACATTATAAATAGTTTTACCCTTTAGGAAATTAAGTAAAAAAAGGAGAGCTGCTCACCACAGGCACTAACCAAAGATGGGGCAGTTTTAAACATAATCCAGTGCTCCTGGACAGTCTTGGCTCAGCCTCATGAATTACTTTCAATGCCTCAGCCCCAGGTCACTGCTACTCCCAAACTGCAGCACCTCAGGCTCAGCCCCACAGGTCACTGCTACTTCCAAACTGCAGCATCTCAGGCTCAGCCCCACAGGTCACTGCTACTCCCAGGCTGCAGCACCTCAGGCTCAGCCCCACAGGTCACTGCTACTCCCAAACTGCAGTACCTCAGGCTCAGCCCCACAGGTCACTGCTACTCCCAAACTGCAGCACCTCAGGCTCAGCCCCACAGGTCACTGCTACTCCCAAATTGCAGCCTCAGGCTCAGCCCCACAGGTCACTGCTACTCCCAGGCTGCAGCACCTCAGGCTCAGCCCCACAGGTCACTGCTACTTCCAAACTGCAGCACCTCAGGCTCAGCCCCACAGGTCACTGCTACTCCCAAACTGCAGCACCTCAGGCTCAGCCCCACAGGTCACTGCTACTCCCAAACTGCAGTACCTCAGGCTCAGCCCCACAGGTCACTGCTACTCCCAAACTGCAGCACCTCAGGCTCAGCCCCACAGGTCACTGCTACTCCCAAATTGCAGCCTCAGGCTCAGCCCCACAGGTCACTGCTACTCCCAGGCTGCAGCACCTCAGGCTCAGCCCCACATGTCACTGCTACTTCCAAACTGCAGCACCTCAGGCTCAGCCCCACAGGTCACTGCTACTCCCAAACTGCAGCACCTCAGGCTCAGCCCCACAGGTCACTGCTACTCCCAAACTGCAGCACCTCAGGCTCAGCCCCACAGGTCACTGCTACTCCCAAATTGCAGCCTCAGGCTCAGCCCCACAGGTCACTGCTACTCCCAGGCTGCAGCACCTCAGGCTCAGCCCCACAGGTCACTGCTACTCCCAAACTGCAGCACCTCAGGCTCAGCCCCACAGGTCACTGCTACTCCCAAACTGCAGCACCTCAGGCTCAGCCCCACAGGTCACTGCTACTCCCAAACTGCAGCACCTCAGGCTCAGCCCCACAGGTCACTGCTACTCCCAAATTGCAGCCTCAGGCTCAGCCCCACAGGTCACTGCTACTCCCAAACTGCAGCACCTCAGGCTCAGCCCCACAGGTCACTGCTACTCCCAGGCTGCAGTACCTCAGGCTCAGCCCCACAGGTCACTGCTACTCCCAGGCTGCAGCACCTCAGGCTCAGCCCCACAGGTCACTGCTGCTCCCAGGCTGCAGCACCTCAGGCTCAGCCCCACAGGTCACTGCTACTCCCAAACTGCAGCACCTCAGGCTCAGCCCCACAGGTCACTGCTACTCCCAAACTGCAGCACCTCAGGCTCAGCCCCACAGGTCACTGCTACTCCCAAATTGCAGCCTCAGGCTCAGCCCCACAGGTCACTGCTACTCCCAGGCTGCAGCACCTCAGGCTCAGCCCCACAGGTCACTGCTACTCCCAAACTGCAGCACCTCAGGCTCAGCCCCACAGGTCACTGCTACTCCCAAACTGCAGCACCTCAGGCTCAGCCCCACAGGTCACTGCTACTCCCAAACTGCAGCACCTCAGGCTCAGCCCCACAGGTCACTGCTACTCCCAAATTGCAGCCTCAGGCTCAGCCCCACAGGTCACTGCTACTCCCAGGCTGCAGCACCTCAGGCTCAGCCCCACAGGTCACTGCTACTCCCAGGCTGCAGCACCTCAGGCTCAGCCCCACAGGTCACTGCTACTCCCAGGCTGCAGCACCTCAGGCTCAGCCCCACAGGTCACTGCTACTCCCAGGCTCCAGCACTTTAGACATCCTGACATTTTTTCAGGGTCCAGGCTCTGTTGCCACCCTCCCTTCACGCTCTGAAAATTAGTACACCAGTATTTTTTTTTTTGACAGAAGACACCTGTACTAGTGAAACTTCAAATCCAAATTCAGTTTCTTTAAGCACCTAACCAATTCCATATGCTTGTGTAATTGGGACATTACATAGCAGCGTCAGTGGTATTATACAAAGTCACCTTAGTTAGTGCTGAGATGAGGCCATACTGACCACCACCTAGCTGCTTCTGGTTTGGCCTGTGTTTGGTTCTCTTCTGCTCCAAAGTCAGCATTTCGCTGACTCCTCCCTACTGACTGATGGCATCATCCAAGGCTCAGACCCTTCTTTTTCATGGTATTGGTTCTCTTATCACAACGGTTAAGAACATAAATTTCATCATGCTGGGTCCAACCAACCATCCAGTGAGACTGCATCCAACAGCAGCCAATCCAGATCACCTGAACAAAGTATTCAGAATATCCTAATGGACAGATCCATTCCCTGTTATTCATCCCCAGTTACCGACAGTATGAGGTGATGTCCCCCAGTCCTATCTGGCTAACCATTATTAATAAACCTCTCCTCCACACCATTTTTTACACTCAGCTATACTACTGGTCTTGACCATATTCTCCAGCAACAACTTCCACAGCTTAATCGTGTGTTGATTAAAAAAAATACTTTTCAAATTTTAAATCTGCTGTTAGCTGCATGTAGTATTCCCTGGTTCCCTATTAACCTGTTGCATCCCACTCATGATTTTATAGACCTCTATCATATCCCTTCATCGTCGTGTCTTCTCCAAGTTGAAGAGCCCTAAGCTGTGTAGACTTTCTTCATAGGAACTATTCTGCCCCCTTTATCATTTTTGCCACTCTTCTCTGCACCTTTTCTGGTTCTGCTATGTCTTTATTGAGATAGAGTGATCAGAACTGCATACAAGGTATGCTTGCACAATAGCTTGATATAGAGTCAATATGATATTCACAGTTTTAGTTTCTATTCCTTTCCAAATAATTCCTTTATAGACATAGCTTAAAACATTATAGAGAAAAACAGAATGACTAGGGGCATTCCATGAAGTTAGCAAACAGCACATTTAAGACTAATCAGAGAAAATTCTTTTTCACTCAGTGCACAATTAAGCTCTGGAATTTGTTGCCAGAGGATGTGGTTACTGCAGTTAGTGTAGCTGGGTTCAAAAAAGGTTTGGATAAGTTCTTGGAGGAGAAGTCCATTAACTGCTATTAATCAAGTTTACTTAGGGGCGGATTTTAAAAAGCATTTACATGCGTAAATCTGGGTTTTACGCATGTAAATGCACTTTACTCGAGTAAGTGGGCTTTTGAAAATTGCTACAATATATGCCATTGAATCGTCCATAGGATTTATTCGCATAAGTGCACTTTATGTGAGTAAATGGCTTTTGAAAATTGCTACAATAGTAGTTACATTTATGCACGTAACTCCTTTGAAAATTACCCCCTGAGAGAATAACCACTGCTATTAATTGCATCAGTAGCAGGTTCTTGTGGCCTGGTTTGGCCTCTGTTGGAAACAGGATGCTGGGCTTAATGGACCCTTGGTCTGACCCAGCATGGCAATTTCTTATGTTCTTAGACTAGGTGAGCACTTCTCAAAGGAAGTTCATTTCCTTAATCTCATAATCTGGATACTTAATGTGAACTTTAGGAAAAGTCAAGAACAGAAAACATTTGAAATTAGGATGATCAAACTTGTTGAAACAAACATATAAGGACTTAATAAGGACAATGGCTTGCTCACCTATTAGCAGTTATAAGCCTTTTCAGCTTCTAAATTCTATTGTCTCATCACCTGTCATTGACACTCACTCCCCTTCCCTTTACTGAGCTGCTTGGTGGTAACCTGCACAGAATGGCAGTTACTACCATAAGAAACTTGCTTGGCAGACTGGATGGATCAATTGATCTTTTCCTGACATCATTACTATATTACTATATAATTTTTAAATGGCCCACATAGAATTAAATAAAGACTGCAGATACTGTGCAACCGCAGACTTTAGCCTGAATGGTGATTAGATCTGCTTTGAAAAGGCACAGGTTGCCCCTGAAGGCATATCTTTCTGCATGTATGTTTACATATATACTTTTAAAATCAAAAAAGTGTGCATGCAAATGCTTTCCTTGACCCAACTCTGTCCTGTGAGATGCCTCTTGCAAGTATGTATGGAATTGTGTTTCACATATGCTTTGACTCCCACCAATAACTCCTCTTGATTTTCAAAGAGCAATTTACATACATAAAATAGGGGTTGATGCACATAAAGTGGCTTTGAAAATCCAGTCATGCAGGGCCATTTTCAGTAGCCTGCATCGATGTAAAGAATGTGGGTATTCTTACTGTGCGTACCTTGTAACTAATTTTTAGGGTTGTGTATTCTCCAAGGACAAGCAGGATGTTGGTCCTCACACGTGGGTGACATCATCAGATAGAGCCCCGATGCGGAAACTTATGTCACAGTTTCTAGAACTTTGATTTGGCAGACTAAGCAAGCCCAGCATGCCCTAAGCCACGCATCCACATGGGGGTCCCTCTCCAGTCTCTCTTTTTCCGCAGAGCTGTAGGCATCGCGATGGGAGTGAGCTCACTCTGGCTGTTTTTGGCCTTTGGCGGTTTTCACGTTTTTTCCTTCGTGGTTTGCAAAGCCGTTTCCCTCTTGGTGCTTCCCCTTAGTGCTCCTAATTAGAGTTTTTGATGCATCTGGTAAGTTTCCTTTCACGGTCAATTCTCCCACAGTGGTGTTGGTACGGTGCCTGCTGGCCATCAATGCCCGCCACCATCGATTTTGCAGCCCTTTTATTTCATCCCGTCATGGCCACGTCTGGTTTTCAGCTCCCAGTGCTTGAGGACCATGTCCATTATGGACCCTTAGGAGATATATGTCCTCTACCTGGGAGCATCGCATAACGTCCAGGGTTGCCAATTATGTGCACAGATGACCCCAAAGGGACGACAACATCGGCTTGAGAAGATGGAATAGCTCTTCGGGCTGAAGAAGACCAAGCCAATGGCATCGATGGGCCTTGTAGCCGTACCGATGGACACCATGACATTGACATTGGTGGGACCATCAGTTTCATCAGTACCACTGGTGAATAGTGCCACCATCAATCACCAGGCTGAGGACATCGGGATCCTCATCAATGGGCTCGGCACCGGGGAAGGACCGGTCTAAGCATCAGGAGAAGCTGAAGAAACATGGGTGCCGATCTCTGTTGATGCATGGTGCCGGGCATGGGGACACACTGGCTTATGCTGTGATGTGCCCAAAGTGATCCCCCGGTGAGAAGTGCCAGTCCTCCATTGGTGCCGGGAGTCTGCGATGGTCTCCAACAGTCCTAATGCCAGTCATTGATCTGCCTCTTGGATCCAAAAAAGATCTGGTCAACCCTCCTTCCTCCCAGTCAAAGTTGGCACTGGCAATGTTCGTGGAAGAGCTGGAGCGCCGAGTCCAGCTGATGGTGGAATAGGCGCTGCAAGGCGTCAGTCCTCTGGTACAGACAGCTCTGGAGCTGGTACCAGCTGTCCTGGATCTGCTGCTGGAGAAGCTCAACGTGCTCATCGATGCGTTACTGAACCAACTGGCTTCCCCCTACCGATATGGTGGTTATTGCTGGTTCCATTGGAGGAGGAAGCTCCATCTAGGCTGGCAGAGACACTGAGGCCCGTAGCCCCTGCCAGCTTTGCCGGTGCCTGCACCTCTGGATGAAGGCCGAGCACCTAGGACCCCATCCCCTGTGGCTTACAGTCACTGTGACCCTTGCCTGGGGAAAAGATACCTCAGAGTCCTCCGAGGAGGGCTCAGAGCGTCTCCCATCAGATCCTTCTTCTCCAGAAGAGTGAAGGAAGTCTCCCCGAGGACTTAACCTTAACAGGTTTTGTGAGGGTGATGGCGGAAGCCATCCCGTTTCAATTGCTGACAGAAGAGGATGCCAGGCACAAAATGCTTGAGATCCTCCAGTTCAAGGAGCCCTCCTAAGGAGATCGTGGTGGTCCCAGTATAAGAGATCCTTAAGGAACTGCTGCAGAGGATATGGGAACACCCCCTCACAGTGCCTCCAGCGAATAAGAAGACTGACGGGGTTTACCACATCCAGAAGGCTCCCAGATTCAATAAGCAATAGATGCCCCACCAGTCAGTGGTGGTTGAATCTGCTCTCAAAGAGAGCCAGAAAATCTCAGACCCATTCCTCAGCATCCCCGGGGAAGGACCACAGAGCGATGGATGCTCTTGGAAGAAAGTCTTTCAAGAAGCCATGTTTATTGCCTGCACTGCTTCCTACCAGCTCTACATGAACCAGTACTCGCGGAACATCTGGAAGCATGTGCAGGAGGTGGCCGAGCAGCTGGCTCAACAGCAGCATGAAGCCCTCATGTCGCTGGTGCATAAGGGCCTGGAATGCAGAAAGCACTAGATCCGAGCGACCTATGATGTTTTTGAGATGTCATCGAGGGTCTCTGCAGCGGGAATTGGAGCCCGCAGAATGGCATGGCTGCAGGGCTTGGATTTCCAAACAGAGGTACAGGAAAGACTCGCTAATGTGCCGTGTACTGGGGAGAATCTCTTTGGAGGTAAGGTGAGGGACATGGTGGCCCACCTCAGGGACCCACCATGAAACCCTATAACAACTCTCTGCCAGTACTCCAGATCCATCCTCCTCTTCTAGGAGGCTGACGAGAAGGGGACAGAGGAAGTCTTTCTTTCGCCAGAAGGAATACTATGTTCTGCCCCCTTGCTTCCTTCAACATCATCAGGGCTCCTGCGGCCATCCCAGGCAGCAGAGAGCCCCCAAGCCCCAGCCAGTGCCTCAGTCAACTCCAGGGATGGGGTTTTGACTGGGTCGTAAGGAGCATACAGGAGCATACACCAGTTCCCTGTACACAGGATGTTGGATCTTGTGGTCGGGGGCAGGCTGCAGTTCTTCACAAACTAGTGGCCCAATATAATCTCGGACCAGTGGGTTCTGTCCATCGTCTGTCAAGGCTACTAGTTGAATCTACTGGGTATCCTGCCAAATTGCCCTCTGAGCCCATTTTGGGGGCCGTAGCGCATCAGCTATAGTTAACTCTCCTTCCTCTTTAACAGCCAGAGTGGTCAAGCCTGTACCACCAGGGCAAAGAGGGTGGGGATGCTACTCCAGCTACTTCCTAATTCCAAAGAGAACAGGAGGATTCCATCCCATCCTAGACCTAAGGGCCTTGAACACATTTCTAAAAAAAGAAAAGATTAAGATGGTTTCTGTGGACACCTTGATCCCTTTTTGCAAAAAGGGGACTGGTTATGCTCCCTCGATCTAAACGATGCATGCACTCACATCCATATCTTCCCCAGTCACACAAAGTATCTCCGATTTGTGGTGGGAAAACAGCACTTCTAGTACCAGGTGTTGCCATTCGGACTAGCGTCAGCCCCACGAGTCTTCACAAAATGCCTTGCTGAGGTGGCAGCGCACCTCCGCAGGCCAGAGGTGCATGTTTTCCCCTATCTGGACGATTGACTGGTTAAGAGCACATCTCAGGCAGGGGCCGTCAGTTCCATGCACTTGACCATTCGGATGTTGGAGTCGCTACCCAAAGTTGCATCTCGGCCATCACCTCAATTGGACTTCACAGGAGCCCTGCTAGACATGGCTCATGCCAAAGCCTTCCTGCCTCTTCAAAGAGCTGTCACTTTGATGACTATTGAGGCAGAGATTCAGCAGAGCCAGCATGGCACATGTTGAGGCTATTGGGCCACATGGCTGTAACTGACCATGTAACTCCCTTGGCATGATTACACATACACAGAGCCCAATGGACCCTGAACCTCTGTGGTGCCAGGCCACACAGAACCTTCAGGACAGCATCCAAGTCACCCCGTCTCTCCGGGACGCGTCCTGCTGGCAGGAACTTGCAAATCTGGAATGGGGGATCTCTTTTCAAAGTCTTCCTACCCAAATTGTCTTAAAAACAGATGCTTCAACCCTGGGCTTGGGAGCTCATGTAAATGGGCTCAGACCCAGGGGTTCTGGTCTGCCTAGGAAAGCTGTTACCAAATCAATTTCCTGGAGCTCCGAGCAATAAGGTCCATGCTACGGACTTTCAGAGATTGGCTGTCCAACAAAGTTGTCCTGATGCAAACCAACAACCAAGTAGCCATGTAATATGGCAGCAAGCAGGAAGCATTGGATTGTACTTCCTGTGTCAGCAAGTGGTCCAGATCTCGTCATGTGCTTTGTCCCACGGCATGGTGCTCAGGGCCTTGTACTTGACCGGGACGGGGACAGTGGGAGCAGACAGGCTGAGTTTAGCCTTCAGACCCCACAAGTGGTCCCTGGACCAGGGGGTAGCAAATCAAATATTCCGCTTCTGGGGGAGCCCAGACGTAGATCTATTTGCATCCCACTGCAACAGGAAGGTGCCTCAGTTCTGCTCCCTGCACAGGTCAGACAGCAAACCAGCCTCAGACACTCTTGCCTGTCATTGGGACAAGTATCTTCTGTACGTGTATCCTCCGATTCCCTTAGTAGTGAAGATAATCTTGAAGTTTCATGAGGACAATGGGACTAGGATCTTCATAGCCCCTTTTTGGCCTGGACAAGCTTGGTTTGCACTCCTTCAGGAGTTGTCCATCTGGAGACCCATCAGTCTGGGGACTTCCCCAGATCTTATCATGCAAGATTGATGCAGGTTGTGGCATTCCAATTCCAGGCTCTGCCGCTCACAGCCTGGATGTTGACAGGTTAATTCTGCAACTGCTCAATCTCTCAAAGGATACATCACGGGTCGTGGTGGCTTCTAGAAAGCCTCATGCCACAGTTTTCTATGTGGCATGAGCAGAAGGCCCTAGCCCCGTTCTCCTGCCCCACCTTCTACACCTATCAGAAGCTGGCTTAAAAACCAACTCTGTTAGAGTTTATCTCAGTGCAATTGGTGCATACCATGAAGGTGTAGATGGCACTCCCATCTCTGTACAGCCTATAGTTGTATGATTCATGCGGGGCCTGCTTCGATTGAAGCCTCCCCTAAGGCTTCCCGCTGTGTCTTGGGACCTCAACATGGTGTTAGTTCAGCTGATGAAAGCTACTTCTGAGCCGCTGCATACCTGTGACCTGAAGTACCTGACCTGGAAGGTAATATTTTTGGTGGCAGTCACCTCAGCGGGCAGGGTCAGCGAGTTCCAGGTCTTAGTGGCATATTCACCTTACACTAATTTTTATCATGGTCTTGGTCTTGCGTATGCACCCTAATTTCCTGCCTAAGGTGGTGATGGACTTCCATCTTAACCATTCCATCATCCTCCCAACATTCTTTCCCAGGCCCCATTCACACAAAGGTGAACGAGTACTGCACAGTTTTGACTTCAAGCAAGCATTAGCCTTCTACCTGGAGTGGACAGAAGGTTATAGACAGTCCACCCAACTTTTTTTCTTTTGATAGGAATAGGTTAGACTTTGCTGTTGCCAAGCAGACACCATCCAATTGGCTAGCAGATTGCATCTTGTGGGCCATGTCAAGGCTCATTCTCTCAGAGCCATGGCAGCGGTGGCCCACTTGTGAGCAGCTCCCATGGGGAAGATCTGCAAGGCTGCAAAGTAGAAGTTCTCTCCACACATTCACATCATATTATTATCTGAATAGGGGTGCTGATGTGACAGTAGATTTGGCCAATCTGTCCTTAGGAAACTGTTTGAGGTATAGAACCCAACTCTTCCCACCTAGTGCCTGTTTGGGTTCAGGCTGTCTCCCTCCTCTATTACCAACAGTACTGGTCCAGTTCTGCCCGTTGACACCTGGTTGGATGTCTTTTGGTCCCCTTTTTGTGTTGGGGAGCAGCCTGTAGCTAGGGATTCACCCATGTGTGAGGACTACGATCCTGCTTATCCTTGGAGAAAGCTGAGTTGCTTACCTGTAACAGGTGTTCTCCGAGGACAACAGGATGTTAGTTCTCACGAAACCCGCCCACCACCCCATGGAGTTGGGTTTCTCCTAATTTTCAGTTACATAGAGAATTCTATGTTATTAGACTGGAGAGGGACCCCACATGGAGCAGTGGTTTAGGACATGCTGGGCATGCTCAGTGTGCCAAGTCCAAGTCAAGAAACTTTGATATAAGTTTTCCATTTCGGGGCTCTATCTGATGATGTCACTCATGTGTAAGGACTAAGATCCTGCTGTCCTCGGAGAACATCTGTTGCAGGTAAGCAACTCTGCTTTTGTTTGAAATGAAAAAGAAATTGTCAACAACATTGTCTATTTCATTTTATTTCATTGATACTGCGAAACAGAAAAAAATGCCACTTTTTTTTTATTTCTTGTAAGTGTACACTAATGTCCGTTTACTGTATACTAATTGGATTTAGTGTGCAATAACTGAAAATGTTACAAATAAGTTTAAAAGAGTCAAATGGGGGCGCATTTCGTTAGCTAGAGCTATGGTTCTGCATTCCCACTGGCTGTCTCTAGTTACTTTTTTGTATTGCCAAGATTGCAAGTTGGTGTGTGGGAGAAGGTGCCATCTGGCTGATTACAAATGTAAATAAACAAGTAAAACTAACATCAAGTTCAAATCAGCATATGCATGCAATGCAAGTGCATATGTTGAATTTGCAAATCCATGTTCATTTTGGTATATACATACTTTGAATCACCCAATGCTGCTTACATTTTTTTTTTTTATAGTACATGGTAATTGGTAAAAGTATATTTTGATTCTGCCAATTATGTCTTTTTTTTGCTAATAATTTTTTAGTGCAGATTTATTAAGGGGGCTCTGGTTGTTTTCTGCTTTGTTTTGTGTGAATTGAAGAGACAGCATAGCTCTTTACTCTTTTGAGAGAGATAATAGTTTAATTTGATTTGATTTAGTTAGGCCTGCAAGATACCACATTAGATTTAGTTAGGCTTGCAAGATACTGCATTAGTGAATAGGCTCTGTGGTATGCAACATACTAGCAATGTGGTCTTGCACTAACTGCTACAGTGCTTTTTCATTAATCAGACAGTTTCACCGTCTGCTTTGCCCTCAGTGTGAGATTTTAATATTCTAGTTTTCTGTTTGTCCTTCGTCTTCTGGTCTGGCCTCTGCCCTAAACAACAAGAATACGACCTCTCTTCCACACACATGACTTCAGAACGATCCTACAATCAATCATTTTCGTAAAGCTGGACTATTGCAACACCATCATGCTTGGTCTCCCTTCATCACACACCAAACCATTACAAATGGTACAAAATGCCTCCGCCCGTATACTCACCAACACCAGGAGAAGAGAACACATAACACCTATCTTGATGGACCTCCATTGGCTGCCCATCCACTTCAGAATAATCTACAAGGCCATTCTCACCATTTTCAAAAACATCCATCAATTAGCCCCAATCGATCTCCATATTCCCCTCCGATTACACCATTCCACAAGACCGACAAGAGATGCTTACAAAGGATCACTTCAAGTACCTCCAGCCAAGACTACCAGACACATCACGCTTAGAGATCGGGCATTCTCCACAGCCGGTCCAACATTATGGAACTCCATTCCCCCGGATCTTAGAATGGAACCCAACATCTCAACATTCAAGATAAGACTCAAAACGTGGCTGTTCACGCAGGCCTTTCCTAACTCCAACCCCATCTAATCTCCCTTCACACAACAAGCTCCGCTAGTATTAGCGTTAACAGCCACCTTTCAAAATGTTATTTATACTTATATTTTACTATCTAATCTTCATTTCCCTTCTCATTCCTAGTTATTGTTTTCCCTTGTTTTATGTAACTGCTTTTCTGCACTTTTGTTAAATGGTAAAGTTTCACCCCTGTTTCTTGTGAACCAGCATGATGGGACCACCGTCTTGAATGTTGGTATATAAAAAACTTAAATAAATAAAATAAATAAATAAGGTACTAATATAAAAGAAAAAATTTGAAAAATACTGGAAAAAATTATTTAGAGAGGCTGAGTACACATCTGTGCTGTGCTTTGTCAAAAAATGACTGTGGAAGCTCATGAGGCAAAGCCCACACAGGATTTCCTACACATGCTCAGTAGAACTCAAAGCTTTATGAGATAGGAGAAACAAGTCCTTTGGTGCCACTGTATGATGTCACCCACATATCACAGCTAATTCCATCTGCTTATCGATGGAAAAAGCATTTTTTTGTGCACAGATAGGCCTGTATACCCTGTATCAATCTGGACATTCTTTTGGGAGCCCACCACTCTCAGAGTGCTCCAATTTATATTAATATCTGGTGGTGGGTGCACACAGCCAGAAACTGCACAGTGCCGGTTCTCAGGATATTGGACCATTGGGTGCTCACTCCTCGAGGGCCTATCTTCTTCATATCCTGCACCACGGACCTTTGGTCCCACCAGTCTACCATCAGGAAGACGCCTTCACTCTGTGAGTACCTCTACGAACCGGCGCTCCAACTCCACCCACCAGCCACGGCGTTACCCGCACTGCAGGCTCTTGCCTATCGTGAACATCTGGGTGAGACTATACTTCTGAGCCTGTTGAGCATTTTGGCACCTCGTGGATCAGTGCCTTACCTTCCTGCTTTACATCTGTTTACAGCAGTACAATAAAGACTCTATCATTCTGTGTCTGCTAACTGTGTCAGCCTATTGCAGTGGTTCCCCACGGGGCTCCTCCCCGTGGGTGGAGTCATCTCCATTGTGACCAAGGGTCTACAATGCCTCAAACACAACAGATTGTTAATTCCATAGACTCGGCTCAGCTCGCAGCACTGCAGGCCATTCCTGGCCTAGCCCAGCGGATTATAGAACAACAAAAGTCTTTGGAGAACCTTACTACTGCCTTCAATCAGTTACACACTCAACCGAACTCCTCAGCTCCTCCTGTGAAGGAGTTGCTGTCACTAGTGGTAACCCTTAAGACCACTGTGCCTTTATCTACACCTACCCGCTTTACGGGTGAAGCCAAGATGTGCAGAGGGTTCATCAATCAATGCAGCATGCATTGTTTTACAGCCTACCTACCCTCTTTCTCACTGAGGCTTCGAAGACCACCTACATCCTGTCGTTCCTTGAAGGACGAGCCCTGGCCTGGGCTTCACCATTATGGGAACATGAAGATCCTATCCTGAATGACCTATCAGGATTTCTACAACTTTTTAAGTCTGTGTTTGATGAACCAGCTCACCAAACCATCACTGGATCCGCCTTGCTCAACCTTCAGCAAGGTAACAAGCCACTTACAGACTTTGCCATTGAATTTAAGACTCTAGCATCTGAACTGCATTGGGACACTGGATGCCTATGTGCCATATTCATGGAGGGTCTCAACTCTCGCATAAAGGATGAACTTTTGGCTCACGATTTGCCTGAATCCCTTGAGTCCCTGATGGAACTAGCAGGGAGAATTGACCGCCGTAACTGCGATCGTACTCAAGAGGCTAAGAGTCCACGAAAGTCTACAGTGGGGGCTAACCGTCCAAAACTTGTGCCTATTGCTTCCAGCTTACCGTCTGACCCCTAGAGGAAGAGCCTATGCAACTAGGCCGAAGCCACTTGACCTCTAAGGAGAGACGTTACCGCAAGCGCATGGGCCTGTGCATGTATTGTGGCCAATTGGGCCACGCAGTCCAAACCTGTCCCATTTGGCCGGGAAACTGACGGGCCTGGGATCTGCAAGACTTCTCTTTCTCCTCCATTATCTTTACCTGTATCCCTGCTTTGCGGAGGTCTCGAGTTTCAGACTCGAGCTTTTGACTCCGGTGCCGGAGGTAATTTTATTCTGAAGCGCTTGGTCGAACATCTGAGGATTCCTACCACACCAATAGATAAGCCTCTGCCATTGTCATCCATCCATGGAGAACCACTTCCTGGAGAAGTTTCATTGACCACCCAGGCCATTGGCCTGCGCACTGGAGCCCTACACTCAGAATCAATTTCCTTTTTATTGTTGGAAAAAGCCATGCATCCGGTGGTGTTGGGCCTGCCGTGGCTTCAAGACCATATGCCACAATTTAATTGGGCTACCTTGGAACTCTCCCGGTGGGGACCAGACTGTCATGGTCGGTGTCTTGCTGAAGTTTCACCGCTCATCTGCATGCCTACCACTCCATCATTACCTGGCTTACCTCCACAATATGCCTCCTTTCAGGATGTTTTTTCTAAGCAAGCAGCTGATGTGCTTCCTCCACATCGAGTTTGATTGTGCCATAAATCTGAAGCCAAATTCTGAACCTCCCAAAGGAAGAGTCTACCCTCTTTCTGTAGCTGAGACCAAAGCTATGTCTACCTACGTACAGGAAAATCTACAAAAGGGATTTATCAGACCTTCCAAATCCCCTGCTGGTGCAGGCTTCTTTTTTTGTAGGAAAAAAGGATGGCACCTTACACCTCTGCATCGACTACAGGGGTCTGAATGAGATTACCATCAAGGACAGGTACTGTCCTTGATGTTTGATAAACTCCAAGGAGCCAAAATATTCTCCAAATTGGACCTAAAAGGAGCTTACAACTTGGTGCGTATTCGAGAAGGAGACGAATGGAAGACTGCTTTTAACACCCGTGATGGACACTTTGAATACCTCGTCATGCCCTTCAGTTTAATTAACGCACCTGCAGTCTTTCAAAATATGATGAACTACATCTTACGGGACTTACTGTATCAATGCGTAGTAGTATAGCTTGATGATATACTGATCTTTTCTGAGGAACTGCAAAGTCATCAGGAGGATGTTAAGAAAGTCCTAAGACGCCTGCGTGAGTACCACCTTTACGCAAAGCTTGAGAAGTGCGAATTTCACAAAGAAGCTGTACCCTTCCTGGGATATATCGTTTCGAAGAATGGTTTTCAAATGGACCCCAAGAATCTTGAGAGTATCTGGGACTGGCCTCAACCCACAGGCCTGAAGGCAATTCGTCGCTTCTTAGGATTTACCAATTACTACCGCTCCTTCATTAAAAACTACTCATCATTGACAGTCCCTCTAACTGCTATGACCAAGAAGGGAGCCAACCCTGCCAATTGGTCTCCTGAAGCCATCTCAGCCTTCATGATGTTCAAAGAGGCTTTTCAAAAGAAGCTGTCTCCCCACCACCCTGACCCACACCGTCCTTTCATCGTGGAGGTTGACGCATCCGACGTTGGTGTGGGGGCGGTTCTAAGTCAGTACAACGAATCCAATGTGCTCCATCTTTGCTCCTTCTTTTCTAGGCAATTCTCGCCTACTGAGAGAAACTATGGGATAGGAGACAAGGAGCTTCTCACAATCAAACTGGCTTTTGAAGAGTGGCATCCCTGGCTAGAAGGCGCACAAAACCAAATAGTAGTATACACCGATCATAAGAATCTAGAGTGCCTTTGACATGCTCAACGACTCAACCACTGTCAGGCAAGATGGTCCCTGTTTTTCAACAGGTTCGATTTCCTTCTGAAATACCATTCAGGAGAAAAGAACACCCAGGCTGATGCCCTATCACGCTCCTTCTCACCTCAGGATGTGCCAGATGAACCCTGTCATATCATCAATCCCGCAAGAGTGGTTCTCGCAGCCACCCACATGGTACCTGCTGGGAAGACGGTGGTGGCCAGAAGTTTAAGAAAAAGACTGTTGAAATGGGCATACGATTCTAGTCTGGCAAGCCATCCTGGACAGAGTTGCACCTTAGCAATGTTGCAAAGATACTATTGGTGACCAACCATGAAGAAGGACGTGCAAGCATACGTGGGTTCCTGCGCTGTCTGTGCCAAGCAAAAGCCACCACCCGGGCGACCTTGGGGTTTATTACAACCTCTACCATCACCGGATGAACCTTGGACCCATATCGCTACTGATTTTGTAGTGGACCTGCCATCATACAATGGCAACACCATATGGGTTACTGTTGACCATTTCTCTAAAATGGCACACTTTGTAGCATTACCAGGATTACCCTCTGCTACTGAATTAGCTAAAATCTTCATTAAACACATCTTGCATCTTCATGGGATGCTCAAACATATCCTATCCAACAGAGGAGTACAATTTACTGCAAAGTTTTGGAGAGCATTATGTCAGAAGTTTGACATCGCTTTAGATCTAACCTTTGCCTACCATCCTCAGTCTAATGGTCAGACTGAGAGGATGAATAGGACGCTGAAACAATTTTTGCGATCCTATGTCAACTCTAGACAGAACGACTGGGCTGAATTACTGCCTTGGGCAGAATTTGCCATCAATTCACATCCTGCTTCTTCAACAGGGTCTTCCCCTTTCCAACTTGTCTACAGGAGACAACCTTTACCTCCGCTGCCTATTCCATTGACAGTAGCCTCTCCTGCTGCCCAAGCTACCGCAGCAGAATTATCCCAGCTTTGGAGACAGACGAAGGAGCTCCTTTTTAAAGCAGGACAAAAGGCAAAGAGGACCTATGATGCCCATCATCAAAAGGCACCCCAGTTCCAGCCAGGCGACAAGGTCTGGTTAAGAACAAAATACATCCGACTCAAGCTCCCTTCTGCAAGATTTGCTCCTTGCTTTGTGGGACCTTTTGCCATCCTTCGGCGATTAGGAAATTTAACATACAGTCTCAAACTGTATCCATCAATGAAGATACACAATGCATTTCATGTATCTCTACTAAAGTCAGTAATACTCTCAGAGTTCTCCAGAAAGGAACCAGAGCCCACCAGCCTGGACATGGATGATGACAGTGAATATGCCGTAGACAACATCCTTGATGTATGTAAAAGAGGCAAGACATGGGAGTACCTCTTCTCTTGGGAGAACTATGGCCCAGAGGAAAACTCCTGGGAACCAGTGGCCAATATTATAGACAAGGAGATGCTATGCCAATTCCACCTGGCACACCCACACAAGCCCAGACCACCTGGAAGAGGTCTTGGAGGGGGCCCTTTGAAGGGGGCTACTGTTGCGTCCGGTCGCAGTGGTTCCCCACAGGGCTCCTCCCCGTGGGCGGAGTAATCTCCATTGCGACCAAGGGTCCACAATACCTCAAACACAACATGTGGGTTAGTTAGTGGTGGGGAAGGGGAGGAGACATCCAAACTTTCTCCTCCCTCTTATGTGCTCACTCACTGATACACACGCACACATGCACACTGGCTTTTTCACATTCCTACACACTTGCTCACGTGTTCTCTCTCACACACACACACACATGCTTCCATGCTCCCAGATATACAATCTCTGTCACATTCTCACACATACTGTACCCACTGGCTCACATGCATTTTGTAATGCTCACACACCTGCACCCTGGTTCACTCTTGCATGCTCACACTGGCTCAACCATACTTTCTCATCCTCTTACACATGCATGCTCCCTCACACAGACTCTCTAATGCTGACAAATTCTCTCACATGCTCACACACATGCATGCTCACTCACACGCACTCTCAGTCAATTTTCACCCTCTGGGCCTCTGAATTAAAAAGAAAATGCTTTTACTTATACTGATAGGGGGGATCCAGTCTGGGTTGCCTGTTAATGGTCCTGGAAGTGCCCCATCGTGTGGGCTGAAAGGCCCCAGTGTGGGAGGTAGAGGAGAAGGGTGGTGAGTATTGTTTTGCTATGGCTAAGCATAATGGGGGCCTGCAACCAGACAGCAGTGGGAGACCTTCAGCTGGCAGTGAGGTAGTGGAATGGGAGATCTTCTGGCTTCCTTCCGCTTTCAGAGGAAGAAACAATAGCAGAGAAGCATGAGGAAGCCGCAACAGTGCTTCCTGCCGCTGCAGTGAAGCAGTGGGAGGGACACCTGAGAAGAGTAGGGAGGAGAACCCAGGCCCGTGCAGCCGTGATGCTGATTAGGAAGGAGAGCGGGAAACAGGTAGTCCCATGCTGCTATTAATGCTGCTGCTGTGAAAATGAAAAAGCAGACCACAGCAAGCATAGGGGGAGTTTGCAGCTCTCAAAAAAATGCTACTGCGCAGCTGTCTTGGTCGCAGTGACTCCACGAGCATGGGGCTGCTTTGACCAACACCAACCCATGTGATTAGCTAGATTGGCCCACCAAGGCATGCCAGAAGCCCCACTAGGCCAATCCGCCCCTGGAAAGAGAGATTAATTGAGGAGTGACTGATGAGAGAGAGACTGGTATGAGGTGTGACTGGTGAGAGAGAATGGTTGGGGTGGGTGACTGTTGAGACAGGGAGAGACGAGTGTGTGTGACTGGTGAGAGTGAGAGACTGATGTGGGGCGAGTGGTATGAGGGGTGACTGTTGAGAATGAATGAGATTAGAGAGACTGGTGTGAGGGGTGACTGTTGAAAGACGAGTGGGAGTGAATGGTGAGAGAGGAGCTGGTGTGGGGAGACTGGTGTGATGCGAGAGAGACAGACTGGTTGGGGGTGTGACTGGTGAGAGAGAGACAGGTGTGTGGTTGGCAAGGATTTTACTGGTGAGAGAGGGAGAAAGGTGTAAGAGAGAGACTGATTAAGGGGTGACCGGTGAGAGGGACTGGATTGGGGGTGACTGGTGACAGAGGGACTGATGTGTGGTGTGAGATGAGAGACAGACTGTTTGGAGTGTGACTGGTGAGAGAGAGGGAGAAGGGGGGACTGGTTGGAGGGCAGGGGGTTACTGGTGATAGACGTGTGTGGATGTGACTGTTGACAGAATGAGAGACTGGTGTGTGGGGTGAAAGGTGAGAGACTAGTTTGGGGGGTCTGGTGAGAGGAAGACTTGTGTGTGGGGGGGTCTGGTGAAAGAGAGAGACAGGTTGGAAGGTGACTGATGAGATAGAGAGACTGGAGTGGTGGGTGACTGGTGAGAGAGGAGGACTGGTATGGGCTAACTGGTAAGAGATGTGTGGAGAGGAACTGGTGAGAGAGAGAGATTGGTTGGAGTGGTGACTGGTGAGAGAGAGAATGACTGATGAGAGTGAGAGACTGGTGTGGGGGTGAATGAGGAGAAAGAGAGACTGGTGTTAGGAGGAAGTGACTGATCAGAGAGACTGGCGAGGGGGTGACTGGTAAGAGAGAGAGAGACTGGTTTGGGGGTGTGATTAAAACACCTTCATTTTAAAAAAGGCTGAAGGGAGGCAGTTAGTGCTCCACTGCTTATTAACATACCAATGTACATGATCTTAATGCGCACTGACCATGAAATTAGGGAATAAAACAAAAAACCCAATGAATCATTTTAAAAATGAAATCAAGTTAAAAAAAAAAAAAAAGACAAAATGAAAATGACATTAAAAAAACCACACTATACACCCCTACTAATTTTCAAAGTGAAACAATATGGGTAAGTTCCTTTTGAAAAATAACTAGCATAAAAATTTGCACGCTAAAAGTGCATCTATATTTTGCATCTGGTGATTGGAAGAGGATAAAATAATGTGTGCCACTTAACCATGCCCTAAGAAATGCTTCTTTTTAATGTGGCTACAAATACGTGTTGGGAACCTTGCACATTAATTTTAGCTGCTCCGAGGAAGGCAACTTTCAGATAGTGATTTACCCACATAAATAGCTTTTAGGATTGTCCTCCCTGTTAAGATTTTTTTTCCTACTTGCATTACTTTGCATTTTTCTACCTCAAATTTCATCAGCCATTCAGATGTCCAGGCTCCTAGGCTTGCAAGATCCTCCTGCAATTTCTCACAGTTCACTTGTGTTGTAACAACTTTGAGTAATTTTGTGTCATCTGATAATCTGTTCATTCATTTTTCCTTTTTCGAGATAACAGTTTCCTCACTGACCCAATGAAGAAATAACTCTCAAAAGCTTGTCAGAGATGTATTAAGTTAGTACAATAAAAAGGTATCACCTCAACTTTTGTTGACCTTTATTTCCAGATAATTAATGAATACATTAAACAGTGGTTCCAATATAGATCCCTGAGGCACTTTGCTATTCACCTTTCCCTATTGGGAAACACTGTTTAGTCCTACTCCATTTCCTGTCCTTTAAGTTTACCAATCCACAACAGAACATTACCTCCTAGCCCATGACTTTTTAATTTCCCAAGGAATCTCTCGTGAGAACTTTGTTGAATGCCTTCTGAAATCCAGATACACTATACTATATCAACTGGCTTGATCTTATCCACGTTTATTTACTCACTTCGGACAACGTTGCATGTTATCCATAGGGCTGCTCTCTCAATCATTCAGAATAGGCATCTTTTCCTGCTCCCCCACTCACATCCTTTCCCTCCAGCAGGGCTCCCCAGTTCCTCACCCTTTCCTTTGGGCCATCTCCATAGAAAAGGAAAGCTGTGAACCTGAGGGACCATGCTCTTCAATGCTTTAAAGATTCCTTCCTCTCTCGCGCCAAGCATCGCATCTCTTGCCACAAAACTGATTCACCAGCCTCTCCTTCAAAAGCTGTTCAACTCTGAAAGTTGCTATAGTTGAGAAAAGGAAGCAAGTTCAAAAAGGTTCCAGACCTGTAACCTGGTAGAAAATCCCTAATGATGGGGACACAGGCAGAGAAGGCAAAACCCATCTTGCATTTATCTTATCCACTTCCTTAATATGTATCATACCACATTCTATGGCTATTACTTAATTTGTTATACGCCACAAAATGCTAAATAAAATAACTGATAAACAGCCTTCTGGCCCAGTGTCATGCGGAGGAATCAGAGTTATAGTCCTGGGTCATGTTTTTTCCTCCCAGCATTGGCCAAGGTTGGGGATGCGGCTGAGGAGTTTGAGCCATTGCTCAATGGTGACACTTAGTGGACAAATTCAGTGTGCACATGAACCAATTTCTGGAGACCCCCATGGTCTCTGGCCTCTGACTAATGAGAGTCACTGCTCTGGCTGGGCTAGATAACGATGGGGCTTATATAAAACTAGAGGGAAAACTCCTGGTAATTGCACATGAAGGCGCTATAGCCCAATAAAGCTGTGTTCCAACTGAGATGGAACAGGGCTTTATTTATGTTCTTATGAATGGGAGAAAAAGGTCAAAGTAATTTAATAAAACAACAGCTCATTTGTTCTTTGCCTACAAAATTTCCCCAGGGCTCTGGGGAGGAGAGATACACTTTGGAGAGGATATATTCCTACACCTTACACAGCACAGGTCTTGTTCAAACCAGTGGTGGCCACAAGAGTCCTACCACGCTGTCTCTCTAAAGCACAGTGTGCAAACGGGCAATTGCAGCTGAAAAAGTGAGATAGCACCAGTTTAAAAGAGAATGGGCCTAACAGCATGGTAGAGCAGCATGGGGGCACCCGGGGGGTTTGGAGCGTAAAAAGTGCCAAGTTGGGTATTATAGGGACTTAGATTGTAAACCCTCTAGGGACAGGGAAATTCCTTCTTTACCTGAATATAACTTGCCTTCAGCTGCCAATGAAAAAGGCCTGAGCTAAATAAAACTAAACTAAACTAAAATAAATACCATCTAGCCCAGCATCTCATCTCTGAAAGTGTTCCCAGAATTATTAGTTACACCCTTTAGACCTAAACCAGATGCCATCCTTATGCTCCCTGTACATGCGTAGTGACCTGGCCTCCACCCAATCTCTAATATCTGTTTATGACCTAGGAGTGCATTCAGACCCTTCTTCAACATTGCTTTGCAGCAGATTCCACAATTTAATTACACGCTAACTAAAAAAAATATTTTTGTGTTAGACGGTGAGCAATTAAATTGTGGAATCTGCTGCCATTAGATATAACCACAGCAAACAGCATAACAGGGTTCAAAAAGGGTCTGAATGTGCCCCCAGAAGACAAGGACATAAACAGATATTATAGATTGGGTGGGAGCCAGGTCACTATGTACACTGCCTTTACATTTCCGCCAATTCCTGCCTCCTTCCCAGCCCTCACATTTTAAGAGAACACTGCTAGTCCTCTGACAATCCCAGTCCATTTCCAAATGTAGGTCTGGCCTCCTAACATGCCCAACCCTCATCTTGGCGATGCCCAAATTAAAACAGAGCACACCACACACTGCACCAGGGTCCCTTTAATAAAACCTGAAAGGTAGTGTAACAAAGGAGAGCAAGAACAAATTATAAAAGAAAAAGAAAGAAAAAAATCTTACCATTTACAACCACAAAAACTCTGTACAGCTCTAGCAGTATATCCCGGGGCAGGGTGTGTGTGCGTGTGTGTGTGTGAGGACAAGTGCAGTATCTTACACCTATTTATAGAGAATGTCATAGTGGCCCGGCCGGTACAATAAATAGACGTTGGGCTCCGAACCCTCAGGGAACACGTGGTGGTTGGTGGCGCCCCCTTCGCCACGATCCATGTACTCCACTAGGATGGAGACATTCAGGGCCTGGGCCAGCGCGATGATGTGAATGTGGTCGCTCTCCTTTGCCATCGGCTCCACTTCCTGTGCCGGAGGGAGGGGGGGGGGGGGGTGGAAGGAGACATGGGATTAATAACACGGCGAGACACGAGGCTGCTGATAAATTCCCTTTTATAAATACGCTCCTGAGTTTGCTCTTTATAGAAAGAGCATTGTACTTATGATCTCCCAGAAGCTGAATCCACACTGCCCCACCCCCTCAATCATTCTCTTTTCCTTGGCGTCCTGCACGTCCCTGGCCTCACAGCCTCACCTGCTGACAGAATTCCTTCACTGTCCGGCCGCCCTCGATGAAATGCTGGAAGAACTGGTGCTCCCGCTGCAGGTAGCCTGAGGTCAGTAGCCGCAGATACACCACTAGGTAGTCTGAGACACTCTGGTCATTGAAGGCTCCCAAAAGGTCTGAGATGGAGCTGCGCTTCTCAACCAGCTCAATCAGGTCCATAAACTGCCAGAACAAAGAGAAGCAGTTGAAGTAGCCCAAGCCCCTTCCTCTGCTGCTCCACTAACCACATTCTTCTGGCAAGGTTTATGTTTGTCAGATTCAGTCAAAAGCCACTCAGCATATTGCATAGTTACCTGATAAAAAGTCATTTAACATACTGCAGCATAGACACTACCCCCCCCCCCCCCCCCGGGAAAAATTTCCCACTTTGCTGCTGCATCCCAGTGCACCCGCCCTGCCTCCAGTCCTCACCGTGTTGTGGAAATCTTCAATGGTGAATTCTGTGAAGCCCTGGGTCACCAAGTCCTCTTTGCTTTTGGCAGATATCTCTTTGAACCTTGTGGTGGGGAGACAGAGAAACAGTGGGGGTGAACAAAGAACAGTCAAAAACATGAGCAGCAAAAGGATCATTCCAAAACTTCTCTTTGGTCACTGTTTTGAGTTTTCTATTCTAGCAGGTCAGGGACACAGCTACACTTGTATCAGCAGTGTCCAGTGCAACCCTTTGTACACTGATTCCAGAGAGTCCATTTTTCTATCAAGTTGTTGCTTCTGCTTCAAGGAAACTAGAGACAAGGAAAGAACTAAAGTCTTGGTGTAGAAGTGAACCTATGTTTTAGCTTTCAGCCCTAATTCACTGGTTCAAAAAAAAAGTGTTCCTGCAGAGTGGAAATGGAATACAAAGATTAGTCTGGGTTCTTCTGGCAGCTACTACCTGCCACTTGGATTATCACTCTCTAATGGTATCAGTACTCTGATGTCACTCCCTCTCTCATAAGCCCTGTGGAATGCCTCTGTATATCCAACAAGTTTGCCTATAGTCAAGATTTTTTTTCTGTCATTTTCTCCATTTTCTAGCTATGAGATCTGGTTCTTTAAATTGTATTCCTTTTCTGCTTCTCTATTCCAAGCTACCCCCCACAAGAGTTTTCCTTCAATTAATGCTCTCTTTCATGGAGGGTGAAATTACTTCCTACTTGGTAATTTCATTTCCATGAGTCCAGTCAGACCAGTCCAGACAAATGGTTATCCTCAATGATCAGCAGGTGGAGACAGATCAACAGGTTCGCTGATGTCACCCCTTAGAGAAATCCATGCTGACACCCAACCAGTCAGTATTATCTGTAACAAGCTAACTGTGGACAACTTCAATGCAAATTAAAACATTAAAATGTTTTTAATTAATTCCCAGCATAAATAAGGAATTAGGAGAAACAAAGTTTCATAATAAGCATGAATTCACTCACCTGAGCAGAAGTAGAAAATTGCAGTCCTGTACTATTATTCCAGAATATGCCTGCAAAATTACAACGGATTGGCCACATAAGGAGGATCCTGGACTGGTCTGACTGGACTCAAGGAAAGGAAATTATCAGCTAAGAGGTAATTTCATCTTCCTCTTCATCCAGTCAGGCCAATCCAGACAAATGGAATGTACCCAAGTTACTCCTGAATAAGGCAAGATGCTGCTATTCCCCCCTCTCAATACCTCTCAGGCAAAGAATGCTTCTCCCTGACACTCATGCCTACCAGAGGGATATATGGAAGACCAAGTCACTGCTTACAAATCTCCAAAGCAGATATCAACCTAGTTCTTCTTAAAGAGCAGCCTGATTCCATACAGAATGCCTCCTCACCTGTCTAGGTAAGGAACTACTGAAAACTATATGTGTAGCTGGAAAAAAACAATGCACTACTATAGCTCTAGTTGATGCGCCATCTTTCTGCACTGAACTATTTAATATCCCCCCTCCCCCCCAAAAAAAGAATGATCGAATCTTTGAAGACAGACATTTTCAGGTATCTCCAAGGTACCCAAAGGAACAACAATCAAAAGGCAATGACCACCTTTGGCAGAAGGAATAAAGCAGAGTTGCTTACCTGTAACAGGTGTTCTCACAGGACAGCAGGATGTTAGTTCTCACATATGGGTGACATCATCAGGATGGAGCCCAATCACGGAACACTTTTGTCAAAGTTTCTAGAACTTTGACTGGCCCCTACTGGGCATGCCCAGCATGGCACTAACCCTGCATCCAGCAGGGGTCTCCCTTCAGTCTCATGTAGAGTAAAAGAATGTGCGAAAAATAAAACAACAAATTGCAAGTGTACCCAACTCCGCGGGGTGGGTTTCGTGAGGACTAACATCCTGCTGTCCTGTGAGAACACCTGTTACAGGTAAGCAACTCTGCTTTCTCACAGGACAAGCAGGATGGTAGTCCTCACATATGGGTGAATAACGAACTGAGGATGCCCGTGCATGTACCAAAAGCACCCAAGGACGTGCAACAGGCACAACAGGGGCGATTTTGGAGAACGGGCAGCCTGAAAATCCCAGCGGGCCATTGTAGGAAGTTGGGTATTAAGCTGAGAATAGACTGTGCAGAACCGACTGGCCAAAAAGAGAATCTTGTACACCAGCTTTGTCCAGGCAATAATGGGCTGTAAAGGTATGGAGAGAACTCCAAGTAGCAGCCCTGCAGATGTCAGCAAGAGGTACAGATCGAAGGTTTGCTACCGACGTTGCCATTGCTCCCTGTAGAGGAAGGCCTGCTTGTTGGTAGCAGAAGGAAATACAGTCCGCCAACCAGGACAGGGTCTGCTTACCCACTGGGATATCCAGTTTAATTTTATCAAAAGAGACAAACAGCTGGATGGACTTCCTATGGCCTGCATAGTGCGTTCCAAATAAAAGGCTAACGCACGTTTGCAGTCCAAGGAATGCAGAGCCTGCTCACCTGGATGTGAGTGGGGTTTAGGAAAGAAAGTAGGCAAAACTATAGATTGATTTAAATGGAACTCAGAGACTACGTTCGGCAGAAATTTAGGATGAGTGCGAAGGACCACCCGATCATGAAGAGATTTTGTGTAAGGGGGGTATGTTACTAGCGCCTGTAGCTCACTGATCCTGCGGGCAGACGTCAAAGCAAAAAAGGAAAAGGACTTTCCAAGTAAGATGTCGTAACTCGCAGGAGGAATAAAAAACAGAGAAGCCGAAGTCCTCAAAAGTATTTATTAGAAAAACAATATTCCAGTAAGTGCCTGACTCAAGGCCTGAGTTTCGCCTAATCGAGGGCTGCTTCAGGGGCTAAAATTTTTTACCTTATCCCATGCTAGTCTACTCCCAGACCATGGTCCAGGATTAGAAAAATCTCTGGTATTTTTGTTTTTTTGGAGTTTTGGTTTATCTATAATTCTTATTACGTACGCCTTGTTATATGTATCCCACATGTTCGATGTAATTTCTAACTTTAGTTCTCTGTAAACCGACCCGATATGTACTATTACATGAACATCGGTATATAAAAGCCTTTAAATAAATAAATAAATAAATAAATAAATAAATAAATAAAATAAAACAATCATTGCATGGTTTAATTAAAATATAGTACATAAGCAACACACAGAAAAAAAATTAAAAAAGAAAGGAGGTCAACATGCAACAGAATAAACAGTGGAAGGACAGAAAGCCATATTTAGAAAGAAGACCATGGCACTTATTACCTGTAACTCGCAGGAGTGCAGAGGCTCAAACGGAGGTTTCATGAGTCTCGCTAAAACCACATTAAGGTCACAAGCTGGGGCTGGGGGACGGAGAGGTGGCTTGAGGTGCAACAAGCCTTTCATAAAGCGGACTACTAAGGGCTGTGTCAAAATAGAGACATCCCCTGTACCCCGATGGAAGGTGGCCACCACACTGACATGTACTCTAATGGAGGAAGTTTGTAGACCCAACTCCGAGAGGTGCCAGAGATAGTCTAAAAACTGAGTTGTGGGGCAGATAAAAGGGTCTAATTCTTTTGAAGTGCACCACAATGAAAATCTTTTCCACTTAGAATGATAAAATTTTCTAGTAGAAGGCTTTCATGAAGCTATCAGGACCTGGGATACAGAATCCGAAAGATTGAGAGGCTGCAAGATTAGCCTTTCAACATCCAAGCTGTCAGCGACAAGGCCTGAAGGTTCGGATGGCGCAGCTGTCCGCTCTTCTGAGATATCAGAGATGGATCTGTGCCTAGACAAATTTGCGGACACACTGAGAGGTCGCGAAGGATGGGGAACCATACCTGTCGTGGCCAGTAGGGGGCTATTAGAATCATTAGGCCCCTGTTTCTGCGTAGCTTCACGAGAGTCTTGCTGATGAGAGGAAGTGGTGGGTAGGCATAGAGGAGGGCCTGTCGCCCAGGAAGGGTGAAAGCATCCCGTGGTGGAGTTTTGTGACTGCGATGTAGGGAGCAGAAGTTCTCCACCTTGCAATTGTGAACTGACGCAAAAAGGTCGATGCTCGGATACCCTCACTTCTGAAATATCCAATCCACCACCGCGGGGTTGAGGGACCACTCGTGGGGCTGAAATGTATGACTGAGTTTGTCCGCTAGAACATTGTCCACGCCCGCCAGGTAGGTCGCTCTCAGCAGCATGGCATGAGAGAGAGCTAAGGCCCAAATTTGTGCTACTTCCTGACAAAGGAGGTTGTTGATGTACCACATCGCTACCTGATTGTCCGTTTGGATTAGGATTGTTTTGTTGGATAAGCAATCCTTGAAGGCGCAAAGGGCATATCTGATCGCTCGGAGCTCCAGAAAGTTTATTTGATGTTGTGACTCTGCTGCAGTCCAGGTTCCCTGAGTCTGCAGGTGATTGACATGTGCTCCCAAACCTAGAGTGGAAGCATCGGTTGTTAGGATTATCTGAGGTTCTGGAGCTTGAAACGGCAGCCCTTTGAGAGCAGGTGGCACTCTTGGATTCACCATGCCAGTGAGAGACGAAGCTGCCTAGTGACATGGACAATGTTGGACATTGACTGATGTGCCTGTGACCACTGGGATTTTAATGTCCACTGCGTTATTCCCATGGCAAGTCGAGCCATTGGGGTAACATGGACCGAGGACACCATATGTCCCAGCAAGACGAGGATATGACGAGTGGTCGTGGTTCGGCGAGAATGTACAGTGAGCGCCAACACTGCCAGCATATGAACTTGGTCCCTGGGAAGAAAAGCTTTCGCTTGGCAAGTGTCGAGATCCACTCCGATAAAGGAGAGGAATTGAGACGGAATTAGATGGGACTTCTGATAATTGATTAGAAATCCCAAGGACAGTAGGAGCTGCACCGTAAGATGGAGGGATTAAAGAACCACCTCCGGAGACTGAGCACTCAGTAACCAGTCATCTAGATAAGGATAGACGTGAGTGCCTAGTCTTCTTAAGTATGCGGCTACTACTGCCAGGCATTTCATGAAGACACGAGGGGCCGATGTCAGGCCGAATGGAAGTACTCGGTACTGGAAGTGTTGGCTTCCGACGAGGAACTGAAGGTACTTTCTGTGAGACGGAGTAATTGCTATGTGCATGTACGTGTCTTTGAGATCTAGAGAGCAAAGCCAATCCCCCTGTTGGAGCAGCGGTAGAAAGGAGCCTAAGGTTACCATCCGGAACTTCTCTTTCCGAAGATGTTTGTTTAGGGCATGAAGGTCTAATATGGGGCAAATGCCTCCCGTCTTTTTTGGTATTAAGAAGTATCGGGAGTAGAAGCCCTGTCCCCTTTGCAAAGGAGGAACTGGCTCTATGGCATTGGCTTGCAGGAGGGAAGCTATGTCCACTTGCAGGAGATGAGAGTGGTCAGAGGAAGTCCACCCTGGTCGAGGTGGAGAGTCCGATGGAATGGAGAGGAAGTTTAGATGGTAACCTTGAGCAGTCCTTGGTGATGTCTAACCACCTGGTGGTAAAGTGGCAGAGTCGGCCGCCGACCGGCAGAGGGGGAAGAGGACAGTCGCTCTCTAGCGGGGAGTCAAAACCCCGAGGCAGGACCAGGCTTGCACAGGTGGCTGTGTCTTCTGAGACCTGGGTTGTCATGGTGGCAGCTTCTGGAAAGGTCTGGATGGACGAGACCGGGAAGGTGGAGGATAGTATCTTCGGGCCTTGTAAACCGGTCTCTTCGCCTCCCTCCTAAATGGCCGTTTAGAAGAGGCAGAAAAATCAGCATGAGCAGCGGAAAGTTGTCGCAGCGTTTCATTATGATCCTTCCGCTGTGCTATAGTTTCTTGGATCTTCTCTCCAAAGAGATTATCTCCTGTACAGGGGAGATCCGCTAAGCGGTCTTGAACTTCCGGGCGTAAATCCAAGGATTTCAGCCAAGCCCAATGTCTCACACTTATTCCAGCTGCGGACAACCTGGACACTATCAAAAACGTCATAAGCTGACCGGACTTCATGCTTACCTGCATCGAAGCCTTTTTTGACAATGGAATTCAGTTGATCTTGAAGCTGCTCCAGGAGAGATTCCCAAATTCCTGTAACTGCTTTAACAGATTTCTATTGTAATGGGTCATATACAACTGATATGCCACAATACGAGAGAAATTTTGCTCCTTCCCGGGAGGTGCTGAAGAATGAGGTTTTGGACATTTAGCCCTCTTCTGGGCAGATTCCATCACTACTGAATGATGCACCAACTGCGTCTTTTGGAAACCAGGAGACGGCTGCACCAAATAAGTCACATCCATCTTGCGGTTAACAGGAGGGACCGTCCTGGGATGTTCCCAGTTGCGCTGCAGAAGATCCAGTAGAACATCATGTACTGGGATGGACATTATTTCCTTCCACAGAGGAATGGGCGAAGGAGAAAGGGGAATCTGTGATTTCCCTAGTGCCACCGGCAATGCACCGATGAGGACACTCAGCTTGTCGAGGAGAGGAACCGTGCCGGAGCCAGTACGGGAACCGATGCCGATGGCCTCGGAAGGTTCTGGATGGCTTGTACCACTGCCTCTTGCACCATCCGGTGCAATTCCTCACAGAACGCTGGAGTGGTGAACCCCAGGTCCCGGTGGAGTCTCGGCTGCCGCGCCCACCGAAGGCGGAGAACGCCTCGATGCATCCGGCTTAGAGGAGGGTTGAGGCTACTCAGCCCAGGGCTTCTTCCTCGGTGGCTCGATTCCAGACGTTGAAGCCACCGGTGTCCCCGATGTCGATGGCATAGATTTTCGATGTCTTGTGCTTCCCTCGGTGCTCGGCCTTACCTGTTTCCGGCACCAATGATGGGGACGCTGAAGACTTAGACACCGACTGAGAGTCATCGGTATCAGATCGATGGCACGGTGTAGCCTGTGACGGCGCCGATGAAGTCTTAGATGGCGGGCGCTGCTTCGTGTGGAATAAGAGCACCATTTTCTCCAGTCGCGCCCGGCGGCCCTTCGGCGTCATTTGGGCGCAATTGGTACACGAGTCTACGTCGTGCGTCGGGCCCAGACAACATACACAGACCAAATGGGGGTCTGTGAGACATTGTCCTAGGACAATCAGGGCACCTACGAAAACCCATCGCCATCGTTGCCGTCAAAAATTTAGGCCGGCTGCGGTCGGTGCCGATGAGGCCTATACAGGTCCCCGACGGGAAACGACCGAAAAACGGGGTAAAAACCTACCTCGCGGATGCGGCGATCGACGGTGGAGAAGGAGACCCCAAGGGGATATAAACTTTTGCAAATTTGCAAAAACTTCCTGAGAGAAATTTCCTGACAGGAACTTGTGAAAGGGCTCCAAATCCACGTGGCAAAAGCTGCACGCAAAAAAAGAGACTGAAGGGAGACCCCTGCTGGATGCAGGGTTTATGCCATGCTAGGCATGCCCAGTAGGTGCCAGTCAAAGTTCTAGAAACTATGACAAAAGTGTTCCATGATTGGGCTCCATCCTGATGATGTCACCCATATGTGAGAACTACCATCCTGCTTGTCATAAGAACATGCCATGCTGGGTCAGACCAAGGGTCCATCAAGCCCAGCATCCTGTTTCCAACAGTGGCCAATCCAGGCCGTAAGAACCTGGCAAGTACCCAAAAACTAAGTCTATTCCATGTTACTGTTGCTAGTAATAGCAGTGGCTATTTTCTAAGTCAACTTAATTAACAGCAGGTAATGGACTTCTCCTCCAAGAACTTATCCAATCCTTTTTTAAACACAGCTATACTAACTGCACTAACCACATGCTCTGGCAACAAATTCCAGAGTTTAATTGTGCACTGAGTGAAAAAGAACTTTCTCCGATTAGTTTTAAAAGTGCAACATGCTAACTTCATGGAGTGCCCCCTAGTCTTTCTATTATCCGAAAGAGTAAAAAACCGATTCACATCTACCCGTTCTAGACCTCTCATGATTTTAAACACCTCTATCATATCCCCCCTCAGCCTTCTCTTTTTCAAGCTGAAAAGTCCTAACCTCTTTAGTCTTTCCTCATAGGGGAACTGTTCCATTCCCTTTATCATTTTGGTAGCCCTTCTCTGTACCTTCTCCATCGCAATTATATCTTTTTTGGGATGCGGCGACCAGAATTATACACAATATTCAAAGTGCGGTCTCACCATGGAGCGATACAGAGGCATTATGACATTTTCCGTTTTATTCACCATTCCTTTTCTAATAATTCCCAACATTCTGTTTGCTTTTTTTGACTGCCGCAGCACACTGAACAGACGATTTCAATGTGTTATCCACTATGATGCCTAGATCTCTTTCTTGGGTAGTAGCACCTAATATGGAACCTAACATTGTGTAACTATAGCATGGGTTATTTTTCCCTATATGCATCACCTTGCACTTGTCCACATTAAATTTCATCTGCCATTTAGATGCCCAATTTTCCAGCCTCACAAGGTCTTCCTGCAATTTATCACAATCTGCTTGTGATTTAACTACTCTGAACAATTTTGTATCATCTGCAAATTTGATTACCTCACTCATCGTATTTCTTTCCAGATCATTTATAAATAAATATTGAAAAGTAAGGGTCCCAGTACAGATCCCTGAGGTTCTCCACTGCCCACTCCCTTCCACTGAGAAAATTGTCCATTTAATCCTACTCTCTGTTTCCTGTCTTTTAGCCAGTTTGTAATCCACAAAAGGACATCGCCACCTATCCCATGACTTTTTACTTTTCCTAGAAGCGTCTCATGAGGAACTTTGTCAAACGCCTTCTGAAAATCCAAGTATAATACATCTACCAGTTCACCTTTATCCACGTTTATTAACTCCTTCAAAAACGTGAAGCAGATTTGTGAGGCAAGACTTGCCCTGGGTAAAGCCATGCTGACTTTGTTCCATTAAACCATGTCTTTCTATATGTTCTGTGATTTTGATGTTTAGAACACTTTCCACTATTTTTCCTGGCACTGAAGTCAGGCTAACCGGTCTGTAATTTCCTGGATCTCCCCTGGAGCCCTTTTTAATTATGGGGGTTACATTAGCTATCCTCCAGTCTTCAGGTACGATGGATGATTTTAATGATAGGTTACAAATTTTTACTAATAGGTCTGAAATTTCATTTTTGAGTTCCTTCAGAACTCTGGGGTGTATACCATTCGGTCCAAGTGATTTACTACTCTTCAGTTTATCAATCAGGTCTACCACATCTTCTAGGTTCACAGTGATTTGGTTCAGTCCATCTGAATCATTACCCATGAAAACGTTCTCCAGTACGGGTACCTCCCCAACATCCTCTTCAGTAAACACCAAAGAAAAGAAATTTAATCTTTCCGTGATGGCCTTATCTTCTCTAATTGCCCTTTTAACCCCTCGATCATCTAATGGTCCAACTGACTCCCTCACAGGTTTTCTGCTTCGGATATATTTTTAAAAGTTTTTACTGTGAGTTTTTGCCTCTACGGCCAACTTCTTTTCAAATTCTCTCTTAGCCTGTCTTATCAATGTCTTACATTTAACTTGCCAACGTTTATGCATGATCCTATTTTCTTCTGTTGGATCCTTCTTCCAATTTTTGAATGAAGATCTTTTGGCTAAAATAGCTTCTTTCACCTCCCCTTTTAACCATGCCAGTAATCGTTTTGCCTGCTTTCCACCTTTCTTAATGTGTGGAATACATCTGGATTGTGCTTCTAGGATGGTATTTTTTGTTTTAACAATGACCACGCCTCTTGCACACTTTTTACTTTTGTAGCTGCTCCTTTCAGTTTTTTTCTATTTTTCTCATTTTATCAAAGTTTCCCTTTTGAAAGTTAGTAGCAGTAGAGGAGGACCGGAAGGCTCATCTGCATACTGCTCCCAGCATCCCCCGGGAGAGGAGTCCAGAGGTCACCGCGAGCGATCCAGGGATTGACTTCCACAGCCCAGCTTCCAGAGGCCCCGCAAGGTTTGCAGTAGAGGAGGACCGGAAGTGCGCACCGTGAGGCGTGCGAATCTCAAATCCCTCTTTTGAATGAGTGAAGATTAATTCAACCGTGGTTTAAGAGGATTGGTAAGCATAATTTTCAGAAATTTTTGGGTTTATAAAAGTTTGGTGAACGGTGAAATTAAGGGATATATTCTTTAGAGTTTTTGTGTGTCTGAAGTAATAAGCAAGCCAGAGATAGTTAATTCTAGTGTCTGTCTTTCCCACCCACTCAACCCCTGATTTTTAGGCACAAGACACTTTCTCATTAAAAATCAATCAGGGTCTTATCTAAAACATAATATTGTACCAGCCCTTATTGAAAGTTTAATTATCCCCTTGTAGGACACTAGCTGATTAATTACTAAATTCACCTGTAAATTTAAAGTACTCTCATTCCAACTCCCTTATTATCCTAAACTTAACTAGGAACTCAATAATACTAAGATGAAGGCAGCAGTCCAGCAGCAAGAGGGGGGCTTTCCAGTCTTTTGCATTGAGTGTCACATGTATGATTTTTTACCCGCCGGTGAGAGATTGTGTGTGCACTCGGTGCAAAGAGCTCCTGGCTCTCAGGGAACGAGTCCGATCTCTGGAGGCTAGAGTAGCAGACTTGGAAGAGCTGAGGGAGACAGAGAGGTACATTGACGAGACCTTCAGGGACATAGTAGCCAAGTCCCAAATCCATTCTGGCAGCCCCAGTGCTGCCTTGGATCAGAAAGGTCTCCCAGTAGGAGAACATCACCCTGGTGTAGCAGGAAGTGATCCTGTAGCAAGGACCTGCTCTCCAGGTGATGTATTGTCCTCTCGCACTGAGGACAAATCTCCCAGGGCTACTGCCCAGGAGGGAAGGGTTAGGCCGGTCATCATAGTTGGTGATTCAATTATCAGAAATGTAGATAGCAGGGTGGCTGGTGGACATGAGGACTGCCTGGTAACTTGCCTGCCTGGTGCGAAGGTGGCAGACCTCACGCGTCACCTAGATAGGATTATAGACAGTGCTGGGGAGGAGCCGGCTGTCGTGGTACATGTGGGCACCAACGAGATAGGAAAATGTAGGAGAGAGGTTCTGGAAGCCAAATTTAGGATTTTAGGTAGGAAGCTGAAATCCAGAACCTCCAGGGTGGCATTCTCTGAAATGCTTCCTGTTCCACGTGCAGGTCCCCAAAGGCAGGCAGAGCTCCAGAGTTTCAATGCGTGGATGAGACAATGGTGCAGGGAAGAGGGATTCAGCTTTGTAAGGAACTGGGGAAACTTTTGGGGAAAGGGGAGACTTTTCCGAAAGGACAGGCTCCACCTTAACCAGAGTGGAACCAAGCTGCTGGCACTAACTTTCAAAAAGGAGATAGAGCAGCTTTTAAACTAGAACAAGGGGGAAAGCCGACAGTCACTCAGCAGTGCATGGTTCGGAGAAATGTATCCTTGAAGGATACTAATGAAACAGGAGAGTTAGGGCATCCCAACAGAGAGGTTCCATCAAAAGCAAACATAGTTCAAATGCCTATATGTAAAAAATCACCAAAGCTAATGATTACCGAATTATCCCAAACAACTGAAAAGCAGGTTGTTAAAACAAGCAAAAACCACACTTTGAAATGTCTGTATGCCAATGCCAGAAGTCTAACAAGTAAGATGGGAGAGTTAGAGTGTTTACCAGCAAATGATGAGATTGACATAATTGGCATCACAGAGACTTGGTGGAAGGAGGATAACCAATGGGACAGTGCTATATCAGGGTACAAATTATATCGCAATGATAGGGAGGATCAACTTGGTGGGGGTGTGGCACTTTATGTCCGGGAGGGTATAGAGTCCAACAGGATAAAGATCATACAAGAGAGTAAATGCTCAGTAGAATCTACATGGGTAGAAATCCCATGTGTGTTGGGTAAGAGTATAGTGATAGGAGTATACTACCGTCCACCTGGACAAAATGGTCAGACAGATGATGAAATGCTAAGAGAAATCAGGGAAGCAAACCAATTTGGCAGTGCAATAATAATGGGAGATTTCAATTACCCCAATATTGACTGGGTAAATGTAACATCAGGACTTGCTAGAGACATAAAGTTCCTGGATGTAATAAATGACTGCTTCATGGAGCAATTGGTTCAGGAACCTACAAGAGAGGGAGCTATTTTAGATTTAATTCTTAGTGGAACGCAAGATTTGGTGAAAGAAGTAACGGTGGTGGGGCCACTTGGCAACAGTGATCATAACATGATCAAATTTAAACTAATAACTGGAAGGGGGACAATAAGTAAATCTGCAGCTCTAACACTAAATTTTAAAAAGGGAAACTTTGATAAAATGAGGAAAATAGTTAGAAAAAAACTGAAAGGTGCAGCTGCAAAGGTTAAAAGTGTTCAACAGGCTTGGACATTGTTTAAAAATACAATCCTAGAGGCGCAGTCCATATGTATTCCGTGCATTAAGAAAGGTGGAAGGAAGGCAAAACGATTACAGTCATGGTTAAAAGGTGAGGTGAAAGAGGCTATTTTAGCCAAAAAAAATCCTTCAAAAATTGGAAGAAGGATCCATCTGAAGAAAATAGGATAAAACATAAGCATTGTCAAGGTAAGTGTAAAACATTGATAAGACAGGCGAAGAGAGAATTTGAAATGAAGTTGGCCATAGAGGCAAAAACTCATAATAAAAACTTTTTAAAATATATCCAAAGCAAGAAACCTGTGAGGGAGTCGGTTGGACCATTAGATGACAGAGGGGTTAAAGGGGCTCTTAGGGAAGATAAGGCCATTGCAGAAAGACTAAATGAATTCTTTGCCTCCGTGTTTACTAATGAGGATGTTGGGGAGATACCAGTTCCGGAGATGGTTTTCAGGGGTGATGACTCATACGAACTGAACGAAATCACTGTGAACCTGGAAGATGTAGTAGGCCAGATTGACAAACTAAAGACTAGCAAATCACCTGGACCGGATGGTATGCATCCTAGGATTCTGAAGGAACTCAAAAATGAAATTTCTGATCTATTAGTTAAAATTTGTAACCTATCATTAAAATCATCCATTGTACCTGAAGACTGGAGGGTGGCCAATGTAACCCCAATATTTAAAAAAGGCTCCAGGGGCGATCCGGGTAATTATAGACCAGTGAGCCTGACTTCAGTGCCGGGAAAAATAGTGGAAACTATTCTCAAGATCAAAATTGTAGAGCATATAGAAAGACATGATTTAATGGGACACAGTCAACATGGATTTACCCAAGGGAAGTCTTGCCTAACAAATCTGCTTCATTTTTTTGAAGGGGTTAATAAACATGTGGATAAAGGTGAACCGGTAGATGTAGTGTATTTGGATTTTCAGAAGGCGTTTGACAAAGTCCCTCATGAGAGGCTTCTACGAAAACTAAAAAGTCATGGGATAGGAGGCGATGTCCTTTCGTGGATTACAAACTGGTTAAAAGACAGGAAACAGAGAGTAGGATTAAATGGTCAATATTCTCAGTGGAAAAGGGTAAACAGTGGAGTACCTCAGGGATCTGTATTGGGACCAGTGCTTTTCAATATATATATAAATGATCTGGAAAGGAATACGACGAGTGAGGTTATCAAATTTGCGGATGATACAAAATTATTCAGAGTAGTTAAATCACAGGCAGACTGTGATACATTACAGGAGGACCTTGCAAGACTGGAAGATTGGGCATCCAAATGGCAGATGAAATTTAATGTGGACAAGTGCAAGGTGATGCACATAGGGAAAATGCACATAGGGAAAAATAACCCTTGCTGTAGTTACACGATGTTAGGTTCCATGTTAGGAGCTACCACCCAGGAAAAAGATCTAGGCATCATAGTGGATAATACTTTAAAATCGTCGGTTCAGTGTGCTGCAGCAGTCAAAAAAGCAAATAGAATGTTAGGAATTATTAGGAAGGGAATGGTTAATAGAACGGAAAATGTCATAATGCCTCTGTATCGCTCCATGGTGAGACCGCACCTTGAATACTGTGTACAATTCTGGTCACCGCATCTCAAAAAAGATATAGTTGCGATGGAGAAGGTACAGAGAAGGGCAACCAAAATGATAAAGGGGATGGAACAGCTCCCCTATGAGGAAAGGCTGAAGAGGTTAGGGCTGTTCAGCTTGGAGAAGAGACGGCTGAGGGGGGATATGATAGAGGTCTTTAAGATCATGAGAGGTCTTGAACGAGTAGATGTGACTCCGTTATTTACACTTTCGAATAATAGAAGGACTAGGGGGCATTCCATGAAGTTAGCAAGTAACACATTTAAGACTAATCGGAGAAAATTCTTTTTCACTCAACGCACAATAAAGCTCTGGAATTTGTTGCCAGAGAAGGTAGTTAGTGCAGTTAGTGTAGCTGGGTTCAAAAAAGGTTTGGATAAGTTCTTGGAGGAGAAGTCCATTAATGGCTATTAATCAATTATACTTAGGGAATAGCCACTGCTATTAATTGCATCAGTAGCATGGGTTCTTCTTAGTGTTTGGGGAATTGCCAGGTTCTTGTGGCCTGGTTTTTGGCCTCTGTTGGAAACAGGATGCTGGGCTTGATGGACCCTTGGACTGACCCAGCATGGCAATTTCTTATGTTCTTAAAGTTTAGCACGAGAGCCGTGGATTTGCATACTGTCCCCCTTCCAGTCATTAATTCAAATTTGATCATATTATGATCACTATTGCCAAGTGGCCCCACCACCGTTACCTCTCTCACCAAATCCTGTGCTCCACTGAGAATTAGGTTTAAAATTGCTCCCTCTCTCGTCGGTTCCTGAACCAATTGCTCCATAAAGCTATCATTTATTCCATCCAGGAACTTTATCACTGTAGCGAGTCCCAGGTACTCTAGTGATTGGGAGGGCTGCAGGCAGCTCTTAACTGTGTTGACGACCCATCCGAGATTCTGCTAATGAATAGCATTAATTAGCAGAATCTCGGGTGGGACTGAAACAGATCAGACAGAACTGATATAGATAGGGTCTTGTAGTAAAGACTCATTGAGTCTCCAAAATCTTATACCCGCATCATAACGATCAAATAATATGTCCACCCACACAGGAGCATGGTCTGACCATGTAATTACCCCTATATCGGCAGCTTGTATATTATGGATGATTGTCTTGTCTACCAGGAGGTAATCCAGCCTACAGTAGGAGTCGTGGGGCGTGAGTAGTAGGTATATACCTGGGAAGTAGGGAATCGCGCCCTCCAAGCATCTATGAGGTGGAGATCCATCATCAGAGATCTCACAACTGTATGATAAGCTCTTGCTAAGGAGGAGAAACCTTTTGATGTATCCAAATTGGGAGAGATAGCCGCACTGAAATCACCACCCACCATTAGGTTACTCGTTGTAGATATAAACAGGATTTTGCGAAGTTGCGTGAAGAACTTCCCCATATCTTTGTTTGGGGCATAGATGTTAACTAGTGTATAATTAATGCCATTCACTACATGTAGTATTAAATACTTTCCCAAGGGGTCTTCAATGCTACGGACACATTCACAAATAAAGTTATTTGAAAACATGATGCAGACCCCAGTATATTTCAAAGACTTACTACAGGGAGAAAAGAATATTTGAGAGAGTTTAGGAGAATGGAGGAGATGTTCATATTTTCGTGACAGATGTGTTTCTTGGACAAAAGTAATATCAGCTCTTAATATCTCTAGCTCTCGAAACAAAGTTCTTCTTTTATAAGGGGAGTTGAGACCTTTAGCATTACTGGAGAATATTCGAAATGGTGGCATCTGCCTTAAGGAATAATAGTAATTTTAAGAAGTCAAAAAGACTGATTCCAAGCCAAAAGGAAAGCGAGGGTAGAGTAATGCTCCTCAAACATCAGAAAATGTTTTCAGGAGCCAAAGAGAATCAACAAATGTCATCCCAAGACCGCAGATTGTATTATAGAAACAATTACTCATACTGGTCCAGTTTCTGATACAGATAAAAGTATTTATACAAGATAACAACAGAAAGATCAGGTGGAGGGCAGCATCCCAAAGTTGTATTACATCCATCCCCAAAAAAGAGCAACTGACCTGCATAAACCTCCCTGCAGGCCTTTTCCACTAACATCAGTGGGGGAGTTACTATCAACAGTTTGATGGGGGGTCCTAACACCACCCAGCAAATAAATGAACATAAGTAGAAAGCTAGACAATAGCATCTAGTAAATGTCTGAAAAATATATAGAAAGAAAGCATAAAGAAAATGAAATGTCAGACAACCTGTAATTTAACCTTCAACAGGAAAATAACAAAGGTTCATAAATATCTATCATGAAGAGCTTTACAGTAAAAGTCAGATTGTTCCCTTATTAGGCAGGGAGCCTCCTAAATGATGTCGAAGTCTGCTGTTGCGTTTCCCAACTCTCTGCCAAGTGGGGATAGCAGCTCTTACGGTGATCGATTTTGCTGCTTTTGCTGGCATCTTAGAGGAAGTAAAACCTTGAGGGGACAAGATGGAGACGGCATCCTCGGGAGAGTGAATCTTATGTGTAATTCCCTCTAAAGAAAAGGAGAGGCCAAACGGGTGCATCCATCGGTATTTGATGTTGTTTTTTCTTAGGAAGATAGTCACTTCTTTTAATTCTTGGCGATTTTGTAGTGTGGCTTGTGAGAGGTCTGCGAAGACAGATATATCCTGGCCTTCCCACTGCCAAGTGGACTGCTTTTTAGCAGCCTGAGCCACCCTTGCGCTTTGATGGTGAAATTATGAAAACAGACCACGACATCCCTGCTGCGGTTTGTCATGGGAGCTCTTAGAGCACGGTGAGCTCTGTCTAGTTTAATATCGGGAAGTTCAATATCAGCCTCAGCCTTGGATGAGGAAAATAAATTCTTACAGAAGCGAGTAACCAAGTTAGTGCAGTCCTTATTTTCTGGTAACTCCTTGAAGCCCTGAAATCGCAGATTGCTTCTTCTTGCACAATTTTCAAGGTCTGCTGGCTTTTCTTTGATTAGCAAGTTATTATCCTGTGTCTCGGAGCAAGTTTCCTTTACATTTTTAGCCACTTCAATTTGCTGGTCAAGACATGAGTCCAAGTCATCCACACGATGGCCTTGTGAAGATATGTCCTTGCATATTTCCTCCATTCGGTTGAGCATTTCCTGGCAATATGATTTGATGTCTTTCTGTAGCTCTTGAAACCACTCTCGGAACTCGGCCCAAGTCAGGAGTTCATTTTCCTCATTGATAAGGGTATTGGGAGCAGACAAGTCCCCCTCGGGTCCCGCTATGTCTGCGCCATCTTCGCTAAGGTGCGTGCTCACGCCACCGTCCTCCGCTATAGGGATGCCATCCTTCTGAAAAGAGAAGCGACGGAAGTCGAAATTTTTCCATTTGGCAGCCATAACAGCGTTTCCCTGTATCTAATGGTAGGTTGGAGTACTCGATTTTGTTAGTATGTAGCTTAAATGCTAGTAGGTTGGCTGGGTAGTGAAGGGAGCGCCGAGGCTAAACTACCATCTTCACCAGTGATGTCATTTCCCCCCTGCCAAGATCTTCCTAACCAATCACCAAACCTCAACCAACTTCCAGACTCTCACATACGCCAAACCATGTGGAACATTTTGTACCCCTAAAGGGTATTTACAGCCTTCTGAGAATATTCCTTCTCTGACAGATAAGCCCTCTCAAGGGCGAAGCTGTAAGACAAAACCAAGACAGATCCTCGGGAACCACCGGCCCCTGAACAGTAGGCTTCTGTTCTGAGTCAACAATAATAGTGGATCCTATCCAGCATCCTCATTACATCTGCATACCAGGGACACCTAGGCTAATATGGAGCTATCGATAACATTTCTTCTGCTTTCCGCTTTTTCTTTCCTTTTTTGTTTAATCAGCTTTAACAATAAGCATGAACCAGGCAAAGGCACAGGGCTCAGGAAAAGGGAGGGAAAGATAGCCTTATGTAGTCTTTTTTTTTTTAAAGGATGAGGAAAGACCATGGAAGAAGAGAAAAAAATGGGGAAGCAGGGGTAGAGGCTAAATTCCAGCAACTGGAGCCAGAAAGACTCTTGTTCCAGTAAATGGAAGGCCCCTGATTCACTGGTGTGTTCAGACAAGGGAGGGAGTGCAAGACTTTCACTTCAGGAGCTGCTCATGCACATTTTCATCTTCTTCACCCAGCTTGCCTAACATCTGCTGGAGTCATAGAATACCGACAGGTTGAGTCATCATGGAAGCCTATATAGGGTGGCGTCAGCAAGCCTGTTTTGTTTTCATCTACTGTTTGGGAGGCATAAACCCATGCTTCTAGACTGGGCTGGCTGGCATGAATTTAGTATTCCTCTTCAAAATACTCAGTATACTCACAAACACATCACTCATTCCCAAACTACATAAACTGAACAGTCATACCTTATACATAACTAAGGTGAAATTTGAGAGTAGTAGAAAATTATACTATAACCACCATCTGAAGGCATCCTTTAATAATTCACAAGATCTATATGAAGTAGTTTCTAGATTAACTAATCTGCCTAGAAATGTGAGTTATCAAGATAATCTGAACTGTGAACAATTTGCTCAATTCTGTCTGATGAGATTAGTCCGATTTGTGCATCAGTTGGTTACAGTGTTAGGAAAATCTCACATGTGGCTGTGGAGTCAGGTTGGGATTGTTTTCAACCCCTGCTGAAGTAAACAAAGCTTTGACTAAAGTCTTCAATTAGTCTTTTAGATAGTTGTCCTCTATGGGTTTTACATAGACTAAAAAACATTTTTTGGAGATGCTCACATCTTTAGTCAATCTCTCCTTGGCAAAGGATGTAGTTCCAGACCAATTTAAAAGAATAATTAGAAGTCCAATTTTAAAGAATTGTGATTTGTCAGTTAAAGAACCATCTAGTTAGTTACAGACCTCTCTCTTACTGTCAAAAATTCTAGAGAAAGTTCTAATGACACAACTAGTAGATTACTTGACTGAAAAGCAGGTCTTAAAATTACACCAATGTAAATTTTGTGTTGGATATAACACAGAGATCTTACTGTTCTCTGTAGCTGATTTTGTGCTGAATGTGCAAAAAGATGCTTGGCTGCTTAGGGAGAGAAATGGTCAGCAGAAAAAGGGAGGTGATATTGCCCCTGTACAGGTCCCTAGTGAGACCTCACCTTCAAAAGGATATAAACAGGATGGAGTTGGCCAGAGGGTGGCTACTAAAATGGTTGGTGGTTTTCGTACTAAAGCATATGGGGATCTAAACATGTATACCCAAGAAGAAAGGTGAGATAGGGGAGATATAAGAGATATTCAAATTTCTCAAAGGTTTCCATGCACAGGACGTGAGTCTTTTTTTTTGTTAACAGAAAGGAGGATCTAGAACGAGGGGGCATGTGATGAGGTTGAAAGGGGGTGGACTTAGGAGTAATCTTAGAAAATATATCTTTACAGAGAGTGGTGGATATGTACCAGCCTCCCATGGAGGAAACAAAAACAGTATCTGAATTCAAAAAAGCATGGATTAAATACAGGGAATCTCTAAGGAAGTGATGAGAATTCTAATGCTAAATTAATTGGATGGCTGGGCTCTACGGTCTTTTTCTGCCATCATGTTTCTATATGAATTATAGTGAGAACATAATATTGTTGTTGTGATATTGGATATGTTGTGTGCTTCTGACTCTGTATCATATGTCATTCTGCTGTGATGACTGGAAGAAATAGGAATTGGTTTACATCATTCTTAACAGGGTGTTTACAAGTGAAGGTGGGTCAACAATCTTCTTCTTAGATCCCTGTGCAGTGGGGTGTGCCACAAGGCTCATCCTTGTCAGTGACCTTATTTAATATTTATTGGCGCTCACTGTGTGACAAATTGCAGGATCTAGAGGTTTTTTTCAAAGCGCATGCAGATGATATATAACTATCGTTCCCCATAGGCACTAATGTTGATACTACTTTTGTTTATATTTCTGACATTCTGCAAATGTTAAGTTCTTGGATGAAAGATAATCATTTGTTAACTGTTACAAAGACCAAGACATTATGGATTTCTTGTCCATCAGTATAACCTCCCCCTTATTCTGCAATTTTGTTTTCATTTCATTTTTTCATTTTATTAGAATTTAATATCCTGCTTGATCAAACATGTTACCCAAGCGATATTACAGATAAAAAATACGATCATAATACTCAAAAATTATCACATACAATCACCACACCTAAAATTTAAACATAAAATAATAGCAAACAAACAGATAGGGGCGGATTTTCAGCGCCCTGCTCGCCGGTAAGCCTATTTTACATAGGCCTACCGGCGCGCGCAGACCCCGGGACTCGCGTACGTCCCGGGGTTTTCGGAGGGGGGCGTGTCGGGGGGCGGGCCCGGTCGACGCGGCGTTTCGGGGGCGTGTCGGCCGCGTTTTGGGGGCGGGTACGGGGCGTGGCTACGGCCCGGGGGCGTGGCCGCGCCCTCCGTACCCGCCCCCAGGTCGCGGCCCGGCGCGCAGCAGGCCCGCTGGCGCGCGGGGATTTACGTCTCCCTCCGGGAGGCGTAAATCCCCCGACAACGGTAAGGGGGGGGGTGTAGACAGGGCCGGGTGGGTGGGTTAGGTAGGGGAAGGGAGGGTACGGTGAGGGGAGGGCAAAGGAAAGTTCCCTCCGAGGCCGCTCCGATTTCGGAGCGGCCTTGGAGGGAACGGGGGGAGGCAGCGCGGCTCGGCGCGCGCAGGCTATACAAAATCGATAGCCTTGCGCGCGCCGATCCAGGATTTTAGTGGATACGCGCGGCTGCGCGCGTATCTACTAAAATCCAGCGTACTTTTGCTTGAGTCTGATGCGCAAGCAAAAGTAGGCTGTTCGCGCACCTCTTAAAATCTACCCCATAGGGCGTAGATTTGTGCGCGCAACCCGGCGTGCACAAATCTACCCCGATTTTATAACATGCGCGTCGGCTGGCTGCCGGTGCACAATCCCCCGGCACGGCCGCTGTGCTGGAGGCCTCGGTCTTGCCCCCGGACCGGCGCCCCGCCCATGCCCCCTTCCCGCCCCTTTTTCAAAGCCCCGGGACATAGACACGTCCCGGGGCTTGCGCATGTCGCCGGGCCTATGCAAAATAGGCTCGGCGCGCACAGGGCTTTTAAAATCTGCCCCATAATGTTTTCAAAAAACATAATACTCTTAGCAGGCAACAAATTAGATGCTATCAAATGCCTTGTTAAAAAAACCAGGTCTTCACAGACTTCCTAAATTTCAAATAATCTGGGAGTAAATGGATGTCAGATGGTAAAGCATTCGATAAAAACGGAGTCTGGTAACTAAATGAGGATTCTCTTATGGCTTCTAAACAAATAACAGTTGGAGAGGGGATTGTAAAGCAACCCAGATTGAGAAGAATTTAACAACCTTGAGGGAATACAGGGGATTAACAATTTAGAAAAATAAGAAAGAAATCCAGAAGAAAGAGTCCAAGATACAATACAAAGCACTTTAAACTGAATTCTGTAAATAACCGTCAACCAGTGTAAATATTTGAAATATGATCATATTTTCACAAACGTATGATCAACCTGGCAGCCGTGTTCTGCACCAATTGCAAACGCTTCAAATGATTATTAGAAATTCCCAATAACAAAGAATTACAATAATCGATCTTTGAGATCACAAAAACGTGAACCAGTAACTTCAAGTCTTTTGTTTCAAGTTATGGATAAAGTTTCCTAATATATCTCAAGGAGGAGGAGGATTTCTTAACTGGAGAAGAAATAAAATTCGCCAGAGAAAGAGAAGAATCTAACCGTATGCCCAAAGAAACCACCATAGACTTCAAAGGAATAGGAATATCTATCATCAAAGGTACTGCAGTTGGAGAGAAAGACTTTCAACAAAACTAAACCGCCTCAGATTTTAAAGGATTAACTTGTAATCTATGATCAGTCAACCAAGCAGCTAGCCTATCTAAACAAGTATAGTTTTTCCTAAAAAAACAAAACAAAACAGTAATTTACAAATCATCTGCATTAAGCGATGTTCGAAGACCCATATCTTGAATAAAGATAGCCAAAGGAGCAACAAAAATATAAAAAGTAATGGAGACAAAATTGAAACCTGGGGAAATCCAAATGGGAGTTTAATTTCATTAGAAATGTTTTCATTCCAATTCACATGAAAAGAACATTCTGACAAAAAAGAAAACCAATTCAGGGCCTTGCCTGCAATGCCAATTTCACATAATCTTGAAGTGAGTAACTGATGATTAACAGTATCAAACGCTGTACTCATATCTAAAAAAAACTGTCAGTGCAACTTTAGATGACTCAAAATTAAGTATATCATCATTAACCATAGAAAAAAAGAATGGTTTCCGTACTATGTGCCCTCTGGAAACCTGATTGACACGGATGAAGAACATTGGTCTTACCACAAAGTCACTCAGCAGGTTAAAAACTACCCTCTTGATACGTTTTGACAAGATAGGAAGATTAGAAACCAGCCTATAATTAGACACTTCTGATGAATCCAGTTTCTTTTTTAAGCAGTGGGCGAACTCTAGCCTTTTTTAATTGATAGGGAAAAATACCTGTATTAATGAAGAATTTATTATAGCTGTCAATGGAATAACTAAATCCAAAACTGAATTTGAAATTAACTTTGAAGTACAAGGATCCAATTTAGCAGTAGTTAAACGAACCGACTTCAAAAGAAAATTCACATATATTATAGAAATGGGGTTAAAAAGCCAATAGTTGAGAGCAGCCAGATATTTATATTTCTGAAATCTGACCTGTTCCTACAGGTAACACTGGGAAATTGTTATTAATTTTGTCCACTTTATAAAAAAGGACACCGCAAATTTGTCAGCAGAACAAGAATTCAAATATGGAGGACAGGGAGATGATTGGTTCGCCATATTAGAGATTACTTGAAATAATTGTCTTGCACAACAATCAGCAGAACTAATCTTTTAGAAATAAACTTTTTTTTAGCTACCAAAATAGCCTATTGATAAGCCTTATTTGATTTTCCCCACTTCTTTTTATTTAGAAGAGATCGATCCTTCCTCCAAGTCGTTCAAAACGACAAATGTGCCTTTTTAACAACCTAAGACTAGGATGATATTATGGTTCAGTTTGACGAAAACAATACTTAGTAATCCTAGAAGCACTATTATTATTAGCCTTAGATAATGTTTTATTCCATTGATCGATTTGATCACCCAAAAAAATTGACTCAAAATCAATAAATAATGGCTATAAATCCTTGGCTAATGACTCCATATCTAAATTATTTAAATTTCTAAACTGAATAGTATTACCTGAAGAGCAGCTTGGAACCTCCATATTCAATTGAAATAAAACTAATAAGTGTTCAGACCACGGGACAGAAATACTATATAAAGAATTAGCTTTTAAAGCTTTCTGATGAAAAAAAATGAGATCCAGGGAATGTTCTGCCTCATAAGTAGAAAATTTACTAATTCTTAGTGAAAAAATAAACAAATTTCTATCCATTGATTTTTGTAATGAGTTCCAAAATTACCAGATTCTTAAACTGAATTGACATCTCAGAAATAAACTCCATTGTTTCATAGACTGATAAAAAGAGGAGTCACGTGGACTATAAATAAGAAGAAAGCCCAATTTTGGAGCCAGATTTGATTGTAAAAAGAATAGCATCAATATTTATTTATTTATTTATTTATTTAAATGATTATATGCTGAGATGCTCTTAGTGATAAATTCTCTCAATTTCAAATCGGTACGAAAAATTACTGCAACTCCAACTCCAGAACATCTATTTCTATTAAAAAAAAAAAAAAAAAAAAGGAGGTCACGTAATGTGGTGAGCGCGTGAAGACGTGTTCTTCTGCTGCTCCGGGGCCCCTCTCCCCATATCGCTTTACATCAGCCTTCCCCCACACACTGAATTTGCTGGATTGGGTACTGCAGAGAAATCTAGGAGTGCTTTACAAGAAAACAGCGAAGATAGGTGGTTTTGGTACTACAGATGGCCACTAAAACTCTCCAGAAAGAGCAGCCTAGAAATGTGGGAGGCAAAATGGCGGAAGCCGTGAGTGCCCCCCCCCCTCACCACAGGTGGCTGAAACAGGTCACTTAGCGGCGGTGATATTGGCAGCGATGGACGAGACGTTAGAGAAGCTGCATACTTGTTTTGATGATATTCAGGCGCTTCTACAGGACAATACTCACCGCATAGACCCATATAAGCGCAGTGGAGGAGCAGGTACAAGCTTTAAAAGCGGACTTGAAATGTGAATCTGTTATTTACTCTTTCAGATAATACAAGGACTAGGTGGCACTTCAGGAAGTTGGCAAGAGGCACATTTAAAACAAATCGGAGAAAATTATTTTTCAATCAACATACAACTAAGCTCTGGAATTCGTAGACAGACTGGTTGGGATCCTGCCAAACACTTCTTCTGGTGGGAGACTGCTGCTAATCTGTGCTTGGGTGGGTGTCTATGAAGCCATACTTTGAACAATCTTTGGTTCTAGCCTTTTCCCTGAGCTAAAACAGTGGCCCAACTCCTCCTGAGAGCAGCCACGCTCTCCTACAGGAGGCAAAAGGAACCATGTAGTCTCAGTTCTACATGACCTAATCTCCTTGTGCTAGGAAAGCTTTCACTTAAGCAGTGGCTTCCCAGGTGCATGGAAATGAGATTACCAGAAATGAGCCTGCAAGGCTCCTTTCAGCACACAGACATTAAATCAGTAAGCCCGAGTCTACATGGCTCCTCTTGGCATCTGTAGGGGAGCATGGCTTCCATTGGGAGGAGGTCGGAGACATTTTCACTGCTTGGGAGAGGGGGAGGAGGGAGGAATTTGAACACAGCAGGCAATTCTGCCTGCACTGGCTTCAGTGTGTTTTGGAAAAGATGCCTCAGCAGCTGTTCAAGACACCTAAAATTAAGATGAAAATCGGTTTAAACTAAAAATGAAGGTCCCTATTGGTATTGAACCTAGAGTGACGGACTGTGTTAGAAACTGACTGTGAGAGAGAAGTGACAGAGATAATGATAGATGGCATTTACTCTGAGGAGGGGTGTGCCTCAAGGATCAGTCCTAGGACTGGGTTTTTTTTTTGTTAATTTTTTATTGAGGTCAGAGAACAATAATGCTTCACACATGGTCTTGCTAAAAACAATGGTGTACACACACAAGTACGAAAAGTGAATGTTCATACAACTTTAACTAAACAACTTATTTCTACTCCAACATTTTTTATACACAGTCAACCCCTAACATTATTTCCCCCCAGCCATCTTCCCCTTTCCCTCCCCCTTCTCTTTCATGATTCCAGAGATTATACAACTAAATATACCTCATCCCAGATCAGACATTAAGTATGCCTTAGCAGCCCACAATGAATGAGGTTGCCAATCTTTGTTAAATTTCAGTAGTGCGCTTTTTTTAATAACTGGGAGTTTCTCCATATAATATATCCTTCCAAGGCGAGAACACACAGCCTCCGAAGAAGGACCAGCAGATTTACACCAGCATCTAGCTATCAGCAATTGTTGCAATAGCTGGCTAAGACCATCCGTCAACTGAGAGTCAATAGTGAACATACTGAGCAAAAAATATTTTAGGATCTCTGAGGACTTGTATGTCAGAAATCTACAAAAACAATTGAGTCACTGCATCCCACAATTTCACCACCTTCTGGCACAATCATCAAAGGTGGAAGAACGAACCCATCTCATCTCAATCCCTCCAGCAACGATCATCTACCTGAGGATAGATTCTGTGGAGACGTTCAGAGGTAAGATACCATCTAAATAGCACCTTAAATCCATTCCCCATATTCTGATAAGATATCGAGCTTTTTTTTTTTAAGCCAAGAAACACTGCTCCCATATACCTCATCCACAGGTTCCCACAAATCCTTCTCCCAAGCTCATAAATAAGCTGGTTTAAGCTTTAAATCTGCATTCAATAATGCATAAATCTTTGAGATGGACCTTGTCAATTTATCTGCCTGATCACAGTATCCTTCTAACAGAGCCTGTCCTTTCCCAAGCTCTATTCCTATCCTCTTCTGGCCTAGAAAGTGGGGTAGCTGCATATAGAACTGATCCCTATCAGTCCAGGGACAGGTTTGCTGCAGAATGTTAAAAGAAACCACCCCGAGCTCCCCAAACTTGTTTTAAGATCGTCAATCCCAGGCCATTCCAATGCCTACTCACCGCTAAATCCACTCCCAGAGGAAATGCCTTATTATATAAAAAAAAGCAGTATGATGATTTAATGTCTTACTCCCCACTAAAAGCGACCTCCAATTCCACCACACTTCCAGCATCAATTTAAAGAAGGGTGAAAGGTCCACCATCAACGGTTTACCTCCCAACCAAGTTCTCGTGTTCAAGTGAATAGTCCCTGCAACATCCTGTGCCAACCTAACCCAAGGTTTAGTTCCCTTCACCCTGTGCCTGTCCAGCACTGCCCGTAGCTGAGTTGCCATATAGTACCACTAGTAGACAAGGGACTCCCAAGCCCACCTCTTAATTTACTCAAGTATAACACTCCCCTTGCCACCCTTGGGGGGGGGGGGGGGCGCCTATGCTTTCAGATAAAGCTAAAAATCTCTCTCTGCCAAGCACGCAACAATTGCTCAGAAACCACAACTGGGCGTGTCTGGAAGAATTAACATATCGAAGGTAATATATTCATTTTAATGACTGATATCCTCTCCAACCACAACCATCCCATTCTAACCCATTTATCGAAATCACAATGTATTGCAGACATCAACCCATTTCAATGGAAAACGTTGTCTCAAGTTGGATTCTATACTTATTCCCAGATAATTTATCCAATCCTTAGCAATCCTAAAGAGTAGATATGAATGCATTTGATTGACCTGATCCACAACCTTAGATAGGTTCAATATCTCTGATTTATCCTCATTTACTTTGAAACCAGATACTTTCCCATACCACCTCAACTCTTTCAACAATATTTTCAACAAGATATCCGGCTCGGACAGAGTGGTCAACCGCAATCAAGGTCACCTTATAATTCACAGAACCCACTTGAATACCCCTAACCCTCTCTTCACACCTAATTCTTTCCTCAAAAGTCTCCAAAGATAAATGCAAACAGAGGAGATAAGGGATATCCCTGCCGTGCACCTCTCAACCGACAGGGATGGTCTCACCAGAACTGACCACCCTTTGGGAGGAAGGCTCATATTCACCAGAACTGACCACCCTTTGGGAGGAAGGCTCATACTCTGAGCAAAAAGAACAAAAACTTGGTTTCTTGACTATAGAACTGCAGGTTTTGACCGAGAAATACTGAGGAACTGCAGGTGGCAAAAGTGGTTATGTAGACGTACCAGTAAAAAATTCTCTCTATCTTCATCTGCTGGCAGGGAAGCAAAATCCAGGAGTCTGGACTGATCCGGGTATGTACAGGGAAATAGCTTTTTAATCCAAGTAATGAAAGACATCCCCAACTGCATCTTCTCCATCATCCTGAACCCTTTCTCAACATCTACCGTTAACAAAGTGGCAAGAATCTTTTCATCTTGAGCCCTCCAAATCATATTAAGAACCCTTCTCACATTATCTGAAGCTAACCTACCAAGAACAAACCCTGACTGGGTCAGAGAGTATTAACGGTGCAATCATCCTCAACCTATTGGCCAAGATCTTTGCTAATATTTTCAGATCTATATTGATAAGAGAAATAGGCCTATAGGACCCACAAAGAGTGGGGGTCTCACCCAGGTTTAGCCAAGACCGTGATGCCCGCTATATTTGAATTAGGTGATAATGTGCCCTCAGATCGAAGTGCATTGAACATGGCCACCAAGGGATTAATTAACATTGGTTGTAGCACTTTATAGAATTTAGCAGTGAAGCCGTCCTGGCCAGGGGTCTTTCCCAGCTTCAGATTTTTAATTACCTGCATCACTTCTCTCATGGTTATTTCCATTCCCAGGGCTTCCTGACAATCCTCCGGCAAAAAGGGTAAAGATATACCTTCTAAATCAGTGTTCATATATCTGCCTCCAATACATTCTCATCAGCTGAATATAAATCCTCATGGAACTCATTAAACCTACATCCTATATTGTGTATCAAATAAAAAAGTACCATCCCTATTCTTAACCTTAGTGATACGATTCTGAGTAAATTTTTCTTTTAGTTTTTGCACTAATAGGCAGCTTGGTTTATACCAAATTCAAAAAATTCCTGCTTGACGAGGTCCATCTGGAAGGATTTTTATCCTAATTCATGGCTTGCAATTCTTGCCTCGCAGTCTCTAAATTAGCCAACGTTTGTGGCTCAGGTGACCACTTATGCCGCAGTTCCAGCTTGGCTATCTTCTGCAATACATGACTTGCCTCTTTCTGTTTTCACTCAAGAGGTGAAGCTGAGCCCAAATGGAAATAATCACCGGCATTTGATGTTCTCCTTTTGCATAATAGCCATCAAGTCCTTCAAATCCCTTCTCTTCTGGATCGTGATCTTAGATAGGTCCTGAAAAATTTCAACTATGTGGCCCTTCCACGTATCGAGCCTATCTGGCATGCTTGCATCAGGACTTTCTCTTTAACCGAATAGCTATGAAAGCATGCTACTGTGTTCCTCGGTAAATTTCTTCGGGGTGATCCCAAAGAGAATGAGTTTGTTCAAGTTTTATCACCGGCAATTCAGCATTCTCAGCACTAGAGCCTAAGACAGCTATACATACACTGTCCATCACTTGAAAGCAATCTGCAAATTCTAAGGACATAAGAATTTCCATATTGAGTCAGGCCAAGGGTCCATCAAGTCCAGTATCCTGTTTCCAACAGTGGCCAATCCAAGTCACAAGTACCTGGCAAGTACCCAAACATTAAATAAATCTCAAGCTACTATTGCTTATTAATTAAAAGCAGTTTATGGATTTTTCCTCTAGGAACTTATCAAACCTTTCTTAAACCCAGTTACACTAAATGCTTTAACCATATCCTCTGGCAATGAATTCCAGAGCTTAACTGTGTGCTGAGTGAAAAACAATTTTGATTTGTTTTAAATGAGCTACTTGCTAACTTCATGGAGTGCCCCCTAGTCCTTAATTTACATTCGTTTTTTCAAGTCCTTTCATGATTTTGTAGACCTCTATCATATCCCCCCTCAGTCATCTCTTCTCTAAACTGAACAGTCCTAACTTCCTTAGCCTTACCTCATAAGGGAGTCGTTCCATGCCACTTATTTTGGTTACCCTTCTCTATACTTTCTCCAGTGCAACTATATCTTCTTTGAGATGTGGCGACCAAAATTGCACTCAGTATTCAAGATGCGGTCTCACCATGGAGCGATACAGAGGCATTATGACATCCATTGTTTTATTTGCCATTCCCTTCTTAATAATTCCTAACATTGTTTGCTTTTTTGATTGCCACAGCACACCGAGCAGACGATTTCAATGTATTATTCACTGTGACGCCTAGATCTCCTTCCTGGGTAGTAACTCCTAAGATAGAACCTAACATTGTGTAACTACAGCAAGGGTTATTTTTCCCTATATGCATCACTTTGCACTTGTCCATGTTAAATTTCATCTGCCATTTGGAAGCCCAATCTTCCAGTTTCACAAGGTCCTCCTGCAATTTATCACAATCCGCTTGAGATTTAACTACACTGTATAATTTTGTGTCATCTGCAAATTTGATCACCTCACTCATCGTACCCCTTTCCAGATCATTTATAAATATATTAAAAAGCACTGGTACAGGTACAGATCTCTGAGTAACTCCACTGTTTACCTTTTTCTATTGTTAAAACAGATGATTTAATCCTACTCTCTTTTTCCTGTCTTTTAACCAGCTTGTAATTCACAAAAGGACATCACCTCCTATCCCATGACTGTTTTCTTAGAAGCCTCTCATGCGGGACTTTGTCGAATGCCTTCTGAAAACCCAAATGCACCACATCTACCGGTTCACCTTTGTCCACGTTTATTCACCCCTTCAAAAAAAAAAAAAAAAAAATGTAGGAGATTTGAGAGGCAAGACTTCCCTTGGGTAAATCCATACTGGCTGTGTCCCATTAAACCATGTCTAGCTAAATGTTTTGTGATTTTATTCTTTTTAACAGTTTCCACGATTTTTCTGGCACTGAAGTCAGGCTAACTGGTCTATAGTTTCCCAGATCATCCCTGGAGCCCTATTTAAATATCGGGGTTACATTGGCCAATTTCCAATCTTCAGGTACAATGGATGATTTTAATGATAGGTTATAAATGAATTGAAACAGGTCTGAAATTTCATTTTTTTAGTTCTTTCAAAACCCTGGGGTGTATGTCATCTGCTCCTTCTGAAATACATTTGATCCTTAGGTTCAACCGCCTTGACCTGTTCTCAAGATCTTCGATGCTATCACCCAGTTCTGAATTTGAGCAGCCCAGCTTATCAAATATAATACAGCACTGCACCACATCTGAGGGCCCGGTCATCCAGACTTGTTTCAAATTCCTCCACTAGGCATCCTAGCTCCATCATGGCCTCCTAGCTCCATCATGTCACTTCGCATTTCAGCTGCTGTGTCCACTATCTCATGTTTTATTACCATTATATCGTTCCAAAGTTTATACCAAGATCAGAACATCGCTCTAGATGGCATCTCACTCTCCGACTGCTCCAGCAGATCTTGGTCTACCTCTGCCTGACCAGGCTCTAAGTCCACGCCATCTTGTAAGGACCCTCTGTGCCAAGCACCGCTGCACTTGCATAGAAGTTTTTAAGGTCAATTTTTTTCTTCGATGCTACCATCGAGTGAGTCTTAACAGTATACACAACCATAATTTTGCCTGATACTCGCACCACAGCTCTCGCAAAGTGGGGATGTCTTAAGATTAGGTCAGGACCTAAGATCTTAAGCTACCATAGTGCCAGATGATGTCATTTCCTCGGGATGGTTCTTTTAACATTTTCATAAGCGATATAGTGGAAGGATTGTCAGGAAAGGTTTGTCTTTTTTGCCAATGATGATACCAAAATCTGCAACAGGGTAGATAGCCAAGGAGGTGTGGAAAACATGAGGAGGGGTAGAAATAGCCTAGAAACTGGAGAGAAGATTTAATGCTAAAAAATGCAGAGTTATGCATCTAGGCTGTCAAAATCCAAGGGAGATGTACAGTATTTGAGGCAAAATTCTTCTACAAACTAAAGAGGAATGGGATTTGTAGGTGATTGTATCTGATGATTCTATCTGATGTATCTGATGATCAGACAAAAGCCAGAAAGATGCTTGACTGCATAAGGAGAGGAATGGTTAGCAGAAAAAAAGGAAGTGATATTGCCCCCTATATAGGTTCTTGTGAGACCTCATTTGGAATAAAGTACAATTCTGGAGGACGCACCTACAAAAGGATATAAACCGGTTAGAATCAGTATATATACCCCTGCAGGGACATCAGCTTGCCAGTATTCTCTTCAAAAGTAAACTGTGGACAGACTAGCAAAAACCGATTAAAAACAGATAACCATTACAATACTCAGCCAACAGGAAACACTGTATTAACACTAGTCTAGGGACTGGATTAACACTTACCGGCAATCCCTTTAACATGTAGCCACACAGGAGGACCGTAACATAATCATTCGGCATCCAAGGGTGGGAAGCTGGATTCATCTGACCATCCTAAAGAAAAGGAAATTATCAGGTAAGTAGTAATTTCTCATTTCTTAGCGTCTGGTCAGATGAATCCAAGACCAGTGGGATGTACCAAAGCTATTCCCAAATAGGGTGGAAGGCTGCCCACAGTCCTGTCAAAACCGCACGTGCAAAGGCTGCATCCTCCCGGGTCTGCATATCCAGATGGTAATACCTAGAAAGGGTGGGTAAGGAGGACCAGGTCGCAGTTTGGTAAATGTCGACGGGAGACCACAATCTAAATTCCGCCCATGACACTGCCTGAGCCCTAGTGGAATGAGCCTTAACCTGACTAAGTAACGGCTTTTCAGAATCTACATACACGGCTGTGACTACCTCCTTAATATAGCAAGCTATTGTAAGAAGGGAGAGCCAGCTTTCAGGCTAGTACCACCATGGAGGCAAAGAGGCAATCTGTCTTTCATAAAGGCTTAGTAATCTCCAGATACCTGACGATATGTCTCTTGACATCCAAGAGTCGCAACAGATGATATTCCTCTACATCTCTTTCCCTATCTAGAGACGGCAGGGAGATAGACTGATTCAAGTGAAAATCAGAGACCACTTTCGGTAAAAAAGAAGGAACGGCATGCAGCTATACTGCCCCTGGAGTCATGCAGAGGAATGGCTCCTGGCAAGGCAAGACCTGCAGCTCAGAAATTCTACATGCAGAACAAATCGCCACAAGAAACACCATTTAAGGTCAATAACTGCAAGGAAAGGCTATGCATCGATCTAAACATATGGCCTGCTAAGAAATCCAACACCAAAGACTCTTTTTCAAAGTAAAGCAATCCCCAGTAGGGAGAGGCAAGTCCAATATCTGCTGGAGATGGAGAATACTGACAGGTTGTCACTGCAGGGGTATATATACTGTTATGTCAGTTTTCTCCGTCTCCATCTGCTAATAGAGATGCATAATCCACTGGTCCTGGATTCATCTGACCAGATTCTAAGAAAGTTCGGTGTGGAGTTTCAGATGGCAAATTGGGAGACGATAAGGATAACAACACATACCTCCATATGCTATGCTTCATGGAATGTATCGGGAATAAGTTCGGTATATAAGCACTATAAAAGTTTGCAATATGCAGCCCCAGAAGGTGCAAATAGCACTGTTACAAGAAACTCGCTTCACTGAAATTGAGCACAGGAAGCTACGCCAAGCGTGGGTTAGAGACATTTATTCTACACAAATAAGAGAGCAGCTGGCATAGCTATTTTGATCGGAAAACAAATCCCTTTCCAAGCTCAATGAGTTGTGACAGACCTGGAGGGAAGATTTATATTGATCAGTGGTACTATATTTGATCAATTAGTTATGATTTGCAATGTATATGGCCCTAACAAGTATAGATCCTCAGGTAAAAGCTTAATAGGGGATCAGAGCACTAAAGGAGTCTCATATGTTTGTAAACACCTGGAACTAGTTGATGGCTGGAGAACACTATGCTCATTAACTAAGGAATATACACACATTTCCAGGGCCATGGAACATTCTCCGCTTAGACTATTTACTTATTGGTAGTCAACACGTCTCTAGGGTGGTAAAAGTGGGTATGTGACAAACTGAAATCTCAAATCATGCGATGGTTTGGGTAGACAAAGAGGGTTTCCACACACACACCCCCCCACCCCGGAAACTAAAAGGTTGTGGAAATTCCCAAGGTATTTGTATAAAGACCCAAATTTTTGCACATTTTGGTTTAAAAAAATGGATACATTTTCAAGATTTAATGACGCTCATAAGGAACAGCCTACTTTGTTTGGGAAACCAAGAAGGCGGTATTACAAGGTGAAATAATATCCTTTGTAGTAGAGAGGAGAAAAGCTATGGCAAGGAAGATCCTATAGTTGGAAAGGCAATTATATATAGTCAAACGACTGTACAAAAGTAACCCTAATCATACTAACAAAGAAAGAGGTTTAGAAATCCAGACATCACTTAATTCTTTATTGCATAAATGGGCACAAAAATCAATGTTATACTATAAAGCAAAATTTTATCATCATGATAACAATTCTGGCAGACTGTTGGTGAATCTGACTTGCAGATGTGTTAGTCTAAATTTAGTAAGGCTCTAGGATGATCAGGCCTACTATGAAAGTTTATACACAGCGACTCCCGCTAGTATATCGCAAATTGAGGAATATTTAGGAACAGTCAACTTGCCTAGTCTTACAAGTACGCAAAAGGAGTTTCTGAAGGCCCCTATTCAACAGGAGGAAATTCAGAAGGGAATCAAGCAAGCACAGTTGTTAAAAGCTCCGGGACCGGACAGATACTCTGGAGAGTTCTTCAACATATCTCGTTACCCCCTAGGAGAAATGTATGGTGATCTAATTGAGAGAGGTAATTTTCCATACTCTCCAAACATGGCAATTGTGACAGTATTACCCAAAGTGGGGTGTGATCGCTTACTAGCAAGGTCACACAAACCAATTTCACTCTTAAATGTTGAGGTAAAACTGCTGGCAAAAATTAAAATGAAAAGCATTTGATAAGGTATGTTGCATCTTCGACACCCCCTATTTAACTATTTATGTTATGATATTCTAATAGAACCCTAGAAAAACAGCTTTGTTACCTTACAACGATGGCACAATTCACGATATCTTATACAGATGCCATAATTTCCATAATGTACTACTTTCACTGAACAATATTAGGTTGATCTGTATTATTACTTTCTCCACTGTAAAACTTTATGTTGATGTTGACAATATTCAAAAACTGTTAGGATGCCCTGTACAATTATCTTCTCTGTAAAATGTTATATTGATGTTGACAATGTTCAAACCTATACTGTTGTTATTACTGGAAAACATTGTTATACCTGTAAACCGTAGTGAAGACTAGTACCAAACTATGGTATATAAAAGCTTACAAATAAATAAATAAAGGTAGATTGGCAATTTATGTTCACAGTTTTGAAGTTAGTGGGAACAGAAGTTCCCACTAAAATAACAGAAGTTATTTTCTCAGAGTGATAAAGGAAAATTAGTTCTTACCTGATAATTTTCGTTCCTGTAGTACCATGGATCAGTCCAGACCATGGGTTAAGCCCCCATTCCAGCAGGTGGAGACAGACCAAAGTTCTAAGGGCAGCCCATATAAGGACGGAACCCACCCTGGAACCCTCAGTATAACCATTGTCAAAGCAGAAAATACAAGATCAAGCAAGTAACAGGATAACTAGTAATTTAATTTAAACCAACAAAATAACAGAACAATTGAATGAACTGTGTAACTAAACGCTCTTGTATATCTACCCCCGATCATCGTAACGATGCTTCCGGTGCCTATTAGTAGATTCCAGGAAGATGATGCAGGGATCAAAAAAGAGAGAGTCCTATAAGAAAAAAAAAAAAATAAATAACAGGAAGAAAATTCGAGCGGCCAGAAGAAGAACGGGTGGGTGTCTGGACTGATCTGTGGTACTACAGGAACGAAAATTATCAGGTAAGAACTAATTTACCTTTCCCTGTACGTACCCGGATCAGTCCAGACCACGGGATGTCCCAAAGCTTCCCTTATAGAGGGTGGGACCCAGACAGTCCCGCTCGAAGCACCTGCCGACCAAAGGAACCAAAGGCTGGAGCCTGAACATCGAGTCGGTAGTGACGAGCAAAAGTATGAAGAGATTTCCATGTAGCCGCCCTACATATTTCTTGCGGCGACACATTGAGACTCCACCCAAGAAGTCGCTTGAGAACGTAAAGAATGAGCTTTTAGGCCTTCAGGAACTGGTCGGCCCTTGCAAATGTAGGCCGAAGAAATCACCTCCTTCAACCAGCGAGTGATCGTAGCCTTAGAAGCTTGCTTCCCCCTGTCGGATCCATTCCACAGGACAAAAAGGTGATCGGAAACCCGAAAATCATTAGTGACTTCAAGATAATACAATAAGACTCGTTTGACATCGAGATGATGAAGATCACTATTACCAGACGCCGCGATATCCTCTGGTGAAAAAGCAGGAAGTTCCACAGACTGGTTAACATGAAAAGACGAAACAACCTTGGGTAAGAAAGAAAGTACGGTCTTGAGAGAGACGTCAGAGTCCGAAAAACGCAAGAAAGGGTCTCTACAGGATAGAGCTTGAAGCTCAGACACCCTCCTGGCAGAGCAAACAGCGACCAAGAAGACAATCTTGAGAGTCAAGTCTTTGAGAGTGGCTCAATGGAGAGGCTCGAACGGTGCCGAAGAAAGAGCTCGAAGAACCAAGTTTAAAACTCCACGAAGGACAAATAGACCGAACAAGCGGTTTCAGGTGCTTAGCGCCCCTGAGAAAACGTACAATATCCAGATGAGAGGCAACTGCCCGACCTTTGATAGAGCCCAGGAGGGAACCAAGAGCCGAAACCTGAACTCGCAGGGAGCTAACCGAAAAACCCTTGGAGAGACCACGCTGAAGAAAAGTGAGAATAACCGCAACCGAAGGCGAACGTGCCGAAACACCCAACTCCTCGCAGATGTTTTCAAAAACCTTCCAGACCCGGACGTAGGTAAGTGATGTCGACTGTTTGCGAGACCTGAGGAGTGTGGCAATAACTTCATCCTTATATCCTCTTCGTCTCAAACGTCTCCATTCAAAAGCCATGCCTCTAGACAGAAGCGATCCGCCTGGTCGAAAAATACGGGACCCTGCCGCAGAAGATGGGACAGGTGACCGAGATGAAGAGGTCCGTCCACAGTGAGATTCACCAGATCCGCTAACCACAGCAGTCGGGGTCATTCAATAGTGGAGGCCATGGACCCCAGAACCTGGAGATAATTCCAGGCCATTGGCAGAGCAAGAGAGAGAAAATTGCGCACTTGGCCCCTGAGTTTGAGCGATTGGTCCTCCGGAAGAAACACCCTGCCTACTCGAGTGTCGAACTGCGCCCCCAGGAATTCCAATATCTGGAGGGTTGAAGCTTGCTCTTGGGAAAGTTAATGACCCACCCCAGAGAGGTCAGATACGATAGGACCTTGCTGACCGCCAGCTGGAAAAGAGACTTTGATTTTGCCCGGATAAGCCAATCGTCCAGGCAAGGATGGACTAGGACTCCGTCTCGACGCAGGGTGGCCGCCACTACCACCATTACCTTGGTGAAAGTGCACAGTTCCGTGGCAAGACCGAAGGGGAGTGCGCGAAACTGAAAATGTTGGCCTAGTATCTCGAACCGAAGATACCGCTGGTGATTGCAGCAAATCGGGATGTGTAAATAGGCCTCCATCAGATCGAGTGAGGCCAAGAATTCTCCGGATCGAACTGCCGCTATCACCGCCCTCAAGGTTTCCATCCAAAAATGGGGAACCTTGAGAGCCCGGTTGACGCGCTTGAGATCCAAAATTGGATGAAATAAACCCTCCTTTTTGGGAACGACGAAGTAGATGGAATATTGGCTGGACCCTTGTTCTTCCACTGGGACTGGGACTATGGCCCGCAGTTCCAGCAGCCTGCAGAGGTTTTGTTTGACCGCAGGCCTCTTTCGACTTCCGCAGGGGGAGACCAGGTGAAGATCAGGTAGGTCTCGAGCAAATTCTAACACGTAGCCTTTTTCTATCACCTCTAGGACCCACTGGTCCGTCGTTATGGCGGCCCATTCCCCGAGAAACTGGGACAGTCATCCACCTAAGTCTCGAACGGAGGAATGAGCCGGCCCCATCTCACTGAGAGGAGGGCTTGGTGACCGAGTGTTGCTGGCTACTATCCCTGAAAGGCCGACGTCCCCGAAAGGAATGAGGCCAGGATTGAGATCGGGAAGCATTACCTCTCGGGAACGAGCCCCTTGCCCTTGTAGAAAAACTGTGTTGCTCCCTAAATCTAGTGCGAGAGGGTAAAAAGGACTTAGACTGTTTTGGGCGGTCCTCCGGCAACTTATGAACCTTATTTTCTCCCAGGGATTTGATAAGATGCTCTAGGCCCTCACCAAAAAGCAACTGGCCCTTGAAGGGAAGGGTTCCCAACTGGGTTTTGGAAGAGGCTTCCGCAGACCAATTTCTCAGCCAGAGGAGGCACCTGGCCAAGACTGTGAAGACCATTGCCTTGGCTTGCACTCGCAGAAGATCGTACAGGGCGTCCGCCCCATATGTAATCACTCCCTCCAAGCAATCCGCCTGCTCCGCCTCTGCAGGCGGGAGGTCTTGGGTGCTGAGTAATTGTTGAACCCACCTGAGGCTTGCCCACTGCATGAGACTGCCGCAGATTGTCACCCGAACTCCCAAGGACAGAACCTCAAATATGCGTTTGAGGTAAAATTCCAACTTGCGGTCCTGGACATCCTTTAGAGTCGTAGCCCCAACCACCGGGATGGTGGTATGTTTGGTAACCACCATGACAGAGGAATCTACCTTGGGCATCTTAAGTAGATTCAAGCAGTCCTCAGGAAGGGGGTAGAGCTTGTCCATAGCCCTCCCCACTCGGAGTCCCACCTCAGGGGACTTCCATTCCTTAAGGAGCATCAGCTTATGCATAGGGTGAAAAGGAAAAGTACATGGAAGAGCCCTGAGTCCCACCAGGACCAGGTCCATGTTGGCAGGCATTGCGGCCATAACCGTATCCGCCGGGGGCAACTCAATTCCCAGTTCCTGCAAAATGAAGGGAATGAGCGGTTCTAGTTCCTCCTTTTGAAATAAGCGTAGCACCCGAGGATCGTCCCCCTTGAGAAGAGGCATGGGGGTGGCTTGCTTGTGGGAATGACGGCTACTACCTGGAGATTAATTATCCTTATTCAATAAACATACACACAGTTAATGCGACTCCAACATTGCTCTATGCTTCAACGGCAAGAGGAAATGGGGAAAAAAGGATTTGCATCCACAAAAAAGCAGGGGAGTAGCTTGCTTGTTACGGCGGTTTCTACCCCAAACCAAATAAGCCTGAAACTTCACTTGGAATACATATCCAGCATAGCTCACTGCTTCAACGGCAGGAGGGAATGAAGTAAAAAGGATTTATATTCAGACAACCAACAAGGACTGAATTGCACAGGTAGGGTAAACAAGTGTGGGAGTAGCTTGCTTATTACGGCGGTTACTACCCCAAACCAATTAGCTAGATACTTTACTTAGATGCAGCTCCAGCACTGCTGTCTGCATCGTTGGTGGGAGTGGAAGGGAATTGGAACCAAAAAGTTACAAATAAGGGCCCTGACCTCAGCGGTCAGAGTAACATATAAGTATGAAAAAAATAGGTGTAAAAGCTTGCTGGGCAGACTGGATGGGCCGTTTGGTCTTCTTCTGCTGTCACTTCTATGTTTCTATCAGGCCGATACAGTACAGTGTGCTCCGGCGGAGCACACTGTTAATCCGCGATTGGACGCGCTAATTTCTGCCGGCACCGGGAAAGTGCACAGAAAAGCAGTAAAAACTGCTTTTCTGTGCACCCTCCGACTTAATATCATGGCGATATTAAATCGGACCTCCCGAAAGTTAAAAAACATAAAAAAAAAAAATTTGAAATAGGCCCGCGGCTCACAGGTTCAAAACCGGACGCCCAATTTTGCCGGCGTCCAGTTTCCGAACCCGTGGCTGTCAGCGGGCTCGAGAACAGACACCGGCAAAATTGAGCGTCGGCTGTCAAACCCCCTGACAGCCGCCACTCCTGTCTGAAAAGACAAGAGCGGTATCCCTAGTGCCTCTTTTTACTGCCGGGCCTAATTTAAATAAATTTATTTACTGAATCGCGTGCAGAGGAAAGTGGCCTGCGCTCGCCCGCTCTCCCGCAATTTTACTGTATCGGCCCGTATGTTAGGAAGCAGCGGGTCAACATCTGGATCTGGAATAGAGACCGGCTGTGGCAGATCCAGAGGCGGCGGGACTCCCGGGACCATCCTAACCGAGCCCTGGCCCTCCGGCGCCTTCGGAGGTTGCAGAGGAGAAATTTGCATATTTTTTGGTGGGGGGATCCAGGGATGGATCTTCCTCCTGCTGTAAGCTGGCTAAATAGGACTTGTGCATAAGAAGCACAAACTCCACGGAGAAACAAGACTTAGACTTCCCGGGGGGGGGGGGGGGAAGGGTAGGGGGAGTAGGGAAAGGTCAGTCACCCCTCCGGGGCATGAGGGGGGCTCAAATCCAGAGGAGAAACTTAAAAAAAAAAAAAAAAATCGGGCTCACCTTCCTCCTGCACATCCAATTCTGCATTTGAGCCTGCTTCCAAGATGGCCGCCGTTCCCGCGGTTTTCCGGGCCAGGAACAGCCTGGCCACGCGGTGGGGGACTCGCCCCCGGGTCGCTGTGGGCGAGGGGACAGATGAGGGACCCTCCCCACCCGGTAGGCACTCTGAACAGAGGCCTCCGCAAAAAAAACGTGTGGCAGACTCTCCACATGCTTTACAGGCACTGGAACGGGGCATCAGCGCTGAAGAAAAAAAAATCGCTAAAAAAGTAAAAACAACTGAGCTGTGCAGGGCTGAAGTTGGTCAGCGGAGGCAGCGACTGAACTCTGCACACTATCGGAGCTGTCCACAGTTCTTAAAAAGTAACAAATACAAGTAACAAATACGGCCCTGCTTGTACCCTTTTTTTTTTTTTAAAACTGCTCAGCTAAGCCAGAGGAAAAACACTCCCTGAGAGGGTACTGTTTTACAGTGGACAGCTAGATAATGGGGGAGGGACTGGACCACCGGTATCACCCCAGATGGTCACCAGGAAAAAGGGGCCGAGGATGGGCAAGCCCCATCCCTAGGCTCCCAGCAGAGCGAAGAGACCGAACTGTCTCTGTGAGGAAAAAAAAGGGAGAATACTTTCAAAGTCCTCTTTTTTTTTTTTTTTTTTTTAAAAACAAGAATTTAATACTTGCTTGATCCAGACCAAAAGTAAAGAAAATCCCCTCAGGGAAACTAAGGGAAGAAGAAGAAGGGGAACCGTAGGTTCAGCTGCCTGCACCTGCTGGAGATAGACGAATACTGAAGGGGTGTAGGGATGGCTCTATCCTGATATAGGATACCCTCACAGTTTTGGTCTGTCTCCACCTGCTGCACAGGAGGCTCAACCCACGGTCTGGACTGATCCGGGTACATACAGGGAACCTTGTAGACATACCATATCTTTTCTGTATAAATTGTTGCAGAGAAAACAGGGGGACTTGGGTTATTCAGCTGTTATGAAAGGGTGGAAACGAACTTCTCAAGGGCCAACACAATAACCCCAAACATATTGTTAAGGGAAACTCACTTTAAATTTTTACCACGGCCCTACAGTTCTCAAGTGCAGGCATTTCGAAGTGCGTTATCAGACTCTGGTATGTGCTTAAAGTGCGGTCAAGTATCTGGGACTTTAGGACACAGCTTCTGGTCTTGTACATATATACAACAATTTTGGAAAGGGGTAGAAGTATGTTACTAAAATTACTGGAGTAACTATAAGCATTTGTTGTACAATCTCTTTTATTTGATGATTTGAAAGGATATAATTTTAAGTCTAGATATGTTAAACTTTGGGTAAGAAAGGTCTTACGTTTGGCTAGAAAATGTATATTGCTAATTGGTTTTCCCAAGATGCAGCTGAGATGAGACAACTTCGCAATATAGTACATATGTGATAGAAAAATATTTAGAGCAAGTGGACATGACGAGGAAACAAACTCTTTTTGCTAATTTGGGACTTTTACCTACAATCTTTATCCTCGCAAGCTTAAACAATATGTCTGCTCCTACTGATTAAGAATTGTTTATGGAAAAGAAGCTATATTGTGGTCAGCTATGCTCTATTGCTAGATATAGATGGCTTTGGGGGGTTGGGAGGGTTTGTTGTAGGGGAAGATAACTTATTATGAAAAAAGTGTCATTTCTTGTGGAAGTCTGAGGGGTGCAGAGTCGACCAACCCTCAGACTTTTTCCTACTGTACTATGTTTGATTAATAAAAAAGATTTAAACATTAGATCTGCAACAAATTGGAAATGCTGGAAGGAGTGAGAGTCTGGAAGGAGTGAGAGACTGAGACGAGATTTAAGGAAGCTTGAACAGTGTTCGAAGATATGGCAGCTGGGATTCAATGCCAAGAAGTGCAGCCATGCATCTGGGGTGCAGTAATCCAAAACAGCCGTATATGTTGGGGGTCAAAGGCTGATTATGCATGGACCAAGAGAGGGATCTTGGGGTGATAGAGTCTAGCAATCTGAAGACAGTGAAGCAATATGACAAGGCAATAGCTAAAACCAGAAGAATGTTGGGCTGCATAGAGTAGGGAATAACCAATAAGAAAAAGGAGGTGATAATTCCCTTGTACAGGTCTTTGGTGAGGCCTCACCTGGAGTACTGTGTTCAGTTCTGGAGACCATACCTCAAAAAGGATAGAGACAGCATGGAGGCGGTCCAAAGAAGGGCAACTAAAATGATGGAGGGTCTCCATCAAAAGACTTATGAGGAGAGGTTGAAGGACCTAAATACGTATACCCTGGAGGAGAGGAGGTGCAGGGAGATATGATACCGATCTTCAGATACTGAAAGGTTTTAATGATGCACAAGCAACAACAAACATTTTCCGTTGGAAAGAACTAGGGGTCATGAAATGAAACTCCAGAGAAGACGACTCAGAATCAACATCAGGAAATATTTCTTCACAGAGAGGATGGTGGATGCCTGGAATGCCCTTCCAGAGGAGGTGGGAAGACAAAAACGGTGAAAGAATTCAAGGGGCATGGGATAAAGACTGCGGATCCCGAAAAGCTAGAGGATGGAAATGAAGAAACGAGTGGATGGGGGTAACTTGCTGGAGTGGCAGTTACTACACTTAACTAATAAGCCTTCATACTGCTGAAGCAACTCCATCATTGCTCTCTGCTTCAACGGCAGGGGAAAAGAGGAATTGAATTCAGACAGCAATCAACAGGGACCCTGACTTTTATGGTCTAGGGAAACAAGCATGGGGGCAACTTGCTGATGTGATTGTTACTATCCTTAACCAATAAGCCTGATGCTTTTGGTGCACCTCCAACATTGCTCTCTGCTTCAACCGCAAGAGGTAAAGGGGAACTGGACTCAGACAGAAATAAACAAAGGCACTGACTTTTACGGTCTGGGAAACTGATAAGTATGGGGGTGACCTGTACGGTACAGAAGATACTACTATAACATTGCTGGGCAGACTGAATGGTCCATTTGGTCCTTTTCTGCCTTCATTTCTATATTTCTATGAACTCATAAGCAGAATATAAATGTTTTAAAATAAATAAATATACACCCTCATACAAGCTTCTCTCACTTGCTCACATACACACTTCATGAAGATTCCCTCTCTCTCACACACACCCTCCCTCGGTTTCTCTGTCATACACTTTCTCACAAAGACACTATCTGTCTCTTGCACACACACACACTTCACACAGACTCCTCTCACACACACACACATGCACTCACACACTGGCTCCCAATCTGTCAATTATACACATTTCCTCATACAAGCTCCCTCTCTCTCCCACCACCCCCACACACGCCCCTTCGATCTCTCATACACACACAATCCCTCTCCTTCACATACACACACCCCCGTCATACAAACTCCCATTCTCTCACTCACATACCTATTCCTTCATAGAGGCTCCCTCTCTCTCTCACATACTCTCCCTCTCTCAAACACCCCCTCACACCCATCTGTCTCTTGCACACACATACACACACCCCCCTTCACACAGGCTCCCTCTCTCTCTGGCACACACTTTTCATACAGGCTCCCAATCGGTCACTCATTCTCACTTCCTCACATACACATAGAGGCATCATCACGCCTTCAAACACACACACCCCTTTCCAATCTCTCTTTCTTTCGCTCACAGGATCTCTCGGTCCCTCATTCTGGGCCTCTACCGCAAGCTTTCTCCAGCCTCTCTGTCCCCTCTGTCTTCTGCAACCTGCAGCCCTGCTGGGACTCATCTTTGGTTGTGAGCAGGATGGGCTCCACGCATGGCTTGTTGGGCTTATCTTTGGACATGAGCAGAATGAGAATCTGCGTGTGACCCCTTATGACTGCTCTTTGCCACCCCTTCATGGCTGACGTTCTAGGCGATTGCCTAATTCACCTAATGGAAATGCTGGGCCTGTAAATAGGGGAACTATGATTAAAACAACTCAATACAAACCTGTTGCCGTGTGACATATTTCAGATATTTCCCTGTTTTATGAATGCCCTGGTCCAGTTTATATGAACGTAGTTTTCACTGCTGTTGCATTTTGTTTCTCTCCATAACATCATCAAATCTGTCCCTTCTTTTCTGAACATGCTACCAAAATTTTTATCCAGTCTCTCATTACCTCCCACTTAAGACTGGTGCAATCTGCTCCAAACAAGTCTCCCATTGAACCATCTCTCTCCACTACAATCTATCCATAATTCATCTGCACCACTCATCTTCCTCTAATGCTATTATGACCATGTCACTCCTCTTCTCAAGTCATTACATTTCCTCCCCATCTGCTTCCACATAAAGTTCAAGCTCCTCTTACTCACCTACAAGATCCCTCACTCTGCAGCTCCTCACTACCTCTTCTCTCCCCTATACCCTCTTTCTAAATCCCCATTCATCGGACAAGCCGTTCTTATCTGTACCCTTTTCCTCCACTGCCAGCTCAACTCGGCACCTTCCGCCTTGTTGCATCATTTGCCTGGAATAACATTCCTGAGATGGTGCGTGATGCTTCCTCTCTGGCTATGTTCAAGACCCTCCTAAAAACCCACCTTTCTAAGGCTGCTTTTAAATCTTGAAGCCTGGCTACAGCCTGCTTGCTTTTAACCATTTCCTATAATACATTTCCTGAAACCTCCTCTTTGTCTTTTGTGTGTTTTGACTAGACAGTAAGCTCCAGAGAGCAGGGATTGTCTCTTATGTGTATCTGTTTAGTACTGTGTACACAAGATCAAAGGGGTTTACATACATTCATCTAGTAGTACTATAGATATAAGTAGTCAGAGTAGTAGGGAAGGGCAGAAGCCCTTATTGTTATTTGTGTCATTCTATCCCATTAGTATGGTATTTTAATGTGCCATGCCTGTATTACTCCTGGGGAAATTCTGTGTTACACAGTTGCGCAAATTCTCCTCCCACACAAAAGTTTGCATTTGCCTCACAGAATTATATACGAGGATCAGAAAGCAGCAGTCATGGCACTGGAGGCCTGCGTGAGCCAGGAATAGTGTCTGCGTCAGATGGAAGTGAGAAAGAAGCAGTGATAGGCTGGGAGAATCGGCATTGGCCCACTCAAGTAGTATCAGCCTGCAGTGTCAGCCTTGCCCTGCAAAGCCTGAACAAAAGAGGGAGTAATAGGAGGAAGACAGCAAGCTTGGAAGAAGATAGGAGAGAGCCTGTATCTTGCTACAGAGGGGATTGCAGACAGATAGAAATCTAGGGGGTCTTGCTAAAGTGGGGGTGAGGTCTTGCTTGAGTGAGGGAAGAGGGAACTTTCTCTCTGTCTGCCTCCGAGGAGTGAAACCCAAGATGAAGGCAGATCACGAGAAAGCTGTGGGGTCTTGCTAGGGTGAGAGAAGAAAACTGGAGGAGCAGAGAAAGAGCTGGGGGAGGGTTCAGGTCTTGTGTGGAAGCAGAGAAGAGGAAGCTGGTCTTGCTAGGGGGAGGAACTGGGGAGGAGGGATCAAGCCTGGGAGGGTGGGAGGAGAGATCTTGCTGGGGGTGGGGAGAAAGAGAACTAGGGAGAAGGGGTTAAGCCTGGGGGCACAGCAGAGAGAGTGAGCTGAGAGTGCTCCAAAGAGTGTAGGAGAGAGAGAGAGAAAAGTGAAATTACGTCTTACCCTGATAATTTCCTTTCCTTTAGGACGAGCAGGACAATCTACACAAGAAGGTGATACAATCCTGCCAGCAGATGGAGACAGAAGTCGCTGACGTCACTCCTCTATATAACCCTGCACAGATATCAGAATGCCAATATTCTTGGAAAAGCCAACTGTGGATAACTAAACAACACTTAAATTGAAAAAATCAATATATTCTGAACACACTTTTTTTTTTTTTTTTTTACTTCCAGGAGACCAAAAGCACTGGGCTCAAGAAAAGCAAATCCACTGACAACAGCAGAAAAAAATACAAATCTATCAGAAAACTTCAATAATCCGGAGCCTTTAATGATTTCCAAATATCTGCTGTCCCAAAAAAAAAAAAGATGAACAACAGTAAGAGCAGTTGCAGCCCCAGGCGGTAGCGTGGACTGGCCTGCCTATCCTAAAGGAAAGGAAATCATCAGGTAAGAAGTAATTTCACCTTCCTTATCATCTAGGCAAGCCAGTTCCACCCAAGCGGGATGTACCAAAGCTATTCCCCCAGAGAGGTGGGAGGCTGCCCACGTGCCCAAAAGGACTACCCTTGCAAAAGATGCATCCTCCTGTGTCGAAACATTCTAACGATAGTGCTTGGAGAAGGTATGTAAGGAAGACCATGTTGCAACTCTATAAATATCTAATGGAGATACCAACTTTAATTCCACCCAGGAAACAGCCAGCACTAATTGAATGCACCATAATTTAGCCTGGGCAAAGGCTTCTCCTCCACCACATAGGCTGCTGTTATGATCTCTTTAATCCAACATGCAATTGCTGTTATGATCTCTTTAATCCAACGTGCAATTGTGGCCCGAGAAGCCACTCCCTCTTTCTTAAATCCCACTATACACGACAAATGATCAGTTGTCCAGAAAGGGTTAGTGAACTTAAGATATTGTATCAGAATCCTCCTAACATTCAAGGGACGGAAAACATGATAATCTTGCTCATTGTGCGACCCATCAAAAGAAGATAAGGAAATGGATTGATTTAAATGGAAGTTCAAAACCACCTTCAGCAAAAAAAGAAATCACCGTCCTAATTCAAACTGTGTCCCTCCCAGGTAATTACCAATAATAGTTCCAGTCATGAAAAAGCTTGCAATTCGGAACCTCTTCTTGCTGAACAAATCATGACCAGAAAAACTGTTTTCATAGCAGCAAACAAAGAAAGCAGCCTAAGGGGACGAAAGGTGGAACCCATCATAAAGAATATCACCAGATTCAAATCCCACAGTGGCACTGGAAAAGGCAATGGAGGCCAATCTGGAAACATCCAGATGCAAAGAGAGAAGTTTACCCTGAACATGCCCTCTGTAACAGGCCAAGGCAGCTACAGGAAAATTAGTTCTTACCTGTTGATATTCGTTCCTGTAGTACCACGGATCAGTCCAGACCATGGGTTGAGCCTCCTGTCCAACAGATGGAGACAGACCAAAACTGAAAGGGTATCCTATATCAGGACAGAGCTTACCCTGCAGCCCTTCAGTATAACCATTGGCAAAGCAGTAAAAGGTATAAGATCAAGCAAGTAACAGATTCACTATGAAACTTTGTAAAACAATCAAACAATAGAACTATTGAAGGAAACTGTGTGACTAAGCGCTCTTGCATGACTACCCCATATCATCGTGAAAGATGCTTCCGGTGCCTATGATGAGAATCCAAGAGAGCCATGAAGAGCCACAAAAAGATTTCTACAAGAAGGAAAGAACAGTAAATAGTTCAAGCGGACCGAATATGGGAGGGCGTCTGGACTGATCCGTGGTACTTCAGGAACGAAAATTAACAGGTAAGAACTAATTTTCCTTTCCCTGTACGTACCCGGATCAGTCCAGACTATGGGATGTACCAAAGCTTCCCTACAAAGGGTGGGACCGAGATAGTCCTGCTTGAAGTACCTGCCGACCGAAGGAACAAAACACTGGCGCCTGAACGTCAAGGCGGTAATGACGAGCAAAGGTATGCAGGGATTTCCACATAGCCGCCCTGCAGATTTCCTGAGGAGAGACTGCTTGACTCTCCGCCCAAGAAGTAGCCTGAGAATGCAAGGAATGAGCTTTCAAGCCCTCAGGGACCTCCCGGCCCTTACAGAAATACATTGGAGAAATCACTTCTTTCAACCACCGAGCGATTGTAGTCTTAGAGGCTCGGTCGCCCCTCTTTGGGCCGCCCCACAGAACAAAGAGATGATCTGAAATCCAAAAGTCATTGGTAACCTGGAGGTAACGTAGCAAGATGCGTTTAACATCCAAACGACGAAGGTCATTACCTCCCTCTATATCCACAGAAGAAAACGCGGGAAGTTCCACCGACTGATTGACATGGAAAGAGGAAACAACTTTCGGCAAGAAAGAAGGCACGGTTCTGAGAGAGACGCCAGAGTCCGAAAAACGCAGGAAGGGTTTTCTGTAAGACAGAGCTTGAAGCTCTGTCTTACTCCTGGCGGAGTTTTTGACCCTTAAAGCCGCCCCTGGCTTATGTCCACTTACTCCAGGGGCTTATGTCCATTTACTCCTGGCGGAGTAAATGGCATCCAAAAACACAGTCTTAAGGGTCAAGTCCTTGAGAGTAGCCCGATGGAGAGGTTCAAAAGAAGCCGCGCAGAGAGCCCGAAGGACCAAATTTAGATACCACAAGGGACAAATAACCCGAACGGGCGGCTTTAAGTGTTTAGCGCCCCTAAGAAATCGAATATCCAGGTGCGAGGCCACCGCATGGCCCTCAATGGTGCCCAGGAGGGAACAGAGAGCGGAAACCTGAACGTGCAACGAGACAACGGAAAGGCCCTTGGAGAGTCCCCGTTCAAGAAAGGTGAGAACCATAGAGACCGACGGCGAGCGTGCCGAGACACCCGCTTCTGCGCAGGCATTTGCAAAAACTTTCCAAACGTGGACATAAGCCAGGGGCGTAGACCGCTTACGAGCTTGGAGCAGAGTGGAGATAACCTCTTCTTTATAGCCCTTACGTCTCAAACGGTGCCGTTCAAATGCCATGCTGCTAAGATAGAAGCAATCCGCCTGGTCGAAAAATACGGGACCCAACCGAAGAAGACGAGGAAAGTAGCCGAGATGAAGGGGACCGTCCGTCGCTAGATTTACCAGATCTGCGAACCACGGCCTGCGGGGCCACGAGAACGACCGGTCCCCGATGAAGCTCTATTTTCCTGAGAATTTTTCCCACGAGGGGCCAAGGTGGAAATATGTAAAGGAGAATGTCGGACGGCCAAGGAAGGGCCAGGGCATCCACGCCCTCCGAGCAATGTTCCCTCCAGCGGGTGAAGAACCTGGGAGCCTTGGCATTGGCTAAGGTTGCCATCAAATCCAGGTGAGGGGGACCCCACCTGCAAATAATCAGACCCATTGCCTCCTCTGATAACTCCCACTCGCCAGGATCGAGACATTGTCAGCTGAGGAAGTCAGCTTGAACATTCTCCTTGCCTGCTATGTGAGAGGCCGCTAGGTGATCCAAGTGCCTCTCCACCCAGGCGAAAAGCTTGCTGGCTTCCAGAGCCATCAGGCAACTTCGGATACCTCCCTGACGATTGATATAGGCCACCGTGGTGGTGTTGTCCGAGAGAACACGGACCGCTTTGCGGTGGATTAGGGGAAGAAAGACCTTGAGGGCCAAGCGTACCGCCCGGGCTTCCAGGCGATTGATATGCCAACGGGACTGTCCTGGGGACCAGTTTCCTTGAGTTATTTATTTATTATTTATTTATAGATTTTTCTATACCGGGGTACGTAAAAAAACATCACCTCGGTTTACATTCAAACAGTAATACAGCATTGCGCTTTACAATTTAACATGGTAACTGAACAAATACAATACAGTATATAACTATGTATTAAAAGAATATTGTTGTTTGAGATTGGCAGACCGCCCCCCACCCGGAGAGGCTGGCGTCCGTTGTGACTATGACCCACTTGGGAGTCAGAAGAGGCATCCCCTTCAGGAGATGCGCCAGCGACAGCCACCACTGAATGTCAGAAATGGTAGAGTCAGAGAGGGGGAGGATCTCCTGGAACTGTTCGGACACTGGGTGCCAGCGGGATAACGCTTTCTGTAAAGGACGCATATGCGCAAAAGCCCAGGGGAAAGGTTGATAGTGGAGGCCATGGTCCCCAGTATCTGCAAGTAATCCCATGCCATGGGGAGCGGCAGAGAGATAAAGCTGCGCACTTGATCGGTAAGTTTGAGCACCCGAGCGTCCGGGAGGAACACCTTTCCTACCCGTGTGTCAAAGCGAGCTCCCAGGAATTCCAGGACCTGGGAGGGTTGGAGACTGCTCTTGGGGAAGTTGATAATCCAGCCGAGGGAAGTAAGGAGAGCAAGAATCTGGTCGACAGCTCGTACGCAAAGAGCGGATGACTTGGCCCGCATGAACCAGTTTTCCAGATAAGGGTGGACCAGGACTCCTTCGCGGCGGAGAGCCACCGCTACTACCACCATAATTTTGGTAAAGGTGCGGGGGGCGGTGGCAAGGCCGAAAGGAAGTGCCCGGAACTGGAAGTGTTGATCCAGAATGTGGAACCGAAGATACTTTTGATGGTCTGGTCAAATCTGAATGTGCAGGTAAGCCTCCGTTAAATTGAGGGAGGCAAGGAACTCTCCCAGATGGACTGCCGCTATCACTGCCCTCAGTCTCCATTCGAAAATGGAGCACCTGGAGGGCTCGGTTGACCCGCTTGAGGTCCAGGATCGGACGGAAGGCGTTGTCCTTCTTGGGCACGACGAAGAAAATGGAATACTGGCCGGCGCCTTGTTCCTGCACCGGTACCGGGATTATCGCCCTCAGATCCTGGAGCCTGGTCAAGATTTGGCACACTGCGGGCCTCTTGAGTGGACCGCAAGGGGAGATGAGATGAAGATCCAGTAAGTCCCGGGCAATTCTACTGTGTAGCCTTTTCCTATCACCTTGAGGACCCAGTGGTTGGACGTGATTTTGGCCCATTCCTCGTAAAACAGAGAAAGACGCCCATCTAAGTTTCGTGCGGAGGAATGGACTGGCCATATCTCATTGTGGAGCAGTCTTGGTGGTTGGGTGATGCTGACTCCCATCTCGGAAGGCACGACGGCCACGAAAGGAATGAGACTAAGACTGGGACCTGGAAGTACCACCCCGTGGGAAGGAACCGTGGCCACAGGTGTTGTACTGATGCTGTCCGCGGAAGCAGGTACACGTGGGAAAGAAAGACTTAGACTGCTTAGGGCGGTCCTCCAGCAGCTGGAGGACCGCCCTAAGCAGTCTAAGCAGCTCGTTCCAGGTCCTCTCCGAAAAGCAACTTGCCCTTAAAGGGAAGTGTGCCTAGCTGTGCCTTAGATGAGGAGTCTGCGGATCAGTTGCGCAACCAGAGGAGGTGTCTGGCCGAAACTGCGGAAATCATTGCCTTGGCCTGAATGCGAAGCAAGTCATACAGGGCATCCACGCCATATGCAATGGCGCCCTCTAAGCATTCTGCCTGCTCCGCCTCTGCAGACGGGAGGTCCTGGGTGCTGAGTAATTGTTGCATCCACCTAAGGCTTGCCTGCTGCATGAGACTGCTGCAGATTGTCGCCCGGACCCCTAGAGCTAAGACCTCAAAGATACGCTTCAGATAAAACTCGAGCTTGCGGTCTTGGACATCCCACAACGCTGTGGCGCCCACCACTGGAATAGTGGTATGCTTGGTGACCGCAGAGACAGAAGAGTCCACTTTTGGAATCTTCAGCATGTCCAGGCAATCCTCAGGGAGCGGGTAAAGTTTATCCATAGCCCTCCTGACCCGGAGGCCCGCCTCCAGGGTTTCCCATTCCCATAGGAGCAGTTTATGCATAGGATGGAAGGGGAATGTACGCGGGAGTGCCTTAAGTCCCGCCAGGACCGGGTCCGCATTTGGTGGCATTGCTGCCGTCACAGAATCATCCGGCGGAGCATCAATCCCCAATTCTTGTAGAATGAAAGGTATGAGAGGCTCCAGCTCCTCCCACTGGAATAACCGGAGGACGCGGGGATCGTCGCCCTCGAGCGGGGGGGCCTGAGCCTAAGCCTCCTCATCAAATTCATTAAGAGGGTCCACGGGGGGCTGTGGAGGGTCCACATGGAGGGGGGCTCCCGGGACAACCCGCACCCGTACAGGGCCTTGCGGATCCGGAACCGCGGGAGGGAACGGCGCGGGCATCAGAGGGATTTTCAGAGGGGGGAATTGGGGGGGGGGGGGTGTCCTCCTCCTCCTCCTGCAGGCTAGCTAAATATGATTTGTGCAATAGGAGCACAAAATCAGAAGAAAATCGGGCCAGAGATTATTTTCCTGCGGGGGGAGGAGGGGGGGCAAGGGAGTCGAGGGGGGTCCGGGGCATCCTTCTGAGTGCACACCGGGCTCAAATCGGGGGGTAAAACTGGCAAATCTCACTCCTCTGTCCCCTGTGAGGCAGAATCTGCATCAGGAGAAAAACCCAAAATGGCCGCCGTTCCCACGGTTTGCCGGGTTGGGAATGGCCTGGTCATGCGTCGTGGAGCCCGTCCCCAGGCTTGAGTTTTTGGCGCCGCCGCAGAGGGTTCTCCCCACCCGGGAGGCATCTGGAGCACACCCCATATCTCTGGGGAGCCAGGAGGCTGGCTCTCCACAGGTTAAACAAAAATTTGAACACGGCATGAAGAAAGCAGCACAGCCACGAGAGAAATCAAAAACAGCTGAGTGGGGAGTCCCAGAGGAGAGGAGCAGGAGATCGAACCCTGCTCCCTCCCTAAGAGCCAAAACCTTTCTGCCTCTGATTTTCCACTGAATTAATAGTATTTATTTACTATTTTTCTTTTTTCTTTTTTTTTAAACTGTAGAGATATAGATTAGCAGGGGAATGCGCTTCCCTGAATATGCACCCGAGGTATAGACGTCCCGGGGCAAGGCAGAAGGCTGAGGGGGAGTGACTGGCACCACCAGTATCGCCCCAGGTAAGGAGGTCACCAGGAAGGGAACCTAGGCTGAGCAAGTCAAGGGGCAAAGCCCCCCTAGGAACCCCAAGAGCGAGGGAGACATGGCTGTCTCCCTGACACAGTCAGAAACAAATTTCAATTAAAGATCTCTTCTTTTTCTATATATATATTATTTTTTTAATCAAATAAAGAACAGGTAATACTTGCTTGAGCTTGCTCCCTAAGATAGAAGCAAAGAAGAAAACCCCGTAAGGGAAGGGCAAGCTAACAGGGAACCACAGGGTGAGCTGTCTGGCATCTGCTGGAGACAGACAAATACTGTAGGGCTGCAGGGTAGGCTCTGTCCTGATATAGGATTCCCTTTCAGTTTTGGTCTGTCTCCATCTGCTGGACAGGAGGCTCAACCCATGGTCTGGACTGATCTGGGTACATACAGGGAACTGCACCTTGAGCATATTCAGAGCCAACCCTTTAATCAAACCTTCCTGCATAAAGTCCAAGATTAAAGATACCCCTATTTTAAGAGAGTGACATGCGTGCTCCTTGCACCATTTCTCAAAAATTCTCCAGACTTTGACGTAGACCAAAGAAGTAGAAAATTTTCGAGCCCGTAACAGGGTGTTCACTACCAGCAAAGAATAACCACGTTTCAACAGCCAAGCCCTAAGGGCCAAACCATAAGACAAAACTGATCCAGATTTTCGTGAAAAATCGGTCCCTGATGCAGAAGGTCCTTCCGCACCAGTAATCGCAACAGTCTATTGACTATCAGATCCTGGAGATCTGCAAACCATGGTCTATGTGGCCAATCCGGAGCCACCAGAAGAACTACAACATGATGTCATGCTATGTTTTGCAGTAACCTGCCAATCACTTGCCATGGAGGAAACACATAAAGCAAGTCTGTCTTCGGCCATGACTGCACAAGGACTTCGATCCGAAGAGCTTTGGAGTCCCTCCTTCAACTGAAAAACCGCTGAACCTTTGTATTGTCGTGGTTTGCCATTTGCTAGAGCCAGAGAATACTGGCAGGCTGATGTCAGTGCAGGACTATAGATAGGAGTGACGTCAGAGAGTCAGTGATCTCTGTCTCCATCTGCTGGCAGGACTGCATAACTCGCTTATGTGGACTAGCCTGCCTAGACGATAAGGAAACAGGGGATTGGGTTCAGTCTGCTCAGGCAGAAAGAAAGCTGGGGGGGGGGGGGGGGGGGGGGGGGGGGGGAGAGATGGGAGAGGGGTCAACCCTGGTCGGAGTGGGAAGAAGTGAGCAAACAGGAGGATTAATCAGAGAGGTAGGAGAGAAAAAACATGGGAAAAAGGATTTGATCCATAAGAGGGAGAGATCTGGGGAGCATCATTGAGCATAGGTAAGAGCAATTTTGAGGGCCAGACCTTATTGATTGGAAAATTCTGCACAAAAAATTAAAAAATCTGCATCTTTGAATAATAACTTTTTTCACATTGTATTATGATTTACCATTCAAAGACTGTGATTATATTGTTTTATCTGAATAAAGTCTACAGAATTTAAAAATATTATGTGCAGAATATTTTTATATTTTTGCACAGAATTCCCACAGGCATACTGTATGGATGGACAGATAATTCAAACCAAAATACAGCCGCCAGAATTTTTGTAGAAGTCAAAGCTTCAAACCACATAAGACCTATCTTAAGACAGTTATACTGCCTATCAGTTGAAAACAGAATCCAATTCAAAACTCTATGCTTTATGTTTGGGTGTGTTAACTATATGGCTCCTGTTACCTTTCCCAGCTTTGTTTTCCTAAACCCTAGCAAGAGAACTCTGTTTTTCCCAAATGCCCCTTCTTTCCTCCCCACCTCTGGCTGCCACTAGATTAACCTGCAGTGGACTGCATGCAACAGCTGCTTCATCTCCAAACTCTGGAACAAGATACCCTTTTCCTTATGCCAAGAGACTTCTTACCTCACCCTTCAGGAACAGAGCCAAGGCCTGGTTATTCAGCCAGACCTTCTCCTAGCTCCACCTCCAAACTGTGACAAAACTACGAGAGCCAGTAAAGAAAGCTCCAATCATTCCTTGACTGGCAGACCCAGCATGATCCTCTGGCGATCCCTCTTACTTAAGGACTTCCCCTGCCACATGGCGCTAGGTTCCTACCCCCACCCCCCCCCCACAATTGCATTATTGTATCTTTCACTTATCCTAACTCACATTCCACTACCACCCTTAATTTCCTATTTCTCCTATACTCCAAAAATATCCTGACATGCCCTCCTACATATTACCTTATCTAGGTTATTTACATTGTAAATTGTTCAATATTGTAATAAAATCTAATTGTAATCTTGAAAACTTCTTAGTACAAGCAGAATATCAAATGTGTATAAATAAGTAAATAAATCAATAAGTCTTGCTCCCTTTTTCTCCAGCATGCTTACCGCTGCAGCTCCTTGCTGTCATCCAGCAGGGCCTCCAGATGAGAAAAGCCGAACGCCCGGTAAAAGCAGTTACCATCCGGGCGTGTCTTTCGGATGTATGTGTACTTTTTGTGCAAATCCTGATGAGAGCAGGGGACAAAAGAAAAAACAAACAAACAGGAGTATAGTGAAATGATTAGAAGGATCCGCCACCCCCACTTTACCCTGTTCACTCCTTTCATGCTGCCAGATTCTTCACATAAGGCTTGGGGGTAACCACGGAGCGGCAGTTACTAAGATAAGAAACTTGCTGGGCAGACCAGATGGACCATTTGATCTTTTTCTGCTGTCATTACTTTGGGGCCGATGCAATATGGTGCGCTGAGCCGAGCGCACTCTTAACGTGCAGTTGGACGCGGGTACAATAGGCGCTAATCAATCCCCTAATGCAGTGGTTCTCAACCTTTTTTCGGCCGGGACACAGTTCTCACATGCGTGACACACTGGACATGTGACCGTCACGGGGCTATTTGTAAACATACACTCTGCATCCACGGGAACAACCTTGACCTTCAGCAATGGATGCAGAGGAGAACTAGGGCATTACCCATAGAACTCACCATGCTAAAAAAAAAAAAGATATTCTGGTTCTGATGACATCTCAATAAAAGCAAAACAAACTCCCTTTACTACCAGGCACAATAGCCCTCCTTATTAAAAGGCAATAATTTACCACTGATGCATATCCTATTGAGAAAACACAACAAATAAGATTCATACAATTACCTACATGCTAGTAAAATACCTCACCTCGGTCACACACACAGAACCGACTGACACCAAGTACAGAAAGACCACACATTATAAATATGGAGACAAACTGGAATGACAAACCAAAAAAAGCCACTCTTTTGCATGCAGTGCAAACCTGGAGAAACCTGGAGAAATGGAAAGAAAAATATAGCACCTAACAGAGTCAGTCACAGGATCTGCAATAATGCACAGAAATTAATCTGCAAAAAGTTACCCCTGCATTATGGAACACATAACAACCCTATCTATGAAAAGGCAACACTAAAAATATTAAATCAAGTCCTAAACACTAATACACCTCCTATTAGGAAAACAGAACAAGCCAAGCTGCTATAGATCCCCACACATAAATAATTGTAAGGTATATTAATAAATGTTTCAAAACAACTGATGAACAGAATAAGGTCAAGCAATTAAAACTCATAAAAATTATTTAAAATTGTCCAAATATCAATAAAATTTCAAAAACAGCAGACACATAATACGCAATAATTAAAATGGCAGTCAACCAAGAAAAATAAACTTAAAATGCCACCTTTACTTACCCTCTCCAGCAACTCTCCTACTCCTTTCCCTTGAAGGCACATACCAGGAGCAGCAGCGGCTGCTGAAGCTCTGTCCTCACGGTCCTCTTCTTTAGGGCCCACAAGTCACTCACATGCACATACCCCAATTAAACCCTACAACCAGTCTGTCTCACACACAGACACCAGTCACCTCCCTGCCCAGTCTCTCTCCCACACACACACCCGTCACCTCCCTGCCCAGTCTCTATCTCTCTCACACAGGAAAATTGGTTCTTACCTGCTAATTTTCATTCCTGTAGTACCACGGATCAGTCCAGACAGTGGGTTGAGCCTCCTGTCCAGCAGATGGAGACAGAGAAAAACTGAAAGGGTATCCTATATCAAAACAGAGCCTACCCTGCGTCACTTCAATATAAATTATCAAAGCAGAACCCCAATGTAAAAATGAACTAGAGTAAGATCAAGCAAGTAACACAACTTTAACAATCAAACAGAACCTAAGGTTCAAAGCTAAGTAGACGCTCTTACATAGGAGATAGTATAATGAGTACCTCCGGTGCCTTGTAATTCAAGTAGGCAGAAACCAGTTCCAGATCCTGTGAAAGAAAACATTCGAGCAGACAATTACGAGCAGACATATCAAGGGATGGAGTCTGGACTGATCCGTGGTAGTACAGGAATGAAAATTAGCAGGTAAGAACCAATTTTCTTTTCCCTGTACGTACCCGGATCAATCCAGACATTGGGATGTACCAAAGCTTCCTTAAACAGGTTGTGACCGAGACAGTCCTGCTCAAAGCACCTGCATACCGAAGGAGCCCAATACTGTCGCCCGGACATCAAGGTAATAATGAAGAGCCAAAGCATGCAGAGATTTCCAAGTCACTGCCCTGCAGACTTCTTGCGGAGAGACCGACTGACTTTCCGCCCAAGAGGTAGCCTGTGAACGCAAAGAATGAGCTTTGAAGCCCTCCAGGACCAGCTGGTCTCAACAGATATATTCCGATGCAATCGCCTCCTTTAGCCAGCGAGCAATCGTAGCTTTAGAAGCCTTGTTTCCCTCGTTTAGAATACTCCATAGGACAAAGAGATGATCAGAAACTCGAAAGCAGTGCGTAACCTGTAAATATTGCAGCAGTACTCCCTTTATGTCAAGGTGCGGCAGGTCACAGACAGAAGTGCCTGCAACTTCCTCAGCGGAAAACGTACGGAGTTCCACCAACTGATTGACATGAAAGGAAGACACGACCTTTGGCAAAAAAAACAGCACCTGAAGCTCGGACACCCTCCAGGCGGAACAGATAGAAACGAGGAAAACCGTCTTAAAGGCTAGATCTTGAAGCGCAGCCCGCTGGAAGAGCTCAAAGGGCGCCTCACAAAGGACCTGGAGCACCAAGATGAGACTCCAAGAAGGACAAGTAGCCCGGACAAGCAGATTGAAAGCTTGGCCCCTTTGAGGAAGCAAACGACATTCGGGTGAGACACCACAGCATAATCATCAACAATCTCCAGAAGAGATCTGACGGCCGAAACCTGTATTCTCAAAGAATTGAAAGACAAACCCTTGGAAAAGCCATTCTGTAAGAAAGAAAGAAAGAACATGGGATACCGGAGACTTACGCGCCGACACTCCAGACTTGGCACAGGCCGACTCGAACACTCTCCAGACTCGGACATACGCGAGAGAGGTGAAAGGCCTAAGGGACCGCAACAGTGAAGAAACAACCTCTTCTTTGTAGCCCTTCCTCCTCAGACGCTGCCGCTCAAAAGCCAGGCCGCTAGACAAAAGCGAACCGCCTGAATGAAAAATACTGGACCCTGTCGGAGCAGATCTGGGAGGTGCCCGAGCCGGAGAGGAGCGTCCGCCGCGAGGTTCACCAGATCCACGAACCACGGCTGCTGAGGCTACTCCGGTGCTACGAGAATGACAGGTCTTGTGGAGTCCTATCCTTCTGAGAACCTTACCTACCAGAGGCCAAGGTCAGAACACGTAGAGGAGAACATCGTGGGGCCAAGGAAGAACCAGGGCATCCACCCCTTCGGAACAGTGCTCCCTTTGGTGACGGAAGAATCTGGAAGCCTTCGTGTTGCTTAGAGTGGCCATCTGATCTAGATGAGGGACCCCACACCTGTGCACAAGCAGATCCATTGACCCGTCAGACAATTCCCACTCTCCGGAGTCTAGACGTTGCCGGCTGAGAAAGTCGGCTTGGAAATTCTCTGTCCCCGCTAAGTGGGAGGCTGCCAGCCAATCCAGGTGACGTTCCGCCCAGGCGAACAGCTTGCTGGCTTCCAGGGCTACCGGACGACTCCTGGTGCCCCCCTGCTGAATGATGTATGCTACAGTGGTGGTATGATCGAAAAGGACTCGCATCGCCTTGCGACGAATCAGGGGAAGAAAGACCTTGAGCGCCAGACAGACCGCCCGGGTCTCCAGACGATTAGTGTGCCACGGGATTGTGCCAGGAACCAGCAGCCCTGCGCAGACTGAGCTTGACACACCGCTCCCCAGCCGGAGAGGCTGGTGTCCGTTGTCACAATGATCATCCGAGGAGTTTCCAAGGGCATCCCCTTCAAAAAGTGGACGGGAGAAAGCCACCACTGAATGTCGGCGATGGTAGCATCGGAGAGCAGCAGGGGCGTTTGAAAACTCCTCCAAGACTGGCTTCCAGTGGGACAGCAAGGTTTTCTGTAAAGGACACCTATGCGCAAAAACCCAAGGAACCAAGTCTATAGTTGAAGCCATAGAGCCCAGTACCTGGAGATAGTCCCAGGCCGTGGGAACCAAGAGAGACATCAAATGTTGCACTTAATCCATGAGCTTGAGCGCCCGAGCCAAGGGTAACAGCACTTTGCCCATGTGGATGTTGAATCGGGCTCCCAGGAATTCTAGAACCTGGGAGGGCTCGAGGCAGCTCTCGAAGAAGTTGACTATCCAGCCAAGGGAGGAGAGAACCGATAGAACTCGGTTAACTGCTGTCACACCCAGTTCCTCTGACTTCGCTCGGAGCAGCCCGTCATCCAGGAATGGATGGACCTGAACTCCCTCCTGCCGGAGGAAGGCTGCCACCACCACCATCACTTAGGTGAACGTGCGGGGCGCGGTGGCTAGACTGAATGGGAGCGCCCAAAACTGATAGTGTCTGTCCAGAATGTGGAAACGAAGAAACCTTTGGTGTTCGTGCCAGATTGGGCTGTGAAGGTAGGCCTCTGTGAGATCTAGAGAAGCGAGATATTTGCCCATGCGAACTGCCGCTATGACCGCCCTCAAGGTCTCCAGGCGACCATGGGGAACCTTGAGACCCTGTTGACCCTCTTGAGATCCCGGAGTGGCCGGAAGAAGTCATCCTTTTAGGGGTCAGAGCGCTGTCCGGATCCCTGCTTGTGTTGAGGAACTGGGACTATGCTGTCGGGCATCTGGCACACTGCCGGATGCTTTCGCACTGAGAGGCCAAATAGAGGTCCTGGAGATCCCGAGCAAACTCTAAAACGTAACCTCTTGCGAGCAACTCGAGGACCCACTGATTTGAAGTTATCTTGGCCCATTCCTCGAGAAATAGGGACAGATGACCACCTAAGTCTGGAACGGAGGAATGGGCCGGCCTCATTCCGTTGCGAGGGCTAGGAAGCGGGGCCCTGGTGGGTGGTGTCACGGAAGGGTCTCTCGAAAGGGCTGGGACCATGCCTGACCCCTAGTGGCAGCATTTCGCTGAAAAGCACCCCAGGGCCTGGATCCGCACTGGCCCCAGAAGTGTAAGCGCAACGGAACAAATGACCTGGACCATTTGGGGCGGTCCTCCAGCAGCTTATGCATCTTATTGTCACCTAAGGAATTAATAAGCTGTTCCAGGTCCTCACCAAAAAGCAACTTACCCTTGAAGGGGAGAGTGCCCAATAGGGCTGTCAAAGTGGAGTCTGCAACCAAATTTCTCAGCCCAAGAAGGCATCTGGCAGATACCATGGAAATCATGGCTCTGGCGTACACCCGGAGAAGATCGTAAAGGGCGCCAGCCCCATACGCAATTGTGCCTTCCAGTCTCTCTGCCTGTTCCGCCTCTGCAGACGGAAGGTCCTGGGTGCTGAGTAATTGCTGAACCCACCTGAGGCTTGCCCGCTGCATGAGACTGCTACAGACTGACGCCCAGACTCCAAGCGCCAGAACTTTGAAGATCCTCTTGAGGTGGAGCTACAGCTTCCGATACTGCAAATCCTGCAACGCCGTGGACCCCACCACGGGAATGGAGGTACGCTTGGTGACTGCGGACACCGAAGCATCGACCTTAGGCACTTTCAGCATCACCAGGCACTGGTCAATGGAGTGAAAAAGGAAAAGTGCGCAGTGGAGCCTGCTAGGACCGGGTCCACGGTGCAAGAAGACGAAGGAGTGGGGGGCTCCTCTGGGGGAACATCAATTCCCAGTTCGTCCGGTACAAAGGGATTGAGCAGTTCCAGCTCCTCCCTTTGGAACAGCCGCAGGACCCGTGGATCATCGCCATCGACCGGTGTGCCTGGAGAAACCAGGTCAGCATCAGGATCCGCATCCGGTATGGGGGGACGGGTGAGGGGGGGTCCGGAACGCCCGATACAGTCCTGATCCTAGTAGCATCCTGAGAATCTGGAGCCCTAGGGCCTGTCTCGTGCCCACCCGAAGAATCTTAGCCGGGGGGGGGGGGGGGGGGGGGTAGGGCCTGGGAGGGATCAATGTTTTCCTCCAAACTAGTCAGCAAGAATTTATAGAACAATAAAACAAATTCAGGGGAGAAAATGGTACTGAATTGTGCCAGGCCCGAAGGGAGGGGAAGAACCGCAGGGGGGGGGTGTCAAAAACCGGGCCCGGAGACCCCACGGGACTGAAATCGGGTGGCGAGGAGTTAAAATTTGGCTCTGCAGGGCTTGTATTAGCATTGAGCTCCGCCGACAAAATTGCCGCTGTTCCCGCGGGTTTTCGCTCGGGAGCCAGCCTAGGAGCGCGTCTCATGGCCCGACTGAGCTGGAGAATTTGTTACTGCCCCGGAGGGTCCCTCTCCTCCGGCGAGACATGCAGTGCAAAGCCCGTCGCGGGAGAGCCGCGATTCAGGCTCCCCACCGGCAAGACAGGCAAACAAAAGTGGCAAGACTCCGTGGGGGGGGGGGGGGGGGGCAGGGCACCACGCTGGAGTCGTGAGGAGAAACGGCAGTGCCTGGCTGACCACGAGCTGAAGCCAGGAAACAAACCCTGCTTCGCTCCTTCCCCAGAAGCCGATTATAACGCTGCCGATCACCTGTAAGTCTGCTTGTCTGCTTGAGAGAATTAAATCCTTTATTTTTGTTTGAGCTGTAGAACTTTAGGCAGACAGGGGAGCAAAGCACCTCCTTACAATGGGTGCAGACTAGGCAGAGAAAAGGGGGAGTGACTGGACCATCAGTATCACCCATGCAGCCAGGCTCTAGGTAACCGGGAAGTGGGTCCCAGGCTGAATACTCAAGGGGACAATTCCCCCCTGGGACCCAGTAAGAGCAAGCAGAAAAACAAGTCTCACTTTAAAACTTTACCCTTTTTACTTTCTTTCTTTCTTTTTTAAATTGGAATATCAATAATTGCTTGATCCAGAATCAACCCAGTGGGAAAGAGAAGAGAAAGGAATCCCGAAGGAGCTGAAAGAGAGAAAACTAGGGAATCGCACGTTCCACTGTCTGAATCTGCTGGAGACAGAGAAATACTGAAGGGACGCAGGGTAGGCTCTGTCCTGATATAGGATACCCTTTCAGTTTTTCTGTCTCCATCTGCTAGACAGGAGGCTCAACCCACTGTCTGGACTGATCTGGGTACGTACAGGGAAACACCCATCACCTCCCTGCCCAGTCTGTCTCTCACACACACCTCCAGTCACCTCCCTGCCCAGTCTCTCTCTCTCTCTCTCTCACACACACACACCCCAGTCACCTCCATGCCCAGTCTCTCTCTCTCACACACACCCCCAGTCACCTCCCTGCCCCAGTCTCTCTCTCTCTCACACACACACCCCAGTCACTTCCCTGCCCAGTCTCTCTCTCTCACACATACCCTAGTCACCTCCCTGCCCAGTCTCTCTCTCTCTCACACACCCCAGTCACCTCCCTGCCCAGTCTCTGCCTCTCTCACACATTCGTTACCTCCCTGCCTTGTCTCTCTCACACACCCATCACCTCCCTGCCCAGTCTGTCTCTCACACACACCCCAGTCACCTCCCTGCCCAGTCTGTCTCACACCCCCCCCAGTCACCTCCCTGCCCAGTCTCTGCCTCTCTCACACATTCGTTACCTCCCTGCCTTGTCTCTCTCACACACCCATCACCTCCCTGCCCAGTCTGTCTCTCACACACACCCCAGTCACCTCCCTGCCCAGTCTGTCTCTCACACGCACCCCAGTCACCTCCCTGCCCAGTCTGTCTCTCACACGCACCCCAGTCACCTCCCTGCCCAGTCTGTCTCTCTCACACACCCCAGTCACCTCACTGCCCAGTCTCTCTCTCTCTCTCACACACTTTGATTAGAGCCCTAATGCTGTGTTTCCCTTTAATTTCGCAGTGGCAGATTTCCCAGGGCTGCAGCTGCCTTCTTAGCCACACTGAAGCAGCAAACATTTAACTGTCATCTATTAATGCCTAACAAAATCTAAGCAATGGTTAAACTGGTATTATTTATAGCACACCCAACTGCCATCAAGTTTTGTTGGACCCTTAATCCTAGAGTCAGTATTAACAGCAGACTCTCTTATGATATAGGGTCACTTTGCTTTTATTTAGTAACACTTATGTTTTGTTCTTTTTTATATATATTTTCATTAAAAACCAGTCGCACAAGTTTGCTGACGAGCTTCAAGTCTTAACAACTGACATATTATATTTCCGAAGTAGTGCTGAAAAAAACAAGGTATCTGGTCACAATCCCAAAAACTTTTTACAACATGATACTTATCGCCGAAGAATGCGTCAAAGTCCCAACACAGCCATGTTTCGGACCCCAAGGTCCTGCTTCAGGGGAATTACTTCTTCCAAGCTTATCTGTAACATCCATACAAATCCATAAACCGTTCCATCAGAATATCCAAATGGCTATTCCTGTGTAACCCTTTTCTTCCCGCTGTCTGGGTTCACACTCGCACAATTCAAAAATGGCGACAGACCGGAATCTTATAGACCCCTCACCGGAAAACATGGCAACACCCTCAGTCCTCAATCAAGTCCTCTTCCAAACGAGTGATTTCTACAAGAAAAGTCTTCCACCATGTCCAGCAAATAAATCACGCCCCTCCATTTCTTCAAAATTCTTCCACCTCATTAGTGAAGTCCTCTATTTTGTCCGATCCCCTCTTTACTCCAACATTCAATAAATCTTTTAAAGTATGACTCCCTCACAGGTGTGTGTGTGTGTGTATATATATATATATATATATATATATATGCGGTATATATGGCATCTTCAAAGTGCTCATCATAACGGGCAAAATAGATTGTTCATAGCCATCACAACAGACTAATACATTGTTCATGGCAAAAATGAATGCCTCAGCCCACACGGGGGCCAAACCATCCATGGGCTTCCGCAACCCGATCTTATACTTCCAAAAAATGTCTCCAACAACTCTCTTCTTTTCAAACAAACCTGAATTAAAAACCCACAGCAAACTCTGCAAATCAATGGGTTAAATCAACGAATACCAGTTAATTTTCTCATTAAGGCCATAAGGGACCATAGAATTCAAAGTAAAAATCCAATGATGTTCACGCCTATTAAGCCAGAATTGTATATCATCCCCTCTAGGATTTTGTTGTACTTGCTCTAGAATAGACCACAGTAGATCGGTAAACGTATGATTCTCCTTCATAAAGTGTTGTACGAGCCGAGCTGTGAGCTTCAAAGTTTTAATACAACTCCTATGTTCAATAAGTCTTGTCCGGATTTTTCTCTTGGTCCGCCCAATGTAAATCAAATTGCATGGGCATTGTATAACATAGATAACACCCTCTGAATCCCATGTAGTAAGAGTCTCCAAGTTTACCACAACGTCTGAGTGTGGGGACTGCCATTGGTCACCCATAAGAGCTAGAGGCACATGTCACAATTACCACAAATCTGGTGTCCCTCAGTTTTAAATTCTGTCAGAGTGGAGACAAATGTAGATTTCACAATCAAATCCCGAATATTCTGTCCTCTAAAATACGCAAATCTAGGACCAGACTGAAAAACACGATGTAAAGACAAAACTTGCCAATGAGAACATATAATATTCACTACAGCATTAACATGCGTCGAATATTTCAGTGTACACGTAAGGTTCTGAGTGCAAGGCCGCTGTTGGTATTGTAGCAGTAATGTTCTATTTGCAAAAAGTGCCCGCTTGAAAGCCTTCTTGATTACAGAACTGGGATATCCCTTCTGAGCAAATCTGCTAGATAGAGCCACTGCCTGCATCTTAAACTCAACCGTTGTGGAGCAAAATCTCCGTAGTCGCAAAAACTGAGAGATAGGTAATCCATCCTTCAGTCTTTTGGGACGATGACTTGAGTATCATAAATAATGGTTGGATGTTACAGATAAGAAGCTTGGAAGAAGTCATTCCCCTGAAGCAGGACCTTGGGGTCCGAAACATGGCCGTGTCAGGACTTTGACACGTTCTTCGGCGATAAGTATCATGTTGTAAAACTTTTTTTGGATTGTGACCGGATATCTTGTTTTTTCAGCACTACTTCGGAAATATAATATGTCAGTTGTTAAGACTTGAAGTTCGTCAGCAAACTTGTGCAACTGGTTTTTATTGAAAATATAAGTGTTACTAAATAAAAGCAAAGTGACCCTATATCATAAGAGAGTCTGCTGTTAATACTGACTCTAGGATTAAGGGTCCAACAAAACTTGATGGCAGTTGGGTGTCCTATAAATAATACCAGTTTAACCATTGCTTAGATTTTGTTTACAAATAAGGTTACTGGAATACACAATTTGTGTGTTGGTGGGTGTGGTTTGTGATCTATTAATGCCTGCCAGGAGCAGGCGATAATAGATGTACACATCAAAAAAAGAATAAAAAGAAACGAAAAAAAAAAACTGACAATCGAGCCCATCACAAAAACCAACGCCAAGTTTAACGGTGTCGGTTTTCGAGACTAGAAGAAAGGCATCCATTTCTGCTGGCCATTCCTGACAGTACAGGTGCTGCAAAAGCTCAAAAAAAAAAAAAAAATTCCTTAGCAGCAGATAGCTACGAAAACCAACACCGGGTTTATCAGCGCGGGTTTCCCTTACTGCCGTACAGTGGTCATGAAAACCGAAGCCGGGTTTATCAGCGCGGGTTTCCCTTACTGCCGTACAGCAGTCACGAAAACCGACGCCGGGTTTATCGGCGTCGGTTTTCATGACCGGCGTACAGCAGTCACGAAAACCGTTTGGGTTCGTGTTAGCAAGGATGCACTAAGAGTCACAAGCGACCCTAGCGCATCCTTGCTAACACGACCCCCTAATTTGAATATTGAATAGCGCCCCCCTTTGGGGGGGCCATGCGTGCATTAAGAGAGCGGGCGCTGACTGTTCAGCGCCTGCTTTCTATGTGCCTTTATTGCATCGGCCCCTTTGTTAGATTCGCCCTACTCATAGAAATCTGTGAAATGTCGGCTGAAAAAGAGCCCTTGGTCCACCCAGCCTATCCCTTTTTGCCTCCTTCGCATGGTACAACCAGCTAACTACTATCAATGCACAGCAGGTTCTTCTTTATTCTCCAGGTCTCTGCATTGTGATAAGCTTGCATGAAAGCTTCCATGTAAGACACTGTGGGTTCTGCATCCAGTGACATCCCTCAACCAAGAATGGCGCCGCCTTTGGGGCATAAAGACACTGTGAAATAGAACTGGTTTTATGAGTTCCAATCTTTCTTCCCAGGAAACAAGGATGCCTCTGGAACAGCTTTACAAAGGATAAAAAAAAAAGTGCCTCCTGAAGACCCATGTCCTCAGTCCTGGCCTTTTACTTCTCTTTACAGCTGCAACCCCACCCTTTTCCCATCCTTACTCCTTTTTGTCTGTGAATGCAAGGCCGAGCACTCACCCTGATTTTCTGTTGATATACGTCATCATCCTCCGCATACTCTTTGTACAGCACAGATAGCTCCAGCCTCTCCGACACCAATGCATTCTGAACCGCAATCTGCCAGGGAGGACACACAAGTGATCTTCCACTGCCTGCAGCCCTAAGTAACAAACCCCTGGTTAATCTCCCAGCCTCTAATGAATAAAACCATGAGCTCACAGAGTACATACTGAAATCTGCAAGCTACTTTGTGCTTTCTTAGCTCTCCCCTCCAGTTGATGCCAGGAAACTAATTGAGCAAAATCAAAGTTCTCACCCCCAGGAAGCCCTCATCCCATAACCTTACCTCCTGTTGAATACGGTCCTGCTGAGCCATTATAGCTTCATCATAAGCGAGGCAGTTCACTCCTGAGTAAAAAGATGCAACAGACCAACCAGGAATCAGCAGAAAAGCAAAGTTCTGTGTAGACGACCATGTGTGAAGTCCCTTCCCATTACACAAAGATATTATTCTGCATTTGGGTGATGGAGGGGTCTTTCAACACAACACAGACTCAAAAAGAGAGAGAGGACTGGTGCAGTCTACTGTCACCTGCCTGGGGAACATGCCCAACCTGCAACACATACACACTGTCCTGTCATGAGGGAGATAGATAACAGCATAAAGCTTCTGGTCTAAAGGATAGATGGGAGAAGCACAGTCTAGTCCACATTGTTTCTGGTTTGGGTGGAAGCGGGAGAGGAGAAAAAGAATGGCTGGAAAAGGACAGCCAGCTTTCTGAACTCTGTCTCACCATCATTTTGGAGGAGGTCGGAGTTTGCCTATTGTCTCTTTTGTTGGAAAGACAACTATAATGATGGAGAGGAAAACCTGACCAGGATCCTCTGTCCCAGATAAGGGAGTATGGATGGGGGAGAGCTGTACCTTAAAAGAAGAGGAAAGCCTGGTCTCAGAAAGCAATGAAGGGTGGATGAGAGAAGCTGTGTCCTGGGGTCACGGGGGTTGTAAGAGGTTAAGGGGAGAAGTGGTCGCTGTGTGGATGAAGTTATATTATTGGTGGGATTTGTCATTGGAGAGAGGTTATAGATGAGTTGTTATTGGGGGAGAGACATAGATGGACTTAAATTTTTGGCAAGGACAGAGACATAGTTGGGGCTAAATTATTTGTGAAAGGAGGGAAGATGGGGTTATGCTAGGAGTGCTGGTGGAAGGGATGAAGATGGGAGTTATGTTATTGGGGGGGGGGGGGGGGGGAGGTTGCTAGATGGGTTTATGTTATTGGGCAGAGGGTTGAAAGTTGGCATTATGTTATTGGGCAGTGTAGATGGGTTTATAGTTGGAGGCAGAAAGCTCCCAAGTTCCAAAAGGATGATTTTTGGCCAGTCCTGGTTTTGAACTTATAACCCATGTCACTTATTTTTCTATTTGAAATCAGCACTTCAGGTACAGAATGCATCAAGATGGGGTTGTCAGAAATCCAGAACTGGCACTAAATCTCCTTCCTGGAACTGAGAAACCTGACAACTCTGCAGGGATATAGATGGGGTGATGTTACTGAGGAGGTGGCAGATGAGGTTATATTACTGGAGGTTGATAATAGGGTGAGCATGGTTGGTAGATGGTGTTATATTGGGCATGTATATGAGATGATGTTATTGGGCAGTTTGGTAGATTGGGATGATGTTACTGTAGATTGATAGGGGGGTGATGTTATTGGGTGAATTAGTAGATGAAGTTATGTTGTGAGTATATAGGGGGTGATGTTATAGGGGGTTGGTAGATGGATGACTTTACTGGGGAGCTGGCAGGTGAGGTTATGTTGGGAATGTATATGGGATGGGGGGAGTTGGTAGATGGGGTTTTGTTACAAGTGTATATGAGATGATATTATTGGCGTTTAGTAGATGGGATTATAGCTAAAGGCATACATGGTGATGTTACTGGGGGGGGGGGAGCTGGTAGGTGGGATAATGGGGGTGTATATGAGATGATGTTACTGGGGTTTGGTAGATGGGATTAGAATTGGAGGCATACATGGGGTGATGTTATTGGGGGGATGGTAGATAGGGTTATAGTTAGGGAGAGATGGGGTGAAGCTACTAGGGAGGTTGTTGGATGGAGTATAGTTAGAGGTATATATAGGGGTAAGTTATGGAAGGGGTTGTTGGACGGGATTACAGTTATGTAGGGTGTTTTGGGGGGGGGGTTGGTAGATGGGGTAATGTTATTAGGGGGAAGGGGCATTAGTAGATAGGGCGAAGTAATTGGGGAAAAGATTGGCGGATGAGGATATGGTTGGGGAGAGGTCCCGGCCGATTCTTTGTTTCCTGGCTCCTCCTTTCTTAGGCTGCGACCTCCCTTTTCCCCCCATCTCTCCCTTTCATTACCTTCCGTGTCTCCCACCGTCTCTTGCGAGCGCTGCGCCTCCTCTGCCGCCATCTTTACCCGCCTCCCTCCACCCGTTCACCGGCCCGGGTCACTCGCTGCCTCTCTCAGCGCCTACAGCTTTGCGGGCCAAGCCTCGCTCTGAATCACCTCGGCAACGCCCCGCCCCCCACTCCTCTGCCGGTAGCCAATGAACGCCCGATGTCTGCCGAAGCTTCCGCCTCCCAAACCGAGGCGTGAAACCCAAGGGCCTCCCTGGGACAATGGCGCCTGTCTCTGGATTGGCCCTGAAGTAATTTCAAGTTTCGTTTTTAAATAAACACAAACTACACAAGTAACATACACGTCTCCTTTTTTATTTCTAGTTTTAGCCGTGGCGTTTTAGCTTACGTCCTAATGCCTACGTGGGAGGAGTAATAAGGGAAACGGTCCAGTCTTGCTGATGGAAAAAGTCATCAAATCAGAACTCCAACTCTATGCATGCAAAAGGTGGACTGGCTCAGTCTCTTCACATTGACTGGGTTAAAATAGCAAACTTAACTCATCTGGAAAGAGGAAACAGAACATGCATCTATAATTAGTTTGATATACAGACCTATTTACAGGCAGAAGACATGGATCGAGAATGCGTGGAGGATATTCACAAAGTTGATATGAAAGGGTAGGAAGCACTGTTCCCTGAACTATTAGCTGTCCCATCCCCTAAGCTTACATACCTTGAGGAACCGGCGGATGCGCTTTCTTTGCTGCAGGACCTCTCCTACGGAACGGCCTACCAACGGAAGTAAGGTGTCTCCGAGTAAGAATACTTTAAAAAAAAAGCCTTAAAAACCTTCCTCTTCAAAAAAGCATTCCCACACCTAAACGATAATGGATTGCCCCCAACATGTTCCTCTTCTGAGAATGCTACTTAGCTGACTTCTGACCAGGTTTCTTGCCCCCCTTGTCTCAAGTAAATGACCTCCCTCGTACATATATATTGCTCGCTCCCCCCTTAATGAAGAATTACGTAAAGTCCTGTTCTCTCCTGTCCATTTGTTTATATTCATACTGTACCTCTCTCTGACTATAGGAAGGCAGGTAATAAATGTTTCTAAATAAATAATGGAATCCACATCATAGGGGGCAATACCGAATCCACAGGCCGATACAGTACCTGCCCTTGGACGTGCGTTTTCCCTTACCCCTTATTCAGTAAGGGGTGGAAAACGCGCGTCCAACCCACGGAACCTAATAGCGCCCTCAACATGCAAATGCATGTTGATGGCCCTATTAGGTATTCCCGCGCGATACAGAAAGTAAAATATGCAGCCATGCCGCACATTTTACTTTAAGAAATTAGCGCCTACCTTTGGGTAGGCGCTAGTTTCTGCCGGCACCGGGAAAGTGCACAGAAAAGCAGTAAAAACTGCTTTTCTGTGCACCCTCCGACTTAATATCATGGCGATATTAAGTCAGAGGTACCGAAGGGTAAAAAAAAAAAAAGAAAAACAAAATTTAAAATGGGCCGACGGCTGTCGGGTCGAAAACCGAACGCTCAATTTTTCCGGCGTGCATTTTCCGAGCCCGTGGCTGTCAGCAGGCTCGAGAACAGACGCCGGCAAAATTGAGCGTCGGCTGTCAAACCTGCTGACAGCCGCCGCTCCGGGCTAAAAGGAAGCGCTAGTGTCCCTAGCTCCTCCTTTTGCCCATTTCTACCGCCGGGCCTCATTTAAATAGAGAATCGCGCGCACAGGCGAGTGGGCGTTCGTCCGCTCTCCCGCGGACTTTACTGAATCGGCCTGCCAGTGCTTATGAAAGGGGATGTTTCTGGTGGCAAAAGTCAATGAGCATCTGCGATACAGTGAGCACTACCTGGAATGAGTCAGTATTAGAGCACAGGTGATGTGGTTCATTCAAAGGTAAAAATGATAGACTTCAGTAAAACTACCTTTGTTAAAATGGGGGAGTACTTCAAGGAGTCATTAGCTGGATTAGAAAATCTAAGGGAAGCAGAAGAGCAATGGGCAAAACTGAAAGCAGATATTGTAAAGGCAACTAACCTTAATGTTAGAAAAACAAATAAAGGGAAGAGGAAAAAGAGGCTGTTTTGATTTTCTAAAGAAATAATTAAAAAGGTAAGGAAATAAAGGTTAGAATTCATAGAATACAAGAGTGCGCAGAAGGAGGAAGACAAGCAACAATATATGGAAAAGCTAAGAGAAACTGGGAAGATAGGAGACCAAAGACACAAACGGAAATAAAAAATAGTAAAATAAAATGGGGTTAAGACTTTTATTTAGATATGTTAGTGATAGGAGGAAGTGTAAAAGCATATTGTGAGACTCAGACAGGAAGAAATATATAAGAAGCTAACGAAGTAAAAGCTGAGTTGCTTATCAAATGTTTCTGTTCGGTGTTCATTGAGGAAGGTCCAGGAATAGGATCACACAAAACGGATGCAAATAAGATTGGAAGTGAGGTAAACCTCAAATTTTAAAAAATGTGTGTTCATGAGGAGCTAGTTAAAGTAGCTAAAGTGATGAGGCCAAACAGGGAATATCTATCTTTTCAATGCTTCTTTAGTCAGGAGTAGTTCCATAAGACTGGAGATAGGCAGATGTTTCTCTTCACAAAAGGGTAAAAGGAGGCTGTGAATTACAGGCTGGTAAGTCTGACCTCTGTGATGAGTAAATTAATTGAATTGCTGCTAGCAAGGAATATAGTGCTGTTTCTGGAATCCAATAAATTACAAGATCCTATACAGCCCAATTTTACCAAAGGCAGATCTTGTCAGATGAATCTGATCAATTTTTTGGATAGGTTAACCAGAGAGTTGGACCAAGGGACAGCCTTACATGTCCAATAAGGATTTCAATAAGGAGTTGGACACAGCTCAATATAGGCAATTTATAAACAAACTGAGTGTCCTTGATATGGGCCCTAAAGTGACTGCCTGGGTTAGAAAGTGGTTCAGTGGGAGGTGATAAAGAACGTGGTAAATGGAGCTCATGCCGAAAGGGGCATTCCTCTTTATGTATTTATTTAAAATGATTTATTCATCACACTTTCCCAGACAATACGGACAGTACTGATTGTTGTGCTACACCAACTGTGCTTTTCACCCATTTCAATAATTTATTTCCTGTTTGAATCTGGTATGTTCATCCTTCAAGAAATGAATTCAACTATTTAAGTACTATTACTGACAGGCCAAATTCTTCAAACTGCTTTGAAATAATTTTATGCTAGTTATCAAGAACGAGTATGTAACTAGTGCCATGTAAATGTGAATTGGTTATTTACTCTTTCAGATAACAAGGACTAGGGGGCACTCCATGAAGTTAGCATGGAGCACATTTAAAACTAATCGGAGAAAGTTCTTTTTTACTCAACGCACAATTAAACTCTGGAATTTGTTGCCAGAGGATGTGGTTAGTGCAGTTAGTATAGCGGTGTTTAAAAAAGGATTGGATAAGTTCTGGGAGGAGAAGTCCATTACCTGCTACTAATTAAGTTGACATAGAAAATAGCCACTGCTAGTACTAGCAGCAGTAACATGGGATAGACAGTTTTTGGGAACTTGTCAGGTTCTTATGGCCTGGATTGGCCACTGTTGGGAGACAGGATGCTGGGCTTGATGGACCCTTGGTCTGACCCAGTATGGCATGCTTTTATATTATGTGTTGCAGAAATCAGTCGTAAGATTGTTTCTTTTCAACATTTTCATAAGCAATAAGAACATAAGAAAATGCCATACTGCGTCAGACCAAGGGTCCATCAAGCCCAGCATCCTGTTTCCAACAGTGGCCAATCCAGGCCGTAAGAATCTGGCAAGTACCCAAAAGCTAAGTCCATTCCATGTTACCATTGCTAATGGCAGTGGCTATTCTCTAAGTGAACCTAATAGCAGGTAATGGACTTCTCCTCCAAGAACCTATCCAATCCTTTTTTAAACACAGCTATACTAACTGCACTAACCACATCCTCTGGCAACAAATTCCAGAGTTTAATTGTGCGTTGAGTAAAAAAGAACTTTCTCCGATTAGTTTTAAATGTGCCCCATGCTAACTTCATGGAGTGCCCCCTAGTCTTTCTATTATCCGAAAGAGTAAATAACCGATTCACATCTACCCATTCTAGACCTCTCATAATTTTAAATATCTCTATCATATCCCCCCTCAGCCGTCTCTTCTCCAAGCTGAAAAGTTCTAACCTCTTTAGTCTTTCCTCATAGGGGAGCTGTTCCATTCCCCTTATTATTTTGGTAGCCCTTCTCTGTACCTTCTCCATCGCAATTATATCTTTTTTGAGATGCAGCGACCAGAATTGTACACAGTATTCAAGGTGCGGTCTCACCATGGAGCGATACAGAGGCATTATGACATTTTTCCGTTTTATTCACCATTCCCTTTCTAATAATTCCCAACATTCTGTTTGCGTTTTTGACTGCCGCAGCACACTGAACCGACGATTTCAATGTGTTATCCACTATGACGCCTAGATCTCTTTCTTGGGTTGTAGCACCTAATATGGAACCCAACATTGTGTAATTATAGCATGGGTTATTTTTCCCTATATGCATCACCTTGCACTTATCCACATTAAATTTCATCTGCCATTTGGATGCCCAATTTTCCAGTCTCGCAAGGTCTTCCTGCAATTTATCACAATCTGCTTGTGATTTAACTACTCTGAACAATTTTGTGTCATCTGCAAATTTGATTATCTCACTCGTCGTATTTCTTTCCAGATCATTTATAAATATATTGAAAAGTAAGGGTCTCAATACAGATCCCTGAGGCACTCCACTGTCCACTCCCTTCCACTGAGAAAATTGTCCATTGAATCCTACTCTCTGTTTCCTGTCTTTTAGCCAGTTTGCAATCCACGAAAGGACATCGCCATCTATCCCATGACTTTTTACTTTTCCTAGAAGCCTCTCATGAGGAACTTTGTCAAACGCCTTCTGAAAATCCAAGTATACTACATCTACCGGTTCACCTTTATCCACATGTTTATTAACTCCTTCAAAAAAGTGAAGCAGATTTGTGAGGCAAGACTTGTCTTGGGTAAAGCCATGCTGACTTTGTTCCATTAAACCATGTCTTTCTATATGTTCTGTGATTTTGATGTTTAGAACACTTTCCACTATTTTCCCTGGCACTGAAGTAAGGCTAACCGGTCTGTAGTTTCCTGGATCGCCCCTGGAGCCCTTTTTAAATATTGGGGTTACCATTTGCTATCCTCCAGTCTTCAAGAACAATGGATGATTTTAATGATAGGTTATACATTTTTACTAACAGGTCTGAAATTTCATTTTTGAGTTCCTTCAGAACTCTGGGATGTATACCATCCGGTCCAGGTGATTTACTACTCTTCAGTTTGTCAATCAGGCCTACCACATCTTCTAGGTTCACCGTGATTTGATTCAGTCCATCTCAATCATTACCCATGAAAACCTTCTCCATTACGGGTACCTCCCCAACATCCTCTTCAGTAAACACCGAAGCAAGGAAATCATTTAATCTTTCCGCGATGGCCTTATCTTCTCTAAGTGCCCCTTTAACACCTCGATCATCTAACGGTCCAACTGACTCCCTCACAGGCTTTCTGCTTCGGATATATTTTAAAAAGTTTTTACTGTGAGTTTTTGCCTCTACAGCCAACTTCTTTTCAAATTCTCTCTTAGTCTTTTTGTGGATGATACCAAAATCTACAACATTATAGACAGCCAGCAGGAAGTAGAAAACATGAGGAGGGACCTAGCAAAACTTGAGGAATGGTTTAGAGCAGTGGTTCCCAACCCTGTCCTGAGGACCCCCCCAGCCAGTCGGGTTTTCAGGACATGCATGAGAGAAAATTTGCATGCACTGCCTCCATAACATGCAAATGTTCTCATATGCATATTCATTGTGCATATCCTGAAAACCCGAGTGGCTAGGGGATCCCCAGGACCGGGTTGGGAACCACTGGTCTAGAGTCTGGCAGCTAAGATTTAATGCTAAAAAATGCAGTCATGGATTTAGGCTGCAAAAGCCCAAGGGACAGGTACAGTCTAGGGAGTGAAATTCTTCTTCTGTGCACGAAACAAGAGGGGGCAATTGCATCTGATGATCTCAAAGTGACATCAGCCAGAACGATGCTTGGGTGCATAGGAAAAGGAATGGGTAGCAGAAGAAAGGCGGCAATATTGCCTCTGTGTCCCTGGTAAGACTTCATTTAGAGTACTGTGTTCAGTTCTGGAAATGGCACCTTCAAAAGGAGCTAAACAAGATGTAGTCTTTCCAGAAAGTGGCTACTAAAATACAGACATAAAGATCTGTTCATGTATACCTTACAGGAAAGGAAAGATAGAAGAAAGACTTTTAAATACCTCAGATGTATTAATGCATAGGAGGTGGGTCTCTGGGATGAAGATGAAAGAGGGTAGACAGAGGAGCATAAGGAAGTATTTTTTTTTACAGAAAGATGGAGGATGCATGAAATAGCCGCCCAGTGACAGAGGTGGAGATAAAGACAGTATCTGAATTCAAGAAAGCATGGGACAAACACAGGTGATTTTTGGGGGAGTGGTAGGGATTATAGAGCTGAACAATTATGTGGATAGACTGTATTGTCATTTTCTGCCATCATGTTTCTATGTAAAGGCAGAATATAAATCAATGAAATAAATATATACAGAGTCACAAAGTGACCAAGTATAATGTATTCATTCCAGGGTAACAGAGGTCTCTAGAATCACTGCTCTTGGCTACAGACATTCAAACATCAAAATACAACATACACGTGAGTAGAGGTGCAAATATAGTGAAATGTCACACTTACAATAACAATTTTGCTGACTAGATCCTGCAGACAGATCAGTAGAAGAAAATACATCAGCACTAGAGAAGTTAGTATATACCACCATGGGAAACAAACTTAAAAGTTGGTCCAGCTTGGTTTAGAATCAACACTCTCTCCTTTACATAGTGTTAGGCCCTACAGCCTTTCACGCAGGCCTTTAATTCCACCTATCCCTTCTCCTCCATAGTTTGAAATATCGAGCTTGCTTTTGTGCGGAAAGGTTCCCATGTTTTAGGAACATCATAGAAAAATCTCTGGAATAGAATGTTAAAAGTTCCCTAGTGTACATTTCCCACCACAGCCTCAGCCAGAGAGACAGAAAGGGGATTGCTAAAGACCTCCAATGACAGGCTACAATCCCCCTGGCTGCCACTACCATATGAATAACTAATTTCATCCCACCCCGGCTGTTTGGAAGTGCTCATTTCAGTCAGCAAACCACTGTTGAATCCCTATAATATGAGGGATGCCCACGCTAATTTCAGTCATTGTCCACCAGATATGGAAAAAGAAGCCTTTTTCCCACAATTATGCTAACATCGATCCCAAGTGGAGAGACCCATCTTGGCTAGTCTGGCATGTAATACAAATGGTATACCAATGTGCAGCCATTTTCTTGAGTAGTGACACACAGTGACTTACCTTTTCTAAGCCTTACAAAGCTCTTTGACCATTCCTTGTCCAATATGTCTCAGCCAATATCTTTCACCCATAGGAGCTTAATCCGTTTCAAGGGGGGGGTCTACCACTTCCTCAGTTCATAGTCTGTATAGGCTAGAGATTAGAGCTCAGCTAGAGCATGGATCTAAGGCAATATTTTCAAAAGATAAGGGTCTACCCACTAAAATCTCAAGAGGAGCACTAAAATGTAAGCCCTTCAAATTGCAAATAATGAACTCTGGGATATTGATTGCACAGCAAGTCATGCATATCTTTCCACCGGACATACATTCATCTTCACTGAATAGTTGTCCCATAGTTAGGATCCTTCATTTTCAATTTAAACCAATTTTATTTTATTTTTATTGAAATTTCACATTTTTAAACAAACTATACGATAATATTCTTATACAAAGTGTAATTATTACAAGTACCATTTCCTTATCTCTTTAAAAGAAATCTAATAGGTAATAAAGTCATGAGAGCAAAGGGATTCAAACATCATACTCAGGAGCATATTAATAGGAAAAAGACCAGGAAATATACTTGCTGCTATTTTCCCACCGTATATCACTTTCCCCCTATCACACAGCTTCTTTAGGGTGTGTGTGCAAATATGTACGCAGTTGTTCAGGGTTAGTGAAAATAAATCTATTATTCAAATGCTTTATTAGACATCTACAGGGATATCTTAATTGAAATTGTGCCCCTATTGCTAGTACTTCAGATCTCATTTCTATAAACCTTTTCCGTCTCAGTTGGGTGCGGCGTGCTATGTCCGGAAATATCCTTATAGCTTGCCCATAAAAAATGGACTTTTGATATTTGAAATGCAGTTTTAACACTGCATCTCTATCTGTTTGTGATACAAATTGAACTAACAATATAGCCGTGGAATTGATTTTAGATTCAAAAGATTTTTCTAGAAATTCGGTTAAATTTAATTCCTCTAAAGTCTCTCCATTTTTTACCTTACTCCCTCCTTCTGTTTGTGATAAATAATATAGTTTACTTAATTTGGGAAAATCTTCCTCAGGGTATTTCAAGATGTTTTTCAAATAACTATGGAATAAATCCAAGGGTGTAATCAAATGACTTTTTGGAAAGTTCAACAATCTAAGATTAAACTTTTTTAACTGGTTTTCTAATATCTCAATTTTATTTTCGTGATCTTCTTCAGATTTAATTAGGTTTATCTGAATCTTTTGGAGTTCCCCCATATTTTTATCCATTGTATTAACACATTTCTCAATTTAAACCAATTTTCAACCATAAATTCCCATTTTCTTTCAAAGGTAAAAATCAGTTTAAACCCATTTTCACCCTTAATTTTATACTGACTGAAGAGCTGCTCACACAACATTTGAACACCTCCCATCACTGCTGGAAGTAAATGCAGATTGAAGAGGTACTGTATTTTTAGTTCCACCACACCAGTGCTTGTCCTCCAGTATCACGGATGCCTTTCAAGTCTTATCTCTCCCCCATGACCAGCCAATGCCCGCTGTCCAGCCGCCCCCCCCCCCCCCCCCCCAGAAGCAGTCAAAATTCTTGTATTCTCCAGCCTTCCCCCACCTAAGGCATCAGCTGTCCAGTGCCACCGATTCATTGCTGCATTTGAAGCAACCCCCTCCACTGGTAGCATTTACTGGCAGACACAGAAGTGCAGCTCTGCGGAGTGTGGGCGCAATAAGCATGCAGCTGAAGGAGCAGCCTGAAGCTACCTCCGCCATGGAGAAGGAATGTTGTTTTGGGAAGGGGGGGGGGGGGGAATATCTTTTGAGGATTTTTTTTAATGCATGGTGGCATGTTCATTTTACTTCTACAGCAAATGATCGTAAATTCTGTTTATTAAGAACATAAGAAATTGCCATGCTGGGTCAGACCAAGGATCCATCAAACCCAGCATCCTGTTTCCAACAGAGGCCAAACCAGGCCACAAGAACCTGGCAATTACCCAAACACCTAGAAGATCCCATGCTACTGATGCAATTAATAGCAGTGGCTATTCCCTAAGTAAACTTGATTAATAGCAGTTAATGGACTTCTCTTCCAAGAACTTATCCAAACCTTTTTTGAACCCAGCTACACTAACTGCACTAACCACATCCTCTGGCAACAAATTCCAGAGATTTATTGTGCGTTGAGTGAAAAAGAATTTTCTCCGATTAGTCTTAAATGTGCTACTTGCTAACTTCATGGAATGCCCCCTAGTCCTTCTATTATTCGAAAGTGTAAATAACAGAGTCACATCTACTCGTTCAAGACCTCTCATGATCTTAAAGACCTCTATTATATCCCCCCTCAGCCATCTCTTCTCCATGCTGAACAGTCCTAACCTCTTCAGCCTTTCCTCATGGGGGAGCTGTTCCATCCCCTTTATCATTTTGGTTGCCCTTCTCTGTACCTTCTCCATTGCAACTATATCTTTTTTGAGATACGGCGACCAGAATTGTACACAGTATTCAAGGTGTGGTCTCACCATGGAGCGATATAGAGGCATTATGACATTTTCCGTTTTATTAACCATTCCCTTCCTAATAATTCCTAACATTCTATTTGCTTTTTTGACTGCTGCAGCACACTGAGCAGACGATTTCAATGTGTTATCTACTATGACGCCTAGATCTCTTTCTTGGGTGGTAGCTCCTATCATGGAACCTAACATCGTGTAACTACAGCAAGGGTTATTTTTCCCTATATGCAACACCTTGCACTTGTCCACATTAAATTTCATCTGTCATTTGGATGCTCAATCTTCCAGTCTTGCAAGGTCCTCCTGTAATGTAAAGTCCCCTTGTGATTTAACTACTCTGAATAATTTTGTATCATCCACAAATTTGATAACCTCACTCGTCGTATTCCTTTCCAGATCATTTATATATATTGAAAAGCACCGGTCCAAGTACAGATCCCTGAGGCACTCCACTGTTTACCCTTTGCCACTGAGAAAATTGACCATTTAGTCCTACTCTCTGTTTCCTGTCTTTTAACCAGTTTGTAATCCACGAAAGGACATCGCCTCCTATCCCATGACTTTTTAGTTTTCGTAGAAGCCTCTCATGAGGGACTTTGTCAAACGCCTTCTGAAAATCCAAATACACTACATCTACCGGTTCACCTTTATCCACATGTTTATTAACCCCGTCAAAAAAATGAAGCAGATTTATTAGGCAAGACTTCCCTTGGGTAAATTCACATTGACTGTGTTCCATTAAATCATGTCTTTCTATATGCTCTACAATTTTGATCTTGAGGATAGTTTCCACTATTTTTCCCGGCACTGAAGTTAGGCTCACTGGTCTATAGTTACCCGGATCACCCCTGGAGCCTTTTTTAAATATTGGGGTTACATTGGCCACCCTCCAGTCTTCAGGTACAATTGCTTTTTTTTTTTTTTTCTCTGTCCTGGCTTCTCTCCACCAAAATAAATTCACTATATACCTGGAAAAATTAGCAATTTTTTCTACTGATTTTCTCCTGTGTTTGTTCTTATAATAAATCCTGATACATTTCTGGGAAAAAAAAATGTTAAACTCTAAAACCCAAAAATAAAGGTCCCTAGCCATAGTGTAGAGTTCATGTTCCACTCAATATGAGAAATTACACCTTGTAAAGTGCACTGGGACATCTGCATGATCCAAGGGAGGAAATTGGGGAGGGGGGGGGGGGGGTGGGAGAAGACAGGGAGATAATTGTAATTCATATGTTTTGGCTAGGGAAAGAGGCGAGACCCTTTGTTCTGGACCCAGTCTTTTTTGTACTAGACTAGCCCCCACTGATTCTGCCAATTAAGGAACCAACTGGTCTCCAAGTCACAAGGAGCCAGCACATCAAGCACAGTTTTTCCAGCTCTTGTTTCAATGCATGGTCAGAATTTCAGCAGCCATTTGGGGGTGTTTGGAAGTTCTACAAAGTGCCTCAGAAACATAATGTGCATACAGCTATGCACATTATGTTTCTGTTATAACTTTTTAGTACATTCTGTTGCATTATTTCCTCCTATGGCTGGATGTCAGCTGCATCTGGTTAGATATACTGCTGTTATTGTATATTGCTGGTTAAATAAAAAGTTTAAAACAAAACCTGTATTCAAAAAGCTTTGGGAAAAAAATAAGACCTAGTAGCAAGGAAGAGACAAGACCAGAGAGTTTGATCTTCTGTGGAATCATAGTAGCAGGACCCAAATAGGCAGAGTGGTCGTGGGGGAAAAGGAGAAGGAAGAGAAGAACCAAGCTGCCTCTTATCTGCCAACATCTGATATGTTTCTGTTCCAGGGAGGCATAAGGCCAGGCCTCATTTCCAAAGCCCATAAACGAGATAGCTGCACCAAAAGGACTTCAAAAAGGGGTCAGTCACCATTAAACTAGAAACCAGCAACTGAAAATGTTAGCCAAGAGAGGCAAAACCTAAAATTAGGTTACCAATCAATGGCACCAAGCATAAGGCTACCGATTCTGGAGGTTTATATACCACTTATCCCCACCCCATCTCTTTCTTTCTTTCTTTCTTTATCTATCGAGTTTTATATACCATAGTTTCAATTAAAGACAGACAATTGAAGATGGGGAAAACAAAGATTAAAATTAGTAAATTGAAACATTAGTATGGGAATAGGTACATTTAGAGGCCGGTATCAGAAAGTCAGATAATGGTATTGATCTAGGTAACACTAATAGCGCTAGTAGGTAGTAGTTAGTGGCAGATAATTGGAGTAGATATGTATATCTATACCTGCAGCCTACATTCACAGAGAGATTGTAAAAGCCAAAACCATGGACTATTCAAGCATATAATATGAAACAAACACAAAAGGCCCTTGGGAAGGAGAAGACCTAAAATAGGTAGACACTAAGTGCAGACTAGGTATATTTTATTCTTCTATCTTGCATACATGTAATATTTATGCCAACATCATGGATGTAACCAAGCTATGATTACAGATTGAAGAGTAGCAAAAACATTAAAAATGCCATGTTACAGTACACTGTCTATATAGGGACCTTTGGTAAGTCTGCCACAGTGCAGCAAATCACATTAAACATGTTTTACTGTAATCCTCAAGTAATTACTAGAATGTCCTGTCTGTTTCACACCTAGATTGTAAGCTCCATAGAGTAGGGACTATATATTTTATGTATCGTTGCAGGGCTGCATATGTCTGGTAGAGCTACGGAAATGTTGAGTAGTAGTAGGCAACAGACCAAACAGGACAGGTGCCAAGAAAGGAGAGTATCTAATAAGTTAACCTGTATCCAAGCCGTAAGTATAAATAATGAAAAAAATTAAAAAGGGATCTTTTTCTGTTGACGTGCAAGCTAATGGCCCCCAGGCCAAATATACCAAAGGTTCAGGGTGACCCAGTGTCCTGTTTCTTAAGAAATTGTCCTATACTCAGTTTAAGCAAGAAAAAAAATTACACACACAATTGTCCTGTTTTCAATTCAGTCATACACAGAAAAATAAATTTAGCTGAATTTTATACATAACATACAAGAGCAAATTAAGGATTTTAAAAGGGGGAGGTGCAGATAAAGTGTTGCATCATATTCTCCTCTCTCTATTTCCCCTCACTCTCTCCTGTTCTCTTCCACTTACCCCCTTCATTTCTCTCTACCTTGTTCACCAACTGAGAGAAACCTCTAGGATGCCTAAGGAGAGGCATAACTAATGGAGGCAATAGTGCCTTTTGTACATGCAATTGGTAAGATCTCACCTAGAAAAACAGAGTCCAGTTGTGAAGGCTTTACCTACAAAATAGACAGGCCTGAGGTGGTCCAGAGAAAATGGTGCAGGGTTAAACAAAAGCCATATGAAATGAGACTTAAGGACCTCAACATGTATACCCTAAGAAAAGGTCAAATGGGGGGGGGGGGATAGGAGAGACATTCAGAATCCTCAAAGTATAAATCAGGTACAAGCAGCAAACTTTTTCAGATGAAAGAATGCTCTAGAACAAGAGGTAAACTCAGGAGCAACATCAGAAATATTTCTTCATGCAAAGGATGGTTAATGCATGGCAAGATCTTCCAGAACAGGTGGTGGAGACAAAAAAAAAAAGCAACAGAATTCAAGAGAGCCTGGAAGAAGCCCTAGTAGGAACAAGTGAGGGGAAAAAACCAGATCAAAGAGATTATGGCATTGCATGAGGAATGAAATAGAGTAGACTAGATGGGCCTTTTGGTCCACATCTGCTATCACATTCATGTTTCTACCCCATCTCCACAGGTTGTCTTTCTTTTCTTCTTTAAGTGCATCTCCATACCTTATCCTTCTTATTCATCCACCACTCCTTTATTTTCCCATCTCCTTATTTTTTCCTCATACCAAGGTCCTTTTCATTTCCCTCAGGTTCTCCATCTCCTCTCCTTCAGTTCCTCTCAGTTTCTTAGGGTACAAGGAACAAGGATGGAGGTAGGCCTTGCTGGTGAGGAGAAATAATTCATAGCTAGAGAGCATTTCCCTTACAGTCAATTATTCAGATTCTACAATAGCTGGAGAGCCCCACTTCTTGCCCCTCACTCAATAGCTGGAAAGCAGCCCATCACAATCTCTAGAAGCAATTAACATGAGAAAATTTTAACCCCAGCATTTCTCTGGTAATCCACAGCACAAAGGAGAAATTACGTCTTACCCAATAGTTTCCTTTCCTTTAAGGAAAGTAGGCCAATCCACACCAGTGGGTTAAGCACTCCTTCCAGCAGATGGAGACAGAGTAAAGCTGACTCGCTGACGTCACTGACATATAACCCTGCCCCAACATCAGCCTGCCAGTATCTCTAGAAAAGCCAAACTGACTTGAACATAGACTATTAACAATCAACCACTCATGCTTCAACCAACTGGGAAACCCTGAGCTCAGCAAAAAAGTTCACATCAACTAATCTTTGTGGCTGGTTATGTCACTTATCAGTCCTTCAAACGAATGAACAGAAATAAATCATCTGCTTATAAAAGGACACACTAAAAGTACATAGACAGTCCAGGGAGGGTTGTGGATTCGCCTACCTTCCGCAAAGGGAAAGTAAGTAGTAATTTCTCCTTTCTATGCACTCAGGCAGGCCAATCCACACCAGTGGGATGTACCAAAGCTATTCCCGAGAAGGGAGGGAAGCTGCCCGCTATCCCATCAACACCTCAACCATGAAAGCCCTAACTTCCAAGCAATAATGCTTGAAGAAAGTGTGTAAGGACCACCACATCGCTTCCCAGCAAATCTCAATGGGAGACAACTGACGAAACCACATGAGCTCTAGTGGAATGCATCCTGACCTGTCTAGGTAATGGGACACCTTCACTCAACGGGCTATAAGCACCTGCATCTCAGATTCTCCTTGTTTTACCTCCACCATAGAGCACAATCAGTCAATCAGACTTCCTGAAACAGCAAGTAATTAAGTACCGCACCAGATGCCACTTGACATCCAAGGCATGCCAAAGATTATAATCCTGCTCATCTCCATCCCTGTCCAGGGTAGGCAGGGAAATAGACTGATTCAAAAGAAACTTCAAAATCATTTTTGGCAAAAAAAAATGTACAGTCCTAAGTTGTACCACCCCCAGAGTCATTCATAGAAACGGCTCATAGCAAGAAAGAGCTTGCAGCTCAGAGACCTGCCATACCAAACAGTTTTTTTGGTAACAGTTTATTTTCAAGGTGAGCAGCCACAAAGCGATCACACAGTGGCTGAAACGAAGGACCCACCACAAAAAAACCCCCACAAGACCCGATTAAGGTCCCAAAGAGGCACCAGTAGCGACAAGGGAGGATACATTCCTACCTGGATACATCTGGATGGGAAAACAAGGGTCTACCATTGACCCCCGCCCCCTATAGCAAGAACTACCTGCACTTTGAGTATTTAAGACCAAGCCTTTAACAAAACCTTCCTGCAAAAATTCCAATATCAGTGGAATTTCAACTTTAAGAGAGTGAGAACCTCGCCCCTCATATCAACTCTCGAACACTCTCCAAACTCTAACATAAGCTAGTGATGTAAAAAACTTCCTGGCCCAGAACAAAGTGGAAATCACTGCAGAATAACTACACTTCAGCAGCAAAGCCCTCTCAAGAGCCAAACCAGATCCAGATCAGTGTGCAGTATTGGGCCCTGATTCAATGCCAAAAAGTGCAGTCACACATCTGGGGTACAGTAATCCCTTGTTTTCTTGGAGAAGTCCATTACCTACTATTAATTAAGTTGACTTAGAAAATAGCCACTGCAATTACTAGCAACAGTAACATGGAATAGATTTAGTTTTTGGGTACTTGCCAGGTTCTTATGGCCTGGATTGGCCACTGTTGGAAACAGGATGCTGGGCTTGATGGACCCTTGGTCTGACCCAGTATGGCATGTTCTTATGTTCTTATCAAATCTTGTGTTTTAATCCAAAGAGTTGTATGTGAGGGGAGGTGAAGGGATGTTGAGCATGGAGCAAAAGATGTACCTTGGGGTGATAGTATCTAGCGATCTGAAGTCTGTGAAGCAGTGTGACAAGTCAATAGCTAAAGCCAGAAGAATGCTGGGCTGCATAGGCAAGAGGAATAACTAGTAAGCAAAAGGAAGTGATAATCCCCTTGTACAGGTCCTTGGTGAGGCCTCACCTGCAGTACTGTGTTCATGTCTGGAGACTATATCTCAAAAGGGACATTGACAGGATGGAGGCTGTCCAGAGAAGGGCAAACAAATTGGTGGGTAGTCTCCATCAAATGACTTATGAGGAAAGGTTGAAGGACCTAAATATGTATACCCTGGAGGAGATTAGGTGCAGGGGAGATATGATACAGATCTTCAGATACCTGAAAAGTTTAAATGATGCACAATTAACAACAAACCTTTTCCATTGGAAAGAAATCAGTAGAACTAGGGGTCATGAAATGAAACTCCAGGGAGGACGACTCAGAACCAACATTAGGATATATTTCTTCACAGAGAGAGTGGTGGATTCCTAGAATTCCAGAGGAAGTGGTGAAGACAAAAACAGTAAAAGAATTCAAAGGGGCATGGGATAAACACCGTGGATCTCTAAAGGCTAGACTCTAGCCGCTAGAGGATGGAAATGAAGAAATGTGTGCATGGGGATAACTTGCTGGGGTGGTGGTTACTACCCTTAACCAATAAGTCTTCATACTGTTGATGCTACTCCATCAGGGCTCTCTGCTTCAATGGCAGAAGGAAAAGAGGAAAAGGGAAAATAGATTCAGCCAGCAAACAAGGACACTGAATTTTGCAGTCAGGGAAAGCTAATAAACATGGGGTAACTTGCTGATACAGCTGTTACTACCCTTAACCAATACAAATGAAATTCTTGCTGCAACTCCAACATCGATCTCTGCTTCAACAGCAGGATGTAACAGGGAAATGGACTCAAACAGAAACCAGCAAAGGCCCTGACCTTGATGGTCTGGGAAATTGGTAAGTGCAGAAACTACTATAAGCTTGCTGGGCAGACTGGATGGACCTTTGGTCCTTTTCTGCTGTCATTTCTGTGTTTCTGTTTCCAATGCAATAGATCCCTCCTGAATGACAGTCTGAGGGGACTGTCCAGATATCCTCTGAAGATCGGCATATCACGGCCTCCAGGGCCAATCTGGAGCCACCAGAAGTACGATTTCTGACTTGCAATCTACTGAATGATCCTGCTTATCATTAGCCATGGTGGGAAGGTATAACACTCCGCTCTGTGGCCAAACCTGAATGACAGGATAGATTCCCAGCGCTCTTGGATCTCTTCTGCAACTGAAGAACCATGGTACATGTGTGTTGTTGGAGCTCAACAACATCAAATCCAGGTACAGCCAACCAACACATGAGTTGAAAGGCCTCATCTGCCAACTCCCACTCTCCTGGGTCTAAGACCTGTCTGCTGAGGAAGTCAGCCCAAAAATTGTTCTTCCTGACAACGTGGAAGGCAGATATGTCCTCAAGATATTGTTCTGCCCATACCCTGAGCGCATCTACCTCCACAGACACCTGTTGGCTTCTAGTTCCACCTTGATGATTGATGTAGACCACTGTCATGGCATTCTCTGACATTATCCTTACCGCTCAAGCTTTCAGCCACACAGCGAACCACAAGCATGCCGGTTAAATTGTACACACTTCCAATGGCAAGTGGAGCCTCACTGTGTACTCCTGTGACTGATTTCAGCAAGAGATCAATGCATGCTAAGGGGCCGCATGTGCGCTCTCGTCAAGGGAATTATGTCCATTGTGGCTGTCATCGATTTCAGGACATGCAGGTTAAAACCACACTGTCAGGTGAATAGTCCTTCTCAGGGCCTGAACTTCAGTAATTATCTTCTGAATGTAATTCTCTAGTGGGAACACTCTGCCCTGCTCCATATCGAATCACAGGCCGAGATACTCTAGTGACTGGGATGACTAAACTGCTTTTGGCCAAATTCACCACCCAGCCTAGCTCCTGAAGCAAGGAGATCACCTTGTGAGATGCCAAGTGACTTCTGCACTTTTGGCCTGAATCAACCAGTTGTCCAGATACAGATGGACCAGAATGCCCTCCTTGAACTAATATGCCACTACCACCACCTTGGAGAAGGTCCTGGGTGCAGAAGAGAGCCCGAAGCACAGGGCTTGAAATTGATAACATCCCAGAATGGCGAAGCATAGGAAACTATGTTCCTAGCAATGGTACTATAAAAATAGGCTTCCATCAGATCACGAGACGTGAAAAATTCCCCCTTTTGTACTGCAATTACAGAACGTAAAGTTTCCATCCCGATGCGAGTCACACGCAAATGTCGATAGACTCCTTTCAGAATCAGAATGGGCCGAAAAGATCCCTCTTCCTTCTTGGGAATGACAAAACAAATAGAACGGCGCCCTATATTTTCTTGCAATCTGGAAATAGGAATTATAGCCTTCAAATCCAACAGCCTCCTTAACAGTCTCCACTGCCACTCTCTTCTGTAGAGAGTTGCATGGAGAGACCATAAATGCATCCAGAGGAATTTAGAGAAATTCTAGAGCACAGATGTCCCTTATCACTTCCAAGACCCAATAGTCCACCCTAATCTAAGCCCACCTATCTCCCGATTCAGTAGGTGAGCCCCCACACCTTCATTGTGAAGATCAAGATGCTCCAGACCTGGAGCCTGCATCCTTATGAGGCTTCTTAGTCTTCTGTAAGGATGAAACTGACGGGAATCTCTGGAGTGGCCCTTGGCCCCAAAAGACACACCGCCACTTTCTTGTCCTCCAGCAATCGGGGAACCTTGGCTTTGCTCCAGCTATTTGCCATCTTCTCCAATTCACTTCTGAATAAAAGAGAACCCTTAAAGTGTACCCTTGTGAGACTGGACTTGGTAATAGTGTCTGCCGACCACTTTCATAGCCACAACTGGTGCCTAGCTGCTATCATGGAAGCCACCCCTCTAGCAGCCATTCACACCAAGTCACAGCCCACATTGGCTAAGAATGTGGCTCTCTGTTCCATCACAGATCCACCATCAGACTCCACTTCTTGGGTCTCCTGAGAGATGCAAATCAACCTGAGACACCTGGTAGTATATCAAGAAGCAATTTGCAAATTCATTGCCATGGTTTCAAAGACCTATCCTAATCATCCTTTAGAGCTGCCCCTCCAACTGGGATGGTGGGTCGCTTTGGTAAAAGCAAATACCAAGGCATCCACCTTCAGGAATCACAACTGTTCCCTTGCCTTCAGATCCAAGGGGTACAATACCACCCAAGCATGCCTCTTTTAAACCTTACCTCTGGGGTATTACATTCAAGGTCAATTAACTCTTGAATTGGGATTCAGGAGGGGAAAAGAACAGGATGCTTTGAATCTTCGGGGTCTGCAGTCTTGGCAACTCATCTTTGTGAAAAAACCGGAGTAGAGTCCCCTGTGGTTCCAAATCAGGTGGCATTTCTCCCTCTTCCAAAGGTGAGAAAGCCAAGTCCCCATCGGAATTATCTGACATGTCATGATCTGCATCACCCTGAACATCTCCATGGATAGCCTCCCTGTGGCAGTTGCCTGCAACGGATGACAAATGGGAGGCCCGAAAACGCAATCCCTTCTTAGTAAAGTGCTTTGCCTCCGCTGAACACCCCTGCAGAAAACCTGCAAGCCCTGGTAAAATTCCACCTAGGAGGAAGAGGATGGATCCATCCCAGGGCCCATAGGACCAACCCTGGCATTCTTCAACCCCTCTCCCAAGGATGCCCAACCAAATACTTAACCAGGCCCAACTCTGCTTAGCTTCCAAGATCAGACAAGATAGAGTGCATGCAGAATGGTGTGGCTGAAGGCCCTCTGCCATAGGGAACAAGAGAGAAGGGGGAACTGTCGCTATGTTGCCTCCCACCCCTGCAGAGCCACTATAGTCCAAGCTGTCCCAATGTCAGAAAAACCTTTTAATAATCAAATCACCTTGAGCATCTAAACAGTGCTGACACCAATATAGAGAAAGTGATGGCTGGATTGCCCTTATATGACAAGCTTCAAAGATAAGGTGCTTAGAGGTTTGGGGGTTTTTTGGTCCCTGGCCCCATAGTTTTCCTGAGCTTTTCTCTAAGCAGCTTCCTGTGCGCACACCAATGGTGTGGTGCCCGGGTGTACCCGCACAAATTTAGGTTGTGGCCTTATGTGCATGCACGTCAGGACACCGTCGCACGGCAAGAATGCCTAAGCGCATGGGGAAAAAACACCGCCGCAGCCTACCATGCAGCTGAGAAGCAGGGCCTAGCCAAAAGCTGCTCAACCCAAGCCTGAGCCGCCTTCACTCTTCACTAACTCCCCAGAGATGTGAACGGGAAAAGGGGTTAAGATACGCAGAGCGAAAAGACAAGGAAAAGAAGGACCTAGTAAGGAAAAAAAATAGGGCTCAAACTTCCCGCAACTCTTTTTTACCTGAGCTCAACTTCTTGGCTGATGTCACGATTTGGGTTACCAGCTATATGGGGGGGGGGGGGGGGGTGTTTTACAACCTTCACCACCAAGCAGTTTTATTTATTTTTTTAAGTCTATGCCTGGCTTCCAGACAAAGCCCTCAGAGAGGGAGCGAACAGGTGTCACCTCAGGAGTGCATCTAAATCTTTTTTTTTTTTTTTTTTTTTTTAAACCACAAGTATTCCCCACAAGGGATATGCATGTCCACCATCTAACTGGAGACTGAGAATCCTGGCAGGCTGTCGGGGCAGGGCTATATGTCAACATCAGTGACTCAAGCTTTACTCTTACCTGTTGTTGGGAGTAGACAACTCACTGATGTGGACTGTTCTGCTGAGTGCAGAGAAAAACACAAAATGCCACTCCCTGAGCAAAAAGTCTGTAGGCAGACAAAGAAGTAACATTCTTCACAGCTAACTCACTAGTCCTATTCCCCAAAACTATCCTAGCACTAATAAAATTCATACTGGCTGTACATCTGTAGTGATCCTTGGGAGCACTAGCCACTGTCTTCCTCTACTTGTTTGATATTAGCTTTCATGTCTTCATACTGGTCACCTGTTTCAAACCTGGAGTTGAAACAGCAAGCACAATAGCAAGTAAACCCATCCAAGACCTACAGACGAAAGAGCTTGTGGGAGAGAAGTTAAAGCGAGGGAAGATGTTTGCTTTTTTAATTATCAAAATTTCCTGAGAATTTAAAAGAAAAAAAAGGAATCTATGACGATTAAATATCAAATCATCTGAGTGCGCACATTATACCAGGCATGGCTTCAAGCATCATTACAAATGTGTGAGGCTTAATAAATGGTTATCTAATCAGCTGTCACAAGGACAACTCCCAGTCTGCCATTGCCAGCAGACCCATGCTCAGGAAGACACCAGATAAAATGAGAATTTGAGTTAAGGGGTCCTGCCTTGTCATGGACCATCAAGAGTGCCCCAGGAGTAATTTATAGAGGCATCAGATGAATTTTAACTTAAGCACAACACAGCCAAGAAGGAAGGATTTAAATTAATTGTTTTATTTGTGTAAGACTTCTCACCAGCTGCATTTCAACAAAAATCTTGTACATTAATCTATCAGTAATGGTCCCAAACATAACAGTAAATACAAGCTTAAAGTTTTCTGTCCAAGCCCCTGGTGGCCCTCTTCATAGAGTGAAGGAGACCTTGAATAGGCAGACCCTCAGGAAGTCAGGATGACAGAAAGTGGCTTCAACCTTGTTCAGTCTCTTTTCTTGTATGTCTCGAGGTTGGTCAGAAACCAGCCCGAAGGCAACAGGCAAGTCATCCCAAATACTGTCAGTCCGATAATGGTTTCCTGCAGCAGAACAGAGAAGAATATCAGTGCTGTGACACAAGGCAAAGGAGAGAGAGTCAGAAATACTGTAGAATCTTCACTCAAAATCAGGCACATTAACTAGGTAATGTCAACATCTCATGGTATTTCATTTCCTTCTTTGACCACAGAAATTATTAACCAATGGCAAAGCAGCTTTCAAACTGCTCAATGCCAATAGGAAGATTGTTTTAAAAATACTTGATGACATTACAATGTGCTTTGACTTCTCTGAAATCAACTGGCCTGTTTCCTATAGGAAAGAAAAAGAAATTCTAAGTGTAAGATACACCTAGAGCAAATTAAAGAGTGAATCAGGGGTTGCTGGTCTTTCTATATGTGGTACAATCTGAATGAAACTGGATGAACAGTTCAAATGTTTTTGGGAGAGTACAGACATAATCTAATAGGGCTAGTCAAAGCGGTGGAGGAAGTCTTACCACCCCATGTCTAAGGTGTTTCTCTGCACACAGTGTCATAACCTAATTTATTAGCATTTTACCAACCACTCTACAAAACTATGGTACACCTATCAGAACCAGGTACATTATGCCACTTACAAGTACACACCCATTATCAACAACTAACCCTGAACATTCTAATTGCAAAATAAATCCAGAGAATCCCATTAGCTCCATTTTTATATCAAATGCCATGTCACAATCCATTTTGCTGTCCTCAAACCTATTTTGGTTTCCCAGCTACCATCTTTTATTTCTATTTTATTGCTGTTCTGTTTCTCCTCTAACTCCCAGGCTTCAACACACAGTCTAGTCACAGTTGGTGACAGATCAAAGTTGTGCCATGCTGGGTCAGACCAATGGGTACACTGAATCCACCAGTGGCCAACTGAGTTCACCTGGAGGTATCCAGCCAATCCAAATCTGAAAATTATTTTTTTTTAATTTTGATTTATATTCTGCTTTTCAATACTTCAAAGGCTATCTGGCTAATAATTGTTTATGGAATTGTCCTCTAGAAACCTGTGCAAACCTTTTTTAAACTGTTATACTCCTAGCTTTAACCACATTTTCTGGCAACAAGTTCCATTGCTTAAATTATGCATTGACTGAAAAATGCATCCGTTGTAAAATGTGCTGTTTCAGGGAGATTCCCCTAGTCATATTTGATCGTATAAATAACCATACCACACACCATTTTATAAACTATCATATTCTCATTATGTAGTTGTTTCTGCCAGTGGAAGAGCCCCAAGATGTTTAGCCTTTCTTCATAAGTGAACTGATCTATTCCTGTAATCATTTTTGTTGCCATTCTCTGTGCCTTTTACTTTTTCTAGTTCTGCTGTATCTTTTTTTAGACGCAGTGCAAAGAATTGTACACAATACCCATGCTGCAGTCGCACTATGAATCAATACAGCAATATTATGCTATCCCAGTTTTGCTTTCTATTCTTTACCATTTAATTTCTAACATTCTATTTGTGTTTTTGGCTGAGCTAAAAATTTCAACGTGTTATCCACAGTGTCCTCGGACCCCCCGATGACTCTCTGCTCTTCGGGTCCCAACAAGTCTCAACACCATCGCCCCATAGTCTCTTCCTGTAAATTCGAAAGGATCTTGAGAAAAAAAATGTAGTAACGGGCAGCAGGTATAGGACACGTAACATAGCCTACTCACAACGGTTCCAATCCCACCGTCGCCATCTCTCCATGTGACCTTGCAGTGAGAGTTGAGCTGCGACACCTACAAACGTAGGTTCCAATCCCACTGTTACTACCACCTCTCACCATGTGACCCTTGAGCTAGCAAACATGCAGACTTCGGCTCCAATCGCAGGTCTTTTGTCACCAACGTGCCCAGATTTGGCACCGCCAAGACCCTGGATCCATTCTCACTACTGCCGTCAACTCTGACTTTGTGATGACATTAAAGCACCGAGTCTCAACCTCATGGCCGCCACCAATTTTACATTTGACCGTTAGCCCTGCCCTTCCCTTGCTTACAACGATTCCTACGTGCCCCTTGGCAGGTTTGGATGCAATGCTGGCCCGTTGAGAGACATTCAGACCGGTAGGGAATCTCCCTCGTAGCGGAGCAGCGCGGAAACCTCTCAGCAGCGTAACAGCAGACATGGCTACCAGCCCAAGCACAAACCGGAAGTAACGCCAGAAAGGGATGCGCCGAGCTAAGGCGGAGGGCAGGAAAAGGCGAAGGACGCGTGTGTTCTAAGCCTCGTTCTGAATCTAAGCCGTAGGGGGAGGAAGACGAGAGTGAGGGTTGGAACACTCAAGTCAGGACGTGTGCGTTCTAAGCCTCGTTCTGAATCCAAGCCGTAGGGGGAGGAAGACGAGAGTGACGGTTGGAACACTCAGGTCAGGCGCTGGGTGTTCTAAGCCTCGTTCTGAATCTAAGCCGTAGGAGGAGGAAGACGAGAGTGAGGGTTGGAACACTCAAGTCAGGACGTGTGCGTTCTAAGCCTCGTTCTGAATCCAAGCCGTAGGAGGAGGAAGACGAGAGCGAGGGTTGGAACACTCAAGTCAGGCGCTGGGCGTTCTAACTTTCTTTCTGGGGACCATAGGTTCTTCTTGCAGGAAAGAGAGGGAAAGTAGAAGTTTGTTGGTTGGTTCAGTTTTTTTTCTTACTCACAGTTCTCCTTTTTCTCTAGGTTGTTTACACTTTTTAACCTTAACATACAATATAATAGCAGGTAAGGACCGTAATATTCATTTAGTCTATCCAGTTTAATTACTGTTTCAGTACAATAGTTTAGGATTCAATGGATCTGTGGTTGTTCTTCACTCCTAAGGAGCCTTCTGGTCCTGGCTGCACTCCTTTCCCTAAGATGATGTTTCTAATGTTTCTCCTGAATCTAGCCCCTCTGAGCCTCATAGCATAACCTCTTCTAGAATTTTCTTTTTATTAAAAAAGGTTTGCTTCTTGTTTATTATCTATACCTGTTTGAATGTCTATGATATACTGCTGCTGCTGCTTCCACCACAGCTTGTAAGGTACATATAGGCCATAGGGTTGCCAGGTAATTATGAAAGAACAAGCACTATTTTTTTTCTTTTAAGAGTTATATTCCACTTTTCACAGTGCTTCAAAAGTGGATTACATTCAGGTACTGTAGGTATTTCCCTAGCCCCAGAGGGTTTACAATCTAAAGGGTAGATTTTCAGAGGGTTATGCGTGTACCTCCCGAAAACCTACCCCAAACCCCCCCTGCGCGCGCCGAGCCTATCTTGCATAGGCTTCCGGCGCACGCAAAGCCCTGGGATGGGGGGGACGTGTCGCGATGGTGCATCATCAGGGGGTATGATGCAGCTGGTGTGTCATCCAGGGGTGGGGCCATGGGCATGGTTCCAGCCCGGGGGCATGGCCGCTGCCTCCGGACCAGCCCCCAGACCAGAACATGGCACGGCAGCTGGTGCGTGCAAGTTATGCCTGCCTTGAGCAGGCGTAACTTTCGCAACAAAAGTAGGTGGGGGTGTAGATAGGGCCGGGGGTGGTGGGTTAGGGAGGGGAAGGTGGGGGGAGGCCGAAGGAAAGTTCCCTCCAAGGCTGCTCTGATTTCCGAGCGGCCTCGGAGGGAACTGAGGCAGGCTGCGCGGCTCGGTGTGCGCAGGCTGCCGATTTGGGCAGCCTTGCACGTGCTGACCCTGGATTTTAATGGATACGTGGGTATCTATTGAAATCTCGTGTACTCTTGTTCAAGCGCGCGCAACTTTATAAAATCTACCCCTAAGTTTGTACCTGAGGCAATGGAGGGTAAAGTGACTTGCCCAAGGTCACCAGGAGTGACAGCAGGACTTGAACCCTGGTCTCCTGGTTCGTAGCCCACAGCTCTAACCCCTATGCTACTCCTCCACTCCCAAAAATAAAACATTTGCCAAATAAACAAGCCTAAAACACATGAGATTAAAAGTACTTTTATTAGAAGGTATTTATACACAGAAAACCCTTGAAAATACTTTTGTGAGTTTAATGGAGGAAATATAGAAACATAGAACACAGAACTGCAGAAGACGACCAAACGGCCCATCCAGTCTGCCCAGCAAGCTTTCACACCTATTTGTTTTCATACTTATCTGTTACTCTGACCGCTGAGGTCAGGGCTCTTATTGGTAACTTTTTGGTTCCAATTCCCTTCCACCCCCACCATCGATGCAGACAGCAGTGCTGGAGCTGCATCTAAGTGACGTATCTAGCTAATTGGTTTGTGGTAGTAACTAACCACCATAATAAGCAAGCTACTCCCACGTTGGTTTACCCTGCCTGTGCAATTCAATCATCTTTACTTCATTCCCCCCTGTTGTTGAAGCAGTGAGCTGCACTGGATATGTATTCCAAGTGAATTATCAGGCTTAATTGATTCGGGGTAGTAACCACCATAACAAGCAAGCTACACCCATGGCTTGCAATAGTATTTAACCCCTAAAATATCAGATTTTTGTGGATTACATGACATTACACAGATTGTTTCAGACAGTATGTGCTAAAAGTAAATTTTCAAACTCTCAATTCATTATTCAGTATTGGCTTCTATCTAGCCACCCTTCCATGCAGGCCAGTTGTATGGTTGACTGGTGCACCACCACTCCAGTCTCAGCCACTGACCGCTGTAACTCCTTCAAAATAAAAAAATGGCCCCACACTCATTCCCCCCCCCCCCCCAGCACATCTGGCCTCCTCAAACTCATTCCCCCTCCAGGTACCTCTTCTTTTTGATTGTTGCCAGCTGAGTGCTTCACTCTCTTCAGCATTCAAGCCTGCCATACTGTATAAAATGTTCCTTGGTCACCTGATGCTGTTGCTTGCTGTCAGTGCCTGTCTACCCATGTGCTCCTCTGATGGTGGACAGGCCTCATTGGCAACAGCAGCCAGTCACAGGGACAGCTTGGCACAAGTCCCACCCACCAAGCCCAAAAAACACTATTGACAGAAAAAAAAAATACCCAATAATAAGCAACCCAAAACTGGAAAAAAAAAAAAGTAAATTGCTGGAAAAAGAAAAAGCCAAAACTCATGGGAAATATGTGTGAGGTTGGCAACACTGATGTAGAAACTATGGAGTCTCCACTAGATGGCACTAGTTTCCAGCCATTGTTTAGACAGCAACAAAAGGGCATACATTAGATGCACCATATCCCCCAGAGGAGGTCTGGATTGGAAAACCTTTGAGGCACAAGGTGGGGCGAACCTTGTGCGTTGTGGACCTCAGGTACTGTGGTAGGGAACCCAGTCCAAGTCCACTTGGAATGCTTATTACCCCATTCCATGGAGGATAAGAAAGTTTCAAGCCCCTACCTGGAGGGTCACATACAGAGGCAGATATTCTTTAAAACCTGACTCCTGTATATCTGAGGACCCTGGATGTACTTGGACAATGCATGCGTTGCACCTATTAATTCCTTTGAAATCAATCACAGTACCATTTCATTTGAACACCCATCCAGAGAGTCTAGCCTGTTTTGTAAGTGCACCTGTCCCAAAGAGATACGGTAACACACTCACCTGGGAGATCACTACTGTCTGGGCTAAGAAGGCTAACCCCTCCGCCGCTGAAAAGAATTCAGCCCTTGGGGACAGAGAGTAGGGGAAATGGCAGAGAAGGTAGCCCCCAAAAGAAATTCTTTTGTGTGCTCTTAGGATGACAGTCAAAGCCACTGAAAAGGGTTGCATATACATATTTAGGCCAATCCTTAAGTTTCCTCTCTTAAGATATTTGGTAGCATTTCTCTGGATCACCTCTACGCTGTCGATATCCTTTCAGAGGCACAGCCTTCAGAACAAGACACAATGCTCCAGATAAGGTCTCACCAATGATTTCTACCTCTCCTCTATGCACCTCAGCATTCCTTGACTGCTGCTTTGATACTTTGTTTTGCTACTTTAAAATCCTTAGATATGCTTATCCTGAGTTCTTATAAGTGCCTTATCATATACAGCTCCCTTGGATATCCACACTCCAAATAGATTATTCCTTATTCTATCTCCTCCTCATGTCATAAGAACATAAGAACATGCCATACTGGGTCAGACCAAGGGTCCATCAAGCCCAGCATCCTGTTTCCAACAGAGGCCAAAAACCAGGCCACAGGAACCTGGCAATTACCCAAACACCAAGAAGATCCCATGCTACTGATGCAATTAATAGCAGTGGCTATTCCCTAAGTAAACTTGATTAATAGCAGTTAATGCACTTCTCCTGCAAGAACTTATCCAAGAAACAATTTCTTATTAATTCCTCTGGAATATAGCTTATAAGATATTGATCAGAATTGGTCCCAGGTCCAGGGCCGGTGGAAGCACTAGGACCCGCACCCCCTAATGGTCCGAGCCCTAGGCCCTAGCCTAGCTCACCTAGTGATAAATTCAGCATCCATTTTCCGAACCTGACTGCCGGCACCGTAAGGAGTGAATAAATCAATATTAAAGTGTTGGTCACTTAGTATTAATTTATTTACTTCACTTATTGCCCATTGGTCCTTTTCACTGACATGTCAGTGAAAAGGACCAGTCTCCTTTCAGGACAGCCTTCTGAAAGATGATTGGCCCTATCACTGACATGTAACAGTGAACAGACCAATCGGTAATAAGTGAAGGAGTGAATAAATTAATATTACATGTCCAACGCTTTAATATTGATTTATTCACTCCGTCTGACCTCCTCTAAGCTCCCTCAAGGGTAAGGGAGCTTAGGGGAGGTCAGACACAGTGCCGGCAGTCACTGTATCTGACCTCCCCCACTGTGTCTGAAAATGGACGCTGAGTCCATTTTCCTAACCCGTGGATGTGCGCCGGTTAGGAAAATGGAGGCTGATAAATTCAGCATCGGTTTTCTTAACTGGGGGACAGCCACTGACAGCAGACCTCTCTTGGCGCATGCTGTCAAGGAGGCACTAGAGGCACACAATCACCCCTAGCGCCTCCTTGACAGCGCAAGCCCTAATTTAAATATTGCATCGTGCCCTCAGGAGAGGTACTTGGGGGCGCATTAGGAAAGCGGGCGCTGAATACTCCGCGCCCGCTTTCAGTGCACCTTTTTTTGCATCGGCCCCAAGGTACCTAGGGCTCCGAATCCCCTTGCACCAGCCCTGCCCAGGACAGATCTCACTGATACTCCACTGGTCCATGTGAACTTTATTTACCATTAACATCTATTGTCTATTACTCAACCAGTTTTTAATCCATTCAACCACTTTGTCCCATTCTAGGCTGTTCAGTTTATTTATAAGTCTTGCTGAAATCCAAGTATACTACATTCAGCACACACCTAATTCTCTTTGATCACCCAAGGAAATTGATCATATTTGTTTGATACTATTTCCTTTTGGTAAAATTATGCTGCCTCAGCTTCTGCAACCCACTGTATTCAAGATACTTTACTCTCCTTTCCTGTAGTAGAGTCTCCATTAAGTGGACTATAGTTTCCAATCTTTTCTCTATTTCTGCTGTTATAGAGATAACAATTGTACCTACAGTACCTGAATGTAAACCGGTGTGATATCTCAATTGAGATCGAATGTCGGTATATAAAAATAATAAATAAATAAAATAATTTCCTTTCCTCTAACGAGGGCAGGCCAATCCCCACCAGTGGGTTATGCACCTCTGCCAGCAAATGGAGATGGCGTAAGAAGCTGATGTCATGGATATATAGTCCTGCCCCAACATCAGCCCGCCAGGATCCTCTGGAAAAGCAACACTGTAGACAAACTAATTAAACTCAAATTTGATTATTTCTTAGAGTGTAGACAGATGGACTCAGGACCAGTGGTTATGCTCCCCTGCCATCAGATGGAGACGGAGCAAACTGACATCACGGTATATATACTTTGCAGTGACACCAGTCTGCCAGTATCCTCCATCTCCAGCAGATGGTGGATGTGCATCTCCCTATACGGATTGCTTCAGATTTTGGAAGGAGAATTTAAAATGGAATAAGGAAAGCCCCACTCTCCTGCAGTGATACCATATGGTCCCTCCCCCAGTTGAGAACTCCTGAGGTTATTTCCATGGTCCCTCAGATGTGTGCCTTAGTCCGGGAGCTGGGTTTCCCCAGCATGGACTTAGCTGATTGTACAGCTTAAAGGCAGCGGGTGCAGGAGGCCAAGCATGGTGGTAACAGCACATACCCTCTCCCTCACAGCCAGAGACTGACTCTGTACTCAGCCGGGAAGGCTGAGCTCAGGTAAGTTAAAAAAAAAAATGTAAAGGCAGACACAGTGTAGAGGGGTTTGCAGGACTTCCGCCGGTCTCCGTGCTCAGCGCACCATTCTGACGTTCGTTCAAGCACCCATGGGGGTTAGGGGAACTGGGCAACCTGTGTTGAGCATCCCAGTGGGCTAAGCCCCGGAGTTAGGCTTCTTGCCTGTGCGCTGCATGGTAGGCCGCAGCGGCAATTTTGCACACTTCTGTGCATTCTTTACTGCCCTCTACAGGACATCGGTGTGTGCATTGATTCGGTCCTGCACACACACTGTGCACTCAGTTTTGGGCGTGCCTTTTGCACACAAATTTTTAAGCATCAGTGATGCTCCCAGGCTTTGGCAAAGTTTGTGCATGCGCTTTTTGCGGCACTTACTCTTGGGTTGCCTAATTTTTGTGCACATACATTTTGTGCACATTCTCTGTTACCTGTGCACTGGTGAGCAAGAAACCGAAGTGCCTTTCACTATGCGTTGCCTGTCATATTCGGGCATCTCAGTCTGATGTGTCTTCTAACATGTGTCAGCACTGTTTAGAGGCTCAAGGAGAGTTGTCTTCTCCTGATTTTGCTAATCCTGGATTCTCCCAGCCTGATGATTGTTGTGACTGTCGAAATCCGGAAGTGGATCCTTGGGCCGACCGACGCAGAAGGACAGTCGGGAGGCAGAACACACACTGGAAGGTCTTGGTCTTCACCTGGAAACCCGTGACCCCTCCAGAGGAGCTGTGGGAGCCCGGGTCGCTAGGACTTAGGAGTCTTCGCCCTGGAAGCCCGAGGTCCCCCCAGGAGGAGCCCGTAGGGACCCGGACTGCTGGGACTTAGGAGAAGGAGCAGGAGGACCCAAGAAGCGGAGTCACGGACCGGAGTCAAGGCAGGCAGGCAGAAATCCAAGAAACCAGGCAGGAGTCAGAAACCAGGCAGGCAGGCAGAGATCCAAAGGAACGGGCGGGCAGGCAGGCAGGAATCAGGAACCAGGCAGGCAGGCAGAGATCCAAAGGAACGGGCAGGCAGGCAGGATCTGCAACTAGAGACTCGGCGAGTGACCACGTTGCAAGGCAAAGCAGGAAGAAGAGAAGCTGGTTTAAATCCCCCGCCGGCGTCTGACGTCAGCCGAGGGGCGGTTCAGCACATCCGAGTGCTGGACCTTTAAGAGATCGGCCCGCGCGCGCGCTCCCCTGCAGGGGGAGACGCCGCTGCCATGCGGCTCGGGAGGCCCAGGATCCCGCGACTCGTGGCGCCCGGAGGGCAGGTAAGGGCCCGGTCACTAGGCCAGTGACCGGAATCGTAACAGTACCCCCCCTTTTACGCCCCCTCCGCAGGGGACCGGGTTTCCCGGGGTTGTCCAGGTGAAATTGGGCCAGCAGAGATTTGTCCAGTATGTTCCGTGCAGGTTCCCAAGAGTCCTCCTCGGGGCCGCAGCCCTCCCAGGCCAGTAAATACTCCCATCAGCGATTGTGAAAGCGCACATCCCGTATCTCCTGTACTTGATAAACAGGTTCCTCAGGTGAGGTGGCCAAGGCCGCATCCGGAGTAAGCCGATGGAAGCGAGAGAGCACCACAGGTTTCAACAACGAGACATGAAATACGTTGTGGATGCGCAAGGATGAAGGAAGACGGAGCCTATAGGAGACCAGGCCTATTCGTTCAGCCACCGGAAAGGGACCACAAAATCTGGGAGCCAACTTGCGAGATCGACCCGGAAAGTGGAGGTTCTTAGTACTCAACCACACTTTGGTGCCGGGTAAAAATACTGGTGCGGAGCGTCGGTGGCGATTCGCAACTCTTCGTGCTCTCTCTGCTGCTGTAATGAGCCGGTGCTGAAGGACTCTCCAGAGACGATGAAGTTGGGTGGCCACCGTCTGGGCCGCCGGCGAAGGGACATCGATAGGATCTGGAACGGGTGATCTGAGGTGGCGCCCGAAGACCGTCTGGAAGGGAGACTGACCCGTAACCGAGTGCATGTGATTATTGTAGGCGAATTCGGCCCAAGGCAGAAGGGAGAACCAATTGTCCCTCCTCTCAGAAATGAAGCTGCGAAGAAACGTCTTGAGTGAGCGGTTCATCCGCTCGGTCTGCCCGTTGCTCTGGGGGTGGAACACGGTGGATAAGTTCAATTATACCCCAAACTTCTTGCAAAGGGCGCGCCAGTAGCGGGCTGTAAATTGGGGCCCTCGATCGGAGACAATGCTCTGCGGGAGACCATGAGCCCGAAAGATATGTTGCGTGAATAGAAGTGCCAGCTCCGGCGCTGATGGAAGCTTGGGTAAGGGTACCAGGTGAACCATTTTTGAAAACCGGTCCACGGTGACCCAGATCACCGTGTTACCCTCAGATGGAGGCAAGTCTACCACGAAGTCCATGGCGATGTGAGTCCAGGGCTCGGTGGGAATCGGCAAGGGCTGCAAGAGTCCCCAGGGTCGTCCACTGAGTGGTTTCTGTCTGGCACATACTGGGCAGGACGCAACATACACTTGCACATCTTGTCGTACCTTGGGCCACCAGTAATACCGATTCAAGAGGGCTAACGTTCTTTCCCTGCCGGCGTGGCCCCCCATGAGGGAGTCATGGGCCCACTCTAGGACTTTCCTACGGTCTCGTCGAGGGACTACCACTCTTCCTTGAGTGGATACGCTGGTGCTGGCTACGAAGATCCTGGCCGGATTGATGATATACTGCGGGGGATCATCCTTCTCCTCGAAGATGGTGTTATGGGATAGGGCATCGGCCCGCACATTCTTCGAGGCTGGCCGGTACTTGAGAATGAAGTCAAACCGACTGAAAAATAAGGACCATCGAGCTTGCCTGGGGTTAAGACGTTGGGCCTGCGAGAGAAACTCCAAATTCTTATGGTCAGTATACACAGTGACCTGATGTTGGGCTCCCTCAAGCCACTGCCTCCATTCTTCGAAAGCCAACTTGATGGCTAACAGTTCCTTGTTGCCTATTCCGTAATTACTTTCGGCAGGGGTGAATTTCTTAGAGAAATAGGAGCAAGGTAGTAATCTCCCTGTGCTGGAGTACTGAGAAAGCACAGCTCCTACAGCCACACTGGAAGCGTCTACTTCCACGACGAAGGGGCGTAGTTGATTGGGGTGGCGCAAGCAGGTGTCCAAGAGAAAGGCCTCCTTCAAGTCATAAAACGCTTTACACGCTTCAGGAGTCCAGTGTCGAGTGTCCGCCCCCTTCTTAGTCAGAGCAGTCAGCGGTGCCACCAGCCGCGAATATCCAGGTATGAAGTGCCTGTAGAAATTTGCGAACCCCAGGAAGCGCTGTAATGCTTTCAAGCCAATGGGTTGGGGCCACTTCTTGATTGCGGACACTTTTTCGGGATCCATGCTAAATCCTGTGGCGGAGATAATATAACCTAGGAAGGGCAAAGAGTCCTGTTCAAATAAGCATTTTTCAAGTTTCGCATAAAGATGTTGATCCCGGAGAATCTGGAGTACCTGTCGGACCTGGAGTCGATGAGTGTTCAAGTCTCGAGAGAAAATGAGGACATCATCCAGATATACTATGACACAGGAGTATAACAGTTCTCGGAGAATCTCGTTCATGAGATGCTGGAATACGGCAGGAGCATTACATAAGCCGAACGGCATGACCAGGTACTCGTAATGTCCGTCCCAGGTGTTGAAAGCGGTCTTCCACTCGTCCCCGGGACGGATACAGACCAGATTATAGGCCCCTCTTAAGTCCAACTTAGTAAATACTCGAGCCCCTTGGAGTTTGTCCAGTAGTTCCGGAATCAGCGGTAGCGGGTAGCGGTTCTTCTTGGTAATGGTATTCAGCCCCCGGTAATCGATGCAGGGCCTCAGTGAACCGTCCTTTTTGGCTACAAAAAAGAATCCCGCCCCAGCAGGTGACTTAGACGGACGGATGAACCCCTTCGCGAGGTTCTCGCTGATGTAATCGGACATAGCCCTAGTCTCAGGCTGGGATAGAGGGTACACTCTGCCCCGTGGCGGAACTGTACCAGGGAGTAACTCAATAGCGCAGTCGAAGGGACGGTGTTGAGGTAGCAGTTCCGCCTTTTCCTTAGAAAAGACGTCGGCAAAGTCTGCATAGGGAGCCGGGAGTAGGGACCCGACGTGTGCCAAAGGAATGGGTGGAACCACTTCTGATTTGATGTAGGAGCGGAAACAATGAGAACTCCACTGCGTAATCTGTAGTTCGTCCCACCGGATCACCGGAGAGTGTTGCTGAAGCCAAGGTAGGCCGAGGACTACCGGGTATACCGACCTTTCCAAGACCAGGAATGAAATCTTCTCCGTGTGCAGTAACCCGGTCTGTAGTGTGAGTGGAGTCATGGAAATGGAAATACTACCAGGCAAAGGGGTACCTTGAATAGAGGTAACCCGCAGTGGTGGTTCACGGGGTCGCGTGGATAACTGGAGTTGATGGACAAGTTCTCGAGTAATAAAGTTCCCTCCAGCTCCGGAGTCAATGAGAGCCCGCGTCTCGAAGGAACCCCCCGGGAACTTCAAGGTTACAGGTACTGTACATTGAGGAGCAGCATTAAGACAGCCCAGGAGACACTCCTCCATCACTCCTAGGCGCGGGAGTTTTCCGCCCGTTCTTTACACTGTGAAAGGAAATGTCCCTTTCCACCGCAGAACAGACATAGTCCTAAACTACGGCGGCGGCGTTTCTCCTCCGCAGACAGGGACGTTCTTCCCAGCTGCATGGGTTCTTCAGCGGAAGGTTCGGAGGAAGCCCCGGTGGTCCGAGGACTCGGGGTGAGTGGTCTCAAGAAGACGGGAGCCAGAGACGTCATTCGTCGTGGGGGGCGAATCTCTTTTGCCCTCTGTTGCAGGCGGCGATCTATGCGCCCTGCGAGTTCTATGAGTGCATTGAGGTCTTCCGGAAGATCCCTGGCCGCCAATTCATCCTTTATTCGGGCTGCTAGGCCCTCCAGGAAGATTCCACGAAGAGCGTCGTCACGCCACCCCACCTCCAGTGCAAGCGTGCGGAAGTCGAGTGCTTACTCCGCCAAGGTGCGTGCTCCCTGCCGGAGCTGCAGCAATTCAGAAGTTGCCGAGGTCTGGCGAGCGGGCTCGTCGAAGGCCGATTTGAAGTTCGCTATGAAGCTATTAAGAGTGGCATCATTCTTCTCCCACATAGGTGAAGCCCAGTTCAGAGCCCTGCCGTCCAACAGGGAAAAGATGTATGCCACCTTGACGTCATCTGTAGGGAACTGGTTGGGTAACAAGGCAAACCGCACGAAGCACTGGTTTAGAAAACCGCGACACGCCTTGGGGTCCCCAGCGTATCGTGAGGGAGCAGGAAGTTGAGTGGGAGTTTGGAGCGTGACGACCGGAGCGGGTGCCGGTACTGGCACCGGTGCAGGAGGTTCCACATCCATGCGAGTAGCCAGACGCTCCACAGTGGCTACTAAGGAGTCCAGTACCTGTTGCTGTTGTACCAGCCGTTGAGCAAGCCCCGGAATGGCCTGGAGACCAGCGAGGTCTGCCGGATCCATGGCCTTGCAAACTGTTGTGACTGTCGAAATCCGGAAGTGGATCCTTGGGCCGACCGACGCAGAAGGACGGTCGGGAGGCAGAACACACACTGGAAGGTCTTGGTCTTCACCTGGAAACCCGTGACCCCTCCAGAGGAGCTGTGGGAGCCCGGGTCGCTAGGACTTAGGAGTCTTCGCCCTGGAAGCCCGAGGTCCCCCCAGGAGGAGCCCGTAGGGACCCAGACCGCTGGGACTTAGGAGAAGGAGAAGGAGCAGGAGGACCCAAGAAGCGGAGACACGAACCGGAGTCAAGGCAGGCAGGCAGAAGCGGAGTCACGGACTGGAGTCAAGGCAGGCGGCAGGCAGGCAGAAGCGGAGTCACGGACCGGAGTCAAGGCAGGAGGCAGGCAGGCAGAAATCCAAGAAACCAGGCAGGCAGGCAGGAGTCAGAAACCAGGCAGGCAGGCAGAGATCCAAAGAAACGGGCAGGCAGGCAGGAATCAGGAACCAGACAGGCAGGCATAGATCCAAAGGAACGGACAGGCAGGCAGGATAGGCAACTAGAGACTCGGCGAGTGACCACGTTGCAAGGCAAAGCAGGAAGAAGAGAAGCTGGTTTAAATCCCCCGCCGGCGTCTGACGTCAGCTGAGGGGCGGTTCAGCACATCCGAGTGCTGGACCTTTAAAAGATCAGCGCGCGTTCCCCTGCAGGGGGAGGAGTCTTCGGCGGCGTCTCCCTCGTGGAGACGCCGCTGCCATGCGGCTTGGGAGGCCCAGGATCCCGCGACTCGCGGCGCCCGGAGGGCAGGTAAGGGCCCGGTCACTAGGCCAGTGACCGGAATCGTAACAGATGATGGTCTGGTTAAGGATCTGTCTGGAGGTATGCTGGATCTTGGAACTTCCTTGACTGGTTCCTCCACAGGAGATGGCAGTTCAGTAGGCCCTGCTCCAGTTCCTTCTGTGTTTGGCCTGGATTCGGCTGCCTTTTCTTGGGTGAAGTTTTTTCAAGGTTTGCAATCCTTTCTTCAGGCGCAGTCCTCAGCTTTGCTCACTCCTGTCAGGTCGGATCCTCCCTCTTCCAGTCCTATGTTTAAGCGCCAGAACACACCTTGGTTCGCTGTGGGTAATCCTGACAGGAACCCGTATGGCACTGATGATGAGGCAGATCCTGATTCCCTGGAAGATGGGGAAATTCCTCCGGGACTGGAACCGTATTGGACCATGTTGTGATTCTTTCATTGAGATGAACTGCCGGCCCTGATTTCTCAGATCTTAAAGATGCTGGTTGTTCCTGGTGCAGATTCCATGTCTGAACCGAAGAAGAATCCTATTTTGGTTCCCTTGTGTAAAGCCTGTTTTTCCTTGTTATAGACGCCATTCAGGAATTGACTGATCTTGAATGGGGTGCCCCAGAGGAAACTTTCAAAGGGGGTTGCAAATTGGAAGGCCTGTACCCCCTGGATCCAGCGGTGAGGGAGCATTTGCATTTTCCCAAAGTCGATACACTGGTCTAAGCCATCTCTAAGTGGACGACTATCCCCATGGAGGTACGAGCGGCCCTGAAGGATATACATGAAGGCAAGCCTTTGAAGCAGTGGCGATGAATTTACAGATAGCTTCTTATTGCAGCCTAGAGGCATGATCTTGTCTGCTTCTCTCTCAGGAAGTTGATGATTCTGGAGCAGATTCCAGAGCGGTTATGGAACCCACTGCCACCTTTTTAGCAGATGCGGGCTGCGATTTGGTCTGTACGTCGGCCAGAGGAGTGGCTTCGGTGGTAGCGGCCAGGCATCAACTATGGTTGCGCCATTGGTCCAAAGCTAATCTTACAAAAATGACTTTTAAAGGCTCGCTCTTGTTTGGGAGTTGGAGAAATTGGCCAGTAAGTGGGGCAAATCTCCGGTCCCTCGGTTGCCGGAGAATAAGAAGCAGTTGAAGTGCCCCTCTGGTATAAGGGGTTGTTTCTGGGGTGCCAAATACTTTCGTCTCTACAGAGGATCGACCTTTCAGTGAACTCGGCCTTCCAGGAAGTCTCAGTCCTTTCGTTCCCGATAGCCCAAGAGAGGAGCGGGCTCGAGTGTGAGATCCTTCCGAGCTTCCCAATGAAGGTTTTTCGACCCACCTTTGAGAACAAGAGATAGGGGGATGCCTCTCTCTCTTTTATCAAAGTTGCGTCGAGATCACGTCGGATCAGGGGATCATGGAGGTGATACGAGAATGATTATGTTGGAATTTCACTGTATTCCTCGGAACACGTTCATGTTGTCTCCTTGCCACTCCCCGCAGAAGCAGCAGGCAGTGGAATCTACGCTTCTAAGGCTCCTTTGGCTAAGGGCTGTGGTTCCAGTGCCTACGTCTCAAAAAGGTATGGGGCGATATTCCATTTATTTTGTGGTGCCCAAGAAGGAGGGCTCCTTTCATCCCATCCTGGATCTCATTTTTGCATAGAAACATTATGCTCAGTGATAATGGCCATGCAGTTGAGGGAATTTCTGTTCTTCCTGGATCTGTCTGAGGCCTACCTTCATATTCCCATCAGTTTGGAGCACCAACATTTTCTGTGGGTTTTTTTTGGTGTTGGGACGCCATTATCAGTTTCAGGCGCTGCCTTTTGGTCTAGCCACTGTTTCCAGAATGTTTTCCAAGGTTATGGTGGTAGTAATGGCAGCATTGAGAAGAGATGGGATCCTGGTACACCCATAATTGGATGACTGGCTGATTCGAGCCAAGTCTCAGGAAGAGAGCCGCCTGGTGACCCCTAAGGTGATCTCCCTGTTGCAGGAGCTTGGCTGGGTGGTGAACCTGGCCAAAAGCAGTCTTCAGCCATCTCAGTCATTGGAGTTTCTGGGTGTTCAGTTTGACACGAGGCAGGACAAGGTTTTCCTGCTAAAATTACAGATTCAGAAATTGATGTCACACGTGTATCAGTTGGTAAGCACTATACGTCCAACAGCGTGGTCCTATCTACAGGTCTCAGTTTGATGGCGGCAACACTGGAAGTGGTGCCATGGGCGAGTGCACATAAAAAAAATTTATATGCACCACCACTAAAGACTGTTTCTACAAGCTCCTTGTCCTTAGAAAGCTGAAACCACTTCTCCACTTCAATGATTTTCGGATGGTTTTACAAGCCATTATACTAACAAAAATTGACTATTGCAATTCGCTCCTTTTTGGCCTCCCAACCTCATCCATCAAACCCCTCCAAATGATTCAAAATTCTGCAGCCAGAATCCTTACCAATACGAATAAAAGAGATCACATAACCCCCATACTCAAACTCCTCCACTGGCTGCCAATTAAGCAAAGGATTCTCTATAAAGTGTACATAGCAATTCATAAATCCATTTACAACATATCCCCTCTCCACTTAAGCACCCAACTACGTTTTCACTCTTCATCCAGACCTATCAGAGGAGCTTATAAAGGCACACTCTATGTACCTTCAACAATATCCTCACATCAGAAACGTGCCATATCTTTAGCAGGCCCCGTCCAATGGAATGTGCTCCCGCCAGACAACCGTCTAGAGCTCTGCCATGCCTCCTTCAAAAAGAAAATTAAAACCTGGCTCTTTAGCCAAGCTTTTCCAGAACTATGAGCATATTTTTCACCTCCAGCTATTAAGATTTTCTCTCCGAGGCAATCTTCATGTTCTTTTCTACTACTTGACATTGATTCTAATCCCTTCTGCAGAACACATTTGACTTAGACAGTTACGCCTTATTTTATGATTTGGATGCTCAAAGAGACTTTACAATATTTTCAATGTTAATTTCTGAAACTAGTTTACCCTGTCTCCAAGTTCCTTAACCTTATTACATGTACCGCCTCTTGTCGTAATTTTTGTTCTGTTTCAATGTAAACCGATGTGATCTGTATTTCATACAGGAACACCGGTATATAAAAATCTAAAAATAAATAAATAAATAATGTGCGTCCTCTTCAGTGCTCACTGCTATCTCGTTGGAACCTGCAGTCTCAAGACTATTTGGTTTGGCTCCACTTGCCGATGGAAATCTGTTCCCACATCCAGTGGTGGTTGCAGGAGGCTCACCTGAGAAGGTGTGTTTCCCTGACCTCCCCAAACTGGTTGATATTCACGATAGATGCGAGTCTCCAGGGTTGGGGAGCTCACTGTCAGGAGCTGAAAGCCCAAGAGCATTGGAATGCCAAAGAGTCCCTCTGGGTCATCAATAACCTGGAAGCCCAGGTGGTCCGGTTGGCATGCTTGCAGTTCAGCCAAAGACTGCAGGGTCAAGTGGTCCAAGGGATGTCTGACAACGTAACAATGATGGCCTACATCAATCAACACGGAGGACCCAAGAGCCAGCAAGTGTCGCATGATATGTGTGCCTGAGTTTGAGCCCAACATGGAGACGGCAACTGACCCAGAATCCTCTGCTATCTTAGCCTTTCTGGCTATGTGAACTTTAAATTCCCTACTGAACCTGACCTGGAGGAATTCAAAGGACACCTGGACAGCAGTTGAAACTGGCGACAATTTGTGATGCCTAATTATAGGGTCACAAGAGCAGAAGGCAACGGTTAAAACCTCAGGCTAGAATGTTGGTTATAGGGGCAACATTAACAGGGGCATCTGCAAACACAGCCTAAGATGTAATGATTGCCCTGAACAGCAAGATTTTAACAGAACGAAGGATTATCTAAAGAGTGATGGTAAATGGGCAACAACTTGGATAACTGGTCAGGGTAGCGTAGGGATACTCTATCATGCTGTTGACATGACAATCAATGTAAATGATACTCCAAGTGGACACGCACTTGAGGATTTAAGTTAGTTGTTAAGTGCTGCTTTAAGAAAAACTGCCCCATGTTGACTAGTAACTGAAATACAAGGTCATGGTCAAGCCCAGAGACAGAAAAACAGGCTGTGCAATAGTGCTGAAAAGAATGAGACTGCAGAGCAAATGTGTGAGATAAGAAAGTGCCTGAGAAACTACAAGAACAAAGAAACTAATGAATAAGCAAAATATGTAACGTCTGAGGGGCGCATGAAGGAAAATTACCAGAAAATGTAGGAATGAGAAAGAGGGGGATGTGCAAGCCATGCTAGCAGTGCTTAAAAGACAAAGGTAAATTTAAAACGATCAGTAGATTGGCACTGCCTGAACAGTTAAAATTCTGTGAAACCTTGCTCCATTTACTCCCATAAGGAAAACACAATCTTGATTTCCTTATAGTTTCCGCTATCTTAACTTTGTATGCATGCATGAAATAAACAAATCCTGCCAGCTCTTATAGATCTCTAAGCTACTTAATAAATGTTATGTTTTGAAAGTGAAAAGCAGTTCCATCTTTGGCTTTGTGCCCTGTCTGGGGAAGAGTCCAAACAGGGGTAAGTTTCAACACAATTTAAGAATTTCTGACCTAGTACTGTATTGTATTTTACCTATAAAAGAAGGATCAGTTCATGTATACAACAAGATGTTGGTGGTCAGTTTGTCAGAGAAATGGCATCCAGCAGCTCCCAAGAATACTTATATTGCTCAAAAAAAAATTATACTTTCTACAAAATCTAAGTGTTCTTGTATTCATGGGGAAGCGTCATAAGCATTTTGGCGCTTAACACGTAGGAAATAGACCAATTTATGGATTGGGCAGAATGACATCTTGTTCAGTTCAGAGTTAACAGTCTGCTTGGGATTAGCAGTCTGTTTGTTATTTAGGAGAGTTGTGGGTGGATCCTTGGACCGGTGGCAGATGACCTCGCCCCCGGGGGAAGATCTCGAGAGGGACCACCGGTCAGGCTCAGAGTATGGAGACAGACACACACTAGTTCTTTTATTAGACAGTTTTCTGAACCACCAGAGGTGGCAGTAGTGAGCTGGAATGCCCAGCTGGGCTGTAGTCCCTCAGATACTGGAACAGCGATCCCTGGAGGCTGAGCTGTAGAGAAACTGAAATATAGTGAGTAGGCAGGGTATGCAGGGTTCATGTACTGAACCAGATGGTAACACTCACACAATGTCTCATAGAAGCCCAGGAGCTGGAATGAATAGGCCCTTGAGGAGCGAGTACCTGGTTCCAGGGAAAGCTCTGAGAGAGCAATGGTAACTCACTGATGTAGTTGGCAGTGATGACTTCCAGGCAGAAGAGAGTACCGAGGGCCCTCGAGGAGCGAGTACCAGTTCCAGAATGTCACCTGAAAAAAAAGGAGAGAGCGAGGCCCTCGAGGAGTGAGTACCCCTAGTAAGTCCAAGGAGGCAGAGTAACCCTTGCTAACTTGAGGTGTTAGCAAATTCTAAGACCTTATATATCCATCGCGGGTGGAGTCATCTTCAGAGGACGCCCCCGAGGTTCGCGCCATCGCCGGTACTTCAGTCGGGGCCGCGCCGCGCGCGCACGCCCCTAGGCCTCCAGGAAACATGGCGGTCTGCAGCATTCAGCCGTCCAGGGACGCCGGAGGACTTCGGCAGGAGATCACCGTGGCAGCCAATCGGCTCTCAAATTGTGCTTTCCAGCAAAGAGGGAAGCATAAATGCTAGATGTTGCTCTGCCCACACCATGAGAGCATCTATCTCCTCCAACACCTATTATAGAAACATAGAAACATAGAAACATAGAAATGACGGCAGAAGAAGACCAAACGGCCCATCCAGTCTGCCCAGCAAGCTATGCACTTTTTTTTTCCTCTTACTTGTTACGCTTGGCTCTTAGTACCTTTTAGTTTTATTTCCCTTCCACCCCACCATTAATGTAGAGAGCAGTGTTGGAACTGCATCTAATTGAATATGTAGCTTAGTTAGGGGTAGTAACCGCCTCAATAAGCAAGCTACACCCATGCTTTTGTTTACTCGACTATGTAATTTAGTAACAACGTTATCAGAACCATGAGAGGCGGTGCCAAGACGACTGAGAAAACAAATAATAAAAAGGAAGTACATTGACATTTTCAGCATATTGCAGGGGAGACGCAAAACGGCTGATCGGAAGAAGTCCAAGGAAGGGGCTACATCAGGGGAAAAGGAACAACGAATCCCCAAGACCATTGCCAATTGGATCACCGCTTTCCTTGGTTCAGCCCTGATGATTGATATAGGCTCCATCTTCATGTTGTCTGATAAAATCCGGACCTCCTGATCCTCTAGACGTTCAGCAAATTACAAGCACAATAGACAGATCACCCGCTTGTTTCCAAGTGGTTGATGCTCCACTGCCACTCCTCGGCATTCCACTGACCTTGCACCATCAACTCCTGACAGTGAGCCCCCAACCAGAAGGCTTGCATCTGTTGTGAGCACTAACCAATCCGGCATCTCCAAAGAAACTCCCTTCCTGTGATGATCCACCTGCAGCCACCACTGTAACTAGGCGCTCACCTCTAATGGCAGAAGTCTTACCATGTAGTCCTGTGACTGTGGGCTCCAGCAGGAAAGCAACACGCATTGAAGAGGTCACATATGAGCTCTTGCCCAGGGAACTACTTTCAATGTGGCCACCATCAAACCCAGGACCCATAAATAAGACCACACTGTCGGGCAAGTAGCGCTTATTAGGGTGCGAACCTGAGCAATCAACTTTTGAATTTGACTCTCCAGCAGAAATACTCTGCCCTGCTTCATATCAAAGCGAATGCCGAGATACTCCAGCGTCTGAGATGGCCATAAGCTGTTCATGACAAGGTTCACCACCCAGACTAGCTCTTGTAGTAAGAAGACTACCTTGCAAGAAGCCTGGAGACTTTCTTCCACGATTTTGGCTTAAATCAACCAGTCGTCCAGATACGGGTGTACCAGAATGCCATCCCTGCACAAGATCACTGCTACCTCCATCATGACCTTGAAGAAAGTCCTAGGCACAGTGGCCAGCCTGAAGGGCAAGGCCTGAAACTGGCAATGGTGACCCAGAATGGCAAACCGTAGGAACTATTGATGATTCTGGTGAATGGGAATATGCAAATATGCCTCAGTCAGATCCAGAGAAGTGAAGTATTCCCCTGATTGTATTGCCATTATGATGGAGCAAATAACGAGTGACTCACTTGAGATCCAGGATGGGTCGAAAGGATCCCTCTTTCTTGGGTATGACAAAATATATGGAATAGTGGCCGATATTTTGCTGCAATTCGGGAACGGGAATCATGGCCTGCAGGGCTAACAGCCTTCTCAATGTAGTGTCCACTGCTACTCTCTTCTGAAGGGAGTTGCATGGCGATATAAAGGCATCTGGAGGAATGCAAAAAGTTCTAGAGCAAGCCATCCTAAATTACTTTGAGGATCCACTGGTCCAACGTGATCTGGACCCAGTTCTGATAATAGTGAGATAGACAGTTGTCCATCTCCTGCACCAGCAGGTGAGTCTGTGGACCTTCACTGAGAAGATCGAGAAGCTCCACCTTTGGAGCTTGCAACTTTCCAAGGCTTTCTGAGGTGAAAGGACTGAGATCCACCGAAAGGATGAGATTTCTGAGAAGAAGCTCCCTATAAGGTCAAAATCGCATATGGTCATGAGAGCGACCACTTGCTCAAAAGGACCAAAAAGCCAGCTTATTCTCTGCCAAACAAGGGACCTGGGCTTCCCCCAATCTATTTGCCATCCTTTCCAACTCATTGCCAAACAAAAGGGAATCCTTGAAGGGTAGCTTGGTGAGACTGGACTTAGACACAGTGTCAGCCGACCAATTTCGCAGCCACAGCTGCCGTCTAGCTGTTACTATGGAAGTAACTCTTCTGGCGATTGTGCAAACCATGTGCCATGAAGGCAGCACCCGAATCTATCACTGAAAAGGCACTGCCAGAGTCTTGCGAAAGATGCAAGGTAGCTTAAGCCATCAAGGTACAACAAGAAGCCATCTGCAAATTCATCACCACGGCCTCAAAGGCGTGCTTAAGGATAGCCTCAATCCAACTATCCTGAGCATTCTTTAGAGATGCCCCTCCTTCTGCCAGGATGGTGGTTTGCTTAATGATTGAACACACCAACACATCCACTTTTGGGAAACGCAACTGCTCTCTGGCCTGTGACTCCAAGGAGTATAAACCCACCAATGTGAGAAAAATAAAAGTAGACTGATGCCTTGGAAAGATTTTTATTAATATAGTAATAACTGCCTGACTCTGGCCAAGTTTTGCTCATAGGGCTACATCAGGGGCTCTTGAAATCAGATAAGCAATAGATTATGTATTCGGGCACACTGTGTAGTGTTCAAATTTGTACACTGATTCAATTTTATGGAGTGATTATGGAATGGTTATTGGATCATATCTTGTAAAGTAATCCTTGAATATTCATATCCACGTTTAAGTGGTACAGACCGCCACAGTGTCTCTGTCCGCGATTCGTATGCAGTGTAGTATTGCAGTCTTACTGCACACAATAGAACATTCAATAGAAAAGAGCTTCAATACCAATAGCGCAGTGAACACAAATCAGTGAGATATGATCCAATAATAATTACTCCATAAAACTGAATCAGTGTACAAATTTTAATACTACACAGTGTGCCCGAATACATAATCTATTGCTCATCCGATTTCAAGAGATCCTGATGTAGCCCTATGGGCAAAACTCGGCCAGAGTCGGGCAGTTATTACTGTATTAATAAAAATCTTTCCAAGGCATCAGTCTACTTTTGGTTTTCTCACATCCGTGGCTACCTTAGACCGACTACCGCTCTGTTTTTGGAATCCTTCCTTATCTCGTATAAACTCACCAAGACATGCCCCCTTTTAAAAGTCGCCTCTGGTGCACTCCATTCAAGGTCATTCAACTCTTGAATAGCATCCAGGAGAGGAAAGAAACATGAAGCCTCTCGTAGGGTAAACAATAGAGGCTCCTCCTCCTGCATATCTGAAGAATCACTCCCAGCCACTCCAAGGGTCTTCAGAGTCTGAGAGATCATATCCAGCAACTCATCTCTATGAAAGAGAGAACTATGTGGCTCTAAATCCGGGGGAATCTCCCCTTCCTCAAGGAGGGAGCCAGCCAAATCATCATCGGTTTTATCTTAATCCACATCAACTTGAACACTGTCAGGATGTGCAATGCCACGGCGTTTGCCCAAGGTAGCAAACACGGGAGAACTATGAGCATGTGATCCTGACTTAGAAGGTATTGCCGACTCAGAAGGATGCCCCTGTAGGAAGGTTTGTATTCCCTGAAATAATCTGACTCAGGAAAAGGAAGATGGCTCCATACCAGGCCCCATAGGCCTGAACCTGATGTCCTGAGTGCGCGTCTCCCCTGAAGACTTCTCAGCCAGTGGATCAACCAAAAAAGGGGACACCCTTGTCAGATTGAGGGGATGGACCATCATCGGCAAAATCAGAAGGAGGTAAATTTCCTTGCGCATCCAGGCAGCACTGACAAGGGCTGTAGAAAGCTCAGGCTGTATTATGTAGCATGCAGCACAAATAGCTAAGCGCTTTGACTTCTTTGGCACCAGTACCATAGTTAGTATGCGTTCAATATACACACAGTGGCAGGTACACACTTAACTACACACACAGTTATGCGCTTAACAGAACACACAAAATGCGCTGAAATACACACATAGAAAACACGCAAGTAGAAGAGTACAAAACACACTCAGCGACGCGCTAACTACGTGCACAATTATGCACAAAAATATGCATACAACGGGACATGAATTTAGGCGCATAAGAAGGCGCGCAGATGCGCACTGATGTCACATAAAAACATGCGAAGAAACCACTACAGCCTACCAGGCGGCCCAGAAAGGAAGCCTGAGAGTGGGCCCTAGCCAAAAGGATGCTCAACCTGCTTTGCCTGAGTTGCCTCCTCACTCACAAAACTCCCCAGAGATTTTAGCAGGAGACTCCGAACGCCGAGGAGAAGAACCCAGTAGGAAGAAGCCTTACTAACTCCACTCTTATTTTTTTTTAATGAAAAGTTTTACCTGAACTCAGCCCTCCTTGGCTGAGAGCAGGAATGGGTTCCCAGTTATGGGGGGAGAGGGCAAAAGCTTTCACCGCCGAGCCTCTCTCAGCCTGTAACCACAAATTTATTTTTTTTTTAAGTTCACGCCCGAATAAGGCTACTGGACTAAGGCTCTCAACTGAGGGAGGGACCCAACAGTATCCCCTCAGGAGGCAAGCGGCGCTATATAATCGGTCCGTCGATCTTCTGTTTTCCTCTATTTCTCCTTTATTTATTTATTATTTTTTACAGGCAATCCCCAGCAGGGAAACGCATATCCATCTGCTTGAGACGGAGAATACTGGTGGGCTGATGGGGCAGGGCTATATATCCATGACGTCAGCCTCTTACTCCGTCTCTATCTGCTGGCAGAGGTGCAAAACCCACTGGAGGGGATTGGCCTGCCTGAATGCAGAGGAAGCTGCTATTGCAATTATAATTGGGGGTGGAACTGGTGCTAAAGCAAGGAGAGGGAAGCTGCTGTAGATGCTGAGCACTGTTGGGGATGGGATGGCCTAGGACAGGTTCTGGGCAGCAGGGAAGGAAGAAAGAAGGGTTGTGAGGGCAGGGTACTGGGTGGGGGAGAGAGGGGGCAGAAGCAAGAGGGGGGTCAGGGAAGCATGAGAAAGGGGTGGTGGGGGCAGAGGGAGGAGGTGAGAGGGTAGGTACAAGGGGCAGAGAAAGAGAGAGGAGGGAGGTTGTAAGGGAAAGGTGGATAATTAAATACATTGTGATTTTCTGTGACTCAGTATTGCTATGAGAACCACCAGGATGGGGGTAGCAAATTCAATCATTGGGCCTTGGGCATCAGAGATTCATGGTGTGCCACAGGTCCCTTGTCTCCTCCTAGTCTTACAATCCCACCTCTGCTCTTTTTCCTTTCACTGATGTACCTGGAAGGTCTTGTCACTTCGCTCTATCACCTTAGTTTTCTTCTGCTTTACACACACCTTTTGCTGTTTTGTTTACCTTCTCTGCTTCTTTCAACTTTTCTTCCCTGTGCTCCTCTTTCTGAGATTCTCTATACCTTTTGAATGCTAATCGTTTTGTCCTTACTGTTTTAGCCATCTCCTTGGAAAACCAGAGTAGTATCATTTTCCTCATTTATTTTCATAACAAAAATTTGTTGCCCTTATAATGACTCCTTTTAGTTTAGTGCACTGTTCCTCTATTTCATAAAGATCTTCTCTCCCTGCCAGCACTTCTTTAAGATACTTCCCCATTTATCAAAGTTGGTATTCTTCAAGTCTGGGAACCAGACCTTTATGTGACTTCTCTCTGTTTTGGCTCTCATAATTAAATCATACTATCTGATGATCTCATGAGCTCAGGTGACTGCCTACCTGTTCACTTAGCATCTTGGTCCTTCTCTCAAACGGATGCAGACCATCTCTACAATATAATCTTATTATTTCATGTATGACCCCAATCCCTAAGATAACTAAGACCCTCTTCTTTCCTTCAGTTCTTCAGCCATACATTGAAGATCCTGGGGCGACATACCACTGAAAATTAATCTGCACGGTCTTGGGGATTGGATTAGGAGGGAGGTCTCCAGGATTATTGTATTACAAATGTTCACATTGGCCAGTTGTAACTTGGGGTGTATAAGAAACTCTGCACCTCAGGATATGTTTTGTTTCTGTCAACTTGCATCTGTTTAATAAAAAAAGGTTTGAAGGATCTAAATACTGTGGGGCGGATTTTCAAAGGGTTACGCGTGTAACCCCGAGAATCCGTTCCTGCGCGCGCCAAGCCTATTTTGCATAGTCCTGGCGATGCGCGCAAGCCCCGGGATGCGCATATGTCCTGGGGCTTGAAAAAGGGGGTAGGGCATGGGCGGCGAAGTCTGGGGGCAGAATGGGGGTGGGGCTGGAGCCTCCAGGCACAGCGGCCATTTGCTGCTGTGCCCGGGATCACGGGCTGGCCGTTGGCTGGTGCGCGCAACTTACGCCTGCCCAGAGGCAGGCACAACTTCTAAGTTAAAGGTAAGGGGGGGGGGGTTTAGGTAGGGCTGGGGGGCGGGTTATGTAGGGGAAGGGAGGGGAAGGTGGGGGGGGGGGCAGAAGGAAAGTTCCCTCCGAGGCCGCTCCGATTTCGATGGCGAAACCGAACGATGGTATATAAAACTCGACAAATAAATAAATAAATATCTCCCTACTCTACCAAAAACCACTTTCCTACATTATAGCCAATGGCTGTAAATCGAATCCAGTAAATATAGGAAGAGGGGTTATCTCCCTTGCTATATATTTTATCTATAGACCCACTAATACGGAAAATAGTTCTTTCTTCAGATATAACTGGCTTTTCTCAAGATCCAACCTCATTTAAAGTAGCAGCGTTTGCGGATGATATTCTGATCTTCTTGACGCAACCCTATACATCTCTCCCCCCCTAATGACCTTGCAACACGCCTTCGGCAAGTTCGTAGGTCTAAAAATAAACCACGATAAATCAGAAACCCTAGATATATGCAGCAATATCCTACAGCAGTGGCCAGGTCCCTTTCCATTAAAATGGATATCTGGGGCCATGAAATACCTAGGAATCTGAATACCGGCTGCCTTAGATACACTATACACTATAAACATCTCTCCGCTTATAGAAGGTACGTCTAAGGTCTTGTCAAACTGGAGGAACCTACCACTGTCCTTATGGGGCAAAAACCACCTCTACCAAATGATGATAGTTCCAAAATGGCTCTACTTACTCCAAATGGTCCCAATTTAGATCTCTAAAAAGGATTATAGGGAAACTGAAAAACTCCTTAGAACATATTTATGGAAGGGCAAGAGAGCTCGCCTCCCACTGCAGGTACTTTCCAGACCTCTTGTACAACAGGGTCTCAGGTGCTCGAATTTAAGGCAGTATAACTTTGCCTGTATGCTTCGCTGGATACGAGACTTTATAAGCGAAACACCTCACTTCCTACCGTATACTCTCCTTACACGCTGGTATGGGACTCCTTCTCTTAACTATATAGTAAAATCTATACCCCAGGAACTCCCGACTAGCCTGAAAGCCCACTTAATAATAAGCACCTGTAGAAAAGCATGGTCTTTTTTGTGCAGACAGGTAGGTCACCCCTCCACTATCTCATCTCTTTTACAATTCAGCCATAATCCATTATTTCTTCCAGGTTTAGAGAAATCAGTTTTTGATGCCTGGAGGTCGAAGGGGCTGATCAGTTTTTATCAATTTTTTTCTCCTCTTACCCAACAGCTGCTTAGTTTTCAGGAACTGCAAGAGGCATACCAGATACCTCAACAACACTTTTATGCTTACTTGCAAGTGAGACACTTCATTGAACAAATGGGCAACACAATTCGAGAATCGCCTTCAGCTCTCTTACTTCAGAGGATAGTTTTGGATTCGTCAAAAAGAGGAGCAAAATCATTAATAGCAGTATTTCGTAAAGCTCTACTAGAAGCCACTAAAGATGAGGGGGCCACACACTATTTATCAGAGATGGAAAGACTGGCCACACTTTCACCTCTCTTTTTCTGAATTTAAGAAATGTTTTTCAGAAATCATGTCCATATCAGAAAACATTATCTTACTCGAAATACAATTCAAATTTTTGTAGTATTATTATTGGACCCCTTTCAAAGCACACAAGGCACGTCAAGCCCCTTCGGATAAATGTTTAAAGTGTAGAAATTCCCCAGGGGACTATGTCCATATGTTTTGGGCTTGCCCAATAATACAATTCTGGCATCAGGTGGGAAAATTTGCAACCACGATATTGGGCCAAACTCTTTCAACAGACCCAAACGTATGGCTTTTTGTGACCCCGCTCCCCCTTGAGTCCGCACTAGGGACGGACAGCGTGCTCCTGGTTAAGAAAATGGGGCTCATCGGCAAGAAATTGATATTAGTAAATTGGATAAATAATATTCCCCCTTCGTTTGAATTATGGCTTCAACAGCTGATTTAACTATTTACCTTCGAATTTCTTTCTGCAAAAAAGAGTTCCGCTAAACGTTACCATACCATTCTAAAGGTTTAGAGGCCGTTTTATAACTATTTGTCACCCACAATCAAGGATACACTGATTAATATATAGCAATATGAGTAGGGGCTATCTCCCACCATAATTTCTCTTGCTTGGGTGCTATGGAGAGACACCAGACAAATCCTCGTAGAAATTTGCAATAGGCTTTTGCTGCATTGGAAATGTGTTTCACAGTTTACAACTGTGGTATCTACTAGATTACACACAAATACAGAATATGTATCATGGAATGTATATAAAAAAATGGGTAAGGGGGTGGGTTAGGGGAGGGGAATGGGAATGGGAGGGAAATTTCCGAAGAAGGGAGATTTAAGACTTTCCATTTTGTGAGGCAGTGTCTACATTTGTTCAAAGCTCTTGTGGGCAAACATATTGTATATTGTAATTGTATATTGTAAATGTTATTTGCCTTCAATGTTCAATATACCTTTTGCATTTATATATTGTAAGTAAAATTTCTAATAAACATGAGAGAAAAAAATATTTATAATCCACTTATAATGAAATCATGCTAAATAGAATGCCCTCCTAGAAGAGGTGGTGAAGACAAGAATGGTGTTGGAATTCAAAAGAGCATGGGATAAACACTGTGGATCCCTAGAGGCTAGAGGATGGAAATGTAACAGTTACTATCCTTAACAAAAGGATTGGGGGTAACCTGCACTGAGCGGCAGTTACTACCCTTAACAGAAGGCATGGGGATAACTTGCACGGAATAGCAGTCATTAACCTTAACAAAAAGCATGGGGGTAACCTGCACGGAGCGGCAGTTACTACCCTTAACAAAAGCCATGGGGGTAACCTGCATGGAGAAGGTTGCTGAGCAGACTGGATGGACCATTTGGTCGTTATGTGTGGTCATTTACTATGGTACCATGTCCTTTCCCACTGCCTAAAATCATCCCCTAAAGTTCTTGAACTATGTCTGTACTACACTAATTTGGCTCATAGTCTCATTTTTTGCCCGTTTACTGCTAAATTCATTAAGTGCATCAATAATTTGGATTTTATACGGCAACTCACAACAGCTTCACAACACAAGATAAATGGAACATAAATCAATGGAAGATAAATCAAATATCAGATATTTGAATACATTAAACAGAAATCCATCAATGATGAAGACTTTATCGTTACCCTGGCAGGGAAGGTATAGGGTGGGTTGCTCTCCTCAAGTGTGATTCTCTCCTAAGAGTAATGAAGGAACATAAGAACATGCCATGCTGGGTCAGACCAAGGGTCCATCAAGCCCAGCATCCTGTTTCCATCAGTGGCCAATCCAGGCCACAAGAACCTGGCAAATACCCAAAAACTAAGTCTATTCCATGTTACTGTTGTTAGTAATAGCAGTGGCTATTTTCTAAGTCAGCTTAATTTTGCAAGTAATGGACTTCTCCTCCAAGAACTTATCCAATCCTTTTTTAAACACAGCTATACTAACTAGAGATGTGAATCGTGTGCCAGATCGTCTTAACGATCAGATTCGGCTGGGGGGGGGGGGGAATCTGATCGTTAAGATATGTGAATTGGAATCGTTTCCGATTTCAATTCACATCGCTAATTTTTTTTTTAGGGAGGCCCATGCCGCTAAAAAAAAACAAACCACCCGACCCTTTAAATCGACCCCACCCTCCCGACCCCCCCAAAACCTTTTAAAATTACCTGGTGCTCCAGGGGGGCCTCGGGGAGAGATCCAGGGGGGCCTCGGGGAGAGATTTCCCGTTCCCAGGCATCAGCTGTTCTAAAAAAAAAAAATATGGCGCCAATGCCCCTTTGCCCTTATCATGTGACAGGGTATCCGTGCCATTGGCCGGCCCCTGTCACATGGTAGGAGCACTCAACAGCCAAAACAACAATAGGGGCTATGAGTAAAGATGGCCGGCGCCATCTTTAAAGATGGCGCCAGCCATCCAGTGCTCCTACCATGTGACAGGGGCCGGCCAATGGCATGGATACCCTGTCACATGGTAAGGGCAAAGGGGCATCGGCGCCATTTTTTTTTTAGAACAGCTGATGCCTAGGCAGAAAGCAGCAGGAGAGCTGGAGTCTGTGGCACCAGCATGGTCTCTTCTTCCCGCCCCCTGCAGCCCGGCCCACGCACACGGGAAGAAGAGACCATGCTAATGCGGGCAGCATCAACCTGAAGAAGAGAAGAGAGGTGCAGCCTGAAGAATGAGCAGCGCAATGCTGAGCAAAAGAGGAGCAACGTCAGCCCTGCAGCCAATGGGACTCCTTTCTTGAGGCCGTGAGGGCTGTAAGTGGAGGAGGCTATTGCTGCTGCTAAAATTGAAAGTGGGGGAGGCTGCTGCCTCTGCTAGTTCGGTGGGGGGAGTGAGCAAGCATATGGTTTGAGAACTTGTGTGTGTGAGAGACAGCATGAATGTGAGTGATTGAAAGCCTGTGTGATTGAAAAACCTTTGTCTGAAAGAGTATGTGTGTGTGATTAAGAGCCTGGGTATGTGAGAGATAATGTGTACATATGATTAAGAGCCTGTGTGTATAAGTAAGAGAACATAAGAAAATTCCATACTGGGTCAGACCAAGGGTCCATCAAGCCCAGCATCCTGTTTCCAGCAGTGGCCAATCCAGGCCATAAAAACCTGGCAAGTATCCAAAAACTAAGTCTAATCCATGTTACCATTGCTAATGGAAGTGACTATTCTCTAAGTGAACTTAATAGCAGGTAATGGACTTCTCCTCCAAGAACTTATCCAATCCCTTTTTAAACACAGCTATACTAACTGCACTAACCACATCCTCTGGCAACAAATTCCAGAGTTTAATTGTGCGTTGAGTAAAAAAGAACTTTCTCCGATTAGTTTTAAATGTGCCCCATGCTAACTTCATGGAGTGCCCCCTAGTCTTTCTACTATCCGAAACAGTAAATAACCGATTCACATCTACCCGTTCTATACCTCTCATAATTTTAAACATCTCTATCATATCCCCCCTCAGCCGTCTCTTCTCCAAGCTGAAAAGTCCTAACCTCTTTAGTCTTTCCTCATAGGGGAGCTGTTCCATTCCCTTTATCATTTTGGTAGCCCTTCTCTGTACCTTCTCCATCGCAATTATATCTTTTTTGAGATGTGGCGACCAGAATTGTACACAGTATTCAAGGTGCGGTCTCACCATGGAGCAATACAGAGGCATTATGACATTTCCCAACATTCTGTTTGCTTTTTTGACTGCAGCAGCACACTGAACCGACGATTTCAATATGTTATCCACTATGACGCCTAGATCTCTTTCTTGGGTTGTAGCACCTAATATGGAACCCAACCTTGTGTAATTATAGCATGGGTTATTTTCCCTATATGCATCACCTTGCACTTATCCACATTAAATTTCATCTGCCATTTGGATGCCCAATTTTCCAGTCTCACAAGGTCTTCCTGCAATTTATCACAATCTGCTTGTGATTTAACTACTCTGAACAATTTTGTATCATCTGCAAATTTGATTACCTCACTCGTCATATTTCTTTCCAGATCATTTATAAATATATTGAAAAGTAAGGGTCCCAATACAGATCCCTGAGGCACTCCACTGTCTACTCCCTTCCACTGAGAAAATTGTCCATTTAATCCTACTCTCTGTTTCCTGTCTTTTAGCCAGTTTGCAATCCATGAAAGGACATCGCCACCTATCCCATGACTTTTTACTTTTCCTAGAAGCCTCTCATGAGGAACTTTGTCAAATGCCTTCTGAAAATCCAAGTATGCTACATCTACCGGTTCACCTTTATCCACATGTTTATTAACTCCTTCAAAAATGTAAAGCAGATTTGTGAGGCAAGACTTGCCCTGGGTAAAGCCATGTGTGTCTGTGTGTGACTGAAAGCATATAATTGAAAGCCTGTGTGTTTATGTGTGAAAAGACAGACAGCATGTGTGTAAATGTGTGATTAAGAGCCTATATAAGTGAGAGAGAAAAAGCATGTGTATGTGTGTGACTGAGCACCAGTGTGTGAGAGAGAGCTTGTGAGTGACAGTGTTATTATTTGTGATAATTGTGGGTGGATCCTTGGGCCAGTGGCAGATGACCACGCCCACAGGGAAAGATCCCGAGAGGGGCCACTGGTCAGGCTCAGAGGTGGGAGACAGACACACACTAGATCTCTCTATAGGAGCCTGGCTTGGTCTGTTTTCCTAATAGGAGGAGTATTGGAGTCTTAAGGCATGGTGTAATATTTTCAGTTTTGCCTTTAAGATGGTTACTGTCTGAGTGCTGGAAATTGGTGCTGTTTTGGTATGGGATGATTACTATTTATTCAATTTCAATCTTAGAGAAGATAAGGCCATTGTGGAAAGATTAAATGATTTCTTTGCTTCAGTGTTTACTGAAGAGGATGTTGGGGAGGTACCCGTACCGGAGAAGGTTTTCATGGGTAATGATTCAGATGGACTGAACCAAATCACGGTGAACCTAGAAGATGTGGTAGGCCTGATTGACAAACTGAAGAGTAGTAAATCACCTGGACCGGATGGTATACACCCCAGAGTTCTGAAGGAACTCAAAAATGGAATGTCAGACCTATTAGTAAAAATTTGTAACCTTTCATTAAAATCATCCATTGTACCTGAAAGACTGGAGGATAACTAATGTAACCCCAATATTTAAAAAGGGCTCCAGGGGTGATCCGGGAAACTACAGACCGGTTAGCCTGACTTCAGTGCCAGGAAAAATAGTGGAAAGTGTTCTAAATATCAAAATCACTGAACACATAGAAAGACATGGTTTAATGGAACAAAGTCAGCATGGCTTTACCCAAGGCAAGTCTTGCCTCACAAATCTGCTTCACTTCTTTGAAGGAGTTAATAAACATGTGGATAAAGGTGAACCAGTAGATGTAGTGTATTTGGATTTTCAGAAGGCATTTGACAAAGTTCCTCAGGAGAGGCTTCTAGGAAAATTAAAAAGTCATGGGATAGGTGGCGATGTCCTTTCGTGGATTACAAACTGGCTAAAAGACAGAAACAGAGAGTAAGGATTAAATGGGCAATTTTCTCAGTGGAAGGGAGTGGGCAGTGGAGTGCCTCAGGGATCTGTATTGGGACCCTTACTGTTCAATATATTTATAAATGATCTGGAAAGAAATATGACGAGTGAGGTAATCAAATTTGCAGATGATACAAAATTGTTCAGAGTAGTTAAATCACAAGCAGACTGTGATAAATTGCAGGAAGACCTTGTGAGACTGGAAAATTGGGCATCAAAATGGCAGATGAAATTTAATGTGGATAAGTGCAAGGTGATGCATATAGGGAAAAATAACCCATGCTATAGTTACACAATGTTGGGTTCCATATTAAGTGCTACCACCCAAGAAAGAGATCTATACATCATAGTGGATAACACATTGAAATAATCAGTTCAGTGTGCTGCGGTAGTCAAAAAAGCAAACAGAATGTTGGGAATTATTAGAAAGGGAATGATGAATAAAACAGAAAATGTCATAATGCCTCTGTATCGCTCCACAGTGAGACTGCACCTTGAATACTGTGTATAATTCTGGTCGCCGCATCTCAAAAAAGATATAATTGCGATGGAGAAGGTACAGAGAAGGGCTACCAAAATGATAAGGGGAATGGAACAGCATGGAACAGCTCCCCTATGAGGAAAGACTAAAGAGGTTAGGACTTTTCAGCTTGGAGAAGAGACGGCTGAGGGGGGATATGATAGAGGTGTTTAAAATCATGAGAGGTCTAGAACGGGTGATGTGAATTGGTTATTTACTCTTTCAGATAATAGAAAGACTAGGGAGCACTCCATCAAGTTAGCATGGGGCACATTTAAAACTAATCGGAGAAAGTTCTTCACTCAACGCACAATTAAACTCTGGAATTTGTTGCCAGTGGATGTGGTTAGTGCAGTTAGTATAGCTGTGTTTTAAAAAGGATTGGATAAGTTCTTGGAGGAGAAGTCCATTACCTGCTATTAATCAAGTTGACTTAGAAAATAGCCACTGCTATTACTAGCAATGGTAACATGGCATAGACTTAGTTTTTGGGTACTTGCCAGGTTCTTATGGCCTGGATTGGCCACTGTTGGAAACAGGATGCTGGGCTTGATGGACCCTTGGTCTGACCCAGTATGGCATGTTCTTATGTTCTTACTTATCTTTCCCTTGTGTCATTCTAAACAATAAATATAATACTGGGCCTTTATTTTTTATTTCCACCGTGAATTGTATTGAGCAGTGTGTCACAGATGTGTGATCTGTCAGGTGTGTCACAATGGGAAAAAGGTTGAGAACCACTGCCCCAACCAATACAGCTCAGCTGCTTCCTGATAAGTGAGCCCTGGAGGCCTACAACTATTCCTGGCTTCACGCAGTCAGAGGTATTTTTACTCCCTGGCAGTATTCAGATTTTTGCAGCTAGCAGTGTGACAGAGTTCAGAGACTTCTCCCTTCCCAGCTTCTGCACATACCATGTGCTGTCTAGCTACTCCCTCCCTTTCATGCAGCCACTTGGGATAGAATTATAATCACCTCCTAGACAAATGCATGGACTGACAGGCATGAATACCAAACAACTTCTTTGTAAGCGAGAGAGAGAGAAAGAAAATGCATCTCTCTCAATGCAAGGATATTAGGTGCCCTAGGTGAATCTTCAGTCCTGGGCCCTTATACATTTGCCTAACAGCAGCACCTCTGGCACTGAATCCTCCTCCCTCGCTATGATCAGCAATCACCTCTCACTCTGTGCTAAATCCTGCATCTCCCTCCCTTTGTCGCCTGTCCGCAGTGCTCAGCATCCCTTCTCTATCCCCCAGTCCAGCATTTCTCCTTTCTTCCCTTCATTCCAAGTTCAGCACACCAGCATCACCCCCCTCTTTGCCCTCTTCTTGTACTGCCCCCTACTTGCCCAGAATCCACTCTACCCACCTAGCATCCTCTCTCCACAACTTTCCTTCCTACCCACCCAGCTTCCTCTGTTTCCACCCCTCAATCTATCCAGCATTCATTCACTTCTCTCTTGTGGTGCCATGCCTTAACAACGGGTAAGCAGCATCTGAAGGTTACTGGGGATTTTGTACCCCCCCCCCAAAAAAATTTCAGTGCCTTAGGCACTGCCTAGTTTGCCTAATGGAAGAATCAGCATTGTGCATGTTTGCCTTGTACAAACTCATCATGTTCCTAAAGTGCACTATAGAATAGTGGACAGTTCCTATGAGACTGAGCAAGCACCACCAGAGAGCTGGGGCAGGGCTTTAAAACAAAAACTGGGAGAACAACTGAATTGTATGTTATCATTTCTAAATTCCTTTTTCTTGAAGTGAAAATTCCCTTTGTAAAGGGCTACACTGCAGTAATTGTCCTTACTCTTCTGTTCAATGCCCTCCCTCCCCTCTGGCTAGGGCATTCAGCCCTGGTTGTGGGCAGATGTGACTTTAGAGACCACTTAGTATTGGGTATAATTGATTAGATAATGAAAAGGAGAAAGACAAATTGGTATGGGCTCTCCGTGTATAATTTTTGAGAGGTTTGTGTACAGCAAAGGAGCAAGTGACATTATTAGACCAGATTATCATATAAATATTACAGGTCCTGGGGTTTTTCTTCAGAGGAGAGGTCTCAAGTCCCCACCACCCCTATAAGTTTCAATCTCTAGCCCCTGTTGCCTGTTTCCATTGCCTAAAAAGCTATGGGGCTATGACTTTGTTTGTGTCCCATACTGGACCAGCGTTAGGGGTGTGTGACTGCACAGGATGTTATGCCCAAGGGAGTACCCCCATGCCACCCCCCCCACACACACACAAGCACCCTTCAGCTTGTCTTAATTCAGGCTGCAATTAGCAATCAATCCCCTGGGGCCTGAGCAGTTGCACAGGAACATAAGGTAGTGCTTGCTAAATAAGCAGGAGTTTCGAAGAGGAGGATCTGTTTTGTACTATAGCCGCCTAAGGTCAAATGGAAGCAGACCCTAAGAACCAAGTTTAGAAGAATTATTGACTGTCACAGACAAACAGAATTAACCAGGAAGCACCCCCGAGGAAGAACTGCTGCCTGCATGGAAGAGCCACCACTACCACCACCACAAAACTGAAGCAAGACTAGGGGACTTAGTCTGCAGGTAGGAGGAGGGATTCCAGAGGGGAGACATCACAGTGAATCTCCTTTACGAATATCAGCTTGTGGGGAGACAAGGGAGGACTTTGCAGTTGGGCAGAGGTGGTGGTGGAGGAGCTGCTGCTGAGCACTGGGGTGAGAAAGAACGAGGTCAGAGGAGGATTGTAGGAGATACAAGTGCTGGGTAGAGTACAAGGGATGATGGGGAAAGGAGGTGGCAACAAAGGGATACTGGTGTTGCGGAGGGGGGAATATATTTTATAAATACATAAATAAAAAATGTGTTTTTTATGGAGGGGGAGGAAGCAGGGAAGCACAAAAGGAAAATAGGTTCTTACCTGCTAATTTTCATTCCTGTAGTACCACGGATCAGCCCAGACTGCTGGGTTATGCCTCCCTTCCAGCAGATGGAGACAGAGAAAAGCTTGAAGGGCACCCCTGTAAGTAGGATGCGCCATCTGCAGCCCCTTCAATATAAACAATATCAAAGCAGAATTAAAGTGGTAACAGGAATCCAAAATTTAAATGGTCAAACCAAATTTATGAGACTCAACTATGTACAAAATAAGCGCATTTGTGAAATCTTCATCCTGCTATATAGTGTGACAGAAAAAAAATCGATAAACTCTCGAGCAGAATCAAAAATCCGGGCGGGCGTCTGGGCTATTCCATGGTACTACAGGAACGAAAATTAGCAGGTAAGAACCAATTTTCCTTTCCCTGTACGTACCTGGATCAGCCCAGACTGCTGGGATGTACCCAAGCTGCCTTACATGGAGTGGTACCTAGAAAGCCCCGCTCGAAGCACACCGCTGCCAAAGCTCTCTGAGTCGGGAGCCCAAACATCCAAATGGTAATGCCGAGCAAAGGTATGCAAAGATTTCCAAGTCGCTGCCCTACAGATCTCCTGAGGGGAAATTAATTGACTTTCTGCCCAGGATGCAGAGAACGGAGCAAATGAGCCTTAAGACCCTCTGGAACTGCTCGCCCGTGACATATGTATGCTGAAACAATAGCATCCTTCAACCATCAGGCAATAGTAGCCTTGGAAGTTTTATGCCCTTTTCTGGGACTGCTCCACAAGACAAAAAGGTGATCCGACAGGCGAAAATCATTAGTGACCTCCAAGTAACACATCAGTGCCCACCTGACATCCAAGCGTTTCAATTCTCGAGCATGTAGAGAATTCTGATCCAAATCCAGAAACACAGGCAATGCAACAGACTGGTTCACATGAAAAGCCGATACAACCTTAGGCAGGAAGGATGGCACAGTTCTAAGAGAAATGCCACAATCGGAAAAACCTAAAAAAAGGCTCGCGACAAGATAAAGCCTGAATTTCCGAAACTCTCCAAGCCGAGCAGATAGCTACCAAATACACCGTTTTGAGGGTAAGGTCCTTCAGAGTGACGCACTTGAGCGGTTCAAAAGTAGGGTCACACAACATCCTAAGGACCAAATTCAAACTCCAGGATGGACAAACTGCTCGACGTGGTGGATTCAAATGCTTAGCACCTCGAAGGAAATGAACCATGTCCGGATGAGCTGCTATGGACGCACCGTCCACCTTCCCAAGTAAACAGCCTAACGCCGCCATTTGAACCCGTAGAGAACTGAAAGCTAGCCCCTTCGCCAAACCCTCTTGCAAGAAGGCTAGAACGTGGACTATCGAGGCCCGCCTAGGGGAAACATTCGACCTGCTACACCAAGAGTCAAAAACCTTCCAGACTCAGAGAGGTGGAAGTTTTGCGAGTCCGCAAAAGAGTGGAAATTACCGAATCCAGATACCCCTTCTTTCTCAACTGCCGCCTCTCCTAAGCCAAGCCACTAGACAAAAGCGATTCATCTGGTTGAAAAATACTGGACCCTGCTGCAGGAGATTCAGAAGATGACCCAGACGGAGCGGTCCGTCCACTGCCAGGTTGAGGAGATCTGCGAACCACGGCCTCCGTGGCCATTCTGGAGCCACCAGCACCACCTCTCCTGGATGGGCTTCTACCCTTCTCAAGACCTTGCCTACCAGAGGCCAAGGAGGGAATGTGTAGAGCAGAATGTCACGAAGCCATGGGAGGACAAAAGCGTCCACCCCTTCCGCTCCATGCTCTCTTCTGCGACTGAAGAAGCGCGGTGCCTTGGCATTCCCCTGAGTCGCCAGTAGATCCAATCGGGAAATCCCCCACCGATGAGATATCAATGCAAATGCCTCATCAGACACCTCCCATTCTCCGGAATCTAATCTCTGATGGCTCAGAAAATGCGCCTGTACGTTGTCTACTCCGGCAATGTGCGAAGCTGCTATCCTGGGCAGATGAATTTCTGCCCAGGCCATCAGCTCGTCCGCCTCCGCAGCTACGGGATGGTTCTTTGTGCCTTCCTGTCGGTTGATGTATGCTACCATCGTTGCATTGTTGGAGAGCACTCTCACTGACCGAAGATGAACCAGAGGCAAGAACTGCTGCAAGGCCAACCGTACTGCCCTGGTTTCGAGACGACTGATGGACCCTTGCGCTTCCTGCTGCGTCCACTGGCCTTGCGCTGCCTGAGATTGGCAAACTGCCCCCCAGCCAGAAAGACTGGCATCCGTCATCATAATAGTCCACTGAGGGACCTCCAGATCCCCCCCCCCCCCCCCGGGACAAGTGTTCGGGGCTCAGCCACCAAGCTAGGCTGGACCTGGCCGGTTCCTGGAGGGGTAAGGGGACTTGAAAAGCCTCTGACTTGGGGTCCCAACGTGAGAGCAAAGCCCTTTGCAATAGCCTCATATGAGTGAAAGCCCACGGGACCAACTCCAGAGTAGACGCCATAGAACCAAAGAACCCTGGGAACTGGGAGGGACAAGAGACGCCGAACTTGCGACATGAGTTTGTCTATCCGTTCCTGCATCAGGAATAATTTCCCAATCCAAGTATTGAATCTCGCCCCCAAAAAATCCAGGACCTGGGCAGGGGACAACTGGCTCTTGTCCGCATTGATGATCCAACAGAGTGCGAAGTGTCTGCACCACCTTGGCAACCGCCGCCTCGCATAGTTCCTTTGACTTCGCTCGAATGAGCCAATCGTCCAAGTAGGGATGGTCCACGATCCCCTGGTGATGGAGAGCCGCCGCCGCCACGACCATCATCACCTTGGTAAACGTGCGTGGAGCGGTAGCCAGCTTGAAAGGAAGTGCCTGAAACTGGTAATGCTTGCCAAGGACCATAAACCGGAGATACCACTGATGGTCCTTCTGAATTGCAATGTGTAGGTACGCTTCCCTCAAATCGAGGGACGCTAAAATCTCCCCTGCTCCGACAGAGGCAATTATGGAATGTAGCATCTCCATGCTCTTTGACCTTCTTCAGATCTAAAATCGGACAGAAGGGCCCCTCCTTCTTCGGAACCAGAAAATAAATCAAATATCTGCCGGTTCGAAGTTAGTCCGAAGGAACCGGAACGACCGCCCTGAGGTCTAACAATTGGCGAAGCGTGAAAGACACTTGGCGCCTTTTCTCCAGGGACTCGCAGGGCGACAAACAGAATGTTAGGAATTATTAGGAAGGGAATGGTTAATAAAACGGAAAGTGTCATAGTGCCTCTGTGTCGCTCCATGGTGGGACTGCACCTTGATTACTGTGTGCAATTCTGGTCGCCACATCTCAAGGGAGATCTAGTTGCGATGGAGGGGGTGCGGAGAAGGGCAGACAGGATGACAGGGGGGATGGAGCAGCTTCCCTAGGAGGAAAGGCTGAGGAGGTTAGGGCTGTTCAGCTTGGAGAGGAGACGGCTGAGGGGGGGATATGATAGAGGTCTTTAAGATCATCAGGCCGATTCAGTAAAGTCCGCAGGAGAGCGGGCGAATGCCCGCTCTCCCAGCACGTGCGCACAGGCCACTCACCTGTGCGCGCGATACAGTATTCAAATGAGGCCCATTGGTAGAAACGGGCAAAAGGAGGCGCTAGGGACACTAGCGCGTCCCTAGCACCTCCTTTTTGACAGGAGCGGCGGCTGTCAGCAGGTTTGACACCCGATGGTCAATTTTGTCAGTGTCGGTTCTCGAGCCCACTGACAGCCACGGGCTCAGAAACTGGATGCCGGCAAAATTGAATGTCCGGTTTTCGACCCGACAGCGGCCGGCTTCAAATTTTTTTTCTTTTTTTTTTATCTTTTTTTTACTCTTCGGGACCTCCAACTTAATATCACCACTTTCCCGGTGGTGGAAGAAATTAGCGCCTACCTTTGGGTAGGCGCTAATTTCTGAAAGTAAAATGTGCAGCTTGGCTGCACATTTCACTTTCTGAATCGCGAGCGAATACCTAATCGCGAGCGAATACCTAATAGCTAATAGCGCCCTCAACATGCATTTGCATGTTGAGGGCGCTATTAGGTTCGGCGGGTTGGAAACGCGTTTTTCGCCCCTTACTGAATAAGGGGTAAGGGAAAAGGCGCGTCCAATGACATACGGCCTGTATGAGAGGTCTTGAACAAGTAGATGTGAATCAGTTATTTACACTTTCGGATAATAGGAGGACTAGGGGGCATTCCATGAAGTTAGCAAGTAGCACATTTAAGACTAATCGGAGAAAATTCTTTTTCACTCAACGCACAATTAAGATCTGGAATTTGTTGCCAGAGGATGTGGTTAGTGCAGTTAGTGTAGCTGGGTTCAAAAAAGGTTTGGATAAGTTCTTGGAGAAGTCCATTAATTGCTATTAATCAGTTTACTTAGGGAATAGCCACTGCTATTAATTGCATCAGTAGCATGGGATCTTCTTGGTGTTTGGGTAATTGCCAGGTTCTTGTGGCTTGGTTTGGCCTCTGTTGGAAACAGGATGCTGGGCTTGATGGACCCTTGGTCTGACCCAGCATGGCAATTTCTTATGTTCTTAGATCTTGTAAGGGACAAGCAAAATCTAAGACATAGCCGTGTTCTATAATGTTTAGAACCCAATGGTCCGAAGTTATTTTGACCAACTCCTTGTAAACCAGGGACAGCCGCCCCCCAACGACCGGAACAGGGGAGTGGACCGGCACTATTTCATTGGGAGAACTTGACTCCTGTCGCCCCTGTGGCACCGCCGTCTCGGGCAGGTCTATGGCCAAGAAAGGAAGGAGACCCAGTCTGTGATCTGCTGGATGACTGTCTTTGGCCAAACGGAGCCGGCTTAGACTGGCGAAACAGCGCTGCCCCCGAAAACACGACCGGGAAGCGCCAACCCTCTGGAAGCCTTTGGCCTATCCTTCGGGAGATTTACACCATATTGTCCCCCAAGGACTTAATGAGCTGCTCCAAATCATCTCCAAAAATTAATTTCCCCTGAAACGGAAAGGCACCCAGCTGTGACTTGGAGGAAACATCGGCCGACCAATTACGGTGCCATAAATGCCTGGGGGCTGACACTGCAGAAGCCATAGTACGCGAAGACGTACAAAGGAGATCATACAAGGCATCCGCCCCATACACTACCGCCGCCTTCAAATGATCAGCCTGCTCCGACTCCTCCAGGGAAAGCTCTCTGGCACTCAGTTGTGTCCACCGGAGACTCACACACTGCATTAAACTACTGCAAACGGCCGCTCGAACCCCCAGAGCCGACACTTCGAAGCACCTCAAGCTTACGATCCTGAGGGTCCTTAAGGGCAGCCACCCCAACCACTGGAATAGTCGTACACTTGGTGACTGCGGATACGGCCGCATCCACCTTGGGAACCTTAAGGAGGTTGAGAGAGTCGTCCGGCAGCGGGTACAATTTTTCCATAGCTCTGCCTACGCGAATGCTAGCTTCCGGAGTATCCCACTCCCGAAACATCAGCTGGAGCAACATAGGATGAAAAGGAAAAGTCCTAGCTGAGGGACGAAGACCAGACAGCTCCGGATCCACCATGCCCTGATCCTGAGGAGTCTGTGTCTGACCAGCCGGCATGCCCAACTCCGCTAGGACATATGGAATCATCGGCTCCAACTCACCTCTACGACAGAGCCTAAGGACCCAAGGATCATCCCCTTCCACCGGGGCCACACACTCGGAATCCTCATCCACCTCTGCCTGAAGCAGATCCGCCAGCGGCAACGCACCCTGGCTCCCAGAACCGGACCCTTCCCAGCCCACCCGAATCTGGGGGGGATCCAGCCTAGGAACTTGCACGGGAGGAGAGGGCCCAGTCCCAGGCCTCCCGGAGGCAGCTCAGGATCCCCCATGGGAATAAGGCTAGCTAAATATGCCTTATGTAACAGCAAAATAAAATCAGCTGAAAAAGGATGCTGATTTTCCTGAGGGAGGATACCCAAGGGAGCAGGGAAGGTGGGAAAACAAATCGTGGGGAGATCCGGGGCAAAAATCATGTGGAAATAACTGAGGAGGGAGATTCCCTCCCCCTGTCGAGCTATCTGCATCAGCATCTGCAGCTCCTAAAATGGCCGATATTCCCGTGTTTCGCGGGAGCGAGGCAGGCTGAGTACCACGAGGCAGCATCAGGGCGCCCACACCATTGGACAAATGCGCCTGCCTCCCCCTTCCGCCAGCCACTGCCGGGCCCTCGCCCCCGCAGAGACACCGGGAACAGAGGCTATCTCGGGAGAGCCATGCTGCCGGCTCCCCGCAGGCTTTAGAGGCCGAAGCATGCGGCATTGCTGTGCTGTAAAGGAGGGAAGGCCACCAAAGTAACCATTGGAGCCCGGGAGGCTGAAGAGCAGCGCAGCTCTAAAAAACGACGCGGATTGTTCCTTTTTTTTTTTTTTAGCACGTTGGCCTCACCAGAGCACAACCCACAGTTGTCTCTGGGCCAGGGGAGGAGGGACCAGCCCACCGGTAAATCCCCCCCAGTCACTCACCGGCTGCTGCTCCTGGTATACTAGAGCGAAGAAAAGACTTTCCAGCAGGCTTACCACCGAGGAGAAAATGACTCTGCTCCTTGTGAGGCCCTGCTCTTTTTTTTTTTTTTTCAGTGCACGCATGTTATAAAATCACGCATGTTACAAAACCAGCATCCTAAAGCTGCAGCACTACTGGGCAGACTGGATGTGCCAATTTGTTCTTTTTCTGTTGTCATTTACTGTATTACTACAAAAATCTTGAGTCCCATCCATTTGTTGGATATTTGTCTATCCAACTACTGTGCTTTGTCTTCCTGCCAGAGTGTTGCACCATGCTCAGTGCTAACTGAATGCTAGTCATGCTCCTTATAAATCAGAATTTCTTTGCCTTGACCAGAACACTCTCTTTCTCTTCAGACCCACCTCTATTCTGCTGGCTAAGAGCACCAAACTTTATAATGCCTTAAAAGTCAAGTGATGTAAGACCATAATAACCACCATCCTGAGTGAGACCAAGGGCCCATCTTGCTCAGTGTCTTGTCTCCAACAGAGGCAAGCAACACGTGCTTGGAAGAAGTATGTAGGAAATGGGCCATGGGTAAATGTGTCATCCTTGTTACCCTTCCAATTTCCAGCAACCATGGATTTAGGGATACTCTGAACCTAGGATGATGTCCCTGATTGATCTGCCATAAATCTGTCTAATCCCTTTTAGAACCTAGATGTGTTATATTGTCCTGTGTCCTATAGGTGTATTTTAGGACATAATACAGTAAAACATGAGTGGGACTGCACATGAATTTTCACTTTTCTATATAAAAAACTTTTTCATCTACTCTCTCTCTCTCTCTATATATATATAATTTGCTAGCATTTGTGATTTGGTCACTTTGTCAATCACACTGAAAATCATAATTTTCTTCAGAGTTTGGGCAGAAGGCATCTGATTTGGTGTCCATCTCATCCCATGATTTTCCACCCAAAATGGGGCCATAAGAATGGATATTGCAGTTTAAATATTTGACTGATTACTGTGAGTTCCTACAGCTCTGGGTAGTGAACAACATGCAGTGAAATGCAATTAGTGCACACTAAATGCAAATAATCTGCAATAAATAGTTTTTTCTACACTGCATGTTGCCAGTTGCCAAGGATAAGAACTCTTGCACCACTTATTCCCCAGCCCACACTGTCCTTTTTGCTAGTAAAAAATAACTGTGCTGTAATTTCAAGCCAAAGTAATATGCAATTTCACACTTCAGTTCTGAACAGAATTAAGGTATATTTAACAATTCCAGATGTTTCTGTCTCACTAGCCCTACAGCACTTTTTCAGTTTTCAAAAGTTGCAAACTGGATAAATCAGAAAAACATTTTTTTAAAAACCCAATGTAAAGTTTGCAGTTAGAAAAGTAAAATATGCTAAATTATAATAAATCCAAGAGAACTGAACAAAAATGCTCAGAATTCCAATCAAAGTATCACAGATTGATGTCCTGGGCTGGCAAGCATAGCAGATTCATTTCTCAATTGAAGAATAAATTGGGCCTCAGGAAGCTGTAGCTAAAACTACATGGGTGCATTTATTCATGCTAAGTGTTTTGGTCAGTGATCCTTGATGGGCTTTTATTTTGCAGCTTGAACCAAAATAATTCTGTCATTTTCCCCCGTGGGACTTATCTTTGGGGTAAGTGGGAGTGGTAACCAGGAATAGATCCATATGTTGACTGAATGTATACAAGTCACAGCACGGGACAAATGTGGAGATAGCTGGGATGTGGTGGGTGGGGGCTGTCTGCCACTGTGCCTCTATATATGGCAAAGGAATGTCTTTTACCATGGTCACCACAAGCGTGCACTCCTCTTGCCCCTACATGGTTCTGGACATCAGGGGAGGGAGATGCTGGACCCTTTCCATCTGGTACTTATGAATGGCTTGAGAACAGGTGGTTTGGATCTTTTCCAAATATGGGGTATGTGAAATCCCCTTAATGAGCAGTGAAAGAGGATGGTCAGAGAGAGCCAAGTGGGTGGTTTCTGCCCCCTCCCAGAGAAATGGGTATAAATGATCCTGTGCCAGTTGAGAAGACACCATCCAAAGCTGCCTTCTCCTTTTTCAGCCTGTCTCTGCTCTAGGAGCCGGTAAGAATTTCTTAGAACTGTGGATTTCCTGCAGCACTCAGGCCTCAAGATGTTACTGCAATGGAAGTCAAGCTTTTTATTAATAGCTGCTGAGTCTTAGGGAAGTGAATCTGGAATGGGCTGCAACTGTGTGCTGTAGGGGTAAGGAGACAACGATTATGTAAGCAAAGGTTTACAGAGATGAATAGAAGGGTGCACAAGGTAAGCAGTGTGCAGGAGGGTAAAAGTAAAATAAGGAAAAAGATGACAGAGTAAGAGACAACTAGAGGAAATCAGGTAGAAGGAAAGAAAAGAGAAAGAGAAAACAAGAAAATGGAAGTGAGAGGAAATAATTAGGAGAAAGGAAGAGAAGGTTTTTCTCTCAGGCTGAAAATAAGAGCGAGATTCTTGTAGTGTTCAGAAAGCCTGGCCAGAAGAGCAAGTAATCCTCCATCCCGTGATCTGAAGGAAGACCAGAAGGCTTGGGGGTAGGCAGGAGGAAGCAGACTGTGAAATGATTGGAGAATAGCATTCTATTCTTGGAATTAAAGCAGTGGGCCATTTGCTGAACGCACTCTCAGGACAGACACACCAGTGGTGGCTTTACCAGTGCTGTTAGGCAGGGCCTATCTACAGACAGCAGATTTAGGTTTGAGGATATATAATATACATGTGTTTGTTTATTGTCCTTTTGTCACTGTTTTAAAGCAGCAATGCTAGCTAGTTTGAAATATCAATTTGCCTGCCTCTTGGTGTTCGTGCCAGCTTCCCTTTCTTGTTTTGCCCTTCTGTAACTTTTTTTTTTTTTTTACTAAAACGCCAGTTCCTTCCCCTGCTTTCCTTGTCAGATTTATAATGAATTCATGGAATCCAGTTAGATGAATTTAATGTTAAAATGGAAATCACATATGATCAGGGCAGATTTACCAATAGGCAGAGTAGGCAGGTGCCTATGAGCCGATGTCTCATTTGACATAAACAGCTACAGTATTGTGGGCTTGTGTGTGTGTGAAGGGAAGGAGTGGCAGCTAGCAGATCACTCTGCTGCCCATTATGGTTCATATATCATGGGCAAATCCTCAGTGTGACAACAGTAAGGGTAAAGGGCCATAAAAAAGGGATTGGAATGAGCTCTGTTCATAATGCATTTGGTCTCTCTCTTCCACCATCACCAGACACTCAGCACTACCATGTGTGATGATGAGGAGACGACTGCCTTGGTATGTGACAACGGCTCAGGTCTGGTGAAAGCTGGCTTTGCTGGTGATGATGCTCCCCGTGCTGTCTTCCCCTCAATTGTTGGCCGCCCCCGTCACCAGGTAAACAGCTTTCCTCCACTAACTAGGATTCTTTCCCTCGATCACACCCAGAAGGAAGGCAAGGGTTCCTCAACGTAACAGATATTCTTTCCTCAAGCACAGCAGCTGCTTAGCCACCTAGAGGTAGAAAAAGTGGTGGTCAAATATGTTTGTATGGTTGCCTTCAGACATTAGATTTGTGCCACTCTATGACAAATCTCAGCCTATTCACTGAAGTCCTTATTAAAAGGTGAGATTAAAAAGCATGATGTTCAGGGGAAAGATGTTAGAATCTCATATCTTTACATGAAAATTTTTATTATTTGCCCATCAATAAGGCAACTGGGGTCACTTAAGACTATTTGAAACTGCAATATCAGAATGAAGTAGAGAGTGGTTTAGTCTTTCCCAAAAACCCAGATTAGTGTGCTACAAATTTGTTAAATGAATAAATAAGCCTGGTCATATTTTAACTATATATATGCTGATGTAATCCACTGAGAATTGTACAGCAACGTAATATAAATTTATTAAATAAATAAAATAAATACAAGTTTTGTCTTGTAGACTTACGCTGATGTTAGATCACAGGGATGTACAAATCCAAGACAAATCTTGATCCACTGCACTAAGGCTGCTTAAGTCAAAAGGTTAATTTTGTTAGTCTATGACCATACCTAGAACACACGAGCTATTGTGCACATGCACCCAGCTGCAGTTCAAGCATGACTTCCCCTCATTTCTCTCCTCTCTCCTCCAGGGCGTCATGGTGGGTATGGGTCAGAAAGATTCCTATGTGGGAGATGAAGCCCAAAGCAAGAGAGGCATTTTGACACTGAAGTACCCTATTGAGCACGGCATCATCACTAACTGGGACGACATGGAAAAGATTTGGCACCACACCTTCTACAATGAGCTAAGGGTGGCACCGGAGGAGCATCCTACCCTGCTGACAGAGGCCCCCTTGAACCCAAAGGCCAATCGTGAAAAGATGACTCAGATCATGTTTGAGACCTTCAATGTCCCAGCCATGTATGTTGCCATCCAGGCTGTGCTGTCCCTGTATGCTTCTGGTCGTACGACTGGTAAGAGAACTCTTCTCACTCACTCTCTGTTCTGCTGTATACTTGCAACTTATTTAGCAACACCTATGTTATGCATTTTCAACAATGAATTATTTTCTTTGCTTTCACAGCTGAGCTTAATGCATCCCCCATTAAGGATAAAAATATATATTTTTTAAAGCATATATTAGTCTAAGCTCAGAAAAGCAGTGACCTTTGGAGGCCAAGACCTTTCTTAGCTAGATGTTGATATAGGAATGGCTTCATTGTTGGTTTATATTTCTGTTGCACTGTTAATATTTTTCATCCTTCCCATCATAACCTTAGAACACCAAAACCAGGACAAGGCCCTATAATGTCCTGCCACACTCCTCTCCTTCCCTAGATATTCCCCCCCCCCCCCCCCCCCCCAACCGCTCATCACAATGCCAGAAAATTGTGGCCAGACAGGGCACAACATACAATGGGAAGGGGGAGGGGGGGGGAAGCACATGAAAGTGCCATACAAGCAACAAAACAGGGCTTCCATAAAGTGTTTTCTAATTTTGGCAGTCAATTAAAATATTCCACATCGCGAAACAAATTATTCTCTTGGTTTGGGGACCCAGTTGTTTCCTCCTGCTCCTTTGGGCTTCCAGCTCAATTGGAAGTGGGGCTGGGATCCGGTGCCATGAGCCCTCATAGGCAAGTATATGATGATTTTTCCCCCCATTTAAAATCCCTGTGCCGCTTATTGTCATTACAGTGACATCCTCAGCTGGGTGCCATATACCACAGCTCCTTTGGGGAATATAGCAATCATAGGCCCTAAAGCCAACCACTAGCTGTTACTGTTGCACTATGTCCAACTCCTCCCTTTTCCCCAGTCCCAGCAGGCATGGGGAGCAGAAGACCTGACCCAGGAATGAAGCCCAGGTCTCCAACACCATATTGTGCAGCATTATCACTGAGCTACCAGGCCTTTAACTTATTTTAATGGTGAAAGTTGTAATAAGGCAAAATTAGTTACACACTGAAGGTGTCAGGGTAACAGGGCCTCCCATTTGCTCATCATTTCCTCTCTTCCGCTAGGTATTGTCCTGGATTCTGGGGATGGGGTTACCCACAACGTCCCCATCTATGAAGGTTATGCCCTACCCCATGCTATTCAGCGCCTGGACCTGGCCGGCCGTGATCTCACAGACTACCTGATGAAGATTCTGACTGAGCGTGGCTATTCCTTCGTGACAACTGGTAAATGCCCACACCATCCTGGGTTCCAAAACTGAGATGCCCTCTCATCTCTTCTCCAAGGTGGCAGAATGCAGCAAGTGTAGGGAAAACTTGGGAGAAGTTACTGGGCCTACGGGAAGTGGGGGTTTGAAAAGTGTTGCTTTAGTTTAATTTTTAATTCTATTCTAGATTTTAGACAGAGATAGCGCTTTGAGAGACTGGTAGAATAGGTGATTACACCTAGCTAAGAGACAGGCCGAGCCCCATTAGGCTTATAAACAGAATCTAGCATCAGCTCAGAAATAACAGAGCTCTATTCTAGGCAGTCTCACTGAAATAAGAGCATAAGAATTGCCAACCAAAATTCATCCCCAAGTGCAGCAACAGCATAACAAATGATGGCACCACTATCTTTCCCTTTGGTGTTCTTGATTTACCCTCCCTTTTCTCCTTCTCTACAGCCGAGCGTGAAATTGTGCGGGACATCAAAGAGAAGCTGTGCTACGTGGCCCTGGACTTTGAGAATGAGATGGCCACCGCTGCTTCCTCCTCCTCCCTGGAAAAGAGCTATGAGTTACCCGATGGCCAGGTCATCACTATTGGCAATGAACGTTTCCGGTGCCCTGAGACCCTCTTTCAGCCTTCCTTCATTGGTAAGATGCCATTCCCCACATTCCTAGTCTACTGCACCCCCTGTTTTCTATGCACATCCCAGAAACAGGTCTCTGTTGGAACCTGCTTGGGTAGCTCATTTCTGCATTATGTGAAAAGCCTCAGCCACTTTGCTCCTGCTTACCTTGTGGCATCCTGGCACATGGCCATGTTGTTGGCATTTACCAATCTTTGTACGATGCTGGGGCTCTGCCTGAGAAGGGCTGAAGCAGGCATGGACAACAGGATATGTGTCACAGTTGGCCTAAATGCTGACCTAGCAGGCACCTGTAGAATATGCCCATTGTTCCTGGAAGCTCTACTCCTTGTACACCATACACTACAAACCTTTTACCCTATTACTAATGGCAAACAGGAGTGTAAAAAGCAGGGGAGTGCTGATTTTATTGCCCTACAGCTCTTACTCCAGAAACTTGTAACAATGGGCCCCTAAACTCTCATTCTTCTGTATTCTACTCGAAGGTATGGAATCTGCGGGTATCCATGAGACCACCTACAACTCCATCATGAAATGTGATATTGACATCCGTAAGGACCTCTACGCCAACAATGTGATGTCAGGTGGTACAACCATGTACCCTGGGATTGCTGACAGAATGCAGAAGGAGATCACTGCCCTGGCACCCAGCACAATGAAGATCAAGGTAAGGAAGTTACTTCAAAGTGCTGTAATCAGTGACTGCTGCTAGGGGATGACAAAACCCCTTCCCCCAGAAAACATGTAACTTAATTGGTGTCCATTAAGTAAAGCAAGACCATTCAGTACTTTAATCCCATTAAATAGGTTCTGGGGGCCAGCCTAATGGCAAATGCTGTTCATATCCACATAGAGCACCTGGCTTAGGGTCCCTCCATGGTGGGTGAGAGCTAGGAAGGGAATCTCACTTATTACTTAACAGCAAGACAAAACAGCCAGATGTAGAATCCATGTTAGCCAAGGTCTGGATGAAGCTGGCCAAGGACTGTCACTGTACAGGCTGGGCTGAGTTAGAAGGGGTGGATATAAATAATATAAACTCTCCAGCACGTTGGGAATGAAGGTTCAGGGTATTGTAGCGCAATAGAAGTCTGTTCCAATTGAGGTAGAAGCCTAAAGGAGCAGGGAACAGGGAAAAACTCAGCTTGATGGCTCAGCGTAAGAGAGCAATGAGGCTATAGCACTGCAGAAGACTCAGCAAGTATGGATTATCATCACTGACCAACTCTTCCCTTTCTCTAGATCATTGCTCCACCTGAACGTAAATACTCTGTGTGGATCGGTGGCTCCATCCTGGCATCCCTGTCCACATTCCAGCAAATGTGGATCACCAAACAAGAGTATGATGAGGCAGGACCCTCCATCGTCCACAGGAAATGCTTCTAAACTGAATGGTTGCCCAACTCTGGCTTTCCTGAAGAGTTTACTGGCTATGTTCTCCCTCCTCTATCATCAAGGCAGCTCACTAAACTCTGCCCTTCCTTATGCCTCTTCATGCTGCTGCAAGAAATAAAATATCAGCCTAGTAAGGAAACTAAGGGCCAGATGGATTAAGCTTTTGCTCATAGACCACAAAATGGGAAACATCTTTTACTATATCAGGCACTACAGGGGGGAAGTACTGAACAACAAGACTATTATCGTCCATTCAGCCCCAGCTCTCATGGCACATGCCCAAGATGCTGTCAATACCATGTCCATCTGTCTATCCACAACCCCAGATTTACAACACTGCTCCCTTTGCCTCAATCTGTAAATGCTTCCAACTTTTTTTTTATTTATGAAACTACAGTTGTCTATAACAATAAAAACTAATTAAAAAAAATATCACCAGAACTGTAAATTGCTATTAGAATTATCACTATAAGCTCAGGAGGCATATTAATGTGCTCAAAGATGTAGCATAACAACAGTACCACTAAGAGACTGTCATAATTCAGATGGGTTATACGCAGCTACAAATGTACCTCTGCCAGTGCATCTCATTCCTGTCCAAATCACCCTCCATTCCACTTCAGAAAGTCATAGATACACAGCTATGCACCTCATTCTGTCCTATTATAGCATAGAGACCCACAATACAGCTCTGCCAATATATCCTACTCCTGCCCTTGTAATTCCAGAACAGAGCTTTAAATATATATGTGAGCACACATCAGAACACTTATTTACATAGTCAACAATCTCTGTTTTTCTCTGAAGTGAATACTTACAGCTATTGCCCTCCAAAGTAGATGACCTTGCACAGCAGTATATTTTGATATTTGTATTTGACATCTCAGAGACTACAGCATACAAGATGTCATGTCTTTATGACATCAGAGGTTCCAATTGCTAATCAAATTCATGCTGACTTCTCTGGAGCCATTGAAAAGCCAAGTTTTTTTAAAGTCCTGTGATGGTATTCTCAATATGAGAAGGAAATTACGGTGTGCCAGCTCTCTCCCTTTTTCTGATTTTGAGCATGTCATCACCCCAGACTGTTATTTGCTTTCCGCTCTCCTTTGCTTTCCACATTTTGTCACCAGAATCATGACCAGCAAATCCCATTTTCCTCTGGGGCAGCTCATTCACTCATTTGAGATCTGGTCCTTTCAGCTAATCTTCAGAATTCTACCACATCATAGTTCAAGTGCTTAAATTTTCTTTATACTCTTTTTACTGTAAGCCCATATTACACTTGTCTTTCCTATCTACTGAGCTGTAGCTACTCAGCTTTTTATCTTAAAATCTATTTCCTCTTTGCAGTCCCAAAAATCATTTGTATTCCAAATTCTTCTCTTCACTTTTGTTAAACATTTTCCAGCTACTGAAATAATTATATTACTTGATCTGGTTCAATTTCTGCAACAGCTATCGCATTAGTTTGTTTTTTTTTCATTATGATTTTTATCTTCTTGGTTCAAGCTCATGCCATACTCAATTTATCTCTTATAGGTCTCATTTCTTAAAAACCATTAATACTACATCATTAGCATAATTAATGTTAGATTTATACCACTGATGTCAAAGGTTCCGAAGAAACTAGAACTGAGCTCTCTGCACTTTTGGAATTACAAATCAATTGGTCAAAAAGTTATAGAACTAGGGGTCATGAAATGAAGCTCCAAAGAGGCAGGTTCAGGAGCAATGTCACAAAATACTGTTTCACTGAAAGGGTGGTGGATGCCTGAAATGCCCTCCTGTGGGAAATGGTGGAGGAAAAAAAAAAAGTAACAGATTTCAAGAAAGCAAGAGGATGGGAATGGAAGCACTATGGTAACCTGCATGGAGAACATAAGAACTGGCGTGCTGGGTCAGACCAAGGTCCATCGAGCCCAGCATGCCACCTCCATGCCTATAAATTAGATCTTAGGACCTATATTCCTCTTACTCCCAAGGCTAGCAATGGCTTTCTTTAATCTAGCTGGCTAATAATGTGCTATGGAGTTTTGGTCCAGGGACTTGTGCAAACCTCTTATATTCCACTGCACTGAGTGAAAAAGTACTTTCTACCATCAATTTTGAACCTGCTGGTTGTTAGTTTCATAGACTGTCTCTTTGTTTTAGCAGTATTTTAAAGGGTAAATAACCATCCTTTATTTACCCATGCCAGCCCACTCACGATTTTAGAAACTTTTATCATGTCCCCTTCTCAACTATTTCTTTTCCAAGCTGAAGAGCCTGAGCCTACCTAGCCTATCATCATAGGAAAGATGTTCCAGCCCCTCTATCAATTTTCCTGTCCTCCTCTGCACATTTTTTTAGTTCTGCCATGTCATTCTTGAGATTGTGTGATCAAAACTGGCAGATAGAGCCACAGTACCACTGTGCTTTCAAGAAGGCACTGGGGGTAAATTGCATACAGCAGCAGTTACAGCCAAAGAAAAAGCATGAGCAATGCTTTGTGCTTCTTAGAAGGCATTCAAGTAAGCTGCATGCAACAGTGGTTACAATCTTAAACAGAAGGGATATAAGTGGAATGGTCCTGCATGGAGGGACCAGTGATAAACCTAAACTAATGAGCATAGGTAGGCTAGGTTATTAATATGGAAAAGGCTGCCTAGCAATGAGGGTGGAGGCCATCGCTAACAGATTTTGGGTGTGCTTGGGAGGATATGGAATGGTAGGAAAAGGATACAGAGGTCAGTTTAAAAAATATGAGGAAGGCAAGTTGGTGTTGGCTTGCATACAAATATATAAATATCAAATGGCTAGACTAATGGGCCATTTGGTCTTTATCTGCTATCATTCATTATGTTACGTGACTACTTACAACCAATTAGGAGTCAAAAAGCACTGCAAATGTTCTGCACATCTATGGCACTGCAGTGCAGAGATGGAAAGCTGTTTGTCCAGCTGTATTTGGGGGTCTATGGCTTTGCTTTTACAATCACTATCAGACTACCACCCATGCAATATGGACTCACTGCCGTGTGATAACATCTAGCAAGATTAAACCAAACAATACAGTGGAAGGAAATGTGAATCAATAGCCACACCATGCCCTTTGATCTACAGGAAAGGGGATTTTTAATGGATTACTCATTTTACACCATGTAGTCCATTACTCAGCCGCTGTGCAGCTTGGCTAGTTGGCCGGATAAGTGTTTCCAGTTAACTTAGAGCTGAATTTTAAAACGGGCATGCGTGTAAAATCTGGCAGATATGCGTGTGACCAGGCTATGCGCGCACCAAGTGCATTTTAGAAATGGCCCAGTCACGCGCATATCTGCCGGTACATACAGAAGTGCTGGCAGATCAAAAAGGGGCAGGCCGGGGGCGGGGTCTGGGCAGGGAAGGGGCCCCAGGGCCATTTAGGCCCTGTCCCAGGGAAGCACGTGCTGGCAGTCAGCCAACATGTGGAACTTACTTCATCTATTCAGATGAAGTAAATTCTGAAATAAAAAAAAAAGGTATGAAAGGGTATAGGGAACTGGGAACCAGATAATCACGTCGCCATGCATAGTTTATAAAATTCCGCCCCCCATGAGCAAGTGAGTCCCGACCCACCTGCATATGCACGCGCGGATTTTAAAATCCGGTGCACATGGGAACCATATTTTATATGTGCACCCTGACACGCACATGTTATAAAATAGCCACATCCATGTACGCATGCCAGGAACTGTCCACACATGATTGCCCATGTTTAACCTATATATTCAGCAGCATGGCCACACTGCTGAATAAATATATATATATATACATATACACATACACACCCTAAAATATGCCAATATGCAAAAAGAACTATTATACCCAAAGTCAAATATTCTAATTATTTCAGGAAAAATCTCAGTCCAAAAACTCAATTTATTAATTTCTTGTATTTATACTACGTACTTTAATACCATCCCCCCATAATTTAAACATTCATACCAACCGTATACACACCAGTCACACTTCACTAAAAATTCAGAATACAAATATCACAGTCATAAAAAAAATTCCTTAGTAATCCTTAATCTTGTCATCCACATTGCTTAACAGTAGCGTTAATTTTTAAGCCCACAAAGGCACCTTATTCACCCACCCAACAAATGCCTAAGTTTCACCTAACAAAAGGCTTCATCAGGGGAACATTTCATATCAAATTTTCTTAAATTCAAATAAGGTGACATAGCAGTATTGAAAGTCCATATACATATCTTAAAACACAAAGTTCTTTTCACTTTCTCTGGCTCCTGCCCAACTTGATCCGTTCAAATCAATCATATCCATTTCATCTTGCTTCCGATACAATGTTTCAACTTGTAATGCTATAGCATATGGTACCTTCTAATGGCTTAAAATTTAACGCCAACAGTCTCCAAAGCCTTATTTCAAGCAATGGAGGTGGTCAGTGGTTGTAGTGCATGTTGACACTTAATAAAATTAATATTCCTGGGGGAATGCTTGGGGGAGGAGCACTGGTGGAGAGCAACACCGGGAGATCTAGGCCAGTTGGGAGACCAAGGCGGGCCGTTCCTTCCCTCCCCAGACGTCGCACTGACGTCATTAATGAGGGCCATGGCTGCCTCTTCAAACCTCAAGGCAGTGTGGCGCACAGCTGCCGCTGGTACATTACCAAAGAGGCTCAGCTTTGTTTTGTTCCCTTGATAGTTTGAATTTACGGGTAAGAAAAGGAAATCAAAGCCTATAACATCATCTCCTGCTCTGCATACAACTCATGGCCCCCATGGATGATCACATATTGAGACTGATACGATGTCATCGATAGAGTGCACAGTGAACTCCTCTGGAGTTTCTTTGAGTCCAGGCATAAGCTGACCAACTCTACAACCTCTTGGAGCTGCGTTCCACATGCAGACCTCAGCTGCTTTGCAGAAGTCTCCTACTGGGGTTGAAATTCCTGAGGTAACCTCTCGAGTTTCTTTAGCGGCAGCACCTGTGATAACATCTGAGTCCATAAGTAGTCGGTTATTGATGAAGACCTTTCCTAACCTAGTGATGTGACTCTTTCAGACTTGTGGAGGTTGATAACTAAGTTCATTAAGAATGTGTCACATGTAATTCAGCAGCATGGTTTACTTCTTTCTGAAAATACGTCTCTTTTAAATCTGCAGGGGAAAAAGGTGTAAGAACTAGGAAAGTCAGTGTCTACTTTGAATTCTCAAGTTTCTTTATTACAAAATGCAGAAGCAGCCCATATTAAAGACAGTCTGTCTATTCATAAGGAAGTGGAATTGTTAGCAAATTTATGGAAAGCTAGGAATTTGCGAATTGTTAATTTCCCATGTACTAGGTTATTATCAGGTTTGGAATTATTTATAAAATTCTTAAAAGAAAATCTAGCTTTTCTTGAAGAGAATTTTCTAGCTATATCTAAAGCTTTTTATTTACCTAGTTATAGAAATGCTGCTCAGAAAAAGAATGGTAAAAATGAAGCATCTATTGATAGTTCCGGAATCTCCACTTTTTTTTTTTTTTTTTTTAGAAGAATCACTTGATTTAATTACTACTAGGTCAACACTAGTAGTGTCTTTCTGTGCTGAACAAGATAAAGATCTAGGATTTCAGAGATATTTCAGAAATAAGGATATATTCTTTTGTGGGCAGAGAAAGTGTACATTTTTCCAGATGTCTCTTGAACTACTCAAGCTTGAAGAAGACACTTTCTTTCCTTAAAGAGTAAGGTTTTGGCTCTTGGAGCCTATTTTTGAAATTTCCTTGTAAATGGCCTTATTTCTGATCAATCTAACAAGTTTGGTTTTTTTCATCCTGCTCATCTGGAGACCTTTATATTAGATAAAAATATTGGACAGGAGCTAGTAAGCTAGTAACTTAGGCCTGGATTTTCTAAGTTCGCAGAACTTGGAAAATCCGGCAGTAACAGGGGGCGGCCTGCAAAAGCCAGCAGCGATCGCACCACCGTGGTGCTATCACTGCCGGCTCTCGCAAACCAATAGCGCCACCGTGAAAGGTGGTGCTATTGGCCGCGTTACTGACGGCGATAAGGCTCCTTACCTTTTCGCCGTCAGCAATGTCTTCGCGGTGTCTGCCCCGGTGCCGCCCCGACTCCTCCCCTTCCGGAGTGGACACCACCCAGAACCCGCCCCGATCTAGGTATCACATGCGAAAAATCCCTTTTCGCGTGCGATATCTTTGGAAAATGACCCCCTTAGTTCTCTATGGTGGAACAACTTAGGCTGGAAATGTAATTGTATATACTCTTCGAGCCATTATTTTGTATTCTTATTATATCTTTATTGTTTCCTTAAATACTCCCTCAATTATTTGTTATATAATACAAATCAACAAGTGATTTTTTTTTTATAATTACTATTGTATTTTTTCTGTTTCTGAAATGTAAATATTTTTTGGTTTCATTGTAATATGAACATTTAATAAAGAGAAAATCGAAAACAAAAATTAATGTTCCTTCATTTTCTACAAACTTAAAATTCTAAAATATTTTCATACAATTTTATATTTTCAAACCCCAGTGCTGACTACAACATATCTCTTATGTCAGCCAAAGTCAGTTACACAGCAGGACAAAAACCTTCCTCTCTCACCCCAGGTTTTTTTCTCGAAAGATGGTAATCAGCCACCCTCAACCGGACTTCTGGATTAAACCTCAACTTAATAAACTCAGAAATTTTTTCGGGATACCACGTTGGATAAACAACAGATCCTCCCACTATTATATCATTGGTTTGAGGAAATAAGTGTTCCTAAAATGGCCCCTTGCACCCTATTATCATCACCACTTAATCACCAAATTTAGACTTCTAGGAGCCACTGTTTGCCAGTTATATATATATATATTATCATTGTTCACAGCGGCGAAGAGCTAGAGATACATTACCTCTTCTAAAAAACTGCATTTTCTGGATAATAAAGACACACAATTCATCTTCCATGTGTCCCTTGTCCAGCCAGTGTTGTACCATTGGGACCTCAGCCTTTTTTGTTCTAATGCAGCTTTTATGCTGTATGATCCGTGGCTTTACAGCTCTTTTAGTATGGCCAATATACATTTTATAACTCAGACAAACAACAGCCTAAATCACCTGTACAGAATTACAGGTAAACTGCCCTCTCAGGATGTTGCAATGACTTGATTTTAACATATTAGACAACTACACAGTTACCACATGGGAACTGTTCCCACTTAGCTGGATCCTCCCTCTCCATAGGTAAATCAGTCTCTTAAGTTGCAACTCCTAGTTTTTGCAAAAATAGGTTTCTCTTTAAACATATCGTAAACAGACAACATATACCAATGTTTTAAAAAGATTCCCTGATCTTCCTTTCTGCGAGTTGAATAAGGAAACACACAAATCAGCCTATCTAAAGGATTCTTGATGGAAGGTTGTAAAATTGACTCCCTATTTGCATAACACGCTCTCTTGTATGCACGCTTGATAACCGACCAAGAGTAACCACGCTGCCTAAAGCGGGTATGCATACGTATTACTTGCTCCTTGAAATCTCCCACTGAAGTACAGAGATGCCTCAATCTTAAAAATTGCCCCACTGGGATATTTTCTTTAAGTTTCTGCAGGTGGTGACTATCAAAAGAGAGTAACGTATTTCCATCAGTATCTTTACAAAAGACTTGAAAGTACTTAGGCTACGTTCGTCCTTAATAACCACTATAATCCAAAAAAGTTACTCTCTCAACACTACTGTAGAAATGGAGGTTCTCATTTAAGCCAACCCTCAAATTCCACCAGCTCTGCTTCAGACAACACCCAAATGTAAAACATATTGGGGCAGATTTTAAAACATACACTCGCGGCGTGCACAAATGTACGGCCAATTTTATATATAAATAAAATCAGGGGTCGGTGCACGCAAGGGGGTGCACACTAGTGCAACTTGTGCGTGCCGAGCCCTCGGGGAGACCAGCTGGCTTTCCCTGTTTCCTCCGAGGCCGCTCCGAAATCGGAGCGGCTTCGGAGGGAACTTTTCTTCCCCCTCCCTTCCCCTATCTGTCCCACCCCCCATCCCGAAAAAAAAAGTCCCGTACCTTTGTTTTTGAAGTTACACCTGCCAGAGTGCTGTGCCGGTGCGCAATCCCCTGGCCGCTGTGCCGGAGTCCTCGGCCATGCCTCCCAGACCGCCTCCGGTCCGCCCCACCATGCCCCTGGACCGCCCCCTGCCCGCCCAGTCAGAAAAGCCATACGCGCGTCCAGGGGCTTTATGCGTGCCGCCGGGCCTTTTGAAAATAGGCCCAGCGCGCATAGGGCTTTGAAAATCTGCCCCATTGTCAATAAATTTCACCCATATTCTAATGTGACTCCAAAACACAGAAAGATAGACAAATTGTTCTTCAAAACACAGATCATAAAGCATAAAAGCTGCATTAGAACAAAACAAAACTGAGGCCCCAATGGTACAACACTGCCTGGACAAGGGACACATGGAAAATGAACTGCATTTTCCTATTATCCAGTAAAGGCAGTTTTCTAGAGGAGGTAATGAGTCTCTAGCTCTTCACCACTATGAACAACGATATATATTTAACTGGCAAACAGTGGCTCCTAGAGGTCTAAATTTGGCGACTGAGTGGGGAGTTTTTATTGAGGTTGGTATTGAGTGGTAATAATAGGGTGCAAGGGGTCCTTTAGGAACACTTTTTTCCTCAAACCAATGATATAGTAATGGGAGGATCTGTTGTGTATATAAAGTGGAATCCCAATAAAGTTTCTGGGTTTAAAAAACTGGGGTTTAAATCCAGAAATCCAGTTGAGGGTGGCTGATTACCATCGTTTGTGAAAAAATCTGGTGTGAGAAAGGAAGGCTTTGCCCAGTTGAGGGTGGCTGAATCACCTGTGCAAAAACCTGGGGTGAGAAAAGAAGATTTTGTCCAGCCTTCTGACTTTGGCTGAAATAGAGGTATGATGTAGTCAGTAGTGGGATTTAAAGATATCAAATTGTATGAAAATATTTTAAGAATTTTAAAAGTTTGTAAAAAATAATGAAGGAATATTTATTTTTACTAACAGTGGCAACATGCGCTACAATGTTACCACCCCCATTGCTTGAAATAAGGCTTTGGAGACTGATGGCGTTAAAACTTTAAGCCATCAGAACGTACCATATGCTATAATATTACAAGTTGGGACATTGTATCAGAAGCAAGATGAATTTGATACGATCGATTTGAACGAATCAAGTCAAGCGGGAGCCAGAGAACGTGAAAAGCATTTCGTGTTTAAGATCTAAGAATGGACTTTCAATGCTATGTTACCCGAAAAGAATTTAAGAACATTTCATATAAAATGTTCCTCTGATGAAACCTTTTGTTAGGCGAAATTTAAGTCTTTGTTGGGGGTGAATAAGGTTAAAATTGGTGCCTTTGAAGGCTTAAAAATGAATGCTATTGTTAAGCACTGTGGGTGACAAGATTTAATGATTGCTGAGGATTTTTTTTTTTATGACTGATATTTGTATTTTAAGTTTTTAGTGAAGTGTGATTGGTGTGTATGTGGTTGGTATGAATGTTTAAATTATGGGGGATGGTATTAAAGTATGTAGTATAAATATAAGAAATTAATAAATTGAGTTTTTGGATTGAGATTTTTTCTGAAATATTTAGAGTATTTGATTTTGTGTACAATAGTTTTATATACATACATATACATATATATATACACACACACACACACACACACAAAGGGAGCTATCAAAGTTAGTTGGATAAGTTTATCCAGCTAACTTTAGGAGAGGTATACAGGCTAAGCAGACTATGGGGATCATTTTCAAAAGCGACTTTTCGCATGCGATCACTAAATGGGGGTGGAGTCGACCCCGGCAGAGGAGGAGTCGGGGCGGCACCGGGGCCAACTCTGCGGAGACATTGCTGGCGGCAAAAGATAAGGAACCTTATCGCCGCCAGTTTCGCGCCAAATAACTACATCTTTTATGGTGTAGTTATTCGGTGCAAAAGCCGCCCCCCCCCCCCGCCCATTACCGCTGGACTCTCTAAGGTCGCAGACCTTAGAGAGTCCAGGCCTAAGTCAGAAAAATTATCTGGCTAACTCTGAATATCTGATTTAGCTGGATAATTTATCTGGCTAACTCAGCGACTCCCAGTTACAACCCAGACTTATCTGGCCAAATTTTAGCCAGCAAAAAGGTTATCCAGCTAAAGCTTCTGAATATGAACCTCCATATTAAATAAAAACTTAAAAAGGTAAATCACAAACTAAGAAGAAGGAAAAATATCCCTTTTACACACTGAAATACATGACAACAGATGGACAAAAAATATAAAAATTAAAAGGTGGAATTCATAAAGGTGCTGAAACTTTCAGAGCACACCTTAGGTGCAAATTTTCTGCCTAATCTCCTATCATGCAGAGAAATCTGCCACTCTTGTAAACTGTTACATTAGCTGAAATACTGAAACTGATAAATGAAGAATATGAATCCTAAATTACTTTTAGTTTTTGGTTGAATTAGGCCTCCTAGATAGCTTCAACCGTGCTGATAGCATTAGAATGCAATTTACTACTTTTTTTGTCCATAATTGGAATAGTACACCTCCATAGCGTGCATTAAAGCATTTTCCAAAAGTGATTCCCAGGGCCACTGTAGTACAGCTGTGGCAGGCAAGAGTATGCTGTACTGCCCCCTAGTGGTCCTAGCTTGAAAGAAGGGGGGCATTTACAAGAAAAAGACATGTGACCTACATTCAGTCCCTGAAGAGATCCATATTCCCAATGGCTTGTCCTGAATCTGTGTTTCTAATAGCAATAATCTGGTTTATTGATTTTTGGGTGTAAAAAACAGTTCTTCCTGACTTCAAGCTCCATAAGTCTCTACAACCCAGGAAGAGAGGGTGAGCAGCTGGAAGCAGAGTAGACATGAATTCAGTTCTGCCCTGTTACTCTGCTGGAGTGAGATAGATTCTCGTGGATAAGTCATACAAGTAGCCATATGGGTGACATTGATGGTGCCATTGCAGAAAAAAAGCGATGCCCTATCTAGAGTTGACATTTTTCAAAGGACTTTCAAAGCATGCACTAATGTTCCCTTGCCATGCCAGAATTTCCCCTCAGTAGTTTTCATCTGCTCTGGTGAATGGTTGAACAGAAAAGTTTGGAAACTTTCTCTGCCAAACAATTTTCCTATTTCCTAATTTGAGTATTCTTCGCCCAAAACAATTTTATTTCATCTAATTTCTTTTTATCCAAAGTGGTTTCTCTCAGTTTAAAAAAAACATACATCAGACAAATCTGCTAAACAAGGTAAGGTTCCTTAAAAAAAATGTGCAGTGTGTACTCAAAAAATGGCAGTACAAGATTGCCATGATGAGTGTCTATTGTTTGTATCATATTGAATACCTAATTTCCTGCAAGCCATGCTGAGAAATGTCTCTGAGAGTTTTGATGTATAGAAGGATGAAACTGAAATTACTCTGAGCCACTCTTTCAAATGAGAACTTGGATAGCTCTATTTTAGGAAATTCTAAATCCTCCAGTGAAAAGAAATTTAAAAGAAAGCAAAAATCGGCATCATTTAAGAGTCACACAATTCTAAAAGTGAACCTAAGAAGTGTCAAGTAGAATAACAAAAGCATGAACTAAAAATGGCAGCATCAGCTACTCTTTTGATCCCTAAATCAGATAGTGTAGCCAAACTGGAATTGAAAAAACTATCAGCTTCAACAGTGCAGAGTAAAAAGCACTCTGTCACCACTAGCACCAGTAACGGTGTCCCCAACACCGAAAAATAATTCTGAGAGTTTGGTGCCGAAGTCAACACTCTTTAGTGCCGAAAATGCACAGCTCAATGCCAAAAGTGACAAGTCTGAGTCATTAAACAACACTGTCACAAGCGCTCTGATATGCTAGCAAATACCATGATCTCCAAACACCGTAGGAATTGATAAGACAACACAAATTAAAATATCTTTCTCCTACAACCTGGCATTCATCTAAACATAAAGACCGATTCCCCTCTAGTGTGAAGCCCATAGGAAACAACTGCAGGTATGGGTTATCCCACCACTGCCAGAGACCCTTATTAGAAAATTGTGGGATTTTTATTAGAAACTGTAGTCCATATTCAAAAGCCATATAAACAGATAACTCAAAAGCTATCTAAATGGTAAATATGGCATACTTAGCGTCTTATCTTGCTAAATTATAGCTAGATAAGTAATCTGGCTATAATTTAGCCGGATTAAAAAAAGGGTGTTCTAGGGAAGGGCTGAGAAATCCGGCTAACACAGTGCTTCAGAGCTAAAATTAGAGAAGACAGCCATACTAGCTTACCTGGCTGAAAAAGAAGAATGTGCCAAATACCTTTTATCAGATCAATTTATGACACATTTGATGTCTTCCAAGACTACAGTAGTTGCAATAGCTACCATACAATTTGTCTAGTTGAAAGCCTCAGGTTTGAGAGAGGACATCTTTGAAAAGATAAGCAGACACACCATATTTGGGAGACAGTCTTTTCAGCCAAATAGTCACAGACTATAGATGTCATTTAAAGCCATTGCTCAGCTATGCAGTCATTGCAGTCAGTGGCATCAATCTACTCAAAGAACAATCCAACAATTTTAATACAAAAGACCACAATTATTATCAGAGATGTAGATATTCCTTTCCAGTACTACAGACAAAGGCTATACCATCAACCTCAGTCACAGCCCCAACAACCTCTGCAATCATAAAGGTCTCAGGGTAGGGGACGTGATCAACCAAGACAACCAGTCACAGTTAAAGCAACCTCAGGGATTTTAAATAGAATTCTTCCCCATATCTCAGTGGTAGGCAGGCTGCAATACTTTGCTGGAAGATAGAAGATAAGAATGGACAGATGGATACTGAGAATTATAAATAAGGGATGCCTAATGAATTTCTGTTATCTTCCATAAAAATCAAACATATTCAGAGATTCATCACACAAAAAGGCAGATGAAGGTGCCCAGTAGCTGATGTCTTCTAAAATGAAAAGCAACAGAAGTTGTACACAAAAGTCAAAGAGGTCAGGGATTTTATTAAAGATTCTTCCTAGTACTGAAAAATTAGGTGGTCAGAGACCCATTTTGGATCTCCAAAAACTAAATAGTTGCCTGAAGAAAGAGAAATTCAAGATGAATTCACTGGAAATAATTCTTCCACTCTTATAAAAAGGGGATTGGCTGACCACTTTAGATCTAAAAGATGCCTACTTTCATATTCCCATTCCTGATTTGCACAAGCAATACTTTTGTTTCATCTTCTCAAAAGAAAGATTACCAATACAGGTTACTCCATTTCGATCTCTTAGCAGTTCCAAGGATTTTACCCAATGCTCAGCAGTATTAGCTGTACATCTCCAACAAAAGAGCATTCCAATGTTCCCAGAGCTAGATGAATCGGAAAGCCCTAGTTTTCTCCTACCTTCAATCCTTGAGTTCTCTCATCAATTGGGAGAAATCAAATTTAGAGCCAGCTCAAGTGACAACCTTTCTAGGGACAATCTTTAATACAAGACTTCAGAAGGCCTTTTTGTCAGAAAGCAGGCTCAAAATCCTCAGACATTGTCAAGAAAGTTGCAAAACACCAGGTCTTCATGCAAAAGTTTGCATGAAGATGCTCGATCATATGGCTGCAACAGTTTTCGTAGTTCCCCTACTGAAGCGGAATGGCATCTAAAAACACATTGGAATCAGTTGCTTCAACCTCTATGCCACAAGATAATTATTACCTTGTCCACGAAGAGGTCAATACCATGGTGGACAGAATCAGAATATCTGAAAGTTGGTTGCCTTTTCGTCTTTCATCAATGCTGACTGGAAATTATGACAGATACATCACTCCATGGGTGGATAACACATTTTCAGGGTATTTGCACCCAAGGAGCCTGGACATTTCGGGAGATGACTTTCTATATCAAACTTACTGGAGTTGAGAGTGATACATAAAGCTATTCAGGTATACACGACCTAAATGAAAGGAGCAATTGTCCAAGTGAGAATAGACAATCAGGTCACCACGTACTATATAAACAACTTATTTTTCTATGCACTTGTTATAATTTGTAATGTATACTCTTATGTTTTAGTTATGTTCGTTATAATGTATTGCTCACCCCTTGTTTTATGTAAACCGACATAATACGAACTTCCGTGAATGCCGGTATAGAAAAACACAAATAAATAAATAAATAAAATAAATAAGGTGGAAATGGGTTCCTTTCCCTGTAGAAATGGTCAATTCAAAGGAAGGGTACCAAGCCCATTTACATGAGCTCCCCACCCCAGGGTAGATGCATCTGTGGTTAGGACAATTTGACTGGGGAGACATCGAAACGAGATCCCCTTTTCAAGATTGAAAACTACCCGTCATCAGAACAATGAGACCCGGAAAGGCGGGGTGACCTGGATGCAATTTTGGAGGCTCTGAGTAGCCAGACGACACTGTGACCTCAGGGCCCATTTGGTTCTGTGCATGTATAAACATGCCAAGGGAATAACATGGATGGTTGCTGCTATATGGCCCAACAGCCTCAACATGTGCCAGGCCAAAACCTGCTGACAATCTCTGCTGCAGTGGTCACCACGGCGACAGCAATCTGGCGGGGCAGAAAGGCCTAGGCCTGAGCCATATCTAGCAGGGTTGCTATGAAGTCCAATTGAGGTGACAGGCTGTGATGGGACTTTGGGTAATAAAGAATGAATCCTAATGACTCCAACACTTGAGTGGTCAAGTGCATGGACTTGGTGGCCCCTGCCTGAGATGTGCTCTTGACCAGCCAATCGTCCAGATACGGGAAGACATGCACACCCAGTCTGCGGAGGTGCGCTGCTACCACAGCCAGGCATTTTGTGAAGACCTGCGAGGCGGACGTGACTCCAAATGCCAACACTCGATACTGGAAGTGCTGTGTTCCCACCACAAATCAGAGATATTTCCTAGGAAGATCTCGATATGAGTTTGTGTGTCCTTTAGGTCGAGGGAGCATAGCCAGTCCCCTTTTTGTAAAAGGGAGAGATCAAGATAACCAGGGAAACCATCTTGAACTTTTCTCTTTTTAGAATCTTGTTCAAGGCTCTTAGGTCTAGAATGAGACGGAGTCCTCCTGTTGTCTTTGGAAAGCAGAGTTGCTTACCTATAACAGATGTTCTCACAGGACAGCAGGATGTTAGTCCTCACATATGGGTGACATCATCAGGATGGGGCCCAATCACGGAATACTTTTGTCAAATTTTCTAGAACTTTGACTGGCACCTACTGGGCATGCCCAGCATGGCACTAACCCTGCATTCAGCAGGGCTCTCCCTTCAGTCTCATGTATAGTCAAAAAGCATGTGGAAAATAAAATAATAAATCGCAAGTGTAGCCAACTCCGCGGGGTGGCGGGTGGGTTTTGTGAGGACTAACATCCTGCTGTCCTGTGAGAACAGCAGTTAGAGGTAAGCAACTCTTTCTCACAGGACCACAATCGTGGCATGCCGACTGGTCATAGTCAGAGCCCATGAGATGTAGCAATAGTTGTGGCTGTCGGTAATCAACATCACCTTACGGCATTGGTAGTACTTAAAGCTAGGCGGTTTTGGCCCCATAGTAGCACTGAAAAGTGCTGTTTCTTCTACTTTTTTTTTTTTTGAAGAGAACTTAGAGGGGAGTCAGGAGAGCTCCACGTGCATTCAGCAGCATGGAAAGAAGAGACTGCGTGGAACGAGGGATCGTGCGGGAGGATGTGCACAGCCGCACAGGCAAAGCTCTGTAATGGCTAGGAGAAGCTCTGCCTAATGACTGCCAGAGGACATCCCAGACAGCATGGCTAATTCAGCCCTGCTATCAACGGGAAACCTGCCTTCTGCAGGATGTATTACTTAAGATGAATGTGATTGGTGGATCGACAGTCCTCAATGTGTAGTTGTACGTTCTAAACTACCAGTGTGTTCCTCATGAGTGTACTAACCCAGAGACCTACAAAAATTGTGCACACATCTGGAGTCTTTCATCAAGATCATCTGTCCTGGTGAAAAACCTCTGACCAAGGACTCACAGTTTTTGCTGGTTATTTGTAGCCTCCCCTCCTCCCTATTATGGATAAGAAAAGAGGTAACCGGAGACTGTGACGTCACGAGCTTGAATGGCAGCTTGACTCTGGAGCTCCAGCGAGCCTAGCGCAATCAGCACGAACAATCAGCATCCATCCACTCTCCAGCTACACGAATTTTGCCTTAAACGCCTGGCTTTTACCCTGCATCCATGACATCTAAAAAAAAAGGCACCAATTTGCGGCAATTCTCCTACAATAAGGGGGAAGGAGGATCTGAGACCTTAATGGCGGGGGACAAGCCGGCGTTGCTGGGAAGTCAAAGCGTGCAGGACGAAGAAATGGCAGAAACAACGATAAATCCAGACTCTATCATGCCAACGCGGACTGAATTTAGGCAATGGTTCCAGGACTTACGCCAAGACATGAAAAATAATAAACGTGAGATGTTGGAAAAAATGGCGGAGATCCGGGAGGAAATGGCCGACATTGGTCGGCGGGTAGATGACTGATGTCAGGCTGGATGATCAGGAAGTCAAAATAGATAAGCTCCAGCAGAGGGGCAACTCCCTGCACCAAACTACGGTGGAAATCTCAGCTAAATTAGAAGACCTGGAGAACAGGAACAGAAGGTGTAACCTTCGATTCCGGGGCATACCGGAGACTGACTCCTACAGTTACTGTTCCGCAGTGATCCGCTCCCTGTGCAGATTTTTTTTAACACAGGAACAGAATGGAGGGCAAGCGGACAGCCCGAAGGCTGTGGATATTGAAAGAGCCCACCGCACTTTGGGACCCCGACTCGGCAATCTGCCGAGAGACATTATAGCCTGCTTTCTCCGCTTCCCGCTAAAGGAACGTGTATTAGCTGTGGCGAGGAAGCAGAAATCATGGGAGTGGGAAACTCATCAGGTTTCGGTCTTCACCGATCTCTCCCCACTAACCTTGAAGCAGCGACAAGAATTCCAGCCGGTGACCTCGGTTCTTCGGCAGGAAAACCTCCGGTATCGTTGGTTGTTTCCTGCGGGCATCTCTGTCACTATTAAAGGAACCACAACGAAAGCTACCAACGTGGAGGATGCGGCGGCCATTTTGACTACAGCCGGGTTCCAGGTCAAATTAACAGCGCCACAGCAACAGCGGGAGAGACCGGCAACGGGTGGAGAATGGAAGTAGTCGGCTGCGGCGGCACGCAAGTGGATCCACCCGCTCCGAGGGGGACTGATGGAATGGACTATAAAGTCTAGGTATACTATAAATGCAAAAGTTAACTTTACCAGCGACCAGCTGATGCAGCATGGGCGGTGCACGCGCAGTTGATGCAGTTGACGCCCATGCTGCATCAGCACTGTAAGTATGGTTACAATCACAGTTTATCCATGATTTGATGCAGGACTGATTGTTATTTGGAAGGTTGAAGGCGTTACTGGAGTCTGAGTTTTCTGCCATGTAGACTTCACTGTTCTCATATACCTTTCCTGTTAGGCCATACAGGGTTGGCACATGCAGGAGGGAATAAGAAGGGGGAGGGGGGGAGGGAAAAGGGAGTGTGAGACTGCGCTTTTCATTGTCTTGTGTGGGCAAGATTACTTGGGTTTCTTATATAGCCAGGCAACTTACACATGCTTATAGCTTCATAATGATTCACTTGGCAAGGCAGCAGGGCCAATACCACACGGGGAGCACCAGCAGGCCGGGCGCCTAGTTGGACCATTTAGATCAGATAACCTTTAATGTAACATGATGGCCTTACGATTCTTTTCTCTTAATGTTAAAGGATTGCAGACACCCCGCAAAAGGCAGTTACTCAGGCAAGACATAATGGACCAGGAGGCAATGGTGATATGCTTGCAGGAAACACACCTAAAAAAGCGCTATGAACACCTCCTTGATTGGCCCATGTTTTCTCATAAGTATTTCTCAGCGGCCTGTCAGGCGTCTAAATATACAGGAGTTTGTACGCTATTTCGCCAGGGGCAGGATTTTACAATCCATAGACACATAGGCGACCCCTTGGGATGTTACCTACTAGTCTGTTTTGATTATCAGGGCACCACTTTCACTCTACTGAATATTTACGCTCCCAATACTAACCAGAAGGATTTCTACCTGCAGCTAGATGCGCTACTAGATAAGGAAGGGACAGGAGTGATTATGATAGTAGGTGATTATAACCTCACCACAGACCCAGGCCTAGATAACTCAGGCGGCTCACACGAGGGTACCAAGCCCCATAGGAAGTGCTTAAAATCCCTGATGTCTAAATGGAATCTTGTAGATGGGTGGAGACAGAGGAATCCCCTATTAAGAAACTACACATTCTTTTCTTCTCCTCACCAAAAGTATTCCCGAATAGACTATTACCTACTTGATAGGTCCCTGATAACCAGGGTTGGTGATATGGATATTAATCCAATAACCTGGTCGGATCATGCGTCCGTTACGACAGAAATCAGAACCACCCCAGATGGGACAGGATTTAAATCCTGGAAACTCAATGACTCCCTCTTGAATGACATGCATTTTTGTCAACAGGTTCGGGATGCTATACGGGAGTACTTTGATTCAAACAAGGGGGACCCTGCTTTGATGTGGGATTGTCTAAAAGCAGTGCTGAGAGGCAGATTCATATCTAGAGGTGCACATGTTAAAAAATCCCAACAGCAAGATAAGCAAAGAATAATAGGGGAGATAACACATTTAACACAAGAACACAAAAGAACGCTATCCACACGTGTTTACCAGCAGTTGCAAAAAGCTAGGGAGGATTTGAGGGTCATAACTGACAAGGAACTAGCAGCCCAACTATTTCTACGGAAGGTGGAAAGATTTGAATGGGGCGACCGTTCGGGGAGGTTATTGGCTAGGTACTTGAAGTACAAGCAAACACGGAACCAAATACTAGCAATCAGAGATACCGCAGGGGAACTTATAACGCCGCCCCCGGCCATACGCAGTAGATTTCAGGAATTCTATGGTTCCTTATATGCAGCGAAAACCCATATTTCCTCTGATCATATCCAGGGATACCTGGACTCTGTTACCCTGCCATCATTAGCTGCGGACAAGAAAGATGCCCTGGATAGGGAAATATCCATACTCGAAATTCAGCAGGCTATAGGGGACCTCAAGGCGAATAAAGCGCCGGGCCTCGATGGCTTTACTCCCCAGTTTTACAAAACATTTTCGGCCTCTCTATTGGAACCCCTGAGGGAGCGCTTTAACTTCCTGAGGGAAGGTGGTCAGCTGTGGCCGGGATCGAATGTGGCGGGGATCATGATTTTGGGAAAACCTGGGAGGGATCTCACCCTATGCGGATCATACAGACCCATATCCCTAATAAATATTGACCTTAAATTACTCGCTAAAATACTGGCGAACAGACTGAATAGGATTATGACTAAAACTTATCCACTCCGACCAGGCAGGCTTTATACCAGGTAGGATGGCAGCTGACAACATCCGAAAAATTACTAACCTGATGTGGTGGGCCCGAAAGGAACACCAGCCCATGGTTTTGCTGTCAGTGGACGCGGAAAAGGCCTTCGACATGGTGCACTGGTCTTTTTTGTTCACCACCTTAAGGGCCATGAACTTTGGTGATCAATTTATCAATTGGCTTCAGCAGCTCTATACTCTGCCGACAGCAAGGGTTAAAGTCAATGGGGTCTACTCAGAGGCCTTTCAAATTCAGAGAGGGACGAGGCAGGGCTGCCCTTTGTCGCCGCTACTATTTGCCCTGTTCTTAGAACCTATGGCGATCAGAGTGCGAGCTAACTGTGCGATAAAGGGCGTAGAGCTCGCCGACCGTGTGTATAAGATGTCCCTGTTCGCAGATGATATCTTGTTCACCTTGTCGGAACCGGGCACTTCTTTGAGGGGGGCTCTTGATGAACTTAGCGCTTTTGGGGCGGTGTCCGGGTTCAAGCTCAACATCAAAAAATCTGAACTGTTAAATGTTACATTATCTGCTCCCGAGCTAACGGCCCTGCAGACCCAGTTTCAGTTTCGCTGGGCGCTCACCAAAATTAAGTATTTAGGCGTCTACATTAGTAAGGATCCGGGTGATCTTTATAAACTTAACTACCCGCCTCTCATACACCAAATCTTTGCTGACTTAGATAGGTGGTCCGGGCTCTACCTGTCGTGGTTTGGTAGAATTGCATCCGTGAAAATGAACCTTTTACCCCGCTTAGGCTATTTATTCCAGGCACTACCTATCCCCATATCAAAAATAGCACTCATCAGATGGCAGCGGCGTGTTTTCTCATACATTTGGAGAAGGCGCCCGCCAAGGGTATCTAGAAAGGTCATGTATCGTCCCAAAGAGAGGGGTGGCCTGAGTGTCCCTAACTTGCAGGGGTACTACGCGGCGGCCCAAATCAGGGCCATCTTTGATTGGCATAGAAAAGGGGAACAAAAACAGTGGGTGGTCATAGAGCAAGCTTTATTTGGTAAGACTCCTCTACGATCTATAATATGGCAACCCAGGAATACGCTTCTCCCCTGGAGTTGTATGACGATCTCAACCCAAACCTCTCTATTGGTATGGGAGCAGTGGTGCAAACAACTGACAGGAGCACGAAGATATTACTATAGCTCCTGCATCCAGACTAACAGTCTATTCCAGGCAGGCACCTCTCCTGGTCCTTTCCAACTCTGGCTACGGAAGGGAATAACCAGTTTCGGACAGTTATGGGATGGGGACCGTTTTATCTCATTTCCTGCCCTTCAAGCCAAATATGACCTATCTGGGCTGGATGTCTATCCCTATTTACAGATTCGCCATTTTTTTCAGACAGAGTTGATAGGCCGGGACTTAGCCATGGGCAGAACGCAATTAGAAGCCTGGTGCGACAAGGCTGACAGCCTGAGAAAAGCTATCTCCCAGGTCTATAACTATCTCAACAAAGACCCACAGCAGAAACCTGCCTTTGTGAGGGCTTGGGAGAGAGACTTAGGGCAGACCCTTTCAGAAGACACATGGGACCAAATCTTCCTTTTTACTAAACGAGGCCCTTCCTATTCCCAACTAGCTGAAAATCGTTATAAGGTCCTCTTGTGCTGGTATTGCCCACCAGCTAAAATACATAGGTTCAACTCTGCATATAGTGGCAACTGTTGGAAGGGGTGTGGCATGGAGGGCACATTCTTTCACATGTGGTGGGCCTGCATTTATCTACAGGACTTCTGGACCCAGGTTACTCAATTAATCAGGGACATATTGAAGATAGCAATCACCCTTACTCCGGAGCAAACACTGTTAAACTTACCTTATGATGTCACCATAGCCCAAGGGAAGCTGATCTCTTTTATCCTATCGACAGCAAAATGTGAAATAGCTTTGGAATGGCGAAAGGTGGGTCCCCTGTCGGTGGAGAAGGTATCCCACCGATTAAGCCAGTTGAATCTAGTATATGCACAGATGGGATGCACCAAACCCAGGGACGCAATACGGCGCCAGTACTGTTGGCGACCCTTTAGGGAATGGCAAGAGAGGGGGATGGGGGTTGATCACACCGGCTAAACGACTCTTACCAGATCCATCTCAAGGGAATCGTCCCACTGACTGAGAGCCGCTCTTGCCATGAAAAAAGGAAAATTAGTATCTTACCTGATAATTTTCATTCCTGTAGTACCACGGATCAGTCCAGACACCTGGGTTGTGACTCCGCACCAGCAGGTGGAGACAGAGCAAAACTTGTGAGGCTTCCCTACATATAGTACGGTGCCACCCACAGCCCCTCAGTCTTACGTAATGTCAAAGCAAAACTGCAACCATACTATTTAACAAGATTACCCGAAAAAAACCGGGCCGGTTCCACAACAACCCCCAGCCAGAGCAACACAGCCGGAACTAGAGGCTAACAATCGAAACAAATTGAACCGCAACTGAAGTAACCGAGTGGACTCTCCGTTCTGCAGAAAAAAACATAAAACATTCAGTATCTGTATCTCCTGGGCGGGTCCCTGGACTGATCCGTGGTACTACAGGAACGAAAATGATCAGGTAAGATACTAATTTTCCTTTCCCTGTACGTACCCGGATCAGTCCAGACACCTGGGATGTTCCAGAGCCACAAACTACGGGTGGGACCCGGAGAGTCCCGCTCGGAGAACTCTCCCCCCAAAGCTCCCCGAGTCTGCCGCTTGGACATCCACACGATAATGCCTCGTGAAAGTGTGCAGCGACTTCCAAGTCGCTGCCCTGCAAATCTCCTGAGGAGAAACCAGAGAGGACTCTGCCCAAGACGCAGCGTGTGACCGCGTGGAATGAGCTCGAAGCCCCACCGGGACCGGCTTACCCCGCAGAAGATAGGCCAAAGCAATAGCCTCCTTGAGCCACCGAGCAATCGTAGCTCTGGATGCTGCTCCACCTCTATTGTGACCAGCGTACAACACAAAGAGGTGATCCGAGGTTCGGAAAGGGTTCGTAACCACTAGGTAGCGGAGAAGCACCCTACGAACGTCCAGCTTTCGTAACTCCTGCGAACCTCGGGCCTCCGGAAACGCCGGAAGCTCCACAGACTGATTCAAATGGAAACTTGACACCACCTTCGGCAAGAAGGAGGGAACCGTCCGTAAGGATACTCCCGAATCTGAGAAGCGTAAGAATGGCTCCCTACACGACAACGCCTGTAACTCTGAGACCCGTCTCGCCGAAGCTATTGCCACAAGAAAAACCGTCTTCATGGTAAGGTCCTTCAGCGTAATCCGCCTCAGAGGTTCAAACGGAGGCGAACACAAAGCGGAAAGCACCCAATTGAGGCTCCAGGACGGACAAGGATGACGCAATGGAGGACGTAAATGTTTGGCGCCCCAAAGGAAACGGGCGATATCCGGGTGAAGGGCCAAAGACACCCCATGAACCTTGCCCCGAAGACAGCCGAGCGCCGCTACCTGGACCCGAAGGGTACTACAAGAGAGCCCGGATGAGAGGCCAGCCTGAAGAAAAGCAAGGACTTCTGACACGGGAGCTAGCATAGTATCTACCCTGCGGTCCCGACACCAGTTCTCAAAAACTGTCCACACGCGGACATAGGTCAAAGACGTCGACTGCTTTCTGGACCTCAACAAGGTAGTCACCACCGCAGCAGAGTAACCCTTCTTTAATAAGCGACGCCTCTCAAACGCCATGCCGCGAGACAGAAGTGATCCGCCTCCTCCAAACAAACGGGGCCTTGACGGAGGAGCGCCACGGATCCCCGAAATCGGAGAGGTGGACCGTCTGCCAGGAGCAGAAGATCCGCAAACCAAGGTCTCCGTGGCCACTCTGGCGCCACCAGGATGACGGGCGTCGGGTGCAACTCGATGCGGCGAAGGACCTTGCCGATCAGTGGCCACGGAGGAAATACGTACAGCAACACGTTCGGCGGCCACGGAAGCACCAACGCATCGACCCCTTCGGCTCCTCGCTCTCGCCTTCGGCTGTAGAAACATGGAGCCTTCGCATTCTGCGCGGTAGCCATCAGATCCATGCGTGGCTGACCCCACGTCCTGCAGATGAGTTGATAAGCTTCCTCCGCCAACCCCCATTCTCCGGGATCCAGATGATGGCGACTGAGGAAGTCTGCCTGTACGTTGTCCACCCCGGCGATGTGCGATGCTGCAATGTTGGAGAGGTGCCGCTCCGCCCAGCTCATCAAGCGGCGGGCCTCTTCCGCCACCAGCCGGCTTCTCGTTCCTCCTTGGCGGTTGATATACGCCACTGTCGTTGCATTGTCCGACAACACCCTGACCGCCTTTCCCCGGATCAGCGGAAGGAAAGATTGCAGTGCCAGCGTTACCGCCCTGGTTTCCAGACAATTGATGGACCATCGTGACTGCTCCCTGGACCACAGTCCCTGTGAGCGCCCCAGACAGACTGCTCCCCAGCCGGAGAGACTTGCATCCGTCGTGACCACTGTCCAGTCGGGCATGAGCAGAGACACTCCACACCGGAGATGGTCGGGATGTAACCACCAGCGAAGGCTGTCCCTCGCGATGTCTGTAAGGGGAAGCGGGAGCAGGAACTCCTCCGACACTGGCTTCCAGCGGGATAGTAATGCCGATTGTAACGGCCGTAGATGCGCAAAAGCCCAGGGGACCAAAGCCAGAGTGGACGCCATCGAGCCCAGGACCATTAGGTAATCGCGCACCAAAGGCATCCGGAGGGCCAGTAAACGTCGCACCTGGCCCTGCAGCTTGCAGACTCGCTCCTCGGAGAGATAGACTCTGCCGCGTTTGGTATCGAATAGTGTCCCCAGATACTCCAAGGACTGAGAGGGAACCAAGCGACTCTTGGCTAGATTGACCTCCCATCCTAGGTTGCGTAAGAGCTGGAGGACCCTGTCGACCGCTCGCTGACATTGAATTGCAGACTTCGCCCGAATGAGCCAATCGTCCAAGTAGGGGTGCACCAGCAACCCCTCCCTCCGGAGCTGGGCCGCCACGACTACCATCACCTTGGTAAACGTCCGGGGAGCGGTGGCCAGACCGAAGGGAAGGGCTCGGAATTGGTAGTGTCTGCCCAGTACGCAGAATCTGAGGAACTGCTGATAAGCTGGCTGAATGCCTATGTGCAGATAAGCCTCGGTGAGATCTAAGGACGCGAGGAACTCGCCTGGTCTCACCGCCGCTACCACCGACCGGACCGTCTCCATCTTGAACCGGGGAATGCGAAGGCACCTGTTTACACCCTTCAAATCCAGAATGGGACGGAAGGTGCCTTCTTTCTTTGGTACGATGAAGTAAATGGAGTACCGACCCTGCCGTTGTTGGCTTCACGGGACGGATGGCTCCCAGGGCCTCCAGCCGTCGCACTGTGTCCCAGACCGCTACGCGCTTGAGTGTCCCCTTGCACGGAGACACCAGAAACTTGTCGAAGGGAACTCTTGCAAAATCTAAACCGTAACCGTGTCTTATCACGCTGAGGACCCACTGGTCCGACGTTATCTTGGCCCACTCCTCGGCGAACATTGTTAATCGGGCTCCCACATTCGGCACGCCCGCGAGATGCTGCCCCGAGGAATGGACCGACCTCGTTTCATTGTGGGCCCTTGGATCCTGCCCCCGGCGTGGATCCACTCTGCCTGCCAAAGCGTTTCCCTCGAAACGACGGGGTCCAGGAGGTAGACCTGGCAGAGGAGGCAGGCCGGTAGGAGGAACCAGACGATCTCTGTGGTCGCGATCTTCTAGGCCCACGAAAGCGAGACCGATTGGAAAAAGACGATCGGGTCCTGTGCCTGTCCTCCGGCAGCCTAAAAGCCTTGTTCTCACCGATGGACTGCATCAGGTCGTCCAACTGTTTGCCAAACAGCAGCCTGCCTTTAAAAGGCAGCGCACCCAGGTGAGCCTTAGACGAGCCATCCGCCGCCCAGTTCCTCAGCCAGAGGAGGCAGCGCGCCGAAACCGCCGAGACCATGGCCCTGGCCGAAGTGCGCAGCAGATCATGTAACGCATCTGCCCCATAAGCAATGACCGCTTCCAGCTGGTCCGCCTGCGCTGATTCCTCCGCCGAGAGACCGGCATTAGCCTGAAGCACCTGTGCCCAGCGTAGACCTGCCCGCAGGGCAAAATTAGTACAGATCGCTGCACGCACTCCCAGCGCGGAAACTTCAAACACCTTCTTAAGCTGCATCTCCAGCTTTCTATCCTGGATATCCCGAAGGGCCGTGGCTCCTGTGACTGGGATCGTGGATCTCTTCGTCACCGCCGAGACCGCTGCGTCCACCTTAGGAAGACGGAGAAGTTCCAGCGTGTCCTCAGGGAGCGGGTATAGCTTGTCCATGGTCTTACTGACCTTCAGGCCCAATTCCGGGGTATCCCACTCTCTGAAGAGGATGTCCGACGCAGTAAAGTGGAAAGGAAAAGCGACTGCCGGCCCCGCAAGACCCAACAGCACTGGGTCCATATTGGCTCCCTGCCTGGACTCCACCGGCGGAGCCTCTATGCCCAACTCCTGCAGAATGGCTGGAATCAAAGGAGCCAGTTCCTCCTTCTGAAACAACCGGACCACCTTCGGATCATCCCCCTCACCTGCCGGAGTCCCTTTACCGGCAGCCGGCGGCTTCGGACCCGCAGCATCCGGGTCCCCCGGCCCCCCCAGGGGCTCAGGAAGCTGGTCTTCGTCCCCGAGTCCGTGGATTCACTGTCTGTATCCTGAGGGATGCCCCGTACCGGGCGCTTTCCTGCCGGGGGCTCCGAAGAACTTTTGGACCCATCCGCAGCCTTCCTCTTCCGGGAAGCCGGCCTACGCACCGACTTTCCCACTGCCTTTCTTCTTTACCGAAAAATAAAAAATCGCTGACGACCACGGCAGAACACGGGGACAAACGGAGAGCCGGCTCAGAAATAAAACAGTGCGTTTTTTGTTTTTTTTTCTTTTACTTGCGCTGTCCTGGGTCCTGATGTGTTGCTCCCGCGGGGGTGAGTGAACCGGGCTCCCCGGTGTCACCCCCGACGCTGCTGCCTGTGACCGGCCGGGCCCTCGACCCTCAGCAGCGGCCTCGACCAGGGGGGGATGGTCCCCTCAGAACCTCTCAACCCCCCTGGGAGGCGACCAGGTGAGGGAGACTGCTGTCTTCTTGAAATCTTCTTCCTTTTTTTTTTTTTTTTTTTTAAACACCAAAGAAAAACTTCCAAAACAACTAATCCCTGACTATCAATAGAAAAAAACCCCAGGGATCCCAGAGGCTGTGAGTGACCCTGCACCACCTGCTGGAGACAGAGTAAGACTGAGGGGCTGTGGGTGGCACCTTACTATATGTAGGGAAGCCTCACAAGTTTTGCTCTGTCTCCACCTGCTGGTGCGGAGTCACAACCCAGGTGTCTGGACTGATCCGGGTACGTACAGGGAAATGGATATATGTTAAGGATATTGTTTGCTAAGCTCACACTTCTAGGGGGTGGGGATTGGGGGGGAAGGGATGGGTAGGGGATCATAAATTACTTTCACTATACTCGTAAGTGCACACATGCATTGTTCAGTTATGTAAGATGGATCTTTATATTGTATAATTTGTTATATGCATTGTTATATTTATGCTTATTCAATAAAAATGTTAATAATAAAAAAAAAAGAAACTGTTAAAAAAAGAAAAGAGGTAACCATAAAAAATGTCTTGAAACCCAAAAGAGCACTTGTAAAGAAAAAGCACCATTTTATAGGAAAGGAATGAAGCAATGTCTATTCTGATGCCCCATAGGCCTAAATCCCTGATAGGAAGACAGGTGGCACCTTTGGGGCTCCCTTCTTTCCTCAACAAAGGCACTCACAGTATCACAGGATTTTCAAGGAAGTGAGGGAGGAAGCGGCAGTGCGAAGCATGGCAAGTGGTGGGAAAAATCCACCATTCTCCATAGAGAACATTCTCTCTTTGGTTTCATACGGATATAGTATAGTCCCAAACAGAGGTGTCTCCACTGCTACCGCCTGGACAGGACCATCTGCTTGCACCAACATACATCACAGCTCACAATTTTACTATCCTCCTTTCCAATATTGCATTGCAAAACAAAACTTAACCAAAAAAGGCATTTAATAACTCATTTTTTTCCTCCTGCAAAAGAAAATATAAACATCATATGGCCTTATACTTAACAGGATCTACTAAAAGAAAAACAAAAAAACCCCTCCTCTTTCATTCTACAAGGCAATGGAAGTCAGGTCCTGCAACTCAACTTTCTGTAAAGTCTCTACCAATGCTTAAAAAAAAAAAAGAAAAATGGAAAAAAATAAGGTACCCATGGAGAGAGCACTAACAGTCTGGAATGATCTCCCCCAGCACTCAATGAAGGGAAAAAATCAAGGTACAAGAATCAGGTCTTGAGGGTGTCTTGTACACGTAGATATTGTGATCTCCAGTTTATGGGTTATAAATCACTATAATGCTTGCATGGCAATGGAACAGAGTTCAGAATGTGTTCCCCGCTTTCTGCAGTTTGTGTCAAGTGAAAGACAAACACATCCTGAGCTCTGCAGTTTATTTTCACCTTGCAGTAACTAAGAGCCAGTGCAGGTTAGAAGGTCCCATTAGCATATCCTTGAATCAGAGAAGCAATCTCATAAAGGTATTCTAGCAAAAAGAGCCACTTAGTGCCATTGCACAGTGGTGACCCATCAGCCCAGGTGATGAAAGCAATATCATGGCTAATACTTTATGTTAAGGATGACCAATTTGAACCAATCACGCCTGACATTCTCACCAACACAGCTGCTCCTGGGGCACTGGGCCTAGAAGGATCTGTCCAGCACTCTGTCTTCTATCTGGAAGGTTTCAGAGTATGCTCCAGGGTTCCTCCTCTCAATATGTCTTTTGCCCTCTTCCATCGCCATAACATTGGAGCTTGAGTGTCTGTTTTCAAGGCAGGAACTAAATTTCCTCCTTAGTATTAGTGTCTGGAAACTAGAATAGTTTATGGCAGGCCAGTTTCAGGCTTCCAGACAGAGAAAGGGGGAAGGCGGCTTTTTAGGAGCCTTCAGTCATTGACAGCAACCTCCACAGTGACCAATGCTGTGTGGATGCTGGCCCTCACCATACTTTGTTCTGCGGCTCAGGATCTCATAGCTGCAGTCATCCCCGCAGCACCCAGAAATGCTCGGGGAAGTCTCGTCAATTTCAAATCTGTGTTTAAAAACAAGAACAAAAAAAAACAAACAAATAAATACACAACCATAGTTTGCTTCTATTTCTCTTCAAATTTCATTATTTCTTTCCATCAAATAGAGAAATTTAGTCTTGCCCGATAATTTCCTTTCCATGAATCCTGCTATACCAGTCTAGATATATGGATTTTCTCCTCCTGCTAGCAGATGGAGACAGAACACATACCTTTTTTTCATGGTACCACTGGTAGTTACCATGGTGCCAACTCCATCAAAAAGCCAATATTCTTATGTCAAAGCATGGAAGAATAAACAATTCTTAAATAACTTGTACATAAATTTGAAATAATCCTTCCAATCTTTTCTTGGATAAATATAGAAGCAGCCGATGCTAGCTTTTTTGCTGCCCTGTGCAAAAATTATTGTGCTGCCCCCACTGCCCCCATTTCATTCATTCTGTCTCAGGCCTGCCAAAAAAAGCCCAGCTCCTTCAAGCAACCTAAACTTTAAAAACTGTCACCCTCTACCTTCCGGGTCTTCATCCCCTCCCCCGGAACCCACTGCTGGTACAAGAATATTAAGTGCCCTAAGCAAATCTTATACCCTTGCACCCCCGCCTCCTGCTCTCTCCACGTATATGGTTAAAAATTATGCATTTATAATTGAATATTCTTTTTCATGTAAAATCTAAGTAAATTCTTCTGAGGTAAAAAAAAATATCAAATATTTGCATGTACTTCCTTGGTGCCAACTAGAAAATCCTACAAAAAAAAAAAAAAAAAAAAGACGCTTGGAACCCTTATGGCATTAGGGCTACTGTAATGCGTGTTAGATGTGGGTTTGACCCTCAGAAAGCCATGAGTAATAAACCTCCCACACCAAACCAGCACTTACTGCCAGTACTTAAAAAAGTAACAACTCTATACCAAACCCTAACACACCAATATATCTCCTATTAGGAAAATAGAAGAAACCAAGCTGCTACACGCTGAAATACCCCTCCTCGATCACACATGCAGAACACAGGCAGACCTTCATCAAATACAGGAAAAAGAAACCATAAAATATAAATAGAAACATGCAGGCAAAAACTGAATAGGAAAACTGCAACAAGTCAGACTCTATGCAATGCAACAACGGAAAAACAGATATCACCAATCCTCAGCCATTATATAGAAACATAGAAACAGAGAAATGACGGCAGAAGAAGACCAATTGGTCCATCCAGTCTGCCCAGCAAGCTTCACACTTATTTTTTCTCATACTTATCTGTTTCTCTTGGCTCTTAGTAACCTTATGTTCTAATTCCCTTTCACCCCCACTATTAATGTAGAGAGCAGTGATGGAGCTGCTTCCAAGTGAAATATTAAGTTTGATTAGTTGGGTAAGCGGCAGCATAGCTCTCTGCCATGAAGCAGAGGGCAATGCTGGAAATGTGTGAAGTATCAGTTTTTCTTCTCCCCTGTCATTGAAGCAGGGAGTCATGCCGGACATGCACCGAAAGTGAAGCATGCCTTGAAAGTCACATTAACTATCATCAAATATTGAAAAGCCTAATAACTGATAATACCTATAGCCCATGAACCCATCCCTGTTTTTTTTCTTTTTTTGTTTGTTTTTTTTTAATTGGGAGATGGCTGCCCTTCATCCTTCCGCTCTGTGAAGGTGGACACCTACCACTGGCCACTGGCATCCCGCTCCGTGAATGCCTCTGTGGCTACTGCCGCTCCGTGCAGTGTTTTACTACCTGCTCTTTATATGCGTCCTCTAGACCTGATGGATCCCATCCCTGTTTTTTTTTTTATTTAATTGGGAGATGACAGCCCTCAATCCTTCCGCTCCGTGAAGGTGGAACACCTACCACTGGCCACTGGCATCCCGCTCCGTGAATGCCTCTGTGGCTACTGCTGCTCTGTGCAGTAGCCACATTAAACATTGAAATCAAGAAATAATTGAATCTCCTCTCCAGGTTCTCTCTTCTCTCTCCTTTCAAAACAGTTGGTGAATGGAAGATCCAATAATTAAAAACTCAAACAATTTACTTTAAATTTCTCAAACACCAATAAAATATTTCAAAACAGTAGACATCAAACAACATCCAAAAATGAAAACTAATAAGGATAAAATAATTCACACTCGCCATTCTGGAAACTTTTCATTCTTAAGTCACTCTGAGATTGTCGTGGATTAGTGAGAGAGGGATGCATAAACTTTCTCCTCTCTTTCTCTCTCATATATCTATATCTGTACATACACATACATATGCTCTCACTCATACACGCACATGTTCACTCTTACATACACATTCCCTCTCATATACATTCTCACTCACACACATGCTCACAGATGCTCCCTCCTATATATACACGTTCACACACATTCCCTCTTACACACACACATACACAGAAGATCCCTCTCTCACACATATACATGCTCAGACACACACACTCGCACACACACACGGTCAGACACACACACGAAGAGAAAACCCTATGCTTCAATACAGGAAAATTAGTTCTTACCTGTTAATTTTCGTTCCTGTAGTACCACGGATCAGTCCAGACAGTGGGTTCAGCCTCCCTTCCAGCAGGTGGAGACAGACTAAAACTTGAAGGATGCCCTATATCAGGACAGAGCCTATCCTCTACCCCTTCAGTATAACGTATGTCAAAGCATAAAACAACAAACCCAAGAATAGGATCAAGCAAGCAACTGTAAAGCTCAATGGAGCAAATATAGAATAATGTAGAAAAACATGGTATACCTATACGCTCTTGCATCAACTTGGTATAAGAAAACAACCAAGGCTTCCGGTGTAATTGCCCAGTAATCTTGCACAAAGAAAAACTAGGAAAATCTGTAGACCTGCAAGAAAACAAGCTTCGAGAGGACAGAAGACAGACAGGGAAGGGCGTCTAGACTGATCCGTGGTAATACAGGAACGAAAATTAACAGGTAAGAACTAATTTTCCTTTCCTGTACGTACCCAGATCAGTCCAGACAGTGGGATGTACCAAAGCTTCCTTAAACTGGGTGGGACCGAGACAGTCCCGCTCGAAGCACTTGCCGCCCAAAGGAACCGAACACCGGAGCGTGTACATCCAGACGGTAGTGCCAAGCAAAAAAATGTGCAGAGATGTCCAAGTGGCAGCCCTGCAAATCTCCTGCGGGGAGACAAACTGACTCTCCGCCCACGAAGTAGCCTGAGAACGCAGGGAATGGGCTTTCAGACCCTCAGGAAGCGGACAACCTTGACAAAGGTATGCCGAGGAAATGGCTTCTTTCAACCAATGCACAATCGTGGTCTTAGAAGCCTGCTTACCCCGGTTGGGACCACTCCAAAGGACGAAGAGATGGTCCGATACGCTGAAGTCATTAGTGACCTGGAGATGACGAAGCAAGATTTGTTTGACATCCAGCCGATGGAGGTCACCACCAGCCGTACTCGCGACCTCCTCCGGAGAGAACACGGGGAGTTCTACCGACTGGTTGATGTGAAAAGCGGAGACAACCTTAGGTAAGAAGGAAGGAACCGTCCTGAGAGAGTCCCCGGAATCCGAAAAAAGCAAGAAGGGCTCCCGACAGGACAGCGCCTGAAGCTCGGAAATATGGCGAGCAGAGGAAATAGAGACCAGAAAGACAGTCTTTAGAGTAAGATCCTTGAGCGTAGCGTGGCGAAGAGGCTCGAAGGGAGCTGCACAGAGAGCACGAAAGACTAGGTTGAGACTCCACGATGGACACGTGGCCCGAGAGGGGGGGGGCAGAGGTGTCTAACGCCCCTCAGGAAACGAATCACGTCAGGGTGAGCTGCTAAGGCATGACCATCCACCCGACCCAGGAGAGAGCCGAGCGCAGAGACTTGAATGCGTAGCGAACTGAAGGAGAGGCCCTTAGAGAGACCCTTCTGAAGAAAAGAAAGAATCAAAGGAATCGAGGCGGAGCGCACAGGGACACCCGCCTCCGTACACACGGACTCAAAAACTTTCCAGATGCGCACATAGGCCAGAGAAGTCGACTGCTTCCGGGCTTGCAGCAGGGTGGAGATGACCTCCTCCCTATAACCTTTGCGCCTCAGGCGACGCCGTTCAAAAGCCAGACCGCTAGACAGAAGCGATTGGCCTGGTCGAAATATACAGGCCCCTGCCGGAGGAGACGAGGAAGATGACCGAGGCGCAGGGGCCCGTCCACCGCTAGATTGATGAGGTCCGCGAACCACGGCCTTCGCGGCCACTCGGGAGCAACGAGAATCACCGGTCCCCGGTGGAGCTCGATTCTCCTGATAACTTTCCCCACCAGTGGCCACGGGGGAAACACGTACAGAAGGACGTCCGTTGGCCAAGGTAGAGCCAGAGCATCCACGCCCTCTGCGCCGTGCTCCCTCCAGCGGCTGAAAAACCGATTGGCCTTGGCATTGCGCAGAGTCGCCATGAGGTCGAGGTGAGGAGGACCCCACCTGTCCACTATCAGAGCCATGGCCGCGTCCGAGAGCTCCCACTCTCCCGGATCGAGTGACTGCCGGCTGAGGAAGTCGGTTTTAACATTGTCTTTTCCGGCGATGTAAGAGACCGCAAGGCACTGTAGGTGACCCTCCGCCCAAGCGAGGAGACGGCTGGCTTCTAAGGCTACCAGGGGACTGCGAGTGCCCCCTTGGCGATTGATGTAGGCAACTGTGGTGGAGTTGTCGGACAGGACTCGTACCGCCTTGCCACGGATCAGGGGAAGGAACTCCTGAAGAGCCAGGCGGACTGCCAAAGTTTCCAGTCGATTGAAGTGCCAGCGCGACTGAGTCTGCGACCATGTTCCCTGGGTGGACTGAGAAAGGCAGACCGCACCCCAGCCCAACAGGCTGGCGTCCGTGGTCACTAACGTCCACTGTGGAGCTTGAAGAGGCATCCCTTGCAGAAGATGAGGAAGAGACAGCCACCACTGTAATTCGTCGGCAGTAGAATCCAAGAACGGAAGGACTACGTGGAACTGCTCCGACACTGGCTGCCAACGGGACAGCAAAGCTTTCTGTAATGGACGCATATGAGCAAAAGCCCAGGGGACAAGGTCGATGGTAGAATCCATGGATCCCAGGACTCGGAGATAATCCCAGGCTGTCGGGGAAGGTAGGGCAATCAAAGTCTGGACCTGATCGATCAGCTTGAGGGCTCGTGCCAGAGGTAAGAAACCTTGCCTACTCGGGTGTCGAAGTGGGCTCCCAGAAATTCCAACTCCTGGGAGGGCTGAAGCTTGCTCTTGGAAAAGTTCACTATCCACCCGAGAGAGGCAAGGAGCTCCAAGACGCAATCCACCGCCCGCCGGCAAGAGGTCTCCGACTTGGCCCTGATGAGCCAATCGTCCAGATAGGGATGGACGAGAATGCCCTCCCGGCGCAAGGCCGCTGCTACTACTACCATAACCTTCGTGAAGGTGCGAGGAGCGGTCGCGAGGCCGAAGGGGAGAGCTCGAAACTGGAAGTCCTGGTTGAGAATGTGGAATCGGAGATACTTCTGATAGTTGCGGTGAATGGGAATATGAAAATAAGCTTCTGCGAGATCGAGGGAAGCAAGGAACTCTCCGGGGCGGACTGCCGCAATGACCGCCCGCAGGGTTTCCATGCGGAAGTGGGGGATCTTGAGAGCCCGATTGACCCTCTTGAGGTCCAATAATGGACGGAAGGACCCGTCCTTTTTGGGCACGGTGAAGTAAATAGAATACTGGCTGGCGCCAATTTCCTTTTCCGGGACTGGGACCACCGCTCCCAGATCCAGAAGCTTGGAGAGAGTCTGGACCACCGTGTCCCTCTTGGCCCGGCCGCAAGGCGAGAAAAGAAAGAGATCTGGAAGTTCCCCGACGAGGTCGAAAGCGTACCCGTCTCTGATAATGTCGAGGACCCACTGATCAGACGTGATCTTGACCCATTCCTCGAACAACAGGGAGAGGCGTCCGCCGAGGTAAGGAACCGAGGAATGGGTCGGCTGAACTTCATTGCGTGGCAGGTTTAGCGGTGGCACGCACGGGCTGGCCCTCGCGAAAGGGCCGTCTGCCATGAAAGGACTGCGACCAGGACTGCGCACGAGAAGACCCCCTCGCAGAACCGCCCCGCCCCCGAGAAGCGAAGCGACGCCGGCCCCTGAAGCGAGAGCGAGAGGCCGCGAAGGATCGGGAAGACTTAGGGCGGTCCTCTGGGAGCTTATGGACCTTGTGAGCCAAGGAGTCCATAAACTTCGAGATCCTCGCCAAAGAGCATCTTACCTTTGAAGGGCAGCGTGCCCAGCCGGGTCTTCGAGGACTGATCAGCCGACCATTGGCGTAGCCAAAGGAGCCTCCGTGCCGCCACTGCCGAAACCATCTCCTTCGCCTGGACACGGACCAGATCGTAGAGGGCGTCCGATACGTAAGCGGTTACTGCCTCCAGACATTCGGCTTGTTCTGCCTCACCTGGCGGAAGCTCCCGGGCGCAGAGTAACTGTTGGACCCACTGGAGGCCCGCTCGCATCATGAGACTGCTACAGCAAGACACCCGGACCCCGAGGGCCAGAACGTTGAAGATGCGCTTCAGGTGAGCCTCCAGCTTACGATCTTGTGAATCCTTCAAGGCCGTGGAACCTGCTTGGCCACTGCAGAAACATAAGAATCCACCGATGGATATCGCAACAGCTCCAAGCCCTCTACCGGGAGGGGACAGAGCTTATCCATCGCACGCCCCACCCGAAGCGCACCCTCAGGAGCCTCCCATTCCCGCAGGATAAGGAGCTTAAAGCATGGGGTGGAAGGGAAAGGCCGAGGCCGGAGCCCGGAGTCCTCCCAGAACCGGGTTCATATCCTTAGGGAGCAAGGCCATGAGATTATCCACGGAGGGACTCTCCAGACCCAGCTCCTGCAAAACAAAAGGGAGGAGGGGCTCTAATTTCTCCTTACGAAAAAGACGGAGGGCTCTAGGGTCATCCCCCTCTAAGCGGGGGGGGGGGGTGCATCCGCCGAATCCGAGGAAGCAGCGGGGTCCGAGGACATGGGAGACACCGGGGGGAGGGCACCCCCGGGACCACCCGCATCGGTCCCTGGGGCTCCGCAGCCGGTCCAGTGGTCAACGGCACTGAACGAGGGATTTTTGGCAGGGGAAGCAAGGGGGGGGGGCTTTCGTCTAGCTCGTGCAGGCTAGCTAGATAAGATTTGTGCATGAGGAGGACGAAATCCGCTGAAAAAGGGACCCTGGATTTGGAGGTGGGGGGCGAGGGAAGGTCAGGACCCCCCTCCTGGGCACCCGTGGGGGCCAAATCGTGGGTTAAATCAAAAAAATCTGGCCCCCCAGCCCCAGGGAGCACTGAAATCGGCCCCAATGAAAAATCCAAGATGGCGGCCGTTCCCGGGCTCTGCCGACCCGGGAAAGGCCTAGCCATGCCGGGAGGAGTGGAGCCCCGGGCTAAATTTGCTTGTCCTGCCGAGAAGGGACCTTCCCCACCCGGCAGGCAAGCAGTGCAGAGGCCCTGCTGCAAAAAACGCGAAGAGGGCAGCCCACAAGAAAGGCAGGCTGCAAGCCGGGACATAGCTAAGCCGCGGCTGAAGAAAAAAAAGCTGAGAAAAAAAAAAAAAAAGCTTGATTGACAGCCTGCACAGCAGGAGAGAGCAGGCGGGAAACCTGCTGCCTCCTGCTTCTCTGGCTGCCAGTTCTAGCCCTACTCTGACCAAAAAAAAATTAAAAAGCTGGTCAACTGCTGCAAATAAGTTAGAGGTAGGTGAGTACCTGCAACTTATTGAAAGTTTGAAACTTTTTTAAAGTCTTTTTTTTTTTTTTTTTTACTGAGCACAGCAGCGGGTTAAAAACCCTCTCGGCAGCCAGAGGGGGAACGAGGCCCGGAGAGCGTCGTTCCCCACACCTGGAAGCGTCCACGGACTCAGGACTATGCAGGGAACCCCCTCCTGCAAAAGGGGCAAAGCCCCCCTGAGCCAGGCAAGAGCTGGGAGACGGACATCTCCCACACAAAAACAGTAAAAGCACTAAAAGAAGGCAAAATTTCCTTCATAGATTTTTTCATTTGTTTCTAAAACAAGCGAGAATCAAAAGAACTACTTGCTTGAGCCGAAAAAGAAAGAAGAAGAGGCTGACTAGCCTACAGCAGAGAACCGAAGGGGAGATGCTGCACCTGCTGGAGACAGACGAATACTGAAGGGGTAGAGGATAGGGCTCTGTCCTGATATAGGGCATCCTTCAAGTTTTAGTCTGTCTCCACCTGCTGGAAAGGAGGCTCAACCCACTGTCTGGACTGATCCGGGTACGTACAGGAACTCAAATTTTCCTGATATAAACTGAAGAACTTACTGCTCAAAAAGAACTTACTACTATTTAGATCTCTTATTCCATCAACCCTAGAGCTTGCATCTCTCTCAGCGCTCCCTCTTACACACACCGAACATATGCCTCCTCTCAAACGCACATGCTCAACACCCACACATACTCCGCCTCTGCTCAGACACGCACATACACAGACATGCTCAGACACAAACAAGCTTAGACACACACAGGTTTCCTCCTGCTCGTACATACACTAAGGACATCTCCCAGCAGCCCTGGCCTTCCACTTCTTCCGCGGGGAAGGTTGGGAGCTGTCCGGTGGCTTGTTTTTTTCTTCTGGCCATCCTGCAGCTCATCTTGACCTTGCGTCTCTGCATCTCATCTTTGCTGCGCAGCAGATTGGGAACAGCCACGCGGGCCCTGCAACTCTCTCCTCTTCACCGCTGTGGCACTGCGGCTTCTCCTCTTCTTTGCGGCGCAGCGGCACTAGCATCTCATTTAACTCTGTCATGGCCCTGAGGCTGCCACCCCCTCCAGGCCACCGCCCTATGGAAATGAGGCTTGTACAGTGGGTTGCGGCAGCCCTGCAGTCATATGATGAGCTGAAGAAGTAAGCAGCATGTTTGCTGAGCTCCCACTGCCTCTGTTCTCTAGATTTATTAATTTTTTTTAGTGTACTGTAATGGGTAACATTTGTACTTTGAGATGGCCAAGTATCAGGTTAAAAAAGATCCATACATGGCTGATCAAAGCAAACCAAAAAGGCAAAGCAAATGAAAATAGATGAAATGATGATCGTAGAGGAGACCTGGTCTAATACAAATTTCTTCCCCAGTGGCTGTCAATGGAATTAAGGCGATAATGGAAGGTTTGGCAGATAAAATTTCTAGAAAACTGAACTTATGTCTTGAAATTGTTGTGAACAAAGTAGCATAGTTAGTTTCCTCTCTGCAGACTAATTGTACCCAATTGAATGAGCTTGAGTCTAGAGTTCAGGAACTGGAGGAATAACTGCAGCTACTAGGAAGACTGAGAAGCTGGAATGTGGACAAAAATGTCTTCTTGAGAAGCAGGATATCATCAAGAATCAATTGTGCCACAATACTCTGCACATTATAAGCCTGCCAGGAAAAAAACAAACAACCAACCTTGAAAGGTAAAATGCAGCAACATTTTTCCAAATGGGGACAAAGAATGGCACAATGAAAACTGACAGAGCGCATCAGGCACTAGCTGCAGTTCTAAAGAATAGTGGAGAGCCTCTTGCAGTGATTTTGAGATTAAATAGCTTCATTGACAAAAAGAGACACAGCAAAAAATACTGGCAATCTCTCATTCCAGGGACAGAGAATCTATTTTTTCGGAGATGTCTTGGTGGCTTTATAGCATAAAAAACAACAAAGCTCTCAAGGAGGAGTTGAGACAATGATCCATTCAGTATGCTTTACTTTATCCTGCCAAACTCCAAGTTGTCTTTGAGGATAAAGGAGAAATTAGTTCATAAAAGTATTAAGAAGTTGTCATACTGAGTAAGACCAAGGGTCCATTAAGCCCAGCATCCTGTTTCCATCAGTGGCCAATCCAGGTTACAAGTTCCTGGCAATTACCCAAACATTAAGTAGATCCCAAGCTACTAATGCCAGTAATAGCAGTGGCTATTCCCTAAGTCAACTTGATTAATAGCAGTTAATGGACTTCTCCAAGAACTTATCCAAACCTTTTTTAAACACAGCAACACTAACTACATCCTCTGGCAACAAATTCTACAGCTTAATTGTGCGTTCAGTAAGAAAGAATTTTCTCTGATTTGTTTTAAATGTGCTACTTACTAATTCATGGAATGCCTCCTAGTCCTTCTATAATCTGAAAGAGTAGCCATTTCACAAAATTATTCAGAGTAGTTAAATCACAAGCAGACTGTGATACATTACAGGAGGACCTTGCAAGACTGGAAGATTGGGCATCCAAATGGCAAATGAAATTTAATGTGGACAAGTGCAAGGTGTTGCATATAGGGAAAAATAACCCTTGCTGTAGTTATACGATGTTAGGTTCCATATTAGGAGCTACCACCCAGGAAAAAGATCTAGGCATCATAGTAGATAATACTTTAAAATCGTCAGCTCAGTGTGCTGCAGCAGTCAAAAAAGCAAACAAAATGTTAGGAATTATTAGGAAGGGAATGGTTAATAAAACAGAAAGTGTCATAATGCCTCTATATCGCTCCATGGTGAGACCACACCTTGAATACTGTGTACAATTCTGGTCGCCGCATCTCAAAAAAGATATAGTTGCGATGGAGAACGTACAGAGAAGGGCGACCAAAAAGATAAAGGGGATGGAACAGCTCCCCTATGAGGAAAGGCTGAAGAGGTTAGGGCTGTTCAGCTTGGAGAAGAGACGGCTGAGGGGGGATATGATAGAGGTCTTTAAGATCATGAGAGGTCTTGAACAAGTAGATGTGACTCTTATTTACACTTTCGAATAATAGAAGGACTAGGGGGCATTCCATGAAGTTAGCAAGTAGCACTTAAGAATAATCGGAGAAAATTCTTTTTCACTCAACGCACAATAAAGCTCTGGAATTTGTTGCCAGAGGATGTGGTTAGTGCAGTTAGTGTAGCTGGGTTCAAAAAAGGTTTGGATAAGTTCTTGGAGGAGAAGTCCATTAACGGCTATTAATCAAGTTTACTTAGGGAATAGCCACTGCTATTAATTGCATCAGTAGCAAGGGATCTTCTTAATGTTTGGATAATTGCCAGATTCGGTTCTTGTGGCCTGGTTTGGCCTCTGTTGGAAACAGGATGCTGAGCTTGATGGACCCTTGGTCTGACCCAGCATGGCAATTTCTTATGGTCTTATTTACCTGTTCTAGACCTCATTATTTTATAGACCTCTATCATATCCCCCCTCAGCCATCTCTTCTCCATGCTGAACAGCCCAATCCTCTTTAGCATTCCTCATAGGGGAACCATTCCTTCCCCTTTATCATTTTAGTCACCTTTTTCTGTACCTTCTCCAGTGCAACTATACCTTTTTTGAGATGCGGTGACCAGAATTGTACACAGTACTCAAGGTACCGTCTCACCATGGAGAAATACAGAAGCATTATGACATTTTCAGTTTTATTCACCATTCCCTTCCTAATAATTCCTAACATTCTGTTTGCTTTTTTGACTGTCACAGCACACTGAGCAGTTGATTTCAATGTATTATCTACTTTGATGCCTAGATCTTTTTCCTGGTGGGTAGCTCCTGATATGGAACCTAACATTGTATAAGTACAGTATGTGTTATTTTTCCCTATATACAACACCTTCACTTGTCCACATTAAATTTCATCTGCCTTAGTGGTGAACGCTCTCTTGAAGCTTCGCGAAGACAAGGGGACTATGATCTAAATAGCCCCTTATTGGTCAAGTTTGGTCTGGTTTCCACTCCTATGGGAGTTGTCCAACTGGAAACCGATCATTCTGGGGATTTCTCCAGATCTCATCGTGCAAGATCGAGGCAGGTTGCGGCATCCCAGCCTCCAGGCCCTATCGCTCACAGCCTGGATGTTGAGAGGTTAATTCTGCAACTGCTCAATCTCTGAAAATGTGTTTCGGGTCCTGGTGGCTTCTAGAAAGCCTTCCACTAAAAAGTCCTGTGGACTGAAGTGGAGGAATGTGTGTGAAAGAGAGAGGATAAAATCTTTGCACACCCTAACCCCCTAATCCTTGACAATCTCAGGTTGACTAGAAATAGAGTTTCCAGTTATGGACAGCAGGGACCTTTTTTTTTTTTATCCTTATTAGTTTTAATTATTGGGGGGTGTTTGATGTGTGTGCTATTTTGAAATATTTTATTGGTGCTTGGGAAATTTTTAAAAAAATACCTGATTTTAATTAAAATAAGTTATTCTATTTGTCAATTTTAAAATATTATTTTATTAGTAGGATTTTACTATTATAATTGGTGCTTTATGTTTCTTGATTTTATTTAACAGCTTTTCTATACCGACATTAAAAGTACACATCATATCGGTTTACATAATAACAAAAGGTGGAAAATGCAAATAACAGGGGGTGGATAAACAAGAGAGGGCTCAATAACAGCGAACCTCATAACTAAAGGAATAGGAGAGAGGCGAGATAGGTGGTAACATGTTTAACTAAAATACAAGTGTTACAAGATTACTCATTTTACAGGATTGCATGTGGTTTTATAGTGATTTTGTAGTGATTACTGATTTTATTTGTTTTATGAAGAATGGTGGTTCTGTTTTCCATTGTTACACACAGAGTCTGGCTTCTTGGGGTTTCCATTTCAGTTTTTGTCTGCATATTGCTGGTACTAATTTGTGATCCTTTATTCTGTAGTTGGTGAGGGCATGTCTGCTCTATGCTTGTGACCAAGAAGAGAGATTCTGTTAGCATGTAGTATCTATGTAGGGATCTATAGCAATTAGGTTTGTTTTGTTTCCCCAGTAGGTGGTATATTGGTATTCTGGGACTCAATGTAATATTTACCTGTGCTTTCACAGGTAAGGTTCTTGTCGTTTGAGTCCTTGGTATTACATTAAGTTAGGTTTGCTGTATAGATTTTGCGTATCTTTCTTTTTTGCTGGGTTTTGTGTTAGTTCACAACATGTCTGGCAGTGGAAGGTGTTTGTGCTGCTATTACTATGAGGTGACACCAGAATTAAAAAAAAAAATTTTTTGTATGTGTTAGTCGTCCTGTCCATGGGTGGCCGCGGCCGGCTCCCCTCATCACCTCCTCTGGTGCCGGGGCCGTCGTCTGGATCCGTACGGCGGCAGGGAGACACTCCTGCCGCACACCCCTGGCCTCCTCCGCCCTTGCGGCTCCTGCCACCGAACCTGCGCCGCACTCCACGGCAGGAGGGACGTTTCCTGATCCCCCTCTTCACGGCACCAGGCCGCAGGCCAACGCCTCCAGCAGCTCACTTCAGGCAGGGCCCTTCTGAGGCGCGTGACCGCACCTCTTGCAAACTCTTAAAGGGCCAGCACCGGCTAGATGCAGTTCAGCCCTCTGGATGATGTCAGGAGTCTGGGACTACTTCTACTTCTATTCCTCGACTTGGCAATTTGTCTGCTTCGCCTTGGTGAAGTCTTCTGTGCTTCTTTGGTGCTTCTGAGTCCTGTTCCTGCCTACCGAGTCCTGTTCTTGCTCCTGCTCCATTCCTTTGGCTCCCACGGACGGATCTTCTGGCTTTGGACCCCGGACTGGCTCTCAGCGACTCTCTGACATCTGACCCCGGACTGATTACCGGTGACTCTCTGGCTTCCGAACTTGGACGGACTATCAGTGACTCTTCCAGCTGTGATTCCACCTTCTTCACAGGGGCCCACCTAAGCCCAGCCGGCCCCATGCACCCAAAGGCTCAACCCCGCGGGGAATGGGGTTGGTATTGGTGAAGCTCCAGCTGGCTCCTGCATCAGCTCAGCCTTGCCTCCTGACGGTGGAGACCTGTGGCGGTCCGCCCTCTCAGGTAGCGCCAACTCCCCTTCAGGCAAGGGGTCCAAACTCTCCTCCGTCAGCACAACAGATTGCCAAATCCATGGACCCGACCGAGGCCTCTGCCCTCCAAGCCATTCCAGGCCTAGCTCAAACGATCCTTGAGCAGCAGAAGTCCCTAGAGACGCTTGCCTCCGCAGTAGAGAATCTAAATCGGCGGTTGGACTCCGCAGCTTCTAAGGTCACCGCCACGCCACCGATGCCTATTGCCTCTCTTTTGGTACCAGGAGGTTGCCCGGTGATTTCCCCTATCTGCTCCTCCCCGCTTCGCGGGGAGGAGCAGATAGGGGAAATCACAGGGGCAACCTTAATCAGTGCAGCATGCACTTCACCCTACAACCAGCCCGCTTCCCAGAGGACATCATGAAGACGACTTACATCTTGTCTCTTCTCGATGGGAAAGCCCTGGCCATCGCCCTTGTGGGAACGTGCAGATCCAGTTCTGCGGGATTTGAACGGCTTCCTGACTCTCTTCCGCACCGTATTCGAAGACCCCACTTGGCAAGCGGCATCTGGGGTGACCCTTCTCCACTTACGCCAAGGTTCTCGTACGCTATCAGAATATGTCATCGATTTTTTAACCTTGTCCACCGAGCTCCACTGGGATACTAGTTGCCTGAGGGCCATTTTTCTGGAAGGCTTAAGTCCCAGAATCAAGGATGAGCTTGCAGCCTTGTACGCGGATTTGTTTTCCAAGAAAGTGCCAGGTCCTTACCACCTCATCGGTCCGTTGACTGCGCGATCAATCTGCTACCTGGTCCTCACAGACAATTTTACATCCCCTCCTGTTAATCTCGACTGTGGCGTTCCCCAAGGATCCTCCCTCTCTTCCACCTTATTTAATATTTACATGCTCCCCCTTACAAACCTCCTCTCCAACCTTGGTATCACACATTTCATCTATGCGGATGATGTGCAAATCCTCATCCCTTTCAAAAACTCTGTTCTCACTGCTATCCAAAACTGGAACACCATTCTCGCCTCAATAAACCAGCTCCTCACTGACATGCACCTAGCCCTCAATCCGCAAAAAACTGAGCTCCTCCTCGTCTCCTCTAGACATGCAGCCACACCCACTCTCTCCACCCTACATTCCCCCAACCTTCTCTCTGACACAAGAAACCTGGGTGTTATACTTGATAACCAACTAACCTTCAAACCATATATCAAATCTATCCTTAGCAGCTGCTATTTCAAACTACAAACCCTCAAAAAACTCAAACCCCTTCTCTACTTTTCCGATTTCCGTACAGTACTCCAATCCATAATTTTTTCAAAGATTGACTACTGTAATGCTCTCCTACTTGGACTCCCTTCTACCCACATCAAACCTCTACAACTCCTCCAAAACGCTACTGCTCGCATCCTCACCAATGTCAATAAGAGAGACCACATCACTCCCACCCTCATTGATCTCCACTGGCTTCCCATTCACTCACGAATTATTTACAAGACCCTCACCCTCATCCACAAAAGTATTACTAACGAACACTACAACTGGCTAAACCCACCCTTCCTCCCTCGTACCTCCACAAGACCCACCCGTGCTTCCCTCCGTGGAACCCTTATCCCTCCCTCCATAAAATCCACTAGACTCATCTCCACCACCAACAGAGCCCTTTCCCTTGCAGGCCCCTCCCTCTGGAACTCTATGCCTCTTGACCTACGTACCAAAACCTCCACACCTACTTTCAAAAAGAAACTCAAAACCTGGCTTTTCCTCCAAGCTTACCCCCTTTCCTCATCAGCTCCACCAACTAACATGCTAGCCCAACCCTCATCTCTCTCCAACATCCCCCGTTCAGGTCCTACACCCAATACCCTCCCCTTCTAATGATTCATACAATTTTGTATATAACAAGTGTACATATTTCTCCCTCGAATCCCAATTCATATCTTATCCCCCTGTGTCTGTTTGCACCCTCCCCCTGCCCCCCCCATTTGTCTCGACTACCCCCCTCCATCCCTCCCTTTAGATATTTAGTTATTTATTCTGTTACTGCGTTTATGTTATACACCGTTCTCTGTAAAGGCTACGCCTATATATCTTTTGTTGTAAGTTACTTGTAAACCGGCACGATGTGCAAACGGTTGCCGGTATATAAAATTAAATAAATATTATTAAATATTAAATATTATCCTCTCTCACCTACTGAGACCCAGGTCATGTCCCACTACATTCAAGAAAACCTAGACCAAGGATTCATCCGCAAATCCACCTCTCCAGCACGTGCAGGGTTCTTTTTCGTGGGCAAGAAGGATGGGACGCTCCGCCCCTGTACTGATTACAGCAGTCTGAACGCTATAGCACTCAAGGATCGCTACCCCACTCCCCTTAACTCGGAGCTCTTAGATAGACTCCAGAGGGTGCAGGTCTTCACCAAGTTGGACCTTAGGGGAGCCTACAACTTAATCTGTATCAAGGAGGACGATGAGTGGAAGATGGCCTTCAATACTAGATGGGCACTATGAGTACCTAATCATTAAGAGTCCGATGAAGATTGGATGCAGAGTAGCTGGGTACGGAGAGCGAATCCCATCCGTGAGATTCCCCCTTGCTAACTCAAAGGCTAGCAAACAGTGTACGCTTTAAATAACCGGGCAGCGTGAAGTCATCACAGGGGGATGCCCCTGAGGTTCACGCCAAGTAGGAAATAAGAGTGAGGGCTGCGCGGCGCGCGCCCTAAAGTACAGATAGAACATGGCGGGAGGCAGCGCCCAAGCCGGTCTGGGGACGCCGGAGAGGACGGCAGCCAGACGCCGCGGCAGCCAGACGTCCATTAACAGCAAGAGGAGGAGCAACAGGAGAGAGGTAGGAGGAGTGCAGCCGGACAGGGATGGTTGCAACACAGGCTCAGCCGGCTCCACCTAGGGTTCGACCAAGAGACAGGAAACAACAAAAACCCTCCCAGTCACCATCTTTTTGAGAGATGCTTGCTTTTAGACCGCACCTTGAACACCATGTGCAGTTCTGGTCGTCGCATCTGAAGGAAGATATGGTTGCACTGGAGAAAGTATAGAGAAGGGTGACCAAAATGATAAAGGGGATAGAATGGCTCTCCTATGAGGAAAGGCTAAAGAGGTTAGTGCTGTACAACTTGGAGAAGAGACGGCTGAGGGTGGGGATATAATGGAGGTCCAAAAAATAATGAAAGGACTTGAACAGGTGAATGTGAAATGGTTATTTACTCTTTTGGATAATAAAAGGACTAGGAGGCACTCCATGAAGTTAGCAAGTAGCACATTTAAAACAAATCTGAGAAAATTATTTTTCACTCAAAACAATCGAGCTCTGGAATTCATTGCCAGAGGATGTTGTTGGAGCACCTAGTGTAGTTAGTTTTAAAATAGTTTGGATAATTTCCTGGAGGAGAAGTCCATAAACTATTAATCAATGGGGAGTAGCCACTGCTTTTTGCTGGCTTTGGTAGCATGGAATCTGTTTGGTGTTTGGGTACTTGCCAGATGCTTGTGACTTGTATTGCCTGTTGGAGACAGGAAGCTGGGCTTGATGGACCCTTGGTCTGACCCAGTATGGCCTATCTTATGTTCTTATGGTGTGGGGTCTCCATGGAATGACTTATGAGGACAGGCTGAAGGACTTAAATATGTTTACCCTTGGTCTGACCTAGCATGGCAATTTCTTATGTTCTTAAATTGGAGAAATGCTCCTTCCATCAGGAATCAGTTCCTTTTCTTGGCTATGTGGTATCCAGCCGAGGGTTCCAAATGGACCCACAAAAGACCAAAAGTATCCGGGACTGGCCTCAACCTACTGGTCTCAAGGCTTGCGGAGATTTCTCGGATTCACGAATTATTACAGTTCCTTTATTCACCTCTACTCCACCTTGACTGCAATTCTTACAGCCATGACACAGATGGGAGCCAATTCCTCACATTGGTCTGCTGAAGCCGTTGTAGCCTTTGAGAAACTTAAGGAGGCATTCATCCAAGAGCCATGTCTACGCCATCCCAATCCCTGACAACCATTTATTGTTGAGGTAGATGCTACGGATGTTAGAGTTGGTGCTGTTCCTTAGTCAACACAGTGACACCCACACATTACACCCCTGCTCCTTCTTCTCTCGGCGGTTCTCCCCGGCCGAGAGGAATTATGGGATAGGAGACAAGGAGCTACTTGCCATCAAATTAGCATTCGAAGAATGGCACCCATGGCTCGAAGGTGCACATCAGATAACGGTCTACACTGACCATAAAAATCTTTAATACCTTCGTCATGCGCAACGCTTGAACCACAGACAAGCACGCTGGTCCTTATTCTTTAACTGATTTGATTTTTTTGCTGAAATATCGTCCTATGGACAAGAATACCAGGGCAGATGCACTCTCCCGTTCCTTCGTCCCAGAGGACATACCGGACATACGTCGACACATCATTGACTCTACAAAAGTACTGCTTGAAGCTACCCACACTGTTTCCTCTGGGAAGACAGTGGAACCCCTCTCTCTCAGGATGAAGATCCTCAGATGGGTCCACAACTCTCAGCTTGCAGGTCACCCGGGACAGTCCAGAACTCTTATCATGCTACAGAGACACTATTGGTGGCCTTCTATGAAGGAGGATGTGTGGGTCTTCGTTGAGTCATGCCCTACCTGTGCAAGACAGAAACCTCCAACTGGCCATCCCTGGGGACTTCTCCAACCACTGCCCGCTCCTGGTGGTCCCACAAGGCTCCTCCCTATCCTTCACCCTTTTCAATATATATCTGTTGCGCCTTTGCCAACACCTTTCAGACATGGGCCTCAAGTTTTTCCTGTACGTGGATGATGTCCAAATCCTCATCCCAATACAAGAATCCCTCCCCAAATATCTAAAGTTTTGGGAAAATTGCCTCTTGTCCATTAACATCCTCCTCACCAGTCTCCACCTGGCCTTAAACACCTCAAAAACAGAGCTCCTCATCATATCCAGCCATCACAACCCTATGCCCCTGTACCTTTGCGAACCTGCCCTCCCATGACCTCTTTCCCTCATACTGTACAAGACCTAGGGGTCACTATTGATTACCAACTAAACTTAAAAAAGCACATTAATACTACCTTAAAAGAAGGCTTCTTTAAGCTCCATGTACTCAAAAAACTTAAACCCCTGCTCCATACGCATGACTTCTGCACAGTTATTCAAGCGACCCTGATCTAAAAAATGGATTATTGCAACTCCTTACTCCTAGCCCTACCATTCTCTACAATCAAACAGCTTCAAATGTTGCAGAACACGATAGCCAGAATTCTTACTAACACCCGTAAATCTGATCACATCACCCCGGTTCTTAAAGAACTCCATTGGCTCCCCATCTCCTCCCGTATCCAATACAAAACCCTCACCATCATCCACAAAACCCTCCATAACCACAATCTCCATTGGCTTGATGATGCCCTCCGCTTCCGCCCCTCTAACAGACCCACCAGAACAGCCCACAAAGATATCCTTCATACCCCTACACTGAAGACCGCACACCTCACCAGCACAAGGGAGCGAGCCCTATCTGTTGCAGGCCCAGCCCTTTGGAACACCATGCCCCTGAAATCCATCTAGAGTCATCTACTCAGACATTAAAAAACAAAAACTTAAGACATGGCTCTTTAAACAAGCATACCCTGAATAGGACTCTTATTATTCTTCCCTAGCTTACCTGGCCCATAGCATCCCCTGTTTCCCCTTATGATAATTTTCATTGAATAGACTCTTTTTGTACTCACCCAACCTGTAAATATGCCATTCTTCCATGTTATCGTGTATAAATGCAAAACTTTGTTCCATGCTATATTTGATTATCTTGCAAGTTATTGTTCCCTATAGTTAATCTACCTGTCCTTTTTTCGCCCCCTTGAATATTTGCTCTCTACCTTTCTCTCTGCTCCCCTGTCCCTGTTTTTTGTACTTTCTCTGTTACATGTAAACTGATATGATGTACCCACGAATACCGGTATAAAAAAGCTGTTAATAATAGTGAACCATGGACACACATTGCAACGGACTTTATCGTTGATTTGCCCTTATCCAACGGTAATAATACCATCTGGGTCACCATCGACCGTTTTACAAAAATGGCACATTTTGTGGCACTGCCCGGCTTACTGTCTGCTCCAGAGCTAGCTAAGTTGTTTATCCGGCATATCTTCCGTCTACATGGCATGCCTAAACATATCCTCTCAGATAGAGGTGTGCAGTTTACAGCTAAGTTCTGGAGATCTTAGTGCAAGAAGTTCGACATCTCATTAGATTGAACGTCAGCCTAATCACCCGCAAGCCAACGGACAGATGGAGAGAATGAATCGCACTTTAAAACAATTCCTTTGTGCCTACATCAACGCCAGACAAAGCAACTGGTCAGCATTGCTTCCCTGGGCCGAATTCGCTCTGAACTCACACCTTGTATACCTAATGTTACGCCTGTCGGTTGCAGACGGCTGCGACCCTCTCATGCTCACCTCTTTTTTTTTTTTTTTTCCCCCGCTCCATTTAGTCTGGGAAGAATGGCGGTGTCTTCCACTTCACAACGACCTCTCCCGCATCAACCAGGCCAGCATGGGTGCTGCCAGCCACCATTTTGAACCCGGAGTTACCTAGGCGCACGCGTGCAAGGGCCTTATTTGAATACGTCATGGCGGGAACATCTGGGGCGTCCCCACCCGATGATGTCAACCCACTAGCGTTTTTAATCGAACCAGTCCTTGCTGTGCTCTACTCATTCAAGGACTTCCTGTTCCTGTTTTCAGCTTTGGCAATTGGACGCTCGGAGTACCCGCTCCTCGGGGGGCTCCCCAGTGTTCCCGGCTAGCCGCTCCTCGGAGGGCCTTCCTGCTGCTGGATCTGCTTCTCAGATCTAACCTGCTCCAGGAACCTCCAAGTTGTGAGTACTTCTACAGATATCTTTATTTCTGCATTACACTGAGGAACCTACACGGTGTACCCCAATGCTCGAGCCACTACCACCTATTTTCAGTGAGAGCCTTCACCTTCCTGCTTTACAGTATTCCTGCTGTTGTAAGTTTGACATGTTTGTGGACCCTTGGTTGCTGTACTGATGACTCCTCCCACGGGGAGGGCCCCCGTGGGAAAATACAGCAATAGGCTGACTCTTCAGTAATGACTACAGAGAGAATGGAAGCTTTATTATACAGCAGTTGGCAAGGCCTGAGAAGCAGCCTGCGTTCCTCAGCCAGTGGAGTAGGTCTCTGATTAGTTTAGCCCAGGATCTGAGTTGTACCAAGTAGAGATGAGCTTTTTTGGTCTGATGGAAGACAGTCGGAGCCCTTTTTGGAGGACTCTGAAACATCATCCTCCCAGGGGTCATAGGGTTCCTCATCCTCACTGTAAGCTACAGGGGATGGGGCCCTCTGTGCTCGACCTTCATCCAGAGGTGCAGACACTGGTAAATTTGGACAGGGGACTGCAGGCCTCAGTGTCTCTGCCGGCTTAGGTGGAACTTCCTCCTTCGAAGAACCAGTAATGACCACCGATTCCATAGGGGGAGGCTTCTGTGCCCTGTGGGCACAGATGCTGTTCCGGGGACAGACACCAGCTGAATATGTTTATTTTATTCTGCTTTTCACACTTTTTCAGCATTTCAAATGCAGATTACATTCAGGTACTGTAGGTATTTCCCTATCCCCAGAGGGCTTACAATCTAAGTTTGTACTGAGGCAATGGAGGGTAAAGTGAGAGACAGTGGGACTTGAACCCTGGTCTCCTGGTTCATAGCCCGCTGCTCTAACCACTAGGCTACTCCTCCCCTCCTTGAGCTTCTCCAGCACGGGTACAAGGCAGGTGGCACCGGGTCAGTGTCATCGATGCCACAGGACCAAAACCCTGCAACGCCCGCTCCTCCTCAAATGTTGCTGATGCCAACAGCAACTGGGAGGAAGGGGGCATGGACTGGCATCAGGACTGGTGGATTGCTTCGGGGGCATTGCAGCATGAGCCAGTGCATCCCGTGCCCGTCACCGTGCTTCAATGGGACTGGTGCCGTTGCTTCTTTGGCTTCCCTCAATGCTCAGCCCAGTCCTTCCCCGGTGCCAAGGCTGAGAAACATGACATCCTCGGCCTGAAGGAGATAGACAGTGATCGGTCGCTGGCGCCCCTATCCAATGTCACCCCAATGTCGATGGTGCAGCTTCCAGGTGCATTGATACTGTCGATGGCGCAGACTTATTTGACTCAAAGAGCTGCTCCATCTTGTCGAGTCGAAGCCAACGTCCCTTTGGATGCATCTGGGCACATAAGCGGCAACCATGGATGTCATGCAATGCCCCCAGGAAGAGGACACATCTCATGTGGATCAGTGATGGACATGGCGCTTGGGCAGCAGAGGTATTGCCTGAAACCGGATGTGGCCGTGTCGGGATTAAACAAAAGAGGTGGAAACCAAAACTCATGACAGTGGGCATCGATGGCTAGCAGGCACCGCCACTGCATAGTATCAACTGCAAAAGGAAACTTACCTTGACTAGTAAAACTACAGGAGGGACCCAGCGATGGAATAACGAGAGAAAAAACTATGAAAAACACAAGTTTTCCAAAAGGCCAAAAACTACCAGAAGTGAGCTCACTCACACCACAAGGCTTATAGCTCTGTGGAAAAAGAAAGTGGCAAGAGACCCCATGTGGATACGTGGTATAGGGCATACTGAGCATGCTGTGTGCCACAGGTTTTCTGCATCAGGGCTCCATCTGATGATGTCACTCATGTGTGAGAACTACCATCCTGCTTATCCTCAGAGAATAAACCAACTAACATCTCTCCCCACTTCCATGGATGGATTCTAGATTGATTTGTGGTACTACAGGAATTAAAATTAGCAGGTAAGAATCATATTTTCTTTCCCTGTATCTACCCAGATCAGTCCAGACTCCTGGGATGTACCTAAGCTCCCTATTCAGGGTGAGACCTGGAGAGTCCCGCTCGCAGAACTCTCACCAAAGGCCTTGGAGCACAGGTTTGCAACGCTTAGAAAGGCTGTTCACTGGCGCCAATTTACACATGCACTGCCACATAATGCTGCGGTCTGACTGACAGGGACCCCCCAAGCCACCGCCTGAAGCGTCAACCCGAGAAGCTGCTGGAGCCTCAATTCTCCCTCAGACACAGTGCTCAGTTTGAAGCATCTATTCCAAATGTTTTTTTGGGTTTGGATTTTTTTTTTTTTTTTTTTTTAAACAAACTGTACTGCCCTAGTAAGGAATAAAAAAAAAGATACTTTCATGAATGGTGGCAGAGCTGGCTGCAGGCTACATAGGGCTCAGCAGAGGAAGGAGGGACCTGGACCACCAGCTGTCCTAAATCCCTAGCATAAGCAACACTTGAGTCATCAACTCTCTGCATGGGCACCTCGATCAGGAAGAATGGCCCCACCAAGATCCGACAACCTCCTGGGAGGACTCTTCCAAACTTCTATCTTCTTTTCTTCATTTTTTTTTCCAGTCTACTCCAGAGTTCAGGTTTTTCACCTCTACCATCTGCTAGAGTCAGAGAAATACTGAGGGACTGCAAGTGGCACACTATGTTATGAAGCAGTGTCAGTAAAAGCAAGTTTCCTTACCGTAAACTGTGTTTTCCATAGATAGCAGGATGAATTAGCCATACTGTCTGGGGAGCGCCCTCTGGCGGCCCCAGTGCAGGAACTTCTCATAGAACGTTAAAAAAAACTTCACTCCTGCACGCCTGTGCGGTGCCTTCCCGCTCCTCAGTTGATTAGATAGTAAAGGAACAGGAGCGTATAGGTAGGTAGCATAGAGCATGCAGAAGGATAGAGAGCATCCAGGGAGGTGGGTGGGAACGCATGGCTAATTCATCCTGCTATACAGAAAACACCGAATACGGTAAGCAAACTTGCTTTTTTCCCCCACATATAAGCGGGCTGAATTAACCATGCTGTCTGGGAGACCCCAGCTAGGGAACGATGAAGCATAGGTGGATGTTCCATCCGAAGTATTCCGCATGTTTGGACATGAGGCGAATCGTCTGTCCTTCGTACGCTTGTGAGATGTGGACCGTCTCTTGAAGATTTTTAAGAATTCGTAGCATAATGCTTCAGTTGGGCAGGAGAATCTCCTGCCCAACTGAAGCATCCGAACTTGATGAAGGCAGTAGTGAGACGTGAAGGTATGCAGCAATGACCACATGGCAGCTTTACATATGTCCTGGATTGGCACTTGCCCAAAGTGGGCAATCAAGGTCACCATCGATCTCAACTGATGTGCTTTAACTTTTGATGTCAAGCGCTCTGGCTTCGTAGAATAGCAGAAGTGGATGCATTGAGTCAACCAGTTAGCTAGTGTTCGTTTGGTGACTGGAAACCCTGGGGCATTTGAGTTGAAGGAGAGAAAAAGTTGCAAATGCCAGTTGGGCGCACTAGTTCTTTGCTTATAGCAGGCTAGTGCCCTTTTGCAAGTCAGGTGTGTAGCAGGGCTTCTCGGCTGAATGCATGTGGTTTAGGAAAAAACGTCGATAACGTGATGGTCTGATTGAGGTGAAAGGCCGATAGTACTTTTGGAAGAAAGGATGGATGGGTCCATAAAGTGACTTTGTCATGTAAGAACTGCAGATAAAGTGAGTAATACACCAATGCTTGTAGCTCGTCCACTCATCTTGCCGATGTTATAGCTACCAAAAAGAGAACTTTCCGCGTGAGAAATTTTAGGGAAAAGGTTTGCATTGGCTTGAAGGGTGGGACAACGCTCAAGTCCCAAGGTACAGGAGGGCATGAGGTCGGGGGGCAAAGCCTCAGAGCACCTCTCATGAAACAGGATATGAGTGGATATGGAAGTTCCCTGAACAGTCAGGTGGTAGGCTGATATGGCGCTGAGGTGTACTCGGAGAGATGACACTGCCAGCCCAGAGATGTACAAGTGTAGGTATTCCAATAGTTGTTCTGGTGAGGAATGAAAGGGTCTAATGACACTGAGCTGCACCAATGACTGTATCTGTGCCACTTAGCCACGTAATTCTTTCTTGTGGACAGGCTTCTTGAAGAGATAAGAATGATCTGAATTTCCATCCTGATAGGAAGATGGCTCATTACTTCCCTTTCAATCTCCATGCTGTCAGGAAATGTGCATGGGATGCAGTAGCAACCCTTCCTCCTGTGTCAGTAGATCTACTCTGTTTGGAAAAAGGACCGGTGGTAGAATGGAGAGGTATATGAGGTAGGCGTACCAGGGTTGTCTGGGCCACGCCAACACTATGAGAACCAGATCAGACCTATCTGCAATGCATTTTTGGATCGCTCAAGTGTCGGTTGCGAACCTGAAAACAAAGGTAGTGCCAGGAAAAGGGGTGCATCGGAATGTGAGCATAGGCATCTTTGAGGTCTAATGAGCACATCCAATCATTGGGTTGCAGAAAAGGCAAAATGGTTTTCAGAGACGTCATCTTGAACTCCCGTTGAAGGAAATGATTCAGGCCTCTGAGGTCCAAAATTGGCCTTAAACCTCTGCTCTTTTTGGGGATGAGGAAGTATTGGGAATAAAATCCATGGTGCTGCTGATGTCAAGGCACCTCCTGAATCACCCGCTGATGAAGCAGCGACTGGAATTTGTGACTGAGGAGAGGTAGGATCCTTTCCCCCCTTCACAGATGGAGAAAGGTGTGACATCGGAAAGGTTCAGAAATTTAGGCAGTACCCATTCTGGATGTGTTACAGACCTTGCTAAGAAGTTAGCAATCTATTAGCGTTCACCCCGCCAGGAGGGCAGAGCGAGGGGTCTGGTAGAGGTCAGTTCCTCCCAAAGGGAGGAGGAGTTAGTAATCGGTTAGTGCTCTGCTCCACCAGAGTGGAGTAGTAGCAAACTGTAAGCTTTGTTCCTGATGAGCCAGTAACGTGTATGATCTCCACAGGGAGTTAGCTATCTGATATGGATCAGCTTCCGCAAAGAGAGGAGTAATGGTCTGATATGGTTGGCTCCCACAGAGTGGTAAAAGATAATACCGCTCTATTAGTGTAAGGAGTAACACTTAGTAGAAATAGTGAATCCCTGGGCCGATGGCAGATGACAGCGCCCTCAAGTAGAGATCCTGAGAGGGACCACCGGCTAGGCTGGAGTATTGAGACAAACACAGATAGTTCTTTATTAGACTGGAAGTAGAACCACCAGAGGTGGCAGTAGTGAGCTGAAGTGCCCGGCAGGGCTGAAGTCCCTCTGATACTGGAACTACGATCTCTGAGTTGCTGAGCTGTAAGGAGAGACTATAGGTAGTGAGTAGACAGGGTATGCAGTGGTAGATGATACACTCACACTTGTAGATATTTGTAATGTCTTCTTATGCAAGAGAGTCTTCAGTATTCAGGAACAGGAGCCACAGGCGAGTACTGGTTCCCAAAGGCAGTCTGAAATAGAACTCACAATCACTGTGTATGGGATGGCTTCTGGAATAGAAGAGAGGCTAGGAGAGATTTAGGAACATAGGCCCTCATGGAGCGAGTACCGGTTCCTATCTGTTAATCTGTAATAGTAATCCATAAGATATAGGTATGTGATATCTTCTGAGGAAAAAGGGGGTTTGAGAAAGGTATTAGGAACATAGGCCCTCGTGGAGCGAGTACCGGTTCCTATATGCAATCTGCAATGGTAACTCACGAACTCCGTACCTGCGATGTCAGACTGAAGGGAGTCTTACAGATTAGGAACATGGGCCCTCGTGGAGTGAGTACCGGTTCCTGTTTGTAATAGGATTCACAGTGTTCAGGTCTGCGATCGCCTCCAGGCAATAGGAGTCTTCTGAAACATAGGCCCTCGAGGAGCAAGTACCAGATCCCTTTCAGCAATCTGAAATCAAGAAGAGAGAGAGCGTTGCCCCCGAGGAGCGGGTAATCCTGGTAAGTTGGAAAAGGCCAAGCAATGGAGAAAGGTTTCCCCTTGCTGACTCGGATCGTAGTTGCAAGTAGCGTGGACTGCTGAAGCAAGTCCCGTTGGAGTTCCTTGCTAACTCGTTTGAGGTTAGCAAACAAAGACCTTTTAAATTGAAAACTGATTACATCACTACGGGGGGGACGCCCCCAAGGTTCGCGCCCTCGCCGGTACATCTCTGGAGCGCGTGCGCGCACGCCCTTACATCATCAGGAACATGGCGGATCCGTGGCGTCAGGCCAGCCCGGGGATTCCAGGAAACAAATGGCGAGAAGCAGCCGCGGCAGCATCTGTCCGTCAGACCTGAAGGGAGTCGCCACAAGGTAGAGAGGGTGGAGCGAGGGCAAAAATAGGCAAGAACGCAACAGGATGATATTGAGAACCCAACGATCGGATGTGATTTGAATCCATTCCTGGACAAAGGAAGTAAGGTGACCTCCTACAGTTTGCTGTAGCTATGGCTGGGTTATTTTCAAAAAAAGGCTGTTGGGATTTTGCCAGAGCTGGCGCCGGATTCGGTGCACGCTGGGACCATCCGCAACCACTTTGAGTTTGTTGTGTTTGTGGTCTTTGTACTTGGTAGGAAGGCGATCTGCAACTGGAGAATGGCCTGTAGGATCGTCGTGGATAAAAGGGCTTCCAGTAGGCAGGGTAGTAATGCCTCGCAGGCATTATGTTCTGAGGGTGCTGTAAGGAGGACACCGCTATACTCTGCTCCTTGAGCTAGGGCACAGTTTCTCTGAACTTATCACCAAACAAGTTATCCTACAGACATGGAAGGTCCACTAGTTTTTCATGGATGTCGTCCTGAACTGCGCTTGTTTGAATCCAGGCCAGGGCATTCTTCTGGCGGTAATAGCCGTCGCCGAAGTTCTGGTGGACATGTCAAAGCCTTCATAGATTGTCCGAAGTAAATGCCACAGGCATTCCTCCATATCAGCGACAGCCTGGCACTGGGTCCCTTAGGTTGGTCACTATCTGGCTTTAGGGATTAGAGTCGCTCATATAGATACTGGGTTATATAAAACTGGTGGTGTTGGATCTTGGCATTAAACATAGATCCCTGAAACACCTTTTTCCCCAAAGTCATCTAAAATAATGGCAGTTCTTACTCGGGGGGGGGGGGGGGGGGGGGGGAGCTGGAATACAGAAGGGTCTTTCTGGCCCGCTTCATCATGGATTCAACCACTATTGATGCATGCGGCAATTGGTCTGGGCCAAAGAGGGCAAACTTCTGCAGCCCAAATTTCAAATCCGTCTTCCTAGAGGTTCCAGGGGTAGAAAATGGCAACTTCCATACCTTTTCCATAAGCCTGTCAGGACATCAAAAATTTTAATAGAACATAGACCTCAGCTCTGGGGTCGGTAGTTTCTTAGTTACAAGGTTTAGCATGGCTCCTACCTTTTCTATGAATTTTGAATAGGACAAATCCTCCAGGGGTGATGAGGGGGTCCTGCGACGTACGACGGTTATGCGTCGGTGGCAAGTTCTGCAGCTTCGCTTTTGCCTTTATATGCAACGATGCATGCGTCGACTTCGGATGCATTAATTGCATCTGAGTACAGTCTGGCGCATGGTGCATCAGTATTTTATGCTTCTGCGCTGAATGCGCAAATCGATGGTTTGCATCAGAATAGTTGCCTCGATCGTGTCCCTGCATAGTATCTGACGCTCCAACACTGCATTGGCTATCCCGTAAAGGCGGTGCGGCCACTGCACATGGAGACTGGCCATTTTGTTTCGGCTCTGCCAATGCACTGGATATAGCCAGGGCCCTGGCTGAGTTCTCCAGGATCTGCTAGCCCTACCGGCTGTTTCAGGGGCCTTGGCCCTTTAGACTTACTCGTGGAAGGTTCCAAGGAAGATAACCTCTTTCTGCCATCCGGCCTCCTGGGCCGAACGCTGCATAGGGGCATAAGACCCCATTGGGACCACCTCTGACTCCTGGAGCCTTGCGATCTTCGCGGCACGCTGCCGCTGCGCCCTGGGCTACATCCTGCTGTAGTCCCAGCTGGATGCCTGATTGTGATCAGGCCCTAAGCATAAATACCAATAATTATGTCCGTTGATGACCGACATAATTTTTCCACATTGGCAGAACTTAAACCCAGGCACCTTCGGGGTCATGGAAGCACTGAAAAGTGCTGTTTGGGGTTCCCTTACATGAGGAATTAGAGGAAAGAGAGAAGAATACAGGAGAAGAACCCGCGACCGTTCCTGTGCGGGAAAATACATGCAGGGGCGAAGTTTTGAATGTTCCATGAGAAGTTCCCGCACCAGGCAGCTAGAGGGCACTCCCCAAGACAGCATGGCTAATTCAGCCTGCTTATCTGCAGGAAAAAACTCTCTGTCTCAATCTGCTGGAAGGAATGCAAAATCCAGGAGTCTAGACTGATCTGGGTATGTACTAAAAGTTACCTTTTTTCTCATGCCTTACAACATCTGTCTATCATCAGGACCCATAGAGCACAATCTTTGTTAAATATCCCACCTACATCAGTCTCTTGTCAGGAAGCAGTCATACATGGCCTCTGTCCTTAGTCTTTTCCCACTCAGCTCTCATCAGGAAGCCATCTACCTTGTACCATACCATCCACCTCTTATCAGCCAGCCATCACACTCATTGCTTTGTATATTCTCCTTTTCCTATGTCCCGTTTCATACGTAGAACAGGTGCTGTAGCACTCTCTGGTGACAGAGAGGAAAAAAAGCATTCAGTGCTCGTTATGAACGATCAAATGAGATTCAGTGGGATCATAGTGCAGCCCATAGGCACCTAAACCATAAGGAGAAGCAAATATTAGCAGCTTACTGTAGTGCTTCCCGGAAGAACTGGTAGGCACTGTGGTTGTGTTTGAACACTGTTAGCATGACTTTCTTCATCTGTGTGCTGGAAAGGGAGCAATCAAAGATAATCAGTGGTTTGATAGGACTGCACCAATAGCCAATGGACCACCTAGCCCAGCTCAGCACAAAACGCACAATAGCTCATCTCAATAGCTGTACCAAAAACTTTTCTACTGCTGGATTATATCCAAATGAGTGTTATATTAGCCCTCATCCCCCATACTAAGACACCATGTGGTTTGCAGCGAGAAACTGACCTGTTTGCCATGAGCTGTAGGATCTGTATAAGGAACTTCCCCAGGCCTTTCCTCCTCACCTTGATTTCTAACTGTGCTTCATAGCTGGTGAGAGAGAGATCAAGTACAATTATCAAATATCCTAATCATATTATGCCTTAATCTATCTTACCAATGGTATTATATTTATAATTTCTGCCTGCTCTAACCTATCTTTCCAGCTGATTAAGCCTCCAAGTTCTTACTCCCTGATGAATGTAACTTTGCCTCTTCCACTTCTTTTGTTGACTTACGTTATTTGTCGCTACAGTTTTTACCCTGTTTGATGTAAACCGATCCAATATGGTTTTTAACTATGAAGGTCGGTATAGAAAAGTGTTAAATAAATAAATAAATCATGGGTTCACAACATCTGTCACCTGGGAAAAAGTAAAACTGCTTACCTTGTAATAGGTGTTATCCCAGGACAGCAGGATGTAGTCCTCACATATGGGTGACATCAGTAATGGAGCCCTATGTACAGAAAACTTCTATAAAAGTTTCTATGAAACTTTTGACTGGCACCAGAGTGCCTACTGAGCAAGGCCAGCATGTCATGATATTCCCTGCCACAGGGGTCTCCCTTCGGTCTTGTTTTGTAGCAATTAGCGTTAGCCAAAAATAAAATAATAAAACGTATCGGACCCAACTCCGCGGGGTGGCGGGTGGGTTTCGTGAGGACTACATCCTGCTGTCCTGGGATAACACCTATTACAAGGTAAGCAATTTTGCTTTATCCCAGGACAAGCAGGATGCTAGTCCTCACATATGGGTGATTAGCAAGCTAGAGGCTGAGTCATTTTGTAGTGAAGCAACAGTGAAGTATTGTTGATGAAATGAATCAGCCAAAGATCACAGCAGGTTGGATGTAGAAGGAGTTGGGATTACACTGGAAACAAGTTCTTTAAGACAGATTGTCCATAGGCTGAATCTTGTCTTCCTTCTTTGTCTAAACAATAGTGAGCTGCAAAGGTGTGAAGAGAACTCCATGTTGCTGCTTTACAAATGTCCAGAATAGGTACAGAGCGAAGGTGCGCTACTGAAGTTGACATTGCTCTGACTGCATGTGCTTTTACTCGCCCTTGAAGAGTAAGGCCTGCCTTCTCATAACAAAATTGTATGCAATCTGCTAGCCAATTTGACAAAGTATGTTTACCCACTGGTTTACCAGGTTTGTTAAAATTAATCTGAGAAGTTTTTTTACTCAACACACAATTAAACTCTGGAATTTGTTGCCAGAGGATGTGGTTAGTGCAGTTAGTATAGCAGTGTTTAAAAAAGGATTGGATAAGTTCTTGGAGGAGAAGTCCATTACCTGCTATTAATTTCACTTAGAGAATAGCCACTGCCATTAGTAATGGTAACATGGAATAGACTTAGTTTTTGGGTACTTGCCAGGTTCTTATGGCCTGGATTGGCCACTGTTGGAAACAGGATGCTGGGCTTGATGGACCCTTGGTCTGACCCAGTATGGCATTTTCTTATGTTCTTATAGGATACAAATAGTTGACTGGATTTCCTATGGACTGTAGTGCGGTTTAAGTAGAAAGATAATGCACGCTTACAGTCCAAGGTATGTAAGGCTCTTTCTCCCTGGTGAGAATGAGGCCTTGGAAAGAATGTTGGTAAAACTATAGATTGATTGAGGTGGAATTCCGTGACTACTTTTGGAAGGAATTTAGGATGAGTACGGAGGACCACCCTGTCATGTAGGAACTTTGTAAAGGGTTCGTATGTGACTAGAGCTTGTAGTTCGCCGACCCTTCTAGCTGATGTAATGGCTATAAGGAAAACCGTTTTCCAAGTGAGAAATTTAAGGTCACAGGTATCTATGGGTTCAAATGGAGAACGCATAAGCCTGGTTAAGACTACGTTCAGGTCCCATTGTATGCTTGGGGAATGAACTGGAGGTTTAATGTGAGTTAGGCCTCTCATGAATTTACTGACGAGAGGCTGTGTAGATATAGGTGTGTCTCCCAGCTTGCTATGATAAGCTGAGATTGCACTCAAGTGTACTCTTACAGATGAAGTCTTAAGACCAGAGTCTGAAAGATGGTATAGGTAATCTAGTAGTGAGGTAGTGGGGCAAGTGAAAGGATCTAGTGCTTTCTGAGTGCACCACAAAGTAAACCGTTTCCATTTGTAAGAATAATTATTTCTAGTGGAAGGTTTACGTGAGGCTATTAGCACTTGAGATATAGTGGTTGGAAGGTTGAGTGGTTGGAAGATCAAGCTTTCAACATCCATGCTGTCAGGGACAGGGATTGAAGGTTGGGATGGCGCAACTGACTCTGTTCCTGAGTTATGAGATTGGGAGCTACTCCCAGGCGAACTGGATCCCTGACTGAGAGATCTAGAAGTGTGGGGAACCATACTTGTCGAGGCCAGTAAGGGGCTATGAGTATCATGGTCCCCTTGTCCTGTTGAAGCTTCACTAGAGTTTTGGTTATGAGTGGTATCGGTGGATACGCATATAACAGGCCTGAGTTCCAATGGCGAGCAAAGGCGTCCCTTGGTAGGCTGTTCTGCTGCCAGAGGAGAGAGCAGTAATTGTTCACTTTGTGGTTCAGATGGGATGCAAAGAGATCTATTGTTGGTTGACCCCACCGTTGAAATATCTTGGTTGCTAGCGTTGGGTCTAGAGACCACTCGTGTGGTTGGAAGTGACGGCTGAGGCGATCCGCTACTGTGTTGTGGATGCCTGCTAGGTAGGTGGCCCGTAGAAGAATTGAGTGTGCTAGGGCCCAGTCCCAAATTTGAGCTGCTTCCTGACAAAGGAGGTAGGAACCTGTTCCCCCTTGTTTGTTGATGTACCACATGGCTACTGTGTTGTCCGTTTGGATCAGAACAGTCTTGTGTGAAAGGCAGTCCTTGAACGCATGTAGTGCATAGCGTATAGCTCGAAGCTCCAGAAAGTTTATTTGAAAGGAGGCTTCTTGTTTTGTCCACGTGCCCTGCGTCTTTAGATGACCAATATGTGCTCCCCACCCTAAGGTGGATGCATCTGTAGTTAAAGTCATTTGTGGAACTGGTTGCTGGAAAGGTAGGCCCTTGAGCAAGTTGATCCTTAGACGTCCACCAGAGAAGGGAAGAGTTCAGATCTTGTGTTATCTGAATGGGAGTGGACAATGGTTGAATGGCTTGAATCCACTGATCTTTGAGTGTCCATTGCATTAGTCGCATGGTCAGTCTGGCCATGGGAGTGACATGAACTGTTGAGGCCATGTGTCCGAGTAGGGTGAGGCACTGATGAGCTGTAACTCGAGACTGATTGCGAATAGAGTGCGCTAGGAGAACGAGCGCTTGAGCACAGTCTCTTGGAAGAAAAGCTTTTGCTGTGATGGTGTTGAGATCTGCACCTATGAACTGCAACTGGTGAGATGGTGAGAGATGGGATTTCTCGTAATTGATGAGGAATCCCAAGGAGTGAAGCAACTTTATTGTGAGCTTGAGAGAAGTGAGAGCTCCGCTTTGTGTTTGACTCCTGATGAGCCAGTCGTCCAAGTAAGGAAACACATGCACTCTTTGTTTGTGAAGATGTGCCACCGCTACTGCAAGACACTTTGTGAATACTCGAGGTGCTGAGGCTAGGCTGAATGGTAATACTCGATATTGGAAGTGTTGCCCTTCCACCAGAAATCACAGGTACTGTCGATGAGGGGGAAAGATGGGAATGTGAGCGTAAGTGTCTTGAAGATCCAGAGAGCAGAGCCAATCTCCTTTTTGAAGAAGAGGTAGCATGGTGCCTAACGATACCATCCTGAATTTCTCTTTCTTTAGAAATTTGTTGAGATTTCTGAGGTCTAGAATAGGACGTAGGCCTCCAGTTTTCTTTGGAATGAGGAAATATCGGGAGTAGAATCCTCTGCCCCACCGAGGCCTGGGAACTTGTTCTATGGCCCTGGCATTCAGAAGGGTGGATAATTCTGCTTGTAGAATTGTGGAGTGATGAGACACTGTCCAAGATGAAAGAGGAGGATTTTCGTTTGGTACAGTGAGGAAATCCAAGCGGTACCCTTGAGCTCTAATTGAGAGTACCCATTGGTCTGTTGTGATGGAGGTCCAAGTTTGATGGTAATAAGCTATTCGACCTCCCACTGGTAAGTGTGGAAGAGGATTTTGGGAATGGTTTCTGCTCTCTGGCTGGTTTTCAAAAGCCTGACGTGGATGCAGTAGGCGCAGGCTGCTGGGGCCTAGTAGGCCTCTGTCGAGTTTGGGAACGCTGTGTAGGGCGTTGCTGTCTGGCTCTGGTAGCAGGAGGATAATATCGTCGAGGGCAATAGTACGGTTTCCTGACTTCTCTTCTAGGAGGCCTCCTAGAAGGTTGATGTGTCTCCTGAGGAAGTTGAGACAACTGTTTCAGGGTTTCCGTGTGGTCCTTTATGGTTGCCACCGCCTCTTTGACCTTGTCTCCAAAAAGGTTTTCCCCTAGACAAGGTAGGTCTGCCAACCTTTCTTGTACTTCTGGTCTGAGTTCAGAAGATTTCAACCAGGCCCATCTTCGAGCTGTGATACCTGATGCCGATAACCGGGAGGCTGTTTCAAAGGAATCGTAAGTGGCTCTCACCTCGTGCTTGCCTGCTTCTAGGCCCTTATGCACGAGGCGAAGGAAACCGTCCTAAAATTGGTCAGGTAAATGTTGGGAAAGTGTTTCAACCTGTTTCCACAGGTCACGTTGATACTGGTTCATGAATAGTTGGTATGAGTTTATTCGTGAAACCAGCATTGCTCCTTGGAAGATTTTTCTTCCTAAGCTGTCAAGGAAACGACTGTCTTTACCTGGAGGTGTGGAAGCATGTTGTTTGAGCCTCTTAGCCTTTTTCTGGGCTGATTCAACCACTACAGATTGGTGTGGCAATTGAGACTTTTGGAACCCTGGAATGGGTTGTACGAGATAAGTGGCATCAACTCGTTTATTAACTGCTGCCACAGAGCCAGGGGGCTCCCACATCCGGTACATTAGCTCTTGCAGGACCTCGTGCACTGGAATGGCTAGTATTTCTTTAGGGGGATCCACAAACTGAAGGACCTCCAAGGTTTTCTGCCTAGTGTCTATTTCTGAGAGGAGAGAGAATGGGATAGTGTCAGACATTTCTTTTATGAAATTAGAGAAGGAAAGATCTTCTGATGGTGATTTCCTTCTGTCCTCTGGTGGTGAAGGTTCAGATAGGATATCTTCTTCAGATGATATATCATTCTCTGAGTCAGTACCAGTATCTAGTGGATGTTCTGATGGTCTAAGTGGATTAAATGGGACCTCAGACATTGGGGTACGTGGTCTGACAGGCGGAATAATTCCTGATGGACCAGGCAGTGGTTCTTGATGTGGATCCAATTCCTGAGGTGAAGCAGAAAAAGCCTGAATTAGGGAATCCAATTTATCCATTAATGGTTGAAAAATGGAGGATTCTTGAACTGTCATCGATGGTGGCATCGGTGCCGGTGGCCGAATGGGAATCGACGGCATCGTTGGCATAGACGCCAGAACCGGCACCATCGGCATCGACGGTTGCGGTGGAATCGGCATCGAGAGCACCAGTGTTGGATCCGGGGATGTCATCGGGATCGGTGTCGAGGGCATCGCTGGTGTAGATGGCTGAGGTCGTGGCATCGCCTCGATGAAAGCATCTCTGACCGCTTGACGTATATATACATCAAGTTCCGCCCGCATGGATGGTGAGAACAGAGCACCCATGGGGGGAGGTGGTGGCGGCGATGCCGGTACCTCCTCAGAGCCGAGGAGGCACGGTTCCCTGCGCCGGAATCGGCGGGGATCGCCCTGTCGATGGCTCTGAAGCCTGACCCTGGAGCCGAGGTTTCTTAGTCGGTGTACCGCCCTCTGTCGATGGCTCACCGGGTATCGAGGTAGCGGATGCCGTATGCGGCCTATGATGCCGATGCTTGTCTTTTTCGCGGGCTTTTTCACTGCCCGATGTCGACGCCCTGGACGATGGTGAGGGGGAGGAAAGGGGAGCGTCTCCTGACTCACCTGGTAGACGTTTTTTAAATACGACTTTTCGAATCGACCCAGCCGGAGACGATTGTGTTGAGGTGGATGGAGCTGATACAATCTGTATTTTAAACAACTGCTCCATTTTCTCCACTCGTAGACGTCGGCCCTTTGAAGTCATCGTGGCACACAAGGGACAAGTTTTTACATCATGCCCTTCACCGAGACAGAGGACAGTCCTGGTGAGGGTCCGTAATGGATATGTTCCTGGTGCATTTGGGACACTTTTTGAAGCCTGAAGCCATTTTGGGGCCGGACAGCCATCGACGGCCAATGACTCAGGACAAAAAATTTGGAAAAAGCGGAACGGAACCGCGAAAATGGAAAAACTTACCGCGATCGGTGTTACTAAGGGGAGACCCTTTGCGGTTTGAAGTTTTTTAACTTTTCTGTAAGTAAAAGTTGTGGAGAATTCCACAGGACTCCTAACGACCGCGAGGCTAACTGCTTCGCGGAAAAAAGAAGACTGAAGGGAGACCCCTGTGGCAGGGAATATCATGACATGCTGGGCATGCTCAGTAGGCACTCTGGTGCCAGTCAAAAGTTTCATAGAAACTTTTATAGAAGTTTTCCGTACATAGGGCTCCATTACTGATGTCACCCATATGTGAGGACTAGCATCCTGCTTGTCCTGGGATAAAACAGTTTCCTTAAGGAGAGAGGACAAGAAAGTTGATTTTCCTGTGTTAATTTGGCCTATCTTAACCCAGTGCTACTCTGGTACCAGGGTAGAGATAGACACCAAACTCTCAGAGAGCTACTGAAGTCTAGAGTAATTCATCCCATATGTAGCAAGCAAAACACATCAAAAACAGAACTCCTTAAGTATCCTGTGTGCATCCATGCGCACATGGGAAAAAAAAAAAAAAAGTCAGGGCGCACCAGTATAGGACTTCATCTCCGCACTCCACATCGAAACGGAAATGAATGAAGGCCACTGGGGAAGGGCCTTCCTCCCACGCAATCAAGTACCATGCTCTTTCATCTGTCAACTCGTCCCGCTTCTCCCGGTCCTTCCACCCCCACTCGCTCTGCTCATATCTGTGGAGGAGGGAAATAAAAACAGTGCTCTAAGATTCTATGAAGACTACTGAGAAAGTGCTCGAGGTCACACACTACTGATGGAGCCGTCCTGAGAGTGGCACATAGAATAAGAACATAAGAATGGCTTATTATATGTGGTTTGAATGAAGACTGGGAAGCAGAGAATGACTGGTTATCTCACATTGCGTGGCATGAACATCTTATGCCATAAGAAACATCTCATACGTCCTAGAAATCTCTAAATCACAAGGAAGAAATTAATCAGAAGAAATCAATAATACCTGAATAACTAATGAACTAATTGTTCTGCCTACCAGTTTACTAATTAGAGATGGGTGCAGTTCAAACATGGACCTGTTTAGAATGTGGAGTAGATAAGTTTGTGCAGGAAGTGACATATGCCAAATAAGAGGAACTGTTTAGAGACCACGATACATTTACCTTGCCTCACACAAATTCTGATTGCCAGCTTAGTGTATCTGCAATACCACAGCAAGCCTCTACCCTCCTCCCCCATGCGGGAAATCCAGGCTTACGCTGCTGTTACCCATGTTTCTCAGGGCTCTATATGATGTGGAAGACACAGTCTATTTTCAAGGCCCCCCATGGAGGCCTGCCAGGCAGTTAACACCATTGCATGTCTAATAAGATCACCATGTTTCTCTGCTCTCCCTCAGATGCCTGACCTAGCTAAAGGTACTTACAAGCTTTCCATATTAGTTTTAGTTAATTCAAAGGCCCAGTCCACTGTTGCTTGGTCCAAGCTGGAAACTCTCTTGCATTCGATGGATATATTTAACCTACAATAACACAGATAACATAGTAAATGAAGGCAGATAAAGACCAAAATGGCCCATCCAGTCTGCCCAGGAAGATGTTTTAAGGTTGTAACTCTGCTCTATGCAGGTTAGCCCTGTGCCTTTGATTTAGGGTTATAATTGCTGCTCCGTGAAGTTACCTCCGTGCATTCCTTTTACTGCTGTTTTTGGGTTGAACTGCTGCGCCATGCTTCCGCTTGACCGTAGGTATCCTCTGCACCCATTATCCTACACCCATCTGAATTCCATCACCATTTTTGAGTCTACCATCTTCTCTGGAAGGGCACTCACCACCTTCCCTTAGAAAAAATATTTTCTGATATTGTTTCAGAGTCTACTCTTTTGGAGTAGCACATCATGACTCCCTAGTTTTATAAGTTTATTTCTATTGGAAAAGGTTTTTGGTGCATTAATACCTTTAAGATATTTAAATATCTATCATATCTTCCCTCTCTCCTCTCCTCTGGTATATATATTTAGGTCATTCAGTCTGAACTCATATAGCTTTTAATTGCTTTTTTCTGGACCATTTCTAGTCTCTCTCTATCCTTTATGAGATATGCTTCCAGAATTGAATACAGTACTCTATGAGGCTTCATCAATGACCTATGACCTTTACAGAGGGATTATCACATCTTTTTTTTCTAGTGATTACCCCTTTCCCTATGCCCCCTACCATAATTCTGGCTCTGACCATACTGTTTTATTATCTTGAGATTATCAGACACTATCATCCCGAAGTCCTTCTACTGGTCAGTACCAGCATCTCACCCCCCATCGCATATAGCACTTTTGTGATTTCTACACCCCAAATGTATGACTAAGACCACAGCACAGAAGAGCTTACACAAACACTATCCTGTCACTATCCACACAAAGACAGATTTACCCTCCTAGACTAACTGCCTCTGTCATGCTTAGAAATCATTCACCTGGGGAGGAAGTGACGCCACTGTCGGTAATGGTCGCATGATCCCAGAGCTCCCGAGCCAACCCTTCTAAATCCCTCTGCATCGGGTTCCTGCAGGGCAACACCGTCTGATTTTTTTATCCTGGCAGCTTCTTGTGGTGCAGCGATGGCAGCTCAGGAAAAAATAGACCTGCAAAAATTTTCTTTCGCAATTGCTGCTATGCTGCATGAGTCCAGCACAGACAGCGGAGAGCAGGTGAGCGGGGATGGTAGCGCCGGAGCGGGGGATGGTGCACTGAGCAACGTAGATTTTTTAAAATTGGTTTGGAGAGCTCTGCAGCGATATGGCAGGCTTAAAAAAAAGAAATTCATGGCCTGCTGGCAGAATTGAAGGGGAACTTGGCTGACCTGGGGAGGTGGGTGAAGGAGACTGAAGTCCGCATGGAAGACCAGGCCTCGGAGCTTGCAAGCTGCAAGCTCTCTCAAAACAAACTCCTGCAATACAACTCTGATTTATTAAACCGGACTGAGGACCTGGAAAACAGGTCGCGGAGAGCTAACCTGAGGTTCAGGGGGATCCCGGAGAACCCTGAATTTGCAATTGGTGTCTAGCATATGTGCACAAGTCCTGGGTTCAGATTCGGAATCTCCTGAAGCACTGGAGGTGAAGCCGGAAAGAGCACACAGGGCCCTGGGAGCAGCACGTAATAAATCACTCCAGGGATATAATTGCCTGCTTTCATAGATTTTCTCAAAAGGAGGACATTGCTCTGGCAGCTAGAAAATCAGGGCCTGTGTTCTGGAAGGGTCACAAGGTGGAAATATACCAGGACTTGGCCATCTCTACTATTCAAAAGCACCGGGAGTTCAGAAATTGTGTTGCTATGCTTTGCAGTAACAATACCAAGTATAGATGGTTATTTCCCTTTGGCCTGAGTTTCACTATCGCTGGAGTGACATCTCGGATCTCTAAGGTTACAGAAGCAGCAGATATTCTTCAAGCAGTGGGAATTGCCATCACCTCTTCAGATGGTTCCATATCTGCCGGTGGAAGTACTCTATCACGCAGCGACACACCTAGATGGCAAAGTATGGAGAAAGGTAGCAGGAGACTCTGATGACACTCGGGAGGCTCACAGTCATCCAGGGATCACCCAGCATGAATTGCTTGGACGTTTCATGTTTATTACTGTCCAGTTATGCTGGGGTCAGGTGCTTTATGGTTCTGCTTGAAGCTCTTTTGTGATGTTATATCTTTTCTTTTATAATGGGGCACGGGGGATGTTTTTTCCATTTTTTCCTATTTCATAAATTGTTCCTGGTGGGGGGGGTCGATTGGGGCAGGGATGGGGTGGCCAGACATGACGACCACCTCATTCCTCCAGGAGGTGATCCACATAGGTGGAAAGTGGATCGGTTATAGGGGGTATTTGGAGTTGAGGGTTTTGAGAGGGGAGAAGGATTTACTTAGAAATTTGAGCACGGTAGCAATTTGGTGCGTGGGCATGTAAATATTGTGAGTTGGAGTGACTTTTTAGGACAGGATTTACAGAGGGAGACATATTTCCTTATTAATATTTTAGGATGGAAGATCTTCGAATAATTTATATTAATGTTAAGGGGCTTGACATTCCATCTAAGAGGAAGCTAGGAATTGGCAGGCCAATGTTATTTTCTGTGAGGAGACTCATCTACTTAAACACACAGAACATCTACTATAGGACAGACTCTTCCCCCAACAATATTTGGCTCCTGCTTCTGTTAAAAAGAAATATTGCGGAGTGGGTATATTATTTGCACGTTCTCTAGTGGGAGTTAAGGACAGATAGGATGTGGAGGGCAGATTTATAGCTCTCAAAGGAAAATTGGTTCTTACTTGCTAATTTTCGTTCCTGTAGTACCATGGATCAGTCCAGACCCTGGGTTTTGTCACCAATCCGGCAGAGGGAGACAGAGAAAGATTTGACTGACTGACTTATACCCTGGGGTGCCACCTGCAGTCCGTCAGTATTGAACGATATCAAAGCAGAAGTCTAACCATTAAAATTAACTGGTTAACTATACTGTATATAACATACTTCCTAATCACAAACCCTAAGTGGAAGCAGAATCTCAAGGAACCGCCAAAATAAACAAGCAAACATTGAAATAGTAGACAGCATAAAATGCAGTTTATACACCAAAAACAGTGAATGAGCGGACTCTCCGAAAAAAATTGCTATACACAGACATAACGGGCTGATCCATGGTACTACAGGAACAAGAACCAATTTTCCTTTCCCTGTACGTACCTGGATCAGTCCAGACCCTGGGATGTACCAGAGCTGTTTTACTCGGGGTGGGACCCAGAGAGTCCCGCTAGGAGAACACCCTCTCCGAAGGCTGCCGAACTCAGAGCCTGGACATCCAAACGATGACGATGAGCAAAAGTGTGCAACGACTTCCAAGTCGCTGCCTTACAAATCTCCTGTTGACATTCCGCCCAGGACGTAGCTTGCGACCGAGTGGAATGAGCCCTCAAACCGACCGGAAGATCCCGATGAGCCAGAAGATAAGCGGACCGAATGGTCTCTTTCAACCAGCGAGCAATCATAGCCCTGGAAACTTTATGACCCTTACGAGGACCACTCCACAGTACAAACAAATGATCTGACATTCGAAAACTATTGGTACCTTCAAGATAACGCAACAGCACATGTTGCACGTCCAGTTTCTTGAGATCCTTGGAGGAAGGATCTGTATGATCTAAACACAGAAAAGCTGGAAGCTCTACCAACTGATTTAGATGAAAAGAAGAAACAACTTTGGGTAAAAAAGAAGGCACAGTTCGCAAGGAAACTCAGTCATCGGAAATCCTAAGAAAAGGCTCTCTGCAAGACAAAGCCTGTAACTCCGAAATTCTACGAGCCGAGGAAATGGCCACAAGAAAAACCACCTTCAACGTAAGATCTTTCAAAGTCGTATGTTTGAGGGGTTCAAAAGGTGCAGTACACAGAGCCCTGAGAACCAAATTTAAACTCCATGCCGGACAGGGATTCCGAAACGGAGGACGTAGATGCTTTGCGCCTTGGAGAAAACGCGCTACATCCGGATGCGCCAACAAGGACACTCCACGTACCTTACCCCGAAAGCAACCAAGGGCTGCGACTTGAACTCATAAGGAACTGCAGGACAAACCTTTCACTAAGCCAGCTTGCAAAAAAGACAAAATGTCTGATATGGAAGCCTGCTCCGGATCTAATTGGCGCTCACGCACCAAGTTTCAAAACTTGGTGCGTGAGCGCCAAGTTTCTTCACACTCTCACATACGCCAACGAGGTGGAAGGCTTACGAGAACACAATAAAGTAGCCACCACAGCATCGGAATAACCTTTGTTCTTTAACTGGCGCCTCTCAAAAGCCATGCCACTAGACAGAAGCATTCGACCTCTTCCAAACAAATGGGACCCTGAGACAATAGGCACGGTAGATCCCGAAATCATAGAGGACCATCTAAGCGCCAGACTGATCAAATCCACGAACCACGGACGAAGTGGCCACTCCGGTTCCACTAAAACAACGTCCACTCGTTGTACCTCTATCAGACGCAGGACCTTGCCAACCAGAGGCCAGGGTGGAAACAATTACAGAAGAACGTCCTGTGGCCAAGGGATGACTAGAGCATCTACTCCTTCCGCTCCTCGCTCCCTTCTGCGGCTGAAGAACCGAGGGGGCTTTGGAATTCTGGAATGTTGCCATGAGATCCATTGCTGGTCTGGACCACTTGTTGCATATGAGCTGAAAGGCTTCTTCGCACAGCTCCCACTCCCCCGGGTCGAGATGATGACGACTGAGGAAGTCGGCTTGGACATTGTCCACTCCAGCGATGTGAGAAGCTGCGATGGTGAGCAGATGATGTTCCGCCCAGGTGATCAGCTGTTGTTCCTCCCGCGCCACCAGTTGGCTTCGAGTTCCTCCCTGGCGATTGATGTACGCTACAGTGGTCGCATTGTCGGAGAGAATCCGCACCGATTTCCCCCAAAGGAGAGGTTGGAGAGCCTGCAATGCCAATCGTACCGCTGTGTCTCTAACCAACTGATCGACCACTGTGCTTCTTCGCTGGATCACTGCCTCTGACACACCGCTCCCCAGCCTGAAAGACTGGCGTCCGTGGTGACTACAGTCCACTCCGGAACCTCTAGAGGAACTCCACGCCGCAGATTATCCACCTGTAACCACCAATCCAGATTGGATCAAGCCTCCCCTGTAAGGGGGAGAGGAAGGCGGTATTGTTCCGAAACCGGGCTCCATCGGAAAAGCAACGTGGACTGTAGTGGTCTCATATGCGCAAAGGCCCAGGGAACCAACTCCAGAATGGATGTCATTGAACCGAGAACACGCAAATAATCCCGCACACTTGGTATAGGAATGAACAAGTCTCAGATTTGTGCTTGGAGCTTGAGGAGGCGATGCTCTGGAAGGAACACTCTCCCCCGCAGAGTGTCGAATAGTGCGCCCAGAAATTCCAGCGACTGCAAGGGAACTAGGTGGCTCTGGTCCTCGTTGATTACCCAACCTAGGGATTGCAAGAGGTCGATGACTCTGCTGATCGTTGAGCGACAAAGAGACTCCGACTTCGCCCTAATTAACCAGTCGTCCAAGTATGGATGGACCAAAAGACCTTCCTTCCTGAGTTGCACTGCTACCACAACCATCACCTTGGTAAATGTTCTGGGAGCTGTGGCTAATCTGAACAGGAGTGCCCTGAATTGATAATGCTGCAAAATCTGAGAAACTTCTGATGATCGGCGCAAATGCTGATGTGAAGATAAGTCTCGGTGAGGTACAGAGACACCAGAAACTCTCCCTGGTGTACGGAGGTTATGACTGACCTGAGGGTTTCCATTCGAAACTTGGGACTCCGTAGGCAACGGTTGACTCTTGAGGTCGAGAATGGGACGAAAAGCTCCCTCCTTTTTTGGAACAACAAAGTAAATTGAGTAACGACCTCTCCATTGTTCTGGTCGAGGAACTGGGACGATAGCTCCGAGATCGCTCAGACGCTGCAGAGTGTCCCTTACTGCCCGACGTTTTTCCAGGTAAGAAACCAGAAACCGGTTGTGAAGCCACCAAACAAAATCTAAAGCGTAACCTTGACTTATCACCATGAGAACCCACTGATTTGACGTCCATCTGGTCCATTCTCTGTAAAACAGAGACAGCCTGCCTCCTATAACTGGACCGGGGAATGGACCGGCCCTATCTCATTGGGCAGATTTTGCTCCACCTGCAGCTTGGGAATTTCCTGGTCTTCCAAAAAGGCGGCCACGAAAGGACCGAGGCCAATTCTGCTGCCTCCTGACGACTGCTTTGCAGGTGGAGCCGATGGACGAGAAGAACGGAATCTTCGACCAGACCGAAAACGAGAGCGGGATAAGAAGGAATTTCGAGCTCTAGGACGATCCTCCAGTAGTTTGTGAATCTTATTCTCTCCTAAGGACAGTATCATATCTTCCAAGTCTTTCCCAAAGAGTAATCTTCCCTTAAAGGGCAAAGCTCCCAACTGAGCCTTTGAGGATGCGTCCGCCGACCAATTCCTCAACCAGAGGAGTCTGCGAGCAGACACTGATGACACCATAGAGCGAGCCGAAGTCCTGAGAATATCATATAAAGCATCTGCACTGTAGGCAAAAGTAGCCTCCAATCTACCAGCTTGTGCCTCCTCCTCGTCAGAGAGGGAAGAATTGTTTTGCAACGACTGTACCCAATGCAGCCCCGCTCGCAAAGCCAAGCTGCAACACATAGCCGCCCGCACACCTAGTGCAGAAATCTCAAAAATTCACTTGAGCTGTACCTCCAGTTTACGATCCTGTAGATCTTTAAGGGCTGTAGCTCCCATCACTGGAATAGTTGTCCTCTTAGTGACTGCTGACACTGCCGCATCTACCTTGAGAAGCTTCAAAACCTCCAAGGCCTCCTCTGGTAACGGATATAGCTTGTCCGTGGCCCGTCCTACCTTCAGACTTAATTCAGGAGTGTCCCACTCCCGGTACAAGAGGTCAGTGAGAGAAAGATCGAAAGGAAAAGACGTCATCAGACCCCTAAGGCCCAACAACACTGGATTGATATCACCCACCCGAGAGTCCTTCTTCGGAGCCTCAAGACCCAATTCCAGTAAAATCACCAGGATCAAAGGACTAAGTTCCTCCCTCCTAAAAAGGCGGACCACTTTGGGATCATCCCCGTCCGCTATGTGAGGGGCAGAACCACTGCCCTGACTAGGATCCCCTACGAGATCCACAACCGGCAGGGACTTGTCCCGGATATTCAATGGGTCCTGCTCGGAGTCATCCGAAGTAGTAACCGTGGAGTGAACCGGCCCTGAGCAAAGAGGACGCTTTGGAGCAGAATCAGAACCAAAACCACTTGGTCTCTAACGTTTTGAAGGCCAGGCCCTCGAATCCTGCACAGAGGAACTTTCTCTGCGCTTCCTTCTCTCCTTCTTGGATCTGTAGACCTTATGGAGGAACCTGATAAAATCCCCTGAAAAGGAGGAAGAGGAATTTGAGGCCTCCTCGAGGCTCTCGTCCTCTGAACCTGCTGCATCTTCGCACGGCTTGTCCACCTCCAGGAACGGCCGACTGCCTTGACAAGGGAAGAGGATCCGATGCTCCCTGTATGGCTTGCTGTGTTGCCGCTCGCATGGTACTGAGCAAAGCCTCTGTACCTGCACTGCAACGAAACGGGTCCGGAGTAGGGGAGCAGCCGCACCGAGGCTTCAGGGCTGCGCGAGCCAGCCGACTCGTATCCTTCGCGGCTGAAATAGACGGGCCTTCCCCACCAAGGAGGCAAGCAGAGCAGAGACTCTTCCTTGAGAGCCACGCACGGCATGAAGGAAAAAAATTGAAAAATGGCGCAAACAAGAAATAAAAGAAAAAATACACCCTGACGCGAAAAGAAAGTGCTCGGCGGCGCCGTAGGTTGAGTTAGTGAAAAAAAAACTACAAAAAAAGCTGCCGACCAAACAAAATATAAATATATATATATATTTTTTTTACCTGAGAAAATGCCATGGACCCCGGGAGCTGCTCCAAGTAGGGTGAGTGAGCCGGGCCCCCCCGGTATCACCCTGGCCAGGACTGGTTGCTGGGTAAATAACCTCCCCAACTCCGGCTACCTCAGAACCAAGAGGGATAGCCCTTTCAGGAACTCCCGACCTCCTGGAAGGCAGTGAAGCGACTGCTAACTGAAGTTAGACCATGCGACTTTTTTTTTTTTTTTAAATAAATCTTAAAGGAATAGTCTCAAAACAAAAGACCTGTTATACCTCACTAAAAAGAATTCCTAAACAACCTGACAAAAAAACTACCACAGACTGCAGGATTTGGCACATCCACCTCTGCTGGGAGACAGAGAAATACTGATGGACTGCAGGTGGCACCCCAGAGTCAGTCAAATCTTTCTCTGTCTCCCTCTGCTGGATTGGTGACAAAACCCAGGGTCTGGACTGATCCAGGTACGTACAGGGAAAGTGAAGATTGGTAGCGGATTGTTTACACTTCTTACTCTGTATGGCCCAAACACCGATCAGGGTCCTTCCTTTTTACGCATTTCTGCTCTGTAAGGGGAATGGGCTGAGGGCCAGGTAATAGTAGGGGGTGATTTTAACCTCACTAGATCTCCCCATCTGGATAATTCTGGCTCTGGAGGGGGAGGCCTCAGATCTCACAGGCAGGTATTAAAAAATCTGATTTCTTAGAGGAGTTTAGAGATATTTGGCGGTTGAGAAACCCAACCCAGTGTAATTATACGTATTTTTCCCCATGTGCATCACTATTTCTCTCGTATAGATTTTTTCTTAATTGATTATCATGATGAATGTGTTATACCGTTTCTGTTATTTGTTCCAGACTCTGCCGGTGGGTGTGCCTAACTCTTTGTTGGCACTCTGGCAACAAAAGCTTCTCAGATAAATTTGGAAATACAGGCCATCTAAAGGCACTAGCTCAGTTCTCTATCAGGACAAACTGAAGGGGGGGGGGGGGCTTGCAGGTTCCATATTTGAAGTGGTACTTTGCCGCGTCCCAGTTAAGTGTGTTTATACATTGTCATAAAGAGGGGGAACTGAAGCCCTGGGCTCACATTGCTGCACAGGGTGCTGGTGATCCTCTGTTACATATTAGGGCCGGGGGGAAGAGTTATTCTTTCTGGCCTATTGCCTTTCTCACAATTGATTTTGAAGGTTTGGGGGAAATGGAGGTCTTGGTCTGTATAAATGGGAACATTTGTGGAATGGCCAGAAATTTATATTCTTTACTGAATTGCAACATATATACCAGTTTCCTGATACCGATGCCTACAACCAGGTCTGCCATTTTTTTCTCCTCCTCTACAGTGGGGCTGGAGCTTAGAAAAGGCAGATCTCTTTTTGAAAGCTATGTTTTTCAGCGCTGGGTCCAGCAAGTGGTATTAGCCGCCAAATGAGAAATTGCTTATTGGTGGCGTAGGCCCACTGCTCCCTCCCTATCTGATGTGCAATCTAGATTGGATAGGGTGTACTATTTGGGGAAGTTGACAGCCATCAGCCATACGTAATGAACGGGTTGCCAGTTTTGAGAAGATTTGGCGCCCATTCATATGTTGGTAAGCACGGTCCCATATATGAGCTTTGAGTATGTGCGAGGTTCTGGTGGGGGATGGTAATTGGGTAACGTTACTTTTGCACCTCTGTGTTTGCTGAGCTGCTTCTGGGCCTCATTCACCTGTTTTCTGTTGTATACTCTCTTTGTGGAATGTTTATGTATTTTTCTTATTCCTTACCGCTTGTAGTCTCTGGACTTTGACTGCAGTCTCTAGTGCACATATCTTTCCCTTAGTCATTTTGGTTAGCTTGTCTATGCCTCTGCATCACTTCACCAATTTCTAGCTTTGGGGGGAGGGGGGGGGGGGGGAGGAAGAGAGGCAGGGTTGGGGTATAAAATGAAAATGCTCACAGAGGTTTTATAAAACGTTTTTACTGTAGTACTTACTTCCTTGGTATTGTTATATAGCCTTGTTGTATTAAGGATTTGTACATTGATTTTCTTTTGTTGTGATTAAACATTTAAATTAAAAAAAAAGAAAAAGAAAAAGAAATCATTGTCCTAGCAGAGGGGTGCTCAAACTGGTCCTAAGGGTCCCTCCCATCCAGCTGGATTGTCAGGATAACCTTAATGAATATGCAAAAGATTTATTTGCGTGCACCACCTCCTGTGTATGCAAATATTTCTCATGCACATTCATTAAGGATATTTTAAAATCCAACTGGGGGGGGGGTGGGGGGGGGAGGCCATAGGACCGATTTGAGCACCCCTGCCATAGAAGAAAGCAGACGTGAGCTGAGCCATTATAGTGAGCAGGAACGCAAGTACACATAAGCAACCCCACAACTTCACTGGTATCTAGTCATCCTGTTTTCTTCCTCAGCTTTGTAACTATCTGCCAGGCTCTGTTAACACTCAAGGCAACCTGTATTTTGACAAAAAAACAACTACTGTTTCTCCTCGTCTTTTCCAACCTCACCTAGTAAACCTAGAAGGCAAGTATTTTACTCCTCCCCTATCTACAGTACTATTTAAAAATAGCATCCTTCAAAGAAGGGATTCCTGTGTTTTGTCAGTCACTTACTTACCCATTTCTGTCATACTTCTTGAAGACAGGGAAAGCTTCCAGGGGGTCTCCAAGCTGTCCAAAAAACAAAACAAAACCCCAATGAAACCAGGCAGTCCTAACTCATGAGGGGAAGGGATACAGAGGAAGCTTTGTCATATTTTCTCTCAATAGCAAGAGAGAAGGCAGCTATTTCCTGGGAATTATGGAGCAGGTACACACAAGCAAGTAATCCTTACAGTGTGCCAGTTTCTGCAACATGATTTCAACTACCAGAAGAAAAATGTCACAGCTGTCTTTAACCATTGCCTTCTTTTAAAGATAAATAATCCTGAAATGCTTGTCCATCATGTTGGATGGGGTGAGAAAGCTAATAAATGTACAACTTTTTCCATAATGTATAAAATCTTTCAATAAAGGACATTTTTAAGAAATTATAGCTGAACTCCTGCATTATTCAAAACAAACTCATTAGGCTGCTATTTGCTTTTATGGCTTGGTTTTCAAACGTTCAAACTGCAATCTGGGCAGCTTTGTCACACACTAGTATTTTCAAGGGATTGCGAGAGAAGAATAAAAACAGCAAAAGCAGGTATTCTGTAAAGTTTGCTTACCGTAATCCATGTTTTCCGTGGACAAGCGGGACATCAGTCACAGATGGGATACATCATCTAATGGCATAGAATCGGGCCTGATCAATAGCTGAAATTTCTGGAAGCACCAGTCTGTCAGCATCCAGTACCATTAGACATTGCATACTCAGTCTCTTTCTAATCGCTCATGCGAACAGTTGGGTCTGATCTTCTCTCATGTTTTTTTTTCACTATGTCCAAGGCAAGCTCTTGCAAGGGGGTTTGTCTTTTTGACTTTGTCCTCAATATAATAAGATATCGTTGAGGGATCTTCACAAGGTTTGTCTTCTTTGCTTGGGACCTCATCATGATTCTTCCAAATTGTAAGGCAAGTGGCTGCATGTCTCAGGGTACGCTGTTACAGGGACATTAATATCAAATATGACTTCTCCACCTCATTGGAGAAAGTCTCACCGCTCCAGTAGCCACGACTCCAGAAATCCTCCGGTTCTCTTAGTGGACCTTACCCGTAATCCAGCCAAGTCTCATTGTTCCTCACACAATCTACAACTCAGTACAGACAGCGACCATGAGCTCTGTTATGCTCCAGGAGTCTTCACATCTTCCTCCGGACACAGACCATCTCTTCGAGGGTCCTCATGAGTTCCAGCCATGGAGCTCTTCCGCCCCCCGCATGGTAGCCAGGCTAAGGCCTCTGGGCCTGCTAAGGTGCTCAAGGATGTTGTGCCTATTCAAGGGCACAAACACCAGGCGAAGAAGGCATCTATGCCAAAAGCACCGCAGGATTCAGCGCTGCCCAAAGCGCCAGCTACTTCAGCACCAACCACAGCACTTAAAGATACCACACCTTCAGAGGTGCATCTCAATCTTTTGACTCCAAGGTGCCGAAGATCTCTGTGCTATACAGGCCACTTACTGCGTCCGTGCTGTTCAAAGCGCTAAAGGAGTCCATGCCATCTCTGGCACAGGGGCAAAAGGTGGTAACCAAGGTGCAAAAGAAGTCTGTGCCATCAGGAACTCAGCCAATTGACATCAAGACGAAACCAGTGCAGGACACACCTGGGCCGTCGCATCCTGATTTGCCTCTTGAGCTAACTCCAAGTTTCCGGGCCTATGTTTCCAGTATAAATTGTTCTTGAAAAGGCAAGGGATTGGTTTGCTCCATCGGAACATCTCTCTGACTTGTCTTCCTCTCATCATGATCCTGACCTATTGGATCCTGTCACTAGAGAACATTGGCAGACCTTCTTCCGGCATGTCTTACTGGATGCTCTGGATCCTCCTCCTCCTCCTATGCCTCACACACCATCTCCTTGCTTTACTCCTGTACCTTGTCTCCTCCACTATGTTCTCCGAGGCTTCTAGACAGGGATCGGCCTCGACCTTTTTCCCTTTTCCCTCCACAGACGTCTCAACCAAGATCCAGGTCTCTGGACTCTTTAGACTCTCTGTACTCTCCAATTGGTTCCCCTGCTCCATCCTCTCCAGATCCTACAAATTTAAGATGAAAGCAGCAGTCCAGCAGCCTGAAGGGGGCCTCCCAATCTTCTGCATCGAGTGTCACATGTATGATTTTTACTCGCTGGTGAGAAATTGTATGTGTGCATCCGATGCAAGGAGCTCCTGTCTCAGAGAACAAGTCTGATCTTTGGAGACTAGAGTGGCAGACCTGGAGGAGAAGATGCAGACAGAGATATAAATATGAGACTTTCAAGGGCATTATAGCTAAGTTCCAACTCCAATCTGGCAGCTCTGGTGCTGCCTTGGAGGAGGAAGGTCTCATGATTGGTGAGCATCAACCTGGTGCAGCAGGAAGTGATCCTGTAGCAAGGACCTGATCTCCAGATGGTGCATTGTCCTCTTGCACCTAGGATGCGTCTCCCAGGGCTATTGCCCAGGAGGAAAGGGTTAGGTCGGCCATCATAGCTGGTGATTTGATTATTAGGAATGTAAATGACTGGTGGGCATAAGGATCGCCTGGTGCCTACCTGGTGCGAAGATGGCGGATCTCACGCGTCACCTAGATAGGATTTAAGATAGTGCTGGGGAGGAGCTGGCTGTCGTGGTACATGTGGGCACCAACAACATAGGAAAATGTGGGAAAGAGGTTCTGGAAGCCAAAGTTAGGCTCTTAGGTAGAAAGCTGAAATCCAGAACCTTCAGAGTAGCATTCTCTGAAATGCCCCCTGTTCCACGTGGCGGTCCCCAGAGACAGGCAGAGCCTCTGGAGTCTCAATGTATGGATGAGACGATGTGCAAGGAAGAGGGATTCAGTTTTGTAAGGAAGTGGGGAACCTTGTCTTGCCTCACAAATCTGCTTCACTTTTTTGAAGGAGTTAACAAACATGTGGATAAAGGTGAACCGGTAGATATAGTATACTTGGATTTTCAGAAGGCGTTTGACAAAGTTCCTCATGAGAGGCTTCTAGGAAAAGTAAAAAGTCATGGGATAGGTGGCGATGTCCTTTCGTGGATTGCAAACTGGCTAAAAGACAGGAAACAGAGAGTAGGATTAAATGGGCAATTTTCTCAGTGGAAGGGAGTGGACAGTGGAGTGCCTCAGGGATCTGTATTGGGACCCTTACTGTTCAATATATTTATAAATGATCTGGAAAGAAATACGACGAGTGAGATAATCAAATTTGCAGATGACACAAAATTGTTCAGAGTAGTTAAATCACAAGCAGATTGTGATAAATTGCAGGAAGACCTTGTGAGACTAGAAAATTGGGCATCCAAATGGCAGATGAAATTTAATGTGGATAAGTGCAAGGTGATGCATATAGGGAAAAATAACCCATGCTATAATTACACAATGTTGGGTTCCATATTAGGTGCTACAACCCAAGAAAGAGATCTAGGTGTCATAGTGGATAACACATTGAAATCGTCAGTACAGTGTGCTGCGGCAGTCAAAAAAGCAAACAGAATGTTGGGAATTATTAGAAAGGGAATGGAGAATAAAACGGAAAATGTCATAATGCCTCTGTATCGCTCCATGGTGAGACCGCACCTTGAATACTGTGTACAATTCTGGTCGCCGCATCTGAAAAAAGATATAATTGCAATGGAGAAAGTACAGAGAAGGGCTACCAAAATGATAAGGGAATGGAACAACTCCCCTATGAGGAAAGACTAAAGAGGTTAGGACTTTTCAGCTTGGAGAAGAGACGACTGAGGGGGGATATGATAGAGGTGTTTAAAATCATGAGAGGTCTAGAACGGGTAGATGTGAATCGGTTATTTACTCTTTCGGATAGTAGAAAGACTAGGGGCACTCCATGAAGTTAGCATGGGGCACATTTAAAACTAATCGGAGAAAGTTCTTTTTTACTCAATGCACAATTAAACTCTGGAATTTGTTGCCAGAGGATGTGGTTAGTGCAGTTAGTATAGCTGTGTTTAAAAAAGGATTGGATAAGTTCTTGGAGGAGAAGTCCATTACCTGCTATTAAGTTCACTTAGAGAATAGCCACTGCCATTAGCAATGGTTACATGGAATAGACTTAGTTTTTGGATACTTGCCAGGTTCTTGTGGCCTGGATTGGCTACTGTTGGAGACAGGATGCTGGGCTTGATGGACCCTTGGTCTGACCCATTATGGCATGTTCTTTTGGGGAAGGGAGGAGTCTTTTCCAAAGGGATGGACTCCACCTCAACCAGGGTGGAACCAGGTTACTGGCGCTAACCTATAAAAAGGAGATAGCAGGGGGGAGGCGATGACATCACTGAGTGGGATGGCTGCTTAAGAGGAGAGCTCCCGCACACCACGAGCCTGTAGCAAAGAAAATCGCCATTCATCTTCTCTTATTTGGACTGATTTGTAGCATATCATCTCTCCCAGAACTTTAATTCATGTCTACCAAAAGAAAAGGGGCAGATTTGAGTAAATATTCCTATCTAAAAATGAAAGAAGTTCTGGAGGGCCTGGGCAGCGGCGAGGAGCCTGTGATGGCGGACCATTCTGAAGAAGACTCAGACTCTCAGAGTGAAGAGCAAGGATCGCAAATACCAGGGTTACCCACCAGAAAAGAATTTCGACAATGGTTTAGCGATCTCCGGAGAGACATGAAGTCTAACAAAAAAGAGCTTCTAGAGAAAATAGCGGAACTCCACGATGAAATGGGAGAGATAGGTCTCAGGGTGGATGAATGTGATCTTAAATTGGATTTTCACGCGGACAAGCTAGAAAAATGTAATTCCCAATGCGATGATCTGACCAAGAATGGGGAAGACATTGAATGTTAAATACAAATTCATGGATGACATAATTGCTGTTTGAATATTCTGTATATCATCTATGTATTGTATCTTAAGATATGTAAAATTTAATAAAAATAAAATAAAAAAAAAAAGAATAGGGAAGACTTACTTTTAAAATTAGAAGACCTGGAAAACAGGAATCGAAGGAGCAATCTCCGGTTTCGCGGGATTCCCGAAACAGAGACATACAGTGATTGCCAGGAAGTGGTCCATTCGCTCAGCCAATTCTTTTTGGCACATGGTGGAGGAAGTGGAACAGACACTACACCGTCAATAATAGAACTTGAACGGGCGTATCGCACTTTGGGCTCCTGTCAGGGAAACCAGCCACGCAATATAATCGCTTGTTTCCTTCGCTACCCTGTGAAAGAAAACATTTTGGCGGCAGCAAGACAGCAACAATCTTGGCAGTGGGAGGGGGAGACGATCTCTGTATTTGCAGATTTAGCACCGGGAACTCTCAAAATGCCGACAGACTTACCAACCGGTCACCACCATCTTGAGGAAGGAACACCTTCGCTACCGGTGGCTGTATCCGACGGGGATCGCAATCACCATTCAAGGAACTACGACTCGGGCAAATACCCCGGATGAAGCGGCAGCCATTTTGAAAACAGCCGGCCTTCCAATCAAAACGGTCCCGGAAGTTGAGCACAAAAGTCAGCCGGAGTCCCCAAGATGGCAAAGAATAGAGAAGGGCGGCAGAAGGTTAAGACGCAACCAGGAGACATTGGACAACAACGTGAAGGAAGGCGCGGGCTGACCATCTCACGGACAATTATTTGAGAGGTTATCTTGGACTTGAGCAACAGTTAATATGAGAACTTGGTAACAGTTTTCCATTTAGTTTTAACTGTTTCATAGCAAATGCGCTCACATAGGCTGAAGTTATATGTCTATTGGGAGGATAATACTGCAACAGGAGGGAGATATGGATGGCAGAGTTGAACATTGATGGTGGCGTGGGGGTCGTTGCTATCCCATCTAGGGACGTCTATCGACCTTAACTGCTTAGGCAGAGACGCCAGAGTAATCTGGCCATTACAAAGAGGGGAGGGGGGTAGGGGAAGGGAGAAGGGAGAGGTACATAGTGGGACACAGGGATGTGAGAGGGGGTATGGGATTGTGAGGTGGGAGAGCTACACTTATAAGTTTAGCGTCACTATATACAGAGGAGGAGCGGTTCGGGTTGGAGGATCTCGTAGGGGGGACGGTTAGAGAACATGCAGATCATTCTGCTATTTTCTATAGGTCTAATGGTGCTTGATTTTATTTCTTTAAACGTCAAGGGGCTTAATACTCCCCACAAATGACACTTGTTAAAAGATGCCTTGCAAAACCAGGCAAGAGGGGTTATATGTTTACAGGAAACACACCTGCGGAGGAGATACGAACACCTGGTAGACTGGCCTATGTTTGCATATAAATTTTTCTCACCGGCGAGTAAATTACATAAATATGCAGGGGTTTATATTCTTTTTAAACAGGGACAAGACTACATTATAAAGTCACATATTGCAGATGACCATGGTAGGTTTGTTCTGGTTAAATTTGAATATCAAAGGGAATTGTTTTCTCTTCTGAATATTTATGCTCCAAATACTAACCAGACAGATTTCTTTAATCAGTTAGACCAGCTACTTACCAAAGATGGAGAGGGCCATATTGTAGTGACAGGGGATTTCAACCTAACTCTGTATCCACCACTAGATAATTCGAGTGGACAAAGTCCAGGAACAAAAATGGCGAGGAAGAGATTGTGGTCCTTTCTTTCCAAATGGAATCTTATAGATGTCTGGCGGCAGAGGAATCCTATTGAAAAAAATGATACCTTTTTTTCCACCCCGCATCAAACATATTCCTGCATTGACTACTACTTCGTGGACAAATCCATGATAGGAAAGGTGGGGGGCAGGGGGGGCAGGGGTCTATAGATCCCATAACGTGGTCTGATCATGCTCTCATTAGGTTAAAGGTAGAAACTGTGGCAGATGGAAAAGGCTTCCGACCATGGAAACTAAATGATACCCTAATAGCAGATGATGAGTATTGCAAACATATGGAAGGAGATATCACTACATTTCTCAGCCTTAATGATGGAAACCCTGGGGTAATTTGGGATTGTCTGAAGGTGGTGATAAGGGGAAAACTAATCTCCAAAGGGGCGCATGAAAAAATATTAAGACAGCAGGAGAAACAAAAGCTATTGGGAGAGATTAAGTTGCTAACGGAAAAGTATAGACAAACACTGGCGAAGGCTACCTACGCAAAGTTACAAAAACTAGAGACGCATTGCGAACAATCGCAGATGTTGAAATCAGAGCTAAATTGTCTCTAATCACTCAGGAGAAATTTGAGTGGGGTAACAGATCCGGGAGACTGTTAGCTCGTTATCTGAAACAAAAACAAACACAATCCCAGATTATTGGGATCAGAAGCATCGATGGGGCGTTGCTTGTATCCCCCCCGGATATCAGATACCATTTCCCACAATTTTTTGGAGACTTATATGATGTGAACCCCCTGATCCATACAGATCACATAGAAACTTACCTCCAGGAAATAGATTTGCCGCATCTAACCGAAAAGGAGCGTGAGTATATGGACCGGGAGATTTCACAGGGTGATATCTCCGAAGCCATAAAAGCCTTAAAATAAACAAAGCCCCGGGATTAGATGGCTATACCCCGCAGTTTTATAAAAAACTTGTGTCCGTGTTAACAACCCCAATGCAGAATTTCTTTAATTATTTAAGAGATGGACACCCAATGGGAGAGGGGTCTAATACTGCTGGAATTACCATCCTGGGAAAATCTGGGCGTGATCTGACAAACTGTGGTTCTTATTGCCCAATATCACTAATCAATATCGATTTGAAGATAATGGCCAAAATATTGGCTTCTCGCCTCAATAAGATCATAGCCCGGCTGGTACATACGGATCAGGCGGGCTTCATACCCGGGAGGATGGCGGCTGATAGCATCCGAAAAATAGTGGACTTAATTTGGTGGGTGCGAGACCAAGATATACCGACGGTACTGCTGTCAGTTGATGCCGAAAAGGCCTTTGACATGGTACATTGGCCATTCCTGTTCCGTACCTTACAGAGGCTAAATTTTGGTCCGTATTTCCTAAATTGCTTAAAGCAACTATATACAGATCCTAGGGCTAGGGAGAAAGTGAATGGGATCTATTCAGAAACCTTCCCAATCAAACGAGAGACGAGGCAGAATTGTCCCCTATCCCCATTATTTGCCTTGTTCTTAGAACTCCTGGCCATTAAAGTCCGCACTAATCATGAGATACAGGGAATAGATATAGGAGGTAGCACCTATAAAATGTCAATGTTTGCGGATGATGTATTATTTACCTTGACGAACCCAGCACATACTCTACAAGAAACATTGGCCGAGTTACAAAAATTCAGTAGGGTATCCGGATTTAAGCTCAATGTAGATAAATCGGAAATCCTAAATATTTCCGTCCCTCAAAATGAGATCCATATCTTGAAATTTTCATTCCCGTTTCAGTGGGCATCCAAGAAAATCAAATATCTGGGAGTATATTTAAGCAGAGACCCTACAGAGCTCTTTACCTTGAATTACCCACCACTTATCAAAAAACTTTTGGAGACTTGAACAGGTGGTCGGCACTGTACCTGTCATGGTTTGGCAGAATAGCCTCTATAAAAATGAATATATTGCCTCGAATAGGATACCTCTTTCAATCATTACCTATACCCATCTCTAATGCGATTCTTAAACAGTGGCAACAGAAAATATTCTCCTATATATGGAGAAGGAGACCTCCCAGAGTTGCACGTACTGTAATGTATAGACCTTAAAATAAGAGGGGGGCTAGGAGTGCCCAATTTAAGCTGGTATTACGTAGCCACTCAATTTCGAGCGGTGGGGGACTGGCATCGCAAAGGGGAACAAAAACAATGGGGGGTTACTGAACATGTTAATAGGTAATATGCAAATACGAGCCCTCCCTTGGCTACCTCATAGACTGTGGTATCCACTTTGCCACACACCTCTGCCGGTCAATACCACTTTCTCAATTTGGGAGAAGTGGAAGAATAGTATAGTGGGGGACCGGAAATATTTCTTTAGTTCCAGCTTAATGTCCAACGCACTATTGTCCAAAGGTGGCCACATGAAAATCTTCCAAACTTGGGAGGCAAAGGACCTAGGTAGTCTGGGACAAATTTGGACACAGGGAGCAATGATCCCTTATCCAGACCTGCAGGAGCAACACCAATTACCCCCGGGCGATGTCTTTGCATACCTTCAAGTTAGACATTTTGTTAGGACAGAATTGATTGCTCAGAACTTGGAAATGGACAAAGCACAAATAGAACATTGGTGTGACCATGCAGATAATTTTAAAAAAAGGCAATTTCCAAAATTTATAATTTCCTGAACAAGGAGCCAAAGATAAAGCCATCATAAATGCGAACATGGGAGGCCAATCTAGGTAAAACTTTGCCCGAAGACACCTGGGACTCCCTTTTTCTAGCAACAAAGAAGGGGGTCGCCATATACGACTTTAGCAGAGAACTGTTACAAGGTGTTATTCCGATGGTATCTCCCTCTGGTTCGCCTTCATAAATTTGCAGTAACTAATAATCCGCGTTGTTGGAAGGGCTGCGGACAAACAGGCACTTTTTACCATATGTGGTGGGAGTGCCCCAAAATAGACACTTTTTGGGCTTACATTACAGACTTACTAAAGCAGACTCTGAGAGAGGAGCTTTCTTTAACACCAGAACATGCGGGGCAAGATGGCTGCCGAGGAATGAACGGTTAAACGCTGAGCTCCAGGGCCGTTCTAAACTTTATTTCTATTTGCTTGAATTTTCTTGGAACATTAACTTTGCAAATTACTATGCCACATACTAAAAGAAAAGCAAAGATTAGAGAGATTACCTCTACTCCACCTATTGCTTTGAGACAGCTCCGGATCAAAGACGTTTTTCCCGGACCAGTGCTGCAATCGCCTGAGGGAGGGGCCGTTGGGGGGAGTTGGCGTAGAGCAGATGCTGAGCCCTGTGGCCATGGAGTCATCGTTAAGCCCAGGCACACCAACCACTCCAGATCCACCGCTCGGAAGATTGGACCCCGAGCTGTTTGCAACTGCTCTCCTGGAAAGAAAAACTGCTTTTGAAACAGTGAATGCCCAGAGAGGGAGTGTAAATGGAACACAACCCTCGGTGAGCCCAGGTTCAGATGGCTCCAGGAGCTTCACCGAAGAAGCACAGGATCGAGTTCGAGAAGGAAAGAAACCTTCAGAAGAGGGAGTTCACGAGTCAGATATTCATGTGGTATGTGAAGTTCAAAAATGTAATTCCTCTAAAATGACTTTAGAAGAGATATTAAAAGCTCTCTCATCTATGGAAAGATTGATTGTTACTTTGACTTCTATGGTTAAAGAAAGTATCATGGGGGAAGGAGTCAAGATGGCGGCACGCTAGATGTGGTGGTCCGGAGTGCCTGTGAGTTTCCTCGGATAAACTTCGGTTTTGCTTCTAAAAAATGCCTCCAAAGAGAAAAGGATGTGTGAGGGTCTTTCCCTCTATACCTCCCACACTTCCCGGGCAAAGAACGATCCCCGAACTTACCGCCATTTACCCTGGAGGGGTGGCTAAATTCCCCGCTGACGAGGCGGCATTGGGAGCGTCACTGACGCCTGGGGAAACAACTTTGAGCCCCCCTGACCTGAGGATACCGACCGCTCCAGGTTCATTTTCATCACCACCGACCGCGGATTTGAACACAGAACCGGTGAGTCCAGTGAACAAACAAGAGGGAGCGGAAGTGGTGAGGAGAGATGTGGGAACACCAGAGGAGCAGGGAAGGTCAGAATCGCTGAGCACGGGGTCCCCGAACCTGGCAGGCCTCGGTGGAGGCGGTGAACGATCTCGAGTGGAATCTGGAGAAACCGTGGCAGAGGGAGATCTTTCGGGGGCCCAGGGAGGATCGGCAGCAATAGACCTTGTTAGACTGGGCTCGGTGACTCTAGAATCCCTATGGGAGTTGGTAGCCCACGTTTTCAAGGGCTGACAAGGCAGTTAAATTCGATGTCTGAGAAGTTGGACAAAGTGCCCCAGGAACACGATGTTAAGATTGATGAAAATACAAGCAAGATTATGGAATTACAAACAGTAAAATCGACACAGAATTTTGTCAAGCTTTAATACTGGATAAGCAAGCAACCAACAGAAGAGTGGAACCTATTGAAAATAGACTGAGGAGATTGAATTTAAGACTCTTGAATTTCCCAAAAGTAATTGGGGAACAACCCCGAGTGACTTTGAGGAGATATATAATAGAAATATTAAGAATACCATCGGATCAGATTCCATTTATAAATAAAGTCTATTTCCTCCCATTCAATAGAAATAGGGAAGGTAATCAACCACTATTTGATCTACAGAAATTTATGAGAGCGCGACTTTACTGGTTTCTTTAATAACTGAAACAGATGTTAGCTTGTTTATGAAATTCTATTTTCAACATATGAGTGAAAGTTTCATGGGTCAAAAGATCCAAATATTCCCAGACTTATCGAAGATAACACAGGAGAGGAGGAAAGCCTTTCTATCTATGAGACAGGAATTAAATACAATAGAGGCAAAGTTTCTTCTTAGATACCCATGCAAAGGGGTTGTTACCTTAAATCGTGATGTGTATATATTTTATGCCCCGGAACAGCTTAGGGTATTTATTGACTCTAGAAAGAGGGCTTTTATAACCTCCTCTCCTAATGAGGAACCGGGTTAAAATCCTACTCAGCTGATGGAAAAGTGGTTAAATGTTGCAAGCATGTTAAGCTATTTCATTGAGATATGAATCTTTATAATTTCTTCATTATACTCCCTTGATTTCTGTTTTTTCCTCCCCTTCTTTTACTTGAAATAAGTTGTGGTCTAATAATGGATGATGTCTTTAAAGCTTGTGTGATGAGAAAATATGTTACAAAATTTCTGAGCAAAGTTTTCTTTGTAAATTATGCAAAAATTCAATAAAGAATAAATACAAAAAAAAAAAAAGAATCATGAAAAATCAAAATAGGGAGAATAAAATTGTAAAAATTGAAATGGAAATGGATGGCTTAGGAAAGAAGATGGATGAAATACAAAAGGTTCAAGCAAATCTGATTAAGTCAGAAAATATCCAGATGGTGAAAATGGAAAATCATTTGAGGAGGAATAACTTAAGAATATTAAATTTTCCAAAGATGAGGCTATTAGCACATCGTGAACTTTTCCGAAGTTACTTGCTTAATATTTTAAAAAATACCTGAGTGAGATATTCCTGCAATTGAAAACATTTATTATTTGCCCTCAGCCCAACGGGTGGAAAATTTAAATCAAGAGGAAAAAGAAAATCATTCTTTTGATTTAACATCTATTTTGGAGAAATCACATGAGTTGATGGTTGAAGAAATAAAGTTGTTTATACAATTTACGTCTGCCCAGGGCAGAGACTTAGTTCTGAGAACTTTCCTTCGAAATCAATCCCAAAGGTTTTACGGATATGCAATAAAGATATTTCCTGATATTACAAAAACATCTCAAATCAAGAGGAAAAAGTTTTTAACAATGCGGGAAGAAGTTCAGATGAGGGGAGCTAAATTTATACTTAGATTTCCTTGCTATTGTATTATCATATCTCAAAACTCTCGTTATATATTTAGAGAACCTGAGCAACTCCATGTTTATCTTGACTCGCACTCCAACTAGCCTGTGAAGGGAGTTGGTATAAGGGGAAATTCACTGGTTAATTCCTAAAGCAATCCTATTTTGATTATAATTCCCTATTTTTTCTGCTCATAATACATCATGTCCCCCAGTTTCTTATAAAGATATGACATATAAATGGGGTAGTATTTGTTTATCTTTCGATTTACTGTTCTATTTCTTTGTGTTTGTAAGAATTGATTAATACTGACATTTATACTACTACTGTTCTGTAAAATGTAAAAAAGTCAATAAATATTTAAAAAAAAACCAAAAAAAAAAACCCACCAGAACATGCTCTTTTGAACCTGTCTATTGATATCCCTTCAGACAAATGGAAGCTTGCTCACCTTATTATCATGGCTGCTCACTGTGAGATGGCTTTATTGTGGGGATCGGCTAATTTGCCCTCGGAGGGAGGCCTAGGGTAAGATTACACAAGCTCTGGGTGGTATATAAAGGGATGGCTAATGCAAATCAGTTGCATCAGAGGTATTTGTCAATTTGGCACCCGCTAGAGGATTGGTTGTCTAAGGGATTTAACAAGTAATGGTTGGTCTCCTTCAATATTGATTCGATGCCAACGAAGTGGACCGATAAAGATGTAGCATCACACATAATCCTACATACTCATCTTTATTATACCTCCTCATCATCTTCTACTATCTCATGTTGATATTTTCCTTATAATGATGTAAATGCTGTACTTGTGTTCCACAAACAAATATAATAATCTTCACTTCATAGGGCTTGATTGCTGAGTCTTGCCAAGAACTGAAGTTGTGGAAAGAGAGGGGGGGGGAGGGGAAACAATAGTTTTGATGTTTAATTTATGGAACCTTAAGTATCATTGAATGTTAAATGGTTTATTATTTCTGGATTCCAAAAATGTTGGATATTGTTGAACATTTAAAACTCAAAATATAAATTTAAAAAAAAAAAAAAAAAGAAGAAGGAGATAGCAGCTTTGGAAAAGGTGTGGGGTGTTTCGGCTCTACCGGAGCTGGTTACAAGTTGGAATCAGGAGATGTCTAGATTGGTTACACTTCCCATGATTCAAGACTGCTTTGAACATCTTAATGAAATATCTGAGAATGTGCAATTATGGGAAGTGCAATTTAAATTTCTCCGTTTTATGTATGTATGTTTCGCCGGTATGGGCTTACAAAGTCCAACTAGCCAATTCCGATAGATGTTTAAAGTGTGGGGACGCTCCAGGAACATTATATCATTGTTTTTGGGAATGTATAAGAAAGCAGAGTTGCTCACCTGTAACAGGTGTTCTCCCAGGACAGCAGGATGTTAGTCCTCACATATGGGTGACATCATCAGATGGAGCCCTGTCCCAGAATACTTTTGTCAAAGTTTCTAGAACTTTGACTGGCCCGCTGAGTATGCCCAGCATGCCACTAACCCTGTAGCCACCAGGGGTCCCCCTTCAGTCTCGTTTGTAGCAAAAGTACGAGCGAATAAGAAAATGGTAACGAACCCAACTCCGCAGGGTGGCGGGTGGGTTTCGTGAAGACTAACATCCTGCTGTCCTGGGAGAACACCTAATACAGGTGAGCAACTCTGCTTTCTCCCAGGACAAGCAGGATGGTAGTCCTCACATATGGGTGAACAGCAAGCTACAGGCTGACTTATAATACAGGAGGCCAACCAGCACTCAAAATGTGAAACAGGCACAACAACTGTGGTGCTGTTGGCAATAATAAGGCAGCCTGAAATTTACAGCAGGTCGAGGAAGGAAGAGTTGGGTTTCTACACTGGGAATAAATTCCTTAGGACAGATTGGCCAAAGACAAATCTTGTCGTCCAGCCTTGTCTAGACAGTAGTGAGCTGCAAAGGTATGGAGAGAGCTCCATGTCGCAGCCCTGCAAATGTCGGCAATCGGTACTGAACGGTAGTGTGCTACCGACATTGCCATGGGTCTGACGTAGCGTGCCTTCACTCGTCCCTGCAGTGGAAGGCCTGCTTGCTGGTAGCAGAATGCAATGCAGTCTGCAAGCCAGTTGGAGAGTGTCTGCTTGCCCACCGCAATTCCGAGTTTGTTTTTATCAAAAGAAACAAAAAAGAGTTGGATGGACTTCCTATGGACTGTGGTGCGGTCTAAATAAAAAGCAAGCACACTCTTACAGTCCAAGGTGTGCAGAGCTTACTCACCCAGGTGAGCGTGAGGTCTTGGGAAGAAAGCGGGCAAGGCTATAGACTGATTTAAGTGGAAATCAGTTACCACTTAGGAAGGAATTTAGGGTGAGTATGGTGAACCACCCGGTCATGTAGGGTGAGTAGGACACAAGGGCCTGTAACGCACTTACCCTGCAAGCAGACGTGATGGCTACTAGGAAAAGTACTTTCCATGTAAGATATCTGAGTTCGCAGGAGTGCAAGGGCTCAAAAGGAGTATGCATGAGCCGTGCAAGGACAACACTGAGGTCCCATGCCACGACCGGTGGCCGTAGAGGTGGTTTAAGCTGTAATAAGCCTCTCATGAAGCAACTCACCAGGGGTTCAGCTGTTATCGGGGCATCCCCTACTTCTTGATGGTAAGCAGAGATGGCTCCAAGGTGTACTTGGATAAATGTCTGGAGGCCAGGTATTGAAACATTTTTTTCCTTTTGATAGGGGACCCAAGCTCATCTATATTCCAGGAAATGCATCTGTACTTAACCCCATCATCGTTCTTTGGGGGCATAGGTTGATACAGCATGAAAAGTAAAGAGTAAGAGGGACCAGACTCCCAGCCAACCTGACGCACATCTCAGAAGCATAGTCCCACCACCTCTGTGAACTGTCTTAAAACAGACAGTAAAAACCAAACATCCAATAATGCCCATATTCTGATGTCCCTGCCCTCCCTCTCCCTCCCCACCCTCTCCCTTCCCCTGAACACAACCTGTAAGGCTCAAAGAGTCCCTCTGGGAGATCATTTGGGACGTGACCAGGCTGTGCAGCCCTCCCACTTCTCTTCGTTTATATCCCTGCGCGATACAGAATACAGTTCCAAGAAAGTCACTTATTCAAACTGTCCAAACACACTTTAACTTCATCCGGTGTTTCATAAGATTTCCATTTGCCCTCGTGGTTCACTCGCAGTTTAGCTGGGAACTGTAGGGTGAAGCGAATGCTTTTGTCCACTAAAGAACTGCAAATTGGTACAAATGCTTTTCAAAGCGCTGACACCTTAGCTGAATAATCCGAGTCTTGGAAGGTCAGACCTTCGTGCCTGCGGGCGGCTTGGAGAATAAGTTGTTTATGGTGAAAATTGAGAATTTTTGCGATGACTATCCTGGGCCTCTGGTGCTCTGGAGATCTAGCCCCTAGTCGGTGTATTCTATCTCCAGTGACCCCTGAATATCGTTTAAACCTAAACTGTTAATCAACCATGGCAATAAAGTTGTTCTCAAGGAGGCATCCTCCACTATTTCTAGTATCCCAGAAATCTGATACTGGATCGTCTGGCCCTATTTTCTAAATCGCCCACTTTCTCTCCCTGGGCCTGGCATGTCTTTTCTAGGTTGCTTACTTTGGCAGTGAGATCTCCAACGTCGTCTTCAAGGGCCGAGGTTCTCCCTCCCACTGTGTCCAAACGAAATGCGTAGTCAGCAATAGCGTTTTGTAGGGAAGAAATCTGAGCGGAAATGCTGTTAGTTTGCCATCTAAAGCTTCGATCACTGCCTCTCTTATTTCCTCCATGGTAGAGTGAGGCTTTGCTTAGAGCTGTCTCTGCCATGATCATCTGGCCCCTGCATTGCCATCTTGCCCTCCTGTCCCGCACCTTCTTTCGTCTTTCCTCGCTATCTTTGCAGGCATTGCCAACGGGGATTTCTGCACGATCGACATATGCAGCTTTTGCTGCTTTCAGTGCAGGGATATGTTCTTTAAAATAGCCACAAATTAAGTGGGGAAGTGCTGCACAGCCCGGAGCTCAGCGAGAAGCCGTCCCGCCGCACTCACCACATCATGTGATCTCCACTCCACTGACTTTTAAAAAATGTTTACAATTTCTTGTACTTCCAGGTTTGTTGGTTTGGTTGAATGGAGTCAAAAATACTGATTAAACCTCAATCGTGGCTAATTGCTCTGTCTCTATTGAGAGACATTGCTTAGGCTGTGGCTGCTGAGTTTGTTGCTGCAGTGCTATGCCTCCCTGGAGGCAAGTTGAGGGGGAGAGAGAGAGAGAAGATTGATCACCCCAGATCCCCTTATCAAGACCAAATCCGGCATAGCACTATAGAAGACAATCCAGGTAAAAGGCTGTACTGCAAGCTTTTTTTTTTTTTTTTTTTTTTGGATAAATAAACTTTATGGCCTCCCTTTTGCTCTCCAAGAATAGAGGGAGTGTGTGCTATTAGTAGCTTCTGCTGCCAGACCCAAGTAACAAAGTCACCCAGCACCACCTGAGTTGGTTCCCAAGAGAGAATCAGTCCCACCAGGACCATTGCCCAAAATGCCCCCAAGATTTGGCCTATGCTCCACTGGAAACCTGGGCCTAAAGCATTCCTGAAAACAGCCTATTTGTAGTTGCAACACCAGTCCATACATCTGCACCATTTGCTGGAGACAGTGAAATACTGAAGAAATGACGACAGCACCAGATCCCTTTAGAAGGCGTGAAGTCAGCTTTGAGCTTTTTTCCTGTCTCCATCTGCCATCAGGGGGGACATAACCAATTTGTCTGGACTGGCAAGTCCTATTCTCCTCAGATTGACTCTCTGTAGAGCTGTCTCCCCTGGACAGGTCTCTAGCTCATTACACACCACCTGGAAAAGAAACTGCCCAGATCTCACTATTGGAGGCACTGATCTGCTGCTAGGAGGTAACAATCTTAAAGGATTTATTCACAATACTCTCCGGAGAGGGAAACCAGACACATACCGATTACTACTACACTCATATACAGGACAGATTGATGATCTCATCTGCTTCTGGCTGCCTCCTCAACCCTGCCAGACTCTACCAGAAAGCAACTCACAGAATGCAGACAATATCCCAAAGCAAGGGACAGATAGCTGCCAGGGAGTAAACAATGCATGGTGTGCTGTACCCCTGACAGTACTTAAAGTGTATGTTTCCTCTCTGAAAGTTTAGCTGAATTGAAATGCTGCTTTTAAAGTGCACTTGGGACAAGGAAGTTACCTTATTGGCTGCTTCCACCTTCGCACAGACGGCATCCATGGCTGCCCGCTCTTCCAAGCGCTTCTGTTTCTTCTCCTTTGCTTTACTAGACTTTCTCTGAACAGGATTTAGAAAACAAAAAAGGAAAGGGAAGCTGTGAGTTTTATGAATCATACATCCTAAAAAAGAGATTGGTATGCTATTAAAAGCTGGGTCGACCCCTAAATTTCCATTAGTTGCTCTCCTTTCTCTGTCCTATGTAATATCTACCATTTAACAAAGCTAACTTTGGGGCTGGAGCAATAATGGTGAGTTAGAACTGTGCAATGAAATTCAGCGCAGTTTCGGGTTTTTTTTTATCTCTTTTATTGAAACCAAAGAGAAATTTGGGCCGAAAACAACAACAAATAGTTAACACAGTAAGTTTTTACAGACACAACCGATATCAATGATGACTATCTCCTCTTGTATTTTTCTTTTTTTTCCAATAAAAAGTTTCCTTCCCCTTACCATATACTCACCACACATACATACACACTCACACACACACGTAGAGTTGAGATGGTAGCACTTTTTAAAGTAGTGTGGCTGCTTTCTTCCACAACAGGAAATAGTCCTTCAACATGAGCAGGCGCTTGGTTTGATGGATCGACTTTTTCCAGAAAAGTTTCAGCTGAGCATGTTGCTGCAATGAGATTCACCAATCGTATACTGAAGGCAAAGAGTGAGTTCCAATGGAGCAGAAAGTGTTTTTTAGTCAGGAACAAGGCAATGGAAAGAAACTGGCTACCCCTTCTTGGAAGGGAGGCTCCATCGCTGAGCAGATGTAGATAGAATAGAGCTCCTGACCAGGGCACCGGTCTGCCGAGTACCTGTTCCACTAGTTCCCGAATTTGTGACCAGTATCCATTCAATTTAGGACATCCAGTGAACATGTGGCAGAGAGTCCCCACTTGGACATTGCATGTAAGGCAGTGGTCAGAGTCCCAAAGGTGCATTTTGACCCCCTGCGTTCTCGATAAGTAAACTCAATGCAACAATTTGAATTGAATCTCTCACAGGGTAGCAGATGGTAACTGACACCAAAGAAACATTTTTTCACAATTTCAACTGTGACAGGTTTCCCCAGATCAACCCTCCACTCCCCAGCCAAACAAGTTAGAAGTGGGTTGGGAAGAGTGGGCTTCAATTACATGATCCAAACTGCAATTTTATTAAACTTGTAGGGGGGGGGGGGGCATATTGAAGAAAGTTATGACTGATGAGGAAGATTCTAATAGACTAAGATCTCCCTTACACATTTGATAATTATACTGGCATCCTTGCAGATACACGAAGAACTGCGTTTGGGGGATCTTCCACTGTGTTTGAAGTTGTTGAAAAGAATAAAAGGTATTCGTTTCCTCATCTACCCACTGGGAGAGGAGGCGGAAGCCTTTTTTGGCCCATGTCCTGAAGACCCCACTTCCCCGACCCGGTATGAAATCATTATTACCCACTAAAGATATGAAAGGAGAAACACGCCAGCTGCACCCAATCAACTAGTGCCACACCTTGCCATAGGCTCTCAGCCAAAACAGGATGGGGAGCACAGAGGCTATACTAGTGGGGGGTAAATGTAGAAGGTTGAGGGGTGAAAAAAGGGGTGACCCAATCTTGGAACAAACCTTCAACATCAAATTTGGTGTGCCCTGCAGCCCAATCATGGATTTGACATATAAGGCAAGCAATGTTGTACAGACGTAGGTCAGGTAGTGTTACTCCACCCAATTTCTTATCGAGCCTGAGTACATCAAATTTGACCCTGGCCTGCTTCCCCCCCCCCCCCCGAGAAACGAGCCAACCATAGATCAAAAAGTTCTAATATCCCTCTCCTTTAACCAAATAGGGAGCATCTGAAGACAACAGAAAAACTTTGGAAGGACCACCATCTTGAAAAGAGCACATCGCCCCAGAAAAGATAGTGGAAGGTCTTTCCAACGACGAAGCTGAAGCCTTGGTTTTTCGACTATGGGTATAATATTTGCCTCATAATTTTTTGTTCCTGGCATCCAGGTGAATTCCCAAATAGCATATAGAAGATTGTGCCCAGCTCAAGGGGAAGGGACCCTGCCACTGTTGTGGCAGAAATGCATCAAAGGGCAAGGTTTCAGATTTGTCAAGGTTCAAGTGGAAGCCTGCAAAAAAGCCAAATATGGATATGGTATGCAGTATATCACTTAGCACTTCCCTTGAGTTCCTAATAAAAAGCATCATAATAGCAAATCTCATCTTGACCTGTTGGTTTTGCAAAAGGATACCTTGATACTGGTCTAAGTTGCGCAGCCTGAGAGCCAATGGTTCCAAAGAGAGTATAAAGAGTAGGGGGGGAGAGGGGGCATCCTTGATGGGTACCTCTGCCCAGCGGGAAAAAAAATCTGAAAGTACCCCAATGACCAGGATTTGGGCCTGTGGTTGACAATACAGAAGCCGAACCCCAGGCAATGAAATCTTCCCCAACACCAAAAAACTGTCCAGGGACCAAAAAAATAGGGCCATTCCACACAATCAAACATTTTAGCCGCATCTAAGCTAAGCAACATGCCATCCGGATTGCTTTGAGTGGGAGCCTGTAGGGCCTTAAATTGGTCACTGAGAGGCGGCCTTTAATAAATCTGGTTTGATCTCTATGTACGATCTGTTGTATTACCCGATTCAAGCATGCCACCAACACGGCCGCTAATATTTTTATGTCTTGGTTAAAAAATGATATTGGCCTATAGCAATCAAGGGATTCTGCATTTTTTCCTGGTTTGGGAATTAATACTATAGTGGAAACATTTTGTTCTCCCCCAAAGAAGCCCCAAGTGTGCGCTGCATGAAACATGGGGATCATATATGGTGCTATTTGGGGTCCTAGTAATTTGTAAAACTCAGGGCTGAATCCATCTGGTCCCAGGGACATGGCTAATGGTAGCTTCCAAATAACTTCAAGCACTTCTTTCAATTGAACAGGGGCCGCCAGATATTGTTTGGTCTCTTTGGAGAAGCACGGAACAGTCAGCTCTTTGAAAAATTCATCCCTATTCGAATTGGAAGGTACAGAAGTGTATATTCGCTGAAAATAGTCAACAAAACTGGATAGAATTTCCAAAGTACGAGTGGCATACCGAGACTTCAACTGAAGACCCTGGATTAACCCCCACGGGCCCCTACTGCCCTTAATTACAAGTAACTTCCCGGATTTATTTCCCTACTGATATAATTTAAACATAATACAGCAAGTTGTGCTGCGCTTTTGCTGTGAGAAGGGCGTTCATCTCCTGTCTGATTGCATCAATTCCTTTTTAGTGGAATCAGCTAATGTTTGGGGCATGCAATTGTTTTAGAGAGTATTTTTTTTGTAAGGTCTAGAAGGTCTTGTTGGTATTTCTTTTTTTTTGTATGCAGAGTAAGCCAGGATATGGCTGCGCAACACTGCCTTTGCGACATTCGAAAAGGTAATATTGTCCACATCTTCCGTATCATTAAGACACATAAGCTTCCCATTTCTCCTTAAGAAATAAAACAAATTGGGGATTTTCATGCAACCAGGGGGACATTCTCCAACGCCTGGAGGGTTGGGCATCTGGAGCAAATTCCAGATGGCATAGTACCGTGTCATGGTCTGCGAAGACTACAAGGTCAATATTACAGACTTCCACCCTAGAATATAGAGTTTCCGACAATAGATAGTCCAATCTGGTGTATACCCGGTTGGAGAGAGTAATGTGTGAAGCCCGCCTCCTCCAAGTGAACTGCCTGCCACACATCGATCAGCTGCAAATCCTTACATAAGTAGCTGATATCTAAATCTGCTTGATTTTTTTTTTTTTTTTTTTTTTTTTTTAGTTTTAGGGGGGGTTTACAATCTATGGTGGGATTATCAGTGGTATTAAAATCTCCCCCCATTAGTACTGTATACTCAGACCATGGGGCTACTTGAGAGGTCAACTGAGAAAAAAAAACATTGAAAGTAGGAATTGGGGGCATAAATGTTTACTAGCAGGACTTTGAGCCCCTGCAGGACTCCCCTCACAATTATGTATCTATCTATCTACCTTCCGGATCCGATGTTGTGTCCTTACAAGTAAAAGTGAGGTTCTTGGCTATCAGGATGGCAACACCCCCCCCCCGTTGGCTAGAGAAGGAATAAAAACCATGACCAACCTGCTCTCTTTTGAGCTTCTGATGTTCAGTAGCTGATAAGTGTGTTTCCTGTAAAAAGGCTTCTGCTATGCTTTTGTGTTCAAAATATTGTAGCATTTTCTCTCTTTTGACAGGAGAGTTTAGGCCTATGTTAAGGGATCCTACAGTAAGACTGGACATTCCACCTTTCTGCAGAATAGATCTCCCATGGCAACAGGAGTTCCCAGCAGAGACGACTCCTATACGCTGCCTTTGATATCCTATGAAAGGCCCCTATCACTTTTTTACAGAAAAGACCATAAACATCACCACCCCCTCTTCATTCCATACACACACTCAAACATGCCCATTTATACTTGATTTAAAAGTCATACACCCCGAATACCCACAGCAACAATATTCCCCACAGCCCTAAACATTGAGCCCTGGTCCAGGCCTTGCAACGTTCACGATCCTCTGCTGGCAGCTCCAGTCTCCCACGTGGTAGTCCGCACTGGCCAGGAACTCAGGTGCTCCAGGGGTCTGCGCCCAACTGAAGTGCACGGGTTTAGCCCCTTGAAGTGGCCTGTATGGTCTTAGCAGCATGTTCATCAAGACAGATACTTAATTATGGAGAATTGTGAGTTAGGGTGGCGCAAATAAATAGTCTATTGCAAACCTTCCAACAAGTGCGCCTCGTCCTTCATCGTGAAAACTTTGGCTTCTCCACAATAATGCACTCTCAGTCAAGCAGAGAACTGGAGGGCGAACCGGATCCCTTTATCATATAACTGGGTGCAGTATGGCGTCATGTCTTTGCTGGTGGCCAACACTCTGGTGGAGAAATCAGGAAAGAGAGAGATTTTGTGGCCTTCATACTGTAGCTCTTTTTTTTTTTTTTTTTGATATGCTTGAAGAATATTATTTTTGTCCATATAGTGTAGACAGCGTGCGATGGATTGTCACGGTCTGCGATTCGAGTCTACCAAGGGACCCAATCGGTGTGCTCGTTCCACCATTATGGATCTCGCATTGACGTCGACTCCCAGGGCGTTGGGTAACCATTCTTCAAACCAGTGATGTAGCGAGTTTGCTTGCAGCGATTCTGGAAAACTTACAGCTCAGATGTTGTTTCTCCTTGAACGATTTTCCAGGTTGTCTAGATTCTCTTCCAGCTCTAGATTTTTTGTGCGTAGGGTCACCATATTGGCCTCAGCCTGCTCTTGCCACTCTGTGGCACGTGACACATGCATCTATCGCGGCGATTCGGGGTTGCTCGTTCGCCCATTTATCATGCAGCTCATCGAGAGACGATTACAATTTCTGCAATTTGTCATTTATAAGCAGGATCTCCGAGACGCCGTTTGATGTTGTGTTGAACTCTGTCGCCATTTTGTCTTCTGAACTAGAGGATTTATCTACAGTTGTCCTCCTCCCCCGGCTCGACATGGTGTAAGGTGATAGTAGAGAGAGAAGCAGCAAGGGTCCACAAGAATGCTGTGTAGAAAATTCTAATGATTCTGATGAAATTTGTATAAGATCTCATTTGAAAGGCCACGGACCCCCAAAGAGCATCGAGCATAGACCTCCGCTCAGGAAGATGTCATCTCCAGAAGTCCCAATTTAGCGCAGTTTCTTAATACCTAGGGTTTTGTTGTTTTTGGTTTGGGTTTTTTTTTAAACTCTAGATGCAGTAAGCTAATGTTATGCTAATGCATCAGGAGTTAAAGTGCGCTGACTGGTAAACATGGGCACAAACCAGAGTTAAAATGTGTGTTCGGCATAGGCTGAATACACATTTTAATCTCAGGGGGAGTCTCATTTGTGATTTATATGCACAAAACATTTTTTGTGTGCATAAGGAGAAATTTATACTTACCTGATAATTTCCTTAAGTCCAGCCAGATCAGTCCAAACACGAGTTATGCCCACCAACCAGCAGATGAAGAGAAACTAAAAGGTTTGCTAATGTCACCTCCTATAAGCTCCTGTGTTTGCCGCAGCCTGCCATTGTCCTGTAACAAGCTAAAAAACAACTCAAATGATCTCCCCAACTATAGCGCTTCCAAAAGAATAAAGGACTGCTAAACTTGCTGGTAAGATCTCTGAACCTGAAGCAGCATCCTCTCTGGCTCAGACATACAAGCTATATTGAGCAAATAAACGTAAGAAGGATCATGGAACCCTGATCCTACTGCAGCTTTTGAAGCATTTTTGAGATGAGAGGAAAGGGAGGGTAAGCATACAGCAGCTCGGTGCCCCAGTGAATCGAAAAAGCATCCGCCATCGATCCACTGCTCCTCCAGCCTACAGAGCAGAAGCGGACCACCTTCCTGTTTTCCAGGGAGGCAACGAGGTCTATGTCCAGGGTCCCCCAGGAGCAAAAGATCAGGTTCGCTACCTCTTGACTGAGGGACCACTTGTGAGGTCGAAAGGCATGGCTCAAGGAATCTGCTAGAGTGTTGTCCACACTCGAGAGGTACACTGCCCTAAGAGTGATGCCACTGACGATGGCCCAAGACCAAATGTGGACCGCCTCCTGACAGAGGGTGAAGGACCCCGTTCCCTACTTTTTGTTCAGATACCACATAGCTACCTGATTGTCGATCTAAAACAAGAACCACCTTCTTCAGGAGCTGCTCTCGGAACACCTGTAGAGCATAACGAATCACTCACAACTTCAAGAAGTTGATCTGGGACTGCGATTCCTGTGTGGACCAAAGCCCCTGGGTGTGGAGTCCCGCAACATGTGCTACCCACCCTGTTCGAGACGCGTCGGTGGTGAGGGTGGCCTGGGGTTGTGGGCTCCAAAAGGGGGATCCCTGCTCCAGATTGGAAGGGGGGGGGGGGGGGAATTGCCCACCACTGGAGAGATTGTTATAACAGTGTGGTGATTAGGACATGAGCACACATATCTTGGGTAGGCTGACACCATTGAGAATGCATCGTCCACTGCGCTCTGCAAATGTGCAGTCAAGCAAAGGGAATGATATGCACTGTCGCCACCATGTGGCCCAGCAAACGGAGAAACTGGTGTGCCAAGACACAGGAACAAGCAAGGGTCTCCGCCCTGTCCAGAGGCAGAAAAGCCTTCTCTTGGACGGTATCCAGTCGAGCCCCAATGAAGTCCAGTTGTAAGGATGGTTGGAGGTGGGATTTTGAATAGTTGATCAGAAATCCCAGAGTTTCCAAAATTTGGATCGTGATGTGCATGGTACTCTGTGCCCCTTGTTTGGAGTTGCTCTTGATAAGCCAATCGTCGAGGTTCGGGAAAACACGAATCCTCCACCTCCTAAGATAGGCTCCAACAACTGCCAGACATTTGGTAAAGACACGAAGTGTGGACACCAGGCCAAAGGGCAGAACGCGATACTGAAAGTGATTCCCATCAACAAGGAATCGCAAGTATAGCCAATCTGCCCAAAAGATGGGGATATGGACGTAAGTGTCTTTTAGATCGAGGGAGCAGAGCCAGTCTCCTGCTTTGAGAAGGGGAATCAGGGTGCCCAACGAGACCATTTTGAACTTTTCCTTCACCAAACAAACAGTTTAAGGCCCTCCGGTCCAGAATGGGCCGGAAGCCGCCCATTTTCTTGGGGATTAGAAAATACCTGGAGTAGAACCCCTTGCCCTGCTGACTAGGCGGAACAGATTTGACCGCTTGAGGCAGAACGAGGGCGGAGAGCTCTACCCGAAGTATCTGTAAATCCCCTGTTGCTCTCCACCAGTGACAGAGAGGTGAGCGGGGTGGATCTCGTTGGAAATGCAACCTATAGCCCTGACGCACGATGGATAGGACCCAAAGGTCCAAAGTGATCTATGCACAGCTGGAACTGGGAGGGGGGGGGGTGCCCTGCAGAGAGGGCTGGCTCATGCTCCCTTGCTGCCAGTCAAAACCCCATGGCGGAGTTGTGCAGTAGAACTGTGGTTATCTGGGGCATCCTAGGTTGTCTTGGCCTCGCTCTGGGAGGAGGCCATTGAGGCCTGGCCCTCAGTGCTGATGGGTAGTATTTTCTAAGCTGATAAAAAGGCCTCTTTGGGTATTGCCAAGGGGGCTTCTTGGGTGGCTGGGTGTCAGAGGTACTGGTTGACAATTGCTGAAGAGTCTCCTGATAGTCCCTTCAGTTGTGCTACCGCCTCCAAACAGATTTTCTTCCATACATAGCAAATCAGCCAAGTGGTCCTGGACTTCAGGGCATAGATCTGAGGCACATAGCCATGCCGTTCGCCAAGCCCCAATGCCCGCTGCAGTGGTTCTCATAGCTGTCTCGAAGACATCATAAGCAGAGCGGACTTCGTGCTTTTCACACTCAAGGCCCTGCTGTACAATCTTTTGGAAATCCTCCTGGAATTGCTGTGGCAAGCATTCACTGAACTCCAGGGCCTGTTTCTACAGGTTTTGGGAGTACTGACCTAAATATAATTGGTAACAAGTAATTCAGGCAGTTAACATTGCACCCTGAAAATCACGGTGGCCTAGGGCATCGGTGCGGATCCTCTTCGTCTTCTTCAGAGCTGATTCTACCATCACTGATTGGTGGGGGAGCTGCGGCACTCAAAATCGGTGGTAGGCTGGACTAAAACTGCATCTGTCTTACGGTTCACAGGTGGCACCTAGATGGGGTGCTTCCAAAGGCAGGCTACCAGTTCCTTGAAGATGTCATGGACTGGCACCTCCACTACCTCTTTTGGGGCATCCATGAATTGCAGAATCTCAAGCAACCTGTGCCAAGTGTATTGCTCAGTTAAAAGCTAGAAAGGCACCGATTTTTGCCATGGCTTTCATGAATCCCGCGAATGAGAGATCCTCCGGGGGAGATTTCCACCATTCCTCCGGAGGAGAGGGCTCGGAAAGTAGGTCCTTTGATTCCTCAGTGGAGGACAGACGCCTCCCCTTCCCAGGGGTCATAAGGGGCCCCCCTCTTTACTGCGTCCCTCTGGGGATGCCGGGGGGGGGGGAGGGGGGAGGCAAAGGCACAAATGCGTTTGAAGCACGGGCCTCGAAGGCACCAAGGGAGGAACCAAAGGCATCGGCGGGCCTCAAGGCCATAAAAGCGCAGACGGATCCAACAGTGTCGGGGGGTGCAGGGGAACCGAAGGCACCGATGACACAGACCCTGATGGTCTTGGGGGAGGCGGGAGGTGGTGGAGTGCCATGCATGCCCGAGACGCCACCGAACCAGATGGCCCATCCTCCTCTGAGTCGTCGCTCGCCGGGATAGGGCCCGGTGGCGGTGGCAGCGATGCTCCCTTTGGCCGCAAAAGGGACTTGGGGCATCAGTGCTGGTTGCGTCTGTAAAACACCGAGCAGCATATCAAGCCGTTCCAACAATGGCGTAAGCACCAGTGGATGTGGCTCCTGAAGCGGTGGTGGTCCAGGTGGAACCGGAGGTTCGAAGCCCTGCAGGGCCCAGCCAACCACCAACCGCACGCGCCTAACTCCTCCTCAAAGGCAGAGGATAAAACGGCTTGAGGAAGAGAAGGCTGAATCAAGACATCCCCTGGAGCACTGAAGGGCACAGAGCCCTCCACTGGTGTTGGTGGAGGCCGTCTGGAGGCATTGAAGGGGGGGGTCGGAGGGAATCGCTTCCTCTGCCCAAGACCACTTTGTGGGAGGCACAGACGCCAATGCCTATCCATGGTCTGACTTAGAAGATGATGACCGATGTCGATGTTTCTTCAATCTTTCTTGATGGTCACCCTGGTCTTTGCCTGGAACTGATGGCGAGGAACCCGACTGAGAACGGGATGACAAAGACTGCAGCCAGTCACTGGTTTCTAACTCAGGGCCAGGGAATGGTTGAGGGGGCGACCCCAACAGGGTCGAGACCGGGACCTCCTTCCCGAGCAGGGTGGAGGTCCCCGAGGCCGAAGAAGGATCCAATGTTTTGGGCACAGAGGTCACAATCGCAGACATCATGGGGCACCCCCAGGCAAAGGACGCAGACTTCATGGGGATCTGTGATGGACATAATCCGGGGACACTGGGAACACCGGCGAAAGCCAGTCGATGCCATCGCAAAAAGTACACAGCGCACATTCGATAGTTGGTGGACACTGGGTGAGGAAGCCGTCTGCGATCGACCATGAATGTACAAAGGACTCATCAGATTGCAGAAGAGGACCCTACATGACGCGTGGAAGGGAAAAACTGCAAAAATTGTAAAAACTGCCAAAAAGAGTGCAAGCTCTGCATCCACAAGGCAACAGCTTCACGGAAAGGAAGAGACTGAAGAGAGACCCCGCATGGACACGTAGCTAGCGGTATGCTGGCATGCTCAGTGTGCCAGTCAAAGTTTCTAGAAATTCTGACAAAAAAGTTTCCATGCCGAGTTCCATCGGATAATGTCACCCATGTGTGAGGACTACCATCCTGCTTGTCCTTGGATAATATATGGATCGCCTTCTCAGAGTAATCTCTCAATTAGATAAGCCCTCTCAAGGGTCAAACTGTAAGAGAAAATCATTAGGGGTCCTCGTGTAGCACTTGTCCTTGGAGTAGCAGACCTCTTCTCCGAGGGAGTACCAATGGCCTGCCTTACAACCACCCCACTAGATCTGTATACCATGTGCCATGGCCAATCCAGAGCACTAGATCACAAGACCGTGATGCTTGGATATTCTCTGAATGATTCTGCTAACTAGAGCTCAGACAAAGACTGTATTAACACTAGTCTAAGGACTGGATTAACACTTACCAGAAACCCCTGAACCACATAGCCACACAGGAGGACCATAGCATAATTAATCAGCAGCCAAAAGCAGGAAGCTGGATTCATCTGTCTGTCCTAAAGAAAAGGAAATTGTCAGGTAGGTAGTAATTTCTCATTTCTTAGCAACTAGTTAGATGAATTCAGAATTAATGGGATGTACACAAGCTACTCCCGAATAAGATGGGAGGCTGCCCGCAGTCCAGTCAAAACCGCATGTGCAAAAGCTGCATCCTCCCAGGCCTGCACATCCAGACGATAACATCTGGCAAAGGTGTGTAAGGAGGACCACGTCGCAGTTCGGCAAGTCAACGGGAGATAACCTCACCTCCACCTATGACATTGCCTGAGCCCTACTGGAATGATCTCTAATCTGACTAGGCAACAGCTGCTCAGCATCCACATATGTGGCCGTGACTACCTCCTTAATCCAGCGAGCTATTGTAGCCTGCGAAATCAGCTCTCCCTGTTTAGCTCCACCGTGGAGAATAAACAGGCAATCCATCTTCCTGAGAGGTTTAGAAACCTCCACATACCTCACAATCTCTCTTAACATCCAAGGATCGCAACATGCGATATTCCTCTGCATCCCTTTCTCTATCCAGAAACGGAAGGGAAATGGATGGATTCAAATACAAATCCGAAACCACTTTTGGCAAAAAGAAAAGAACAGTATGCAGCTATATCCCCCCTGGAGTTACTTGAAGGGACAGCTCCCAGCAAGAAAGGTCTGCAGCTTGGATATTCAATGCGCTGAACAAATCGCCACAAGAAACACTGTTTTCAAGGTCAGTAACTGAAAAGAAAGGTTACGCATCAGTCGAAATGTAGGGCCCACTAAGAATTCCAAAACCAGATTGAGACTCCACAGGGGCACTGGTAACTGCAAGGGAGAATGACGATTTTCCACTCCTTTCAAGAGATGGGCCACATCTGGATGAGCTGACAAGAGTCCAATGTTCACAAAACCCCTGAAACAGGCAAGAGCCACTACCTGTACCTTTAATGAATGAAGGGCCAATCCTTTAATCTAACCATCCTGCAAAAATTCCAACAATGAGCGGATCTGAACCAAACGAGGAAGAATTTCTCAAATCTTCACACCAAACCTAAACATTCGCCAAACCCGCACATAGGTTAAGGAAGTACAGAACTTTCTAGCTCGTAGCAAGGTGGCAATCACTGCAGTAGAATATCCAAGTTTCAGCAAGCAGCCCTGTCAAGGGCCATACTGTAAGACAAAATCGAGTCGGATCTTCGTGAAAAACAGGCCCCTGCCACAACAGATCCCTGTGCACTGGAAACCAGGGAGGGGAGTCTACCAGGAACCTTTGCAGATCCATATACCATGGTCTCCTGGGCTAGTCTGGTGTCACCAGAAGCACCATCCCTCTGTGACTCTTGACCCTCCAAACCATTCTGCCCAACATGGGCCACAGGGGAAAGGCATACAGCAGCTTGTCCTCCAGCCATTACTGCACGACAGCATTGATGCCCAATGATTTTGGATCTCTCCCGCAACTGAAAAATCGAGGAACCTTCGCATAGCGAAAAGTCGCCAGCAGGTCCAGAAACAGCAGACCCCAGCGATCCATGATTAGCTGGAATTGTCAGATGAGGCGTTTCATTCTCCTGGCTCCAGACTCTGCCTACTGAGAAAGTCTGCTCTTACATTGACTTTTCCTACAACATGCGAAGCAGAGATCTCCTAAAGATACACTTCCATCCATTCCATAAGTTGGTCTCTTTCATTGAGAGGCTCGGAGTGCTCCACTACCCAAGCCTGCTCCCCCTCTGGGCTGCCTGGGATGAAAGAACGGAGGTCCACCCAAAGATCGAGTCCTCTGAAAGGCCGCTCCTCTGACGTGCCAAAAACATCGTAACCCCCTAGTACAACCTCTCAAGCTGAAGGAACGCGGCACTTGTTTCTTATCCTCTGGCAATTGATGAACCTGGGACTCACCAAACTTATTGTTCATTTTCTCCAGCTCACTTCCAAATAAGAGTGAGCCTTTAAAAGGGCAACTTCATAAGGTTAGACTCTGAAGTAGAATCGGCCGACCCATTTCTCAGGCATAGCTGATGCCTAACTGCAATTATCAAAGCCACTGGCCAAAGTGCGGACTAAATTGCAGCCTGCATCTACCAAAACAGTGGTTGCTGGTTCCATCACTGCCCTGGAATTTACACCAGACTCACTGACCTCCTGAGAGAGCAGCAAACAAGAGCGAGCCACCAGGGAACAACAAGAAGCTATATGCAAGGTCATTGCCTCAAAGGCCTGCTTAAAGATAGCCTCAATTCTTCTATCCTGTGCATCCTTCAAAGCCACGCCCCCTTCAACAGGAATAGGGGTCTGCTTGATAACTGAACAGACAAGAGGATCCACCTTCAGAAAACCCACTTGCTCTCTCGCAACTGGATCCAGTGGGTACAATCCATCCAGGACTTGTCCCCCTTTAAAGTTTGCTTCTGAGGTACCTCATTCAAGATCAATTAACTCTTGAATAGCCTCCATAATAGGAAAGAAACATGAGGCTTTATGCAAGGAAACCAGAATGGGATTTTTCTTTGGCTCAGGTACTTCCAGCATCTTCAATGTCTGGGAAACAAGATCCAGTACTTTATCTCTATGAAAGAATCGCAGGTTCCAAACAAGCATGGTCTTCAGCTGGGAGGGGGGGGGGGGGGGAGGAGGGGTTATACCTTTAGTACCGCACTCGGCTTCCTGCACCCGCTTGCCTTTCAACTTTTTTTTTTTACATAGCTAAGTCTACACCAGCTAAAAAGCCAACTGAGGGAGGGACCTTAAGGTATCACTACAGGAGAGCGGGGCGAATTAATTTCCTTCTTCTTTTCTCCTAAACTTTAAAACAATCCCCAGTAGGGAGATACACGTCCACCATCTGCTGGAAATAGAAAATACAGGCAGATTGATGTTACTGCAGGGGTATATATACTGTGATGTCAGCTTTACTCCGTCTCCATCTGCTGGTAGAGATGCATTACCCACTGGTTCTGGATTCACCTATATGAACACTAAGAAATGAGAGATTTTCCTCTGCCAGTTGCGTGTATAGGTCTGGGAGAGATTCTTTTATGCTAAGATGTCTGGCCATTGTTAAAGCACTGATTCCCCAAACCTGTCCTCATGATCTCATAACCAGCTGGGTTTCCAAGATACACACAATGGATATCCATGAAATAATTTTGCATATCCCATCTTTCCAATGTATGCAAATATATCTTCAGCACATTCATTGTTGATATCCTGAAAACATGACTGGCTATGGCCAGGTGTAGTTAACCACAGTTCTGCACAAGCAACTCTGCTAGTGCTCTTGAAGAACTATGTAACAAATAATCAGGGCTGGATTTTGGGGTGGGCAAGTTGAGCAGTTGCCCAGGGTACCAAGAGCTGGGGGCACCCTGGGCACTGCCAGCATCACCCATCTCATGGTGGCAGATTCCATCCCACCACAGATGAAGAGAGGCCTAGGTTAAGGGGCATCATCAGTTGAGGGAGGGGGCACCTTTTGCCCTAGAGCCTGCCCAGCACATAACACACACTAAATCCAACACATTAACCCTGAAGCCTCTACCCAAGGGAGACAAACAAAATGTGATACCCCATTTATAGCCACATTCAGTATCAGTTTACTTCTGGCTTTTATGTGCATCCTGTAGCCTATATATACATCATCTCCTTTCATGTGTTAATGCTGAGTATATCGACAGTACTGTACAAATAACAGATTTAGCCAAGCACAGGGAATAATCGTGGTGAACAGACAGCACTGCCTATCGTGTGCAGCATTGCACAACTCCCCAAAAAAAAAAAAAAAAAAAAAAAAGCATATTTATCCCACTTAGGTAACTTGTAGGCCTTGGTCAATCAGTCAGCTCTCACCAAAATCGTTTTATGTGCTGGGATACTGGGGAGTTACAAACAGGTATTCTCTATCCTGCCTTAACCCACTACAGTACAAACAAGCAATAATACTAACAAACATAACGTTAGCCGATTCACTCTATGGCTAAAGTAATCAAATTGTTCAATCATATCTCCAGTTTTTTCCACTTCCACAATCATGAACCCCAGTACATCGAGGCCCCGCGCAGACCTTACGGGTATAGGGCAATAAACGGTCAGGGAAAGGGGGATGAACCCAAGCACCTGAGGCCAAAAGGCTGCAGCTACCGTCCTCCGCTCTATGACACGAGAGGGAGGCGATAGAGGCCCTGCTGCTGCTGCCCATTACCCTAAACCCGTGCGTGAGGAGCGGAGAGTCTCACTCACCCCCATGGCGGCGGGTACCGGCTCCCGCTCCGAGACGCGCCAGCACCGAGAGCGCATGAGCAAAGGCTCAAACGCCATCCAGGAAGTTAGGGGCGCGCTCTCTCGGCACGAGCTCACGACGGGCTCTCCGCGCAGGCGCAGAGGCAGGCAGGCAGGCAGTCGGTCCTCGTTCAAGGCCACCTTTACAGACGAGCGGGCGTGCAATGTCCGTCTTTGGAGGCGCTTATCGGTTGGTGCTTTGAGGACGGTTGTTGAGGGAGGGAAGGGAGCGAGAGAGGAAGCAGAGGAGCCTGGGTTTTCAAAACGAACCTTGCAACATGAAGGGACGGGAAGGACAGAAGAGTTGCTTAGTTGGAACAGGCCTGCTCCGCGGACAGCAGGACAAACAGCCTCACATCTGGCATGATGTCGCCCAACGATGCCGAATCTGGTGCCAGCTCAGTAATTTGTTAGAATTTTCCTGAGCATGTGCAGTTGAGTTGGATTCTTGCTGACTGGTTCTTTACCTCAGTCTGTCCTTAATTATCTAATGTAGCAGAGAGGAAGGAGGGTATGAGTAGCAGTTTGTCCTGCTGTCTAAAGAGAACACCTGTGACAGGTAAACAACTCAGCTTTCTCCGTGGACAAGCAGATGATACAGACTGGTATAGAAACGATGGTGGAAAAGGACCAAATGTTCCATCAAGTACAGTCTGCCCAGAAAGTTTCTTTTGGTAGTATCCGCTGGGCCATGCAGGTTACCTCCATGCTTCTCTTAAGCAGGCAGATACAGTAAAAATCACAGGAGAGCGGCACACTCTCCTGTGCGCACGATACAGTAAATTCATTTATTTAAATTAGGGCCGGCGGTAAAAAGAGGCGCTAGGGACACTAGCGCGTCCCTACACTTGAGCGGCGGCTGTCAGCGGGTTTGACAGCTGACGCTCAATTTTGCTGGCATCGGTTCTCGAGCCTGCTGACAGCCACGGGTTCGGAAACCAGATGCCGGCAAATTTGAGCGTCCGGTTTTCGAGCCGTGGGCCTATTTCAAATTTTTATTTTTTTTTTTAACTTTTTTAACTTTTGGGACCTCTGACTTAATATCGCCATGATATTAAGTTGAAGGATGCCGGCAGAAATTAGCGCCTACCTTTTTGCTTTCTGAATCGCGCAGGAATAACTAATAAGGCCATCGACATGCATTTGCATGTTGCGGGCGCTATTAGGTTCAGGGGGGTTGGACACACGTTTTGGACGCGCTATTACCCCTTACTGAATAAGGGGTAAAGCTAGCGCGTCCAAAACGTGTGTCCAATCGCGGGTTAACAGTGCGCTCCACCGGAGCGCACTGTACTGTATAGGCCTGCTTCAGGGTTAGCAATTACTGTTCTGTGCAGTTATTCCCAAGTCTTATGCTTGATGTGTTTTGCTTATGGACTTAGCCATAGAAGCAGTCCTGTGTTTTTTCCCTTATGTCTGCGCATCAGAACCCCAGACATAAAAAAGTCAGGGGTTGTTGGTTGTCTCTGAAACCAATTCCTCTTTACTGCCACACCTCCTCCCCCCCCCCCCCCCCCCGTCAAAGCAGAGAGTGATGCATCAAAAGCATCAAGGCTTATTGTTAAGGGTAGTAATCACTGCACCAGCAAGTTACCCCATGTACTCTTTTCTTCATTTCCATCCTCTAGCCTTTAGGGATCCACAGTGTTTATCCCATGCTCCTTTAAATTCTTTCACTGTTTTTGTCTTCATCACCTCTAGAAGGGCATTCCAGGCATCTACTATCCTCTCCATGAAGAAATATTTCCTGACGGTGCTGAGTTTCACACCCCCCCCCCCCCCAAGTTTCATTTGATGACCTCTAGTTCTACTGATTTCTTTCCAATGGAAAAGGTTTGAAGTTCGTGCATCATTAAAACCTTTTAGGAATCTGAAGATCTGTATCACAGACCACTCTTTCAAGCTTTCTTAAATCACTTTTCCTTCAGGCATGTCCTTTCTGTTAGTATCTTAATATCTGCTGCAAATAGATGAACATTACGTTTTTGTTGCGTCCATCGGTCGCAGACGGCTGTGACTGCTCTGCCTTACCTCTTTTCTAACCTTTTCCTCCTCCTTGGGCAAGATGGCTGCCTCCGGTGCCGAGTGCCGAAACCCTCGGCGTCTCCAACTCAGCATGGGCGTCCCAGTCCGCCATGCTCATTCCTGTGACCTCCTAGGGCGCGCGCGCACGTGCCTACGCCTATGTACACGTCATGGCGGGAACCTCGGGGGCGACCCCACAGCATGACGTCAATACCTCCAGGTATTTAAGCCTCCACTACGCTACCTACTTTGAGTTAGCAAGGACTTCGGTTTAGCTACTCTGACCACTCTAAGCTGCTCACTTAGACGCCTTGCTACCCTCCGGGGAATCTCGCTCTTGACGAAGCTCTAAGCACCCACTCCTTGGGGGCCTCTCGCTTCCAACTACCCTTTGGGGTTTCTACTAACTTAACAACCGCTCCTCGGGGGTCTTTTTCTTTATTTCAGAATCTTCTGTACTATCAGGTACTCGCACCTTGCCGGACTTCAGTGCCTTTCCTTCTTACCTCATACCATCTATCTACAGCAGTACAATAAAGCTTTCCACCTACAAGTGTTCTCTCTCTGCGTTTAGCCTATTGCTGTGGCCTATTTTCAGTTGTCTCTGACTCCATCTGCTGGAGGGGGGGCATAACCCAGCAGTCTGGACTGATTCTTGGTACTACAGGAACGAAAATTATCAGGTAAGAAACTAATTTTCCTTTAGTAGTGGTTTATATGATGAGGTTTGATTTTAATTTTTATAGTGAGTTCGTGTTGGGACTGGTGAGTTCTGTTCCCACTGGTGGAACAGAAGATCACTATGGACATGAAGAGCTTGTAAGGAGAATAATTAGTAAGTGGAACTAATGGTTTAGAATAATTATATTATAATGTAATTATAATGTAATTAGGCAAGGGTACTATTAATGATTTTCATATATATTAGAGAGGTTGACATTCAGATGACATGTGAACAGTGGAGATTGCAGTTTTTGAATTTGCCTGTATAGAAGAGACTGATTCAGGGATTTGAAGGGAATGCTGCAGGAATATTTCCCCTGATGAAGCCCGAGTGGGGCGAAACAAAGGTCCTTATTGGGAAGTAGGAAAGTATATTCGAATTTTATAAGAAGGTTTTAGATATATATGTTGTGTGTATGGTATGATGTATGAATGGGTGAGTATGTATGGGTGTGCGGCAATAGTAAGAGCTGTTTACATGTTTATATGGGTATATGATTATGACCATGTAAGTTGTGGAATGTCTCTTTGATATGTCCATAGGTGTTAACCATGAATGTATATGGGGATTTGAAAAAATATGTGTATACGGTATATTATATACACAAATTTTGTGGTTAAATGATATATAATGAATAAAAATATTGCACTTTGAATTTGATGTATAAGATTTGTGTATGATTAGGTTTATACTGTCCCTGTTGAGGGAGTGCTAGGGAGCGATCCCGATTCCGGGGAGAGTGGTGTGCCTTGAACCACGACGCGACTGCAGAGAGGAACTCCGTGGAAGCGCTGAGGCAGGTGAGATGTGTCCAAACACAGGCGAACAGGCAGAAGACCAGGGACTCGGACCTCCACTGAACCAGACACATCAGTAGAGACCCAACAATGCAATGCTGGTCTCTGGGGTAGCCCTCCAGCCACTCGATAGCCCTTTCGGACCTGCCGTACAGGAATAGCAAATGCGACAGGCCGGACAGAGGTTGAGGGCAGACGATGGAACTGGAACAAGACTTGAAGACTGAAGACACAATCAGACGAGGACTCTTGAAGACATGATCAGACGATACTCGAAGACAAGGTCAGACAATACTTGAAGAATGAGGCAAGGCTGAAGAGAAGAACATCAGGGACACTGATGAAGACACTTGCTGAATGGATAGACAACAGAAGAGTTAAAACTCAGTATGAAGGAATCCGGCCAAGATTCATAGCAGCAACCATCCTGGACTGAGCTTCAGGGACCCAGCGTGATAGGCGCAGGCCAACCTGAAGAAGCGACGGCTTCAGACCCAGCGTGGAAGACGAATCAGAAGGTCATACTGAAGTTGAAGAGAGGACGGTCCACTAGGAGGTAGATCCGGAACCAGGACAACCGAGAAGAAGGCTACCCTGACGAGGGAGCCAAAGAGTCTGAAGGCTTCTTTGACAAAGGAGCCAAAAGGTTCTAAACACTTAGCCGCGAAAGAACTTAAGACGAAGACATCAAAACGATCTGAAGATGAAGACAACTTGACACGAAGACATCTGGAATGTCAGGACATCTGAACTTCATCCCCCAGAGTAGTCAGTTAAGAGCATCGAGGAGGCTCTGAGAGGCAGAACAACAGGATGACTGACTTCAGGAAGGACAGGACATCAGAAGGCGAGGACCTCAGGAGGATCTGAAGGTGAGGACATCAGGAAGGTCGGACAACGAAGACATCTGAAGACAAGGACTTAGGATCCGGTGAGAGACAAAACATGGAACAAAGATGCAGACGAAGGATCAGGAACCACAGATGAAGACAAGGGAATTCCCACGAAGAACAGAGTACCTTGAAGAAGCGGAGGAGGACGACATTGGAGACCCATGGACCGAAGAGCTAGAACGGAGGATCCTGGAGCAGTCCAACTCCATGACTGACTCCTTGCGAAGGCAACAAGGAACTGAAGACTGGGCCCTTTTGTAGGGCTGAAGAGGAACACCCAGGATGATATCACAAGGAAGAGCCAGAAAGACTGGCCCTTTAAATCTGGAGGAGAGGCGTGGCCCTGCACCTAAGAAGGCAGGACCAGGGACAAGTAGCCATGCTGAGAAGAGAAAGATGAAGTGGCACTAGGCTGTGAAACAGGCCCGGCGTCTGCGGCTTCCTGCCACAACGGAGGTTGGCTTCAAGGCAGCCTCCGAGCCGCAAGGGAGGAAGCTGAGGGCGGCTCCACGCTGCATGGGAATGGCGTCAGCGGCCTGCTAGCCGCAGGATGAAGGAGAGATGTTGGCGGCACATTAGCGGCTCCTGCCGCAAGACGGCACGATGGAGTCGGCTGCCTTCAGGCCGCGAAGAGGAGCTCCAGGGTGGCCTCCTAGCCTCATGGGAATGAACAGCGGCAGTGAGCAGCGGCGGCGTCCTGGCCGCAAGGAGGAAGAAACGACAGCGGCGGGCCCGCCGCAGAGCATGGAGGCAGCAGTCTCAGCCACGTGGAATGGTGTTGGGACAGCTGGGAGGAAGAGAGAAAAAAGGTGAGAGGCTGCTCGTGAGCAGAATCATAACAGTCCCTACCTATATATGCTGTTGTTTGAAAGAGCCAGATGCCATAAAATGCAGGGCACACAATAGTTTGATGAGGTCTGGTATAGCACAGGACCTTTCTGTGACTGGATCCAGATCCCCTCTGAGTTCTTGATATAATTCCATGATAACCTGAGAACTAAGGGGTTGATTTTAAAAGGAGCGCATGCACATGGATGCGCCAATTTAATAACATGCACCTGCTGGCGTGCTCATGTCATAAAATCTCATGGACGCGCGCACATGCACGCCAGATTTTAAAATCCGCGTGCACATGTGCAGGCAGCGCACGCAGGGGGGTGAATTTTAGTAAACTGTGCGCAGCGACGCAATCAGGCCTCCCCCAGTTCCCTCCCAGTCCACTCCTATCCCTAACCCTAACCTTCCTACCTCTTCCCCTCTCCTCCCCAACCCCTAACCTAACCCTAACTATTCCCATTGAACGGACTAGTCTCAGTTCATAAATAAGCCTGCTTGAAAAGAAAAGTCTTTAACAAAACCTTAAATATTTTTAGGCAGTCTGACAGGCACATTACCTCTAGAAAGAGTCCCGTAATATAGGAGCTACCACAAAGAAAGAACATTCTCTCATTCCTACGAGACTAACATGTCCTACTGAAGGAATGTACAGCAAACATCTCTGTGAGGATCTCAAATAGCATGTAGGCCGAAAGACCATCAACAAATCATTAGACCAGGGAGAGGTATAAGAAATGTCTAAGCAGTATATACATTTTTATGTTCAAATATTTTTATTGTTTTCCCGCAGATAAACAGGCTGAATTAACCATGCTGTCTGGTGCAACCCCTGGCAGCCCAGTGTGGGAACTTCTCCTAGAACATTCAAAACTTTGCTCCTGTACGCCTGCACGTTGCCCTCCCACGCGATTGACTGTCTCTCTTCAGTTTTTCGCTTTCCCGCACAGCAATAGTCATGGGTTCTTCTCTCTCTTGCCTCTCTCTCTCTCTCTTTCTCTCTCTCTCTTGGGGGTGGACCCTTGTCCTGGGACAGTGAAGGAACATCTCCTGAAAGGGAACAGGAGGTAACTGCTCGCAGGGAACGGAGCACTGGAGGAGACAGAGGCTGTGAAGAGCTTTACCACTGGAAACCCGAGGTCCCCCCGGGAGGAACCCATAGGGACCCGAGCCACTTGAACTTAGGTGGGCCTCGCAGGGTCTCCTGAGAGAATGAAAGTCCGGCGTGCCCACAGAAACAGGGGGAGCGCGATCGGGTTCGAAGGTGGAGGCTTGTTGGAACAAGGAGAACCAGAACAGAGTTTGTAATGCAAGGCGAGGAACAGAGCCAGAATCTGGAGACAAGGTCAGGCAGGCAAAGGGCAAGATCCAGAGGTCAGTCCGAGGAATGGTCAGCAAAGCAGGGGTCAGGTACTGGAGGTCAGACGAGGTCAAAGGCAGGCTGAGGTCTTGAGGAAGGCAGGTCAGGAGCAAGCTGAGGTCTTTGAAGCAGGCAGGTCAGGAACAAGCTGAGGTCTTTGAGGCAGGCTGCAGGCAGGCAGGTCAGGAGCAAGCTGAGGTCAGTACCAGTAAGACAGTCCGAGGTACTACCTGGGTAGACAGACAGACAAACGTAGGAACAAGCAGGACGCAGGAACTAGGATGCAGGAATAAGTCAGGAACAGAACTGGAACAGAAGGATCCTGGAACGAGACTAGGAACAGGTAGGAGCAGGAACAAACGCAGAAGCAATCTTAGAACAAACCGATCCGATTGCCAAGGCAAGGAAGCATAGACAGGAACTTCCTTATATCGAGGGATCAATCAGCGTGCCGCAGAGCTAAGACCTGCCCTTGGCCCTACATGAGTCAGGGCGGTCTGCGCGCACGTCGTGGCGTGGCTAACATGACCGAGGACGCCGAGCCTCGGCGTGAGGCCTGGCGCGCAGTGGAAGGCCCGGCGACCGCCACCGCGGGACGCAGGGGCCTGGCAGGACTGGCAACTACCACGAGGGACGTCGTCCCGGGACCCGCTGTGGAACCATGAAGGTGAGCAGGCCCGTGCGCTGGACAGCCGCAGGCGGGGAGCATAACACTCTCTCACAATATCACTTCGGTGAATCTCAAACGGCACTTTTCAGTGCCCTGATGGCTCCAAAAGCTCCTAGTTTCAAATTTTGCCAATGCAACAAAATCATGCCTGTGACAGAATGACGTACCTACTATTACTTATGTCTTGGACCAGATAATGATTAGGCATCCTGCCGTGATTGTGGCAGTATGTCATCAAGGGCCTAGCAGCAGAGAGCCATGAAAATCGCTAGATTATGGGAATTGGAGGAGGGTCCTTCCGGCTCCTATGCCCGTACCCAGCACTCCGCACAGTCTTCACCTGGGTGAGAACCCAGCAGATCTGAAAAGCAAAAGTGGGCGTCCTCCTTGGAACCGACTTCTAGTAAGTCCACAAAAACCCTGAAGGGCAAGGTGGGAAATATAAAGCCTGGGTATTCCCATAAGGCCTCCGATTGCAGTAAAGCACAGTCAAGCAAGTACCACTGCATCAAATGCATCACCCGGCACATTTAGTGAGGACCGGCATTGGACAGAGCCTTCGAACCCGACGCAGGATTCCGCAAATCGACTGATGAACTGCGTCGACCAACATGCGCGCGAACAGCAACAAGTTTGACGCAGTCAGCCTTGGACCATGCTTCGGGGGCACCGACACATCTGAATCCGACGCATGTGTTGAAGCTGATGAAAATCTTGATGCATTCGATGTAAAAACACTGTGCATCGGAGGATACTGCTAGGGGTCAGTTACACCAGGCCAAGAATTTGCCTATGGTGTTAACCGTCTCTGATCTGGAAGGATCTGGCGATTCAGATGTTGATACCCCTCATATTTTGAGGCGCTCCTCTTCATTGACTTTAGACAACCGTCCCACTAAACACATCCACAAGAGGTCACGGACCCAGGAATCTTCAGAAAATCGAACTGAAAAGTCGGCTTCCCTACAAGGGGTCACGACAGTTCTCCACCAGCAAAAAAGAAAAAGACTACCACACAAGGGTTGCAAGTGCTGCGTCTGTCGGTCTCAGATGGCTTCAACCCTTGTGCCTCACCTTTTTCTCTGCTCTCCCCGCTAGCCTTGGGAAGATGGCTGCCGCCGCGTCTGCAAGCCGCTTCCTCCGGCGTCCCCGAAACGGCTTTGGCAAAGCCTCACGCCATATTTCTCCTAAGGGCCTCCTAGGGTGTGTGCGTGCACGCCACCTACGTTTTTATCCACGTCATGATGGGAACCTCAGGGGCGTCCCCCTCGAGTGACGCCACGCCATCCGGGTATTTGCCTACGCTTGTTTGCTAGCTCGTTGAGTTAGCAAGGATCGTGATACGGATCGATTGGATTGGACTCGTCCGGTCTAAGCCTCTCTGCCGCTTCCTTGCTGCCGCTGGAAGCCCTCTCTGCCCTTTGGGATATACTTATAGAAACATAGAAATGACGGCAGAAGAAGACCAAATGGCCCATCCAGTCTGCCCAGCAAGCTTCCCTCATTTTTTCTCTCATACTTATCTGTTTCTCTTAGCTCTTGGTTCTAATTCCCTTCCACCCCCGCCATTAATGTAGAGAGCGGTGATGGAGCTGCATCCAAGTGAAATATCTAGCTTGATTAGTTAGAGGTAGTAGGGGTAGTAACCGCCGCAATAAGCAAGCTACACCCATGCTTATTTGTTTTTACCCAGATTATGTTATACAGCCCTTATTGGTTGTTTATCTTCTCCCCTGCCGTTGAAGCAGGGAGCTATGCTGGATATGCGTGAGGTATCAGTTTTTTCTTCTCCCCTGCCGTTGAAGCAGAGAGCTATGCTGGATATGCATCGAAAGTGAAGTATCAGGCACATTTGGTTTGGGGTAGTAACCGCCATAACAAGCCAGCTACTCCCCGCTTTGTGAGTGTGAATCCTTTTTTCTTCTCCCCTGCCGTTTAAGCAGAGAGCTCTGCTGGATGTGTGAAGTAACAGTTTTTCTTCTCCCCTGCTGTTGAAGCAGAGAACTATGCTGGATATGCATTGAAAGTGAAGTATAAGAATGGAGTGATCAAGCTAGTTGAAAGGCATCAGGAATAGAGGAAGGTGGAGGTAGTAATTTGGATATTTGGTTGGGGTAGTAACCGCCGTAACAAGCCAGCTACTCCCGTCTTTGAGAGTGCAAATCCTTTTTTCCACATTTCCTCTTGCTGTTGAAGCTTAGAGTGATGTTGGAGTCACAGTAACCATGTGTATGTTTATTGAATAAGGGTATTGTCTCCAGGCAGTAGCCATCATTCTGGCGAGTCACCTACTCTTCATTGGCGGCCTCTTGACTTTATGGATCCACAGTGTTTATCCCACGCCCCTTTGAAGTCCTTCACAGTTCTGGTCTTCACCACTTCCTCCGGAAGGGCATTCCAGGCATCCACCACCCTCTCCGTGAAGAAATACTTCCTGACATTGGTTCTGAATCTTCCTCCCTGGAGCTTCAAATCGTGACCCCTGGTTCTGCTGATTTTTTTCTTATGGTAAAGGTTTGTCGTTGCCTTTGGATCATTAAAACCTTTCAAGTATCTGAAAGTCTGTATCATATCACCTCTGCTCCTCCTTTCCTCCAGGGTGTACATATTTAGATTCTTCAATCTCTCCTCGTACGTCATGCGATGAAGATCCTCCACCTTCCTGGTTGCCCTTCTCTGTACCGCTTCCATCTTGTCTTTGTCTGTTTGTAGATACGGTCTCCAGAACTGAACACAGTACTCCAGGTGAGGCCTCACCAAGGACCTGTACAAGGGAATAATCACTTCCCTTTTCTTACTCGATATTCCTCTCTCTATGCAGCCCAGCATTCTTCTGGCTTTTGCTATCGCCTTGTCGCATTGTTTCGCAGACTTCATATCATTAGACACTATCACCCCAAGGTCCCTCTCCTGCTCCGTGCACGTCAGCTTTTCCCCCCCCATCGAATACAGTTCATTCGGATTTCCGCTCCCCATATGCATGACTTTGCACTTCTTGGCATTGAATCTCAGCTGCCATATCTTCGACCACTCTTCCAGTTTCCTTAGATCCCGTCTCATTCTCTCCACTCCTTCCGGCGTGTCCACTCTGTTGCAGATCTTAGTGTCATCCGCAAAAAGACAAACCTTACCTTCTATCCCGTCCGCAATGTCGCTCACAAAGATATTGAACAGGACCGGTCCCAACACCGATCCTTGCGGTACACCACTTAAAACCGCTCTCTCTTCAGAGAAGGTTCCGTTTACCATCACACATTGTCTTCTGTCCGTCAACCAATTTGCAATCCAGGTCACAACCTTGTCACTCACTCCCAAGCTTCTCGTTTTATTCACCAGTCTCCTGTGCGGAACCGTATCAAAAGCTTTGCTGAAATCCAAGTATATGACATCGAGCGCTCTTCCTCGATCCAATTCCTTGGTTACCCAGTCAAAAAAGTCAATCAGATTTGTCTGACAGGATCTTCCCCTGGTGAATCCATGTTGCCTCTGGTCCATCAATTCTCCGGACTGTAGATAGTTCACTATTCTCTCTTTCAGCAGAGACTCCATTACTTTTCCCACCACCGAAGTGAGGCTAACCGGCCTGTAGTTGCCAGCCTCCTCCCTGTTCCCACTCTTGTGAAGCGGGACCACCACCGCTCTTCTCCAATCTCTCGGCACCACTCCCGTTTCTAGGGATCTATTGAACAGGTCACACAGCGGACCCGCCAGAACATCTCTGAGCTCCCTCAATATCCTTGGATGAATCCCATCAGGCCCCATGGCTTTGTCCACTTTCAGGTTCTTTAGCTCTTCCCACACATTTTCTACTGTAAAAGGATTTTCATCTATTCCACTTCCCTCCAGTTTCTTGTTGTGTAGAGATGGTCCTTCTCCAGGGTCTTCTTTAGTGAACACAGAGCTGAAGTATTCGTTTAATATTTCTGCCATTTCTTCGTCTGTCTCCACACATTGATCATTTCCACCTTTCAATTTCACTATACCACTTTGGACCTTTCTCTTTTCGCTGATGTATCTGAAAAATGTTTTGTCACCATTTTTTATCTCCTTGGCAATCCTCTCTTCTGCTTGATTTTTTGCCAACTTGATTGTTTTCTTCGTCTCCCTCAGTTGATACAAATATTCTTCTTTGTGCTCCTCCCTTTGGGATCCTTTATATTTCTTGAATGCTGTTCTTTTAGCTTTAATTTTGTCAGCCACCTCCTTTGAGAACCAGATAGGTTTCAATTTTCTTTTGCTTTTCTTTATGTTTCTAACATATAGAGCAGTTGCCTTGGTGATTGCTCCTTTTAGATTGGTCCACTGCTGATCCACATCTCTCTCATTCTCCCATCCTTTAAGTTCTTCCTCCAGGTACTTTCCCATTTCCTCAAAGTCTGTGTTTTTGAACTGTAAAACTCGGGTCTTTGTGGTTCTTTTCCCAATTCTATTAGTGATATTAAACCATACCGTTCGATGATCACTGCTGCTGAGGTGGGCGCCCACCTGGACATCTGAGACATTATCTGCATTATTGAGCAATAAGTCGAGTATAGCACCTTCTCTCGTGGGTTCCAACACCATTTGTTTGAACAAAGATACTTGCATGGCATCCATTATTGCTCTACTATTTTTAGTTTCTGCAGATGGGATTTTCCAGTCTACATCTGGCATATTAAAGTCACCCACGATCACCACTTCTCCCTTCCTGCCTATCTTATGGATGTCTTCAATCAGATCTCTGTCCAGCTCTTCCTTTTGGTTTGGAGGCCTGTACACCACTCCAATATAAATGGACACTCCGTCATCTTTTTTTAGGTCGACCCATAGAGCTTCTTCTTTACCCCAACTTCCTTGTAGCTCAGATGCTTGGATGTTGTTTCTGACATAAAGAGCCACACCTCCCCCTTTTCTATCCTCTCTGTCCTTCCTTAACAAGTTGTAGCCTGGTATTGTTGTATCCCATTCATGAGATTCTGTGAACCATGTTTCTGTGATAGCAACAATGTCCAATTCTGCCTCAGCCATTAGGGCCTGCAGATCTGGGATTTTATTTCCCAAACTATGAGCATTTGTGGTCATAGCCTTCCAGGTACTCTCTTTAAGGTTATTGCTTTTCCTGGACTCCTTATGAGATATTAGTTGAGATTTGTTATTCACTTTACTCTTTCTGTTTGTAGTTGTGCCACTGTTGACAGAGTTATCCATCTCAATTAGATTTTTCTTTTGGTTATGGATCGTGAAATACTGCATGCATTGTGTTTTTTCTCTCTTTTCTGGTAATACTGCAATGTTTTTCTCAAGAACTTCCTCAGTTTTTAATATAGAGAGGGCTTGTTCTTTTTGCATTTGGTACATTGTGTGTCTCCTCATCACAGGTCTAATTCTACCAGAGCCCACTGTAATCCTGGATTGTAAAGAATTTCTTAATGACCTGTTTGAGTGGGAGGGTGTACCTGTTGGCTGCCCATCTGTCAAGAATGGATGACTGTGGGTCCTACCTGAGCCTAATGGATCTCCTTTTCTTGACTCCTGGTTTTTCCGTGATATTGGGGAATTATTATCTGTGTAATGCAATGTGGGTGTAATACTTTTAATTGAAGCTAATTGAGCTTTTATCTCAGTCAGCTCCATTTTCAAGGAAGAGAGTTGTGCACAAATTGGGCAAGCTCTAAGTTTCCAGATGCTTTCCCTCAGAATAAAGGCTCCACAGCAGTTACATTGGATAGTCCTCATCTTGGTAGTTTGTGATTTGTATTTCCTTGACTGTTACCAATGTACTAATTTATCTCGCTGCCAATGGGAAGTTAGGCAGTCTTTATTAGAAAACAAGCCCCAGGGGTGGGTGGGTAGGGAGGGAGGGAGTCAAACAGTTTAGCCTGGGACAAGCTGGGTAAAGTAGGGCACTTCTGGACTGTTGCCTTTGCTTTTGGTCAATTGTTTTAAAAAACAGTCTTTATGCCCCAATTTTTAGTTTGAACCGATTTTTTGTGCCAACTAACTCCAAGGGAGAGTTTAAAAGCTGTTTTAAAAGCTGGAGAGCTCTCTGCTTGGAGGTTTCTTTTTTTGGGTTTTTTTTTTTTTTTCCTTCTAGCTTTATTCAAACAGCAAATCAACTTACTAGATTAATAACTTACTATAAAGAAATGAAACACAGACTATAAAGAAAATTAAAAACAGACAGGAATAATCACAGAACCTTTCTACAGTAATAGTAATTACTTTCTACAGTAATAGTAATAACTATAAAGAAATGAAACAGACTAAGAAAATTAAAACCCACAGGAATAATCACAGAACCTTGCAATAATCAAAAACCTTGCAATAATCAAAAAATATACTTAGCCACAATGCAGAGTTCACAATGTAATATACACGTCCACCAAGAGAAAAACCCCTCCAACTTGTGCTCAGGAACACAATGGCTCCCCTCCTCTACGAATACATTGCCCAAGGTCTGGGACACACCCAATTCAGTTAGATTACGTCACTTCTGGACTGTTGCCTTTGCTTTTGGTCAATTGTTTTAAAAAACAGTCTTTATGCCCCAATTTTTAGTTTGAACCGATTTGTTGTGCCTACTCTTACCTGGGTACCCGCTCCTCGGGGGCTCTCTGCTTTCTTTCAGGTACCTTACTGGGATCAGGTACTCGCTCCTCGAGGGCCTGCTCTCCCTGCATCGGTGCCTGTTACCATCTACTTCTGCCTGGTGGAATCATCAACCTTACAGCTACCATCTAGTGAATAATTTATTTCTCAGTCTGCTCATCTACACCTGGATATCTTTATACCATCTTGGTGAGACGGGTTCCCTCTGCTGAGGGTCCCTGGACTGCTACCTCTGGTGATATACATCAGCTGTACAATAAAAGACAAAACTCTGTGTTTGTGCATCCTGAGTCTAGCCCAGTACTGTGGCTCCCCATGGGGCTCCTCCCCATGGGCGTGGTCATCTCCCACAGTACCGAAGAATCCACTCAAACACCTTGAAACCACCTCGGGGAGGTATCCGTACTGGAGAAGGTTTTCATGGGTAATGATTCAGATGGACTGAATCAAATCACGGTGAACCTAGAAGATGTGGTAGGCCTGATTGACAAACTGAAGAGTAGTAAAAACCTGGACCGGATGGTATACACCCCAGAGTTCTGAAGGAACTCAAAAATGAAATTTCAGACCTATTAGTAAAAATTTGTAACCTATCATTAAAATCATCCATTGTACCTGAAGACTGGAGGATAGCTAATGTAACCCCAATATTTAAAAAGGGCTCCAGGAGTGATCCGTGAAACTACAGACATGTTAGCCTGACTTCAGTGCCAGGAAATATAGTGGAAAGTGTTCTAAACATCAAAATCACAGAACATATAGAAATACATGGTTTAATGGAACAAAGTCAGCATGGCTTTACCCAAGGCAAGTCTTGCCTCACAAATCAGCTTCACTTTTTTGAAGGAGTTAATAAACATGTGGATAAAGGTAAACCGGTAGATGTAGTGTACTTGGATTTTAAGAAGGCGTTTGACAAAGTTCCACATGAGAGGCTTCTAGGAAAAGTAAAAAGTAATGGGATAGGTGGCAATGTCCTTTCGTGGATTACAAACTGGCTAAAAGACAGGAAACAGTAGGATTAAATGGACAATTTTATCAGTGGAAGGGTGTGGGCAGTAGAGTGCCTCAGGGATCTGTATTGGGACCCTTACTTTTCAATATATTTATAAATGATCTGGAAAGAAATACGATGAGTGAGGTAATCAAATTTGCAGATGATACAAAATTGTTCAGAGTAGTTAAATCACAAGCAGATTGTGATAAATTGCAGGAAGACCTTGTGAGACTGGAAAATTGGGCATCCAAATGGCAGATGAAATTTAATGTGGATAAGTGCAAGGTGATGCAAGTAGGGAAAAATAACCCATGCTATAGTTACACAATGTTAGGTTCCATATTAGGTGCTACAACCCAAGAAAGAGATCTAGGCGTCGTAGTAGATAACACATTGAAATCGTCGGTTCAGTGTGCTGCGGCAGTCAAAAAAGCAAACAGTATGTTGGGAATTATTAGAAAGATAATGGTGAATAAAACGGAAAATGTCATAATGCCTCCTTATTGCTCCATGGTGAGACCGAACCTTGAATACTGTCTATAATTCTGGTTGCCGAATCTTAAAAAAGATATAATTGCGATGGAGAAGGTACAGAGAAGGGCTACAAAATGATAAGGAAAATGGAACAGCTCCCCTATGAGGAAAGACTAAAGAGGTTAGGACTTTTCAGCTTGGAGAAGAGACAGCTGAGGGGGGATATGATAGAGGTGTTTAAAATCATGAGAGGTCTAGCATGGGTAGATGTGAATTGGTTATTTACTCTTTCGGATAATAGAAAGACTAGGGGGCATTCCATGAAGTTAGCGTGTGGCACATTTAAAACTAATCAGAGAAAGTTCTTTTTCACTCAACGAACAATTAAATTCTGGAATTTGTTGCCAGAGGATGTCGTTAGTGCAGTTAGTATAGCTGTGTTTAAAAAAGGATTGGATAAGTTCTTGGAGGAGAAGTCCATTACCTGCTATTAATTGAGTTGACTTAGAGAATAGCCACTGCTATTACTAGCAATGGTAACATGGAATAGACTTAGTTTTTGGGTACTTGCCAGGTTCTTATGGCCTGGATTGGCCACTGTTGGAAACAGGATCCTGGGCTTGATGGACACTTGGTCTGACCCAGTATGGCATGTTCTTATGTTCTTAAAGGTTGTTGCTACAGCAGCCCTGATGGTATAAAGATCTCAATCATTAATTTTGTACCACCTTTTGCATCTCTGTTTACCACATGCTTTGTTTACAGTTTTAAACCATGTTTGCATGGTTTAAAACTGTAATCACTCTGGAACGCATGACAAGGTAATCACTCTGGAACGCATGACAAGGTATGTAATCACTCTGGAACGCATGACAAGGTATGAACTCCTTTTTACAATCAGGAAATATCATCTTTCATCACTGTTATGCTCTCACCCCTGCTACTTTACTACCAGAAATAATTGACGTAGAAACCCCGGACCATGATTGTGCAATGCTAATGGAATATGAACTGTAGCCCAGGGAAGGCTTAAAAAGATAACCCTCTTTCTAATGCTGATGCAGTTTATTTTTGTAGATGGCTCCACTCTCCATGATGATACAAGTTCACTGAAGGTTGGGTATGCTGTATGTACCCAGTGGGAAGTGCTAGAAGCTGGACCTCTCACTCATGCACGTTCAGCACAGACCGCAGAATTGGTAGCCCTTACTTGGGCTTGTTTTAGAGGAAAGGGATTACATCTCACTGTTTACACTGATTCTCGTAGTCATGGAAAATGAGAGGGTTTTTAACAGCTAATGGGGAAATAATTAAAAATGGGTCTTTTGTTAAAGAGTTACTAGAAGCTATCCTGTTGCCTCTAGAGCTGGCAGTATTTAAATGTGCTGGACATAGCAAAGAAGATTCAATTGTAGCCAAAGGGAATAACTTGGCAGATCAGGCAGCCAAACATGCAGCTCTGACCAACAATACTGTGGGGATTGCGGGATGCCATTTGCTAACACACACCCCACATAGAGAAAACAAAGACTTTAGTATTAAAAATTTGATTCAGTGGCAGGTGCAGGATAAGTATTATTGGAAGCTGTGGGAAAAGGAGGGGCCACTGCCCAAAATCATGGACAAGGTCAAGTATGGTTCGGCCCAAATGGCGAAGTAGTGGCCCCCCCGACATATACTTTCCATACACCAGGCATCCCATGCAGCCCCTGCAGCATTAGTGGTCATGTTCTTTCATCACTGGTGGGGGTTGGTCTCAGCAGTCAGGGCTCCCTAGGCCCTTTCTTGCAAATCCAAACTGATTTTATCGAATTGCCTCTATGCCAAAATTACAAGTACGCACTAACAATGATTTGCTGATCTCAGGGTGGGGGGAGGCTTTTCCAGTAGTAAAGGCAGATGCAATCTCAGTAGCTAAGATTCTGCTGAGAGAATTTATTCCAAGATATGGAATTCCTGAATCAAGTGATAGTAATCAAGGGACACACTTTGTGAATGACATAGTAGTGTCACTAAGTAAGGCTTGTCAGGTCCCACATCCCTTAACAGACCCCAAGCCTCTGCCCTTATAGAAAACATCAATGGCAGGCTAAAAACTAAGCTGGGTATTATCATGGCTGCAACAAAATTAACTTGGCTACGGGCTCTCCCTTTAGCACTAATGGCCCCTGTGGGCATCACCACATTCCAAAAAACAGGGCTTACCACATTTGAAATAGTCACTGGATGACCAATGGCTATTGGTCTAATACCGAAACCCTCCACTGCTCTCATATTTTCCCAAGAGGAATATTTAAACCATTATTTATGTTGCAGAAAGTTTTGACTTCACACTGGCAGAAAGTACGAGCATCTTTTCCTCCAGTGGACCCTGCACCTACTCAGAGTGTGCAACCAGGTGATTTTGTTTTTCTGAGAATTTTCCGACGAAAGAATTCCCTGCCCCGCCGGTGGAGGGGTCCCTATCAGGTACTTTTAACCTCACATTCTGCAGTAAAATTAGAAGGACATCCTACCTGGGTACACCTTTCTCACTGTGAAAGGGCCTACAGTACTACAACAGCAGGAAGCTCTGGGACATAGAACTCTCTCACTAGGCTACTGGAACACCATGATCCTGCTTTTGTTTCTGATTTATCTGCACTCCGCAGAGGCACGGCCCTGTCTGGGGCCCCATGTACAGACTTATCTGACCTATACTAAAACACTGCAGGAATCTTTGAATCTTTCAGATTGCTGGCTATGCTATTATTTAAAGCCGGATGGCTCTGGGTTTGTTCCTGTACCTTTTAATGAATCATCCATCCTCAATCGGGATACTTATATTGCACCTACTGCTGTCTCTTACCCACGCTAATGCTTATGCCCTACCCACCAAACAGGCAGGGTGGTGTTTTCAGCCGGAGGGTGCCACATCCTTGGGCAAACTGTACCGATACTATGACCGTCACCAATAAGAAGGGTTACTATTGTGTGGTAAAATACCGTTTGTCTGCATGATGGAGCTTTGTGCATGAATGTTTTGACCATGAATTAAACATGACTGTTCATCTATACAAGGTTAACAACAAGGTGGTGGCTCTCCCCGGGGAACATCCTTCATACTGCAGAGACTATAAACATAAGTGTCCCACCTATCCCCCATGCTTCAACAGGACTTTACCTTGTTGTGACTACAGCAGAAGCAGCCAGTCAGTCCATGTGGTTCGCCAGCTGTGCCCTATGAAAGCTGGGAATAAGATCCAAGGGACCTGCTCTACTGGCTATGGACACAACCTCAGGTGTACTGGGAATTATACTTATGAGTACACCCCTTCCCCCATGTTCATGCTTGCCAAAGCTTACATTGAAGCGCAAGGCTGTTCTTTGTTGGGCCTTCCTGTTATTACCGGAGGGAACATATCAAAAATCTACTTCACTACCTCTGAGGTAAGAGTAAATGACAGCAGTCTATAATACTTCAGGACTATGGTTCTTTGCACCCTGGGAAGCAGTAAAGACTATTTCCTTTAACACTACTGCTCAGTTTTTCTTTGGATACATTGTACCATTGTTTTCTTAAACAAACATCACCAGAACTGATTGATTGATTTATTTATTTATTTATTTAAAGATTTTTTATATACCAGGGCACGTTAGGAAAAAACATCACCCCGGTTCACATTGTAACATAACATAGCAACAAGCTTTACAATAGTTTAATGTCAAACAAACAGGAGGTAAACTAGGTCAACTATAGAAAGAGGTTAAATATTAACTCTTTAAAATGAGAGAAGAAGGATGATTATTAAATCATCAACATGATGAGAGGGATATAAGCGGTGAACGCTTGGGAGAGGGATGTCAGCAGGGATGAAGTGGGAGGAGGTAGGGGGGAGGGAGGGAGGAGGGGGGACAGGGATGTAGGAGGAGGAGAGGATGAGGGGGGGTCTGGGGTGGGTTAAGTTCGATAAAGGTGTGTCAGTCAGGTAGGGCGTAAGGGATCGGGTGTATATCTTAGGGAATAGTCGGTCAGGGTATGTTAGTTTGAAGAGCCAGTCAGTCAGTCAGTCAGGGTATGCTAGTTTGAAGAGCCAGGTTTTAAGATTCTGTTTGAATGTTTTATGGCATGGCTCCTGACGTAGGTGAGGGGGCATATTATTCCAGTGGGACGTCCCTGCTATGATGATTAGTTGCCTTATTCACGGCAACTAATTTCCCTACCTTATAATTAATATTCCTACATCATAAACACAATTCACTAATGCCTTAAGCACATTGACTGGCATTTACGTTCTTTCGATTTAATCCCCTGCTTCTTTTCTATGCTCCAAGTTGTATTACTCCCTTGTTTTATTGTAACTGCATACCTTAGCCTTCTCTTGTTTAATGTTTTATTATTATTATTATTATTATTAAGATAAATATTAGTTTTTACCTTTTTTGTTACCTATCCACTTGTTAATTGTAAACCGACATGATGCGATATCTATTGTGAATGCCGGTATAGAAAAACTTAAAATAAATAAATAAATAAATGATGAATGATCGTTCTCTAATAGTGGCATGTTTGATGATTTTGGGGGAGGGTGTCAGGAGTTTGGCTTGGTGCTGCTTTCTAGTTGGTCTGGTAGGGTTGCAATGATGGAGATGTTCAGGGAACCAGTGCATGTTTTGGTTGTGAATGGCTTTGTGTATGAGGGTGAGGGATTTATAAATTATCCTAGAGGTTACTGGGAGCCAGTGTAAGGATTTAAGAACTGGGGTGATGTGGTCATGACGGTGAGTATTGGTAAGAATTCGGGCGGCGGCGTTTTGTAGGAGCTGTAACGGTTGAAGGGTATTTTTAGGTAGGCCTAGGAGTATAGCGTTGCAGTAGTCCAGTTTGGACAGGATCATGGCCTGCAGCACTGTGCGGAAGTCAGAAGTGTGTAATAAGGGTTTGATTCTCTTTAAGGTGTGGAGTTTGAAGAAACCGCTCTTTATAGTGGCAGAAATGAATTTTTTGAGGTTAAAGTGGTTGTCTATCCATATGCCTAGGCTGCGGACACATTGTGTGGGAGGACAGCCTGTTGGCGAGGGGGAAGAGAGGCTGAGTGTGGGAATGTTAGGGGGAGAGAGGATGAGTAGCTCTGTTTTGTTGGTGTTGAGTGCCAGAAAGTTGTTAGTGAGTAGTTTGTTTATTTCAGACAGAGCAGAGTTCCAAATCTTCATTGCGTTTGGGATAGTGTCAGTTATTGGTATGAGTATCTGCACGTCATCTGCATATATGAAGTGCTGGAAACCCAGTTTGGAGAGCAGTAGGCAGAGGGGTAGGAGGTAGATATTAAAAATGGTTGAGGAGAGGGATGAGCCTTGTGGTACTCCTTGTGATAGCCTGACTGGTTTGGATTCGTTGCGACCAATTTTTACCTTATAGCTCCTGTCGTGTAGGTAAGACTGGAACCAGCGAAGGGCGGTGTCAGAGATGCCAATTTCCATAAGGCGTTTAATGAGTATGTTGTGATTGACTGTGTCGAATGCCGCCGAAATATCTAGTAGTGCGAGTATGTGGGATTGTCCTTTGTCCAGGGCTCTAAGTATGGTTTCCGAGAGGGAGATAAGTAGGGTTTCTGTGCTATGGTGTTTACGGAAACCAAACTGGGATGAGGAGAGGATATTGTGGTCTTCTATATAATCTGTAAGTTGTCTGTTAATTATTTTTTCAAGTATTTTGGAAAGGAAAGGGAGGTTTGACACTGGGCGATAGTTGGCTGGATCAGTTGTATCTAAGTCTGGTTTTTTGAGAATAGGTTTTATAATGGCTTGCTTAAGTTCAGTTGGAACCTGGCCTAATGTAAGAGATCTGTTCAGGATGTTTGCAATGTGTTTGGCTATTACTGTGGGGTTTGCAATTAATGTTTTGGTGGGCAGGTTATCTGAGGGATGATAGGCAGGTCTGATTTTTTTGATAGTGGATTCGATTTCCAGTGTGGATGTGTTTTCGAAGTTAGAGAGGGTGTGGTTTGAGGTTTGTGTAGATGGATGCAATTGTGTGGCAGGATTGGTGTGGTCAGTAGAGGTATTATTGGGTGTTGTTAGGTACACAAGATTGGGGTGAGATGTAAAGCGTGCCATAATGGTCTCTAGTGTGGAAGTAAGATGCTAATTTTTCGCATTTTGTTTCATCATCGTTGTCAGAGTTATGCCTGTCCGGTGATGTGATAAGGCTGGCTACGTATTGGAAAAGGGCTTGTGGGTTGAACTGGAACTGATGAATTCTTGCGGCATAGAAATCTTTCTTTGCTTTTTCGGTGGCTTTTCGGTAGGTGTGTAGATGGGTGCGAAACTGTGCTAGGGTGGCGGGGATTTGATTCCTCCGCCAGGATTTTTCAATTTTGTGGAGATTAAGTTTCATGGTTTTAAGTTCGTTTGTATACCATGGTTTTTTATTATTTTTGTCTACATTGATTTCTTTAGTTTGGGATGGGCAGAGTCTATCTGCTATGTTTGTGGTGATTTGAAACCATGAGGATATGGCTGTGTTAGCGTCAGTGAGGTCTAGGTTAGGGAGTTCTTTTGAAAGGGCTTCTTTGATGTCGTCAGTCTTGCCTTGTTTGCGAAATTTTATTGTTTTTTTGGGTTGCAAGGGGGGGCGGGTGTCTTTGATTGTGCATCGGGTGTCTATACGGAAGTGGTCTGACCAGGGGATGGGTGTGCAGCTGGGGTGGTCGGTTTGTATTAAGGTATTGGTAAAGATGAGGTCGAGTGTGTGTCCGGCCTTGTGTGTGGGGTCTGAGACGTATTGTTTGAAACCAAGCGCTGTCATAGCTGTTAGAATAGCTTCACAAGAAGGGGAAAGGGGGTCGCGGTCTACATGGATATTCAAGTCTCCCAGAATTATGGCAGGCTTAGTATTGTTTATGTGTTTACCCCTAAGAGAAGGCGCAGGTCACTATTTGATCTCCAGATGGACAGTGATCCCTTACATTTTTCCTGGTTTAGGAGTTTTTGAACTTGAAAGTACTTTAAAAAATCTTTCTGCCACTGTGGAAGTCACAATGAATGAGACAATGAAGATTATGGGACTAATGCAACAAGAGATTAAGTCTCTTAAAGAAATAGTTTTAGATAATCATATGGCACTAAGTTATTAATAATACTTAGCGCCATACGATTATCTAAAATTATTTTATAAATAATACAACAATAATAGTATTCCTTCTTATTCTGTGTGTATCTGTACAATGCATTTTTTTGTGTAAAAGAAGTATTCAAAAAAAAAAAAAATAATGGTCTCAGCCACACTTGCAGTGCCCCAGAATGTATCCTTGGATGAAAAAGTTAATAGGTTATGCACTATGGGTGAAAGGTATAATAGACATTTAAGACAAGCACTGCCCCCTGGACCAAAAGGAGGGACTGTGATAATAAAATTTATAAGGGGCATCTGTTTAGTGGAAATTTACCAAAAGGGTTCCAGGAGGCACTGCTAGATCTTGAAACTGACTCTGAAACTGTCTCACACTTAGATAACAGAAAAGACAAATGTATCTCTTTGTAGTTTTAGGCAACACAATGAAGAGTTATAGAAGCAAGGTTAGAGTTCTCAGGATGTTTAGGAATGTTAATGTCAGCAAATGTTTTTCACCTTGTGATCTTAAATCAAAAGAGGGTTGTACTAATCTGGGCAAATTGTATTTAAGTACAGTCAGTTGGATATCTGATAGGGATGTGCAGAGCAAAATTTTATGTTCATATTTCTTATGTCCGAAAGTGGGTCCCACTTGCGGCCAATATGGACATAAAAAAAATCTAATGAGTTGGGTATATGTACATATGTCGCCCATTAAAGTCAATGGGGGAAGGATTTCCAGCCTATTTTTGGCTGCAGAATTGTGGTTTTCTTATCAATTGGCCCAGGAGAGAGTTCCCTTTCCTTTGTGCAGGGAAGTACTCCCTGGAAAGGGTCCACCCCTAGAGTTGTGTGTACCCGGTGTTTACATTGGCGTCCAGTGAATATCGTTGGCGTCTAGTGAATTCCGTTGGCGTCTAGTGAATTCAGACGGTACTTACGCACTTCAGCAGATGACAAAGGAATTGGAGGATCTCTCAGAAATAAGAATACGTGTGGGAATACAAGGTCTGGATGAACAGGCAGGCACAGCAATGGAGTTAAAACAGCAGTAGGAACACAAGGCCTGGATGAACAGGCACTTCATTCGAGGACAGAGGTCAATCCCAGCTAGGGACACAAGGCCTGCATGAACAGGCACAGGAACTAGGTTAAAACACTGGTAGCTCGCCAGCATCTTTCTGATGCATGCTAGAATATTGGCAGCGGTATGGGCATGGTCCGTCAGGTGGGTGTGCAGTAAAGCCCACCTCCACCCTCATGCTTGTTCAGGGAAGGACTCCCTGGAACGGGTCCACCCCTAGAGTTGTGTGTACCCGGTGTTTACATTGGCGTCCAGTGAATATCGTTGGCGTCTAGTGAATTCCGTTGGCGTCTAGTGAATTCAGACTGTACTTACGCACTTCAGCTGATGACAAACGAATTGGAGCCTAGGATCTCTCACAAATAAGAATACGTGTGGGAACACAAGGCCTGGATGAACAGGTACATCATTCGAGGACAGAGGTCAATTCCAGCTAGGGACACAAGGCCTGCATGAACAGGCACAGCAACCAGGTTAAAACACTTGTGGGAACACAAGGCCTGGATGAACAGGCACAGCCACTGAGTTAAAACACCTGTGGGAACACAAGGCCTGGATGAACAGGCACCGCCACTGAGTTAAAACACCTGTGGGAACACAAGGCCCGGAAGAATGGGTACAGCAACTGAGTTAAAACACCTGTGGGAACACAAGGCCGGGATGAAGAGGCGCAGCAGTCGAGCACAGAGGTCGATCCCAGCTAGGGACACAAGGCCTGGATGAAGAGGCACATCATTCGAGGACAGAGTTCAATCACAGCTAGGGACACAAGCCGCGGAGGAAAAGACACTAACCAGGATCCTCCAAGCCCTCATTTTCTCCAAATTAGACTACTGCAACTCTACATTTCTTGGACTCCCTTCCTCATACACAAAACCACTCCAAATGGTTCAAAACGCAGCAGCCCGTCTACTAACAAACACTAGGAAAAGAGACCACATTTCCCCAGTCCTAAAAGACCTCCACTGGTTACCAATTCAGTTCAGAGTCATTTACAAATCCATCACCTTGATATACAAAATCTTTCACCAACACACCATAATCGACCTACAAATTCCTCTCCGTTTATACAAATGCACAAGACCGACCAGGGAAGCCTACAGAGGATGCCTCCTTGTTCCACCCTCCAAAACCACTTATCACAGCACCTTTAGAGATTGAGCCCTTTCCACAGCAGGTCCACCGTTATGGAACTCCATCCCCCCAGATCTCAGAAATGAACCTTGCCTCCTAACCTTTCGGAAAAGACTCAAGACATGGCTTTTCAGGCAAGCCTTCCCGAACTGCACCTAACACACACCATCAATAAATTCTCAGCTCAGAAGCTGTATATATTGGACGCCATATTTGTAATGTACTCTTGTATATTTTTATATTCTACACATGTATATAATTAACCTCCTCTATCCCTCTTTATTTCTTACACTCCCAGTTCATAGCCCCAGTTAATTGTAACTGCATCTCTTCACCACGTGTATTTATGTTATAGGTTGTTTTCTTTGCACCCCTGTTTTCTGTAAAGCGACATCATGTGAACGATTTCATGAATGCCGGTATAAAAAAACCTTAAATAAAATAAATAAGTAAGTACCGCAAGGGAAAGTTGAAAACAACTTTGAAGAGGGAGTTCAAGAGGGCGTGAAATTGTAAAGAGGTAAATGGGTGGGGTCCGTGCAGTCCGCCCGCAGGATTCAACCCGGCGGGTTCGGTCGGACCGGGGTTTCGGCGGATCCCCCACCCCCACCCCTTTCGCGGGGGGTGGGGGAGGGGCGGGGAACGCCTCCCGGACGGCCCCGGCCCCCGCAGGGCGCATTTCCTCTGCGGCGGTGCGCCGCGACCGGCTACGGTTCGGCTGGGAAGGCCCAGGGGGGGCAGGTGGCCCGCTGCTCCAGCGGCGCGTGTTATAGCCCCCCCTCCCGGCGTTTCCTCCTTCCCCTTTGGCAACTGTTAACTTGTCTTAACCTCATTCACTACATCTATGCAGACGATGTTCAGATTCTTATTCCCATAACAGAATCTATTAACAAACTTGGCTATTCTTACAAGCCTTCCCTGATCCTTCAAACTTTCACTAGATAAGTAAAGCTACTCAGCTTTCAATATGGAACTTCGCCCCTCCAATATTCTCCTCATTTAGCTACCCTACTTATGCACTTCAGAAAATGACAAAGGAATTGGAAGATCTCTCAGAAATAATAATACGTGTGGAAACACAAGGTCTGGATGAACAGGCAGGCACAGCAATGGACTTAAAACACCAGTAGGAACACTAGGCCTGGATGAAGAGGCACATCATTCTAGGACAGAGGTCAATCCCACCTATGGAATCAAGCCGCGGAGGAAAAGAAACTAACCAGGATTCCCTCCGTAACGGCGAGTGAAGAGGGAAGAGCCCAGCGCCGAATCCCCGCTCGTCCGGCGGGCGCGGGAAATGTGGCGTACGGAAGATCGCCTCTCTGGCGCCGCTCGGGGCCCCAAGTCCTTCTCATCAAGCCTCAGCCCGCGGACGGTGTTAGGCCGGTAGCGGCCCCCGGCGCTCCGGGACCGGGTTTTTCTCGTAGTCTGTTTGTTTGGGAATGCAGGCCAAAGTGGGTGGTAAACTCCATCTAAGGTTAAATACCATTTCCGGCGCGTGTTATTGCCCCCCCCCCCCCCGGCAGCAGCTTCGCCGTTTCCCCCGCCGTTTCCTCCTTCCCCTTTGCCAACTGTTAAGTAGTCAACCTCATTCACTACATCTATGCAGACGATGTTCAGATTCTTATTCCCATAACAGAATCTATTAACAAAGCCATCGCACTTTGGAACAACAGCTTACAAGCCATCACTAATCTCCTCAACAGTCAAAGCATGAGATCTTATTAAGAAACTGACATTATCCTCAACAAATTCTTACTCCTAGCAAAACCTATACCAAGTAAGTACACAGGGGTCTGTATTTTCATACCCCATTGCTTGCTGTTTGAATACCGCTCTTGCCGTACCGACCCGCAGGGTCCACCTAGGGACACAAGCTGTGGAGGAAAAGAAACTAACCAGGATTCCCTCAGTAACGGCGAGTGAAGAGGGAAGAGCCCAGCGCCGAATCCCCGCCTGTCCGGCGGGCGCGGGAAATGTGGCATACGGAAGACCGGCTCCCCAGCGCCGCTCGGGGGCCCAAGTCCTTCTGATGGAGGATCAGCCGGCGGACGGTGTTAGGCCGGTAGTGGCCCCCCAATAAAACCACCAAAGACTGCTTCTATAAACTGCAAGTTTAAAAAAGGATAAGACCACTCTTCCACGCCAAACACTTCAGAACCATCCTCCAAGCCCTCATTTTCTACTACTGCAACTCTACATTACTTGGACTCCCTTCCTCATACACGAAACCACTCCAAATGGTTGAAAACGCAGCAGCCCGTCTACTAACAAACACTAGGAAAGGAGGCCACATTTCCCCAGTCCTAAAAGACCTCCACTGGTTACCAATTCAGTTCAGAGTCATTTACAAATCCATCACCTTGATATAAAAAATCATTCACCAACACACCATTATCGACCTACAAATTCCTCTCCGTTATTCAAATGCACAAGACCGACCAGGGAAGCCTACAGCGGATGCAATGCCGGTATAAATAAATAAAATAAATAAATAAAATCAATAAGTACTTAAGGGAAAGTTGAAAACAACTTTCAAGAGCGAGTTCAAAAGGGCGGGAAACCGTTAAGAGTTAAACGGGTGGGGTGCGTGCAGTCCGCCTGGAGGATTGAACCCGGCGGCGGGTTCGGTGGGACCGGGGGTGGTTTCGGCGCATCCCCCACCCCTTTCGCGGGGGGGCGGGGAACGCCTCCCGGACGGCCCCGGCCCCGTCCAGGAATAAAAAAATAAAGTAAAGCAATAAATCAATAAGTACGTAAGGGAAAGTTGAAAACAACTTTCAAGAGCGAGTTCAAAAGGGCGGGAAACCGTTAAGAGTTAAACGGGTGAGGTGCGTGCAGTCCACCTGGAGGATTGAACCCGGCGGGTTCGGTGGGACCGGGGGTGGTTTCGGCGCATCCCCCACCCCTTTCGCGGGGGGGCGGGGAACGCCTCCCGGACGGCCCCGGCCCCGTCCAGGAATAAAAAAATAAAGTAAAGCAGTAAAATCAATAAGTACGTAAGGGAAAGTTGAAAACAACTTTCAAGAGCGAGTTCAAAAGGGCGGGAAACCGTTAAGAGGTAAACGGGTGGGGTGCGTGCAGTCCGCCTGGAGGATTCAACCCGGCGGCGGGTTCGGTGGGACCGGGGGGGCTTTCGGCGCATCCCCCACCCCTTTCGCGGGGGGGCGGGGAACGCCTCCCGGACGGCCGCAGGGCGCATTTCCTCCGCGGCGGAGCGCCGCAACCGGCTCCGTGTCGGCTGGGAAGGCCCAGGGGGGGCAGGTGGCCCGCCGCTCCGGCGGCGCGTGTTATAGCCCCCCCTGGCAGCAGCTTTGCCGTTACCCCCGCCGTTTCCTCCTTCCCCTTTGCCAACTGTTAAGTAGTCTTAACCTCATTCACTACATCTATGCAGACGATGTTCAGATTCTTATTCCCATAACAGAATCTATTAAGAAAGCCATCGCACTTGGAACAACAGCTTACAAGCCGAAGCCACCACTAATCTCCTCAACAGTCTAAACCTGGTCCTCAATGCCTCTAAAACTAAACTCCTCTTCATTTCCTACAAGCAAGAAAACCTCCCATCTCAGATCCATCACAAACACCTTCTCACCCACAACCATGTGAGAGACCTGGGAGTAGTATATAGACAACCGTCTTGACCTAAAGAATATGATCCAAACCACAACTGTAAGATATAATATTATATCTTAATGGGCCTCGACAAAGGAAACTCTTTCCTATTGATCTTGTTAGACCTTTCCGCAGCGTTCGACACGGTCAACCACGCCATCCTCCTAAACCAGCTTTCGTCCATAGGAATCAGCGGCACCGTCCGATCCTGGTTCAAAACGTTTCTCGATAACAGAGGTTACAAAGTTAAACTCCAAAACAAGGAATCCTCAAGATTTGACTCTGTCATAGGAGTCCCTCAAGGTTCTTGATTATCTCCGACCCTATTAATATCTATCTTCTTCCTCTCTGCCAACTTCTTACCGACCTCAATCTAAAGTACTTCCTTTACGCAGATGATATTGAAATCATCATCCATATCAAAGACACATACTCTAAAACTCTTGACTACTGGGAAACATGCCACCAGAAAATCAAACAAGTAGTAAACAACCTACACCTCATCTTAAACTCATCCAAGACAGAAATCCTACTCATCTCTCCTGAAAACAATATCTCCAACACTACTCTTCCCACCAACCTACCTACCACACAAGTTACAGACTTAGGAGTGATAATAGACAACCGGCTAAACTTCAAGGCACATATCAACAAAACAACCAAGACTGCTTCTATAAACTCCAGGTTCGGAAGAGGATAAGACCTCTTTTCCATGCTCAAGACTTCAGAACGATCATCCAAGCAGTCATTTTTGCGAAATTAGACTACTGCAGTTCCCTATTGCTAGGTCTGCCCTCATCCTATTCCAAACCACTACAGATGGTTCAAAATTCAGCAGCCCGATTACTAACAGGCGCAAGAAAGAGACCACATATCTCCCATTCTGAAAGAGTTACATTGGCTACCCGTCCACTTCCGTATCATCTATAAAGCCATATGTGTCATCTTCAAAACTATTCATCAACGCATCTTATGCACTTTAGCTGATGACAAAGGAATCGGAAAATCTCTCAGAAATAAGAATACGCGTGGGAACACAAGGTCTGGATGAACAGGCACATCATTTGAGGACAGATGTCAATCCCAGCTAGGGACACAAGCAGCGTAGGAAAAGAAACTAACCAGGATTCCCTCAGTAACGGCGAGTGAAGAGGGAAGAGCCCAGCGCCGAATCTCCGCCACTCCGGGTTCGGGGATCTGAACCCGACTCCCTTTCGATCGGCCGAGGACGACGGAGGCCATCGCCCGTCCCTTCCGAACGGCGCTCGCCTATCTGTTAGGACCGGCTGACCCATGTTGAACTGCTGTTCACATGGAACCCTTCTCCACTTCGGCCTTGAAGAAGAATGCTCAGTCTGTTTAAAAGAACAAAATTAACGGACCCACTCAAGGAATATGCTCAGTCTGTTTAAAATAAGAAAATTAACGGACCCACTCTGAAGGTCAATGCTCAGTCTGTTTAAAAGAACAAAATTAACGGACCCACTCAAGGACTATGCTCAGTCTGTTTAAAAGAACACAATTAACGGACCCACTCTGAAGGTCAATGCTCAGTCTGTTTAAAATAGCAATATCAACAGACCCACTCTGAAGGACAATGCTCAGTCTGTTTAAAATAACAAAATGGAACTGCCCAGCTAGGGACACAAGGCCTGGAGGAACAGGCACATCATTGGTGGACAGAGGTCAATCCCGGCTAGGGACACAAGGCCTGGAGGGACAGGCAGGCACAGCAATGGAGTTAAAACACCAGTAGAAACACAATGGCTGGAGGTACAGGCAGGAACAGCAACGGAGTTAAAACACTTGTGGGAACACAAGGCCTGGAGGAAACAGGCACATCATTGGTGGACAGAGGTCAATCCCGGCTAGGGACACAAGGCCTGGAGGGACAGGCAGGCACAGCAATGGAGTTAAAACACCAGTAGAAACACAATGGCTGGAGGTACAGGCAGGAACAGCAACGGAGTTAAAACACTTGTGGGAACACAAGGCCTGGAGGAACAGGCACATCATTGGAGGACAGAGGTCAATCCCAGCTAGGGACACAAGTCGCATAGGAAAAGAAACTGACCAGGATTCCCTCAGTAACGGCGAGTGAAGAGGGAAGAGCCCAGCGCCGATTCTCCACCACTCCGGGTTCGTGGATCTGAACCAGACTCCCTTTCGATCGGCCGAGGACGACGGAGGCCATCGCCCGTCCCTTCCGAACGGCGCTCGCCTATCTGTTAGGACCGGCTGACCCATGTTGAACTGCTGTTCACATGGAACCCTTCTCCACTTCGGCCTTGAAGAAGAAAGCTCAGTCTGTTTAAAATAAGAAAATTAACGGACCCACTCTGAAGGTCAATGCTCAGTCTGTTTAAAATAGCAATATCAACAGACCCACTCTGAAGGACAATGCTCAGTCTGTTTAAAATAACAAAATGGAACTGCCCAGCTAGGGACACAAGGCCTGGAGGTACAGGCAGGAACAGCAACGGAGTTAAAACACTTGTGGGAACACTAGGGCTGCACAGTAGATGCCGGTCAGACACAGCGATTCATGTCAAGAACATGTGCTGCAGTGCTTACTGCTTACATTATCTTGAGCATAGGAGGCAATTGGAACTGCTGCAAGGCTCCTTTCAATAGCTTTTATTCATCTTGCCATTCACAAGGAAAATCGGGAAAGCCAAGCACTGGCAGGTTTACTTTCAAAAACACTAGCATTTCCATCAAGACCGGTGAAAGCCTTGAGCGGTGAGGGCTCATGATATCCCCTGTCATTGAAAAAACACGTTCACTGGGCACACTTGTTGGTGGACATGACAGATATCCTTCAGCCACTTTGGCTAGGTGTGGCCAGACAGTGGACTTGTGTGCCCAATATGCCAGCGGATCTGTCTGCGTATTCTCTATCGGCTCTGAGAGATACCGTTTCACTGACAGCTCTGCTGCTGTCTCCTCCTGTGCTTGGGAGGGCTGAGAGTCACTCAATCCAGTTACTTTCTCTCTCGCCTGTTGCACTACTGATGTATCTTTATGGCCAACATGCCTTGGGCGTTCTGACGTGAGGTGGAGGCACTAGTAATAGTATCTGTCACTGACACAGTCCTTCTCCTGCCAGGGATAGCAGCAGCACAACTCTGTGACGTGCCTGCTGTTTCCACCTGTGCTTCAAGCCTAATCTGTCTCTGCCTATGGTGCTCCTGTTCACGGACCTGTGCTAACAACAGCTCCTTCACAAATGACAGACAATTGGTCTGTAGGGCGATTTTACCTTTCACACGGGGATCACAGACAGAGGCGAGCATGTATGTGCTGTCCTCTGTTAAAGGCCTTAATCTGTCTTTCACCTGCTGCTGCAAAACGTCCACACACTGCAGCACCTCAGCAGTCATTCCCTCTTGCCGTTTAATGCCTTCCAAATGGTCATCCAGGAATTTCACTATAGGGATGATGTCAGCCAAGGTGGAACTTCTGGAACTCAGCTCCTCCGTGACGTCCTTGAAGGGCTGCAGGATTTTTACCAGCTGACTCATAACTAACCAATCGTGATGCCCTAGGGGATTCTGTACACCTATGTCTATTGTACCAGAAAGTTCATGAAGGGGTGTCTGCAGCTCCAATAACCTCTCCAGCATCATAAAGGTGGAATTCCACCGGGTGGGAACGTCTTGAATGAGACGCTTCTCGGGCATATCCAAAGCAGTCTGATTTTCTCGGAGAACCTGCCCCGCCCTGACACTTCTGTGGAAGTGTGCTGCTATGTTCCTGCACTTCTGTATTAACCTACGCAGGTATTCAGTCTCCTTGTCCTTGGACTCCAAGCCCAAACCTGACTTCACTACCAGATGCAGAGTGTGTGCAAAACATCGGATGTTCTTAAACCGCCCATCGCTTATTGCCTTAACCATGTTTGCACCGTTGTCTGTGACAAAAAAGCCTGCCCGCGTTTTACTGTCTCGCTGGTGTACTTTCCAGCTCGCCAGCATCTTTCTGATGCATGCTAGAATATTGGCAGCGGTATGGGCATGGTCCGTCAGGTGGGTGTTCAGTAAAGCCCACCTCCACCCTGATGCTTGTTCAGTAATAGAGCTGCTGGCTGCCCCTGCCTCTGCCATGTCCCACCAGTGTGCTGTCAGAGAGAGGTAAGAGTGTGCAGCATTCATGGCGGTCCAGATATCGCAGGTGAAATGCACTCTTCCGTCTGCCTTACCTAGCAGTGCTTGCACGCGACTGACACAGTGCTTGTACAGGCTGGGGATGACCTTTCTACTAAATGTGGTTCTGGAGGGGACTTTGTAATTTGGAAGTACGACCTTCAAGAAACGTTTGAAACCCACATTCTCAACTAACTGCAGGGGCTGGTCATCAAGGGCAATCATTTCCCCAATGCTCCTGGTTACTACTTTTGCGGCTGCCTGCCTCCTACCCCGGGATAGCGTTACCGCACTCCACCCCATTTCCTCCATGGTGCATTGTCGCTTCTCCCACATGTCAGTGGGTTTCTGGCCTGCCGCCTGACTGCTAGAAGGGTATGAGGGCGTGGGCTGACTCTGCTGCTTTCCTACCACTGCACCCTGGTTGGAAGGGGAAGGGTCCCCTGACGGAAAATGCTACCATCCCCAGATGGCAGTAATCTTGTTGGGTGTTGCCTCTTAACATGATACTCCATGCCAAAATTTGACAGATGTCCCAGTTGCTTGCCTCTGCTAATATCCCTGGCACAGTAATTACACCGAGCATAACGCGGGTCTTCTGTCACTTTAAAATGTGCCCAGATCGCAGATTTCTTTTGTGATCCTCCTCTCTTTTCCCGCCCTGGGGGTGGATGGTGGCACTGGAGTTGAGGTACTACTGGTGTGGGTGGTGCACCCACTGCACCCGGCGAAGCAATGCCAGCGGGGGCAACAGTCACCCTCTGTCTCCCTTCTGACAGCTCTTCCTCCTCCTCGATATCAGTGGAATGTCTCCCCTGCCGCAGATTTCTGGAGGTGGAGGCTAAAACAGGACTAACTGACAATTCTACCGAAGATTGCTCAGGTATAACATCTTCCGTTTCTGATGAGAATCCCATCCAAGAAGATTCTTCTTCTGAATCAGAAGCTAACAGTGCCAGCGCTACCTTGTCACCGCAAAGTTTTGCAGGACACTTCTGTCCCCTGGCTGCTCTTGGGTGTGTAACTTTTGTCTGGCTAGACTCTGCCTCCTCTTCACTCTCCTCCAAAACTACAGTGCCAGAAACAGGTGCTGGCGATTGCAAAGTTTCATGGTCTGATTTCTTTTTTTTTTGCCATGGAACTGCCATCCCCTACAAAGACGTTTGATTGCGACAGTTGCCTTTTTACCTGTACTGGTGGTGTTGCGCTGGTGTCTTTTGCGGTGCCTCCGCTGCCATTCCCACTAAGTCGCTTGCATCTCCCTTTCCCTGACATTATGGATTTAATGTCAATGAGTACTAGTGGTAACACTGCCCACTGTCCCACAATAATAATATTCGGTCAGTTTAAAATAACTAAATTAACAGACCCACTCAAGAAGAATGCTCAGTCTGTTTAAAATAACAAAATGAACGGACCAAGTCAAGGACAATGCGGTTAAGTCTGTTTAAAAATAGCAGATTGAACAGACTCGCTGAAGGCCAATCTTCACTCTGTTTACAATGCCCACTGCCTCACTGCCTGCCTGGCAATGCACGGAATGTGTCTGTCTGTGTGTGTGCAGTGAGTGCACAGAGAACAAGCTTCCTTTTCAGTAGATATGAGGCAGGGTACTCCCAGCCCTGGAACTGCTGCCCACCCAGCACTGAACCACTCAAGGACAATGCGGTTAAGTCTGTTTAAAAATAGCAAATGTAACAGACTCGCTGAAGGGCAATGTTCACTCTGTTTACAATGCCCACTGCCTCACTGCCTGCCTGGCAATGCACGGAATGTGTCTGTCTGTGTGTGTGCAGTGAGTGCACAGAGAACAAGCTTCCTTTTCAGTAGATATGAGGCAGGGTACTCCCAGCCCTGGAACTGCTGCCCACCCAGCACTGAACCACTCAAGGACAATGCGGTTAAGTCTGTTTAAAAATAGCAAATGTAACAGACTCGCTGAAGGGCAATGTTCACTCTGTTTACAATGCCCACTGCCTCACTGCCTGCCTGGCAATGCACGGAATGTGTCTGTCTGTGTGCACTGCAGTGCACATAGAACTAAAGTATATATGAGGCAGGGTATTCCCAGCCTTGGAACTGCTGCCCAGTGCCCACCCAGCACTGAACCACTCAAGGAGAATGCTTTTAAGTCTGTTTAAAAATAGCAAATGTAACAGACTCGCTGAAGGGCAATGTTCACTCTGTTTACAATGCCCACTGCCTCACTGCCTGCCTGGCAATGCACGGAATGTGTCTGTCTGTGTGTGTGCAGTGAGTGCACAGAGAACAAGCTTCCTTTTCAGTAGATATGAGGCAGGGTACTCCCAGCCCTGGAACTGCTGCCCACCCAGCACTGAACCACTCAAGGAGAATGCTTTTAAGTCTGTTTAAAAATAGCAAATGTAACAGACTCGCTGAAGGGCAATGTTCACTCTGTTTACAATGCCCACTGCCTCACTGCCTGCCTGGCAATGCACGGAATGTGTCTGTCTGTGTGTGTGCAGTGAGTGCACAGAGAACAAGCTTCCTTTTCAGTAGATATGAGGCAGGGTACTCCCAGCCCTGGAACTGCTGCCCACCCAGCACTGAACCACTCAAGGAGAATGCTTTTAAGTCTGTTTAAAAATAGCAAATGTAACAGACTCGCTGAAGGGCAATGTTCACTCTGTTTACAATGCCCACTGCCTCACTGCCTGCCTGGCAATGCACGGAATGTGTCTGTCTGTGTGTGTGCAGTGAGTGCACAGAGAACAAGCTTCCTTTTCAGTAGATATGAGGCAGGGTACTCCCAGCCCTGGAACTGCTGCCCACCCAGCACTGAACCACTCAAGGAGAATGCTTTTAAGTCTGTTTAAAAATAGCAAATGTAACAGACTCGCTGAAGGGCAATGTTCACTCTGTTTACAATGCCCACTGCCTCACTGCCTGCCTGGCAATGCACGGAATGTGTCTGTGTGTGTGCAGTGAGTGCACAGAGAACAAGCTTCCTTTTCAGTAGATATGAGGCAGAGTACTGCCAGTGCCAGCCCTGGCACTGCCCACCCAGCACTGAACCACTCAAGGAGAATGCTTTTAAGTCTGTTTAAAAATAGCAAATGTAACAGACTCGCTGAAGGGCAATGTTCACTCTGTTTACAATGCCCACTGCCTCACTGCCTGCCTGGCAATGCACGGAATGTGTCTGTCTGTGTGTGTGCAGTGAGTGCACAGAGAACAAGCTTCCTTTTCAGTAGATATGAGGCAGGGTACTCCCAGCCCTGGAACTGCTGCCCACCCAGCACTGAACCACTCAAGGAGAATGCTTTTAAGTCTGTTTAAAAATAGCAAATGTAACAGACTCGCTGAAGGGCAATGTTCACTCTGTTTACAATGCCCACTGCCTCACTGCCTGCCTGGCAATGCACGGAATGTGTCTGTGTGTGTGCAGTGAGTGCACAGAGAACAAGCTTCCTTTTCAGTAGATATGAGGCAGAGTACTGCCAGTGCCAGCCCTGGCACTGCCCACCCAGCACTGAACCACTCAAGGAGAATGCTTTTAAGTCTGTTTAAAAATAGCAAATGTAACAGACTCGCTGAAGGGCAATGTTCACTCTGTTTAAAATGCCCACTGCCTCACTGCCTGCCTGGCAATGCACGGAATGTGTCTGTCTGTGTGCACTGCAGTGCACATAGAACTAAAGTATATATGAGGCAGGGTATTCCCAGCCCTGGAACTGCTGCCCAGTGCCCACCCAGCACTGAACCACTCAAGGAGAATGCTTTTAAGTCTGTTTAAAAATAGCAAATGTAACAGACTTGCTGAAGGGCAATGTTCACTCTGTTTACAATGCCCACTGCCTCACTGTCTGCCTGGCAATGCACGGAATGTGTCTGTCTGTGTGCACTGCAGTGCACATAGAACTAAAGTAGATATGAGGCAGAGTACTCCCAGCCCTGGAACTGCTGCCCAGCCAGCACTGAACCACTCAAGGAGAATGCTTTTAAGTCTGTTTAAAAATAGCAAATATGAGGCAGAGTACTGCCAGCCCTGCCTGGCACTGCCCAGGATAAAATGTACAGACTCACTCAATAAGAATGTTCTTTTTTTTTTTTCCCTAACAAAGAATCTGTTCTGTTTTGTCTATCAAATCTGGTTCTGTTCTGTGTTGTCTATCAAATCGGGTTCTGCTATCTTCTCTGCCTCAGCCTGCCTAAGCCCACCCTGCACGATCCCGATCCCACCTCCCCACTGAATCGCTGAAAATGTCCGTCAGTCCTCGTGCTGCTGCTGCTTTTATAGTGCTGCTGGCTCGTCAGGAAATCCTCAGAGAAGCACGGAATGACAGCGCGATTCGCTGCATTCAGTGCTTCTCTGAAAAGGTGAACGCAGATTCGCTGCGTTCCGGTATCCATGCCGACCTGTCCCACCCTTTCCTGTGAGTCACTGAAACTCACAGGACAGGGTCAGACAGGTTGGCATGGTTACCGCAGGGGCGCCGCCATTTTCAGGTAATCCGGGGCTCCGAGCTCGAGTCGCAGGTAATGGCGGCGAGAAAGCGCGCGCATGGCGATTCGCCGTATCCGACATATCTATGTTCATTTATGTCGGAAATCTGCTCGTATACGCCCCATCTTTTTTTTAAGTAAAAAAAAAAATTTGAGTTGCGTTTTCCATATGCGGTCAATCCGAATGCACATCCCTAATATCTGATTAAGTCAGTCTCTCAAACTTTGGAGCTAGCTTTCTTATGCACATAAGAAATAAAGGCTTTTGATCTTGAGAAATACACTGTCTCTGTTGCCTCGTGTCCTTGGTAAACTTTTTCATTGCAGTGACTATATGCTATAGTCAGAAGTTTGTGCCTGGGAAGGAGTCAGAGGTTTTTAGAGGTTGGAGAGGGAAAGGGCTACAAAATATGGGTCAACTCTCTGATACTGGACTGTTTAACAATTGCCACTTACTGATTCAGATAATTTTATAATACAAGGAACAAAAGTATCTATATAAAGCAAAGCTTCTTGCCTGCAGAAGGTGTTTTCCTTAGATAATAGGACAATTCAGGCACACATAGGTGGATGACATTATCTGATGGGCCAAAATGGATGTACGTTCTAAGCACTCGCAAGTGTTCCTGCACTGCTGCCATTGTACAAGTCTCAAACTAACCCCTAGATTCATCAAAATGTTGTATCGCATGCAGTAAGAGAAAGGGGTGTGTTTAGAATTTCCGCATAGTGTGGAAACATAGCACTTCATTACAGTAAACCTTTTGCACCCCATGATACTTCTGTTTCACAACTCACAAGGTGCCGAGAGAGAGAGAGAGGGAGAGGGAGAGACTATTCATGTGGCCTTCATAGTATCCAACTATTTATCAGGCCGATACAGTAAAGTGCACAGGAGAGCCAGCGTTCTGAGGCGACCGCCTGCTCTCCCAATGCGCGCCCAGGCACCTCTCCTGGGTGCGCGATTCAGTATTCAAATGAGGGCCTGCACTAATAAGGAGGCGCTAGGGACACTAGCACGTCCCCAGCGCCTCCTTATCGGCAGAAGCGGCGGCTATCAGCGGGTTTGACAGCTGACGCTTAATTTTACCTGTGTCGGTTGTCCAGCCCGCTGCCAGCCACGGGTTTGGAAAATGGACGTCAGCAAAATTGAGCGTCCATTTTCCAACCTGCGGGCAGATTTTTTTTTTTTTAAGATTTTTATTTTTTTATTTTTGGGGCCTCCAACTTAATATCGCTATGATATTAAGTCGGAGGGTGTACAGAAAAACATTTTTTCTGCTTTTCTGTACACTTGCCTGGTGCTGTCCGAAATTAACTCCTGCCTTTGACAGGAGTTAAATTTCTGAAAGCAAATTGTGTGGCTTGGCTGCACATTTTACTTTCTGTATTGAGCGTGACTAATTATTAGGCTCATCAACATGCATTTGTATGTGATGCGTGCTATTAGTTTTGGGGGGGTTGGCCGCGCGTTTTCCACGCGCTATTATTCCCCTTACTGTATAAGGGGTAATAATAGCGCGTCCAAACGGGGGCTAACAGTGCACTCGACCTGAGCACACCGTTCTGTATCGGCCTTTAAGTGCCTATAGAGGGCCAGCTAATAGCTTGAGGTGAAGAGTTGGTGGTGGTTTAGGGGCCAGTTTTACATGCATAATGAGACATTCAAACTGCACAGTACACCTCGGTGAAGATTTTATGTCATTTGGAGTGAGGAAAGTGTCACAAAGATGAGATTTCTACAATATTCTCTCGCCTTAGCTTGATAGTACCCTTTTATAGAGTCCATCAAGCTAGAGCGAGAAAACATTGTAGAAATCTCATCTTTGAGACACTTTCCTCACTCCAAATGATGTCAAATCTTCACCGAGGTGTACTGTGCAGTTCGTATGTCTCACTCCGCATGTAAAACTGGTCCCTAAACCCTAAACCATCACCAACACCTCACCTTGAGCTATTAACTGGCCCTCCTATAGGCATATAAAATAGATGATTACTATGAAGGCCTTATAAATAGTCTCTCTCTCAGAAATGGCTGAAAAGCAATTTGTAATGCCTAACATAATTTGCATTAGGGCATATCACATAGCTTAATGCCAGGAAAAAAAAAGGTGTAGTTATTTCTGGTGTTAAAACCATAGGGGTAGATTTTAGAAAAATACGTCAGATTTTAGAAAAGTACGCCAGATTTGATAAGATACGCGCGTAGCCGCGTGTATCTTATAAAATCCGGGGTCGGCGCGTGCAAGGGGGTGCACATTTGTGCACCTTGCGCGCACCGAGCCCTGCGCGCGCTGCCCGTTCCCTCCGAGGCCGCTCTGAAATCGGAGCGGCCTCGGAGGTAACTTTCCTTCAGCCTCCCCCCACCTTCCCCTCCCTTCCCCTACCTAACACACCCCCCAGCCCTATCTACACCCCCCCCCACCTTTATCGTGAAAGTTACGCCTGCCTAACTCGCGCACACCAGTCAGCCACCGCCACGCGATTCCCCAGCCTGGGAGCGATTTCAGAGGCCTCGGCCACGCCCCCGAAACACCCCTGGCCGGAACCACACCCCCCAAATGCTTCGAACGTCGCGCTGCCTCCGACACGCCCCCGGCACGCCCCCCTAGCAAAGCCCCGGGACTTACGTGCGTCCCGGGGCTTGCGTGCGCCACCGAACCTATGCAAAATAGCCTCGGCGCACGCAGGGGTTTTTTAAAAGGTTACGCGCATAACTTATGCGCGTAACTCTTGTAAAATCTACCCCATAATACACAGTGCAATATTGCCTCTCATTTTAATAAACCCTTCCCCAATCCCACCCCTTCTAAAAATTTGCAATCGTGGCATGCGATAATCATATTATCACAGGCATTAAGATACTTTAATGAATGACCCTATAAGCTTCAACTCTACATGGAGGAGGGCAGGATTGTGTGGTTGAATTGCTCTGCTGTCTATGTAGAACACGTTATAGTTAACAACTTTGATTTGTCTGTGGACAAGCAGGACTAATTTCAGCAGTACAATGAGAATTCCCAGGCTGAAGCTTTCAATGAATAATTTTAGTTCTTTGATAAGTGGTGGAAGCATTGCAACCCAGTGCTGAGCAGAAGGAAAGAAAACTGAAATATCTCATTAAACAAGCTTTTCCATACTGCTTGACCAAAGGCTCTATCCCTGAGTCCTCTTCTAGACAGTAATGTTTAACAAAGTTGTGGATACAGGAACATGTAGCCTCTTTGCAGATTTCCTGAATGGAAGCTGAGCAGAGATATACTAAGGCCTTCAAAGTTGCTCATATTTGGTGAGCCTTTACCTTGCTATGAAGTTGTTTACCAAATTTAGCATAGCAACAGGAAATACATAGCGAGGCAGAAAGCATTCGTTTCTTAACTGGAAATTCTTGATTATATGGGTTAGAAGAGACAAATAGTTGAGAAGATTTCCTATACATTTTAGACATTTCAACTAGAATAAAGCCCTTCTGCAGTCCAAGGAATGAAGGGCTTGTTCACCTTTGTTAAAATGAGATTTTGGAAAAAAAACGCTGGTAAAACTATAGGTTGATTCAGGTGGCATTAAGAAACTTAGGTAAGAACTTTGGATGGGTTCTTAAAATTACCCTATTCTTTTGTGTAGAGTGTATGTAAAACTAAGGACTGGAGTTTATTTATTCTGTGTGCTGAGGTAACTACTATCAAAAACAGCTCTTTGCAGGACAGAAAGTTGAGGACCATGGATGCTAAGAGTTCAAAGGGAGGATTCATTATTTGAGATTCCACTGAATAGGCAGTAGTGGTGATATGCCGCAACAACACTCAAGTGTACTCCTACATAATTGGTCTTCAATCCTGACTTGGAGAGGCTGAGAAAATATCACAACAGGGCAGGAATGGAGGAACTGAACAAATCCTCCTTCTCTGACATACACTATATGGACATTTTTTTCCATTTAAAGTTGTTGGAACATCTGGTGGAAGTTCATTTTACTACAAGAATAACTTCCTTTCTTTCTGAGGGTTGGGGCATGGTTTGCACTACCTTGCTTTCAATATCCAAGCTGTGAGTGCCAGAGACAGAAAGATGGGGTGAATAAGTGTTTTATCATATTGCGTTGAGATAGTCACAGATGTACTGACTGAGTAATGGCTATCTGTTGTAGCCATGGAAACCAGACTTGGTATGGCCAGAAAGGGGCTATTAGAAATCATGCTTTGTCTCTTCTTAATTTGAAGCCTTACATATTAGCAGTATTGGTGGACATACATACATTAGTCCTTGATCCCATGGAATGCAAATGGCATCAGATGCCAGGGAGTTGGGTACTGGCCTTTTTGGGCAACAGAGGGGGAGTTTGTGCTCCACTTGCAGATTTCCCCAAAGAGAAATAGCAGTGTGCTAGGGAGCAACCATACAGAGTTTTAGATGACAACTAGATGAATCCACCAAGACATTGTTTCTGCCCAGAAACTGAATGGTATTGAGGAATATTTTCCTTTGAATTGCCCAAATCCATATTTTACATGTTTCTCTGCATAGGTTTGAAAGTCCTGTTCTTCCCTGTTTAGGCAATACATTGCTACTTCATTGTCTGTTCATATTTGAACTACTGTTCCCTTCAATCATAGTTTTAATGCTAAAAGAGCCTTGAAAATGGTTTTAGGCTCCAGAAGATTTATGTAAAGTTTTGGTCTTGTGCATTCCAAGCTCCTTGAGAGCAAACAATGTAGAGATGTGCCCCCAACCCTTGATTGGAAACATCTGAGTCAAAACTTGCTGAGTTTGCAGAGGATGAAAAGGTTGACCACACAGAATATTTGAAGGTTGGGTCCCCTATTTCAGTGAACGAGTAACAAATCTGGCTAGAAGAATTATGTGTGTCATTGGGTGTGAATGTTGGTTCCATCTGAGCTTCTCAGTTATAGATGTGCAAAGGGCCTCACATGAACTGTGACTGCCTATGGCCTAACTGATATTTGGCTGGGTAAGGAGTGAACTAATCATATTAGTGTGCACATTTTTGGATGTAGAAGAAAAACCTTTCCTTACAGGATGTCTAAATAAATTTTTATGAAGTCTATGGAGCAAATGTATTGCTGTAAGTTAACAATGAATCCCAAGGATAGGAGTATGTGAAGAGTGTAGGAAGTCAATAGGTTGACTTCTTGTCAGCATCTCCTCAATATTAGCCAATCATCTTAAGTATGGAAAAATTAACATTGTTTTTTCCTGATATGGTTTGCTACAACTGCTAGGCACTTGGTGAAAACTCTTGGGACTGTAGCCAGCCTGAAGGGGATACTTCCTGTCTGTGTATGTGTGTGCACAAGCATCCTGCAGATCTAGATAATCAACCAATCAGTTTTCAGGTGAGGAAGGATGTTGCTCAGTGAATTCATTTTGAATTTCTTTCTTGAGATATTTGTTTAAACTTTGAGTTCAGAGTAGAATGAAGCCCTCCTGACTTTTTGGGATAAGGAAATACTGCAAGTAAAATCTCTTGTTCTTCTCTGTTATTCTATTATTCGGACTGGCTACCCATACTGAGATTAGCTCCTGTTGCAGGATCTGAAGTTGCAGTAAGAGATTAGCAGAATGAAAGGAGGTAGATTTTGAAAGTTTGGCGATAGCCCTTTACAAATATTTTGAGCGCCCACCAGTCTGTGGTTATGAGACCATTGGGGGTGAAAAACCTGAAGCCTTCTCCCCACTGGAAGAGCTTTAAGGGATGGGAAGGTGGGATAAGATGTTTCATAGTCAAAATTTAGGTCCTGATTTTTGAGTGCCTTGTTAAGCAAACCTTGGTTGCTAGGACGCAATCTGCTTTGCTGATTTTGTTGTTGTTGAGGCAGGTGCTGCTGTGTTGCTGCCTCTGGAACAGGTATGGCTGGTACCTTATTCGAGGGTTACAGAACTACCTTCTGTAGGGTTGCAATGGATATTTCCTATGTACAGACTGTTATTCAGAAATGACTGCAGATAACATTTGGAAGATTGAGCAATAATCATTTAGAACAGGGTTGGCGAACTCCAGTCCTCAAGGGCCGCAAACAGGCCAGGTTTTCAGGAAATCCACAATGAGCACGCATGAGAAAGATTTGCATCCAGTGGAGGCAGTGCATGCAGATCTTTCTCATGCATATTCATTGTGGCTATCCTGAAAACCTGGCCTGTTTGCGGCCCTCGAGGACTGGAGTTCGCCATCCCTGTTTTAGAAGATCAACCATTTCCTTGAATTTGTTCCTGAATAAAATTATCTCCTGTACTCGGGGTGTCTGCCAATCTGTCGTGTATGTCCTCTCATAGGCCTAAACCTCTTAGCCAAGCCAATTTTCTGGCCCCATAACCTATGGCAGAAGATCTTGAGGCTGTCTCAGACATCATATGAAGATTTTATGAGGTGTTCATCAGCTTCATTCAAGTGAGGCATAAACTGGGTCTGTATGTCCAAAGGAAGATGTGGCATCTCTTATTTTTTGTAGTTTATTATAAAGATATTGGACCATTTGGAACGGATGAGCTGAAGTTAAGCTTTGAAAGACAACTGACTGGGAGATTTTGTTTTCCTTTCCTATCTGGTGTCCTTAACTACAGTACTGGAGTTTGATCGTTTTTTGCCTTCTTTAAAGCAGATTCCACTAGTACAGATTCATGAGTCGGCTGGTGCCCCAGTGCCCAGCATTTAAGTAAGGCCACGACCCGAGGCTCTTCCCTTTTCGGCTGTCCCTCCATGCAGCGTGACTTCGGCCTTTCGCTCCCGCTACCGGTGATTGACCCATCGGGGTCTGGAGCAGACCGCACTGAGCCACGTCCCTCAGAAGAATCCATTATGTGCTTCTTAGGCACGCGACACCTCGGGTTGCAGCTTTACTTAAATGCTGGGCACTGGGGTACCAGCCGATGATGTCACCACATGGGTGACATCATCGCGCACCTAAGGAGCACAACCAACGAGCCTGCCCCTTGTTGCGCCCCTTAGTGCTACCCATTAGTTTATCAGCAATCTCTTTTCTTCTTTCCCCACCCTCGCTACTCTCTTTGCAACAGCCCACATCTACTCCCTTACCATCCCCCGCATATACCGCCCCACCCACTGTAATCCCACTCCCGCTTACTTCTGTCCCCTTACTCAGCGTAAATCCCTACTACCTATCATGGTTTCACCACTTACACAATTTCTGGGCCTCACCACTCTAGCTATATCCCTCTTTAATGCTCAATCACTCTTAAAAAAAGCTCCCATTCTCCATCACTTTCTTACTGACTCTAATCCTGATATCTGTGCTATCACGGAGTCCTGGCTCATGAAGACTGACCAAGTCTTCATAAACCAGCTACCTACGCATTCCTACGACATTTTCTCCATCCCAAGACCTAAAAAAAGAGGTGGTGGACTCCTCCTTGCCTCAAAAAAAACACCTCAAACTCAAACTCCAAAACATCAATTCCCCCCACAAACTAGAAATTGGCCTTTTTAAATCCAAAGAGTTACAAATCTGCTTCATTTATGCCCCCCCCCCAGCCTACTTACACAGGACCCTTCCCCCCTTATCAAATTCATATCTGACAATGTCAATATAGACACCCCTGCTGTAATACTAGATTTCAACCTCCATGTAGATGTCTTCCCCACCACCTCCTCTTGTGAGATCCTTCTTAACACCCTTCTTGCCCTGGGTTTCAGACAACTTATCACCGCTCCCACTCATAAAGCAGATCATACCCTCGACCTCATCTTTGTCAACGCCAGCATACATTCTCCCAACACACCCGACACTATCCCGGTCCCATGGTCAGACCACTCCCTCATCAATGTACTCCTCTCAATAAATGTCCCCTCCTCTGTCACCCCTACCCTTAGTAATAAAATCTCCTTTCGCAAACTTTGCACCACAGAAGACCTTATCTCAGCCTTCGACAATGCCATAAACAATCTCATCCTGACCAACCCAGACTCTGCTCTACTATCCTGGAATAATCTCACCTCCACCATAGCCAACAAAATTTGCCCTATTGTCAACAAAGGAATATCCCACACTCAAACAGCAAAAAACCCCCTGGTAAACCACTGAATTAAAAAAGTTGAAAAACGACCTTAGAAATAAAGAGAGAACCTGGCACAAACATCCCTCCCCTAAGCACACAGCCGCCTATAAATCCACACTGCACGCCTACAGACTCTCCACCCTCCAAGCTAAACGCAACTATTACTCTGCAAAAATCCACGACTATCAATTCAATGCAAATGCGCTTTTCTCATATGTGGCAGAACTCACCAATTCTACCCCTCCCCCAGCCACTGATGAAAATGCCAATAGCAAATGTGAAGAACTCGCAATGTACTTCAAAAATAAAATTGCAAACATCCTCCAATGCTTCCCCACTAACCCCTCTCCAGTCAACCTGCTCTCTAATAATACCAACGTCAACCTTGGGTCCCTCAATCTAACCTCAGCCAAGGAAATTGAATCCATCTTAAAAAAAATCAAACCTGCCACCCACACCTCCAACACTATCCCTACCAAAGCACTCCTCTCCATCCCCTCTACTATCGCTAAACCCCTTGCCGACATAATCAACTGCTCCTTTCCCATGGAAAAGTCCCAGACCCCCTCAAACTTGCAGTTGTCAAGCCCCTCCTCAAAAAAACCTAACCTCAATCCCATCAACCCCGCTAACTACCGTCCCATATCCAACCTGTCTTTCATATCAAAAATCATGGAAAAGGTAGTTAACTCCCAGCTTTCCGATTTCCTGGAAGACCATAATATTCTACACCCTTCCCAATTCGGCTTCCGTAAATCTCACAATACAGAAAGCCTCCTACTCTCACTCACAGACATCCTCCTCCATGGACCATGGACAATCTTTTATCCTTGCCCTCCTTGACATTTCGTTGGCCTTTGACACTGTCAGCCATAAAATCCTCCTTACTCGCCTAACTGAGATTGGTATATCAGGCACAGCCCTCCACTGGTTCTCTGTAAGAATTGCTAACTCCGAATCCTCTCACATTCCCCTTACCCAAGGCGTCCCTCAGGGCTCCTCCCTCTCCTCCATGCTCTTTAATATTTATTTATTGCCGCTTTGCCACCTTCTCTCTGACCTTGGTCTAAAGTTTTTCTTATATGCCGATGACGTCCAAATCCTCATCCCTATTCAAGAATCCCTCACCAAATCACTCAGGTTTTGGGAAACATGCCTTGCCTCCATCAACACCCTACTCTGCAACTTCCACCTTGCCTTAAATGCCTCTAAAACTGAACTCCTCATAATTTCTAATCACCCTGACTGTACGCCCCCCTCCATATGCGACCTCACCCTCCTCTCAAACACCCTTCCTTACACCGTGAGAGATCTTGGTGTCTCCCTAGACCACCAATTAAATTTCAAAAATCTCATTAACAATATTATAAAGGGAGGTTTCTTCAAATTCCACATCCTTAAAAAACTTAAACCCCTACTCCATTCTCAAGACTTCCGTACAGTACTACAAGCGACAATACTATCAAAATTGGATTACTGCAACTCCCTATTATTGGGTCTCCCCTACTCTATTATTAAACCCCTTCATGTGTGGCAGAATGCCATGGCTAGGGTTTTAACAAATACCCGCAAAGCTGACCACATCACCCCCATCCTCAAGGACCTCCATTGGTTACCCACCTCCTCCCGCATAAGATACAAAACACTCACCACCCTTCATAACTCTCCTACAATCACAATCACTCTTGGCTCGAGGATGCGCCACGCTTCCGTTCATCCAGTCGTCCCACCAGAACCACACTCACAGGAACTCTCTACACCCCTACCCTTAAAATTGCACACCACACTTCCATTAGAGAAAGAGCCCTCTCCATTGCAGGCCCCTCCCTCTGGAATACCTTGCCAACTGAACTCCGATTAGAACCATGTTTGCGTAAATTCAAAAAAGGGGTTAAGACATGGCTCTTTAAACTGGCTTACCCAGACTCGGACCCAACTTAGCTTGTGCCCTTTCTATTGTACTTGTTCCGCAAGGTTGTATATAATGCTTAATGTATAATTTCTCTGCCATTTTTAGTCCCCTCAGAGTGTATACCTTGTAATGTTTGATTTGCTTACAATATGGTTTTCCTACCTCTGTACCCTCCCCTGCAGGGTCGTTTTCATAATGCTTATGTATAATTTCTCTGCGATGTCTTAGTCCCCTTAGAGTGTATAGTCTGTAAGGTTTATTTTGTGTGTATAATATTATTTTATTTTGTGCTTATAATATGGTTATCCCTGCTTGTACCTCCTCTCCCAGGTACTGTTCCTTTTACCTCATTCTATCTGGTTTTCTTTCCTTCTGCCTCTCGTTTCTCCTCTCTTCTCCGCTGCTCCCCTCCTCCCTGTTTTTTGTATTTTCCTCTTCAGTTATATTGTAAACCGGCATGTACCCACGAATGTCGGTATAAAAAAGTTAACAAACAAATAAATAAATACTATTTAAACACTTCCATTGCATTACTCAACTAATGCAGTGCCGTACAAAACCATATAAGAGACCATCCCTTCTTAACAGAGCTTCCAATCTAATCAAGACAAACATATAGGTCATGAGAGACTGAACTTTAGTACTGCCTTGGGCAGTACTGTACTTTATATTAGAGATCCAGTTTCCTGGAAATAGGGAGGGCTTGGCAGCTGTTCCAGAATGATCCAGGTAATACACTGACAGGGTACAAGGTTTTTTCACCTCACTGAAGCTGGCATATTGTCCAAAATGAACCTGCAATTGGTAGCAGTCCAGCTCTCTCTCTTCTGGTTTTTACAAACAGAGAAAGGCTCAGAAAAAAAAATAACTTACAAACCTGGGGCCTCATTTATTAAGCATTTTTCCCATAGACACAAAATGGGAGGAAAGCCTTAGTAAATCAGGCCCTTGTTTTGCAGCTAGACTAATATATTCACTGGTGAATCAACAATTAAAGGTGAGTTTAAAAAGTGATATGCGAGCAAATATTGCTTATTCGTACTACTGCTATTTTATAAAACTCGCCCAAGTACCAGTGTGTAAATAAGAAACAAAACTAGAATAGAAAGTGGAAAACGAGCCTGGTGAATGAACACTTTCAGCAAGAAGCAATGAGAATGGAAAGAGTCTGCCACACCTTCGCTTGCAGTTCTTGAAGGATTCTGTGGCCTGGAAAAGCAGTAGCCTGTGTAGTTCAAAATCTCAGGGAGACTGACCTTCCCTTCTGAACAACTTCTTTACTCTGACAGGGAATCGGAGCTTAAGCTCTCTATGAGAGCACGCATATGCTTGGCAATTACTCTCATCATGTAAGGGGGCCAAGTAACAGAGGCAGAGCTCATGTAAATCCAGCACAGACATCTTATGATTTCTTCCCCAATATCATGAAAGTCAAAATCAAGAGGAGTAAACACGAGGAAAAGCAACTACCCTACTTTTTTTTTAGGCAACTCAAAGAAAATAATAATAAAAAAAAAAAAAGACTGGAGGAAGAAAATAAACAGAAAGGAGAGAAAAAAAAGTTAACAGTAAAAAAAAATCAGCAAACAGCAGAAGAAATACAACTGAAGAGACTCGTGTGGCGGCAACAAGGAACATCCTCACCTGCTCCAAAAAAACTTCTAGCTCTGAGTTCTAAGAGAGCAGGTCCATGTCAGTGCCATTAGATAATGTCACCCATGTGTGGGGTTGAAATTAGGCCTGTTTGGCCACAAAGATATATGTAGATACATAGTTAAATACATTTTTTCCTTTTATTTAAAATAAAAATTTCATCCTTTTCTTCCAATTAATATATTTCTACTTTTGGCACATTTCTAGTGAATTAATTTGTCTTACAATGCCTTCATTCTAACTCTAATACTTCACTTAAAAAATAAATAAACACAAATTGAAATAAAAGAAATTTTTCTTCCTTGAGAAAAGAATGTAGTCTGGGAAAAATAAAGTTACAATATTTAAATGTATATTTTTCTTTTTTTTTTTTTTTGGGGGGGGGGGGGGGGGAGGAGGTAGGTATCCCAGCTTGGTTCCTACAAGGGGTAGGTGACACCTCTTTTCCCAGGGTTCAGACCAGCCCTGGGCTGCCTAGTGGAGCACAAAGCTGTGACACTTGCAGATCCAAGTTTTAATTCTACTGCTAACACCCTATCTCACTGTTTGACTTTGTGGTGAGCTGTCATCTATAAAAAAATAATCCCAGCTAAAAATCTACCATGTTAGTAAAAGCTGTTTAGGTGAGGATCCTCACCCTCTGCTCCCTCCCTAGACTGCTTACCATATCAACTCACCTGTTACCTCCTTGATTTTCATACTCTGCAGTCTCTTATGCAAAAGGGTCTTTATCATCATTTCTTCCGAATAGAAGATGGGCACCATATAATGATCCCTGCTTTTAACTACCTGTTCCCCTCAGATCACACTGTACTCACATGTTGGGAGTCTCAGGGTGCCCTCACCTTTCCCTTCTGCTATTGCTGCTATATTCATACTTTGGCTATCAGGTGCTATTGTCTCTTCCCATTCATTCCTGCACTACTCCTGCTCAGTGCAGATAATGGATGGAGGCATTGCTAAAGGTTTCTCAAAACTAAACATAGCAGCACCCTACCTTGAGGGGGATGGCCTTTCCAATTTGCTTTGTTATAGCTTAGGATTAAGTACTGCTTTTGTATGTCTCTGGTTACACAGCTGAGTGGGTCATTACTCAAAAGATGAGATAACAGAGGAGTGGGAGGTGCTAAATTGAATGCCCGGGGAAGGGAAGTGATCAGCGTTCCCTGCTTCGCACTGGGTAATGTTTCCGATATCGCATCTGTATCCTTGCTGCAGCATCACAGGGAAGAGGAAACAGGTGACTGAAAACCCCATTCAGAGTGTCCAAGTCATGTCTCTAAAGTTTCAGCATATCCACCAAAGCAAACCAAAACAGGCCCTTATCAGAACCAATTAACAGAGGCTGGGGAAACGTCTGAAAATGTTGAGGGTAGGGAATACTCCTACATTAATCAGTGCATTGGCATCTCAAGACACAATGTATTAAATATCCACAAAGTCTTTGTTTTAAGAAGAAAAACTGTAGAGGAGAGCAGAGAGGTGGGAGACATCTTAGGGAACGGTAGCAGTGTCCCCGCCCATCTCCTCCCAAGGCAGAGCTGCGAACCTCATCTCCATGGAGCCCCAACAATTGCTTTAGGTCCAACTGATCTCTCATAGTGATCCCAAGGTGGGGGGATCCATCTGCACTCCCAGTAGGGAGGGAGGGGCCTGGAGTGCAACCCGTGCATTTTGGCGGGCAGCAGGGGGGTTAGCAGCAGGCCGAATGAGAGGTGGAGGTGGCTGGTTATGAGATGGTCTGGGCTGCAGGAAGCGACCCTGCTGCAGTGGAGGAGGCTGGCGGAGCAGCGTTGGAGCCGTGGGCAGGACAGGCCGCAGGAGTGGTGGGGGCTGGGAGAGAGGGGCAGGGGGCGGCAACGTCGTTGCGACTACCATGGGAACCGGAGCATTGGTAACAGCCGTGATTTGTACCTGCAGAGAAAGCAAAAAAAAGATACTTCAGAAGTCTGCATTGTACCTATAGAGCAAGGACGACACCCCCATACACCCAGAAACGTTTCTATTATCTCTTTTTATAATCTGCAGCCTATGAATGACAGAAGAACTCAGGAATTCCAGGCCCCTGCTTTGCCATACGCTTGGCCCTGTAACTGTTAAAGCACACTGTCACACTTCACACTCAATACAGCCCAGTTGGGTGCTGATCTATGCCATGTTGTGATCGGGGATAACACTGGACATGGCAGAGAAGCAGCTTCCAAAAGTGAGGTGCATTATGGGGGCTAAAATATTATCCAAAGCTTGCAAAACCTATGTAAGTCCCAGGAAGTCCCCCCCCCATGCAGGAGCCAGCATATGACAACCTATCGGTAGAAACGCACTAGCTTACATCAGAGTCTGGGATAACAGCTGGCCACCAGATATTATCATACATCAGTCCATGGCCACCACTACTCATCCATGTAGGAAAGTACTCTCCCGGCTAGAATTTCAGTACTCTGAGTGCTCATACAGGCTCCAGATCCCCAGAAGGGTGGGCCAGGCCAGAGCGTTTTTTGGATTGGTTAGATTAAAAAAAAAATAAATATATATATATATATAAATATAAAAATAAAAACATAGCTAAAAAAAAAATCTCCCTTCCTGGTGCATTCCATAGCTCAGAGGTCTGTGTACGTGTACCACCAGCACACACTAATGCTCCAGAAAGTCATGCCCTACATCAGCTGCTGGAAGCATGGATAAAACTGATGTTTTTTTTTTCCTTCGTCAGTAGATTTTTTTTTTTTTTTTTTAAAGTACAAAAAAAAAAAAATCATTCTTTCTTACTTCATCCTCTTCCTCACTACTAGCTAGCGAGGTGCTGGAACTCCTGCCGTCCCCTGCAGAGGCCACTGCACTCCCAGAATTCCCCTGCAGCTCCTGCTCTGCCTCCCACTCCTGCAGCACCTCCTTCAGGTTGAAGCGACGCCGGTAGCTGACAAGAAAGGTTTTCACCTGTGCCAGGGTCTTGTTCCCCACCACCTCAGCCACTGCCTGGAAGTCCTTGCCATATTTCCGGACAGCTGTGAAAGATTAATAAAAAAAAACACATCAGCTCCAGCACTCTTTCATGCAGCTATCAGCAGGCCTGGATTTGTCAATGGGCACACTAGACCTGTGCCTGGGGTGGCAAAAGTCTGGGGGAGCAGCAGGCTGGCTGAAGATTTGCTGCCTTTCATCTGAATCTCCCTCAGCAGAGAACAGCCCTCTGCTTCCTACTCCAGCTCCTCCTCTCCCAGGCAGTGTTCAGGGAGCAGCAGACAGAACAAAGAAGGATCATTTTGGGAAGATTAGGAGGGGCAGAGCAGAGATAACTGAAGGGTGGGAAGAAAGGCTGGGGATGAGAGGAGGATCGGCTGCTATGTAGGTCTCTGTGTGAGAGAGAGGGGAACAAGGGTAGGGGGCAGTGTTCATGTGTGTGAGAGAGAAAGGACTGGTGCCATGTGTATGTGTATGTCATATTGGGTGGGATACTAGAGAGGGGATGCAAGAAAGAGCAGGACCGGAGCATGGGAAAGATATCTCCCTCCTCTCTTCCCACTCATTGCAATTCAGATCCTCCCTTCCCTGAACTTGGATTCTATCCCCCAAATCCTGGAAGCTCCTTTCCTACCTCTCCCTTCTCACCTGATCCTGGAACCCACTCCCCAACCCTTCCTCAATCCAAGAACCTGCCTCGCTCTACCTCTTCTTCCCCACCCCAGTTTCCTAATCTTCCCCATCTGCCATCCTCCCCATCCCTTGTCCTCTTTCCTTCTCATGCTCCTCCTCCTTTCTCCTCCCCATTCCTGATCTTCCTCCCTTCCTCTCCCCATCTCTGAGGTCTCCTCCATGTACTGATACTTGAGATTACTTTTCTTCGCCACTAAAAATAAAATATATTATAAATTACACCAATACATAGACTGTAAAACTATTTTATTTTTATAATGTAATATAAAAGATAGCAATGTTTGTGTTTCAGAATTTTTGAATATTTCCACAGAATCGACCCTGAGCTGCCACAGGAAATTAGGGGGCTGTATTTTAGAGACCAACAGTGCCCTAGGGGTGCCAAAATCTTAAATCATTCTCTGGGCATCAGCCTGACACTTGCAGGTGCAGGGCTTCACAATACAGGCACTTTAAGCCTCATGAGGTGGCTGCATTCCTGGGGGCGTAATTATATAAGGGCGAAGGAAAATGATACCCAGAGAGAGCATTTTCAAATCTGTGTTTTTTCTTCCATACAAAAAAAGCATCTGCAAAAAAAGCAGGTGTGAATGTTGAGGGAGGACCTGGCTGTGTTCAATTTTAAAAACAGGCTAAAGACTTATTTATTCTCTTTAGCATTTCCTCAGTTTGATTAGATAAGATTTAAGTGATGCTAATCTTAATAGTCCTTTTATAGTTTATATTTTTAGGATTTTATGCCTCTAATTCGAATTTTGTCTATTGTGTTTCATTTTAAATTATATAGTGATGAAATCACCTTGCATACTCTTTACATAAAGAGTTTAAATAAATACGTTGTACTGTTGACAATTTTCAAAGTGATATTATGTATAATTTAGCTTTTTAAATTGGTGGAAGGATCTATAGTGGAAAAAAGGATAGAAATGAGGTATTTGCATAGAGCAGTAACAAGCCAAAATTGGAGAAATTACTTACCTGATAATTTAATTTTCCTTAGTGTAGACAGATGGACTCAGGACCAGTGGGTTATGTGCACCTCTGCTAGCAGATGGGAGACAGAGTCAGATTTCAAAGCTGACGTCACCCTAGATATACCCCTGCCGTGACCTCAGCTCCTCAGTATTTTCTTTGAAAAGCCATTGTGGACATTTATATTGGTTAATTAAAACAGACTGATTAAAAACTGGAGACCTCCAGTGCACGCAACCAACATAACGCTGACACCCATCATAATGTGGGTGCCCTGAATTAAGGGTAGGGTAAAGGCTTACCCGTATTTTTATAGCATCGAGGTTCGCCTTCCAGGCTCTTCTTTGGCGCCTCTCCTGGGCAGTTGTGCATCTGTCTACGCTAAGGAAAACTAAATCATCAGGTAAGTAATTTCTCCATTTCCTAGCGTGTAGCCAGATGGACTCAAGACCAGTGGGATGTACAAAAGCTACTCCCAGATGAGGCAGGAGGCTGCCCGTGGCCCACTTAGCACTGTCCTTGTGAAGGCTACGTCTTTTCGAGCCTGGACATCCAGGTGGTAGAACCTGGAGAAGGTGTGTAGGCAAGACCACATCGCCACTCGACAGATGTCAGCCGGCGACAGTAGTTTGGCCTCTGTCCAGGATACTGCCTGGGCCCTAGTAGAATGAGCCTTAACTTGCAGGGGTAAAGGCTTCCCTGATTACATCCTTGATCCAGCGAGCTATAGTCGCTTGTGAGGCCGCTTCATCTTGTTTCTGCCCGCTGTGAAGAACAAACAAGCGATCCGTTTTGGCACCGGTTCTGATTGTTCTAGGTATTGTACTAGGAATTTGCCAATGTTTAAATGGTGAAGAAGTCAGGAGTCTTCTGAATCCTTATGTCCCTCTGGTGATGGTAGGGAGATGGACTGATTCAAGTGAAACCCTGAGAACACCTTCGGTAGGAAGGAGGGGACGGTGCGAAGCTGTATCGCTCCTGGAGTAAAGCGGAGGAATAGATCCCAACACGATAGTACCTGTAGTTCCGAGACGTGGTGGGCCGAGCATATTGCCACCAAGAAGACTATCTTTAGTGTTAAAAGGCATAGTGACAGACTGCGCATTGGTCTGAAGGAAGGCCCTGCTAGAAAGTCCAATACCAGGTTGAGATTCCATAGGGGGACCGGCCACTTTAGGGGTGGTCAGAGTTGTTAACCCCTTTTAGGAAACGGGCCAAGTCCGGGTGTGCAGACAAACGGTTTCCATTTACTTTGGCTCTGAAGCAGGAGAGGGCTGCTACCTGAACCTTGAGGGAGTTGAGTAACAACCCTTTCTTCATACTGTCCTGTAGGAATTCCAGAATCATAGGGATCTTGGCCGTTCATGGGGGCAGCCCACGGTCCTCGCACCAGGCTTCGAATATTCTCTAGATCCGTATGTATGCCAGGGAGGTTGAGAACTTCCTCGCATGGAGCAAAGTGGCGATCATGGCCTTCGAGTAACCGCACTTCTTCAGGTGAGTCCTCTCAAGGGCCAGACTGTAAGAGAGAATAGAGACAGATCTTTGTGAAGGATCGGGCCCTGCTGGAGAAGGTCCCTGTGTGGAGGGAGGTACAGAGGGCTCCCCACACTAAGTCTTTGCATGTCTGCGTACCACGGGTGACTGGGCCAATCCAGAGCCACTAGGAGGACTAGCCCTCTGTGGTGTTCTGTCTTGCGGATGATCTTGCCCAGTAGAGGCCATGGAGGGAATGCGTACAAGTAAGTCCTCCTCTGGCCAGCTCTGGACGAGGGCGTCAAGCTCTCGTCTGTGGCTGAAGAACCGGGGGACTTTGGCATTACAAGATGTGGCCAGTAGGTTCATGGCCGGGAGGCCCCAGCGATTTACAATCAGCTGGAAGCCTCTGGTCTATAGTGCCCACTCCCCCAGGTCCAGGCTTTAACTGCTGAGGAAGTCCGCTGAGACTTTGTCTTTTCCTGTGATGTGGGAGGCTGAGATCCTTTGTAGCTTTACCTCTGCCCATTCCATGAGGGGTCTCTATCTCCAGAGACACCTGCTAGCTCCTGGTTCCTCCCTGGCAGTTGATGTAGGCAACCGTTGTTGCATTGTCCGACATCACTCGAATCGCTTATCCTTGGAGCCTGCAGCTGAACTGCAGGCATGCTAGTCTGACCACTCGAGCTTCCAGGCGGTTTATGTTCCATTTCGCCTCTTCCTTGGTCCATTGTCCCTGGGCCATCAGTTCCTGGCAGTGGGCTCCCCACCCTCGGATGCTCGCGTCTGTAGTGAGTACGATCCAGTTCGGTGGGGATAGGCTTATGCCTCTGCTTAGGTGGTTTTCCTGCCGCCACCACTGGAGCCGAGAGCATACCTTCGTTGGTAGGTGGAGATGAATCAAGTAATCTTGGGACAGTGGGTTCCAGCGGGACAGTAAGGAGTGTTGGAGTGGCCACATGTGAGCCCTTGCCCATGGTACTACTTTCAGGTACTAGGCCATGAGGCATAGTACCTGAAGGTAGTTCCATAGCTTGGTCATCAATCGGTGTACTTGTTCCATTAGTTTCCTCCTCCTCGGGGGTGGGGGAGGGTGGGGAGGAGGACCTTGTTCTGCTTGGTGTCGAACTGGGCCCCCAGGTACTCTAAGGTCTGAGAGGGCTGTAGACTGCTCTTGTCCATGTTCACGACCCAACCGAGTTCCTGAAGGAGGGACCTGACTCTGTTGGTCACCTGAAGGCTCTCTTCCGGTAACTTCACCCAGATCAGCCAGTCGTCCAAGTAGGGGTGTACTAGGATCCCTTCTTTTCTCAGTGTTGCCGCCACGACCACCATCATTTTGGAGAATGTTCTGGGGGCGGTTGCCAGGCCGAAGGGTAGCGCCCAGAACTCATTATGGTGGCCCAGTACCGCAAAACGTAGAAAACACTGGTGGTCTTGATGGACTGGAATGTAAAGGTAGGCTTCGGAGAGGTCCAGGGAGGTTAGGAACTCTCCCAGTTGCATTGCCATTATTATGGAATGGATAGTTTCCATGCGGAAATGTAATATTCGTAGATGACTGTTGATGTTCTTGAGATCCAGGATGGGTCGGAATGACCGTTCTTTCTTGGGCACGATAAAATAGATGGAATAATGCCCCATATTTAGTTGGGGTGTAGGCACCGGTGTTATAGCATTCAGACTGAGTAGTCTTGTCAGTGTGGATTCCACTGCCAGTCTCGTGAGGTGGGAGTGACAGGGTGATATCATAAACTTGTCTCGAGGGACGCTGTGAAACTCAACAGCGAAGCCTTCTCGTATGATGTTTAGTACCCATTTGTCCGACGTGATCTCGACCCATCGTTGGTGGAAGAGGGAGAGTTGATCTCCTATTTCCTCTTCCTGTGGATGGGTCTGCCCATTCTCATTGGGAAGTTCGGGTCGAACGTGCACCTGGACCTGTGCCTCTTTTGGGTTGTCTGTTCCGAAAGGACTGAGACCTCCCGGAAGGTTGTGCTGTCTGGAAGGACGGGTTTCTATAGGGCCGGAAGCATTGGGAGCCTCTGCCCCGGGCTCTCCTAGGAGAAGGATGCTGGGATCTCTTTCCACTGTCTTCCAGTAGACGAGGCACTGGAGATTCGCTCCACTTATTGGCTAGTTTCTCAATTCACTTCCGATTAGGAGAGATCCCTTAAAGCGCATTCTTGTGAGGTTCACCTTAGAGGTCGCGTCTGCTGACCAGTTGCGCAACCATAATTGCCTTCTGGCCACCACTACCAAGGCTACTCCTCTGGCTGAGGTACACACTAGGTCTGAGCTTGCATCTGAAAGGAAGGCTGCGCCAGGCTCAATCACCTCTCCGGCATATGCTCTGGAACTATCTGTCTCTCTCGAGGGAAGCAAGCAGGAGCGAGCCACTAGAGCACAGAAGGAAGCGATTTGCAGTGCCATTGCTGTCGCGTCGAAGGCTTGCTTAAGGATGGATTCTACTCGTCTCTCTTGAGCATTCTTCAATGCTGCCCCCGCCCTCAACAGGCATGGCTGTTCACTTTGAGACGGCACAGACCATGTGTCCACTTTCAGGAAATGCAGGCGTTCCTTGGTCACGGGTTGCAGAGGGTACAAGGCTTCCAAGGCCCGCCCTCCTTTAAAGTTTGCCTCCAGGGCATCCCATTCCAGGTCAATCAGTTCCTGGATGACTTCCAGCATTGGGAAATAGCAAGAGGCCTTATGAAGAGACACCAGGATGGGGTTCTTCTTTGGTTCTACCATAGAGTCCGTGCCTGGAATCCCCAGAATCTTCAGAGTCTGGGAGGCAAGGGCTGGCAATTCATACTTATGGAAGAAGCGAAGCATGGTTCCAGGCCTGGAGGGATTTCCCCCTCCTCCAGTGAGCCCGGGTTCCTGTCAGGGATGCTCTTGGTGAGGCGAGGCATGTCTCGAGGCCTCTGGACAGGGCCGGGGGGGGGGGGGGGGATCAGGTGCCCCCGGCTGGGGTTCCACCCGGGTCGTGGCCTGGGCTGACTGCACCTAACAAAGGCTTGTAGTCCCTGGAAAAATTCCAAGAGAAGGCCCCTGGGTCCATGTTTAGCCCTTGAGGAGACGGAGTAGGGATTACTGAAGTGCCCTCTCATGGTGAGGACACCTTCTCAGAATTGCTCAGTTCCGGGGAGCTGTTGGATAAGGTCATTGCCGACCCGTCCTCCAACTGGGATGGACCAGACTTGGAAAACTTTTGAGAATATAGTCTTCCCTGGGCTTCCTCACAGTGTTGACAAAGGCAGGACTCCAAGTCGGGCTGTGGCAGGCTGCGCAAAGGGAGTGCCATCTGAGCTTCTTTGCTGCCGGGGCCATAGCCTCTGTGTATGTGGGTTTGGTGTCCAGCACGCACAGGTAATGCGCCTGGATATGCGTGAGTGCGGCTATGCATGCAGTTGTGCGCGCAGTTATGCATGTGACTATGCGCTTGTAAAAGCGCACGTTGTGCACCCAAGAGGCCAGCCTGACCCGCGCGTACTGACAGTTGAAGGGGGGAAGATGGCGTCGCAGCCTACCACGCGCAAGATGGCGCCGCCATGGGTTGCCACATGGCTGACTCACAGAGCCGAAAACGGGGCCTAGCCATCAAAGGCTGCTCAACCCATTTGGAGCCCCCCCTTATTTCCTCGCCAGGATAGAGAAAGGAGTCTGTATGGTGTGCCGAGCAAAGAGACCAGAGTAGAGTTGCTGGAGCCCTCCTTCTCTGGATTGAAGATTTTTCTAAACTTTCCTGGTCTCAGCGCTTACCGTCCGAGTGCAGAGACGGTCTCCATCTGCGGGGGAGAGGGCTTTGGCCTTCACCGCCGTGCTCGGCTTTGCACCTGCTGCCTTTCAGCCACTTCAGTGGCTAAGTCCACGCCGGAAGCCAGCTACCGGATGAAGGCACACCTCTGAGGGATCGGAAATCACCTCAGGAATTCTCGACTGGGGGAAGGACCCTTAGGTATCAGTGCAGGAGAGCGCAGCTAAATCTTCTTAAAGATGAAATGCTTCTCTTCTCTTTCCTTTTTTTTTTTTGTAATCCCGTTAGCACCGTGCTAGCGAGGGGATAGTGTCCACATCTGCTAGGGAGACAGAGAGATACTGAGGAGCTGAGGTCACGGCCGGGGTATATCTAGGGTAACGTCACCTATGAAATCTGACTCAGTCTCCCATCTGCTAGCAGAGGAGCACATAACCCACTGGTCCTGAGTCCATCTGGCTAGGAAAAGCAGGGTTTCATTTGCATCAGGATTCCAAAAAAGCATGGGGGTAACCTGCTTGGAGCAGCAGTTACAAGCCAAAAAGCAGAGTTGCTTACCTGTAACAGGTGTTCTCCCAGGACAGCAGGATGTTAGTCCTCTCGTGTGGGTGACATCATCAGGATGGAGCCCAATCACGGAACACTTTTGTCAAAGTTTCTAGAACTTTGACTGGCACACTGAGCATGCCCAGCATGCCACCAACCCTGCATACAGCAGGGGTCCCCCTACAGTCTCGTGTGCAGTAAAAAGTACGAGCGAAAAATAAAATAATAAAACGTAAGCGAACCCAACTCCACAGGATGGTGGGTGGGTTTCGTGAGGACTAACATCCTGCTGTCCTGGGAGAACACCAGTTACAGGTAAGCAACTCTGCTTTCTCCCAGGACAAGCAGGATGGTAGTCCTCACATGTGGGTGATTAGCAAGCTACAGGATGCCCGAATATAAAGATGCCAAAACACTTAACGACGTGCAACAGGCACAACAACTGTGGTAGTTTTGGCTAGCAGGGCAGCCTGATCATCTCCCTGGGTTGCAGGAAAGAAGTTGGGTTATTTAGATTGGAAACAAATTATGCAGGACCGACTGGTCGAAGAAGGAATCCTGTCTGCCAGCCTTGTCGAGACAATAATGAGCTGCAAATGTATGGAGAGAACGCCATGTGGCAGCTCTGCAGATCTCAGCAAGATGTATGGAATGGAGGTGTGCCACTGGCGTTGCCATTGCCCTTACTGAATGCACTTTTACGCGTTGCTGAAGAGGAAGTCCTGCTTGTTGATAGCAAAAAAAAATGCAATCCGCTAGCTAGGTGGATAAAGTGTGTTTGCCTACCGGAGTGCCCAATTTTGCTTTATTGAAAGAGACAAATAATTGGGTGGACTTCCTATGGGCTGCAGTACTATCTAAATAAAAGGCAAGAGCGAGCTTACACTCCAAGGAATGGAGAGCTCGCTCACCTGGCTGTGAGTGAGGTCTTGAAAAAAAGGTAGGAAGTGTTATGGATTGATTTAAGTGGAAATCCAACACTACTTTTGGAAGGAATTTAGGGTGAGTACAAAGTACCACACGATCGTGAAGGAACCTGGTATATGGTGGGTATGTTACCAGTGCATGTAGCGAGCTGACTCTGCGAGCTGACATTATGGCTACTAGCAAGATCACCTTCCAAGTGAGATGTCGAAGCTCGCAGGAATATAACGGTTCGAAAGAATGTTTCATGAGTCGTGCCAGGACAACATTAAGATCCCATGCTGGAACTGGAGGACGCAGTGGAGGCTTAAGTTGTAGCAAGACTCTCATGCAGCGAGCTGCAAGTGGTTGTGTGGAAATTGAAGTATTCCCTATGCCCTTGTGGTAAGCGGCACTATTGTGTACGCTCATGGAGGAGGTTTGTAGGCCAGACTCCAAGAGATTCCAAAGGTGGTCCAGGAAGCTTGTTGTGGGACAGGAAAAGGGATCTATTTCTTGTGATGTGCACCAAGAGGAGAATATCTTCTATTTTGAACGATAAGATCTCCTAGTAGAAGGCTTTCGTGAAACTACGATGACCTGGGACACATTGTCAGAAAGGTTCAAAGATTGGAGAATCAACCTTTCAACATCCAAGCTGTCAGGGACAGTGAGTGGAGGTTGGGATGACACAAGAGACCGTTGTTCTGTGTTATCAGAGTTGAATCTGTGCCCAGGTGAATTGATTCTTGGACTGACAGGTCGCGCAGGGTGGAGAACCAAATCTGCCGCGGCCAGTGAGGGGCTATGAGAATCATAGTGCCCTTGTCATGATGTAACTTCACAAGAGTCTTGCTGATGAGTGGAAGTGGAGGATAGATGTAGAGGAGACCTGTTGCCCACGAGTGGGCGAACGCATCCAGTGGAGGTGTAGTGCTGCTGCGGTGCAGAGAGTAGAACTTGTTCAGTTAGCGATTGTGAATTGACTCAAAGAGGTCTATGCACGGGTGGCCCCACTGTTGAAATATTTTGTATGCTACAGTGGGATCCAAGGACCTTGGTGGGCGTGGACTATTACATTGTCCACGCCCACCAGATAAGTTGCTCTCAATAGCATGGAGTGGGAGGGAGCCCAGGCCCAGATTTGTGCTGCCTCCTGGCACAGTAGGTAAGAGCCTGTGCCCCCTTGTTTGTTTAAGAACATAAGAACATAAGAAAATGCCATACTGGGTCAGACCAAGGGTCCATCAAGCCCAGCATCCTGTTTCCAACAGTGGCCAATCCAGGCCAAAAGAACCTGGCAAGTACCCAAAAACGAAGTCTAAGTTTAGATACCACATTGCTACCTGATTGCCTGTTTGCATTTCCCAGAAAGTAATCCTGATCCAATCTCGAAAAGTGAGGAGGGCATATCGAATTGCTCAGAGTTCCAGAAAGTTTATTTGGTGCTTTGTTTCTGCTTTGGTCGAGGTTCCCTGGGTTTGGAAGTTGGTGACATGGGCTCCCCAACCCAGGGTAGAAGCATCTGTTGTCAAAGTAATTTGAGGTTGTGGCTGTTGGAAGGGCAGTCCTATCATTAGATTGGAGTCCTGCATCCACCAAGCTAGGGAGAGACTAAGCTGGTTGGTGATGTGGACAATGTGGGACATGTTTTGACTTGATTGGGACCACTGGGACTTTAATGTCCATTGCGCTACTCTCATGGCCAGCTGAGCCATGGGAGTCACATGGACTGTGGACGCCATGTAACCCAGTAAGGTTAATAGATGATGATCTGTAGTGGTTCGGCGAGACTTCACCGACTTGGCTAAGTCTGATAACATGTGCACTCTGTCCTTCGGAAGAGACGCTTTTGCCTGGATGGTGTTTAGATTTATTTATTTTATTTTTTTATTTATTTGCGGCTTTTATATACAGACATTCATTTAGTAACATCACATCAGTTTACAATTAACATAAAGAATAGCAACAGTGCTTTACAAGTGAACAATTGAACTAGATAGAATAGAAACAAAACAAAAACAAGGCTAATTACAAATAAGGAATAGTTGAAGGATTTAGAAGGTCCAAGCTAGTTAAGTCAGTTATTAAGTAGCAGAGCAAATCACATTTAAATAAAGTGGAGTAAATAAAGTGGAATACAGTACTGGATGCAAAAGGTTGGAAAGACTGGAACAAAAAACAAATGTTTAAATATCATAGTTAAATATTGCGCAAAGAAAGCAAATTGTAAAAATGAGCAGAGGGAATGTTAAGTATAAGACGGTAATGGGCAAAAGAGGGGGAGTGGAGTGCAGGCTAGATGCAGGTATGGACCCAGGTATGGGGTGCAGGCTAGATGCAGGTATGGACCCAGGTATGGGGTGCAGGCTAGATGCAGGTATGGACCCAATGAATAGTAATATAGACAAAAACGTGATAGTATAGTGTGGGAAGGAAAAATATGTTACAAAGTTGGGCAAAAGAATGCAGCTATATCGGTTAGGGGAAAGCTGGAGGAGGTAAAGAGGAAATGTTTAATGTTATTATGAGGTTACAAGAGCATTAAGTGAAAGCAATGTAAGAAGAGCCATGTTTTAAGTTTTTGTTTAAACTTTTTTGGGCATGATTCCTGACGGAGGTCAGGGGGCATATTGTTCCAGTTTGAAGGCCCAGCTATGGACATGGCACGTTCTCTAGTTGTGTTGAATAAGGTGGCTTTGTGAGAAGGCGTGTGTAGTGTGGCAGCGTGTTGTGTTCTGGGTGGTCTGGAGTGTATACGGAAGTGTAAGGCATTATTGAGCCAGATCATGTTTTCGGTGTATAGGGCTTTAAGTATTAAGGACAATGTTTTGTATTTTATCCGTTGCGCAATGGGGAGCCAGTGTAAATCTTTGAGTATGGGTGTAATGTGTTCCGATCTACGGGTGTTGGTAAGTATGCGTGCTGCTGCATTTTGCATTTGTAATGGGAGAATGGTGGCTTTGGGGAGGCCAAGAAGAAGTGAGTTACAGTAGTCTACTTTTGTAAGAATGAGAGATTGCAGGACGGTACGGAAGTCACATTGATAGAGTAGTGGTTTTAGTTTTTTCAGCATATGTAATTTAAAATAACCATCTTTTATTATTAATATGTAATTTGAAATTTAGATGGTTGTCTATGGTGACTCCAAGGTTTTTTACATTTGGCGAAAGGGTGATTGCGGGGTATTGTGTATGGAACGAGTTGTCAATATTATTGCTTCTTTGAGGGGAGATAAGTATGATTTCTGTTTTATCGGGGTTGATGGCAAGATTAATGCTCGTAAGGAGTGCACTAATAGTTGTAAGGGCCATGTCCTAGGTTTTAAGGGCATTATTTAGGGAGTCGGTAATAGGGATGATGATTTGCACATCATCAGTGTATATGAAATACATGAGGCCGAGCTCGGAGAGGAGGTGACAGAAGGGGAGAATGTATATATTAAAGAGGGTAGATGAGAGGGCGGACCCTTGTGAGACTCCATGGGTTAGATTATATGGTTGGGATTCCTAGTTTCCAAAGTTGACCTTATATTGCCTACTTTGAAGGTAAGACTCAAACCAACGGAGAGGGGTATCTGAAATGCCTATTTCCTTAAGATGGTTAATGAGGATGTTATGGTTTATGGTGTCAAAAGCAGCAGATATGTTGAGCATGGCTAGTAAATACGATTGCCCTTTATCAAACCCAATGAGGAGGGAGTTTGTGAGTGAGATAAGTAGGGTTTCGGTGCTGAAATGTCTACGAAAACCAAATTGCGAGGGTGAAAGAAATTTAGGTTTTTCTAAGTATTCAGTGAGTTGTATGTTGACAATTCTTTCAAGGATTTTCGCCAGAAAAGGGAGGTTAGAAATGGGGCGGTAATTGGTCAGGTTGGAGGCATCTGCTTTGGTTTTTTTCAGTATGGGTTTAATGATGGCTTGTTTGAGAGAGGTGGGGACTTCACCTAGTGCTAGGGAGCAATTAATAATGTTGGCGATAGGAGGTGCTATTATTTCAGGGATGGTCAGTAGCAGTTTAGTTGGTATGGCGTCACTGGGGTGTGTGGCAAGTTTCATTTTTTTATAGTGGTTTCAATTTCTAAGGAGGCAGTGGGTTCGAAGGCATTGAAAGTGGCATGGGCATTTCGTGGAATAGTTTTAGTTGGAAGATTGCTGTTTGGGAAACGTAACATGATTTTAGCTATTTTCTCATGAAAGAATTCGGCTAATTCATCACTCTTGGTTTCGGCATCTTCGTCAGAGATGGGTGGGGGAGTGATTTTAGTCATTTCAGATACATAGGCAGAGTGCATTTGAATTGAATTGTAAATCATGTATCCTTTTAGCATGGAAGTCTTTTTTGGTGTTGAGGGTTTATTCATGGTATTTATGTAAGGTTGCTCTATATTTATTGAGTCGAGCGGGTGAGGGGTCATTACTCCAGATTTCCTCTAGTTTCCTGAGGGTATGTTTCTTCGTTTTTAGTTCAAGCATAACCCAAGGTTTTTTGCGGGAGTTGGAGTGGTTGATTTTTTTTGTGCGTAAAGGGCAGATTTCATTGGCTCCTATGAATGATATTGTAAGTGTTACCACTCACGATCGGCAGGGTCTCAGGCTCTCAGCGTGTCCAGCGCGCGGAGTCACCGGCAGGCAGCATCATCATCACACTACGTGCTTAGGCTCCGCCCCCTTTAAGCGCGTCATTCCCGGAAGACCGGAAAATTGTGTGGGAAGAACTTTAGTACTTAAACGTCTCGACTTCAGCATAACTTCGCCTCAGCTACAGGCTTCTTGTGCTGGTGCTCTGCTTGGATTCTGATGTCTCGCTGTCTGACTTGGTTTGCCTCTCCATCCATTCTTTTGTTTTGCTGCCTGCCTCGACCCGGACCAGACTTGGATTACTCTTTCCTTGCTACCTGCCTCGACCCGGACTGGACTTGGATTACTCTTGCCTTGCTACCTGCCTCGACCCAGGATCGCATTTGGACTATTCCGGGTGGGCTTAAGTCGGTAGTCTAGTCGAAGAGGGTCCTTCAGTCTTTCCTGAGGCCAACGGAAATCAGCGGCAACAGAGGAATTCTTGGAGAATATGGGATCAAATTCTTTTGGCCCCATAAATAAGAAATCATCCAAGTAGTGTATGATGTTGTCAATGCCCACACAATGTGTAGTCACCCAGTGCAAGAAGGAACTGAATAATCTGAAGTAAGCACTTGACACCAAACACCCTATTGGCATGCACTTATTGAAACAGAATTGGCCATCCATCTTCTTCTGGTCCTTCCTCCCTCAACATCCCTTTCTTTTCCCCCCACCCCGCAGATCTTCCAGATGGATCCACCTGATACTCAGAGCCCGAGTACAGACTGTAAGCCTGGGTACTCTCCGCCACTGGATATTGAAGTAATGTAAATATAAATATATAATTGTCAGGCCCTGAATTGTACACCCTGTTTATTGTAACTTTCTAGTTAAATGGTTTCCCCCGGTTATGCTGTAAACTGGTACGATAAGACTTCGTCTTGAGCATCGGTATATTAAAAGAATTTAAATAAAATAAATAAATATATATATAATTGCCAGCAGTGTGATTTTTTTTGTTGGGAGAGAGGGAGTGATGCACAAGCACATGGCTGAGGCTAGGTGCAATGGCTACTGTACCTCAGTGGTATGATAGTATGTCGCTGCGAGATCTGCTGTTGGGTCACCCACCAGCTGCCACAAGTTCTTGCTCCCGATAAAAGCCGCAGATTCTGCAGATCAGGGATCCCGATTTAAAGCAGAGCTCCCTTCACTGTTGAATTGCTGCTAATCCAGTGAGTTCTGAGCAGGCCAAATCGGAAGCACCACGTGGGGAGATCATGACTGCAACGCTTGAACGCTGGAAGCAGGAAGAGGGAGAGCTGCTCCCCGGACCTTGTATTTAAGAGGTCCAGGATGCCACAAGGCTGCTTCCATCGTCCCTGTCTGTCAACATCACCCAGCGTGACATCATTGGTGCGCCGACAGAGACCACAGCAGAGGCCAGCAATGGGGACCATGTTGCCATCGGATGGAAGAAGGAAAGGTAACCCGGATGCAGCACCAGGTTACTCTTGGGATCTGGCCCATTCGGCCCAGGCCTGCACAGTATTCTTATCTGCAGTTCTTCCACAATAGAATGGTGCTCCGTACCCACCCAAAAGTTAGTCTCAATTTTTCATATGTTCTTAAAACTGCACGCACATGAAGGGAAAAGGCCCTTCATCCCTAAGATTGTAAAAGAGCATTAGCTTGCTATAGAAAAAAAAAAAAAAGGACTCAGCCATAGTCAGGCCTCACAATTATTTATCTTGTACAATTCTGTCTGGCCACAAATGAACATTATCCAATTGACTAGCAGACTATATTGCACACTGATATGTACTAGCAGACTTTCAGATTATAGACTATCAAAGTTCATTAAGAGAGAGCCATGGTTATATCAGTGGCTCATCTGCGAACAGGGCCTATTGAAGACATCTGCAAAGCTGCAATTTGGACATCAATTCAAACCTTCATGTCCCATTATTGTCTGGACAATTTATCAAAAAGTGATAGTAAATTTAGACAGTTTTGCGTAGACTGCTCACCCAGTAGGCCACTCTTCACGGTGGTATCTGAACTGCCTATTCAACAAATGCTCCACTGCAACCCTCAGCTTGGGATTCCCCTCATGTCATGGCTAATGTATGCCTGCTTGTCAACAGGGAAAGCAAGTTTGCTTACTATAAATGGTGTTCTCCATAGACAGCAGGATGAATTAGCCATGCTAAATACCTGCCTGTGCCTGCCTCCCTGGAAAGTTGACTAGTTAGCTAGACTGAGCTGTAAAACTGAAGAGCTTAAAAGGCAACACATGAGCAGGATCTCTCACATATGCTCAATAGAGCAAAAGGAAAGGGTCCATTCAGCACTGTCTGATGATATCACCCCAGGTCATGGCTAATTCATCCTGCTGTCTACAGAGAACACCATTCAAGGTAAGACAATTTACTCTCCACAACACTTCAAAGTAGATTACATTATGGTACTGTTAGGTATTTCACTCTCTCCAGAGGATTTACAATCTAAATTTGGACTTGAGGCAATGAGGGTGAAGTGACTTGCCCAAGGTGACAAGGAGTGTCAGGATTTGAATCCTGGCTTTCTTGGTTCACAGCCTGCTGCTGTAACCACTAGGCAGCTATTCCATTCCATGTTATTTCGCAGCAATGTGCACAATATGAAAATTGCTTCTGTAAAGCAGGAATACAGCACACATAGCTGATGAATAGAAGGAAAAATCTAGTTACAGAAATAGAATGCAGTTAAAATATGATAAATATAATTTGCTTTGGAGGGACTGTGATCAGAGACATTTGACGGAAGGCTGGCAGAGATTAATATGTTCTCAGTGTGTATGTTAGGAGGGTTATTGCATGCTAAACATCATTTGGAGACAAAGCAAAAAAAAGGACAAATGACCGCATGGTAAAATTCCACTTCATGTTCCCAGGCATAATGTGGCCAGACTAACGCCATCATTTCAGTTCCAGATGGCCATTTGGAGAGGAGCTGATACAGTTCTGCAGGACAGGAAGGGGAGAAGTTGTACTTACCCTGCACCGCTAGGAGTTGCTCGTCTGTCGTCCAACGTGAGGTCACCTTTATGTTTGCCTGCAAAATATGAGCCATGTTTAACAGGAGGTGGTGGGAAGTGAGGTAGTCCAGGCCTGTGGCAGAGGGGGAAAATAAAAGCAGCAGTTGTGAAAACAACTACCTCTGACATGCCACTTCAGGGGTGAAACTAGTCAGCAAGTTTCTATGTGCAGGCCTAGCACACTACAATGTATGAAATGGAACTCAGTGACGACTTTAAGGTACAAAGACTATGGAAAGTCTACACCCCCTGAACATTTTTCACATTTTGTTGTGTCGATATGTCAGTCTTGCATGCATTTAAATGAGTATTTTTTTTCCTAGTTCACATTTTTCAGGGCCAAAAATATTTTATTGGGGGACAAAGCGTATATGTATCCAAAAACCAAAACTGAAATTCTATTGGATAAGTTTCCAACTCTCCCAAGTCAACACTTGGTGGAAGCACCTTTGGTAGCAATTGCAGCCGAGTCTCCAGCCGCTTTGTACATCTATGCTGGTCAATATTAGAGCATTCTTCTTTACAAAACAGTTTAAGCTTGACAAGTTACTTGGGGAGTGCTGGACACCAATTTTCAAGTCATGTCACAGACTGGATTGAGGTCGAGGCTCTGACTGGGCCACTTCAAGACTTCTCTTTTTGCTCCTTAGCCATTCCAGTGTAGCTTTGGCTGTGTGCTTCAAGTCGTTGTCATGCCAAAAGGTGAACTTCTGTTCCAGTTTCAGTTTTCTTGCAGAAGACAGAAAGCTTTTTTCCCCAAAAGACTTTTCTTTCATTGTCCCTTCTAGTTCGACAAGTGCCCCAGTCCCCACCACAATGAGAAATATCCCCAAAGCATGATGCTGCCACCACCATGCTTCACAGTAGGGATGGTGTTCTCTGAGTGATGCACAGTGTTGGGTTTACATTTATTAGGTTTATAGACCACCTAACACAGAATGGTCTAGGCAGTTAACAATGAAACACGCATAAAATAACTGACAATAAAAAGAAAACAAAACTACATTAAAAAGCATAAAAGAAATACCGTGGGCCTACAAAATCTAAGGGGCCAATGCCACGTGGAACGAGCGCATAGAATGGGGGTGAAAACATCTGGAAACCCCAGACCCAGGGTCACAATTGCCAGATTCTTCAACTACTCTCATAAGATGCTGATTCTGCAAGCATCTAGGAAACTTGGACAACTAGAATATGAAAAGTCCAGGATCCTAATTTTCCAGGACTTCTCCGCCACGATATCGGCAAAGCGAAGATAATTTTCTGGGATCTGTACACTATTGGTAAAACAACACATTAAATTCTCTCTACAATACCCGGCGAAGCTACGCATGGAATACAATGGCTCCTGGCACTCATTTGACATAGCGGCGAGTGCACAGCTGTTCTTAGATTCTCGTAAGCTGCCTGAATAATCTGAAAATGTCCTGTGACAGGATATGTGCTATGACTTCGCTATACTATAGGCCGCATAGAAGGTTTACCACTGTTTACTTCAGTTTTTCAGAGTTGACAAAGTTATATAATGTTTCGCAGTGTACCATGTATGTTTATATACCTGCAAATTAATATATGTTATTTATTTAAGTTCTTTTAAATATACCGATGCTCAAGACAAGTCTTATCGAACCGGTTTACAATGAACAAGGGGAGAACCAATTAACAGAGCAGGCGTAGAAAAAGTTACAATAAACAGGGAATGAATAACTTGGTCATTATTTATTTATTTATTTATTTATTATTTATTTATTTTTCTATACCGACATTCGATTGGTATATCACATCGGTTTACATCTAACAATATGTCTAAGGCGAACCTTGTAATGACATAGTACATTATAACAGTTTAACTGAGAACTGGTTATGTTACAATAACGGTTTTATACAATTATAACGTGCTTGAATGGCATAAAAGAAATAAAAGAATGGCATTAGAAAAGAGGGATAGATTAAAAAGTAAATAATGAGTAGAGAACTGTTGATTAGATAATAAAGCTTGTACATACATTTCAGTGGTTCAGATATCAAAAGTTAATTGAGTGATCAGTTACTGGCATAATAAGATAATTGTAAAAAACAGATTTCTTGGCTGAACAGGTCCATATTTAGGGGGACTGAGGGTGAGACTGGGAGGGAAGGTGGGCGGGAAGGGGTGGGGGGCAAGGAAGGGAAGCACTAGGGAGAGGGGAAATAGACAGTGCTGGAAGAAGATAGTATCTTCAGCGGTATGCTTGAGTGAATAGCCAGGTTTTCAGTTTTTTTCTGAAGGAGAACTGGCATTTTTCCTGGCGTAGATCAGGGGGGGAGTGAGTTCCAGTAATGCGGTCCGGCCATGGAAAGAGCTCGTTTTTTAATAGAGTTGTGTATAGAGGATTTGCTAGGGGGGACCTGGAAGAAGTCTCTGTAAGCGGATCTAATTGGTCTTGATGAAGAGTGGAAATTGAGAGGAATGGTAAGTTGTAGAGATGATTGCTGATATATGGTTTTGTGAATGATGGTCAGTGTCTTGAAGAGTATTCTATAGTGGATGGGTAGCCAGTGTAGAGATTTTAAAATCGGAGTGATGTGGTCTCTGCGACGGGTATTTGTGAAGATCCTGGCTGCTGCGTTTTGCAGCATCTGTAGAGGTTTAGTGGAGGAGGCAGGGAGACCGAGTAGTAGCGCGTTGCAGTAATCGATCTTTGAGAACAATATGGCTTGAAGGCAGGGCCGCCATCAGGAATTTTGAGGCCCCATACAGTAAGCAGACAGCGACGGCCCGCGCGCTTTGCCGGCGCATACTGTCTGACGCGGCGATGACGTCACAGCCGCGTCAGACAGTGAACGCTGGCAGGACAGAGCGCGCGGACGAGTCTCTGTCTGCGGTGCTCTGTAAATCAATGCTATGCGTGTCTAAAAGACACGCATAGCATTGATTCTCTCCCTTCTCTGGGGCCCGCACCCAGGGCCGGCTCCAGGTTTCAGTAGGCCCCTGGGCAACAGACTGTCGGAGAGAGCCTCAGTGGGCCTCTTTGCCATGAACTAATACATCCCCCAAGCGCACCTGCCGCCTGGCGGCTGCGGCGGGCCCCCATATGTGGCAGTAGATCCTGGGGCCCCATACTGCAGGCCCAAGAATACTGCCCTGATGGCGGCCCTGCTTGAAGGACTGCACGGTAATCAAGAAAGTGTAGGAGAGGTCTAATCTGTTTTAGGACCTGTAGCTTGAAGAAGCCTTCTTTAGGGGTGGCGTTAATTAATTTTTTGAAGCTCATTCTAGAATCCAGGGTGGTCCCTAGGTCTCTCACCTGGTTTGTTAGTGGTATCGAGGCGGAGCTGGCAAAATGTTTATTATCATTGGGGGATACGACCAGGAGTTCGGTTTCTGAATTATTGAGAACCAGATCGAGACTGGTGAGAAGGAGATTGATAGCGTGAAGGCAGCTGTTCCAAAGGTTTAGGGTGTTGGAGATGGTGTCCTTGATGGGGGATTAGGATCTGCACATCGTCGGCGTATATAAAGTGGGTAAGATTGAGGTTATTGAGTAGTTGGCAAAGTGGGAGTAGATATATGTTACATAAGGTAGGGGAAAGTGAGGAACCTTGTGGTACTCCTTGTTTGGATGGTACGGGGGAGATTCTTTACATAGAAACATAGAAATGACGGCAGAAGACGACCAAATGGCCCATCCAGTCTGCCCAGCAAGCTTCACACATTTTTTCTCTCATACTTATCTGTTTCTCTTAGCTCTTTGGTTCTATTTCCCTTCCACCCCCACCTTTAATGTAGAGAGCAGTGATGGAGCTGCATCCAAGTGAAATATCTAGCTTGATTAGTTAGGGGTAGTAGCCACCGCAATAAGCAAGCTACACCCATGCTTATTTGTTTTACACAGACTATGTTGTACAGCCCTTATTGGTTGTTTTTCTTCTCCCCTGCCGTTGAAGCAGGGAGCTATGCTGGATATGCGTGAAGTATCAGTCTTCTCCCATGCTGTTGAAGCAGAGAGCCATGCTGGATATGCATCGAAAGTGAAGTATCAGGCACATTTGGTTTGGGGTAGTAACCGCCGTAACAAGCCAGCTACTCCCCGCTTTGTGAGTACGATCCCTCTTTTCTTCTCCCCTGCCGTTGAAGCAGAGAACTATGCTGTATATGCATTGAAAGTGAAGTATCAGGCTTATTTGATTTGGGGTAGTAACCGCCGTAACAAGCCAGCTACTCCCCTCTTTGTGAGTGTGAATCCTTTTTTCCACATTTCCTCTTCCTGTTGAAGCTTAAGCGATGTTGGAGTCACAGTAAGCATGTGTATGTTTATTTAATAAGGGTATTGTCTCCAGGCAGTAGCCATCATTCTGGCGAGTCACCCACTCTTCATTGGCAGCCTCTTGACTTTATGGATCCACAGTGTTTATCCCACGCCCCTTTGAAGTCCTTCACAGTTCTGGTCTTCACCACATCCTCCGGAAGGGCATTCCAGGCATCCACCACCCTCTCCGTGAAGAAATACTTCCTGACATTGGTTCTGAATCTTCCTCCCTGGAGCTTCAAATCGTGACCCCTGGTTCTGCTGATTTTTTTCCTACGGAAAAGGTTTGTCGTTGTCTTTGGATCATTAACACCTTTCAAGTATCTGAAAGTCTGTATCATATCACCTCTGCTCCTCCTTTCCTCCAGGGTGTACATATTTAGATTCTTCAATCTCTCCTCGTACGTCATCCGATGAAGATCCTCCACCTTCCTGGTCGCCCTTCTCTGTACCGCCTCCATCTTGTCTTTGTCTTTTTGAAGATACGGTCTCCAGAACTGAACACAGTACTCCAGGTGAGGCCTCACCAAGGACCTGTACAAGGGAATAATCACTTCCCTTTTCTTACTCGATATTCCTCTCTCTATGCAGCCCAGCATTCTTCTGGCTTTAGCTATCGCCTTGTCACATTGTTTCGCCGACTTCAGATCATTAGACACTATCACCCCAAGGTCCCTCTCCTGCTCCGTGCACATCAGCCTTTCCCCCCCCATCGAATACAGTTCATTCGGATTTCCACTTCCCATATGCATGACTTTGCACTTCTTGGCATTGAATCTCAGCTGCCATATCTTCGACCACTCTTCCAGTTTCCTTAGATCTCGTCTCATTCTCTCCACTCCTTCCGGCGTGTCCACTCTGTTGCAGATCTTAGTGTCATCCGCAAAAAGACAAACCTTACCTTCTATCCCGTCCGCAATGTCGCTCACAAAGATATTGAACAGGACCGGTCCCAACACCGATCCTTGCGGTACACCACTTAAAACCGCTCTCTCTTCAGAGAAGGTTCTATTTACCATCACACATTGTCTTCTGTCCGTCAACCAATTTGCAATCCAGGTCACCACCTCGGCACTCACTCCTAAGCTTCTTTATTCGATATTTTTACTTTGTAGTATCTGTTGCTTAGGAAGGATTTTAGCCAGAGGAGTGCAGAGCCTGAGATGCCAATTTCCATCAGGCGGTTGATGAGGATAGAGTGATTTACAGTGTCGAAGGCCGCGGAGATGTCGAGCAGAGCTAGCAGGTAAGATTTTCCATTGTCTAGTCCCATTAGGATGTTGTCGGTTAACGAGAGAAGAAGAGATTCTGTGTTTCGTCTTTTTCTGAATCCAAATTGGAAAGGATAAAGAATATCGTGGGTGTCGAGGTAGTCTGTGAGTCGAGTGTTTACTAGTTTTTCCATTAGCTTGGCTATGAAAGGTAAGGAATTGTTGGGAATTACGGGGGGGGGGGGGGGAATGTACTGATCCGTATTGTAAAGTGATCCCTGTGCCTCTCCAGACAGATGCTTTAGTTATTGGTTGTGAGGTATATAATTGGGGATGTTCTGGGGGACGAGGCAGGGGGGGAGGGAGCGGGAGGGGACTGCTTTGGGAGATTTGTTCTGCACCTGAGGGTGAACAGGGTCAGCCACTGAATACCGAATTGAAAGGTGGGAGACCTAAACTTGCTGTTCGATTCCTAAGCTGGGTGGAATGGAACAGGAACCTATTAAAATGGTTACCTACTGTAGCATTTCCTGGATTCTGTTGGATTAAATATGGCTGAGAAGCTATGTTTACTATCATGGAATGTGGCTGGTATAGGCTCACCGGTGAAACACACTAAAATGCTTGCCTCGCTATGTAGGCATAAAAACACAGATAGCTTGCCTACAGGAGACCCTCTTGACTGCCCTTGAGAGTGCAAAGCTTAAGACTGATTGGGTGAAGAAAATTTACTTTTCTCCCACGGATAACAGAAAGGGGGGGGGGGGGGGATTGCAGTTCTAATAGGCAAACAAATTGCATGTGAGTGGATTGCCACAACCCCAGATCCCCGGGGTCGATACATCCTGGTGGCAAAGGGCGGAGTCCACTTCGGATTGTGCAGCTCTCAGGTGGCAGGCTGGGCAGTGGGCTCCAGGAGGCTTAGTTGTGCACTCCGGGTGCCCCAATGATATGCGTGCGGGATGTGCGCACAGGCTACAACTTTGTGCGCCTGGGCGAGATGTGCGCACCACTGCGCACACAGCCCTAGTTATGTGCTCGGGTCGCTTATGCGTGCCGCTATGCGCACGGCACCAGTGTGTGTCACTGTGCGCACAAGTTGTTTGTGCGCCCGGCTCACCACTGTGCACACGGCTCAGATGTGCGGACAATATGGCAATCAAGAGGGGGAAACTGCACCGGCGACCACATGGGCATGATGGCAACCACCCCGGAGTGTCTGCACGTGTGTGGACCCTCACAGCGGATCGGGGTCTAGCCCAGATGGGACGATCCGGGCAGCACTTCGAGCCTCAGAGACCGGAGCCTTAGAAAAAGTTTTCTACCTTACCTGGTCTCGGCGTTTCCCGGTCTCGTGCCGGGCAGTCTCCGGCTGCGGGGGGAGAGGGAAGTTACCTTCACCGCCAAGCTCGGTATTGCACCCGCTGCCTCTAAGCCACCCAAGGGGCTAAGTCCACGACAGGAGCCGGCTACTGGACCGAGGCTTACCTCTGAGGGACCTCAGAAGTCACCTCAGGAAATCTCGACTGGGAGAGGGACCGTTAGGTATCACCGCAGGAGAGCAGGGCTCGTCTTGTAGAAGTAAGTTTTCTTTCTTCTTTGTTTTAAAATTTCTAACAGTATTCTAGTGTGCGTAGTGTCCCTATCTGCTTAGGAGACGGAGAAATACTGAAGAGCTAAGCTTCCTGCATGGGTATATGTAGGCTGACGTCAGCTTTGAAATCTGACTCCGTCTCCCAATCTGCTATCAGATGTACACTAGGAAAGGAAATATTTCTTTACAGTGAGGGTAGGGGATGCAATCAACAACCTCTCCATGAAGGTGGTGGAGACAAGGATAATATCTGAATTCAAGAAGGCATGGGATAAAAACACAGGGGATCTCTGAGGGAGTGGGAAGGACTGTAAAGCTGAGCAGTTGGTGAGGATGGACAAACTAGATAGGTTGTAATGGCCTCTTTCTGCCATCATGTTTCTATATTTTTCTATCTGGAAGCCTGCTGTTCCATCGCAAATTGATTTTCTCATATTTGCTCTCTAGCTTTGTATTGTTTTAGAAAAAAATGATTTGTTGCTGGTTATTTGTTCAGCATAAGTTTTAGCTAAAGATGATGTTATGGAGTGAAGTTAGATAGAACACAGAGTGGGTTCCAGAAAGGACATAGCACCGAGACGATTTTGTTTTCTGTTACAGATGAAGTCTTATGCACCTTAGAGAAGGGTGTGGAAATGGTATTAGTATTACTTGATTTATCTTCAGCTTTTGATTTAGTTGGTCATGGTACATTGGTGCAGAGACGTTGGGATTTAGAACCAAATGTAATGCTTTGCATTCAGGCCAAAAAAATGTTCTATTTTAGTTTCATCAGAACACAAATTCTTTTGCCACATGGCTATAGGATCTCCTCAATGTTCCTTTACATACTTCAAAGGAACTCAAGATGGGCTTTCTTGAGTAATGGCATCCTTCTTCCATACCATACAGGCTAGATATGTATATTGTCGTCATATACACACATTGACTAGTTTTGGTCATGGAAACCTGCCACTCCTCTCTTGGTCACTGTTCCCTCTAAGCTGTGCACATGTGCATGTGCACACAGGTTGTGAGCACTGCATATACGGCAAAACAGAGTGTGCCCAAGAAATCCCAATATGCGTATTGTACTGGCTAATAGCGCACAAGTCTGAAATCAGCTTATAAAAAGTTGCACAAAAGAAAATTCTTGCACATGTAGCCTTTCAAAAATTAGAAGGATTGATTAGCCTCCTCATCAGTCTCATTGTAAGGGGAGATAACCCTTGTGCTGTGGCGTGATTGGCGCAGCCTAGATGATGAACTCACTAGGCCAACGCAGACAGCTGGCAGACACACCCTGGCCCAGGACAACAGGAGCTTCACCTATACCAACCTTGTTCCCTGCAGGTTGAGTGTTTGGGTTCCAGGAGCCAGCAGGACTTTTGCGATTGTCCCACAGGGCGACCAAGATGAGAAATTCTGGGGCCAAACTCAGGTCAGGGTAAGCAACGGTCAGACAGTTAACAGATTCAGTGGAGCACAAGATTTGGTGTCAGAAGTAACGGTGGTTGGGCCATTTGGCATTAGTGATCATAATATGATCAAATTTGAATTATTTATTTATTTATTTATTTATTTATTTATTTATTTATTTATTTAAACGCTTTTATATACCGACAACCGTTTGCACATCGTGTCGGTTTACATATAACTTAAAACCAGGGTATATATAGGCATAGCCTTTACATAGAACAAAGAACAATTAAAATACAGTAGTAAAACAAAAGCTAAATAAATTGGAGGAGGGAGTCAAACAGGGTGCAACATAGAATGGGATGGGGTGGGAACAACAATGAGGGGGTGGGGTTATATACAGGGATTCATAACTAAATACAATGTTGTTTCAGGCAATTGTTCGAGGGAGAGAAGACGGGAAAAACCGGGGGGGGGGGGGGGGGGGGCCCTGGAGAAATGTGATGGCTATATGTGGGTCACAGCGGGGGAGGGGTTATCTGTCGAGGGTGAAGGGGGGTAGGCTTGAAGGAAGAGCCATGTTTTGAGTTTCTTTTTGAAAGTGGGTGTGGAGGTTTCAGTACGTAGGTCACTGGGCATAGAGTTCCAGAGGGAGGGGCCGGCAAGAGAAAAGGCTCTGTTAGTGGTAGATATAAGTCTAGTAGATTTTATAGAAGGAGCACATAGAGTTCCAAGAAGGGCAGTAAGGGTAGGTCTTGAGAATTATTGACTGGAAGGAGGACAGTAAGCAAATCCATGGCTCTAATGCTAAACTTTCAAAAGGAAAATTTTGATAAAATGAGGAAAATAGAAAAAAAACTGAAAGGAGCAGCTACAAAGATAAGCAGTGTGCAAAAGGCATGGACATTGTTAAAAATTATCATCCTAGAAGCACAATCCAGATGTATTCCACACATTAAGAAAGGTGGAAAGAAGGCAAAACGATTACCGGCATGGTTAAAAGGTGAGGTAAAAGAGGCTGTTTTAGCCAAAAGATCTTCATTCAAAAATTGGAAGAAGGATCCAACAGAAGAAAATAAGATAAAGCATAAGCATTGGCAAGTTAAATAGAAGACATTGATAAGACAGAGAGAATTTGAAAATAAGTTGGTCGTAGAGACAAAAACGCACAGTAAACATTTTTTTAAATATATCCGAAGCAGAAAGCCTGCGAGGGAGTCAGTTGGACAGTTAGATGATCAAGGGGTTAAAGGGGCACTTAGAGAAGATAAGGCCATCACGGAAAGATTAAACAATTTCTTTGCTTCGGTGTTTACTGAAGAGGATGTTGGGGAGATACCCGTTCCAGAGAAGGTTTTCATAGGTAATGATTCAGATGGACTGAACCAAATCACGGTAAACCTAGACGATGGTAGGCCTGATTGGTAGGCCTGATTGACAAACTGAAGAGTAGTAAATCACCTGGATCGGATGGTATGTACCCCAGGGTTCTGAAGGAACTAAAAAATGAAATTTCAGATCTATTAGTAAAACTTTGTAACCTAACATTAAAATCATCCATTGTACCTAAAGACTGGAGGGTGGCTAATGTAACCCCAATATTTAAAAAGGGCTCCATTGGCGATAGGGGGGAAACTACAGACCAGTTAGCCTGACTTCAGTGCCAGGAAAAATAGTGGAAAGTGTACTAAAGATCAAAATTACAAAACAGAGAAAGACATGGTTTAATGGAACAGTCAGCATGGCTTTATCCAAGGCAAGTCTTGCCTCACAACTCTGCTTCACTGTTTTGAAGGGGTTAATAAACATGTAGATAAAGGTGAACCAGTAGATGTAGTGTATTTAGATTTTCAGAAGGCATTGACAAAGTTCCTCATGAGAGGTTTCTAGGAGAAGTAAAAAGTCATGGGATAGATGGAGATGTGCTTCATGGATTACAAACTGGTTAAAAGACAGGAAATAGAGAGTAGGATTAAATGGACAATTTTCTCAGTTGAGGAGGGTGGGCAGTGGAGCACCTCAGGGATCTGTACTGGGACCCGTGCTTTTCAATATATTTATAAATGATCTGGAAAGGAATATGACAAGTGGGGTAACCAAATTGGCAGATGATACAAAATTATTCAGAGTAGTTAAATCACAAGCAGATTGTTAATTGCAGGAGGACCTTGTGAGACTAGAAAATTGGGCATCCAAATGGCAGATGAAATTTAATGTGGATAAGTGCAAGGTGATGCATATAGGGAAAAATAACCCATTCTATAGTTATATGATGTTAGAGAGAGTACCTGCACCTATGGGCACGTGTGATGGCGGCGCTGTCCGTGCCATAAAGAAACAGGAATGGCATCTGAGGGTCCTGTCGGCATTCCAGAGTGAGTGCGGCTGGTTGTGGACCTGTTGGCAATCTGCTAGGGAGTTGCTATCTGTTGGGAGTAGCAATCAGATAGGAGTTATCAATCTGTTATTTAGGAGAGTTGTGGGTGGATCCTTGGACCAGTGGCAGATGACTATGCCCCTGGGGGAAGATCCCGAGAGGGACCACCGGTCAGGCTCAGAGTTAGGAGACAGACACACACTAGTTCTTTTATTAGATAGTATACTGAACCACCAGAGGTGGCAGTAGTGAGCTGGAAACCCCGGCTGGGCTGTAGTCCCTCAGATACTGGAACAGCGATCTCTGGAGGCTGAGCTATAGAGAAACTGAAATATAGTGAGTAGGCAGGGTATGCAGAGTTCATGTACCGAACCTGATGGTAACACTCACACAATGTTTCATAGAAGCCCAGGAGCTGGAATGAAGTAGGCCCTCGAGGAGCGAGTACCAGTTCCAGATGGTCACCTGAAAAACAAAGGAGAGAGCGAGGCCCCCGAGGAGTGGGTACCCCTGGTAAGTCCGAAGAGGCAGAGTAGCTTAGGTATTGTAACCCAACCCTTGCTAACAATCTGTTAGCAAATTCTAAGACCTTTTATATCAGTCGCGGTTGACGTCATTCTCAGGGGGACGCCCCTGAGGTTCGTGCCATCGCCGGTACTTCAGTCAGGGCCACGCCGCGCGCGCGCCCCTAGGCCTCCAGGAAACATGGCAGGTTGCAGCGTCTCGCTGGTCCAGGGACCCCGGAGGACCTCGGCAGAAGGACGCCGCGGCAGCCAATCTTCCCGCGGACAAAGAAGGAGGCGCCAAAGAGGTAAGGAGGGCGGAGAGAGGGCGTCGGGAACCAACAGACACAACAGGACCTTCCTGCTGGTGGCCAAACATTACAGTACCCCCCCCCTCCTCCTAAGCCCCCTCCACAAGCCTTTAGGCTTAGGCTTCTGGAGGAAGCGTTGATGGAAGTCCCTTACCATTTGGGGGGCTTGGAGATCGGATGCAGGCTCCCAAAAGTTCTCCTCTGCGACAAAACCTTTCCACGAAATGAGATATTCAAGTTGATTCTTGAGTCTTCTTACAACCAGAATTTCTTGCACCTTAATTCAGGTCAGACTCAGATATTGCTTTTGTGAGGTTGTCATGAAGGCCAGGAGAGAATCAGAGGCTTCAGGAGCAAAACATGAAAGACCTTATGGATTTTCAGAGTGGTTGGAGATTTAATTTGGTAGGCCACGGCTCCTATCTGCTGAAGAGTGGGGAATAGTCCAATAAACCTAGGTTTGAACTTGGTTGAGGGCATCTTAAGGTGCAGGTTCCAGGTGCTTAATCATACCAGTTCTCCAGGTTTGGCATGTCATTAGCCTGTTTTTTTAATCAGCTAGCAGCAATGGTGAGTACCCATTGAGTTCTCTAACAGATTCTGGAGATTGCAACTCATGGTATAGGCTGCAGGGCAGAATACCGAGAGTGGGATTGGGAGTGGTATTCTAGAGTACCTACCATAGACTATTTGAAATGGCGAAAATCCAGCGAAACCACCCACATGATTGTTGACAGAACCCTGCCCAAGGGAGGAGAGGATTACAGTAGTCCTGGTACTCATTGATATAAGCTCTCAGGAAGGTTTTGAGGACCTGATTGACCCTTTCCGTCTGCCCAATACTTTGCAGGTGGTATACCAATGTGAAGTCCAAGGTGATGCCAAACATTTTACCAAAAAGTCTCCAAAACTGAGCCTTCTTAGAAAAGCAATCTACCATGATACATATCATGATATAGTCATTAGAGAAGGGAAGGTCTATGACAGTCGGTGGCTAGATGGGTCCAGGGTTCCCCAGGGGCTGTCAATGGCTGTAACAGCCCCCAAGGGCGAGCATGAGACTCTTATGCTTTGCTCAAGTGGGGCAGGATTCCACATAACTTTTCACGCTTTGCTTCATGTGAGGCCACCAATAGTAGCAGAGTTAATTCCAGGGTTCTGGCCCCTGAGATGTCTTGCAAAGCAGGATTTATGAGCCCATTTGAATACCTTCTCCCTGTCTTTTGGGAACTACAGTTATTCGGGCAGTACAGGAACCACCCTCGCGGCCACTATCCTTGATGGGTCTTAGATGTGGTGAGCCAACTCCTGGACATCTTCAGTCTCAAAAGAAAATAAAAGGGCATTGGCCCGTTGGTTCTTCTCTGCGGGGTGATAACGAAGCTCAAAGTCAAAGCGGTTGAAGAACAATGACCACCTAGCCTGTCAAAGATTTAGCTGCTGGGACTGCTGCAGATACTCTAGGTTCTTGTGGTAGGTATAGATGATCAGGTGTCTAACTTTTTTTTTAGCAGGTACCACCACTCCTCCGCCAGCAGCGCCCAGTCTCCAATCATATTTTGGAGAAGTATGAGCAAGGCAATAGAGTCCCTTGGTCATTGTGTTGTGCAAGAACAGCCCCTACCCAAGGACAGAGGCATCTACCCTCCAAGACAAATGATTTTGATAGATCTGGGTGTCGTAGACCAGGTTTGTGTGAGAATTCTTGTTTGAGACACTGAAAAGCTTGGATGACCTCCTCCAGCTAGTGCTTGGTGTCCACACCCTTCTTGGTAAAGGCAGTAAGGGGAGCTGCTAAAGAGGAGGATCGGGGTATGAACTGCCTGTAATAATTCACAAAGCCCAAGACGTATTGTAATGCCTTAAGATCAACAGGCCGGGGCCAATCCAGAATGGCCTTTCCCATTGTGGGGTCCATTCGTAACCCGTACTGGGAAATGATGTGCCCAGAAATGGCAGCTTTTCCTGTTCAAATGTGCATTTTTCTAGCTTTGCGTATAGGTGGTGCTCCCGTAGCTTCTGTAATACTTGCTTAAAATGCTCTCGATGTTGTGCCAATGATCATGAGAAGATGAGGATATCAATTAAGTACACCACTACGTGAGAATACAGAAGGTCCTGAAAGATCTCACTGACCATGTTTTGGAAGATTGTGGGTGCACTACATAAGCTAAAAGGCATCACAAGATACTCATAACAACCATCTCTGATATTAAAGGCATCTTCCATTCATTGTCTTTTCGTATGAGTATGAGATTATAGACCCCCTAGAGATCAAGCTTGGTAAAGATCTACGCTCCTCGAAGGTGATCAAATAACTCCATGATGAGTGGAAAGGGGTAGTGGTTCTTCTTAGTAATCACATTGAGGCCCCTGTAATCTATACAGGGCCTAAAGGAACTGTACTTTTTCCCTACAAAGAAGAAGCCTGCTTCTGTAGGGGACAAGGAAAGCCAGATGAAGCCCCTTCTAAGTTTTCTTGAATGCTGCTGTCTCAAGTGCTGACAAAGGTAAACCCAACCTCGAGGTGGCATCTTCCCAGATAGGAAGTCTATGGGGCAGTCGTATGATCTGTGCAGGGGCAAGGTCTCAGCCTGTTGCTTGCTGAAGACATCTGAGTATGCTGCGTATAGTAGTGGTAAGCCTGGCAAGGCCAAGGCGGTGGCCTGAGCCACAGTAACTGGTAGCAAGACTGGAGATAGAAATGTCTCAGCACATGGGCTAGCTGCAGCATGCCCCAGTCAATGGAGGGTTGATGAAGCTGGAGCAAGGGCAGTCCCAAGATAATGGGGTTGTCTACCTTGGGAAGCACATAAAAGGTAATGGTTTTCTTGTGGAGAATACCTGTCTGCAATGGTCAGGGGTGCAGTGATCATGGTGAGTTGACAAGCAAGAGGCTCACCCATACACAGAGGCGATAGTAATGGCATTTCCCAAGGTGATTGTGAGCAGGCCATGCTGGCGGATCAGCAACTCTTCAATAAAGTTACCACCTGTCCCGGAGTCCAGAAAAGCCTTGGTATGGATCAGAGATTCTCCTGTGGCGAGGCAGACAGACACCAGCATTTGTGGGGAGGGTGGTATCCAATCTAGGTTTGCCTCTCCAACCAACATTAGGTTCAGGAGTTTCCCCAACTTCTCGGGGCAATGGCTGGCAAAGTGCCCCTGGCCAGAAAAATACTGACAAAGCCCAAGTTGTCTCCATCTCTCCTCTTTGGAGAGCCTTGACTGACCCATTTGTATAGGTTCCTCTGTCAGGAGGGTCAACTACTGGTTAAGTGATGATGTTGGGCAGTGTTGGGAGCCAAACGGATGGGCCGCTGGGAAACTTTGCACTCCTGAGCCCATTCTTGAACATTTTTTATTTATTTATTTATTTATTTTTAATTTTTATATACCGAAGTTCTTGTGGGAATTACAAATCACTCCGGTTTACATAAAACGATGAACTGCCCAACAGCGGAAGGGGGCTTTACATATAACTGTAGAACATAAGGAACAATAAAACCGGATGTCAATTTAACATAGTAATAATAAATATAATATAATATGTACATACTATTTAATGTAGTAGTGATGACCTGTCAAATCTACCATATAGATACAATAAGAATAATATATTGAACTTATGGACTCAAAAATTGATTGAGCAGTTGTGGAGTCCTGAAGGGACTGTATGGAAGGAAACTCCCCCTTTGGGGTATCCTTAAGTCCCAGGTCCACACAATCCCCCTTAGAATCTGCTATAGAACAACTTATTAGTAAGTCTGATGTAGCAAATGTTCCTATAAATTCTTCTTCCTCAGCAATCCCAACCCCCTTGAGAAATGGGAATGCTGGAGAGGGGAATATTCAGATGAGACATACATTTTTGGGGGAACTGGGAACAAAGAGTAATCTTATGGTTCCATGCCCTTCGATAATTCCTGAATTAAGTGATGAAGTGGAGGGAAGTATTGTAGAACCAGAGAATGTTACATTACTAGATGTTTGGAGATTGATTGCTAAAACTGATAATAAGCTGACTAGGTCAGTATCTCAGATACATACCTTCTCAGCAGAAACTAGAGCTAAGTTTGATGATCAAGATGTTAAGAATTAAAAATGTAGAGCTTTCTGTTGCCATGTTGAACTTGCAAGTAAATACATTATAGGCTACTGGTTCATCATTTATTAAGGATAATTTGATTCTTCACAATCAGATAGAAACTTTGGAAAATGAAATAAGATCGTTTAATTTACGTCTATTGAATTTTCCTATGTCTAGATTGCTTTCAGCTAGTGAACGTTTTACGAAGTATGCTAGTGAAGTATTATGTTTTGAACCTGAGAAAATCCCAGCTATATCTAAGATGTGTTATTTGCCAAAAAAAAGAGAACGGTCCATGCGCAGGAAGGGGGTATAGATATTTTGGAAAGTCCTGGGGTCTCTACCTTTTTGGAGGACTCCATAGACAATATCCCAACTAGAGCTACTTTGTTAGTTTCTTTTTCTTTAAAGCAGGATAAAGATTTGTTCTTTTTGAAATATTTCCAAAGTAAAGAATTAGCATTTTGTGCACAAAAGATACAAGTCTTTCCAGATGTTTCATGTGCAATTCAAGCACATAGAAAACACTTTCTTTCTTTCAAGCAAATAGCTCTAGATTTGGGTGCCAGTTTTTTTCTTAAATTCCCTTGTAAGTGTTTGATAACATATCAGAATAATAAATTTGTTTTCCTAGATCCTTTGCAGCTGGATCGTTTTCTAAGGGATAAGTCTCAAAAGTAGCCTGTTATTTAAAGATAGGTAAGGGGTAGAAAGGTTGTATTAGAATATTATTGACACACAGCGGGTCTAGTTCCCCTATTCCCCCTTGACGTGGGCTGGATAACTGGTCAAATGCATATGATAATTTGGATTATTGTTATTTCCTGAATTCCTGGATTATTTCATTTGTATTTAAATGTTATAACTCAATAAATAATAAATTAAAGAAAAAAAAGTATGACACCACAAATATCTTTTAGAATCCATACATAATCAGAATATCCTTCTTCCTCCGGTATCCCTCTGACCCAAATATTATTTCTATGGGATCGATTTATCAGATCCTCCAATTTATTAGCAATCTCCTCATCAATTTCCTGAGCTGTTGCAGTTCTTTTACTTGCTGCATCATGCCATGAGCCTGCTCATCCGCTCTTTCTTCCAGCTCGAGCTCTCTCTGCCCCATCTCATCAACTTCCCGGGGAAAATTCTCCCACCGCGATTTGTGTTTCTGCCTTCACAGCAGCAATAACATAAGGGCCACCCAAATGGCCAGAGCGATCAGACCTTCTAAAGTGGGAGGGATATCACGGCTGGCCAGCTTGTCCTTAATCTGATCTAACAGCCCCTGCCACAAAATGGCTGTCTGGCTATCCTCTCCCTACTGGAACTCTGAAGCCAAGGTACAGAATTGTATCATGTATTCTCCCACTATGCGGGATCCTTGGTGGCTTCATAATAGTTCAGCAGCTGTAGATGCATCAAGGCCTGGCTCAAAGACTAGGCAAAACCGCTGTAGGAAGCCATCCAGACTCTGCAGGATCGGGTTATCATGTTCCTACAATGCGGAAGCCCAGGTGAAAGCAGTGCCACCCATCAAGAAGAGCATGTACCACACCCTTTGCACAATCAGAAGGGAACAGAGCCAGCTGGTGCTCAAAATGCATCTGGCATTGGGTTTTTTTTTATTTTATTTAATATTTTATTAAAGACACAAGAACACATAGGTAACATGGCATAAGGAAAATATAAAGTAGAAACATACAAACTTTCACATGTTAATGCGATCATATGGCATTGGTTTCCTATGTTACACCAGTATTTATCAGTGGTCACAACAAGATAATAAAGTTAACATGGTCTTTTCCCATCACATCGTAGTAAGTCCATAGGTTATGCTTTCCAGGTTTTTTTTGGTTGCCATAATAAACTTGAAAGAGGGATGTCCCCCATTAATTGTTGACTAAAGTGAACCCATGGTTTTATGTTGTGCTTTCTGTGCCAATCTACTAGTGTTTAAAATTTTGCCGCCAAAAAATAGCTCTCTAAATTGGGTACCCCCAAGCCCCCTTGCATTCGATGCTGATACAGAACATGTCGAGCTATCCTGGGTCGTCTACCTCCCCATATATAAAGCAAAAGCCTCTTCTGCCATTTCATAAGATGTTGTCTGGGAACCTGGATGGGCAGAGTTTGAAACAAGTATAGTAGTTTGGGCAAAACCATCATTTTGACAGCTGCGATCCTACCTAGCCATGGGACGAGGATTCTTATCACACCGGTTTACATCAAACCGAAACTTGGGAACAGGTTACAGATAACAGTTGACAAATAACAAATAACATGAATCATCGAAACCATAACTGGGGGAAAAGACAGAGGGAAAAGACAGGGGGAAAAATTACATAACGTTAAATGCAGTGAACACAATAAATAATATCAATGCTGTGTGCGAAAAATAATATAAATCCACAGGGCTGTCAGGGAAGTGGAACTGTGTGGGGTGAGGAGAAAGTGGCGACTGGGTGGGTAAAAAAGATGTAAATAAATAAATATTCAATATCTATTCCATTCTTCCAAGTCCCTTACTATTTTTAGCCAGAGCACATCATAGTTTAATTGAAACAAATCCTGGATGACACAGATGTATCCCTAGATATTTTATCTTCTGAGGTGCCCATTTAAATTTAAATTGGGTGCGGAGTCTGTGTGCTAGGGTAGCCTGTGTGTTAATATTTAGGATTTCGGACTTTTCCCTGTTTATTCGGAACCCAGAAATTATGCTAAAGTTCTCCATTTCATGGGTCAAACTTGGCAATGAGATCTCAGGATTCGTGATAGTACGCAACACATCATCGGCAAATAGCGATAATTTAGATACAAATTGCCCCACCGTTATACCTCTGATGTTCAGATTATTCCTCACCTTTATGGCAAAGGGTTCCAAAAAATGGCAAACAAAAGCGGAGACAAAGGGCAACTTTGTCGCATGCCCTTTTCACTGGGAAGGTAGAGGAGTACCCTCCATTTACCTTTATACAGGCCAGAGAATCACTATATAACTGTTGCAACCATTGTAGGAAATATGGGCCGAAATTCATTCTCCGCATCAAAGTAAAAAGATAAGGCCAGTGCACGATATCAAAAGCTTTCTCGGCGTAACCAAGAGAGCCAATGTAGGGATATTATGTTCCCTCACCCACCAGATCAAATCCAGGATTTTATGAACATTATCGCTTGCCTGTCTCCCTGGAATAAATCCAGCTTGATCTGAGTGTATGATGGACGCGATAAAGCAATTCAACCTAGCTGCCAGGATTTTAGCTAACAGTTTTAAATCAATGTTTATCAAAGAAATTGGTCGATAAGAACCACATAGAATTGGATCTCTTCCCGGTTTTGGTAGGACTGTTATGCCTGCGGTATTTGCCATAGATGAAAGTGGTGTTCCGTCCCTCAAAGCTTGAAAATATTTTACCAAAATGGGTGTTAACTAACTAGCAAAAATTTGATAAAATCTTCCTGTGTAGCCGTCAAGCCCTGGTGATTTCCTGGGTTTCAGCGATTTTATAGCTATTAATATTTCACCCTCAATAACATCCTTATCTAGCATAGCTTGCTGAGCTTCAGTAAGAGATGGTAAATTTAAGGAAGCCAAATATCTATCTATCTCCTCCATCTTAATGTCCCCATCATCGGAACAGAGTTCTGAGAAAAACTGATGGAACCGGTGGCGGTTGGAGGTGTTGTCCGTTAACATAGTGCCATCCTGGTATTTCACCTTTACTATGATAGATTGGGCCTGCCTTTGTTTCAACGTGTGGGCCAACAGTTTTCCCGCCTTGTTGCCGCCCTCAAAGTATTTTTGGTGAGTGCGTTCCAGTTGATGTGCAAGAACTGCTGCATCTAAGGTTTCTATTATACCTCGCAATTCATTTAAGTGTGCTTTAAGTAGCCTTTGTAGTCTTATGGAGCTTCTCCAAATCTGTAAGTTGGGAAAGTATGCAAGCTCGCTCTGAGTCATGCTTTTTTTTTATAAATGCAGCCCTAGTGATGAATTTGCCCCGGAGTACTGCCTTTAAACAGTCCCACACTACCACTGGACTTACCTCCCCTGTGTCATTTGTAGCTAAATATTCTTTAATGTCATCTACTACTTAAGTGGCATAAGTTTCATCATCTATGAGAGAGTCATTTAGTCTCCAATACCTAATACCTTTATCATAGTCCTGTACTCTCAGCGTGAACCAGATGGGGGAATGGTCAGACCAGAGGATAGGCTCAATATCTACCGTAACCACCCTTGGGAGTAGGGCCGTACTTCCCATGAACATATCTAAATGCGAGTAACTCTCGTGTGGATGAGAAAAGAATGTGTAATTACGAGATTTGGGGAATCTAGATCTCCAAACATCAATGATGCCCTGGCTCTTCATGAGTGCTTTCAGTGTGAGTTGAGCCACTTTAGAATCATTGCTCTGGCCCATGGAGTTATCTAGACATGGGCTAGATTAAAATCTCCACCCATGATCGAGCAACCCTCCATTTTAGATGTCAAGATATCATTTAATGACTGACCGAAAATATCTTTGGGAGATATAGGTCCATATACTGACAGTAATGAATAAACTCCCCCCCCCCCCCCTCCATAGTCAGTTTTACCAGTATATATCTGCCGTTAGAGTCAGACTAGGTGTCTTTCAGTTCAAAATGGAGATCTTTATGAATCATAATGCCCACTCCAGTATACTTAGAGGAAGGAGATGCTGCTGCCCAAAATTGATGAGGATATTTGTCAGATTTCATGAGGCCTTGAAAGCGCTTCCGTAAATGTGTTTCTTGGAGGAACACTACTGCTGCTCCCAACCTTTCCAATTCTTTAAAAAGCAGGCTACGCTTTCTTGGGGTATTAAGACCCTTAACATTTAGAGATAGGAGTTTAAATGTCGCTATAAACTACTCCCCCTACCTTATTACTAGATATTACCCACCTCCTGCTATTCATCCAGTGGCCCACCACTAGACAGTTGGATACCAACATTACGTATAAAAAGATGATTGTGAGCGGCAATTTTGAGATAGTCATAAGTGTTTGGTCACCTGGGCCGGTATTGACAATTTCTGCAACGAGAATCCACCCCAATGTGTAATAGGTCATCCGCACGCTATTATTACTTACTGGACGAATCCCAAGCCCCTCCCCTCACCCCTCTTCTCTATATCCCGGGATAGCTTTTCTGCATCCCAGATGTATTCGAAGGAAGTCATGCCTCACCCCCCCTGCCACCCGCTAACAGGGGATGATAATATAGAATAGAATGTTGCCAATTAAACAGTAATAAGATTAACTGAGAGCTCTTATTGGTGCAGCCTATTAATAGAACATAACAAATAGACCCTGAGGTAGGCCCTCACAAAGCAAGATGTATACAGCCTTACTTAGTTCCAAAATGATAAAGCCCAGCTATATGTCCGGTTTTTCTTGCGAGATCACTGTCCTTGCCAGCTCCAGTGGAGTTTCTCTATAGCCGCCATCTGCCCTTCATAGCCCTTTGCCATCTGGGTTGAATCAGAATCGCAGCACTAGTGTTGTTCACATTGTGCCGTTCTGGTTGTGGAACCTCAATGGTCATGCCTGCCTCTCTCAGCAGGGCTGCCGCATCCTCGACAGTGGTGACTCAATGAGTGACCCCTTGTAGCATAAAGACCAGACTGCTGGGAAAAATCCATCGATATCTAATATTGGCCGCTGTCAACTTAGTTGTGACAACGGAATTCCTGTTTCCTCAAAGTGACAGCAGTAAGATCCGCAAAGATGGCGATCTCACATCCTTCCCACATCCAGGAACATTGCTTTCTGGCAATAGTAAAGATCTTTTCCTTTTGAGCGTATGAATGGTAGCACACTACGATATCACGGGGTTTATTTGCCAGTTTAGGCCTCAAGGTTCTGTGGGCTTTATCAATTTTAATGTTCTGATCTGTGTGGCCCAACAGGGCCTCGCTGCTCTCTAGAAGAAATTTGGAGATTTTGCTAACTACTTCAGAGCAGTCTGAAAATTCTTCAGTGTCTGGTACGCCACAAATTTGTATATTACACCTACGGCTACGGTTCTCGATATCTGCTAATTTGTCCATTAGGGATTGGCAGGTTTCTTGCAGGGCATTATGATCTCTGCGCAGTTTATTCCAACTCTCTCCCTGTGCATCTAGGCGAGTCTCTGCCTCATCCGTCCGGCGTCCTCTCTCTGCTGTTTCTTCCCGGATTTCCTCTATTAAGGCATACATCTCGGATTTATAGTTTTTGAGATCCTGTCGCAGTTCCACAAACCATCCCTGCATCTCGGCTCATGTGGGGAAATTGCCGCTTAATTCGCCGGGCCCAGCTTGTTCTTCCTCTTCTTCTGCGTTGGCCTCCTCAGTCTCCATTTTGGATCGCGGGTCCTCCGATTCGTCTCCACTCTTAGAATAAGAATATTTGTATAAAATCGGTGGACTTGCGCTTCGCCGACATCAGCAAGTTGGGCTGGTTAATTTCAGAGAGCACAGTGTGAAAATATAAGCTCCTTTGCTATCACATAAGGCGTGCTAAAAGCCCGGTATGAGCGGGGAGCAAAGATTTAAGCTGCTCGCATGAGGAGTGACGTCACTTCCTCCTCATCTGGCATTGGTTTATAAAGCTCCTGCAATCTTTAGGATCCCCAAGGTACCTGGAAGGCAACAGCAAATGTGGCATGGTTCCACGGAGATGAGCCAGGGACTGGGACCAGTACAGGGAGCTGAGCCTGCATGGCCTTAATTATTACTGCCAATGTTTCAAGCAGGCCAGTCACTTGGTCCAGGATCCCTGTTGCTGCTGAATGTGCTGGGCCAACCCTGGGATAGTGTAAAGGGCGGACGAGTCCACTGGGTCCATGGCCTCAGCAAACATGTAAGGGGAGTGAACCCTTGTGCTATGGTGCAATTGGCGCAGCTTAGTAGGTGAACCCACTAGGCCCATGCTGACAGCTGGTGGGCGCACCATGGATCGGGACAGAGAAGGAGCTTCACCTATACCAACCCTGTTCCTGGCAGGTTGAGCCTTTGGGTTTCAGGAGCCAGCAGGACTTAGGCAATTGTCCCACAGGGCGAGCAAGATGAGAAAGTCTGGGGCTAAACTGAGGTCAGGGCAGGCAACAGTCAGCCTGTTACCGGCATCAAGCAAGGCATAGTCAAGGTCCATAGCAGGGAACAGTGGCAGTGGCAGACAAAGAATAGTCAAAGTCCAAAGCAATGGTTAATACTGGAAGGCAGGCAGAGACAAAATGGACAGACAGGACATGTTACTGAGACAGGACACACACAGGACAACCACAGTAGTGTAGAGCAAGAGGAGGCAATGGAGAGGCAAACAAGGAGGTGAGAAGACAAGGAACCAGCAGGAAGACAAAGGAGAATGGCACAGAACACGGAGCAACACGCACTGCACAGTAAGACAGGAAACCCATTAGTTAGGCGGCGGTTGGGAGCAGGCTGTGGGTTTAAATACCCAGCCGGCACGGATGTCATCTGTGCACGACATCACACGTTTCCCACCATGAAGCCAGTAAAAGGAGAGACACTGCGCGAGCCCATGCCTATGGGAAGAAGCAGGAATGGCATCTAGGGGGTCCGTCAGCTTTCCAGGGTGAGTGTGGCTAGTTTGGGGCCCTTCCCACAGCCAGCCAAACATTACACTCCTCCTCACTTGGTCATCCAGTTTGGAGGGACGACCCGATCTAAGCGGAGTCTTTGTGGGGTCATACACTTATTTCGACCAATTCTTGTATACCCATCCCCAAATGTATATCTTCCCACAGTTTTGCCCCAGAGTTCTTTTGACAGCATCTTGGTGTTTATGGTTACGTCTTTTCTTTGAAATTCACTACCCAGCAAAGAGAGAACGACCTGCTGAATTTATCATGTCATGATACGAATCAGTAGAGTATCACAGATGCAGTTAATTGACAATGTGTGCTTTTGTGAACAGAGCTTAAAGTATTTAGGATTGCTGCAGAAGTACTTACCTGTCCAAACTATCCCATGTTTTAGTTCTACGTCTACTATTTTCCAATGAATTCTGGAATATATTTTTCACTTGGCAGTTGTGGATAAATGAAGCAAACACTGTTTTAATGCATTTTACTTCCAGGCCACAAAAGGTGAACATTTTGGAAGAGGGTGTAAACTTTCTATAGACACTTGTGTGTGTGTGTTCCCCTCCCCCATATTTCCACCTCCCCAGTGAGCTCCAGATATAGTTCCAATAGAAGAGTGTGTGGTGGGCTTTGCCCCCCCCCCCCCCCCCCAATCCTCAAATAAAAAAAAAAACTATGCAGTTCATGCTTCTAGATGTGGTCCCTACCTCCAGGGGCCGTAGCTTATCAATACCTCCTTCCAGGCTCTGTTTCATGCTGCTGGTAATCTGTTTAATGCTTTGCACCTGATAGGGAAAAGAAAGGACAAAATAATCAGAGAAAACCTGGAGTGGGTGAGTCAGAGAGAAGCAGCACATAAAAATTATTCAGGTTCGGGAGAGAGGGAGGGTAAGGTTTCTGTTTCTCATACTCCTAGTGCTGGTGCCTTTACCTGACGTTTCAGGGACACTAGCTGGATGTCAAGGTGCCGGAGACTCAACAGGGACATATCCGGGCTGGCGGTGACCATACTGATGTCACTTGGGCTTAGGTACATCCCCTTGGGAGGCCGCCGACGGGAGCGCAGCGGGTGGTAGCGGTACTGTGAGATCTGTGTCTCTTTCCTGACTGGGCCTGGCTTGCAGGTGATATGCTTCTGATAAGGGGGTTGCTAGGGAAGAAGGAGAGGAAGCAAAGGAAAGAATGATGAGAATTAAAAGCTGGCAGCAGTGTAAACTCCATGCATGACAGTGTCCATGTTTAATATATTCTAAGAGAACTGCATTCCTTATAGCCAAGGTGCATTCTCTGCCCTCAGCAGCTATCCCACGTGTAGGCAATTCTGGTCCTGGAATGCCACAAACAGGTCTGGTTTTCAGGACATCCACAATGAATATACATGAGATATTTGCATATTAAGGAAGGCAATGCATGCAAATATACCTCATGCATATTCATTGTGGATATCCCGAAAACCTGACCTGTTTGTGGCACTCCAGAACAGTTGCCTACCCCTGAGCTATCCACTTCCCTCTTGCAAATGGAAGAACTGTCCTTCTCATAAGAGACATCTCTCAAAAGGTATCTCTGCACATAAAACAAGTCAGAAAAGCCACAGGGTTCTAGGATGCTTCAAGAATGGTGATTAATCCAGTCAAGGGATACTGTGCCCACCCACACCTTTTCCCAGTGCAATGTTTGTTCCTGTGCATGTCACTTCTCTGCAGGGGGCTTATTTTCTCACCTCTTTTTTCACATCAATTGCCTCACTCTCCCCATCGCTGCCTCGGGGCCCCTCCACAGTTTCCCCATCACTGCAAAGGAAGTGGAAGCCATTTACAAGAAACTTCACAGCAAGAGCACCAGTTCAAATATTTAAAAGTAGCAGCTTTCCCTCATCTCTCCAAGAAGCTACAGCCTCTCTTTGGCACAGCTACCTATTTAATCCGCATACATTTTACTTCTATTCATTTCAGGAACATAAAGGTTATACTTTAATGGCCAGATTTTAAATGCCCTACGCGCGTAAATCCGGCACGCGCGTAAGTCCCGGGGCTTCGTAAAAGGGGCGTGTCGGGTGCGTTCCGTGAATGACGCGGCGTTTCGGGGGCGGGCCCGGGGGCGTGGCGCCGGCCTGGGGGCGTGGTCGAGGCCTCCGGACCAGTCCCTGGATCGGGTGATGGCGCGCCAGCAGCCCACTGGCGCGCACAGATTTACATCTGCTTTCAGCAGGCATAAATCTGCCAACAAAGGTAAGGGGGGGGGGAAGGTGGGGGGAGGGCAAAGGAAAGTTCCCTCCGAGGCTGCTCCAAAATCGGAGCGGCCTCGGAGGGAACAGGCAGCACGCGCTGGGCTCGGCGCGTGCAGGTTGCACAAATGTGCACCCCCTTGCGCGCGCCGACCCTGGATTTTATAAGATACGCGCGGCTACGCACATATCTTATAAAATCCAGCGTACTTTTGTTCGCGCCTGGTACGTGAACAAAGGTACGCGCTTGCACAAAATTATAAAATCTACCCCCATGTATTTAAAAAACTCCACTTCTGGTCATCATTACAAAAAGTTCTGCAAAGGAGTTTAGTAAATTTCTTTTTAAACTTAAATTTTTATGAATTATCAACATATAAATCTATTGCATGACTGTGCTGTAAGTACAACAATACAGCATAAATCAAGATTTACCCAACTTTTCCAATTCACTACCCACCCAAAAGATTACATTTCTAAGCACCCCCTATTATCTCCCTTATCTTTAACCTCAATACTCCCCCACTCTCCCCTCCCCAGCTACCCACCCGCTCTACCCAACTTCTCCCCACTCCTTTTATCTCAAAACAGGAGAGGAAAGAGCAGCCTAACTTCAGGCTTACAACAATGGTTTAGAAGCTATTATTCAAAATTTGTAAAAATAAGCTCCTATAAATTTCTTTACTTTTTCCAACTTCTCCTTAATCTTCTCAGTCAAAATGAGAAATTACTACTTACACGATAACTTCCTTTTCTTTAGGACAGAAGGATGAATTCAGAACAAGTGGGTTATGCACCTCTACCAGCAGATGGAGACAGAGCAAACTGACGTGTCAGTATATACAGCCCTGAGTGACATTAGTCTACCAGTATTCTCTGCAAAAACAAACTGTGGACAGACTAGCAAAACTCGATTAAACAGATAACCATTTCAATACTCAGCCAACAGGCAACACTGACCTCAGATAAGAATGTATTAACACTAGCCTAGGGACAGGTCTAACACTTACCAGTAATCCCTGCAACACGTAGCCATGGAAGAGGACCATAATAGGCGTCATAGTGGATAATACATTGAAATCGTCTGTTCAGTGTGCTGCGGCAGTCAAAAAGCAAACAATGTTGGGAATTATTAGAAAAGGAATGGTGAATAAAATGGAAAATGACGTAATGCCTCTGTATCGCTCCAAGGTGAGACCGCACCTTGAATACTGTGTACAATTCTGGTCGCCACATCTCAAAAAAGATATAGTTGTGATGGAGAAGGTACAGAGAAGGGCTACCAAAATGATAAGGGGATGGAACAACTCCCCCATGAGGAAAGACTAAAGAGGTAGGACTTTTCAGCTTGGAGAAGAGACGACTGAGGGGGGATATGATAGAGGTGTTTAAAATCATGAGAGGTCTAGAACGGGTAAATGTGAATCGGTTATTTACTCTTTCGGATAATAGAAGGACTAGGGGGCAGTCCATGAAGTTAGCATGGGGCACATTTAAAACTAATCTGAGAAAGTTCTTTTTCACTCAACGCGCAATTAAACTCTGGAATTTGTTGCTAGGGGATGTGGTTAGTGCAGTTAGTGTAGCTGGGTTTAAAAAAGGTTTGGATAAGTTCTTGGAGAAGTCCATTACCTCCTATTAAGTTGACTTAGAAAATAGCCACTGCTATTACTAGCAATGGTAACATGGAATAGACTTAGTTTTTGGGAACTTGCCAGGTTCTTATGGCCTGGATTGACCACTGTTGGAAACAGGATGCTGGACTTGATGGACCCTTGATCTGACCCAGTATGGCATGATCTTATGTTCTTAACCATTCGGCAGCCAAGGGAGGGAAAATGGATTCATCTGACTGACCTAAAGAAAAGGAAATTATCAGGTAAGTAGTAATTTCTCATTTTTTTGCATCCAGTCAGATGAATCCAGAACAAGTGGGATGTACCCAAGCTACTCCTGAATAGAGCGGCATGCTGCCCGCGGTCCAGTCAAAACTGCACGTACAAAGACTGCGTCCTCCCAGACCTGCACATTCAGACAATAATACCTGGAAAAGGTATGCAAGGCGGACCATGTTGCAGCTTGGTAAATGTTGACGGGAGACCACAATTTCACTTCTGTCCATGACACTGCCTGAGCCCTAATGGAATGAGCCCTGACCTGATTAGGTAACAGCTTCCCAGCATCAAAGTATGCAGCCATGACTACTTCCTTAATCCAGCAAGCTATAGTAACCCGCAAGGCCAGCTCTCCCTGCTTAGTACTCCGTGAAGGACAAACAGGCGATCCATCCTCTGAAAAGGCTTTGTAACCTCCAAATACCTGACAATATGTCTCTTGACATCCAAGGGTCACAACAGACAATACTCCTCTACATCTCTCTCTCTGTCCAGAGAGGGGAGGGAGATGGACTGATTCAAGTGATACTCAGTGACCACCTTCGGTTAAAAAAAGAAAGGAACACTATGCAGCTGTACCACCCCTGGAGTCACCTGGAGGAATGGCTCCCAGCAAGACAAAGCCTGCAGTTTGGAAACCCTACACACAGAACAGATTACCAGAAGAAACACTGTTTTCAAGGTCAGTTACCGCAAATTCAGGTTACGCATTGGTCCAATACCAAATTAAGACTCCATAAGGGCACCAGAAACCACAAGAGGACTCCTTTCAGGAAACGGGCCACATCAGGATGAGCCAAGGATCCATAAGAACATAAGAAATTGCCATGCTGGGTCAGACCAAGGGTCCATCAAGCCCAGCATCCTGTTTCCAACAGAGGCCTATATGCAACACCTTGCACTTGTCCACATTAAATTTCATCTGCCATTTGGATGCCCAATCTTCCAGTCTTGCAAGATCTTCCTGTAATGTATCACAATCCGCTTGTGATTTAACTACTCTGAATAATTTTGTATCATCCGCAAATTTGATAGCCTCACTCGTATTCCTTTCCAGATCATTTATATATATATTGAAAAGCACCGGTCCAAGTACAGATCCCTGAGGCACTCCACTGTTTACCCTTTTCCACTGAGAAAATTGACCATTTAATCCTACTCTGTTTCCTCTCTTTTAACCAGTTTGTAATCCACGAAAGGACATCGCCTCCTATCCCATGACTTTTTAATTTTCTTAGAAGTCTCTCATGAGGGACTTTGTCAAACACCTTCTGAAAATCCAAATACACTATATCTACCAGTTCACACCTTTATCTACATGTTTATTAACCCCTTCAAAAAAATGAAGCAGTTTGTTAGGCAAGACTTCCCTTGGGTAAATCCATGTTGAATTTCGGGAAAAGTTTGTCTTCTTGCTTATATCAAAATCTGAAACACAGTAGACAGTCAGAAAAGTGTGGAAAACATAAGGGATCTAGCAAAACAGGAGGCATGGTCTAGGGTCTGGCAGCTAAAAAATGCAAAGTTATGCCTTTAGGTTGCAAAATCCCAAAGGAAAAATACAGTATTGGGGGTGAAAGTCTTCTAAGCACAAAAAAAGTGGAATTTGGGGGTGATTATCTGATGATCTGATTATCTGATAATTTGTGGCCAAACAGGCCAAAAGTGACAGCAAAAGCCATACAGATGCTTGGCTGCATAGGGAGAGGAATGTTCAGCAGAAAAATGGAGGTGATATTGCCCCTGTATAGGCCCCTTGTGAGTCCTTACTGTGCACAATTCTTTAGACCGCACCTTCAAAAGGAAATAATCTGGTTGGACTCAGTCCAGAGAGTAGCTACTAAAATGGTCAGTGGTCTTCATTGTAAAGCATATGGGGATAGACTTAGAGATCTAAACATGTATATCCTAGAGCAGGGGTGGCCAACTCTGGTCCGAGAGCCACAAACAGGCCAGGTTTTCAAGATATCCACAACAAATATGCAAGAGATAATTATGCATATAATGAAGGCAGTGCATGCAAATCTATTTCATGCATATTTGTTATGGATATCCTGAAAACCTGGCCTGTTTGTGGCTCTCATGGAATAGGCTTAGTTTTTGGGTACTTGCCAGGTTCTTATGGCCTGGATTGGCCCCTGTTGGAAACAGGATGCTGGGCTTGATGGACCCTTGGTCTGACCCATATGGCATGTTCTTATATTCTTAGGAGTTGGCTACCACCGACCTAGAGAAAATGCGCGACAGGAGAAATGTGAGAAAGACATTTAAATACTTCCAAGGTTTTTATGCACAGGTGGTGAGCCACTTTCAACAGAGCGGAGGCTCTAGAATGAGGGGTCAGGGCATAAGGGTGAAAGAGGATATACTCAGGAGTAATCTTAGGAAATATTTCTTTACAGAGAGGGTGGTGGATACATGGTATAGCCTCTCAGTGTTACGCGCACCGGCCTTGGCAGACCCACGGCTCGGCCCCCTCACCTCTTTCAAAGTGATCCAGCACTTGGTCCAGCGGCTGCGGGCCACCGGCTCCGTCCTTGGGCCATCGCTGGGGCCTCCGGCTCTGCTGCAGTTCCTGATGTTCCACGTCGGGCTTCTCCGCATGGCCCGAGGAGAGATGCCCTCCCGACCAGTGTGGCGCACAGCTGATCCTTTCATAGGGCCCGTGGCGGGAACCTGGCCACAGCCCCAGATGACATCGGCAAAGCTCCAGTATATAAGCCGGGCTCCGCTCTCTCAAATCGCCTTTGCAACAGGTCCCCTCGCTAGTCGAGTGCTCACTGCTCGTTGCTTGTTCCTGGTTCCTGATTCTGATTGTCTTCATTCCTGTATCCTTGTTCCTGAATTCTTGTTCCTTCATCTATCCTTTGGATTGCTAACCTGGTTTGACCTCTGCATTGCCTGACTACTCCGTTGCCTCTCTCCAGTCCCGGACCTCTGCATTGCTTGACCACGCCATTGCTTCTCTCCAGCCCTGGACTTCTGCTTCATCCGACCATTCTTTGACTCTCTCCTCGTCCAGACCTCAGCCTTGCTTGCCACTGCTTCCAGCCTGCCGCCAGTCTTGAACCCAGCTTGCTTAAAGATGCCTCTTCAGCTTTTGTCCTGGACGTGGTTCATTCAGGCTTTGGCCTGCTTTTGCTCGGGCGCCCTCTGACAGACTGTGTTCCTATTGGCGCCCAGGTCTCCGGGACTCCGCCTCGTCCAGTACAGACTGTTACCTACACTAGTTGCTGCCTCTGGGCTGACCTCTATCCACCCATTGACGACCACTGACGGAGGCCACCTAAGTCCAGTCAGCCCCGGCACCCAAAGATTCAACCCGCGGGGAACGAGGGCTGGTATTGGTGAAGCGTCAGCCCTCTCCGCCTGCCGATGGTGGGGACCCATAGGATCCCTCCTACGGGTAGTGTCAACCCCACCTCTGCCCAAGGGTCCACCTCCGGCGCAACACTCAGTGGAGGTGATGGACACAAAAACAGTATCTGAATTCAAGAAAGCATGGGATAACCTAGGGGATCTCTGAGGGAGTAATGGGAATTGTAAAACTAAATTAGTTGGGCAGATAGGCAGACCAGATAGGCCATATTTCTCTTTCTGCTACTTCGCACAAATAGGAAAAGACAAATTATGCTTGTGGGATCCAAACATAAGGAATCAAGAAAGTAAACTCTTTAAAGAAATATGTGATCTCGAGAGTTAAGTTAATGCTGTCATGAATGACAAAGTTGAGAAACTAACAAAATTCAATAAAGATTCTTTTTTGAAAAGGGGCATAAACCTGATGTTATTTTAGCTCGACAACTGAAGGGTGTGAGAGCTGCAAACAGTATTAAAATATCTGTAATTTAAAAACTGATCCATGAACCCAGTTTGATATGGCTAAAGAACTCAAACATGTCTATGAATCTGTCTATGAATCTCAAAGGGACGAAGACAATTACATTTCTAGACTTTTTTTTTTTTTTTTTTTAATAAGGAGGCAGCCCTTTCTAAATTACAAGTCAATAATAGCACAATTTGCCTCAATTTGCATGCTGGAGATCCTTGAAGCAATTAAGAGACTGAAGCTAGACAAGGCAAATGGTGTGGATGGGTTTAGCATCAGTTACTACAAACCGTTCACCATAACATCTCTCCCCCACGTTAGCTAGATTAATCCATAATCTTCAGATTTCTGGCTTTCTTCCAAATTCGTTATCTGATATATCCATTTTGGTATTCATGGGAAGGGTTATTTTATATTAGCCTGTTGAGGGCTAAAGTCTGCAGGTACAATTAGCCCACAGAAGACTTATCCGCATAAAGTCCCCTTTGAAAATTCACAGGTTGCTCCGCTTCCAAGCAGGTGTAATTTTTTTCTCCATGAAAATTTATGCAAACACTATTAAAAATCTAAATTCTTTGACGACAAGCAGGCATGAATCAGTCATAACACCTGGGTGATGTCAGAGGGCACCACAGGATCCCACCTCTCAAGAGCACAGTAAAAAAAATAAATAAATAAAGGGACAAAGCAGCAGAAAGACTAGCACCAACACACTGAGGAACCATGATAGTGGCAAGAACACCACAAGGAGTAGAGTGAGTCATCTGGTGTATGGCAGCAAGGCAGAGTGGCAGAAAGTTGATAGGGGCAAGACAGGCTGGCAGAGCTGAGGTAGTCAGGTCGCTGTGGTGTTGATAGGGGGAAGACAAGGAGGCAAGACAATATGAGGCTCAGCCCACGGATGGTGTTACGCCGGTAGTAGTGGCCCCCGGCATGCCGGGACCAAGTCTTCTCGGAGTCGGATTGTTTGTGAATGCAGCTGAAAGTGGGTGGTAAACTCCATCTAAGGATAAATACCGGCACGAGACTGATAGTCAACAATAAAAAAAAGTGCAGTAAAAAAAAGCCTGGCTGCCTAGCAGGCACAGCAGCAAAAAAGAACAAAATATCTTTTTCAGCAATAGAAAATTAATTGTAGCAAACTAGCAATAGCAATTGAATAAAGATTTGAGATACTCAGAGAGCTCAAACAGCAAACAAGCTTCTCAGATAGAACCCAAGAAGAGGGGAGTGGGGTGAAGGGGAACGGGACCCCTGCATGCAGCGCGACTGTCAACCGGGGTGTACTGTCCACTCGACCTGTCTTGAAACACGGACCAAGGAGTCTAACACACGTGCTAGGACCTGAAACATGATGAACTATGCCTGGGTGGGGTGGAGCTGCTGCGGGTGCAGATCTTGGTGGTAGCAGCAAATATTCAAACAAGAGCCCCGGGGAGAGTTCCCTTTCCTTTCTACAGGAAAAGGCTCCCTAGACTGGGTTCGCCCCGAGAGTGTGGTGGTTCCGTTGGTGTCTAGTGAGCCCTCGCTGGTCTTTTAAAATCTGGTGGACATAGCAGATATACAAACGAGAATTTTGAAGGCCAAGGTAGAGGAGATTTCCATATGAACAGCAGTTCAACATGTGCCAGCGGGTACTAAGAGGTAGGCTACACCCAGGAGCATTCCCTTTCCTTTGCGCAGGAAAGGGCTCCCTGAAATGTGTTCGCCCCGAGAGTGGGGCACAAACCTTCAAAGTGTGGCGAAGTGGAGGAGGTTTCCATGTGAACAGCGGTTCAACATGTGTCAGCGGGTACTAAGAGATAGGCTACACTCGGGGAGAGTTTTCTTTCCTTTGTGCAGGTATGTTGTGGTTTGATCTGTCACTTCTTCCTGAACTGGTTCACTGCCAGAAGCAAATGGCATCTTTTTCATTTGTGAAAGATAGTTCACCAGAGCATGCTTTTAGAGCAATAGAGACTGCCATTTGTGAAGCAAGAACTGAGCTGGATATTATTTGTGAATACCCAGAAGCTATTAACTGTACTTATGCACTTCAGCTGATGACAAAGGAACTTGAAGAGCTCTCAGAAATTAGAAAACTGCTACTCAAATCCAAATCTACAATATCAACCTATGTTGACTTTGTACCCTACACATTGCCTCTGTAAACTATGGGAACACAGAGGATGAACTAGAGTACAACTACCACCAGTTTTCTATAGTACTAGAAACATTACTGTTGGCACCTAAGAAAGATTTAGGGAAAATGGCCCATATTATGAATGTCATGAAAACTATTGAGCATATAAAATATGCAACTCCAAACATCTTACGTCAGGTTTTTATGTTCTTACATTCCAAATGTTGCAAAACAGGAAAAAGAATTTTCTGGAAAGAAGTGATGCACAAATACATGAAACTGAAATTAGATACTAGAACTAAACTCAGACAGGCACAGCGTTTGGGGTCAGGCCCTTGTAGTGACATAAGGGCTGGACGGGCAGGCACATCAGTTGAGGTCAGGTCCTTGTAGTGACGCAAGGGCTGGACAGGCACAGCGTTTGGAGTCAGGCTCTTGTAGTGACATAAGGGCTGGACGGACAGGCACAGCAATTGAAGTCAGGTACATGTGCTGATATTATCTGGAGCATATGAGGCAGTTGGAGCTGCTGCAAGGTTTTAAATTGCTTTTATTCATCTTGTCATTCACAGGGAAAATCTGGAAACTCAAGCAAAAGCATGTTTATTTTCAAACACACTAGCATTTCCATCAACTCTGGTGCCAGCCTTGAGCGATGAGGGCTCATGATATCCCCTGTCATTGAAAATACACGTTCACTGGGCACACTGGTTGGTGGACATGACAGATATTGCTGAGCCACTTTGGCTAGGTGTGGCCAGACAGTGGACTTGTGCCCAATATGCCAGCAGATCTGTCTGCATGTCCTCTATGGGCTCTGTGAGATACCGTGTCACTGATATTTGTGCTGGTGTCTCCTTTGCTTGGGTGGGCTGAGAGTCCTTCTTGCCAGTTGCTTTCGCTCTAACCCGTTCCAGAACAAATGATTTTTTAGGGGCAACATGGCTTTGGCGTACTGAAGTGGAGGAGGAAGTACTAGCTGTCGCTGACAGAGTGCTGCTCCTGCTTGGGCTTGCACTACTCTCTGAAGTGTCTGCTGTTTCCTCCTCTGCTTCATGCTTAATCTGTCTCTGCCTATGGTGCTCCTGTTCATGGACGTTTACTAACAGTAGGTCCTTCACAAATGAGAGACAATCGGACTATAGGGCGAGTTTCCCTTTCACACGGGGATCACAGACCGTGGCGAGCATTTATCTGTGGTCTTTTGTTAAAGGTCTTAATCTCTCTTGCACCTGTGTCTGCAAAAAGTCCAGAAAATGCAGCACCTCTGCTGTCAATCCCTCTTCATGTTTAAAGCCTTCCAAATTTTCCTCCAGAAAATTAACTATAGGGATGATGTCAGCCAAGGTGGCACTTCTGGAACTCAGCTCCTCCGTGGCATCCTTGAAGGGCTGCAGGATTTTTACCAGCTGACTCATGACTACCCAATCATGATGCCCTAGGGGACTCTGCACACCTATGTCCATTTCCACAGAAAGGTCATGAAGGGGTGTCTGCTGCTCCACTAACCTCTGCAGCATCATATAGGTGGAATTCCACCGGGTGCCAATGTCTTGAATGAGACGCTTGTGAGGCATCCTCAAATCAGTCTGTTTTTCACGGAGAACCTGCCCCGCCTTCACATTTCTGTGGAAGTGCACTGCTATGTTCTTGCACTTGTGTATTAATGTATTCAGGTATTCATTCTCTTGGTGCTTGGACTCCAACCTCAGAGCTGACTTCACTACCAGGTGCAGAGTGTGTGCAAAACATCGGATGTTCTGAAAGCGCCTGTCGGATATTGTCTTTACCATGTTTGCACCATTGTCTGTGACAAAGAACCTTGCCTGAAGATTCCTGTCTTGCAGGTGTAGCTGCCAGCTCGCCAGCATCTGTCTGATGCATGCTAGAATATTGGCTGAGGTATGGGCATCGTCCGTCAAGTGGGTGTGCAGTAAAGCCCACCTCCACCCTGATACTTGTTCACTAATAGAGCTGCTGTCAGGGAGAGGTAAGAGTGTGCAGCATTCATGGCGGTCCAGATATTGCAGGTGAAATGCACACTCCCCTCTCCCTGAGCTAGCAGTGCTTGAATGCGACTGCAACACTGGTTGTACAGGCTGGGAATGACGTTTCTGCTAAATGTGGTTCTGGAGGGGACTTTATAATTTGGAAGTACGACCTTCAGAAAATGCTTGAAACCCATATTCTCCAGTACCTGCTGGTCATCAAGGGCAATAATTTCCCCAATGCTCCTGGTTACAACTTTTGAGGCTGCCTGCCTCCTTCCCCAGAATATAGTTACCAAACACCACCCCATTTCCTCCATGGTGGGTTGTTGCTTCTGACACATGGCAGGGGGCTGCTGGCCTGCCACCTGACTGCTAGAAGGGGCTGAGGACGTGGAATGACTCTGTTCGTTTTCAACCACTTTACACTGCCTGGAAAAAGGGGGTCCCCTGACCCCCAGATGTCAGTACTGTTGGGTATTGCTTCTATATATGATGCATCATGCCAAAATTAGGTAGATGTCCCATTTGCTTGTCTCTGCTAATAGCCCTGGAACAGTAATTACACTAAGCAAAACGCAGGTCCGCTGTCACTTTAAAGTGGCTCCAGATCACAGATTTCTTTCATGATCCCTTCTCTATAGCCTTCGGGGTGGATGATGGCACTGGAGTTGAAGTAGTGGATGCACCCTGAGAAGCAATGCCGGGGGTATCAGTCACAATCTGTGCCTGCACTGACTGTTCTTCCTCCTCATCATCATCAGTTTCAGCTCTCCCCTCCAGCACTGAAGTGGAGGCTAAGACAGGACTAACTAATCCTCCTAAACCTTCTCCAGCTATTACTTCTTCCATTTCTGATGATTTATTTATTTATTTAGCATTTTTATATACCGACTTTCCAATAACAGAATTACTGATCAATTCGGTTTACATTTTAACAGAACAATAACATTGACAAGTAAATGTCTTACAAAGAACAGGTCGATATAACTTGGATAGGTAAATATGGGGTTAACCAGTAAAGATACATTGCCTAATGTAGGTAAAAGTAAAAGATACAGTGCCTAATGTAGGTTAAATAAACAGTTGCTAATTATAAGACTAGGTTATGATCTTCGACTGCCATAGTTTACGTGAGTTCTATAGAAGATCTAAATAGCTCTCAGGTGGATAAGCATTGGCAGGGATGTTCCGCAGGAAGCTGTTATGGGAAAGCTTGGTTGAACAAGAATCCCACACAAGATTATTCTTCATCAGAATCAGCAGTATCTGCACTACATTGTCAGTGCTAACTAGAGTCTGCTGACGCACTGCTGCTTTTGAGTCTGGCCCTTTTGTCTTGCATGACTCAGCCTCCACTTCCCTCACCTCCAAAACAACAGGGTCAGAAACAGGTGGGGGTGGTGCATAATCTTTAAATTTCAGCTTTTTCCAGATGGAACTGCCTGCCTGTTGTACTTTGGACATTGAGGCGTGGGTCCTTGGTCGCTGCAAAAGATGGCACCTCCCGGAGGGCAGGGCCCTGCGGGACTTGCAGCAATAGGCTAGATCATGAGCAGAGATGGACACAGAGAAGTTAGTTTTTATTAATCTACAACATAGATGGTAACCCGAGGAACGGGTAATGATCCCAGCCAGCAGAGGAGATGTCTGATGGCAATGTTGCATCTGACAGCTGCAGCGTGGAAAAGGCAGCTCCACAGTCTCACCAGGTCCCGGAGAGGGATCTGGGTCCGGTAGTGGTCCGCAAAGCGGGGTAGACTGAGAACCCAGGCCTAGATGGAAAGGCCAGTGAGAGTAGATCCGGTAATGGTCCACGGTACGGGGTAGGCCGAGGATCGATGAAGAGAGAGATGAGACAATGCAGACACAGAACTGGAGCGGTAGTACTCACTCTGATACTGGCAGTTATAGTAGAAGAGAACCCCTGAGGAACGGAGGTCCAGAACGAAATAAGGCCCCCAAGGAGCGGGTACCTTAGGCATCCTTGTTGCTGGCAGATAACCCCGGCCGGGGTAGAGAAGCGAGGCAAAGCCCCCGTGGAGCGGGTACCTAAGTCGTCCTGGAGCGAGAGCACACAGAGTGGAAGTGTCTGGTAACAGAGAGATCAGCATGGAGATTCCTTGCTAACTCATATTAGGAATTGTGAACGGAGTTTAAATACCAGAGCGTGTGTCGTCATGCAGTGGGGATGCCCCCGAGATTGCCACCCTGACACATGTAAAGGACGGGGCTGTGCATGAGCGTGTGCCCTAGGTGCATGGGCGTGTGCCCTAGGTGACGAAAGATGGTGAATGCAATCGCCCATGCCGGACCGGGGACGCCGGAGGGGGGTCGGCCTGGAGAAGCAGAGGCAGCCATCTTCCCAAATTAATACACAACAAAAACACCAAATGGCTTAAAGATGCCCTTCCACCACCACCACATCCAAAGAAACCTCAGATCTATAAACACCGGCCTGCTAAACATACCCTCCACAAAAAACAAGCACACCTAACCACAACCAGAGAGTGCGCCATAACAATAGCTGGCCCATCGCTGTGGAACACACTCCCTGAACAACTCAGACTGGAGCCGTCCACCCAGTCCTTAAAAAAAAAAAAAAAAAAAAATTTAAAAACCTGGCTATTCCAAAAAGCCTTTCAGCCCTCAAACCTAACTCCCCACCCCCCCTCCTTATACCCACCCCAACCTCACAACAAAAGAGAAACGTCACAATCCCAATTAACCTCTAGACATGCCTGCGTACCTCAATAAGCCCCACCCTGCCTCCCATGTACAGACCCCCCCTGTAAATAACTAGAGATGCCTACCTCCCTATGTAACCATAGTTATTGTCCTGCTGAGCTGTTGAATCAAATCGCTCTGTTAAGCCGTTTGAATCAATTCCATTTCAATGTTCATCACTGCTAAAATCTAATTGTACTAACTGTTGATTTGCCTCCTCCATGTAAAATAGTAAGACACGCTCGTTCTACTACTTCTCCACGCCAACATGTAAACCGATGTGATGTACCCCAACGAATGTCGGTATACAAAAGCAAATAAATAAATAAAAGGAACTGAGTCAGGCAGGAAAAAGGTGAGCAATAGAGGGCACAGCCCTCTGCGACCGAAGGGCGCAAAAGTACCCCCTTCCAAGGGCCCCCCCAGGGGGTTTCAGCTTACGAGGATAAGGCTGATGGAAGTGACGGATCATGTCTCTATCCAGGATATTGGCCAAGGGCTCCCAGGAGTTCTCCTCCGGTCCATATCCCTTCTAGGAGATAAGGTACTCCTAACGTTTACCTCTTTTGCGTACATCCAGTATGTCATCAACGGTATACACGATATCCTTTTCGGCATCAGACAGTGCTCGCTCCGGGGCTTTGTTGGAAAATTCAGGCAGGACAAGAGATTTCAATAGTACCATGTGAAAGGCATTATGAAGCTTCATGGATAGCAGTAGCTTCAAACTGCAAGTCAAATTCCCAAGGCGTTGGAGGATGGCAAAAGGTCCGACGTACCGCGGAGCGAAAAGTGCAGAGGAACTTTGTACTAAGCCATACCTTATCCCCAGGCTGAAAATGAGGTGCCGGCCTGTGGTGAGCATCGTAAGTCTTTTTGGCCCTTTCTCCCGCCTTGAGGAGTAGATCCTTAGACTGTTTCCACAATTGTTGTAATTCCATTGCGGTGACTTGAGCTGCTGGAGACGTCACGGAGAGTGGCAGAGGTAATGGAGGTAATGGTTGGCGGCCATACACCACTTGAAAAGGTGTTGATCCCATGGCGGCAGCAGGATGTGAGTTTAGGGCGAATTTGGCCCAAGGGAGTAATTCTGCCCAGTCACTTTGTCTAGTATTCACATATGAGTGTAAGATTTGTTTGAGTGTCCGATTCATTCGCTCTGTTTGGCCATTGGACTGCAGATGATAGGCAGAGGTTAGATCTAAAGCGATGTCAAACTTCCGACACAGAGCTCTCCAGAAGTTTGTGGTAAACTGGACGCCTCTAATCAAACAAAATGTGTTTGGGCATGCCATGGAGGTGAAAGATGTACTTCACAAATAATTTAGCCAATTCAGCAGTGGATGATAATCCTGGCAGGGCCACAAAATGTGCCATTCGAAAATCGATCAACGGTCACCCAGATCAAATTGTTTCTGGCAGAAGGGGGTAAGTCCACCAGGACTTACCCCCTTCTGCCAGAACAATATGTTCCCAGAGGAACTTTGGACACACATCAGTCGCGATGTGTGTCCAAAGTTCCTCTGGCATGGGCTGAGGTTGGAGGAAACCCCAGGGATGTCCGGCAGGAGGTTTTTGTCTCGCGCAGAAGGCCACGTAGGCTTGGAGGCCTTCATGGTAGGCCACCAATAGAAATGTTGAAGCATGGCTAATGTACGGCCTTGCCCGGGATGGCCGGCCAGACGGGAGTCATGTGCCCACTTTAGTAATTTCTCATTCCCAGCAGCACCACAGTTTTCCCAGCAGGGATGGTGTGAGAGGCCGCCAACACTACCTTCTCCGGATTGATGATGTGACTAGGTTCATCGGGTATGTCCACCATAGCGAAGGAGCGCGAAAGGGCATCTGCCCTAACATTCTTTTCTGCAAGATGGTATTTTAGTAGGACGTCAAAGCGGTTGAAAAGCAATGACCACCTCGCTTGCCGGTGATTAAGGCTTGGGCATGTCGTAGATATTCCAAATTTTTATGATCGGTATAGACAGTTATTTGGTGCTGCGCACCTTCCAACCATAGACGCCACTCCTCAAAGGCCAATTTTGTAGCTAGCAATTCTTTATCTCCAATTCCATAATTCTTCTCGGCAGGAGAGAATCATCGAGAGAAGATAGAGCAGGGTTGGAGGACATCGGCATCGCTCTATTGGCTCAGTACTGCTATTATGCAGATGTCAGAGGCGTCAACCTAGACTAGGGGTGGGCACTTCCAGTCCTCGAGGGCCACAAACCAATCTGATTTTCAGGATATCCCTAATGAATATGCATGAGAGAGATTTGCATGCACTCTGCCTCAGTTGTATGCAAATCTATGTCATGCATATTCATTAGGGATAGCCTGAAAACCAGACTGGTTTGTGGCCCTCGAGGACCGGAGGTGCCCACCCCTGACCTAGACGATGAAAGAATGCTGAGGATTGGGATGACGAAGACAAGGCTTGGTTTGGAAGGCTTCTTTGAGAGTTTAAAAGGCCGCTACAGCCTCAGCAGACCATCAAGATGATCAGCCCCTTTTCTGGTCATGGCCGTGAGTGGTGCCATTAGGGTGGAATAGCGCTTGATGAAGGTACGGTAATAGTTTGTGAAGCCGAGGAAATAAGAACATAAGAAATTGCCATCCTGGGTCAGACCAAGGGTCCATCAAGCCCAGCATCCTGTTTCCAACAGAGGTCAAGACCAGGCCACAAGAACCTGGCAATTACCCAAACACTAAGAAGATCCCATGCTGCTGCTGCAATTCCAGAGCTTTATTGTACGTTGAGTGAAAAATAAGTTTCTCCGATTAGTCTTAAATGTGCTACTTGCTAACTTCATGGAATGCACCTTAGTCCTTCTATTATTCAAAAGTGATTTTAAAGACCACTATTATATCCCCCCTCAGCCGTCTCTTCTCCAAGCTGAAAAGCCCTAACCTCTTCAGCCTTTCCTCATAGGGGAGCTGTTCCATCCCCTTTATCATTTTGGTTGCCCTTCTCTGTACCTTCTCCATTACAACTATATCTTTTTTGAGATACGGCAACCAGAATTGTACACAGTATTCAAGGTGTGATCTCACCATGGAGCAATATAGAGGCATTATGACATTTTCCGTTCTATTAACCATTCCCTTCCTAATAATTCCTAACATTCTATTTGCTTTTTTGACTGCTGCAGCACACTGAGCCGAAGATTTTAAAGTATTATCCACTATGATGCCTAGATCTTTTTCTTGGGTGGTAGCTCCTAATATGGAACCTAACATCATGTAACTACAGCAATGGTTATTTTTCCCTATATGCAACACCTTGCACTTGTCCACATTAAATTTCATCTGCCATTTGGATGCCCAACCTTCAAGTCTTGCAAGGTCCTCCTGTAATGTATCAGTCTGCTTGTGATTTAACTACTCTGAATAATTTTGTATCATCCGCAGATTTGATAACCTCACTCGTCGTATTCCTTTCCAGATCATTTATATATATATACAAGCCGTTAAGCCCGTTTGAAACGGGCTACATTACATTTTCCATTTTCTAACACAGCACCCTTCTACACTTTTTCTCCCTCTCTCCCCCTTCCCTCGTTCACTCCTCCCCTTTCCTCCACTCAGTCTTACTCACCCTCTGTCTCCCACTGCCTTCTTCCCCTCACTCTCACCTCCCTCCCCTTCCCTCAGTCACTCCCACCTCTCTCCCCTTCCCTCAGTCACTCCCCACCCTCTCTCAATCCCATCCCCTCCCCCTCAGCCCTCCTCCACTCCCTTTTTCTCTGCTCCACAACTTCTTACCCTTCCACTTACTCACATCCCTGTCTCTCACCTCTCCCTCATTCTTCCTCTCCCCCTTCCACTTACTCACATCCCTGTCTCTCACCTCTCCCTCATTCTCCCTCTCCCCTCACTCTTCCCCACCCCCTACCTCCCTCCCTCCCACACACTCACCCACTCCTCCCTCCCTCTCACTCAGTCCCTCCCTCCCCCTCACTCAATCCCTCCCTCCCAGTCCCTCCCCCTCACTCAGTCCCTCCCTCCCAGTCCCTTCCACTCACTCAGTCCCTCCCTCCCTCCCTCCCACTCAGTCCCTCCCTCTCACTCAGTCACTCCCTCCCACTCTCTCTCTCTCCGTCCCTCCCACTCAGTCCGTCCCTCCCTCTCTACTGGCCGCTGCCGCCCGCCGCCGCCGCTACCGCCGCCGCCATGTTTTTTTTTCCCTGACGCTGCCTAAGACCGACGTGCTCGCCCGCACATGCGCAGTAGAGCTGCTCTCTACTGCGCATTTGCGGCACGTCTGTCAAGCGTCGTTTATCTAGTTAGATATATTGAAAAGCACCGGTCCAAGTACAGATCCCTGAGGCACTCCACTGTTTACCCTTTTCCACTGAGAAAATTGACCATTTAATCCTACTCTGTTTCTTGTCTTTTAACCAGCTTGTAATCCACGAAAGGACATCGCCGCCTATCCCATGACATTTTAGTTTTCGTAGAAGCCTCTCATGAGGGACTTTGTCAAATGCCTTCTGAAAATCCAAATACACTACATCTACTGGTTCACCTTTATCCACATGTTTATTAACCCCTTCAAAAAAAATGAAGCAGATTTGTTAAGCAAGACTTCCCTTGGGTAAATCCATGTTGACTATGTTCCAGTAAATCATGTCTTTCTATATGCTCTACGATTTTGATCTTGAGAATAGTTTCCACTATTTTTCCCAGCACTGAAGTCAGGCTCACTGGTCTATAGTTACCCGGATCGCGCCTGGAGCCTTTTTTAAATATTGGGGTTACATTGGCCACCCTCCAGTCTTCAGGTACAATGGATGATTTTAATGATAGGTTACACTGGCTTAAAGGCGCAATGCCTTTAAGCCAGTGGGTTGAGGCCACTCTAATGCTTTTCAGCTTTTGAGGGTCCATCTGGAAGCCATTCTTGGAAACGATGTACCCCAGAAAGAGCACTGATTCCTGGTGGAAAGCACACTTCTCGAGCTTCGCAAATAGGCGATTGTCACGTAGCCTTTGTAGTACCTTTATAATGTCTGCCTGGTGAGTCTGGATGTCCTGAGAGAAAATCAGGATGTCATCTAAATATACCACCATGCACTGGTACATTAAATCTCGCAGAATATCATTCATCATATTCTGAAACACTGTTGGTGCATTGCATAGTCCAAAAGGCATGACTAAGTATTCAAAGTGTCCGTCACGGGTGTTAAAAGCTGTTTTCCATTCATCCCCCTGACGGATTCGGAACAAGTTGTAGGCCCCTTTTAAGTCCAGCTTAGTAAACATCTTGGCCCCCTAGAGTCTGTCGAACAGCCCAGTTATCTACGGTAGAGGGTAGCGATCCTTGATGGTGATTTCATTGAGACCTCTGTAATTGATACGAGGGCGAAGGGATCAGTCTTTTTTCCTAACAAAAAAGAACCCCATGCCAGCTGGGGACTTAGGTCTAATGAACCCTTTTTGCAGGTTCTCTTGGATCTAGGCTAACATGGCCTCAGTCTCTGTTATTGAGAAGGGGTATACCCTTCCCTTGGGAGGCTCTGAGTTAAGTTTGAGATTTATCGCACAATCAATGGTCCTGTGCGGAGATAATATGTTTGCTGCTTGCTTGGAGAAGACGTCCTGAAAAGAATTATATTGCGGTGGTAAACCAGGTAGAGAGGGAGTCATCATGCAGTGCAGCAGTGAAACTTTGGCAAGACAACGATCATGGCAGCCAGGGCCCCACTCAGAAAGCTCCATGGCGGTCCAATTGAACTGAGGTGTGTGTTCCTATAGCCACAGTAGGCCAAGTACCACAGGGTGAATGGCATTCTCAAGGAGCAGAAAGGAGATGTTCTCAGTGTGTAAGGCCCCTGTGCGAAGGCATATGGGTTGCGTGGTAAGTGAGACCTCCCCTGGAAGTGGTTCTCCATGTTTAGAAGACAGAAGTGAGGGGGTAGCTATTGGTGTAGTGGGAATTCACAGATGGTCTGCAATTCTCTTTAGCATAAAATTTCCTCCCGCACCTGAGTCCACGAGTGCCAGTGTTGAAAATTCAAGGACCCCAGAGAGGAGAGAGATGAGGAGAGATAAGGGAGGAGAAGGTGCAGTTAGACCTAGGAGAAGTCCTCCAGAAGATCCTTTTCCTGGACAGATAGGGCAGGTCTGGACAGCATGGCCGGATTGGCCACAGTATATATAGAGACCTGAGCGTCTGTGAAAACGTCTCTCTTTAGAGGTCAGATGACTGCGCCCTAACTGCATAGGTTCTTCTTCTTCTTCACTGGGCGCAGAAGATTGGGCTGAAGTTGAGTGCATGACTCGAGGGCGATTACCTCCCATACAGTGCTTCTTGTGATACTTTGCCTCGAGTCCGATCGCGTATCCTGCGATCGACTCTCCCACCCAAATCAATAAGATATTCCAGGGTGTCTGGTAAGTCACAAGCCGCTAGTTAGTCTTTTATATGGGTGTTGAGGCCCTCTAAAAATATAGCAAGTAGACATCCCAAGTCCCAATGGAGCTCAGATGCTAGTGTCTTGAATTCAATAACATAGTCTGGTAAAGGCTTACTTCCTTGTTGAAGGTGAAGAAGAGTAGACCCTGCGCTCGTCTGACGTGCTGGAACATCAAATACTGATTTGAACAGGTTCAATAAGTCAGTCAGATCATTTAAAACAGGGTCGCTGCATTCCCAGAGAGGTGAAGCCCAAGCCAGGGCTCTTCCATCGAGTAGCAATAGGATATAGGTAGTCTTGGAAACAGCATTGGGAAAGTAGTTCGGTTGCAACGAGAAGTGCATTCAGCACTGATTAATAAAACCCTTGCACATCTGGGCATCACCAGAGAAGAATGTAGGAGCTGGAAGCAGTACAGTGGTGTGAACTGCAACCACTTGAGGAGAAGAATCTTTCTCTGGAACCGTCGGCGTATTCAGTTGGGCATTCAACTGGTTGAAAGCGGCAGCTAGTGTCTCCAGAGATTTCTGTTGCTCTGTAATCCGCTGGGCCAGGCTAGGAATGGCCTGCAAGCTGAGCCAGGTCCATGGAGTTAGCAATCTGTTGTACTTTGGACATTGAGGCGTGGGCCCTTGGTCACTGCAAGATTGCCCCTCCAGAGATTTTAGATTGGAACAGCTCCCTTTTTAACTTTAATGGGGGACTGGCACTGTCTTTTGAAGTGCCTCCTCTGCCAGTCCCAATCACTCGACCATGTCTACTTTTCCCTGACATTATGGATTTAATGTCACTGCCTACTAGGGATTTCAATTAAAAGAATTATTTCTTTATTGGTGACTGAACACCTCTGTACCAATATAGGTGAGTGTGGAAAACTATACATACACACACACACAGTGCAGTGCCTTGCTGTACATTACAACTGAGACTGCTTTATGTGCACAAAAAAATGAAGCTCCAGAGAAAAGACTGGAAGCCTGAGCAAGCACAATTCCTAGTGATGCTGCTTGTTTGAAAATACCAACTCCCAGACAGCCACTGCAACTCTCATACTATCTGCTATGTGGAACTGCAGATAAAACTGTGTTTGAAAATACCAACTCTCAGACAGCCACTGCAACTCTCACATTAGCTCCCACCCACACCCTGCCTGCAACCTATCCCAGGGGGGTAAAATCAGCAGCAAAATGCCACTGCTGGCAGCTTGTCTCAGTGGGAGAGACAAAGAGACAGTCTGAGTTAAATTTAAAAAAAAGTGCAGTAAAAAACGCCTGGCTGGCACAGCAGCAAAAATTAACAAATATTTTTTTCAATGGAAAATTCTATCAAAGTAGCAAGCAATAGCAATTGAATACAGATTTGAGACACTCGGAGAGCTCAAAAGCAATGAGCTTCTCAGAGAAAAGCCAAGAAGAAAGTGCGTGGCGCGCCACGTGCTTAAGGTAGAAATAGTACAGCAGGAACAGCATCACAGAGCACTGAGAGCAGCGATTGGCTGAATAGAAAAATGCTTTGCTCTGATACGTTGGCATTCTGGTCTCCTTGCCAACCTGTCTGACCCACTCTATGAACGGGCTGTGAGGTCACTTATGACTCACAGGAAAGGGCTGGTTGTTGCTATGGATACTCCCACATGGCCTTCTCCTATTTCAAATGGCTGCTAAGAAAGCAGCACTGCGAACCAAAAGAATGAAACTAATATGATGTGTTTCATTCATGGGGGAATCGCTATGTGTTTCGCGAACCCACAAATCAAACAAACATGGACTTATTCATTGCGGATTGCACATTTGTTAAAAACGAATGCACATCCCTAATGGACTCCCTACAGGGCCCAGGAACAGAAGTATCATTCTGATACTGAAAGGGATAAGAGGAGAAAATACTGGTGCCATTCAGGTACTGTGAGGAACTAAGGAATTCAGAGAAGAAAACAACTTGGAAAGGTAGGAGATAAAATGAATTTCACCTTTAATACTTCACCAACATTGGGAGGGAAGTACTAACATGCCCTATACGCCAGTGGAATGGAAGAAATTAGATTACAGACTGAATCAACTGGCTTTACCATCTTAAACAAAACTGTGAGAAGTCACAAATTTATTTAAAAGCACTTGTAACATCAATAAGTGAACTAAACAGCTGTAAAGAATATTTTCATCACTTCACAACATCTCAGTAAAGTATTGTTGGAAATCACCAGAGCTTCCATTGTTGTTCTTACTGTGTAGCGACTACTACTCAGTGCCGATATCACTGGTGCTACATACAAGAACTGTGAACTAGGATTTAAGTGTTGCAATGCCAAAGGCTTTGACGTTTATCCTTCCCCCCAGCACCTTTTAATATTCTGGAAGCATTCCTCTGTTATCACTATTCAGGTAAAACCATCCCAGGGATTGCATGTGGAAGGTGCCATTGGGTAAGACCCTGAAGCCTCAGCACAATTTCAGGCAACTGAACTGCTCCTCGTCCCAGAGAGCTCCTCTCTGTCTTGCAAGTCAGTGAAGGCTCCCCTCCCCCATAGCGCTTGATATGCCACAAATCAGGGATTGAGAGAGATGTGGAAAATGATGTAGCCAAATTAGGCACCGAGTACCTAAGCAGTGCAAGGGATACCCTCCAGGGCCATCTCCCTCAGTACCAATGCCATTTGCACAGGGCTGTGCCTGAGTGGACCCATCCTTGACGCTAAGACAGGAGATAGTTTTCTCAGCGCAGGTGCCCGAATCCTTCTTGGTACAGAAGATTCCTATAGCACCAAGCCATTTGTTCTACCTGGACCAGGTACTATCCATCTCTTTGGTATGGAGCTTCCCAGTGCATGGTAGGGTGCAGTCAACCTCCTCGGGACTCCAGGCCTCCTTTGATTTTGTCAAAGTAGAGCACCTCAGTAAGCAAATAAAGACATTCTTCAACCTTGGAAGTTAAGAGCCTTGGCAGAGAGAGTGGTCCTACCAATGCAAACAATCAAATTGAGCACTGATCAGCTGGAGGCATCAACACAATGTCAGGACCAGCAGGTCTCAAACCAGAAGCCATAGGGCTAGGACTCTACCTTGGAGAGCCACAATAGTTGTGGAGCTATAGAAGAGTAATACTATTCCTACCTTTCCGGTACGGAGGTCTCCGACACACCCAGTGAAACTCTCCCAAACGGGTCCCCCAATAGCACACACTGAGCCAGCAGAGAGCCTCTGTTGTGAACATGAAACCTTGTTTGCTTTGTAAAGAAATTACCCTGTATCTTCTGTTTTTTTTCCTATATAATATAGGCCAGCATCTTGTTATATGTGCTACATGTGTCTGATTAAAGCCCTGTGAACCCTGAATTGTCGTGCCTGAGCTTGCCACTTAAGATATGCAGTAGTGTCCCATGACTGCCTACATCTCCGATACAGAACCTACGGCTTCTGCAGTTACAACTTTGGCACCTCAGAATTCCTGTTCAGCAATGCCAGTGGCAGTAGCCCTCAATGAAGAGGGACCAATACAGGTGTCCAAAGAAGTCTCTCCTCAAACTTCAGTGCAAAAGATTCTTCAACCAGTGTAAGTCCAGATATCAGAATTCATGGAGAATATCTTTGCTGCTGTAAGCCCTGAAGGCCAGAGAAGGAAGCTGGAACATCTCCTGTCCAGGACTGGGGAACTTTTCCACAGAGTCTTCTGGCGGTAGAAGCGAGTCCATGTTGTGAAAGGCTAGATTCCCCTCCTCTGAATGAGTTCCTGAATGAATCAGAAAGGGAAGAAGTGTGGTCAGCTCATTCCTTGTTCCTGCCAATTGTTTCCCCCTCAAATATGTAGAGGTCGCCTCCTCAGTCTCCCTCATCATTGTCAGAGTTTGTTATATCAGCCAAGGTGTGTGCCTCTGTTGCTCTCCATCTATACTATCAACTATCAGGTTACGCTTTGTGCTGGACCAACTGGACCTTCTGAGGGCATGTAACTACCTGGCAGCTGAAGAGTAAGTCTCTACTGGCCTTTCCTTGCCTCTTTCTCCCATGGCCCCTCTGTAGCTTCCTGGCTTCTGCCCTCCAGGGGCCCCATAGATCCTAACAGTATACCTTCTCTTACAAACTCCATCCTGGGCCTCTGACCTGAATTATCTGGATGTTCTTGGTGGAAACATCCAAGTAGATTATCTGCATTTAAATTCAGAACTGTCTTCTAACTGCAGCTTTCTGGATTAAAATCCCTTCCAATCTACTAAATAATGCAGTTGTCCTCTGATGTACCTTGAGTCCAGAATTTGCTTAACAATGAATTCTGGTTGTCCCGAGTTTCTGCCTAAAGTTGGGTCAGAATTCTTTTTTTTTTTTTTCATTCAAATTTTTATTGAACGATTTCAACATATAGAACAAGTATACAAGCTCACATGGTCAACAAATGAGCACAGTAGTACAACACCCAGCTCCAGTACAATAATCAAAATTATACACATTAGTGTACCCAAACCCCATCCACCCCCCGCTCCTACCCCTCATAAAGCCCGCCTGACCCACATAACTCCCATCCCAAGACAGGCCTACATATCATATCCTGGATGAAATCACAGGTTATCTTTCAGATAATGCAGTTTGAAGAATAGACATAGATTATCCAGCCTACTCAATTTTAATCTCAATTTGACCACGGGACAATATGTTGCATCTATACATTGGTTCCTTTGCTAACTGATAATCATACAGCATTTGGCATCCAAAACCATTCAAATCTGCGCAGGGAACCATTCCTAATTGCTGTCAATTTTTTCATATAGTAACTCTCTGAAATCTTCCCTAAGTGGATAACAGGTTGGGAACCTCTATTAGTCACCATTTATTAGCTATCTCACCTTTAACAGACAACAGCACTTGCTGTTGTGCTCTAACTCAGATACTGACTGGTTGGGAATCCCCAACAAAAACAATTTCAGATCCCTCTCCACAGTCTGCCTCCTTAGTGACTGGAAGAATGAAATGATTGCAGCCCACAACATCTACCCTGATATCATCATTAAGGAGATCTCTACATTCCTCTTTAGAGCTAGCAAATGAATATCCTTGAGATACTTTTCCATCCACCCCTCAGAGTATAACTCCTCGTAAAATTTAGTAAAACACAAACCAATATTAGTAGAATCAAACATTTCCTGTCCCTGTCTTATTTTTGTTACATGGCTCTGTGTAGCTCTCTCCTTTAACTTTCTGGCTAGCAATCTTCCTGATTTATTCCCATATTCAAAGATGACTTGTTTGGATAGATCTAAATGGTGAGCAAGCTTAGCAAGCTCCAAGGCCCTTAGTTCCTGTCTCGCCTTCTCCAGCTTGCCCCATATATTTTGATCTAATGATCTCTTTTGTAAAAGTTCCCACTTGGCTATTTTTTGTAGTAATACCAAATGAGCACCCTCCTTTTCCTTTATTAAAGGAATGAGGCTCTAGAAATCAATTTACCTCTCACTACAGCCTTCATGCATTCCCATAAAGTGACCAGATTACAGTCTTGGTTCTCATTAACTGCAAAATATTCCTTTCTCTCTTTCACCACCTGTTCCACATAAGCTACCATTCAGATGCCAACATTTCCTGCCCCCACCATCTGGAGAAAGGCCTAAGGCCACCCAAGGAAAGGACATGATCAGACCATGTAAAGTTACCCATTCCCACATCCTCAGTCCTGTCTACCAAAATTTTATCAATTAGGAAATAGTCCAGTCTAGAGTAAGACTGGTGAGCTTTAGAAAAAAAAAAGTATAGTTATGAGGTGGCAGATGTGTTAGACACCAAATATCTACTAACCCTCTGTCTGACATCATGTGTTTAAGGACAACACAGGAAGCCCAGGATCCCGCTGCCTCCCTGTTAGAGGGATAGTGAGTGAGGTTAAAATCCCCTCTGCCCAATCAGCCACCATCCCAGAAATCTGATTCAGAAAATAACCTTGCCCCGAATTAGGGGCATAGATATTTACCATAGTAAACAGAGTATTATGTACAACCAAGTTAACCGCTATAAATTGCCCTGAGGTCGCTTTGACATCAACCACTAAATGTTTGAGAATAGTATTCCCATCCCACAATATTTGTTTCAAACCGTTGCAGAAGCTAGGTATTGCTTAGGGAACTGCTGGGACCTCAGTCCCCCTTCATTGCGCCTTCTAAGATGAGTCTCCTGGCAGACGACCACTGAGGCCTGCAAATGTTCCACTTCCTGAAAACTTATCAGGAGAGTTTAGCCCTTTAGCATTTATTGAGAACATTTTCAATGAACCCAAGTCAAAAACCAAACCTCAAGTAGTAACACAGAACACCAACAGTACCCTTGTACTCCATACTGAAATACACATTGATCTCCACACAGACTCACACAGTATCAAAATGACTACACGCTACGCTCCCTCTCCAATATCTCCCTCCCTCCCCCCCCCCCCCCCCCATCCCCGTACACACCACCACTCCCTATAGTGGTCAATCTCCCTTATGAGGAATAATGTCATCTGAAACCACCACCCCAATCTCACCCCTGACCAATAGAACAGATTCACAAACTGAAGTAAGATGAAGATCAACATTCCCAGTTAAATTTAAGTAAACCAAGCAACTGCATTGAAAGGAAATAAAGCAGCAAAAACCTTAAAAGCAGGCTAACCGTTAAGAACAAATCCCTAAATAAACATAGTATCCTTCGAGCTGGCTCCTCTTGAGTTGTTGAATATTGAGAAGGTGGTCCACTCAATTGCCTCTTCAGTCTCTTTCCTCCATTCACCACTCCGCCACCTTGCAGGCTTCATTCCCGCTCACACAAGTCTAATGTCCTGTTGACTAGACACTGCCTTAGATATTTCCACCCCTGCAGCCTTCTTAATCTCCTCTGCTTCAGATACTGTTCTTGGAAGCACAAATGTACACCCGATTTTATAACATGCGCGCACGTTATAAAATACAAGGTTGGCGCACAAGGGGGGTGCACACTTGTGCCCGCCGAGCCCGAGGGGAGCCCCGATGGCTTTCCCCGTTCCCTCCAAGGCCGCTCCGAAATCGGAGCGGCCTTGGAGGGAACCTTTTTTTCGGTCCCCCCCCCACCTTCCCCTATCTAACTCACCCCCCAGCCCTAACTAAATCCCCCCCACCTTTGTTTCTGAAGTTACGCCTGCCCAAGGCAGGCGTAACTTGCATGCGGCTGGCTGCCGGCACACCATCCCCCGAACACAGGCCGCTGTGCCGGAGGACTCGGCCCCGCCCCCTGGACCGTCACCACACTCACAGCCCCGCCCCCGGACCGCCCCTTTCTCGAAGCCCCGGGACATACGCGTTCCCGGTGCTTGCGCGCGCCGCCGAGCCTATGCAAAATACCCCAATATGTACAATGCCTTCTGATGTAAACAATACATTTGCAATATATATAATAGCTTGTCGTCATACAACCTCAATAAACTGATATAACTGTTCAATAAACAATAAAATATTCACTTCTGACTTGTGTCGATCATTTTATTATTTATTTCTCCTCTTTCCTACCCCTGTCCCTACCCCCCTCCCAATAAAGGATTTATCTCTGATAAAATTTCTACAACCCTGGAGATCAAGAATCATTAACAGTTTTCTGCTGCCATTCTATAGACGGTTGCCATTGTTTTTCAAATTTATGCAATCGTTTGTGTCTGATGGCAGTAAGTCTGCTTAATTGATAAATTTGAGCTAAACCTCAGGCACACTCTACACATAGGGGGAGCTGTATATTCCTCTAATGTATATTCCTCTTCTGGTATACTTAATAGAAAAAACCATGGGTCTTTGGGGATGACTACCCCCACTCTCTCGTATATAATCTCCTTTATATTGTCCCAGAATACTGCAATAACAGGACACTCCCACCATATGTGCATGAAGTTGCCTACATTGCCAAATTTTCTCCAACACCTCGCACTCAAATTGGGATATAACTTGTGAAGTCGAGCGGGAGTAAGATACCAACGGTATAGTAATTTATACCCATTTTCCACGATGGTTGCTGAGATTGAACACTTTTTAATGGACATGAAACATAAGTTCCACTGCTTATCGTCCAACGCTCGGTCTAAATATTTCTCCCAACTTTGAATGTGTGGAGGTGGAGAATTTGGATCTTTGTTTAACATGCAATCAATTCTAGATATACCCTTCTTAAAATGAGTGAAGTTTATCACCACAAAGCCCTTCAAACAAGGATTTTCCCTTCTGCGGCCCCTCCCGCACCCTCACCTAGGACATGAAATGTACCAGTTGTACATAAAAGTAATAATCCGCCTTATCTAAATGGAATGATTCTTGGATTTCTTGAAAACTTATCTTCGCCCTGATCCATAAATGCTCCAACCTGCTACAACCCTCCCACCCCCCCCCCCCCCCCCCCCAATTTCTAGCCACTCTCCGAGAGCAACCAGGAAAAAATTCACTATTCATAAATATAGGGGATCTGTAGAAGTACAATTTACTTTCCATTTGTCCCATACCTTCAAACTTAGGGCCACTGGGGGGGGGGGGGGGGGGGGTTTGGCATTTGAATGATCCGGCCTTTGCTAGGTAGCCATACTAGGGTATTTGGATAACACTTGTTTAATAAAGCTGCCTCTAACCCCACCCACTGCTTAACTTCTACTGTGCCAATTGAAAATAAACTGTAGCTGTGCCGCCCCCATAACAGCAAGCCCCCCCTGTCTTTGGGTAAATATAATATACGACGGCTCACTCTAGGTGGGCATTTTTAGCATTCATTTTATTGCATGCCTCATGAAACTGCATCATCTCTGCTGCACAGTTGTCCAGCCTTGACTTGGCCTCTTCTATAAGTTTTCCCAGATCCAGGAGGTCATTTTTAATCTCAGTCACAAAGCTAACGATCTCCTCTTATCTCCAGCATGTTGCCTCATAAGTCCTGGAACCACTGTTGGAACTCTCTTCAGGAAGGAGCCTCTCCCACATCTACCGATGCCGCTCCAATTTCAGCTTCCGACTCCACGCTAGCGGGGAGTGCCTCATTGTCTAGGCCCTCCAACCCATTCCAGCGTATGAGAACTGCTTCAGATTGGTTTTTTCTCTGAGTCATTGTTGCAGAGCACAAACGTTTTCCTCACAGCGGCTGTGGAAAACCAGAGGAATAGATCGCTACAGATAGGGGATGTAGGTATATTTAGTCGGGAACTATCACTTCAAGCAGCCATTAACCAAGATAATGTCACGTCCTTCCTGGTCAGAATTCTATCTTAACCAATCATCGTTCCCCAAGGCCATATACCAACAAAAGTGAATAAGCCCTTCACACCTTGAATTATAAAAAAAAAAAAAATGCTGAGGAAAGCCTTTATGCAAGTTTATAACTTTTATATGATGGTTTTACCCCACATTATCAAAGTGAACTTATGCACATAAGTTTGCTTTGAAAATTCCCAGTTAAGTGCCCTGGTATGTACACAAAGTACAGAGTGTGTAACTTGTGTGGGGTTACATACGCTGCTAAATTTTAAAACATGCACATAAATACTGGGGTTACGCACATGGCTGGGCCTTGTGCATAACCCCCGATATGCGCAGAAGTGCCGGGCCTGCTAAAAAGGGCGGGCTAGGGGTTGGCTAGGACTGCGGCCATTAGGTCCTGTCCCGGGGAAGCGCGTGCCAGCAGCTGGCCGGCACACGGATGTTACTGCTCCTCTGGGACAGAAGTAAGTATCAAAACAAAAAAATAGGGGATAGGTAGAGGTATAGGAGTGTTCCCTCCCAGTCTGCTACTTAATTGGAGTGAACTGGGAGGGAACTGGGCAGAGGCCTGATCGTGTTGCTGCACATACTTTATAAAATTCCCCCTCCATGCGCATGCAAGTCACAGCCCACCTGCACATGCGTGCATGGATGATAAAATCTGGTGCGCATGTGCGCGGGAATATCATATTTTATAACATGCACGCGCTAATGCTTGCACATGGACGCGCCCATGAAGGTTTGAAAACCTAGCTTTGCATTTTCAGATGATAATTCACAAACTTAGGGCCGCTATTTATTCCCTAAATTTAGGATCCCAAATTAGGTGTCTGGTTCCAAAAATCAGTGTTAAGCTCCTACCTTTGGTTCCCTGCCATAACTCCACCCCTGTAGCCACTCATTTCTTAGGGACTCAGCCCTAGTCAGTTTTCAAAAGGGCCAATTTAGGAGCCAAATCCTTTGAAAACTTGTTCTTCTGTATGTCAATCCTACTTCTCTGCCTATGCCCAGCGAGTAAGTGTATGTATGAATTTGGGATTTGTGCTGAACCCCAGGCTATCTTCTGATAGCCATTTACTCACATAAAAACATGTTTTATATGCATAAATAGCTATGAAAATTCATCCCAAAAAGTCTCCTTTTTGCTCCAGTAATGCGTTTAGTAGTATCCTTCACTTACGCCCAAGCTGGTTGGACTTTGGAAGGGCACATCCAAGCCATGACTGTGGCAGTGGCTCATAGTAGGTCATTCTCTATTGAAAAGATGTATGCACGGCTGAGACATGGAGTTCTGGTCACATTTTTTAGATGCAGACCCAATGTGGCAGCAGGTTTAGGTAGTTTACTCTCCAGGGTCTATCTGAAAGTTACAGACCAATTCCAGCCCCCCCCCCCCTCCCCAAGCCTATTTTTGTTTCAGGTTGTCTTCCTGTTTAAAAAAAAAAAAAAAAAAAAGTAATTTAATGCATCAAAACATTTATTTCACCTTGTTAAACAATTGGTAATGTTTTTTTTCCCTTTATTTCTTTTAATCTGGCTTCTTTGGGCTTCCAGCTCAGTCAGAATCAGGACTGGGATCCTGGTGCCATTATTTGCAAATACACAGGGATTTTTCCTTCTATTTTACAGAACTCCCTACTTTAGCCCAGGCACTCTACAGAGAATTCTTGGTTGGGGGCCACTCACCAGGTCTCCTTCCAGAACCCCACAATCAAACTATAAGTCCAGCCAGTATGTGTTGCCACTGCCTCCGTTCCCTAAGGGGCTATGAACACCACCTCTGCAGCAGCTACAGCCCTTGAGGACCTAGGGTGTGGAGCCATGAATCAAACTAGAGTCTCTCTGCATGGTCACTTGGGCACCTTTTTCCCCATTTTTGGTTGTCTTAACCCTTCCCATCTATTTGAGCAAGGGGAACTGCTTGTCTTTAAAGAAAATAAAGGCCACAGTAAGATCTTCCTTTTATAAGCTTTGCCTGTTCAAGAGTGTGTGTCCATTTTTAGAACCAGATGATTTTTGTACAGTTCTACAGGTGTTAATATTAAGCAGTCTGGATTACTGTAATGCACTTTACATTGGTTTCCCGCTTAACATTTTGTCCACTTCAGCTTGTGCAGACCGCAGCAGCACACACTAAGTGATATTTCCATGTGCGACCCTCTCTCTCCAATTCTAGGTACACTCCATTGCTTACCTATTAAATAGAATCCAATATAAAATTGCAAATCTGATATACAGAATAATTCATTCTGTAGTCATAGTCTAAGAGAAATTAGGGAAGTTAACCAAATTGGCAGTGCAGCAAATAATGGGGGATTTCATTTACTCCTATATTAATTGGGTAAATATAACATGAGGACATGCTAAAGAGGTAAAATTCCTGGATGGAATAAATGACTGCTTCATGGAGCAATTGGTTCAGGAACCAATGAGAGAGAGAGCTATTTTAAATTTAATTCTTAGTGGAATGCAGGATTTGGTGAGAGAGTTAACAGTGGTGGTGCCGCTTGGCAATAGTGATCATTATGATCAAATTTGAACTAATGACTGGAAGGAGACAATAAGTAAATCCACGGCTCTTGCACAAAACTTTCAAAAGGGAAACTTTGATAAAATGAGGAAAAACAGAAAAACCTGAAAAGTGCAGCTACAAAGATTAAAGTATACAACAGGCATGGACGTTGTTCAAAAATACCATTCTAGAAGCACAGTCCAGATGTATTCCACGAATTAAGAAAGGTGGAAGGCAGGCAAAACAATTACCAACATGGTTAAAAGGCAAGGTGAAAAGTTTAGCCAAAAAAACTTCCTTCAAAAATTAGAAAGATCCATTTGAAGAAAATAGGAAAAAGCATAAGCATTGGCAAATGAACTATAATCAGCCTAAGAGAGAATTTCAAAACAAGCAGGGTGTAGAGGCATCTGCTGATCAATTCTGAAGCCATAGCTGTCACTCCTCTGGCCGCAGTACAGACTACATCCGAGCCCACGTCAGCTAAAAAGGCGGCGTCGGGTTCCATAATCACTCTGGAGTTCACCCCCGAGTCATCCATCTCCTGAGAGAGGAGTAGGCGTGAATCAGCTACCAGGGCACAACAAGAAGCAATCTATAAGGTCATTGCTTTTGTGTCAAAGGCCTTTTTAAGGATGGACTCCATCCGTCTATCATGCGCATCCTTTAAGGCTGCTCCTCCCTCCACTGGGATAGTTGTTGGCTTAGAGATGGCACAGACCAGTGCATCCACTTTAGAGAAATTCAAATGCTCTCTCCCTGCTGGATCCAGTGGGAATAGAGCTTCTAACGCTCATCTCCCTTTAAAACTTGCTTCTGGGGCATCCTATTCCAGGTCAATCTACTCCTGGATGGCTTCCAGTACTGGAAAGTAGTAAGAGGCTTTTCCCGTAGGAAAATCAGAATGGGATTCATCTTTGGTTCCATCATGGAGTCCGCCCCAGGAACTCCCAGCATCTTCATGGTCTGGGAAATCAGGGCCAGCAATTAGTCTCTATGGAAAAACCATAACATGGTCCAATATGGTTCTAAACCGGGGGAATTTCCCCATCTTCCAAGGAATCTGTATCCTCCTCTTAGTCTGTGTCGTCCGGGTCCCTGCCAGGGATACCCTTAGTGAGGCGAGGCATTCCTCAAGGTCTACCATTAGGACTGGGAGAGGGAGGGCTTACCAGTTGAGGTTCCGTCCGGACTGGGGCAAGAGAAGTAGCAGACTGCACCTGTATGAAGGCTTGAAGGCCCTGGAAAAATTCCTCCCAGGAGATCATAAGAACATGCCATACTGGGTCAGACCAAGGATCCATCAAGCCCAGCATCCTGTTTCCAACAGTGGCCAATCCAGGACATAAGAACCTGGCAAGTACCCAAAAACTAAGTCTATTCCATGTTACCGTTGCTAGTAATAGTGGTGGTTATTATCTAAGTCAACTTAATTAATAGCAGGTAATGGATTTCTCCTCCAAGAACTTTTCCAATCCTTTTTTAAACACAGCTATACTAACTGCACTAACCACATCTTCTGGCAACAAATTCCAGAGTTTAATTGTGCGTTGAGTGAAAAAGAACTTTCTCCGATTAGTTTTAAATGTGCCACATGCTAACTTCATGGAGTGCCCCCTAGTCTTTCTACTATCCGAAAGAGTAAATAACAGATTCACATCTACCCGTTCTAGACCTCTCATGATTTTAAACACCTCTATCATATCCCCCCCTCAGCCGTCTCTTCTCCAAGCTGAAAAGTCCTAACCTCTTTAGTCTTTCCTCATAGGGGAGCTGTTCCATTCCCTTTATCATTTTGGTCGCCCTTCTCTGTAACTTCTCCATCGCAATTATATCTTTTTTGAGATGCGGCAACCAGAATTGTACACAGTATTCAAGATGCGGTCTCACCATGGAGCGATACAGAGGCATTATGACATTTTCCGTTTTATTCACCATTCCCTTTCTAATAATGCTCAACATTCTGTTTGCTTTTTTGACTGCCGCAGCACACTGAACTGACGATTTCAATGTGTTATCCACTATGACGCCTAGATCTCTTTCTTGGGTAGTAGCACCTCATATGGAACCTAACATTGTGTAATAGCATGCGTTATTTTTTCCTATATGCATCACCTTGCACTTGTCCACATTAAATTTCATCTGCCATTTTGATGCCCAATTTTCCAGCCTCACAAGGTCTTCCTGCAATTTATCACAATCTGCTTGTGATTTAACTACTCTGAATAATTTTGTATCATCTGCAAATTTGATTACCTCACTTGTTTTATTTCTCTCCAGATCATTTATAAATATATTGAAAAGTAAGGGTCCCAATACAGATCCCTGAGGCACTCCACCGCCCACACCCTTCTACTGAGAAAATTGTCCATTTAATCCTACTCTCTGTTTCCTGTATTTTTGCCAGTTTGTAATCCATGAAAGGACATCGCCACCTATCCCATGACTTTTTATTTTTCCTAGAAGCCTCTCATGAGGAACTTTGTCAAACGTCTTCTATAAATCCAAGTATACTACATCTACCGGTTCACCTATATCAGGGGTCGGGAACCCATGGCTCGCGAGCCAGATATGGCTCTTTTGAGGGCTGCATCTGGCTCGCAGACAAGTGTCGCCACACTTCGCGGTTCCCCGCTGACCCAGCTGCTCCCCGGTCCTCCGCCGCCCGGGCTTAAAATGCTGTCAGCCCGGGCGGAACGCGGCGGGACAGCTGGAGTCAGCGGCACCGGCGTGCTCTCTTCTCCTCCTCCCCCCCCCGCGGCCCGGAAGAGGAAGTGGTGAGCATCGGGTGCCTGCGCGGAAGAAGAGACCACGCTAGTGTGGTCTCTTCTTCCCGCGCAGGCACCCGATGCTCTCCACTTCCTCTTCCGGGCCGCGGGGGGGGGAGGAGGAGAGAGCACGCCGGCAGCGGCACGACTGGAGTCAGCCGGGTGCCATCGCTGGAGTCATCGGGTGCCTGCAGCGGGAGTCTTCCTGCGCAGGCACCCGATGCTCACCACTTCCTCTTCCGGGCCGCGGGAAGAAGAGAGCACGCCGGTGCTGAGCGGCACCGGCGTGCTCTCTTCTTCCCGCGGCCCGGAAGAGGAAGTGGTGAGCATCGGGTGCCTGCGCGAGAAGAAGAGGCCACGCTTGTGGGAAGAAGACTGCAGCGCGGCTCGGAGGAAAATGAAGAGTTTCAACCGCGGCCAATGGGACTCCGCCTCCGCGAGGGCTGAAAATGAAGGAGGTTAGTGTTGGGAGGAGGCTGCTGCTGCCGCGAGTTCCTGGGGTGGGGGTGGGGGAGAGAGAGAGTGAATGAGCGAGCAAGCGTGTGTGTTTGAGATCCTGTGTGTGTGAGTGAGATTGCATGTATGTGAATGATTGAGAGCCTGTGTATGTGAAAGAGAGTATGTCTGTGATTGAGAGCCTGCCTGTGAGAGAGAGAGCATGAATGTAAGTTTACCATTGGGAACCTGTATGTGTAAGTTTGTGATTCAAAACCTGTTTGTGTGAAAGAGTATGTGTGTATGATTGAGATCCTTTGTGTGTGAGAGAAATCATGTGTATGTATGATTAAGAGCCTGTGTGTATAAGTAAGAGAGAGATCATGTGTGTCTGTGTCTGATTGACAGCTGGTTTAGGTGATGGAGCATGTGAGTATGTGATTGAGAGCCTGTGTTTAAATGAGAGAGAGAGACCATGTGTGTCTGTGTGTGATTGAGAGCTGATTTAGGTGAGGGAGCATGTGAGTATGTGATTGAGAGCCTTTGTGTAAATGAGAGAAAGAGAGGACATGTTTGTAAGCATGTGAATGAGAGTGTGAGAGAGAAAAAGACAGCATGTATTTATGTGATTGAAAGCCTGTGTGTGTGTGTAAGCGTGAAAAGATAGACAGCATGTGTGTAAATGTGTAATTAAGAGCCTATATAAGTGAGTGAGAAAAAACATGTGTATATGTGAGTACTGAGAGCATGTGTGTATAGGTGTGTCATTGAGAGCCAGTGTGAGAGAGAGCGCTGGTATGTGACTGAGAGAGGAGAAAGTTCCAAGCAAACCACCCCACCTCCTGCTAATTCAGAACAATCTCAGGACACCTGGATATCAAACGTTCCCAGGTATGCAGAGCAAAAAAATTTTTGTATCCTTATTATTTTTCATTACTGGATCTTTGTGTCTGCTATTTTGAAATATTTTGTTGGTATCTGGAAATGTTTTATATGAGTTTTAATTATTGGATATTCCTCTCATCAGCTGTTTCGAAATATGTTCTTTTTGTTAGTACAGTTTTACTGCTGATGATTTTATATTTCTTGATTTGTTTTATAAGGATGGGTGATGTTTCTTTTTTCCTTTGTTACACTGCATACAGAGACTCTGGCTTGTTGCAGTTTCCAATTCAGTTTTCTGCATGCTTCTTGTTATGCGTTTTGGTCTCTTTATTCTATGTTAGGTGAGGGACAGCACGTGATTCAGGTGAGGTTTTCTGCTGGCGTGTTGTTTCTGTGTAGGACTCTATAGCAGCCTGACTTGGTCCGTTTTCCTAATAGGAGATGTATTGGTGTCTTAAGGTCTGGTGTAATATTTTCAGAGACTTATTGTACATTAAAAGTGGGATCTTACATAAAATGCACACATTTACTTGTATTTAGTTTTAAACATATTGTATGGCTCTCATGGAATTACATTTTAAAATATGTGGCGTTTATGGCTCTCTCAGCCAAAAAGGTTCCTGACCCCTGACCTATATCCACATGTTTATTAACTCCTTCAAAAAAGTGAAGCAGATTTGTGAGGCAAGACTTGCCCTGGGTAAAGCCATGCTGACTTTGTTCCATTAAACCATGTCTTTCTATATGTTCTGTGATTTTGATGTTTAGAACACTTTCCACTATTTTTCCTGGCACTGAAGTCAGGCTAACCGGTCTGTAGTTTCCCGGATCGCCCCTGGAGTCCTTTCTAAATATGGGGGTTACATTAGCTATCCTCCAGTCTTCAAGTACAATGGATGATTTTAATGACAGGTTACAAATTTTTACTAATAGGTCTGAAATTTCATTTTTTAGTTTGTCAATCAGGTCTACCACATCTTCTAGGTTCACCGTGATTTGGTTCAGTCCATCTGAATCATCACCCATGAAAACCTTCTCCATTACGGGTACCTCACCAACATCCTCCTCAGTAAACACCGAAGTAAAGAAATCATTTAATCTTTCCACGATGGCCTTATCTTCTCTTAGTGCCCCTTTAACCCCTCGATCATCTAACGGTCCAACTGACTCCCTCACAGGCTTTCTGCTTCGGATATATTTTAAAAAGTTTTTACTGTGAGTTTTTGCCTCTACAGCCAACTTCTTTTCAAATTCTCTCTTAGCCTGTCTTATCAATGTCTTACATTTTAACTTGCCAAAGTTTATGCTAGGCAGCTAGGTCCATGCCTAGCCCAGGAGGTACTGGGGTAGCTACTGCTGAATTTCACGGGGATACTAAGATCCAGGGTACTTCCAGTTAAGACCGTGGGAGGAGCCGGGCTTAGCAAAGTCCGGGGGAGGCCAACGCTCCCTGGGCTTCCTCACAGTGCTGACATAAGTTTTTTATTTAGATTTTTTTTTATATTCCGCTTTTTGCACTTTTTTCAGCACTTCAAACCGGATTACATTTATTTATTTATTTATTTAAAATTTTTATAGACCGACATTCATCAGGGATATCACATCGGTTCACATTGTAACGCAAACAGACGCCTGGGGAGGCGTTTTACATCGAACAGAGTTATATCAACAATTTATAACAAATTAACAACAGAACAGTTGAGGGGGGGGGGTAAGGGGGGGGAATATAAGGAGGGGAAAGTAACATTGAATGTTAAATGTTAAGAATAGGCTTTACTAATATATATAAAATAAAATAATATTATAACAGTATATACATATCCAATATGAGGCGATGATATATTAAATAAATTTGAGTATAGTTTGAGAGGAGAAGGGGGCAGAGGAACCTGGGGGGGGGGAGAGGGAAGGAGGGTAGAATGTGTAGGGATTGAATGAGACGTGGGTAGAGAGATGGGGTGGGGGGGAGGGGAAAGAAGCGAGGGTGGAGTGTAGTGGAAGGTGGGGAAAGAGGGAATTGAGGAAAAAGGGAAAATAAGCGAACTGAACAGTAAGGAGAGAGAGGAGAGGGTGGGAAAAGAGAATGGAGAGAAGGATTGAGAAATTAGGTGTAGGCTTTAGTAAAGAGCCAAGTCTTCAGCTTCCGTTTAAAGGTTTTTGAGCATTCTTCTTGCCGTAATTCAACTGGCATTGTGTTCCAAAGGGTCGGCCCGGCGATCGAGAGCGCTCGGGCTCTCGTGGAGGTAAGTTTATAGAGTTTGGGAGAGGGGGTAGGCATGGTGGCGAGATGTTGGTGTCTGGTGGGCCTGTTAGATTGGTGGAGGCGGAAGGATTCATTAAACCAGTTCATTTCGGGATTGTATAAGGCCTTTTGGACAAGAGAGAGAGCCTTATATTGGATGCGGGATGTAATAGGGAGCCAGTGTAAATCTTTTAATACAGGTGTGATATGATCATTTCTGCGTGAGTTAGTCAAGATCCGGGCTGTTGTGTTTTGCAGTATTTGAATGGGGTGGATGGAGTTGTTCGGAAGGCCGAGGAGAAGGGCATTACAGTAATCAGTTTTGGCAAAGATGGTGGTTTGTAGGACTGTACGGAAGTCGGGGGGATGTAATAAGGGTTTCAGTTTTTTTAAGGAGTGGAGTTTAAAGAAACCGTCTTTTAGTATATTACTGATGAATTTCTTCAGCGTGAAATGACCATCAAGGATGACGCCAAGATCACGGACTTGTTGGGCAAATGGAATATGACTAAGGGGGGGGGTTAGGATGGTTTTGAGGTGAGATGAGCATGATTTCAGTTTTGGTAGTGTTAAGAGCTAAATGGATGGAAGATAAGAGTTTGTTAATGGAGTGGAGCGTATCATTCCAGATTTCAATTGCTTTTGATGGGGAGTCAGTGATTGGAATGAGTAACTGAACATCGTCAGCGTAGACATAATGATGCAGGTTGAGATTAGAGAGGAGGTCACAGAGGGGAAGCATGTAAATATTGAAAAGGGTAGAAGAGAGGGATGAGCCTTGTGGGACACCCTGATTGAGGGGGATGGCCTTGGATTTGTGATTTCCTAGTTGGATTTTGCAGTTTCTGTTACTGAGGTAAGAGTTGAACCAGTTGTGAGCAACACCCGTAACACCGATTTCTGTTAATCGTTGTAAGAGAATGGAATGGCTGATGGTATCAAATGCAGAGGAGATGTCGAGAAAGGCCAGAATATAGGATTGCCCTTTATCAAATCCTTTAAGGATATGGTCTGACAGGGAGAGTAGAAGTGTCTCTGTGCTGTGGGATTTCCGGAAACCATATTGAGTAGGTGCAAGGATATGGTTATCCTCGAGGAATTCTGAGAGTTGTTTGTTGACAGTTTTTTCGAGGAGTTTAGAAATAAATGGGAGATTAGAGATAGGGCGGTAGTTGGTGAGATCGGAGGGGTCAAGTTTAGGTTTCTTTAAGATAGGTTTGACGATGGCCTGTTTAAGGGGGACAGGTACCTGTCCCGAGGTAATGGACAAGTTAATGATTTTTGTTAATGGTTTGGCGATAATGGTGGGGATGGTAAGAAGATGTTTGGTGGGTATTGTGTCAGAGGGGTGGGTGGAAGGTTTGGCTTTCCAGGTACTGTAGGTATTTCCCTATCCCCAGAGGTCTTATAATCTAAGTTTGTACCTGAGGCAATGGAGGGTAAAGTGACTTGCCCAAGGTCACAAGGAGCAACAGTGGGACTTGAGGCCTGGTCTCCTGGTTTGCAGCACTAGGCTACTCCTCCACTCCAGGTCAGACTGTGAAGCCCTAATATGAGAAGCAGTGCAGAGAGAAAGGCACTTATGTTTCTTGGCTGCTGGAGCCATTGGCAGTGGTAACTATATGTTCTGTTGGTTCGCGCTTAAAATTTTGTGTGCACAGATTTTGGGTGCCTAGACAGGACGTGGCGAGGCACATGCATAGCCCGAGCCCCCGGCTTTACCTGTATTCTGGAGGGAAATATGGCATGCACAAAGATGCATGCAAGATGGCACCGCTGAGGCCTACCACACAGTGTGCCGACCAAGGAGACTAGAGGAAGTCTTACCGAAACACCTCCAATTGTCTCTGAATTGGGAGGTAAATCTCTCTTTAAAAAAAAAAAAAAAGACTGTCTCCGGCTGCGGGGGGAGAGGGCTTTGGTAGTCACCGCCACACTTGGCTTCCTGCACGAGCAGCTAAGTCCATGCTTGGAACCGGCTACCGGACCAAGGCCCACCTCTGAGGAATCTCTGAAATCACCTCAGGAATTCTCAACTGGGGAAGAGACCTTTAGGTATCACTGCAGGAGAGCGGGGCTCAATTTTTTTTCTCCAATTTAAATATAGAATTTCTCCTTCCAAAAATTAAAGCAGTCCCTATAGGGAGAGGTTCGTCCACCATCTGCTGGAGTCAGAGAAATACTGAAGAGCTGAGGGTCACTGCAGGGGTGTATCTAGGGTGATGTCGGCTTTGAAATCTGACTGTCTCCATCTGCTGGCAGGGGAGCATAACCCATTGGTCCTGAGTCCATCTGGCTATACGCTAGAAAAGTTTAGATCTTTAAGTCTCTCCCTATATGCTTTAGAATGAAGACCACTCACCATTTTAGTAGTCACCCTCTGGCCAGACTCCATCCTGTTTATATCCCTTTGAAGGTGTGATCTCCAGAACTGTACACAGGATTCCAAGTGAGCTCTCACCAGGGACCTATACAGGGGCAATATCACCTCCCTTTTGCTTCTGAACATGCCTCTCCCAATGCATTCATGCATCTTTCTGGTTTTTGCCATCACTTTATCCACCTCTTTGGCCACCATAAGCTCATCAGATCCCATGTTTCTTTTGTGCTTAGAATTTCACCTCCAATACTGAACCTCTCTCTTGGGTCTTTGCATCATAAATGCATTACTCTGCAATTTTAGCATTCTGTGCACAGAATGAGAGTGAGATCTGGGAGTTATCATATCTAACGATCTTAAGGTGTTTAAAGAGGTACCTATAGCAAAAACCAGAAGGATGCTTCAGTACATAAGGAAAGGAATAGCCAACAGGAAAGATGAGATGGTAATGTCTCTGTATAAGTCTCTGATGAAACCTCATTTGGAGTATTGTGTACAATACAAAAGGATATACACTGAATAGTGTCAGCCTGGAGGGCAACTACTAAAATGATCCATGATCTTCATTTTAAAGCATCTAAACATGTATAATCTAGAAGGAAGCAGGGACATTAAAAAACCTGCAAAAAAATAAATGCACAGAAGGCAGGTCTTGCAACAGAAAGGAGGCTCTAGAACAGTGTTCTTAACCTTGGGGGTCCACGGAGGGGCAGCATGGGTTCTGCGAACCAAGGTCAAAAAAAAAAAAAATATAGTGTGTGTATGTGTTTGTGCATTTTCCTGGGGACAGGTTACAAAGATTTATCAGATTCTCAATAAAATAAAGAGCCACTGCTCTACAGCAAGGGGTCATGGGATGAAGAGGATGAGGCGTAATCTAAGAAAATATTTTTTTATAGTAAAGGTGGTGGCTTTATCTGGTGGAATTTGTAAGGTGATCTCTCCACTCTGGTGCAGCACATGATCAATTGGGATCCTAAGATATTTTTATTGAATCATCACCTCGAAAGATGAATCTTCCGATAGCTCAAATCTTTAGTGCTGCTAGATGTGGGACAGCAGCTCATTGGAGGAAAGTGTCTGCTCCAGAATTATTCTTTTTATAAGAGACTTGATGGCATCTATAGGATGGAACGACTTACAGCGATGAAGAAAAACAGACTGCCTTTAAAAGTGTATATAAAAATTAAAAATAAATAAAAATAAATAAAATATATGGCCTCTGAGAGAGGGCGAGCTTAGCTGCTTTGGGGCAGTGTGAGAGGGGAGAGAAGGGAGGGGGTTATGGCACAGGGAAATTGTTTTGCCTTTATATTTGGCTTTGGTTTCTGGACTTTATTCTGCTCTATACCATATGTGGGTGTCATTTGAATTTTGTTATATATCACTTGTTGGCATATCTAATCAAAATTTAAATTAAAAAGAAAAAAAAAGGTGGTGGATGGAGGTGCAGTCCAATTCAAGAAAAGCATGGGATAAGCACAGAGGATCTCTGAGGGAGAGGAAAGGGCTGTAAAAATTAAATGGGAAGCATGGAGGGACCATACGATCTTTAACTACCATCATATTCTCTGTTTCTATACTTTGCTAATATTGCTGCTGTATGGGGGAGGACCTGCAGCATTTCTCCAGCAATCCCATAATTTTACCAGTAGATGGCACTACCATGCCATGTTCACAGCTACAACAGGGAGACATGCCCCCTCCCACCCCTTCATTCACGCCCCCTACCTGTCTTCCCTCTCTTTCTTGGCAATGAGTTTCCGTGCCTGCCGGTCCATTACACTTGTACGCATCCGTGTCTTTTTCCAGGAGTAGTAATGCTTCACTAGGCTGGGGATGAGCTTGTCTGGCAACTGCAATGGAAGAGGGGGAAGGAAAGTAATAAGAGGAAAGCCCAAATCGTATTCTAGCAGTGCATGTGCCTTGCAGTGCCCACTGCTATTTCAGAACTGAGAACCCCATCCCACTACAAACGCAAACCTAAAAATGTACCTCACACTTGCCTGACAGAACTGAGATCCACACATACATTTCTGCAAATATACCTCCACCCTGCCCTGCAGCACCCACTGCTGTTCCACAGTTCTGCCCCAGAGCTGACTGCTGTTACCATTTGCTGGATCCTCTGGAAGGACTTCCCATGGAAGCTGAACGCCTGTTCAAACAGCACCTTGTCTTCTACTGTCCACTCGTCTGGGAAGGGGGTGAAGTTGGCAAGATCAGCCAGGGACTTCTCCACATCATGCTTGTGCCAGAGCAGCATCCCCAGGGCCTGCAGAGGTGGTAGGGGGAAGTAAGAGGAATACATAAGATGTCAGCTCTTCCCGTATCCTTCTGGATAATGGATGGTTACACACAGTGGCAGAACAGTGGAGATTATAAGCTCCCAACCAGGGCGATCCTCTCAGTCAATCACATCATTAGAGGGTAACCCTCTCTTTTCCACACCCACAACTGCAGTTTAGGCCGAGGAGGGCCCTGCTCCTGCCTACCTGCTCAATATTGTATCCATGCTTCTCCTTCGCCATTGCTATGTATTCATCCACTAGAGGGAAACAAAGAATTAGAAGTCAGGATCTCAGGACAGAGTCATCGCAAGTCTGGGGGTGGGGAGTATGCAGGAGAGGATCATGGAAAGGGCAAGAGAGATAAGGAGAGATGGAGGAGAGTGGGGTGGCTGGAGGGGAAGAGACAGAAAAAGACTTAGAATGATTCCAGGGGAGAGAGGGTGCATGGAGGGGAGGAGAGGAGAGTGAGGGAGAGAGGGGAGAAAAGCAAAACACTGCACAGATGTCAGACTGGGTTCTTTCTCAAGCACCAAATCCTGATCTAATTCTATACCCTACAGTCCCTGATAAACATGCAGCAAATATTCTCCCCAGTGGGGTTTAAAAAAATACCCCATTGGGAAGAATATATACACGTTTTATTAACTTTTAAAAAAAACTTTTGGATTACATCTTTATGGGTGGAAATCCCTTGTGTGCTGGGGAAGAGAATAGTAATAGGAGTATATTACCATGCACCTGGCCAAAATGGTGAGATGGACAGTGAAATGCTAAGAGAAATTAGGGAAGCTAACCAAATTGGTAGTGCGGTAATAATGGGAGACTTCAATTACCCCAATACTGACTGGGTAAATGTAACATCAGGACTTGCTAGAGAGATAAAGTTCCTGGATGGAATAAATGACAGTTTTATGGAGCAACTGGTTCAGGAACAGATGAGAGAGCGAGCAATTTTAGATCTAGTTTTCAGTGGAGCACAGGATTTAGTGAGAGAGGTAAAGGTGGTGGGGCCGCTTGCACTACCACTTTCAAAGCATATCCAGCATAGCTCTCTGCTTCAACGGCAGGGGTGAGATAAAGAAAAGTGGATCTATATACAGACAACAGCCAACAAGGACTGAATTACATAGTCTGGGTAAACAAATAAGCATGGGTGTAGCTTGCTTATTGCGGCGGTTACTACCCCTAACTAATTAAGCTAGATATTTCACTTAGAGGCAGTTCCAACACTGCTCTCTACATTAATGGTGGGGGTGGAAGGGAAATAGAACCAAAAGGTTACTAAGGCCAAGAGTAACAGATAAGTATGAGAAAGAAAATAAAAGTGCGAAAGGTTGCTGGGCAGACTGGATGGGCTGTTTGGTCTTCTGCCGTCATTTCTATGTTTCTATATAACATGATCAAATTTTAATTAATGACTGAAAGGAGGACAGTAAGTAAATCCACTGCTCTAGTGCTAAATTTTCAAAAGGGAAACTTTGATAAAATGAGAAAAATAATTAGAAAAAAAACTGAAAGGTGCAGCTACAAAGATTAAAAAAGTGTGCAAGAGGCATAGACATTGTTAAAAAAAATACCATCCTAGACGCACAGACCAGATGTATTCCACGCATTAAGAAAGGAGTAAGGAAGGCAAAACGATTACTGGCGTGGTTAAAAGGTGAGGTGAAATGAAGAAATTACTTAACTGATAATTTCGTTTTCCTTAGTGTAGACAGATTGACTCAGGACCAATGGGTATTGTACTCTTCTGCTAGCAGATGGGAGACAGATTTCAAAGCGGACGTCACTTTACATATACCCGTGCAGGAAGCTTAGCTCTTCAAAATTCTCCCTGAAAAGCCATTGTGGATATAGGTTTGCTTGATTAACTTGGATAAACTCAAATAACTTGATTAAATTTGAACTGGTTCAACTGAATTTTCAAACTGGAGACCGCCAGTGCACTCAATTGATCAACACCGACACCAGATGAGACAGTGGGTGTCTTGCGCTGGGGTAGTCCATGGCTTACCCGTATTACGTTAGTCTCGAGGTTGGTTATCTGAGATTCTCTTTTTCTGGGGCAGCCGTGGGCGGGATGCTGAATCCATCTGTCTACTCTAAGGAAAACGAAATTATCAGGTAAGTAATTTCTCCATTTCCTAGCTTGTAGCCAGATGAACTCAGGACCAATGGGATGTACAAAAGCTACTCCCGAACAGGGTGGGAGGCTGCCTGTGGCCTTAGTACTGCCCTTGCGAATGCTGTGTCTTCCCTGGCTAGAACATCCAGGTGGTAAAACCTGGAGAAGGTGTGTATGGAGGACCACGTCGCCGCCCGACAGATCTTGGCAGGTGACAGCAGCTTGGTTTCCGCCCAGGATACTGCCTGGGCCCTTGTAGAATGTGCCTTAATCTGTAGAGGTGAGAGCTTTCCTGCCTCTTGATTACTTCTTTGATCCAGTGGGCTATGGTTGCCCGCGATGCCGCTTCCCCTTGCTTCTTCCCGCCGTGAAGAACAAACAGGGGATCCGTTTTGCGCACAGGTTCCGATCTTTCCAGGTATCGGACTAGGAGTCTGCCGACATTCAGATGGCAAAGAAGTTGTGAGTCCTCAGAGTCCTTATGCTCATCTGGTGATGGTAGCAAGATGATTTGGTTCATGTGAAACCACTTTTGGTTACAAAATGGCGCCTCCCTGGAAGGTCTCCAAGTGTGTGGGCCCTCGCACCGGATCGGGCCTAGCCGACTTGGGGCTGCTCAACCCGATCGGTGCCCTTTAAACCTTGCCGGGAGAAATGTTCAGTACAGCTGTTCGAGCTCTGGAGACCGGAGACTTAGATTTAAAGGTTTCTACCTTACCTGGTCTCGGCACTTACTGATCGCATGCTGAGAGGTCTCCAGCTGCGGGGGGAGAGGGAAATACCTTCACTGCCGCGCTTGAATCTGCACCCGCTGCCTTTCAGCCACCCAGAGGGGCTAAGTCCACTCCGGGATTCGGCTGCCGGACCAAGGCTTACCTCTGAGGAATCTCGGAAATTACCTCAGGAATTCTCGACTGTGGGAGGGACCCTTTAGGTATCACCGCAGGAGAAGTGGGGCTCGATCTTCTTAAGGTAAATTTTCTTCTTCTTTGTTTTAAATTGTTACACTGTTCTAGTGTGTGGAATAGTGTCCGCATCTGCTGTGAGATGGAAAATACTGAAGAGCTAAGCTTCCTGCACGGGTATATGTAGGGTGACGTCAGCTTTGAAATCTGACTCAGTCTCCCATCTGCTAGCAGAAGAGTACAATACCCATTGGTCCTGAGTCCATCTGGCTACACACTAGGAAAGAGGCTATTTTAGCCAAAAAAGATCTTCATTCAAATATTGGAAGAAGGATCCAACAGAAGAAAATAGGATAAAGCATAAGCACTGGTCTAGGATGAGGGGGAAAGGGGGTAGACTTGGGAGTAACATAAGGAAATATTTCTTTACAGAAATGGTGGTGGATGCATGGAGTAGGTGGAGATGAGGACAGTATCTGAATTCAAGAAAGCACAAGTGATCTCCAAAGCAATGGTAGGGATTGACCTATCTGATACGACATTACCATGGTTCTCGTCCTACCTCTCTGAACGAACATACCAAGTAGTGATCAACAACACCCCATCAAAAATGATAGACCTCAAAACTGGAGTTCCCCAAGGTTCAGCCTTATCTGCTACCCTCTTCAATATACACCTCCTACCCATCTGCCAACTACTAAAAGATCATGGAATCCCACATTTCCTCTATGCTGATGACATTCAGCTTCTAATTCCCATACAAAACTCAATTGAAGACACATACAAAAAAACATCAGATCTACTTATCTCAATCAAGCATCTACTAAACTCCCTGAAACTCATAATCAACTTCGACAAAACTGAAATCCTACTCATGGATAAAAAACACAATCCAACTCCGCCACCCCTGACAATACTAGATAAACAAATCATACCGATAATCCCTACCACCCATACCAGGAACCTTGGAGTTACCATTGATACTGAACTCTCTTTCAAATCCCACATAGTAAATAAAACGAAAGAAGGATACCACAAGCTACTAATCCTAAGACATATAAAGCCATTTCTCAACCCTTCTGATTTCAGAACCGTCCTGCAACTGCTTATTTTCTCCACCTTCGACTACTGCAACTCATTGGAATCCCTTCATCATCCCTCAAACCACTCCAAATACTACAGAACTCAGCTGCCAGAATCCTTACAGGAAAAAAAAGAAATGAACACATAACACCCATTTTGACCTCTCTTCACTGGCTACCTATTTCTGCACAAATTACCTACAAATCTATGACCATCATTCACAAAATCCTAAATGATGATCTTCATGGACTAAAAGGCTTAAACATAACCCCCCAAAACCCACAAAGAAACCTACGCTCTAACAACGCAGGATACCTAAACATCCCCACCTTAAGAGACGCTCATCTTTTCAACTACATGAGAAAGAGCATTTTCCATTGCTTCCCCCAAAATTTGGAACTCCCTACACAAAGACCTTAGGACCCAGCACAACCTGAAAACATTCAAAAAAGACCTTAAAACATTTTTATTCCGCAAATTCTATTCTAACTATCAGACACCTGATCATCCCAGCTCTCAACCGAACTCGCAAACATAATCCTCTTTCTTCATGATCTCCTGATGTACCCCCCTTCCCTCCATTTTCACCCCTCCCTACTCTCTCACTTGATTCGTTAAGTTTTTGAAAATGTTCTCCTCACTCTACTGTTATTCAACTACGAAGAAAAATGTATATTGTTCACAAAACTCTACTGTTCCCAACTACCATGTTAACTCCATTTTATTGTATGATAATTGCATATTTTGTAAACCGTTATGATGGCTCTACCGAATAACGGTATATAAAACTCTACAAATAAATAAATTACAGAGCTCAGCAGTTGGAATGGTTGAGCAGACTAGATAGGCCATGTGGTCTTTTTCTGCTGTCATGTTTCTCTTAGTAAAACCATAAAAATTTTATTGATAGCATCTTTCAACCAATCCTCTTACATGGGAACAAATCCGGGGTCTGTCATTAGCCCAAAACTAACAGAATGGGACAGAACCCCTACAGAAACCCTGCAGCACCAGTCCTATAACAAGCACACTGTGTCTACAGAAACTACCAACAGGCACAGAACAGAATAAAGGCGCTCTCCTGTATTATTCACCATATAAAAAAGCATATTCAAATTCTGGTGTCATGCCAGTCCTTCCATTTCATAAGAATACAAGAACTGCCATGCTGGATCAGACCAATGACATAACACAAACCCCTGCAGAAAACATTCTGCAACCATGTAGCAAACGTGCCATGCTCAAAGCAGCCTAATTCCCAGGACCCCAACAGCAACAAAATGTAACCCTTACTGGAGGGTTTTAAGTCTCAAGGGCACACAAGCACATTTATTTTCTTTGGAGCTGCTCCAGCTAGCAATTTACATCCCATGCAGAACTCTCTATCCCATGGTGAATCCTTTTGATGGGGGAAGCTCTCACTTATGGCCCGGACCATGCTGTCTTGCTTTCAGTTTGCGTTATTAAAGGGTGAGATGCTCGGACAAATCAGACAGGGCCAGGCTCTGGGTATTAAAAGAAAGTTTACTGATTGATAATAATTAAATAAAAGTCCATTTATCCATAATGGTGAAGTTACATCTGACTGTTAGTACATGTGTATTTCTCTGTAGGTAGGTGTCCTTTTGTTTCAGGCATCTTGAGTAGAGCTCCCATGCTGATTTGAATTGCACAAAGCTCACCCAGCGCTAACCAGGAATCCTATTGGAGGGGTTCCTACATTCACAGCAAAACACAGTCCTACCTGGGTCCATATTCTTCCTGGGCACCCAGCCCATCCTGGTCGCATAGTTAGAGATCCGATTGGGGTTCCCTAGCCTTGCTCTTTCATCCTTAGTTATTACTGGGACTTCTCTTGGAGGAAGAGTCAAATTTGGATCAGGCTTTAGCAGCATTGCATCCCTGTGGGAGGGGTGGATCAGTAAAACCTCCCCTCACTATCCATGTCCAAATAATACTTCCAAAAGGTAAAACTGGATACATCCTCAGCCATCATTGTCACTCTCAGAAGGATCTGTCACTGGTGCTTGCCTCATCTAAGGTTTAAATGGGATCACAGGTCTTCAGTCCTGTGGGTGAGAACCATTTCACCCCAATAGAGAATCCAGCATAAAAATCTCTCTTTCTGTGATCAATATGAGGAGGAGTGCTCAATGAGAAATCACTTCAAACTGAAAGTGCAGAGAGTAAAACCATAACATCCTCATTGTTCAGAGACTCTCGAAAACTGATCCCGAGTTCTAAAATGGCTGGGCTAAATAGGGTGCGTCGTCCAATCTGGACCCTCCAGGTTGGGAGGGGCCAAGAGGGATGGAAGACTCATGATATTAAAGTTCTATACAGGAACCCTAGTGGCATCTAGTGGCCAACCCGTAGGCGCATCACATATGAGAAGCTAATAATGCAATGAGTCCAAGAATACCCTATTGAGAAAACAGAACAAGCCAGGCTGATAGTGATACAGATCCCTACACAAACTACAGGCTAGCAGAAATCCTCACCTCAATCACACGCAGAACACAGACCGACCCTCACCAACAGTGGAGATTACTTTTCAAAGGAGTTACGCATGTAAATGTAACATACTATCGCTGGAATTTTCAAAAGACTATTTATATGTGTAAAGTGCATTTACATGTGTAAAAACCAGTTTTAAGCATGTAAATCCTTTTGAAAATTATGCCCAAGAGACCAAAAATTAGAAAGAAATGTGCAGACGTAAACTGGAAACCCCAAGAAGCCAGACTCTGCCTGCAATGCAATACCAGAGAAAGAGAAACAGAAATGCATTTCCTCTCATGCTGTGCAAAATACAAAGAAATCAGAGATGCACATTTCCCAAAGCTGAGAGAGAAAATCAAAGACTTCCCACAAAAGAATGAGCAGGAAAAAAATGTCTAATCCTGGGGGAAAACAGGAGGAATAGCAGCTAGAGCAGCAAAATGTTGTATTCTGCCACCAGGGCAGAAATGTAACCTGACCAGAGATTACATAGATCAGTACCAGAACCCGGGAGTTGTCTGTTATTGTCCTTAATGTCATTTTATTTTACTATTAATTTTCCTCTTTACTTTTAACCACTTTGGGGTCAGTTTTGGGGGTCTAGCCTCCTCACCTTTTGGAGTTAGATGACTAGATCATCCCTTTTGAAAATTAAACAGTGTTGTGCAGCTTTAAAAAAATGGGTGGCCCTGAAAGCATGACTAAAGCACAGAGAGGACATTTTCTGACCAGGACTGATTTTCAGCACTGGCCAGCACTGAGCATACAACTAACCAGCAGGCAGAAATCTAACCATCCACATTTTGGCCGACTAGCTTTAGGAAAACTTTCAGCCCAGGCACCCATCCTCCCTTTTCTCGAAACCCCTTACCATCACCAACCCTGCATTCCCTCCGCCCCACCCAAGTGCCTTGAATGCTGAGAGACCCACTAAAAAGGGTCTGCAGTGCACTGTTGCACTCCCACCGTTGTGATCTCGGGACCCCGATCCCTCATTGGTCCAGATTTTCTCAGCACTAGCTAGCTAAGAGCACCCAAGCCCCAGCATCCTAAATCTAGAGAGCTGGGGGCTGAGTGTGTGTGGTGGTGGGTGAGGGGGATTTCTCCGCAGCTTTCAGCTCAGCCGAAACCAGGGCCAAGCTCTGGCCAGAGAGAAATCATTTGCAATTACCCAGGGATGATTTTTTTCCCTTATTTTAATATATCCCTTCAATCTTAGCAATAGCAATTGGCTGGGGGCCATACACTAGGGCTCCTTCTGGAGCCCAGCAATCGTCGGCCCCCAGATATGGCCACTAAGCCATCTTTGTGCAATTACTGGGAATCGCTGCAAACCCCCCCCCCCCTTCCCCCCCGGGAGGCCTGTGAATGCTGCTTCTGTAGCATCACCAAGCCCGGTCTATCTGGGAAAGAGGACCGGAGCTGGGACTAGAACCCAGATCCCTCTGAATGGAAGTAGGCCGCAGTGCCACCGAGCCATCTCCAGAAAATATTCCTTCACTGGAAGGGCAATGCAGACATGGAATGGCCTCCTAGGGAAAGTGGTAGAGAGGCAAAAGCAGTAACAGAATTCAAGAGAGCCTGAAATACTCACAGTGGATCTCTAGCTGTGAAGAAAGCAGCAGAAAGGATGGATACAGCTGTTTAATGGGCCGATGCAATACAGTGCGCTCAGCCCGAGCGCACCGTATAACCCGCATTCGGACGCGGGATAAATAGGCGCTAATCCACCCCCTAATGCAATAGGGGGATTAGCGCCTATTTAACGCGCGTCCGACGCGGAGTGAATGAGATAGTGCTCATCCCATGCAAATGCACGTGAATGAGCCTATTACTCATTCACTCTAAATGCAAAAAGATAAATGTGCCTGGAGCAGGCGTTAATAGCTGAGTAGCTGAGTGCATTGAAAAGAAGTACAGAAAAGCAGAAAAAAAATGCTTTTCTGTACTTCTTTTTTAAAGTAAAAAAAAATAAAATAACTCGGCAGACCACAGAGTTATGAAGAACGACACCAGTAAACTTGGCGTCTGTTTTCATAGCCGTCCGTCTGCCAGTAATGAAAATGGCCGCCGATAAACTTGGCAGCCGTTTTTATTACTGGCAGACGGGCAGGTTAGGAAGGAGGCGCTAAGGGCCTGCAAGCGACCCCAGCGCCTCCCTTCCTAGCGCGACCCCCTAATTTCCATATTGCATGGCACCCCCCTTGTGGGCACCATGCGTGCATTAAAAAAGCGGGCGCTTAAAAGTCAGTGCCTGCTTTCAGCACACATAACTGCATCGGCCCCTCAGTGAGGAAGAGAGGAAATCCACACACCGATGGAATCGCACACACATGCACAGTATCAGAGAGAGAGACACACACACACACACACCCCCTGGAATCGCACACACGTGCACAGTATCAGAGAGAAACACACACACACTCCCCAATGGAAATCGCACACACATGCACAGTATCAGAGAGAGAGAGAGAGACACACACACACACACACCCCCCCTGGAATCGCACACACATGCACAGTATCAGAGAGAGAGAAAGACACACACACACACACCCCCCCTGGAATCGCACACACGTGCACAGTATCAGAGAGAGATAGAGATAGAGACACACACACACACACCCCAATGGAATCGCACACACATGCACAGTATCAGAGAGAGACACACACACCCCAATGGAATCGCACACACATGCACAGTATCAGAGAGAGACACACAGGCACAGTTCAATACAGAGAAACTCAGAAACTGTCACATACATGAGGGGTGTCACTAGGCATGGGTCTGCAGGGCCATGTCATAATTCAAATTAAAGCCCAGCAAAAACAAAAAAATAAAGCCACAGTCAAGCTGTCCTTGGTCTGGGCTGCACCTTTAATGGAGTGAGGTCTGACACGTATTACAAGCTAGTGCTCTCCCAGTCTGCACTGTCGCTGCTGTGATCCTGGGCCATGTCACTCAAAAGGGATGCCCTACACCTCCACACCCATATTTCTGGAGGGGAATCAACTCCCCACACCATTTGTCCAAATCTTTAAAGTACCTAGTGATGTGGTTAGTGCAGTTAGTATAGCTGTGTTTAAAAAAGGATTGGATGAGTTCTTGGAGGAGAAGTCCATTACCTGCTATTAAGTTCACTTAGGGGTAGATTTTATAATTTTGCACGAGCGCGAACAAAAGTATGCACACCGACCCCTTGTGCACGCCGACCCCTTGTGCACGCCGGGGTCGGCGTGCACAAGGGGGTGCACATTTGTGCAACCTGTGCGTGCCGAGCCCAGCGCGCGCTGCCTGTTCCCTCCGAGGCCGCTCCGATTTCGGAGAGGCCTCAGAGGGAACTTTACTTCGCCCTCCCCCCACGGCCCTATCTAAAAACCCCCCCCCTTACCTTTGTTGGCAGATTTACGCCTGCTGAAAGCAGACGTAAATCTGCGCGCGCCAGCGGGCTGCTGGTGCGCCATCACCCAACCCGGGGGCTGGTCCGGAGGCCTCGACCACGCCCCCGGGCTGGTGCCACACCCCCAGGCCCGCCCCCGACACGCCCCTTTTATGAAGCCCCGGGACTTACACACGTCCTGGGGCTCTGTGCATGCCGGCGGCCTATGCAAAATAGGCGCGCCAGCGCGCGAGGGCCCTGCGCGCGTAAATCCAGCCGGATTTACGCACGCAGGGCATTTAAAATCCAGCCCTTAGAGAATAGCCACTGCCATTAGCAATGGTTACATGGAATAGACTTAGTTTTTGGGTACTTGCCAGGTTCTTATGGCCTGGATTGGCCACTGTAGGAAACAGGATGCTGGGCTTGATGGACCCTTGGTCTGACCCAGTATGGCATGTTCTTATGTTCTTCTTATGCCCCTGACACACAAAGTGACAGAGAGAGATTCAGATTCAATAAACTGTGATGGCCTGACAATTTGTAACTGAGTAAACTCAGGGCCCGAAAGTCACTTGAATACTTTCAAGAGGCAGGCAGAGCTGGCAGACATGTGAGTATTTACCGGTAATTTAGAAATCCCCACACAAATCTAGTCATGTTATATCCTGGTGGCATCATACAACATTTTGCTGTTCTAGCTGCTGTTCCTCTTGTTTCCCCTGCAAATTCTTTTGTGGGAAGTCTGATTTTTTTCTCACAGTTTTGGGAAACGTGCATCTCTGATGTCTTTATATTTTGCACAATTGTCAAACACTGTTCCCAATATTTGCACACATTTGACCAATTAAAATGGACCGTTTTAGAACAGGTACAAATCAACTCAAGGGGCGGTGACGTCATGAACCATCTCAACCAGAGAGAACAATGGTGGATCTTTACTCTGGCCACTGAGGCACCAGCAGGACTCAATGACACTATTGAGTGGACATCATTGCTTTAGCCTGAGTCTGTTAACGTCACTTCCGGCATTATTTCGACTGGTCTGCAGCTGACAGAGATGTCTCTTTAAATAAAGCGCGTTAGTACAATGGCGGATCCTGCTTTTTCAAACTGTGATCGCGCACGAAGCGTCTATAAGATGGGACAAGCTTTCAACCACGTATGCCTACAGCATTGGATGACGTATATTTGAATATAATTTTCATTTGAAATTAAGGTCTAGAAGTTTAACCTGTATTCTTTACATTTCAGACACCGTTGAGAATGTAAAAAACCCCTGAAGAAGTCCACGAAACACGGACGTGTCGGGTTTAGACCGGTGTTTTGGGAAAGAAAAGCTGTCACCCATGCACGCTCAGCATAATACGATAAGTGAACACTTTCCATCGTATAATTTACTTTAAAAAATTCCTTAAAAAAATGTTTTTTTTGCAAATGCATTGCTTTAAGTCCAGGGATTGTTGATACCAGTGATTATAAAAACAACAAGTCCGCACAGCGTATAACCGAGTCCACATATTATGGTTAACGCTTGAAACAAGACTTGACGAGAGCACCCTCTAAAAAATATTGAGAGGCTCCACACAAAATATGAGGTATCACATCCTAATAACACAGTCATATTGATGATGTTCCTTTTGAGCTAAGTATCGATATATGCATCATTACTCATACAGTTCATCTTTAATCAGTCGTTTATATTTTGCACAGCACAGGAGGAAATTCATTATGCAGAGCCAGGACTGGTGGGGGCAGATGCCCCAGGTGTCAAGCCCAAGGCGGTGTTGTCAGCAGGGCTGCTTTTACTTATGGGCAGAAGCTCCCAAGGCTCTGCCCTGATGGATTCTCCCCTCCCAGATAACATGCAAGGAGCAAGGTGATGGGTGGATGAGCCTAGAGCAGACAGAGTGCAGTGCAAAGCACAGAAGAGGCCTCTGTCCCGCCTCCGGACCGGAGACCCGCCCACGCCCCAAAACCCCAGGACATATGCGCATCCCAGGGCTTGCACGCGTCACCGAGTCTATGCAAAATAGGCTCGGCGCGCACAGCTGGACTTTCTCGGGGTTATGCGCGTAGGTTACACATGTAACCCTTTGAAAATCTGCCCCTTACTTTTTGGGTACTTGCCAGGTTCTTACGGCCTGGATTGGCCACTGTTGGAAACAGGATGCTGGGCTTGATGGACCCTTGGTCTGACCCAGTATGACATGTTCTTATGAGTCATCTGCTCCCTTATCCAGCACCTCCTCTTCTCTTGCTCCCCCATCTCCTCCTGTCTGCAGGGAACAGGAATGGTGGAAGGGGAAGGAATAAAGCTGGCCCGAGTGGCAGATCAAAGAAGAATTCAGTTTTTGTCTGCGTATTTCCATTTCTAATTTGTGATCCCTTATTCTGTATTTGGTGAGTGTCTGTGTTCTGCTAGTGTACAGGTTCTGTAGCAGTCCAGCTTGGTGGTGTATTGGTGTTTCAGGGCCTGATGGAATATTTGCACTGTTGCTTTTTAATACAGGGTTGCTGTTTGAGCTCTGGAAGAGATCCTGTTTTGGTACAGCAGGTTTTCTATATAGGTTCAGAGTGCCTTTTACAGGGTTTTGTGTTACTTCAAAGTGCCTGGTAATGGAGGGACTTTTGTCACTGATTATTGAAGTGACAATATAATCGGAATGTTTTTCCTATGATGAGTAGTAAGGTGAGAAAATTCCAGTTCGGCCCAGCCAGCCATTTAAAAACATGATTGTGACGGGGGGAGCTCTCGCCGCGGGACAAAATGGCCACTTGAGTCAAAGCTCCTGCCCTCCCTGGACTGACAAACTCGCAAAAACCTCATTTCCCGATTTTGGAACGCGTTCAAAATATCCAGCGCAGCTGTACAATCCTCCCGACCTGGCTCAAAAGAAAAAAGGGCCGGACTTTCGGCATTTCTCATACACGAGAAATGCATCTCAAGAAGTTGGGCCTACAGACGAGATTGAAGCCCCGGCATTGGGTAAGCACGAGGCTGTGGAGGGGGGCGATTTGGGGGGAGCCATGGCACATGTCAGCGACCTCCCCACACGCGATGAATTCCCTCTCTGGCTTGGGGATATGAGAAGAGAAATGCAGGAGCACAAACAAGAGATTTTAACCACAATGGACAATTTAAAAGAAGAAATGACTGAAATAGGAAGGAGGGTGGATGATTGTGATCTGCGCCTGGACGCCCAGGCAGTAAAAATAGAACTGCTGCAAAAATCAGTCTCACACAACACTCATGAAACTGCAGAAGTACTGACAAAATTAGAAGACCTAGAAAATAGAAACAGGCGCAGCAATTTGAGATTCCATGGCATTCCTGAAACTGCGGATTAAGCAGATTGCAAAGCAACAATCCAAAAACTCTGTGGATTTATTCTGCAGCAGTCTAACCACTCCGCAGAGGCGGGGCAAGCACCAGTGATGGAATTAGAGCGCACTCACAGGTCTATGGGTCCCAAAGTGTCTGGAAAGCCAAGAGATATTATTGTATGCTTTGCCAAATATTCTGTAAAGGAACAGATTTTTATGGCAGCCAGAAAACAGACGTGGGAGTGGGAAACCCATCACATAATGATCTTTGCTGATAATTCTCCCCTTACGCTGAAAAGAAGAATGGATTTTAAAGATATTACTCAGGTTCTGAGAAAGGAAGGAATCCGCTACCGCTGGCTATTTCCATACGGCATTGCAATGACCATTCAAGGAGTAACCACAAAGGCCAAAACCATAGAGGAAGCGGCATCCATTTTGAAGGAAGCGGGCCTCGTGGTGAAATTAGCAACAACTGGGAAGCAAGCTCACTGCACTGCTCCAGTGGATACCCCAAGATGGCAGCGGGTCAGCAAAGGCGGCAAGAGACTTCGCAGGAATTCTGGAGAAAACAATCAGGACCGGGACAAGGGGAAAGGATGAGTACCCCTACTCCAGTAATTAATCCGGGTCTCAGATATCGGAGCAGGAGTGTAGCCTCCAAGAAGTGGTTTACGTTTGGACATATTTTCCAATATACTTGATGTTTAATTCATGTTTGTTATAGTTGGTGTTAAATGATGGTTGGTTCGGGGAGAGGAGGAGCGGGTCCCATGGATGATTATGTCCTCATCTGCTCCTGCAGACATGCCTGAGGTACAGGGCTGCAGGGCTATACAAGGTCCTGGGGGTAGGGTGAGGGGGGAAGACAGTTTTTGCTACTATACAGATATGCAGGATACTAATGATTATGTTAAATGTGTACAATGTTACCACCGATGGGCGTCTAATATGCCGCGACTTACGGATCAAAGGGAGAATGTGATATACAGTTTAGAGGCTGTTGCATGTAACTTTGGCAGGAGGATAGTCTACCCCACATAACTTGTGACTGATGGCTATAAAAATGTTATCCCTTAATGTTAAGGGATTAAACAGTCCGCAGCAACGTCAATTGTTTAAAAATGAGGCTCAAAATTCAAGAGCCAACATTCTGTTTCTTCAGGAAACTCATGTGAATCGCAGGTATGATCGGTTGCTAAATTGGCCACTTTTTCCTCGTCAATACCATGCCTCTAAGATGGCACGCTACTCTGGGGTAAGCATATTCTTACATAAAGACCTACAGTGTCAAGTTTTAAAATCGCTAGAAGACCCTAAGGAGCAATATGTATTACAGCAAGTGGAAATGGATCAGGAAAAATATACATGCTCCCAACTCTGATCACCAGGTAATTTTTGATCATATAGGACACATGTTGGATAACATGGATTATAGCAGGGGACTTTAATATCACCGCACAGCCCAGACTAGATAACTCTTCCGGTGGAGGGGTGGGGGCCAAAATTGGACGCATCAGCCTTAAGAAACTCATTAAAAGGATAGGGACTTGGAGGATGTCTGGAGGCATAGGAACCCAACAAAACGGGAATTCACATTTTTCTCTAATCCCCACACTTCCTATTCTAGGATCAATTTATTTTTAGTGGATAAACTTATGTCTTAGGGTTCGGGAGACAGATATAGGTCCCATTACATGGTCTGATCATGCCCCAATTTGGATAAAAATACAATTATGAGATTCCAAGTTAGGGATTAGATATTGGAAATTAAATGACACCTTATTGGCGGATGGATCTTTTTGTCAATGGGTGCGAACGGCAATAGAGGAATATCAACAGTTTAACGAGGATTCTACGGAATCTAAATTCATTTTTTGGGACTGCTTAAAAGCGGTGCTCAGGGGCAGATTTATTTCACAAGCTTCTTATAATAAAAAGGTGAAACAAAACATTTGATGCACTGAATACCAAAATATCCCAACTGGAGAGGCAACATAAACCATCCCTATCCCCCCATATTTATGCCCAATTACAAAAAAAACTAGAAATTCTCTAAAAGCGGTACAGGCCAACAATATTGTTTTTCAGCTCCAGAGGGTCAAACAGGAACATTTTGAGTGGGGTAATAAGGCTGGTTGGTTATTGGCTCATAAACTAAAAAAACCCAAAAATAACCCAACAGCAGATCACAAGAATTAAGGCAGTAGATGGATCCTTATTAACTTTACTGGCAGAAATCCAACAGAGATTCCAGCAGTTTTACGGGAACCTATATGCAGGAGGCAGGAATTGAGTCATATTTAGCCCAAATTACGCTCCCTCAGCTAACAGAAAAGGAGAAGGAATTCTTTGAAACAGGGATCCTCTCTAGAAATTAACCAAGTCATAAAGGAGCTTAAGACCAACAAAGCCCCGGGACTGGACGGGTATACTGGACTCTTCTACAAAAGGTTTAGAGATCAATTAGTTCCTCATTTAACAGAAGTGTATAATGCTCTCCAAGAGGGAGACTCACTTTCACTGGGGGCCAACGTGGCAGGGATCACAATCTTAGCAAAGCCTGGAAGAGATCCCCTAGAATGTGAGTCTTAGAGGCCCATATCTTTAATAAATATTGATCTGAAAATACTTGCCAAAATATTGGCAAACCATCTCAATAGGGTTATGGCAAAGTTGACTCACCCAGATCAGGCGGGTTTTATCCCTGGGAGGAAAGCTGCCGATAATGTTTGCAAAATTATAGATCTCTTATGGTGGGTTAAACATGATATTCCAGTTCTGTTTGCGAGTGACGCCGAAAAGGCCTTTGACATGGTCCATTGGCCCTTTCTGTTTAAAACTCTAGAAAAAATGAACTTTGGCCCAAAATTTTGTAATTGGCTGTTTAAATTATATGAGAACCTGCAGGCGAGAGTTAAGGTGAATGGTGTATATTCAGAACCTCTCTCTATTTGCCAGGGAACCAGACAGGGATGCCCGTGGTCTCCTTTGCTGTTCGCACTGTTTCTAGAACTGCTTACCACAAGTATTAGAGGGGAAGCATCCATTACAGGGATCAAAGTCGTGGGCACTGATTATAAGATGTCTCTGTTTGCAGATGGCGTATTATTTACTTTATCAGAACCCCAACAATCCTTGGCTGGAGTAGTGGATAGGTTAAAGGACTTTAGCTCGGTGTCAGGATTCAGTCTCAATCTTGATAAATCCGAAATGCTCAACATATCAGTGTTAAAGGAACAGACTACTCATTTGAAACAGCTATTCCCTTTTAAGTGGACGGGGAAACATTAAATATCTGGGTATTATGGTTAGCAATCATCTGGAAGAGCTATTCAAATTGAACTATACCCCTCTACTAGCTAAGATTTTTCAAGATTTGGAAAATTGGATGAATCACTCAAAAGCTTGGACGGGGAGAATAGCGACGGTGAAAATGATAGTCTTACCCAAGTTCAATTATCTCTTTCAATCCCTACCAATTCATATCCCTTCAGTGATGCTGAAATGTTGGCAGAAACGCTTATTTGCGTTTATCTGGAAACGGAGACACCCCCCGCCCCAGAGTGGCCCAAAATGTGCTTTATTTGCATAAATTAAGAGGGGCTATGGGGGTTCCCAGGCTTCAGGGGTATTATGCAGCGGCGCAGTTCAGTGGTATCTTAGCATGGCATAAACAAGGGGAACCTCCAAGTTGGGTAACCATTGAACAGACAGCATTGGGAACAATGCCAATTAAGGCACTAATATGGCAACAACGTGCAACTTGGAGAATCTCAGGAATACCACCTATATCATTACAAACTACACTTCGCACGTAGACACAGTGGAAACACTTAATAATAGGCTTGAGGAACTATTTTCACAACACGAAATTCCCTCCTGGGTGGGATTCCTCACTTTTTCATGAATGGAAGACCAATCGGCATTCTTACTTTGGGTCAGCTTTGGGGTCGGTGCTCTTCGATACCCTGAAAGCATCTTTCCAATTGCGACCTTCTAACTTATTCCTTTACCACCAGATCCGCAACTTCATACAGAAAGAGGCTATAGATGTGGAGCTGGGACAGGTTAAACTGCAGTTTGAGGGATGGTGTGACTTAGCGGATCGGGTCCAGGGAGGTCTTTAAGATCTACGGCCTTCTACAGAATACTTCTTCCTGTCGGCCACAATATATGCAGGCCTGGAAGAGAGACCTCAATAAATCTATTTCCACAGATGAGTGGGGTCAGATCTTTCTGAATACTAAATGTTGTTCTATCTCCGCTTCCCTTATGGAAAACAGATTTAAAGTACTATTTTGGTGGCATCTCACCCCCCCCCCCCCCCCGCAGACATTACTGCACTAAAATCATTACAGATGATTTATGCTGGAAAGGATGTGGGCAGTCGGGCACTTACATTCACATGTGGTGGAATTGGCCCAAAGTGGGCAGATTATGGAAAGATGTGTCAAATATGTTACAAGGTATTTTGGGTTGTCCCATATCCTTGTCCCCAGACCAAGCGCTATTGAATGTGGCACTCGGGGAGTCTCGATGGGAAAATTTATTAACCAGTCAAATATGTTTGGGCACCAGATGTATTTTGGCGGCCACATGGAAACAACCCGTGGTGCCTTCTCTGGACACTCTGCTTTATAAACTAAACAATATGAGCATATTGTATCAAATGACCGCGGAAAAACATCATCACATACCTCGTTTCTACAAGGTGTGGTCTCCCTATCTACAGTGGAGAGAACATAAAGCCTCCAGGGTGAATGGGGGCCAGAGTCAATGACTTTCTTCAGCGAGGGGAAATAAAGACACATGAACAGTTCGAGGGTCTCATAAATGATGTCACTACCTTCTTGATTGCATATTACCATGCTTTATATTTCTGTATTGTCATATACCTGCATTTACTTGTACAATGTTTATAAATTACAATAAGCATTAATAAAATGTAAATTAAAAAAAAAAACAAAAAAAAACAAAACACGGGGATTAATAGGGGCAAGATGGCGGCGTAATCGGACGCATAAACGCTGAGCTCCGTGGATTGGAAAATTTCTTGCAAAGATGCCGGCGAAACGAAAGGGCAAGCTCCGTATTTTTCCCTCAGATACGGAGCTGATGGCCGCTCAACGTTTAATTACCACCTACGCGTCCTTGAAGGTACATGAAGAAGGGGGAGCGGACTCCATTGAGGGTGCCATCGAGGAAGCGCTGGCCTCTCCAGGAGATGTGACTCTTAGCCCCCCAGCTCCCAGAAAACCCGAGATAGCCTTCTCCCCGTCCTGTCCGGAGACCGCCGAGTCACAGGCACATGACGTGGTCCTGGGGAGCTCGGCGCAGGGAGGTCAGAGGGCGGTGGACGCTGAGACGCCGAAACAGGATTCAGAAGTTCCCGGAACATCAGGGGCAGAAAATTTGGCTATGCCCCCCGTATCGACTCCGATTGGAAATGAGGACAAAGAAAACTTGATAGAAGCGGTTTCGACACCATTAAGGGAGACTCAACTGGTTGGAATATCACCGGTATTACAAACGGGTGAGTTTTCGAAACCCCGTTTTCAAATGCCTAATAAACCTGAGAAAATAACTTTAGAAGCTATCTGGGACATAATGGCTGCGCTGGTGAATGCGATTGGAAACTATCAGGATAATATGGAAAACGTAGAGCAGAAAGTAGAACTGTGTGAAAATCAAATAGAAGAAATCAAGCCGAAACTCGTAGTTATGGAGACTGAATTAAAGAAAAACCAGGAATGTAACGTTAAGATTATAAAGGATATCACCACTATTTCCAGGAGGTTGGAATTTATGGAAAATTTCTCCAGACATTTAAACCTGAGGTTTTTAAACTTCCCAAAAATTGTTGGTGAACTTCCATTTATTACCTTGAAAAAATAAGAAGGAGAAATTCCGCTGGTTAATAAATTATATTACTTGCCTACTTCAAATAGAAATTTCTTGCAAAATGTAAATGTTAATGTTAATGAAGGGAATTTAACAAGATTTTTGGAGGATTCTACAATGGAATATTATGAAACTGCTACATTAACGGTATCCTTTGTTGTTGAAAAAGATCTCAATGAGATAATGAAACGTTATTTTAGAAATATTCAGAGTCAGTTTCGAGGGGCACCGATACGAGTGTTCCCAGATTATGCAGACTAGGAGACGTGAGTTTCTGGTAATGAGACCGCAAGTAATAGAAATGGGTTTCTCTTATCTATTAAAATACCCGTGCAAATGTGTTGTAAAATCTGCGAAAGATGTATACGCTTTCCAATACCCTGAACAGTTAAAATCCTCTCTCAACGCTAGGAGGGTAATAGTTCCCTCCTAAATTAAGCCCTAATTTGGGACAAGCAAAGTATAGGTACCTTGATACGTTAAGCTTGTTACGTGCAAATATGTTTATGTAATTTTGAACTTCCCTAGTTTTCTGTCCCCCATGTTATAATTTCTTAATGGAGGAATGCAATGTGTAACTTGAGAAGTTTAATATGGTTATTTTTTTTTTTTTTTTGTATTGGGAAAATGGAGATTTCTTTATCTTTATGTTAACATATTGTATTTCATTTTTCTGAAAGTAAGATAACACTTGCTGTATTTTGAAAATTGGAAAAATTAAAAAAAAACCACACAACTTAGGTGCACAAAATTACACCTACTCTATCATGGGGGCAACTTGTGTGGGTTAACCTAGGCACATACCTGAGACCTAACTCTGTGCCCAGAACGTCTCACCCCAATGCGTGTAAAGGAGGCAGAAGCCAGTCATGCGGATACTATTGTGCACGCTCAACTCTGCCCAATTTTAGAAAAAAAGTAATTTGTGCACATAAAACCTGGTTTTCTGCACATAAACTGTTTTGAAAATTCAGCCTTCAACGTGACACGATCAAGGCAGGGGTTAATTTCTGGAAGAATGGTTCTCTGCCACTTCTTTTTCAGCTTAAGAGGTAAAGCACAGGCAGCAGCACAGATTAGTTCCAGCCCCCTGCCCCTTTCCTCCACCCACCCAAGGAGGGAGAGCAGAGCCAGCATTGTAGACCATGTCTGGTTTCCTGCTTCTACCTCTGTGGAAGCAGAACAAAGTCCAGGCCAGCAGAACCGGCAGGGCTTCACCAAGGCCCCCACTTGGCACACCTTCCCTGTCAGTGGCCATTTTTAATGTCCAGTAGGGTAGAAAACAAATAAGTGCTCGTCAGTGTTGCCACTATTGCCCCCACCTCTCTCATTACTGCCCCCTACTGAAACCCCTGAGGAAAGCAACCAGAAACGGAGCACATCAGGCAACTTACGTGGGAAAGCAACACTAAAGCAGAACTAGGTGGGGCCATTGCTTAGGAGCTGCAGGTAAGAGCTAAGCAGAGGCTGGGATGGGAGAAGCTGCTGCCGAGTACTGGGGTGGTTGGGGAAAACTGCTACTACCGAGCAGTGGGGGGGCCCAAGGGAGCATGGACATGCGTGCAAGAGAGAGTTCAAACCTGGTCCTGACCCAGCCTCTTACATCCCCCCCCCCCCGCTTCCCTGCTGTACAGTTCCACTTCCTTTTTGTCTACAAGAGGAGCGAGTAATTCTGGTCCGTGGGGGCCACCAACCAGTCGGGTTTTCAGGAGACGGATCTGCACATTCACTAGGGATATCCTGGGGATCTGGCAGGTTGGTGGCCCTTGAGGACCACAGTTGCCCACCCCAGTCTACAACTTAAGCCCTGTGCTAAGGAATTGATATTGAAGCTCTATGACACTTCAAATAGGCAAACTGTGCAAAAAGCAGAGTTGGGTGGTTTCCTGGGTAAGAGAGAGTTTGGCATCAGTGGAATGTAATGAAATGGTCCGTCAGAAAATGGTTCTAAAATTGTACACTGGTGATACCTTACGCCACAGAGATTGCTTGCATAAGGCCCTTGAGGGCCGCCGGCGGGTCTGGATTTCGGGACGTCCACAATGATTATGCATGGGATATATTTGCATACAGTGGAGGCTGTGCATGAAAATATACCGATCGGATCTGTTTGTGGCACTCCAGAAGCAGAGTTGCCTACAACTGGCATAAGATTTACTCTGAGATCCCAAAAGCTTGCTGAAAGTAACCGTGGCAATGTGGATAACTTGTTACACCTCTAGAGCCAGGTGCCCAAAAATTGAGCAGCTCTGGGGGGGGGTCATCCAGCTGATTATTACAGAAAGGGAAAATACAGAAAGGGCCTTCTTGGTCCTAGCCTATATCAGCCCTAGCAGGAAGGGACAAGGTAGGAAGCTGCTGCAATTGTTCCTTTCTTTCCTGCAGTATATTGGTTCCTTCTGTAAGCAGGGACACAGCAGTTGAGCTTTTGCCATACAATATGCCCCTGCTGGGCTAAGTCAAGAAGTGACATGGCACTCATATGACGCGAGCTGGTCGGACCAGAACTGTCAGCCAGTTCTTGAGTAAGGGTCCCAATGCAGTTGTTACTCTGAAAGGCTATAATGTTGTGAGATCCAGATGGTAAACCCTCCTCTCATGTTACACTTCTCCGACTAATCAGGCCCGCGCCACCGGAATTGAAGGATGCTCCTTCCCTGTACAAGCTGTTGTATGGATTGATACACCTTTGTGTTTAAAGGTGTTTGCCGATATAAGATGCATGATATTTTGTAAATTGATACCGCCTCTGTATTCATTGTGGGTGTTTAAATAAACAAACCAAAAAAAAAAAAAAAAGAAACATGATTGCAGAAAAAGACTGTATGGCCCATCCAGTCTGCCCATCCATCCAATTAATTAGGTATCGCCTCCTTAGTGATTCCCTGCATTTAACCCCCTCTTTCCTGAATTCAGATACTGTTCGTCTCCACTTCTTCCACTGGGAGGCTGTTCCACTCATCCACCACCTTCTCCGTAAAGAAATATTTCCTAAGATTACTGCTGAGGCTATCCCTTTTACCCTTTCCTCTAAAAAAAAAAAAAAAAAAAAAAAGGCTCACTTCCTGCCCATTAACTTCAGCCAAGGTAGCATGAATGTCTTCTACTTGATACATTTAGGGATTTCTTGGGATTTTGATTTTTTTGCAGTCTCTCCCCAAAAAATCACAGATGACATTCATCAGATATTGTGATATGTAAATTATACAGATATTTTCACTTATTTAAAATGTTTGTTACCCACCATTCCAAGGTTCAAGGCAGGGTACCAAAAACATCCATAAAAAAAAAGAAGAGGTTTTGACAGACCAAGACCAGAGTCAATAAAACAAAAAAGCAAGAATCATGAAATGACAGCCAGAGGCTTGGTTAAACTTCTGTACTGTATGACAAAAAGATTTAAATTTCTGTACCATACACCAATTTAACCAAGTGTGTCTTAAGGGTTTCTTAAAGGCCTTTGAATCGTTTATAACTCAAATAATAACTGGGTTCCACACAGCAGGGCTGGCGGATGAGAAGGCCTGCTCTCGTCAAGACGTGCTGCCATAGAAGGGACATCTAGCAGACCTTGACTGCAGGGCCAGGGGATAGGGGTGTATATCTGTATACAGACAGACACACACACAGTTTTATGTGTATATATACATACAGAACAAAGTTTAATATTTAAAAGTATGATATCCAATTATGTGATTTTACAGGATTGCTGTGGGGGCTGTGATGGGAATATAATGATTCAGTTTAATTATCAAAATTTCAGAGCCTACGGAAAGGGGTTCCCCAAACCTGTCCTGAGGTCTCCTAGCCACTCAGGTCTTCAGGATGCTGTAATGAGCCAGGGAACATAGGAGGGAGGCCACAGAAAGAGAGAGGGAGATGGGAGGCTGCTGCTGCGGAGAGGGGTGGAAGAAAGGTGACCCCCCTGTTGCTGGGCAGGGGGGAGGATGCTACTGCTGGGTTTCTAGTTGTGCTCAATACAGAGATTATATAAACCTAATAGACCGCTCAGATCTATGGATAAATGTATCCTGGAAATCCCATCAATAAAATCAGCAAGTTTGGCATTAACAAGAACACGAGCATTCTCAGTTGCCGGTCCTATATGATGGAACTCAATGCCAGAATGCATTCGACTCACAGCAAGTACTGAAAACATATTTATTCACTTGCGCTTATAATATACCTCAATGACCTCCCTAACATTAATATGGCTGATAATGTTTTAGTTTGAATGTATTCACACCGTATTTTTAATTTGTCGTACTGTTATGAAATTATGTATGTTTTTATTATGTGCACCGCCCAGACGGATAAAATATTATCCCTTGGCGCGGGATATAAAAACGTTTAAATAAATAAATAAATAAATATTGTTGAGCAGACAGTTGGGAGAGGAACTCCTTGAGATTAAAGGAAGAGAGAGGGGCGAGCTGCTAGTCAAAGAATGGGTGGTGGAGAGAAAGGATGCTGGACAAGGAGTGAGTGGAGAAGAATGATGGGCATGGGTTAAAGAGGAGTGCAGGGGGAGGAGATACAGGGCAGAAAGTGGACTGTGGGGAGGGAGATGCAGGGGAAGGAATGAGGATGTGGGAAGGGGGTGGGGGAAGAGAGTAGGATGTTGGGTAGGAGGGGGGAGAGAGGACTGTGCTTTGCTGGAACTGCTGTCACCAGAGCCCTTTAAATCCTCCTAACCCCCAACTTATTTCATATTTAAGTGAATACATTTAAGTGAATGTCTCTCAATACCTCCTTAGCTCTACAATTTGATTGTGACTGTACATATTATCAACTGTATATAGTTGCCTCTATTGTGTTTCTCACTTCTGCTATCAGTTCAGCCTTTGCCCATCCCCTCTCCCTCCCTTCCTGTATCCTCCCTCCCCACTCTCCTCCCCTGAATTATTGCTCTATTGTTTTTATTTATTTTATTTATTTGTTTTACTGTTTTACTGTTTTATTGTTATACTGTAACTCTCCTCTGAGTTTTTTGTAAACCGGCATGATGTGTTTCACGAATGTCGGTAAATAAAAGTTAATAAATAAAATAAAATAAATAAAAAATAAAGCTGTGCCAAAGCTAGTGGCAGCAGAAGTGGTGGGGAGCGCATTTCTGAGTATCTGCCCCGGTGGGGCAGAACAGCTGCTCCCAACACTGCATTTCTCTTTCTCTGGTTTGTTGTGCTGCAGGCAGGGTCTGGCTTCTTGGGGTTTCCAGTTTAGTTTTTGCATGCACATTGCTATTTCTAAATTTATGGTCCATTATTCTGTATTTGGCAAGGATCCGTGTGTGTTCTGTGCGTGACCAAGTTGAGGGATTCTGCTAGCGTGTAGTTTGTATGTAGGGATCTGTTTTCCCAGTAGGTGGTGCATTGGTGTTCTAGGAGCCAGTGTAATATTTACATTACTGCCCTTCTATAACTAGAATTGTTGTTAGGAGTCCTGAAAGTTAGGGCTGATATGGAATTGCAAATTTGTTACTTAGATGCCAGATGTGCTTTTTACAGAGTTGTGTGTCATACAGAAATATAGAAGGTATCAGCAAAAAAGGATCATTTGATTCACCCATCATTTAATTGCCCATTTGTACCTGTCTACAGTGTTCTCCCTCCCTCCACCACTAAAGTCTCCTTGTGTTTGTCCCATACATGTTTGATTTCTGGCACAATTTTGGCTCCTATAATCTCTACTGGAAGTCTGTGCAAGGTGTCCAGCACCCACTCAGGGAAAAAGTAACTTCTCACATTCCTTTTCAGCTTCCCTCACTTCAGCTTCATAAGAACATAAGATATGCCTTACTGGGTCAGAGCAAGGGTCCGTCAAGCACCCTGTTTCCAAAAGTGGCCAATCCAAGTCACAAGTACCTGGCAAGTACCTAAACATTAAATAAATCTCAAGCTACTATTGCTTATTAATTACAGTCATAGCAGTTTATGGATTTTTCCTCTACAAACTTATCCAAACCTTTTTTTTAAACCCAGCTACACTAATTACTGTAACCACATCCTCTGGCAATGAATTCCAGAGCTTAACTATGCACCGAGTGAAAATGAATTTTCTTCGATTTGTTTTAAATGAGCTGCTTGCTAACTTCATGGAGTGCCCCCTGGTCCTTCTATTATCTGAGAGAGTAAATAACCAATTTACATTAACTTGTTCAAGTCCCTTCATGATTTTTTAGACCTCTATCATATCTCCTCTCAGTCGTCTTTTCTCCAAACTGAACAGCCCTAACTTTTTCAGCCTTTCCATGCCCCTTATTTTGGTCGCCCTTCTCTGCACTTTCTCCAGTGCAGCTGTATCTTTTTTGAGATGCGGCAACCAGAATTGCACACAGTATTTAAGGTGCGGTCTCACCATGGAGTGATATAGAGGCATTATGACATCCTCCGTTTTATTTGCTATTCCCTTCTTAATAATTCCTAACACTGTATGCTTTTTTGATTGCCATAGCACACTGAGCCAAAGATTTCAATGTATTATCCACTATGACACCTAGAACTCTTTCCTGGGTGGTAACTCCAAAGATAGAACCTAATATTTCAGCAAGGGTTATTTTTCCCTATATGCATCACTTTGCACTTGTCCATGTTAAATTTCATCTGCCATTTGTAAGCCCAGTCTTCCATTCTTGCAATATATCACATTTCTCTTGAGATTTAACTAATCTGAATAATTGTATGTCATGTGCAAATTTGATCACCTCACTCATCATACCCTTTCCAGATCATTTATAAATATATTAAAAAGCAACTGTCGAAGTACAGATCCCTGAGGCACTCCACTGTTTACCTTTTTCCTCTGTGAAAACAGACCATTTAATCCTTCTCTCTGTTTCCTGTCTTTTAACCAGCTTGCAATCCACAAAAAGACATCGCCTCCTATCCCATTAACTTTTTAGTTTCCTTAGAAGCCTCTCATGCTGGACTTTGTTGAACGCCTTCTGAAAATCTACCGTTTCATCTTTATCCACGTGTTTATTAACCCCTTCAAAAAAAAAAAAATGTAGGAGATTTATGAGGCAACCCTTTCCTTGGGTAAATCCATGCTGTGTCCCATCAAACCATGTCTATCTAAATGTTTTGTGATTTTATTCTTTATAACAGTTTCCATGATTTTTCCTGGCACTGAAGTCAGGCTCACCGGTCTATAGTTCCCCAAATCACCCCTGGAGCCATTTTTAAATAATCTGGGTTACGTTGGCCATCTTCCAATAGTCAGGTACAACAGATGATTTTAATGATAGGTTACAAATTAAATTGAAATAAGTCTGAAATTTCATTTTTGAGGTCCAGGTGATTTACCACTCTTCAATTTGTCAATCTGGCCTCCCACATCTTCCAGGTTCACCAGTGATTTGGATCAGTTCATCTGACTCCTCACCCTTGAAATCTGTCTCCAGAACCAATGTCTCCAACATCCTCTTCAGTAAACACCGAAGCAAAGATTAATTTAGTCTTTCCACAATGGCTTTTCTTCCTTAAGTGCCCCTTTAACCCTTCAATCGTTTAATGGTCCAATCGACTCCCCCACAGGCTTTCTGCTTTGGGTATATTTTTTAAAGTTTTTATTGTTAGTTTTTGCCTCTATGGCCAATTTATTTTGAAATTCTCTCTTAGCCTGTCTCATCAATGTCTTACATTTAACTTGCCATATGATGATAGCCCTTGGCCAAGAGTCTTCCATTCTATGGAAAAGGCTTCCTTCTGGTACGTTATTGAATGTTTAGTTCAGAGTTCTCTTTTCCCTTTTTTAGCTCCTTCAAGCGCTTTGTGTGGCTTATAGTGCAGGACGTACAGCATTTTGGAAGTCCTCCTCTGAGCTGCCTCTGCTTTGTCAATGTTCATTTGTAGACGAGGTCTCCAAAACTCAACACAGTACTCAAGGTGGGGGTGTCCCCAGAGACCTGTAGAGAAGTAACATTACTTCCCTCTCCAGGTACCCAAGAATACTATTAGCTTTCCCATCTGCTTTGGCGTGCTGACTGGCCTCCTTGAGGTCAGTGCCCAGTAGTGAAGGGAGTTTGTGTCTCTGTTACCGGGGTTAACACCAGAATCTGAATATTCTTTTTTGGATGGTGAGCAATTGGGAGGAGCATCCAAGTTCTGCTCAACCCCCATTGCTGGGAAGTTTCTGTGGACATAGCATGCTTGTTATAGAACTGGAGGTGCAGAGTTTGGTGGGGTCTGTCCCATTCTGTATAGTTTTGTGTTAATGATAGACCCCAGATTTTGTTCCCATTTAAGAGGACTGCTTGAAAGATACAATGAGATGATTTTAACAGTTTTGCTGGAGGAATGAAACTGACCGAGGGTTTCTTTATTGCATATAAGGCCGTAAGAGCTATTTCTCGTAGCATTTTTATCGCCAGTTTATAACTGCCCAAAGCCCTTAGAGTCAGGCCAAGGTCTACATAATCTATGGAGTGCTCAGCTTCTTGGTATTCTGTGTAAAAAAAAAAACACAAAACTCCCCACACAAAAATCAAACTTTAACTTTTGTCTCTGCTTCTGTGTGTATGTGAGGGGGACATTTCCTTCCACACACAGACAACCAGAGAGAGTATACACACATTGTTTCTCTCTCTCATTCATGCACATGGAGAAACGTGCAGAAGACAGTCACACCCACATGTACAAACACAAGTGACACCTCCATACAGAGAAACACACACACACACACACAGTGTGACAGTCACACACGTCATCTGGAGAAGGGCCCTCTGTGCTCTCATATGTTTTTGTGTGGTTCCTGTAAGAGCTCTCACAACCTACAAAGATTCTACTTTTTTCTCAGGACTAATGCAGCTACAAGAACTACACTACACACACAAAAACAAATACAGGGACATTTCCATAACCTCAAAATCAGTTACATACATGGTCTCAGCACTGGAGAAGAGGACACTGTCTCCGACACATACTCCGCCCTCCATTCCAAGCCTGGAACCTTTGGTGATTTGCTCAAGGCACTTGCTGCTCTCAGCCTCCCTGCACTCCTGGCCGGCTCAGCCTCTCCTCTTCTGGCCTCCCTGCACTCCTGGCCGGCTCAGCCTCTCCTCTTCTGGCCTCCTGCTGCGCCTGGCCGGCCCAGCCTCTCCTCTTCTGGCCTCCTGCTGCGCCTGGCCGGCCCAGCCTCTCCTCTTCTGGCCTCCTGCTGCGCCTGGCCGGCCCAGCCTCTCCTCTTCTGGCCTCCTGCTGCGCCTGGCCGGCCCAGCCTCTCCTCTTCTGGCCTCCTGCTGCGCCTGGCCGGCTCAGCCTCTCCTCTTCTGGCCTCCTGCTGCGCCTGGCCGGCCCAGCCTCTCCTCTTCTGGCCTCCTGCTGCGCCTGGCCGGCTCAGCCTCTCCTCTTCTGGCCTCCTGCTGCGCCTGGCCGGCTCAGCCTCTCCTCTTCTGGCCTCCTGCTGCGCCTGGCCGGCTCAGCCTCTATCACCCTTCTGCAACAGTTCCCTCCCCCACCCACCTGCTGCTTGTCCCTGGGCTCAACCGATCTCAGCATCCTCATGCTCTCCTTATTGAACTGTCCTGCTGCTTCTCACTGGCTCAGTCTCTCCCACCCTCCTGGCTGCTTCTCCCAGGCTCAGCCTCTCTTCTTTCAAATTAATAAATCAACCCTTAGAAGACTGGAAACCTCTGGCTCTGTAATTGCTTTTATCAGTCCCTGGAGGCCAGCTGTCACTCAGGCACTACTCCCAGCTCAGAGCAGTCAGCAATAATCTCAACCTCTGCCTTCTCCAAACCTGTGCCAATGAGCGAGAAGAGGGGCTCCCCTCAAAGCTGCTCCCCAAGCTTGTCTGTAGAAGTGATGGGGAGGCTCTCAGCTCATGAAAGCAGCACCCCCCTCTCATACCATGCCGAGCATAGCACCTGATCTTACAGCCTGCTGTTGTCTCAGACAGGAGGTAGGGGGCTTCTTACAGAAGAAACAGTACACCTGCAGAAAAGCATTAATGACGGGTCTATATCTCCCCCCCCCCCCCCTCAAAGAATCAAATCAGTACTACTTCTCCAAGGGGGGCCCAAACAGCTCCATTTGAAATTCGCACATACACGCTCATATATAAATCACACGCAGCATGTGCTGGAGACTCACGTTTTGTGTCCGACACACAGTGTGTGGGGCTCCATACCAGCATCCCCTTCAGTTCCTTGTTACTGTATCTTGCTGGACTGTCTGGATTGTGAATGAAATAAGCAGAGTCAGAAGCTGGTGAAACAGAGCCAAGCAGGGAATCCAGGGGCGAAAACACCCAACCGGATTATCTTGTCATTCTGTCCCACTTTATCACATATCTCAGAAAATAAAAGACAATTTCCCAGATGTTTCTCCCCATTCTGTCTCATTGTGTCATGCAGTGAGGAGAATAAAGATCATCCCCCAGGTGTTTCTATCCCTTCTGTCTCATGGTATGACACAGTGAATGCCGACGGCAATACTCCACTCCTTGCAAAGCCACTGTTCACATCCCTGCACAACTCAGACATCATTCCCCCAACTGTCCTGAAACCTTTTCTTGAAAACCAATATGGCAATTCTAAGAAAGGCTTTGCGAGGTGCTCAGGGGCCTTTGTATGTCCCTAGAAAGATCAAATGTCATGAATGCACTCCCAGCTTCTTCTCTGTGCCCTGAGCAACACCCCCACACAGCAAAATATGCAAACAGTAGAAATTGAATGAGAAAAAAAAATACAAACTCTTCCCAGGAAAAAAAAATAATAAAGTGCGCTACCTGGCTTACACTCTGGAATAAGGGCCTGATAGTCAGCTCCAACCCGGATCATGCTGTCTGAAAAGGAGAAAGATCAGAAGGCATCAAAACAGAGCAGCCAGCCCATTTCCAGTCCACATAAAGAGTGCCGAATTCAGGCTTAGCAGTATCCATGCTGTCAGCAATGGAAACCTCTTAAACAGACGAGCATGTCTCGCTGGCCCCCTTTAAATGGGAGAACTTGCAAATGTCTGCTGAAATCAACAGCTGCCACTAAAAAGTACAAGGCCCTTACCAATAATATACTAAACATGCTGAGCAAAAAAATGCAGCCAATATAGCCTACATAACCATAATGTAACTCTTAACTTGAGACCAAGACCCAGGTCTGCTAACCACTGCTGTGTCCCCACCAGGGAGAAGTCTATGCCAGGAATGCAACCCAGCGCTCTTAACTTTTGACCAAGACAAGAATGAAACCCAGATCGCCAGTCCTAAGGAGCAGGGGACGTGGATGAAAATGAAGCCCAGAATTCTCCCAGTTTCAGAATCTCATACCAGGAATGGAGCACAGGAGTCTTAGCCTCCATATACAGCTGCCTCTAGCGTCCAGCTGGGCTGTGTAAATGCAGAGGGAGTACCCAGGAGTTCCTGTCTCTCCTGTCTGGGGGATCTCTGACCTTGTCTTTGGCTGCTGAGGTGCTAGGGATCTGGAAGTTGATAACTCAGCCTGGCTGACCAGTGCCAACAAACTGTCCTGGCACAGGGAACCAAGCAGCTAAAAGATTCTATGTTCTCCCTCCTTGCATCAGAGTGCCATCATTCCTCTTTAAGGCTCATCCAGCTCTCATCAGGCTCCAACACACTTACTCTTGCCCCATCGTCACCCAGCTCTCATCAGGGAGGTACTTTCTCTCCGTGCTGCTCACACAGCTCTCCTTCAGGGAAACAACATGCACGACTTCTCACCTTACTCCACCCAGCTCTGATCAGGGGAGTCATCACCTACAAACACTCTCCCTATTCCTCCTCATGTGGCTCTCATTAGGGAGCTTCCCTCTAGTACCTTTCTCCAGAGAGAAACACATGCCAGGCAGAGAAGAGAGCAACAGGCAGAGGCTCAAGAAAGCAAAATCAAAACAGCATGAGACCAGACAGGGTGGCTAGTGGCCTTCCAGCTAGCCGAGAAAGCCCAGAAGACAGACAGCTAAAGTGGCGGGAGATGGCCAGAGAGAGAGCTAGAGAAAAAGCCCAGGAGCCAGCAGCAGTGGAGAAAAAACAGCGAGGAGCTGGAGAGACAGGTAGAGAAAGAAAGCAGCAGCAGAAAGACAGGGAGAGAAGCAGCACAGCCAGCCAGCGAGAGAGATCAGAGGAAAGAGAGAGGCACAAAAGAGAGCGAGTGCCCAGGGTAGGGCACTCGCTCCAAGCACAGAGAGAGCTGCACACACAATGAACAAAGATCAGACCCCAGGAACCAATCCCTCCCGAGTCCCGAGGGCGCCTTTCAGGGGCTCCCACTTGCCCTCCTATAAGCTGTACAATGGCAGGAGCAGCCTGGAGGGAGGGGAAAGGTCCTTTGTTCTGAGACAGGGTCATCTCAGGCTACTCAGCTCATTTTACACTCAGCTCTTCGGCCATTTCTATCTCCCTCTTTCCCCAAAACTTTTCAGTTTCCTTGTCCATCTGCAATTTCTTTTTACAAAATCTCGTCCCTGCTCCTAATTAACACTATTCTCAGTAGCACATAAAACTCCTCCTAGCCCGACACACCTGCTGCCCGCAGTCCAGGCACTTCTGGTATAATAGAAGGTGCTGCTGTGATGTCACCAAGCAAACTCCCTATATCACAATGAGACCCCGTACACACACCCACACCCACACCCTCACATCCTCACCCATGAATCCCTGTAGACTGCACTGAGCCACCAGTGTGATGAGATTCCCTGGTCTCTGATCCAAACTCATCCAACCCTTACACATGCTTCCAAACACAAAGAAAGCAAGAAATAAAATATCCCCCCCCCCCCCAACATACACACATATAAACAATCTCTTCCCAAAAATTATCCTTCACTTTTCAAATATTAGCAGCAAACTTTTCATTAAAAAAAAAAAAAAAGAAGGCAGTTAGTATTAGCTTGGTAAGCACTCCCTGCCAGCATCAGGGCTGGCAAGAAGCTGCTGTGGGTATGAAAAGTGGGCGAGGACAATGCTGCCACAGAAGGGGGGGAGATTCTCACCACGGGAGTGTTCTTCCTCACTGCTCTCCTCTTCTGAAGTCTGCACCTGGGTCCCATTGGGTGCTGGTTTAGCCCGGCTCCGGGACAAGATTCCAGATCCAGGGCCAGGCTTCTCCATCACAGACGGCATAGTAACCACCAAGTACAGCCGCACTGCCCCCCACCCCAGCAATGTACACACTCCCCACCACCAAATCAAGCTGCAGAAAGGAAAAAAAAGTAAAACACACACCTGGCACTCTCAAAACAATTCTAAAACCCCAAATTCTGCCATTGTCTTTTAAAATTAATAATAATAAATTATTAAGGTTGTAAAATGTAATTAGAAGCAGAATGCCTCAATTGCAAACTTACACCAAATGGTTAATAATTTTTTTGAAACAAAATTAAATTTCCAAAAGTTTTTTTTTCTTTTATGAAAAGTTTTTACCTGCAGAAAAAAATAAAAAATAAATAAATTTGCAAACATTAAAATATAAAAAATGTGTGCGAGTCCAAAAGATATGAAAGAGAGGAAGGGGACGGGGAGAGAGATCAAATCACAACCTCTTTCAGCATCTCAGGCTAGCTGAGGGTCTCTGTGCATGGGACAGAGACAGCTGCCTCAGACAATGAGAGCCAGCAAAGGGCACAAGATGTATCCGAAAGAAAAGCAGCCAGAATACCACAACGTAACAAGACAAGAAAAATCTATTCCTCAGGAAGACGGCAGATCCCCAAGCAACTGAGCTCCCAGGGAGCGAGTTTGCAGAGTTTGTGAGTGAAGGTTGGAAGCAGTCTGTTCTGTTCCTTTTCAGAGTAAGAGAGGAAGGAAGGTGACTCTGGTGTCCCCTGGCCCAGGACAGCCCCATGGATAGATGAGGAGCCCCCTAGACTGCTGGTGCAAGCTGGGTCCTAAAGGAAGCCCTCTTACTCCTTCTCTTCCTGCTGCGCTTCACACAATGAGCCCGGCACTTAGGATCAGGCAGGATGCAACTCAAAGTAGTGCCGGCCCCAACCGCAGCACTAGCCTTTGCCTACGGGTTCCCTCCGCTTCTTCATGCAATGCCTCCTCCTCCTTCTCCTCTTGCATCGGGAGCCGAGCAGCGGGAACAAGAGGAGAAGGAAGAAGAGGAGAAGGAGGAGGAGGAGGAGGAAGGGTGCCGGTGGGGGGAGGCGAGGGAGCTGCAGGACAGCAGCAGCATTAAAGGCAGGGAGCATGCACCGAGCCTGGGCACTCTTTCTCTTTGCGGAAGAGGCAGATCCCCCACCCTAGCACACAGATGGGCGGGCGGCGTGGGGGAGCTGCTGACACTGTCTGGGGACCAAGGCTTGGGGGGGATTTCCCCCTAATACTCCATTTCCAAATATTGTCTGTCTCTCTGTTTATCCTAATACTCTCTCCCTAGTATTTGCTGTTCCTCCTCTAGTAATTTCTTTTCTCTAATGTCTCTGTGCCCCTGTAAGCTCTCTCGTTACTCTTTCCATGGCTCTGCCGCCTTCAGTAATTTCTCTCACCTAATACTCTGCTTCTGTCCTGTAGTAATCTCTCTCCTTCCCTCCTAATACTCTGTCTCTTTCCCTTGATACTGTCTCTGTAAAATGCTTTCTGTCAGGATTCATTTCTATACATCTCTGCAAACTTTTGTTTGTTCTTAATTAAAAAAAAAAATGCCAAGGGTTTATTATTATTATTATTATTATCATTACATGCCAGAAAAAAAAATAGTTGCTCATTTTCTTTTCCCCTCCACGGGTTTATTCCTAATCAGTGAAAGTGGGTGTAAAAGTTAAAATTCACCTAATTATTATTATACTATGTAGCTGTAGATGTGTATTCAAAACAGCATCGAGAGCTGCACATCCATATATAAAAATGTATATCGTTACATATACATAAGAAAAATACTGAAAGAGCAAACCTAGAAAAGTTTAAACGCTGAGAAACTAGCAAGCAGCTCTCAAAGGCCAGGAATTAAGACTCCATTCCTGAGGTTTTCTTTCTTTTTTTTTAATTTATAGCTATTTTTTCGTGGTTTATTTGTTTTGTTTTTATGTTTGCTTGTTTTTGTTTTTTTTTGCCATCTCCAGTGCATATTTCAAATTAGAAGGCGCCCCCACCCCAAGCATGGGCTGAAGGGGGGTTAGTCCTCAGCAGCTCCAGGAGACTCCGGGTTACAGGAGAGCCCCCCCACCTTGCAATCTCAGGGCGCACGCGCTTCTGGGCTTGCTGCCAAGAGAGCGTGGGATGCCCGGGGGAGCTCCAGCCAGCCGTCGGCCCAGACTCTCCTCCGTGTGGGAAGCATCCTGTGTCCGAAGGGCCCCCAGAAGCTGAGCCGAGGCTGTGGAAAGGCACTGGACTGAGAGACTTCCTGATCCGCCTGCACAGGAGACCGTGAAAAGCTTCATTGGGAAAGTGCTAGGCGAAGAGCAGAGACTGGGGGAAAGTCCTTCCCCAGAGACTGTGCCATATGCTGGGAGACTGTTAAAACTCCTCAGATGGGAGAGGCGCCAGACACTGAACTGAGGCTTTTCGACCTCGTGGCACGGAGCTGGGTATTGGATGCAGGAGAAAGAGAGTATGAGGCAGGTTAAATGTTGCCGGGTCCACACCGTTTCTGCCTTCCTGCCGCAGTACTGAGGACCCTAATCGATTTCTGACTTTACCCGCCCCTCCCCCATGGTGGACGATCCTCCGTCCCTCCCCCGCCACTCAGGATCCTCTGTGCCTGTTTTCCAGGCTTTATCCCTCCCCACTGCTGAGACTCCCCTCCCCCATCTCTGAGAAGCCTTTACCCTCCCCCACAGCTGAGGAGCTTCTGTGCCAGTCTGGGGCTTTATCCTGCTCTCCCCCATCATTAAAAATCCTCTGTGCTTATCCCAAGCTTTACTCCTCACGCCCCCACTGCTGAGGACCTGCTATACTTGTCCCAGGCTTTACCCGTTCCCCTCTCCCCTGTCCTGCTGAGGATCTGCTGTGCTGCTTGTAGGCTTGCCATCCGCCCCGATCACTAAGGATCTTCTGCTCTTATCCCAGGCTTCCTCCAAGTCTGTTATTGTTTTGCCTTCAGTATTCCCACTGGGAAGCTGTTCCATGCGCCCACCACTATGAAGAAATATCTACTTCAGTTCTGTATAGTCTGCCCTCTTTCAGCCTCACACAATGATGACCCTTTGCCATGGAGCTTCCTTTCCACTAGTAGCTGCTTGCCTGGTGTGCATTATTTATACCCTTTAAAGAAGCAAGTAAATAAAATCCCACCCACGCAGAGAGACCTAGAGAAAATGTTCTTTGGAGGGGGGGATAACATGGGGCACATTCTGCAGAGCTCACAGCAGCTTGTTCTCTGGCGGCCCTGCAGGTCCAGGCTCCTGCTCTCTGAGGCAGAGAAGCATGCCTGTATTCCTCCCTAGCCAGCAGGAAATGGCAGGGGCTGACATTATTCCTATTAAAATAACATGCAGACACTAACTTCTACTGATAAACGCAGACCTTTCCTGCTCTTTGGCAGTCAGAGTGCCTGTATTTCTTTTTTTTTTTTGGGGGGGGGGGGGGGGTGCGAAGGGAGGCTGGTGGTTGTGTTAGATAGATAACCTGAGCAGAATTTGCCCTCTTTTTTTTTTTTTTTTATAAATAGGAGACTATGTTTCCCCCTTCCTCGGCCTCCTACTTATGACACTACTGCCTCAACTTCCTCATGTGTGGAAAAGAGGGAGAGATGGACATAAACTCCCTCCCCTAGCTGCTCTCTTCCGAACTCCCTCCAGGGCTATAACAGCAAAGGCCTCTCTGTCCCTATATTCTCTGTGATGTCACAGACACTAGATTATGACATCACTGGATGAGCTAGCTGTGATGGTATAGAAGAAAGGCTTCCTTTTTTACACATATTTACACACACACACACACACACAGTATCCTCAGTAATGAGCCAAGATAGGAAAGCAGGCTGAGAACTCCTTGTTAAATAAGATTTAGATGACTTATAAAATATGTTTTTCATGTGGGCGGAGAGAAGAAGATGAAATGAGAAAATCTGGGACTGAGATTGAAAGGAGAGCAAAGGGACTGGGAGATAGTTGGGGAGGCAGAGGAGAATGGCAGGAGCTGTCTGAAGCCGCTGGGGGCTCTACTAGAAAGGAGTTATTTTAGGAATTGCAACGTCAAGGCATGGGAGAGATGCCAAAAGATCTGTGCAATTCACCCACACAGCTCGGGGGAGGGGGGAGGACAAGGAGTGGGGTGGGGGGGGGGGGCACATGTAGTAATGTAGTGAAAACAGTACCTACATATCAGTTGCTATGCACACTCACTCACAAAGACCCACACTCACACTCTCATGCCTTACCCAGAGATACAACATAAACCACCGCCCACCCATCTGGCAGGGAGGGTAAAATGGGGATAGCTATACCCCCTTCTCTAGTATTTGTCACCATTCACTGGCAGAGAGAGGGGCACAAAAATGGACACGTTTTTGGAAATTGTTTTGAAAGGGGAAGGGGTGAGATGGGTCTGAAGTTCCACCTCCCCACCTAAGATCCTGAAGATTATTTTAACATCTCATGGCAAAAATCATACTAGCCAGGTGTAATAAATCTACTTTGACCCATCCACCCCAAACCCCTCCATCCCTTTGTGCAAAGCTCACACAAAGAGGCAACAGCAGATGCTCTCTGCAGGCTCAGACTCTTAAAGGGACAGGCTCACTTCCCCCTCCTCCACCCACCCGCCCCAGCTCCTCTTTGTTCGGTGGGAGCAGGCAGTAGGAGGCAGGTAATGGCAGAAAAGATCTTGCTTAGATCAGGGGGGGGGCACAAAAAAAAAGTCATCACACTTAAAACAAAATCTTTTTTTAAAAATCTTTTTTAACAGTCTCCCTTTCTTTCATTCTGACTCCTGCAGAGCTGCTGGCTTTTATTTTCTGCCGAGAATAAGATATTTAGAAAAATAGAATTTTCATACCCCCTCCCCCACTTAAACTCAGCCTGAGTCCCGAGCATTTCAATGGAGGATTAATAGATTCCATCCAAAACTCCCACTGAAGACATTTTATGATTGCACCCATGCAGGGACATCTTCAATGTTTCCTCTTTCAGTTCTTTGTTTCTTGCCCCTATCTCTCTCTCTCTCTCTCCTCAGCAGTTCCTCTATCTGTTTATTGCTCCTGCCTCTCTGCTCCCAGCAATTCTTGTATCTCTTTATAGCCTCTGTTTTTTTGCCTCCCTCCTCTGCAGTTTATAAAACTCTAATTATTGCCCCTCCCTGCTGCTAACCACTCAACAGTAAGCTGTATCTGTTTATTGCCCTTGCTTTCTTCCTGCTTGCCCCTCTCTCTGCTGTTTTTCTCTTGGTGCAGAAACCCAGACACACTAGATCATGGATGACTAACAATAACCTAGCTTTTGACTCAGACCAGCCCTGTTTTGGGTTGTTTTTTAGGTTTTCTGTAGAAAGATTCCCCCAGACTCTGGTCACTGAGCTAATAATGGGGAATGGGGAGAGGGGTGGGGTGATAGAGGGAGTGGTTATGTTATCCTGTCCCTTTAAATTATGAAGATTAATAGTAAGGGGGCCAGACAGCTCCACAGCCTGATGCATGGCTTGCCTCCCAGGAAACAGGGCTGTGTCAGAGGTGTGGAACAGAGAGACCGAGAGATATAAGGACAGACACAGAAGAATGCCGAGAGAGAAAAGTCTTCAGCCGGTCCTCTCAGAAAGAAGGGCTGTGTCAGAGGTGTGGAAGAGAGAGACAGACACACAGAGATAAAAAGGCAGACAGAGAGGAGGACACAGAGAAAAAAAGGCCCTCGGCCACCCTCCCAAAAAGTATGTCAAAGGTGTGTAACAGAAGGAACTGAGCTACACAGAGATAAAGAGACAAAAGGAACAGAGGAGGGGGCAGGAGAGGACATAAAGTGTGGTGGGGGAGGGAGAAAGAGGGGACAAAGAGAGAAGCAGAGAGGGGAGCAGAAATCAATAGGGTAAATCATATTTGCATAATTCTGCTTTATATATGTGTGTGTGCATACGTGCGCAGTAGACTGCAAGTGCAGCCTTTGTGCTTCTGTTTCCAGGTTTGTGTGTGTCACGGTATATTTTTATATGTAGGTGCATGTCTGTGCCATGCCTGTGTAGAGAGAGCTTGTGCGTGAGTCTCTGGAACTGTCCTTTCTGTTCTTTGTAATTTTATTTTAATGTTATTGTCTCCGTATATAAAAAAAAAATAAAGGGACTCCTGGCTGTATTTCTGGCCGGATGTCATGCTGGAAGGTTTGTGATTAAAAAAAAAAAAAAGTCTTGCTGACCAATCAGCACAAGCACTGAATGACTGCTCATACTGTTTGGTTGACAAGAGAGCAACAGGAACATGGCCGGAGTATCTATCAGGAAAATTAGGTGGTTGCCTAAACCACTAAAATTTTAGGGGTGGCAAAAACCTGCTAGCACAAGGCTCAGAGGAGTTCTGTGCCAGAGTCAATATCACTGATGTGGCAGGGGACTACAGTACATGTCCATGCCCCCATGAGCATGTATTTGTGTGAGGCTTGGGGATGGACAATGAGTGCTGTTGAATAGCTATACTAACTCCCAGTTGCATATCCTTCACCTTTGACATCATCAGCCACGAGATCCTCCTAAACCGCCTCACCGAAATTGCCATTACCGGCAATACTCTCCGATGGCTTGAATCCTACCTTACCAATAGACACTACATAGTCAAAATTGGCAACAACGAGTCAGAACCTATAAACCTAACTCGGGGCATCCCCCAAGGCTCCTCCCTATCCTCCACCCTTTTCAGTAAATACATGCTGCCCCTATGCCAACTCCTATCCAGTTTAGGACTCACTCACTTCATCTACGCTGACAACGTCCAAATCCTTATCCCCATCACCGAATCCATCCCTAAATCCCTCAAGATCTGGGAAAGCTGCCTCGAAACATTACCATCCTCCTTTCTAACCTCAATCTCACCCTAAACACTTCCAAAATGGAACTCCTCATCATCTCTCAGAACCACAACACCTCATCCACCTCTGACATTAACACCCTTCCCACCTCAACCCATATCGCCCAACAAGTTAGAGACCTTGGCGTCATCCTAGACAGCCATCTGAACCTTAAACAATTCATAAACTCCACAATAAAAGAAGGCTACTACAAACTTCATGTTTTAAAAAAACTTAAACCCCCTACTCCACTTTAATGCCTTTCGCACCGTACTCCAAGCCCTTAATATTCTCCAAATTAGACTATTGCAACTCCCTCCTTCTAGGCCTCCCTACATCAACTATCAAACCCCTACAATTGCTACAAAATGCTGCAGCCAGAATACTCACCAACACACGCAGAACAGACCATATTACCCCCATCCTCAAAGACCTTCACTGGCTCCCAATCCCATTCTGAATCCACTACAAGAGCCTCACCATCCTACACAAGACTCTACATAACCGGGATGTACACTGGCTCAATGACTCTATACATTTCCACACTCCCATAAGACCCACCAGATCTGCCTTCAATGGAACTTACACACACCCTCTTCTAAACCTACCCGCCTCACTGCCACTTAAGAAAGAGCGCCATCTATAGCAGGACCCGCTAACTGGAATACCAGGCCTCCTGACCTGCGGCTGGAGCCCTGCCCCCATAAATTAAAAAAAAACCTTAAAACATGGCTCTTCAAACAGGCCTTTGCATAAATCACTAATCCCCACTCCCTAGCCCCCCCTCCCCCCCAGTACCAATTAGTTTTATCAATAAGAGCACTTTTCTATTACCCCCCCCCCCCCCCCCCCCCGCTCTTACACCTTACCACCCCTGTTCCCGCATAACCCTTTCACGTCCCTCTCCCTTCTACTTTCAGGTCATTCTACCTCATGTACCTCCAAGTTAATTTGCCTCTTGTACTTCCAAGTTATCATGCCCTAACATTTCGCACTTATATTCATTATCTAGATTTTATACTGTTACTCCTCCTTTTTGCATTTATTATTTACTGTAAAGTTACTGAGTTCTTTGTAATGTTTCCCCAAATGTTACATGTAAACCGATGTGATATCCTTCGAATGTCGGTATAAAAAAAAAAAAAAAAAGGCTTTAAATAAATAAATACTAAATAAAAGAGAGAAACTCACAATCTTTAGCAGGCCACTGCTACAAGAAAGGAAAATAATAAAGGAAATCGTCGGGAGAATTGCTGGACCAGAGGCACCATGGATTCACCAGGGGAAGATCCTGTCAGACAAATCTGATTGACTTTTTTGACTGGGTAACCAAGGAATTGGATCAAGGAAGAGCACTAGATGTCATCTACTTGGATTTCAGCAAAGCTTTTGATATGGTTCCGCACAGGCGACTGGTGAATAAAATGAGAAGCTTAGGAGTGAGTGCCGAGGTGGTGGCCTGGATTGCAAATTGGTTGACGGACAGAAGACAATGTGTGATGGTAAATGGAACTCTCTCTGAAGAGAGAGCGGTTTTAAGCGGTGTACCACAAGGATCGGTGTTGGGACCGGTCCTGTTCAATATCTTTGTGAGCGACATTGCGGACGGGATAGAAGGTAAGGTTTGTCTTTTTTTTGTGTAATTATTTGTTTATTGCAAATAGAACCATAACAGCAACACGTGTAAACATCAACCATTCATTTCTAATACAGAACATAGATGACCTGAGACCTATAGGACCTTGTATTTAGCATAACATTACACAGCAATACACAGAAGGCAACATGTCCGTCCCATTCAACACAAATACAGTAACTGTACTGCAAAAACAGTTCAACTCATGATAATTGGTTCTACAGTATTACACCCATAGAGAAATAATCTCCCAAAAGAAAATTAACCCCTTTAAAGGAAGCCCATCCTCCCCCTCTCTCATACTGTTATATTTTTCAACCGTGTGTGGATTCAGACCATTGTTTATAGACCCGCCATATTTTTTGTAATTTGGCCAGTTTATCCCTCCTGGAGGCTGTGAGATATTCCATATAATAAATCCATTTCAGTCTCAGTAACACATCTGATAATGTAGGCACACAGGGATCCTTCCAACGCCTAGCAATTTTGCCCCTCACTGCATGAGCCACCGCCCGTAATAGCAGACTGTGCTCGTGAGACGACATAGGGTCTGGGATATGTAAAAGAACTTCTTTTGGTATGAAAGGTATCGGTATTCCCACCAGATCACTGTACCATTTTTCCACTTGTGACCACAAGTGTTGTATTGCCGGGCAAGACCACCACATATGATAAAAGTCTCCTACCATACCACATTTCCTCCAACATATTGAATCCCTTCTAAGCCCCATCTGTTTTAGCTTATGTGGTGTAATGTACCAGCGGAATAAAGCTTATAACCGTTTTCCACCATAGACGCTGCAGTAGAGCTGCGCCCAATTGCAGAGAAACAGATCTCCCAATCTTCTTCCGACAAAGGTCCCCCCAAGTCCTTTTCCCATGCCTTGATATGACACGGAATGGGAGACACAGCTCTGTTTAACAAAGAATATATTTTTTATATAACTCCTCTCACCATATGAGCGTTATCACAATATCCTTCCAAAAGGGTCTTCCCTTTCATCAAGTCATAAGAACATAAGAACATAAGAAAATGCCATACTGGGTCAGACCAAGGGTCCATCAAGCCCAGCATCCTGTTTCCAACAGTGGCCAATCCAGGCCATAAGAACCTGGCAAGTACCCAAAAACTAAGTCTATTCCATGTAACCATTGCTAATGGCAGTGGCTATTCTCTAAGTGAACTTAATAGCAGGTAATGGACTTCTCCTCCAAGAACTTATCCAATCCTTTTTTAAACACAGCTATACTAACTGCACGAACCACATTCTCTGGCAACAAATTCCAGAGTTTAATTGTGCGTTGAGTAAAAAAGAACTGACGTACTGACCTATAGAGCAGAAAATGTCGCACTTGAAGGTATGCATAATAATCAGAGGAACCCAGCTGATATATATTTTGGAGTTCCTCCAGTGATTTTACCCCTTGATCAAACCAAAGTTGACCAAGTGTCTTCAACCCTTTATGTGCCCACTCCCGGAAAACTTTCCCTTCACATCCTGCTGGGAACTCCTTACAACCCCTAAGTTTGGTAGAGTAAAAAAGGTGCGGTCACCCACCAAATGCTTCCGCCATCGCTGCCATAGGAGCAAGGTAATGACTGTGCAGGGTGACCTAGTCCCCAAATCTGATGGTGGTGGCCGCTGTCCCCAGAACCAGTCATCATAGCAAACATCATGGACCATAGCTTTCTCTAATTGCACCCATTGTTTAACTTCCTTAAGATTATAAAAGTCCACCAACACTCGAAGTTGGAAGGCAATATAATATTTTAAAAGGTTGGGGACCCCCACACCTCCATCCTTTTTATTTTGGTATAAGACTGCCCGAGCCACCCTCGGCGGCCTCCATTTCCAAATAAAGGAGAAGACTTTAACCTGAAGATGTTTCAACACCTGAGACGGTATAAGACAAGGCAAGGTTTGAAAAAGATATGCAATCCTGGGCAGAAATGTCATCTTAATGGCTGCAATTCTTCCTAACCACGTTAAAGTCAGGGGTCTGCAGATCCCTCTCCAATTTTTTGATTAACGGCATGTAATTTAAATTGAACAGATCCTTATAATCCAGACCTAGCAAAACCCCTAAATATTTCACCGTCCGTTTTGCCCAAATAAAGGGAAACTGTAACTTCAGTTGAGAGGTCATGGATGGTGATAGCACAATCGGCAAAATCTCCGATTTGTCTTTGTTTACCTTAAAACCCGACACCTTCCCATATTCTTCTAAGAGAGGTAGTAGGCCCTGTAAGGAAAGGTCAGGATTGGCTAACGTGAACAAAACATCATCAGCATATAGGGCTAATTTATACATTTTGTCCCCAATGGTAATCCCCTGGACTACCTCTGCTTCCCTAATTTTCGCAGCGAGAGGTTCTAAGCATAAAGCAAATAACAATGGTGATAAGGGGCATCCCTGACGGGTTCCCCGCTGCACCTCGAAATTAGCCGAATATCCCCCGTTTATCTTAATGCATGCTGCCGGTAATCGGTAAAGTTCTTGAACCCACGTGAGGACACCCCCCCAAGTCCAACCTTCCTAAGCACCTGAAACAGAAAGGGCCAATGAACCCTGTCAAAGGCCTTCTCAGCATCGACACCAAAGAGAACAGAAGGGATGGAACACCGCTTGGCATGGTATATGATATTCACCACTTTCCTAATATTGTCTCCCGCCATTCTGCCGGGCATGAAACCAGATTGATTGTTATGTACTAACGATGGAATGACAAATTTCAGACGATTTGCCAAAATTTTCGCTAGCAATTTTAAATCGATATTAATGAGTGATATGGGTCGATAGGAGCTGCAGAGCAAGGGGTCCTTCCCTGGCTTAGGTACGATCGTTATGCCTGCCACATTCGCCGCTGGTAACATATGGGCCCCAGATCCCAATGCATTGAACATGGCAACTAAGGGGCTCACCAGGATGCCCTTAAACTTTTTATAAAAAAGAGGTGTGTAGCCACCCAATCCGGGTGCTTTTCCCGGCTCCAGGTCTGATATGGCCGCCAATACCTCCGCAGAGGTAATAGCTTGACCCACTCCCTCTGCCAAAGAATCTTCTAAGCACGGTAACTGAACCCCTGCCAGGTAGTCCTGTATGGCCGCCTCAGAGGCATTATCCTCTTTTGAGTATAACTTGGCAAAAAACAGAGTATAGAAACATAGAAATAACGGCAGAAGAAGACCAAACGGCCCATCCAGTCTGCCCAGCAAGTTTCACACATTTTTTTCTCATACTTATCTGTTTCTCTTAGCTCTTTGGTTCTATTTCCCTTCCACCCCCACCATTAATGTAGAGAGCAGTGATAGAGCTGCATCCAAGTGAAATATCAAGCTTGATTAGTTAGGGGTAGTAGGGGTAGTAACCGCCGCAATAAGCAAGCTACACCCATGCTTATTTGTTTTACCCAGACTATGTTATTCAGCCCTTAATGGTTGTTTTTCTTCTCCCCTGCCGTTGGAGCAGGGAGCTATGCTGGATATGCGTGAAGTATCAGTTTTTCTTCTCCCCTGCCGTTGAAGCAGAGAGCTATGCTGGATATGCGTGAAGTATCAGTTTTTCTTCTCCCCTGCCGTTGAAGCAGAGAGCTATGCTGGATATGCGTGAAGTATCAGTTTTTCTTCTCCCCTGCCGTTGAAGCAGAGAGCTATGCTGGATATGCGTGAAGTATCAGTTTTTCTTCTCCCCTGCCGTTGAAGCAGAGAGCTATGCTGGATATGCGTGAAGTATCAGTTTTTCTTCTCCCCTGCCGTTGACGCAGAGAGCTATGCTGGATATGCGTGAAGTATCAGTTTTTCTTCTCCCCTGCCGTTGAAGCAGAGAGCTATGCTGGATATGCGTGAAGTATCAGTTTTTCTTCTCCCCTGCCGTTGAAGCAGAGAGCTATGCTGGATATGCGTGAAGTATCAGTTTTTTCTTCTCCCCTGCCGTTGAAGCAGAGAGCTATGCTGGATATGCGTGAAGTATCAGTTTTTCTTCTCCCCTGCCGTTGAAGCAGAGAGCTATGCTGGATATGCGTGAAGTATCAGTTTTTCTTCTCCCCTGCCGTTGAAGCAGAGAGCTATGCTGGATATGCGTGTAGTATCAGTTTTTCTTCTCCCCTGCCGTTGAAGCAGAGAGCTATGCTGGATATGCGTGAAGTATCAGTTTTTCTTCTCCCCTGCCGTTGAAGCAGAGAGCTATGCTGGATATGCGTGAAGTATCAGTTTTTCTTCTCCCCTGCCGTTGAAGCAGAGAGCTATGCTGGATATGCGTGAAGTATCAGTTTTTCTTCTCCCCTGCCGTTGAAGCAGAGAGCTATGCTGGATATGCGTGAAGTATCAGTTTTTCTTCTCCCCTGCCGTTGAAGCAGAGAGCTATGCTGGATATGCGTGAAGTATCAGTTTTTCTTCTCCCCTGCCGTTGAAGCAGAGAGCTATGCTGGATATGCGTGAAGTATCAGTTTTTCTTCTCCCCTGCCGTTGAAGCAGAGAGCTATGCTGGATATGCGTGAAGTATCAGTTTTTCTTCTCCCCTGCCGTTGAAGCAGAGAGCTATGCTGGATATGCGTGAAGTATCAGTTTTTCTTCTCCCCTGCCGTTGAAGCAGAGAGCTATGCTGGATATGCGTGAAGTATCAGTTTTTCTTCTCCCCTGCCGTTGAAGCAGAGAGCTATGCTGGATATGCGTGAAGTATCAGTTTTTCTTCTCCCCTGCCGTTGAAGCAGAGAGCTATGCTGGATATGCGTGAAGTATCAGTTTTTCTTCTCCCCTGCCGTTGAAGCAGAGAGCTATGCTGGATATGCGTGAAGTATCAGTTTTTCTTCTCCCCTGCCGTTGAAGCAGAGAGCTATGCTGGATATGCGTGAAGTATCAGTTTTTCTTCTCCCCTGCCGTTGAAGCAGAGAGCTATGCTGGATATGCCTGTAGTATCAGTTTTTCTTCTCCCCTGCCGTTGAAGCAGGGAGCTATGCTGGATATGCGTGAAGTATCAGTTTTTCTTCTCCCCTGCCGTTGAAGCAGAGAGCTGTGCTCGTATCTCTTTCCCTACCGTAACCGCCTCCCCCCCCCCCCCCCCCCCGAGGTTTTAGTTTTAGTGATTTGGGTTTGAGCCATTCTGGACTTCAGTGCATGTGCTAACAATTTTCCAGCACGATTGCCATGCTCATAATAAGTTAGACGCACTAGATCTAACTGATGGGCCCTCTCATCAGCATCCAGCTGTTGTAGCTTATATCTAATATCCCCCAGCTCCTGCAACAGCCTCTTAGAAGGGGTCGATTTGAGAGCTGCTTCCACTATTGCTAATTTGTCTCGCAACTCATTACTTTGTCTAAGCTTTTCTTTCTTTCTGTGAGATGCTAGGGCAATGAACTTACCCCGAAGGACTGCTTTTAGGCAATCCCATAACACCACCGGTGTAGTCCCCTCCTTGTTATTAGTTATTAAATATTCCTGAATAGCTGAACGAATGTCTTGTTCAGCCTCCTTATCCTTAATTAGGGAATCGTTCAACCGCCAGAATCTGCGGCCGTTGTCAGATCCCGTGGTCTGGAAGGACCACCAGATGGGGGCGTGGTCAGACCAGGTAATTTGGCCAATATCAGTATCTGCGGTTAACCCCAACATAGTATTATCAATAAATAGGTAGTCAATTCTGGTGTACACATCGTGAGCTTTCGAATAGTAAGAATAATCCCTGTCAGGATGTCGTTCCCTCCAAATATCTACCACCTGCCACTTTTTAAGAAATGTTTGTAAGGCTCTGCTATCTATAGCAGCATAATGCCCCACACCTTTGGAACAGTCCAACTTTGGGTTGCATGCCAAATTGAAATCTCCCCCTATAATCAGTCTACCACAGTTTGACCGAAGCAATTGATCATCCATCCGCTGTAGTGTTTCCCGTTGCAGCGTATTGGGGTTATATACATTAACCAGAGTATATAAAGTCTGATTAATATAAATAGACACTATTATGAATCTGCCCTCAGGATCTCGGAATACAGAGTCTAGTTGTGCCGTGATATCCCTAGAGAATAGGATCCCCACCCCAGTAAATTTGGACTTCGGTGTACTAGCAGCCAAAAACGCTAATGGAAAACACACATGTTGCAGTAAGCCCTCATGTCGTCGACGTAAATGAGTCTCCTGAATAAATAAAATGTCAGCCTTCAGTCTAATCGCTTCTTTAAACAAACTGTGGCGTTTGGCAGGGTGGTTGAGGCCCTTTACATTTAGAGACATTACTTTAATAGACGTCATTAGAAAAACTTCCCTCCCCTCTCTTCCCTTCTACCACAATGTTCTCCCCCTCTCCATAAACAGTATGAAGGTCCTCCAGGAACAATATATAGCCCCCTCTAATGTCCAATGAACTGTCCAATGATCTGACCTCCACCTTCCATATAAATTTCCCTCCCACACCTCCCTAATCCTCCCCCTCAACCCTCCCATCCCCTTCCCTCTTACAATGCCCCCGCCATTGTAACATTGGCAGGGAATTCACTGAGGTGAAGTGAGGTCCCCCTCTCCCCTTCCCATCATCCTAGCACCCAAAATTTTCAAACAACTTACAACAGAAAACAGTAAGAAATATATTGCATTTAAGAATGTGAGACATCCGAAGAGTACACGATTCTCATAACCCTGAAAGTTAGCAATCAACAATTATCCGCAGAGAAACCTGCAGGCCCAATTGAAGATCTCCTTTGTAAGAGCCGGAACTGAGTAAAGCTCGCCCAAGTGGGCTGAAAATCAGAGATCGAAAATCAAGTATCTGTGAAAACAGTCCCGCCAGTCAGCGCAATATTTGACCCAGAAGAATTGCGTCGCAATCTAGAGCCAGAGGTCCCTTTCCGCTGCCAATGTGGTCGGTCAGCTACTGTGGGTTTTGGTACTCCGTTCGCCACCTCAGGTAGTGTCAATCCCTCTCCTGCTAGAACTGAGGCTGCTTCCGACGCCATCTTGATGAAGCGAGTGCGGCCATCTTTGGTGAAAGCGAGCCCCGTTAGATAAACCCATCTATATCTCAAATTTTCGCTGCGAAGGAACGCTGTGACTGGCTGGAAGTCTTGTCTTCTTTGTAGCATAGCCGCCGCTAAGTCATTGTATATAGTAACACTTTGACCTTCCCAAGTTATGGTGTCCATCTTACGAGCTTGTTGCATTATGGCTTCCTTCAATCTAAAACTGTGTAGACATGCGATTATGTCTCTGGGTAGGTTTGTCCGGGGAGCCCTCAGTGTTCTGTGAGCTCTGTCCAAAATAATATTGCCATCCAGCAGGTCTCCCTGCTCCGATCCGTTATTTAAAACGGCTTTACAGAGTTTTTGCACCACCATGGTCACATCCGCAAACTCCGCCGTTTCAGATATTCCCCTCACCCTGATATTGGCGCGTTGTGAGCGATTTTCCAAGTCCTCTATTTTAAGTAGCATCTCCTCGTTAGACTTTTGGAGCGCAGTGATGTCTTGTCGGAGACTCGAGGTTTCCACCACCTGTCCCTCGACTATACTTTCCACATCTTCAACTCGTCTACCAAAGTCCCCAAGTTCAGACCTGAACTCTGCCAGCGCCGCCTGCATATCTTTGCGAATAGATTTGATATCCTTTTGAATCTCACGAAACTATTGCTGAAAGTCACTTTTAGTAGGTTCGGACATCTCTCCTGGCTTACTTATTTCTTTTCTGTCTGCCGCCGCACAAGTACCCACTGTACCTGGCTGAAGCGCGGCGTCCGCCATTTCTTGTTCTTCCGGCTCGGGCTCTTCACACAGGGCCGCAAATCGTGAGCCTCCCGGTTCATATGAAAAAGCTTTTAGATCTGTGGATTTTTTCCTGGGATGCATCTCTAAGGAATTAGACACCCCCTGATGCTGTCCAGAAGCAAAAATTCGTCCCAGGGGAGCCGAGAAAGCTTAAAGCAGGATGAATGGGAGCGGAGCTATCGCCTCAAGCGTCCTTGCTGTAGGGATGACGTCACTTCCCTCCCAAGGTTTGTCTTTTTGCAGATGACACTAAGATCTGCAACAGAGTGGACACGCCGGAAGGAGTGGAGAGAATGAGACGGGATTTAAGCGAGCTGGAAGAGTGGTCGAAGATATGGCAGCTGAGATTCAATGCCAAGAAGTGCAGAGTCATGCATATGGGGAGTGGAAATCTGAATGAACTGTATTCGATGGGGCGAGAAAGGCTGATGTGCAAGGAGCAGGAGAGAGACCTTGGGGTGATAGTGTCTAATGATCTGAAGTCGGCGAAACAATGTGACAAGGCAATAGCTAAAGCCAGAAGAATGCTGGGCTGCATAGAGAGAGGAATATTGAGTAAGGAAAGGGAAGTAATTATCCCCTTGTACAGGTCCTTGGTGAGGCCTCACCTGGAGTACTGTGTTCGGTTCTGGAGACCGTATCTACAAAAAGACAAAGACAAGATGGAAGCGGTACAGAGAAGGGCGACCAAAAAGGTGGATGGTCTTCATCAAATGACTTATGAGGAGAGATTGAAGAATCTAAATATGTACACCTTGGAAGAAAGGAGGAGCAGAGGTGATATGATACAGACTTTCAAATACTTGAAAGGTTTTAATGATCCAAAGACAACGACAAACCTTTTCCGTCAGAAAAAAATCAGCAAAACCAGGGGCCACGATTTGAAGCTCCAGGGAGGAAGACTCAGAACCAATGTCAGGAAGTATTTCTTCATGGAGAGGGTGGTGGATGCCTGGAATGCCCTTCTGGAGGAAGTGGTGAAGACCAGAACTGTGAAGGACTTCAAAGGGGCGTGGGATAAACACTGTGGATCCATAAAGTCTAGAGGACGTGAATGAAAAGTGGGTGGCTCGTGGGAATGACGGCTAGTACCTGGAGATAATACCCTTATTCAATAAACATACACACGGTTAATGCGACTCCAACATTGCACTAAGACTCCAATATTGCTCTAAGCTTCAACGGCAAGACGAAATGTGGAAAAAAGGATTTGCATTCACAAAAAAGCGGGGAGTAGCTTGCTTGTTACGGCGGTTACTATCCAAACCAAATAAGCCTGATATTTCACTTTCAATGCATATCCAGCATAGCTCTCTGCTTCAACGGCAGGGGAGAAAGACTGATACTTCATGCATATCCAGCATAGCTCTCTGCTTCAACGGCAGGGAAGAAAGTCTGATACTTCACTTTCAATGCATATTCAGCATAGCTCTCTGCTTCAACGGTAGGGGAGAAAGTCTGATACTTCACTTTCAATGCATATCCAGCATAACTCTTTGCTTCAACGGCAGGGGGGTGGAATGAAGAAAAGTGGATATATATACAGACAACAACCAACAAGGACTGAATAACATAGTCTGGGTAAACAAATAAGCATGGGTGTAGCTTGCTTATTGCGGCAGTTGCTACCCTTAACTAATTAAGCTTGATATTTCACATAGATGTAGTTCTAACACTGCTCTCTCATTAATGGTGGGGGTGGAAGGGAAATAGAACCAAAAGGTTACTAAGAGCCAAGAGTAATAGATAAGTATGAGAAAAAAAAATGTGTGAAGCTTGCTGGGCAGACTGGATGGGCCGTTTGGTCTTCTTCTGCCGTCATTTCTATGTTTCTATGTAAATCAGAAGAAACTGTCTGTAGGTGCTGCCAGACTTGTTTCACTGCAGCAGTTGTGCTGTTTCAGAACCATATGCTTTAGGGTAAGACCTAAGGAGCAAGAAGCTCCCTTCCTGAGACTGACATAATCCTGGAGGTCCCATGCCTTGAGTCAGCGAATGGGAGCTCAGCACAGATCCAGGAAGCAAAATCAAGGGGAGCCTAGCCGATGGAGAGCCAGATGAGAAAAACGGTGCATTGTATTTATTTTTGCTAGAGGGTTTTGTATGTGCCTTTAGTCAGAAACAAGGGCTGAAAAGAGGAAGAATCCAGAGATAGACTGCAGTCTGAGCACAGAGAAGCTTGCTGGTTTCCAGAGATCTGCGAAACCTAAGGAAAAGTAAAAAAAACAAACCAGAGCTGGAGTGGAAGAAACAGAGGAGAAGTAACAGTGTTTGAACAGCAGCTGCACAGAGCAGTTTCAGGCTGCTGGGAGGATTCTCCTTCCCCACCTTCCTCCTCCATTTCACAGTGACAAGGAGCCTAGGGGTTCAGAAGAAAGGTTGCCAAGGTTTCTGGACACAGGAGCTGGATGTCTGCGCCCTCCTCCAAAAGACAGAGTTGAGATAAGTAACCCTAAAAATAAACATTAACATTGTCAGGAGCAATACACACAGAGGGTCCTTCTGTGTCTGTGAGCCTGCATTATAAAATCTACACAGTCACAGTAACTGTTACACTGGCTCATCAGTTAAATTTCCAGAGATGGACTGCTGCTTGTCCTAGACTGAGTAAAAACCAAGTCAGGTGTTCAAGGACCCACTAGAGGGCTAGTGGGGTTCCAGCTTAACTGGGCAAGTTGAATATTTATGGAACTGGAGTGTGGCAGACCCTCCTAGTCTGGCCACTATATGCCACTATCCTTGTCCTTAACACCTTTTACATAGAAGCCATCCATACCCTTCAGTCCCTCCCACCTGGAGGTTCTGGATTGGATGTCTCAGTGCTATTTAGCTCAGCCATGTTAGCACTCGGGGTGGAGGTTCAGTTTGAGGAAGCAGTCAGAGAGTAAAAATGTATTTTTATCCACAGTCTGGTAGGGTCTTCTGGCCTTGCTGAAGGAGTTTTCTTTTAGGAGAGATACCTTATAGCAGCGCGTCTCAACTGATGTGTCGCCAAACACCGGCAGGTGTGTCGCGTCTCCCAATGTCCCACTGCCCCAATGTACTTTCCTTCTCCCTTTCTCCCCCCCCCCCCAGAGGCCAATTGGGAGCCTCCTTTCTTCCTACCTCCACTGCCCAATGGGAAGCCTCCTTCATTCTGCCTGCCCCCGCACAGGCCAATCGGAAGCCTCCTCCCTTCTACCTGCCAGTGGGAGTAGGAAGAAGGGAGGAAGCTTTTGATTGGCCAGTGAGGCAGGCATCGCATAGCCTGGGGGTGGGGTGGGAGGAATGGCAGTGTCGAACCCTGACGAAGCAAGGCTGCCACGGGAACTCATCCCCATGGTGGTGAAGAGAAAAACCCAACCCCGACCAAGCAAGGCTACCATGGGAGCCCATCCCCCTGGTGGCGAAGAGGAAACCCGACCCCAACCAAGGTCACCACGGGAGCCCATCCCTGTGGCGGCAAAAAAAGAAGGCCCACTGGAGTAAAGCTGCAGCAGAACTGGAGCCCATCCTTGCATTGAAGGAAGAAGAAGTTTTTGATGAGAGTTTGTGTGTGTGGGTGTGAATGAGTGCCTGGGTGAGAGCTTGTGTGTTTGTGTGTGAATGGGTGCCTGGGTGAGAGCTTGTGTCTGAGGGTGTGAATGGGTGCCTGGGTGAGAGCTTGTGTTTGTGGGTGTGAATGGGTGCCTGGGTGAGAGCTTGTGTGTGTGCGTGTGAATGGGTGCCTAAGTGAGAGCTTGTGTCTGTGGGTGTTAATGGATGCATGGGTGAGAGCTTGTGTGTCTGTGTGTGAATAGGCGCCTGGGTGAGAGCTTGTGTCTGTGGGTGTGAATGGGTGAGAGCTTGTGTGTGTGGGTGCCTGGGTGAGAGCTTGTGTGAATGGGTGCCAGGGTGAGAGCAGGTGTGAATGGGTGCTTGGGTGAGAGCTTGTGTGTGGGGGTGTGAATGGAAGCCTGGGTGAGAGCTTGTGGGTGTGAATCAGTGCCTGGATGAGAGCTGGTGTGAATGGGTGTGAGAGCATTTGTGTGTGATTGAGAGCTTGTATATAAGAGAGCATGAGTGTGATTGAGAGAGAGACTGATCAGGGAGGTGATGTGTTTCTGTGGGAGAAAGAGACTGGTCAGGAAGATGACTAGTGTGCGATGTGAGAGAGAGACTGGTCAGGAAGATGACTGGGGTGAAAGAGACCGAGACTGGTCATGGGGTCTAATTGGGGGTGTTTGTGTGTGTGTGAGTGACTGGTTGTGGGCGCTAATGGGGACTGTGAGGACAGAGCTTCAGCAGCCCTTGCTGCTTCTGGTGAGTGCTATTGGCCTAGAAGGGAAAGGAGTAGGAGAGTTGCTGGAGAGGGTAAGTAAAGGTGGCTTTTTAAATTTATTTTTCTTGATTGACTGCCATTTTAATTATTGGGTATTATATGATGTCTGCTGTTTTGAAATATTTTATTGATATTTGGACATGTTTTAATAATTTTTATGAGTTTTTACTTGTTGGATATTATTCTGTTCAGCAGCTGTTTTGTAACATTTTTAGTATAGCTTTACAATTATTTCTGTGTGGGGCTCTATAGCAGCTTGGCTTATTCTGTTTTCCCAATAGGAAATGTATTAGTGTTTAGGGCCTGGTTAATAGTTGCATTTCTTAGATAGGGTTGTTACTGTTTGAGTGTTTCCATAATACAGGTGTAACTTTGTGCGGATTAGTTTTTGTGCATTATTGCAAATCCTGAGAGTCTGTTAGGTGCTATATTTCTCTTTCCATTTCTCCAGGTTCGCACTGCATGCAGAGTGGCTTTTTTGGTTTTCCATTCCAGTTTGTGTCCATATTTATAATTTGTGATCTTTCTGTACTTGGTGAAGGTCGGTTCTGTGTGTGTGACTGAGGTGAGGTATTTTACTAGCATGTAGGCATTTGTATCAATCTTATTTGTTGTGTTTTCTCAATAGGATATGCATTAGTGGTAAATTACTGTCTTTTCATAAGGAAGGCTATTGTGCTTGGTAGTAAAGGGAGTTTGTTTTGCTTTTACTGAGATGTCATCAGAACCAGAATATCTTTTTTGTATGGCGCGTTGTACAGGGTAATGCCCTAGATCTGCTCTGCACTCATTGCTGGGGGTTGAGGGGATTCATGTGGATGCAGAGTGCATGTTTACATGTAGCCTCATGATGGTCACATGTTCAGTATGTCACACACGTGAGAACCATCTGTCAGGTGTGTCCTGGCCAAAAAAAAAAGGTTCAGAACCACTGCCTTCTAGTACAATCCCTGCCAGAGGGTCCTTCTCATTATACATTACAGAGAGAGAGATTGTTGGGCCTGATACCCTGGTAGGGCTCTCACCGGGAGACCAAAGACCTACTCTGAACCCTAGGTAGGCCAGAACCAGTGATGATCCTGCTGCGAGAGATTTTGGAGGCTAGAAGAGTTCTATTTTTTGGAAGGAACTGAAGCTCACTCTGCTTCTTTGGGGAGAGTCATCCTCACTGGCGGTACTCAAGGGACAGGCCACTCACAATCTGAATGTGGCAAGCACCTGTGACAGCAGGAACACCAGTGAATACCAGTTTAGGAAGAAGTATACAGGTTAAGCTTTAAAGTAATTTCTGGACTTTGAGTAGAGTGGGGAGGTTTTGGATCCCCCTTTCCCACTGGGATTGCAAGGCTTGCGGTAAAACCTGATCCCACTGTCTTTTCCCTAAGAGAAGTTTCTAGAAAAAAGAAGCAATCAAGGGTAAAGGAACAAGTGAACTAAAGGAGTGAAGCACCTAAATCAGGAGATCCCATCCGGATTTCCACCCATCAAGGGAACAGGACAGGCTGGGTGTTCAAGGAGGAGAAGATGACTAAAGGTAGGATTTTTGCAATGCCTGACTTTTTACTGCATCTCACTTCATGGGAAGCACTTACATTTTAACGGTTTACACCGGCGACCTTTTTTCATTGTCTGGGCCATAAGCGAGAGCTACCACCAGTAAAAAGAATCCCTCCCCCCAGGGACTGAGTTAAGCTGGGAAGTAAAATGCTAGCCGGACATGCCCTGAAGAAATAAAACATCCACAAGGGGTTACAGGAGTTTTACCACAAGGGAATTCAACCCATACCAAAATACAGGAGCACTCGAAGTGGTGGTTTGCCAACATCTTGTGCCAAAATACACAGGCCCCAACTTTCATACATATGTAACCCCTTTTTGGAAGACTGTTGCTCCTCAGGGCACTTAATTAATTTATATCTTCAGGGGCTAAATGTTAGATCTCACGCTTGACTCTTAATTCCGGGGGTGGGGGGGATTCATTTTATGGGGGAAGCTCTCGCTTGGGGCCCAGACGATGTTAAAAGGTTGTCAGAGAAAAGGGAAGTGATTATCCCCTTGTACAGGTCCTTGGTGAGGCCTCACCTGGAGTACTGTGTTCATTTCTGGAGACCGTATCTCCAAAGAGACAGAGACAAGATGGAGGCGGTCCAGAGAAGGCCGACCAAAAAGGTGGAGGGTCTTCATCGAATTACTTATGAGGAGAGATTGAAGAATCTAGGAGGAAAGGAGGAGCAGAGGTGATATGATACAGACTTTCAGATACTTGAAAGGTTTTAATGATCCAAAGACAATGACAAACCTTTTCCGTCGGAAAAAAATCAACAGAACCAGGGGTCACGATTTGAAGCTCCAGGGAGGAAGACTCAGAACCAATGTCAGGAAGTATTTCTTCACGGAGAGGGTGGTGGATGCCTGGAATGCCCTTCCGGAGGAAGTGGTGAAGACCAGAACTATGAAGGACTTCAAAGGGGCGTGGGATAAACACTGTGGATCCATAAAGCCTAGAGGACGTGAATGAAGAGTGGGTGGCTCGTGGGAATGACGGCTAGTACCTGGAGATAATACCCTTATTCAATAAACATACACACGGTTAATGCGACTCCAACATTGCTCTAAGCTTCAACAGCAAGAGGAAATGTGGAAAAAAGGATTTGCATTCACAAAAAAGCGGGGAATAGCTTGCTTGTTACGGCGGTTACTACCCCAAACCAAATAAGCCTATTTCACTTTCAATGTATATCCAGCATAGCTCTCTGCTTCAACGGCAGGGGAGAAAGACTGATAGTTCACGCATATCCAACATAGCTCTCTGCTTCAACGGCAGAGGAGAAAGTCTGATACTTCACTCATATCCAGCATAGCTCTCTGCTTCAATGGCAGGGGAGAAAGTCTGATACTTCACACATATCCAGCATAGCTCTCTGCTTCAACGGCAGGGGAGAAAGTCTGATACTTCACTTTCAATGCATATCCTGCATAACTCTCTGCTTCAACGGCAGGGGGAATGAAGAAAAGTGGATCTATATACAGACAACAACCAACAAGGACTGAATTACATAGTCTGGGTAAACAAATAAGCATGGGTATAGCTTGCTTATTGCGGCGGTTACTACCCCTAACTAATTAAGCTAGATATTTCACTTAGATGCAGTTCCAACACTGCTCTCTAATTAATGGTGGGGGTGGAAGGGAAATAAAAACAAAAGGTTACTAAGAGCGAAGAGTAACAGATAAGTATGAGAAAAAAAATGTACAACACTTGCTGAGCAGACTGGATGGGCCATTTGGTCTTCTGCTGTCATTTCTATGTTTCTATATATATCTATATCTATATATATATATATATATATATATATATATATATATATATATATATATATATATATGGTGCTTCCCATGAGGTGAAAGACTGTAATAACTCAAACAGCAGCAGATCTGGCTGTTAAAAGTTTACTGATTGATTCTCATAAATTAAAGTCCATCCATCCATAATACTGCAATTACATCTGAATATTGGTACATGTGTGGCTCTAGGTAGGCAGGTATCCTTTACCAGGCATCTGGGTAACCCCATGGTGATTTTAATGTGTGCAGCATACCCAGCAGCTGTGAAAGAATCCTAGTGGAGGGATCTCCAACTTTACAGCAAAAATCCTACCTTTGATCATCATCTCCTCGGACACCCAGCCCATCCTGGTCCCTTGGTGTTTGTGGAGATCTGGTTGGGGTCTCTGCTCTTGTTCTTCCTTCTTTAGAAGTCTTTCATCCTTTATTCACTGATGTTCTGTGGGTCTTCTCTTGGGGAAAAGTCAGTGGGATCAGGCAAGTTCTCAGCTCTGAAATCCCAGTGGGGAAGGGGGATCCAAAAACCTCCTTATTCTGCTAAAGACTAAAAAATACTTTAAAGCTTAAACTGATCTCTTCTGCCTTCACCGTCTCTCACAGCAGGATCCATCAATGGTGCTTGCCTACCTAGCGTTTAGAGTAGGCTCACATGTCTTTGGTTCCCCGGTGAGAGCCCTTTTGCCCCTAAAGGGTATCAAGCATAAAAGTCTATCTCTCTGTAAATTATAAGAAGAACCCTCTGGAGGGGGTGCACAATGAGGTATCACCTCTAACAGAAACTTCTTTGGGATGAAGGTGGGAGGCCTCATCAGACTGTAAAACTGAAACATCCTTATTTCTTAGCATTCAGATACGTGGATCCACATTTCCTTTTGCCGTTGAAGCATAGAGCACTGTCGTAGTTGCATTAACCATGTGTATGTCTATTGAATAAGGGTATTATCTCCAGTTATTAGCTGTCATTCCTGCAAGCCACCCACTCTTCATTCACATCCTCTAGACTTTATGGATCCACAGTGTTTATCCCATGCCCCTTTGAAGTCCTTCACAGTTTTGGTCTTCACCACTTCCTCTGGAAGGGCGTTCCAGGGATCCACAACCCTCTCCGTGAAGAAATACTTCCTGACATTGGTTCTGAGTCTTCCTCCTTGGAGCTTCAATTCGTGACTCCTGGTTCTCCTGATTGTTTTCCAACAGAAAAGGTTTGTCGTTGTCTTTGGACCATTAAAACTTGTCAAGTATCTGAAAGTCTGTATCATATCACCTCTGTTCCTCCTTTCCTCCATGGTGTACATATTTAGATTCTTCAATCTCTCCTCATAAGTCATTCGATAAAGACCCTCCACCTTTTTGGTTGCCCTTCTCTGGACCGCCTCCATCCTGTCTCTGTCCCTTCGGAGATACGGTCTCCAGAACTGTGCATAGTACTCCAGGTGAGGCCTCACCAAGGACCTGTACAAGGGGATAATCACTTCCCTTTTCTTACTCGATATTCCTCTCTCTATGCAGCCCAGCATTCTTCTGGCTTTAGCTATCGCCTTGTCACATTGTTTCCCCGACTTCAGATCGTTTGACACCATTACCCCAAGGACTCTCTCCTGCTCCGTGCACATCAGCCCTACACCCCCCACTGAATACAGTTCTTTTAGATTTCCTCACCTCATATGCATGACTCTGCACTTCTTGGCATTGAATCTCAGCTGCCATATCTTCGACCACTCTTCCATCTTCCTTAAATCCCGTCTCATTCTCTCCACTCCAACCGGCCAATTTCGCTTCCAAGAGAGCCAAGGTCACCTTTATCTTTTCTTTGCTCATCAAACCTAGTTTCTAGTTTATTAGATTTTTAAATACCGTCGCATCAGTAAAACCTTCATAACGGTTTACAATAAAATGAAAGTAAGAACAATACAATAAATCATTAATAACCTGCATTGACTTGTGCATTCCCCCTGTGGGACAGAAAGGTTCCCTCTTTCCACCAATTCTTGACGGCATTCCATAGAGTCTTTGACAAACTGGCTCGAGCCTCCTCCTCTGCCACAGAACCTCTCCACCTCAGACAGACTTCCATGACTTTGGGACAATACGCGGTGCAATTCTGTATCCTGGCAGCAGAATTGGACTGGAATGAGGAGGCAGATAGCTGTCCCCCACCAGGCACTTTCAGAGCGCATCAAGGATGAGCTAGCCGGCCATGACATCCCTAGTCACCTGGATGACCTGATATCCCCATGCCTACAAATTGATGTCTGATTTAAAGAACATTTGTGAGAATGAGAATCCACTAGACACCCAGTAAGGTTGGCCCCACACTTTTACCAATCTATTCAGTCTCCTGCTTATTCTTCTCTGCAAAACTGCACAGATGAGGAACTTATGCAGCTCAGGAAAGCTAGAATACCTGAGGAGGAGAAACGCCGACACAGGCTTCAAACCTCTGCTTGTACTGTGCTGGCTCAGGATATTATGTCTCCAAATGCCCCGAAAACCCAGGAAACCTCAAAGACTAGGGTTGATTGGGGAAGCAGCCCTAGGCCTTCCTGATTCTATTTCTTCCTCCCAGATCATGCTGCCAGTAATCCAGCAGGAAGATTAATTGATGAGAGGATGGTCTGGCAACTTGGCATACCTGTGACCCGTCTGGAATCCCATCACTATTTCATCCGTCTTTGGGGAGCACCTGCCGGGAAGCTTCTGGCTATTACCTTACCTTTCACCCTGAGGATTGGGGCACTATACCAAGAACGAGTCTCTTTATGCATGCTACTGAAGTCCATTAACCCCATTATACTGGGGTTGCCCCTGGCTCCAGCTTCATAACCCCAGCATTGACTGATGCACAGCAGATATCACTGCCTGGGGAACCAGTTGCTTCCAGCATTGTCTTCAGCCTGTGTTACCACCTCTTACTCTTGCAGCCTCTGATGTCCAGTTACCACTAGGCTTTCCTTGACCCTATGCTGATTTTGTTGATGACAAAAATGACAAGCAGAGAAGTTATGTCCATGCTGTCCTTATGACTGTCCAATAGACCTTATGCTAGGCAAGGTGGCATCAAAGGGAACTGTGTATCCACTCTCAATTCCAGAAACCAAGGCCATGTTGGAATACATTAAAGAAAACTTAGAGGCTTCATCCAGCCATCCACATCCCCTACAGGGGCTGGGTTCTTTTTCGTTGGGAAAAAAAATGGATCCCTGAGACCTTGTATTAATTACAGAGGTTTAAATGCTATAACAATCAAGAACAAATAGCCACTAACCCTCATAATCTGAATTATTTGACCACCTACAGGGAGCAACCATATTTACAAAACTAGACCAAAACTAGACCTTCGAGGGGCTTACAATTTAATTCGTATCCAAGCAGGAGATGAATGGAAAATGGCTTTCAATACTCATGATAAGCATTACAAATATCTCATAATGCCCTTTGGCCTCTGTATCGCCCCTGCTGTATTCAAAGTTTGTCAATGATATAAGAACATAAGAACATGCCATACTGGGTCAGACCAAGGGTCCATCAAGCCCAGCATCCTGTTTCCAACAGTGGCCAATCCAGGCATTAAGAACCTGGCAAGTACCCAAAAACTAAGTCTAGTCCATGTTACCATTGCTAGTAATAGTAGAGCAGTGGCTATTTTCTAATTCAACTTAATTAATAACAGGTAATGGACTTCTCCTCCAAGAACTTAACCAATCATTTTTTAAACACAGCTATACTAAATGAACTAACCACGTCCTATGGCAACAAATTCCAGAGTTTAATTGTGCGTTGAGTGAAGAAGAACTTTCTCCGATTAGTTTTAAATGTGCCACATGCTAACTTCATGGAGTGCCCCCTTGTCTTTCTATTATCTGAAAGACTAAATAACCGATTCACAGCTACCCGTTCTAGACCTCTCATGATTTTAAGCACCTCTTTCATATCCCCCCTCAGCCGTCTCCTCTCGAAGCTGAACAGCCTTAATCTCTTCAGCTTTTCCTCATAGGGGAGCTGTTCCATTCCCCTTATCATTTTGGTCGCCCTTCTCTGTACCTTCTCCATCACAATTATATCTTTTTTGAGATGCGGCAACCAGAATTGTACACAGTATTCAAGGTGGGGGTCTCACCATGGAGCGATACAGAGGCATTATGGCATTTTCTGTTTTATTCACCATTCCCTTCCTAATAATTCCCAACATTCTGTTTGCTTTTTTGACTGCTGCAGCACACTGAACCGATGATTTCAAGGTGTTATCCACTATGACGCCTAGATCTCTTTCTTGGGTGGTAGCACCTAATATGGAACCTAACATTGTGTAACTATAGCATGGGTTATTTTTCCCTAAATGCATCACCTTGCACTTATCCACATTAAATTTCATCTGCCATTTCGATGCCCAATTTTCCAGTCTCACAAGGTCTTCCTGCAATTTATGACAATCTGCTTGTGATTTAACTATTCTGAACAATTTTGTATCATCTGCAAATTTGATTACCTCACTCGTCGTATTTCTTTCCAGATCATTTATAAATATATTGAAAAATAAGGGTCCCAATATAGATCCCTGAGGCACTCCACTGCCCACTCCCTTCCACTGAGAAAATTGTCCATTTAATCCTACTCTCTGTTTCCTGTCTTTTAGCCAGTTTGTAATCCACGAAAGGACATCGCCACCTATCCCATGACTTTTTACTTTTCCTAGAAGTCTCTCATGAGGAACTTTGTCAAACGCCTTCTGAAAATCCAAGTACACTACATCTACCGGTTCACCTTTATCCACATGTTTATTAACTCCTTCAAAAATGTGAAGCAGATTTGTGAGGCAAGACTTGCCTTGGGTAAAGCCATGCTGACTTTGTTCCATTAAACCATGTCTTTCTATATGTTCTGGGATTTTGATGTTTAGAACACTTTCCACTATTTTTCCTGGCACTGAAGTCAGGCTAACCGGTCTGTAGTTTCCCGGATCGCCCCTGGAGCTCTTTTTAAATATAGGGGTTACATTAGCTATCCTCCAGTCTTCAGGTACAATGGATGATTTTAATGATAGGTTACAAATTTTTACTAATAGGTCTGAAATTTAATTTTTTAGTTCCTTCAGAACCCTGGCGTGTATACCATCCGGTCCAGGTGATTAACTACTCTTCAGTTTGTCAATCAGACCTACCACATCTTCTAGGTTCACCGTGATTTGTTTCAGTCCATCTGAATCATTACCCATGAAAATCTTCTCCGGAACGGGAATCTCCCCAACATACTCTTTAGTAAACACCGAAGCAAATAAATCATTTTATCTTTCCGTGATGGCCTTATGTTGTCTAAATGCCCCTTTAACCCCTCGATCATCTAACGGTCCAACTGACTCCCTCACAGGCTTTCTGCTTCGGATATATTTTTAAAAGTTTTTAATTTGGCACCATTCAGGCTCATAGCTCCCTGCTCGCAGCCCGTCCTGGACAGCTGCCGGCATCAAGGGGACGCAAGCCTGCCAACAGGTCCGATACGCTTTATTCAGCTGCCTCATACCCAATACACAGTCCAAGCGTTCCAACTGGAGAAGTGAGGCCATGGGGGGGGGGGGGGGGGGGAGGGAGGGAGCAGGGCTGTGGGGGGTGGTGTGAATGGAGTGTGATTGCCTGGGGAAGAGTGTGGTGTCAGAGTGGTTAGTCTGGGTGGGAAGGGTTGGGGGTGAAAATGAAAACTAAGTTGGGATGTAGACACATGGGCAATTTTTGGATTATGTTTCATTGTTCTACACAGTTTGTACTGTATTGCCTGTTCAATACCTTGGTTTTATTTGTTCTTGGTGGGACTTTCTGCCTGCACATGTTTCCTCCCAATAAAAAAAAAACTATTTTGTAAAAAAAAAAAAAGTTTTTACTGTGAGTTTTTGCCTATACGGCCAACTTCTTTTCAAATTCTCTCTTAGCCTGTCTTATCAATGTCTTACATTTAACTTGCCAACACTTATGCATTATCCTATTTTCTTCTGTTGGATCCTTCTTCCAATTTTTGAATGAAGATCTTTTGGCTAAAATAGCTTCTTTCACCTCCCCTTTTAACCATGCCGGTAATCGTTTTACCTTCCTTCCACCTTTCTTAATGTGTGGAATACATCCGGATTGTGCTTCTAGGATGGTATTTTTTAACAATGACCACGCCTCTTGCACACTTTTTACCTTTGTAGCTGCTCCTTTCAGTTTTTTTCTAACAATTTTTCTCATTTTATCAAAGTTTCCCTTTTGAAAGTTAAGCACTAGAGCCGTGGATTTTCTTACTGTCCCCTTTCCAGTCATTAATTCAAATTTGATTATATTATGATCACTATTGCCAAGCGGCCCCACTACGATTACCTCTCTCACCAAATCATGTCCTCCACTGAGAATTAGATCTAAAATTGCTCCCCCTCTTGTCGGTTCCTGGACCAATTGCTCCATAAAAATGTCATTTATTCCATCCAGGAACTTTATATCTTTAGTATGTACCGATGATACATTTACCCAGTCAATATTGGGGGAATTGAATTCTCCCATTATTACTGCACTATGAATTTGGTTAGCTTCCCTAATTTCTCTTAGCATTTCACTGTCCGTCTCACCATCTTGACCAGGTGGATGGTAGTATACTCCTATCACTATAGTCTTCCCCGACACACAAGGGATTTCTACCCATAAAGATTCAATTTTGTATTTAGTCTCATGCAGGATGTTTATCCTATTGGACTCTATGCCATCCCGGACATAAAGCGCCACACCTCCTTCCGAGTGCTCTCTCTGTCATTGAGATATAATTTGTACCCCGGTATAGCACTGTCCCATTGGTTATCCTCTTTCCACCATGTCTCTGAGATGCCAATTAAGTCAATGTCATCATTCACTGCTATACATTCTAATTCTCCCATCTTACTTCTTAGACTTCTGGCATTAGCATACAAACATTTCAAAGTTTGTTTTTTGTTTGTATTTTCATTCTGCTTTTTACTTGATAGGGATAAGTTAGAATTTTTTAGGTCAGGTGAGTTTTTAGTTACAGGCACTTGGACTACTTTTCTTATAATTGGACCCTCACTGTCGGGATGCCCTAATTCTAATGCATCATTGGTATCCTTTGAAGATACCTCTCTCCGAACCATGTGCTGCTGAGCGACTGTCGACTTTCCCCTTTGTTCTAGTTTAAAAGCTGCTCTATCTCCTTTTTAAAAGTTAGCGCCAGCAGTCTGGTTCCACCCTGGTTAAGGTGGAACCCATCCCTTCGGAAGAGACTTCCCCTTCCCCAAAAGATTCCCCAGTTCCTAACAAAACTGAATCCCTCTTCTTTGCACCATCATCTCATCCACGCATTGAGACTCCAGAGTTCTGCCTGTCTCTGATGACCTGCGCATGGAACAGGAAGCATTTCAGAGAATGCTACCCTGGAGGTTCTGGATTTAAGCTTTCTACCTAAGAGTCTAAATTTGGCTTCCAGAACCTCCCTCCCACATTTTCTTATGTCGTTGGTGCCCACATGTACCACAGCAGCCGGCTCCTCCCCAGCCCTGTCTAAAATCCTATCTATGTGACACGTGAGGTCCGCCACCTTCGCACCAGGTAGACTTTGGATATTAAGCCTCTCTGGGGGCGAGCAGAAACACAATTTATTTATTTAACACTTTTTTATACCGACCTTCATAGTAATAACCATATCGGATCGGTTTACATTTAACAAGGGTATAACTGAAGCGACAACTAAAGTAAATTAAACAATAGATGTGAATAAGGCAAAGTTACAATCAACAAGGAGTAAAGAACTTGGAAGCTTAAATAGCTGGAAAGAAGGTAAAGGCAGGTAGTAATTATAAAGTGATACAATAGAGAATACGGGTTAAAGCTTAAAGTGCTTTAACCTTGAAGTGCCAGAGTCCATCGTTCATGAAGATAAAAGACCATAGTCCAGGTAAGAATAAGGGCAACTAGTGATTGTCTGGCGGATCAGAGAAGGCTTGGTGAAAGAGCCACGTCTTGAGTTTTTTGCTGAATGTTAAAAGGCAGGGTTCCAATCTGAGGTCTGATGGGATGTTATTCCAGATAGATGGGCCTGCTATTGAAAATGCTCGGTCTTTGGTCGAGGAGAGGCGTGTGGCTTTAGTAGGGGGAAATTTCAGAGTGCCTTTGTGAATATCTCTAGTTGGTCTGTTGGAGGAGTGAAGTTTGAAGGGGATTTCCAGGTCGAGTTGAAGTTGATGATGGATGGTTTTGTGTATTAGGGTGATTGATTTGTATAGAATTCTAAAATTCACTGGTAACCAATGTAGGTTTCTGAGGATGGGTGAGATGTGTTCATCCCGGCTGGTGTTGGTCAGCAATCTCGCTGCAGCATTTTGTATCATCTGCAGTGGTTTGGTGGTAGATTTGGGGAGGCCTAGGAAGAGGGCACTGCAGTAGTCTATTTTGGCGAGTAGCAACGCTTGGAGGACTGTCCTGAAGTCATCGAAAAATAAGAGTGGTTTGAGTCGTTTTAGAACCTGTAGTCTGTAGAAGCAGTCTTTGGATGTGGTGGTGACCATTTTCTTTAGGTTTAGTCGATTATCTAGAATTACCCCAAGGTCTCTAACATGCTTATGGGTGATGTGGGAGTTGTGTGGTGATGGTGGGGGGATATTGTTTTCATTTGAAGAGATGAGGAGGAGCTCCGTCTTTGAGGCATTGAGAACCAAGTTTAAGCTGTTGAGAAGACTGGTGATAGATAGAAGGCAGTTATTCCAGTGGGTGAGAGCTTTTGAGATAGATTCTGTTATAGGGATTAGAATCTGCACGTCGTCTGCGTACAGATAATGAATTAGATTAAGATCGGTTAACAATTGGCAGAGGGGGAGGAGGTAGATGTTAAAGAGGGTGGTACCCCAAGAGTGGACTTTGTTAAGGGTGACTCTTTATTATTGATTTTGACTTTGAAAGTTCTATTGCCGAGGTAGGACTTGAACCAACTGTGGGCTGATCCGGAGATACTGATATCTGCTAGGCGATCCAGAAGGATGGAGTGGTTGACGGTGTCAAATGCCGCTGAGATGTCTAGCAGGACTAATAAAAAGGAGTAGCCTTTGTCTAAACCCATTATAATATGGTCTGTAAGTGAAATGAGGAGGGTTTCCGTGTTGCGTGATTTGCGGAAACCATATTGCGAAGGGTATAGGATATTGTGATCTTCTAGATACTCTGAAAGCTGGGTGTTTACCAGTTTCTCCATTAGTTTGGCTACGAATGGGAGATTAGAGATGGGTCTGAGGTTAGCTAGTTCATTAGGGTCTAAATTGTGTTTCTTAAGGAGGAGTTTGAGTGAAGCGGTTTTTAGACTGTCTGGGTAAATCCCTTGAGTTAGAAGGCAGTTTATGATACTTGTCAGAGGTCCTGAGATCGTGTTTGGGATGAGAAGTAAGAGTTTCGACGGGATATTATCTGCAGGTTGGCTAGATGGTTTCTGTCTTTTTAGGAGGGATTCGATCTCTTTGGTGGAGATTGATTCGAAACTGTCAAGCTTGGCTCTCATAAGGGAATTGGGATTCTCGCCTGAAGTGAGAGGTGTTGTAATTGGAGGTAGGAGGGCGAGCGTATTCAAAATCTTCTGTTGAAAGAATGAAGCGAGCTCATTAGCCTTGGATAGTGCTTGTTCGTCTGGAATAGATGGAGGAGTTGATTTAGTGATTTGTGTTACGTATGCAAATAGGGCCTGGGCATCATACTGGAGATGGTGTATTTTGTTGGCATAGTATTCCTTTTTTTTTTTGTAGAATAGAGGTCCTGTAGTGATGTAAGAATCCCTTGTAAGTTGAAAGGGTAGATGTGTTGGGGGTTTTGCGCCATCTATTTTCTTTATGACGTAAGTCCTGTTTCATCTGTTTTAGTTCTGTGCTGAACCAGGGTTGATTTCCCTTTTTTGTTGGGTTGATTGTTTTGGAGACTATTGGGCACAATTTGTTTGCGACTGCTTCCGTAATCTTGTGCCAGGAGGATAGGGCTGAGTCAGGATTTGATAGGTCTAGGTTAGAGAGTTCCTTGGAGAGCTGATCACTAAGTATATCGGATGGGCATGCTTTCCTGAATTGAATGGTAGAAAGGTGAGGTGAGGTGTGTGTCTGTTTGTATGTGGAAAAGGAAGATTCTATCAGGAAATGATCTGACCAGGGGATTGGGGTACAAGAGGGTTCTATTGTGCAAGAGAAGTTAGAGTTGATGAAAATTAGATCCAGAGTGTGTCCAGCTTTGTGTGTAGGGCTGTTGATGGTCTGAGAGAATCCCATTGCACTGAGGGTGGTGAGGAGGGCTTCACAATTCGCGGAGCGAGGTATAGCGTCAGTATGGAGGTTGAAGTCACCCATAATCATAGTTGGGAGGTCTGAGTTGATATGTTTCACAATGGATTCTATGAGGGGCGAGGGGTCCGTTTCTAGAACTCCAGGAGGAGCGTAGACTAACAGTAGTTGTAGTTGTTTTGATTTGACTAGACCTAATTCCAATTTGGACTCAGTCTTGATTGTATGTGCGGTTAGCCTGAGTTCTTTCTTGGTAGCTAGAAGAAGACCGCCTCCTCTTTTTTTGTGTCTTTGGAAGGTGAAGATGTCATATGTATGAATAGGTAGTTGGTTGGTTAGAGCAATGTCCGAGTTTTTTAACCAGGTTTCTGTGATGGCACAGATGTCTGGGTTGGAATCCAGGAGGTAGTCATTGAGGATGTGTGTCTTTTTAGTTAGGGATTGCGCATTGATAAGGGTTACTGAGAGAAGCGTGAGGCCTAGTAGTTGGTTCAATGGTGAGGTCATGATTGGAATAATTCTTTTTTGTATGACGTTGGTGAAGTTACCCCTCTATCAGTGTTTTCCCTTGAGCAAAGTTGTCTTTTAGTAATTTTACGTCGCAATAATGTCTTATCTGCTGGTAAGTTAAAAATTACAAAGTTGGAAGACCATATTTTTTACATAAAGAATTAAAGGAAATAAAGGTCTCCCCCTCCCGTATATGCTCTAAACGGATAATTCCCCTGTTTTTCCACTCAGGAAAAGCCTCCAAGGGAATTGCAGGCAGGAAGGCGGTACTATGAAATAATTGTGTGGTGTAATAAAATGAACGCTGTCCCGTTAATTTGGGCTTCCATTTCTCCCAAATGCTCAAGGTATGTCTAGTAGTAGGTAAAATATTGGAGCATGGCCTCCATGTATTCTTAGTTTGCCACGGCATTGCAGATCGAGGCATTGCTCTACAATTGTCCAATGTCTACGGTCTGAGGTCAGATGCCATAAACAGCAGTGGTCGTATTTGTGCTGTGACATAATACCAAAGTATATTTGGCACTCCTAAACCCCCGTCTAATTTGTTTTGATATAATGTGTTTCTGCTAACCCTAGGCAGTCGCCTTTTCCATATGAAACTGAATATCTTTTTCTGCCAATGTCTCAGAATGTCATTAGATATTGGTATAGGAAATGCTTGAAATAAATATAATAAGCGTGGTAAGACATTCATTTTTGTCATTGCAATCCTACCCAACCACGAGATACGTTGGCTGCCCCAACAATCTAGCTCAGTAAATGTTCGTTATATTAGTGGTAGGTAATTAACCTTAAATAGATCTTTCGGGTGAGCGGAAGGTGTATATGCTCAGATATTTCAGCTTGCTACTAGCCCATCTGAATGGGTGGTGTTGATGCACTATTTGTACCGTGTTCGGGGCGCATGTAAGATTGAGTATTTCTGACTTTTCCCAGTTAACCTTGAATCCCGATACACTGCTAAAGATCTGGATATCCTTTTCTATGGCTTTCAGGGAATTGTGGGGATCGGTTATAGAGAACATAATATCGTCAACAAAGAAAATTAGTTTAAATTTGTGACTGGCAAACCTGAATCCTGACACCTTCTCGTTGTTTCTAATCATAATAGCTAAGGGTTCTACAAAAATAGCAAATAGAAGAGGTGATAAAGGGCACCCTTGTCTGGTACCTCATCCCACTATGAGATTATTGGAGTACCCCCCATTTATTTTCAGGCAAGCCTTCGGGTTGTTATATAGTTTGGATATCCAAGTGCAGAAATATGGTCCAAAGCCCATTCTCTCTAGCACCCCAAAGAGGAAAGGCCAGTAGATCATATCGAAGGCCTTTTCAGTGTTAATTGAAAGTAGAACAGCTTCTGTTTTGTTCTGATGAGCCCACCACATGATATCTATGAGCTTGCATATATTGTCTCCCCCTAATCTTCCAGGCATGAAGCCAGCCTGATCTTGATGTATCAAGGTAGTTATAAAATTATTAATTAGTTTGGCTAAAAGTTTTGCTAGAATTTTGATATCTAGATTAAGGAGTGATATAGGTCTATAGGACCCACACGTTGTCGGATCTCGCCCTGGTTTGAGTAGAATAGTTATTCCCGCCAAATTGGAGCGCAAGGCTAAATCCCCCCCATTTCTCAAATGATTGAAAACCTTCTGTAGAGATACCACCAGGTAGGGAGCAAATTGCTTGTAAAATTTGGCTGTTAAGCCATCAGGCCCTGGTGATTTTCCCACTTTTAAGTCTTTAATAGTATGGAGTATCTCTGAGGTTGTGATTTCCACCTCTAATAGGTTCCGGGCTTCTACAGAAAGCGAAGGTAGTTTAAAGATATCTAAAAACATATCAACCATTTCTTGCGTGATATGGAGTTCTGCAGAATATAGATTAGTATAAAAGTTTAAGAATCTCCTCTGAATTTCGGTATTGTTAGTGAGCAGGCCATCATGCTCATCCTTAATCTTTATTATTAAATTTTGACTTATGTGGATCTTTAATTTCCGTGCCAGCTTTCGACCTGCTTTATTTCCCCCTTCGAAGTATTCTTGTTTAGCCGTATTCAAATGGTGTACCATCTGGTTAGATTCTATCCTCATGAGATCTTCCCTAGCTTGCGATAAATGAGTTAATGTGCGTGGATCCCCTGTTGTCTGGTGTTTGTGGGATAAGTTGTCAATTTTAGTTCTCAAGTCCTGGGCTTCCTTAGCTTTTTGGTTTTTTATATAGGATGCTCGAGAGATAAAATGTTCCCTCATATATGCCTTAAAAGTGTCCCAAACTATCGGTGGTGATAAGGACTCAGAGTCATTCCTTTGAAAGAATTTGGGAATTAACAAATTGAGATTCTGGACATGCTTTTCATCGTCTAATAATGTATCGTTAAGTCTCCAGAACTGGATGCCTTTATCATAAGTAATGAGCTTAATTTCTATGGAAATGGCAGCATGGTCTGACCAGGCTACTGAAGTGATATCTGGTGTGGAGATAGAGTGGAACAGTAATTTATCAATAAGGAAATAATCAATTCTGGAATGGGAATCGTGAGGCGTAGAATAAAAAGTGTAGGAATGAGAATTTGGGAAATGTGTTCTCCAAATGTCTAACAATTGCCATTGATCGATGAGACTTTGCAGTTTTCTCCTATGGGACAAAGCAACTGTCACGCTACCCTTAGAGGCATCCAGTTCAGGATTTCTTACAAGATTGATGTCCCCTTCAATTATTAGATTCCCTTTTCCATGTTTTTGAAGACTGTGATTCAATCTCTCAAAGAAGTTCCACTGATCTTGATTAGGGGCATATATATTAAACAGGGTATAGGTCAATCCCTCTATCACCAATTGTAGAATGATATATCTACTAGGGATGTGAATCGTTTTTTGACGATTTAAAATATCGTCCGATATATTTTAAATCATCAAAAGTCGTTAGGGCCACGATACAATACCAATTCCCCCGATTTATCGTTAAAAAATCATAAATCGGGGGAAGGGGGAGGGCAGGAAAACCGGCACACTAAAACCCCCTAAAACCCACCCCTGACCCTTTAAATTAAATCCCCCACCCTCCCGAACCCCCCCCCAATGCTTTAAATTACCTGGGGATCCAGCGGTGGTCCAGAACGGCAGCGGTCCGAAACGGCCCCCTCAATTGAATCCTTTTGTCTTCAGCCGGCGCCATTTTGCAAAATGGCCGCCGCAAAATGGCGGCGGCCATAGACAAAAACGATTCGACGCAGAAGGTCGTTCCGGACCCCCGCTGGACTTTTGGCAAGTCTTGTGGGGGTCAGGAGGCCCCCCCAAGCTGGCCAAAAGTTTCTGGGAGTCCAGCGGGGTTCAGGAAGCGATTTCTTGCTGCGAATCGTTTTCCGTACGGAAAATGGCGCCGGCAGGAGATCGACTGCAGGAGGTCGTTCAGCGGGGGTTCCGGGCCGCCGCTGAATGACCTCCTGCAGTCGATCTCCTGCCGGCGCCATTTTCCGTACGGAAAACGATTCGCGGCAAGAAATCGCTTCCTGAACCCCGCTGGACTCCCAGAAACTTTTGGCCAGCTTGGGGGGGCCTCCTGACCCCCACAAGACTTGCCAAAAGTCCAGCCAGGGTCCGGAACAACCTCCTGCGTCGAATCGTTTTTGTCTATGGCCGCCGCCATTTTGCAGCGGCCATTTTGCAAAATGGCGCCGGCTGAAGACAAAAGGATTCAATTGAGGGGGCCGTTCCGGACCGCCGCCGTTCTGGACCACCGCTGGATCCCCAGGTAATTTAAAGCATTTGGGGGGGGTTCGGGAGGGTGGGGGATTTAATTTAAAGGGTCGGGGGTGGGTTTTAGGGGGTTGGCTCACGATTTTAACGATTTTTCATGATATTTTTAAAACCCAAATGGCAACAATACGATTCCCTCCCCCTCCCAGCCGAAATCGATCGTTAAGACGATCGAGGACACGATTCACATCTCTAATATCTACCAGAAGGATCCTGAAAGCAATATACTGACCCCAGTATATTTGGCCCCTTTCGCACAAGGCATCATATATTGATTGGGATAAAGATTAGATTGCAGGAGAGCTTCGTGTCTTCCTTTTAAGTGGGTCTCCTGTATGAATAAAATGTTAGCCTGTAAGGCCTGCGCTTCCTTAAGAAGAAGATGTCTCTTAAAGGGGGAGTTCAATCCTTTTACATTAAGTGATATTAGCTTAAAGGATGCCATATTTTAATACAATAGTTGTAATTATCCCATATGTAGGGCCATAGTATTACTACTACCTTCGCATTGATATTACCCCTACATTCATCCCCTGAGACAAGTATTATCCAAACATAATACATAATCCCCCAAGCACAGAGCCAGAAAGTATCTACCCCCGTGGGGCATCCAAAGAATAAATCTGTAACACATCCGTCCCCCTTGAGCTTGAGTAGCTCTCCAAGCAAAACCTCTCGAAACAGTATAGTGCCCTTCATATTTACAAACCCTGCTGCATGTATGTGTTTCCCCCCTTTCCCCTCCCTTTTTTTGCCCCCTGATAACCATGACCCACTCGAACCTCCTGGTGAGTCAGCTCTCCCGGAGGAAATGTATGTCACCATCATCTCGAGTCTCCTTAAGCCCTTTCATTAGCATTGAGGCTTTAAATTAGTAAAGATGCCAATATATGGTGGAAAACAGATATATATATATATATATAAAAAAAAGTAGATGTGCCATCTAGTAATTATTATCCATGTTATTTTTCACATGGACTAACTTGGGCGCAAGCTACCATTTTTTGTGGCAGATAAAAAATAAAAAGAAAAAAAGGTAAGAGATCCCAAAATAAAGATAAATGTGCATAAAAGAAAATACATTCCCCGTCGAGGCGTATCTGGTATACCGCAGGTGCTCCAATTCCAGAGCCTGATATGTTGGTAGAAAAATAACTTCAGCTTTCAGCTGATCTTCAGGTGTCCTCCCTTTCTTTCCTCTAGGTGTCGGAGTTGCATTTTAGCCGGCTGTTCCTGGAGCTCGCCCTCTGCCAGCTAGGCTGTTGATCCTTAGGAGGAATTTTCCTGATATCTGGAGCAGTTTCTGGAGTGAATCCTCTGTCCTTGAGGAAAGTTGCAGCATCAGCTACATTTTGAATGCGTTGAGATTTCCCATCACGAGTGTAGGTTAACCCAAATGGATGTAGCCATCTATATTGATGTTTTCTTTGCGAAGAAATGCTGTAACTTCTGCATTAAACTCTTAATTCCCGTCGATTTTGCAAGGTTGCTTCGGATAGGTCAGTGTATACCGAAATGTCTTGGTTGTTTCATGCCCATCTCTGCTGTTTTCTGGCGATGCTCGCTATTGTTTCCTTGACTGAATAGTCGTGGAAACATACTATGTCCCGTGGGAGATTAGAGCCAGCCTCATTCAAAGATTTATGACCTCGATCCAGTTGAATTGTTTGGGAGATATCTGTGGAGCTCTCGGTATTAGCTTCCAATAAAAAGAGACAGAATTTTTTGATGGTTTCTGCACAGTCATTATTATCAGGGACTTCTTTAAAACCCCTAAATCTTAAATTTCCCTGTCGGGAGCGATTTTCAAGGTCTGCGAGTTTAGTGCATGTAACTAGATTCTCATCTTCGAGTTCGGTATAAGTTTCCTGTAGCTGTCGGGTAGTTTCAAATTGTGCATCAGCTCTGTTATCAAGATCGTCGACCCTGTGACAGAGTCCTGAAAGTTCTTCACGAAACTCCCCTAGCATATCTTTTATTTCTTTTTTTATAATTTTTAAGGTCTTGCCTTAAATCACAGAACCAAGCCTGGAATTCTGCTCATGTCGGGGCCTCTCCCGATTGAATGTTGAATGCGTCCTCCATTTCTAGTATAGGATCACCTGCCTCTGGGGAGTCATCCTCGGCCTGTGGCCCTGCATCAGCGTCTCTCTAGCCGGCTTTCCAATAAGAAAAGCACTGGAAATCGACGGATTTCCGCTTTGTCGTCATCTTTGGGGTATGTGAAACAAATTATTTTGGTTTTCGCCATCAAAGTAAGGATTAATAAGCCCCGAAATCTAGATTTAATATAGCTTCTCAGAGAGCTCGTGGCTTATGCAGCCATTCAGTCCGATGACGTCACTTCTTCCAGGATATGGGTCTCTTTCAATGGAAAGGAGGCTCTGAATGAAAATGAAAGGAGGTAAACTTAGGAGTAATCTAAGGAAATATTTCTTTACAGAAAGAGTGGTGGATGCAAAGAACAGCCTCCCTGTGCACTACCTCCTGTGCATGCAAATATTTCTCATGCATGTTCATTAGGGATATCCTGAAAACCCGACTGGCTGGGGGGTCTGTAGGACCCCTGCTTTAGGACATGGTTCAATTATCATAAATTGAAACAATTTAGCAGTAGTGACAGGTCTCCTGTCATTTCCCCTGAAATCGGTACCTTTTTTTTTTTTTTTTTAATCACTCCTGACAGTGTCACAGATGTTTGCCATCTTCCCTGCTGTACTGTGTTAAACGCTTTAAAATGTCTCTGCTTTTAGTACTGTATCGTTTAAATTCAGGGCTATTTTAGTGAAAATTGAGTACTGGACCTTGGTGCTGGAAAAAAAATCCTCCATGTATAATATTGTTTTATATGGGAAAAACTGTTTTGACTTAAGACACTGTATTCAGCTACCAATTGTGTCTAAGTTGGATGATTTCCTGTAGTTTTAATAGTAGTTTTGCAGGAAGGTTGAAACTGACCTGAGGTTCCTTTATTGCATATATAGGGCCTATATTATATAGGTCCCTTAGCGCTTTTCCTGTAGTGTTTTTATAGTAAGTTTATAACGCCCAGACACACTTTGTCAGGCCAAGCTCTGCATTGATTAGGAACTGCATTTTTTCTTGGTTATTTATGTAAGGTTTAATTTGCATTAGAGACTTTTGGGCTTTTTTTTCTGGAAATTATAATTGTCTTTTACGCAGATTCACCTCTAGGGCTCGTGATTTGCAGTAGGCCTCTAACATACATCAGAGACATTCACTTACAGTCCTGGGCCTGAGGATGTCTTCTGTAGTGTGGAGAGATCTGGTAGATAGAATAGATATTAAAGAGGGGGCTGCTGAGACTGATCAAGCCTTCAGCATTCTCTCTTCCTGATATTTATCTTTATCCTACAGATGATGGACCAATACATGGATTTAATTATATCAGAGGTTTCCCCACCCCACCAATTCCAAGTTGCAAGAAATAGAGATTGAGGACTAGGTGTCAAATAGTAAAAAATGCATTTGATTAAGTCAATAAAACATGCAAATATTATACCCAAGGGGCTGTTTTTTTTTTGGTTTTTTTTTTTTTACATACATGATAATCAGCACCTAGGGGTCCAGGATAAAGATGTAGTCAGTACTTGGTGAAGAACGCAATCTGATTTCTGTACAGGCTTTCACCATTTCCTGGAAATGATAGTATTGTTCCACCCTCCACTCCCCAATTATGTGTTCACTTCCATCCCTTGCTGACCTAGTTGGCCATGGACACATCCTCCACAGAACATAAGTAAAAGCCAGGGCTGGGAAAAAATTTAAAAAATGTAGGTGCTTGCACTTATGCTTTTCTTTATAGTAATTTTGTACTGTTATTGTATATCCATGACCTTTTATTTTTACTTTTCTTCCTCCCTTTATTTTAATCATTCTGTATATTACTTTGACAACACACGCAAAATTGTCTTGCTAATGAAGTTATCTGAACCAGAAACTCATTTTTGGAGTTTTTCTCCTTTCCCTTCATTTTTACACAAGGACAGATTTCTGCCTCCGCCAGCCCGAGGCACTGATTCAGTGCTGTCAACCCTGCCTCCTTGCCAAGCCATCAACAATTACTTGGTGGCAGCACCATCCCCTTGGACCTCAGCTTCAAAATCAAACAGAATTCCTCATGGGGAAGCAAGTGGTGGGGGACCAAGCCTGCACTCACATACACATCCCTTCATATGGAGACTTGGCCTGTGCACACCAGCTTAATCCCCCACACTTACTGCACTGGGTAGATGGCCACTGGAGCTGGGAGCAGAGATCTGGGGCAGGAGAGTAACAAACATGACAGTGGCAACAGGCAGGGCAGGATGAGTCAGGAAATTTACTGGCCGCCCCCCCTTCCTACTAGGCACAGGCCTATGCATAAATCCAAACCTGGTTTTACATTGTTTTCTTTTTCTTTTCACTTCTGCCCTCCTGGCACTCCAGGGACAGCTGCTAGGGACACCGTAGAACACCCAGAGTCCAGTTCAAAGGACTAAAAGACACAGAGGACCATGGGCATGTGCAATTAAATTAGGGCAAGGTGTAAAGATGTTCTTACCTCATCCCGGGGGCAGGGGCCACCAGAGAGAAAGTGTGTGGAAAAACAAAATCCAGGGGACATGGAAAGGTGTGGTGGTGGCAGAAGAGAGCCAGAGCCAGACACAGAAAAAAAAAAAGCAGAACCCAGGGGACATCAGAGAAGAGAGGGAAAAGCAGAAAGGGAAGAAATGAGAACAGACGAATGTCTCATGAATGATTCAGTTATGGCAGGCACCAGAGGTCTCATAGACCCTCCTTCCAAAATTTTACTAAAGACATGTGAGGGAAGCACAGGCACTGGCTCATCTTGCTCACAATCACTACTATGCACCTAGCCTGCTTGCTTTACCTCTCACACGCCTTTTATTCTTCACTTTAGATTTAGCAGTGGTTTAAATAAGAGTGATGCAGCTGCCAAAACATCCACATCATACTACTTTTTCTTTTCAGCTGTTTATGCTGTATTCCAGGGATGGCCAACCTGTGGCTTTCATGTGCAAAATGTGACTTTTACCCTCTGGCAACTGCGTAGCAGGCACTGGAGCTGAAAGCCCACCCAACAGAACATAGCAGCCATTCTGCTCCAGCCTTCCTCCCTGTCCCGTTCCCCCCCCCCCCAACCCCACGCTGCTGGTTGCTGCAGAGACCAGAAGGGAAATTATGTGCAAAGTGTTTCCCTTGCTTATCCCTGCTCTCACCCTGCTTCTTCTCCCTGCCCCCCCACCCCCCCATCTGCAATCAGCAACAGTGGAGGATAGAAGTGAGTTTGGAGTTGTCAGGATAGCAAAGAGCCATTCCTGAACATAACCCAGATCAGTTCAGACAAGTGGGTTTTGCCTCCCTACCAGCAGATGAAGTCAGAGAAACAAAACTTTGAGGCACTGCTGCATAACAGAGAGTGGCACCTGCAGTCCCTCAGTATTTCTCTGACTCCAGTAGATGGTAGAGGTGCAACCCTGCAGTCTGAGATTAAGAAAGAGAAATTGAAGTAGGAGAATTTCGGAGGAAGCTCCCTGAGGTGTTAGGCTCCTTGGTGGACCATCCCTCAGGTTGAGCAGGGCGTGCTCGCCCACATTGTGCCGGGAGTCCTGAAAGCCAGGGGACTGGTTCCCTCAGGGCCTTCAAGGCCTCTGTCTGCAAGGCCCTGGAATCAGGGAAGTACCTCTGTGTGTGTTTTTTGCATTTGTATCTCTGATTTTAAAGTAAAAAAAAATAGGAAAGGAGCAGAAAAGTGAGCAGCTGGTTGCTGGGTGGTGGAAGGTATGGCCATGAGACAGTGAGGGCTGCAGGCCTCGGCAGACAGAAGGTAACTACTGCTTCTGGTCTGCGTGTGTCCTGAAGGGTCCCAGGGGGAGCGGCGTTAGCAGTCAGGCCTGTAGTGGAGGAGGCGCGGCAGCGCTTGGTGTGGCTTCGTTTGTTTTCTTGCGCATCCCTGGACCATGCTGAGGCCGGAGAGCAGCGGTCTTTTCCGCGGCAGTGCCAGGCTGATTTTTCTGCGCCTTGGGAAATGGCGCAGCATGCTTAGAAAGAAAAAAAAAAAGGCGTGTGCCAGAGCGGCGATTGAGGCTGGCAGTGTTTGCAGGCTGTGGGGGCGGCCATTGTTGCGGGATCACATGGTATGGCACCAGAACCGCTCAGAGAAGTGTGCCGCCCGTGTGAACTGGCTTGAAATCTCGCTCCCTCTGTCCTGGTTGTGTTTCGGGAGAGCAAGGTTCCTCAGCAGGGTTGCACCAGGGGAAGCGTATTTCCCACCCTTTGGGGGGGAACGTCAGTGTTGGTGGCTGAGGGGTCCGGAGGGCCCTGCAAGGCAGCTGGATCCATGGAGGGCTGCGGGCAGGACTTCTTTTTAACTATTTATTTATTTATTTGTTGAGTTTTATATACCGTCATTCGGTGAAGCCATCATAACGGTTTACAAAATGTAAATTGTAAATCTCTTAACAATTGTGAAAAAAAGTATAACTAGGTGCACATTAAACAGAGGCTAAACATTTCTAGTCCAAAAAGAATCATTATGAGGGAGGAGGAGGGTTTGTTTGGTTCTGGTTGGAGACAAGTTATTTTGAGGTTTTTGGATGGAAGGAAACCAGAGATTCACCTACCCCGTTTTCTCCTGTGGTTGAGGGGGACTCTGATTGGGGGGGGGGATGGACTCCAACAACAGCTTGGAGCAGAGTCGGTTGGCCCTGAGGGATTTTCGCCAAAATTTATCCTCTTGGTGCATAAAGCCTTCCTGGTAAGGAAGGAGGTGAAGGGGAAGTGGGTGAGAGTCGGGCCTCCCCTATCCGCACTAAAGAAGCCTAAGAGGGCTGCAGGTGGGTCTGGGGAGCTACTGCATCACCTGGGACTGTGTCAGGCGGAGGCGGAGATTGACCCCAGGGATGGGGGGCGGACTCCATGGATAATCCACCGGATGTACATTTGGACCACTAGGGGGTGGTTCCAGATTCTGACATGACTGTGGCACCTGGTGTGGACCAGGATGTAGCTAAGGATGACCCGGATCCAGATGAAAGATCGGAAGGGAGATTACCCTCGAGTTGTCCATTTATTTAAGAAGGTGGAGCTATGCTCTCTGATTCCCCAGGTCTTGGGAGGAATTGGGGGTTAAAGTGAATCAGGAGGAGGCGGATAGCGAGGGGGTGAGTCCGTTCCTTGATGGGCTGCAGGCCCCCCCCCCGAGTGCATTTCCCTTACCTAAGAAGATCAGGAATTTGGGAAGTTATATCCCCTGCTGGAGGAGACTTTGGAGGTACTGCAGGTACCAAAGGTGGATGCTGCGGTGTTGGCGGTCACTTAAAAGATGTCCATCCCGGTGGGGAAGGCTTCCGTTTTGAAGGATGCGCAGGACTAAGTTGGAGATTCACCTAAAGCGTATGTTTGAGGTCCCCACGCTGAGTCTTTGGGCTGCCGTTTGTGCCAGCTTGATGCAGGGGACCTCTCTGTGTGGGGTGCAGAAAGCACAGGATCTGACTTCGACAGGAGATGGTGCCCTGCAATCAGCTCTTTTAGAGGCTGGGGTGGCTTATGTAGCCGATACATTCTATGATTTGGTTGGCATGTCAGCCAGGAGTTTGGTCCTGGTGGTGGTGGCCCATAGGCTTTTGTGGCTGTGCAATTGGTCAGTGGACATGTGGTCGAAGGCTCAGCTGTGCAATCTCCCTTTCAAAGGGAAGCTTCTCTTCAAGGAGGATTTGGATCAGCTGACGCAGACATTGGGGGAATCTAAGGTGAACGGGCTGCCTGAGAAAAAGCGCACTAGTAAGAAGGTGTTCTCGCCTCGAACCCAGTTCAGGGATTTGAGGAGATTTTGGTCTGGTAGGAGCACCTCCAATGCATCTGCGAAGCCAATGGCAACCGCCAGCAGACCTTTCATGGAGGCAGTAGAAGCTCCAGGGATGGTGCCGGTTAAGGGACCAGTGGTGGAAAGTCAACACAAGAGAGCCAGGGGGTCCCACTCCTACATAGAAGCCATAGGGGGCAGCTTGTCCAGCTTTTACATGGAGTGGACCAGGATTACCTTGGACCATTGGGTGATAGAGTTCATAAGAGATGGCTATGCTCTCAAATATTTGTGTCTGGTTAGAGAGGCCTTTCTCGAGACTCACGTGATCTCGCAGCAATCTGGAAGCTGTGTGGTGGATGCTGCAAAGGTTACTGGATTTACGTGCCATGGTGCCCATGTCATGGGAGGTACAAGGGCAGGGCAGGTACTCCATTTACTTTGTGGTTCCCAAAAAGGAGGGTCCCTTCCGTCCCATTTTCGACCTGCAGAAGGTGAACAGGGTGCTTTAGGTGCTGTGTTTTCATATGGGGACACTGCACACAGTTGTAGCGTCAATCCGCAAAGGAGAGTTCCTAGCGTCTCTGGACCTGACGGAGGTGCATCTTCATATTTCGATTTAGATGGACCATCAGAAGTTTCTTTGTTTCATAGTGCTGGGTCAGCATTTTCAGTTTCAGGCCCTTCCTTTCAGACTGGCGACGGCGCCAGAAACCTTCACCAAGATGATGGTGGTGGTTGCTGCAGCCCGACACAAAGAAGGAGTTTTGGTTCATCTATACCTGGATGATTGGCTCATTTGAGTAAAGTCAGAGGAGGAGTGCAAGTGATGAACAGCAGGTGATGAACACCTTGCAATCACTAGATTGGGTCATAAATATGTCAAAGAGCCATCTGGTTCCAACCCAATCCTTGGAGTATCTGGGGCCTCTATTCGATACTAGAAAGGGCAGGGTGTTCTTGTCGGAAGACCGAGTGAGGAGGTTTCAGGCATAGGTGACACACCTGCTTTGTCTTATGTTGCCAACGGCTTGGGATTACTTTCAAGTGCTCTCTTCCATGGCATCCACGTTAGATCTGATTCTCTGCAGTGCACTCTGTTGTCCAAGTGGGACCTGTTGGGTCAATATCATCTGCCATTGCCCCTTCTGTGAGAATCCAGGTCTAGTCTCTATTGGTGGCTGTCTCAGCGCAATCTGATGAAGGGAATGGACCTGAAACCCCCAGTCTGGGTGGTGGTCACCACGGACGCAGGTTCACATGTTTTTGGACAATGCGACAACGGTGGCATATATCAACAGTCAAGGTGGGACAATATGTGGTAGCTCTGGAGGCATAGTGTTTGTTCATGGGCAGAAGTTCATCTTGAGGGCATAGCGGCCTCGCATGTCGCAGGGGTGGAAAACACACAGGCAGATTTCCTCAGCAGGTAGCAACTGGACCCTGGGGAATGGGAGTTGTCCCATGAGGCCTGGAACCACATTGGTGCTTAGTGGGATGTTCCCCAGCTGGGCCTCATAGAAACATAGAAACATAGAAATGACGGCAGAAGAAGACCAAACGGCCCATCCAGTCTGCCCAGCAAGCTTCACACATTTTTTCTCTCATACTTATCTATTTCTCTTAGCTCTTGGTTCTATTTCCCTTCCTCCCCCACCATTAATGTAGAGAGCAGTGATGGACCTGCATCCAAGTGAAATATCTAGCTTGATTAGTTAGGGGTAGTAGGGGTAGTAACCGCCGCAATAAGCAAGCTACACCCATGCTTATTTGTTTTACCCAGATTATGTTATACAGCCCTTATTGGTTGTTTTTCTTCTCCCCTGCCGTTGAAGCAGAGAGCCATGCTGGATATGCGTGAGGTATCAGTTTTTTTCTTCTCCCTTGCCGTTGAAGCAGAGAGCCATGCTGGATATGCATCGAAAGTGAAGTATCAGGCACATTTGGTTTGGGGTAGTAACCGCCGTAACAAGCCAGCTACTCCCCGCTTTGTGAGTGCGAACCCTTTTTTTTTTTCTTCTCCCCTGCCGTTGAAGCGGAGAGCTCTGCTGGATGTGTGAAGTATCAGTTTTTCTTCTCCCCTGCCGTTGAAGCAGGGAGCTATGCTGGATATGCGTGAAGTATCAGTTTTTCTTCTCCCCTGCCGTTGAAGCAGAGAGCTATGCTGGATATGCGTGAAGTATCAGTTTTTCTTCTCCCCTGCCGTTGAAGCAGAGAGCTATGCTGGATATGCATTGAAAGTGAAGTATCAGGCTTATTTGGTTTGGGGTAGTAACCGCCGTAACAAGCCAGCTACTCCCGGCTTTGTGAGTGCAAATCCTTTTTTCCACATTTCCTCTTGCTGTTGAAGCTAGAACGATATTGGAGTCACAGTAACCATGTGTACGTTTATTGAATAAGGGTATTGTCTCCAGGCAGTAGCCGTCATTCTGGCGAGTCACCCACTCTTCATTGGCGGCCTCTTGACTTTATGGATCCACAGTGTTTATCCCACGCCCCTTTGAAGTCCTTCACAGTTCTGGCGACATGGTTCAATGCAAAGACAGAAAGGTTTCTCAGACACAGAAGTGTGGTCGGTTCAGTGGGCCTGGGTGCTCTAGTGTGCCCTTGGCCATCGGGGATCCTGCTGTATGTGTTTCCTCCTTGGCCTCTGGTTAGTCATATTCTGAGGCGTATAGAGGCGCATCCCAGTTCCGTGGTGTTGATTGTGCCTGAGTGGCCACGGTTTGCAGATCTGGTGCATTTGGCGTGGTCGGATCCCATCGGCTGGCTCATCGACCCAAGTTGCTGCATCAGGGGCCCATATTTTTGGATCGAGAGGATCACTTTTGATTCACAGCTTGGTTTTTGAGAGGTGGCGGCTGCGCCTGGAAGGTTATTCGGAGCAGGTCTGAAGGGTATTTAAGTCTTGGTGACTTCAGAGACAGATGCATCCCCTGTCAGTGGAGATTCCTCTCATCTTGAATTTGTGGAACAGGGTTTGTCCAAGGGTCTCACCAATAGTACCATTCACGTTCAGGTGTCAGCTTTTGGCTCTCTTAGGGGCAAATGGCGAGGCAGGTTCTTGGCCTCGCGTCCGGATGTGGTTCATTTCTTAAAAGAGGTCAACCAGTTGGGACTTACGGTCCGGAAGTTTTGCCCAGTTTGGAGCCGTAATTTGGTCTTGCGAGTTTTGTGTGGGGCTCCTTTTGAGCCTTTCAGAGTGACACTGAAGGCTTAGACTCTGAAGGCAATGTTCCTGGTGGCCTTCTGTTTGGCTAGACAGGTTTCAGAGAGCAGAGTTGCTTACCTGTAACAGGTGTTCTCACAGGACAGCAGGATGTTAGTCCTCACATATGGGTGACATCATCAGGATGGAGCCCAATCACGGAACACTTTTGTTAAAGTTTCTAGAACTTTGTCTGGCACCACTGAGCATGCCCAGCATGGTACCAACCCTGCATCCAGTAGGGGTCCCCCTTCAGTCTCGTGTATAGTAAAAAGTATGTGCGAAAAATAACATAAATTGCAAGTGTACCCAACTCCGCGGGGTGGCGGGTGGGTTTTGTGAGGACTAACATCCTCCTGTCCTGTGAGAACACTGTTATAGGTAAGCAACTCTGCTTTCTCACAGGACAAGCAGGATAGTAGTCCTCACATATGGTTGAATAGCAAGCTGAGGCTGCCCGAGCAATGTACCAAAAGCACCCAAAGACATGCAACAGGCACAACAACAGGGGTGATTTTGAATTAAAGGGCAGCCTGAAATTCCCAGCGGGCTGTTGGAAGGAAGTTGGGTATTAAGCTGAGAATAAATTGCGCAGAACAGACTGGCCAAAGATGGAATCTTGTCTGCCAGCCTTATCCAGGCAATAATGAGCTGAAAAGGTATGGAGAGAACTCCATGTAGCAGCCCTGCAGATGTCAGCAAGAGGTACAGACCCGAAGGTGTGCTACCAACGTTACCATTGCTCTAATGGAGTGTGCTTAAACGCGGACCTGGAGTGGAAGGTCTCCTTGCTGCTAATTTTTGTTCCTGTAATACCACAGATCAGTCCAGAGACCCATCCCATCACTGCCGAAAGACTATGTTTTTTGCCAACTGGTGGTTCAAGTTGGTTTGCCTTTCAGGGTATTTGGGCAGTTGTTGATCATAGTTTTGGTTTTCCAGATTTAGTTTTTGGTAGTGTTTTTGGCTCCAGTTTTTGGGGGGTTTCCAACCCTATGTTAGCCTGAGAAAGGGGTTTTAGGGTTACATCTTGGCTTGGGTACAGGTCAATACTGAGGGACTGCAGGTGCCACTCTCTGTTATGTAGCAGTGCCTCAAGGTTTTGTTTCTCTGACTCCATCTGCTGGTAGGGAGCCAAAACTCACTTGTTTGGATTGATCTGTGGTATTACAGAACAAAAATTAGCAGGTAAGAAACAATTTTCCTGTTAGCTCTCTGCTCCAGACCTCCCCAGTCTGTCCAAATCCCCACCCCCCACTTGCTGCCGGGTGTAGCAGTCTCTGCTGAGAGGAAGGGCTGAAATGCACACTGTTCAGGCTCAGCCGCTCAAGATGCTTTCATGACATGGGGGTTCAGCTGACAGGAGTCACTCAAAGCTCCAATCAGGCCATAATAATTTGTGGCAAGGAAAAGGGAGTGAATGCTGAAAGGGGATGAGGGGAGAAGAGGGTGAATGTAGGTAATGAATAGTTAGAGAAACAGTCATCAAGTGAAGGCATAAAGAAGTGGTACAAAAGGGGGTGAATGCTTCTGACAGAAGCTATGAAACAGGGTGAATGTTGTAAGATTTGGGGAGAACAGTACGAGTAGCTTATGGTGTGGGGAAATTGGGGTGTGTGTGTGAATATTGTTTTATTCCCTATCTCCCTGGTCAGCAATGAGATTGGAATATCTGGCACCTTATACCTCCCCAAGGACTATCCTGCCACATGTTCTGCAACAGGTATAAGAGGACCAAGCTTGGTTGGGGAAAATGGAGAGAGGAATGACCATGATAGAAGGTTATATGAGAGCCATGGGGGAGGAGTGAAGATGGCATGAATCAGGGATGGGGATGGAAGGGGTTTGAAAGAATGGGGAATGGCTGTGATAAAACCAGGGAGAGGATATATGAGCAAGAAAGTCAACAGTGGTGATTGGGAGGGTAAAAAAAAAACCAGGGTGGGGCAGAGGTGGTAATGAGTGTATGTATGAGAGTCAGAGCGGGTGAAAGGGGAAGGAGAGTGAGGATGTGTGACAATCATAGATAGTGAAGGTGGAAGGGAGAGTGAGAGAGAACTAGAGGGGGAGAAAAGGGAGACGACCATACCAGAATCAGAAGCAGTGATGGAACAGAGGGGAGAATGGAAGTTAGAGATGTGATGAGGTAGAGGGTTAAGAGAGCAAGGGATGGTGAATAAGAGGGCAAAGGATTTGAGAAAAAGACACATTCAAGAAGCATCAAATACTTCTGGGAAGTGACTTGAAAAGGGGTGAATTGGGGGGGGGGGGGGGCAAAGTGGTGGTTTTGTAAGAGCCAGAAGGGATAATGTTGAGTGTATATGAGAGTCAAAGAAGGCACTGAAGGGGAGGTGTCAAGAGGGAGAAAAGGGTGAGGGCAGGGGGAGTTACCTGTGGTAGACAGAGGGTGACTGAGGTGGTGGAGGACAGAGTAGCTCAAGGGGTTGGAAGGGAGGTGTTAATGCTGGAGCCAATCATTTTGGTGAGGTTTGGGGAATGTTATGCTGGAGCTGACTGAGGGAGAGTGATTGGGACAAGATCGAGATATTGGGCAGCACATAACATAGAAACGGAATTGGCTGCAGAAAAAGATCACATGTCCCATCAAGTCTGCCCTGGAATCTTGTTTTGAATTCGAATCACAGACCTTTAGTCTGGGCTCTTATTTGTCACATTGTCAGTAGGGTTACATCTTCATACAGTATAATTTGTTACTGCTAACCCCTCCCTGTCACTTATCTTAATGCTAACCTTCATCCATCTTAGCTATAGCACCTTAGACAGCCACAGTCTGTCCCATTGTTTTTTGATGGGGCAAGAAAGAAGATGCTGGTCAGAGGTAAGTAGGGACACGGTGTGAGGATTGAGAGAGATAGTGGTGGGGTCAAGGTGGGAAGATTGAGAGTCTTGTGGGAACAGGATGAGAGGATTGAAAGACTTGGGCAGACAGGGTGGAAGGATTTGTAAGAGGTTTGGGAGATTAAGAGAGGCTAGTGGGAACAGAATATGACTGACAAAACCTGATGGGCACATAATGTTAGAAGGGGGTCTCCCCCCCACAACCTTTAATCTTTTTAAAAGATGAGATTCTTTGGTACTGTGGATCCTGATTTCTTGGCTTTTGCTGAATGAAAGGTTGTCTACCCCTGCTCTATTCATACTCTGGCTGACTCAGGGTGCTGCTTTCTCTTGCTTGGAGGTCTCACTTCAGTTGTTCATGGTGTAGTCTTAGCCTGGGAGGCTCTGGCTGCAGCTTCAGCTCTTCTTGCTATAAGCACTATGTAACATACATAAGTACACCTGCATAGTCATCTTTACTCAGCACCTCCAGCTTCCCTGCAGCTGCAAGGCTGATGTCACTACTCAAATTTTCACAAAGTGAAAGAATAACAGTAGTAATGGATGCTGGCTTGCACCAGGTCTTTAGGTTTAAGAAATTATGAGGAAATTCTGTGCACAAAAACTTAAAATTCTGCATGTTTTATATTTGTTAAAATAACACAATTTACATGACAGTCTAAGTAATTACATTTTAAATTAAAACAGAAAAAAGTTATTAAAGATGCAGAATTGTAAATATTTTGAGCTGAATTCCCCTAGAAATTCAGTGTAAGTATCCCTTCCACTTGCTCTCCCCACTCCTCTGGACACTTTGCCCTCTCAGGCCCCAACTCTTCCACCTGCCCGCATCTCTTCCCTCCACCTCTAGCCTCAACCCCTTCCACTCTATTGCCACTCCCAGAGTTTGACCCCCTTCTCAGTACTGCCCCTCAGACATGCTCCCTCTCTCTAGTGTACATTCACACATCCCCCTCATACAGGCTCCCTTCTCTCTTGCATATACACCCACACAAGCTCCCTTTCTATTTCACACATACACCCCCACACAAGCTACCTTTGTCTTTCTCTCACTCACCCCTTCACACAGGCTCACACATACACAATCCCTTCACACAGGCTAGCACCCTCACATACACACGATCCCCCCCCCCCCCCCCCCGCTCTCTCTCCCCCATACCCCTCTCCCCTCACACAGAGAGCTCTCACCAGGGCCTTCAGCTATGCTGCAAGCAGAGCTCATCCTGCAGGGGCCTTTATCTTCGCTGCAAACGCGCACACTCCATTTGCGGCATGCCGCGGCCTTCATCTTTGCCGCACATGGTGCGCCGGGGCCTTCATCTTCTATGCCATTTTCTGCACAGACTTTGGCAATTCTGTCAGAGGGGGAATTCTGCGCTCCACAGTGGCGCAGGTTTCTCCACAGAGGCAGGTTTCCCCACAAAGGCTAGTATCAGTTTTCTTTTAACTCAGTTTGTAACATTTTTAGGAGAAATAAGGATGGCCATTTCCAATGACCTTACACTTCATCTCCTAGCATTCTTTGCACCAAAATATCACACCCACCTCCAGCCAAGTTCACCAGGAAAGGAACAGTGACACGAGACACTGCCACCCCAAGACCTGTGGACAGTAAAGGCACTAAAACATTAATGCTATTTGGTTCAAGGAGAAGTAGATTCAGCCCTGCTTTTATGGCTACCTGCTGCTCAGGCTGGCAGTGACTCTCACATGCCTGCCATAACATCTAGCAGCTGCCCAAACAGCAATAGAAAGGGATCGAGGTTGTCATACAACCTAGGGGAGGGGAAGAAGAGGACATCACAGCACAGCACAAAAGTGTGTATAGATGAGAAAGCAAATGTTGTTTACCTGTAACAGGTGTTCTCACAGGACAGCAGGATGTTAGTCCTCACATATGGGTGACGTCACAGGACGGAGCCCAATCACGGAACACTTTTATCAAAGTTTCTAGAACTTTGACTGGCCCCTACTGGGCATGCCCAGCATAGCACTAACCCTGCAGCCAGCAAGAGTCCCCCTTCAGTCTTGTTTTGAAAGCTACAGGTAGTGCCAAAAAATAGAATAAAACGAACCCAACACTGCGGGGCGGCGGGCAGGTTTCGTGAGGACTAACATCCTGCTGTCCTGTGAGAACACCTGTTACAGGTAAGCAACATTTGCTTTCTCACAGGACAAGCAGGATGGTAGTCCTCACATATGGGTGAGTACCGAGCTGAGGATGTCCGCACATGCACCAAATGTACCCAACGGCATGCAACAGGCACAACAACTGGGGTGGAATTTGGCAGAGGGCATCCTGAACCCCACCGGGCAGGCGGAAGGGTGTTGGTACGTCCTGTTGGAAAAAGGTTACGGAGGTCAGATTGGCCGAAGATGGAATCCTGTCTTCCGGCTTTGTCCAAGCAATAGTGGGCTGCGAAAGTATGGAGTGAGCTCCAGGTAGCAGCTCTGCAAATGTCAGGAAGTGGCACCGATCGTAGGTGTGCTACTGAAGTTGCCATGGCCCTCACAGAGTGTGCTTCAACACGGTCTTGGAAAGGAATGCCTGCTTGCTGATAGCAAAAAGATATGCAATCCGCCAACCAGGAGGAAAGAACCTGCTTACCCACAGGTTGCCCTAATTTATTTGGATGGAAAGAGATGAATAACTGAGTGCTCTTCCTGTAGGCAACTGTACGGTCTAGATAGAAGGCTAGAGCCCGTTTACAGACAAGGGTATGCAGAGTCTGTTCCCCTGGGTTGGAGTGAAGCCTGGAAAAGAAGATAGGTAGTATGATGGATTGATTAATGTGAAACTCCGAAACTACCTTGGGCAAAAACTTAGGGTGAGTGCGGAGTACCGCCCGGTCTTGCAGGAGTTTAGTGTAAGGCGGATAGGTGACTAGGGCCTGTAACTCACTAACCCTGCAAGCAGAAGTGATAGCTAAAAGGAATAACACTTTCCATGTGAGAAATTTAAGGTCACAGGAGTGGAGAGGTTCGAAAGGTGGTTTCATGAGCCGACCGAGAACCAGATTAAGGTCCCAAGAAGGGGCCGGAGGACGTAAAGGTGGCTTGATATGGAGCAAGCCTTTAAGAAATCGTGTTACGAGGGGTTGTACCGAAATAGGGACATCCCCGATTCCTTTATGGAAGGCGGCTACCGCGCTGACATGCATTCTAATGGAAGAGGTCTTTAGACCGGATTCTGATAAATGCCAGAGATAGTCCAAGAATTTTGGGATTGGACAGGAAAAGGGATCAAGGGACTGGGAAGTGCACCATGATGTGTACCTTTTCCATTTATAGGAATAAGATTTTCTTGTGGAAGGCTTCCGTGAAGTAATCAGGACACGAGAAACTGATTCGGAAAGGTTAAGAGGTTGAAGGATTAACCTTTCAATATCCATGCTGTCAGGGACAAGGCTTGAAGATTGGGATGGAGTAGGCATCCGTCGTTTTGAGTGATCAGATGTGGGTCCGTTCCTAAGGGAATGTGCCTGCGGATGGAGAGATCCTGGAGTATGGGAAACCACACTTGGCGTGTCCAGTGAGGTGCTATCAGGATCATGGTTCCTTTGCCCTGACGTAGCTTCACCAGAGTCTTCGAGAGAAGAGGAAGTGGAGGGAATGCATAAAGCAGACCGGTTGCCCACGTGAGGGAGAATGCATCTCTGGGCCGAGAGTGCTTGCTCCGAATTAGGGAGCAGTAATTGTCCACTGTGTGGTTCTGAGGGGACGCAAAGAGGTCTATTTGGGGATAACCCCATTGCTGGAAGAGAGAGATCGCTACCGATGGATTGAGCGACCACTCGTGCGGTTGGAAGACACGGCTCAGTTTGTCTGCCAAGACATTGTTCACTCCCGGCAAGTAGGTGGCCCTGAGGTACATAGAGCGGGAGAGTGCTTCCGCCCAAATCTGCGCAGCTTCCTGACACAGAAGAAAGGAGCCTGTGCCGCCTTGCTTGTTGATGTACCACATGGCCACCTGGTTGTCTGTCTGAATCAGGATTACGTGATTTGATAGGCAATCCTGAAAAGCTCTGAGAGCATCGCTCGAAGTTCCAGGAAATTTATCTGGTGTTTGGCTTCCTCTGGAGACCAAGATCCTTGCGTCTGTAGATTGCTTGCATGAGCTCCCCAACCGATGTTGGAAGCGTCGGTGGTGAGAATGATTTGAGGATCTGGTAGGTGAAAAGGCAGTCCCTGGAGGAGATTGGTGTGATCTTTCCACCAGGCGAGAGATAGACGGAGTGCGTCAGTGATGTAAACAATGGTCGACAGAGGCTGAGTGGCTTGAATCCATTGTGACCTCAGAGTCCAATGCATGACTCTTATGGCCAGGCGGGCCATTGGTGTCACATAGACTGAGGACGCCATGTGTCCCAGCAGGAAGAGGAATTGGCGAGCTGTTGCTGTGTATTGAGACTGCAACTGGTGAGCTAGAGCCACGAGGGTTTGAACTCGTTGTTGAGGAAAAAAGGCTTTTGCCTGTAAGGTGTCCAAGTCTGCCCCAATGAAAGATAAGGTTTGAGATGGGAGTAAATAGGATTTCTCGTAATTGACGAGAAATCCTAGAGATATTAGATTGTGAATGGTCAGGTTCAGGGAGGACCGAGCAACTTGCTGGGTTGGGGCCCTGATCAGCCAGTCGTCCAGATAGGGGTAGACATGGACACCTTCCTTCCTGAGAAAAGCTGCGACAACTACGAGGCATTTGGTGAAAACTCGTGGTGCCGATGCTAGGCCGAAAGGGAGCACTCGATATTGGTAGTGCTTTTGGCCTACTAAAAAGCGGAGATACTTGCGATGAGCCGGAGCTATTGCAATGTGGGTGTAAGTGTCTCGGAGGTCTAGAGAGCAGAGCCAATCTTCTCTTTGTAGCAGAGGTAGAAGAGAGCCTAAGGTTACCATCTTGAATTTCTCTCTTTGAAGGTACTTGTTGAGGGCTCGTAGGTCCAGAATTGGACGAAGTCCTCCTGACATTTTTGGAATCAGAAAGTACCGGGAATAGAATCCTAGGCCTTGTTGTGAAAGAGGGACGGGTTCTATTGCATTTGACTGGAGAAGGAGGGAAACCTCTTGCTCCAGAAGGACAGAGTGGCCGGTTAGTCCCCATGTTTGCAGAGGTGGGGAGTCCGGTGGAAGTGTTAAGAAGTTTAGGTGGTAACCCTGAGCAATGATTGCCAGCACCCATTGGTCGGTTGTGATTGAGTGCCACTTTTCGTGAAAGTGACCTAATCGACCTCCCACTGGTATGCTTTGTAGAGGGATCTGGCTTCCGCTCTCCAAGTGAAAGTCAAAAACCCGAAGCAGGCCCTGGCTGGGGAGCTGCTTGCGGTTTTTGCTTTCGAGGCTGGCGAGGCTGAGATTTTTGATAAGGCTTCGGTCTGGATCTTGTTGGTGGGGGATAATACTTCCGTGTATGGAAGAATGATTTCTTAGAGTCCTTCTTGAAGGGCTGTTTAGAAGGGAAATCAGAAGGTATCGATGAGAGCTGTTTGAGGGTCTCATGATGGTCCTTTAATTCAGCAACTATTTGTTGAATTTGTTCTCCAAATAGATTATCCCCTAAGCAGGGCAGGTCAGAAAGTGTGTCTTGAAGTTCTGGGCGAAGATCAGAAGACTTGAGCCATGCCCAGCGCCTTGCCGAAATGGCAGCTGCAAACACTCTAGTGGAAGTGTCAAAAATATCATAAGCTGTTCTAATTTCATGTTTTCCTGCTTCAAAGCCCTTAGTTATAAGGGTTTGAAGATGCTGTTGGAATTGTTCAGGCAGGGTTTCAAAGAAATCTTGTATTTGCTTGAAAATGACCCTATTGTATTGGGTCATGTACAGCTGATAAGAAGCTATTCTGGAGATAAGCATGGCCCCTTGGTATACTCATCGACCAATATTATCTAAGAACTTGTGTTCTTTGATAGGAGGTATAGATGAGGATGGCTTCGTTCTTTTTGCTTTCTTTTGGGCTGATTCAACCACTACTGAGTGGTGGTCAAGCTGAGGTTTGTGAAAGCCAGGTGCTGACTGTACGAGATAAGTAGAGTCAGCTTTTTTTATGTACTGGAGCAATGGATCCAGGATTCCCCCAATTCTTTTTTAGAAGGTCAAGAAAAACCTGATGAATTGGAATGGAAATGATCACTTTAGGGGCATCCAGGAATTGGAGAAGCTCCATCCTCTGGTGCCTGTCATCTTGCTCCATCTGAAGCTGAAAAGGGACCAATTCCGACATTTCCTTCACAAAATTGATGAAAGAGAGGTCCTCTGGAGGAGAACGCTTTCTACTTTCAGTAGGAGAGGGTGTTGAAGGTAAATCATCTGTGTCTGTGGACATATCATCCCCCCCCCAGGTGTCATAAGGATCAGCGGGCTGACCTGTAGGACCAGGAGGGGATTGGATACCCGAAGGTCCCGGCTGAGGCTCCGAAAAAGTCGAAGGAATCAATGGGGGCACCGAGAATGCCCTGGCGGGCATTGGTGCCGGCATCGAAGGTATCGATGGTCCGATGTGCGCATCGCCCCCGATGAATGAATCGGTGGCAAGGGACGACACGGCATTGATGGTTGAGGCACAACTCCCGAAGGAGGAATGCAGAACGGTGTTTCTCCTCCTGATGAAGCTGTCATCGGGGAGCGCACTGGGGCTGTTGGCGACCCAGGAATTACCGGTGGAAGGGCGGTCATGAGCGCTTCCATCCGGGACAGCAGCGGTGCCAGCGCTGCTGGAATCGGGTAGGTGACTGGTTCCACTCTTTGCGCCGGAGTCGGTGCCAGAGGGACCTGGAGCCGTTGCATCGCCTTGTTGATGGCCTCCTGGACCAGCCGGTCCAGTTCTTCCCGGAGACCTGAGGTAACAAGACCTGGCTCTGTAACAGAAAAGGGAGGCTGAGGCAGAGCCAGAGGGACCACCTTTACAGGCAGAATCGCGACTCCCAAACCCCGATCGGGTGAGGGTTGCCTTGATGTCTCGGTCACAGGAGTGGACGGTGCCGCTCCTGGCCGGGGCTTCTTCGATGGAGGTTCGGACGATATCGAGGTCGATGGCTTCGGTTCCTCGAGGGTCCGAGACTTGTGATACCGGTGGCGATGTTTCTCCCTCCGATCCCCTCGATCTTCGGGGGAAGGGACGGGAGTCGATGGCCGTGAAGATGTCGATGGCAGGTGGTCACCGGACGGTTGTCAATGGTGGTGCGACTTCGACGGTGCCGGTTCCGATGACGTCGATGCAATGGACGGCGTCGGGGTGTGAGCACAGAAAAGGAGTCCCATCTTCTCCATTCTGGCTTTGCGACCTTTTGGTGTCACAAGGGCACATTTGGTGCAAGTCAGGACGTCATGCTCACTACCTAAACACAATACACAGACTCTATGAGGGTCTGTAATAGACATGGTGCGCGTACAATCTGGGCACTGACGGAAACCAGACGCCATGGCCATGGGAAAAAATTGAGCCACGGTACGGTCGACGGCCAGTAGGCCGCGAGGGCCAAACTAGACAGTAATAGACGAAAAAACCGGCAAAAACTTACCGAAGTACCGCGGGTGAGTAAAGAAAGAGGAGGGACCCCTGTGGGGCAACTTTAACCTTAAAGAAGTCCGTGAAGAAATTCCTGTCAGGAATGTGGTCAGAGCTCCTTAACCGCGAGGCTACTGCTGCGTGGAAAAAAGAAAACTGAAGGGGGACCCCTGCTGGCTGCAGGGTTAGTGCCATGCTGGGCATGCCCAGTAGGGACCAGTCAAAGTTCTAGAAACTTTGATAAAATTGTTCCGTGATTGGGCTCCGTCCTGTGACGTCACCCATATGTGAGGACTACCATCCTGCTTGTCCTGTGAGAAAACAGATAAAATTATTATACTGTACATGAAGGATTCCCAATGAGAGCTGGAAAAAAAACCAACATAAAGAGATGGGCCCTGCACATTGGCTCCTGGATGACTCTCAAAGAGGCAGGAATAAACTACAGGGAAGCAGAGTTGCTTACCTGTAACAGGTGTTCTCACAGGACAGCAGGATGTTAGTCCTCACATATGGGTGACATCATCAGGATGGAGCCCAATCATGGAAAACTTTTGTCAAAGTTTCTAGAACTTTGACTGGGACCTGCTGGGCAGGCCCAGCAATGCACTGACCCTGGATCCAGCAGAGGTCCCCCTTCAGTCTCGTCTTATAGTAAAATGTATGTGTGAAAAATAAAATAAGAAATGTAAACAACCCCAACTCCGCGGGGTGGCGGGCAGATTTCGTGAGGACTACCATCCTGCGGGAATACCTGTTACAGGTAAGCAACTCTGCTTTCTCACAGGACAAGCAGGATGGTAGTCCTCACATATGGGTGAGTACTGAGCTGAGGAAGCCTGAGCAAAGCACCAACTGCACCCAAAGACATGCAACAGGCACAACAACAGGGGTGGAAATTTGGTTAGAAGGGGATCCTGAACGGGTTAGTGGAAGGATGTTGGGAAGCTAAACTGAAAACAAGTTGCGTAGAATGGACTTGCCAAAGATGGAATCCTGTGTGCCAGCCTTATCTAAGCATGGAGAGAACTCCAAGTAGCAGCTTTACAAATATCAGCAAGCGGCACCGAACAGAAGGGCGCTACTAATGTTGCCATCGCCCTGACTGAGTGTGCTTTTACACAGTCTTGTAGCGGAATGCCTGCTTGGTGGTAGCAAAAAGACATGCATTCCGCCAAGCAGGAGGAGAGGGTCTGCTTTCACACAGGATTTCGCACTTTGATGGTATCAAAAGAAACAAACAATTGAGTTAAATTCCTGTGGGCAAACATGCGGTCCATATAGAAATCTAGAGCACATTTGCAGTCCAAAGAATGCAGCGTCTGTTCTCCTGGGTTCGAATGGGGCCTGGGAGACAGGGTAGTGCAGAGCACTACCCTGTCATGCAGAATTTTAGTGTAAGGCAGGTAGGTATCTAACACCTGTAATTCACTAACTCTGTGCGTGGACATGATCACAAGAAGAAAAATTACCTTCCAGGTGAGATAGCGGAGAGCACAGGAGTGGAGAGGCTCAAACAGAGGTTTCATGAGCCATCCCAAAACCACATTAAGGTACCAAGCAGGGGCAGGAGGGCACAGTAGAGGTTTGAAATGGAGCAAGCCTCTCATGAAATGTGATACTAAGGATTGTGTTGAAATGGAAACATCTCCTACACCCTTATGGTACATAGACACTGCACTAACATGCACTCTGACAGAGGAAGTTTTTAGGCCTAACTCTCACGCTAGCTTTACCCCTTATTCAGTAAGGGGTAATAGCACGTTGAAAACACGCGGGCAACCCCCCCGAAACTAATAGCGCCCGCAACATGCAAATGCATGTTGATGGCCCTATTAGTTATTCCTACGTGATTCAGTAAATAAAATGTGCAGCCAAGCTGCACATTTTACTTTCAGAAATTAGCGCCTACCCAAAGGTAGGCGTTAATTTCTGCCGGCACCAGGAAAGTGTACAGAAAAGCAGTAAAAACTGCTTTTCTTTACACCCTCCGACTTAATATCATGGCGATATTAAGTCAGAGGTCCCAAAAGTAAAAAATAACTAAAAATTTAAAAAAAATAAATTTAAAAATCAGCCCACGGCTCGCAGGTTGAAAACCGGACGCTCAATTTTGCTGGCGTCTGGTTTCCGAACCCGTGGCTGTCAGCGGGTTTGAGAACCGACGCCGGCAAAATTGAGTGTCGGCTGTCAAACTCGCTGACAGCCGCTGCTCCTGTCAAAAAAGAGGTGCTAGGGACACGCTAGCGTCCCTAGCGCCTCTTTTTACCGCGGGCCATAATTTGAATTTTTTTTTTACTGAATCGCACGCACAGGAGAGCAGGCAAGGCTCTCCCATGACTTTTACTGTATCGGCCTGTTAGACAGGTGCCACAGATAGTCTAGGAACCTCGCAGTGGAACAAGTGAAGGGGTCTATGGCCATGGAAGTGCACCAGACTGTAAACCTTTTCCATTTAGAGCGTTAAGACCTTCTCGTTGAAGGCTTTTGTGAAGCCACCAGGACTCGGGATACCGACTCTGAAAGTTAAGAGGTTGGAGTATTAACTTTTCAACATACAGGCTATCAGTGATAGAGCCTGGAGGTTGGGATGACGCAGATACCCTTCGTTCTGAGTTATTAGAAGGGGATCATTCCCCAGAAGAATGTGCCGGCATACTGATAGGTCCTGGAGAATTGGAAACCACACCTGGCGTGGCCAGTGGGGAGCTATCAGGATCATTAATCCCTTGTCCTGCTGGAGCTTCACGAGAGTCTTTGAAATGAGAGGAAGTGGAGGGTATGCATAAAGGAGACCGCTGGCCCAGGAGAGGGTGAAGGCATCTCTTGGTTGTGAGTGGTGACTGTGAATGAGAGAGCAGAAGTTGTCTACTTTGTGGTTGTGGACCGACACAAAGATGTCTATGTGAGGGTAACCCCAGCGTTGGAATATCGTGTCCGCTATCGTGGGCTTGAGAGACCAGTCGTGCGGATGGAAAGTGCGACTCAGCCTGTCCGCCAAAAGATTGTCCACTCCCGGCAAGTAAGTTGCTTTGAGGTACATCGAGCGGAAAAGGGCCCATGCCCATATCTGTGCAGCTTCCTGACATAGGAGCCCATTCCCCCTTGTTTGTTGATGTACCACATCGCAACCTGATTGTCAGTTTGAATCAGGATGGCTTTGTTTGATAGGCAATCCTGAAAGGCCTGATTGCTCATAGATCCAGGAAATTTATTTGGTGTTTGGCTTCCTCTGGAGACCAGGTTCCCTGAGTCTGCAGGTCACCTACATGTGCACCCCACCCGAGGTGGGATGTGTCTGTTAAGGTAATTTGAGGTTCTGGAGCCTGAGATGGAAGGGCTTGAATGAGATTGGAGTGGTGTATCCACCAGGCTAGTGACAGTGGGAGCTGTTTGGTAACTTGGATAATGCTGGACATTGGCTGACAAGCTTGAATCCACTGGTATTTTAAGGTCCACTGCATCACTCTCATGGCTAGGTGAGCCATCGGAGTGACATGCATTGAGGACGCCATGTGACCCACCAGTATGAGGAAGTGACGAGCAGTTGAAGATACAAGAGTCTGTAGGTGATGTGCCAGAGATGCTATGGTGAAAGTGCGATCCTGGGGGAGTAAGGTTTTTGCCTGTATAGTGTTTAGGTCGGCCCCGATGAAGATTTGGGATAGTTGATTAGAAACTCTAAGGAGATCAGGGTGTGGATAGTGAGACATAGGGAGGCTACAGCACCCTGCTGAGTTGGAGCCCTTATCAACCAATTGTCGAGATAAGGGTAGACATGCGACCACTACCAGGCACTTGGTGAACACTCGTGGAGCAGACGCTAGGCCGAATGGTAGTACATGGTACTGGAAGTGACGAGGGCCGACCAGGAACTGCAGGTACTTGCAATGAGATGGAGTAATTGAAATGTGTGTGTAAGCATCTTGGAGATCTAGAAGAGGAAGTAGAGAGTCCAAGGTTACCATTTTGAATTTTTCTCTCTGCAAAAATTTGTTTAGAGTGCGGAAGTTCAGTATCGGGCGTACGCCACCTGACGTTTTTGGTATTACAAAATACCAGGAATAAAACCCTTGCCCCTGCTGGGAGTGGGGCATTGGTTCTAATGCTCGGGATTTGAGGAGGGATGAGAACTCCTGTTCGAGCAAGGGAGAGTGGTCGGATGTCCCCCACGTCAGCCGAAGTGGAGAGTCTGCTGGAACAGTCAGGAAATTTAGGTAGTACCCCTGAGTGACCACTGCACGTACCGACTGGTCTGTGGTGACTGCCAAACGCTGTTGAAGTGGTAGAGCCAACCGCCAACCGGTATGGATGGAAGAGGAGGTTGGCTTACACTCTTTAGGAAGGACTCAAAAGCCTGACGCTGGTCCAGGCTGAGAAGCTGGCTGAGACTTCTGAGGCCGAGTCTGCCTGGATTGACCTTTTTGGTAAGGTCTAGAAGGGCATCCTCTAGAAGCCAGAGGATAAAATTTCCTTGGCTTGTAGGCCAGCCGCTTAGAGTCATGCCTGAAAGTTCTCTTAGGGGTAGAAGGAAACTCAGATGGCACAGAAGAAAGCTGGCGAAGCATTTCATGGTGGTCCCTCAACTGCGCCACGGTCTCTTGGATCTTTCCCCCAAAGAGATTATCACCTACACAGGGTAGATCTGCTAACCTGTCTTGGACGTCTGGTCTTAAGTCCGAGGATCTTCTTGCACTAATCCCTGCTGCAGACACTCTAGAGGCAGTGTCAAAGATATCATAGGCAGCGCAGACCTCGTGCTTTCCAGCATCCAGACCTTTTTGAGCCAGAGTATGAAGTTGAGCCTGGAGTTGCTCTGGTAAAGAATCAGAGAAATCTTGGATCCTCTTATAAAGGTCTCTGTTATAATGGGTCATGTATAACTGGTAAGAGGCATTGAGCCATGGAAGACACGCCTGCCAAAAGCATCCAAGGATTTTTGTTCTTTTCCTGGAGGTATGGAGGAATGAGGTTTTGAACGTCATGCCTTCTTCTGGGCTGATTCAACAACAGAGTGATGATCCAACTGTGACTTTTGGAACCCAGGAGCTGACTGCACAAGATAGGTGGCATCAAACATGGGTGTTCCCAGTTTCTCTTCAGGAGATCAAGCAGGATTTCATGAATAGGTATAGACATGCTTTCCTTAGGAGCATCTAGAAATTGGAGTACTTCCAGCATCTTGTGCCTAGAGTACTCTTCTGTCTGAAGTTGAAAAGGAATGGTTTCAGACATTTCCTTGATGAAATTAATAAAAGATCTTCTGGTGGAGAATGTAGTCTTTCATCTGGGGGAGAGGGCTCTGATGGTATCTGTATCTTGGGACGAATCATCGGTCCAAGGATCATAGGGCTGATCTCCAGTACCTAGTGGGTCTTCAGCGGGGAGAAATGGTGCTAATCTTAAAGGACCAGGCCTAGGCATTGGAGGTGGCACCGATGGAAGCACCAACGGGACCGGTGACATCGATGGACAAGTTGTTGGTAAAATCCCAGACGGTGGAATGGGTATTGGTGTTTCCTCATCATCCGATGATAATGGAATCTGTGTGGAAGGCACCGGAGCTATCGGTGCTCTCGGTTCCATCTGTGGAAGGGCACCGATCAACGCACCCAGTCTACCCTGTAGCGGTGCGAGCGCTATGGGAATCGGATCGGTGACCGGCTCGGGGGCTGATACTGGCGTCGATAGAGGTTGGAAGCCCTGAAGTGCTTTACCGATGGCCTCTTGGATCATCTGATCCAATTCCTCGTGGAAGCCTGGGGCGTGGAACCCCGGCACCGGAGTAGGAGGCAGCACTGGCGTAGCCGGAGGGTCCAATGGTGAAGGTGGAATCGCGGATCCCGGCACCACTGAAGGTGGGAACGCCTCGGTGACCCGGTCACAGAAGAGGATGGGGCCTTTTCTGGAAGGGGCTTCTTTGTCTGTGGCTCTGTCAACGTCGATGCCGAGGACTTGCCTGGATCGGCCAACTGAGCCTTGCGATGAACGGTGTTGACGTTTTTCAAGATGATCTCCTCGCTCCTTTTCTTGAGGAGGCAAGGAGGGAATAGACACCTTTGGAATTGTCGATACCGGTCGGGCAGCAGCTGTGGCCTGGTGCTGGCGAGAGGTCGATGGCACCAGCTTGGACGAAGTCGAAGCTATCGATGTAGTCTGAGTTTTTGACTGAAAGAGAAACTCCATTTTCTCTAAAATGAGCCTTACGGCCCTTCGGTGTCATTTGGGCACATTTGGTGCAAGTTAGGACATCGTGGTCAGACCCCAAACAATTAACACAGACCCCATGCGGGTCAGTGATGGACATTGTTCGAGTACAGTCGGGGCACAGACGAAAACCCGACGCCATGACTCTGACAAAAATTTAACCACGGTGTGGTTGATGGCCGGTAGGCCCCGAAGGGATAACTTGACGGTAATCGACCGCAACAAGGGTGAAACCTTACCTTTCGACCGCGGAATATGGATATCGATAGGGAGACCCCTATGGGGTAGAATGTTTTTAGAAATTTTGAAAGAAGTTCCATGAGGAAAATTCCTGTCAGGAATCTCAAGAGAGCTCCTTAACCCGCGTGGCTACTGCTGCGCAGAAAAAAGAAGACTAAAGGGGGACCCCTGCTGGATGCAGGGTTGATGCATTGCTGGGCATGCCCAGTAGGTGCCAGTCAAAGTGCTAGAAACTTTGACAAAAGAGTTCCGTGATTGGGCTCCATCCTGATGTCACCCATATGTGAGGACTACCATCCTGCTTGTTCTGAGATAACATGGTTAACTGTTCTCTCCTGGACCCTGAATGGAGAAAGAAAAGTCTTTAGGATAGCTCCCTGAAGAGTTGCTGGGATAGAGAAAGCATGACAGCTGAAAAGGTGGGCAGAGAGTGAGAGACACACATTTAGGTCCACGCTTTCTGGAAAGTTTAATCTAGACCTGTAAATCTACAGTCAATGGCATTGTTGTCTTATCCCATAATAATCTTGTTTGGGGTGGGGGGGCAATGACATGATTTAAAAAGAAAAAAAAAAACAAAAACAAAAGAAAATCCAAGCAAAATCACAAAACTGAGGTATCAATATAACTATATATACAGCTCATATTTATAAACATCTCCAGAGAAAAATCAAACCCACCTACAGCTTTCTCTTCTTTTAATACATTTGTTTCTTTAACGAGCACTAGTAAATTTACTGAGGGATCAAAGTCGGAGCCTCCAGGCTGAAGGCCTGGTTGTGTTTTACAGTATTCTCCAGTGCCTGGGGAGGGCTGGGGATTGACTCAGTCTCACATGCTTGTGCTTTTGTAAGGTGCCTATAGTTTCCCTGCTCTTGCCCCTCCCCAAGAGAGCACCAGTCTTCACCACAGATGGGGCAAAATGGGATGCTGCTTAGCATTATATCCATGCTGGAAATCCTTGGGGAAAAAAAAAAAGCTCCATGTCTCACTCTTTCAGGTATGTGGAAGGAGATCTGATAAGCAAAGCAGTAAGAAATCTATCAGTGGCCAATCTAAGCTAGTGCAGCTCTTATAGCGCCCCCCCCCCCCCCCCATTGCATGCATGCTGTTCAAAGGAACAACAAAACTACAAGTGCTTGCATGCATGCAATGGGGAAGAAGTATGATTGGCTCTACCTGTCTAATAAAAAATAAAATACAATTTTTAGAACTAGAGTGCCCTTATTCTCATCTTTTGTAACACGTGGGGGTGGAAGATGGGCTCTTCATTTTCCCACCTCTAAGACTATTTTTAAATTCCCACATATGCAGAAAAAGAACAAACGACAGGCACAAGGTGGAAATCCAGGCCTGGCTCATCTGTTCCTCAGTACTTGATGCCAAGGAAGTGACACTGGAACCTCCACAAGACACAGCCTGCAGGACCATGAACGAACATTGCTAGATCCAAAGAACCAACGATGTGCCAACTACATCACAAACACCACACCTCAGCTTTGCACAATGATTTCTTCCTGGTGTTTCACATATTTTTTTTTATCATATAAAAAGATAATGCCACTCCCAGATATATATTTGTTTAGCATAAAAAAAACCCTCTCTCTCAATATGTGTGTGTGTGTGTGTATATATATATATTAGATATAAATAAATAAAAACTGGAAAATGAAGAGCCCTGGAGTGAAACCTCCAAAAATGAGGTGTGATGGGTGTTGTTTTCTGGTACAGCAGTGTGCATGAAGACAGCCTCCTCTTGCCCTAGCTAGTCATGGGCAAACAGCAGCTAAAAGATGCAGAACAGGTGCAGGAGCTGCTACCTGGCCCCATCAATAGGACATGTGGCACTCAGAAAGCACAATCAGTCACAGAGAAGCATGCACTATCTATGGCAGACGTGACCCAGTCCAATCCTCAAGAGCCAAAAACAGGCCAGGTTTTCAGGATATCCGCAATGAATATGCATGAGATAAGTTTTCAAATAGTAAAAGCAGGGCATGCATATCTATCTCATGCATATTCATTGCGGATATCCTGAAAACCTGACCTGTCTGTGACTTTCAAGGACCAGAGAGTCAGCCATCCCTGGCCGCTGGCCTAGTAAAGCCCTGGCTCCCCAATAAGCATGTTTGGATATTGAACATATTGACAATGTTTTCTGCACCGGAGCAGTTAATAGAGTAGCACAGTACCTTTATTTAGAGGCCTTTTTTTTTTTTATTATGGAGTGGGCTATTTCCTCCTGCTCCTTTGGCTTCTAGGGCTGGAATCTGGAGCCAGGACCCTTCATTCACAACAATGCAGGTATTTCTCCCCCTATTTTATATCACTGCCTGACTGACTTTAGTCCAGTTACTGTAGCCAGTCCTCAGCCTGCGCTCATGCACCAACACTCCTTCCAGAAACCTGCCATCATAGGACCTAAATCCAGCCACTAGCTATCACCAGCAGCCCCATCCCACCAGAAAGCAAAACACTGGAACTGGGAACTAGAACTCCTGTAGGGAGCAGGCTCCTCTGCAGAGCAGTGCACAGCACTGGCACTGAGCTATGGGGCTGGCCTGTTTTCCAACTGCTAAAGATGTTGGAAGAGAGAAAGTATGTACTGCTCTTCTAGGGCTAAAGGAAAGCTTCCACATTTTCTTACCTTTCCTGTAACATGATCACACCCCAGGATCAAAACTAGAGGGCTCTCCAACCATTGCTGGGTTGCATGTGCAACTGACATCTGTCAAGCCTGCTGTATCTGTCCCAAGATCAAGGCCTGGCCCCTAAAGTCACCCCACCCCCAAGGGATTGGGCCTTCCTCCCATCCTTATACTCACACAATATTGCCCCAAGTAAATATCTTTTCTTTCACACTCAGAACAGAGCTGAATATCCTCCAGGCCCAGTGCACAGATTATCTGTTTTTCTCAACAGGTGGCACTGTGACCATCTTTATGGAACACTTTTTGGCACAGTCAATTGCTCAGAACAGAATTACCAACAAGGTAGCAGCTGAGTGTCACATGGCAAAAGCAGAGTTAAAACAGTAGGTGTAGCTGACTAACCCCCAACATGGGTGAAACGAACAGAGCACATCTGGAGGGTGGTGAGAGATCTTCTCTCCCTCAAGGGAAAAGGTGCTCTCTCATCACACCCCAGGTAGAAAAGACAAGCAGCAGCCATAACCGTACTATATCCTGCATCACCCCACTAACTCTCTGAACTTATGGTACAACATAGAAACAAAATACTCCTAGCCTCTGCATCGTACAGCAGAGGAAATCTCTCTGTAATTTATTTCTAGGTAAATAGATTTACCCAGTTATAGCAACATTAACACATGGAGTGCTTATTGCAACTTCCTACCTCCCATCCAGCAGCACAGAGAGACAGCAGGAAATCTCAATGGGTTGGAAAGTCAGAACAGCTTCAAACTGAAAATCAGTTCCTCTACCACTCAGTAAAAAGGCTAGGAAGATACTGTGAGCCATGAGTGTATGTCAGAGGACAGGAACTTAAGCAGGATGTGCAAGAGATGATCTCTTATACTAGCTAAAGATATGGCTTCAACAAGAGTATGGCTACAAAGTTCAGAGAGGGAGAAGTGCAGCTGCATGAATAGGCAGGGACACACACATTGCTCTATTTCTCTCTATTCTGCTGTCTCCTGCTATGAATGACATCCACCCTCAGCCCACTGCAGGGAACAGAGCAGAAACCTGCCTGCACATGAGCCAGGAGACAGTCTGGGAATTTTCCCAGACATGCAGCTCCCTACTTTAATAAAAACAAGATAAAGATGACAGCAAGAACCAATAATTAAATGTAGAAAAAAAAAAATAAAATCCACCCTCCCACAAGTAAACCCTCAAAATAAATGTACATCTCAACATGGGAGGGGCAATGAAATAAGCTGGTACCCTTTTCTCCTCTCGAGAGAACCAAACTGTCCTGTAATAAATAAGCGCCAGACCAGCATGTGGTAAGAAAAGAACAGCATAGAGCTTCCATCATCTCCTGCAATGGAAGGAAGCCAACTGCTTAGAGAACCAGGCCCAGTTGTGTAACCTAAAGGGCTGGTACCTCTCTCTCTCTCTCTGTGTTTCTATGAATTGGGAGAGCTGGTGAGAAGGAACGGCTGTGGAAGTCGCAAATTCACTACATCCAGTACTGAGCAAAAAGCTCCATCATTCTTTACAAGAAAAAACAAAAAATATTTTACAGGAGCAGATTTCCACCATCTACAGCTGTGTTAACATTAAGCCCTAGAGGCACAGCAGGTACATTAAAACTGGTTTCCTCCATGAACACAGAAAGCATCACCCAGAGCTCTCTGCCTTAAAGACACAGCTAAACAACTCTGCTGCCACCATGAACCACCTGACTCTGCATACGAGAGCTCCTTCAGCACGGCTCAGTCACTGCAGCACAGCAAAGGAGGAAGTACAGACTGTGTCCCTCACCCTGGCTGATAATAGCAAAACCAGTAAGGTTGAGTCACTGGTTTGGTGGTGCGAAACACCTTCTGAGCACTGCATTCCACTGCCACAGGAAGCACAGCGAGGGAAAGGGTTAAGGCTGGGGTACAGAATCATTTTAGAATGCATCATGCTAGTAACATGGGCCATTGCTCCCAGAGTGCTATTCCATTTTCAATTGTGAATTGAAGAAGTCAAAATTGTTTTTCCATGCATCCAAATCTGTGCAATTTATCTGCATATTTGCTTGAAGTTACTGAAAGCTAAAGCAATACTTAGTTAAACCTGGTGCTCCTTGAGCTCCCAGTGTTCTCCACAATGGCAGAAGCTCTAGCAGGCTGATGCAATACCATCGCATAAAAAATGTGTCTCCAAACTGCACACACGTTTTTTGAACCTGCGCCTATCCCCCCTTTCCTGTGCTTTAGATGCAATAGACAAATGAGCTGCCGCGCTAAAAAGGACATGCAATAGATAATTTGTGCATCCCTAGCGCTCTGCATCAGGTGCCCAGGAGAGGTGGTTGTGCACCCAGAACAGCCTGGCCAAAGCTCCCTCCCCCACCCTAGGCAGGGCTGTTCCCCGACTGGTCCTTGTCAGTGAAAGGACCAAGCCCCTTTCAGGATAGTCTTCTGAAAGAGGACTGGTCCTTTCATTGATATACGACAGTGAATGGACCAAGTGTTAGGCACTTAATATTAATCTATTCACTCCTTCACTTACTGCTGGGCAGGGGTTCCTGGCCTGGAAGGGGGGGTGGGGGGATTTGGAGTCCGGCAAGGGCTGTATTACCACAGGGACCTCAGATGTGCCATTTCAGGTACAAGACAGCTGGGTCTGACCTGGACCACTTGGTCAAGTGGGTCACACCATGGGGATGCTGCTTTTTGTGATTCTTCCTATAAGGAACCACAGATCACAGGATTTTTTTTTTAGCCCTTGAACACAGCATGATTCTGGTTTCTGTGGTTGCCCCTACTTAGTATCACAACAATACTAACAGAAGGAATCACGGAAAGCAGACTTTTTGGGGTTTTTTTTCCAGTGAACTCCTTAGCGCGGCCTGCTTTAACAGCAGCTCCCAGGCAGGATTTAATTTGCCTCATTAAATTGGTACATTGGTCCTGCGGCAATTTTTGACATTGTGGGATAATAGCTAATAGCCTCATCTACATGGAATTTGCATGTAATGAGCGCTATTAGCTATGTGCTGCGCTGGACATGCATTTTGGACACACTAATCGCCGTATTGCAGCTGAGGTTATTTTAGAGCATCCAGAATGCACATCCAATAGAGTGTTAGCTGGTGCATTAGCCTGAGCGCACTATATTGCATCTGCCTGAGGGTGGGGGGATCTGGAGGAGCAATCCTCCCACCCACTCAAGCTTCATTAACTTTTAGGAAAGAAAAATATGCAGGAAGGAGGCAGCTAATACCCAAGCAACCACGAATGCCAGCCTGCCATTGCCCCTTTCATCCTACCTCAAGAGAGACAGTGACACCATCAGGCAAATTCCTTCCTTCACCTCCCCGAATTCGAAGCCTACCATGGCCACAGAGGCAGCAGGAGGAAGGGGCTGCCTACGATTCCATGTCACAAGACACAGGCTGAGCCAGTCCTAGTTTTACGCTAGTGCATGCCCTGCTTTTCTGAAGGAACAACCATGCCTGCAGTAGGATAAAAACAGGACTGGATGACCCTATCCTGTATGACATGGAACTGTTGGCCACCCTAGCAGGGTGAGGGAGAGCAGCATCTATCCATCCCCAGAGAGGAAGGCATGGCCCATCTCCACCCTCAGAACTATATACAAGTAATGTCCATTCACAGCTGCAGCCTCCCCACCTCAATATTACAGATCGTCTACAGTTCAGAGGCAGATGAGTTACACACCAGGAAATGCACATTTCCATCCTCCTCCGTCCTAGTATCTCTGAAGTTCTGAACATGGTTCTTTACAAAACAAAACAAAAAACTGGTGAAACAAAACCTGTGCAAATAGAAAACAGGCCAGAAAAGTACCATAAAGTCCTGATGCATTGGGGGGGGAGCTGCATTTTCCATGCCACATACATTACCCCTGCAACCTGCCCCTTTCTACATTGAGCCAGACGCTGGCTGGCTTGGACTTTTTTTTTTTTTTTTTTTTTTAGTTGATCAAAAATAGACTTTTTTCATCTTTATATTACAATGCTTTTCTCTTCCGCTTCATTCGTTCTTACCCTTCACCCCCCCCCCCCCCCACATAAAAATGGAAAGCACATGTAGTCCCCTTCTTCCCCTTTTGCCAATCTGGACCACACGCCTGCTCCTGCGGTAGGCGCCCTACAGCAGGTCTGAGACAACTGGCCTGCAGCCGGGTCCTTTGATCTAGGCGTAGGGCTTCCCTGCTGGGTTAAAGTTTCAGTTCATTGGCGATCTTGGAGGCAATGTTCTTGAAAGCAATGGAGGTGCCCGAGATACGTTTGAAGCGCACACCATTGAGCGAGAGGCGGGGTAGCTTGCACACCTCCATCTCCCATTGCACAAAGCTGTCATGGCCCGGCAGGCCGTGCATGCAGAGCAGTGTGTAGGCTTCCTGAACCTCACACTGACAGCTGTTGGCGTCCAGCACCTTACGAATCTCCCGCATCATCTCGTTGGGCTCCATGGAGCTAGTGGTCTTCATGCTCCAGGTGAAACGCAGTGAGCGGGGCTTCGAGTCCCGGGATTCCTCCTTCTCCAAGCCTAGGTGAGGTCTGAGAGAGAGGGAGAGACACAGACTGTTAAAAATCTGTTAACTACAAGGAAAGAACACTGACAAATTTGTTAAACAAAAATTGGCTTTGCAACTTATGCATTTTATGGTATAAGAAGTCGTCTACGAGCTAATGTGCAAAAACCAAAGTTGATGTCTTATGGTGTAAAAGATGTTCCTTACAGCATAAACTTTTACAAAGGGACGAGACTGAATTCTGGAACTTCCAAAGAAGAGCATTTAGTGGGAGGACTCACTAAATGTTATTGGCCCACTGTTAGTAATACTCATTTTGAGTGACATTATTTCATTTTATTCTTGTATGTCTGAAATCTTTTTCTGCCTGTTCTGGGGTCTTCTCGAGGAAGAGAATGGGGGTCTTAGCATCAGGAAGCTGACAAAACCAAAAGGATGCCAAGGTACCAAAGCAAGGCAGTGCAACAATTGATTTAGAATGGAGACATAAGCCTATTGATATACAAGGATTCAACTAGATAACACAGTGTTTAAGACACTGGCAGCAAGAACACCTTCACATACTGTTTCCTTCTCCCCAGAAACATTTCCATTCAAATGAGGAGGCATATTATCCTCCTCACAATACACAAAAGGCAAACCCTCCAATCCCTTCATACTTTACCCTCCCTCAAGCCAGGCTGCACATTAAAAATAAATACAGATCTTCTAAAGGAAAAGAGAGACTGTTTCCATCAGTGTCTGAGGAGAGGAGAAAGACCAGACAATTGCAGTGTCTCAGAATGCCTGAGGCAGTGGTACCAAGGAGAGAATGCAGAGGAGGAAAGGTGAGACCATGTCCCCTCAGCAGCTGTAAGTGCCTGAAGAGGCAGTGTCAGGGAAACACTGCAGTCAGAGGGTGACATGAAACACCAAAGAGGAGAGACCATATCCCTTTAGTGTCCAAGTGCCTGAAGAGGCAGTGCTATGGAGAGAGCAAGAATAAAGGAAACCACATTCTCTCAATGTTGTACAGCGCCTGAGGCAGTAGCACAAGGGAGACTCTGCATCCCCATTGTGTGATCTCCTGAGGAGGCCGTGCAAGGGAGAATCTGCATAGGAGGAAAGGAGAGACTGTGCCCCTGAGCATCTCTAAACACCTTAAGCAGTGGTACCAGGGAGAGACTGCAAAGTCAGAGAGTGAGAAATGAGACCCCAGAGGAATGGAGAGACAGATACCAAAGGGATGCAGAATACCTGAGGCAGCAATTCCAGGAAAAGAACACAGAATAAAAGAAAGATTGTATTTAATCATTCTCTCTGAACTGCTTGAAGAAGCGTGCTAGGGAAAGACTGCAGAGCAGGGGTGAGAGATGAGACGTCAGATGAAAGCATAAAGAAGACTAGGTGGTCATTTCTAGACCTAAGTCTCACCTGACACTCTCCACTCGGTCTTTGCCTTCTGGCTCATTCAGGTTCCTCAAAAAACAGAGTTGTGAAGTTTAGATTTTTGTTTCTGTATTTATAAAATATGTCATATTCAATAAGCTTTTCTTTAGTCTAAAAACTCTCCATTTACCAGGCAGGTAACTCTACCAGCTCCTTCATAGCACACAACAGGTGGGGGACAGTGCTGTTCTACTGTGAGACCTTCAAAAGTTATTCAAGACCTACAGATTATGGGTGCTGCAGGCTACATCGCTGGTGCATTTTAGGAGGGCCAGTATCCCTTCATATCAATATCCCAACATGACAGCAGGGGAGCTCCTCCATCTAAGTCAGTACTAACTCGGTATCACAGCATGGCGTTAGGCACTCCCTCTCTTTGAGCCAGTACTGTCCCATCATCCCAACATAGTGTTAAGGGCGCTCTTTCTTCTGGACCAGAACTGTCCAGTGTCCCAGTATGGTGTCAGAGGCGTTCCTTTCTAAGCCAGTACATTTTCCCAGTGTCCCAGCATGATGCTAGAGGGCACCATTTTTGCCTGCCATGAGTTGGCATCTGCTGTAGTTGGCACTGATGCCCAACTGGCACATGGCATGCTTAGCAGGAATGGCAGCTTGCCATTTGCCAGGTGACAGTTAGTATAAAGCTGCATCTGGCTTCTTAGTAGGAAAGCATTATACATTTTTCTCATGGAGCAATGTCTATCCAATTTTTTTTTTCAAATTATTTTGAGCAATGTACAGGGGGAGCCCTGATGGATGAAAGAAAAGAAATAGATGCCTGTAGTCTTAAAACAATCCTTTATTGTAGTGGAGACACAAGGGTAGCCCGACTCTGGCCGAGTTTCGCCGTTTCAAAACGGCTGCCTCAGGGGCTTACAATAATCTTCTTGAAATCATTAGTTATATATCAACTAAGAATATAATGTGATCATATAAAGAGCTGTATGATCTCTTATGTTGCGTCTTGAAGCATTCGCGATGGCAGAACTCCACTAGCAAAGGCAAACATGGACGGTCACATTATATTCTTAGTTGATATATAACTAATGAATTCAAGAAGATTATTGTAAGCCCCTGAGGCAGCCGTTTTGAAACGGCGAAACTCGGCCAGAGTCGGGCTACCCTTGTGTCTCCACTGCAATAAAGGATTGTTTTAAGACTACAGGCATCTATTTCTTTTCTTTCATCCAGGGGGAGCCCTGATGACATAGCAGCACCATCTAGTGTCCTGAAGAGGGAATGGAATTTATAAAGTGCCACTGCTCTGAATCTTTGCCAGCACATGGTTGATCATAGAGCAACAGCAACTACACTCCCTCTATTTCTCTGCAGCAGCACAGCAGCTATGCGTCCTCTCCTTCCTCTGCAAGAGTTGCAGCGACTTCACATCCCACCCTCCCTCCGCCTGCTTCTCTGTAGCAACAGCAGCAGCTGCACCTTTCCACTTCTCTGCAGAAGCAACAGCAAATACATATCCCCACCCCCTGCTGAACCTTGACCTCAGTTCCTTTGCAGAAATGGCAGTAGCATCTGCACCCCACCCCACCTCCAGCTTTCCTCTCCAGGAGCAGCAGCAGCTGCATCCCGAACACCATTCCTCTGCAGGAAGAGGATTCTCTCTTCTCCAGGTGCACAGCATGGGGCTAATGGGCCAAAGAGCTCTTAGTATGCACTCATTCACCTCCAACTTCAAATGTTGCCTCTCACATATCATATGGGTTAAGAATAAGATGTATTAGCAAAACTGTGCAGATATATCTGTGCTGCGGGGGATGGGGAGAAGATCTCAGTACCAGAATAGCAGGGGGTACTATAAGGCAGGATGAGGTGAATGGGCAGAGTTATGGTGGGGGGCTCAGTACTAAAATAGCAGGGTAATTCTATTTTATTTGTAAACAAAATATTTACATATACAATACATACATTTTTTTCCCAGCAGAAACGGACCTTAGTATCATATAGTTAAGGGATGCTATCGGACAGGAGTAAGGTGCATTAGCACACCTTGGGGCTAATGCAATAACAGTGCATAGAAAATGGGTGCTCGTATTGAGCGCCTGTTTTCCTAATGCACGCCCATCTACCTCTCCTGGGCATGCAATGCAATATGTTAATGAGATGCCACTCTAAAAAGGATGCGCTAGGGATCATGTGTGTGTCCCTAGCGCATCCTTGGCATCATAAGAACATGCCATACTGGGTCAGACCAAGGGTCCATCAAGCCCAGCATCCTGTTTCCAACAGTGGCCAATCCAGGCCATAAGAACCTGGCAATTACCCAAACACTAAGTCTATTCCATGTAACCATTGCTAATGGCAGTGGCTATTCTCTAAGTGAACTTAATAGCAGGTAATGGACTTCTCCTCCAAGAACTTATCCAATCCTTTTTTAAACACAGCTATATTAACTGCACCAACCACATCCTCCGGCAACAAATTCCAGAGTCTAATTGTGCGTTGAGTAAAAAAGAACTTTCTCCGATTAGTTTTAAATGTGCCCCATGCTAACTTCATGGAGTGCCCCCTAGTCTTTCTACTATCCGAAAGAGTAAATAACCGATTCACATCTACCCGTTCTAGACCTCTCATGATTTTAAACACCTCTATCATATCCCCCCTCAGTCGTCTCTTCTCCAAGCTGAAAAGTCCAAACCTCTTTAGTCTTTCCTCATAGGGGAGTTGTTCCATTCCCCTTATCATTTTGGTAGCCCTTCTCTGTACCTTCTCCATCGCAATTATATCTTTTTTGAGATGCGGCGACCAGAATTGTACACAGTATTCAAGGTGCGGTCTCACCATGGAGCGATATAGAGGCATTATGACATTTTCCGTTTTATTCACCATTCCCTTTCTAATAATTCCCAACATTGTTTGCTTTTTTGACTGCCGCAACACACTGTACCGACGATTTCAATGTGTTATCCACTATGACACCTAGATCTCTTTCTTGGGTTGTAGCACCTAATATGGAACCTAACATTGTGTAATTATAGCATGGGTTATTTTTCCCTATATGCATCACCTTGCACTTATCCATATTAAATTTCATCTGCCATTTGGATGCCCAATTTTCCAGTCTCACAAGATCTTCCTGCAATTTATCACAATCTGCTTGTGATTTAACTACTCTGAACAATTTTGTGTCATCTGCAAATTTGATTATCTCACTCGTCGTATTTCTTTCCAGATCATTTATAAATATATTGAAAAGTAAGGGTCCCAATACAGATCCCTGAGGCACTCCACTGTCCACTCCCTTCCACTGAGAAAATTGCCCATTTAATCCTACTCTCTGTTTCCTGTCTTTTAGCCAGTTTGAAATCCACGAAAGGACATCGCCACCTATCCCATGACTTTTTACTTTTCCTAGAAGCCTCTCATGAGGAACTTTGTCAAACGCCTTCTGAAAATCCAAGTATACTATATCTACCGGTTCATCTTTATCCACATGTTTATTAACTCCTTCAAAAAAGTGAAGCAGATTTGTGAGGCAAGACTTGCCCTGGGTAAAGCCATGCTGACTTTGTTCCATTAAACCATGTATTTCTATATGTTCTGTGATTTTGATGTTTAGAACACTTTCCACTATTTTTCCTGGCACTGAAGTCAGGCTAACCGGTCTGTAGTTTCCCGGATCGCCCCTGGAGCCCTTTTTAAATATTGGGGTTACATTTGCTATCCTCCAGTCTTCAGGTACAATGGATGATTTTAATGATAAGTTACAAATTTTTACTAATAGGTCTGAAATTTCATTTTTTAGTTCCTTCAGAACTCTGGGGTGTATACCATCCGGTCCAGGTGATTTACTACTCTTCAGTTTGTCAATCAGACCTACCACATCTTCTAGGTTCACCGTGATTTGATTCAGTCCATCTGAATCATTACCCATGAAAACCACCTCCATTACGGGTACCTCCCCAAAATCCTCTTCAGTAAACACCGAAGCAAAGAAATTATTTAATCTTTCCGCGATGGCCTTATTTTCTCTAAGTGCCCCTTTAACCCCTCGATCATCTAACGGTCCAACTGACTCCCTCACAGGCTTTCTGCTTCGGATATATTTTAAAAAGTTTTTACTGTGAGTTTTTGCCCCTACAGCCAACTTCTTTTCAAATTCTCTCTTAGCCTGTCTTATCAATGTCTTACATTTAACTTGCCAATGTTTATGCTTTATCCTATTTTCTTCTGTTGGATCCTTCTTCCAATTTTTGAATGAAGATCTTTTGGCTAACATAGCTTCTTTCACCTCCCCTTTTAACCATGCCGGTAATTGTTTTGCCTTCTTTCCACCTTTCTTAATGTGTGGAGTACATCTGGACTGTGCTTCTAGAATGGTATTTTTTAACAATGACCACGCCTCTTGGACATTTTTTACTTTTGTAGCTGCTCCTTTCAGTTTTTTTCTAACAATTTTTCTCATTTTATCAAAGTTTCCCTTTTGAAAGTTTAGCACGAGAGCCTTGGATTTGCACACTGTTCCTTTTCCAGTCATTAAATCAAATTTGATCATATTATGATCACTATTGCCAAGTGGCCCCACCACCGTTACCTCTCTCACCAAGTCCTGTGCTCCACTGAGAATAGATCTAAAATTGCTCCTTCTCTCGTCGGTTCCTGAACCAGTTGCTCCATAAAGCTATCATTTATTCCATCCAGGAACGTTATCTCTCTAGCGTGACCCGATGATACATTTATCCAGTCTATATTGGGGTAATTGAAGTCTCCCATTATTACTGCACTACCAATTTGATTAGCTTCCCTAATTTCTCTTAGCATTTCACTGTCCATCTCACCATCTTGACCAGGTGGACGGTAGTATACCCCTGTCACTATAGTCTTCCCTGACACACAAGGGATTTCTACCCATAAAGATTCAATTTTGTATTTAGTCTCATGCAGGATGTTTATCCTGTTGGACTCTATGCCATCCCGGACATAAAGTGCCACACCTCCTCCCGAGTGGTCCTCTCTGTCATTGCGATATAATTTGTACCCTGGTATAGCACTGTCCCATTGGTTATCCTCTTTCCACCATGTCTCTGAGATGCCAATTAAGTCTATGTCATCATTTACTGCTATACATTCTAATTCTCCCATCTTACTTCTTAGACTTCTGGCATTAGCATACAAACATTTCAAAGTTTGTTTTTTGTTTGTACTTTCATTCTGCTTTTTAATTGATAGGGATAAGTTAGAATTTTTTAGCTCAGGTGAGTTTTTAGTTACAGGCACTTGGACTACTTTTCTAATTATTGGAACCTCACTGTCGGGATGCCCTAATTCTAATGCATCATTAGTATCCTTTAAAGATACCTGTCTCCGAACCATGCACTGCTGAGCGACTGTTGGCTTTCCCCTTTGTTCTAGTTTAAAAGCTGCTCTATCTCCTTTTTAAAGGTTAGCGCCAGCAGTCTGGTTCCACCCTGGTTAAGGTGGAGCCCATCCCTTCGGAAGAGATTCCCCCCTTCCCCAAAAGATTCCCCAGTTCCTAACAAAACTGAATCCCTCTTCCTTGCACCATCGTCTCATCCACGTATTGAGACTCCGAAGCTCTGCCTGCCTCTGGTGACCTGCACGTGGAACAGGGAGCATTTCAGAGAATGCTACCCTGGAGGTTCTGGATTTAATCTTTCTACCTAAGAGCCTAAATTTGGCTTCCAAAACCTCCCTCCCACATTTTCCTATGTCGTTGGTGCCCACATGTACCACGACAGCCGGCTCCTTCCCAGCACTGTCTAAAATCCTATCTAGGTGACGCGTGAGGTCCACCACCTTCGCACCAGGTAGGCATGTTACCAGGCGATCCTCACGCCCACCAGCCACCCAGCTATCTACATTCCTAATAATCGAATCACCAACTATGACGGCCGACCTAACCCTTCCCTCCTGGGCAGTAAGCCTTGGGGAGATATCCTCAGTGCGAAAGGATAATGCATCACCTAGAGAGCAGGTCCTTGCTACAGGATCCTTTCCTGCTACACCTGGTTGGTGCTCTCCCATCATGAGACCTTCTTCCTCCAAGGCAGCACCAGGGCTGCCAGTCTGAAGTTGGGACTTGACTACTATGTCCCTGAAGGTCTCATCTATATACCTCTCTGTCTGCCTCAGCTCCTCCAGGTCTGCTACTCTAGCCTCCAGAGATCGGACTCGTTCTCTGAGAGCCAGGAGCTCTTTGCATCGCATGCACATGTACAACTTCTCACCGGTGGGTAAAAAATCATACATGTGACACTCGATGCAAAAGACTGGGAAGCCCCCCTCTTGCTGCTGGACTGCTGCCTTCATCTCAATTTTGATCAGTTCCTAGTTAAGTTTTAGGTTGCTATGGGAGTAGGAATGTGTCTAACGACCTTTAAATGTATTAATGAATTCACTATGTGTCTGGTAGTGGCCTACCGGGGTCTGATCGAATTCTCAATAACTTCAGTTAGTCAGCCTGAGTGACTCACTGCTCCCTTGATTAACAAATGTTGTTCCCTATTCAAACCCAATCACACTACCTCAACACCTTTCCAAGGTGAGTAACTGAGCTGAACTATTCAACTTTTTTACTTTGGTATATACTGCTCCTAGCTTATTTCTAGCTTCTGGCTACTTTTTGTGGTTTTTTTTTTTTTCAATACAAGCACTCAATTAGTATTAAATACAAACACTCAGCTCTTTAAAAGTCTGGAGAACACTCAGTTCTGCAGACTTTTAAAAATAAACACACTACCTCCTGCTACCTTATTGACTGACTAAAAATACAAACAGTCTAACTTGTTTATTCGCTGCCTACCTACTGCTACCTTATTGACTGACTAAAAATAGAAACAGTCTAACTTGTTTATTCACTGCCTACCTACTGCTACCTTATTGACTGACTACTTAAAAATGTAAACAGTCTAACTTGTTTATTCACTGCCTTTCTGACTATTAAAGGCACAAACACACAAACACACTAAATAATATTCCCAAATAGTTAACTTTGCCCCAGTACTTTAAAAAAAGACAATGTCCCAAGCAAAAACTTACTGATTCCTTTCAGCCACCAGCAAGGTGATCCTCTCCTCTCAGTGTTTCCACTGGAATGTCACCCAGGCACCCAGGAGACATGGCTGTGCACGGGTTAGGAAAATGGAAGCTCAATTTATGAGTGTCTGTTTTCCTATCTTGCGCACAGCCTTGGGTTAGGAAGATGGACACTCTTAAACTGAGCGTCCATTTTCCTAACCCACCGGGAGTTTTCTAGTGCATCCAATCGCACATCAAGCTGTGCACTAGGCCAAACGCATTATAATGCATCGGCCCCCTTGTTTGGGGAGTTTCAATACTATAATCACAGAGGTGACACAGGGTAGGACTGAGGCATACTGTTAGAATGGTTTGTGTAGGGAAAGGATGGGGGGGAGGGGGGGCGTGGTTCAAATCGGCTCCTCTTATATGCTAACTGGGTTGTCTTTCACATACAGTCTCTGCTTTCCATTCTAAACTGTCCCCATGAAGAGAAGGCCTAGGCTAGGGGCTTGTTTTTCTCTATTACTGCTCCCCCCCTCCCAGTATGGGGAATGCCCCACGAGATAGTCCTTCCAAGGTGTATGTATCATTCACACATGCCTACCAGGGCTTACTATCTCCATCTCCTATTTATACAAAATTGCATCTCTTGGAGAGGCTTACGTACCGCTTTTAGTGACTGACCAGTGCACAGGAGATTGACTTTCCTCACTGGTTTATTAGTTGTAAAAGCAGAGTTGCTTACCTGTAACAGATGTTCTCCCAGGACAGCAGGATGTTAGTCCACACAGATGGGTGACATCAGATGGAGCCATGTAACGGAACACTTTTGTCAAAGTTTCTAGAACTTTGACTGGCACACTGAGCATGCCCAGCATGCCACTAACCCTGTGGCCATACGGGGTCCCCCTTCAGTCTCGTTTTATAGCAAAAAAGTACGAGCGAAAAATAAAATAAGAAAATGTTATTGAACCCAACTCCGCGGGGTGGCGGGCAGGTTTCATGAGGACTAACATCCTGCTGTCCTGGGAGAACACCTGTTACACTTAAGCAACTCTGCTTTCTCCCAGGACAAGCAGGATGGTAGTCCTCACAGATGGATGAATAGCAAGCTACAGGCTGCCTTAGAACATAGTGGTCCAACCAGCATTCAAAATGTGCAACAGGCACAACAACCGGGGTGCTGTTGAAATTCACAGCGGGCTTAGGTAGGAAGAGTTGGGTTCTTACACTGGGAACAAATTCCGTAGGACAGACTGGCCAAAGATGCTATCTTGCCGACCAGCCTTGTCCAGACAGTAGTGAGCTGCGAAGGTGTGGAGAGAGCTCCACTTTGCGGCCCTGCAGATGTTGGCAATAGGTACTGAACGGTAGTGTGCTACTGACATTTCCATGGCCCTGATTGAGTGCACCTTCACTCGTCCTTGAAGTGGAAGGCCTGCTTGCTGGTAGCAGAATGCAATGCAGTCTGCTAACCAGTTAGATAGTCTGCTTGCCCACCGCAACTCCAAGTTTGTTTTTGTCAAAGGAAACAAAGAGTTGGGTGGACTGCCTGTGGACTGCAGTGCAGTCTAAGTAAAAGGCAAGCACACACTTGCAGTCCAAGGTGTGCAGAGCCCGTTCACCCGGGTGAGTGTGAGGTCTTGGAAAGAAAGTGGGCAACATGATGGACTGATTTAAGTGGAAGTCAGTTACCACCTTAGGTAGGAATTTAGGGTGAGTGCGCAGTACCACCCGGTCATGGAGGAACCTTGTGAAGGGTGAGTAGGTCAGAAGGGCCTGCAACTCACTGACCCTGCGAGCGGATGTAATTGCTATCAGGAAAATGACTTTCCATGTGAGGTATCCGAGTTCGCAGGAGTGCAGGGGCTCAAACGGAGGACTCATGAGCCATGCAAGTACTACGCTGAGGTCCCAGGCCACGACCGGTGGACGTAGTGGAGGCTTAAGCTGTAGTAAGCCTCTCATGAAGCACACCACAAGGGGTTGAGCCGATATCAGAGCATCCCCTATACATCGGTGGTAAGCAGGGATGGCACTCAGGTGTTCTCAGATGGAGGAAGTCTGGAGACCAGATTCCGAGAGGTGCCAGAGATAGTCTAGGAGTTGCAGCGTGGGGCAAGAAAAGGAATCAAAGCCTTTCTGCATGCACCACAAAGTGAATCTCTTCCACTTAGACCGATAAGACTTTCGCATAGGCTTTCGTGAAGCTACTAGCGAGACATCAGTAGAAAGGTTGAGGGGTTGCAGTATTAACCTTTCAACATCCAGGCTGTCAGAGATAGGGTCTGGAGGTTCAGGTGGTGCAATTTGCCGTGATTCTGTGTAATGAGGTTGGGCGCCATGCCCAGGCAAATGGGTTCCTGGACAGAGAGGTCGCGGAGAATGGGAAACCAGACTTGGCGTGGCCAATAAGGGGCTATTTGAATCACTGAGCCTCTGTTCTGTTGTAGTTTCACAAGAGTCTTGCTTATCAGCGGAATCGAGACCTGTAGTCCAGGGGTGGGCAAAGGTGTCCACGGCTGGTGTCCTTTGCTTCCTGTGTAGGGAGCAGAATTGTTCTACTTTGTGGTTCTGGTTGGACGCAAAGAGGTCGATGTCTGGTTGACCCCACCGGTGGGAGATTCTGCTCACAACAGAGGGATCCAGAGACCGCTCGTGGGGCTGGAATGTCCGGCTGAGGCGGTCTGTGACTACCTTCTGTGTGCCTGCCAGATAAGTGGCTCGCAGTAGTATGGAATGCGACAGGGCCCAGGCCCAAATCTGCACCGCCTCCTGGCAGAGCAGGTAAGAGCCCGTGCCCCCCTGTTTGTTCAGGTACCACACAGCTACTTGGTTGTCTGTTTGAATCAAGACGACCTTGTTGGACAGAAGTCCCGGAATGCATAAAGGGCGTACTGCATTGCCCGAAGCTTTAAGAAATTGATCTGACAGGTTGCTTCGGTTTTTGTCCAAACCCATTGGGTTTGCAGGCCTTCAACATGGGATCCCTAATCAAGGTTGGATTAGGGATTAAGGTCACCTGAGGAGCTGATGGCTGGAAGGAGAGACCTTTGCGCAAGTTGGCCTTGTGCGTCCACCAAGCGAGGGATAAACAAAGCAGGTTGGTTATTTGGATTACAGATGAGAATGGCTGACTGGCTTGATTCCACTGAGATCTCAGGGTCCATTGTGTGACTCTCATGGCTAGGCGGGCCATTAGGGTGACGTGGACCGTTGACGCCATATGGCCTAGCAACGTGAGTAGCTGGCGAGTCGAGGCTGCTTGCCGACAGCGGATTGAGCTGGCGAGGTTGGACAGCGTGGTTGCGCGTTCGTTGGGGAGGAATGCCTAGGCCACGGTGGCGTCCAGGTCTGCTCCAATAAAGGACAGATGATGAGACTGTGTCAAATGGGATTTTGGGTAATCTATCAGAAACCCCAATGACCGGAGAATTCGTATGGTGAGGTGGAGGGAGTTGAGGGCCCCCTTCTCTGAATGGGCTTTTTAGGAGCCAATCATCCAGATTAAGGAAAGACATGGACGCCCTTGCGGTGTAACTGTGCTGCCACAACTGCCAGGCATTTTGTGAACACTTGGGGCGCCGAGGCAAGGCCGAATGGCAGTACCTTGTACTGACAGTGCCCATGTCCCACTACAAATCGCAGGTATTTGCGATGAGGAGGAAAGACTGCATTATGGGCATAAGCGTCCTGTAGATGCAGAGAGCAGAGCCAATCCCCCTGCTGTAGGAGCAGGAGCATGGTGCCCAAGGACACCATTCTGAACCATTCTTTGTGGAGGTACCTGTTTAAGTCTTGAAGATCTAGGATAGGTCGGAGGCTGCTGGTCTTTTTTGGGATTAGAAAATACCGGGAGTAGAATCCTCTCCCCTGCTGAGTCGAGGGAACAGGGTTCTACGGCTCTGGCACGCAGAAGGGCTAAGAGCCCTGACTCGAGAATTACTGTGTGATTATTCCGGCTCCACGCCGGAATGGGTGGGGAGTCCAGGGGCACAATTGAAAAATGTAGGCGTTAACGGTGGGTTATGATGGACAATACCCATTGGTTGGTGGTGATTGGGCGCCAATTGGTTGCAAAGTGGCAGAGGCGGCCTCCCACTGGTGAACTGGGTTGTGGGATCGGGGGGGGGGGGGGGGGGGGGGTGTGGCTGCTGCTCTCTAGATAAGAATCAAAATCCAGCTGCAGGTCCAGATTGGGGAGCTGGCCGCACTCTAAAGTCCTTGTTTGACGTGTATGTCCTCTCTGGGGGGACAGAGTATGGGACGGAGGAGGGTAGTACCTACGTGGTCTATAAAATTGTTTTCTAGTGTCCCTACATGTGCCCCTATGGGCTACGGAAGGGGCATCTGAGGTGGCAATTGATAGTTGACGCAGGGTTTCATGATGGTCCTTAAGATGGGCCACTGCATCCTGGAACTTGTCCCCAAACAGGTTATCTCCTGTACAGGGGAGATCAGCCAATTTGTCCCGTACCTATGGGCGTAGGTCTGAGGCCCTGAGGCAGGCCCAGCATCATAGGCTGCTCTGACCTTGTGTTTCCCAGCTTCTAATCCTTTCGGTAGGATGGAGGCTAAGCTTTCCTGGTACTGCTGTGGTAGGGTCTCTGAGAATTCTTGGACTTGTTTCCAGAGATTTCTATTATATAAGGTCATGTATAGTTGGTACGCTGCTATACGAGCAATTAACATGGACCCTTCAAACAATCTGCACCCTAATGCATCCAATGCATTCTGTTCCTTTCTAGGAGGAGCAAAGGAGTGTGGATGTGATCTTTTAGTCTTCTTTTGGGCTGATTCCACAACCACAGAATGGTGGGGCAATTGGCTCTTCTGAAACCCTGGGGCTTGTTGAACTAGGTATGTGGCATCTGTCTTTCTATTGACTGGAGGTACAGTACCTGGGTGATCCCATAGGCAGTGTAAGAGGTCGAGAAGAACTTTGTTCACTGGGATTGCCATTACCTTTTTTGGAGCATTTACGAATTGTAAAACCTCCAACATTTTGTGCTGAGGGTCCTCCTCCGTTACCAGTTGGAATGGGTTAGTTTCAGACATCTCCTTGACAAAACTGGAAAAGAAGAGGTCTTCCGGAGGAGAACAACGCCTTTCTTCTGGGGGTGAAGGCTCCGAGAGAAGTTCCTCAGAAGCTTGTGAGGAGTGCTCAGAGGATGCATCCTCCCATGGATCATAGGGAGTCTCCCCTTCACCAGCTGGGCATCCAGAGGGAGGGAAAACACCAAACCTGAGAGGGTGGGAAGGTGGCATCGATGGATGGCAAGGCGGCATCGAGGCAGGCGGTGCTGGCACAGAGGTGTGCCGAGGCATCGATAAACCTGATGGCCCTGGAACGGGTTCTGGCATAGGCGGGTCCCGTGTAGGGGCTGGGCCGGAGACCGACTCTTCCTCCTCCGAGGAACCTAGAATTGGAATTGGTGGAGGCATCGATGGTTGACTCTGTGCCAGCGGATCCGATGGCACGGGTTGAGTCGGTAGGGCACCGATGAGTGTCCAAACGCTCGAGGAGCAGTGCAAATATTGAGGGCACCGGTGGCAATTGGAAGCTCCAGAGGGCATTCAGCACTGCCTGTTGAACTGGTCTGTCCAATTTCTCCCTAAAGGCTGGCGTAGATAACACTGCACCTGGGGCAGGAGACAGGCTAGGCGTTACTGGAGTCTCCACAGGAGTCTGTGGAGGCTCAGTACCTGGCACAGATATCAGTGGGGAATAAGAACATAAGAAATTGCCATGCTGGGTCAGACCAAGGGTCCATCAAGCCCAGCATCCTGTTTCCAACAGAGGCCAAACCAGGCCACAAGAACCTGGCAATTATCCAAACACTAAGAAGATCCCATGCTACTGATGCAATTAATAGCAGTGGCTATTCCCTAAGTAAACTTGATCAATAGCCGTTAATGGACTTCTCCAAGAACTTATCCAAACCTTTTTTGAACCCAGCTACATTAACTGCACTAACCACATCCTCTGGCAACAAATTCCAGAGGTTTATTGTGCGTTGAGTGAAAAAGAATTTTCTCCGATTAGTCTTAAATGTGCTACTTGCTAACTTCATGGAATGCCTCCTAGTCCTTCTATTATTCGAAAGTGTAAATCACCGAGTCACATCTACTAGTTCAAGACCTCTCATGATCTTAAAGACCTTTATCATATCCCCCCTCAGCTGTCTCTTCTCCAAGCTGAACAGCCCTAACCTCTTCAGCCTTTCCTCATAGGGGAGCTGTTCCATCCCCTTTATCATTTTGGTTGCCCTTCTCTGTACCTTCTCCATCTCAACTATATCTTTTTTTGAGATGCGGGGTCCCTGGTCCAGAGGAGGATGGGCGGATCCTTTCCCCAGGCCCTCTTTGAGGGCAGCTCGGTTGAGGCCGATACTGCTACTGTGTTGGTGCCGGCACCGGACAGGGATTTACGTCAGTGCCAGTGACTATGTTTCCCACGGTGCTTGGCCCAGTCTTTCTCCGGCACAGAGGACGATGACACAGATGTTTTAGAATGGGTTGATGTCGGTGACGGACAGTCACCCGCTCTATGGTCTTCCTGGCGAGGCGACTCCGAGGTAGATGGGCCTTCTAGACTCTGTCCGCCCTGCACCGCGGTCGATGGAGCAGAGCGTTTTGAAGCAAACAGATGCTCCATCTTTTCCAGTCGGGCAAACCGGCCTTTGGGGGTCATCTGTGCACAACTCAGGCAGCAACGGACATTGTAGGAAGGCCTGAGGCACAAAACACAAACATTGTGCAGGACCGTTATGGACACAGTCCACGGACACTCTGGGCACTTCCTAAACCCAGTCGCTAAGTTGGAAAAAAGCTGTCAGACACCGAAGGGTATGCTGCCGGGAACAGACTGCAAAATGCAGAAAAACACTTACCGAGCGTCAGAGGAGATGAAGTATGATGGGGGGGGGGGGGGGGGGGGGGCAGGAGGGAACCTGGTGAGGGTGAAAAAACGAAGATGGACTTCAAATTTTTCAGTGAGGAAAGGTGTGAGGAAATTTCTCAGAGCTCCTAAACTGCGAGGCAACTGCTGCGCGGAAAAAAAAGAGACTGAAGGGGGACCCCTTGTGGTCATAGGGTTAGTGGCATGCTCAGTGTGCCAGTCAAAGTTCTAGAAACTTTGACAAAAGTTTTCCGTGACAGGGCTCTATCTGATGATGTCATCCATCTGTGAGGACTACCATCCTGCTTGTCCTGGGAGAACCACTTTTATTGTATTTGTACTGATTATGCAGTATATAAATTTTATAAATAAGTCATTAGCTTGTGTACTGCTCCACTACAGAGCTGACCATGTTCCAGGTTTGACTAATGATATAATAAGGCAGCTTTTCCTAACTGGTGTGCCAGTATTATGGCAGTTAGTTTATCTTTCCCCTACAAAAGCAGTCAGGATATCCCCCCACCAGTAGGGGGAGGCAGTGAGCAGCACTTATCTGTTTCTGCTTTAACCTTTGCAATTGAAATTGCATGGGGTACTGCAGTCTCAAGTCTTCATGGTCTCATGCAGGTCCAATTCTAGAGGGAAATGGACAGAGGAGGAAGCAGCAGCATCAGGTAAATGCTGCTGGTGGACATGGGGGAGAAGGAACAGTTGAAGATAGGGAAGAAGGAAGGGAAGCTGATGGCGCGGGGGACAAGAACAAAGGGAAAAAAAAAAAGAGCTGATGCCAGGGATGGGAGGGTAGAGAGGGGAAGGTGATGATGATGAGGATGTTGGGGGGGGGGGGGGGGGGGGAGGGAAGGTAAGAAGGGGAAAGTGATGGTGATGATGCTAGGTAGAGGAAGAGGGAAAGTGATGATGAAAGAGGTTGGGGTGGGAGATAGGAAGATGATGATCCCAGGGCATTAGGGGAGAGAAAAGGGAAGAGAAGGCGATTATGCCAGGGGGGTAGAAGGAGAGGGAAGAGTGGGGACATAGTAGCCAAGTCCCAACTCCAGTCTGGCAGCCCTGGTGCTGCCTTGGAGGAGGAAGGTCTCATGATCGGAGAGCATCAACCTGTTGCAGCAGGAAAGGATCCTGTGGCAAGGACTGCTCTTCAGGTGGTGCATGATCTTCTCGCACTGAGGATGTCTCTCCCAGGGCTACTGCCCAGGAGGAAAGGGTTAGGGTTGGCGGTCATAGTTGGTAATTCGATTATTAGGAATGTAGACAGCTGGGTGGTTGTGGGCATGAGGATCGCCTGATAACATGCCTACCTGGTGCGAAGGTGGTGGACCTCACACATCACCCTAGATAGGATTTTAGACAGTGCTGGGAAGGAGCCGGCTGTCATGGTACCTGTGGGCACCAACAACATAGGAAAATGTGGGAGGGAGGTTCTAGAAGCCAAATTTAGGCTCTTAGGTAGAAAAGCTTAAATCCAGAACCTTCATAAGAACATAAAAACATGCCATACTGGGTCAGACCAAAGGTCCATCAAGCCCAGCATCCTGTTTCTAACAGTGGCCAATCCAGGCCATAAGAACCAGGCAAGTACCCAAAAACTAAGCTATTCCATGTTACCATTTGCTAGTAATGGCAGTAGCTATTGGACTTCTCCTCCAAGAACTTATCCAATCCTTACAAATTCCAGAGTATAATTGGGCATTGAGTGAAAAAGAACTTTCGCCGATTATTTTTTTAATGTGCCACATGCTAACTTCATGGAGTGCCCCCTAGTCTTTCTATTATCCGAAAGAGTAAATAACCGATTCACATCTACCCGTTCTAGACCTCTCATGATTTTAAACACCTCTATCATATCCCCCCTCAGCCGTCTCTTCTCCAAGCTGAAAAATCTTAACCTCTTTAGTCTTTCCTCATAAGGGAGCTGTTCCATTCCCCTTATTTTGGTAGCCCTTCTCTGTACCTTCTCCATCGCAATTATATCTTTTTTGAGATGCGGCGACCAGAATTTTACACAGTATTCAAGGTGCGGTCTCACCATGGAGCGATACAGAGGCATTATGACATTTTCCATTTTATTCACCATTCCCTTTCTAATAATTCCCACCATTGTTTGCTTTTTTGACTGCCGCAGCACACTGAACCGACGATTTCAATGTGTTATCCACTATGATGCCTAGATCTCTTTCTTGGGTTGTAGCACCTAATATGGAACCTAACATTGTGTAACTATAGCATGGGTTATTTTTCCCTATATGCATCACCTTGTACTTATCCACATTAAATTTCATCTGCCATTTTGATGCCCAATTTCCAAGTCTCACAAGGTCTTCCTGCAATTTATCACAATCTACTTGTGATTTAACTACTCTGAACAATTTTGTATCATCTGCAAATCTGATTACCTCACTCGTCGTATTTCTTTCCAGATCATTTATAAATATATTGAAAAGTAAAGGTCCCAATACAGATCCCTGAAGTACTCCACTGCCCACTCCCTTCCACTGAGAAAATTGTCCATTTAATCCTACTCTCTGTTTCCTATCTTTTAGCCAGTTTGTAATCCACGAAAGGACCTGGCCACCTATCCCATGACTATCATGGGGAAGACTTGCTTTATGGGATATGGCCTGGTATGGCCATATCCCATAAATAGGATATAGCCATATCAGGCTACAATTTATTCAGGAAGGAATAGATAAGGCAGAAAAAAAAATACAAAAACTAAAATGAAAAGGAAATGGGGAAAGGATGTGGCACCATGTATTATCTTGGAAAGGTGGGAATTGCTATTACTAGCAACGGTAACATGGAATAGACAGTTTTTGGATACTTGCCAGGTTCTTATGGCCTGGACTGGCCACTGTTGGAAACAGGATGCTGGGCTTAATGGACCCTTGGTCTGACCCAGTATGGCATGTTCTTATGTTCTTATGATGCCAAGGATATTAAGTCGGAGGTCCCAAAAGTAAAAAATAATTAAAAAAAAAAAAATGTAAAATCAGCACCCGGTTTGAAAACCGGATGCTCAATGTTGCTGGCGTCCGGTTTTCGAACCTGTGGCTGTCAGCGGGTTTCAGAACAGACGCTGGCAAAATTGAGCGTCGGTTGTCAAACTCGCTGACAGCCGCTGTTCCTGTCAAAAAAGAGGCGCTATGGATGCGCTAGTGTCCCTAGCGCCTCTTTTTACCGCGGGCCCTCATTTGAATACTAAATTGCGCGCATAGGAGAGTGGCCTGTGCGCTCGCCTGCTCTCCCGCGACTTTTACTGTATCGGCCCGTAAGAGCCTGAGGACTGGTTGATTATTTGGAAGCTAAGTTTCAGTATTAAAAAAATACAAAATTATAGATTTGGGGGCACAAAAATGCAAGGGAATCGAATAAATGGTTAGCAAGATACTGATATCCACTAAACCAGACACAGCTTGGGATATTTGATGATTTCAAGGCAGCAAAAAAGTGTCATAAGGTGGTGGCCTAACACAAAAGGCCTAGGCGATGAACATTTTTACAAACATAACCATAAAGTAAAATAAAACATACATTAAATGATTGTAATAAAATTAAAACAGCACATAAAACTGAAATCAAATAAAACCAATAGAAACAACAAATAAATAACTCAGTAATTAAAACAAATAAAATACATTTCAGAATTAAACAAAAAAAAGTTAATTTAAAATGAGCCAACTTAAAAGGTAAACTTAATATGCCAACTTAAAAAGAAAGGTTTTAATTTCTTTTCTAAAATTTTAAGTGAGTCATTTTGTCTGAGGTCAATAGGAAGTGAATTCCAAAATATTGGTCCAGCAACTGAGAAAGCATTCTCACGGGTAGTATGGAGTTGAGCGAGACGGGGAGATGGAATATCCAATTGCCCCCCTTTGGGACGAGCGCAAGATTCTAGATAGTTGATACAATTTTAAAATCACGTTGGCCCAACTGCAAGAGTGATCATTCAGAAGCTTATAGACTAGCATTCCTTCTGATTGGTAGCCAGTGCAACTCTGCTAGAGTTGGAGTAATATGATCACACATCCTTAGGCCAGAAATGAGTTTAGCAGCTGAGTGTAAAAGTAGATGTAGGGAAAGAAGAGAGGAAGAAGGAATTCCCAAATAAAGACTATTACAATGGTTGATAATTGGGAAGATGGAAGCTTGCAAAACTCTGCGGAAATCTGGTGTATGAAGAAGTTTGAGGCATGAGAGTACTCTGAGTCTATAGAATTCCTGAGAACTGACTTGTTTGATCTGGGGGTGAAAAGATAAGGTATTATCCAAAACAACGCCAAGACTTATCTGGTTTTTGATGGTATAAACTAAATCATCAATTGTAAGACAGATCTGTTAGGGAGACATGTGGACTATGAATGACAATGAATTCTGTTTTGGCAATATTCAGAGCAAGTTTATTATGGTTTAACCATTTTTTTAGGGTAGAAAAACAGATATTGAGATCTTCAAGAGTTTCCTGCCATGTTGAATGCATTTGCAGGACACAGGAATAGGCATAAATAGAAGGAAAGTATTATGCTGTTGTACAGGTCACTGATGAGACCTCACCTGGAGTATTGTGTCCAGTAGAGATGCTAAACATTAACCATTTAGTGTCCTACTGTTTAGTCTCCATTTTACTGTTAATAAAATCTGGTTTTATCTGTTGCAAGGACAGGTAGAAGAAAGTTGACCCCGGGCTGATTTCAGTGCTTCTTGTTTGTGCATTCCAAGCCTCAGTCTGGGTTTGCCTGACATCAAGCTGCCTTCCTGTGCTGGGCTCCCTACCAGTAAGAGTGCCACTGCCCCATCTCTCTTTATTGTTTAAATCAAAAGTGGGCAAACTACGAGCTGTGGACCAGAAAAGGCTCAAGAGGCTCTTTCATCCTGACCCCTCAGGGTTGCAATATTTGCATGCTTACTGGCATGCTGATGCTACAATGCTGGTAAGTATGCCGATGCTGTCACTCCAAGGAGGACATCAAATGAAGCCTAGTGTTGCGTCTGCTTCTACTTCTATGCTGATTTTGTAGGCAGGGAGTAGGGATAGCCTCTACCACAGCTGAAGTGGCTGGCCATGATTCTCCAACTGCTTGCCCTTCCCATTACAGCCCCAGTGAACTAGGTAGTCAGATCCATGCTAATTTTAAAAAAGTGGCAATATCATAGGTCAGGGAAGAGTTGAAAGAATTATGTAAGCTTTGCAGAATTGCTTGACCAAAACTGCTGTCTTACACCAGGAAGCATTTTCTAGGCAGTAATGAGTAGTGAACTTGTGAATGGAAGGTCAAGTGGCAGCTAAAACTGGTGCTGAAGTCTGACATCATGGTGCTTGATGTTTATTGTGCTGAAATGGCACTGGAGGAAGATGGCGCTGACTGCACACTGAAGGAGTCTTGGCACGGTGCATTTTATGGACATGCTTGATCCTCTGTGCCAACAGATGTTTTCTCCTCCCCTCTTGTACCCAGATGCTGAAGCCAGAGTCTCTGCTCCAGTGATATAGGGACTCAACTTTTTTGGTATTTGCCCCTTTAAACTTTTCATGTCCCCTTCCTCTGAAGGGGAGGAAAGGTGAAATTTCAATTTGAAATCCCTATATGAGAGGTGTTGAAGGGACATTCTTCCATATGCTGTGCAGTTGCTCAAATCATGAGAAAGGCCCAGGGAGTGGAGGCAAAGCTCATGGAAATTGAAACTTGGCATTTTGTGATGGCACTTCACTTAAAGTTTAAAGGGTTTTTTTAAAAAATAGTGACGGTGCATGTGGATGTGTGAGAGACTGTAGGAGAATATGATGAGTTATGGGTTAGGATGTGGTATTAAAGGGAGGTTTGGTATGGGATAGGATAAATAGAAAGAATTTAAGGGTAGGAAGGGGATGTCATTACAGAAAATCATGGGTTGTTAGTACTGTTATCACTACTGGATATATGTGGGTCCACTTTGAAGATGTATAAAGGATTTTTGTATGCCTTATGTATATAATCATATCAAGCTTTATGTATCAGTTTGTTTGGACCTGTGGGACTTGTTTTTGTATTTCACTGTCCACCTGTTGAAAAAAAAAGGGTTTCTTTCCCAACATTATGAAAAAAAATAACCAAAAAGACATAGACCTTAAGGCAGCGGTTCTCAACCTGTGGGTCGCGACCCCGGCGGGGGTCGAACAACCAAAACACAGGGGTCGCCTAAAGCAGGGGTCCCCAACCACCGGTCCGCAGACCAGTACCGGGCCGTTGGGGTTTTTTGCCGGTCCGCGGCGCCGCGGCTGCTGCGGGGAGGCAGGGCGAAGCTGGCGACCTGCCTCCTCCAACCCCAAAAGGGAAGAGACATGGCCCAAAAAGCTAGCGTGTCGCAATGACGTATGTGGCTGGAGCCGCGCAGGCAGGAAGGAGGTGTATCAGCCACTGCAGGTGCTCCTCCTACTTCCTTCCTGCCCGCACAGCCCCGGAAGACAAATGTTGCCGGAGCTGCACGGGGAGGAAGGAGGAGGCGCGTCAGCCGCGTGGGTAGAAGAGGCGCTTCAGCCGCGTGCAGCAGAGGAGCAGCGGGGCCGGGAAGACTAGGGCCGCTGCAGAGCCCATCCTGTGGCAACCCGTAAAGAAGAGGCCCAGAGGTGAGAGAGAGGTGTGTGCGAGTATGAGATGAGTTGAGAGATTGTGTGTGAGAGTGAGTTGAGAGACTGTGTGTGTTTGCAGAGACAGCATGTGAGAGCCTCTGTCTGTGTGAAAGAGACAGCATGTAAGAGTGAGAGCCTGTGCTTGAGCAAGGCAGCATGTGGGGGTGTGAGAGAGCCTGTGTACGAGACTCAGACAGCCTGTGCCAGTGAGAGACTGTGTGTATGAATGATTGCATGAGAGAGAGAGCATGTGCCAGTGAGAGCCTGTGTGTGTGTGTGTGAGAGAGAAATGCATGTGAGAATGAGAACCTGACTGTGTGTTTGAGGGAAGAAGACAGGTAGAGAGAAAAGAAATAGAAAAAAAGGCAATATAAAAGGAAATTGCAAAAAAATAAGAAAGGGAAGCAGATGTAAAAAAATAAATAAATTACTTTTTAGTGATTGGCACATGTAATCTTTGGGAATGTGCAAGAGTAGCACTTTCTCTATGGTGGATCTCACAATGTACGAGATCAACATGGAGGAAGTGGAAACCCACGGGGCCTGCACAGAGGAGGCAGCAGAATGGGCTTCAGTGCCAATAGCAGCAATCAGTGCCTCCCCAATAGCCACGTGGCAGCAGTGGCAGTAATTAGATTAATTGTTTGACTCAGCTGGAGGTGACAAAGTATGAAGTGGGATGTGAAATCAGCTTGATCTGGTGGAGAATTAGGATTGCTGTTACACATGAACTGTATTTGGCAAACAAAGGGAGCCAGGATAATCAATTGATGCCTGCAGCTGAGGACTGATTCATTATGACTCATGTAGAAATTAGTGCATTTTCCAGATTAGTGTGCATAACACAATTCTCAACATTCAGCATTATTTCTGCTGCATAGAGTTTTATCTGAGAGGCTCTGAGGTTGTGAGGGAGCCAGTAAGAGTGAGAGCATGAGTGTGTATGAGAAAATCCAGGGGAGTAAGAGTGTGTGTGAGTTGGGGGGGGGGGGGGGGGGGAAGAGAGTGTCTTACACCCTGAGAGTGTGTCAGTGTCTGTGAGAGCGAGAGGTTATGGTTGGGTATAAGAGCATGAATGTGTAAGTATGTGACAGTGTATGTGTGAGAGAGAATGGACATGTGAGTGTATGTGTGAGAGAGAGAGGATAACCTCCTAATCCTCGACAATATCAGGGTGACTGGAAATCAAGAGCTCCCATGTATGGACAGCAGGGGCTTTTTAAAATCCTTATTAGTTTTAATTATTGTGTGTTATTTGATATATGTGCTGTTTTGAAATATTATTGATGTTTGGGAAATTATAAAAATGTATATGATTTTAATTAATAGAAATTCTATTTATCAGTAATTTTAAAATATTCTTTTATTAGTATGGTTTTACTATTATAACTGATGCTTTATGTTTCTTAATTTTATTGTTTTATGAGGAATGGTGGTTCTGTTTATAAATGTCATAATAAATAAGTATGCACTAAAATCCAACCCCATCCATAACCCCGCCCCCATATGACCAAAGCCCCGCCCTCGCCCCGCCCTCGCAGGGCGAGGGCGGGGGGTCACCGCAACATGAGGAACTGTATTTCGGGGTCACGGCATTAGAAAGGTTGAGAACCACTGCCTTAAGGTAACTGCAAATACTTTTTTCCCCCCAGACACTCATGAAAAAAAGGCTAGAAAAAAAAAAGTTTACTCATCTGTAACCTGAGTTCTCCATGAGAAGGTTGATGGCATCGAACAAACCCATCTCAGTAAAAAGTTTACTGAGCATGCATGGTGGTTCCAGTTTGTGTGTTGCCTCATGAGCCCCTCAATCAATTTCAGAGCTTAGTAAGCTTTAGTGAGGTAGATGACTCTCCAGGGAGGTGGACAGGAAATAAGCATGGCTAATTCATCCTGCTGTCTACAGAGAATTCTGTTTACAGGTAAGCAAACTTACTTTCTCTGTCTACAAGCAAGGGAGCCTTCCAAGTTAAAGGATGTACAAAGGAGCACTTACTGAATGACAACCTGGCCCCACCAGTGGACTACTAGGAGAACAGTCTGCTAGCCAATTTGGTAGAGCTCTTTTGGCAACTGCCACTATTCAGTCAAAAGACAGATACTTTTTGATGAGGTTGAGTTGTTTTTAAATAGTAAGCCAAGGCTCTCATAGTTCAAAGAATGGAGAGATTACTTACCTGATAATCTCGTTTTCCTTAGTGTAGGCAGATGGACTCATTACAAATGAGTATAGTGTGCTCGTGCTAGCAGTTGGAGATGGATCTGACGTCAGCACGTAGTACATATACCCCTGCAGGAAGTGCAGACGCTCAGTAATCTTCCTTGCAAAAGCATTATGGATATATGTGTGACTGACCGATTAATTAACTGAACATGATTAACCTGACCGACTGACAGAGGCTGGAGACCGCCAGTGTTCTCAACCGGAAGGCGTCGACGCCCGGCAGGGTGGATGCCCTATGTAAGAAAACATGGCTTACCTTGAATCGGTGAAACCCCATGTATATCGGCAGCCGGGCGGGATGCTGAGTCCATCTGCCTACACTAAGGAAAACGAGATTATCAGGTAAGTAATCTCTCCATTTCCTAGCGTGTAGCAGATGGACTCATTACAAATGGGATGTACAAAAGCTACTCCCGGACTGGGTGGGAGGCTGCCCGAGGTTCGTTTAGAATTGCCCTTGCAAATGCTGTGTCCTCCCTGGCCTGGACGTCCAGACGGTAGAATCTGGAGAAGGTATGGCTGGAGGACCACATTGCTGCTCCTCATATCTCCGCAGGCGACAGCATCCTAGTTTCTGCCCAGGAGGCCGCTTGTGCTCTGGTAGAGTGAGCCTTGACTCGTAGAGGTGGTGGTTTTCCCGCTTCTACGTAGGCCGCCTTGATAACTTCTTTGATCCAGCGAGCAATCGTCGCCCGTGAGGCCGCTTCACCTTGCCTCTTCCCACTGTGAAGGACGAACAGGTGGTCCGTCTTTCGTACTGCTTCCGACATTTCCAGGTATCTGGACAGCAGCCTGCCGATGTCGAGATGACGCAGTATTCGACCTTCTTCCGACTTCTCCAAACCTTCCATGGTTGGCAAGGATATGGTTTGGTTGAGGTGGAAGTGTGACACTACCTTGGGTAAGAAGGAAGGAACCGTGCGAAGATGGATAGCCCCTGGGGTGAATCTGAGAAACGGATCGCGGCAGGACAGCGCCTGTAGTTCTGAGATGCAACGTGCTGAGCATACGGCCAGCAAGAACACCATCTTCAAGGTTAACAAACAGATGGACAGGCCTCGGAGGGGTCTGAAGGCGGGTCCCGCTAGGAATTCCAAAACTAGGTTGAGGTTCCACAGGGGCACTGGCCACTTCAGTGGAGGGCGAATGTGTTTAACTCCTTTCAGGAAACGTGAAACGTCTGGGTGGGTGGCAATGCTGTTGCCGAGACTCCTGGGGCCATAGCAGGATAGCGCTGCCACCTGAACCTTGATTGAATTGAGGGACAGCCCCTTCTGAAGTCCATCTTGCAGGAAATCCAGAATGATGGGGATCTTAGCGGCATGTGGATTGGTGCTGCGAGTTTCGCACCAGGCTTCAAATACTCTCCAGATCCTTATATAAGTTAATGATGTGGAGAACTTGTGTGCTTGGAGGAGTGTATCTATTACCGACCCAGAGTATCCCCTTTTCTTCAGTCTATCCCTCTCAATGGCCAGACCGTAAGAAAGAATTGAGCTGGATCCTCGTGGAGAATGGGACCTTGTCGCAGCAGGTCCCTGTGAGGGGGCAGGGGTAGAGGATTTAGTTGTTAGAATTTGGAAAAACGCTCAGCGAGCGTAAGGTAGCTCCAAACTGCTTTGGAGACGGAAATTACTGAGCTTCTGCACTTCCTGCAGGGGTATATGTACTACGTGCTGACGTCAGATCAGTCTCCAACTGCTAGCACGAGCACACTATACCCATTTGTAATGAGTCCATCTGCTACATGCTAGGAAATGAAAAACTTTTTTGCCTTCAGGAGCATGAGGCCTTGGGAAAAAGTGAAAGCCAACACCATTTTAGGAAGGACCTTAAGGTAACTGCAAAGTATCACCCTGCTATGTAAGAACTGGAGATATGGTGAGCAATATTCCAAAGCTTGTAACTCACTGACCCATAAGCATATGTGACAGTAACTAGAAACTTTAAAGAAGCCGACTCTAGTGGATCATATGGAATCTTAATAAGCTGAGTCAAGATGCCATTCAGATCCCAAGGCACCAGGAGTTTTGTATGCCAGTAAATATGGATACCAGAAGATAAGTGGATATTGGGGCATCCACCACTTCTTGATGGTATACTGCAATGACACTAAGGTGCACTTTCACTGAGGACGTGTGAATTCCTAACAAAGAAAGAAAGCAAGTAACCAGCTACAAGAGAACAGGTCCAGAGAGCCAGAATGGCATCAGGCTAAAAACCCCTTCATGGTGCCAGTCTGGCTCTCTCGGCCTGAAAGCTTCCTAGCTGAGATCAAGATATCTATCTTTAGAAAGGAGGAAGCCACTATGCGTTCAACACTCTTGCCATGAGGGCTAGAGAGGACAGATTTGGATGGCAAAAATGGCTGTCCTCAGTGATGATGGACAGAGACGTCCCTAGTGGAATCGAAGGCCATTCGGACAACCAATGTGAGGATCTGTTGGGCAGTTATTGCCTCCAGCCAGTAGAGGGCTTCAGTGGGTCTCTTGGACTATATGTCTAGCCTTCCCAACTCTATGGCCTGTAGTCTAGATATTATGGGTGGTCTACCCAGTTCTATAGCCTATACCTCCTGCTGGTTGTCATCTTGGTTCCTGTTCAAATTCAATTATATTCGAATCTCTCAGTCTGCATTTCGTAAATGCTTCATCCATGTTTTGATCCTGCTTTGTGGTCTTAAGACTCTGGTCCCATTTGATCCTACTCTTGGGCCTATGTTTCTTGTTCCTGTTTTGTCCAAGATTGCTCCGCTCCTATGTCCCCGAAGTGGTCCTGATTTTGTGGGCACCTTCATGTCTCCAGGTTTGGGTTCTTCCTGTGACTTGTGCTTCTAGTTCTTGTTCTCCAAGTCCTGCCAGCCATCAGAATCTTAGGGATCAACCAAAAGGGAAGGTGGCTATGACAGGCAGAAGACTGTCCCCTTGCTTAAAGTTGTATCCAAGTTTATTTCCTCCTTGTTCATTGTAAGACAATTATTTTTACTGTCTGTTTTTATGGTTGAAATGTAAACCGTAGTGATAAGTAAGTTATTTGAACTTCGGTATAGAAGAGTTATAAATAAATAAATAAGACATCCTGTTCCTGCTCTGGTTATACCCACCAGTCTCATCTTATTTGCACATAGCTCGCTCCTGACTTTGGGGTCACACCCTTGGCAGACTATGCTGTCACAATTGAAGAAAGTAGGGGAACTACATTTGCTTGGCCATACTAATGCAATGAGAATTATTCTTGCTCGATCCCGAAGCACTTTCTGCATTGTCTTTACAATCAGTGGGATTAGTGGGTAGGCATATAGAAGATTTGCATTTCAGTGTAGCAGAAAAGCATCAGAAGCTGAGCTTAACCTGCTTGATAGCATGAAGCAAAACCTTCTGACTTTTCTGTTGCAAACAAGTCGATTGTTGGCCAGCCCCAGAGGTCAAGCAAACTATTTGCCACTTACTGATCCACAGACCACTCGTGAGATGGGAAGACTCAGCTGAAGTGCCAGAGTGTTCTAGGATCCCAGAAGGTATGCTGCTTTGTAGATGAGCTCTGTTGCGGATAGCCCACACCCAGATCCTGAGAACTTGTCAACGTATGGCAAATGAGCCCATGCCACCCCCCTCCCCACTCTTGTTTATGCAGAACATGACAACCTATCATTAAAATCATCCACTGTACTTGAAGAATGGAAGGTGGCCAATGTAACCCCGATCTTTAAAAAGGGGTGATCCAGGAAATTATCTGAGAGTGACTGAAATGGTGGCAAAAATTGTGGAAACTATTCTAAAGAACAAAATCACAGTTCATATAGAAAGACATGATTTAATGGGACATAGCCAGCACGGTTTTACACAAGGGAGATCTTGCCTCACCAATTTATTACATTTTTTTGAAGGTGTTAATAAACATATGGATAACAGTGAGCTGGTGGATTTAGTGTATTTAGAATTTCAGAAGGCATGTGACAGTGCCCCATGATGGACTCCTGAGAAAATTAGAATGTCATGGGATAGGAGGCAAACTATTGTGGATTGCAAACTGGTTAAAAAGAAACAGAGAACATAAGAACATAAGAAATTGCCATACTGGGTCAGACCAAGGGTCCATCAAGCCCAGCATACTGTTTCCAACTGTGGCCAATCCAGGCTACAAGTACCTGGCAAGTACCCAAACATTAAGTACCGTATTTTTCGCTCCATAAGACGCACTTTTTCCCCCCCAAAAGTGGGGGGAAAATGTATGTGCGTCTTATGGAGCGAATATAAAAAAAAAATAAAAAAATCTAACAACCCCCCCCTCCTGACTCCCCCAAGACCTGCCGACTTAATTTACTGCAACCCCCCACCCTCCTGACCCCCCCAAGACCTGCCGACTTCATTTACTGCAACCCCCCACCCTCCTGACCCCCCAAGACCTGCCAAACGTCCCTGGTGGTCCAGCGGGGGTCCAGGAGCGGTCCGGGAACGATCTCCTGGGCTTCAGCCGTCGGCTGCCAGTAAACAAAATGGCGCCGACGGCCCTTTGCCCTCACTATGTCACTGAGACCGACCAATAGCAGCGGTCGGTCCCAGTGACATAGTGAGGGCAAAGGGCCGTCTGCGCCATTTTGATTACTGGCAGCCGACGGCCCACGCCCAGGAGATCGTTCCCGGACCGCTCCTGGACCCCCGCTGGACCACCAGGGACGTTTGGCAGGTCTTGGGGGGGTCAGGAGGGTGGGGGGTTGAAGTAAATTAAGTCGGCAGGTCTTGGGGGGGGTCAGGAGGGTGGGGGGTTGCAGTAAATTAAGTCAGCAGGTCTTGGGGGAGTCAGGAGGGTGGGAGGTTGCAGTAAATTAAGTCGGCAGGTCTTGGGGGAGTCAGGAGGGTGGGGGGTTGTAGTAAATTAAGTCGGCAGGTCTTGGGGGAGGGTCAGGAGGGTGGGGGTTGTTAATTTAAAGGGTTGGGATGGGGGGTTTTTTTGGGGGGGGGGAGGGGTTCCCAGAGAAAGAAACGTTTTCTGATCTGGGGAGTGGACCGAAATGGCCCTCCCCAGACCCGAAAACAAAATGGGGAGAAAAAAAAAGCTATGCACTCCCCTAATTTGCTCCATAAGACGCCCAGACGCAGAGCCGGTTTAGCACAATTTTTTTTTTTTTTATTTTCCCTCTCTGAAGCCTAGGTGCGTCTTATGGTCAGGTGCGTCTTATGGAGCGAAAAATACGGTAGATACCATGCTACTGATACCAGTAATAGCAGTGGCTATTCCCTAAGCCAACTTGATTAATAGCAGTTAATGGACTTCTTCTCCAAGAACTTATCCAAACCTTTTTAAACCCAGCTACACTAACTGCACTAACCACATCCTCTGGCAACAAATTCCAGAAGTTAATGATCAGTTCTCTCAGTGGAGAAGGGTAAAATAGTGGAGTGCCTCAGGGATCTGTATTGGGAGTGGTGCTTTTTAATATATTTATAAATGTTCTGAAAAGGGGCACAACGAGTGAGGTGATCAAGTTTGCACACAACACAAAATTATTCTGAGTTGTTAAATCACAAGTAGATTGTGAAAAACCGCGGAAGGATCTTGCAGACTGGACATACAAATGGCAGATGAAATTTAATGCAGACAAGTCCAAAGTGATGAACATGGGAAAAAGTAACCCACACTGTAGTTACATAACATTAGGCTCCATATTAGGAGTTACCATCCAGGAAAAGGATCTGAGCATTACAGTGGTCAATACTTTGAAATCCTTGGCAGTGTGTGGGGTGGCTGTCACTCCGGCACAACTACAATCACCCTTCCTGGGTGCTGCTCTATGCGTCACAACACTCGCCTGATGAGAGGCCATGGGGGAAACACGTATAGCAGAATTTCTGTTGGTCAAGGATGGACCAGAGGGTTGATCTTCTCGGTCCCGACCTCTCACCTGCGACTGAAGAACTGAACCATCTTGGCATTGCCTCATGACGCCATCAGATCCACTCAGGGATTGCCTCATCTAACTCGAATGAGGTCTAAGGCCTCTGTGGACAACTCCCATTCTTCCGGGTCTAACTTCTGCTTGCTGAGATAATCCGCCTGTACATTGTTCACTCCGGCCACATGAGACGCTGCTAATCCTGCCAGATACTTCTCTGCCCAGACAAACAGTTCCTGGGCCTCCATTAGCTACAAAGCGACTTTTTGTCCTGCTCGGACTATTGATATATGCCACCGTTGTTGCATTGTCTGAGAAAAACTCGCACTGTCCTCTCGTGGACCCCAGGAAGGAAAGAAAGCAACGCCCTGCGAACTGCTCTCATTTCCAAATGATTGATAGACCAGGACACTTCCATTGCTGAACCACAGATCTTAAGCCATCCGCCTTGACAAACAGTCCACCAAGTCTTGAGGCTGGTATCCGTGGTCACCACCAACCAGTCTGGAATCTCCAGATTCACCCCTCTTTCCAAACTGGGGCGAGACAGCTAAAATGAGAGACTGGATATGAAGTCCCCCTGAAGTGGTAAAGAAAGCTGAAACTCCTCCAACGGGACAAAAGTGCTCACTGGAGATATCACGTGAGCAAAGGCCCAAAGACCAATTCTAGCATAGACGCCATAGAGCCTAGGATCTGAAATAATCCCAGACCCTGGGCACTGAAAGCTGGAGCAGATGAATCACCTGCACCTCTAGCTTCACCTCCCTCTCAAAGATAAGGAATACCTTGCTAATACAGGTACTGAACTGCGTCCCCAGGTACTCCAAAGACTGGGATGGCACTAGATTACTCTTTGCTAGGTTGCCCACCCAGCCCAGCGACTGCAACATCTCCATGACTCGCTGAATCGACTGATGACACTCCAATTCTGACTTCGCCCAGATGAGCCAGTCATCCAAGTAAGGATGAGTTAAAATCCTTTCCCTTTCTCAGTGCCACAGCCACCACTACCATCATCTTCATGAAAGTCCATGGTGCTGTTGCTAACCCAAAAGGAAGAGCTTGAAATTGAAAATGCTGCCCTAGCACCATGAACCACAGAAACCTCTGATGCTTTGAATGTATGGGGATGTGCAGATAGGCCTCTGTCAAATCCGATGCCAGAAATTCCTTTTTGCGGACTGTTATCCAGAATGGGCTGAAAGGTGCCTTCCTTCTTGGGAACCAGAAAGTAAATAGTATACATTCCTTGGTCCTGTTCCTTTGGTGGTACCAGCACAACGACATTTAGACTTCGTAGTTGCTCCAATGTATCCCGAACAGCCTCTCACTTGATGCAGGATGTGCGATAGGACATGATGTAGGCTTCTCTGACTGGTCGAGAAAATTCAAAAGCTTAGCTGTCTCATCACTTCTAAGACCCATTGATCAGACGTGATCTTGGTCCACTTCTCATAAAAGAGAGTTAGCCTCCTTTCAACGGCTTCCAAGAAAGAGTGGCCCATTGAAACTTCATTGAGAGGATTTACCCTCTCTGGCCCCCTGTCCAGAATTATCCCATGGAGGTCTACAGGTGCCTCAAAAGGACTGCTGCCTTCTCAAGCTTTGCTTTTGTAACGAAGCTGAAGAATTTCTGCTGGAGTGAAATCTCCTCATATCCCTCATATCCCGGAAAAGCCTTATCCTCTGGCAACTTATTTTCTTTTGACTTCCCCAAATGCTTTATTAGCTGCTCCAGATCTTCCCCAAACAGTTTTCCTTTAAAAGGGAGATTACATAGTTGAGACTTGGACCATACATCTGCTAATTACTCACTCTACAAAAGGAGTCTTCATGCTGCCATTGCTGAGACCATGTTCCTGGCGGACATCTGGATCAAATCATACAGCACATCTGTCCACATAGGCCACTCCGGCTTCCAAGCAGATTGCCACCCAAAGGCTCAAGGCTGAGACCTCAAGCATCCTCTTCAACTAAACCTTGGGTTTTTGGTCTTGAGCATGCTTCAGCGCTGCCGACCCCACCATGGGAATGGTCTTTTTGTTCACCGCAGCGACTGAAGTATCCACCTTAGTCAGCATCAAAAGCTCCAAGGTCTCCTCCGGCAATGGATATAACTTTGCCACTGCCCTGCCTACCTTAAGGCCTGCCTCAGGAGTATCCCCCACTTCCGGCTCACCAGTTTTCTCATCTTCTTAGGCAAAGGAAAAGTCTTTGGAGGTCCCTATAGCCCATGAATAAGGGGACACAACTCTTCCTTGCAGAATAAACGGACAACCCTTGGTCATCCCCTTCGGTGACCAGGATCTCCTCCAGATCAGACAAGTCTTTGATAGCATCTGGATCAGCATTCATGGGGCCGTTCCCAAGATCATCACTAGGATCACCTCCATGATACTCTTGTGGTTCTTCAGAACTCTGAATCCAAACAGGTCCCCTCATCTCCCGAAGGGCGTCCAAAGCCCAGGTGTCACAAAAGACCTCCAGACTTTCTGTGTGGGGCCATCTTAACAGGGCTTTGAGACTTTTTTTTTTTTTTTAATCTTTATGCAATTTTACAAAATCAAACGATAACACTCTTGAAAGGAAATACGAAGAAGAATATATCAATAAATTTGCAAGAAATAAACAAATTACAGAAGTCAAACCTTTCTTCTCTGATTTCTAGTCCTCAATATTGGGGGACAGGAATACATAACTTAAGGAAATATGCAAATCAATACAATCAAAGGAAAAAAAGGACATCCTCAGTAGCATTCTCGAGAACCTCACTATTATGAGGAATTAGTTACATTTTCTCTGGAAACTGTGGAACTCACAGGGAGTTTCCTTGCTAGAAACTGAGATAGTTGCGGGGGGGTGGGGGGGAGGTCATAAAATACATAAGAATTACCATCATGCTTAACCAAGCCCTTGCAAGGAAACCTTCAAAAAATAAACTAACAACTATACATTTTCTGGAGGTGCACTGTCTGAGGTTTTTCCCTTTTCCGTTGTTTCTAGCTAAAGTAAAACAGGCTCTAGAATTAAATTTTGATGATTTTTTTGTACACTACATAATTGAAAGAGTTTGATATGTAATATTAGAAAAATAATTCAAGAAATAAATATATTAAAAAATAAAAAGAAAATTTAAAATATAAAAGAAAAAAGAAAAAATTGTATTGAGAGGTTCTAGGTGTTTGGGTTTGTACACAGATTATGTGTTGGCATACCATTTGGGTCATTTTTGTAAACTGTGATTTATCCACGAAGGAACTTAACATCTCAGGGAGTACATCTACTTTTATTTGTCTTTTTTTCCCCAGACTGCAGGTTTGTATCTCTACTACCATCTGCTGGAGACAGAGAAATACAAAAATACTGAGGAACTGCAGGTGGTACTCTCAGTTATGTAGCAGTGCCTGAAAAGTTTTTATTCTATGCCTCCATCTGCTGGTAGGGATGCAAAGCCCACTTGTCAGGATTGATCTGGGGTATGAACAGTTATTTACTCTTTCAAAAAATACAAAGACTAGGGGGATTTCAAGATGGCCACCGCGTGAACGGTTGGCGAAAACGTTCTCTCCCCGACTTCTTTGAAAACTTTTTTCCTGAACCATGCCGCATTCAAAAAGAAGCGCCAAGCTCAGAGAAGTTTTGGCCTCATCATCGCCTATCTCTGAAGGTGGCCAAATGAGGATAGATTCGTTTTTCGCTACTGGTGTAGCAACAGGATTGCCGGTGGAGGTGGCCGCGCAAACGCCGACATAGGGCAGAGTTCGGCCTTGCTGGCCGACGAGATCACACTGAGTCCCGGCGCTCCGATGACCGGTTCCATCTGATGCTGTGATAGTTGGGGTAAGTCCTCAAGAACTTTGCATACTAGCTGGGAAAAATATTAACTTGGATAAATTAAATTTGAGTGACTTACCCAGAAGCAGTGAAGATGAGGAAAAGAGAGCTATTGAGGAATTTGTGGAGAGGGAATACGACAGGAGGGGGAGAATTGGCTCAGAAGCAGATTTTGGAAACTTACATATTTAAACAGTTTTTATATACCGTTGATTAGACAAAAGTCCATCTCTACGGTTCACATTCTATACATCAATTAACATAAAGAGAAAGGAAAAAATTACAATTTCTCATAAATATAAAATCACTAAAAACAATTATTTATAATAGAAATAAAACTTCTAAAATTGCCATATAAATATGAATTATAAAATCCCAAGAGTATATAAAATTATAAATTACAGATAAAGCTAAAAACAAATTAAAAAGTAAAGATAGATAAGATAAAAGGTGAAGCACTTAAAGAGATTCCAATTGCTTACATGGGAACACTACCATTTATTCCGCATCAAATGCTCGATGGAATAACCATGTTTTCAGATCTTTCCTAAATTTCTTCTTGTCTTGCTGTAATCTCAGGTCAGTGGGCATTTCATTCCAGTATTTAGGGCCCGCAATTGATAGCGCTCGCTCCCTGACTTCACATAAATGGGCAGATTTAACATAAATGGGCAGACTTCACATAAATGGGCAGATTTAACATACTTATGGAAACATCGAAGGTAATAACTATGGAGTCCTTGTGGCATGCTATGAAGGGCCTGGAAAGAGCCGTTATGAATCTGACCAAGATAACGCTGGAATCAAATAATAGGTTTATAAATATAGAGAGATATGAATGTGCAGACTACAAAGATTCAAGCGATGGAACAACGTATGGATAAAATGGAGAGTATTCAAACAGATTTTGAGAGTGGAAGATGTAAATATGAAAAAGTTAGAGAATGTTGAAAATCAAATAAAATATCTAAATCTGCATGCATTGAACTTTCCATTCATTAAAGAGATCTCTGCTTATGAAATGTTAAAGGATTATATGATAAAAATACTAAAAATTCCTGTGGAAGGGCTTCCTGTGATATCAAGAGTATATTATCTTCCGAATAAAGGAGAAAAAGTTAAAGAAATGGTCCAGGAGGAAGAGAACCCTTTGAATTTGACCCAGATCTTGGAATTATCACTGGACTCTGAAGTCAAAAAGCGAATGAAATTTTTTTCATGTGCTTTTTCAGCTGATAGAGATTTGATTTTGAAGAGATTCATGTGGAGTCGGGCAGAAGTTTATTATGGGAAAAAGATCTGGATCTATCCAGACATTTCCCGTATTACACAGGAAAGACGCAAGAAATTTTTGTCTTTCAGACCTGAAGTAGTTACGAGGGGTGCCAGTTTTAGCCTGAGGTATCCTAGTAAATGCATTATTAGACATCTGAATGCAAAGTATATTTTCTTCGAACCTGTTCAGTTGCAGAAGTTTCTTGAACCAAATAACCCCCAGATTCTGGAGTAAATCGTAGCAGTCATGTAGAGTCTTGCTACATTCATGTGACGGTCTAATATTTGGTAAATGAGAGTAATTTGATTTCTTTGTAAACCGCCAATGTAAATCCCCAACAGGATTGCTTGGAATAGTAGATGTGAACTATGAATATTTAAACTGAGTAAGAAATGAAAAGTTTACCAATTGTGATGTAAATTTAATATAGAAACATAGAAATGACGGCAGAAGAAGACCAAACGGCCCATCCAGTCTGCCCAGCAAGCTTCACACATTTTTTCTCATACTTATCTGTTTCTCTTAGCTCTTTGGTTCTATTTCCCTTCCACCCCCACCATTAATGTAGAGAGCAGTGATGGAGCTGCATCCAAGTGAAATATCAAGCTTGATTAGTTAGGGGTAGTAGGGGAAGTAACCGCCGCAATAAGCAAGCTACACCCATGCTTATTTGTTTTACCCAGACTATGTTATTCAGCCCTTATTGGTTGTTTTTCTTCTCCCCTGCCGTTGAAGCAGGGAGCTATGCTGGATATGCGTGTAGTATCAGTTTTTCTTCTCCCCTGCCGTTGAAGCAGAGAGCTATGCTGCATATGCGTGAAGTATCAGTTTTTCTTCTCCCCTGCCGTTGAAGCAGAGAGCTATGCTGGATATGCGTGAAGTATCAGTTTTTCTTCTCCCCTGCCGTTAAAGCAGAGAGCTATGCTGGAAATGCATTGAAAGTGAAGTATCAGGCTTATTTGGTTTGGGGTAGTAACCGCCGTAACAAGCCAGCTACTCCCCGCTTTGTGAGTGCGAATTCTTTTTTCTTCTCCCCTGCCGTTGAAGCAGTGAGCTATGCTGGATATGCGTGAAGTATCAGTTTTTCTTCTCCCCTGCCGTTGAAGCAGGGAGCTATGCTGGATATGGGTTGAACGTGAAGTATCAGGCTTATTTGGTTTGGGGTAGTAACCGCCATAACAAGCCAGCTACTCCCCGCTTTGTGAGTGCGAATCCTTTTTTCCACATTTCCTCTTGCTGTTGTAGCTTAGAGCGATATTGGAGTCACAGTAACCATGTGTATGTTTATTGAATAAGGATATTATCTCCAGGCAGTAGCCGTCATTCTGGCGAGCCACCCACTCTTTATTGACGGCCTCTTGATTTTATGGATCCACAGTGTTTATCCCACGCCCCTTTGAAGTCCTTCACAGTTCTGGTCTTCACCACTTCCTCCGGAAGGGCATTCCAGGCATCCACCACCCTCTCCGTGAAGAAATACTTCCTGACATTGGTTCTGAATCTTCCTCCCTGGAGCTTCAAATCGTGACCCCTGGTTTTGCTGATTTTTTTCCTACGGAAAAGGTTTGTCGTTGTCATTGGATCATTAAAACCTTTCAAGTATCTGAAAGTCTGTATCATATCACCTCTGCTCCTCCTTTCCTCCAGGGTGTACATATTTAGATTCTTCAATCTCTCCTCATAAGTCATTTGATGAAGACCTTCCACCTTTTTGGTCGCCCTTCTCTGGACCGCCTCCATCTTGTCTCTGTCTCTTCGGAGATACGGTCTCCAGAACTGAACACAATACTCCAGGTGAGGTCTCACCAAGGACCTGTACAAGGGGATAATCACTTCCCTTTTCTTACTCGATATTCCTCTCTCTATGCAGCCCAGCATTCTTCTGGCTTTAGCTATCGCCTTGTCACATTGTTTCGCCGACTTCAGATCATTAGACACCATCACCCCAAGGTCTCTCTCCTGCTCAGTGCACATCAGCCTCTCTCCCACCATCGAATACAGTTCATTCGGATTTCCACTCCCCATATGCATGACTCTGTACTGTCCGTAAAGAAACTCCGGATTCCGAAATCTGAAGGAAAGGATCTCGTCAAGATAATACCTGTAACTCAGAAATTCTTCTAGCCAAACGGCGACGAGAAAAATTAGCTTAAGTGTCAAATCCTTTAACGTAGCCCTTCGGAGAGGCTCAAAGGGAGGTTCACACAGAGCTTTAAGAACTAGATTAAGGTTCCAGGACGGACAAGATTTCCGAACTGGAAACCTCTAAGAAAACCTCTAAGAAAACTGGAGTACCTCTAAGAAAACAAACCATGTCCGAATGAGACGAAATAGAGGAACCCTCAATTTTGCCATGGAGAGAGCCCAGTGCTGCTACCTGCACTTTAAGAGAACTAAGAGATAAGACCTTGGTGAAGCCATCCTGTAAGAAAGATAATATTTCAGGAATTAAGGCCCTAAGAGGGCAAATTCCCCTGATGGAACACCAGGACTCAAAAATCTTCCATACCCGAACATAAGAGAGGTTAGTAGACTTCCTTCTAGACTGTAACAATGTGGTGACTACCAAGTCCGGATAACCTTTCCTTTTCAAACGCCTCCTCTCAAAAGCCATGCCGCTAGACAAAAGCAAGCAGCCTTGTTGAAAAAGAGGACCTTGCCAAAGAAGACGCGTCAGGTGGCTGAAGCGAAGCGGGCCGTCCACCGCCACGGACGCAGAGGCCACTCCAGAGCCACCAGAATCACCTCTCCGCAATGCTTTTCTATGCGATGTAGAACCTTGCCCACCAACGGCCACGGAGGAAAAACATATAGTAGAACTCCCTGAGGCTATGGTAGAACCGGAGGTCGACCCCTTCAGCCCTGTACTGTCTTCGGCGACTGACGAATCGGAAGGTCCTGGCATTCTGAGAGGTCGCCATAAGGTCAACTTGAGGTAGACCCAATGATCTCGAATTAACTGCATGGCTGTCTCAGAGTTCCCACTTGCCTAGATCCAAGTGTGTGCGACTCAAGAAATCCGCCTGAACATTCTCTGTTCCTGTGACGTGGGATGCCGCTAATCTCTCTAGATGTCGTTCCGCCCAGAGCACCAACCTCTGCACCTCTAGAGCCACTACCTTGCTTTAGGTTCCGCCCTGTCGATTTATATACGCTGCTTTTGTCACGTTGTCCAACAGAACTCGAACCGGACGATTCCGTAGTAACAGCAGAAACTCCTTCAAGGCCAAGCGAACTGCCCTGGTCTCTAGACTGCTGATAGACCACGCAGACTATCTTGTGGACCAGGATCCCTGAACCAAATGGGACTGACAAACTGCTCCCCATCCAGAAAGACTGGCATCGGTAGTAACCACCATCCAATCAGGCACTTCGAGGTCCACTCCCCGACTGAAACTGGAAGTCTGAAGCCACCATGACAGACTGTCTCTCAGCATACCCTCGAGAGTAAGCGGATATGATATTCTTCTGATACTGGCTTCCAGCAGGACAACAATGCTGTATGTAGTGGTCTCATATGAGAAAACATCCAGGGAACCAAGTCTAGCATGGAGGCCACCGAGCCGAGTACCTGTAAATAGTCCCAGACCTTGGGTACCTGCAACTGCAAAACCTGGCAGATCTGGGCCTGAAGTTTCAAAATTCGATCTTGAGAGAGAAAGACTCTGCCTATAAGAGTATCGAACCGAGCTCCTAAATACTCTGAAGTTTGTGTTGGTGATAGCTGACTTTTGTCGTGATTCACTACCCAACCTAGGGACTGTAGGACTTCTATAACTCGATGAAGTGACTTGCGGCATAGAGACTCTGACTTGGCTCTGATCAACCAATCGTCCAAATATGGGTGAACTAGAATACCCTCCTTTCAAAGGAAAGCTGCCACCACCACCATCACCTTGGTGAAAGTCCGCGGAGCTGTGGCAAGACCAAACGGAAGAGCTTGAAACTGAAAATGTTGACCCAGAATCATGAAGCGGAGAAAACGCTGAGAGTCCTGATGGATGGGAATATGAAGATAAGCCTCCATGAGATCCAAGGAAGCCAGGAATTCTCCTTTGCGTACATCCGCTATGACCAACCTGAGGGTTTCCATCCTGAAGTGTGAAACTTTGAGTTTTGCATTGACCTTCTTTAAATCGAGTATCAGCCGAAACAAGCCTTCCTTTTTGGGGACCAGGAAATAAATGGAGAATCTCCCCTGATGGAGCTCCGCTCTGGGAACTGGTACTATCGCACTTAACTGACATAACCAGTCTAGAGTCAGTTGTACCGCCGCTCACTTGACCGGATAGCTGCATGGGGAAATTAGAAAAATTTTCCGTATGGGACGAGCAAATTCTAAAACATAACCATTTCTTATCACATTGAGAACCCACTGGTCCTGAGTGATCTTGGCCCACTCATCGTAAAAGTGCCGTAAGCGACCTCCTTTAATAGGAACGACAGAATGGATGAGCCTGGCATCACTGGGTAGACTTACTCCTGCCGAGGAACCACCAGAGGACCCCCCCCCCCCCAAAAGGACCTTCTGGCTCCACAAAAGAAATGTCCCCATGCTTGCCCCCGCAAAAAATATTCTCTGCGGTCCCTGCATACCACGGGTAGGCCGTGATCTTCTGTCGGACCAAAAACGAAACCTTGATTGAAAAAAATCTCTTACCCTTAGGTTTATCCTCTGGTAACCCGAGGACTTTATTGTCTCCAAGAGAATTTACCTTTGAAAGGCAAGGATGCCAATTGTGCCTTAGAGGAAACATCCGCTGCGCAATTGCGAAGCCAAAGCAACCTTCGGGCGGCCACAGCTGATGCCATTACACTGGAGGAAGTATGCACAAAATCATAGAGGGCATCCACACTATAAGCCACAGCTGTTTCCACACACTCAGCCGTATCCACGTCCACACCTGAATGAGACAAATTACCTTGAATCTGCTGTACCCACCGGAGACAAGCCGCTGCAAGAAACGAACAAAGCACTGCCTGCAAACCCAGGGACGCTACCTCAAAAATCCTTTTAAGGTGTAACGCCATCTTACGATCTTGTATCTCTTTTACAGCGACCGAACCAATAACTGGAATCGTGGTGCGCTTAGTCACAGCAGACACCGCCGCATCTACGTTCGGGAGAGAAAAAAATTCTAAATCCTGTTCTGGTAGAGGGTAAAGTTTCTCCATGGCTCTGCCAACCTTTAAACCAGAATCAGGAGTCCCCCATTCCGCTTCTACTAACTTCCTAACCGACTTATGGTAAGGGAAAGAAGTTGGAGGATCTCGGATGCCACATAGTGCCGAGTCCTCGCCGTCAAAATCCTGGTTCTCCTGAGGCATTTTAACCCCAAGAACCTGGTAAGCCAAGGGAAGCAAAACCTCCAGCTCTTCCCTTTAAAAAAGGCAGACCACCTTGGGATCCTCCACCTCATGAATAAAAGAGATCGGGTCATCCCCTTGACCAGCATCCTCGGTAGCTGGAATAACTGGAGCCACCAGGGGAGCTTGGCCAGACCCCTAACCAGTACCACCAGGAGCTACGATAGTGTCCTCTGGATCAACCGCCCCAGCTGCATCACCCTGCGGGCGAAAAATCAAGCCCTGTGCTGAGGGAATCCTATTAAGAACATAAGAACATAAGAAATTGCCATGCTGGGTCAGACCAAGGGTCCATCAAGCCCAGCATCCTGTTTCCAAGAGAGGCCAAACCAGGCCACAAGAACCTGGCAATTAATCAAACACTAAGAAGATCCCATGCTACTGATGCAATTAATAGCAGTGGCTATTCCCAAGAACTTATCCAAATCTTTTTTGAACCCAGCTACACTAACCACATCCTCTGGCAACAAATTCCAGAGCTTTATTGTGCGTTGAGTGAAAAAGAATTTTCTCTGATTAGTCTTAAATGTGCTACTTGCTAACTTTATGGAATGCCCCCTAGTCCTTCTATTATTCAAAAGTGTAAATAACCGATTCACATCTACTCGTTCAAGATCTCTCATGATCTTAAAGACCTCTATCATATCCCCCCTCAGCCATCTCTTCTCCAAGCTGAACAGCCCTAACCTCTTCAGCCTTTCCTCATAGGGGAGCTGTTCCATCCCCTTTATCATTTTGGTTGCCCTTCTCTGTACCTTCTCCATCGCAACTATATCTTTTTTGAGATGCGGCGACCAGAATTGTACACAGTATTCCAGGTGCGGTCTCACCATGGAGCGATAGAGGCATTATGACATTTTCTGTTGTATTAACCTTTCCTTTCCTAATAATTCTTAACATTGTTTGCTTTTTTGACTGCTGCAGCACACTGAGCTGACGATTTAAAAGTATTATCCACTATGATGCCTAGATCTTTTTCCTGGGTGGTAGCTCCTAATATGGAACCTAACATCGTGTAACTACAGAAAAGGTTATTTTTCCCTATATGTAACATCTTGCACTTGTCATTTGGAAAGTCCTGCCTGAAGAAAACCGAGAATATCAGAGATCGACGCCAGCGTAGGGTCTACCGCGCGCCCTGCACACCAGGAATCAAAAACTTTCCAGACTCTGACATAAGCCAGGGAAGTGGATGGTTTTCGCGACCTCAACAACATGGTCACTACTGCATCAGAATAACCCTTGTTCTTCAGCCGTTGCCTCTCAAAAGCCATGCCGCTAGACAAAAGCAATCTGCCTCTTCCAAACAGATGGGACCTTGATGCAGAAGAGCCACTGATTCCCGAAACCGTAGCGGCTTTGCGGCGGACAAACTGAGCAGGTCCGCGAACCAGGGACGTCTCGGCCACTCCGGCGTTACTAGAATCACCTCTGCCGGATGAAGCTCTATCCACCTGATCACCTTGCCCATCAGCAGCCAGGGAGGAAACACGTATAATAAGATGTTCGTCAGCCAGGGAAGGGCCAGGGCATCTACCCCCCCTCTGCCCCTGTTTCCCTGTGACGGCTGTAAAACCGTGGAGCCTTGGAATTCTTGAATGTGGCCATCAGATCCATGCATGGCCTGCCCCACTGGTCGCATGTGAGCTGAAAGGCTTCGTCGGCTAACTCCCACTCTCCGGGATCGAGATGGTGACAACTGAGAAAGCCTGCCTGTATGTTGTCCATGCCGGTGATGTGAGATACCACAATGCTGACTAGATGCTCTTTCCGCCCAGCTCATCAAGTGTTGTGTCTCCGTTGCCACCGGGTGACTCTTGGTTCCTCCTTGGTGATTGATGTAGGCCACCGTAGTTGCATTGTCTGACATGACCCTGACCGATTTCCCCCGAAGGAGCGGGAGGAAGGCCTTCAATGCGAGAGCCACTGCCCTGGTCTCCAAACGGTTGATCGACCACTGAGATTGGAGTGTAGACCACTGCCCCTGTACCAACTTCCCCAGACAAACCGCTCCCCAACCAAAGAGACTGGCATCCGTGGTGACGACTGTCCAGTCGGGTATTACCAGGGGAACCCCACACGCCAGATGTTCCGAGACCAGCCACCAGTCGAGACTGGCTCTCGCAGAGTCCGTAAGTGGAAGCGGGAGATGAAACTGCTCTGACACCGGATTCCAACGGGACAGCAATGCTGATTGTAAGGGACGCATATGAGCAAAGGCCCAGGGTACCAACTCTAGAGTGGATGTCATGGAGCCCAATACCCACAGGTAATCTTTCACCGTGGGCATCTGCATGGACAACAAGTCCCTCACCTGGCCCTGGAGCTTGACTGCACGTTCTGTGGTGAGGAAAACTCTGCCCCGGAACATATCAAACAGGGCTCCCAGGAAGTCTAGAGACTGGGAGGGTGATCAGATGACTCTTGGCAAGATTGACCACCCAGCCGAGCGATCATAAGAGCTGAAGCACCCGGTTGATTGCTGACTGGCACAGAGCCTCAGATTTTGCTCGAATTAGCCAATCGTCCAGGTAAGAATGGACTAGAAACCTTCCCTCCTGAGTTGCGCTGCAACCATGACCATGACCGTGGAGAACATCCTGGGTGCCGTGGCGAGACCGGAAGGTAGAGCCCGGAACTGATAGTGTTTTCCCAGAATACAGAAGCTGAGGAACTTCTGATGCGCTGGGTCGTTTATGGAAATAGGCTTTCGTGAGATCCAGAGAAGCCAGGAACTTCCCTTGCCGTACCGAGGCGATGACTGATCGAAGGGTCTCCATTCGGAAACGAGGTACCTGAAGGCACCTGTTTACTCTTTTTAGATCCAAGATTGGTCTGAAAGTCCCTTCCTTTTTTGGGACTACGAAGTAAATGGAATAGCGATCCCTTCGTTGTTCCGCGGACGGAACAAGTGTGATAGCCCCCAAGGCCAGTAGGCGCTGTAGCGTGCCTAGCACTGCCTGTCGCTTCTTGCGGTATGTGCAGGGAGATATCAGGAATTTGTCCCGAGGGCACTGTACAAAATCTAAAGCGTAACCTTGACTTATCACGGTGAGGACCCACTGGTCCGACGTAATCATGGTCCATTCCTCAAAGAAGAGCGAGAGTCTGGCTCCCACGATTGGCACGCGATGGACAAGCGATACCGAGGAATGAACCCGGCAGTATCTCATTGAGAGGCCTTGGCCCTCGCCGCCTGCGGGGTACCTGGTCTGCCAAAACATCTGCTGCGAAAGGACTGAGACCATGACTGTTGTCTGTTGGAACTTGTGCGAAAGGATGACCCGGACGACCGCGCCGGCCTGGGTCGTTTACCACTATGGAACCATGACTGAGCCGCAAAAGATCCTCTTGACCTGGGCTTGTCCTCCGGTAGTTTATGAACCTTGTTCTCTCCCAGAGACTGGATCATGTCCTCCAATTCCTTGCTGAATAACAGCTTCCCTTTGAAAGGAAGCGAACCAAGATGGGCCTTGGATGACATCCGCAGCCCAATTCCGAAGCCAGAGGAGTCGCCGCGCGGCTACTGCAGAAACCATGGATCTGGCCGACGTGCGCAGAAGATCATAAAGAGCATCAGCGCTATAGACTATGACCACCTCCAGCTGATTCGCCTGGGCAGCCTCCTCCACCGAGAGGTCGGAATTGGCTTGGAGTTGCTGTGCCCATCGAAGACCGGCACGTAATGCAAAATTACTGCACATCGCTGCCCGGACCCCCAGTGCTGAGAATGCTCTAGCTTTCTCTCCTGTAAATCCTTGAGGGCCGTTGCTCCCATAACAGGGATTGTGGACTTCTTAGTAACAGCTGATACTGCTGCATCCACCTTAGGGACATGTAGAAGCTCTAAAGCGTCCTCCGGAAGGGGATATAACTTGTCCATAGCCTTACTCACCTTTAGTCCCAAATCTGGGGTGTCCCATTCTCGGAACAGAAGATCCGTCGCTGAGAAATGAAACGGGAAGGAAAACATAGGACCTCAGACCTAATAAGACAGGATCCATAGCTCCCAGCCGGGACTCCCCCAGCGGCATCTCCAGACCTAGCTCCTGTAGGATGCTGGAATAAGTGGAGACAGCTCATCCTTCTTGAAGAGACGAACTATCTTTGGATCATCCCCTTCCATCGCCTGGGATCCCCTGCCTAAAACTGGTGGGGGATCCGCGTCACCCTCAGCCCCCTCCCGGGGGCTTAACCGGCGGATCTTGCTCATCCTGAGAAGTAGAGTCTGAATCCGTCTCCACCAGTATGGACCGTAAGGGCTTCTTACCCCTATTTGGGTCAGGACCCTCTGCTGACCTGTCCCTCTTCCTAAACCCCTGGGCATGCGGCGTCAGCAAAGGCCTCTTAGAGACTTGCTTCTTTCCTAGCTTTCTTTCTCTGAAGGCCTTGTGCATCAATAACACAAATTCAGAGGAAAAGGAAGATTCTGAGGAGGAATCCGTAGCCCCCTTCAGGGCTCTCCTCGTAAACAGGAGAGGCTGCACCTGTAGGAGTGCCCCCCCCCGGCAGGAATCTGTTGTGGAGAGAGCGAGGGGGGTAAAATTCCCTCCCCCATCGCTGCCTGCGTGGCCTCCCGAAATGTGCTCAAAATGGCTTCCGTTCCTGCGCTTAGCGGGAACGGGTCTGCTGACAACAAGCCACTCGTCCCTGCACGCGCTGTGGAACGCGAAGCTCGACCCCCCCCCCCCCCCCCCCCCGGAGCGAAATGGAGGATCCTTCATCCCCTGCACGCAATTGGAACAGAGGCCGTCCCTCGACAAACGCGAGCACGACGAGCCGCTCGGCCCCCCCCGATAACCCTCACTACGTTTTGGAGAGCTGGCGTGCACAAGAAAAAATAAAGGAGGCTGCCAAACAAAGCCGTGGAGGCAACAATACAGAATCAGCAGCCAAATGTCCCAACTAGAAATCTTTATTGAATGGAGACAAAATCTTGCAAACAAGCCCGACTCAGGCCGAGTTTCGCCCTCTTTCAGTGGGGCTGCGTCAGGGGCTACAATATACAATAAATGACACATACGAATAAATAAATAAAAATAATAAAAAAACAATTTAAACATATAAAATGGACATATAAAATGGTAACATGGATATATGTGGTGTGACATATAAAATTGAAAAATAAAATGAGTAATATTGACTGTGTAACTAATGAAGTCTTAATCAATACCAAAACAAAATACATATTGCCTTTACCTCAAATTTATCGTTTTGTTGTAACTGAGTTTCCAAATTCCAAATGTAAATATGCAAATGATCTGTAATTTGTTGAATGCAATAACACAAGTGAGAACAATGAATAATTTTATAAATATAGAGGTTATTACATCACATTAGAATTTGTAAATGTACCTCAGATGTCAAGTCCTTCGTGAAAATTTATGAGCAATGCTCTCCAATGCTATATATAATACTGAAACGTGAAAAGTTGAAAAATTTTAATAAAAAAACGCTTGAGTATAAAATAGATATTTAAAAAAACAAAAGTGAGCTATAACTGTTACCCAACAAAAAAAGTGTAGTCAAAAAATACACCAACTAAAAAGATACATTAAAATAACAGTTATTGTAAATACAAGGTGGTGAGATGCTATGTATGTGAAAAAATACTGATTGTATAGCTGGTTAAAAAACAGACATTGGCCAAAAATACTTAAGTTAAAAAATATCAAAAGTATGTTAACAAAAGCCATATAAAATATGTATTTCCTCAAAACTTTTCAGAACTCATACATAACTAATGATGATGCTTGCCATCGAATACGATAAAAAATGTCATACATCTAGGCGGTATTCTTTTGCTCACTTTATTGTTAAAAGGTTAGAATGCATTAAAAATAAAAAAATTGAGCCCAATGAGCATACTAGCGTAAGTAATTAGAAAAATTAAACTACTAGGGTAGAACCGTACCAAAAACGGCAATAATAAGACTGACTCAGATGAATAACTTAATGTCGATACTGAAAAATACAGCTCATGCATACCTGCTTAGTATAAAAATACAAGAAAACACTAACTTAAACGGAGATGGCAAACTGTTATGAACAAATCGGCGATATTGTCTGTGAAAATTAAATACGTCAATAGATAAAACGATGAGCTTGAAAAACTCAATCAAAAAATGTACCGACTCAAAAAATGTGCCGTTGTTCAAGAAAGTTGAAACCGCAAAAACAAACACTGCAATAATTTAGAGAAAATAAAACAAATGCTTACTATTAGATGCGTTGTGGAACTCAGACACAAATCAGCAAAATGCTCTGTCTCCGACAATCATAGAAAAGACTGAGACGCTGGCGTCTTTTTTTATAGCAATTGGAAAACACGCCAAAGTGGCTGTCACTCAGCGAAAAAAGGCGTGGCTAAAAAATACCCGTATGTTCGTGACAAATAAAGCTGGAAATCAAAAAAACATACCATGCAATTGTGCACCTTATTCAAGTGAAACAATGTACAACAAAGTGCAAAAAAAGTGAAAAAGTTATTGCAATAAAAAATGGAATCTCTGTAATAACTAGTGAAAACTAGTAAAAAGGAAAATAGGTGAGAACTGATGACAAAGATATCTATCAAAAAATATAACAACCAAGTAGATCAAAAAGGTGAAATATAGGAAATAAATATGAAGAATGTGACAAAAGAATATTAGACCGCAGAATGAACTAAATAAAAAGCCACCTAAGTGAGAAAATAAATAAATAACGCAAAAAACAACATCCGATGAAATAAAAAATAAATTAAACAAAAAATATATATCAAACAGTAATATCATAAAATATGATACAAGGTATATAATTATAAAAAATATAATAATTAGATATTAAAAAATTGAAAAGCATAGGAGAGCATATGGTGATCAATTAAAAATCATCAACTAAAGACTATAAAAAGTGAACAGCAATAACTGAAGGAAAGGCAATATGATATATACAGTATGAATTTAAAGAAAAACAGAGTAGTCTATATCTGAATTCAAACCATTAGGTTCCATAGCCTTAAAATCAAATATATATTTTTGTTCTGTCTGTAATAATATATTGTCTAAATCACCTCCTCTCCAACTGGGAATAACTTGTTGCAAAACACAGAATTTATATTAGTAAAGGTTCTAAGTTTGAACTCTTTATTGCAACTAGGAATGTTCAATACTGTTGTTTTCATATTAACACCACATACCGAACAATTACCACAGGGACGGTGACCTGGTGGTCTTTTGTCTTTAAAGCGAGTAATAGGTAGAGCAGAAGGAGATATAAATTCCTTGATGTTTCTTTCTCTCTTATTGGCAATCATCAAATTTTTATCTTTAAAACAAGGTAATATTTGCAGAATCGACCAATGTTTCTTTAAAATATTTGTGATATGATACGACATTTGTGTGTATGTAATGGGACACAATCAATTGCCATTGAAGGTAAATTCTACTTTTTTGTCATCTATTTTTATTTTTTTATTTAACAGCATTTCTTAAATGCTATACAGATTAAAAATCATACAAATCAATCTAGGTTCACCTCTATGAATACTAGTTGCTACACAGAGACCAAGTTAGATTTTTTTTTAAGTTTATCATCAGGAATCCCAGATATTGTATTGTATGAACTACTAAATTTGCATCTAATATTGACTCTTCATAGGATATACTCAATATTAGTAGGTTGTCTATAGAAAAACCAACAGCCTGTGAGCCTCCTCAGGTGTGCCGCTACTACTACTAGAACCTTTGTAAAGACTCTGGGAGCTGCTGCCAACTGTCTTCTAATGCAAACCTTATATACTTTGTGTCTTTTGGTGATTGGAATATGCTTATAAGCATTCTTGAGATCTAGAGATATGAGCCAGTCTCCTTTTTGCGGAAGAGGAAGAACTGTGCCTAATTAAGTGTTCAAATCTCTGAGATTCAGTACTGAACGAAGATGCCCCAGTTTCTTCAGTATCAAAAGTACCTTGCATGGTGATAATTTCCTTTCCTCTAGTGAAGTCAGGCCAGTCCATCATGCATAGGTTGTGCACACCTATCAGTAGATGGAGATAGATTTACAGGCTTGCAGATGTCACTTCTCATATAGCCTCACGCTGACATCAGCCTGCCAATATTTTCTGCAAAAGCTGTGGACACCTGAAAAAATCCACATCTAATATTAAACATTATTAGTTTTGTGTTTCTTTCTTTTTTTAAGTTTCCAAGATACAGAACTGCAGTTCATTATAGTGTTCTGTTACATCAAAGGAACTCTTCACAAAATCTGAAAGACTGAAAGTAGCAGTGTCAGGAAAGAGCATGGACTGGCCTGACTTCTCTAGAGGAAAGGAAATTATTAGGTAAGTAGTAATTTCAATTTCCTCTATGTTTAGTCAGGTCAGTCTATCACACTTGGGATGTACCAAAGCTATTCTGTGTGGGAAGCTGCTCGAGCCCCTCTCAAAACAGCTGCTGCAAAGGATGCTTCCTCCCGAACATCCAATATGTTGTGTCTTGCAAATGTATGTAATGATGACCAGGTTGCCACTTTACAGATCTCTAGTTCTACCCATGATGTAGCCTGTGCTATCGTAAAGTTGAATCTGCTTCAGTAATGGTACACTGACCGCTACATATGCCAGAGTGATCCCTTCCTTGATCCAGTGAGCTACCATAACCTGCTTCATTTTTATGCACATCGTCAAACAGAACAAAAAGATGATTAAACCTCTGAAATGCACTGTGACCTTGAGATACCTCAAAAGATGGTGCTTCACATCCAAGGGATGCAAAAGCGCATATTCTTCCACATTCCACTGCTTATCCAAGGATGGCAATATCACCACCTGGATCATATGAAAACTCAAAACCACCTCTGGCAGAAAGGAGAGTACTGTACAAAGTTGTACCCTATTGTGTGTGATTGTCAGGAAGGGTTCCCTACAGAAAGCACTTGCAATTCAGATACTCAATGCGCCATACAAATAGCAATAAGAAAAGGTGAGCAAACAGACACAGCCTTTAAATGGCAGAGAACTGAGATCCAGCTAAGGGGTACAGGACCAGATTCAGATCCCACAACAGAACCAGAACTTTCAGAGGCAGCCGAACGTGCCCAACACTCCTTAGGAAATGAGATATTTCAGGGTGAGAGGACAACAGATGATCCTGCATCCTGCCTCTATAACATGGAAACGCCACAACCTGCACCTTCAAAATATTGAGGACTATTCCCCTTGGTTAGACAGAATCTGGAGATATTTCTCCACCCAGGGAAGAAGTAGATCTGTTTCCAGAGAGACATGTTAACTGTGTTCCTCTTAGATGGTTGATGTACACCACCACTATGGCATTGTCTTACTGCCTTGCTGAGTAACTGAGGGGCAAATTGGAATAATGCTAAACGAACTGCCTGAGCTTTCCACGGTTGATGGACCAGCTTGCTTCCTTGCTGGACCTCGTTCCCTGCGTGGTGAGCTCCTGACAGTGAGTTCCCCAATCTGTTAGGCTCAAATCTGTGGTCACCACCATCTACACAGGAGGCATCAAATCTATGCCCCACAATAAGCTCTGGCAGTTCAACCACCACTGAAGACTCTGTACAGCTTCCTTTGGCAGAGGCAATTGCAGAGTAATCCTGACTCTGAGGATTCTGATGAGAAAGCAAGCACCTCTGCAGAAGGTGCTTGTGAGCTCTCAACCAGAGAACCAAATCTAAAGTCAATATCATCAATCGCAGGGCCTGGTATCACTCGCAACCTTCTGACTTGGTCCTCCAGCTTCAGGATGCGCTGTTCTGGAAGATATACCTGTCTGGCGCAAGTATTGAAGTGAGCGCCCAGATACAATAAGTTTCGAGATGGATGCAGATTGCTTTTGGCCAGGCTGGCAACCAAGCCTAGTTCTTGCAACAATTGAACTATCCACTGGAAAGCCAACTAACTCTCTTCAAAGGACTTTGCATGAATTAACCAATAGTCCAAATATGAGTGAACGAGGAGTCCCACTTTTCGTAAGGCCACCACTACCATCACTTTGGAAAATGTCCGAGGTGCTGACAACAAACCAAAAGGAAGCAATTGAAACTGAAACTGACGACCCAATACGGCAAATCAGATACTGCTGGTACTTCTTCCTTAACAGAAAAATGGGGTAACTTGCATACATCAGCAGTTGCAACTATAGGAAACTTGCTGGGCAGACTAGATGGACCATTTGGTTATCAGCGTGGGTTTTGATCACCATGCACAACTGAAGCTGCTTCTTCCGTGGGATGCAAAAAAAAAAAAAAAATTATGAAAATGATTTGCATGCAGAAATCCGTGTACATACGGGAAAATGCGCATACCTAAGCGTGATAAGGCCCTATGTAATAAGCGGCCGCATCCGCGCTCAAAAACTGCGCTGATAACCTGCGCATAAAAGCAAGCGAATGGGTCTCCCCTATTATGTGAAAGTATGCCCCTGGAAAGTATTTTTAATATTTCAAATAACCGTGCTGCAGAAAATATGGCAAATATTTTCATGGATGCTAATTCACACTGGCATAGCAGCAAGATAATTAACTTACATCCAAATTGAGCACTTAATCTTGCCACTCTTCTGGCCGTGTATCTGTCCATCCAGGGAAGCGCCTACCTAAGCTAGCCGCTTGGACGCTGAGAAAAGCGCCTAGGGAAGCACCTACCTAAGCTGGCCATTCCGACGCCCAGGAAAGCTCCTAGGGAAGAATCTACCTAAGCTGGCCATTCCGACGCCCAGTAAAGCGCCTAAGCTCAGCTGACCACTCGGACGCCGAGACAGGCGCTCAGTTAGGCAGTTTTCATGCTGCTCGGCCACCGACATAGGCCTCCTGAGTCGGTGATGACACTTGACCATGGTGATAAAAAATCTGCATTAAAAAACCTGCACTAGCATTAGCGCGGCTCCCTGCATTGCTTATGATTAGCTAATCGCCTCCTTTGCATGCACTTGCGCAGGAAAAACCGCGGGTCTCTAACGCCTTTTTCCCCACATACAAAACCATTACATCCCTGCATAGGGCTTTGAGCAGGAAAACGCGTGTACAAACGTGCATAAACCCGCAGCAGCTTCAGCGCACCTTATTACATCGGCCTCTTAATGCAGAGATGTGATGGGCAAGCCCACTAGGCCCACACTGTCAGTTTACAGAAAAGTCCTGTGGTGGGATGGGCTGGAGTTTCGCATATACCAGCTGCCTCTCCTGTAGATTGAACCCTTGGGTTTTGGCAGCTAGGTCTTAAGTGGGTCCCTAGGGCAATCCAGAGGCGAGAGTCTAAGCAAAGACATAGGTCATGGCAGGCGGCAGACAATAGAAATGGTAGACAGGCCAAAGGTCGAAGAAGGCGGCAGGCAAAGTAAAGTAGGGACCAAGGCAAGAGGTCATGTCCGAGCAGCAGTCAAGAGGATTCCAAAGCCAAACCAAGGTCGACAGGAAGACAACCCAAGGGAACAAAGAACGAGACAGACCAGACAAACAGCACCAGAGAACAAGATGCCGAAGAGACAAAGGCAGGCTATGGACAAAGCAGGAGCGAGGAACAGAGAACGAGAAGGGAAAGAGCAGGACAAGTTAGGAACAAGACGACAAGGTACAGGTGACAGCATGAACAAGAACCATACAAGGAAGCAACATGCACTGGGACAAGCACCAGCGGATCTGTTGCTGAGGTAAGGAGGAAGTGTCCTGGAAGCCCTATATTTAGAGCAAAGAAGCAATCATCAAGGGGTGCCTCAGTTGTTTCCCGCCATAGGCTCTTTAAATCTTCTGATGTTGGGCATGCTCCAAGGATACTGATCCAAGAAATGATGCAGGTGGCGTCCTGCCACTGTCAACAATGTGGCCATGTCCAGCCTCAGGGAGGAGGCCTGGAAGATGCTGGGTGGTGTGTGCGATGGTTCGTGGGGCTTTCCCGTGAGCTGCCCATCATAACACATAACTGAACTGAGTGTAAGGTTTCCATCCTGAAGTGGGTAACTTTGAAAAATGTGTTTACCCCTTTTAGATATAGAATAGGCGAATAAGAACCCTCATTTTTTGGAAGCAAAAAATACATGGTGCAATGCCCTAGACCCTTCTGGTCTTCCAGTACAGAGACTGCCTTCAACTCTTCAGCATGGTTAACAACCCTGTTTTCTTTTCGAACCGATTGATGGGGGAAACCATAAAAGCATCGGAAACATGACCCTCAAAATACCAGAGCATAACTGTGCTGTACAATCTTGATGACTCATTGATCCGCTGTTAGCTGGACCTACCTGTGATAGAATGGAGAAAAAGACATACGCCTATCTTCAGTACCTGCAGGTGGGACCCAAGTCCTCACTGTGTTGCTCTGGAGGTGACAGCCCCCGCCAAACCATCCTTGTTCTTTTTGTCGCGAAAGGATTGGTAATGGAAAAAGTACGAGATCTCTGTCCTGAAAACCCCACAGCCTGTAAAGATACCCTGATGCCTCTTGTACAGCCTAAAGGCAAATGGATGGAATGAGAATCTGTTCCTATCCTCTGGCAGCCGGGGAACCTTAGTCCCCCCCCAAACCTTAAGCTGTCTTTTCCAAGTCTTCTCCAAATAATAATTGCTCTTTAAAGGGCAGTTTAGTCAAATTGGACTTGGATTTGTTATCCACCGACTAATAGTGCAACCATAAAAGCTGCTGGGATATGATGCTGGAACTAGCTCTGCTAAGTCATATCCAGCATCAGCCAGGAAGGCAGATCCTAGTTCTAGGGAAACAGTAATGTCACCTGTGTGTCTTGCACTAAATGCAAACCTGAACACACCACAATACAACAGTCAGCTATTTATAAATTCATCGCCATCGCTTCAAAAGCCTGCTTGAGCATGGGCCTCTATCTTCCTATCCTGAGCATCCTGGAGTGAACAGACCAAGGCATCCACTTTGGGAACCACAGCTTTTCTCTCACTTGAGGATCTAAAGGATATATCAATGCCAGAGCTCTAACCCCTTTGAAGTTAGCCACTACTGAACTCCATCAAATCTTGTACCACTTCATTAAGGGGTTAAAAACAGGAGGACTTTCTCAAACTAACCATGATGAGATCTCCCTGTGCTACCTAGAGCCCATAGCCTCGGGGGTTTTTTCTGAAAGCTCTTACATCTTTGACTCTTCAATTGTGGGAAAAATCTAGGATTTTGCTAACTGGGGATAAAGAATATTTACCATTGATGCCAATAGGTCTTGGACAAAGTGATTGACTGGAACATCAGCACTTCCTGATTTCTCTCAGATTGTCTTTAAAGACTTGTGGAGCAACTTGTTTATGATACTAAAATACTAAATTTTGATGAGTTGAGGGATAAATCTGGGTTATCAAAGACAAATCTGGATGTCTACAACTACGCCATTTTCTGACTCAGAGATCAAGTAGGAGGTAGATTTTTGGAAATTTAATCTCTCGAGGTGCCTTGTTCCTCATCCACAAAAGCGAAGGGCCTCATTTCCAAACTCTACATATTGTTGCTTGGGAAAAAGATTTAGGATATGAACTTGATGAACATTTATGGGACAAATATTTTTGGTGGGCTGTCAAGTGTTCATTGTTTACTCTTATAGTGGAAAATAGTTATAAGATCTTATATAGATGGTATCTCACTCCTATTAAACTACATAAGATCAATTGGCAGCCATGTGGGGCACAGGGAACTTTTTCCACATTTGGTGGGAGTGTGCAAAGATCCAAACTTTTTGGAGGATAAAAGAGGATTTGATTATAGATGTTACTAACATAAGATACCACAGGACTCTTAAAATTTACCACCTTTATTTCTGGATGAATGACCTGCCAAGAAAATGAAGCTTATAGCCCAAATAATTGTGATGAGATGTGAAATAGCATTTTACTGGAAAAGGGACCCTGCTTTGTCTTTTTCTTTTCTGGTTTAAAAGTCTATGGACGCTGTAGTATATGACTGAAATCTGCAGAGACTTATTGCCACAATACATGACTATGGAAATCTTTTATGAAATGGCATGAAGCACATAGCTAGATTATAAATTTAATAATTGACCCAGTTTGCATAAAGTATCCTATCCAATATAAGGGAAGGTGAGAGGGGAGGAGTGTGTGTGGGTTGAAGGGGGGGGGGAGGGGGGTAAAAAAATTAAAATTTTGTCATACATATGTATCAGTGTTGTATCTTTTGATGTTTGGACATAGTATAACTTGTATACATGATATATTTTTAATAATCAATAAACATTAAATTACAAAAAAAAAACCCTCTCAAATACCTTTCACCAGGTTGTCCCTTCAGAATGAAGGCTGGAATACTGGCTATGAACTCTTGATGCAGTCAAAAAATCACCCCTTGTTTTGATTGGGTAGTGGTGTATGGCTTAGAGTTTCTACCTTCATGGAAGTCTGAAGACCTGATGTTGCCTGCAGCAAGATGGACTCTGGGAGTGCCTTCTTGGTTGAAAATATTGCTTCCTCAGTTCTTGAATCCAATAGCTCCTTCATATGGAGCTTATTTCAGAGGCAATAATGTAGAGAGAGTTTGAAGCACTGAGCAATTGTTTTTGAAGACTTATACAACCCTCCTTGAGTTTAGAACTCTAGCTTAGAAAAGATGACCAATGGGTTACAATAGAAGAAGTTTATAAAATCATGAATGAGGTGGAACAAGTAAATAAGGGATAGTCCATGTTAACCAGGAAGACTTGGGAAAGCCATTGCTTATCCCTGGGAGTGAACAAGAAACGGAGCTACTTTTTGTGATCCACTGGGTATTTATGACCCAAACTGGCTACTGCATTGACAGGATATTGGGCTTGATGGACTTTGGTCTGACTCAGTATGGTGTATCTTATTCTCATCTCCAAAGAGATTCCCTGCACACCAGTAAGCCTTTGCTGCAGGTTTTCACGAAGGGTAGATGCCTGCAGGGATGAGAGTCTGTGCTCATCTTTAGCCACTGCAGAGGCACTTGATGTTGTATCAAAAACATATGTCAAGTAGATACGATGTTTCTTTTATGCCTCAACTTGAGCCAATAGCAAATTCATTTTGTTCCTCTCGAAGGAGGTAACTGGTGAATCCCTATGTTCTTTCCAGAATGGTGTATAAGTGATAGATCATTTAGGTCTGGTAGAACATTATGTGAGATTAAAGCCAGGGCTGGATTTATCTTTGAAGTGTCCCTAGGGACAGAAATGGAACAAGGGGTGGGAGTGACCCCACCCCCTCCAAGAATGCAGAAATGGTGACAGGCAAGTATGTATGCCATAAAAATGTGTCTTGCTCAAAGGAACACTTCCTCCTCTGTCCTGGAGTATGATGGCACTTTCTTATGAGCTTCACTCAGCCTGAGCAGAAGTGCATCCATCATGCCTGCCTCCTTAAAAGCAAAGAGTCAGGTCGGCTGAGATTCTAGTTTACAATGCCATGAATACTGCCAGCCTATGAGGCCCTATGCCTTTAAGGGGGCAAGTCTGATGTGGCATCGCTCTGAGTGTTGCTTGTGAGAAAATGACACTGGGACAGAGGATTTGGCACACTTTGGCAGCTGCCTGCTTCACTTAGTGGAAAATCTGGGCCTGACTGGAGCATAGCATTTTGACAAATGCCTCCTAATAAAACAATCCAGTGCACATTCTAAGGGAATCAAAGTATACTTCTTACACTTTAAGACTCATTTCAGTGCAAATTTGACCACCACAGACTGATGTGGCAGCTTGAACCAGACAAACCTTCAGCCATCTGGATACAGTATTTAGCATCTACCTTATCATCAACTGGGAGGAAAGAGTGGGGTATTTCATACATTCTTTTGTGCACCACTTGGTAGAAGGATGGACAGGCACTGCTAGACTCCTTTGGGGCAATCATGTACTTGAGGCCACTGAATAATGATGCCTCAGGCTCTTCCTCAACCTGAAAATCAATGGGAACTGACAGCAACAGCCTGAACAAAATCTGAAAAGGACAGATATTCAGGTGGAGACCTACTCCTTGCTTGTGGAAGAAGGGGTCAGAAGAGAATTCTGGTGAGAATTTCTATTTGGAACAAGTTTCCTCTGACTAACAAAGGGACTCCTATGAGCATTCAGAACGATTTTCTATGTAAACTGGAAGTGACATCTGGAGGGTGTGTTGGCTACATTTTGATGCCAATAAGATGACTTATGGAATTAACCCTTAAATGTCTGGATAGCAAAATTGCTTACCTTGTAAAAGGTGTTCTCAGGACAGCAGGATGTAGTCCTCACATGTGGGTGACATCATTGATGAAGCCCTATGCAGGAAAACTTTCTGTCAAAGTTTCTAGAAACCTTTGACTGGCCCTGTGAGGCCACTGAGCATGCCCAGCATGCCATATTCTCTGCCACAGGGGTCTCTCTTCAGTCTCGTATGTAGCAATAAGCTTTAGCAAAAAATAAAATAATAAAACGTATCAGTCCCACCTCCGCGGGGAGGTGGGTGGGTTTCGTGAGGACTGCATCCTGCTGTCCTGGGATAAAGCAAATGTTGCTTACCTGTAACAGGTGTTCTCACAGGACAGCAGGATATTAGACCTCACATATGGGTGACATCATCAGGATGGAGCCCAATCACGGAAAACTTCTGTCAAAGTTTCCAGAACTTTGACTGGCCCCTACTGGGCATGCCCAGCATGGCACTAACCCTGCAGCCAGCAGAGGTCCCCCTTTAGTCTTATTTGATAGCTACAGGCAGTGCCGAAAAAATAAAACAAAACGTTACGAACCCAACACTGCGGGGCGGCGGGCGGGTTTCGTGAGGACTAACATCCTGCTGTCCTGTGAGAGCACCTGTTACAGGTAAGCAACATTTGCTTTCTCACAGGACAAGCAGGATGGTAGTCCTCACATATGGGTGAGTACCGAGCTGAGGATGTCCGAACATGCACCAAATGTACCCAACGGCGTGCAACAGGCACAACAACTGGGGTGGAATTTGGTAGAGGGCATCCTGAACCCCAACGGGCAGGCGGAAGGGTGTTGGTACGTCACGTTGGAAATAGGTTATGCAGGACAGATTGGCCGAAGATGGAATCCTGTCTTCCGGCTTTGTCTAGGCAATAGTGGGCTGCGAAAGTGTGGAGAGAACTCCAGGTGGCAGCCCTGCAAATGTCAGGAAGCGGCACCGATCGTAGGTGTGCTACTGAAGTCGCCATGGCCCTCACAGAGTGTGCTTTATCACGGTCTTGGAAAGGAATGCCTGCTTGCTGATAGCAAAAAGATATGCAGTCCGCCAACCAGGAGGAGAGAGAGTCTGCTTACCCACAGGTTGCCCTAGTTTGTTGGGATGGAAAGAGACGAATAACTGAGTGCTCTTCCTGTGGGCAACTGTACGGTCTAGGTAGAACGCAAGAGCCCTTTTACAGTCAAGGGTATGCAGAGCCTGTTCCCCTGAGTTGGAGTGGGGCCTGGGAAAGAAGATAGGTAGTATGATGGATTGATTAATGTGAAACGCCGAAACTACCTTAGGCAAAAACTTAGGGTGAGTGCGGAGTACCGCCCGGTCCTACAGGAGTTTAGTGTAAGGCGGATAGGTAACTAGGGCCTGTAACTCACTAACCCTGCTAGCTGAAGTGAAAGCCAAAAGGAAAATCACTTTCCATGTGAGATATTTTAGGTCTCAGGAGTGAAGAGGTTCAAAGGGTGGTTTCATGAGTCGCCCGAGAACTAGATTAAGATCCCAAGAAGGGGCTGGAGGACGTAAAGGTGGCTTGATATGGAGCAAGCCTTTCAGAAAACGTGTTACGAGGGGTTATGGAAGGCGGCTACCGCACTGACATGCATTCTGATAGAAGAGGTCTTTAGACCTGATTCCGACAAGTGCCAGAGATAGTCCAAAAACCTTGGGATTGGAGAAGAAAAGGGATCAAGGGATTGCAAAGAACACCATGATGTGTACCTTTTCCATTTATAGGAATAAGATTTTCTTGTGGAAGGCTTTTGTGAAGCAATCAGGACACGAGAAACCGAATCTGAAAGGTTAAGTGGTTGAAGAATTAACCTTTCAACATCCATGCCGTCAGGGACAAGGCCTGAAGATTGGGATGGCATAGACATCCGTCGTTCTGAGTGATCAGAAGCGAGTGCGTTCCCAAGGAATGTGCCTGCGGATGGAGAAATCCTGGAGTATGGGAAACCTCACTTGGCGTGGCCAATGAGGTGCTATCAGGATCATGGTTCCCTTGTCCTGACGGAGCTTCACGAGAGTCTTCGAGAGAAGAGGAAGTGGAGGGAATGCATAAAGCAGACTGGCTGCCCAGGAGAGGGAGAATGCATCTCTGGGCTGAGAGCGCTTGCTGCGAATGAGGGAGCAGTAATTGTCCACCTTGCGGTTCTGAGGGGACGCAAAGAGGTCTATTTGGGGACGACCCCATTGCTGGAAGATTGAGTTCGCCACCGAGGGATTGAGAGACCACTCATGCGGTTGGAAGACACGATTCAGTTTGTCTGAATCGTGTCTTCCAACCTGAGGTGGTCCTGAGGTACATCGAGTGGGAGAGCGCTTCCGCCCAAATCTGTGCAGCTTCCTGACACAGAAGGAAGGAGCCTGTGCCTCCCTGCTTGTTGATGTACCACATGGCCACCTGGTTGTCAGTCTGAATCAGGATGATGTGATTTGATAGAGAATCGTGAAAAGCTCTGAGAGCATATCGCATCGCTCGAAGCTCCAGGAAATTTATCTGGTGTTTGGCTTCCTCTAGAGACCAAAATCCTTGTGACTGCAGATCGTTCACATGAGCTCCCCAGCCGAGGTTGGAAGCGTCAGTGGTGAGAATGAGTTGAGGATCTGGCAGGTGAAAAGGCAGTCCCTGGAGGAGATTGTTCTGATCTTTCCATCAGGTGAGAGACAGGCGGAGTGCGTCTGTGATGTGGACAATGGTTGACAGAGGCTGAGTCGCTTGAATCCATTGTGACCTCAGAGTCCAATGCATGACTCTCATGGCCAGGCGGGCCATTGGTGTGAGATGGACTGAGGATGTCATGTGTCCGAGAAGGACAAGGAATTGTCGAGCTGTTGCTGTATACTGAGACTGCAATTGGTGAGCGAGAGATACGAGGGTTTGCACTCGTTAAGGTAGAAAGGCTTTTGCTTGTAAGGTGTCCAAGTCTGCCCCAATGAACGACAAGGTTTGAGATGGGACTAAATAGGATTTCTCGTAATTGACGAGAAATCCTAGAGAAATTAGAGTGTGTAGGGTCAAATCCAGGGACGATCGAGCGGCTTGCTGGGTTGGGGCCCTGATTAACCAGTCATCTAGATAGGGGTAGACGTGAACACCTTCTTTCCTGAGAAAGGCTGCGACAACCACGAGACATTTGGTAAAGACTCGTGGTGCCGATGCTAGGCCGAATGTAAGCACTCGGTATTGATAGTGCTTTGGGCCTACTAAAAACCTGAGATACTTGCGATGAGCTGAAGCTATCGCAATGTAGGTGTAAGCGTCCTGGAGGTCCAGAGAGCAGAGCCAGTCTCCTCTTTGTAGAAGAGGTAGAAGCGAGCCCTGGGTTACCATCTTGAACTTTTCCCGCTGGAGGTACTTGTTGAGGGCAAGTAGGTCCAGAACTGGACGAAGCCCCCCGGATTTTTTGGGGATCAAAAAGTACCGGGAATAGAACCCTAGGCCTGTTGTGAAAGAGGGACGGGTTCTATTGCTCTTAACTGGAGAAGGGGGGAAACCTCCTGGCTCCAGAGGGACAGAGTGGTCGGTTACTCTCCACGCTTGTAGAGGTAGTGAATCCGGTGGAAGAGCAAGAAAGTTCAGGTGGTAACCCTGAGCAATGTTTGCTAGCACCCATTGGTCGGTTGTGATTGATTGCCACATGCCGTGAAAGTGGCACAATCGACCTCCCACTGGTATGGCTGGCAGAGGGATCAGGCTGCGGCTCTAAGGGAACGTCAAAAACCTGAAGCAGGCCCCGGCTGGGGAGCTGCTTGTGACTTTTGCTTCCGGGGCTGAGATTTCTGATAAGGCCTCGTAACTCGGGACCTTGATGGTGGAGGATAGTACTTCCTTGGGCGGAAGAATGACTTCTTAGAGTCCCTTCTTGAAGGGCTGTCTAGAGGGGAAGTCAGAAGGTATCGATGAGAGCTGTTTGAGGGTCTCATGATGGTCCTTTAATTCAGCCACTATTTGCTGAATCTGTTCACCGAACAGATTATCTCCTATACAGGGCAGGTCAGACAGCCTGTCTTGTACTTCTGGGCGAAGGTCAGAAGACTTGAGCCAGGCCCAGCGTCTTGCCGAAATGGCAGTTGCAGACACTCTAGTGGAGGTGTCGAAGATATTGTAAGCTCTTATCTCATGCTTTCCTGCCTCAAACCCCTTGTTGACAAGGGTTTGAAGATGTTCTTGAAATTGGTCAGGCAGGGTTTCAGAGAAGTCCTGTATTTGATTGAAAATGACTCTGTTGTATTGGGTCATATACAGCTGGTAAGAAGCAATCCTGGAGATAAGCATGGCCTCTTGGAACACTCGATGACCAATATTGTCGAGGAACTTGTGTTCTTTGACAGGAGGGGTAGAAGAGTGTGGTTGCGTCCTTTTTGCTTTCTTTTGAGCTGATTCCACCACAACTGAGTGGTGGGGTCAAGCTAAGATTTTTGAAAGCCAGGGGCTGACTGTACCAGATAAGTAGTGTCAGCCTTTCTGTGTACTGGGGCAATGGATCCAGGGTTTTCCCAGTTCTTTTTGAGGAGGTCAAGAAGAACCTGACGAATGGGAATAGAAGTGATCACCTTAGGGACATCCAGGAATTGGAGAAGCTCCATCATCTGATGCCTATCATCTTGCTCCGTCTGAAGCTGGAAAGGGACCAATTCTGACATTTCCTTCACAAAATTAATGAAAGAGAGGTCCTCTGGAGGAGAACGCTTTCTACTTTCAGTAGGAGAGGGAGGTGAAGGTAAGTCATCAGTGTCTGTGGAAGTATCATCACCCCAGGTGTCATAAGGATCAGTAGGCTGACCTATAGGACGAGAAGGGGGTTGGATACCCGAAGGGCCTGGCTGAGGCTCCGAGAAAATCGAAGGAATCACCGGGGGCACCGTGGACGCCCTGGGGGGCATCGGTGCCGGCATCGAAGGCATCGATGGTGCCGATGTGCGTATCGCTCCCGATGAATGAATCGGTGGCGAGGGACGACATGGCATCGATGGCTGAGGCAATACCCCTGAAGGATGAGGCTGTCATCGGGGAGCGCACCGGGGCCATCGGAGACCCGGGAATTACCGGTGAAGGGCAGTCATAAGCGCCTCCATCCGGGATAGCAGTGGTGCCAGCGCTGCTGGAATCGGGTCAGTGACCGGTTCCACTCTCGGTGCCGGAGGGACCTGGAGTCGTTGCATCGCCTTGTCGATAGCCTCCTGGACCAGCCGGTCCAGTTCTTCCCGGAGACCTGGGGCAATCAGCTCCGGCTCCGTGACGGAAGAGGGAGGCTGAGGCACAGTCGAAAGGACCACTTTTACAGGCGGAATCGCGACTCCCAAACCCCGATCGGGTGAGGGTGGCCTCGATGTCCCGGTCGCAGGAGTGGTCGGTGCCGTTCCTGGATTGGGCTTCTTTGATGGTGGCTCGGACAGTGGCGAGGTCGATGATTTCGCTCCCTCGACGGTCCGAGACTTACGATGCCGATGGCGATGTTTCTCCCTACGATCCCCTCGATCTTGAGGGGGAGAAACGGGAGTCGATGGCTGTGGAGACATCGATGGCGGGCGGTCACCGGACGGTTGTTGATGCTGGTGCGACTTCGTCAGTGCCGGTTCCGATGACGTCGATGCGATGGACGGTGTCGGGGTGTGAGCACGGAAAAGGAGTCCCATCTTCGGGTCTGTGATAGACATGGTGCGAGTACAGTCCGGGCACCGACGAATACCCGACGCCATGGTCATAGACGCCATGGTCATAGACGGCCAGTAGGCTGCGAGGGCCAAACTCGACGGTAATAGACGAAAAACGGTGAAAAAGCTTACTGGAGTACCGCGGCCAGAGAAAAGTTAGAGGAGGGACCCCTGTGGGGCAAAATAATTTTAAACAAGTCCGTGAGGAAAATTCCTGTCAGGAATGTGTTCAGAGCTCCTAAACCACGAGGCTACTGCTGCGCGGAAAAAAGAAGACTGAAGGGGGACCCCTGCTGGCTGCAATGTTAGTGCCATGCTGGACATGCCCAGTAGGGGCCAGTCAAAGTTCTGGAAACTTTGACAGAAGTTTTCCGTGATTGGGCTCCATCCTGATGATGTCACCCATATGTGAGGACTACCATCCTGCTTGTCCTGTGAGAACACCTATTACAAGGTAAGCAATTTTGGTTTATCCCAGGACAAGCAGGATGCTAGTCCTCACATGTGGGTGATTAGCAAGCTAGAGGCTGAGTCATTTTGTAGCGAAGCAACAGTGAAGTATTGTTGGTGTAAATGAGGCAGCCGAAGATCACAGCAGGTTGGATGTAGGAGTTGGGATTAAACTGGAAACAAGTTCTTTAAGACAGATTGTCCATAGGCTGAATCTTGTCGTCCTTCTTTGTCTAAACAGTAATGAGCTGCAAAGGTGTGAAGAGAACTCCATGTTGCTGCTTTACATAGGTCAAGAATTGGCACTGAACGATAGTGTGCTACTGAGGTTGACATTGCTCTTACTGAATGCGCCTTTACTCGCCCTTGGAGAGGAAGGCCTGCTTTTTCATAGCAAAACTGAATGCAATCTGCTAGCCAGTTTACCCACTGCTTTATCCGGTTTGTTTGGATCATAAGATACAAAGAGCTGAGTGGATTTCCTATGGACTGCAGTGCGGTCTAAGTCAAATGCTAGCGCACGCTTACAGTCCAAGGTATGTAAAGCCTGTTCTCCTTGGTGAGAATGAGGCCTTGGAAAGAATGTGGGTAAAACTATGGATTGGTTCAAGTGGAATTCCGTAATTACCTTGGGTAGGAATTTTGGATGTGTTCAGAGAACCACTCTGTCATGTAGGAATTTTGTATAGGGTGAGTACATAAGTGCTTGTAACTCACTAACCCTTCTAGCCGATGTAATGGCTATGAGGAAAATGGTCTTCCATGTGAGAAATTTAAGATCACAGGAGTTCATGTGTTCAAAAGGAGAACGCATGAGTCTTGTTAAGACCAGATTCAGGTCCCATTCTGTGACTGGTGGCCGAATTAGTGGTTTGAGGTGAATTAAACCTCTCATAAATCTACTGATAAGGGGATGTATGAATATTGGTGCATCTCCCATCTTGTTATGGTAAGCTGAGATTGCACTTAAGTGTACTCTGACAGATGACGTCTGGAGACCAGAATCTGAAAGATGGGATAAGTAGTCTAGTAGAGAAGTTGTGGGGCAGGAGAAAGGATCAATACTCTTTTGTCTGCACCACAAAGTAAACCTTTTCCATTTCGAAGAATAATTCTTTCGTGTTGAAGGTTTACATGAAGCTATAAGCACTTGAGATACATTGGTTGAAAGATTGAGTGGTTGTAAAATCAAGCTTTCATCATCCATGCTGTCAGGGATAGGGATTGAAGGTTGGGATGGCGCAACCGACCCTGATCCTGAGTTATGAGAGTGGGAGCTACACCCAGGCGAACTGGTTCCCTGATCAAGAGGTCTAGAAGTGTGGGAAACCATACCTGTCGAGGCCAATACGGGGCTATGAGTATCATGGACCCCTTTGTCCTGCTGTAGCTTCACTAGAGTTTTGGTTATGAGTGGTATCGGAGGATACGTGTATAGAAGGCCTGAGTTCCAAGGGCGAGCAAAGGCGTCCTTGGCTAGATGGTGATTCCGTCTGTGCAGAATGCAGAAACTGTCCACTTTGTGATTCAGGTGTGACGCAAAGAGGTCTATTGTTGGTTGTCCCCAACGCTGAAATATCCTGGTTGCTACTAAGGGATCCAGGGACCAATCGTGTGGTTGGAACTGGCGACTGAGTTGATCGGACACTACATTGTGAATGCCTGCCAGATAAGTGGCCCGGAGAAACATTGAGTGTGTCAGGGCCCAGTCCCAAATTTGTGCAGCTTCTTGACAAAGGAGATACGAGCCCGTACCTCCCTGTTTGCTGATGTACCACATGGCTACCGTGTTGTCCGTTTGGATCAGAACAGTCTTGTGTGAAAGGCAGTCCTTGAACGCATGCAGCGCATAATGTATAGCTCGGAGTTCCAGGAAATTGATTTGAAATGTTGCTTCGAGTTTCGTCCAAGTACCTTGGGTTTGGAGATTGTTTATGTGAGCTCCCCAACCCAAGGTGGATGCATCTGTAGTTAAAGTTATCTGTGGGACTGGCTGTTGGAAGGGTAGGCCCTTGCGCAAATTGTCCTTGTTCGCCCACCAAAGTAGAGAAGAACGTAGCTGGTGGGTCACTTGAATTGGAGAGGACAGTGGTTGAATGGCTTGGATCCATTGTGATCTTAAAGTCCATTGGGTTACCCTCATGGCTAACCTTGCCATAGGAGTGACATGAACTGTGGATGCCATATGGCCTAGTAAGGTTAGAAACTGATGAGCTGTTGCTTGTTTCTTTGAATGAATTGAGTTTGCCAGAAGGGAGAGTGTCTCTGCCTGATCCTCGGATAGAAAGGCCTTTGAGAGGATGGTGTTCAATTCTGCTCCTATGAATTGAAGCAAGTGAGATGGAATGAGATGGGACTTTTGATAACTGATGAGAAAACCCATGGAGTGAAGTAGAGTAATTGTTCGACAGAGAAGCTAGAGCTCCTTGTTGAGATTGACTTCTGATGAGCCAGTCTAGATAGGGAAAATCATGGACACTTTGTGTAAGTGTGCTGCTATTACTGCCAGACATTTGGTGAATACTCTGGGAGTAGAGGAGAGTCCAAATGGTAGTACTCTGTACTGGAAATGCTGATGATCCACCATGAAGCGCAGGTACTTGCGATGAGGGGGGAAAATTGGAATGTGAGCGTAAGCATCTTGAAGATCCAGAGAACAAAGCCAGTCTCCTGTTTGAAGAAGAGGAAGCATGGTGCCTAGAGAGACCATTCTGAACTTTTCTTTCTTCAGAAATTTGTTGAGATTTCTGAGGTCTAGGATGTGACGTAGGCCTCCGGTTTTCTTTGGAATGAGGAAATAACGAGAATAAAACCCTCTGCCCTGCTGAGTCTGGGGCATGAGCTCTACACTGCTCTGGCTCTCAGAAGGGTGGATAATTCTACTTGTAATTGGGTTATGTGATTTTCAGTTAGAGAAAGATCTCGGAGGAGAATCTTTTGGAATTGAAAGGAAATTGAGTTGGTAACCTCGAGATATTATTGCAAGTACCCATTGGTCTGTTATTTGTAACCAATGGTTGTAAAAAGAGGATACTCGACCTCCTACCGGAAGCTGTGGATGAGGATTGGAGAGATGGCTTCGGTCTCTGGGAAAAATCTCAAAAGCCAGCCGCCGGTCCCATCTGTGGCGGAGGTTGAGGCCTAGCTGCCCTAGGTTGTCTGGGCTGAGGTCTTTGTTGCGGCCTAGAAGATCTGCTCCTAGATGTTGGAGGGTAATAAAGTCTCTGTCGGTAGAAGGGTCTTCTAGGTTTTTTCCTTTGAGGCCTATGAGTTGACTGTGTAGCCTGATCCTGTGGAATCAATGAAAGTTGTCACAGGGTTTCTGTGTGCTCTTAATTGAGCAACCGCATCTTGTACCTTGGAACCAAAAAGGTTATGACTAAGACATGGGAGGACAACCAGTTTTTCCTGGACTTCAGGCCTGAGGCTTTAAGCCACGCCCAACGTCTTGCACTTATACCCGATGCAGCCACTCTGGATGCTGTTTCAAAGCCATCACAGGCAGCACGGACCTCGTGCTTGCCTGCCTCCAGCCCTTTGTGGAGAATTGCCTGGGCTGCTTCTTGATGTTGTTTTGGCAATGATGGTATAAACTCCTGCATCTGCTTCCATAGATTTCTTTGGTACTGAGTCATGTATAATTGATAAGAAGATATCTTAGAATTTAACATGGCTCCTTGATACACCTTCCTTCCCAGGGAATCCAAGAATCTGTGGTCCTTTCCCGGGGGAGTTGAGGAATGTGGTCTTATCCTCTGACTTCTTTTGTGCAGATTCTACCACCACCGATTAGTGTGGAAGCTGTGACTTTTGGTAGCCAGGAGCAGACTGCACCAAATATGTTGTGTCCATTCTTTTGTTTACAGCAGGCACTGAGCATGGATGCTCCCAAAGCCGATGTTGTAGGTCCAGAAGGACATCATGGACCGGTATGGCTACTACTTGCCATACCGGTCCAAATTGAAGAACCTCCAATGTTTGTTGCCTTGAATCTTCTTCCGTCACCAAGGGAAAAGGTATGGTGTCCGCCATTTCCTGGATGAAATTGGTGAATGATAAATCCTCCGGTGGAGATTTCTTTCTTGGGTCTGGAGGTGAAGGATCTGACATGAAATCCTCAGATGAGGTGTCTGTGTGTCCCTCGTCCCAAGTGTCGTAAGGATCTTCTCTAGGAGATATTGGAGAAGATCTAGGTGGACGAGGAAGCCCTGAAGGACCTGGTTGCGGGTCATCGAAGGGTGTCCCTTCAGGCTGTTCTTTCTGAGGCTTGGGAGGAAGAGCTCCGACTACCTCATCAAATCTCTTCATTATGAGCTGATAGAGTGCCAGTTCTGGATGTCCTGGGTCCCCAGGTGAGATTGGCATTGATGGTATCGGGGTCAGAATCGAAGATGGTGTCTGTGTCATTGTTGGTCGTGTCGGTATTACTTTGACTGGTATCGGTGTAGGCACCGGCATCTACTGAATCGTCAGTATCGGTGTAGACACCGGCATCAACGGAATTGTCGGCATCGGTGTAGGCACCAGCTTCGGTGCAAGCACCGGCATCGGTGAAGGCACCGGCATAGGCATCTGATCCTTAAGGGCCTGGAGCAGCGCCGCTGGAGTCTATGTGTGCCGATGTCTGTGACGGTGTTTCGGTGGGTGCTCGACTACTTACTTTGTCGATGCCGATGGATGATCTCCGGACCCCTCCGGACAACGTTTTTTCAATATTATTCGTTTTGAAACTCCGGCCGGAGACGATTTTGTTGATGTTGAGGGAGAAGGCAGAAGCTGAAGGTGAAAAAGATGTTCCATCTTCTCTTGGCGAAGTTTTCTTCCTTTGGGAGTCAACTCTGCACATTTAGGGCAGGTTGAGACATCATATTTGTCCCCCAAACAAAGGACACACTCGAGGTGTGGATCTGTAATGGACATTGTCTGATTACAGACAGGACATTTTTTAAATCCGGTAGCCATTTTCTATTGACAGCCATCGATGAAATGAGGGAAAAAATTATGAGAAAAACGTTTTTACTCAGGGAATAAAAATGAGACTATGATTACTCACCAGCCGGTGGAAATCTGAGAGAGATCCCTTGTGGGAGAAAAAGAATGAGAAAAAAAAAGTGACTTTTCAGTCAGCAAGCACTGTGAGAAAACTCACAAGGCTCCTTGCTCCGCGGTGCTTACAGCAGCGTGGAAAAACGAAGACTGAAGAGAGACCCCTGTGGCAGAGAATATCATGGCATGCTGGGCATGCTCAGTGGCCTCACAGGGCCGGTCAAATGTTTCTAGAAACTTTTCCCCGCATAGGGCTCCATCAATGTCGTCACCCACATGTGAGGACTAGCATCCTGCTTGTCCTGGGATAAAGATTTTCCTTTCAGAGGCTGTCAGACAATGGTTTGGTATGCTCTGCACTAACACTGATCTTTGATACGAAGCTCAATGAAGGGCCTAAAGTGCTTAACAGCATAGGAGAAGCAGGTCACTAGCTGCTTCAAGTGAAGTTGAACTAGTTGACACATGCTGCCCAGCAATCTTCATGTACTCAATGACCGCCTCTTATTTGCCACTGAATTCTTCCTCAGAGTCAATGGAACTCAGCAGGAGGATCAGCTTTCTTCAGAGTGTCTTGGTTCCCCTCTAGAAACTGGAGCAGTAAGCGTACATAGCCACTTCAGTGGTGGGAGTGAATTCTTCAGTATCCCCCTATTCTTTGTACTGTGCATCAAAGAAGATTGACATTGATAAGAACATAAGAAATTGCCATGCTAGGTCAGACCAAGGGTCCATCAAGCCCAGCATCCTGTTTCCAACAGAGGCCAAAACCAGGCCACAAAAACCTGGCAATTACCCAAACACTAAGAAGAACCCATGCTACTGATGCAATTAATAGCAGTGGCTATTCCCCAAGTATAACTGATTAATAGCCATTAATGGACTTCTCCTCCAAGAACTTATCCAAACCTTTTTTGAACCCAGCTACACCAACTGCACTAACCACCTCCTCCAGCAACAAATTCCAGAGCTTTATTGTGCGTTGAGTGAAAATTTTTTTTCTCCGATTAGTCTTAAATGTGTTACTTGCTAACTTCATGGAATGCCCCCTAGTCCTTCTATTATTCGAAAGTATAAATAACCGAGTCACATCTACTTGTTCAAGACCTCTCATGATCTTAAAGTCCTCTATTATATCCCCCCTCAGCCGTCTCTTCTCCAAGCTGAACAGCCCTAACCTCTTCAGCCTTTCCTCATAGGGGAGCTGTTCCATCCCCTTTATCATTTTGGTTGCCCTTCTCTGTACCTTCTCCATCGCAACTATATCTTTTTTGAGATGCGGCGACCAGAATTGTACACAGTATTCAAGGTGTGGTCTCACCATGGAGCGATACAGAGGCATTATGACATTTTCCGTTCTATTAACCATTCCCTTTCTAATAATTCTTAACATTCTATTTGCTTTTTTGACTACTGCAGCACACTGAGCCGACGATTTTAAAGTATTATCCACTATGATGCCTAGATCTTTTTCCTGGGTGGTAGCTCCTAATATGAAACCTAACATCGTGTAACTACAGCAAGGGTTATTTTTCCCTATATGCAACACCTTGCACTTGTCCACATTAAATTTCATCTGCCATTTGGATGCCCAATCTTCCAGTCTTGCAAGGTCCTCCTGTAATGTATCACAGTCTGCTTGTGATTTAACTACTCTGAATAATTTTGTATCATCCGCAAATTTGATAACCTCACTCGTCGTATTCCTTTCCAGATCATTTATATATATATTGAAAAGCACCAGTCCAAGTACAGATCCCTGAGGCATTCCACTGTTTACCCTTTTCCACTGAGAAAATTGACCATTTAATCCTACTCTCTGTTTCCTGTCTTTTAATCAGTTTGTAATCCACAAAAGGACATCGCCTCCTATCCCATGACTTTATACTTTTCCTAGAAGCCTCTCATGAGGGACTTTGTCAAACGCCTTCTGAAAATCCAAATACACTACATCTACCGGTTTACCTTTATCTACATGTTTATTAACCCCTTCAAAAAAATGAAGCAGATTTGTTAGGCAAGACTTCCCTCGGGTAAATCCATGTTGACTGTGTCCCATTAAATCATGTCTTTCTATATGCTCTATGATTTTGATCTTGAGAATAGTTTCCACTATTTTTCCCGGCACTGAAGTCAGGCTCACTGGTCTATAGTTACCCGGATCGCCCCGGAGCCTTTTTTAAATATCGGGGTTACATTGGCCACCCTCCAGTCTTCAGGTACAATGGATGATTTTAATGATAGTTTACAAATTTTAACTAATAGATCAGAAATTTCATTTTTGAGTTCCTTCAGAACCCTAGGATGCATACCATCTGGTCCAGGTGATTTGCTACTCTTTAGTTTGTCAATCTGGCCTACTACATCTTCCAGGTTCACAGTGATTTCGTTTAGTTCGTCTGAGTCATCACCCCTGAAAACCATCTCTGGAACTGGTATCTCCCCAACATCCTCATTAGTAAACACGGAGGCAAAGAATTCATTTAGTCTTTCTGCAATGGCCTTATCTTACCTAAGAGCCCCTTTAACCCCTCTGTCATCTAATGGTCCAACCGACTCCCTCACAGGTTTCTTGCTTTGGATATATTTAAAAAAGTTTTTATTATGAGTTTTTGCCTCTATGGCCAACTTCATTTCAAATTCTCTCTTCGCCTGCCTTATCAATGTTTTACACTTACCTTGACAATGCTTATGTTTTATCCTATTTTCTTCAGATGGATCCTTCTTCCAATTTTTGAAGGTTTTTGTTTTGGCTAAAATAGCCTCTTTCACCTCACCTTTTAACCATGAAGGTAATCGTTTTGCCTTCCTTCCACCTTTCTTAATGCGCGGAATACATATGGACTGCGCCTCTGGGATTGTATTTTTAAACAATGTCCAAGCCTGTTGAACACTTAACCTTTGCAGATGCACCTTTCAGTTTTTTTCTAACTATTTTCCTCATTTTATCAAAGTTTCCCTTTTTAAAATTTAGTGCTAGAGCTGCAGATTTACTTAATTGTCCCCCTTCCAGTTATTAGTTTAAATTTGATCATGTTATGATCACTGTTGCCAAGTGGCCCCACCACCGTTACTTCTTTCACCAAATCTTGCGTTCCACTAAGAATTAAATCTAAAATAGCTCCCTCTCTTGTTGGTTCCTGAACCAATTGCTCCATGAAGCAATCATTTATTACATCCAGGAACTTTATGTCTCTAGCAAGTCCTGATGTTACATTTACCCAGTCAATATTGGGGTAATTGAAATCTCCCATTATTATTGCACTGCCAAATTGGTTTGCTTCCCTGATTTCTCTTAGCATTTCATCATCTGTCTATTTTGTCCAGGTGGACGGTAGTATACTCCTATCACTATACTCTTACCCTACACACATGGGATTTCTACCCATATAGATTCTACTGAGCATTTACTCTCTTGTATGATCTTTATCCTGTTGGACTCTATACCCTCCCGGACATAGTGCCACACCCCCGCCAAGTTGATCCTCCCTATCATTGCGATATAATTTGTACCCTGATATAGCACTGTCCCATTGGTTATCCTCCTTCCACCAAGTCTCTGTGATGCCAATTATGTCAATCTCATCATTTGCTGCTATACATTCTAACTCTCCCATCTTACTTTTTAGACTTCTGGCATTGGCATACAGACATTTCAAAGTGTGGTTTTTGCTTGTTTTAACAACCTGCTTTTCAGTTGTTTGGGATAATTCGGAAATCATTAGCTTTGGTGATTTTTTACATATAGGCATATGAACTATGTTTGCTTTTGATGGAACCTCTCTGTTGGGATGCCCTAACTCTCCTGTCTCATTAGTATCCTTCAAGGATACATTTCTCCAAACCATGCACTGCTGAGTGACTGTCGGCTTTCCCCCTTGTTCTAGTTTAAAAGCTGCTCTATCTCCTTTTTGAAAGTTAGTGCCAGCAGCTTGGTTCCACTCTGGTTAAGGTGGAGTCCGTCCTTTCGGAAAAGTCTCCCCTTTCCCCAAAAGTTTCCCCAGTTCCTTACAAAGCTGAATCCCTCTTCCCTGCACCATCGTCTCATCCACGCATTGAAACTCTGGAGCTATGCCTGCCTCTGGGGACCTGCACGTGGAACAGGAAGCATTTCAGAGAATGCCACCCTGGAGGTTCTGGATTTCAGCTTCCTACCTAAAATCCTAAATTTGGCTTCCAAAACCTCTCTCCCACATTTTCCTATGTCATTGGTGCCCACATGTACCACGACAGCCGGCTCCTCTCCAGCACTGTCTATAATCCTATCTAGGTGACGCGTGAGGTCTGCCACCTTCGCACCAGGCAGGCAAGTTACCAGGCGGTCCTCACGTCCACCAGCCACCTTGCTATCTACATTTCTAATAATTGAATCACCAACTTTGATGGCTGGTCTAACTCAGTGCGAGAGGACAATACATCACCTGAGGAGCAGGTCCTTGCTACAGATCACTTCCTGCTACACCAGGGTGATGTTCTCCTACTGGGAGACCTTTCTGATCCAAGGCAGCACTCAGGCTGCCAGAATGGATTTGGGACTTGGCTATGTCCCTGAAGGTCTCATCAATGTACCTCCCTGTCTCCCTCTTCTCCTTTAGCGTGTCCTTGGCACTATTTCTTCTCTGTTCCATTAATGAGCATAAAGACCCTGGATGCTTGCTGTGAGCTGGGAGAATAAGACTTCCAGTGGTTGGCATGGCTCCATGGTACTTATGCTTCTTCAGAACTTTCGGTGCCATCATGGAGCAGATGCTGCAGCAAGTCAGATCAAGATCCTTACCAAGACATTTTTTAACAGGTCTTATGATGGCTGGTGATGGACACCTGACTTTAATCTGGGCATTTCTTGAAATCGTTCTATCTTTGGCAGAAAAACTGGATGCAAAATCAAAGGGAGACAAATATTTTTAAAACAGACAGCTCAAACAGAAAAACGGGATCGGCAGCTGGGCAAACTGTCAGAAGTCACTGCAAGAAATACCTGCTGCTACTGACAAAGATGTTGAAAAAGTAAACAAGCCCGAAGGATGCTGAAAACTCTAAGAACTAAGGATGAAACACACACTAATCCACACCATTGCCTAAGAACAAACTGAAGAGAGAAAACTTACCAAAAGTACTGCAAGGAGAGTGGAAAATGAACATAGCTAAAGAGCCTGAGCATCATTAACAGTGGAAAAAAAAAGATGAACCGAGGTACACCATGCCACACATGACATGAAAGGTCTTCAAATATTCTCTGGAAAACATGGTCCATGTCTGTACCATCAGATAACATCATTCACCTGTAAGACTGGTGAACCAATTGTCTTCACAGAACTAGTAGTAAGCAACTGAACTTAGACTGTGAGGAATCAACGAAGACAGCTACATATTGAAATATAATATGATAGATGAAAGGATGATGATTAAGAGGGAATTTTCAAAGCGATTTCTATGCATAAAAGCATTTTGCCCATATAAATCACCTATTTGAAAATTGCCCTCACTCAATGTGGTTAAAAGACCGCATATGTTGTTGGCCATATTTAGAAGAGATATTTCCAGGTGAGGAAAAATAGCCTGTAGATTGCAATTTAAAAGTTAGTGTGTGCTTTTCCAGCAAAATTCTACCTGTACAAAAAAGCAGGCACAAGTGTCTGTACATACTTTATACCTATGGCATTTTTTCAAAGTGAAAGTATACAATACTTTGTGGGTAAAAAAATAAGTGTGGATTTTGCAACAATGTCGCCAGTTTGAATATTGACGCCTAAATTTGCAATTACGTAAATAAAACTTCAACGCCTCAAACTAGTTGGGTCGGTGCAGCAGGCTTGCAGTGGCAGCAGAATAGCACCCAGAAAGGCTATGGGGCGCCCTAGAAGGCTGGATGTTCAAGTCAACGGCCATATTAATATTGGCAACTAGATTATTACAGAACTTTGTCGTTAAACATGGGAAGGGAGGAGCACTGGTTGCAGACCAAATAGAGGATCTTATATACTCATCTACCTGAGATGCCTGAGTACAATGGAGGAAGACATAATGGTATAAACTGTCTTGGATAAGATGTGATATCTTATAAGCGATCATGCTTTTCGGCTGAAAATTGGAATGTATGCTTAGCAATGTGGACAGAATAACTGGGCACACTGGATGGGCTGTTTTGTCTTTTATCATCTATGTTAAGATCTGGAAGAAATCAGTGGGAAAAGATCATCAAAATTGACTGGTCCAGACTGATGTCATTTGTGACAACCTAGCCAAACACACACGCTGCAAGAGTCTGTGGCGTTCCCAAGCGAGATGGCAGCTCCTGAGGTACAGTCAGCTTCGGTGTATATCTGCCTGCCCCAGAATTCTAGCCGTGTGTGTGTATTCTCATCTTCTTATACATAGCATGGAACCAGAATAACACACTCCTCCTCCTCCTTTATGAAGCTAGCAGTGAGTGAGATTGGCAATTTTCATCCCATGAGTATTAGCACAGAAGGACACCACCACAGATCCTCATAGGTGGCCTAAGGACATTACACAAAGACAGAGGACCAGCAAGGAGGTGAGAGAACACAGGGTAGGAAGAACAAGACTTTACACAAAAATGTCCACACTGCTGCAGAATGTAAACTTCCCACAGCCTCAACCCTCAGGTGATCCTGAGGGGCTCACTGGCAGTTTCCAATTTTTTTTTGCAAGCATGAAAAGGTTACAAATACAGCAGCAAAGTCTGAGATGATGAAAGCCTTCTGTCAGAGAGGAATACAGGGAATATGGTCTGTCATATCTTGGGCCCAATAGGCTCCATCTTAGTTCTAAAGATCCCCACTGGCATTTTCCTTAGGCAAGGCCCTATGATGATCCCCTTCAGAAAACTACAGGAAGAATAAGGACAGGGGAAAGTATGAGGGAGAGAGCCAGGAACAGGTTAGGATCCATAGCAGGAATGGGAGTGGGAGCTAATATCTAACAGAACAATTCTCAGCGCTCATAACTGGAGATACTTTGACTCGTTTGCAAGCTGGACAGCTCACTGTCTGAAGACAGCACAATCAACTCCACTCAGAGCATCACTAACCAGTGAAGTGAGCTGAAAGGTACAAGCCCGGGTTGTATTTTCACATCTGAGGGAGACGTTGTGGCTGAGTGCCAACAGAATCCACCTTTCCATATCAACGCTTTTAGGTTTTTTTTTTGTTTGTTTTTTTTTAAACCAAATGCACAGACAATTTTAAAACATCACAAAGATAAATTCCACATTTTCTGCCCCCACCCCAACCAGAAAACCAGTAATGCCCCCAGAAAACTTGAGGGTTAACAAAGGCTCGATTGGGTTTGTGCTTAGAGTTAAATAGATTTTTTAAAAAAAGCAAATTTTTGAGAGCAGTGAACCCCCGGGAACACCCCTGATGCATAGAAAAGGGGTTAGTTGGCTAGTTTCTCCCCAGCTCGTGAGGGAAGAGAATGAGAGGGCAGTGGGGAAGCAAATCAAATAAAAGGCTCCATGGTTAGAAGAGACCCTCAGCCTTTGTAACCAGGATAAAGAGATGAGGGGCTCCAGGCTCCTTATAGAGACAGTGGTGCTTGGAAGACCCCTCTGGGTTTGGAGGCACAGACTTTCATTCCATTCAAAGCAAGTCAGAGAGAACCTTGATCTTCCCACCAATGCCTGAAGCAAAACAGCCTATGTGCCCCATCCTTTGGCTTACACCCTAGCTAGCTCTTAGCAAGGAGGCATTGAACGTTCTCAGCCAGCTCTCAGCAGGGAGGGATTGCATCTGGCACCTCTGCTCTCACCTTTGCTGACTTTATTGTTTCTCACCTGTTTTATCAGGGAGCCATCTCTCCTTACTCCTTTCCCACGTGGTTCTCACCCAGGAAGCACCCCACATTACCTTAATTCCTTTTCCCTCTGGGTCTTATCAGGGAGGCACCTCTCATGACTCTAATCAGGAGGTACCTCACATGGCCTCTCTCCTTCCCAATTGCCTTTCATTTCATATGATTCAAACCCTCCAGTCCCATCCATACCTGGGACCTCACAGTAGCTCTCACTGACAGAAAGACTTCATTCACACAAAGGAAAAGGGCTTTGGAAGGAAACTGAAGGTTATGGGTATTGGGGGAGCAATGGGAGAAAAAAGAAGCAAGTTTGCTTATCGTAAATGGTGTTTTCCATAGATAGCAGGATGAATTAGCCATGCTGTCTGGGTGACGTCATCCGACAGTGTACCATGCGGCGCGCTTTCTCCAAGAATTCAGTCTTGCTCTGCTGCGCTTGTGTGGCAGTTTCCATGTGAAAGCACATCACACATATCTCCTCAGTCTGTAATTACGCATATCGGCAAGCGCTGTAGACTGGAAAGGAAGGGCTGTCCAAGGAGGAGGGTGGGTTCGCATGGCTAATTCATCCTGCTATCTACTATGGAAAACATCTTTTATGGTAAGCAAACTTGTTTGTTCTGTCGATAAGCAAGCTGAATTAGTCATGCTATCTGGGTAGTCCCAACTGACCATATTATTTAAAACTGCTCGTCCCACTGCACTGTCTGATGCTGCTAGCTGGTCTCGACAATAGTGAGATGTGAATATTTGAAATGAGGACAAAATGGCTGCTCTGCAGATCTCTAGGGCAACACCACGTTAAGGTCCCAAGAGACCATAGAGGGCCTCAGGGGAGGCAGCAGCTGTAGCAACCCACACATGAATCGCCCTACCAAGATGGGCGAACCATCCACCCCCTGGTGGTAAGTGCCTCTGGCACTCAGATGTACCTGAACGGAGTTGGTTTTAAGCCCAGCCTCTGAGAGGTGCAGCAGGTAATTCAGGAGTTGCTGGACAGAAGGGGTTGAGATCCTTCTGCTCACACAAAACGGTAAACCTCCTTCATTCTGCAGCATAAGACTTCCTGGTGGAAGGCTTTCTCAAAGCCACCAAGACTCAGGACACCTCCTCTGAGAGATCAAGAAACTGCAAGATCAAACCACTCAAGATCCAGGCTGTGAGCGACAGGGCCTGGAGGTTGGGGTAGTGCAGCCTACTTTGATGCTGCATGAGGTGGTCTGGGGCAGTTCCTGGATAGACAGGGTCCCACCGAGAGAGGTACCACAGGAATGGGAGCCAAACCTTCTCGTCCAATAGGGGGGGGGGGGGGGGGGGGGGGGGGGCTATGAGGATCATAGTCCCCTTAACTTGGCGAAGCTTCAAGAGAGTCCTCAACACCAACAGATGTGGAGGATACGCATACAGGAGGCCTGTCCCCCAGTGAAGGGCAAAGGCTTCTGTTGCTGACTGGCCATCCAACCTGGTCACGAAGCAGTATCAGGGGAACTTTCCTGTTGCAGAGGGAGGCAAATAGATCCACGTCAGGTGATCCCTCAGAGACGGAAGATCTGATCCACCACCTCCTGCTTTAGGGACCACTCATGGGGTCTGAAAGTTCGACTCAGCCTGTCCGCCAGGGTGTTCTCCGTACCGGCCAAGTACACGGCTCTGAGCAGCATTCCCTGAGCTAGTGCCCAGGCCCAAATCTGCACAGTTTCCTGACAGAGGAGAAAGGACGTGGTCCTCCCTGCTTGTTGATATACCACATAGCTACTTGATTGTCGGTCCGGAGGAGGACCACCCTGTCAACTAGCCAATCCTGGAAGGCCAACATAACATACCGGATTGCCTGCAGCTCCAAGAAGTTGATTTGACACAGAGCTTCTTGTGTGGTCAAGAGATCTTGGGTGCAGAAGCCATCGACATGGGCCCCCCCCAACCCAGGTAGGAAGCATCCGTGGTAAGCACAACCTGAGTAGGGGGAAGCCTGGAAGGGAACACCCTGCTCCAGAATGAATGAAAAGAGTTCTTCATCAAAAAAAGGGAGGCTCTGAGAGAGGGGGAGACTTGAATGCGAACTTGAAGATCCTGGGTGGCCGGACGTCACTGAGACTGCAGGGACCACAGGGCCCGGCACATATGGAGACAGGCAAAAGGGATAACATGAACAGTCACGGCCATGTGTCCCAGGAGCTGCAGAATACGGCCACACCAATACCCTCTGGTGCTGCTGGACATCTCCTACCAGGGTCATTGTGTCTGCCCTGTTGCAGTGATGATGGATAAAGATGAGACTTCGGGTAATTAATCAGTAACCCCAGGGACTCCAGAACTGGAATGGTGTGCTGAAGCGACTTCAAAGCTCCCGCCTGGGTGCTGCTTTTGACCAGCCAGTCGTCCAGGTATGGAAAGACCTGGATCCCCTGCTGGCGCAAATAGGCTCTGACCACAGCCAGACAGTGCAGAGGCCAAGCTGAACGGAAGCACACAGTACTGAAAATGTTGATGGCCTACCATAAAGTGGAGATACTTCCTGTGACCTGGGAAGATTCTGATGTGTGCATAGGCATCTTGGAGGTCAAGGAAGCAAAACTAGTCCCCTCTTTTCAGAAGGGGAATCAGGGTGCCCAGGGATGCCATCTTGAACTTTTCTCTTTTGAGATACCTATTCAAGGCTCACAGGTTGAGGATAGGTTGGAGGCTTCCTGTTCTCTTTGGAATCAAGAAATAACGGGAATAAAGCTCCCAACCTTGCTGGTCCCAAGGAATGGGCTGCACCCTGGCTTGTGTTCCCTCACTGCTAGTCAAAACCCTGTAGCGGGGTTAGTCTGAGGCAGTGGCTGAGGGTTGGGGCCCCGCTGCTGCCAAGATCTGCCCCTAGAACTGACCTGCTGCAGGCGGCAGTGAGGAGCAGGAGATAATACTTTCTAAGCATGTAGAAGGGTCTTCTCAGACCCGGTCTAGAGGACCTCTTGAAAGAGGACGGGGAAGCAGACACATCAGCCGACAGATGCTGAGGTGTCTCATGGTGATCCTCCAGTTGTGCCATCACGTCCTTTACCTTGTCACCGAAAAGGTTATCCCCAGTGCAAGGTAAGTCAGCCAGTCTTTCCTGAATCTCAGGACAAAGGTCCGAGGCATGGAGCCAAGCGAGATCCTCATAGAAGTGCCTGCAGCCGCAACTCAGCCTGCCATTTCAAAGACATCATAGGTAGCCCGCACTTCATGCTTTCTGCACGCGAAGCTCTTCTGGGCCTGTTGTGGTAGGCTGTCTGCAACCTCCTGGACCTGCTTCCAGAGATTATGGGTATATTGGATCATGTACAGAAGGTAGGAGGCGATACGGGCTTCTAACATGTAGCTCTGAAACACCCTCCTACCCATAGCATCCCACGCCCTGTGCTCTTTGCCAGGGGGAATGGAGGCATGCGTTTTTTACCTCTTTGCCTTCTTTAGTGCTGAATCCACCACTACTGGCTGATGGGGGAGCTGACACTTCTCAAACTCCGTAGTCTGCTGCACCAAATACACCCTATCAGCCTTTCAGTTCACTGGAGCAATAGAGGGGGGTGCTGCCATAGTCTGAGAAGCAACTCACGAAAGATCTCATGAATGGGGACTGTCACTACTTCTTTTGGGGCATCCACGAATTGGTCAATCTCCAGCATTTTATGCCAGTCATCTTCTTCCATCATAAATTGGAGGGGAATGGCTTCCGCCATAGCGCAGACGAATCCTGCGAAATTAGGTCTCCTGCGGAGATAGACGCCCCTCCTACAAGGGGGATGGATCAGAGGAAAGACCATCGGAATCCACAGACAAACCATCAGAAGTATCGTCTCCCCAAGGAGACAATATATCGAGACTGTCCAGGGAGAAAGGCCAGAGAGCGCTATGTGCATCTCGGGGCTAAGGCACCAGGGGACCCATGGGCAACAGGGAGTGCAAGGGTTCAGGCACTGGCCCAGGCAGCTTGGGCTGAGGCACACAAGATCCCAACGGTGGAAAGGGCACCAAAGGTCCCTTGTCCCCTGAGGAGTCTCCGACGGGGATTTGCTCTGATGCCCTGTGCTTCGTGCCCGATGGGCCACCAAGGCACTGTGGTGTGTCAGTACCAACTGGCTCGTGAGAATACCAAGGAGGGCATCAAGCCAATCCAATAGAGGTTCCAACCTGGGTACCATCAGCACTGGCATCGATGAAGACACCGGCATTGAGGGAGGCACCGGTGTCTGTGGTGGGAGCTCTGGCTCCCTGTTGTGCAAAGCACATTCCACCGCCAGGCACACTCAATGTTCAAGCTCCGCCTCAAAAGCCTCCGATGAAAGGGTAGGCTGCGAGGGAAGGGGTGAGGCCAGCTTCTCCTCGGGATGCCAAGGAGGATCTACACCCGACACTGGAATTGGTGTAGACGGCCTCAGGCTACCAGATTCGATGGGGGGGGGGGGGGGGAGGGGGTGATATCTCCTCTTGCCGTGGCCACTTCGGTGGCAAGCCAAGCAAGCACTGAGGCCAACCCGAGTCTCACACCGTGCAAAGACAAAGACCGATGGTGGTGCTTCCGAGATCTCCCACTGTGTTTGGCCTGGTCTTTCCCCGGTGCAGAGGTCGAAGATGTCGATCCAGAGGTCCTGGACTTAGAAGAAAGCGACATCAGCTGATTGCTGGTGCCCCCCTCACCTGAAGGGTCCAGGAGAGGAGACTCGGAAGGAACGAGTGGCACCCCCCGATTCTTGGGCATCGATGGCATCAATGCCAGGGTGGAAGGATCAGACCTACCTGCTCCGAAAACCTCCTCCATCTTGTCCAGCTGGGCACAGCAGCCCTTTGGGGTCATCTGAGTGCACAATTCGCAGCCCTGAACATCGTGCAATGCCCCCAGGAACAGAATGCACACATCATGGGGATCTATTAGGGATATAGTCCAAGGGCACTAGGGTTACTGACAGAAGCCTGAGGCCGCCATGAGGTGCACAGAAGACCACATCAAAGAAAAGCGAAGGGGAACCAGAGAGAGATCCAGCGCAGGAAGAAATTGAAACATACATGCTTTGTGGAGTGTTTCCTGCAAAAAGGAGCATGAGCTCCAGAACCATGAGACGGGTAGCTCCGGGGAAAAAAAAGACTGAAGAGACCCTACATGAATGCATGGAATGCTGTGCATGCTCAATGTGAAGTTTTCCATGCCAGGCTCTGTACTGCTTGTCCTAGGAGAAAACTCGCTTACTGATGCTAGTTCCTTAAAACTGTTTCTGGTGTTGCTCACCTGTCCCTTGGAGAAAGTTCCTGCGGAAGGGGGGAGACTCTATGCCGGGACCAAGTTGAAAGGTCCGAGTAGATCAGTCAGCCCTCCTGTGTGGAAGAGGATGCTAAACTCACTAAGTAAGCTTTCGAAAGTGAGGACCAAGGTTAGTGAGACAAGATGTCCAGAATGGGATCCAAGTCCCTGGAATGTAGAGGAAAGGTGGAAGAGGCCACCTTACTCTTTTTTGTTTCAGAGTCTGGTATTCCAATCATTAGGCTGACTTCCGGGACAGGCATACAGAGGCAAGCTCTCTCACTGGGGACGCAGCCTGCATCATATAACTTGTCTCCTGAGCTGCACGCTTGTGGGCCTTTGGAGGTCTTGGCACGTCTGTTAGCTGAATGCCTGCCTCGCATTGCTGCGCCATCTCAGTGCCACTGTGCATTGGAGAGACACAACTTTTGTGAGTTGTCCTTTCTACTCCATGCGTAGTCTCGTGGCTGAACTTCATTGAAGCAACATGGCTCTTACTGTCTAATGTCTCTGCTCCATGCGTCGGCACGTTAACAGCTATCTTTTGGTCACTTTGCAATGTGGGTACAGTTCAATGCTTCCTTGCCCTTGATGAGTTGAGGTGCATTGTGCATCTATGCTGATAACACTCCTATATACGGCGCTGGTTGATTTTTGTCAGCGCAGGTCAGCTGCTTCGGTAGGCTTTGGCTTGGGATGACCTGATCCCCTGGGGCTTCACTCACCCTAGTAAGAGGGACTGCCTTCTGGTGGTTCACTGCCTTATCCTTATGCCTTGACACCACAGATGCAGGTTCCATGGATGTCGACCTTCTGTGCGGGCCTAGATGGTGCTTTTTTGGGCCCGGTGGAGTGCCTTGGAGATGGTACGTTGCTCTCTGATGCAGAGGATCCACAGTCTCTTTCCTTCAACACTGCTATTTTCGCAGTTCTCTGGTATTGAGCTCTCGTAACATGTCTGTGGTCACGGTATGAGGCTTAGGCAGAGAGAATTGCTTACCTATAACTCAGAGGACAGCAGCATGTTAATCCTCACATGTGTGACATCATCAGATGGAGCCCCGATGTGGAAAACTTGTTAAAAGTTTCTAAAACTTTGACTAGGCACACTGAGTATGCCCAGCATGCCCTATACCACGCGTCCACCTGGGGTCCCTCTTCAGTCTCATAACATAGAATTACAATTAAAACAAAAAATAAGAGAACCCAACTCCACAGGGTGGCAGGCAGGTTTCGTGAGGACTAACAGTCTGCTGTCCTCGGAGAACACCTGTTACAGGTAAACAACTTTGCTCTCTCCGAGGACAAGTAGGATATTAGTCCTCACACATGGGTGAATACGTAGCTACAGTCTGCTTCCCCAACAAAAAAGGGGATCGACAGACAACTAACCAGGTGCCAAAGGGCACAATATCAGTGTAGGTAACAGAGGGGGAGACTGCAAAGGGTCCTAGACCGGAGAGTTTGGTTCTAGACCTCGAACAGATTTCGAAGGACAGATTAACTGAACCTACTGTTGAGTCAGCCATTCCTATCCAAACAGTAATGAGATGTGAATGTGTGGAGAGAGCTCCACTTTGCAGCCTTGAGATCTCCACGGAAACTGCTTGCAAGTGGGCGACCAATGCTGCCATGGCTCTGACAGAATGAGCCTGGACATGACCCCCAAAGATGCAGTCCTGCATGGGCATTAATAGGAGATGCAATCTGCTAGCCAATTGGATAGTGTGTGTTTGGCAATGGCAACGCTCAACCTATTCTTATCAAAAGAAACAAAAAAGTTGGATGGACTGTCTATGGGTTTCTGTCTGCTCCAAAAAGAAGGCTAGGGCTTGGTTGCAGTCCAAACTGTGCAGTGCTCGTTTGCCTTGGTGTGAATGGGGTCTGTTGGCAGACAATTTACTGATTAAGATGGAAATCCATCACCACTTTAGGCAAGACCATCCTGTCGTGATAAAACTTAGTATAAGGGGAATAAGTCACTAAGGCCAAGCACTCTGGGACCTAATTCCTCAATGCCCCCGGGGAAGGACCACAGAGCGATGGGCGCTCTTGGGAAGAAGGTGTTCCAAGGTGCCATGTTTTTATTGCCTGCATCGCTGCCTACCAACTGTACTTGAGCCAATACTTGTGGGACATCTGGAAGCAGGTGCAGGAGGTGGCTGAACTGCTGCCTCAGCAGCAGCAAGACACCCTCATGTTGCTGGTGCACAGGGATCTGGAATGCAGAAAACACGAGGTCCATGCAACCTATGAAATTTTTAAAACAGTATCGAGACTCTTTGCAGCGGAATCAGTGCCCGCAGAATGGCATGGCTGTGGGCCTCGGATGTCCGACCAGAGGTACAGAAGCAACTCGCTGACATGCCGTGTACTGGAAAGAATCTCTTTGGGGATAGTGTGAGGGATGCTGTGACCCAACTTCAGGACCACCAACAACTCTCTGCCAGTTATCTGGACCTGTACTCCTCATTCAGAGGCTGTCGAGACTGGGGCCAAGGAAGTCTGTCTTTCACCAGAGGAAGTACTATCCTCCGCCTCCTCGCTCCTGTCAAACACCATCAGGGATCCCATGGCCATCCCAGGCAGCAGCAAGCCCCCAAACCCCAGCCAGCTCATCAGTCAACTCCAGGGATGGGATTTTGACTAGGCCGGAGCATAAACTAGTTGCCTGTACGCAGGACAAAAGACCCTCCGGTCGGGGGCAGGCTGCAGTTCTTCGCGAAACAGTGGCCCAGTGTAACCTCAGAACAGTGGGTTTTGTCTATTGTCTGCCAAGGGTACCAATTGAATCTATTGGGTGTCCCACCAAATTGCCCTCCGTGCCCATATTGGGGGCCGTTAATGCGTCAGGAGATACTACAAATGGAGCTCTCCTCCCTCTTTATGGTCAAACCAATACCACCAGTGCAAAGATGGCAGGATTCTACTCCAGGAACTTCCTGATTCCAAAAGAACAGAAGGACTTCGTCCCATCCTAGAACCAGTTTCTAACAAGAGAAAAGTTCAAGATGGTTTCCCTGGGCAGCTTGATCCCCCCTTTTGCAAAAAGGGGACTGGCTATGCTCCCTTAACCTAAAAGATGCATACACTCATATCAAGATCTTCCCCTGTCACAGGCAGTACCTCCGATTTGTGATGGGAACACACCACTTCCAGTACCAGATGTTGCCTTTCAGGCTCGCGTCTGCCCCACGGGTCTTCACAAAATGTCTGGCCGTGGTGGTGGTGCACCTCCACAGATTGGACAATTGGTCAAGAGCACATCTCAGATAGGGCCGTCGGGTACATGCGCTTGACCATTCAGGTGTTTGTCACTAGGGTTTGTGCTCAACTACCCAAAGTCCCATATCAGCCCGTCACCTCATTTGAACTTCATAGGAGCCCTGCTATAAACAGCTCAGGTCAAGGCCTTTCTGCCTCGCCAGAGGGCCATCACTGTGGTGACCATTGCGGCAGAAATTCAACAGACAGCAAGTTTCAGTCTGGCACATGTTGAGGCTGTTGGGCCATATGGCCACAACCGTCCATGTTACTCCCTTGACATGTTTACATATGCATAGAGCCCAATGGACCTTGAGGTCACTGTGGCACCAGGCCACGTAAAGCCTTCAGGATTGCATCCAAGTAATCCCATCTTTCCAGGACTCATTGTCCTGGTGGTGGGTACTTTCCAATCTGGAACAGGGATTTTGTTTTTCCCCACTCAAATTGTCCTAACCATGGATGCATCTATCCTGGGGTGGGGAACTCATGTAGATTGGCTCAGTACCCAAGGCCTTTAGTCCACTCGAACGTCAAATCAGCTTCCTGGAGCTTTGGGCGATCAGGTACACGCTATGGGCTTTCAGAGATTGGCTGTCCAACAAAGTTGTCCTGATTCAGACCAACAACCAGGTAGCCATGTGGTATGTCCTTAGAATCCCTTGGATCTCAATGGATGAAGTTAGATCCAGTTCTTCTAATCGAGTATTGTTGATTGCGGATTGAGGAGAGGATAATGGTACAGTGGCGTTAGCAGGGAGCTGAGTTAGAAGACTGCTGATTTTGTTGCTGAAGAATAGTGCTAATTCTTCCGCTTTAGATTGAGCTTGGTCATGTGCAATCTCTGCCTGGTTTATTTGTGTGAGGTTAGCTACATAGCTGAAGAGGGCTTTGGCATCGAAGACAAGGTCGTGTATCTTGGAAGTGTAGAAGTCCCTCTTGGATCTTAAGGTGTTTGATTTGTATTGATGAAGAGTTGATTTGTAGATCGAAAGAGTATTGGTTCCTGGGTTTTTGCGCCATTTAGCCTCATTTTGTCTTAGTTGAAGTTTGAGCTTTCTTAATTCTAAGGTGAACCAAGGCTGTCTTTTGGAGGAGTTGGGGTGCGGTTTTTTTGTTATTAGAGGGCATAACTTGGTAGCTATAGTTTCAGTAATGATATTCCATGATCGGAGCGCTGAGTTCGGATCAGTGAGGTCCAGATGGTGGAGATGTGATGATAAGTGGTTGTTGAGATCTTCTGTGGAGCAAGTTTTCCTATATGTGAAGGAGGGCGAGGGAGTGTAAGACTGGCTGGTATCTTTTATTGAGAATGAGGTAGTTATGAGGGAGTGGTCTGACCATGGGACCTTTGTGCAGTTGGGGAGAGACACGGGCTTGATTGCAGAGTTAACGAAGATAAGGTCTAACGTATGGCCGGCTTTGTGGGTGGGTTTGTTAACTAATTGGGTGAAACCCAGTGCGGAGAATGCTGTGAGTAAGGCTTCACAATTGGTTGACAGTGTGGGGTTATCAACGTGCAGAATGATAGCTGGAGCATCTAAGTTGATAAGGGAGGTGGTTAATTCGACCAGAGGTGAGGCATCTGATTCCAGGAAACCTGGGGGAGCATAGACTAGTAGGATTTGGAGTTTGTCTGAAGTGAAGAAGCCGATTTCAAGTTTTGAATCAGAGTTAGTCTGGTGCAGAGAGAATCTGAGGTCTTTTTTGGTTGCTAAGAGAATTCCTCCTCCCTTTTTTTTATGACGAGGAAGCGAGAAGTCGTACGCCTCTGTAGGTAACTGGTTGATTATTGCGGTGTCTGATGGTTTTAACCAAGTTTCAGTAATTGCACATATATCAGGCTTCACATCGATGAGATAGTCGTTTAGTATTAAGGACTTCTTTGTTAGAGATTGAGCATTAAATAGGCTTAAAGAAAATAGGGTGAGGCCTAGAAGTTGAGTGGTAGGAGTGATCATGATTGAAGAGAGGGATTTTAGGTTGTGGTGTTGAGCTTGTCGGAATGATTCTCTTTTGGGTGGTAAACTATGTTGGAGGATTGGGAAAGATGGGACATTCTTGTGGGAGAGATGAAAACAGGTGAGAGTAGTGCAAGGCGAAGGGTGAGGGTGTTAGCTGTTTGCAGTTGGTTGTGGTTTGGAAGTTAATTGTTGTATGATCTTACCAATGGCCTTTCGGTGATGGAGGTATAGGGAGAGGTGTCTGTGTTGAGGGGGAGTGATATCGTCAGTCCAGTCCTCCGTCCTCAGGGTCCGCACGAAGGGGCGCACAAAGGGGCGGGCCCCTTTGTCGCGCTCCTTCGGCGTGCGACGCCTGATGGCGTGTGGGTTAAATGTCTGCCCGGCTGACCCTGATTGGGTCGCAGGTTGTGGTGTGGGCGGGCCTTGGTGCGGTTATCAGCCTTTTTTCTTTTCAGGTTTTCGGCGATTTTGTAGCGCGGCTGGCGCTGGGGTCTCCCGGGTGTGGAGGGCGGGCACTGACCTGACCTTCCCCCGGCGGGGCTTTGGCGCCGGTCGCGCAGGTCTTCGGTCGCGATCCGGGAGCAGCAGAGAAGAGGAAGATGGCGCTTCTCAGCGCAAGATTTGGTGACCGCTGTCTCGCAGAGGACTCTCGACTTTGCTCGGATGAGCCAGTTCTCCAGATAAGGGTGAACCAGTACCCCCTCCCTCCTGAGAGCCGCTGCCACGGCCATTACCTTGGTGAATGTGCGAGGCACCATAGCCAGACCGAATAGCAGGGCACAGAACCGGAAATGCATGCCGAGCATCATGAACTGAAAAACAAAACTTATGGTGATCCCTGCGGATGGCTATGTGCAAATACGCTTCTGTTAAATCCAGGGAAGCCAAGAACTCACCGCTGCAGACCACCACAATGACCGAGCGCAGGGTCTCCATTCGGAATGTGGAACTTTGAGTGCCCTGTTCATCTTTTTCAGGTCTAGGATCGGCCGGAAGGACCTTTCCCTTCTCTGGGGCCACGAAATAGATGGAATAGCATCTCATCGTTCACTCCGCCTGGGGACGGGAACTATGGCCCCCAGACAGTTCAGCCGGTCTAGGGTTTGTCAAACAATCTGTTCTTTCATGCGAGAGCCGCAAGGGGAGACTATAAAAATGTCTTGGAGAGGCCGAGCAAATTCTAACACTTAGCCATGTTCTAGGATGTTTAGAACTCACTGATTGGAGATTATCTTGACCCATTCCTCGTAAAAACTGGATGGCCGTCCCCCTACTAGAGGCACCAAGGAATGGGCCGACCGCATCTCATTGAGTGGATTTGGCTCCAAGCAACGCGGAACTGACCCTGTCGCGAGAGGGTCTACGGCCCCAAAAGGAATGAGACTAGGCTTGCGACCTGCCAGCGGGCTGTCTCTGACCCGAAGCCGGCACCCTGCTTTGCCAGAATCTCCATTGTCCCTGAAAATGAGAGCGGGTCGGAAGGAAGCCACTTGAAGACTTAGGCTTATCCTCCAGGAGTTTGTGAACCTTGTTCTCCCCCCAGCGACTTGATCAGCTGCTTCAAGTCTTCAAAGAGAAACTTCCCCTTGAAAAGTAAAGCACTCAACTGGGCCTTGGAAGAGACATCGGCCGACCAGTTGCGTAGCCACAGGAGCCTCCTGGCTGAAACTTTGTCGCCATGGTCCTAGAGGAAGTATGCAGAAGATCGTATAAGGCATCTGCCCCATATGCAACTGTTGCCTCCAAGCGCTCCGCCTGTGCCGATTCCTGAGGCGGAAGGTCTCGGGAAGTCAATAACTGTTGTACCCAGCGGAGGCCCGCCCAGAGCATGAAGCTACTGCAAACGGCTGCCTGGATACCCAGTGCCGAAACTTCGAATATCCGCTTTAAAAGGACCACAAGTTTCCTATCCTGGAGGTCCCTGAAGGCCGCTGCTCCTGCTACCGGGATCGCACAGCGGGAACAGGTCGGCCTGGTTCCCTGACTAGCAGATCATGTGGTGTGGTGTGCCGTTGCATGACGTCATCCAGACAGCATGGCTAATTCACCCTGCTTATCAACAGAAAATGCCAGGACCGCCCTCCAAAAGGGTAACCAACACAGCCACTGCCTCTACCTTCTGTCCTCTCATTACAAATAGACACCAGACACAGAGAGGAAAAGCAGAGGAATGTAAACAGCAGCTAAGGATGCAAGAGGGAGAGAGAAACTGGGTATGGCGGAGTTAGTAGTCAGCAGGCAGACACAAAATCACATAATAATGGGGATCAATGCCTACCTTCTCGGAAACCTGAAAGACAGATTTCTATAAAAATAAAAAAAAATGGAAAAACGTGTGGGGATAAATGACTAATAGACTCCCCACCCCACCCCTGAAGATTTGATAGAACATGGCAGCAGGACAGCAGCACAGAGTGGTGAGTGTGGGGGTAAAAATGATCAGCCTCCAACCTTCTCCCAGGGTGAAGTGAGGGACTAGCAATATCCTCTCCAACTCTACTTTCAATTCTGGGAGCAAAAACCACCCCACACCTCCTGCTGCATGTACTTCTGACTCAGTGCCAGGGTCCATTCTGAGAATCAAATTAACTCTATAGATATCTACACTCCCTACTCAGCCCTGACCAAAAAAAGGAAGGAAATGTTGTGGAGATGAGAATTTCACCATTCCATCATGATGTCATCAGTTGTGCAATAGGGACACAGTCTCACATTATAGAGAAACTGTGGGTATATATAGGATTGGATTAACTGGGCCCCATTGCTATTTTCAAGAAGACAGACCACTATATTCCCACCTCAATTCAAAGCCTAGCCATCACTCGAGTTGCCCCTCCACATCCTACCCAAAGACCTAACCCTGAGCCATATTTCCCCATTAGCCAAAGCTGACACTCTCTACCCTACCCATCAGCAAAAGCCACTACCCCATCATGCTATAGAAATATTTCCTAAACACAGTTATGAAAGCCCTAACCCTACACCTGTCTAGCTCTGGTTGTTCTCCAGTGCTCTGATCATCAGGGCACAGCTTGGTAGGAGGAGAGAGGAAGGAAGACAAAGGGCAGTTGGGAGAGCACCACATTTAACCCAGTGTACCTACTTTTATAGCCATTTTCTCTGCAGCGATGGGCATGGCTTTAGGAAAGCAGTAGTAGCTGGATGGAGCACTGGCTTTGACAGAGCTGACAGTGAAACTTGGATAACTTACAGTTAGTAACATGGGACAGCCTCTAGAGCTCCCTCATTAATCTGTGTTTGCATTAAATGTTTTGTTCCTCTTATTGGGGATCTCTCACTTTTCATTAGACATACTAAGACAGCTTATTTAAGCTGTTGGGGTGATGGTGCATTCAGACAAATCTAGTGCCTCCTCTCTACTTCCTATTTAAGGTGTCCTTCAAAGTACAATACCTAGACTGTGTTGTGCATTCTCAAGGAATTGCAGGCCTTCTGTATTCATTATTTTTGTTGTTCTTACCTACGCACAAATTTGGAGGTGAACTTGCTGAAGATGCTGCCAGAGGCACCCCCACGCCGGCCTTGGCTGTTGCCAGAGGGTGATGCAGGTGACGCATTGTATTGCATGTTCTGCTGATCACGCACCTGCCGCAGCTGACCAGCATGGAAGGTGCTGCGACTGGAGACGCCACGTGGGAAGTTGGTGCGCTCAGGGAGGACGCTGCTGATGTTGTGTGCAGATGGGGAGGCCACAGGGACCCTCTGGGGGGCAGTGCTGCCAAAGAGGAAGAAACAGAACAGGGCTGTTAAGTACATTAAAAAAACAAAACAGGCAAAGCAGAGTTGCTTACCATTAACAGGTGTGCTCCCAGGACAGCAGGATGTAGTCCTCACATACAGGTGACGTCACTGGACGGAGCCCTGTTATGGAAAATATTTCTGTCAATGTTTCTAGAACTTTTGACTGGCACACTGAGCATGCCCAGCATGCCATGATCCCTGCAGCCACAGGGGTCTTCCTTCAGTCTTCAGTTTGTAGCAAAAAGTGCGAGTGAAAAATAAAATAAAATGTTTCGGACCCAACTCCGCGGGGTGGCGGGTGGGTTTCGTGAGGACTACATCCTTCTATCCTGGGAGAACACCTGTTACAGGTATGCAATTCTGCTTTCTCCCAGGACAAGCAGGATGGTAGTCCTCACATATGGGTGATTAGCAAGCTCTAGGCTGACTCATATTTAATTTGGACCAACAGCGTACAACTTGTGCAACAGGCACAATAACTGGTGTACTGTTGGGAAAAATGAGGCAGCCTGAAAATCACAGCAGGTGGATGTGGAAGCAGTTGGGATTAAACTGGAAATAAGTTCTTTAAGACGGATTGGCCAAAGGCAGAGTCTTGATGTCCCTTCCTTGTCCAGGCAGTAATGTCCTGCAAATGTGTGAAGAGAGCTCCATGAGATGTCAGCAATCGGTACTGAATGTGCTACTGAGGTTGCCATGGCTTACTGAATGCGCCTTCACTCGTCCCTGAAGAGGAAGGCCTGCTTTTTTCTTTTTTTTTTGAAAGTTTTTATTCACATTGGCACAAGTTTTTGGGTACTTGCCAGGTTCTTTTGGCCTGGATTGGCCACTGTTGGAAACAGGATGCTGGGCTTGATGGACCCTTGGTCTGACCCAGTATGGCATTTTCTTATGTTCTTAAGTGTATACATTAATTCAACAAATCAAATATCACAATAGCACAAAACAACAAATGTTATCATGCTCTAAGCCATCATCAACTCGCCAATACGAGAACAATAGTTCATCCCCCCCACACACATTCCCTCTCTCTGATGCATAGCTTGAGTCGAATCCAAGCGGTCTCAGTCAAGTAGCGGAAGGTCTGGCATCCATTTTATGAACATGGTCACATAATTCTAGTAAGATCCTTAATTTAGAAGTACAGTTTAACCGGGGCTGGTCCAAAGGGTCGAAATGAGAGATTGTCCAATGTTATCACCAAGAAGATAACGCCAAGAAGATCATTCTCCACGTGCTTGCGAAACTGGAGTACAACAGCTTAAGTGCTGGGGGATCGCCTGACGCTTCCCATGATAATTACAGACTATTATACCATCGCAGAAATTCTATTTATTTATTTATTTATTTAAAGGATTTATATACTGGAGGTTCCTGTATAATATACATATCACCCCGGTTTACAAGGAACAGAAACTATTGCTTCATTTAGCGGTTTACATTGAACAGATTAATCAAAGTAACAAATTAGTATATATTGTTAAACAGTTAATAAATAACATGCGAGTTAATAAATAAATAAAATGGTTATATGTTTGTCAAAATGATTATATGTATATATGATTATGTAATAAATAAATAACATGATTATATGATTAAATACAATTCAATATTGATCTCTTCAGGAAGTTATATGCTAGGGGCTGGGGAAAGAACGAATAATTTGAAATGTCTTTCTTCCTGCTCTTAGCTCTAAGGGAATGCTTGTTTGAACAACCAAGTCTTAAGTTTCTTTTTAAATGTAGCATGACAAGGTTCAAGGCGAAGGTCTGGAGGTAGCGAGTTCCAGAGTGAAGGGCCCGCTGTGATAGTGCGCGTTTCCTCAGAGAGGATTTCGCCGGTTGGGTGATTAGTCTGTTCTAATACGCCCTTCTAGTCGGTTTCACGGATGTGTGTAGCTGAATTTGAAACGTTAAGTTAAGAGGAGCGATGTTATACAAGGCCTTGTGTATCATCATTATGGACTTGAATTGGATCCTGTATTTAATCGGAAGCCAGTGGAGATGATGAAGGATTGGGGTGATATGATCTCTTTTTTTGGCGTTTGAGAGAATTCTTGCCGAGGCATTCAGGACCATCTGAAGTGGTTTGGTGGTGCATGCTGGTAGGCCTAGGAGGAGAGAGTTACAGTAGTCCAGTTTTGGGAGTATGATGGCTTGTAGCACCATGCGGAAGTCTCTGTATAGAAGGAGTGGTTTTAGTTTCTTTAAGGTTTGTAGTTTAAAGAAACATTCTTTTGTTGTGTTATTAACGAATTTGTTGAGGCTGAATCCGCTGTCTATGACGACTCCCAGGTCTTTTACTTGTTGCGAGGTGGAGTGCACGGAGGTATCCGGACGTTGGCTAGCGTTAGGAGGTGTGGGTGGGACATAGTTTTCCGGTGCTATAATGAGGATTTCGGTTTTGTTTGTGTTTAAGACTAGGTTGAGGCTGGTGAGTAGGTTGTTGATAGCTGAAAGACATTTATTCCAGTATGACATGGCTTTGTGTAGTGAGTCTTCTATAGGGATGAGAATTTGTATGTCATCCGCATATAGGAAGTGTGTTAGCTTGAGGTTGGTGAGTAAGTGACAGAGCGGGAGAAGATATATATTGAAAAGAGTCGGAGAGAGGGATGATCCTTGTGGTACCCCCCTCTTGGATTCGATGGCGTGAGACTCTTTGTTATTTATCTTGACCTTGTATGATCTGTTCTCCAAAAACGATTTGAACCAGTTGAATGCTGCTCCTGTGATGCCAATGTCCGTTAGGCGTTGCAGGAGGCACGGGTGGTTTACGGTATCAAACGCTGATGAGAGATCCAGAAGAGCGAGGAGGCAAGGTTGGCCTTTTTCTAGATTAAAGATAATAGTGTCTGATAGTGAGGCTAATAGCGATTCGGTATTCCTAGTCTTACGAAAACCAAATTGGTTTGGTGTGAGGATGTTGTTTTCGTCGAGAAATTCTGTAAGTTGTTTGTTAACAACTTTCTCCATAATTTTGGCTATCATAGGGAGGTTTGCTATGGATCTGAAGTTAGCTGGGTCTGAGGTGGGAAGGTTGGGTTTTTTGAGGAGCGGTTTGAGCATGGCTAACTTGAGTTGGTTAGGGACTTGGCCTTGGGTGAGAGAGCAGTTAATGATGTCTGCCACAGGTTTGGCTATGGTGTTAGTGATCAGACTCAGTATGTTTGAAGGAATATGGTCTGATGGATGAGAGGATGGTTTTATCTTCTTGAGGATATTCTCTATTTCTAATGTTGATGTGGGCTCAAAGGTGTCGAGCACTGTTGGGGTTGTGTTGGGTTGTTGAGTGGTTGAGTGCGATGATTGTTGGACGGTGGAGTGCGATGATTGTTGGACGGTTGAGTGCGATGATTGTTGAACGGTTGAGTGCGATGATTGTTGAACGGTTGAGTGCGATGATTGTTGAACGGTTGAGTGCGATGATTGTTGAACAGTTGAGTGCGATGATTGTTGAACGGTTGAGTGCGATGATTGTTGAACGGTTGAGTGCGATGATTGGGAGCTGTAGTTGATTACGTGGTTTGGATGTGTAGATGATCCCTTGAGGGGGGCTAGGAGTGAGGTGATTTTATTGTCAAAGAAGTCTGCTAGTTCGTTCGCTTTGTTGAGAGCTTGATCGTCTGGAATGGTAGGCGCCGGGGGTTTAGTGAGGGTTGAAACATAGGAGAAAAGAGCTCTTGAATCAAAAATGAGGTGGTGGATTTTTTGGAGAAGAATTCTCTCTTGGTTTTGTTGATGTCGTTTCTGTATGAGTTGAGGCACGATTTGTAGATGAGGAGGGTGGTTGAAGATGGGTTTTTTCGCCAATTTTGTTCCTTGCATCTCAATTCATGTTTACGTTTTTTCAACTCCGGAGTGAACCAATGTTTCCTGTTGTCTTTGTTTGGATTGATATATTTAGTCGTCATGGGGCACATTTGATCTGCAACCTTTTTAGTGATGTTGGTCCATGATGAAGTTGCTGAGTTGGCGTCGGAGAGGTCCAGGTGCACTAGTTCCTTGGCCAGGTGTTCGCTGAGTTGGTCTCCTGAGCACTGTTTCCTGACTGATATAGTTATTGATTGTGTGGATTGCGGAGGAAGCTCTTTTATTTTTAACACCGATGATACGATTCGGTGGTCTGTCCACGGTACCGGAAGGCAAGTTGGGATAGTGTGGGTTGCGATTCCCTCGTTTATGAAGATAAGGTCCAACGTATGACCTGCTTTGTGGGTTGGTTCTGTCACAATTTGTCTGAAACCCATATTGCTGAGAGAGGAGAGAAGAGTTTTACAGTTGGTAGAATGAGGTTGGACATCTACGTGAAGGTTAAAATCTCCCAAGAGGATGGCAGGTTTTCTGGAGTTTAGGTGTTTTGCTGTTAGTTCTATGATTGAGGATGGGTCTGCTTCCAGTATTCCAGGAGGGGCATAAATTAATCCGATCGTCAGATGTTTCGAGTTGAATAGCGCAAATTCGATATTTGATAGGTTATTAGAAGCCTGCAATGCCAGACCTAGCGTTTTTTGGCTGCGAGGAGAAGTCCACCTCCTCTTTTTTTAGGTCTGGGTATAGAGAGAAGATCGTATGCCTGGATGGGAAGCTGATTTATTAGAGCAGTGTCGGTGGGTTTTAACCAGGTTTCTGTGATGGCACAGATGTCAGGTTTTGCATCGGATAGGAAGTCATTGAGTATATGACTTTTCTTAGAGATGGATTGTGCGTTAACAAGAGTGAGAGAGAAGAGAGCCAGTCCAAGAAATTGGGTGACCAGTGTCAGCAGGATGGGCCTGAGCCTCTGTTGACGGTTGTGATGGGGGGGAGTGGGGGGCTTTGGTGCTCTCCACTTGTGGTTGTGGATGATGGGAATTGTGAGGGGGTACATGTTAGAGGATGGAGGTGGCTGAAGTCAGATGACAGTAGGAATCGTTGGGGTTTCTTGTTAGGTGCAGGTGGTGACCTGTTTGGTGATATCCTGATGGAGGTGAGGCGTTTAGTGTTTAGTTTCCCCTGGGAAAACTAGTCAAGTGTGTGTGCTCACAGCGTGAGGAAGTATGTTGAGGGCCTGTTGGTAACTGTTAGAGAATAGAAATCAAGGCACTGATTTATATTAGCAGAGGGAGGCTGTGCTGTGCTTACCCTGCAGGCCTTTCCGGAACAGGATTTTCTAGTTAAGGGCGAGTGCAGAAGGATGCTGGGCGAATGCAGTCAGAAGAATGCTGGGCGAATGTGGTCGGTTGCGTGATGCGTGCTGTGCTCGCGATGTCTAAAGTCGGTTTGAGTCTGGGACGCTCCAAGGGGCACGCTAAGAGGCAGGCCCCTTAGGTCGCGCTCCTACGGGCGCGCGACGCCACCGGGAAGGGCTGAGATTTAAAGGGCTCTAGCCGCCTGCTGATAGGCCGGCTGCCTTAGGGGCGCGGTTACAGACTCACCGCGATGTTTCTCTGCTTCCTCGGGTTCCAAACTTTGCTTCCCTTCCGCTTTAAATCTTATTTTTATTTTGAGGTTGTGCCGCTCTGTTCTCTGCTCGGCTCACGTGGGGTGAGCGGGCTCTTGCCCCGAATGGGCCACGCCGGTTGTGCGAGCCCCGGCAGAGGTAAGGTGGCAGCGGGAGGGGCGTCGAAAAGGAAGGCCCCCGGGAAGCGCTGAGATTTAAAGGGCTCTAGCCGCCTGCTGATAGGCCGGCTGCCTTAGGGGCGCGGTTACAGACTCACCGCGATGTTTCTCTGCTTCGTCGGGTTCCAAACTTTGCTTCCCTTCCGCTTTAAATCTTATTTTTATTTTGAGGTTGTGCCGCTCTGTTCTCTGCTCGGCTCACGTGGGGTGAGCCGGCTCTTGCCCCGAATGGGCCACGCCGGTCGTGCGAGGATCCCACACTTGAAAGTGTTTCTCCACTGTAATCCTGGGTGGCTATTAATTGCATCAGTAGCATGGGTTCTTCTTAGTGTTTGGGTAATTGCCAGGTTCTTGTGGCCTGGTTTTGGCCTCTTGTTGGAAACAGGATGCTGGGCTTGATGGACCCTTGGTCTGACCCAGCATGGCAATTTCTTATGTACTTATGTCAAGTAGTACCAATAATGTACTGTCCAAAGCCGATGTATCACATCTTCCGCCAGGGGAGAGGAAATCTGGTGCCAATGATTAGCAATCACTTGTCGAGCCACACACAAGATCTGATTAATAAGGGCTCTTATATTTGGTTCCCACGACGTAGGGTAGGCCGAAAGCAGATAAATTTGAGGGACAAAAGGTACATCCACGGAGGTCACCTGTTTAAGTACTCCTTCAATCCACCTCCAATACAGGGATAGCTTAGGACACAACCACCAGATATGGTAGAAGGAGCCTTCTGGATTGCATTGTCTCCAACACTTGTCTCGAGTCGGATAAATCCTGCTCAGCTTTACAGGTGAGAGGTACCAACGATATAACAATTTATAGTTAGTTTCAACAACATTAGCAGATATGGAACTTTTGGCAATATTCATATGGCAGTTAGCCCATTGTTTCTCAGTCCAGGTTGTCCCCAATCTCTCTCCACTTACGTTGACTCAAACAAGGAGCAGAAGGCGACGCTCCTAGCCATTGATATATATTAGAAATAATCCCCTTATCCGTATTATGCTTAAAACACAATGCTTCAAGTTTAGATTTTTCCCTGTTCACATATGGCTGCATGTCTCGGGCTTTAAGACAGTGTTGTACTTGGAGGTAATGGAAATATTCATTATCTGGGAGAGAGAAACGCTGTTGTAACTCAGAGAAAGACAATAATTTACCACCATCAAACAACTGTCCACAGCACCAAATACCTCTCGAGGCCCATAACTGGAAAATATTCCCCAACTCCGTGACCATAAATGCCCCTTTATATATACCCAGTGGGAGCATCGGCATCACCATGGCTTGGCCCGTGAGAACAATCCGCCAACTATCCCATAGCCGCAGGGACCATTTAGTAAATGGGTTATTCACTCTGCTAAAACCCTCCTTTGGAGGCAGGCCCCACAGCCTGTTATAGAGCCATTCCCGAACCCCTTATTGCTCTATAGCTATCCACGGTTTAACATAAGCTCATGAAAACCACTCAAACTATTCGCAGCTGAGCCGCATGGTACTATTGCATAAAGTTGGGTACAGCTAAGCCTCCTAGCTTCTAGGACCGAAACAGGGTTCTCCGTGCCACCCGTGGGGGTCTTCTCCTCCAGATATAATGAAAAATCTTAGTATGCAGGGTTTTCAAAAATTTAAGCGGAACTTCCAATGGAAGCGTCTGGAAAAGGTACAGCCACCGTGGCAGAACTGTCATTTTAAAAGCTGCCATGCGGCCCATCCAAGACAGAGAATAGAGTCCCCAGATATCCAAATCCCGAGCCATGCTAGCCATCAGCGGTAAATAGTTTAATTTAAATAGCTGTGTGCAGTCTGTGCATAACTGGATCCCCAAATATTTAATACTTTGAGTCGTCCATTTAAAAGGGAAATGTTTTTTTTAAGTCCCATAACCTGGTCAGGGATAATGAAACATTTAAGATTTCTGATTTGGACATATTCACTTTAAAGCCCGACATTTTACTGAACCTATCCATCTCCCTCATCAGCCCCGGCAATCTCAGCTGCGGATCGGCCACTGAAAACAAAATATTGTCCGCAAAAAAATATTTTATATTGCTGATCCCCAACATGAATGCCCTTTATATATCAGTAGCATTTCGTATGGTAGTTGCTAAGGGCTCCATAAAAAGAACAAAAAGCAGGAGTGATAGTGGGCGCCCCCTGGCTAGTTCCTCTCCCCAAAGCAAATAAGAACGAATACTCACCATTAACCTTAATACAGGCCTGAGGTGATGCATACATTGCTTGCAGCCAAGTCCTAAAATTGTCCCCCAGCCCTACTTTCTTCAAGACCTTAAACAAGAATCCCCAGTGTACTCTATCGAAGGCCTTTTCTGCGTCTACCGCCATTAAGACGGCTGATGTCTTACTTTCTCGGGCCTTCCAAATGAGATTTACTATCTTGCAAAGGTTATCCCCCACTTGCCTGCCTATTCCCCTCAATATAGGAAGTATGTTTGAATCTATCCATCTGATGTAATATTTATTTATTTTATTTATTTATTTTAGTTTTTTCTATACCGGCATTCGTGAGAGTATCACATCATGCCGGTTTACAATAAACAGGGAGAGTGAAAATGTTACAGTAAAAGAAATAAATAACAGGTGTTGAACGAAAACAATTTCAGTTACAATAAAACAGGGAAAAGTACAACTAGGAGCAGAGAAAATTGATAGGAAATTAACAGAATATATTAACCAAAATTTAATAGAGTGCATTTACAGAGTTTATGGTATTTACTACGACATGTCGTTTGCCATTTTGAAGTTTTTGCGTAAGGGTAGTGGTTGGGAGTTATAGTTTTCTGCGTAAGGGTAGTGATTGGAAGTTGGTTAGAGGTGAATTATGATTTATTCGGAGTCAGGGAAGGCTTTTTTTAAATAGCCACATTTTGAGTCTTTTCCTGAATGTTGGGAGGCAGGGTTCCTGCCATAGCTCCGGTGGGATGGAGTTCCAAAGAGGAGGTCCCGCTGTGGAGAATGCTCTGTCTCTGAAGGTTATATGATGGGAGATTTTGGAGTGAGGTACCTGTAGAGATTCCTTATAGTACTCTCTTATGGGTCTGGAGGATGTATGTTTCTTGAAAGGGATTTGAAGGCTGAGCGGAGCGTATTGTTGGATAGCTTTGTATATTATGGTGATGGACTTATATAAGATTCTATAATGAATCGGCAGCCAGTGTAGGTCTTTGAGGACTGGGGAAATATGATCTCTTCTCCATGTAGTTAATATCCTGGCTGCTGTGTTTTGAACCATCTGAAGAGGTTTAGTGTGCGAGGATGGGAGACCTAATAATAAAGAATTGCAATAGTCTAACTTGGAGAAGATTATTGCTTGTAAGATTGTTCTGTAGTCCTGATTGTGGAACAGTGGTTTTATTCTTTTTAGGACATGCAGTTTATGAAAGCAGTCCTTGGTGGTTTGGTTTATAAAAGCTTTTAGGTTTAGCCGATTATCAATGATCGTTCCTAGATCTCTTACTTGGACTGTTTGTAAGTTTGCTGAAGGATTAGTGGTGCTGCTGCTGTTCTCTGTGGATATGAGAAGGAGTTCCGTTTGACGAATTTAGAATTTTTTTTACTCTATAATAGATTAATCGTTTGATATGTTCCATGTAAATCGCCATCCCGGCGATAGTTATCTCTGTTACCTGTGAACCGGAGTGATATGTATTGTATACAGGAACTTCCGGTATATAAAAAAACCAAAAATAAAAAATAAATAAATAAATTCAGACTAGAGAGGAGGGAGTTGATTTCTCGAAGGCATGTTTCCCATAGGTCTAGGGTTTTTTTTGATGGATTCTTTGATGGGGATCACAATCTGGACATCGTCCGCGTATAAATAGTATTTTAAGTTCAGTTTGGTTAGTAACTGGCAGAGAGGGAGAAGGTAAATGTTAAAGAGTGTGGGTGAGAGGGATGAGCCTTGCGGGACTCCTAGAGATGAAGGGTAGCGCTTAGATTCTTTGTTGTGTATTTTGACCTTGTATCCTCTATTTCTCAAGAATGTATTGAACCATGCTAATGCTTTGCCTGTTATGCCGATGTTCGATAGCTGGTATAGGAGCATAGCGTGGTTAACAGTGTCAAAAGCGGCTGAGAGGTCCAAAAGGATCAATAAATAGGACTGACCTTTGTCGAGGCCCATGATGAGGTAATCTGTCAAGGAGATAAGTGATTCGGTACTTAATGATTTCCTGAAGCCATATTGAGATGGGAAAAGAATTTTGTGATCCTCAAAGTAGTCTGATAATTTAGTGTTAACTAGTTTGTCCATGACCTTGGCTATGAAAGGGAGGTTGGAGATTGGGCGAAAGTTGGTGGAGTCTTTTGGATCTAGGTTTGGTTTTTTCAGGAGCGGTTTGATGGAAGCCATTTTAAGGTCGTCTGGGTAGATTCCTTGGGATAACGAGCAGTTGGATAATGTCTGCCAGAGCTTTGGAGATGGTGTCTGGAATAAGAAGTAGTAGTTTGGACGGTATATGGTCGAATGGGTGACACGAGGGTTTCATTTTTTTCAGTACTCTTAGGATCTCTGAAGTTCAGATAGGTTCAAACGAGTTGAGAGAGATGTTTTTGTTAGGGTGGAGATAGGTACTGGAAGGCAAAGAGGTATTGGATGTCAAATTTGTTAGAAGGTTAGTGATTTTGTTGCTGAAGAAGAGGGCCAGCTCCTCTCTTTTTCTTGAGCTTGGTTGAATGGTATGTCCGGTACATGGATTTGAGTTAGGTTAGAGACGTAGGCAAACAGGGTTTTAGCGTCAAAGATCATGTGATGAATCTTATGAGCGTAGAAGTCTCTTTTTGTTTTTAACATGGAATTCTTGTAGCGATGGAGGGCAAGTTTGTAGGCGGAGAGGGAGGATGCTGTTGGTGCTTTGCGCCATTTGCTTTCATTCCGTCTGAGGGAGAGTTTTAGATTTTGCAGTTCTTCATTAAACCATGGTTGTCTTTTAGAAATGTTGTGTTTGAGTTTTTTTGTTGTCAGTGGACAGAGTTTGTTTGCCGCAGTTTCTGTTATATTGTGCCATGAGTGAAGGGCTGAGTTAGGAGTGGAAACGTCTATGAGGGGGGAGTTCTAAAATTAGGTGATTGCGGAGGTCATCTGAGGTGCATAATTTCCTGTAAGTGAATTGTTGTTGAGGGGCGTGATTGCTGCTCCTTTGTGCCAGAGAGATGGTGGTCGAGATTAGGGTGTGGTCTGACCAGGGTACTGGTTTGCAGACCGGTTGTGTTGAGTGAGAGATGCCCGTGTTTATGAAGATGAGGTCCAAGGTATGGCCTGCTCTATGGGTGGGTTTATTGATTATCTGCTTGAAACCCATGGCTGACATGGCGGTAAGGAGTGTTTCGCCATTGGTAGAAAGAGAGGGGTCGTTGACATGTAAGTTGAAATCTCCGAGTATAATTGCTGGGGAATCCAAATTTAGGTATGTGGCTGTTAGTTCCAGAAAGGGTGAGGCGTCCGCATCGAGAAGGCCTGGGGGGGCATAGACAAGAAGGATTTGAAGATAGTCTGATTTGAACAGGCCTGTTTCAAGTTTGGTAGGTGAGTTGACTGGATATTGTGTGAGACTCAGATCTTTTTTGGCAGCAAGGAGAATACCCCCTCCTCTTTTTTTCTGTCGGGGAATAGAGAAGAAATCATAGGTATGCGTTGGTAATTGATTAATTAGTGCAGTGTCTGTGGGTTTAAGCCATGTTTCAGTTATGGCGAGGAAGTCTGGATTTGTGTCAAGTAGAAGGTCGTTGAGTATAAGAGTTTTCTTGATGAGGGATTGGGCGTTGAATAGAATTAGGGAGAAAAGAGTTAGGCCTAGCAATTGTGTAATGGGGGAGACCATGATGGGAATGAGGGCTTTGTAGGTGTGCGGACGGGAAATCATTAAAGGTTTACCAGTGAAAATGGTCCTCCTATGATGGAGAGTTGGAATAGGGAGACCACGAAGCATAGTGGCCAGTTGTAACCAGAGAACTGTTTGTTAAAGCACAGAGTTTAGTTACTGAGGTGGAGGTCGGGAGAAAGCTGGATGCGGTCGGATGAGTGCTAGGACCTGGTCAGTTAAGTGTTGGAGGCTGGTGGGAGAAATGCTTCAATGAAGTTTGGAAGACTGAGGTATGAATGCAGGGTGAAGATTAGTTGATGTTTGCTTGTAGATTGGATGAAGATGGGATGAATGGTAGGGTGAGTGGTGGATGAAGTTTGGCTGTATTGCTCCATCCATAATAGTTTGAAGTTGCTTTCTCTTACAATCTAGAGCCCGTAACGTACTACTACCCCCCTGTACTTTATGAAGTTTTTCCAACCGGGTTATATCCTGTTGCAGCTCTTCTTGAGCTTGCTGGCGTAATTTCTTATGTGCCACTGCCTTAGCAATTAGTTTCCCGTGCATTACTGCCTTAAAACAATCCCATGCTATACTTGGTTTCACCTCCCCATTATCATTTGTGCAAAAGTAGTCCTTAATGTCGTCCCTCACCTCCTCATAAATCTGTTTATTAGACAGAAGGGAATTATTCAACCTCCAATATTTTTGCCCATGCTGCTCCGCTGTTAAGCAGAAAGATCCCAGTACTGGGGCGTGATCAGACCATGTAATGGATCCTATTTTCATTCTCCTACATCCCATGATCCATATTTTGCATCCGAACCACATATCTAATCGAGAATAGGTGCCATGAGCTCTGGAGTAAAAGGAATAATCCTTTTCAGTGGAGTTTTATACAGCTCCATACATCTTGTACCCCCCAGGTATTCATAATGATCTTTAACCTTTGCCTATGTGTTTTTAAGATGTCTCTGGATGTGTTACTCTGGTCCACTTTGGGGTTTAATGTCAGGTTGAAATACCCTCCCCATCAAGCATGACCCTTGTATAAAGTCACTCAAAGATTGCTCTAAATACGTGAAAAAGTCGCCTTGATTCACATTGGGCGCGTAGATATTGAGCAGTGTAACCAATTTTGTATCCAGTCTAATCACTAGAGCCAGATAGCGGCCTTGTTTATCTTTTTTTTTTTTTTTTTTTTAATCTAGCACTTCAGCTTGAAGATCCTTATATAATCATAATCCCAACCCCACCCTTTTTACACTCTTCTGTATTAGAAGCCAAATAAATTTGGGGGTAGTTTTTAATACAAAGTAAACGCTCATCTTTAAGCAAATGTGTTTCTTGGATGAAAAAGACCGATGCACTAAGGAGATTAGCCTCCTCAAATAGTAACTGCCGCTTTCGCTGGTGGTTTAGCCCCTTAACATTAAGAGTCACTAAAGTTATCTCATCCATTATTGTGAGAAACGAAGTTCTTACTAACTACACTGGATTGCCATGTTCCCCTCCCCCACAACCCCCAGCCTGAAAACCTACCCTGCACAGAATCCCATCATTCACCCCTTCGAATTCCCCCCTCCCCTACCCCATAACCATCCTTAGGTGAGGCTACCCCCTCACCCTCTCCTTGTACACGAGGAATGATGTCACTTTGCATGGCCTATTATCATGTTAGCTTACATGTGGTAATACATTTGTTTCAACTCTGACCACCACCCAACTCAAACAGTCCCATTTTCAAACTTTGAATGAAACAAACTATTGCAGTAAGTTCACCAGTGACCTCAGGGTGGTGGGTCAGACTGCGTGGCCTTGTCTCCAGAGTTTCTTCGTAACCACTTGCCGCCTTTGCCAGCCCTCTGCCAGCGGGTGGTATCTTTATGCGAGGAGTTTTTCCAGGGGTTCCTGAGGGCTTTGGACTTCAATTCCTTCCTGCCGGAGAAGTTTTTCCGCCGCCTCTGCTGACCGGGCAGTGCAGGAGTGGCTGCTGATGGTAAATGCGATACCTAATGGATACAGCCACTTATATCTGACGTTGCTCGCCCTCAGGGTGTCAGTGATATACTTCATAGCTTTCCTCCTCTGCAATGTAATGATAGAGAGATCACTAAAGAGTTGAATTTTGGCTCCTTTCCACATAATGGTCCCCAGGGTCCAGGCTTTATTCATAATCGCCTCTTTCATAGTGTAGTGATGCAGACATGCAATTATATCCCTGGGCAGGTTGTTAACAGGTTTGCTCAAGGAACGATGAACCCGGTCGATCTTAATGTCCTTTTCAGGTGCTGAGGTCCCTTCAGTATTCAAAATAGCACGACAGAGGTCCTGTACCAACTTAACATAATTGGTATCACCTTCTTCCTCTGGCACCCCTCTTATCCTGATTTTCTGCCATCTATTTCGATTTTCCAAGTCTTCTAACTTGGAAGTGAGCTCCTCAGTGGTTTGCTTAAGTGCCTGTATATCCTTTGTTTGCTGCGTCACTGAAGAGGCCTGCTCCTCTGCCGTCTGTTCCAGCTCTTGAACTTGATCTCCCAGGTCCCCCACCTCTTTCATCAGGTCTCAGACCGCTTCTTGAATCTCATTTTTAATCACGGCAATTATTTCAGTTTTAATGTTCGCAAACCAGGCCACAAATTCTTTGTGGGTAGGCCCCGCCTCTGTTTCGGTGCCGCGTGATGTCCCTGCCGTCTCGTGCTCCTCCTGCACCGCTCCATCTTTCTTTCTCCCCAGCCACCGCTGATTTAGCGAGTGCGGCGTTGCCGCCATAAGAGAATTCGGCCAGGTCCACGGTTTGCCGTCGGGAGGACATGGCTGCCGGCCCCGACTCCTGAGACAATTTTTGTGCGGTCAGGAAGACCCTGAAGGGGAGAGATTACTACTTTTTTATTTTAGCCCTGCGGAGCTTCGCTTCTAAGTGGCCATTTGTAGATGCTGACGTCACTTCCTCCAAAGGCCTGCTTTTTCACAGCAGAATTCGATACAGTCTGCTAGCCAGTTGGAGTTTGTTTGCCCTTATCAAAAGAAACAAAGAGTTGGGTGGATTTCCTATGAATTGCAGTGTGGCCTAGGTAAAATGCAAGTGCATGTTTACATCCAAGGTGTGTAAAACTCTCTCGCCCTAGTGAGAGTGAGGCTTTGGGAAAAATGTGGACAAGACTATAGACTGATTCAAGTGGAAGGCAGAAACCACCTTGGGAAGGAATTTAGGGTGAGTAGGTAGGACCACTCGGTCATGTAGGAACCTTGTATAGGGTGAGCATGTGACAAGCGCTTGTAACTCACTAACCCTTCGAGCAGATGTAATGGCTACTAGGAAGAGAACTTTCCATGTAAGAAATTTAACATCGCAGGAGTGCAAAGGCTCAAAAGGGGAGCGCATGAGCCTTGAGTTGTAGTAGGCCCCTCATAATTCCACTCACAAAGGGTTGAGCTGTTACCGGGGCACCCCCAACTCCTTTGTGGTACACTGAGATAGCACTCAGGTGTACCCTCACCGAGGAAGTCTGGAGACCAGAGTCTGAAAGGTGCCAGAGATAGTCTAATAGAGATGGCGTGGGGCAGGAAAAGGGGTTGATATCTTTTTGTATGCACCACATGGTGAATCTTTTCCCACTTAGAATGGTAGGATTTTCGTGTGGAAGGCTTTCGTGAGGCCACAAACACTTGAGACACATTAGTTGAAAGGTTGAGTGGTTGGAGGATCAAGCTTTGGATGGCGTAACATGCATTGGTTCTGAGTTATGAGAGTAGGCGCTGTGCCCAGATGAATGGGTTCTCTGATCGAGAGGTCGAGAAGCATGGAAAACCATACTTATCGAGGCCAATACAGGGCTATGAGTATCATTGACCCTTTGCCCTGTTGTAGCTTTACAAGAGTTTTGGCTATTAGAGGTATCAGGGGATACACGTATAGGAGGCCTGTGTTCCAGGGGCAAGCGAAGGCGTCCATGGTTAACTTGTTGCCTGTGCAGGGAGCAGTATCTGTCCACTTTATGATTCAGTTCGGATACAAAGAGGTCTATTGTTGGCTGACCCCAACGTTGAAAGATTCTGGTCACCACAGGATCCACAGACCACTCGTGGGGATGAAACTGTTGGCTGAGGTGATCTGCTACTACGTTCTGCATGCCTGCCAGATAAGAGACCCATAGATACATGGAGTGTGCAAGGGCCCAGTCCCAGATCTGCGCTTCTTCTTGGCACAGGAGATAAGAGCCTGTGCCGCCCTGCTTGTTCAAGTAGCACATTGCAACTGTATTGTCTGTTTGTATGAGAACAGTCTTATATGAAAGGCAGTCCTTGAACGCATATAGAGCATAACGTATAGCTCGAAGCTCTAAGAAGTTGATCTGAAACATTGCTTCGAGCTGTGTCCAAGTACGTTGAGTTTGAAGATTGTTCACATGAGCTCCCCAACTCAAGGTGGATGCGTCTGTGGTCAAAGTTATCTGTGGAACTGGTTGCTGAAAAGGTAGACTTGTTAGCAAGTTGTCTTTGTTCGTCCACCAGAGAAGCGATAAACGTAACTAGTGGGTTACTTGGATCTGGGATGAGAGCGGTTGAGTGGCTTGGAGCCACTGAGTTTTCAAAGTCCACAGAGTTATTCTCATGGGCAGCCTTGCCATAGGAGTGATGTGGACCGTGGAAGCCATGTGGCCCAGCAACGCTAGGAATTGATGGGCTGAGGCTGTTTTCTTTGTGCACAGAGATACAACTAGTCGGAAGAGTGTGTCTGCGCGGTCGTTGGGCAGGAAGGCCTTCGCCACTGTGGTGTCCAAATCTGCTCCGATGAAATTCAGGAGGTGAGATGGAGTCAGGTGGGATTTTTGGTAGTTGATGAGAAATCTCAACTAGTGCAGTAGATTGATAGTGAGTTTGAGGCCATAGAGAGCTCCTTGTTTGGATTTGGCTCTTGATGAGCCAGTCATCCAGGTAAGGAAAGACATGTATGTTTTTCTTGCGTAGATGGGCCGCAGCGACTGCTAGGTACTTTGTTAATACACGTGGTGCCGAGGCAGCCCAAAAGGCAGGACCCAGTACTGAAAGTGTTGATGTCCCACTAGGAAGTGCAGGTACTTGCGGTGAGGTGGGAATATAGGAATGTGAGCGTAAGCATCTTGAAGATCCAGAGAACAGAGCCTTTTTGCAGTAGGGGACGTATGGTGCCCAAGGACACCATCCTGAATTTTTCTTTTCGTAGAAATTTGTTGAGATTGTGGAGGTCTAAGATAGGGCGGAGGCCGCCTGTTTTCTTTGGAATGAGGAAATAGCAGGAATAGAACCCTCTTCCCTGAGGTGCCCGGGGAACAGGTTCCACAGCCCTGGTGCCCAGAAGGATAGACAGCTCTGACTCTAGAAGACTTGTGTGATCTTTTTGCATCCACAGAGGATTGGGTGGTAAGTTCAGGGGTACCATGAGAAGGTTTAGATGGTATCCCTGGGTTATGATGGATATAACCCATTGGTCTGTGGTAATGTTGAGCCAGTTGGTTATGAGGTGGCAAATTTAACCTCCTACTGGCAAATCTTGTTTTAGATTTGTGGAGTGACTGCTGTTCTGAGTACGTTTCAAAATCCAGAGGCCTAGCCTGTTTGTGGTGGTGGCTGAGGCCTGGATGTTTTGGGTTGTCGAGGATTTGTTCTCTGAGACCGCCTAGTAGGTCTCACGTGAAATGCAGGTGGGTAGTATCTGCGCGGGCGATAAAATTGTTTTCTAGGGTCCCTTATAGTGGACTTTCTTACAGAAGAAGGGGCCTCGGTAGTCACTGTTGATAATTACCGCAGGGTCTCATTATGGTCTTTTAATTGAGCCACTGCGTCTTGTATCTTCTCACCGAATAGGTTTTCACTGGTACATGGTAAATCGGCAAGTTTGTCTTAGACTTCAGGTCTCAGATCAGAGGATTTTAGCCAGGACCACACCTCCTGACACTGATTCCTGTCGCTGACATGCGAGAAGCTGTTTCAAAGGAGTCGTATGCAGCACGAACCTCATGTTTACCAGCCTCAAGGCCTTTATGTAGTATGGCATTGAGACTATCTTGTTGCTGTTGGGGAAGAGAGTCAGTTATTTCTTGAACCTGCTTCCAGAGATTCGTTTGATGCTGTGCCATGTAAAGTTGGTATGCAGCTATGCGTGACACTAGCATAGAACCTTGAAACATTTTGCAACCCAAGATGTCAAGGAATTTTTGGTCCTTGCCAGGAGGTGTTGAAGAATGTGGTCGCAGTCTTCTGGCCTTCTTTTGTGCAGATTCAACTACCACCGATTGATGGGGCAGTTGTGGTTTTTGGAATCCAGGAATATGTTGGACGAGATAAATGGCATCTGTCCTCTTATTCACAGGCTGCACAGCACAAGGATGCTCCCAGAGATGATGTTGCAGATCTACTAGCACTTCGTATACTGGGATAGCCATTACTTGTTTCGGTACATCCACAAATTGGAGAACCTCTAATGTTTTGTTGCATGTGTCCTCCTCTGTAATAAGTTCAAAGGGAATTGTTTCTGACATTTCCTTAACAAAATTGGCAAAGGAGAGATCTTCTGGGGGAGATTTTCTCCTTTCCTCTGGAGCAGATGGTTCTGATAAGATATCCTCCATAGATGTGTCAGTGTCAACATCTTCCCATATGTCAGAAAAGGTCTCCTGTCGGAGGGAAGAAGATTGGTAGAGGAGGATGGGTTGGCACTGATGGATGCTTCGATAGCCTCGATGGAATACGCGGTGGCACCGATAAGGTCTTCAGTAGCACCGGAGGCATCGATGGAAAACTAAGGCCTCTCGGTCCTGAGAGCCCTAATGGACCAGGCATTGGGTCAGGCATTGGTGACAGAACTGGAATCCGTTCCTTTGTCGTCTGAGGACCCCGGAATGGGAATCGGGGATTTCAGAGGTTTTGCAGGTTGCTTTGGCATCGGTGGCCTGGGTTGTGTTGGAAGGGCACCGATGAGTGTATCCAACCTGGTTAGCAATGGTGCAAATATCGATGGCTCCAGTGTCGGTATGGGGGCTGGCATCGATGGCTGTAAGTCTCGGAGAGCATCGAGCATGGCCTGGCGGATGAAACCGTCCAGTTCCTCCCTGAAAGCTGGTGTAGATATCGCAGCTACAGGGGGTGGAAAGCTAGGCATTACTGATAACTCCACAGGAACTTGTGGGGGCTCAGTACCCCGCACCAATATCGGTGGGGATTGCCTTGATTTCTCGGGTAGAGAGGGAATTGAAGGCTCCTCTACCCGTGTACTCTTCACAATCGGCTCGATAGCCACCGAGGCCGATGCGGTGTTGCTGCTGGCACCGGGAATTGACTCACGTCGGTGCCTGTGCTTCCCCTGGTGCTCAGTCTGGTCTTTCCCCAGCACCGAGGTAGATGATGTAGATGCCTTAGACGGAGTCGGTGACGGATGGTCACCGCTGCCCTGGTGCTCCCAGTGAGGTTTGATAACTAATTTTTTCAATACTCTTGCCGGTGACGATTGGGTGGACATCGATGGAGTCAACTTGATTTTGAACAGAGTCTCCATCTTGTCGAGGCGAGTCTGCCTACCCTTCGGGGTCATCTGGGCACAACTTGGGCAGTTAGACACGTTGTGTGATGAGCCAAGGCACAGCACACAGACATCGTGCGGGTCGGTGATCGACATGGTTCAGGGGCACTCCAGACATTTTCTGAAACCTGTTGCCATAATGACAGAGGTTGAGGCCCCAAAAACGGTTGATGACCTGCGGGCACCGAAAAAGGTGAGAGTGGGAATTGACCGGGAATAGTGATTTTACTCACCGAACGATGGAAAAAATATCCCGATGGGAGACCCCTATGAGGAAATCTTTTTCTGAAGTAAATTTTAAGATTTTTCCGTGAGGAAATTTGTGTGAGAATTCTCAGAGTTCCTAACCGCGAGGCAAACTGCAGCGTGGAAAAAGAGACTGAAGGGAGACCCCTGTGGCTGCAGGGATCATGGCATGCTGGGCATGCTCAGTGTGCCAGTCAAAAGTTCTAGAAACTTTGACAGAAAAGTTTTCTGTGATAGGGCTCCATCCAGTGACATCACCCATATGTGAGGACTACCATCCTGCTTGTCCTGGGAGAAATACCAAATGCTACTGAGAAGCCAGCCCCTCTAGTCAGGAAGCCACAATTCAGAATCCTCATTCTCCCAGGTCACCTCTAGTCATCTTCACAAAACTCACTGCTTGGAAGTGAGCAATGCTTAGGCCCACAGCCCACGTTATACTCTGCCACCTCCCATCTCTCTGTCACACAAGAGTCACTCCAGTATAAAGCCTTTAAGAAGGGAAGGAGGGAGCAGGAGCTGCCAGGACAGTGCTAAGGATGGCTAATGTGAAGGGAGAGGAGGAAGCAGCCTCCAGGAACCCTCAACCAGCAATCCCTGGCCTCTCTTAGTGGCTCTTTTTTTCTATTCAAATGTTTTTGGCCCAGCAGTTTCTTCCTGCTCCTTTGGGCTTCAAGCTCAATCAGAATCAGCCTCAGTTGGGATACAGAGCTATGAGCCTTTATTCACATCTATGTTAGGTTTTTCCCTTATTTTCTAAAGCCTCCCTCTCTTACCTCACACCTCATCCTTGCCCAGAAGCCCCAGACTGCAGCTCCCACAGGAACCTGGTACACATAGATCCTAAGTCTAACCAGTTGTGCAATGGCCGAGACTTCCTTCCCCCTTTCCCCCCCCCCCCCAATAGGGGTTGTCAATATTGCCTCTGCTGTATCTCCAGCCCTGGCCAGCTGGGAAGTAAAAACTTGGTCTGGGAATCAAACCTAGGACCTCCATTCGGCACAGCACTGACACTGAACTACTGGGCTGGCCCAACAGCTGCAACTTTCTAAGACAAAGCTAATACAGAACAGGCATGTGTCATTTGCTTGCTCAGCCTCCCTTCAGGAAAGGCAGACTGCCTTAACTATTTTCCAGCAGGGGCAGGTATTTACTAATTTGTAAACAGGCTCTAAGTCTAGATTGGATAACTGCTTCCTGATCTTGAGGAACAAGAGCAGACTGTCACAGATCTGTGGCTCTACACAGGAGTGAAACTTTCTTCAGTGGCGCCGCAGCTATAAGTGCCATTCAAGACACTGCTCTAGTGATAAGCTATCAACAGAACCCCATGTAGCATTCACTGTGTGAAAAGCAAAGCTAGCAAACTTGCTTGGTGACTTCCCAACCACACCATACTTTTTGTGAAAATAGGGACAGCTCAGAACCTGCTCGTTCCTGGGCTGATACCAGACAGGGACTGGACTGTTGTCTTAAGGGCCAATGCAATAAAAAATCTGCATTAAAATCAGAGTTGGATTTTAGTGTGGGTTTTAACATGCGTGCTAAAACTTCGGACCCCCCCCCAAACAGACCAGGAGTACAAAAAAAAAATAAGCACACTAAACTGAAAAAACCCAAACCAACCCATATTTCTGCCTCCTGATTGGCCTATGGCCACTAATCCCACTGGATGGTAGCCTAGCCGGGCTGGCAAGCCCTCCCCCCCCCCATTCACCTTAAACAAAGGAGTCCAGGGTTCCTCCCTCCCTCTTCTGAAAACCCCACCTCAGCTGGAGAAGACTTTACCTCCTTTGGCTGGACTGTTCGCTTTCTGGCAGTGTCACATGTCAGTGAAAGAACCAATGCCCTATCAGAATTCTAAAAGGCCAGCCTTCTGAAAGGGGAATGGTGTTTTCACTGAAATGTGACAGTGGAGGAATTGAAATCAGCTGCCATAAAGGGAACAGCTGGAGGAAGTAAGGTCCTGCTGGGATTCCCAGAGGTGGAATTGAGGGAGGGAGAGACCCTGGGCCCATTTATTTAAGGTGAGAAGGGTTTCTGCTTTCTTGGGAGGGAAGGGAGAGAGGGACTTGTTGGCTTTGCTAGCCATGCTACAAGCCAGTTATTGGGGTGCTCTCTACTGCAGGTTTAACTCCTGCATCTAAACCAGGAGTTAAATTTCCTGTGATAAAAGGAGTCGCGCTAGGCTGCCTTACTCTTAGCGTACCTCCTTGCTTATTATGCTGCAATTTGCATGAGACAGGCTAACCTTGCTGCGGATTGTATAGCGCAGGTTTTTCTGGCACTAAAATCTCTATTACATATTGGGCTTAGGTTAGCGACGAAAACCCCACACTAAAACAGGATTTAAAACCTGCAGCAAGGTCAGAGTAGATTACATCAGCCCCTTAATGCCAGCTCTGGGAAAGACAAAGTGAACAGATTAAACTTTGCACTCTTATCACTGGAAGGCATGAAAAGAAAGTATTTTGAATGGTAGAGTGAGCAGAGGTAACAGACTTCAGCTATTCTCTCTTCACAGCATCTCAGAACTGGTCCCGTCCCCCGTCCCAACTTGCCTGGGCCGCTGCACCTCGCAGTTAATCTCGGCAGGGGGCAGAAAGGATTTGCTGGGGTGTACGGACGTGGACATAGATTTCTGGTGCTGGCGGGGCCGCGCTGACGTCACTGAGGAGGTGGTGGAAGCAGTGGAGGCACGGGACCCAGGTGTGGTTAAACTAGGAAACAAAAGCATGGAAGCAGAGTTTTAAGGGGTTGGGGGGGGGGGGGAGGGGACAGGAGGGGAGGGGGGAGGGGGGGCTGTATTCATGGCACATGAAAAGTGATGTATCACGTCACTCCCTGCTAAAGGGATGCTGCTCCTTGAAATAGGTCTTCCATGGTAAGGGACTGCCACTTTACAACAATAAGAACAATAAAAAGGAGTTTGAGCAAGGCTGTCACATACCTGCTTCGGGCCTGTGAAGCAGGAAACTCTTGGGTTCTAATCCTAGCTTAGTCACCTTTTGGTTCACAATACCCAACTGTAATTGAGTTGTAATAATGTATGATGCACTACCCCTATTGTCATCAGTAGGCCACAACGAATGGGGCTTAAAAGGAAAATGGGTTCTTACCTGCAAAATTTCGTTCCTGGAATACCATAGATCAGTCCAGACTCCTGGGTTTTGCCTCCCTGCCACAGATGGAGGCAGAGAAAGTTTCACTGACACAATCTAGTGTGCCACCTGCAGTCCTTCAATATTGACCTGTACCCAAGCCAAGATTATTTCAAATGCACTAAAATGTTTGAATTCTATCTCCCACACCAAGCAGGAGGAAGGGGAAGTTATAAAAAAAAATGTTAACTCATTCCCATGAACAAAGTAGATCATGGAGGCCATTAACATCGCTACAAAATATTGGTATGAGCAGAGGACTATTCTCCCTCCAGTGGGTGGGTCTCTGGACTGAGCTGTGGTATTCCAGGAATGAAAATTAGCAGATAAGAACCAATTTTCCTTTCCTGTTCATACACAGATAGTCCAGACTCCTAGGATGCATCTAAGCTCCCCTAAACAGGGTGGGACCTCGAGAGTCAAATTCATAAAACACACTCACCAGAGCACATGGAAACCGGAGCCCGGACATGCAAGTGACAATGTCTGGTGAAAGTGTGCAATGACTTCCAAGTAGCCTCCCTGCAAACCACCTGCGGAGACTCGACCTAAGAGGTCACCTGAGAATGAGTCGAGTGAGTCCTTAAACCCTCAGGCACAGGATGACTCTTACAAAAATTATCCATGTCAATAGCCTCTTTTAGTTGATGTGCAATCGTAGCTATTGAAGCTTTGCACCCCTTCTTTGGAGCAGTACACAGCACAAAGAGGTGATCTGTTCTCCGAAAATCATTAGCAACCTTAAGCTACATCAACAATGCCTGGACTCGGACAAATCCAAAAAAGCTGGAAGTTCCATAGTTTGACTAAGATGGAACGCGAAAACCAATTCTGGCAGAAAGGAAAGCACCATGCGTAACAATGCCCCAGATTTTTGCACCATGCGCAAAAAGATCTCGATATGACAAAGCCTGAAGCTCTCCAATTCTCCTGGCTGAACAAATAGCCACCTGAAAAATTTTCTTCTGCATTTAGTCCTTCATGGTAACCCTTTGCAGTGGCTCAAACAGAGCCTTACACATTCCTCAGAGCACCAGATCAAGGTTCCAAGAGGGACAGATCTTTCTTACCAGTGGATGCAAATTCTGCGCTCCTCAAAGAAGACGCATCATATCTGAATGCATGGACAGAGAATCTCCCTGTCAGACACTCTAAATGGCGTTTTACCCAAAGAATGAACTCCTAGGCCTTCTGAGCCACTGCTCAACTCTTCGTTCCTCCCTGCCGGTTGATGTAGGCCACCGTCGTTACATTATCTGACAGAACCAGCAAGGGACGCCTGTGTAACCATGGCAGAAAGGCAAGCAATGCGAAAAGCACCGCTCTAGTCTCTAACTGAATGATAGACTATGATGCCTCCTTCTTCAACCACTGGCCCTGTACCAACTGATCCTGACGCACTGCTGCCACCCCCCCCAGCTAGAAAGGCTGGTATCGGTGGTGACTATCACCCTGTTTGGAACCTCAAATTCCACACTACGCTCCAGATTGGCATGAATAAGCCACCTTGAAAGGCAGTCTCTGCCTTCTCCCTTGGGTGGAAGGGGAAGATGAAACTCCTCCGATAACGGATTCCACTGGGAGTGAAGCGCTCTCTGAAGAGGTCGTGTAAGTACAATACCCAGGACACCAGCTCCAACATCAATGCCATAGAGTCCAGGACCTGTAAATAGTCCCAGACCCTGTGCATTGAAAGCTCCAACAGGTGACGAATCTGACTCTGTACCATCAGCATCGAAACTCTTCCATGTGTCGAACCAAGCCCCCAGATTCTCCAAGATGTGAGAGAGAACGAGATGGCTCCTTGCCAGATTTACAAGCCAGCCCAGAGACCTTAAACACAGCAATACCTGCTGCACTACCTGCCAAGAGGTCCTCAGACTTCACTCAACTGAGCCAGTTGTCCAGATATGGATACACCAACATACCTTGTCTCCGTAGGGCCATCACCACCCACACCATCACTTTGGTGAACGTACATGGAGCTGTTGCAAACCTGAAAGGAAGGGCCCAAAACTGAAAGTGTTTCCCTAGGATCAAGAACCTCAAAAAACAAACTCTCAAAAAACAAACTGCTGATACTCCAGACTGATGGCTATGTGCAGATATACCTCTGTCAAGTCCAGGGATGCCACTTTTGGTGGCTGAGTGGGGAGCCCTCTGCAGACAACCATCTTCCTCCTGCAGGTCATAACTGGAGGTGCTGAACCTGCTCTGCAGACCCTGCCTCCCTGCTTCTACTGGGCGCAATTATTCTGGAGGGAACCTCTGTCATGGCTCCATGGAACTCCTCCTCCCGCTCTCTATGGGAGTGCTGTCCCTTCAGTCAAGATGATATAAGGAAAACTCCGTAACCACGCCCCTGAAGTGCTTCTAAATTTAACTGCGTGTGCTGAGAGCACCCGCTCCCATGATGCCGCCGGTCTCCTCTCTCTGCATCGAAGAATGAGCACATTGGCGCTGCAATTAAACTGCCTGCGCTGAGTGTGAATGATTGTCATAGCGCCATGGGATTCCTCTTCCTCTCTTCAATAGGAGCTCGCACAACAGCGGTGCAAATTCATTTTTCCTGTGCTAAGCAGGAATATTCTCCCTGTCGTCAGTGGACTTCTTGAATAAAGTGACTATGGAAAATTAATCTGTGTAAAACAATGAATCAGGACACCAGTGAACTCTTCTCGCCCCTGGAAGGAGTGAGTACAACGCCTTTTTTTTTTTTTTTTTTTTAAATAAAATTTAGAATGTTAGAAAAAAGAAAAATGTTAGAAAAAAAGAAAAATGTTAGAAAAAAAGAAAAATGTTAGAAAAAAAGAAAAATGTTAGAAAAAAGAAAAATGTTAGAAAAAAGAAAAATGTTAGAAAAAAGAAAAATGTTAGAAAAAAGAAAAATGTTAGAAAAAAGAAAAATGTTAGAAAAAAAGTCTGATTTATGTGGAATAACTGAAACATGGTTTAAATCTTCTGATGCTGTTCTCATAAACCAATTACCTAGAGACCTTTATGATTTTCATTTTGTATCAAGGACTAATAAAAGAGGGGGTGGCTTAATGATTCTTTCCAAAAAGGAACTACAGTTGAGATCCCAACAGGTTAAAATCCCCAATCACTTTGAAATTCTTTTGCTTAAAGCCCCATGTTTTCAAATTTGCTTAATTTATGCCCCACCAGGACTATTAGAATCTAATGTTTCGCCATTAGTTGAATTCTTTGTACAACAATTAGAGCTGATTTACCTATTATTTTGGGGGATTTTAACCTGCATGTTGATGCAGATCCGAAATCACACAATTGTGAAACCTTCCTTAATATCATGGATGCATTAGGTTTCCAGCAATTAATCAATCTTCCTACGCATAGGGCTGGTCACACATTAGATCTCATATTCTTTAACTCACATATAGAAAATATCACTTCCCTAGTGATTACAATTCCTTGGTCTGATCACAGTCTTATTTATATTGATTGCAAAATTAAACATCCAAGTAGCATTACATGTCCAAATAAAAAAAATCATAGAATTTAGAAAACCTTGTAAGTTAGATGATCTATCTAAGCATTTCCCTAAAGCTTTGGAAAAATTAAATCTAACAAATACTGATCTGGCCATACAAACATGGTATACCCTCAATAATGATGTAGCTAATATTTGCTGCCCCAATATAAAAAAAAAAATTGTCATCACCAAAAAACAAAAATCACCATGGTACATGGCAGAATTAAAACATATGAAGTGTGCTTTAAGAAAAGAAATGGAGAAGGAGCCCCCATGACTCCCTTGTTGAGTAACTATAGGATTCTCCTTCATAAATATAATTCACTGACAAATAAAACTAAAAAAGTCTTTTTTGCTGACAAAATACATAACTTTCAGTACAATCCTAAAGCATTGTTTTCTTATGTAGCTGACCTTACCAGACCTATAGGGGATTCTAATTTTCAAGAAATGAATACTGAAAAATGTAATGAGATTGCATTCTTTTTTTTAATGATAAAGCCCTCAATCTAGTCAATAATACCAATACAAACAACGCAAGTGAAATTGTTCTCCCTACCAATCACAACATCGAATGGACCACTTTTGAAACCGTCTCAACTGAAATTGATATTATAAAAACTCTCAACCCTGCTATGCATTCATTGATCCTGTTCCCATTAAGCTGCTAAAAACTATTCCTAACCTTATTTCTAAACCAATAGCCAACATTGTTAATCTTTCCTTAAATGAAGAGTTCGTCCCTGAACAACTTAAATGCGCAACAGTCAAACCAATTTTAAAGAAACCCCAATTAGACCCTTCTGATTTCGTTAATCTTAAGGCCTATATCGAATTTACCCTGTTTAGCTAAAATTCTTGAAAAGGTTGTGAACAATCAGCTTGCAGAACATTTAGAAAAGCACAACCTTCCCTTTTCTGCGCAACATGGATTTAGAAAATACTATAGCACAGAAACTTTATTAGTAGCCCTACATGATACCATCTTGAGAGGTACTGACAATGGACAAACCTATTTTTTGATGATGTTGAACATTTCTTCAGCATTTGACACAGTGAATCATTCAACCTTAGACAGATTGAAAGAAATAGGCTTACAAGAATTGACACCTTGCTGGTTCAGATCTTACCTGGAAAATAGATCATATAAAATTAGGATAGACAATGCTGAATCTGATCTTCACTCTCTGCTACTCTTTTTAATATTTATATATGTTTCTACTCTGCAAGCTTTTATCTGGTCTTAATCTAACATTTTCTTTATGCGGACGATGTGCAGATTTTAATACCTATTGAAAATTCTATAGCTTCCACGTTAAAACTTTGGGACATCTGGTCTTCACTCTCTGCTACTCTTTTTAATATTTATATATGTTTCCACTCTGCAAGCTTTTATCTGGTCTTAATCTAACATTTTCTTTATGCGGACGATGTGCAGATCTTAATATCTATTGAAAATTCTATAGCTTCTACGTTAAAACTTTGGGACATCTATTTAGGCGAAAAAAGTTTTAATACAAATGAACCTTGCGCTTAATGACAAAAAATCTGAAATCTTATACATCTGTCCAAAATTAAGTACATTGAAAGAACTTGAAGTACGAGAAGCTGCTAAAGACCATCCTATTGCCTTTGATGTTAGGGATCTAGGGATGATAGATTGCGAAGTGAGTCTCAAAAAATGGATCAGCAGTACAAAGATGGATATTTTAAGTTGAATATTTTAAAGAGACTATAACATCTTTTATATTCCAATGATTTTAGGACTGTTTTACAAGCTCTTATTTTTAGTAAATTAGACTATCGCAACTCACTTTTGCTGGGCCTACCTACCAATGTTATACGTCCATTACAACTCCTGCAGAATTCTGCTGCCAGACTGCTGACTAATACAAAGAAATTTGACCATATCACTCCGTACTAAAAGAACTTAATTGGCTCCCTATTGGTTACAGATCACAGTATAAAGCACTTGTCCTAATTCACAAATCCCTGTACAATGAGAAGGTTGAATGGTTCAATGCAGCACTCCATTTTCATATACTAACACGATTAACTAGATCAGCTAATACTGGGCTACTACCAATCCAGACTGTAAAATCCGCACACATGAATACCGTTAGAGAAAGAGCGCTATCCATTGCTGGACCCAACCTATAGAACTCTCTACCATCACAATTGAGAATGGAAACCAAAACCAAAGTATTTAAGAAAGGAGTTAAAACAAAGGAGATTTAACAAAGCATTTAATAACAACAGTTGACTTTGATGGTGTTTTTTACTTTTATTTATATTTTAGTTTTTATGATTTTATCTTCCGATGTATAGTTGTTTCTTTTATCTTTCTTTTATTTAGATATTTTAAGCAAAATGGATAATCTGTAACTAGATTTTAAATGTTTATTTTAGATCGCAAATTACCAATGCCTAATCTGAGATGTAACAGACGTGATGTTTTTACATGAATGCCGGTATATAAAGACAAATAAAATAATTTTTTGCACTAATGCCACTGGATCCTTATTACCTGTACATGATGCCACTGGATCCTTATTACCTGTTCTCAGTGGCTCATACACTGAGCAGTATGATTCAACTGCCAGCAATTAGGTACTCCCGCATTCAGCCACATAGCCACTGGCTGCAATCTCCACTTCCCCACAGCAAATACACTGCCTACAAACCAACCGCTCGACGATAGAGGCTGCCTCCACATTCCCCAGCTCCAGCCACTCTTTTTTTTTTTGTAAAGGAAAAATACTTCCCTGTCAGTAGCCGTCTTCTTTTCAGGAGCTACCACGGGGAGCGCAGAAAAGCGGAAAGGGGGAGAGAGGCATGAGAGATCTGGTACCACCGGATTTCAGCATTCTTTCAGGGCAGAAGCATCACAAGGGTTACCAAACCCCTAAGTTGTCCAACTCAACCAGGAGGGATGACTCCAACAGGAACTAAAAACCTTCTGGGAGGCTTTTCCAAACTTGCTTTTTTTCTCTCTCTTTTTTTCTTTTTTAAATATACTCCAAACTAAGAACATAAGATGGTTCCAAAAAACAAACCAGAAGCTGATCCAATATAGTTGTGTAGCGACCAAGAAGGATGAGATCAGTGTATTGTCAAAAAGTTTTATTTCACAGTATATCAGCCCGACTCTGGCTGAGTTTCACTCTATAGGTAGAGCAATCTGGTCAGTGTAGCTTCCACTGCCATCCTCTTGGAAGGATATTGGCAGGGGGATTCCACAAACTTGTCCGGAGGGAGATGGTGGAAATCCAGGTAATATCCCTCTCGAATGATGGCTAGGAACCCACTTGTCCGAAGTTATCTCGACCCATCTTTGGTAGAATAGGGCAAGTCTGCCCCCTATGGCTTCTTCTTTTGGACAGGTCGGCTGATTTTCATTGTGGGGTGCAGCTGGGGCCTGGGCCCGAGCTGGCTCCCCTTTTGTTGTGCTTGTTCCAAAAGGCCTGGCTCCTGCCTGCGGAACAAGCCGCTTGATATGTGCTTCAGTATGGGTTGAAGCGCTGTGATCCTCTGCCCCTGGAAGTTCGGGGGAAGAGTCGCTGGTTTCTCTTATTCCTGTCCTCCGGTAGCCGCGGCAGTGGAGTTCCCCTTCCTCCAGGGGTTCTGATTCCTCATCTGAGTTGTCTGTGTCCCCGAAGGTGGGGCTTCTGGGTGTTGGAATCACTTCCCTGGGCATAGAGGGTCCTGGGATGTTGAGGTCCACTGGAGGAGGCTGTGGCCATATTATTGGAGGCCCCGGTTGCATGTGGACGAAGGTATGTAGGCCTTTGAAGAATTCCACCCAGGAGATAGATGCTGGGTCTAAATTAAGATGCTCTGTGTCCCTGGGGAACCCTGTTTGAGGGAGGGCCCTGCTGGGAGATGCTACATCCGGCGTACTGTTCGAGAAGCTGGAACCTGGTACCAGCTGGGGATGGCCATGGGCTGGATCCCCCAGGGCCTCCTCACACTGTATACACAGGGTCGTGGCCTCCTCATGCTGTGCAGCTCTAATGTGGCATGCAGGGCAAAGGCCCTGAGCCTTGAGCTTCTTTTCCGGTGGTGCCATGACTTGTGTGCGTAAAATACAGTTATGCGCTCCGGTGCGTCAAAGTTGTGCGCGAAGAATTGGTATGTACTGTTGTGCGCATAGATCGAAGTTATGCGCCCGGCACAGTAAGCGCATGGCTATGCGCGTCGCTTGTGCGCACGGTACTTGGGCACGCGACGTTGTGTGCACAAGGTATTTGTGTGCACGGATCAGGACGGCAGACAGGGCGGCGAACAGATCAAGATGGTGACTGTGACCACGCGGACAATATGGCAACCACCTCGGAGGGTCTCCACGTGGGAGGACCCTCTGATCTGACCGGGGTCTAGCCCTGCTAGGGCAGATCAACCCGGTGGCACTGGTCCCAGCTGGTGACCTGTGCGACTCCTCGAGCTTCAGGGACTGGAGATTTTTAAATAGATTTCTACCTTACCTTGTCTCGGCGCTTCCCGGTCTCGTTCTGGGCGGTCTCCGGCTGCGGGGGAAGAGGGAAAATACCTTCACCGCTGTGCTCGAAGTTGCACCCGCTGCCTCTCAGCCTCACCCGATGTCGGGTCTAGGTCCTCACCGAGGGTTGGCCGCCGGACCGAGGCTTACCTCCGAGGGATCACGGAAATCACCTCGGGAATTCTCAACTGGGGGAGGGACCCAATGGGTGTCACCGCAGGAGAGTGGGGCTCGTCTGTAGAGGTAAGATTTCTTGTTTTGGTTTTCTTTGCTAAATTACTCTAACGCTGTGTTAGCTTGCAGAGTCCCGAACTGCTATGGAGACAGAAAATACTGAAGAGCTGCACTTCCTGCAGGGGTATAATTTATTTATTTATTTAACATTTTTTTATATACCAAGGTTCTGGTAACAATGTTATCAATCACTTCGGTTTACATTTAACTTTGGGATGACATAACTCGAATGTCTTACATAGAACAAGGCAGTGAGAACTGCCTTGTACTATATGTATGTGTGTATATATATATATATGTATATGTACTAGGGCTGATGTCAGATTGAAATCTGATCAGTCTCTAACTGCTATCAGGAGTACACTATACCCATTGGTTCTGAGCCCATCTGCTACACGCTAGGAAACTAAGTTTATCCCATGCTACTGATGCTAGTAATAGCAGTGGCTTTTTTCTAAGTCAACTTGATTAATAGCAGGTAATGGACTTCTCCTCCAAGAACTTTTCCAAACCTTTTTTTAAACCCAGCTACATTAACTGCACTAATCACATCCCCTGGCAACAAATTCCAGAGCTAAATTGTGCATTTAGTGAAAAAGAACTTTCTCTGATTAGTTTTAAATGTGCTTAGTGGTACTACAGGAAAGAAAATTAGCAGGTAAGAACCAATTTTCCTTTCCCTGTACGTACCCAGATCAGTCCAGACTCCTGGGATGAATCTGAACCCTCCTCCAGCCCATCCCCCTCTGAATAATGCGGGCTTAAGGCAATTCGGCCCCCACCAGAGGCATCCTCTTGCAGAGACAATGACAGAGAGAAATCCTTCCCCCCCCCCCCCGTGCGACGGACTTGAATGCAGCTAAGATGCCCTCTGTTCTCGTGCTAAGCGGGAAGGGGTCCTCGAGGAGTTGCCGCGCCAGGGAGAGCCTGCCTGGCTCACAGTGACCACTTGATTTTTCCCCCGCTCCACTCCACGATGATCCTTCCCTGCCAGGGAGGCAACTTGCACACAATCCACCGAGCGAGAGGCTGTGCGCGTGTCGCCGCAAGACTTACATGCCGCGCCATGCAGCATGATCGGGCGAAGCTGGCGGTGCAGGAATGGAGGGGTAGACGCCGGAATGACAGGGAGCCGGAGAACTGCTGAGAAAACAGACAATTCGCGCCATGAGCGCACTGGCGTCTGGAAAAACTGACTCTGGTCTTGTTTCCTTGTCCGTTTTTTTTTTTTTTTTTGTAGTAACTTTAAAACAAAGACACAAATGGTTAACTTCTTTGAGAAGGCAGCAGGCTATGGCTGTCCGGAGGAGGGTGAGTGAGCCGGGACCCCTGGTATCAACCCTGACTGGCCTCGAAGAATCCCCGGGCGAGAGAAGGGTCACTGACCCTCAGCTCCTCTGCTTCAAATACCAGGGGGGGATGGTCCACCCGGAACCTAACCTAACTACCCTCTGGGAGGCTGTAGAAAACTTCAGTCTTCTTCTGATCCTATTTTCTTTTTCTTTTTGGTTTTTTTTAAACTTAGTCTCCAGACTGCAGGTTTTATACCTCTACCATCTGCTGGAGACAGAGAAATAATGAGGGAATGCAGGTGGCATACTAGGTTAGGAGGAAGTGTCAGTGAAACTTTCTCTATCTCCATTTGCTGGCAGGAAGCAAAATCCAGGAGTCTGGACTGATTTGGATAAGAACAGGAAATGGGTATCATCTCCCCTGCCTATCCTTAGTCTTGCTTCAGGGATGTGAGGGGGTGGGGTGGCTGACCTGAAGGGCTCAATGAGCTGGCTGGCCTGTGTTGGAAATTCCATGAATACAGACTCCCCTCTTTGGAGTAGCTAGGTATGGAAAGCAAGGTGATATACAATATACATACATGTATATGTGTATATGGAATGAAGTTACACTGTATTAACCAAAATAAAAACAAACTGTACTGAAAGAAAATGTGTTAATGCAAAGTTGTAAGGAGAGTACACAAAGGGTGGGGGAGGGAGGGGGAATCAGCAGCTCTTTTCCAGAGAGGTGGCACAATATATCCCAGGATGCATCACATGGGAGCAGAAGAAAGTAGGGAAAGAAAGGGTTGGGTGTCTGTGGCCTGTCTGTGCCTGCACTCTTACACTAGGGGATTCCAAAGTCCATATGGTCATACGGTGGCTTGATGGGGGAAGACCCTGGTATGGTGGGAATACTGACCAGTAGTTGGGCTTCACACACACAGGAGGGTGCTGCATCCTTGCTATTCACTACTTACCTATATAGTGTGGAATGTAGCCAGCCAGAATGATAGACACTATTCACTATGCTAGTGAAGCAGGAGAGCTGTGCCCATCACATGACAGTATGACGGCAGGATGTGAGGAGGAGCAATAAGCTTAAGCCCAAGGAAACAGTGTGAGATTATACATAAATCACAGGATGTTCTGGTCAGTGCAGCCAACCCCAAAGGCCTAAGTGCATCTGGTATGCACAGAGGATGAGAGGCATGAGTCCATGCCTATATTTCTGCTGCTTAAGGTATCAGCAGCTGCCCACTGATACACTAAGTATTCTTCCCATAAACACAAAATGGGAAAACCCCATTAGCACATCTGGCTCTGGCGAGGGGGGGGGGGGGCTGTTTGTAAGCTTCAGAGATCTAGCAACTAGAACACAATCATTTCAAATAGCTTAAAACCCCTCTGGACTTTGCTGGCTGTTGATTCCAAGTTCTTTTTGAGTTTCTGATTAACTCTGCCTCCAGTGCCAAGACTCCCTAAGCAGGGATTTACACATTTGCTGCCAAACTTGCCTGAGCCCTACAAACCTAGATGGCCTTGGCTAACTCACTCTGCAGTAGGATCCTACCTGTCTTTGCCATTCTGCACAGAGCCTGGTCCGAGGCTGGCCCGTTCCACCATGGGTGAGTTGCGGCTGCGGTTTGTGCCAGTGGAGAGAACACTGTTCTGTAAGGGAGAGAGAATAATACAGATGAGAGGACAGGGGCTCATGGGCCATGGCTCTGTCTGCAGGGAGCCATCAGCAATCCCTCACTCCACCAATGAGGGAGGGTCCTGTGACACTGCATCCTTAGAAGTGAATTAGGTAAAATAGATATGACAGAAATCTATGAGGGAGAACAAAGTGGAGGAGGATGACTGTCTTCCCAGGAAGGGGCTGCCCTTGCAAAGATGGAGTAAGCATATAGAAAATCCCTGCATGTTTCTGCCCAGCTTCACCCCATTAAACATTATGATCGCATTTCCTTCCCATCTCCCATGTATTTCCCTCACTGGTCGAAATTAATAGAAAAAACGGTACAAAAACAACTAGTGGAACATCTAGACAACAATAGCATACTTTATCCTTCACCAACACAGTTCAGGAATATTATAGTACCGAAACATTGCTAATTTCTCTAACAGATAATGTACTGCGAGGATCTGATAGTGGAAAACACTACATTTATGATACTATTAGATTTGTCAGCAGCTTTCAACATAGTTAATCATACCATACTACTCAAAAGACTAGACGAGATAGGACTACAAAACAAAACAATTGAATGGTTCAGGTCTTACCTAAACAATAGATTTTTCCAAGTACAGATAAAACACACAATATCAGACAAAATTAAGCTAAAAACAGGTGTGCCCCAGGGATCAGCCCTCTCAGTGACACTAACATCTACATGTTACTGCTCTGCCACCTCCTGGCAGGAATAGGTATCATACACCCATCATGCCCATTCAGCGCCTCACTTTTACATCTCTAAATAAATTGTCATCTCTCACAAAAAACTATTCGCAAAAATAAAAAGAACTTCATTCAGGAATAATGGACACAGCAAGCAAAATCCAAAAAAAAAAAAAAAAAAAATCACATATCCTTTAAAACATCCAATCCAAAGGAAATATATCTTATAATCCTCATCATTCAAAAAAACAACTTTCAAACAACTCAAACAACATTTACATCCAATACTCAAATTATTTTCTTCTTTCATTCACTCTAGTCAATGCACGTTCTAGTCTCAAAAATTCCACTTATTTAATGACATGCTCTATGACTCCAAACCTGACTTCATTGCCAATAACAGAAACCTGGCTAAAAACACTGATACAGTATTAACCAATCAACTAAACAACCATAGATCCAACATATTCTCAATTCCTAGAAAAGAAAAAAAAGGAGGTGGTGACTTAATGTTTATTTCTAACAAAGAACTACAGATGACACACCGTCCAACAAACATTGCTGCACCAATATGAAATCTCATTATTAGATTCTCATAAACTTCAAATAGCAAATGTTGCTTACCTGATGTAACAGGTGTTTCTCACAGGACAGCAGGTGTTAGTCCTCGCAAATGGGTGACATCGAGGATGGAGCCCAACCACGGAAAACTTCTGTCAAAGTTTCAGGAACTTTGACTGGCCCAGGGTTGGTGCCCAGCACGGCACCAACCCTGCAGCCAGCAGGGGTCTCCCTTCAGTCTTGTTTCAAAGCTACAGGCAGTGCCGAAAAATAAAATAAAAACGAACCCAACACCGCAGGGTGGCGGGTGGGTTTCGTGAGGACTAACATCCTGCTGTCCTGTGAGAACACCTGTTACATCAGGTAAGCAACATTTGCTTTCTCACAGGACAAGCAGGATGGTTGTCCTCACAAATGGGTGAGTACCGAGCTGAGGATGTCCTAACATGCACCAAATGTACCCAACGGCGTGCAACAGGCACAACAACTGGGGTGGAATTTGGGAGAGGGCATCCGCACCCTACCGGGAAGGTGGAAGGGTGTTGGTACATCATGTTGGAAAAAGGTTACGCAAGACAGATTGGCCGAAGATGGAATCCTGTCTTCCAGCTTTGTCCAGGCAATAATGGGCTGCAAAGGTATGGAGAGAACTCCAGGTTGCAGCTTTACAGATGTCAGGAAGCGGCACCGATCAAAGGTGTGCCACTGAAGTCGCCATGGCCCTCACAGAGTGTGCTTTGACACGGTCTTGGAAAGGAATGCCAGCTTGCTGATAGCAGAAGGAGATGCAATCCGCCAACCAGGAGGACAGAGCCTGCTTACCCACAGGTTGCCCTAACTTGTTAGGATGGAAAGAGACAAATAATTGAGTGCTCTTCCTGTGGGCAACTGTACGGTCTAGATAGAAAGCTAGAGCCCGTTTACAGTCGAGGGTATGCAGAGTCTGTTCCCCGGAGTTGGAGTGGGGCCTGGGAAAAAAGATAGGTAGTATAATGGATTGATTAATATGAAACTCCGAAACTACCTTAGGTAAAAATTTAGGGTGAGTGCGGAGTACCGCCCGGTCCTGCAGGAGTTTAGTGTAAGGCGGATAGGTAACTAGGGCCTGTAATTCACTAACCCTGCGAGCTGAAGTGATAGCCAAAAGGAATAATACTTTCCATGTGAGATATTTTAAGTCACAGGAGTAAAGAGGTTCGAAAGGTGGTTTCATAAGGCGACCAAGAACCAGGTTAAGGTCCCAAGATGGGGCCGGAGGACGTAAAGGAGGCTTCAAATGGAGCAATCCTTTAAGAAAACATGTAACAAGGGGTTGTACTGAAATAGGGACACCCCCGATACCTTTATGGAAGGCGGCTACCGAACTGACATGCATTCTAATGGAAGAGGTCTTTAGACCTGATTCTGATAGATGCCAGAGATAGTCCAAGAATTTAGAGATTGGACAGGAAAGGGGATCAAGGGACTGAGAAGTGCACCATGATGTATACCTTTTCCATTTGTAGGAATAAGATTTCCTTGTGGAAGGCTTTCGTGAAGCGATCAGGACACGAGAAACTGAATCCGAAAGGTTAAATGGTTGAAGGACTAACCTTTCAACATCCATGCCGTCAGGGACAAGGCTTGGAGGTTGGGATGGAGGAGGCATCCGTCGTTTTGAGTGATCAGATGCGGGTCGTTTCCCAGAGGAATATGCCTGCGGATGGAGAGATCCTGGAGTATGGGAAACCACACTTGGCGTGGCCAGTGCAGTGCTGTCAGGATCATAGTTCCCCTGTCCTGACGCAGCTTCACGAGAGTCTTCGACAGAAGAGGAAGTGGAGGGAATGCATAGAGCAGACCGGTTGTCCACGTGAGGGAGAATGCATCCCTTGGCCGAGAGTGCTGGCTCCGAATGAGAGAGCAGTAATTGTCCACTTTGTGGTTCTGAGGGGACGCAAAGAGGTCTATTTGGGGATAACCCCATTTGTGAAACAGAGAGGTCGCTACCAAGGGGTCGAGTGACCACTCGTGTGGTTGGAAGACACGGCTCAGCTGATCTGCCAATACATTGTCTACTCCCGGCAGGTAGGTGGCCCTGAGGTACATAAGTGGGAGAGGGCTTCTGCCCAGATCTGCGCAGCTTCCTGACACAGAAGGAAGGAGCCTGTGCCTCCCTGCTTGTTTATGTACCACATGGCCACCTGGTTGTCCGTCTGAATTAAGATTGTGTTGGTTTGATAGGCAATCTTGAAAGGTCCTGAGAGCATAGCGGATTGCTCTCAGTTCCAGGAAATTTATCTGGTGTTTTGGCTTCCTCTGGTGACCAGAACCCTTGAGTTTGTAAATTGTTTACATGGGCTCCCCAACCGATGTTGGAAGCGTCGGTGGGGAGGATTACCTGGGGATCTGGTGGAAGAAAAGGCAAGCCCTGTCGGAGGTTGGATTTGATTTGTCCACCAGGCAAGAGACAGACGGAGAGCATCGGTGATGCGAACAATGGAGGACAGAGACCTGAACAGCTTGTGTCCATTGCAGTCGCAGAGTCCATTGCATGACTCTCATGGCCAGGCGGGCCATGGGAGTCACATAAACTGAGGAGGCCATTGTCCCAGTAAAATGAGGAATTGGCGAGCTGTAGCTGTGGGTTGAGACTGCAGCTGGCGAGCTAGGGACACAAGGATTTGAACTCGTGGATGAGGAAGGAAGGCTTTTGCTTGTAAGGTGTCCAAGTCCGCCCCAATGAAGGATAAGGTCTGTGATGGGACTAAGTAGGATTTGTCGTAATTGACAAGAAACCCTAGAGAAAGCAGAGTTTGAATTGTTAGGGTCAGGGAGGACCGAGCTATCTGCTGGGTTGGGGCCCTGATTAACCAATCGTCCAGGTAGGGGTAGACAAGGACACCTGCCTTCCTCAGAAAGCTGCCACTACTACGAGGCATTTGGTAAAAACTCGTGGTGCGGATGCTAGGGCCGAAAGGTAGCACTCGATATTGGTAGTGATTTCGGCCTACTAGAAAACGCAGATATTTGCGATGAGATTGCGTGATCGCAATATGGGTATATGCGTCTTTTAGGTCTAGAGAGCATAGCCAATCCCCTCTTTGCAGCAGAGGGAGAAGCGAGCCCAGGGTTACCATCTTGAACTTCTCTCCTTGTGAAGGTACTTGTTGAGGGCCCGTAGGTCCAAGATGGGACGAAGTCCCCCTGACTTTTTTGGGATCAGGAAGTACCTGGAGTAGAACCCTAGTCTTGTTGTAAGGGAGGGAACAGGTTCTATAGCGTTTGACTGAGGAGAAGAGAAACTTCCTGCTCTAAAAGAACAGAGTGATCGGTGAGTCTCCACGCCTGCAGGGGTGGGGAGTCGGAAGGTAGGGTCAGGAAGTTGAGATGGTAACCCTGTGCAATTATCGCTATCACCCACTGATCTGTGGTGATATGACGCCACCTTTCTAGAAAGTGGCTCAGCCGACCTCCTACTGGTATGGCTGGAAGAGGGGTTTGGCAAGTGCTCTCTAAATGAGAGTCAAAAAACCCGCCGCGGCCAGGTTGTGGAGCTGGTGCGGGCTTTTGTTTACGAGACTGGCGAGGTTGAGGTTTATGGTAAGACCTCGCAGGCCTAGCCTTGGTTAGTGGGGGATAATACTTCCGTGGCCGGAAGAAAGACTTTTTGGAGTCTTTTCTAAACGGCTGTTTAGAAGGCAAGTCAGGAGGAATGGATGAGAGCTGTTTAAGTGTCTCATGATGATCCTTTAGTTCAGCAACAATTTGCTGAATCTGCTCACCAAACAAGTTATCCCTAGACAAGGCAAGTCAGAGAGTCTGTCTTGAACCTCCGGACGAAGGTCAGATGACTTGAGCCAAGCCCAGCGTCTAGCAGAGATAGCCGTAGCAGAAGTCTAGTGGAAGCATCAAAGATGTCATAAGCTGTTCTTATTTCATGCTTCCCAGCTTCAAATCCTTTATTTAGTAGGGATTGAAGCTGTGGCTGGAACTGTTCTGGTAAGGCATCGGAGAACTCCTGCATTTGTTTAAGGATGACTATTATATTGAGTCATATACAGCTGATAAGAAGCTATCCTAGAAATGTTGTCCTTAGTAGGAGGTATGGAAGAATGTGGCTTTACTCGTTTAGCTTTCTTTTGAGCTGATTCTACCACAACAGAATGATGGTCTAATTGTGGCTAATTGTGGCTTCTGAAAGCCAGGTGCTGACTGTACAAGGTAGGTAGAGTCAGCTTTTTTGTTTACCGGAGCAACAGATCCAGGAGATTCCCAATTCTTTTTGAGAAGGTCTAGAAAAACCTGATGAATTGGAATAGAGGTGATGACCTTAGGGGCATCCAGGAATTGGAGCAATTCCATCATCTGGTGCCTGTCATCTTGTTCAGATTGAAGCTGGAAAGGGACCAACTCTGACATGTCCTTCACAAAATTTATGAAAGAGAGGTCCTCAGGGGGAGAACGCTTTCTACTCTCAGGAGGAGAGGGTGGTGAAGGCAAATCATCGGTGTCAGTCGAGGTATCATCACCCCAAGTGTCATAAGGATCAGGTTGCTGACCCTTAGGACCATGAGCGGGCTGAATACCTGAAGGCCCCGGTTGAGGCTCCGAGAAACTCGAAGGAATCACCGGGGGCATCGAGAATGTCCTCGATGGAATCGATGCCGGTATCGGTGCCAGCATCGAAGGAACCGGTGTCGGCATCGAAGGAATCTGTGTCGGCATCGGAATACTCGGTGGAGCTGTTGTGTGTATCGCCCCCAAGGAATGTATCGGTGGCGAGGGACGACAAGGCACCGATGGAACTACCCCCGAAGGGGGAATTCGATACGGTGTTTCTCCACCTGATGAGAATGCTGTCGGCGATCCGGGTATTGCCGGTGGAAGGGCATTCATGAGCGCTTCCATCCGGGCAAGCAGCGGCACCAGTGCTGCTGGAATCGGATCGGTGACCGGTTCCACTCTCGGTGCCGGAGTCGGTGCCGGAGGAGTCTGGATCCGTAGTATCACCTTGTTGATGGCCTCCTGGACCAGCCGGTCCAGTTCTGCCCGGAGACCTGGGGTAACGAGACCCGGCTCGACGGGAGAGGGAGGCTGAGGCTGAGCCGGAAGGACCACCGTCACCGGTGGAATCGCGGCTCCCAAACCCCGGAGGGGTGAGGGTTGCCTCGGTGTCTGCGAGACAGGAGTGGACGGTGCCACTTCTGGTCGAGACTTCTTTGGCGGAGGCTCGGACGGTACGGAGGTCGATGACATCGATTCCTCGACGGGCCGAGACTTATGACGTCGATGGCGATGTTTCTCCTTCCGATCCCCTCGATGATCAGGGGAAGGGACAGGAGTCGATGGCCGTGAAGTCGTCGATGGCGGACTGTCACCGGAGGGCTGTCGATGACGATGAGACTTCGATGGTGCTGGTTCCGATGACGTCGATGCAATCGATGGCGTTGGGGTCCGAGCATGGAAGAGGAGTCCCATCTTTTCCATTCTGGCTTTGCGACCTTTTGGTGTCATTAGGGCACATTTGGTGCAAATCAGGACATCATGCTCGCTTCCTAAGCACAAAACACAGACTCTATGCGGGTCTGTGATTGACATAGTTCGGGTACAGTCCGGACATCGACAGAACCCCGACGCCATGGCCATAGGCCAAAAATTTAGCCGCGGGACTGTCAACTGCCAACGGGCCTCAAGGGCCAAACTCGACGGAAGTCGGTCAAACGACGGCAAAAACTTACCGAAGTTCCGCGGATGAAAAAATTTGAAGAAGGGAGACCCCTGAGGGGCAAATTTTCTTCAGAAATTTCTAAGTGAAGAATTCCTGTCAGGAACGTGGTTTAGAGCTCTTTGACCGCGTGGCTACTGCTGCGCGGAAAAAAGAAGACTGAAGGGAGACCCTGCTGGCTGCAGGGTTGGTGCCGTGCTGGGCATGCCCAGTAGGGGCCAGTCAAAGTTCCTGAAACTTTGACTGGCCCCGTGGTTGGGCTCCATCCTCGATGTCACCCATTTGTGAGGACAACCATCCTGCTTGTCCTGTGAGAAATGCCTTGTCTATTGCCCGCCTGGAGTACTTGAAAAAAAACTGCTCACCTTTAATTGAATATTTCATGAACAATATATCATTAAACAAACCAATCATAATCCTGGGTGATTTCAACATTCACTTCGACCTAATCAATAACTCAAAAACCTTTCAAATCATCGACGCACTTGGTTCACTACAGCTAAAACAAATCGTTGTTAATCCAACTCACAAAGCAGGCCATACAATTGACCTCATATTAGTCAATACTAATGACTGGCACAACATCAATACCCGCACCACAGAAATACCTTGGTCTGATCACCACCTAATCCAAGCTACCTTATCTTCTAATACCATCCTTACCCCTCCTCGATACCCACAAAACAAAATAACTTATCGACCACCTTTCAACACTGAACTCCTTCAAGAAACTCTTCAAGAAGAACTGACTAATATTAATCTTTCAAATTCTGATGAAGCTGTATCATCTTGGTTTAAGATCACTAAAAAAGTAGCTGATAATATCAATCCCTTAATAACTAAGCTAATCAAACCATCAAAACACAATAATCCATGGTAATAATAATAACATCAGAGCGTCTAAACGTCAACTTCGAAAGAAAAAGAATGGAGATGAAACAAAACTCCAACCACCCTAAGTAAATATCGAACATACCTAGCCCAATATAAGCTTATTATCAATAATGCAAAAAAAGATTATTTCTCAAAAAAACCCATTAAATTCCACCACAACCCTAGAATGCTCTTCTCAATAGTGCAGAAGCTCACAAAAATAACTCTAAAACTACTTGTACTTCACACAACAGTGATGATTTTGCAGAATTCTTCAATAATAAAATTTTAAACTTAATACAATCAAACCTCAATGTTAATACCCAATCTGTATCTCTGAACAAAAAAGCAAAATCAAAATGGACTCTTTTTGACACCTCTTCCACTATCCAAATCCAATCAATTATCAAAAAAATGAACCCGGATAGCCATCCTTTAGATAGCATCCATATTACAAGCCTAAAGAATATTGAATCTACTATTACAAATACAATCACAAAGATCATCAACCTATCTCTTACTGAAGGTTCATACCCAAATTCTCTTAAGTCAGCTATAATAAAACCTATCCTAAAAAAGACCAACCATTGACCCAAATTACCGCCCAATTTCAAACCTTCCCTTCATTGCCAAAATAATAGAAAAAGTAGTTAACTCACAACTTGATGAATACCTTGAATCAAACAATATATTATCTCCAAACCATATGGTTTTAGAAAAACCTCAATACTGAGATGCTCCTTCTTTCATTAAATGATACCATATTAAGAGGTTTTGACAATGAAAAACAATACTTACTTGTATTACTTGACCTCTCTGCAGCATCGATACTATAAATCATCAAATACTTCTAGATCGATTATCAGAAATTGGTCTAGCTGGCAATACTTTACAATGGTTCATATCATTTCTTAACAGGAGCTACCAAGTCTCATTCAATAATAACGTATCAAAGAAAATTGACCTCAAAACTGGAGTACCACAAGGATCTGCATTATCTGCCACTTTTTTAAATATTTAACCTTTTACCAATCTGCCAACTACTAGATGATCTTCAAATAACATACTACCTCTATGCAGATGATATACAACTTCTTATTCCTATAAAAAAATCCATTGATGAAACATACAAAGATACTTCCATGATTCTTGATGCACTAAAACAACTTTCAAATTTAAAACTAATAATCAATATTGATAAAACTGAATTAATCATGAACAAAAAACCCAACTTAATTCCACCACCTCAATTCACCACTAACAATCAAATCAACTTTATTTCCCCTGTCAATCACGCCAGAAATCTTGGAATTATCATGGTTAGGAACCTATACTACAATATACACATAACAACTAAAATCAAAGAAGGATATCATAAGCTCCTAGTTCTCAGACGTTTAAAACCTTTTTTTAAATTCAATGGACTTCAGAACCGTCTTGCAACTTATAATTTTCTCAACAATAGACTACTGTAATTCTCTTCTGATTGGCCTTCCATCAACAAGCATCAAACCTCTGCAGATTCTTCAGAATTCAGCAGCTAGAATTTTAACAGGAACAAAAAAATATGTTCACATCATCCCAATACTAATGTCGCTTCATTGGCTTCCTATTAAATCTCGAATAGATTATAAGATCCTGATCATCACTCACAAATTAAATCATGCTGATCATCATAAACATAACATACTGGTTTAAAAACCACTCCACAAATTACCAGAACAAATCTTCGATCTAACAACACTTCTTGTCTAAAAATTCCTCCCATTAAAGATGCTCGACTATCAACTACTAGAAACAGAGCATTCTCCATTGCTTCCCCAAAAAAATGGAACTCTCTACCGCCTTATTTAAGAACTCAATCTAACATCAAAAAGTTCAAGAAGGACCTAAAAACTTTCCTCTTCCATACAGTCTACATCAATGATCATCCTTAACAATCCATCTACAATCAATTCAACCATTCAAACCCAAACAAGAAAAAAAACAGTAACTACAACTGGCATCAACCTTAAGTGTTACAATTTCAGAAATTTAATATGAAGCCCTCCTTTAAGATGAATTAATACTATTTTTGTTACTTTCCTTTTTACATCTTTCCCTTCTCCCCCTCTTTCACCCCCACTATCCTCCTCTACCTATCATTTCACTATTGTTATTGTTTTCTTCTTTTGCAACTATGTATAATTTATCTGATTGTTGTTTTGATCCTGTAAACTGTTTGTGATGGCTAAACCCGAATGACGGTATATAAAAACGAATAAATAAATAAATAAATATATACGCTGACGACATTCAACTAATCTTGCCTGTAGATGAAACAATTGAAAAAACCTTAATTCTATCTAGGTACATCATTGCTAGATTTAAACAACTTCTAAATCAAATGGAATTAGTGATTAACATAGAAAAAACAGAATTTATTATACACTTGAACGAAAAAACATTGAGTTAATTCAAAACCCCATCAAACTTAAAAATGATCAGAAAGTAGAGCTAGCCAAGAAAGCTCGAAACCTAGGAGTAATAATTGACAGAACTCAACCTTAGGCAACAGATATCGCTATAAGTTAAAGAAGGCTATGCCAAACTTTTGGTCCTCCGGAGGCTAAAACCCTTGCTAACACAAGCACACTTTAGAACAGTCCTACAGGCACTCATATTCGCTACCACTGATTACTGTAACACTTTTTCTGGGATTACCATATTCAACAATTAGACCATTACAAATCCTACAAAACTCTGCTGCCAGAATACTTACTGGTAAAACCAAGAGAGATCACATCACTCAAACACTTGCCGAATTACACTGGCTGCCAATAGAACAGAGTACAATATAAAACACTTTGCACGATTCACAAACTAATCAACAAAGAAACAGCAGACTAGTTAAACACAGCACTACGCTTACATGTCCCCCCAAAAAACCTCAGATCAGCCAATAAAGCCCTTTTAACTATCCCTTCAGTCAAGACAGCGAGACTGACCCAAGTAAGTGAACGAGCACTATCCTTAGCCGGTCCAATATTATGGAACACAATGCCACTCGGAACAAGATTACAGAGAGATTTAAAACTCTTCAAAAAAAAGTTTAAAAAGTTGGCTTTTCAAAAAAGCATTTTACAGTGAGAACGGAGAATAAGAATTATAAACGAACAGGCAAATGAACTTCAACACAGCACAAAGTCACCAGATGCATTTTTGCATATTTTATTTTCTCATACTTAACTACTAAGAATAAAGAAATTCAGTATAAAGTACAATAATTGTATGGTTACCCCTGTAACCATATAAATGGACAAGATCCATGTCACCTATCATTTAATTTTATTAGTAAAACATGTAACCGAAATGTTATTGGCATTTTGTTAGAGATTTTTTACCCAATCATGAATGTACATGCCTCCCTGTAAACCGTTGTGATGGTGCATGACTAAACGACGGTATAGAAAAGTTTTTAAATTTATTTATTTATGTAGTGATTTTTATATACCGCGGCACGTAAAATGATACATCACCTCGGTTTACAATAAATAAAAATAAAGTAGCCAAACCAGGCCATAAGAACCTGGCAAGTACCCAAAAACTAAGTCTATTCCATGTTACAGTTGCTAGTAATAGCAGTGGCTATTTTCTAAGTCAACTTAATTAATAGCAGGAATGGACTTCTCCAAGAACTTATCCAGTCCTTTTTTAAACACAACTACACTAACTGCACTAACCACATCTTCTGGCAACAAATTCCAGAGTTTAATTGTGCGTTGAGTGAAAAAGAACTTTCTCCTATTAGTTTTAAAACGTGCCACATGCTAACTTCATGGAGTGTCCCCTAGTCTTTCTATTATGTGAAAGAGTAAATAACCGATTCACATCTATCTGTTCTAGACCTCTCATGATTTTAAACACCTTTATCATATCCCCCCCTCAGCCGTTTCTTCTCCAAGCTGAAAAGTCCTAACCTCTTTAGTCTTTCCTCATAGGGGTGCTGTTCCATTACCCTTATCATTTTGGTCACCATTCTCTGTACCTTCTCCATCGCAATTATATCTTTTTTGAGATGCGGCAACCAGAATTGTACACAGTATTCAAGGTGCGATCTCACCATGGAGCGATACAGAGGCATTATGACATTTTCCGTTTTATTCCAGAGGAATGGGCTCCACAGCCCTGGATATTAAGAGGGCTAAGAGCTCCGCCAGGGGCGAATCTGGTGGATCGTCCATGAGGTTCAGTCTGTACCCATGATCGATGATAGCCAGGACCCAGTGGTCCGAAGTCACAGATGGCCATCTGTCCGTAAAGAATTAGAGATGGCTCCCAACTGGTAGGCCCTCTGGTGGTTGAAACCCCTAGCTTGTCCTCCCTTGCTGCCAGTCAAAACCCTGTAGCAGGGCTAGTCTGAGGCTTGGGGCCCCACTGTTGCCGAGATCTGCCCCTAGAACTGACCTGCTGTGGGTGGGAGCAAGGGGCAAGAGAATAATACTTTCTCGGCCTGTAGAAGGGGCTTCTCGGACCCAGTCTCGAGGACGGCGAAGACACCAGCCAACAGATGCTGAAGTGTCTTCATCGTGATCCTTCAGTTGTGTCACCTTGTCACCGAAAATTTATCCCCGGTGCAAGGTAAATCAGCCAGCCTTTCCTGAACCTCAGGATGAAAGTCCGAGGCATGGAGCCAAGCGAGACACCTCACAGAAATGCCTGCAGCTGCAACTCGTCCTGCCGTTTCGAAGACATCATAGGTAACCCGCACTTCATGCTTTCTGCACTATAAACCCTTCTGAACAATGGATATAAGGACCTCCTGGGGCTGTTGTGCTAGGCTGTCTGCAACCTCCTGGATCTGCTTCCAGAGATTACAGGTATTTTGGGTCATGTACAGAAGATAGGAGGCAATACAAGCTTCTATCTGAGCCCTGAAAAACCCTCCTACCCATAGCATCCCACACCCTGAGCTGTTTGCCAGAGGGAGCCGAGACGCGCATTTTTGACCTCTTTTCCTTCTTTAGTGCAGACTCCACCACCAATGACTAGTGGGGGAGCTGACACATCTCAAACTCCATAGTCTGCGGCACCAAATACACCCCCATTGGCCTTCAGGTTCACCACAGCAACAGAGGAGGTGCTCCCATAGCTGGAGAAGCAACTCACGAAAGATCTCATGAACGGGGATTGCCACTACCTCTTTCGGGGCATCCATGAACTGGAGGATTCTCCAGGATTTTATGGCAGGCATCTTCTGTCATAAATTGGAAGGGAATGGCCTCTGCCATAGCACGGATGAACCCCATGAAAGTTAGGTCCTCCAGCGAAGATAGACGCCTCTCCTCAGAGGGGGATGGATCTGAAAGGAGACCATCTGAATCCACAGATGAACCATCGGAAGTATTGTCGCCCCAAGGGTCATAAGGGCCCTCAGACCCATCAAGACCACCCAGGGAGCACTAGACGCATCCTGGGGCTGAGGCACCAGGGGGATCTGTGGGCAACGGGGAGCCCAAGGGTACAGGCACCGGCCCGGGCATGCAAGGTCCCAATGGTGCAGAGGGCACTGACTGTTCCTTGTTCCCAGAGGAGTCTCCGACAGGGATTGGCTCGGATGCCCTGCACTTCAGTGCCTGACCAGCCACAGAGGGATCGTGGGGTGCCGGCACCAACTAAATCAGGGACGACACAGAGGAGGGCATCAAGCCGAAATGGGTCCAACCTGGGTACCACCAGTGCAGGCACAGTCATTGGTGTGGGCACAGCATTGGTGAAGAAAGTCATCAGTGAAAGCACCGGCATCGGTGGTGGTGGCTCCAGTTCCCTGTTGCACAAAGCACATTCCACCGCCAGGTGCACACAACGCTCAAGCTCCGCCTCAAAAGCCTCACATGAAAGGGTAAGCTGTGAGGGAAGGGGTGAGGCCAGCTCTCCTTGGGATGCCGAGGAGAATCTACGTCCGACACCAGAATCGGTGTGGTCGGCCTCGGGCTACCGGATGCAATGGGGAGGGGGAGTTCTCCTCTCACCGTAGCCGCTTTGGTGGCAAGCAGCAAGCACCAAGGCCAACCCAAACCCGCACTGAGCGAAGATGGTGCTTCCAATATCTCCCAGAGTGCTTGGCCCAGTCTTTCCCTGGAGCAGAGGATGAAAATGACACTCCAGAGGTCCGTTGCTTAGAAGAAATCGACACTGGCCGATCTCCAGTACCCTCCTCACCCGAAGGCCCAGGGAGGAGTCACTGAAGGAACGAGTGGTTCCCCCTGATCCTTGGGCGTTGATGGTATCGATGCCGGGGGTGGAAGGATCAGAATTTACCTGATCCGAAACTTTCTCCATCTTCTCCAGCCAGGAACGGCGGTCCTTCGGGGTCATCTGAATGCACAATTCGCAGCCCCCTGAACATCATGCAATGCCCCCAGGCACAGGATGCACACATCATAGGAATCTGTTAGGGACATAGTCCAAGGGCACTGGCGGCACCAACGGAAGTCCGAGATTGCCATGAGGCGTAGAGCCACGGCGACTGGAGAATACCCAGAAGACGAAAAAGGAAAAGCTCACTGACCGAAGAAAAGTGAAGGGGAAACTGGATAAAGACCCAGCATAAGAAGAAATTGAAAAATATGCACTTAGAACATAAGAACATAGGAAATTGCCTCGCTAGGTCAGACCAAGGGTCCATCAAGCCCAGCATCCTATTTCCAACAGAGACCAAACCAGGCCTCAAGAACTGGCAAGTACCCAAACACTAAGACGATCCCATGCCAGTAATAGCAGAGGCCATTCTCTAAGTCAACTTGATTAATAGCAGTTAATAGACTTTTTGCTCCAAGAACTTATCCAAACCTTTTTTAAACCCAGCTACACTAACTGCACTAACCACATCCTCTGGCAACAAATTCCAGAGCTTAATTGTGCGTTGAGTGAAAAAGAATTTTCTCCGATTAGTCTTAAATGTGCTACATACTAATTTCATGGCGTGCCCCTAGTCTATTATCCGAAAATGTAAATAACCGATTCACATCTACTCATTCAAGACCACTCATTATTTTAAAGACCTCTATCATATCCCTCCCCTCAGCCGTCTCTTCTCCAAGCTGAACAGCCCCTAACCTTTCTCATAGGAGAGCTATTCCATCCCCTTTATCATTTTGGTTGCCCTTCTCTGTACCTTCTCCATCGCAACTAAATCTTTTTTTAGATGCGGCGACCAGAATTGTACACAGTATTCAAGGTGCGGTCTCACCATGGTGCGATACAGAGGCATTATGACATTTTCTGTTTTGTTAACCATTCCCTTCTTAATAATTCCTAACATTCTGTGTGGCATTTTGACTGCTGCAGCACACTGAGCCGACGATTTCAAAGTATTATCCACTATGATGCCTAGATCTTTTTCCTGGGTGGTAGCTCCTAATATGGAACCCTAACATCATGTAACTACAGCAAGGGTTATTTTTCCCTATATGCAACACCTTGCACTTGTCCACATTAAATTTCATCTGCCATTTGGATGCCCAATCTTCCAGTCTCACAAGGTCCTCCTGCAACGTATCACAATCCGCTTGTGATTTAACTACTCTGAATAATTTTGTATCTGCAAATTTGATAACCTCACTAGTCGTATTCCTTTCCAGATTATTTATAAAATATATTGAAAAGCACTGGTCCAAGAACAGATCCCTGAGGTACTCCACTGTTTACCCTTTTCCACTGAGAAAATTGACCATTTAGTCCTACTCTCTGTTTCCTGACTTTTAACCAGTTTGTAATCCATGAAAGGACATCGCCTCCTATCCTATGACTTTTTAGTTTCTTAGAAGCCTCTCATGAGGGCCTTTGTCAAAAGCCTTCTGAAAATCCAATTCCCTGTACGTACCCGGATCAGTCCAGACTCCTGTGTTCATTCCCCTGCCAGCAGATGGAGACAGAAAAGCTTTGCTGACACTGCATCATAACCCCCAGTGCCCCCTGCAGTTCCCTCAGTATTTCTCTGTCTCCAGCAGATGGCTAATTTTTTTTACAGCTCATTTTTCCTTTTGAGCCTTCTTTCCAGGGATTTCTTTTGGTTTTTTAAGAATCCCAGTGGTTCTGCCTTGTCCGGTTGAGGCGGCCGAGCCGAGGGTTGGTGCCCTTGTGTGTGCTCGGTCTGTGTGCCATGGTTGTCCAGATCCCTCCCCTTCATGAGGCCGCTGAGGCGGCTGCAGGCTCTATTTCATGATTTTTTGGTTTTTTCCCCGTTTCTTTAAGGGCACTTTGTCTCTTTGGGGATAAAGTTGAAAAAAAAAAAAGCCTTGTTTTCGCACTGGAGCACAGCTTGCCTGTGCGGACGGCTTCCTCTCCTTAGGTGGGACTTCTTTAGGGGTCCTGGTGTTTTTGGGGAGCTCTTTTGGTGTTTTTGGAGGTGATATCCAGCATTGTTCTCTGCTTCAACGGCAGAGAGCTATGCTGCCGCTTACCCAACTAATCAAATTTAATATTTCACTTGGAAGCAGCTCCATCACTGCTCTCTACATTAATAGTGGGGGTGAAAGGGAAATGGAAACCTAAGGTTACTAAGAGCCAAGAGAAACAGATAAGTATGAGAAAAAAGAAGTGTGAAGCTTGCCGGCAGACTGGATGGACCGATTGGTCTTCTTCTCTACCGTCATTTCTATGTTTCTATGAGTGTGCTTTTTCCTTCTTTCTCTGGGTAATGGCTCGCGACAGGGCTTGCTGTTCGTACGGCTCGATTTTCTCCCGTTTGAATCAATTGGGGCTGTGCGCAGCATGTGTGGATGGTGGGGAGGGGTCCTCAGACAGCCTCCCTCCAGCTAAGCAGCTTCGCGTTTCAGTCGTTTTCGAGCCAGCTGTGAGCAAGTTTTCTGCTTTCCCTCACCCCGGTCGACCCTGGGAAACGGTGGCCATTTTGGATTTCTCTGCGGGCAGTTCCCGGCGGCACCGGATAGGTGGGGGAGGGTCCCTCATGTTTGTACAATGCTGCCAGTTTTTCCAGCCAGGCCTTGCAGGGGTTACTGCAGGGAGGCTTTTTCCACAGATTTTTATTTTAATTGCTTCATGATGCTCATTTACCAGACAGAAGGTGGCTTGGGGTGCTACTCAGCCACAACTGACACCAGTTCAGCCGACTGAGGGAGCTACAAGGTGGCAGTCTGCCCTCCTATGCCCAGTAGGGGAGTTCCCTCAGGACAAGGCTTGCTGCTTCACCCGTGAGGAGATTTGTCTAGGGGTGCTGAGCCCGAGGACTCTAGCGGGGCCCCTGTGGCCCTGGGTCTGTGTCTGGCCACTATGTACCGGTAGGTCCGGTTCTTCCGGCAACTGGGGATGCGTGTCTAGGGGATGACCCAGTATCTTCCATTCATTCACGAGGCGGAGGGCCCTAAAGTGGTGTACACCTTTTTTAAAAGGGAGGAGTTGGGTGTTTTTGCTTCCTCTGGCCTTCAGTCCTTGGGGGGTGAAAATGCCACAGGAGGACCAGGAGTTGGAGGGAAAGGAACCCGGTCCTGGATGGCATGCGGGGTCCTCAGACTTCTTTTCCGTACCACAAATCAGTTAGGAAGTTGGTGGAGGTGGAATGGGGGACGCCTGATTCTGGCTTAAAGGTTGGCAGATCCATGGGGAAGCTTCATCATCTTTTACCGGAGGCAGGATTTGGAACTTTTTTTCTCCTGAAGGGAGACTCAGCGGTTTCCGCTGTTACTAAACAGACCACAATTCCTGTGATTGGTTCAGCCGCTTTGAAGAATGTTCAAGATAGTAAGATGGAGTTGCATCTTAAAAGGATTTTTGAGGTGGCATCCCTGGTCTTGCGTGCGGCTGTTTGTTCCAGCTTTTTACAGTGTGCTGGTCTACGCTGGGTACAGCAACTCCTTGGGAACTTACCGCATTGAGTGTGGACGCAGACATGGCTGAAAGGGTGGAAGTAGCTATGGCTTACAGAGCGGATGCCCTCTATGATTTGGTGCGTACCTCCTTGAGGGTTATGGCATCAGCAGTGGTCGCCAGAAGGTTACTCCAGCTCCACAATTAGGCGGCAAATGTTTCCTCCAAAGCGCAGTTGGCTTCATTGCCTTTTAAAGGTAAGTTCTTATTTGGGGAGGATCTCGAGCAGTTAATGCAGTCCCTTGGAGACAATAAGGCCCTCAGGTCGCTAGAGGATAAGCCTAAGGCTAAGAGATTTTTTCAATCAAGGTCTTGTTTTCGGTCCGACAGAAGGGCATGGCCTGTGCGAGGAGTGTCGGGGCCTCAGAGGCAATTTTTTTCATGAAGGTAGACATGGGGGCAGCCCCTTTCGTGGAGTTCAAAAGTTTTTCCGGGGCACGTCTGGTGGCTCTTCAGGCAGGAGTCAAGTCTTCATAATGAAGCGAGGCTGGTCCACTCTGTCGTTCCTACTATAGGTGGTCGGTTGCGGCAGTTTTTACAACGAGTGGGCCAGGATCACTCAGGACCAGGGGTTCTCAGCGTTGGTAAGAAACGGCTACGCTTTAGAATTTGTTCGTCCCGTGAGAGAACTTTTTCTGATTTTCCCATGCAGCTACCCGGACAAGAGGGCTGTGGTTCAAGTGACTCTGGATCGACTAAATCGCTTAGGGGCTGTGGTGCCGGTTCCCCAGGCAGAGCTCTGCCAGGGGAGATATTCCCATTTATTTTCTTGTCCCCAAGAAGTGAGGGCTCTTTCTGGCCAATACTTGATTTAAAGAAGGTCAATGCGGTGCTCAGTGTGCCGCGCTTCAGGATGGAGACCCTGAGATCGGTCATAGCGGTGGTTCGCAAAAAGAGAGTTCCCTAGCTTCTCTAGATCTCACGGAGGCTTATCTGCATATTCTCATACATCAGGACTCAGCGTTTTCTTCACTTCATGATGATTCTGGGACAAACCATTTTCAGTTCCAGGCCCTTCCGTTTGGGCTCGCCACAGCTCAGCGGACTTTCACCAAGGTAATGGTGGTGGTGGCAGCATTCCTTTGAAAGGAAGATATTCTAGTGCACCCACATTGACAACTGGCTGATCAGGGCAAAGTTTGAGCATCTATGCCGCAAATCTGTTCATCGGGTGTTCGAGGTTCTCCAGTCCTCTTGGTTGGGTGGTGAATCACACCAAGAGTCAGTTGTCGCCAATGCAGACCTTGGAATATTTGGGGGCTCAGTTCGACACACGGGTAGCAGGGGTGTACCTTCTTAAGACTGAGTCCTGAAACTTCAGACTCAGATTTGGTAGTTGTTGCAGTTGCATGTACCCAAGGTATGGGACTATTTGCAGGTTCTCAGCTTAGCGGCCTCCAGGCTGGACTTACTTCTGTGGGCGTTTTCCCATATGAGGCCTCTTCAGACGTGGTTGTTGGCTTGCTGGAAGTCTGTGTCAGAGGAGTATCATCTCCAGTTGCCTCTCGAGGGCTTTGCGCGCGAGTCTCTCTCGTGGTGGCTTCAGACCCCCAACCTTGTTTGTGGAGTGGACCTCGAAGTCCCGAATTGGATGGTGGTCACTACCAATGCCAGTCTCTCTTGATGGGGAACAGTTGTCAATCTCATTCTGTTCAGGGGTTCTGGTCTGAGAGAGAGTCTGCGTGGTCTATCAACCGGCAAGAGACCAGGGTGGTTCGCTTGGCCTTGTAGGAGTGTTCTGCCTCTGCTATGGAATAGAGCGGTGCGAGTGCTGTCAGACAATGCCACAACAGTGGCATATATCAATTGACAGGGCGGAACCAAGAGCCAGGCGGCTGCTCGGGAAGTGCAGAGGTTGGTGCTCTGGGCGGAACGACATCTAAAGCGATTAGCGGCGTCCTACATAGCCGGAGTCGAGAATGTTCAAGTGGACTTCTTGAGCCAGTAGCGCTTGGATCCGGGCGAGTGGGAATTGTCAGAGACCACCATGCAGCTGATTCGAGATCATTGGGGATCTCCTCATGTGGACCTAATGGCGACTTCTCGGAATGCCAAGGCGTTTCGGTTCTTCAGTCGCTGAAGGCAACCCGGGGCTGAAGTGTCAACACTCTAGCCATGGCCTTAGGGGTTTCTACTTTATGTCTTCCCCCCCCCCGGCCACTGGTCAGCAAAGTTCTGCGTTGCATAGAGCAACACTGCGGCGAGGTGATTCTGGTGGCTCCGGAGTGCCTCGGCGTCCGTGGTTTGTGGATCTAGTCAACCTGGTGGTGGACGGAACATTTCGCTTCGGCCACCTGACGTGTCTACTTCGACAGGGTCCAATATTTTCAGACCAGGCAGCTCACTTTTGTCTAGCGGCATGGCTTTTGAGAGGAGGCGTTTGAGAAGGAAAGGTTGTCCGGAATTGTGGTCACTACATTGTTACAGTCTAGAAGGAAGTCTACTAACCTGTCTTACGTTAGGGTATGAAAGGTTTTTGAGAACTGGTGTTCTGTCAAGGACGTATGTTCACTCAGGGCTTTAATCCCAGACATTATATCTTTCTTGCAAGGTGGCTTTGCCAAGGGCTTGTGTCTCAGTTCACTTAAGGTACAGGTGGCAGCGCTGGCTCTCTTCATGGCATGATTATGGTTCTTTTATTTCGGCTCATCCGGATGTCATTCGGTTTCTCAGAGGGATAATGAATTTACGACCTCCGGTTCGGAGGTCCTGCCCATCTTGGAATCTTAATCTCGTCCTTAGAGGTTTGTGTGAATCTCCTTTCGAACCACTCTGGAGGTCTATGTTGAAGGATTTGATGCTTAAAGTGGTTTTTCCTGTGGCCATCTGTTCAGCTAGAAGGATTTCTGAGTTGCAGGCTCTATCTTGCCATGATCCTTTCCTTCAGATTTCAGATGCCGGAGTTTCTTTACAGACAGTACTTTTTTTTTTTTTTTTTTTACTAAAGGGTGGTCTCGACATTTCATGTCAGTCAGTCAGTGGAGCTTCCGGCTTTCCCTGCCTTATCGGCGTCTGATCCTCAGGCGAGGGAGCTCAGACATCTGGATGTACATAGAGCTTTGTTGTGTTACCTTGAGGTTATGAATGACTTTAGGAGGTCTGATCTCTTTGTACTCTGGAGTAGTGTGAACAGAGGTTCCAAGGCTTCAAAACCTCTATTGTGCGTTGGTTGAAGGAGGCGATTTCTTTTGCGTATATTACACAGGGCCGTCCAGTTCTGGAAGGGTTGCCTGCTCATTCCACACGTTCGCAAGCGACCTCATGTGCGGAATCACAATTTGTTTCTCCACAGGAAATTTGCAGGGCTGCGACCTGGAAGTCTTTGCATACCTTTGCAAGACACTATTGTCTAGATGTGGGGGATATGGCATCCCCTTCTTTTGGCGAGAGTGTTCTGCGAGTGGGACTCTCCAGGTCCCACCCTGGATAAAGGCTTTGGTACATCTCAGGAGTCTGGACTGATCTGGGTACGTACAGGGAAAGGATAATTGGTTCTTACCTGCTAAATTTCGTTCCTGTAGTACCACAGATCAGTTCAGAACCCGCCCAATTAGGGAAGGGGAATATTTAGGGGAGAGACGTCCGCTCAGCATTTTGTCTTGTTGGTTTTCGTTTAATTATTCACAGTTCTTTTTTGCTATTTTCTGCTTTGATATAGATATATACTGAGGAACTGCAGGGGGCACTGGGGGTTATAATGCAGTGTCAGCGAAGCTTTTCTCTGTCTCCATCTGCTGGCAGGGGGGGAATGAACTCAGGAATCTGGACTGATCTGTGGTACTACAGGAACAAAAATTAGCAGGTAAGAACCAATTTTCCTATACACTACATTTATCGGTTCACCTTTATCCACATGTTTATTAACCCTTTCAAAAAAATGAAGCTGATTTGTGAGACAAGATTTCCCTTGGGTAAATCCAACTTTGTGGAGTGTTTCCCGCAAAAGAGCACGAGCTCCAGAACCACGAGACAGTAGCTCCGTGGGAAAAAAAAGAAAGGCTGAAGTGAGACCCCGTGTGGATAGTGGCATGCTGGGCATGCTCAGTGTGCCAGTCACCGTTTCTAGAAATTCTGACAGAAGTTTTCTCTTCCGGGCTCCATCTGATGATGTCACCCACATGTGAGAACTACCATCCTGCTTGTCCTAGGAGAAAGACCACTCTCCTTCCACGTGGCCTCCTGCATACACATCAATGCATGCACTGACGTACTCATGCAATTCCATGCTCAAATTTAGGCTGCTGGCTTGCGTACACACAGACGCATATGTGCACGCCTGCTGTAAGACCCAACCACCCTGTGTGTACGTGCACTTCAGCGAGCGGGAAAAAACCACCCACTGTGGCCTAAGCATGCTTGGCTGCAGCCTAGCCATCCACCATACAGCCGACTGACAGGGCCTGCAATGCGGGGCCTAGAAGCAAATGCTGCTCTAGCCACCCAGCTGTGCCGCCTCGACTCTCCACTAACTCCCCACAGTTGTGAGTTGGGAGGGGTTAATGGTGAGGGAGAGAAATGTCCTGGTGAGGAAGGGGGGGGGGCTATCACTTTCCTCCTTTTCTCTTTATTACCTGAGCTCATTCCTTCCACGGCTGGAAACACATTTGGGTCGGCGGCTAAAGGGAGAGGGGGCACAAGCCTTCACTGCCAAGGTCTCCCTTGCCCTCCAACACTTTTTTTGTTTTTTTAAGCCTAAGCCTAGCCAGGAATTGAGGCACAACTGCTCAACTGAGGGAGACCAGCCTAGTGTTACCTCAGGAGCAAAACCTCTTCTTTTAAAACACAGGCAATCCCCACTAGAGAGATGCATGTCCACCATCTGCTAGAGACACTGGCAGGCTAATGTTGGGGCAGGGCTATATAACAGTGATGTTAGTGAGTCAGTTTTCTCCATCTGCTCGAGGGAGTGCATATTCCACCGGTGTGGACTGGCCTGCCTGAGAGCAGATGAAGCAGGGTTGCTCTGAGGGGAAAAGACTGAAATTTACCGTGGAAGGTGTGGGGGTGCCCCTCTTCCGGTCCAGTCCAGAAAGAGGGCTTGCTGGGACTTTGGCAGTACTGCTGGATTTGCGGCTGGATTCTCGCTCCTCATCAGGGCGCTTATTCTCTGCGTTGTTGGTCTGCGTTTTCTTGGAATAGGAATTAGAGGTTGGGATGTTTGGGCCCGCTACAAAAAGAGAAATAGACACAAACTCAATCTTTCGGCTACTGAACTCACACTTATCCCAGCTAAAAGGCATGAAGTGGATTGAGAGCACTGCTGAGCAGAAACCTGTGACTGCATCACAATCCATGATTTCTGCAAAAAGCCCGAACAGATCCCACAAATTGGATTTCATACCACCAGGCAAATCCCTTATTTAAACCACGCAGACTGTCCAGGCTTTTCCTCGAAGTCCTGACTATGTCAGGAAGCGACCACATGTAGTTTAACATGGTATTCTAGGCACAGTCTTAGAACTATTCATGCTGCAGAGGAAAAAGTGGCCAGGGCTCACAAGATTTCCCCGTTAAGCCACAGCAAACCCAGCTCTCCACCAATTACCATTTGCATCCTCCCAATGCTGTAGTTTCCAAGAGCCACATTACTCACCCTGGTCACTGAACCTTCTCTTGGGGTTTGCTGACACACTGCGCTGTACCTTGTGCGACGGGGAGGGAGCTGAGCTGTTTGTCAGGTCTTGTGCAGGTCTCTGTTTTATGGTGATACTGTCACTATCCAGCTGAAAGGCGAGAGAGAAGTGAGTGTGGCTGCAAGGTCACCCATAGAGTGAACCACATGGACCTTCTGTATCCACAGACTGTTGCTTACACTTATTGCTCAGATCCAAGACCCAGCCCTCCAATGCTGTGCCATGCCTGTACCTGTTTTCAGCAACCTTTACCCAGGAGCGTAGAAGGAAGCAGAGGAGGTGGCACGTCATGCCTGCCAGGAAACCACCCCCCCATCACTACCCAGAGTTTCCGAAGGAGCAAGCCAGCATCTGCAGTCCTGGCCCTCATCAACATCAAGGGGTCAACACTTCAACAACAGTCTGCTGCAGGTGGAAGGTCACTGCTGAAGGGACAAGTCAAAGAAGCTTGCCAATTTGTGACCCACCAGTGAGTCATAATTTGTTAAATGTGCTCTTTAAGCGACTTGTTCAAATGGTGCAATGTGTTTCTTCACACCCGAATGTATTGGGTTTCACTGTTTGGGTCACATTATTGGCCAATACTTGTAAATAAGGGGGAAGAGGAAGGTATGAGCATTTTTCTACAAAGAACCCCCCCCCCCCCCGACAAAGAATGGCTTCTTTTTTAATTAGTTCCACAATCCAGTCCATCTTTTAGCTCTCCAAATGGAATGGAGAAATTACTTACCTGATAATTTTGTTTTCCTTAGTGTAGACAGATGGACTCAGGACCAATGGGTTATGCTCCCCTGCCAGCAGATGGAGACAGTTTTCAAAGCTGACATCACCCTACATACATCCCTGAGTGACTTCAGCCCTTCAGTATTCTCAGCAAAAGCCACTGTGGACATACTATAGAAAAAGGAAAATTGGTTCTAACCTACTAATTTTTTCGTTCCTCTAGTACCACGGATCAGTCCAGACAGTTGGTTGAGCCTCCTGTCCAGCAGATGGAGACAGAAAAACTGATCCTATATCAGGACAGTGCCACCCCTGCATCCCTTCAGTATATATGTTATCAAAGCAGAAAAACAGATGGTGAACCAATATAAGATCAAGCAAGTAAACAACTGTAACTTTCAAATTGAAAACCAGGAAATTTAAACATGTAGTAAGAACGCTCTTACATAGCTAGCAATATAGCAGATACTTCTGGTACCGCATAGCTCATATAGTAAGAAGACATTTCCAAAAAACCTGTAAATGCGAACTTTGAGCGGACGGATGAAGAATACTAGTCAGGGAGGGAGTCTGGACTGATCCGTTCTTCGCATTTCTCACTGGCGTCTAGAGATGTGATTCGGAACTGAAATCCGAACCGATTCTGGTTCCGATTCACATCTCTACTGGCGTCTGCTTCGTTGTGTGTCGGGGTTGTGGGGTGTGTAAGTTCTGCAACATATGCGAATAAGGAATTTGGGTTGTATTGATAGTCGTGAATTTTTGCAGAATAGAAGTCACATTTAGCTTGGAGGATAGCTTGACGATAGATGTGTAGGGTGTGTTTGTAAGCAGCTGTGAGGGGGAGGGTTGTTTGCGCCATGCCCGTTCATTGGATCTCAGGCTCTGCTTTATCTCTTTTAGATCAGCTGAGTACCAAGGTTTTTTCTTAGTTTGCGTGAGGGGTATTTCTTTGTGTACAAGAGGGCAGATCTCATTGGCTGCTGTAGTGGTGAGATTATTCCAAGAGTGAAACGCAGTGTCAGGGTTGGTGAGGTCAAGATTATTGGAAATTTTATTGAATGCTAGGGCTAGGTCCTCTGTGGAGCATGGTTTCCTGAAAGAGATGGTTTTACTATGTTTTTGTGATGCGGGAGAGGGGGAGATCATAAAGAGCATCAGCTCCATAGACGACCGCAGCTTCGAGCCGTTCCGCCTGTTCCGTCTCTGGAGACTGGAGGTCCTGGGTGCTGAGTAATCGTTGAACTCACCTGAGACTTGGCTGCTGCATGAGACTGCTAGAGACTGCCGCCCGGACACCTAAGGCCAGGACTTCAAAAATCCTCTTGAGATAGAGTTCCAACTTGCGGTCCTGAAGATCTTTTAACGCGGTTGCCTCTACAACAGGGTTGGTGGTCCGTTTAGTGACCGTGGACACAGATGTGTCAACATTGGGGATCTTGAGCATCTCGAAGCATTGGTCTGGTAGAGGATAGCGCTTGTCCATCGCTCTACCCACCCGGAGACCGGAATCGGGGGACTCCCACTCCCAAAGCAGGAGCTTCATTAGCATGGGATGGCATGGGAAAGTACATGGAGGGACCCTAAGCCCCGCCAGGACCGGGTCCACTGTCTTTGAAGCGGAGGCACTCTTGGATTCCTCAGGAGGTACCTCTATATCCAGCTCGTCCAGAAAAGGAATGAGCGGATCAAGCTCTTCCCGATGGAATAAACGCAAGACCCGTGGGTCATCCCCCTCGACGGGCGGATTAGGGAGCAGCAAGCCAGCATCCTCATCTGGGTCTGGCAGCGGAGAGGGATGAGGCAGATCAGGGGGATCTGGTATGCTTGGCACAATCCTAACCCTGACTCCCTGCGAATCCGGGGCTTGAGGGGCCTGTCCGGTGGGAACCTGAGGGACTTTCACTGGCGGGAGGGGCCCGAGGGAGGATCGTCCTGCTCTTCCGGACTGGCTAGAAGAGCAAGTTTACTTACTGTAAACGGTGTTTTCTGTAGATAGCAGATGAATTAGCCATGCTGTCTGGGTACATCTTCCGTGTCACTAGGTGGCGGAGCTCTCTAAGACTAGCAGAGTCTTTCAGTTAAGTGCTCTCTCATTATCTTCTCTGATCCACCTCCTCAGTCAGTAATAAAGCAAGTGCAGTGTATGCTGGAACTGTCCGAGGAGGCGGGCGGGTCAGCATGGCTAATTCATCTATCTACGGAAAACACTGTTTACGGTAAGCAAACTTGCTCTTTTCATGTAGATAAGCAGCTGAATTAGCCATGCTGTCTGGGATTCCCCAGCTGATGTATTGAGCATGAGAGAGTTAATTAAAGTGTAACTCAATACCAAAGTTCATGGCGGACAGGTCCTAAGAAGGCTGTATGTGAGAGGAACGTGTGCTCTTCTGTAGGATAGTCTGGCCCATTAATGAGTCATCCTTTGCCTGTCTATCCAAGCAGTAATGGGATGTGAAACCCTTTGAACCATTAGACACTTGTCATCTCTGATACTTGTCATGGAAAGTACTCTTTCTAGTAGCTTTAACTTCTGCACGACGGATTAGTGAATTACAAGCCTTAGCCCACTACCCCCTTATCTTCAATTTTACCATGACAAGGTGACTTTGCGAACTCACCCCAAATTCCTACCATGTTGCTGCTTTACAAATGTCTATGATCAGAACATCATGTAGATGAGTCATCGAGGCTGCTAGAGCACGTACTTGGTGCGCTTTCGGAGTTGTAGGTAGATTCTACGAGCATTGCTGGTAGCAGAATCAAATGCAATTGGAAATCCAGATGGATAGAGTTCTTTTCGTTTCTGGATGTCCTTGTGCATTTGGATTGAAGGAAATAAAAAGTTGAGATGGTCTGGTAGGTGAATGGGTGCTCTGCTTATAGTAGGCAAGCGCATGCTTGCAATCCAAAGTTTGGAGCTTTTTCTCATTATCATTCACATGAGGTTTTGGTTGAAAAATAGGTAAGGTTATGGTTTGGTTGATGTGGAAACTGGAAATCACCTTTGGTAGATATTTGGGGTGAGTTCGCAAAGTCACCTTGTCATGGTAAAATTGAAGATAAAGGGGGGTAGTGGGCTAAGGCTTGTAATTCACTAATCCGTCATGTAGAAGTTAAAGCTACTAGAAAGAGTACTTTCCATGACAAGTATCAGAGATGACAAGTGTCTAATGGTTCAAAGGGTGGAAGCATTAGTTGTTCAATGACAATATTAACGTCCCATGGTACCGGTGGTTTCTGTAAAGGCGGACGTAAGCGTTAAGATACCCTTCATGAATCTGGGGTTTCCGTTGAGAGGTTTGTGGTAAGCTGCTATAGCACTTAAATGGGCTCGAAGTGATGATGTTGCAAGGCCTCTCATATAGAGCAAATGGAGGTATGATAGAAGTTGTTCAGGTGAACAAGATAAAGGGTCAAGATCTCTGGTGGAACACCAGGCAGCATAGCGGTTCCATTTCCTATTGTAATTAACTCTTGTGGACTGTTTCCTAGAAGACAGTAAGATATCCTGAAGATCAGGTGAAATGTCTAGGTGTTGGTATGCGATCCATTCAATCTCCATGCCATGAGGTGTAAAGACGAGTGAAGCGGGTGAAGAAGAGTTCCCTTGTCCTGGGTGAGTAGTTGGGGGCTGCTGCCCACGGGTATGGGGGTCGCAAATTGATAGGTGCAATAGGTAGCTGTACCAGGGTTGTCTTGACCACGCTGGTGCTATTAGAATTAAATCCGCTTGGTCTTCTATGCATCTCTGGATAGTGTGGGATATGAGCGGAATCGGAGGGAACGCATAAAGGAGGTCGTGCGATCAACTCACTAGAAAATCGTCCGGGGCAAGTCGATGAGGGCTCGGGTAGACTGAACAAAAGGCTTTCAGTTTCCTATTCTCTGTTGCAAAGAGGTCTATAGTAGGGAGACCCCATACGGAGATTTTTTGAACTATTGCCTGGTCTAGTTCCCATTCGTGGGGATGAAAAATTCTGCTGAGCTTGTCTGCTCTGGAGTTTTGGATGCCGGGCAGATAAGTTGCTTGAAGAGAAATGCATCTCTGATGAGCCCATTCCAGGATCAGGTCAGTTTCTTTGCAAAGGTTCCATGAACCAGACCCTCCTTCCTTGTTTATGTAGAACATTGTTACCTGGTTGTCTGTGTGAATCATTACAATCTTCCTTCGTAAAGGTTCTTCGAAGGCTCGAAGGGCGTTCTTACTGCTTTGATTTCTAGGAGGTTTGTGTGTTGTGTCCTTTTGTATGCAGTCCATAGACCTTGAGTCGTTAAGTGATCCAGATGAGCTCCCCAACCCTTGGGGGACGCATCTGTGGTGAGTATTATCTGATGACGAAGGGGTCGAAGGGGCGAGCCCATCCATAGCATTGACGGAGTAAGCCACCACAGGAGGTCTCTTTTCATACTGTCTGTCAAGGTAATTGGAGTAGAAAGTGGATGAAGGAATTGGATCCATTGTGACTTTAGGCCCCTTTGCATCCGACATGTGTAGGCGTGTATGAGGGACAACATATATGGCTGCTGCCATGTGTCCCAGAACAGTTAGTATCTGGTGAGCTGTAGCATATGTACTGTGCAGATCTGTAGCCAGAAAGGAGAGGGCTAGAGTTCAGATGAGGGAGGAAAGCTTTGTCCTGAATTGTATCTATAAGGCGCCTATGAATTGCAGAGTCTGAGTGGGCTCCAGGTTCGACTTTTCGTAATTTATGAGAAGACCTAGGTTGTCGAGGCAAAAGATCATGAGGAGAAGATTGGATCTCAGTAGGTCTCGATTGGGTGCTACTAGAAGCCAATCGTCCAGATAAGGGAATATTTGCACCCCTGATGACGAAGGTGCGCCACCGCCACTGCGAGACATTTGGTAAATCTGGGGGCAGAAGAAAGGCCACTTGGAAGCATAGGTACCGCCAGGAACTGGGAAGCATTAGGATATGTGCATACGCATCCTTCAGATTTAGCGAACACATCCAATCCCCTGATTGAAGATAGGGAAGGATGGATTTGAGCAAAGTCATTTTGAATTTCTCCCCATAGAGATGTTTGTTGAGGGATCGCAGATCCAAGATTGGACGCAGACCTCCCGATTTCTTGGGAATTAGGAAATATTGGGAATAAAATCCCTGACGGAATCCTTCGGAAGGTAATTTCTGAATGCAATTATTGTGCAGAAGCATTTGAAGTTCTTTCAACAGAGGTTCTTTGTGAGATGTTAATTGCTTCTGTGGAACCCAATCAGGAAGGGTCGGGAGGGAGGAAAAGTGAAGGGTATAACCCTGGCGTATGATAGGAAGGACCCATTGATCCGTGGTTATTTGATTCCAGGCTGGTAGATACTTGGTTAATCTGCCTCCCACAGGAAAGGGTTGTGATGGTGGCGAAGGTAGGTTCAAAAACTGGATTGAGGCTTTGCGGGTGGAGGATCTGCCTGCTGTCATGGTGGACTGGCAGCCCTTGCACGTTGACGTGGTGCTTGAGAGTGATAGGGAGGTTGGCAAGGCTGCTGGTAGGTTTGAGGTTTATTGTATGAAAAGGGCTTAAAAGATTTAAATGTGGCCCTTCTGTAGGTTGTCGAGGACGTATAAGGATGCCTCGAGGTCGATGGCATGTGAGGAGTTGTCAAGGAAAGGACATCCGTCTTTTGTTCCTTGAGCTTAGCTATCGTTTCGGTAAATTTGTCTCCAAACAAATTTTCGGGACGACAGGGTAGATTGGCCAATTTTTCATGGACATCGTCCCATATGGCACTGGATTGCAACCATGCCAAGCGCCTCACTGCAACTGCATTTGCTGAAGATTTTGAGGAAATCTCAAATCCCTCATAAATTGATCGTAATAAGTGACGAAGACCTTCTTCAATATTATGATATTGATGAGGAAGGGTGACATTTGGTGAAGCTTGTTGCATGGACAATTTCGATGCCTGGAGATTCTCAAACAGGTATTGGGTTATGTAGAATTGATGATTCTGGATGCATGCATTCAACATCGCGGACTGGAAGTTTTTCTTTGCAAAATCGGCCAGCGACTTTTGGTCCCAGTGTGGTGGGGTATTAGCATGAATTCTTGATTTTCTGGCTTTTTGCATTGCGGATTCAACTACCACAGAATTATGAGGTAGTTGAACCGACATATGAAAGGAGGAATCTTTCATCTGGTATTTTAAGTCAATTTTCCTTGATGTAGGAGGCCTAGTCAGTGGCGTGTCCCAGGATTTTTCCATCAGAGATGTTAATACCGGGTGCTGTGGGAGGGCCACGGGTTCCGTAGGAGCGTAAAAAATCTTTAATATGCCAAGCATTTCTTGGCGGGGATCAGGAAGTCGACACGTTTCTACGTTCAAGAGTTGTCCGACTTTTTCAATAAACTGTGAATTAGTCAGGTCTTCTGGAGGCAAAGATGGTTCTGGGGAACCTCTGTCGGGTCAGAGAGGTATCCCGTAGATGAAGTATCCGCATCTGTTAAGTCGTGTGTCGGAGATGGTGGTTGAGTGAAAGGAACCTTTGGGGCTGGTCCTGGAATGACTGGCTCCACTGCAGGTTGTGGTGCGTCTGCAGGTAATGAAGGCGGAAGTTGAGATTGGTCTACTGACTGTAAAAATTGAGACAGTATGGTTGTGATTTGATTCATGGCCTGTGTAGCCAAGCCTGAAGTGGAAGGTGTCGGCTCAGGTTGAGGTGGAGTGGGACGAAGCCCCTCTTGTGGTAGCCGCCGTTTCTGTGGAGGCGGTTTCAGTGGTAGAAGTTGTGGAATATCTAAAGGTTGTTCTGGAGCCAGAGGCATTTCCGATGGAAGGGAAGTAGAAGACATCTCTTCCAGTGAAGGAGAAGTGAAAGGTGAATGAAATGGTGAAATATCCCTGCCCAGATCCCCCATTGAAGATAGCAATGCTTCCCGAGGCCTCTTATGACCAGAATGGTGCTTTTTGTGTTGACCGAGAGGTGTCTGCGACGGTTGTGCACCGACGAGCATCGTCTGTGTCTGTGGTGCGTCGGTGAGTCGAGGGTGCGTCGCAGTGGCACTCCTGCGTCGATGCGTTGGCATGATAAAGCTTCGGCGCATAATCCTCTTTGCGCCAGTACGCCGACCACTTGCCCTTGCTTCGATGAGTCGACGCATCTGTCCTCCGGGAGTGGATGCGTCGGTGAGACATGCGGCCGCGATGCCGCTGACGCATCGCCCACTCCGAGCTCCGATCCCAGCCGGGGGAGCAACTGCGGGTGTCCTGATGAAGGAGGGTCGACAGAAGAAGCCCTACCCTATGAGGGGGGCGGCTCTTTTTCGCTTTGGGCCTGGGGAGCATCGCACAGAGGCCTCAGAAGGGGCATAAGAACCTGAAGCATTTAGTTGTAGCTCCTGCATTTTTGCAGCCCACTGACGCTAGGCACGTGGGGACATGCGTCCGCAGTCTGCACAATTTAACTAGTCATGGGATGGTCCCAGACAGATATAGCACAGCCTGTGGCTATCCGTGGCTGACATAATTTTGCCGCAGGAGCAAAATTTAAAGCCAGGACGTGGCATTCTTTGTTTGCTGAAGATTTTCTGACTAAACCTTTAAGTTTAAGTAGATTTTCTTTTCTTCACAAAGTTCTCTCACAGGAGAGCAGAGCTCCGCGTGCCAACTACCACGTGGAAAAAAACTGACTGAGGAGCCTGAGGTGGATCAGAGAAGATATAAGAGGGAGCACCTAGCTGAAAGACTTTGCTAGACTTAGAGAGCTCTGCTACCTAGTTGCACGGAAGACGTATCCAGACAGCATGGCTAATTCAGCTGCTTATCTACGTGAAAAAGGATTTGTGCATCAAAAGCACAAACTCCGGGGAAAACCGGTGATGGGTCTTCCCGTGTGAGGGGAGGGGGGGAAATCAGGGTCTGGCCCTGGAGAGTCCACGGGGCTTAGATCCGGTGGCGAATCAGCAAAATCAGGCTCCCTTCCCCCCGCCAGAGCCGAATCAGCAGCAATCCCTGAAACTAAGATGGCCGCAGTTCCTGTGGTTTTTCGGGAGGACAACGGCCTGAGAAAGCAAATGTTGCTTACCTGTAACAGGTGTTCTCACAGGACAGCAAGATGTTAGTCCTCACATATGGGTGACATCATCAGGATGGAGCCCAATCACGGAAAACGTCTGTCAAAGTTTCCAGAACTTTGACTGGCCCCTACTGGGCATGCCCAGCATGGTACTAACCCTGCGGCCAGCAGGAGTCCCCCTTCAGTCTTATTTGATAGCTACAGGCAGTGCCGAAAAAATAAAACAACAAAACGTTATGAACCCAACACCTCGGGGTGGCGGGTGGGTTTCGTGAGGACTAACATCATGCTGTCCTGTGAGAATACCTGTTACAGGTAAGCAACATTTGCTTTCTCACAGGACAAGTAGGATGGTAGTCCTCACATATGGGTGAGTACCGAGCTGAGGATGTCTGAACATGCCCCAAATGTTCCCAACGGCGTGCAACAGGCACAACAACGGGTGGAATTTGGTAGAGGGCATCCTGAACCCTACCGGGCAGACGGAAGGGTGTTGGTACGTCACGTTGGAAATAGGTTACGCAGGACAGATTGGCCGAAGATGGAATCTTGTCTTCCGGCTTTGTCCAAGCAATAGTGGGCTGCGAAAGTGTGGAGGGAACTCCAGGTGGCAGCCCTGCAAATGTCAGGAAGCGGCACTGATCGTAGGTGTGCTACTGAAGTCGCCATGACCCTCACAGAGTGTGCTTTAACACGGTCTTGAAAAGGAATGCCTGCTTGCTGATAGCAAAAAGATATGCAGTCCGCCAACCAGGAGGAGAGAGTCTGCTTACCCACAGGTTGCCCTAATTTGTTGGGATGGAAAGACGAATAACTGAGTGCTTTTCCTGTGGGCAACTGTACGGTCTAGGTAAAACGCTAGAGCCCGCTTACAGTCAAGGGTATGCAGAGCCTGTTCCCCTGTGTTGGAGTGGGGCCTGGGAAAGAAGATAGGTAGTATGATGGATTGATTAATGTGAAAGTCCGAAACTACCTTAGGCAAAAACTTAGGGTGAGTGCGGAGTACCGCCCGGTCCTGCAGGAGTTTAGTGTAATGCGGATAGGTAACTAGGGCCTGTAACTCACTAACCCTGCGAGCTGAAGTGATAGCCAAAAGGAAAATCACTTTCCATGTGAGATATTTTAGGTCTCAGGAGTGAAGAGGTTCGAATGGTGGTTTCATGAGCCGCCCGAGAACCAGATTAAGGTCCCAAGAAGGGGCCAGAGGACGTAAAGGTGGCTTGATATGGAGCAAGCCTTTCAGAAAACATGTTACGAGGGGTTGTACTGATATAGGGACATCCCTGACACATTTATGGAAGGCGGCTACCGCACTGACATGCATTCTGATGGAAGAGGTCTTTAGACCTGATTCCGATAAATGCCAGAGATAGTCCAAAAACCATGGGATTGGACAGGAAAAGGGATCAAGGGATTGCGAACACCATGATGTATACCTTTTCCATTTATAGGAATAAGACTGTCTTGTGGAAGGCTTCCGTGAAGCAATCAGGACATGAGAAACTGAATCTGAAAGGTTAAGTGGTTGAAGGATTAACCTTTCAACATTCATGCCTTCAGGGACAAGGCCTGAAGATTGGGATGGCGTAGACATCCGTCTTTCTGAGTGATCAGAAGCGGGTCCGTTCCCAAGGGAATGTGCCTGCGGATGATCCTGGAGTATGGGAAACCACACTTAGCGTGGCTAGTGAGGTGCTATCAGGATCATGGTTTCCTTGTCCTGACGGAGCTTCACGAGAGTCTTCGAGAGAAGAGGAAGTGGAGGGAATGCATAAAGCAGACTGGTTGCCCACGAGAGGGAGAATGTATTTCTGGGCTGAAAGCGCTCGCTCCGAACGAGGGAGCAGTAATTGTCCACTTTGTGGTTCTGAGGGGACGCAAAGAGGTCTATTTGGGGATAACCCCATTGCTGGAAGATGGAGTTCGCTACCGAGGGGTTGAGAGGCCACTCGTGCAGTTGGAAGACGCGACTCAGCTTGTCTGCTAGAACATTGTCCACTCCCGGCAAGTAGGTGGCCCTGAGGTACATCGAGTGGGAGAGCGCTTCCGCCCAAATCTGCGCAGCTTCCTGACACAGAAGGAAGGAGCCTGTGCCTCCCTGCTTGTTGATGTACCATATGGCCACCTGGTTGTCTGTCAATCAGGATGATGTGATTTGATAGGTAATCCTGAAAAGCTCTGAGAGCATATTGCATTGCTTGAAGCTCCAGGAAATTTATCTGGTGTTTGGCTTCCTCTGGAGACCACGATCCTTGTGTCTGCAGATCGTTCACAATGGCTCCCCACCCGAGGTTGGAAGCGTCGGTGGTGAGAATGAGTTGAGGATCTGGTAGTTGAAAGGGCAGTCCCTGGAGAAGATTGTTCTGATCTTTCCACCAGGCGAGAGACAGATGGAGTGCGTCGGTGATGTGGACAATAGTCGACAGAGGCTGAGTAGCTTGAATCCATTGTGACCTCAGAGTCCAATGCATGAGCCTCATGGCCAGGCAGGCCATTGGTGTGAGATGGACTGAGGATGCCATGTGTCCGAGAAGGACAAGGAATTGCCGAGCTGTTGCTGTATGCTGAGACTGCAACTGGTGAGCGAGGGACACGAGGGTTTGCACTCGTTGTTGAGGTAGAAAGGCCTTTGCCTGTAAGGTGTCCAAGTGTGCCCCAATGAACGACAAGGTTTGAGATGGGACTAAATAGGATTTCTCATAATTGATGAGAAATCCTAGAGAAATTAGAGTGTGTAGGGTCAAATCCAGGGACGACTGAGCGGCTTGCTGGGTTGGGGCCCTGATTAACCAATTGTCTAGATAGGGGTAGATGTGAACACCTTCTTTCCTGAGAAAAGCTGCGACAACTACGAGACATTTGGTAGAGACTCGTAGTGCCGGATGCTAGGCCGAATGGAAGCACTCTGTATTGATAGTGCTTTGGGCCTACTAAAAACCTGAGATACTTGCGATGAGCTGGAGCTATTGCAATGTGGGTGTATGCATCCTGGAGGTCCAGAGAGCAGAGCCGAGCCAGTCTCCTCTTTGTAGAAGAGGTAGAAGCGAGCCCAAGGTTACCATCTTGAACTTTTCCCGCCTGAGGTACTTGAGGGCACGAAGGTCCAGGATTGGACGAAGCCCCCGGATTTTTTGGGGATCAAAAAGTACCGGGAATAGAACCCTAGGCCTTGTTGCGAAAGAGGGACGGGTTCTATTGCTCTTAACTGGAGAAGGGAAACCTCCTGCTCCAGAAGGACAGAGTGGTCGGTTACTCTCCACGCTTGTAGAGGTGGTGAGTCCAGAAGAGCAAGAAAGTTTAGGTGGTAACCCTGAGCAATGATTGCTAGCACCCATTGGTCGGTTGTGTTTGATTGCCACATGCCGTGAAAGTGGCACAATCGACCTCCCACTGGTATGCTTGGCAGAGGAATCAGGCTGCTGCTCTCCAAGTGAAAGTCAAAAAACTGAAGCAGGCCCTGGCTGGGGAGCTGCTTGTGGCTTTTGCTTCCGGGGCTGGCGAGGCTGAGATTTCTGATAAGGCCTCATAACTCGGAACCTTGCTGGTGGAGGATAGTACTTCCTTGGACGGAAGAATGACTTCTTAGAGTCCTTCTTGAAGGGCTGTCTAGAAGGGAAGTCAGAAGGTATCGATGAGAGCTGTTTGAGGGTCTCATGATGGTCCTTTAATTCAGCCACTATTTGCTGAATCTGTTCACCGAACAGATTATCTCCTATACAGGGCAGGTCAGAGAGCCTGTCTTGTACTTCTGGGCGAAGGTCAGAAGACTTGAGCCAGGCCCAGCGCCTTGCCAAAATGGCAGTTGCAGAAACTCTAGTGGAGGTGTCGAAGATATCATAAGCTGTTCTTATCTCATGCTTTCCTGCCTCAAACCCCTTGTTGACAAGGCTTTGAAGATGTTCTTGGAATTGGTCAGGCAGGGTTTCAGAGAAGTCCTGTATTTGTTTGAAAATGACCCTGTTGAATTGGGTCATGTTCAGCTGGTAAGAAGCAATTCTGGAGATGAGCATGGCCCCTTGGAACACTCGTCGACCAATATTGTCTAGGAACTTGTGTTCCTTAACAGGAGGGGGTAGAGGAGTGAGGCTTCGTCCTTTTTGCTTTCTTTTGAGCTGATTCTACCACAACTGAGTGGTGGTCGAGCTGAGATTTATGAAAGCCAGGGGCTGACTGTACTAAATAGGTAGTGTCAGCCTTTCTGTGTACTGGGGCAATGGATCCAGGATTTTCCCAGTTCTTTTTGAGGAGGTAAAGAAGAACTTGATGAATGGGAATAGAAGTGATCACTTTAGGGGCATCCAGGAACTGGAGAAGCTCCATCATCTGGTGCCTATCATCTTGTTCCGTCTGAAGCTGAAAAGGGACCAACTCAGACATTTCCTTCACAAAATTATTGAAAGAAAGGTCCTCTGGAGAAGAACACTTTCTACTTTCAGTAGGAGAGGGAGGTGAAGGTAAGTCATCGGTGTCTGTGGAAGTATCATCACCCCAAGTGTCATAAGGATCAGCAGGCTGACCTGTAGGACGAGGAAGGGGTTGGATACCCGAAGGCCCCGGCTGAGGCTCCGAGAAAATCGAAGGAATCACCGGGGGCACCGGTGCCGGCATCGATGGTGCCGATGTGCGTATCACCCCCGATGAATGAATCGGTGGCGAGGGACGACATGGCATCGATGGCTGAGGCAATACCCCCGAATGAGGAATGCGGAATGGTGTTTCTCCTCCCGATGAAGCTGTCATTGGGGAGCGCACCGGAGCCATCGGAGACCCGGGAATCACCGGTGGAAGGGCAGTCATGAGTGCCTCCATCCGGGATAGCAGCGGTGCCAGCGCTGCTGGAATTGGGTCGGTGATCAGTTCCACTCTTGGTGCCGGAGGAACCTGGAGTCGTTGCATTGCTTTGTCGATGGCCTCCTGGACCAGCCAGTCCAGTTCTTCCCAGAGACCTAGGGCAATCAGCCCCGGCTCTGTGACGGAAGAGGGAGGCTGAGGCACAGTCGGAGGGACCACCTTTACAGGCGGAATCGCGACTCCCAAACCCCGATTGGGTGAGGGTGGCCTCGATGGCCCGGTCGCAGGAATGGTCGGTGCCATTCCTGGACGGGGCTTCTTCGATGGTGGCTCGGACGGTGGCGAGGTCGATGATTTTGCTCCCTCGACGGTCCGAGACTTACGATGCCGATGTTTCTCCCTACGATCCCCTCGTCCCGTCAGCCAACCAATTCCGGAGCCATAATTGTCTTCTTGCCGCCACTGCAGCGGCGACACCCCTGGATGAGGTGCACACAAGGTCTGCGGTAGCATCGTTGAGGAAGGAGACCGCAGGCTCCATTGCTTCTCCGGGCGTGGTTGCATCTCTGGCGAGGATCAAACAGAAACATGCTACTAATGCGCAGCAGGAAGCAATTTGTAGCATCATTGCTGATACATCAAAGGACTGCTTAAGGATGGCTTCCAGCCTTCTATCCCGGGCATCCTTCAGTGCTGCTCCTCCCTCCACTGGGATCATAGTGCGTTTTGAGACTGCACAGATCATAGCATCCACTTTGGGGAAATGTAGAAGTTCCTTAGCCATGGGTTCCAGCGGGTATAGGGCTTCTAGAGCCCTCCCCCCTTTGAAAGTGGCCTCTGGAGCATTCCATTCCAGGACAATCAGTTCCTTAATGGGCTCCAACATAGGGAAATAGCATGAGGCCTTACGGAGGTACACCAGCATGGGATTCTTTTTTGGTTCTGCTGCGGACTCCGTGCCTGGAAGATCCAGTGTCTTCATAGTCTGGGACACTAGGGTTGGTAACTTGTCCTTGTGGAAGAATCAGAGCATGGTCCGGTATGGCACCATCCCTGGGGGAATTTCTCCTTCTTCCAGGGTGTCTGTTTCGTCCTCTGAGGTATCTGGATCCCCAGAGAAGCTCTTGGTTAGGAGAGGCATGTCTCGAGAAGCCCGGGAGGTGCCAGGAAGGACTTGTGCTTCCGGATGGGTTTGAGTCAGGTGGGCAGCAGGGGCTGGTTGTGCCTGGACAAAGGTTCACAGCCCTTTGAAAAATTCCACCCAGCAGAAGGTTCCTGGATCCATGTTGATCCCAGGAGGGGTTGTAGTGGTAGCTTTGGAGGAATTTTCCTGCGGGGACGCAGAGTTGGAAATACTTAGATCCGGGATGCCATCATCCGTGGTACTGGATCCCTTCTCCTGGCTGAAGAGGTTCTTGATTTGGTTCTCCCTGGTTCTGTTCGCACTGTTGGCACAGGATGGATTCCGATCCAGGCTGTGCGGCTCGTAAGTGGCAGGCTGGGCAGAGGAAGGGTCCCTTGGCTTTCTTGGATGGCGGTGCCATTATTTGTGCACGTATAGGGCTTAGGAACTCGCCCGTGCGTGGAATTATGTGCACAGATGCGCTTAGTTGTGAGTGTTGGATGTGCAGAAGTTATGCGCACGAAGTGCGCACAAGTTGTGTGTGCGGGCAATGGAGTTTGTGCGCGCGGCACAGTTAAGCGCCCAGTTGTGTGCATCGCTGTGCGCACAACCCAAATGTGCGCGCCGCTGTGTGCTCAAACCGTAGTTAAGCGCTTAAGTTAGGCATTTCGGGTCTCCGGCCAATGGTACATTGGTCGGATGGGGAAAATGGCGCAGACGACCCCGAAGGCAAGATGGCAACCCCCTCGGAGGGTCTCCACGTGTGTGGACCCTTGCACCGAATTGGGGCCTGCCCCAAGGAAAGCTGCTCAACCCGATTTAAACCTTGGAGGAGGGAGGACGGTACAGCTGTTCGAGCTTTGGAGACCGGAGACTTAGAAGTAAAGGTTTCTACCTTACCTGGTCTCGGCACTTACCGGTCGTGTGCTGGGTGGTCTCCAGCTGCTTGGGGAGAGGGGAATACCTTCACCGCTGCACTCAAATCTGCACCCGCTGCCTTTCAGCCACCCTGGGGCTAAGTCCACGCTGGGAATCAGCCGGCAGACTAAGACTCACCTCTGAGAGATATCGAAAATCACCTCAGGAAAGTCTCGACTGGGGGAGGGACCGGTAGGTTTCACCGCAGAAGAAACCTAAGCAGGACTCTTCGTAAACTATTCTCGTTTGGGATAGTGTCCACATCTGCTATGGAGACTGAGAAATATTGAAGAGCTAAGCATGCTGCACGGGTATATGTAGGCTGACATCAGCTTTGAAATCTGACTCAGTCTCCCATCTGCTATCAGGAGAGCGCAATACCCATTGGTCCTGAGCCCATCTGGCTACACGCTAGGAAACTTCTTTTTTTAAGAGGCTGATTTTGAAAGGTTTTCAGTTCCAGATGGTACAGAATGCCACAGCCAGAGTTCTTTCCAGTATTAAGTTTCAAGTATTTCCATAATTTTACCTTTTTTTTTTTTTTGTTGAGCTGGTTTGGGATGAGGTACAGTTTTTATACTTGTGTTTCAGTCATTTTGACTATTTGGGGTTTGGTTCAAATCCAATGATATTATTCTGATTTTAGTATGTGTTGAAAGTTGAAGGTCCTAAATATGAATATCCTGGAGGAGAGGAAGTGCAGGGGAGATATGATACAGACCTTCAGATACCTGAAAGGTTTTAATGATGCACAAACAAACCTTTTCCATTGGAAAGAAATCAGTAGAACTAGGGGTCATGAAATGAAACTCCAGAGAGGATGACTCATAACCAACATCAGGAAATATTTCTTCCGTGAGAGGGTGGTGGATACCTGGAATGCCCTTCCAGAGGAGATGGTGAAGACAAAAACAGTGAAAGATTTCAAAGGGGCATAGATAAACACTGTGGACCCTAAAGGCTAGAGGATGGAAATGAAGTAGAGTGCTTGGGGGTAACTTGCTGGTATGGCAGTTACTACCCTTACCCAATCAACCTGAAACTTTTGATGTAACTCCAACATTGCTCGCTGCTTCAATGGCAAGAGGTGATGGGTAATTGGACTCAAACAGCAGATACTACCATAAGCTTGCTGAGCAGACTGGATGGACCGTTTGGTCCTTTTCTGCTGTTATTTCTATGTTTATGGTTTTTTGTTGTACTTGTATTTAAGGTAATTTATCAATTTCTATATTTTGTTGATTGTTTTGTTTTTGTTTGTAATTTTAATTCTTCTGCACCTTGCTTTGAGCTTTTGGAGTCATAAATGGGATACATAATACATAAATCCATACATACATACCTCTGAGTTCTTGTACCCTAGCAGCAGATATGTGGCCATGACCTCATTATATTTCTGGCCGACTAGCGACTCCTGGATCTCTTCACGAGTGTAACCCATGGAGACCATCAAATCTGCAGAGGGAGGCAGAGAGACCAGAGGTTTGTGTTATCCATGCCTTGATAAGGCAGAGAACAGGAGACCATTCCAATCCTAGAGCTCTACGATGCCAGCATTCACTGTCCAAATGTCACCACAGTGCTCGTTCCTGATGAGAGTTTGTAAAAGTGAACACATTGTCCTTCGTAGGAGATGCTGGCCATGAGTAGATACCCTCAGTCTCCTGCTGTTAAAACTATCGTGCTGCAAGGCAACTCCTGACTTGCATCACAGATGCATTGGCTTCTAACAAAGCGGGAAATAGAGATGCAATAGAAGAGGCAGGGAGGAAACAGGGAGGTGAAGTTATCTACATTTCTTAAAAAAAAAAAAAATTGTGGCCCTATCAGCGTCACTGATCAGATTACAGGTTATAATGTCCTCTGCTTCCTTTCACACTCCCAGCAGTAGGTGGAAAGAAATGGAAGGGAAAAAGAGGTAGGGATTCTCAGGGAATGTGATGAGAAGAGCAGCAAGCTTCCTAAAACTTGGAGAAATGGAGGAGAGGGAGGGACAATGTGATCAGAACAGGACATGGTGGCAGGGGGGAATCTGGCAGATCACCTCACCTGTTCTCCTGGGGTCTTTGTAATCTGGAACCGGCTCCACATAGGGCTTCAGCTCATCATCCTCATGACCTACATTCATCCAACGGTCTCGCATGATTTGCTGGTGGGGGTAAAAACCAGAAGAGATGAGAAAATCACAGAAGTCTCCTGCATACTATACTGGGCCAGGGTCCTGCCTGGGAAAGAAAGGTAGCAAAAGTGACTCTTGCAGTCCCAGTGAAGGAAGGCAGAGGGCTTTTATTTCTGGAAGGCATACAACAAGGTAGGTCAGATTCTATGGGATTTCACAGAAACTCCGGATTCTTGTTTGGCTTCACTACATAGTGCCCATGCAGAGTCCATGCTTTGTGAGACTGTGATTGGAAACAGTAGCCATGCCCCTTAGATGATACATTGCCCACTGCTCTTCCAGACCAAGGGCCTTTAAACCTGCCTGTAGATGCCATCGGGACAGCTGCAATAGAGACCCAGGCGCTGCTTTCTTTCTGCAGTGGCAACTAGCCCAACACTTTGAGGCTGCTGTTGAATGAGACTAATCAGAAGTGGTAGCCCTACTCCCACTGCCATGCAATGCCCATTGCTCTGCCCACTTATAGAGCTGAGGGCCTTTAAGCTGGTGCTTAGATGCCACTGGGAGTGAGCACAAGTGGGGGAGGGGGAGGATGGTCACTTTAATGGATCAGAGGGTAGGGGGAGATCAGCTTATTTTGGGTGTAATACGGCAGGGAAGGTATATTGGGGGAAGAATAATTATAAGAGGGAGGGAACAGTATGGTTGTGGCAGGATAGGTCCGGAAGTAGGGGATAATAAAGATTGAATGGAGTGGTTTTCTGGTCAGTGTTGGCTCTGTTATGAATAAATTATTTTTCTTTTATAATACGTTAGATTCCGAGAAGCCAGATTTGTTGTTTATTACTGAACCTTGGTAATCAGTAGGGGGTGGGATAGCAATGTTGCTTACCTATAATAGGGATTCTCTGTGGGCAGGAGAACAAAATCAGCCACATAAATGTCATCAACGGTACTGCTAAGGAGAAGTAAACTCTTACAGCTCTTGAAGACTAAATGTCTTTTGTACAAGCACAGGAGTTCCTGTGCTGCTGTTGCTGCACAAGATCCTTCAACTTCAGGAGGCGGGTTAGTTTGGCCTGTGGCTTTGTGCTGCTGTCCATGGAGAACCCCCTTACAGGCAAGCAACATTGCTTTCTCCATGGACAAGCAGCACAAACAGCCACTCAAGTAGGGACTCCTTAGCTAATGGCTGCAAAAATCATTGTTCCTTTTTCTGTGGTCCATAATATATGAAAAGTTGAAGCAGTTAACCAAACAAAATTTGAAGAAGCCTGCTCAAATTTGCTATCAGTTTGGGATTGTTTTGAGCAGTAGTGTTTTGTAAAAGTGTGAACAGATGACCCTGAAGCTGCTTTACAGATGTCCTGAACTGAGACTTGTCCGAAATGCACAACTGATGCAGCAGTAGCTCTTAACAGGTGTGTTCTCTCTGTGGAAGAGGGATCTTGGACTTTGAATAGCAGAAGGAAATACAATGTCATGAGGACAATGTCCATTTCTTTATCCATGATAATTAGTAGCATATGACAGGAACAACTGGGTAGATTTTCTTACTACTATAGACAAAAAATGTGGATGTGTTCTCAAAATAACTATTGTAAGTGTAAAGTAGGTATATTACAAATGTTTGATGCTCACTTATTCTTCTTGCTGATGTTATGGCTATGATAAAATGAAATTTCCATTTAACTTTTATGGTTGCTCAGGGTTCAAAGGGAGATCTTGAAAGCTGCACAAGAACTTTTAAATCCCATTGGGCATACAGTGTTTTAAATGGTGGTGTGAAATGAAACAAACCTTTTATAAGTTTAGATACTAAAGGCACTAGAGATATAGAGACTCTTTTCACATATTGATAAGCAGCAATTGAACTTAAATTAATTCTTACCAAGTTTGACTTCAATCCTGAATTGGATAGATGGCAAAAGTTTCGAAGTAAGGAAGATATAATAGCATGTGAAAGGATCTTGACTTTAGAACACCAAGGGGTAGATTTTAAAAGGTGCGCGTGGGAGTAGATTTGTTTGCGCAACCTGGCGCGAACAAATCTGCTACCGCGCGCATGTTATAAAATACAGGGTCGGCGAGCGCAAGGCTGCGCAAAATCGGCAGCCTGCACGCGCGGAGCAGCCTCGGAGGTAACTTTCCTTTTGGCCTCCCCCACTTTCCCCTCCCTTCCCCTATTTAACCCAACCCCCAACCCTAACTAATTCCCCCCCCCCCCCCACCTTTATTTTACAAGTTACGCCTGCAGGCTGCTGAGGCGCCATGTTCCGGTCTGGGGGCTGGTTTGGAGGCTGCAGCCACGCCCCCAGATTGCACCTGGGCCAGAACCATGCCCCCAGCCCCCCCCCCCCCCCCGATGATGCACCCACTGCGACATGCGCCCGCCCCCCCCCCGGAAAGCCCCGGGACTTACGCGCGTCCCGGGGCTCGGCGCACGCAGGGGGTGGAAGGGGCAGCTTTTCGGGGGTTACGCGCATAACCCTTTGAAAATCTGCCCCCAAATGTTTTCCTTTTACATTACAAGATTGTCTCATGACTTTTCTTTTTTTTTTTTTTTGTTTACAATTTTTATTGGTGATCATATCACAAAGTACAACGAACAATCTACAACTCCATGAACATACACATCACCATGAGGTTTCCATTTATCCCCCTTTGGAATCCCCATCCCTCCCATACAGGCAAATCAGAAAACCAATGTAGGCAAAAAGTAACAGCAGAAGCCCATCGTACCAAAAACCTAAACAATAAAGTCCATGAAACAGTAATAGTACTCATAATTCGTCCGAGGTGTGTGCGTCTTGTGCAATCCCTGCACGGCTTATGCCAAAGAGCTATGAATCCCAAGTTTGTCTCCAGCAGAGATAGGAGTCCCAAGTCTTATGGAATTTCTCCATCCGTTTATGCTTGTCAGCTGTGATGCGATACATGGTGCAAAGGTGATCAATCCGATGTAGTACTGATGCAAACGTTGGTCCCTTGCCATCCTTCCATGCCCGTGCGATTTCCATCCGCATAGCAGTACACACTTGGGTACAAAACTCCGATGTTGAAGATAGTTCGCCATCCGGAGGAGTATTTAACAAGGCTCCTGCAATTGAAAGGCTCACTGACCTTTCCAAAACAGTCGTTAGCCACTGCTCCAACTTCTGCCATAGTGGTTTAACACAATCCCCCTCCCACCACATGTGCAGAAAAGTCCCTCGGGTCCGGCATCCCCTCCAGCATAATCCCTCATAGTGAGGTAGCATTTTACTCAATCGGTCCGGGGTGATATACCATCGGTACAGTAATTTATACCCATTCTCTATCACTGTCGAGGAGACAGAGGCTTTGCTTATATTGAGATATATCTGTTCCCACTCACTCTCATCTAGCTGTCTACCAAGATCACCATGCCAGGCCTTAATGTGAGCGGATGTCTCCACCCGTTTAGTATTTAAAAGTTTGTAGATTTTAGAGAGCAAACCTGTGTGTTTATGCGGATCCGAACAATATCCCTCAAAAAGGGTCTTCCCAACCCCCAAAGCCGCAGCAATCTCATGTACCTGACAGAAATGAGATATCTGCTTATAGGCGAGAAATTCCGTAACCGGGAGATGATACTTCTCTCTGATCTGTGCAAAAGTAAGAAAACCCGCACCTCCCCATACATGTTCCATACGCAATACGCCCCTCTGTTTCCAGGACTGAAATGCTAGCTCGGGGAGACCCGTCTGAAAGGAGGTATTATGGTAGAGACTAGTGAGATAATAGTAGGATCTGTCTCCCACAACCTTGACCTTCCACCTCTTCCATAAAGACAATGTGTGTCTGGTGGTGGGCAACATACCCGAGCAGTCCCTCCATGTAGTGGCAGGCTGCCAAGGTAGGGCAGCGAGGCTACATGCGCCCCACCCTCTGCTGCTCGATCAACACCCAATGCCTTGGATCCCGGACATCATGCCAAGCAACCATCGGTCTCAATTGGCCTGCTATATAATACTGGAGAATATTAGGTACACCCAGTCCCCCCTCCACTTTAAATTGGTATAACACTTGTTTACCTACTCGAGATGGCCGTCTGCGCCAAAGAAACCCAAAAAACCGCCGTTGCCAATATTTAATAGCAGCTTCAGGTATAGGGATAGGAAGTGACTGGAAAAGGTATAGCAGCTTGGGTAAGGTATTCATCTTCAGAGTAGCTATTCTGCCTAACCAAGATAGCGGGAGCCGGTGCCATTTATCAAGATCAAGGAAAATCTTTTGAATAAGCGGAGAGTAATTGGAAGTATATAGATCCTTGGGGTGCGAGGTCATGTACACTCCCAGGTATTTGAGTTTTTGAGCGGCCCAGCGAAATGGATGTAAAGGCTTCAAAGCTTGAACGACCCCCGGGGAACAGGTAACGTTCAAGATTTCAGATTTGTCCCAGTTAACTTTGTACCCCGAGGCCTCACTGAACCGGCGGATTTCCTGTTCTATGGTTAGTAAAGAGAAATGAGGGTCCCGGACTGTAAATATGATGTCGTCTGCAAAGAGACAAAGTTTATAACATTGCCCGCCCACCTCAAATCCCTTGATGGCCGCATTATTGCGGATCCGAATAGCCAAGGGCTCTAGAAAAATGGCGAACAATAGGGGAGAGAGGGGACAACCCTGTCTGGTACCCCGTCCAACCTCAAAGCTGTCTGAGTACCCACCATTTATCTTGAGGCATGCTCTGGGATGTTCATATAACTGTTGAAGCCATGCACAGAAATAAGGACCGAACCCCATCCGTCTTAGCACCCCAAATAAGAAAGGCCAGTGGACCATATCAAAAGCTTTCTCCGCGTCCATTGAAAGAAGCAGAGAATCGTCCCGTCGGTCGTGGGCTAACCATAATATATTGACCAATTTACGAATGTTGTCGCCCGCCATCCTCCCAGGCATAAATCCCGCTTGATCTTGATGAATAATAGTGAGAATATACTTGTTCACCCGGCCTGCCAGGATTCTCGCTAATATTTTAAGATCCAGGTTAATTAAGGAAATTGGGCGATATGAGCCACAGTTCGCTGGGTCCCGCCCCGGTTTGGGCAGAACCGTTATGCCCGCCAGGTTTGCTTGGGCCCCGAGAGATTCTCCCCCCCGCAAGGAATTATAAACCTTTTGCAAGTACGCCACCAAGTATGGGCCAAATTGTTTGTAAAATTTAGCCGTCAAGCCATCCGGGCCAGGGGATTTCCCTGATTTCATGGAGTGAATACTTTCCAATATCTCAACCGTCGTGATCTCGGCCTCCAACTCCTGTTGCGCTTCACCCGACAAGTTTGGTAAAGGCGTATCAGACAGATATGCATCTACCTGTGTCTGGAGGATATCCTGATTAGCGCCATAGAGTTTGGAATAGAATTCCAGAAACCTCTGGCGAATTTCGGTGTTGGTGGTGCAAATGGTATCAGTTTCAGTCTTGATTTTGGCAATGTTGTTCTGATATTGGAGTTTTTTCAATTTATTGGCCAGTTGCTTCCCCGCCTTATTCCCACCCTCGAAATACGCTTGCTTCGTTAATAACATTTGATAATTGATGTTATGGGTGTCTAATCTCAACAGGTCCTCTCTCGCTTTAGTAAGTCTCGTTAACGTCTGCCCTGCCCCTGTGGCCTGGTGTTGCTGGGTCAAGATAGTGATAGTATCTCGCAGCTCTTGCGCGGCCTTAGAGTCCCTCTTTTTAATATATGTCCCCCTGGAGATTAATAAGCCCCTAAGATAAGCCTTAAAGGCATCCCAGACCACTGGTGCTGATATCTCTCCTGTGTCATTAAGTGCAAAAAAAGACTTTATCTGTGAAATAAGGACCTTGTTAAACTCTTCATCCCCCAGCAAGGCCTCATTTAGGCGCCAGAACTTACGACCAGCATCATACCCGCGAAGCTCAACCTCTATACAAACAGCCGCATGGTCAGACCATACTACAGGATTAATTTCAGCTTTTTTTATGTGGTTAAACAGCCCCTTATCCGACAAGAAGTAATCAATTCTGGTATATAAGGAATGAGGGGCAGAGTAAAAGGTATAGGAGCGCGATCGAGGATATAGCGTTCTCCACACATCCAGCAGCAGCCAATGCTCTATCAGCTCATTTAAACGTGCTCTGTGAGAGCTAGAAGCAGTGACATACCCTCTGGAGGCATCCAAGGGAGGACTCCGCACCAAGTTGAAGTCCCCTCCCACCAAAATATAACCCTGGCCGTGAGTAGAAAGCAGCGTGCTCAGCCGATCAAAAAAAAGGCCCTGATCTCGATTAGGGGCATAGATATTGATTAAAGTGTACAGGACCCCGTTAATAGCTATAGTGAGGATTAGATACCGCCCCAAAGGGTCTCGCACACATGCCTTATATTCATAAACCAAGGAGCGTGCCAAGAGTACCCCCACCCCCGTGTACTTGGAGTGGCGAGTGCAGGCTGAGTAATATTGGTAAGGATAGGTGTTGGACGACATTAGGGATTCATATCTGGCCTTTAAATGCGTCTCCTGTATGAAAACTACATCTGCTCTTAGTTGACCCAATTCCTTATACAAATGGCGCCGTTTTTGGGGGGTGTTTAGCCCCTTGACATTAAGGGATACAATGCGGATAGTCGTCATAATGTCAATTTGGCAAAACCACCCGCGCGCCAATATACAGTGAAAGCATCCTGAATATCTCGAAGTTCCCCCCCTCCACAGAACCCCTTCGGCATACACACACACATACATTGATCATGAGGTACATATACAGGGTTTCCAATTATTGCCTGCCCCCATATTCTTCCCCCCCGCTTCCCCTCCCCCCTCCCCTCCTCCCTTCCCACCCACTGCTCAGACCTGCATGTTCCTCCCCGCAGATCCATCAATCCACAACCTGAGGAGGACAGTAAGAACTAACGATGCCCCCCCACCTTCCCTAACTGATGAATTAAACAGAGGTAGCCGACCTGCTATAACCATAATACATCAATATAACTCGAATGGCTAGAAACCTAACCAACCGTAGTATAAACTGCATGAACCCTGCAGCCTCGCAATCTTCCTTGCATAAGTAGTACTGCAGTAAAACTGATATTCATCTAACAGGCACGTCTCTCATGTTTTGCCATTCGCTGCCTTGGCATTGTCCGAATTCCGTTTGAGCCTGCTGTTCCTTGAGGTGGCTCTCTGCCATCTGGGAAGTTGCTCCTTGTTGAGGGGTGTACGCGTTTTCCGATCCATCCTGGCGGTGGGACGAAAACCTTTGTCTTTCAGCACGTTTGCCGCCTCTTCCACGGTACGCAGCTGTGTTGATGCGCCATCCCACGTATAAATGAGGCCAAACGGATGAAGCCACCTGTATTTAACATTCTTCTCACGTAAAAATTGTGTAACTTCTCGAAGGTCAAATCTGCTTTGCATGGTGGCCTGAGAAAGATCAGCATAAATGGAGATTTCTTGTGCTTCCCAAGGCCATTTATTATGCTGTCTCGCTGCCGTTGCAATCCTCTCCTTCTGCGGGTAACTATGAAAGCACACAATCACATCTCGAGGGAGGTTAGCTCGGGTTGCGCGCAACGCACGGTGCGCTCTATCAATTTTAATGTCCTCCGGTAAAATTGGGGACTCGGCGCCCCCTGAGGCCAGCATATGAGCACAAAAGCGGGCTACAAGCTTCTCACAGTCTGCATTCTCTGCCGTCTCCAGAAAGCCTCTGAAGCGCAGGTTTCCCCGCCGAGCCCTATTTTCGAGATCTGCCATCTTGGCCCGCATGGCAGCATTCTCTTCCTGCAAATCATTGCAAACCTCTTGGAGCTGCGTAGTAATAACCGATTGACCATCCATTTTGTTGTCTAGCTCATCCACTCGCCTGCCGACAGAGTGGAGCTCCTCGCGGAAATCCTCCATCATCTCATGTATTTCCTTTTTATAAGTTTTTAAATCTTGGCGGATGCCGCAAAACCAGGATCTGAACTCCGAGCGAGAGGGCGCCTCTTCCGCTCCTATGTTAAAATCATCTTCAGGCTCCGGCTGCGCCACCAGCGATGCGGCCGCACCCGATTCCCCAGGCCCGGGATCCGCCTCGCCTCCCTTTTGGTAGGAGAAGCATTGGAAGTCCACCGTTTTTTTTTTCGCTGCCATGCCTAAGCGTTCCAGCAATCGACCGCGTTAGGAGAAAAGTTTTAGGCGTCGGCTAACTCCTATGTATTAGCTTTCTTTACAGGTCGGTGCCGGGAGCTCGGGAGTTAGGCAGCCATCTAGTGGCTGACGTCACTTCCTCCTCGTCTCATGACTTTTCTAGCAGCCAAAATTACTTCCTTTACTTCAGATGGAAATGGTAAACTCATTACTATATTGCCTTCAACATCCAGTCTGTGAGTGCCAGAGTCTGGAGGCGGGAATGGAGAAGAGCTCCTTTGAATTGAGTTAGGACATTTGGAAAAAAACTGGAAGAAGCACCAGTGGAGATATGACCAGTCTTTGAAGCCATGGAAACCATAATTGGTGAGGCCAAAAAAGAGTGCCAATAGTATCATTGTATCCTTGTCTTTTCTTAGCTTTAACAGTGTTTTGGCAGTCAAAAGTATTGGTGGAAATGTGTCCATCAGACCTCTTCCCCAATATAAGAAACACACATTGTGGACTTAGATTGATGGCCTCTTTAAACAGACTAGTGGACGCTTGAGGTTGCACGGTGATGCAAAAAGATTTACAAGAGGTGTCCCCCCCCCTTTTTTTTTTATATTTTGTACTATTGCAGGATGTAGAGACCACTCATGCAGTTAAAGATGACAACTAAGGGTATCTTCTGAAATCCTGTCTTTGGCTGGGAGAGATATCTCACAGACATCTTAATTCCCCTTTGAGAAGCCCAATTCCAAATCACTACCAACTCCATGCATAAAACTATTAAACCTGTGCCTCCCTGCTTGTTTTACATATCCACTTGATGGTTGTTTGAATCTGGATGGATGAGGTCTTTACGCAATTTTCAAAAACTAGGAAATGCATATCTAAAGAGAGAAAAATTCAAAATGAATTCTTTAGGGATGATCCTCTCTTATCTTGAGAAAAATGATTGGATAGCTACTCTAGATCCAAGACACAAATCTTCATATTTCTATTTTCAAAACTATATTTCTCGGAGTTTCAGTAGATTGAAGTGTTTTACTTCTTGTCTGGACCAGATTCCTTGAGTGTATATGCTATCTAGGTGAGTTCACCATCCTAGAGTAGAACTTTCCTTAGCTATGATCTGCTGAATCTCTGGCAGATGAAAAGGCAGTTTGCTCATAAGGTTTAAGGTTCCACCACTTTATTAATCACTTGAGTTCTTTTGTTACTAATATTGTTTGGGGCATTGGATTGAGATATTTGATTCCAATTCAATTTCAGATGTCTGAATTTCTCTCATTCTTAATCTTGCCAGTGGGGTACAATGTACTGTGGCTGCCATGTGTCCCATTATCTGTATATACCTTCTTGCTGTCACAAATGGGTGGGGTTAGATAGGGATCACACTATCATATTTGTTTATATACCATCATTCTGAACATACAATCATGGCAGTTTACATTAAAACAGTAATAAAACAATAGTATAAACAATGTACAAAACATAGTATATCATCACAATTAAAATTAAACAAATCATTCTTTTGATGGTAAGAAAAGCTCTGCAGAGTTTGGTATCTATTTGTGTCCTATAAATTCCAGGTTTCTGGATGGTTTTAGGTGAGATTGTTCTACATTAACAATGAATCCTAATGTGGTTAACATCCTGATAACCATCCATTCGATCCACTTAGATTGAGTGAAGGATCTGCTCGATATGAGCCAATTGTTTAAGAAAGGAAACAATAGAATTATTTTTTCTGAGAGAAGCCACAACGATCAAACACTTTGTGACCAAAAGTAGCACTCTATATTGGTAGTGTTGATTGCCTAACATAAAACGCAGGTGTTTCCTGTAGGTTTTGAAAATAGGAACATGAAGATATGTGTCTTGTTCTAGAGAGCTAGCCAATTGCTTTTCTCAAGGTAAGGAAGGATCATCCCTAAAGAATTCATTTTGAATTTTTCTCTCTTTAGACATGTACTTAGTTCTCCGAGATCCAGAATTGGGCAAAGTCCTCTTGATATTTCGTGGATAAGGAAGTACCTTAGGGACAGCTTTTCACTCAAGGGTCTTGGAAAGGTACTTCTACCACAGAAACTTGTATTAATGAATTCATCTCTGCCTGAAAAATGGGATGACAATGAGATCAAGGCGGGGTATCTGGAGGGTAACATTTGAAGTTTAAATAACCTGATTTTTAGTATTGAGAGAACCCATTGATCTGTTATATTGGTCCATTTAGGAAAAATAATTGAACCCTTCCACCCACTGGAAGGGATTGCGAGGAAGGGTAGTCAAAAATCCTTATTTGCTCTTTGAGATTACTGTTCTACTTTTGACTCGATCTATCCCTGGATAGTGGGTGTGACCACTGTGGTTGTTGCTGCTGTTGATATTGTTGCTTCAAGTACAGTGTTTGTAGTAAGGGTACTGAAAGTATCCTCTCTTACTATAGTATGGTGTTTTGTTTTTTTGTTGTTGATTTTTTTTTAATGAAAGGCTAGTATCTCCTTTGGGATTGATGTTCCAAAGCAGTCAACATTAAAGTTTGCAGAGCAGTGCAATATTCTTTATGTCCACTATCTCCTTTACTTTTTCTCCATAGAGATTGTCTCCGGAACAAGGCACATCAGCTATTTTCTCATGTACGTCCTTCATGCAAGCCAGACACCTTCAGCCACGCAAGTCTTCTGGTAGGTTTTGCAATAGCAGAGGATCTAAAAGTGGAATCATGAGAATCATAAATCGATCTTGCCATATGTTTTGCATATTTATCTGCATCATACAGGAGATAAATGAATTTTCCTTGACATTCCTGCTCCAGAGAACTGAAGTAATTTTCTGCAAGGTGTTGTACAAAAAATTGCACCATTTGTATTTGATATGCTGTCACTCTAGATTGAAACATAGCTGCCTAAAATGTTTCTTCCCAATGGAATCCATTAGTCTTGATTCCTTGGATATGGGAGGGGGGAAGAGGATGGAAGAAAAAGCTTTTGATTTTCTAGCCTTCTTCACTGCAGACTCTACAAGAGTCATTTGTCAAATGAACTTTTGCATAACCCTGTATTTTATATCAATGTTTTTAGCCACTGGAAGAAGTCAATGAATTTTTCCAGTTTTAAATTTTAAAATCTTGTAGTGCCTTAAGAACAGGTACAGCCTTCATTTTTTTTGAAGTTAGATAAATGTAAATCCTCTGGAAGTTGTCCAATTCCTCATTAATTTCTTCAAACTGGAAAGGGATATTCTCTGCCATTTTCTATAGGGAAGCCATATATGCCAAATCTTCCAGAAGTATACTACTACTTTGAGACTCTGGTGATGGTTCTGGTATATTCTTCTAATGCATGGAAGGAAAAGCAAATTCCATAAACTGTGTTTTCTGTAGATAGCTAGATGATTTAGCTATGCTTTCTGGGTGACCTCCGGCGGCATGGGACAGAGCTCTCTCCCCAAGACTGCAGAGCTTTGATCTATGAGCATGCATGGTTATTCCCACATGTTCCTGCAGGTCTCCTCAGTTGATAAAGCCACATTTATGCAGCGATAGAGAAGACTGTCCAGGGAGGAGGGCAGGGTCGCATGGCTAAATCTTTCTATGAAAAACACCGTTTACAGTAAGCAAAGTTGTTTTTTTTCCATAAGTAGGCTGAATTATTGCCATGCTTTCTGGGAGTCCCAAGCTTAGGGTTGCTGCTAGATTGTATGAAACATTTCATGTCTGCACTCTTTTTTTTTTTTTTTTTTAACCCATGCTCCTCGTGGACAGCCCTAAGACCTTGTGATGTGGTTTAACACTGCTGCTCCCACCGAACTGTCTGACGCTGACTGTTGATCAAGACAATAGTGGGATGTGAACGTGTGAACCAATGACCATGTAGCCGTTTTACAAAATGTCCCAAATTGGAACATGGTAAAGATGTACTATGGTAGCTGCAGTTAGTTGCTCGCACCTGATGGGCTTTAATCGACCCCCCCCCCCCCCCCTCTGTGCTGTGTAGCAGAACTGAATATACTGAGTTATCCAATTTGATAACGTTCTTATTGTCACTCTGAACCTGATGAATTTGGATTAAGAGAGACGAACAACAGATGTATGCCTAATAGATTGAGTTGTTCTCTTATAATAGGCTAAAGCTCTCTTACAGACCAAAGTGTGTTAATTTCTCTCTGTCATTCTTGTGCGGTTTTGGGAACAATGTGGGCATTGTGATGGCTTGGTTCAAATGAAAAGCAGATTCGACCTTTGGCAAAAAGGATGGATGAATTGGAAGTAAGACCTTGTCATGATAAAATTGCAAGTACAGAGAATAATGTACTAGTGTGCTTGAAGCTCACTAACTCTTTTGCTGAAGTCACTGTGACAAGAAACACTACCTTCCAAGTTAAGTGTTTTAAAGAGGTGGTTTCCAGAGGTTCAAATGGAAATATAAGCTTCTTTAAGACCATGTTTATGTTCTATGGAACCAGAGGCTTATAAACTGGTCACAAGTCAAATAAGATCTTTCAAAAAACAAGACACCAGTGGGTGAGCTGAAATGGAAAATCCATCTTTTGTCTTATGATAGGTACACTTAAGCGAAATAGCTTATTTAGATGATGTTGCTAAACCCATTACTGCTACAGTATGAATGTATTCTAATAAGGACTCGGGAGTGCATGTGAATGGATCAATATTCTTGATAACACACCACTCATAGTATCTTCTCCATTTAAAGGCATAGTTCTTTCATGTTGAAGGTTTTCTAGCGGATACTAGAATGTCTTGAATGTGTTGCAGCAACTTGAAGTGCTCTAGCACCACCCATTCAATCTCCATGCCATCAGCTGTAGGGAGAACGCATGGGATGAAGTAGAGTTCTTCCCTCCTGTGTTAGCAGATCTGCACTGTTACCCAGGGAAATTAGGGGATGAATGTAAAATTATATTAGATAGGCATACCAAGGTTGCCTCGGCCACACAGGAGCAATGAGAATCATGTCCGCTCCATCACAGGTGCATTTTTGTTATGTTCGAGCTATCAGAAGTATTGGTGGATATGTGTTGAACAGGCCCCCTTGTCCAGGGAATGAGGAACACGTCCTAAAATTCCCTCCGTGGGCTCGGGTAGATTGAGCAGAACCTGTGCAGTTTCCTGTTGCGCTGTATTGCAAATAGGTCTACGTAAGGTAGACTACCATCTGTTAAAGAGATCATTTGCTACTCCCTGGTCGAGAGACCATTTGTGAGGGTGAAAAATCCTGCTGAGTGTCGGCTTCTGACTTTGCCACCCCTGGCATGTAAGTTACCTGTAGGGTGATGGAGAGTCCTTCTGCCCTTTCCAAAATCTGCACTGCTTCCTTGCATAGTGACCTGGAATCAGATCCTCTGTTTATGTAAAAACATGGCTACTTGTTTGTCCATATGGATCATCACACATTTCCCCTGAAGTTCTGGTGTGAATGTGTGGATTGCATTTTTTATTGCTCTTAACTCCAATAGGTTGATCTGGAAATTGCTTTCCTTTGGAGACCACAAGCCTTGTCTTTTGAGATGAGCAAATGTGCTCCCTCCTCCGAATTGAGTCATCTGTTGTGAGGATTAGTTGGTGTGGCAGAGTCCAAAAGGGTGCTCCCTTTATTAAGAATGATAGACTCAGCCATCAAGATATGTCCACTTTCATGGCAGCTGTTATGTTTACTCTTCTCAACATGGGCTGTTTGTATTGCGACCATTGGGCCTTTAGACCCCATTGTAAGTGGGGCATGTGAAGGCGGGTGTCTGGGATTACGTGAATAGCCACCACCAAGTGGCCTAGCAATACAAGAAGCCGGCGAAGAGTAGAGTGTGTCTGCTGTTGAAGATGGAGTGCAAGAGATCATAGCACTTGAGCTCTGTCACTGGGTAGAAAGGCCTTGCACAGGGATGTATTTATCCCTGCACAAATAAACTGAAGAATCTGAGTTGGAGACAGGTTGGACTTCTTGTAATTTATGAGAAAGCCCAGGTTTTCAAGGCAACAAATTGTCTCAACAAGATGTACTTGAAGATTTTCAAAGTTTGGGGACACAATCAACCAGTCGTCCAGATATGGGAAAATCCTTAATCCCTGTTTCCGTAAATGCCTTGCGGTGGCTGTGGCGCACTAAGTAAAAACTCTTGGGGCAGATGAGAGAACAAAGGGAAGAACCTTGTACTGATAATGCTGTGCATTTATCTGAAAGCACAGATAACATCAACATGATTTGTGGATTGGAATGTGTGTGTAAGCATCCTTCATATCCAGGGAACACATCTAATTGAACTGAATGAAAGGCAGAATTGAATTCAGAGAGGCTTGTTGAGGATCTTGTTGAGTGAACGAAGGTCCAAGATCGGATTGAGACCCCAAACCTTTCTGCGGGATAAGGAAGTACTGGGAGTAATAATGGAGAAATTATTTACCTGATAATTTTATTTTCCTTAGTGTAGATAGATGGACTCAGGACCAATGGGTTATGCTCCGCTGCCAGCAGATGGAGATGGAGTCAGGTTTCAAAGCTGATGTCACTCTACATACAGACTTCTATCCGGTGCAAGAAAGTAGATCATATTAAAAGCACTACACTGGCTACCAATACAATCTAGAATATAATTTAAAACATTAACGATCAAATTCAATAACAGTAACAATAACAACAATAACCTATTTGGGGTATCACTTAAACAACACAAACCACAATGAACTCTGAGATCACAAAATAAAGATCTCCTCTCTATCCCAACATTACAAACCTCTCACTTGTCGTAAACAAGAGAAAGAGTGCTATCTATAGTGGGTCCTGAACTATGGAACTCTATGCCGGAAGAACTAAACTACAACAGACAAAAAGAAATTCAAACAAGACCTGAAAACTTGGAGGTTCCAAAATGCATATAGTACAAAATGGAGAAATTACTTACCTGATAATTTCGTTTTCCTTAGTGTAGACAGATGGACTCAGGACCAATAGGTATAGTGTACTCGTGCTAGCAGTTGGAGACGGATCAGATTTCAATCTGACGTCAGCACCTAGTACATATACCCCTGCAGGAAGTGCAGATTCTCAGTATTCTTCCTTGCAAAGCATTATGGATATATGTGTGACTGACCGATTAACTTAATGTGTTTACTCTGATTGGATTGAATTGGTTGATCGACCATAGCTGGAGACCGCCAGTGTCCTCAACCGGAAAGCGTTGAAACCCGGCAGGGTGGATGCCCTATGATGAGTAAAACATGGCTTACCTTGATTCAATGAACGATCATGTGTAATGGCAGCCGAGGGTGGGCTGCTGAGTCCATCTGTCTACACTAAGGAAACCGAAATTATCAGGTAAGTAATTTCTCCATTTCCTAGCGTGTAGCAGATGGACTCAGGACCAATGGGATGTATAACAGCTACTCCCGAACTGGGTGGGAGGCTGCCCGTGGTCCAATAAGGATTGCCCTTGCAAATGCTGTGTCCTCCCGAGCCTGAACATCCAGACGGTAGAATCTGGAGAAGGTATGAATGGAGGACCACGTTGCCGCCCTGCAGATCTCGGCAGGCGACAGCATTTTGGTTTCTGCCCAGGAGACTGCCTGGGCTCTGGTGGAATGGGTCTTGACCTGTAGAGGTGGTGGTTTTCCCGCTTCTACGTAGGCCGCCTTGATGACTGCTTTGATCCAGCGGGCAATGGTTGCCCGTGAGGCCGCTTCCCCTTGCTTCTTCCCGCTGTGCAGGACGAACAGGTGGTCCGTCTTTCGTACCGGTTCTGACATTTCCAGATATCTGGATAGTAGTCTGCCGATGTCGAGATGGCGTAGAGACCGGCCTTCTTCCGACTTCTTCACACCTTCCATGGTTGGTAATGAAATGGTTTGGTTGAGGTGGAAATGTGAGACCACTTTGGGGAGGAAGGATGGGACCGTGCGTAGATGGATGGTCCCCGGGGTGATTCTGAGAAATGGATCACGGCAGGACAGTGCTTGTAGCTCTGAAATGCGACGGGCCGAGCATACGGCCAGCAAGAACACCATTTTTAGGGTTAGTAGACGGAGGGACAGGCCTCAGAGGGGTCTGAAGGCGGGTCCCGCTAGGAATTCCAGGACGAGGTTGAGGTTCCACAGGGGCACTGGCCACTTTAGTGGTGGGCGAATGTGCTTGACCCCTTTCAGGAATCTTGATATGTCTGGGTGCGTGGCTATGCTGTCACCCTTGTTCCTGGGGCCGTAGCATGACAGCGCTGCCACCTGTACCTTGATTTGAGGGACAGGCCCTTCTGGAGTCCATTCTGTAGGAATTCTAAGATTATTGGGACTTTAGAGGCGTGTGGTTTGATGTTGTGATCTTCGCACCAGGCCTCAAAAACTCTCCAGATCCTTATACATGTTAGTGATGTGGAGAACTTGCGTGCTCGGAGGAGGGTATCTATTACTGCCCCCGAGTATCCCCTCTTCCTCAGTCGGGCCCTCTCAATGGCCAGACCGTAAGAGAGAATTGAGCTGGATCCTCGTGAAGGATGGGACCTTGTTGTAGTAGGTCCCTGTGTGGGGGCAGGGGTAGAGGGTCCCCTGCCAGTAGTCTTCTCATGTCTGCGTTCCAGGGTCTTCTTGGCCAGTCCGGGGCCACCAGAAGAACTAGACCTCTGTCTCGCTGCGCCTTGTGAATGATTGCGCCCAGCAGGGGCCATGGTGGAAAGGCGTATAGGAGGGTCCCCAGTGGCCAGGTCTGCACCAGGGCGTCGATCCCTTGTGACTGCGGATCTCGCCTGCGACTGAAGTATCTGGGTACTTGGGCGTTGGATCTGTTTGCCAGTAGATCCATGTCTGGGGTCCCCCACCGATCCACTATCATCTTGAAGGCTGTGGTTGACAGCTTCCATTCTCCCGGGTTTAGGCTTTCCCTGCTGAGGAAGTCTGCCGTGGTGTTGTCTTTCCCGGCGATATGGATGGCGGAGATGTCCTGGAGGTTTGCTTCCGCCCAGGTCATCAGGGGGGCTCTCTAAGGATACCTGTTGGCTTCTGGTTCCGCCCTGCCTGTTGATGTAGGCCACCGTGGTGGCGTTGTCCGACATCACTCTGACCGCTTTGTTTCGAAGTCTGTGGGCAAACCGGAGGCAGGCTAGCCGGACTGCCCGCGCCTCTAAACGGTTGATGTTCCACCCCGACTCGACTTTGTTCCACCGCCCTTGGTTGGTTAGCTCTTCGCAGTGTGCTCCCCATCCATGTAGGCTGGCATCTGTGGTGAGCAGGGTCCAGGTCGGGGAGGATATTCTTGATCCCCGGCTCATGTGGTTGGACTGCAGCCACCACCTTAGCTGGGTCCGAACTCTGGACGGTAGAGGTGGATGCACGGTGTAGTTCTGGGATCGTGGACTCCACCGTGATAGGAGTGAGCGCTGCAAGGGCCTCAGGTGGGCTCACACCCATGGTACCACTTCTAGTGTGGATGCCATTAGACCGAGGGCTTGAAGGTAATCCCATGCTGTGGGCCGGGTGGCGCTCAGCAGGGTCTGTAGTCGGTCCCGCAGCTTTGATCTCCTTGTGGGGGTCAGGCTGACCTTGTCCTCCTTGGTGTCGAATCGGACTCCTAGGTATTCCAGCGACTGCAATGGCTGTAGGGAGCTCTTGTTTGTGTTGACTACCCATCCCAGGCTTTCCAGTAGAGTTATAACTCTGTTGGTTGCTCGGTGGCTCTCCTCCGGTGATTTTGCTCTGATCAGCCAGTCGTCCAGGTAGGGATGGACAAGGATTCTCTCCTTCCTGAGTGTCGCCGCTGCCACTACTATTACCTTGGTGAAGGTCCGCGGTGCAGTGGCTAACCCGAAGGGTAGTGCCCGGAATTGATAGTGGTGATTCAGGATCTTGAAGCATAGGTAGCGTTGGTGTTCCTGATGGATTGGGATGTGCAAGTAGGCTTCCGACAGATCCAGGGATGTGAGGTATTCTCCTGGCTGTATTGCCCGAAAGACTGACCGCAGGGTTTCCATTCGAAATCTTGGGACCCTTATGTGTCGGTTGACTGACTTGAGGTCCAGGATGGGTCTGAACGGACCCTCTTTCTTGGGTACTATGAAGTAAATGGAGTAATGCCCGGAATTTAATTCCCGGGCTGGAACCGGGGTTATGGCCTCTAGGGTCAGGAGTCTGGTCAGGGTAGCTTCCACTGGCGCCCTCCTGAAGGGGTCGTGGCAGGGAGATTCCACGAACTTGTCCGGAGGAAGTCCAGGTAGTATCCTTCTCTGATGATGGTTAGGACCCACTTGTCTGAAGTTATCTCAACCCATCTGCGGTAGAATAGGGTTAAGTCTGCCCCCTATGGTTTCTTCCCTTGGATGGGTCGGCTGAATCTCATTGTGGGGTGTGGCTGGGGCCTGGACCTGAGCTGATTCCCCTCTTTCTGTGTTTGTTCCGAAAGGACTGGTTCCTGCCTGTAGGGCAGGGCGCTTGGTAGTTGTTCCTGATAGGGTTGAAGCGCTGTGAGCTTCTGCCTCTGGAGGGCCTGGGAAAGGAACGCTGGTTTCTTTTCGTCTTGTCTTCTGGTAGGCGAGGTACTGGGGAGTTGCCCCATTTGTTAGCCAGCTTCTCTAGTTCGCTGCCGAACAGGAGGGATCCCCTGAAGGGCAGTCTTGTGAGGCGTGCTTGGAGGAGGCGTCGGCCGACCAATTACGTAGCCAGAGTTGTCTCCTGGCTGCCACTGTGGATGACACTCCTCTGGCTGCCATGCGTACTAGGTCGGAGGCAGCATCAGTGAGGAACGAAAGTGCCGGTTCCATGTCTTCCCCCGGGGTGTTGTTCCTGGCTTGGGATAAACAGGAGCGTGTCACCACGGTACAGCAGGACGCAATTTGTAGGGACATGGCTGCTACCTCAAAGGCCTGTTTCAGTATGACTTCCAGGCGTCGGTCGTGTGCATCTTTGAGGGCCGCTCCTCCTTCCACTGGTATGGTGGTGCGCTTAGTGACTGCGCAAACCATGGCGTCCACCTTGGGGCACGCCAGAAGCTCCTTGGTTGCTGGGTCCAGGGGGTACATGGCCGATAAGGCTCAACTCCCTTTGAATGAGGATTCTGGTGCATTCCACTCCAGGTCAATTAGCTGTTGTGCTGCCTGTAAGAGGGGAAAATGGTGGGACGTCTGTCGAAGGCCCTCCAGCAGGGGGTTCATTCTGGCTTCCCCCGGGGTGCCTTGGCCCGGGATAGCGAGTTCCGACAGGCATTGAGATACCAGGTCCGGAAGCTCATCCTTTGAGAAGAAGCGTCTCATGGTTCGATGCGGCTCCGTCCCCGAGGGGAGTTCTCCCTCCTCGAGGGGCTCAACTTCTTCCTCGGAGAAATCCGTGTCCCCGTAGGTGGGGCTTCTGGGTGGTGGGAGCCTGTGCCTAGGCCTCGAGGGTCCTGGGGCATGAGGGTCTTCCGGGGCATATGGATGGCCGGCCCGGGGTTCAGTCTGCATCTTGACAAAGGCATGAATCCCTTTAAATAACTCCACCCAGGAGATCGATGCCGGGTCTAAGTTGAGGGGCGCCGGTTCCCTGGGGTTCCCCATCTGAGGGATGGAATCACTGGGGCCAGCTAGATCCGGGGTGCCTCCCGAGGAGCTAGCACTGGGGCCTCCTCACACTGTGAGGAGGCCCCCTAGCCTCCTCACAGTGTGCGCATAGGGCGTCCGCTTCCTCGCTCTGTGCGGCTCTGATGTGGCATGCAGGGCAGAGGCCTTGGGCTTTTATGCCTATTACTGGAGGTGCCGCTTCTGTGGACGCGTAAGCTCTTATGCGCTCCATTGCGTCTGGTATATGTGCGCCGGTTTTGCTCCGAGCTGTAGGTATGCGCCTTGCACTATGCGCAAAGCTTATGCGCGGAGGTTTTAAAGTGCGCCCAAAATCTTGTGCGCCTACAATGCGCGCCCAAAAAAAAAAATTGGTGCCTACAATATGCGCCCAAAAATCGGCACCTAAAATACACGCCCAAATATTGGGCGCCTAGCTTAAAATATGCGCCCCGCCAATTTCGGGCGCCTATAACATGCGCTTAGCTTAATTTGTGCGCTCGATCGGGCGGCAAAGCCGCCAAAACGGCGATGGCGAACGAGTGGGCAATATGGCGACCTCCCTGGAGGGTCTCCACGTAGGCAGACCCTGCTCCTCCTCGATCTTCGGAGACCGTTTAAATAGAAGATGTACGCCTTACCTTGTCTTCGGCGCTTCCCGGTTTCGACCCGGGCGGTCTCCGGCTGCGGGGGGGAGAGGGTAAATACCTTCACCGCCGCACTCGAGGGGATGCACCCGCTGCCTCTCAGCCGCGCCCGAACTCCGCTCGCTCGGGGGCTAAGTCCTCGCCGCGATTCGGCTCCGGACCGAGGCTGCCTCTGTGCCGCGCCCGAACCCTTCTCGCGCGGGGGCTTGGTCCCTGCTGCGATTCGGCCACCGGACTGAGGCTCTTGCCTCCGAGGGACCACGGAAATCACCTCGGGGAAACTCAACTGGGGGAGGGACCCGAGGGTATCACCGCAGGAGTGCGGGGCTCGTCTTCAGGATGTTTTTGTTCTTAAATTTTGTTCTAACGCTCGGCGAGCGTGAAGATAGCTCCTAACTGCTTTGGAGATGGAAAAATACTGAGAATCTGCACTTCCTGCAGGGGTATATGTACTAGGTGCTGACGTCAGATTGAAATCTGATCTGTCTCCAACTGCTAGCACGAGTACACTATACCCATTGGTCCTGAGTCCATCTACTACATGCTAGGAAATAACCTGTTTGATTACATAAACTCTTAAAACAATCTGCCTGATGTCTCAACCCATTTTATATAAATAACAACCCCCTTCAGAATGACCCCTGAAAACAATCTGATAATTTGCAATTTTTACCATCCCCTTCATTCCTAACCAGAGTTCTACCCCTCTATGATCAATTAATACATGTTGTTCCCCTTTGTCTAGTCACTAATAATTGTGAAATGATACTGCTGAAATCAACAATTTGTGATACGTGGTATATAATTAGTGAATGTCAACACTATAAACCATGGTGATCTAGTGAATACACCCCTGCAGTGACCTCAGCCCTTCAGTATTCTCTTCAAAGGTCACTGTGGACATACTAGTGAAAAAACGATTAAAAACTTGAAAAAAATGGATAACCATAACTGTATTCAACCAAACATTGAACCCCAGTAAGATAGATGCCCTGATCTAGGGAATGGATGATGGCTTACCCGTAATCTCTTGGAATCTATCTGCACCCCACGGGCGAATCCTTGGTACCATTTCTTGGGCAGCCATGGGTGGGATGCTGAGTCCAACTGTCTACACTAAGGCTGCATCCTCTCGGGCCTGAACGTCCAGACGATAGAACTGTAGAGAAGGTGTGCAAGGAGGACCACGTTGCCGCTCGGCAGATATCGACAGGTGACAGCAGTCTAGCTTCCGACCATGAGACCGCCTGAGCCCTAGTGGAATGAGCTTTAATCTGAAATGGTAATGACTTTCGTGCCTCCACCCAGGCCCCCCGTGACCACCATCCCTATGGTAGCCTGTGAAGCTGGTTTCCCCGCTTCCTTCTACTGTGAAGGACAAACAGGCGGTCCGTTTTTCGGACCGGTTCTGAAACTTCCTGATACCGCACAGAAAGCCTGACATTCAAATGACAGAGGAGGCAGAATTCTTCCGTGCCTTGTGCTCGTCTAGGGATGGCAACAAAATGGACTGATTGAAATGAAACTCCGAAACTACCTTGGGCAAGAAGGATGGAATGGTACAAAGCTGTAACACTCCTGGAGTCATCCGGAAGAAAGGCTCCCAATATGACAACGCCTGTAGTTCAGAGATGCAACGTGATGAGCATATAGCCACCAGGAACACAGTTTTCAAGATTAATAAACGCAAGGAAAGACTGCACAGTGGCCGAAAGGAGGGCCCTGCCAAAAACCCCAATACTAGATTAAGATTCCACAAGGGAACTGGCCACCGTAGGGGTGGCTGGAGGTGCTTCACTCCTTTCAGAAAACAGGCCAAACCTGGATGAGCAGACAGACAGGTTCCGTTCACCTCGCCCCTGGAACAGAAGAGAGCCGCTACCTGGACTTTCAGGGTCAAACCTTTACTCAAGCCATCCTGCAAAAATTCCAGAATTAGTGGTATTTTGACCATCCAAGGGGAAAAGCAGAGTTGCTTGCCTGTAACAGGCGTTCTCCCAGGACAGCAGGATGTAGTCCTCACATATGGGTGAAGTCACTGGACGGAGCCCTATCACAGAAAAGAGAATTTAGAGCTGCTTGTTTGGATTAATTCCTTATTAGGCAGTCGTCCAGGAAAGGAAACGCGTGAATGCTGCGGTTCTTTGTAGATGAACGGCAGTCACTGCTAGGTATTTGGTGAAAAACACAAGTTGTCGAAGCTAGTTCGAATGGCAGAACTTGGTATTGAAAATGTTATTGACTCACCATGAAGCGTATAGAAATTCCAGAGAATAGAGGCAACCCCTGTCCCGAAAGTTTAAAAAAGTAAAAAAAAAATAATTTAAAATGGGCCCGCGGCTGGCAGGTCTAAAACCGGACGCTCAATTTTGCCGGCGTCCGGTTTCCGAACCCGTGGCTGTCAGCGGGCTCAAGAACTGATGCCGGCAAAATTGAGTGTCAGCTGTCAAACCCGCTGACAGCTGCCGCTTCCATCAAAAAAGAGGCGCTAGGGACGCGGTAGTGTCCCTAATGCCTCTTTTTACCGCCGGGCCCAATTTTAATAAATTAAAATACTGAATTGCGTGCACAGGAGAGTGGCCTGTGCCCGCTCTCCCGCATTTTTACTGTATCGGCCCGTAAGTCTTTCAAAGTCTTTCAGCTAGGTGCTCCCTCCTGTATCCTGACAGGATTACCTCAGTCTCCTCAGTCAGTATCAAAGCAAGTTAGGTATGCTAGAACTGTCCGGGAAGGCAGGCGGGTCAGCATGGCTAATTCATCTGTCTACGGAAAACACCATTTATGGTAAGCAAACTTGCTCTTTTCACGTAGATAAGCAGCTGAATTAGCCATGCTGTCTGGGAGTCCCCAGCTGATGTATTAAGCAGGTAATGTGGAATAAACTTTTTTTTTTTTTTGCTCAATACATGGAAACATAGCGGACAGCTCCTATGAAGGCTGTAATTATATGGAATCTGTGCTCTTCTGAAGGATAATCCGCCCCACTAGGGCATCATTCGCCGTTTATCTAAACAATAGCGGGATGTGAAGGTGTGAAGCGAGGACCATGTCGCCGCTTTACATATGTCTACGATAGGAACTTGATGTAGAGAGGCGATCGAGGCTGCCATGGCACGCACCTGATGCGCCTTAGGTGTTTCAGGTAAAGTTTGCGACCTTTGTTGATAACAAAACTGTATACAGTTCAATATCCATGTGGATAAAGTTCTTTTTGTCACAGGATGCACTGGAGCGTTTGGATTGAATGAAATAAATAGTTGTGAAGGTCAATTGGGTGAAAGCGTGCGTCTTTTGTAGTACGCTAGTGCATGTTTGCAATCTAAAGTGTGTAATTTCTTCTCATTGGTGTTAGCATGAGGTTTAGGATGGAATGTAGGCAAGGTGATGGTCTGGTTAATGTGGAAACTGGAAACCCCCCTTATTAGCAAGTTAGGGTGAGTGCGTAGGGTCACCTTGTCATGGTGAAATTGAAGATAAGGAGGGTAGTGAACTAAAGCTTGCAATTCACTAACTCTCCTTGCAGAAGTTAAAGCAACCAGAAAAAACACCTTCCAGGAAAGGTAGCGCAGGTGACAAGTTTCCAAAGGTTCAAAAGGCGAAAGCATCAACTGTTCGAGAACTGTATTAATGTCCTACAGTACCAGTGGTTTGTGTACAGGTGGAGGCGGTGTAATACGCTTTTCATAAATCTGGATACTAAGGTATGACATGATATAGGCTCTCCATCTAGAGGGGTATGATAAGCGGCTATAGCGCTTAAATGAACTCGTAGCGAGGATGTAGCAATTCCTTTGCTGTACAGTAGATGGAGATATGAAAGAAGCCGTTCAGGTGGGCAAGTTAACGGGTCGATACCTAGTGATGTACACCAAGAAGTGTAACATGTCCACTTTCTCTGGTAATTCAGTCTGGTTGATAGTTTTCTAGAGGACAGCAGTATGTCCTGAAGAGTAGGAGAAATGTTTAGACTCTGGTAAGCAAACCTTTCAATCTCCACACAGTGAGGTGTAGTGAGGAGTGTAGAGGATGTAGCAGTGTTCCCTTGTCCTGGGTGAGAAGGTTTGGACTTTCGCCCAGGGGAACCGGGCTGTGGATTGATAGTTGTAGTAGGTAACTGTACCATGGTTGACGAGGCCATGCTGGTGCAATTAGGATTAGATCCACTTGATCCTCGATGCATCTCTGGAGTGTTCAAGAGATGAATGGTATCAGGGGGAATGCATAGAGTAGGTCTTGTGACCAATCAATGAGAAAGGCATCTGAGGAGAGTCTGAGGGGGCTTGGGTAAACCGAGCAAAATTTCTCTAGTTTCCTGTTGTTCTCTGTTGTAAACAGGTCGACTGTAGGGAGACCCCATGTTGCAAAAAGTTCCTGAGTCACCTCTGGATTCAGTTCCCATTCGTGTGGGCGAAAAACTCTGCTGAGTTTGTCTGCTCTGGAATTGTGTATCCCTGGCAGATAAGTTGCCTGTAGTAAGATGGATCTTTGATGAGCCCATTCCAGCATTTGCACTGCTTCCTTGCAGAGGTTCCAAGAACCGGACCCTCCTTCTTTGTTTATATAAAACATGGTCACTTGGTTGTCTGTGTGCACCATGACTATTTTCTCTTGTAAGGAATCTTTGAAGGCTTGAAGGGCGTTTTTTTTACTGCCCGAAGCTCCAGAAGGTTGATATAAAGTGTCCGCTCGAATGGGGTCCATAGACCTTGTGTCTGTAACGTTTGCAGATGAGCTCCCCATCTTGTGGGAGATGCATCCATGGTGAGTATCACTTGATGTCGAAGGGGTCTCAGTGGTGAACCCATGGTGTTTGTGGAAGTAACCACCATTGTAGGTCCCATTTCATGCTGGTGGTCAAGGAAACGGGCATGGACAATGGCTGTAGATATTGAGTCCATTGAAGATATTGAGATCCCATTGTAGGCGGCGCTTATGAAGGCGTGTGTGTGTGGAACCACATAAACAGCTGCCGCCATGTGCCTCAGAACAGTGAGCACTTGAGGAGCTGGTACTGTCGCACTGTGAAGTAGTGTTGAAGAGATTGTAGAGAGCGCTAGTGCTCTTGGGTGAGGTAGGAAAGCCTCGTCTTGGATCGTATCAATGTAGGCTCCTATGAATTATAAAGTGTGAGTGGGCTCCAGTTTCAACTTCTCGTAGTTGATGAGGAGTCAGAGGTAGTCCCGGCAAGAAATCATTTTGAGAAGATTGTCCCGTAGTAGGTGTGGATTGGATGCTACTAGGAGCCAATCGTCCAGGTAGGGAAAGATTTGCACCTTCTGACGACGAAGGTGCACCACCGCCATTGCCATGCATTTGGTGAAAACTCTGGGGGCCAAAGCCAGGCCGAATGGAAGAAGTTTGTACTGGAAATGTTGATTGTCCGCCTGGAAAGAAAGGTAACACCAGGAATTGGGGTGCATTGGTATGTGAGCATAAGCACCTTTCAAGTCCAGTGAGCACATCAAGTCCCCGGGTTGAAGGAATGGAAGAATGGATTTGAGAGAAGTCATTTTGAACTTCTCCTTGTGTGTTTGTTGAGGGAACGTAGGTCCAGAATCAGGCATAAACCTTCTGTTTTCTTGGGAATTAGGAAATATTGGGAATAGAAGCCCTGATGAAATTCCTGGGGAGGTAGCTTCTGGTTGCACTGATTTGTAAAAGAAGTTTGATTTCTTGTAGGATATGTTCCTTCTGAGTTACGAACTTCTGAGGAACCCAGTGTGGGAGGGTTGGGAGGGATGAGAAATTGATCAGTTGAGACAGGTTCTAGATGCGACTTGTAACCCGCTGCCACTCTCAGATCTTGTTTCTTTGCATGGTTTGGGTAAGCCATACCCCTTCAACCACAGGTCTTTACCATCTTAGAGGTACTGTTTGAGCTAAGTAAGGAGCACCCACCATCATTGTCCTATTACTATAAGCAGTTGAAGGGTCATACCCGTTGTGATCCTCTCCCTTGGTTGGTCGAGAAATGGAATGGTGAGGGACATTTTGAGCTTTCTGTCCCTATGTTAAAGGCTAGTTTTCATAAGATAGCGTCGACCTCACCTAACATGTATTTCAGGGAAATGCAGCACAAGTTCCTTTGGAGGGCCCATATGTCTACTGTTGTAGCCTTTCACTCCCACATTATAGCCTCTCCTCTCTGTGTGAAGTGTAGATGGGAAGACGGGTCTCTTACTCATTTATTTTGGATTTGCATCTATATTAAACGCTTTTGGGCTAGGAATTATCAGCTACTTAAATGATTTGGTCCATGCTCCGATTTTACTTTCACCAAAGTGGATATTGTTTGACGTCATCCCCAACAGACTGCTCCGGAATCCGGGGACTCGACTCCTGATCCGCAAGGCATGTTACGTGGGGAAAAAGTTAATTCTGTTGCATTGGCAGAGCCCAGAACTGCCTACTTATTGGGCATGGCGCAATCATCTTCATAAAATGATGTTAATGGACGGAATGGTGTCACAGACCAACTCCTAACCATAAACGGCGTTTTCAGCAGATGTGGAATCCATACATTCAGTCGCTGCCACCAAACTCCAGGAATCTACTCTTCAACGTCTTTAGCCAAGGACAGTTTTCCTGATTGATCTTACTAGGACTATAATACCATCCTCTTGGACCTTAACTACATTATTTCATCCAGTACTTAGGAAAGGGGTTGGGGGTTGAGGGAGATGGGCGGAGGGGGGTGGGAGACCTGGGTGCTTCAAAATGTGAAACTAATTGAACATCTAATGTGATGGCATATTCGTACACTAGGGTACAACAACCCGCGTTTCTGTGATAATCTTGTTTGAATCATTGCACCTTTATTTGTTTCTAATAAAAACGAGTTAAACAAAAAATGAGGATTAAGTAAGAAGCTAAACTGTGAAAAAAAATTAAAGTTTGGGGACTGCAGAGAGCTGAAAATTCTCAACCACTTGATACTACAGATGGAAAAAACTGAAGGAGCTCATGTGGGAACGCCCGCACGTGCTCAAAAGGCATTTAGTCTTCAAGAGCTGTAAAAGTTTACTTCTCAGCACTGATGCCATCTGATATCGTCACCAACTTGCATGGCCTATTTATGCTGCTTGTCCATGGAGAAAGCATTATCACAGATGTAACTTCTGGACTATGAGATTATTCACTAGACAAGGTAGGGTGGCAGTAGTTTTCAATATTAAATGGGGAGTTTAAGCAGGTTCATTGTGAACAGTCTGCTGCATCAAGGATAGAGTAGATTTTAGTGCTTTTGGAATCTTTTCACAACACAAGGATTTTGGTGATTTGTAATCCAACAGGGGCCTCTGTTCAGGACTTGGGGGGAGAAGTGGAATTTATTGTTGAAGTGGCGATTTCAATATTTGTGTGGACAAGATGGGCTATGCTTTGGCTATGGGGTTTTTGGCAAATATGGAGATGAGTGGATTACATCAGTTAGTTGATGTGGCCACCCATTATATGGTGTTTGTTTCTTCAAGAATGCAGATTTTTTTTTAGGAGTATAGTCTATCCTATTGTCAGACTACTACCCTGGTAAGGTTTGCATTTTGAGACTTTTTTTTTTTTTTTTTAGGGAAACCAAGTATGGGAGCTAGAGATAATCTGGGAAGGTTAGAAGTAGATGTGAATATATTTTGGGAGGAGGAAGAGAAAAAAAACTAAATGTGGCAGCTGATTCTGTGAAAAGTAGATAAATGGTATGTGAATATTATGGAGGTATTGATGAGATTGTTCTTTGGAAAAAGCAAATTAATAAGAGGATTGAGGGATTCCATCATTTTCAGAATCTTTACAAAAGGTGATGATGAAGGTAAGACAGCTGGAGGTGTATTAAGTCATAATGTAAGACACAGGAAGAGCTGGAAAATTGCAGCAAATAAGTACTATTCTGTGATTATTAGAACTAAAAAGGAAATGTATAATATAATTAAAGCTGCATGGAATAAGCCTATGGAGGTCTTCTATACAGTGAATACTCTCTATTGGGTAAGATGGTTTCTAGGGGAAGAAACAGTCTAAGTTGTGAGGAATTTCAAGCTTTTTTTGTGGGAAGATTAAGGGACTGCAAGGTTTAGTGCAATCTAAGATTCAGGAGATGAGATTGGTGGAATAGGATTTTCTCCAGTTGAGGTAAGGATAGGAAAGAGTGGGGATTGTTCTGGAGGATTTTAACCCCATCTTTGGAAAGGTGTTAAGACAAACTTTGAATAGGATTCAGAACACTTTTTGTTTGTTGGATCTATGTACTACAGATTTGGTGAATTCCTCTCAGATGCAGGATTGACAGTTTTGGCTAAATTGGAAAACTGCTCCCTGAGTGAAGGGCTGTTACCAGGAAGATCAAAATGTGCTATAGTAACCCTTATTTTGAAGAAACCTTCCTTAGATGTAGTGGTTTGCAGAAATTATAAGCCAATTGCAAATATGCCCTTTGTAACAAAGGTAACAAAAGGTGGTGACTGATCAGGTGGATACTGAAAGGTTAGATGTAGTCAGGCTAGGTTCAGGAAAGAGCATAGTACAGACTTTTTTTTACGGCTCTGTCTGAAGTTTTGCGAAGAATGGATTGGAAGGGGAAGGGGGAACTATGTCCTTAAATTGTTAAACTTGTCTTGTGCCTTTGACTTGGTAGGCCATGATATTTTAGTTTTGAGTTATAAAGAAATAGGGTTGGATAGAATGGTGTTAAACTAGATTTCTTCCATTTTACAGGAGAAATCATTCATTGTTAGGGCAAGGAACTCACTTCTAATTTTTCCCATCTACAATGCGGTGTCCCCAAAGGCTTGGCCTTGTTGCCATTGCTGTGTAATTTCTTTCTGCACACTTTGGGAGAGGTGATCTGAGCTCTGGGGTTGACTGGTTATATCTATACAGATGATACCCAGCTGGTACTTTCTGTGGAGGAAGTGGAAAGTCAGAAAAGGAACTGAATAGCAGCAGCAATGATTCATTTCATATGTGATGAGGGGGGGAAATCAAATTGTAAGAATAGGACTCCCTGATTTTGAGTTTCCCTCTGAAGATAGTGTTGGAAGGTGATGTGATATGTACCTTTCTCTGGGGGTACACATAGATACTTTGTTTAATTTTGCGTATCATATACAGTTAGTGGCAGAGCATGCTTTTTAAGCTTTGGATGGTTAGTAAGTTACAGCCTTTTCTGGATGTACACTCAGTTAAGATGGTGGTACATGCGAAGGTTATCTCCATTCTGGATTAGAATAGCCTATGGATGTGCCTACCTGACAGGCTTACTCATAGGCTTCAGATGGTCCAGAATGTTGCAGCCTGAGTGATTTTATGGAAGGCACATCAGGTGAAAGCATCACCACTGCTTTGCAAGTTGCATTTGGCTTTCAATCAAGGCACAGGCCAAGTTTAAAGTTTTGGCATTAGTCCATCGGGTGATGAGAAGAAATAGTCCAGAGTATCTTAGGATAAATGAAACTGTTAGACTGGTGCATGCCCTCCAATCCAGCCAGGCTGTGTTACTGAGATCCTGTCACTGAGAAAACTTGGGTGAAAGCAAAAACTTTCTGAAATAGCTCCCTCATTATGGAATTCACTTTCATCAGATTTAAGGCTGAAAGTTGATAATGCCCCGTTTTGGAAAAATCTGAAGACTTGGAATTTTCCAGATTCTTAGACTAATAGATGGGAAGTGAGCTGATGAAAAGTTTTGGCGTCAAGATGGGGTTAGAGAGAGATGTATGAATAAAAAGAGGTGTTTTTAAAAAAGTTTTATGTTTGACATTGGTGTTAAGGATAGATTTGTTTGTTTGTTTTTGTATACCGACATTCGATCGAGATATCACATCGGTTCACATGTAACAAACAGAAATAAGACAATGGATGTTTATTTTTACATTGTAACTTATAGGGACCTTCATCTTCAGTTTTTATTGTTCTTTATTTTTCCCAGGAAATTTATCAGGGTTTTTGTTTAGCAGTTCTTATTGGATCACTTATTTAATTTGTAAAATACAATGTTGAACAATAGTCAAAATGTAGACAGTAACTAATAGAGCAAAAACTAACAAAACAAATTAATATCAATAATATATAAAACAAACAATAAAACGATAAATTACTTTCAAAATAAAACTAGCAAAACCACAACTATAATATAGTAAAATAATATATAAAAGTGCTGGAATAAAAAATACAAAAAATAGGCAGCAGTAGAAACTAAAAGTAGGTTTAACAGGAATTAATGTGGGGATAGGCTTGCTGAAAGCGATGAGCCTTCAGTGTTTTCCTGAACTTTAAGTAATCCCTTTCAAGTTGAATACTAAGTGGCAGTGAGTTCCAAAAACAGGGGGATAAGAAAGAAGCAAATTTCTCTGCATTCCTCAAACTGTATATCTCTAATTGAGGGCAGTACCAAGAGCTCCTGCTGGGAAGAAGGTAAAGTGCAAGTAGGCAGATAAGGAGAGATAGCAGATGAAAGATAAAATGGAGAACCCCAGCATAAGGTTAAAGTTAGGCATTCAATTTTAAGCTGGATATGCAGTGAAATTGGGAGCCAATATAGTTCAATAAGGAGGAGAATCACATGATCAAATTTAGATTTAACAAAAAGATTACCTTAGCAGTTGTATTCTGAACTATTTGGAGACATTTGATTTGTACAGAAGAGAGATCAGGCAAGAGTGTTACAACAGTCTAGTCTAGAAAGGACGAGCAAATGAGAGTTTTGAAATCAGAGCGGAGTCTGGGAATGAACCTCAGAACGAAGTATGAAGTCTGCAAAAGCTTAGAAATGTGGTAAGCGAGGAGGAAGTGACATCACGAGAGGAAATGGCTGCTTGAAGGCTGAGCTCTCTATCCCGATTAGCTTAATCCCTCTAATATTCTGTCAGACTACTTACCACTCCTCAATTGGGTGATTCAACTCCAGTTTGTTCAGAGATAGCCACGTGCAAAAAAATGGAGAAATTACTTACTTGAAAACTTCGTTTTCCTTAGTGTAGACAGATGAACTCAGGGCCAATGGGTTATGTGCTCCCCTGCTAGCAAATGGAGACGGAGTCAGATTTCAAAGCTGACATCACCCTAGATATACCCCTGCAGTGACCTCAGCCATTCAGTATTCCCTTCAAAAGCCATTGGGACATACTATTGAAAACCTTGATTAGAATTTGGATACAACCTAATGACTTGATTAAAAACTGGAGACCGCAACTGTACTCAACCAAACATAAGTGCTGAATCCCAGCAGTACTATAGATGCCCTGATATAGGGATAGGGCGACCACTTACCCGTAACCTCATGGAATTGAGATTTACCTCATGGGCGATTCCTTGGTACCACTCATGGGCAGCCGTGGGTGGGATGCTGAGTCCATCTGTTTACACTAAGGTAAACAAAATAATCAGGTAAATAATTTCTCCATTTCCTAGTGTGTAGCCAGATGAACTCAGGTCCAATGGGATGTACAAAAGGTACTCCCAAACGGGGCGGGAGGCTGCCTGCAATCCGGTTAGCACCGCCCTTGCAAAGGCTGCGTCCTCTTGGGCCTGGACATTCAGGCGATAGAACCTGGAGGTGTGTAAGGAGGACCATGTTGTGGCTCGACAGATGTTGACGGGAGATAGTAGCTTAGCTTCCGCCCAGGACACTGCCTGGGCCCTAGTGGAATGAGCTTTAACCTGAAGGGGTAAAGGCTTCCCTGCCTCTACATAAGCTCCCGTGATCACGTCCTTGATCCAGCGAGCTATGGAAGCTCGTGAAGCCACTTTGCCTTATTTTCGTCCCCTATGAAGAACAAAGTGGTCTGTCTTGGGCACAGATTCTGAACATTCCAGATACCGTACTAAAAGCCTACTGACGTTTAAGTGGCGTAGGAAGCAGTAGTCTTCCGTGTCCTTGCGTCTATCAGGGGACGGAAAGGAAATGGACTGGTTCAGGTGAAACTCCGAGACTACCTTTGGTAAGAAGGAGGGGATGGTGTGAAGCTGTACTTTTCCTAGAGTAAACCAAAGGAACGGCTCCAGACATGACAGCGCCTGTAGTTCAGAGATGAGAAGAGCTGAGCATATCGCCACCAAGAATACAGTCTTCAGCATTAAGAGGTGTAGAGACAGACTGCACAGGGGCAAAAAGAAAGGTCCTGCTAAAAAATCCAATACTAGATTGAGGTTCCATAGTGGGCCCGGCCACTTTAACGGGCTGATACAGTACAGTGTGCTCCGACTGAGCACACTGTTAACCCGCCATTGGACGCACGTTTTCGACACGCTAGCGTTACCCCTTATTCAGTAAGGGGCCGAAAACGCGCGACCAATCCCCCGAACCTAATAGCGCCCGCAACATGCAAATGCATGTTGCTGGCCCTATTATTTATTTATTTATTTAAAACTTTTATATACCGACATTTGATCGAGATATCACATCGGTTTACATGAAAACAAGAAACCAATAAGGCAGGGACTGCTTTAAGGCAGGGACTGCTTATTTTACATTGTAACAAGATAACTTACATTGTAACATAGTAACTTGCATAATGGTTAACGCGGAAAATATGTTAACTGGTTAATATTGAAAAAAAGCATAACATTTAAACTTGAAAGGATACGTGAGCTATAGAGAATAATGTTTAGAAAGGAGATTGGGAGGAAGCGTTGTAGTTAATGACCAGTTATGGATCCCTGAGTAGGGATGCGGGGGAGGGAGGGTGGTGGGGAGAGGGGAGGTAGATATATAAATAATTAAGGGGAGGGTTAGGTCAGGGCGGAGCAGTGGAGGGGGGTCTAGTTGGAGGCAGGCTGGATCTCAGTGCAGGAGGTTGGATCCCATTGGAGGGGTTATGTATCAGGGGGGAAGGCTTTTCTGAAGAGCCAGGTTTTGAGTTGTTTTTTGAATACTTGAGTGGAGGGTTCGTTCCTAAGTGTTTTTTGAATACTTGAGTGGAGGGAGGGAATTCCAAAGGGTGGGGCCGGCAACTGACAAGGCTCGTCTTCTGGTGGAGGAGAGGTGCGCAGTTTTAGAGCTGGGAATGATGAGTAGGCCGGTGTCTGAGGATCTGAGGCTTCTTTGGGGGGAGTATGGGAGAATGGCGATGTTTAGCCAGTTCATCTCGTTGTTTATTTTTTTGTGGATGAGGGTGAGGGTTTTATATTGTATTCTTTGGGCGATGGGCAGCCAGTGCAGTTCTTTTAGTGTGGGTGTGATGTGGTTACATTTTTTGATGTTAGTGATGGTCCTGGCGGCTGCGTTTTGCAGTACTTGTAGAGGTCGGATGGTGGTTTCAGGTAGTCCAAGGAGTAATGCATTGCAGTAATCCAGTTTGGAAAAAATTATTGACTGTAGGTATTCCTGCGCGATTCAGAAAACAAAATGTGCAGCCAAGCCGTCCATTTTGCTTTCAGAAATTAGCGCCTACCCAAAGGTAGGCGCTAATTTCTTCAGGCACCAGGAAAGTGCACAGAAAAGCAGTAAAAACTGCTTTTCTGTGCACCCTCAGACCCAGTATCATGGTGATATTAAGTCTGAGGTCCCGAAGGGTAAAAAAAAAGTAAAAAAACAAAACCTGAAGTCGGCCCGCGGCTGTAGGCCGACAACCGGATGCTCAATTTTGCCAGCGTCTGGTTTCCAAGCCCATGGCTGATAGCAGCAGGCTCGAGAACAGACGCCGGTAAAATTGAGCGTCGGCTGTCAAACCCGCTGACAGCCTCCGCTCCGGTCCAAAAGGAGGTGCTAGGGACGCGCTAGTGTCCCTAGCGCCTCCTTTTGCCTGTTTTTACCGCTGGGCCTCATTTAAATACAGAATCGCGTGCACAGGAGTGGCCTGTGCGCGTGCCAGGAGAGCTGGCGCTCACCCGCTCTCCCGCGTTTTTATTGTATCTGCCCGTAAGAGAGGTCGGTGTTTAACCTCATTTAGGAAACAGGCCAAGTCCGGATGCGTCGACAGGCGGGTTCCATTTACCTTGTCCCTGAAACAGGAGAGCGCCACCACCTGGACCTTCAAGGAGTTGAGGGGCAATCCTTTGGTTCAGGCCATCCTGTAAAAATTCCAGAATCATGAGGATCTTGGTTGTTCGCGGGTGCACCCCGCATTCCTTGCACCAGGCCTCAAATATTCTCCAGATCCGTACGTATGCCAAGGACGTTAAGACGTTCAGTGCGCGGAGCAAGGTGGTGATTATGGCCGCCGATTATACATGCTTCGTCAGATGAGCCCTCTCAAGGGCCAAACAGTAAGACAAAATTGAGTTGGGTCCTCGAGAAGAATCGGACCCTGTTGGAGAAGGTCCCTGAGCGGGGAGGCAGGCATAGGGGGCTCTCCATGAGGAGCCTCCACATATCTGCATACCACGGGCATCTGGGCCAATCCGGGGCCACCAGAAGGACTAATCCTCTGTGGCATTCGATCCTGCAAATGACCTTGCCCAGCAGAGGCCATGGAAGGAAGGTATATACTAACTCTTACTCTGGCTAGATCTGGACAAGGGCCTTGATCCTTTGTGAGCGCTGATCTCGTCTGCAGCTGAAGAATCGGGGGACCTTTGCATTGTGAGATGTAGCCAGTAGGTCGATGGATGGATGGCCCCAGAAATGGACTAGGAGTTGGAAGGCTCTTGTCAACAATGCCCATTCCCCTGGATCCAGACTCTCCCTGCTAAGAAAGTCTGCTCTGACGTTGTCTTTTCCGTGGAAGGCAGAGATCCCTTGTAGATTTAACTCCGCCCATTCCATAAGGGGGTCTCTATCTTCAGAGACACTTGGTGGCTTTTGGTTCCTCCCTGGCGGTTTATGTAGGCTACCATTGTTGCGTTGTCAGACATCACGTGGACTGCCTGTCCCTGGAGCCTGTGGCTGAACTGCAGACATGCTAATCTGACCACTTGTGCTTCCAGGTGGTTTATGTTCCAGCGTGCCTTTTTCTCGGTCCATCGCCCCTGGGTTGTTAATTCCTGACAGTGAGCTCCCCACCCTCAGAGACTCGTGTCCATCATGAAGACTATCCAGTTCCATGGGGACAGGCTTACACCCTTGCTTAGGTGAACTTCCTGTAGCCACCACTGGAACCGAGAACATACTTCCATCAATAGGTGGAAGCGAATAGAGTAGATTTGAGACAGTGGGTTCCAACGTGACAGCAGGGAGCATTGGAGTGGCCGCATGTGTGCCCTCATCCACAGTACTACTTCCAGCGTTGACACCATCAGCAGAGGACCTGGAGATAGCTCCACACCCTGGCACATTGTGTTTGTCAACTGACGCACTTGGTACATCAGCTTCCTTATCTTCAAGGGAGGGAGGGAAGACCTTGTCCTGCTTGGTGTTGAACCAGATTTGCAAGTACTCTAAGGACTGGGAGGGCTTGAGGCTGCTCTTGCCCATGTTCATGATCCAAATGAGTTCTATAGGAGGGACCTGACCCTGCTGGTCACCTGGAGGCTCTTTTCAGACTACTCAGCTTGGATCAGCCAGTCATTTAAGTAAGTGTGCACAAGGATCCTTTCTTTCCTCAGAGCCACTGCCACAACCACCTTAATTTTGGAGAATGTTCTGGGGGCTGTTCCCAGGCCGAAGTGCAATGCCCGGAACTGATAATGGCAGCCCAGTACTGCAAAGCATAGGAAACGCTGGTGGTCTTTATGGATTGGAATATGAAGGTAGGCCTCCGAGAGGTCAAGGGAGGTAAAGAACTCTCCCGGTTGTAATGCCATTGCAGGTAACAACTGACGCTCTTGAGATCCAGGATGGGTCGGAATGAGCCCTCCTTCTTGGGTACCATGAAATAGATGGAATAACGCCCGTATTTACTTGGGTGTAAGTAGCGGGGTTATAGCCCTCAGACTGAGGAGCTTTAGCGTGGATTCTGCCAGTTTTTTGTGCTGGGAGTGGCAAGGTGACGTCATGAACCTGTCCCAAGGGATGCTGCGAAATCCCAGAGCATATCCTGCTCGTATGATGTCCAGTACCCATTTGTTGGACATAATCTCGACCCACCACTGATGGAAGAGGGATAGTCAGCTCCCTATCTCCTCGTCCCATGGATGGGTTGGTCAAATTTCATTGGGAAGTTTGGGTCGAACCTGAGCCGAACCAGTTCCTCTTTTTGGTTGTCTGCTCCAAAAGGACAGAGACCTTCCCAAGGGCCGAGATATCTGAAATAATGAGTTTCTGTAGGGCCACAAGCGCTGGTAAGCCCCTGGCCCGACCCCTCATGGGTGAGGGGCGCTGCGATCTCTTAATCTTCTGGTAATTGAGGCACTGGAGATTCACCCCACTTACTGGTTAGCTTTTCCAATTTGCGTCCGAATAGGAGGGATCCCCTTAAAGGGCATTTTTGTGAGGTTTGCCTTAGAGGTCGTGTCCACTGACTTATTTCGTAACCATAGCTGTCTTCTGGCCGCTGCCACCAAGGTTACTCCTCTGGCCGAGGTACACACTAGGTTCGAGCTTGCATCCACTAGGAAGGCTGCGGCGGGCTTGATCGCCTCTCTGGTATGCGCCCCTGAGCTATCTTCCTCTCTCTCTCTCTCTCTCGAGAGAAGCAGACACCAACGAGCCACCAGGGCACAACAGGAAGCGATCTGCAGTGTCATTGCTGTCACATCAAAAGCTTGCTTAAGGATGGACTCCAACCGCCTATCATGAGCATCCTTCAAGGCCGCTCCTCCCTCTACTGAGATAGTTGTCTGCTTCGAGACGGCGCAGACCAGGGCTTCCACTTTCAGGAAACTCAGGCGTTCTTCGGCCGCTGGATCCTGAGAGTACAAGGCCTCCAAGGCCCGACCTCCTTTGAAACTGGCTTCCAGGGCGTCCCATTCCAGGTCAATCAACTCCTGGATGGCTTCCAGCATCAGGAAATAGCAAGAGGCTTTCCGTTGAGACACCAGGATGGGATTCTTGTTTGATTCCGACATAGGGTCCATGCCAGGAACTCCCTAGAGTCTTCAAGGTCTGGGAGACCAGGGCTGGTAATTCATCTTTGTGGAAAAATCGAAGCATGGTCTGGTATGGCTCCAGGCCTGGAGGGATTTCCCCGCCCACCAATGAGTCTGCATCCCCTTCATTGTCCGTGGTGTCTGGGGTCCCTGTTAGGGATACCCTGGTGAGGCAAGGCATGTCCCGAGGCATGCTGATAGGGCTGGGAAGGCAAGGCCTTCCCAGCAGGGACTCGGACTAGGCAGGGGCAGTAGCTGACTGCGCCTGAACAAAGGCTTGTAGGCCATGAAAGTACTCCAACCAAGAAAAGGCCACTGGGTCCATATTTAGCCCAGGAGGAACTGGGGTAGGGGTCGCTGAACTGCTCTCTCCCGAGTAAGATGCAGCCCCGGAATTGCTCAGGTCCAGGGTGCTACCAGATAAGGTTGTGGCTGACCCATCCTCCGACTGGGAGAGGCTGGACTTGGAAAGGCTCTGAGAGTTCAGCCCTCCCTAGGCTTCCTCACTCTGCTGACACAGGAAGGATTCCAGGTCAGACTGTGCAGCTTTAATATGGCAGGCAGCACAAAGGCCGTTTCGCTTGAGCTTCTTTGCTGCCAGGGCCATAGTACTCTGTAGCTTGTGTGTTCAGCCGTTTAGTGCCTTCTTGAGCGCATACAAACTTGCCACGGAGCGCGTAAGTCTAAGAGGTCGGTTGTGCGCTAATGTATGTGTGTGCTTATGCACGCGGGTACGCACATAGGAGTGTGCGCACTTATGCATGTGTTAGGCGCACAAAGGGCTGGCCCGCACCGCGCATACCAACAGACAAAGGGGGAAAATGGCACCACAACAATCCACGCACAAGACGGTGCCGCTGCAGCCTGCCGTGTGGAGTGCCCATGACCCTGAAGCGGGACCTAGCCCATTGGGGGAGGGGGGGCTGTTCACCCGCTCAGAAACCCCTTTCCCTTGCCTTAACAGGTTTGGGAACGATGACGGTACGGCAAGCCAAGCAAGGAGACCGGAGGAAAGACTTACCAAAGCCCTTCCATGTCTCTGAATACAAGGAGTTCTTCCCTACTTATCTGGGCTCAGTGCTTACCGGCTGAGTACAGAGACTGTCTCCGGCTGCGGGGGAAGAGGGCTTAGGCAGTCACCGCCATGCTCAGCTTCTTGCACCCGCTGCTTTTCAGCTGCTTCAGCAGCAAAGTCCACACCGGGAACCGGCTACCGGACCAAGGCACACCTCTGAGGGATCTCGGAAATCATCTCAGGAATTCTCAACTGGGGGAAGGACCCTTAGGTATCACCGCAGGAGAGCGGGGCTCGATCTTTCTTCCAATTTAGAGATAAGTTTATATTTCTTCTTTAAACTAGTGCTGCAATCCCGCTAAGCACCACTGCTGGTGTGGGGATAGCACATCCACATCTGCTTTGAGACAGAGAGATACTGAAGGGCTGAGGTCACTGCAAGGGTGTAGGTCACTGCAAGGGTGTATCTAGGGTGACGTCAGCTTTGAAACCTGACTCCGCCTCCATCTGTTAGCAGGGGAGCATATAACCCATTGGTCCTGAGTCTATCTGGCTACATGCTAAGAAAATCAGTTTAAACTGAAAATGAAGGACCCTAGGGATAGAGGAGGAGGGTTGAGGGCTGGTGGAAAGGAAGGGAAAGTTGATGAATGGCTGCTGTTTTCTTGACCTCATAGATATGTTTGTTTTGTACTGTTTCCTTTGTTGTGCTTTTAGATTTTAGATTCATTGTACACTGTCTTGGGCAATTTCTTGGGAAACCAGGGAATCAATCAATCAAATTATTTACACCAGTTAGCCCTACCCATGCAAGCCTTGGAATTCCACTAAGCATATGATTGGGCTTTATTTGAACAAAAAATTAAAATGTTACCTTATTGCTGGTAAGCAAGGGAAGAACAGCCCTCATCCCACACACTAATTTCTTTAGTTAACAGTCCCAGACACATACCAGACAGGCCTCCCCAGTTGGCTGCTTCAGCTCTGGCCAGCTTCCTAGTTGGCCATGGAGGAGCTATTTCACAGTCACCCTCTTATAACAGAAATATCTGCAATTCCCACCCTATCACCCTGCTATGGACCATATCTGCAGCAGTGGTAATTATTTCCTGAGTGCCAGAACACTCAGCACCATCAGCACTTAGGGAGCCTATGCATGCTCCTGCCACTTACCTCTAAAGTGCCCCTCTTGCTGGGGTTCAGAATTAGGAACTTCTTCAGCAGATTTTCACAGTCCGTTGACATGTAGAAAGGGATACGATACTTTCCCCTCAACACTCGTTCACGCAGTTCCTGGAGAAGATAGCTCAGGTGAGAGGCTGCAAATTACATTACCCAAAGTACAGCTACTTCTTGGGTGAAAGCAGAGTTGCTTACCTGTAACAGGTGTTCTCACAGGACAGCAGGATGTTAGTCCTCACATATGGGTGACATCATCAGGATGGAACCCAATCACGGAACACTTTTGTCAAAGTTTCTAGAACTTTGACTGGCATGCCCAGCCATGCACTGATCCTGCATCCAGCAGGGGTCCCCCTTCAGTCTTGTCTTATAATAAAAAATACGTGTGAAAAATAAAATAAGAAAACGTAAATGAACCCAACTCTGCAGGGTGGCGGGTGGGTTTCATGAGGACTAACATCCTGCTGTCCTGTGAGAACACCTGTTACAGGTAAGCAACTCTGCTTTTTCACAGGACAAGCAGGATGGAAGTCCTCACATATGGGTGAGTACCGAACTGAGGATGCCCGAACAATGCACCAAATGTACCCAAGACGTGCAACGGGCACAACAACAGGGGTGGAGATTTGGTAGGAGGGCATCCTGAACGGGTCAGTGGAAGGATGCTAGGAAGTTAAACAGAAAACAAGTTGTGTAGAACAGACTGGCCAAAGATGGAATCCTGTATGCCAGCCTTATCTAAGCAATAACGGGTTGCGAAGGTATGGAGAGAACTCCAGGTAGCAGCCTTACAAATATCAGCAAGCGGCACCGAACGGAGGTATGCTACTGATGTCGCCATGGCCCTAACAGAGTGTGCTTTTACACAGTCTTGTAGTGGAATGCTTGCTTGCTGGTAGCAAAAAGAAATGCAGTCCGCTAACCAGGAGGAGAGGGTCTGCTTTCCCACAGGATTTCCCAATTTGATGGTATCGAAAGAAACAAATAATTGACTGGATTTCCTGTGGGCCGACGTGCGGTATAGATAGAAGGCTAGGGCACGTTTGCAGTCCAAGGAATGCAGAGCCTGTTCTCCTGGGTTTGAATGGGGCCTGGGAAAAAAGGTAGGTAGAATAATAGATTGATTGATATGAAATTCTGACACTACTTTTGGCAAAAATTTAGGGCGAGTGCGGAGCACTACCCTGTCATGCAGAAGGCAGGTAGGCAACTAATGCCTGCAATTCACTAACTCTGCGAACGGACATGACAGCAAGAAGGAAAACTACTTTCCATGTGAGATAATGGAGATTACATGAGTGGAGAGGCTCAAACGGAGGTTTCATGAGCCATCCCAAAACCACAATGAGGTCCCAAGAAGGGGCTGGGGAGCGCAGTGGAGGTTTTAAGTGGAGCAAGCCTCTCAAAGCGCGTTACTAAGGGTTGTGTCGAAATAGGAACATCCCCCACGCCTTTATGAAACGCGGCTACCGTACTGATGTGCACCCTGATGGAGGAGGTCTTGAGGCCTGCCTCAGACAAGTGCCAGAAATAGTCCAGAAACGTCACTGTGGAACAAGTGAAGGGGTCTAAGGACATAGATGTACACCATACTGTAAACCTCTTCCATTTGGAACGATAAGACCTTCTCGTGGAAGACTTTCTTGAAGCTACGAGGACTCGGGACACCGACTCTGAAAGGTTAAGAGGTTGGAGTATTAACCTTTCAACATCCAGGCAGTCAGAGATAGGGCCTGGAGGTTGGGGTGGCACAGGCATATGTTGTTCTGAGTTATCAGAAGCGGATTCTTCCCCAGAGGAATGTGGTGGCGTACTGATAAATCCTAGAGGATTGGAAACCACACCTGGTGTGGCCAGCGAGGAGCTATCAGAATCATTACGCCCTTGTCCTTCCGTAACTTCACGAGAGTCTTTGATATGAGTGGAAGTGGAGGGTATGCTAAGAGGAGACCGCTGGCCCATGAGAGGGCGAAAGCATCTCTCAGTTGCGAGTGGCGACTGCAATTGAGAGAGCAGAAGTTTTCCACTTTGCGGTTGTGTACTGATGCAATGAGGTCTATGTGAGGATAACCCCAACGTTGGACTACTGAGTCCGCTATTGTGGGGTTGAGAGACCATTTATGTGGAAAAACGTGCGGCTCAACTTGTCCACCAACACATTGTCCACGCCCGGCAAGTAGGTGCCTGTGAGGTACATCGAGTGGGAAAGGGCCCATGCCCATATCTGTGCAGCTTCCTGACACAGGAGGTAGGAGCCCGTTCCCCCTTGCTTGTTGAGGAGCAGGTTGGGTCTTCTGAGGTCGGGACTGCCTGGACTGACCTTTTTGATAAGGCTTAGAAGGGCGACCTCGGGAAGCCGGAGGGTAGTACCTTTTCGGTTTATAGGCCGGCTGCTTAGAATCTAGTCTGAATGTCCTCTTAGAGGTAGACGAGAAATCAGAAGACACTGAAGAAAGTTGATGCAGCATCTCATGGTGGTCTTTTAGCTGCGCCACAGTCTCCTGGATTTTTTCTCCAAAGAGATTATCTCCAACATAGGGCAGATCAGCCAGTCTGTCCTGTACTTCTGGCCTTAGGTCGGAGGACTTCAGCCAGGCCCACCTTCGTGCACTGATTCCAGCTGCAGACACTCTGGAAGCAGTGTCAAAAATGTCATAGGCAGTATGGACCTCATGCTTGCCGGCATCCAGGCCTTTCTGAGCCAGAGTATTGAGTGGATCCAAGAATTGTTCTGGTAAAGACTCAGAAAAATCTTGGATATACTGGGTCATGTATAATTGGTATGCAGCAATGTGAGATATAAGCATTGATCCATGGAATACCCTGCTGCCAAAAGCATCCAGGGATTTCTGTTCCTTCCCTGGAGGTATGGAGGAATGAGGTTTGGAACGCCTTGCTTTCTTCTGGGCTGACTCTACAACCACTGAGTGATGATCCAGTTGAGACCTTTGAAATCCAGGAGCTGATTGCACAAGGTAAGTGGCATCTGTTTTACGGTTTACAGGCGGAATGGAGCCTGGGTGCTCCCAATTTCTCTTTAACAAATCAATAAGGATTTCATGAATAGGAATAGGGGCATCAAGGAACTGGAGTACTTCTAGCATCTTGTGCCGTGAATCTTCTTCTGTCTCAAGATGAAAAAGAATAGTCTCAGACATTTCCTTAATGAAGGTAATGAAGGACAGATCCTCTGGAGGAGAACACCGTCTCTCTTCAGGAGGAGAGGGTTCTGAGGGGAGATCATCTGTATCCTGGGAAGAATCATCAGTCCAAGGATCATAAGGTTGATCACCAGCTCCCTGAGGATCTTCCAAGGGGAGAAATGGTGTTATTCCCGAAGGTCCAGGTCTAGGCATCGATGGTATCGGATGTGGCACCGAAGGCATCGATGGAGGCACAGACGGCATCGAAAGAGGCACTGACGGCACCGATGGAACTGGCAACATAGATGGATGAGTCGGTGGTAAAACTCCAGATGGTGGAATGGGAATCTGTGTTTCCTCGTCTTCCGATGACAAAGGTTCCAACGGTGGAAGGGCACCGATCAGTGCATCCAGTCTCCCTAGAAGCGGTGCTAGCACTGTAGGAATCGGCTCTGTGACTGCTGTTGGCACCGCGTCGATGGTGGCTGGAAGCTCTTCAGTGCTTTACTGATGGCCTCTTGGACCATCTGATCCAATTCCTAGCGGAAGCCTGGGGCAGAGAACCCCGGCACCGGAGTAGGAGGCAGCACTGGCGTAGCCGGAGGGTCCACCAGTGAAAGTGGAATCATGGCTCCCTGCACCGATGAAGGTGGGGGGGGGGGGGGGGAACACCTCGGTGACCCGGTCGCAGAGGATGGGGCCTTCTCTGGACGAGATTTCTTTGACAGTGGCTCTGTTGACGCCGATGCTGAGGGTTTGCCTGGATCAGCGGACTGAGCCTTCTGATGCCGGTGTCGACGCTTTTCTCGATGCTCTCCTCGGTCCTTCTCCTGAGGTGAGGAGGAAGATGTTGACACCTTCGGAGTAGTCTATGCCAGTCCAGCAGCCCCGGTGTTCCGCTGCTGGCGAGAGGTCGATGGCACCGGCTCAGATGAAGTCGAAGCGGTCAATGGAGTAGGGGGTTTTGAATGAAAAAAAAAAACTCCATCTTCTCCAAGCAGGCTTTTCGACCCTTCGGCGTCATTTGGGCACATTTAGGACAAGTTAGGGTATCGTGGTAAGCCCCTAAGCACAATACACAAACTCTGTGTGGGTCCGCGATGGACATTGTCCGAGGACAATCGGGGCACCGACGAAAACCCGAAGCCATGGCTTCGACAAACATTTAGCCGCAGTGCGGTCGATGGCCAGTAGACCCCGAAGAGAAAACTCGACGGGAATTGACTGCAAATGAGGTCAATTCCCTTCGACCGCGGAGTACGGATATCGATAGGGGGACCCTTATGGGGTAGAATTTTTTGAAAATTTTTAAAGAAGTTCCGTGAGGAAAATTCCTGTCAGGAATCTCAAGAGAGCTCCTTAACCCGCGTGGCTACTGCTGCGTGGAAAAAAAGAGACTGAAGGGGGACCCCTGCTGGATGCAGGGCAGTGCATGGCTGGGTATGCCCAGTAGGTGCCAGTCAAAGTTCTAGAAACTTTGACAAAAGTGTTCCCTGATTGGGCTCCATCCTGATGTCACCCATATGTGAGGACTACCATCCTGCTTGTCCTGTGAGAATGACAAATACTCAAGAAGCATGGCAGCAAGAGTTTGGATAGATAGGGGAGCTTGAAACAGCAGTCACACTAAAGAAAAAATGCTGCCGTTTCTCCCTTATAACACAGGGCTAGTTATAAAAGAAGATGGACAAGCATGCAGCATCCAGATATTCCTGGCTGTGAAAAGCCAGGAAGAGACTGATTTAAGTCATAGGTACTTTCGCTTCCCCCAAAAAAACATTGACAGTAACTACAGGATATACATATTATATTCATACATTTTTCAGCTGGGTCTCTACACTCCCTAACCCTGAGGCTTAAGTGTGGATTTCTCAAACCCCCCCCCCCCACCACCCTCCCTCTCCAGCTCCCTGTGCCTTCAGAAGCATCTGTCTCACCAGCTGGGAAGAGGAGGATTCAGTAAGAAAGCTGAGGCAGGCTGGCTGCATATCACAAACACCCCCACCTATGCAGATGGAGCCATTCACGGCTGGGGATAAATATATACTTATCTGACAGTGCCTTTTAGGAGGGGTGGAAAGGAAAAGAGGGAAGGGCAGAGACTGCTGATACAGAGAAGTGGAATCTGGAGTTAAGATGGGACAGGAGTTCCAAGCCCAGCTCAGCCACAAAATCCCAAGTCTCACTTTTATCTAGCCAAGTAATAACTGCTCTACCATATATACTGTGCAAGCATGAAGAACTTGCCCAGCAGGTAGTTGCATACTAATCTCCTCCACCCCCACAACGTATTGCTGGTTTGAAAGGTACTATTCACAAAGTGTATGACACTACCAGCATGTTATCCTATATGCACCCAGCCCATGCTCCATGTAAGTGACATACCTTTGAGCAGTAGAACTCTAACATGAGCATATCAAAAAACACCTGCTGCTGATCAGTTACTAAACAGCAGCAGATCATTATGAGTAGGGCAGGTAAGGGAGAATGGTCTTGTATAGGGTAAAAAGAGGACTTGTGCCCAAGTATGGAAGAAGAGCAGGGAAAACTCATACCTTTAAGTTCTGACCATCGAAAGGCAGGGAGCCGCTGACCAGCGTATAAAGGATGACTCCCAGGCTCCAGACATCCACCTCGGGCCCATCGTACTTCTTGCCCTGGAAGAGCTCAGGAGCAGCATAGGGTGGGCTCCCGCAGAAAGTGTCCAGCTTGTTCCCGAAGATGAACTCGTTGCTGAAACCGAAGTCTGCGATCTTGATGTTCATGTCTGCATCCAGCAGCAGGTTCTCAGCCTGGAGATGTAAAGCCCAGAGCAGTCAGGCTCACACAACGACTTGGGCTCTGCTAGGGCTTAGGGAGAAGAATGAGATGGCAAACAGGGCCCAGTTGTAGCGAGCTCTCTTGGAAAAGGCCCTGACATCTCACTCCTAGAGCAATGCCATCTTGACATCATCTGTCGCAGATATGAAGAGATTGGCACAAACTGTGCCACCTGGAAGGCTGCAATCTCTATGAGTGGGAGAGACAAGACTAAGACAGCTAATGATGGTTAGTTAGGGGTTGGGGCAGCCTAATTTGTTTTCTGGTGCAGATTTCCAACCTTGTTATTGAACAGAAAGGTTTATGACTGTCAAGACTCAAGGGTCAGGAAGGAGCTATTCTGAAACACCTATTTCCATTGCACTCTGTCTTACCTTCAAGTCTCGATGTACGATGAATTTCTGATGGCAGTACTGTACTGCAGACACAATCTGGGAAAGAGAGTAGTATCATTAGAAAGCGTAATGGCATGGTGGCAACCCTGCTGCTCTTAAGAACTCCTTAAAATTCAGGTCCCAGAATGGAGCGGGAGATTTAAAGGGCGTGCCTGGGAGACATGCATAAGAGCTCTGGGGGGGAAAAAGAAAAAAAAAAAAAAGAGCAAAAATACAATGCCAGAACTCTGATTAAAAAAATCAGTGAAGCAGCCTTCACTTCTCGAGGCCCTGCAACTGCCAAATTGGGGTTGGTCTCATTACTTAACTGCAATGCTGTGTGTTGCCAGGTGTAGACCTATGTTCGATTTCCATATTGTTCCTACTATAGAAGTAGCACTCACAGCTTTCAAGCAGGGGTTTCCACCATCACTCAACACCTACACCTTGTGGCCACACTGAAGTCACATACATGCTGGGCTCCAGAGGGAGCCGCAGTCTTTGGCACCAGCCCAGGACCATCACCTTAATGGCTGGGATAGGTGAGGGTTATCAAAACAAAAGAAATCCCCAGGCAGCTGCAAATGAAGATTCATGGCACTGTAGTTCAGAGACTGAGTCCAACTGAACTGAAAGCCCAAAAGGAAACACCTGAAAATTACTTTAATGGAAAGGGTAGTGGTGGGTGCCTGGAACAGCCTTCCAGGAGAAATGGTGAAGTCAAAAACTAACAGGTAACCGAGGTGATGTTATCAACGTGCCGTGGTATATAAAAAAAATACGAAATAAATAAATAAATAAACAACAGAATTCCAGAAAGCCTGGGATAAGCACAGAAGAACCCTAGTTGTGAAGAAACAAAAGGAAAACCAGAGATAGCGCAGTTGCTTAACTGTAACAGATGTTCTCCTAGGACAGCAGGATGTTAGTCCTCACATGTGGGTGACATCATCAGATAGAGCCTGGCATGGAAAACTGGCAGACTGGCACGCTCAGCCTGCTGCTATCTGTGCGTCCATGCGAGGTCCCCCTTCAGTCTCATGACATAGCAAAAATACGAGCGAGAAAAACAACAATAAACCGAAAGAGAACCCAATACCGTGGGGAGGTGGGTGGGATTCCTGAGGAATAACATCATGCTGTCCTACAGCTGGTAAGCAACTGAGCTTTCTCCTAGGACAAGCAGGATAGTAGTCCTCACATGTGGGTGATTACAAAGCTCCAGACTGCCCTCTGTGATCAGTAGCCGAACAAGTTGCCAACAGGCACAACACAACTGCGGTGCTGTGGGAAACAGGGACAGTCTGGCCCCACAGAGAGCACGATGAAAACAGACTGGAATAGATTGCGGAGGACAGACTGGCCAAAAGCGCTGTCCTGGCAACTATCCCTGTCGAGGCAGTAGTGAGCTGGAGGGAACTCCAGGTCATGGCCCTGCAGATTTCGGCAACAGGTACTGCATGCAGATGGGCCATTGATGCCGCCATAGCCCACACAGAGTGAGCCTTTACCCTGCCAGCCAGCTGGAGGCCTGCCTGCTCGTAGCAGAAGGCAATGCAGTCTGCTAGCCAGTTGGATAGGGCCTGCTTCCCCACTGCTGCTCCTAGCCTATTGGTGTCAAAAGACAAAGAGCTGGGTGGACTGTCTATGACTCGCTGTACGGTCAAGTAGAAAGCGAGCATCCGCTTGAAGTTCAGGGTGTGAAGAGCACTCTCCCCCAGGTGAGAAGGCGGCCGTGGGAAGGATGATTGACTGGTTGATGTGGAAAACAGTCACCACCGTCGGCAGAAATTCTGGATGCATGCGCAGCACCACACGATCATGGAAGAATTTCGTGTACGGAGCATATGTAACCAGGGCCTGGGTCTCACTGACCCTGCAAGCGGAAGTAATCACCTCCAAGAACATAACTTTCCATGTGAGGAACTTCAGGTCTCAGGATTTGAGAGGCTCGAATGGATGCCACATGAGCCTCGCCAGGACAACACTGAGATACCACGGGGTTGCTGGCGGGCGAACCGGGGGCTTCAATTGAACCGGGTCCCGCATGAAACACCCGAGCAGTGGATGGAATAAGATGGTCGCCCCGGCGACCCCCTAGTGGTAGGCGCTGAGGTGTACTCGGACCGAGCTGGTTTGGAGGCCAGACTCTGACAGGTGCCAAAAATAATCCAGCAGGTTGGGGGAGCGGACAGTAGAAAGGGTCCAGTCTGTGGCTGTTGCACCAGGTGGAGAAATGCTACCACTTTGAGCTGTAAGATCTCCGGGTAGAAGGTATCCGGGATTCAATCAAGATCCTGGAAACACCATCCGAGAACTGTAAGGGCTGGAGGATCATGCGCTCAACACCCACGCCGTGAGGGCCAGAGCCCTGAGGTTCAGGTGGCACAGGGTGCCCTGGTTCTGCGATTGGAGGTTGGGAGCTGTCCGCAGCAGAACCGGTGCACTCATGGAGAGGTCCCTGGAGCAGAGGAAACCACAGCTGCTTTGGCCAGGAGGGTGCTCCCAGGATCATGGTCCCCCCATCCTCTTGCAGCTTCATCTGAGTCCTCGAGAGAAGCAGAATAGGGGGGGGGGGGGGGAATGCATACATGAGACCTTGTCCCAGGATGGTCCTCCCTGGAATCAGGGGGCAGAACATGTTCACCTTATGATTGTGGGGAGAGGCAAACAGGTCTATGCACAGCATGTCCCAGTGACGGAATAGGTCAGCTGCCACTGCTGGGTTCAGGGACCACTCGTGTGGCTGGAAGGACTGGCTGAGGTGGTCCGCCAGCTCGTTCAGGAGGCCCGGCAGGTAGGTGGCCCGTAGATACATCCCCATACAGGGGAGATCCACAAGCCTGTCCTGAACTTCCGATTGGAGATTAGAGACCCGGAGCCACACCAGCCATCTGTCTCCAACGCCTCTGGCAGCTAGGCGGGCTGCAGTTTTGAAGATGTCATAGGTACACGGGACCTCGTGTCTACCAGCCTCAAGCCCCAGCGTGGCTGGGGGAGGCACTCTGCAAACTCCTAGACCTGCTTCCATAGGTTGGGGTCGTATTGGGTCATGTCAAGTTGGTAGGCCGCAATACGGGCCACCAGCATAGTCCCCTGGAACATTTTCCTCCCTATGCCATTGAGCTCCCTGTGTTTGTGCCCCGGAGGGGCAGAAGCGTGAGTCTGAGAGCGCCTGGCCTTTTTAAGCGCGGACTCCACCACCGCAGACTGGTGGGGTAAGAGCCGCCGTTCAAAGCCCACGGCCTGTTGAACCAGATAAGTTGCATCAGCCTTCCTGTTCACCGGAACAACAGACACCGGGTGTTCCCACATACAGAGGAGGAGCTCCTTTAAGATGTCGTGGCGTCGAACTGGAGGACTTCCAGCATCTTATGACAGGTATCCTCCTCTGATAGGAAATGGAAGGGGATGGCCTCAGCCATGGCCTTTACAAAGCTGGCGAATGACAGGTCTTTGGGCAGAGAGTGACGCTGCTCTTCCAGAGGGGAAGGCTCTGAGAGGGGGTCATCTGAGAACTCGGAAGATGCATCTGAGGAGTCATCTCTCCATGGGTCATAGGGGCCCTCCTCCTCACTAGGGTCCGGACGCCGAGGGCAGGGACTGGGAGGGGCACTAGGCCTGGGCCCCAAAGGCACAGACGGCATCAATGGACCCTCAGGCATCGAGGGGGGCATCGGCCGTGGCACACTGAGGGGGGTACCGTGGGCATGGGGCACCCGGTCCCTGCGGCCTTATTCTCCTCGGAGGACCCGGGAATCGGGATCGCTCCGGTGGAGGGCATCGGTGGCCGAGGAGGAAGACGCCTCTCAGGCACCAGGTGCATCGGTAGGGCGCCAAGAAGGGCATCCAGACACTCCAGCAGGAGAGCGAGCATCGAAGGCGGAGGCTCGGGCACCGGTATGAGGGCTTTTGGCACCAGCAGCTCGATGCTCTGAAGCGCTTTGTAATTTATATTTTTATTGATTTTCCAAAAATTATAAGAAACATCATTCATAATCAATATGAAGCTGTATATAGTGGACTCCATATTTATTTTGTTCTCTTGTATATATAGAGGACTCCTTATTTACATTGTACACTTGTATATAATTATCCTCTTCTATCTCTTTTATTTCTTATAATCCCAGTTCATGAACCCTTGTTAATTGTAACTGCTTCTCTTCTCCACGTTTATTTATGTTTTTGGTTATATTTTTGCACCCCTGTTTCTCTGTAAACCGACATGATGAGAACGAGTTCTTGAATGCCGGTATAAAAAAACCTTAAATAAATAAAATAAATATTTCCAAATACACAAACTTACAGTAATTCCTATCCACAATTTGTATTATAATCAATCAAATGGCAATTTTCTACTTGTCATCTTTGAGCACCGCCGATTGCACCCTGTAGTCCAACTCCTCCTGAAAGTCATGGGTAGTAAGGACTGATGGAGGGGGACGAGGCTTGCCGGCAATCCTTCAGAGGGATCACGAGGGGGCATGGCATCCAGTACTGCTGCCGGTGGAGAATGCCTCTGGCTACCGGGGGCACAGGAGGATGGGGCGCCTCTGGTGGCTGCAGCCACTTCAATGGTAGCTCAGCAGCCGCTGATGCTGCTCCAGAACTGGAATCATGTCAGGACGATGACTGGTGTCTATGCTTCCTGGGTTTCTGGCGCTCGGCCCGGGCTTTCCCTGGCGCCGAGGACGATGATGAACCTGAGGTCAGGGGGAGGGGAGAGACCACCGAGGATTGATCTCCCTCTCCTCGATCCTTAGGGGTACTAGAGAGTGGGACCACCAGTGGAAGAGATGGGGACGGTTCCCCATGGTCCTTAGGCGTGGAAGACACCGACGCCGAAGCAGAGGGTTTTGGAGAGCCAAAAAGCTTCTTCATTTTTTCCATGTGTGCACGATGCCCTTTGGGGATCATTTGATCACACGAACACCCTCTGACATCGTGTGAGGCCCCTAGGCAGAGGATACACACCAGATCCATGATGGACACGGTCCACGGGCACTGGGGGCACCATTGAAAACCTGACGCCATCGAAAAAGAGACCGGCGTGCGGTCGATGACCGGAGACCCAATGGGAGTCGGGAATCGACCGCGAATAATGATGGCAAAAGCCAAGGGTACCTACCGGAGGAACCGAACGTGAAGGGGGACCCGACGCAGAAACAAACCCCCAAATTAAGCAAAAATGCTTTCAAGGGTTTGGAGCTCCACAACCACGAGGTTATTGCACTGTGGAAAAGAAGAGACTGAAGGGGGACCTTGCGCGAACGCGCGCATAGCAGCAGGTTGGGCATGCTCAGTCTGCTCAAGTTTCTAGAAACTTTGACAAAAGTTTTCCATGCTGGGCTCCATCTGATGTCACCCACATGTGAGGACTACCATCCTGTTTTTCCTAGGAGAAGAAATAGAGTTTTATGGCACTGCACCAAGAATTAAACTGATTAAACTGGATGGGCCTTATTTTTCATCATATTCTATAGGGGAGAAAGTGAAGATGCTTACCTGTAACAGGTATTCTCTGTGGAAAGTAAATCAAACAGCCACACAAGATGAAGGATGACATTATCCAACAGGTCGTTTTTCATTCAACGCCCAGAAAGTTGTTCTTTGCTTTCTGAGCATGCAAGAACATGTGTCATGGATTGTTGATTATAAATTGGGGGATTTGATGGTGGCAATTGTACCTCAGTCTTTTACCAAGCTAGATAAACTTCCCAGGGAGAAGGGAGGGACTGCATAGTTGATTGTTTTGCTGTCCACGGAGAACATCTGTTATAGGTGAGCAAGTTCACTTTCTCTGTGGACAAGTACAAGCAGCTACACAAGATGGAACTCCCCAGCTGAGGTTGTTTAAAATTAGTTTTGAGATCTGGATACAGATCACCTGTTTTTTTCGGAATCAGAAAGTATTTGGAATAGAAACCTATTTCCCGTTGTGACTGGGGAACCAGCTGAACTGCCTTTGCTTGAAGAAATGATTGCAACTCCTTTAGTATGGTGAGGTGGTCTTTTGAATGTTGATTGTAAACTGGGGGATTTGATGGTGGCAAACTTGAAATTTAGAAAATACCCTTTGTTATGTTCAAAACTAATTTGTTATCGGACTCCAATGATTTTCAAAAATTTTAATCTCCCCCCTTTTAGCTCTGGAAATGGTTGGTGTTGATAGGCTTGATTGGAATAAAAAAGAATGGATCTCTGCAGAGACTGATTATTCCTCTTTTGTTGAGATCTGTTTTGATTGTTGCCTGAATTGCAGCTGCTGAGCAATCTGCGCCTGGTGCTACTGCTGAATGATGACTGGACATGGTCTATATGAATTGTAAGGATATCTTCTCTTTTGTGAGTAGAAATATTTTTTGTAATGTTCTTGCCTGAAACTTTATTTTTGTTTCTTGGTGAGAAGTGAGAGACTGCAGAGCCATATTCTGGATTTTTATTGCCTCTTTCACCAAATAAATTGTCAAATGCACAAGACGTATCCGCTAGTTTTTCATGAACATCTCTGAAACCTGATGCCCTTAGCCATGCTAGTCTTCTTGCTGCAATAGCTATAGCAGTATCAAAGGAGTCATAAATGGACTGAGATATGCTTTGCATATTCTTTCATATCTGCCATGATTTTATTGAAAGGATTGTTCTTCATGTGGAACTTTGATCACTCATGAAGTTCAAGACACTGGATCATATTAATGATTCCTTTCCTGGAGGTGAATTTGAGTAGGTCTTTTCCTCATTGCAGATTCAATGGAGTCATGAGGTAGTTGTACTTTCTCATATACTGGGAATTTCTGTATCCTACATTTTACATCACTGTTTTTTTTTTTGGGGGGGGGGGGGGTTTGCTATCTGTAGTTTGGTGAAAGGTGTTTTTCAAATTTTTGTTTGGATTTTCATTAGTGTGTCATGGATTGGTAGCGCTCTGATTTGCTTCGGTGGTAGGATGAATCTTAGGACTCCTTGTAAGTTGCTAATTTCTTCTAAGCTGAATGGTATTGTTTCTGACATTTTCTGTAGGAAATTTAGGCATGTGTCCTCTGGTAGAGTTAAACTTCTGTGTTGTTCAGGTTTCATGTCAGATGGTGGATCTATTAACATGGAGTCACAGGAACTGTGAGTTGTCTGATATGGTCTGTATAAAAGAAGATGTTTGTTTCATTCTTATCTTGTTTTCTTTTTTCGCAAAATGAGAAGCCTGTAGGTGCTTTTTCAATCCAATATTGGCTATGTGAAAGACTTCTGTTCAGCAGGCATTTGCTTCATTTACGAAATCTGCCCATAATTTTTATATAAATGCATGACATTCCTGTATTGGCAGTAGTGGTAGGATGCTTGGACGTAGAAGTTTTGTCAATTCCGTCTGAAGCTCTAAAATCAGAGGTAAAGATGTGCCACTTGCTTAGTCGATGTGCTTCATTTTCTTTGTACATTTATCCCCATCTTAACTTGCTCTGAGGCTGAGCTCAGCGCTAAAGAGTTTTCTCGCAGCATGTAAAAATGTTGGTGTTGTCTTTTTGGTGCTAGTGAATGTTGGTGCCATCGTTTTGGCACTGATGATTCTGCACAATGTTTGTTTGGCATAGGTGACTCTCGGCCCCAATTGTGTTCTGGCACTGGAAACTCAGGTATGAGCTTTTGACGCTGATGGCTTGTCGCTGTGCCACAACAGCACTGAATATTTCCAGCTCTGTTTTGGTGCTGAAGTTTCTTAACTTTGTTTTGGCATCCGTGACTATCGGTGCCTATGCTGATTTTCTCAACTTGTCAATTCTGACAACTTTTTTCTGACCTCTCTGATTAGATGATCATGGTTGCTCATATTTCACATGGAGTTAATTGTAAACAAGTGCCCTCAGGGACATTTGACCACAGATCACTATATTAGGAGTCTGGTCAGAGGCATTTAAAGCAAAGTGAATGTAAATCCAATATGGACATGTGTCCATTTTTTTTTTTTTTTTACATTTCTTAAAAGGTCTTTTGCCGTTCTGTTCAGAAGATTATTTTTTTAACAACACACTGAAGATTGATGTAGTGATGCTGAGAGACACTTTTTTCCATGATTGTTCGCTGTATGAACAAAAATAGGCAGGTCCAATCGTGCATGGGAAGATCCACATATGCTCTGGGCTTTGAGAAAAAAACAAGCTGTCATGGCACTGTAAGATGTCGTAACCCTTCATCTTGTATGGCTGTTTGGTGTACTCAGGGCTTAATTTGTGCCTGAACAAAAAGCCGTTCCAGCACTTGTTTGAGGATTCTGGTGTGGAAGCATCACTAGATCAGAAGTGGCTCGCTTCTGGTCCCACCCTCCCAAGGCACAAAGCAGAGCAAGGGTGTGTGTCAAACAGGAAGATCTCAGCACCAGTGAAGCAGTCTAAGCCAGGAAGGGTTAAACAGCAGCCAGAAGTTCAGCGACAGGGAGGTAAGGTTCTTGCGGCATGATATAGCGCACTGCCCAAGAGGAGTCTGTGAGGAGGCCTTTCAGCAGCAGCACACGACAGGCCCTAGCGGGAACAAGGATCAGCCTCTGGTCGGGCACAGTATGGCACCATTGTAATGCTGCTCCAACCAAGAAGCTGCAGAAGCACTTTCAGTGGCAACACTGTGGCAGGGCTAGGAAGAAGCGAGGATCAGCATCTGTGCAGCTCAGCAAGTGGAGGACCGAAGACAAGGATGGAGTCAGATTGTGCCTCTACCACCATGTCAGATAAGGCAATGTGAGCATGAGGCTGTTTAAGTTTTGAGCACTGCTGCCTCAATCTACCGTAGCAGTCTTTAGTTTGCCTACGAGTGTAAGGAGGCTGGGTGGGGGGAGGAGTGAGTATGAGGTGTCTGGGGCTTGGGAAGAGGGAAATAAGCATGTGTAAGGTGGCGAGGTTTGTGGGGGGAATGACTGGAGGCTAGATCTTCTTGGGGGGGGGGGGATTAATGTGAGAAGACTGGGGATGGGCTGGATGACAGTTTTGTAGATTGGTAATGGGCTGGAGGTGAAAGTGAGAGGACTGAGGTAGGCTTGCAGAAAAGGGACGAGGGTGAAGGGCCTGGAGGCCAGGGCTTTGCATGAAGGGTATGAATATGAGGGAGCCAGGGTTGGTCTTGGGAGTAGGGGAGATGAGTGTGAGGGCTGGGGCTGGTCTTGGAGAATAGGGATGAGTGAAGGGGAGGCTGGAGGCCAGAGTTGGGTTCGGAGATAGGGGACTAATGTGAGGGGGCTGGGCTTGGAGAAGAGGGATGAGTGTGAGGGGGCTGGGCATTAGTTTAAAGGAGTGAGGGGGCATGGACCAAGCTTAGAGGGAGGTTGCAGAGGTGATGAATATAAGAGGGATGGGGGGCTTGGGAGGGGGATAATTGTTTGGGATGGGGGAAGTATAGGTGATGAAACTTATCTCCCTGCCCCCAGCAGTCTCTCAACCCTGGTGCTCTCCACTATGGGGGAAGGAGGACATAGAGAGAGAGAGAGACTCCTACAAACATGTTGAGAGATTCAGGAAACCTGCCTGGCATGACAATCTGTACATGTGTTTATTTATTTATTTATTAGTTTTTATATGCCGGTGTTCATGAGGACATGTCACATCGGTTTACATTTGTTAGCAAATATTCATTTAAAAACATTTGCATTTCAAAAGTTAAAGAAAAAGATATAAATACATAATTTTATAATAAAATAAAACAATAAAATATTAGAATAGTTAAAGCATTAAAAATTAAAAGTTTAAATATTCAAAAGGTTAAGGACAGCAATAAGATAAATAAATATTAAATACTAAAAGGGTATAAAATCTATTAAAATTCTTGAAAGGCCTGTTGGAATAGCCAAGTTTTTACACCCTTTCTGAATACTTTAATATGTGTTGCCAAAGTAATACAAAGTGATTACAATAAAAGTAATATTTGTGAAATATAACAATATAAAAAAATGGAGAAATTACTTACCTGATAATTTCGTTTTCCTTAGTGTAGACAGATGGACTCAGGACCAATGGGTATAGTGTGCTCCTGATAGCAGTTGGAGACTGAGTCAGATTTCAATCTGACCTCAGCCCTAGTACATATACCCCTGCAGGAAGTGCACCTCTTCAGTATTCTCTTCGAAAAGCAATTGTGGATAAATGTGTGACTGAATAACTTGGTTAACGTGATTAACTTGAACTGGTTGATGTGGTTATAGCTGGAGACTGCCAATGCACTCAACCAAGAAACACAGACACCTGGTAGGTATGGGTGTCTTAATTAGCGGGAAGCTTGTCTTACCTGTGTTTGTCTTGCTCTCGGGGATTGTCACCCGAGGATTCTATGAATAACGGCAGCCGTGGAAGGGATGCTGAGTCCATCTGTCTACACTAAGGAAAATGAAATTATCAGGTAAGTAATTTCTCCATTTCCTAGTGTGTAGCAGATGGACTCAGGACCAATGGGATGTACAAAAGCTACTCCCGAACTGTGTGGGAGGCTGCCCGTGGCCCACTTATGACTGCGCTTGCGAATGCTGTGTCCTCCAGAGCCTGAACATCCAGGCGGTAGAACGAACCTAGAGAAGGTGTGGATGGAGGACCATGTCGCCACCCGACAGATCTCGGCGGGTGACAGCATCTTGGTTTCCGCCCAGGGCACTGTCTGGGCTCTAGTGAAATGGGCCTTGAGGTGGAGGCTTGCCTGCCTCTACGTAGGCCATCTTGATAACTTCTTTGATCCAGTGGGCTATGGTTGCCCGTGAGGCTGCTTCCCCTAGTTTATTCCCGCTGTGAAGGAAGAATAAATAGGTGGTCTTTCTTTCGTACGGATTCCGACCTTTCCAGGTATTGGACTAGAAGTCTGCCGATGTTAAGATGGCGAAGGCGGCGAGATTCTTCCGAGTCCTTATGCTCGTCAGGCGATGGCAGTGAGATGGTTTGGTTTAGATGGAAGTGGGAAACCACTTTTGGGAGGAAGGAGGGAACCGTGCTTAGTTGTATGGACCCCAGTGGGAACCTGAGGAATGGTTGTCGACAGGAAAGTGCTTGAAGCTTGGAGATGCGACGGGCCGAACAGACTGCCACTAGAAATGCAGTCGTCAATGTTAGTAGTAGGAGGGACAGACCGCGGGTGGGTCTGAAGGAGGCACCTGCTAGGAAGTCTAGTACTAGATTGAGATTCCATAAAGGTACCGGCCACTTCAGGGGTGGTCGGATCTGTTTGACCCCTTTCAGGAAACGGGAGACGTCCGGTTGAGAGGCTAGGCTGCCGCCCTCCACCTTGGCTCTGTAGCAAGCCAACGTGGCCACCTACACCTTGATGGCATTGAGAGACAACCCCTTCTGTAAGCCGTTCTGCAGGAATTCCAGGATCGTGGGCATTTTGACTGTCTGCGGGAGGATGTCGCAGTCTTCACACCAGGCTTCGAAAATTCTCCATATTCGTATGTAGGTTAGAATGTGGAAAACTTGCCTACTCGGAGCAGAGTGTCAATCACCGCCCCCAAGTATCCGCTCTTCTTCAGGCGTATCCTCTCAATGGCCAGACCCGTAAGAGAGAATCGATTTGGGTCTTCGTGGAGGATCAGGCCTTGTTGGAGCAGAACCTGGTGTGGAGGTAGAGGGCTCCCTGTCAGTAGTCTTCGCATGTATGTGTACCACGGCCTTCTTGGCCAGTCTAGGGCCACTAGAAGTACTGGTACCCTATGGTGTTCTATCTTGTGGATGATCCCGCCCAGTAGCGGCCACCGAGGGAAGACGTATATAGCAGGATTTCCTGTGGCCAGGCCTGGACAAGGACATCGATCCCTTGGGATTGTGGTTCCCGTCTGCGGCTGAAGAATTTGGGAACTTGGGCGTTGGACCGGGTTGCCAGGAGGTCCATGGCTGGTGTTCCCCAGTGGTTTACTATCAACTGGAAGGCTGTGGCCGACAGCTTCCATTCCCCTGGGTCTAGACTTTCTCTGCTGAGATAATCCGCAGTGACATTGTCTTTTCCCGCGATGTGGGTGGCTGAGATCTCTTGTAGGTTTGATTCCGCCCATGACATTAGGGGGTCTATTTCCAGAGACACCTGTTGGCTTCTGGTTCCTCCCTGGCAGTTGATGTAGGCAATGGTTGTGTCATTGTCCGACATGACTGACCGATTTGCCCTGGAGTCTGTGACTGAAATGTAGGCAGGCTAGCCTGACTGCCCATGCTTTCAGTCGGTTGATGTTCCATCCTGACTTTTTCTTGTCCCATTGCCCCTGGGCGGTCAGTTCCAGGCAGTAGGCTCCCCACCCTTGTAGGCTTGCGTCCGTGGTGAGCAGGATCCAGGTCTGTGGGGATAGCCATACTCCCTTGCTCAGATAGTCTTCTTGTAGCCACCATTGTAGCTGAGTTCGAACTTCCTCCAGGAGCTGGAGGTGAACGGAGTAGTTCTGGGACATTAGATTCCATCGTGACAGTAGGGAACGCTGTAGGGGTCGCATGTGAGCTCTTGCCTATGGAACCACTTCCAAAGTGGATGTCATGAGACCGAGGACTTGGAGGTAGTCCCACACCTTGGGGCAAAGACTGTTTAACAGGTTTCGCAATTGGTTCATCAGTTTTGTTCTCCTTGGAGGAGTCAGAATGACCTTGTCTTGGCTGGTGTCTAACCGGACTCCCAGGTATTCCAGAGATTGGGAGGGCTGCAGACAGCTCTTGTTTGTGTTGGCCATCCACCTGAGGTTCTCCAGTAGAGTTTTGACTCTGGTGGCCGCCTGATGACTTTCCTCTGGGGATTTTGCCCTGATCAGCCAATGGGTGTACGAGGATTCCTTCCTTCCTCGGTGTCGCCGCCACTACAACCATGATGTTGGTGAACATTCAGGGTGCTGTGGCTAGCCCAAAGGGTAGTGCCCGGAACTGGTAGTGGTGGTCCAGGATCGCGAAGCGTAAAAAAAACGCTGATGCTCGGGATGGACCGGGATGTGCAAGTAGGCTTCTGACAGATCCAGGGATGTGAGAAATTCACCCGGCAGTATCGCACTTATGACGGAGTGTAGGGTTTCCATGCGGAAGCAAGGTACCCTCAAGGTGGCGGTTGACGGACTTGAGGTCCAGGATGGGCCAGAACGTACCCTCTTTCTTGGGAACGATAAAATAGATGGAATAGTGCTCAGTAATTTGTTGATGCGTGGCCACCGGCATTATGGCTTTTAAGTCGTGCAATTTGGTCAGTGTGGTTTTCACTGCCGTCCTCTTGGAAGGGTCGTGGCAGGGAGATTTCACAAATTTGTCCGGAGGAATATTGTGGAAGTCCAGATAATATCCCTCTCGAATGATGGTTACGACCCATTTGTCTGAAGTTATCTCGACCCATCTTTGGAAGAATAGGGCATGTTGGCCCCTATGGTTTCTTCCTGTGGATGGGTCGGCTGATCTTCACTGCGGGGTGCGGCTAGGGCCTGGACCTGCGCCAGTTCCCCTTTTGCTGTGTTTGTTCCGAAAGGACTGGCCCCTGCCTACGGGTCGAGATGCTTGATATGTACTTTTGTACGGTTTAAGCACTGTGATCCCCTGCCCTTAGGTATTCCGGGGGAGGGGCACTGGCTTCTCTTGTTCTTGTCCTCCGGTAGCCGTGGTACTGGGGATTCACCCCATTTGTCGGCTAACTTCTCCAGTTTGCTTGCGAACAGGAGGGTTCCCTTAAAAGGCACTCTCGTGAGTCTCGTCTTGGATGTCGCATCAGCTGACCAGCTTCGGAGCCAGAGTTGCCTTCTGGCTGCCACAACGGACGAAACGCCTCTGGCTGCGGTGCGCACCAGGTCAGAGGTCGAATCCGTGAGGAATGATACTGCTGATTCTAGTGCCTCAATGGGTGTGATGGCATTCCTGGTCTTTGATAAGCAGGCGCGGGTCACCATGGCACAGAAGGCCGCGATCTGTAGTGACATAGCTGATACGTCGAATGACTGTTTGAGGATGGATTCCAGACGTCTGTCCTGGGCATCCTTGAGTGCTGCTCCTCCCTCGATTGGGATGGTAGTGTGCTTTGAGACCGCGCAGACCATGGCATCCACTTTGGGGAATGCCAGGAGTTCTTTGGCAGCGGGGTCCAGGGGGTATAGGGCTGCCAGGGTCCATCCCCCCTTGAACGTGGCCTCTGGAGCCTGCCATTCCAGGTCAATCAGCTGTTGAATGGCTTGCAGCAAAGGGAAATGGTAGGAGGCCTGATGGAGTCCCTTGAGGAGGGGGTTCGGTTCCCCTGTGGCACTCTTGCCCGGGATAGCGGGCTCTTTCAAGCTGTGAGCCACGAGGTCTGCTAGTTCGTCTTTGGCGAAGAACCGCCTCATGGTTCGGTAAGGTTCCATTCCTGGAGGGATTTCCCCTTCCTCCAGGGAGTCTTTATTTATTTATTTAAGTTCTTTTAATATACCGATGCTCAAGACAAGTCTTATCGAACCGGTTTACAGTGAACAAGGGGAGAACCAATTAACACAGCAGGCGTGGAAAAGTTACAATAAAACAGGGAATGAATAACTTGGTCATTAGAAAAAAGGGATAGATTAAACAGTAAAAAACAATGAGTAGAGAGCTGTTGATTAAATAATAAAGCATGTACATTCATTTAGTGGTTCAGGTATCAAAAGTTAATTGAATGATCAGTTACTGGCATAATAAGATAATTGTATGAACAGATTTAGGCTGAACAGTTCCATAGTTAGAGGGACTGAGGGTGAGACTGGGAGGGTCAGGTGGGAGGGAAGGGGGGGGGGGGACGGACAAGGAAGGTAGGTACTAGGGAGAGGGGAGATAGATGGTGCTAGATGAAGAAGGTATCTTCAGCGGTATGCTTGAGTGAATAGCCAGGTTTTCAGTTTTTTTCCAAAGGAGAACTGGCATTTTTCCTGGCGTAGATCAGGGGGGAGTGAGTTCCAGTGATGCGGTCCGGCCGTGGAAAGAGCTCGTTTTTTTATTGAGTTGTGTAGAGGATTTGCTATGGGGCACCTGGAGGCAGTCTCTGTAAGCGGATCTGATTGGCATGATGAAGCGTGGAGATCGAGAGGAATGGTAAGTTGTAGTGATTGCTAATGTATGGTTTTGTGAATGATGGTCAGTGTCTTGAAGAGTATTCTATAGTGGATGGGTAGCCAGTGTAGAGATTTTAAAATCGGAGTGATGTGGTCTCTGCGATGGGTTTTTGTGAGGATCCTGGTTGCCGCGTTTTGCAGCACCTGTAGAGGTTTAGTGGAGGAGGCAGGGAGACCGAGTAGTAGCGCGTTGCAGTAATCTATCTTTGAGAACAATATGGCTTGAAGGACTGCGTGGTAATCCTGAAAGTGTAGGAGAGGTCTAGTCTGTTTTAGGACCTGTAGCTTGAAGAAGCCTTCTTTAGTGGTGGCGTTAATGAATTTTTTGAAGTTCATTCTAGAGTCCAGGGTGGTCCCTAGGTCTCTCACCTGGTTTGGTTTGTTAGTGGTATATTGGCGGTGCTGGTGTCATGGTTATTATCGTTGGGGGTAAGACCAGGAGTTTATCCTCGTCCGAGGTGTCCATGTCCCCAATGTTGGGGCTTTGAGGTGGGAGGGGCACTTCTCTGGGTTTAGAGGGTCCCGGGATGTTAGGGTCCTCTGGGGGAGGCTGTGGTTGTGTCATCAGGGGCGCCGGTTGCATGTGGACAAAGGTATGTAGGCCTTTGAAAAATTCTAACCATGAGAAAGATGCTGGGTCTAAATTGAGAGGTGCTGTGTTCCCGGGAAGCCCCATTTGAGGGAGGCTCCCGCTGGGGGTAGCCAGATCTGGTGTACTGTCTGTGGATCCGGATTCCAGTGCCGGCTGAAGAGGACCTTGGCCTGGTTCACCCAGAGCCTCCTCGCACTGTAGACACAGGGCTGTGGCCTCTTTGTGCTGCGCAGCTCTAATGTAGCATGCTGGGCAGAAGCCCTGAGCCTTGAGCTTCTTGTCCGGTGGTGCCATGCTTTGTGCGCGTAGGATTGCAGAAACTCCGGTTTGTGCATTCAAGCGTACGCTGGGAGCCTGAGTTATGTGCTCCAGGTGCGATGAAGTTGTGCGTGTAGTTTGGATGCGGGCTCCCATAAGATGCGCGCGCCACTGTGCACACGGGGTTTACTTATGCGCCTGGCACAGTTGAGGGTGTGGCTGTGCGTCCAGCGCCCTTGTGTGCATCGCTGTGCGCATGGCACTTATGCGCGCACCGGTGTGCGCACAAGTGATTTTGTGCACACGGATCGAATCAGCAGATTGGGCAGCGATCAAGTGAAAATGGCGACGGCGACCACGCAAGCAATATGGCGACCACCTCGGAGGGTCTCCACGTGGGAGGACCCTCATATCGGACCGGGGTCTAGCCCGGATAGGGCTGATCAACCCGGTAGCACTGACTCCGGCTGGTGATCTGTGCGGCTATTCGAGCCTCAGAGACCGGACACTTTTAAGAAGTTTTCTACCTTACCTTGTCTCTGTGTTTCCTGGTCTCGTTCCGGGCAGTCTCCGGCTGCGGGGGGAGAAGGAAATGTACCTTCACCGCCGTGCTTGAAATTGCACCCGCTGCCTCTCAGCTGCACCCGTTGCCAGGAGCTAAGTCCACGCCGGGAACCGGCTGTCGGACCGATGCCTACCTCTGAGGGATCATGGAAATCACCTCAGGAATTCTCAAATGGGAGAGGGACCCATAGGTATCACCGCAGGAGAGCGGGGCTCATCTGTAGAGGTAAGATTTCTTCTTTGTTTTAGATTTCTTTGGTTAGAATACTCTAACGCCGTGCAAGCGTGGATAGAGTCCCGAACTGCTATGGAGACGGAGAAATACTGAAGAGCAGAGCTTCTGCAGGGGTACTCAAAACTGCTATAGAATCAAACGGGACATGATAGCGTTCACTCTCATTTAACAACTAACATTGATTAAAACTATGTTACCGAACATTATGGCACCTGTGTAAACTGATAGAGGTTAATAGCATTTCTTTTGTGCCTTACTGTAAACCGTTGTGACGGTACCCACCTTAACGACGGTATAGAAAAAGTTTTAAATAAATAAATAAACAAACAAACAAACATGTACTAGGACTGACGTCCGATTGAAATCTGACTCCGTCTCCAACTGCTATCAGGAGCACACTATACCCATTGGTCCTTTGTCCATCTGCTACACGCTAGGAAATTACAGGTTAAAGAAAAGTAATCAAGAACCATTCCCAGGTTTTGGTGCTGGTCCTTATATCTAATCAGATCAAGTTTATGGCCTATTGGCAGGATATAGCATATTTTGTTGCTATAACTGCTGTTTTTTCTCCTGTCTTAGTAGTAGAGGATGGATGCACTTTTGGACTAAAGATGGCATTTTGTTAGGTTATTTTTGCCTATGTGTTTTTTTATAATTTATGCTTATTGCATTGGGTCTGCTTTGAGTAAGGAAGGTAATATAATGTTATATTGTTGCAGGAGTTTCTTGCTCATTCTGTCAGCTTTGAAAGATGTGTGTCTAATATCTTGGTATTTTGCTCAGTACAAGAGGAAATGTATTTTTTTTCACTGGTATTGCATTGCAGGCAGATTCTGGCTTTGTGGGATTTCCAGTTCAGCTTCTGACTGCATATTTCTAATTAATGATCACATTCTGTATTTGGTAGGGTCTATCTGTGTTTTGCATGTGCGATCAAGATTACGTAATCTGCTGGTATGTTTATGTGTAGAGATTTGTAGCAGTCCAGTTTGTTTTCCAAACTACACTTCCCATTAGAAGGGTGTATCATCTTCTAGGGCATTGGTTCTCTCCTATTCAAAAAGGTGCTTTGAATGTTAAGCCAAAACACACACAATTTAATGCAGGCCCCATTATTTTCAGTAGGCCCTATTTACTAATAAAGGACATTTTGGTGCGTTAACACAATTCATCTTTTTGAATAGGAGCCTATATTGCAATTATAATTCTATAACTATATTGTAACTAATTTAGTTTACTCATGACTTTCTGCAGACCAGTCTCACACCTAACACGCATTATAATAAGCCTAAAACCATATGGGATCCGAGTGCCGTTTTTGCAGGGTTTTCTAGTCAGCACCACAGCACTGCATGCAAATATAATATAATTTACTGCATGTAAATATAATATAATTATACGACAAGACACACAAGACGTATTGTCGTAAATGACCCATACAACATCCTTTCCAAAGACGTACTTCCGTCACTGTTTCAGGTTTAATCTCCTAGTAAGAATTTAATAAAGTGTAAAGTTACAATGTTAAATAAAAGTTAATTACAATGTTAAATAAGACCTATTTACAATGTTAAATAAGACTATATTGATGTTATAATGTAAAACAGGAAGCCCCTTCTTCTCGAATACAGTTACAATGTAAACAGATGTGATATTCCAAATTGAACACCGGTATACAAAAACTAATAAAAATAACACATGTATATTATATTTATTATTTATCTCAGAAGACTGCACTTTGAATGTTCATTTTCATGTAAAATCTGTTATAAATGCATACATTTTTAATTGTGTATGAGGAAAACTAGGGGATGGGGGTACAAGGTTTTAGGGTTCACATGGGGTATCTAACACCCTTGTACCAGCCCTACATGCAGCAGCCTGGCTCTAGTGACAAAGAAACGGAGCTACTGCTGGCATACCTAATATGCAGATATACCTCCATTCAAGCTCAGGTCATATCCAGCCTTGGCCTCATCTCTCACAGGACACATATGGCTTCACCGCTGCCCAACTACGGTTCCAATTCCTTTTTATCTACAAATTAAGCCCTGATTGTGCTTGTCCACAGAGAACACTGCAGAGACAACCCCCATTTCCTATGCCACCCCTAAAAAAAACAAAAACCTAGAGGTTCCACACAAACTAATGAAGCCTACTTTCAAAAATGTGTATACACCCCTATGTGGATCTTGGAAAAAATATCTTTGTCCAACTCCTCTTCACTCCTATGACATCTATTGAAAATCTGGTATGGGTTGGATAAAAAAAAAAAAAAAACAAATGGAACGTGAGTGAGGGCAGTAGTGGACAGTGGTATGTTTCCCTTCATAGAAACATAGAAATGACGGCAGAAGACGAGCAAACGGCCCATCCAGTCTGCCCAGCAAGCTTCACACATTTTTTCCATACTTATCTGTTTCTCTTAGCTCTTTGGTTCTATTTCCCTTCACCCCCACCATTAATGTAGAGAGCAGTGATGGAGCTGCATCCAAGTGAAATATCAAGCTTGATTAGTTAGGGGTAGTAGGGGAAGTAACCGCCGCAATAAGCAAGCTACACCCATGCTTATTTGTTTTACCCAGACTATGTTATTCAGCCCTTATTGGTTGTTTTTCTTCTCCCGTGCCGTTGAAGCAGGGAGCTATGCTGGATATGCGTGTAGTATCAGTTTTTCTTCTCCCCTGCCGTTGAAGCAGAGAGCTATGCTGGATATGCGTGAAGTATCAGTTTTTCTTCTCCCCTGCCGTTGAAGCAGAGAGCTATGCTGGATATGCATGAAGTATCAGTTTTTCTTCTCCCCTGCCGTTGAAGCAGAGAGCTATGCTGGATATGGGTTGAACGTGAAGTATCAGGCTTATTTGGTTTGGGGTTCAGGCACAGCGCCAATCCTCTCCTCTCACCCCCACCTCTAAGTTTGCAGGGTTGGCACAATTAGGAGATCACCGGTGGCAGGGACACAGATGCCTGATGCTCCTCCCACTCAAAAGTGCCATAGGGTTGGAGATGGACAGCATGGACTCCCATTGCTCCTCCTGGGGCCTTTGCTATCTGACACGAGGCATGCATGGCTGCTTGACTGAGGTCCGCACACATGCACCTGTACATAGATATGGACCCTCTAAAACACCCCCTATCACTCTAGTGAAATGTGCCTAAAAAGTTACAGGAAACATATCTGTGCACTCATATTTGTGGAATATGTATATCGCCCCCCCCCCCCAAAAAAAAAAAACCCTACCTCTTATGATCCTTGTAAATTCCCTGATATGGCCTGAAAGTTTGGTGTGGGTCAAATGAAAAACTAAAAAGCTGATAAAGTGGGGTAATTGTATGCATGTATTTGTGTAATATGTGAAATCCTGCCACCGCCCCCCCCCCCAAAAAAAAAAACAAACCCTAGTCATGATCTTTGTGTATCCTCTAACATGTGGTATAAACGCTGTGTGGATTAGATGCAGGAATGATGCACAACAAAAATATCAGGACATTGCAAATGTGAAGTATGTGAATACAGAAAAAATGTATACCCCCACCCCCCACAAAAAAAAAATTGGTGTCAGAAGGACATTAAATAGGAAAAATTATTAGTGGGGGAACAGACACACACATACTGACATCATAACTGCATAAGTCTCCTTCCCTTCAGAAAGAAGGCTAAAAAGAAAACTAACCTGCCGAAACTTTGCCCGGGCTTCTTTCTCTTTCATTCTTCCATGTGCAACTAAGTAGTCAAAAACTTCACCTTGGAGAAAGAGAGAAGATGGGACCAGAATTTGAGAGAGATGACGACAGGAGCAGAGCAAGATAGGTGGGGAGAACAGGAAGAATTTGTTACAGAAATAAACAGATCAAAGCAAGCTCTGGGGGAGCTTCCTGTACATCAAGAGACCTGTACTCAGGAAAAGGGTCTTGCCCTCAGATATCAGGGCCAGCTGCAGCTCTTACGACGCAGTTGCCTTCCTGACTGAGGAAGCCAGTGCTGGCCCTAGTTGGTAGTAACATATGGCTTTACCAAAAGTGAGCTGAAGGATAAACAAGAGTATTGGAAAGCAGATATTTGCTGTGGACAGAAGCATGGTCACTTCTCCCTCCACAGAACAGAGAGAAAATGAGGGGAGAAGACTCACCTCCACTGGCGTATTCCATGACTAAGTACAACGTTTTCTCAGTCTCTATAACTTCAAATAATTTAACTGCAAGACACAGATGGGAAATGCATAAGGATCAGCAAAACTATCCAAAGTCACAGGCAGGAAAGTTTTAAAAACTTCTTAATGATTCAAGGTCACACAAAGTCAGTGACAGAGCCTGGGATGAGAAAGGCGACAGAGTGATAAAGTTAACTGATTTATTATTTAAATTGTTACCGTTTTTGTAAGCTCTTTAGATCCTCTGACTGGACAGGCATCTCATAAATGTGATAAAGTGACTCGCTTGATATTAGTCATTGCTAGAGGAGGGACTTGAACTCACATCCCATCAGCAGTCCTGATTGAAAGTGTTACTGTAAAGCCAGCTAACAGATACATAAATGAATTCAGCAGCAAACATTTACTAACCTACCTATCTCAGGTACTGGGCAGGAGGAAGGGAAGAGGGAGAAACATTTCATGCACTGTACCACAGGGATATAATGTCAGAAAGGGATAATTAAAGTTCCCTTGGCAGAACTGAGCTGCTGCTATGATCCTAACATTGGGGAAATTTACTCACCTATGTTGGGGTGATTTAAAACCTTCATTATTCGTACTTCACGGAACAACTGGAAATAAAAAACAAAAAAAAACAACTCACTCAGCCTGATAGGGGAGTAGATGCAGGTAAACTGAGCAGCACATCCAGTCTTGTCAAACCATGCTGTGTAGGCCATGATCAAATCAGCAGAGAATTCCCAAAACTCATGTACTGGAAACAGCTGATTCATGAAGCTCAGGGCTGGTGAGCTCTGCTCACAATTAAGAGACTGACATGAAGTCCTGAGGGAACCAAACTGAGCTATATCCCTTCCCTTACCCTACATCCCTTCCCTTCCCGTCCCCACTTTCCCACACTAGGCCTTTACCAAACACACAGGCCGATGCAGTAAAGTGCGCTCAGGCTGAGCGCACTGTTAGCTCCCGTTTGGCCGCAAGGAAAACACGCAGCCAACCCCCCCCAAACTAATAGCGCCCGCAACATGCAAATGCATGATGATGGGCCTATTAGTCATTCCCGAGCGATACAGAAAGTAAAATGTGCAGCTAAGCCGCACATTTTACTTTCAGAAATTAACGCCTGCCAAAGGCAGGAGTTCATTTTGGCTGGCACCAGGAAAGTGTACAGAAAAGCAGAAAAAACTGCTTTTCTGTACACCCTCTAACTTAATATCATAGCGATATTAAGTCTGAGGTCCCCCCCCCCCCCCCCCCAAAAAAATTAAAAATCTGCCCGCAGGTTGGAAGACGGACGCTCAGTTTAGCTGGTGTCTGTTTTCCGAACCCGTGGCTGTCAGCGGGTTCGAGAACAGACGCTGGTAAAATTGAGCGTCTGCTGTCAAACCCGCTGACAGCCGCCGCTTCTGTCAAAAAGGAGGCGCTAGGGACGCGCTAGTGTCCCTAGCGCCTCCTTTTACCGTGGACCCTCATTTGCATATGGGCAGATACTGAATCACACGCCCAGGACACTGGCCTGTGCGCGTGTCGGGAGAACGGGCGCTCGCTGGCTCTCCCGCGACTTTTACTGTATTGGCCCAACAGAAACAGAAAATATGGGCAGATTATTTATTTATTTTATTTTGTTTTATATACCGGCAACCGTTTGCACATCGTGCCGGTTTACAGATAACTTACAACCAAGGATATATAGGCAAAGCCTTTACATGGAATAATGACCCCTTAGTCCACCCAGTCTGTGCTTCCTATTGTGCTGTCGCAAGTCTTAATCCACCTGTGGTCATCTGAGGTCCCTCCCTCCTGCTCCTGTCACTAAGATCCCTCTGTATGCCTGAATTTGGACACAACGTCTGCTTCTATTGTCTCTGCTAGGAGTCTCAAGTTACCCACAAAGCAGCAACTGTCTCCCCCAGTAAACAGACTTTGCACCTTTCATAGTTTGTTCCTGAGTGCTTTACAGGAAGACATACATGACACCTGTCATGAGTTCCACATGAGAGTAAATTGTGACAAAGCAAGGCAATGAGAGAGAATACACAGTGACAGATTAAGAAACGGGGTGGTACAGATAGAGAATTTGCCCAGGGATCAAGCCCATAAAGGGAACCCATACATGGTTGAATTACGGGTAAGAATAATGGATGTGTATGTGTTTGGGAGGGAGGCATGGCTGTGTGGCACAAAACACCCCTTAATCCGTCTCTTACTTGTCAGCGGGTTCAAGAACCGACGCCGGTAAAATTGAGCGTCTGCTGTCAAGCCTACTGACAGCCGCTTCTGTCAAAAAGGAAGCGCTAGGGACGCGCTAGTGTTCCTAGCGCCTCCTTTTACCACAGGCTCTCATTTGCATACGGGCCAATACTGAATCTTGCCCCCAGGACACTGGCCTGTGTGTGCGTCGGGAGAGTGGGCGCACAGGCCAAAGCACATTCACAAACAGTTTCTGGACTCAGAGAGAGAACATTACCCTTTTACAGAAACAGGAAAACTGTGAAAAGTAGCAGTAAAGCAGCAGGCCTGATGACATGAAAGGGAGAGTGTGTGTACTGGAGGTGAGATCCTGACAACATAAGCCAGGGCTGAACAGCCAGCACCTTGCTCACAGCTCTGAATGTGCCCTGCACCTCATTTCCTATTTTCTCTTGTGTACACACAGATAGGGCACAACCATGAAGGAGCAAGGTGTCACAGCTGTTCCACCACCACCACTTCTTTCCATCTGGTTCTCATTAATAAGCCATGAAGCAAAACCACTTCCCCCATTCCCATATCTACCTCTCATCAGGGTTCCACCAGGCACAGCCTCTTCATCTCAATCCTTCCACCTCTGGCTCTCAACAGGACGCCATTGAGCACAACCTATCCCTCCTCAAGCCTTCCCTTCTGGCTCTCATCAGGAAGCCATCAGGCACACATTCATCCTCCCTACACTCCTTCCCATCTGGCTCTCAACAGGAAACCATCAGGCAACATATCTCTTCACTTTTTCCTAATCGGCTGGTTTCAGGGAGCTTGAAACTTGAAAGTGGTCACACCACCAATCAATGTTTCAGCTCCTCCTACAGTTCATTCACTCACCAGTAGAATAGCCTGCTTGAGTGCTACCTCTTAACACTCTGGAAATGGAAGATTCTGAACTTCTGTCTCTCAGCCCATAAAAAAATGAAAGAGTATGAAAAGGCTTAGCTTGGAGTTTAAACTGGATTGCAACTCTGCTCGGAGAAGGCATGGAATACATTTTTACATTCTTATAGGTTCCACTGGACTGAACTCACCAAAGAACCACCCTACAGTAAACCTTGAACAAAACTGCAGCTTCCACTTTCTCCTTTCCTAAAAGTTCTTCAGCAATAAAATTAAGCAGGAAATCAATCTGACACTGAAAACCAGGGGAGAAGAAAGATTCTAATCATTGCCAAGGAAATTAAAGTGTTAACAGAAATCATTACAAAAACAGATGATTTCTGACTCACTTAAAATCTTTCCCTGGATACTGGAGGCGGCTTCAAGGCCAGATCTCTGTGCTATAAACTATTTTCTAAGTTAGGCCCAATGATAATTTAGGTAAAAAAAGAATTTGAAGAGGTGCAACATCGAGTCAGTCTTTCAGCTATGTTCTATTTTTCCTATACAGAAGACAGGACTTTTGCCCATTTATCCTTCAGAAAAGGAAACAGAGGTGCTGCTAACACATATACAAAGCAGTCACTTAATACACCCACCGTTCTGAATACCTCAAGCCAGCCCTGCGGCAAACCCCCTCCCTCCTCCAATCCTGATACTCACATACACAGTTCTGCTAATGCACCCGGCTCGCTATTCCAGTACTGACACATTCACAGTTCTGCCAATACACCTCACTTCTGCCCTGCAGCATTTCCTGATATTCAAATACTGACACACACAATGATCTGCCAATGTTCTTGCTCTACAACACCCACCTTGCTATTCCATTACTAAAACACATAGCTCTTCCAATGCACCTCACTTCTGCCCTGCAGCATCCTCCACTATTCGAGTACTGACACATATCCAACTCATGCCTGCCCTGCAGCACCCCCTGCTGTTCTGGTGGTGTGAGGAAGCTGGGAATGGAAGTTCAGTGCACAGAAGCCACAGGTATGGCTGCTGCTGAGTGCATGGAGCTGGAAGAAATTTTGCTGGAAAATGGTGAAAGTACCTTGAAAGAAATGAAAGCAAGCCAGCCAAAGACAAATTGTGCTTGGAACTGGAGCAAACACCTTAAGAGATAAAAATAGTAAGTCAAAGTCAAGAAACTGTGCTGATAACCAGAGAAAATATCCAGAAGGAATCTGAAGGACAAAACCCAGGCAACAAACTGCAAGTAAATCTTTATTTTCAGAACTGTTTATACAGAATCAGCATAGAAGCAAAATATGTAATGAGATTCCACTGTATGGGTCACTACTTGCCTTCCTGACAGAGAATATGTTGGGAAAGTTTTATTAAAGAAAAGCTGAAAGTTTTCCCCCAGCATGTAATGACCTCAGGAAGCTCTCAATATGATATTGCATTTAGAGCTAGGAATCACCTAATGGCCTTCTGGAAGCCGTATGAAAAGGTGAAGGAAACCCAAGAGTGTAAGGTTTCCCTGCAATGATGCTTTCACAGAACACTGTGAGAACAGTGAATTGCGCTTTATAACTGAGGACACTGAGGCCTGCATGGTAGCACCTGGCTGCAGAGATACTGCACAGTGCTGGAAGAGCCATGGCCTGTGCTGGACTCAGAGAGGTTTTGGACTGCAGGCTGGAAAGCAGTGGTGCTTCTCCCACTGACCGATAGCCGCATACAACACCTGCTGAATAGCTTCGTGACTGGAAGGGAGAGGGGCTCCTGTTCTACCCTGGACAGATAAAGAAATGTTTTAAGTGGAGCTCTACAGAGCATCTTAGATTGTCCTGCAAATACATAAAGTGTGGGAGATGTGAACAGAATTACCATACCAATGTTGAGCAAATGAAATGCAACATACATACAGTGGAGGGCCATGAGTTTGTGCATTGTCTTCAGGCATATCATAATTGCCCCCTCACACCCCCAGGAGAAAGTACCCAGTGAGGAGCAAGAGACTCAGCTGGGGCCTCAGCCAGAGCAGGAACCTACTGCAAGACAGCTGCGCTGCCAAAAGGATTGGGAGGCTGCTGAATGTCAGCCTGTGTAAGAAGCTGCTGTGAGCCAGCCTACAATTCAGCCAGAACAGGCAGCAAAAGCTGCAGTGGCTGATGCATCTGAGCAGGACATGAGTATCCTGGGACTAGATGGAAACAACAGAGAGTTAAAAATGGTAGCAGAAACGTCACAGTGCACTAATAAAGGTGGAAAGAGGAGACATCCAGAATGTGATGGTCTGAAGCAGTGATAAAGGAAATCCTTGAGACAGAGATTGGTATCTTCTGGGCTGATACTCCAATTTCTTATGACATCCTGACAGGATTGGAAGCCCTCCCTTTTATAAGTGCAAAGAAAGGGAAGAAGAAGGCCAGCAAAACCTTGAAAGAAAGATCTCAGGAATAAAAAAAAAAAGGAAACAGAGCAATAAAACTCTAATCACCTCAGTGATTAGAGGTGAAGTGAGACTTTCAGAGTCAGAGGGACTTTATTGCTCTCTGTTTCCTTCTCTTTCCTTCCTTGTGCTTTTCTCTGTTGCCCCCCACAGCAGAGGACAGCACAATCTCCTGAAGACAATACTGGAGACTCAGTAAGCCCAGGCGTGGATCACAGATCCTAATCACTACTGAACATGACAGCGTGAATATGGACATTCCTTTGGTGTCCTTTAAGAGGCACCTATCCTTACCACAGGATGAAGTTGTAGGCAAAGACAGTAATGTGAAGGAGTAATAAAAAAAAATACCTCTGTGAAATATGGCCACATTACAGCCAGGGAAGTTACCTCCACTTATTGTTGCAACATTCAAGCAAGTTTGCTTACCATAAGTGGTGTTTTCCACAGATAGCAGGATGAATTAGCCATGCTTTCTGGGACATCCTCCAGGCGGCTCGGGGCAGAGCTTATCTCAAGATACAGACCTTTGCTCTCTGTGGCTGTGCAAGGCGGTTCCTGCCCGACTGCCTGGTCTCCTCAGTTCATAACATACGGGTCGATACAGTAAAACCCGCGGGAGAGCCGGCACTCCAAGGCGAGCGCCCGCTCTCCTAGGCACGCGATCAAGTATTTAAATGAGGGCCCGTGGTAAAAAAACGTGCTAGGGACATTAGCGCGTCCCTAGCACCTCCTTTTTGACAGGAGCGGCAGTTGTCAGTGGGTTTGACAGCCGACGCTCAATTTTTCCAGTGTCGGTTCTCGAGCCCGCTGACAGCCACGGGCTCGGAAAACGGACGCCGGCATAACTGAGCATCCGTCTTCCGACCCACGGGCTGTGGGCACATTTTAAATTTTTTTTTTTTTTTTTTTAATTTAAAATTTTTTTTTTATTTTTGGGGCCTCCAACTTAATATCGCTATGCTATTAAGTCGCAGGGTGTACAGAAAAGCAGTTTTTTCTGCTTTTCTGTACACTTTCCCACTGCCGGCAGAAATTAACGCCTGACTTTGGGCAGGCGTTAATTTCTGAAAGTTAAAATGTGCAGCTTTGCTGCACATTTTGCTTTCTGGATCGCGCAGGAATAACTAATAGCGCCCACAACATGCATTTGCATGTTGTGGGCGCTATTAGTTTCGGGGGGGGGGGGGGGGGGGGGGGGGGGGGGGGGGGGTTGGCCGCACGTTTTCGACGCGCTATTACCCCTTACTGTATAAGGGGTAAAAATAGCGTGGCGAAAACGCGTGGCGAAACGCAGGCTAACAGTGCGCTCCACCTTAGAGCTATAGAAATACGTAGTAGTAGGTCTCGAAGGTTGAGTCGAGTGAACAAAAGTGAATATATTGAGTTAACCAGTTAGCTAATGTCCTCTTCGAACTCTGGCACATTCGGGCTGAAAAACACAAAAAACTGGGATTCCCGATTAATGGCATTAGTTCTCTTCTTGTAATATGCAAATGCTCTCTTAACAGTCCAGACTGTGCAGTAATCTTTTCCTATCATTGTCATGAGGTTTTGGGAAAAAAAATATGCAAAAGTAATCATCTGATTCAGGTGAAAAGCTGAGACTGCCTTTGGTAAGAAAGATGGGTTCTTAAGGTGGCCTCATCGTGATAGGATAATAAACCAATGCTTGAAGTTCACAGACACGTCTTGCTGAAGTTACTGCTACCAGGAACAAGACTTTCCACGTCCAAAATTTCATGGAAGTGGTCTCCAAGGGTGGAAGCATGAGCTTTTTCAATATCAAGTTGATATCCCTAGAGAGAGGTGGCTTTGAGATCAGTGGACAAAGCCTTAGAACCCATGAAGCATGACACCAGAGGATGGGTTGAGATTGACAGTCCATCCTTGGCAGGATGAGGTTGACAGTCCATCCTTGGCAGGATGATATGCCGCTATCGAGCTAAAATGCACCCTGATGGATGATGCCGCAAGTCCAGTAGCAAACGTATACAGATTCTGCAACAGCTGTTCCGGGGAACAACAGAATGGGTCTACGTCTGTTGATCAACACCAGCGAAGGTATCCATGCCATTTAGAAGGTATAATTCTCTCACATAGATGGCTTCCTGGAGGATACTAGAATGTCCTGAATTTCTGATGATAGAGGAAGGTGACTTAACGCCTCCCTTTCCATCTCCAAGCTATCAAAGAGACAAATATATGGGGGTGTAACAGCATGCCGGCTCCCCCCCCCCCGAGACAGGTCTGCAGTGTTCCCCAGCGAGAATGGTGATTGAATTGAAAGTTGTGCTAGATAGGAGCACCATGGTTGCCTAGTCCAAGTTGGGGCAATGAAGATGAGATCTACTTCCTCCGTGATGCACTTTTGGATTGCTCGACCTAATACTGGTATCGGCGGGTATGCATAAAATCTCCTATCCAGGGAATCAGGAACGCATCCTGAGAGACTCTGCCTCAGCTTGGGTACAGAGAGCAAAATCTTGGCAGTTTTGTGTTGCTCTCTGTGGCGAAGAGGTCTAGGCACGGGACACTATTTCCTGAAGAGGCTGTTCCCCACCCTCTAATGGAAAATCCGTGAGGATTTTTCACAAAGACTCGTAAGGATGGAAAATCCGGCTGAGTGTCTGCTTCAGTGTTTATAACCCTGGTGTATGTATGCACTGTTTTTCTGAGACACTTCTTTCTGCTGTATTCCTGTATACTAGTGTTAGACAAAGGAAACAGAGGACCCTGGCTACATGCTGGAATGCAGCGAGCCAACACCCCAGACCATTAGCTGATTGGTCTAATACATTCTCAAATCAGATGTACTGCACTTATCTAGAAACAACACTCTGACTATGCTCTGATTGGTCAGTATGAAGGATATATATTGTTATACACACCTCTGTAAAAATTGGGTAACTGGGTGTTTTTACAATTGTATAGATCTGTTACTCCTCGTGCTTTGTTCCGGTCCCTGTCCCCTTTGTCTCTGTCTTTCTCTAATTAAAGTTTCTGATTACATATTGCTGCAGAAGTTTCTTTAGAATAAACACCGGGAAGGTAAGTCGCTTTTAACTGAATAGCATGATTCTCTACCCATTCTAGAATCTGTACTGCTTCTTTGCATAGTATCCTGGAACCAGACCTGCCTTCCTCGTTTATATAAAACATGGCTACTTTGTTATCCGTATGAATCATCACTCTCTTCCCTTGGAGTTGATGAGAAAAGGGTATACTGCATGCCTTATCGCCCTTAATTCCAATACATTGATTTGGAGAGTCCTTTCCTGTGGTTACCAAAGGCATTGTGTGTCTTTAGGAGTAGCAGATGAGCTCCCCACCCCCTTGTGGATGCAACTGTGGTTAAGATTAGTTGATGTGTTGAGTTGTGAAACTGGGCTCCTTCTTCTAGGATCGAGGGAGACAGCCATCAGTTTATGTCCCTCTTCATGAACTAAGCCATAATTACTTGCACCGACATTGGTTGGGTGTATTGTGACTATTGGGTCTTGACTCCCCACTGCAGTTGTGAAGGCAAGTGTGTGGAACAACAAATGGCCACCGCAATGTGGCCTAAGATGGTAAGTATTTGAAGTGCAGAAGGATACGACTGGGTTCGTAAGTAAAGAGCCAACTTGCAAAATGTTTTGACCCTCTCGGACGGCAGAAAAAGATAACCATGTTTATCATGGCTCCTATGAACTGAAGAACCTGAGATGGTTGAAAGCTGGACTTCTCGTATTTTATTATGAAACCTAGATTTTCAAGGCAGTTTATCATCTGGAAGAGATGTGAGTGTAGAATTCTGGACTTCGATGAAACAAGAAGCCTGTCAACCCTTTCCTCCCCTTTAGGTGGGCTGCAGCTAGGCATTTTGTGAACACTCTGGGGGGCTGATAGTCCAAAAGATAGGACCCTGTATTGGTAATGCTGAGCATTCACCTGAAAACGCAGGTAACAGCATGAGGAATGGTGAATCAGAATGTGGGATCTTTGAGATCCAAAGAACACATCCCATCGTTGGGTTGTAGAAATGGAAGAATGGTTTTGATAGATGTCATCTTGAATTTTTCCCTCCACGTGAATTTATTGAGAGCCCAAAGGTCCAGTATGCAGCAAAGACCTCCACTCTTCTTTGGGATGAGGAAGTATTGAGAATAAAATCTCTGATCGCGCTGCTGCTGAGGCAGCAGCTGGATCACTTGTTGTTGAAGTAGCGAGTGCACTTCCTGCTGCAGAAGTAGGTTGTTTGACCGCTCCCAAAAAGATGGTACAAGGTGAGGGAGGAATGGATTTTTCTTGAGGTTAGTCTGTATCCATTGCGAACCACATTGAGAACCCAACGATCTGATGTAATGGACATCCAAAGCCTGATCAAAAAGGAAATCCTGCCCCCTAACGCCAACAGTAATTGTGGCCGAAGTATATTCAAAAAACTTTTTGTGGCTTTGATTAGAGGCCTGCTGCTGCTTCTTGGTAAGTTGAACACTTTGGCACCCTCTAGGCTGAGGCTGTCTCTGAGCCTGTAGGGAGTGTATGCTCTGCACTGTCACCTCTGGTAAAAAGGCTTCTTATAGCTTGAATAAAACCTTTTTATGATGACTGTTCTGGTGGCAATGTCAATGAAGAAACAGCCACATTCTGTACCTTCAATTGAGAGACTGTCCTATGTAGCTTGTCCCCAAATAAATTATCTCCCTTGCAAGGCAGGTCAGCCAGCTTTTCATGGACAGTCGCGTATAGCGCTCGCTCGGAGTCAGGCTATTCTGCAGGCTGCTATCAATGACGCCAACATTGAAGCAGATGTTTTGAATGCTTCGTATATCGTGTGAAGGAGATGACGCAGTCCCTCTTCCATATTTGCTACTGTTCAGCTCTGTATTTGTCCATCCGCTGCTGTACGGGCATGCGGCTTGATGGTTTGCAAGCACTCATACAAATACTGAGTGATGTAAATCTGGTGTTGCTGTATCTTATCTTTGAACATTACTGCCTGAAAAACTTTCCTACTGAAGTCATCCAGGTACTCGTTATCTTTATCTGGAAGTGCGTTGGGACTGCAGGTGTGATGTTTTGGCCTGTTTCATGGCCAACTCAACCACTATCGATGTGTGAGAGACTTGGATTGCACAGATTTCCACATACGAAACAAAGTCAGTTTTCCGAGATGTGGGAGGACCTGAATATAGCGACTTCCACGACTAATCCATAAACTCATGAGATGGGAGTGCGGTTGGTTCCAACGGGACAAAGAGTTTTAGTATGCCCATTACTTCAGATCTGGTACCTTTCTCATTTCAATTTTTAAAACAGAGCCTACCTTTCACACATTTAGAATATGATAGCTCTTCTGGAGGCGAATATGGCTCTAGCAGCTCATCTGGAGCATCAGATGGAATCCCTCTCGACGTACCCAGCGAAGTTGGGGAGGGTGGGGAGTTTTGGGGCTTTCTGCCTAGTTCCAGGGAAGCTGCCAGATCTGGATACCAATCACGACACCCTGACATGTCTCGTTCATGGTGTGGCGAAGATGGAACTGAAGGCAGGGATGAGGCCTCCTCGATAGACTTGCTGGAGGTCGAAGTTGGTGACTCATTTCCAGAGAAACAGAAAAGGACTGAAGAACCACACCTATCAGGTTTGTCATGGGAAGAAAATCCTTCTTTTGTGGAGAAGTGGTCTCATCTCCTAACCACGAATATGAGATGGAGGTCTTTTTAGTTACAATCTTAAATGGCCTTAACACTGCAAGAACTGAGGAATCAGGAACCCTGCAGTGTTCAGATGGACCCTGATCCTTGCAGACTGACTTATGCCTCTTAGATATAGGCTCTTGAAACTAAGGCAGTTTCCTCTTCTGCTTGGAAACATTCGAAATGCCTGCATGGACCTTCCTGGATGAAGAAAGTTCTCCTTCAGAAAAAAAGCCAGTTCTCCTTCAGAAGTTCAGAAAACTGCAGAAGTTTTTCTAAGTTCTCCTTCAGAAAAAAAGCCAGTTCTCCTTCAGAAAAAAACTGAAAAACTGGCTATTCACTCAAGCATACCGCTGAAGATACTGTCTTCCTCCAGCACCATCTGTTTCCCCTCTCCCTAGTGCTTCCCTTCCTTGCCCCCCACCCCTTCCCGCCTACCTGACCTCCCAGTCTCACCCTCCGTCCCCCTAAATATGGAACTGTTCGGCCAAGAAATCTGTTTTTACAATTATCTTATTATGCCAGTAACTGATCACTCAATCAACTTTTGATATCTGAACTACTGAAATGTATGTACAAACTTTATTATCTAATCAACAGTTCTCTACTCATTTTTACTGTTTAATCTATCCCTCTTTTCTAATGACCAAGTTATTCATTCCTGTTTATTGTAACTTTTTCTACGCCTGCTCTGTTAATTGGTTCCCCCTTGTTCATTGTAAACCAGTTCGATAAGACTTGTCTTGAGCATCGGTATATTAAAGAACTTAAATAAATAAGAACCATTAGAACCTTGATGCTTTGGGGAAGATGTTATGTTCTCCAGATCAGACATATCAGAAGCCAATAGCTGCCCTGGCATGAATATGACTTGTGGATCCTGATGCCACTGATCCTGAGTGGCTCTCTTATTACTCCATTATGCTTTGATGCTTGCTGTTTAAGTATTGGGTGCATCGACGACTGATGCATTTGCATCATATGCATCGTAGGTGGTTCCTCTCTCAACTCGTATTGATGGTCAGTGCATCGTGCGCCATAGGCGTCAATTACACCACCTCCTTTGGCTGGGATGCGTTATGCCTCGCAGGGCATGATGTTTCTCAACTCCCGACACTCTTAGGCGACAGTCTTGACGACACTTTCGGCCTCTTATGAGGCTTTGAGACCACTTTTGCGGTCTCTAGCTCTATGGGAGCTTTTCCCACCTGGTTCTATCTCCATTGGTCCGTAGCGGTCATTGGCCCCAGTGATGACGCTTGCTTAGGCTGAGTAAGCCGTTGAGTTCTGGGCCCCAGGGAGGAATGAGTAGAATGATTCTGCAGTGTTGGGGCATAGGAGCTTGACAAGGCTTCTTCCTTTTCCCTCAGTCTGGCTATCTTCTCAGCCCGCTGTTGTTGGGCTCTTGGCGGCATTCTGTCACAATCGCGGCAGGATTCTTGCTCATGGTCAGGGCCCAAGCACAGGTAGCAATAATTATATCTGTTGGTGACAAGTTTGCCACACTGGCAGTATTTGAACCCTGGGTTCTTTGGAGCCATTGCAGCACTGAAAAGTGATGTTTGGGGTTCACTGAAGTGACGAGAAAGTGAAGAGGAAAAGAAATGGAGAAATTACTTACCTGATAATTTTGTTTTCCTTAGTGTAGACAGATGGACTCAGGACCACTGGATTATGTGCTCCCCTGCTAGCAGATGGAGATGGAGTCAAGTTTCAAAGTTGTCGTCACCCTAGATGTATCCCTGCAGTAACCTCAGCCATTCAGTATTCTCTTCAAAAGTTTCATGTGCGATTCCTTGGCACTGTTCATGGGCAGCCGTGGGCAGGACCCCGAGTCCATCTGTCTATACTAAGGAAAACAAAATTATCTGGTTAGTGATTTCTCCATTTCCTAGCGTTAAGCCAGATGGACCCAGGACCAATGGGATGTACAAAAGCTACTCCCAAACGGGGTGGGAGGCTGCCCATGGTCCAGTAAGCACCGCCCTCGCAAAGGCTGCATCTTCTTGGGCTTGGACATTCAGGTGATAGATCCTGAAGGTGTGCAAGGAAGACCATGTTGATGCTCTGCAGATGTCGATGGGAGACAGTAGCTTAGCTTCTGCCCAGGATACTGCCTGGGCCCTAGTGGAATGAGCTTTAAGCAGAAGGGATAAAGGCTTCCCTGCTTCTACATAAGCTCCCGTGATCACTTTCTTGATCCAGCAAGCTATGGTAGCTCGCAAAGCTGCTTCGCCTTGTTTCCTTCCACCGTGAAGAACAAACAAGCAGTCCACCTTGTGCACTAGATACTGCACTAACAGCCTACTGACATTTAAATGGTGTCGGAGGCAGTAGTCTTTCGAGTCCTTGCGTCTATCTAGGGACGGTAAGGAAATGGACTGGTTCAGGTGAAACTCCAAGAAGGAAGGGACGGCACGAAGCTGCTACGTTTCTGGAGTCAACCGGAGGAACGGCTCCAGACATGACAACGCCTGTCTGAGATGCAACAAGTCAAGCATATCGCCATCAAGAATACAGTCTTCGGTGTTAACAGGCGTAGAGACAAGAGCGTGAAGTGGTTGAAAGAAAGGCCCTGCTAAGAAGTCCAATTCTAGATTGAGGTTCCATAGAGGGGACTGGCCACTTTAAGGGAGGTTGGAGGTGTTTAACTCTTTTTAGGAATGACATGTCTTACCTGGAAGTGGCAAAAATCCATGTATACTGGCAGCCGGGCGGGATGGTGAGTCCATCTGCATACACTAAGGAAAAGGAGATTATCAGGTAAGTAATCTCAACATTTCCTAGCGTGTAGCAGATGGACTCAGAACAAGTGGGATGTACAAAAGCTACTCCCGAACTGGGCGGGAGGCTGCCTGAGGACCGCGTAGGACTGCCCTCGCAAATGCTGTGTCCTCACTGGCCTGGACATCCAGACGGTAAAATCTGGAAAAGGTATGGAGGGAGGACCATGTCGCCGCCTTACATATCTCCGCGGGCGACAGCATCCTAGATTCTGCCCAAGAGGCGCCTGCGCTCTGGTGTAATGAGCCTTGACCTGCAGAGGTGGTGACTTTCCGGCCTCTACGTAGGCCGCTCTGATAACTTCTTTGATCCAGCGGGCTATGGTGGACCGAGAGGCCGCTTCCCCTTGCTTCCTCCCGCTGTGAAGGACGAACAGATGGTCCGTCTTTCGTACTGCTTCTGTCTTTTCCAGGTATCTGGGCAGCAATCTGCTGATGTCGAGATGGCGTAGCAAACGCCCTTCTTCTGATTTCTTGGTTGGCAAAGATATGGTTTGGTTGAGGTGAAATTGTGAGACTACTTTAGGTAAGAAAGAGGGAACCGTGCGAAGATGGATAGCCTCTGGAGTGATTCTCAGAAAGGGATCACGGCAGGACAGCGCTTGTAGCTCTGAGATGTGGCGTGTGGAACACACTGCCAGCAAGAACACCATCTTCAAAGTTAGCGACCGGAGAGACAGGCCCCGAAGGGGTCCGAAGGTGCATCCCGCGAGGAAATCCAAAACTATGTTGAGGTTCCACAGGGGCACTGGCCACTTCAGTGGCGGACGAATGTGCTTGACTCCTTTCAGGAAGCGGGAAACATCTGGGTGCGTGGCAATAGTCTTGCCATCCCTCCTGGGACTGTAACAAGACAGTGCAGCCACCTGAACCTTGATGGAACTTAGGGAGAGACCCTTCTGAAGCCCATCCTGCAGGAAATCCAGAACAATAGGGATTGTGGTCGCATGTGGATTGGTGCCATGAGTGTCGCACCAGGCTTCAAATACTCTCCAGATCCTAATGTAGGTGAGGGATGTGGAAAACTTGCGAGCTCGGAGGAGTGTATCTATCACCGGCTCAGAGTAACCTCTTTTCTTCAGTCTAGCCCTCTCAATGGCCAGACCGTAAGAGAGAATTGAGCCGGAATTGGAACGCGTTACCACTGTGCAGCAGGTTGCGATTCGCAGAGACAGAGCTGCCACCTCAAAGGTTTGTTTCAGGATGGCGACCAGGCGTCTGTCATGAGCCTCCTTGAGGGCTGCCCCCCCCCCCACTGGAATGGTAGTGCGCTTGACCACAGCGCTAACCAAGGCGTCCACTTAGGGCACGCCAGCATATCCTTGATTGCCGGGTCCAGGGGGTACGTGCCGGACAGGGCCCGACCCCCTTTGAATGAGGCCTCCGGCGCATTCCACTCCAAATCGATCAGCTGTTGCGCTGCTTGCAGGAAGGGAAAATGGCAGGCTGCGGGACGAAGACCCTCCAGCAGGGGGTTCTGCGTAGATGCCTCCATGGTGCTGGGGCCTGGAATAGCCAACTCAGTCAGGCACTGAGAAACCAGGTCGGAGAGATCCTCCTTGGGAAAGAACCGCCTCATAGTTCGATATGGCTCTATCCCAGAGGGAAGTTCCCCCTCCTCGGGGGGTTCGGACTCGTCCTCCAAGACATCAGGGTCTGCAGGAGGCGGACTGCCCGGAGGCGGGTGCCCGCGGTAAGGGCGAGAGGGTCCGGGGGCAGGGGCAGCAGGGCCTGGACGGGAAGCCGACTGCATCTGTACGAAGGTGTGGATCCCCTTAAATAAGTCCACCCAGGAAATGGAAGCGGTCTCCAGCCATCGGGGTACCAGGTCCCCCGGGATTCCTGGCTGTTCGAGACGGCCCGCTAGATCCGGGGTGGCCCCTGGGAAACTGTTGGTAAACCTCGGTTGAGACTGGTCCTGGCCCGAGGCTCCCACGGCCTCCTCACATTGGGCACAAAGGGAGTCTGGCTCCTCGCTCTGCGTGGCTCTAAGCTGGCACGCTGAGCACAGGCCAAGAGCTTTCACGCCGGAAGCAGGAGGTGCCACCTCTGGAGACGCCGGGGCATTTAGGTGTTCCATCGCGTCTTGTGAATGCAGGGCACCGGCGCTTATGTGTCAGCGATATGCGCTCAATAATAATATGAGCCCACTAATAATATGCGCTCAAGAATATGCACTCAAGAATATGCGCTCAGCAATAAGCGCTCAGCAATAAGCGCTCAATAAACAATATGCGCTCAATAATATGCATTCAGCAATATGCGCTCAATAATAAACAATATGTGCTCAATAATATGCGTTCAGCAATATGCGCTCAATAATAAACAATATGCGCTCAATAATAAACAATATGTGCTCAATAATATGCGTTCAGCAATATGTGCTCAATAATAAACAATATGCGCTCAATAATATGCGTTCAGCAATATGCGCTCAATAATATGCTCAATAATATACGCTTAGCAATCCATATGCTGCGTTGTGCGCCTATCAACAGGCGCCTATCCGAGTGCGCCTATCCATGGGCGCTCAATACCTGAACAAGGCAGACAAAATGGCGACCTCCACGGCGTGCCGCATGCAGGCAATGCCGCCGATCTTCGTACCTCGGAGACCAAAAGTAAAAGATGTACGCCTTACCTGATCCTCGGCGCTTCCCGGCTGTAACCCGGGCGGTCTCCGGCTGCGGGGGGAGAGGGGAAATACCTTCACCGCCGCGCTTGAGGAAGTGCGCCCGCTGCCTCTAAGCCGCCGAACTCGTCTCGCTCGGGGCTAAGTCCTCGCGGGGACCGAGGCGCCTCTCAGCCAGGCCCGAGCCCTTCTCGCTCGGGGGCTAGATCCCTGCCGCGGTTCAGCCAACGGACCGAGGCGTAGACCTCCGAGGGGTCGCGGAAACCACCTTGGGAAACTCAACTGGGGGAGGGACCCGAGGGTATCACCGCAGGAGTGCGGGGCTCGTCTTCTGAGAAATTTGGAAAGTAGAAAGTAGTATTGGAAAACACGCTCAGCGAGCGTGCAGGCACTCCAAACTGCTTTGGAGATGGAAATTACTGAGTTGCTTCACTTCCTGTGGGGTATATGTACCCGTGCTGACGTCAGATCCGTCTCCAACTGCTAGCACGAGCACATTATACCCACTTGTTCTGAGTCCATCTGCTACACGCTAGGAAATCTCTATTTATTTGTATGGCTGTCTCAGGTACTGTATAGTGTCTTTGCACCCAGCAGATGAAATTCGAACAGAGTTGGAATTTCTCTAAGGTTGGAAACAAAAAATCCCAGTGCACTCGGTCGAATGCTTTTTCGGCATCTACAGCCATTAAAATAGTGGGTAATTATTTTGTCTTCGCAAACCAGATCAGAGTAATTGCTCTATGGACATTGTCTGCTGCCATGCATCCAGGAATAAAGCCTGATTGATCTGCATGGACCAATTCAGGTATCAGATGCCCCAGCCTATTAGCTAATATTTTAGCCAATAGTCTTATGTCTATATTTAGTAAAGAGATAGGACGGTAAGAACCGCATTGCGTAGCATCCTTTCCCGGTTTAGGTAATACCGTTATACCTGCTATGTTGGTATTTGGAGCCAAGTTAAGATTCCCCTAGCAATGAATTAAATGCTGTAATTAACAATGGAGATATTAGATCAGAGAAAATTTTGTAAAATTTCCCTGTAAATCCATTTAAACCTAGTGCCTTCCCGGTTTTCAGTTCTTGATTGCCTGATTTGTTTCACTCACTGTTATTCTCCTGTTCAAGAATTCCTTTTGGCGCTCGTTGGGTTGAGGTAGGGAAACTGAGGATATATACTCCATTACTGCAACTGGGTCTATGGTGGTGTCCTTATATAATTCATTATAGAATCGCACAAACCTATCCCTAATTTGGTTGCTTTTAATTAACAGATTATCCGCCTCATCTTTAAAGTTTAAGGATTTGTGCTTGTGTGTTTTGCTTTTTTAGGGCCTGCGCTAACATCCTTCCAGCTTTATTGCCTCCCTCAAAGTGACATTGCTTTACTAGATCTAGTTCGAAAGCAGTTTCAGATCTATTCAAATGTTGTAATTCTTGGCATGCTTCATATAATTTTTTCAAGTCATTAGTGACTTTAAATCTTTTTTGGGCAACTTCGAGCTTCCTTATTTGTTTTTCCAGTGTGGTTCTGATTTGAATTTTTACTTTTTTCTTATAGAATCCTGTGATATTAGATGACCTCTTATCACCACCTTAAGACCTTCCCACAATGACATCAGGGAAACTTCACCATTATCATTGACCTGTATTATATTCCTGAATTATATTCTGAATTTTATGAAATCGTTTTATCCTCAAAGAATCATTGTCATGCCACTAACGTTTCTCTGGGTCTTGTGGTAGATGCATGTCACACGTTATAGGAGCATGATCAAACCAGGATATAATATCTATAGAAACTGCTGAGATCCTATTAACTAACAATTTGTCCACTAAGAGCATATCAATCCTGGAGTAGGAATCATATACCAGTGAATAATATGTGTAGTCGCAAACAATGGTATTAAAATGTCACCATATATCTACCATCCACAAATGATCCAGCAAGTGTTTCAGACCTTTACATTGGATTGTTGATACTGAGCTTCTGCCTGAAGAAGTATCATAAGGGGATTCAATGCCATATTAAAGTCTCCTCCAACTATACAGTTGTCCCCTTGCACCATGTCTAATTTAGATTGAAGTTGCTGATAAAATTAATATTGATTATGGGTAGGGACATATGTTTACTAATATATACTTCCCTTGAGAAACGTTCATTTATAAAATTAGAAATCTCCCCTCTGTATCTTGGTGTAACAAATGGAAGTCAGCGCATATATTGTTAGCTATCAAAACTCCAACTCCTCCATATCTATTAGTGGCAGTGCTGGATATTAAGAATACCTTATAAAAATAATGGTTATCCCGCAACAAGCCCCCATCTTTGTGACTTAGATGTGTCTCTTGGATAAAGATAATATCTGCTCTTAGACGTTTTGCTTCCTTGAATAACATGCTTGGTGTCCTCTGTATTTCCCTGCCCCCCCCCCCCCCCCCCCCCCCCCGACATTTAATATTATATTCTAACAGTTGCAACATAATTATAATTTTTACCTCAGCCTATGAATGGGATATTGTCACGGCCTAACATTTCAACATATACATTTACCCATTGATAACCCAATTTAATATTCAATTGCCATTACGTACCTTCAGCAAGTAATCAAAGCTGTTAATCAACCACGAGGTTCACCTGGATCCACATAAGGCACAAGAGAAATACAAAAGAAAAAAAAAAACAACAAAAACTGCAGAGAGCCCCTGGTAAACTTGTACACCCACTCATGGCGTGATGCCCAAAAAAATAAATAGCATTCAAGTTTCGAAAAGCCTTGAGGATGATCTGCCGGTGGATAATACTTTAAAATCGTCAGCTCAGTCTGCTGCAGCAGTCAAAAAAGCAAATAGAATGTTAGGAATTATTAGGAAGGGAATGGTTAATAGAACGGAAAATGTCATAATGCCTCTATATCGCTCCATGGTGAGACCACACCTTGAATACTGTGTACAATTCTGGTCGCTGCATCTCAAAAAAGATATAGTTGCGATGGAGAAGGTACAGAGAAGGGCAACCAAAATGATAAAGGGGATGGAACAGCTTCCCTATGAGGAAAGGCTGAAGAGGTTAGGGCTGTTCAGCTTGGAGAAGAGACGGCTGAGGGGGAATATGATAGAGGTCTTTAAGATCATGAGAGGTCTTGAACGAGTAGATGTGACTTATTTTCACTTTCGAATAATAGAAGGACTAGGGGGCATTCCATGAAGTTAGCAAGTAGCACATTTAAGACTAATCGGAGAAAATTCTTTTTCACTCAACGCACAATAAAGCTCTGGAATTTGTTGCCAGAGGATGTGGTTAGTGCAGTTAGTGTAGCTGGGTTCAAAAAAGGTTTGGATAAGTTCTTGGAGGAGAAGTCCATTAATGGCTATTAATCAATTTTACTTAGGGAACAGCCACTGCTATTAATTGCATCAGTAGCATGGGATCTTCTTAGTGTTTGGGTAATTGCCAGGTTCTTGTGGCCTGGTTTTGGCCTCTGTTGGAAACAGGATGCTGGGCTTGATGGACCCTTGGTCTGACCCAGCATGGCAATTTCTTATGTTCTCGGTAAGAATCGCCAACTCTAATTCCTCCAATATTCCTCTTACACAAGGCATTCCCCAGGGATCTTCTCTCTCATCTACACTATTCAAACATCTACCTACTGCCCCCTCTGCCGCCTCCTCGCTGACCTTGGTCTAAAATTTTTCTTATATGCAGATGACTTACAAATACTCATCCCCATCCAAGAATCGCTCGCCAAAACTCTCCAGTTCTGGGAATCATGCCTTGCAACCATCAACACCCTACTCGCCAACCTTCACCTCATCTTAAATGCCTCCAAAACAGAACTCCTCATTATCTCCAAGCAACCATTCCACACACCCCACTCCTCTCCTGACAATATACCCCCAGCAAACGACCACCCCCTCTCTGTGAGAGACCTGGGTGTCTCCTTAGACCAACATTTAAATTTCAAACATCATATCAACTCAATGATAAAAGGGGGTTTCTTCATAGAAACATAGAATGACGGCAGAAGAAGACCAAACGGCCCATCCAGTCTGCCCAGCAAGCTACGCACTTTATCCATCCTTTTTTTCCCCCCCTTTTTCTCTCTCCCACCTGCTACTATTGGCTTCCAGTACCCTCCAGCCCTAATTCCCCTCCACCCCACCACCAATTTAGAGAGCAGCGCCGTATCTGCATCCAAGTGACATCCAGCTCAATTAGGGGTAGCAACCGCTGTAACAAGCAGGCCACACCCTTGCCCCATACTCTTACCCACCCCTGTTTCTATTTTTTTGTTTGTTTTTTTATTTTTTTGGAGATAGCAGCCCTCCATCCTTCCGCTCTGTGAAGGTGGAACACTAACTACTGGCCACTGGCATCCCGTTCCGTGAATGCCTCTGTGGCTACTGCCGCTCCGTGCCGTGTTTGAATGCCTCTGTGGCTACTGCCACTCCGTGCAGTGTTTTGCTGCCTCCACTTTATTCACTGGCATCCCGCTCCGTGAATGCCTCTGTGGCTACTGCCGCTCCGTGCAGTGTTTTGCTGCCTCCACTTTATTCACGCCCTCTAGACTTGATGGATCCACAGTGTTTATCCCACGCCCCTTTGAAGTCGTTCCCAGTTTTAGACTTCACCACTTCCACCGGAAGGGCATTCCAGGCATCCACCACCCTTTCCGTGAAGAAATACTTCCTGACATTGGTTCTTAGTCTTCCTCCCTGGAGCCTCAGCTCATGACCTCTGGTTCTGCTGATTTTTTTCTGATGGAAAAGGTTTGTCGTTGTCTTTGGATCATTAAAACCTTTCAAGTATCTGAAAGTCTGAATCATATCACCCCTGCTCCTCCTTTCCTCCAGGGAGTACATAATTAGATTCTTCAATCTCTCCTTGTATGTCATCCGATGAAGACCCTCCACCTTCCTGGTCGCCCTTCTCTGTACCGCTTCCATCTTGTCCTTGTCTCTTTGTAGATACGGTCTCCAGAACTGAACACAGTACTCCAGGTGAGGCCTCACCAAGGACCTGTACAAGGGGATAATCGCTTCCCTTTTCTTACTCGATATTCCTCTCTCTATGCATCCCTGCATTCTTCTGGCTTTTGCTATCGCCTTGTCGCCTTGTTTCGCAGACTTCATATCATTAGACACTATCACCCCAAGGTCTCTCTCCTGCTCCGTGCACATCAGCCTTCCCCCCACCCCCCCCCCCCCCCCCCCCCAATCGAATACAGTTCATTCGGATTTCCACTCCCCATATGCATGACACTGCACTTCTTGGCATTGAATCTCAGCTGCAATATCTTCGACCACTCTTCCAGTTTCCTTAAATCCCGTCTCATTCTCTCCACTCCTTCCGGCGTATCCACTCTGTTGCAGATCTTAGTGTCATCCGCAAAAAGACAAACCTTACCTTCTATCCCGTCCGCAATGTCGCTCACAAAGATATTGAACAGGACCGGTCCCAACACCGATCCTTGCGGTACACCACTTAAAACCGCTCTCTCTTCAGAGAAAGTTCCATTTACCATCACACAATGTCTTCTGTCCGTCAACCAGTTTGCAATCCAGGTCACCACCTTGGCACTCACTCCTAAGCTTCTCGTTTTATTCAGTCTCCTGTGCGGAACCGTATCAAAAGCTTTGCTGAAATCCAAGTAGATGACATTGAGCGCTCTTCCTCGACCCAATTCCTTGGTTACCCAGTCAAAAAAGCCAATCAGATTTGTCTGACAGGACCTTCCTCTGGTGAATCCATGCTGCCTCTGGTCCATCAATTCTCCGGACTGTAGATAGTTCACTATTCTCTCTTTCAACAGTGACTCCATTACTTTTCCCACCACCGAAGTGAGGCTAACCGGTCTTCAAACTCCATACCCTAAAAAAACTTAAACCCCTCCTCCACACAAGATTTTCGTACAGTACTTCAGACAACTATACTATCTAAATTGGATTACTGCAACTCCTTATTACTCGGTCTCCCCTATTCTTCTATCAAACCCTTGCAACTATTGCAGAATGCCATGGCTAGGATCATAACTAACACATGCAAAAGTGACCACATCACCCCTATTCTAAAGGACCTTCACTGGTTACCCATCTCCTCCTGAATAAGATACAAGACCCTCACTATCCTTCACAACTCCTTGTACAATCATAATCATCCCTGGATCGAGGAGGCTCCATGTTTCCGCTCATCCAATCGCCCCACCAGATCTTCCCTGCAGGAACTCTCTATACTCCCACCCTCAAGGCCGCACAACATGCACTCACCAGAGAAAGAGCCATCTCCATAGCTGACCCCTCCCTCTAGAACACCCTGCCCACTGAACTTCGTCTAGAACCAAGTATGCGCAAATTCAAAAAAGGAATTAAGACCTGGCTTTTCAAATTAGCCTACCCAGATGCAGACCAAACTTAGCATGTGCCCCTTTTCCTGTACTCCTGTACCCCCCCCCCCCCCTTTTTACAGTCCCTCCGTCCAAATGCTTTCTTCTTCACTGTTTGCCTCTTCCGAATCCCCGGATGCAACACTTGTAAAAACGGTTTTCTCTGCAGATACGTTTTTGTGATTTTCTGCTTATTTAATAATTTTGTCTATTCCTCCCCTACGTTACCCTACCCCCTAATTTAACACCTGTAAAAAAAATGTTCTCCTTTTGTAATTGGGTTTACTCTCTGTACATACTATTTTGCCTTCTGCTTATATAATAAGTCATTGTTCTGCTCTCTACTAATCCCCCAAAGTCTCCCATATGTAACGATTTATTTCCCCCTGTAAATACAAGTTGGCCTCTCTCTGCCCATTTATAACTCTGCCTGTACCACCTCCTGGTACTGTTCCTATTGCCTTCCTGCTGCCTTTTTTCGCTGCTGTTACTCTCTCTCCTATCTTCCTCTCTGCTCCCCTCCCCTGTTCATTGTACTTTTCCGCCTTTCTTCAGTTTTTATGTAAACTGGTGCAATGTTTCACACGAATGTCGGTATAAAAAAAGCTAATAAATTAAATAAATAAAAATTCAAATTACAAAAAATTGGTCTGTTTTTGGGCCAGGGAGGATTAGGGCATCAATCCCCCTGAAGCCTGTTTCTTTGCGGTGGCTAAATAGCCAGTTTGTTTTGGCATCAACTTGGGTCACCATTAGGTCCACTGACAGGTGCCTGTCCACTGACAGGTGCTGAGCTCCTATTCCCCTAGGTCCAGCTTGTTTCAACTGAGAAAATCTGCTTGCACATTTTCTCTTCCTACAATATGTGCCATTGATAATTGGGAGAGGTTTCTCTTTGCTCAAAAGAGTATCCCAATCACTTTCTTTGCCAGTCTGAGGCTGCGAGTCCCTCCCTGTTTGTTCATGTATGTCACCGCTGGGGCAGCGTCAGAGTATTCTGACTGCCTTCCCTTCTATCACTGGCGCAGGAAGACCTGCAATACTAGGCTCTCTCTTAGTTCCAAAGAGTGGTTTGGCCAGAGTGCGCCTCTTCCTTTGACCAGGTCCCTTGGGCCAATTGGCCCTGGGAATGGGCTTCCCACCCACTCATGCTGGCATCTGTGGTTAGCATGACCTGGGTCTGATGGCTCAATATCTACCCTTTTTGTGAGGTTGCCTGGGTCTATCCATCAACTTAAGTTCTCTGCCATCTCTTGGGAGCCCTTAAGTGATTATCATAATTGCAGGAAGCTGTGGACCAGCAGGCTAGTTGTGCATGCTATAATGAATACACATGTGACCACGGGACTACATCTATGGTTGCTGCCATTAAGCCCCAGCAACTATGATAACCTGGGAGAGTTCAGTATGCAAAACACTTACTTGTTTCATTATTTTGGCTAACCTCTTGTAGGGACAGAACACTTTTCCTTCTTGCATGTTGTAGAGAGCCCCTAACATCTCTGTAGCTTGTAAAGGGCTCCAGATTGCTTTTCATGTAGCTCACTACCCAGTCCAGCCTTTTTAAGAGCTGCATCACTATGGTCAAAACTTGTCGGTTCTCCTAGAAGGTTTTTGCTCTGATCAGCCAATCACCTAAACAGGGATGTATCATAATTCCCTGATTGTGTAGTGCTGCCACTACTATGACCATGCCCTTGAAGGTCCTTGAGGTCGTTGCAATTAAAAGGGTACAGCCTGAAACTGAAAATGATAGGCCAAAACAAAAACAAAAATCCTTGAAAGGAGGCCCTCATGGAAATGTGGAGATATGCCTCCACCAGGTCCAATGACAATAGAAATGCTCCTTTTCTTATGGGTGCCATGATTGAGCAGTGTCTCCATTCAGAAAGGGGCTACCTTCAGACATCAGTTGATGCCTTTTAAATCCAACACAGGACTAAAAGTGCTGTCTGTCTTTAGCACCATAAAATAAATCAAATATGCTCCTTGCCCCTTCTCTTGGAGTGGTACTGGAGCTATTGCTTTTAAATCCCACAATCTTTGCAGGGTTGCCTCTGCCACCTCCCTTCTGACCTGCAAGGAGAAACCATGAACTCATTTAATACTGGGAAAATGCCCTCTGGTACATAGACCCTTAAGATTATGTCCAAGACCCACTGGTCAGATGTGATCTGGGACCACTCTGCACAATACTGCAATATGCATCCACCTACTAGTATTACCGCCAGTGGAGCACGAAGATATCATTGCTGGAGGCAACTGACCCCTACAGCTGCAAGTTATTCTGCTCTTGGTTTTCTAAATCCCCAGCCCCCCCCCCCCCCCCCGGAAAGGACTGGGACCTGCCTCTTGCCTGCTGAGCAGCCAATGCTCCCGACATTTTGATCTTGCGTTTGGACCTAAAGTATTGACATATAAACCTTCGAACAGCTGACAGTTTCTTTCTTCTGGGAGTCTGGAGTTTTGACTCCCTCAATTCGTTCACTAATTTTTCCAGCTCTACCCTGAAGAGTGGACCCCCTCTTTAAAGAGAAGCTTGCATAGGGGGAATCTCGATGCAGATTCTGCCGCCCAACTGCATAGCCAAAGAAGTTTCCTGGTTGCTACCCCAGAGGCCATTGATCTCAAGGACAATCTGATAAAAGTCATAATGTATCCACCAGAAGGACTATGGCAGACTCTAGATGTACGGTTTTCCTGGCTTTGGGGCAGTTGTTGGACCCAGTATAGGGCTGCCCATGCTACACAGCTACCACCAATTAAATCCTGATTTGCCATGGATCCTGTAGAGAAGGTCTGCTTCAGTGCAGCTTCTATTTTCCTATCATGAGGGTCCTTTAGGGCCATCCCCCCCCCCAATATGGGATCCGAAATAGACCCTATCTTTCTTCTGCAGGTAGGGGGTACAGTTTCCCCATAACCCTGCCTCCTATGAGATCCCCCATTGGAGGGTCCTATTCTGTTAGCACTATCTGACTTAAGACATCATGTAGAATAAAGAATCTTCCTTATCCCCTGCAGAACAGAGTCACCCTCTGCCAAGTTGTCCGTTTTGATGTTTGAAGTCTTTAGGGCTCCCTGTATGTAAGCAATATGGGCTGAGAACTCCTCCTTCTGGAACAACCCGACTACCGGAGTGCTCTCTTCCTCCAACAAGCCCTGCCTCTCATCTTGGGAGGACAGGGATCTGCTCCGCTCAGAATCAGACTAACCAGCTCTCTTCACTGGATTCCAGTAATGAAAGATGATCTGGGTCTCAGCATATCTTGTGTTGATTTGGAAGCACACCTCCCTTCAATCCTGGGGACAAAATCCTGAATCTGCTACTGAGCGAGGCTTTCCCTCCCCACCTGTTGCCTCTTCGCACTCACTACCACCAGGAAGAGTTGTCCCAGCTGTAGCTCCCGTCTGGAGTGGTCGACTTCCTTCCCTGTTGCTTTCCTGTTTTTTGGGTTTTTTTGTTGTTGTTTTAAACTTTACTGCTCCTGCTGTACCCAGGGAGCAGACAAGGTAAAGGAAGAAGGTCAATAGAGAGTCTAGGGAGAGAGAAGAGAGACCACAAGATACCTATTAAGAAAAAACTTTTTTTTTGTCAATGGGCCCAGGTCCACTAGGAATCTCTCTATGCTCTACAGAGTAAGTGGAGGGAGATGTCTTCCTAGGAGGAGATTCAGTCCCTAAGGAGAAGAGGGTTCTCACCTAGGAGCCTAAAACCAGGTAGGGACATACTTGGGAGGCAGATATACTGGGAAAAGTTACCACGAGGCTAGTTGCCCCAGGAGCTCAGCAGGCTCAGATCAGACCAGGGCAGAACCCGAACTCTGGAAGCTTCTTGAAGTCCACAGCTGCAGGAGAGAGACAGACAGACTACTAGCAAGGCCTCGACTCCTCACCCCTTTTATGATGGAGACTGAAGTCTTGAAGGGGGTGTGCACGGTCTCTGACAGCTGAGGAGTGAGGAAACCCCAAGTGTATTCGACTGGTCCAGCAGGTGAAAAGGAATATTAGCTTTTGCTTCTTTAGTAAGTCTCTCCTCAATAAAGTAGGCGAAGAGAGAATTTAATGTTTTACATCTAAAGTGTCAATGTTTGTGTTCCTCAATAGGTCATGTTTTTCATTGTTTTAAAAGATGCCTTTTTGTCTGATATCCTCTTTCATAGCACCATTTAGCCATGCTTGCAAGTGTTTGTTTTCCTAACTTGTGGAATACACTTCATCTGGGCTTCCAAAATTATGTTTTAAAAACAGCCTCCATCCCACATGCAGACTTTTAACCCTTGTAACTGCTCCTTTTAGTTTTCTTCTAACTAGACTTCTCACTTCATTATAGTCTCCTCTTTTAATGTTATATGTTATTGCAGCAGTTTTATACATTTTTCCTCCAGTGACTATCTCAAACTTGATTGTATTATGATGCTGCCAAGTGGCTCTACCTCTAGCATAAAATGTTCTATTACAGTAAAAATGTGATCTAACGTAGCACCCATCCTCCCCTCGTTAGTTCTAGGACCAGCTACTCAATGAAGCAGTCATTTATGGTATCTATAATCTTAATTTCCTTGTCAACCCTAATAAGAGACATTCACCCAATCAATTTTAGGGTAAGTGAAGCCTCCCATTATTATTGTGTTCCCAAGCTTAGTACCCTGTCTAATCTCTCCTAGTATTTCACATTCTTTTTCACTATCCTGGTTGGGTGGGTGCATGCATGGAATTTCTATCCAAAAGATTCCAGATTGCATTTTCTGGAAAAATCTCTATTTTTCTTGATTTTACGGAATCCATGATATACAGTGCCAAACCACAGCCGCTTATCTGCTTTGTCATTTTGATATAGCCTGAGAGTGGGCACTGCAAAACTAACTCAAGTCAGAGAAAGAGCACTATCATTGGCCGGACCGTTACTATGGAACACCATGCCCATAGAGATAAGACTACAGAGAGATTTCAAGACTTTCAAAAAGAGCTTAAAGACATGGCTCTTTAGAGAAGCCTTTCCACAAAGAGAGGGAGAGAGAGAAAAACGCTGAAAGCTGTACACATAAAATCTTCATACAGCACTAGCACATTTTATGTATGTCATGGTTTTGTCTATTGCAACTTTTAAATTAAATGTATAATTTAAGTCTTTATCTTAAGTCACAGGTCAGATTAATCATCACTAAACTCTTAGCCATTACTATGAAACGATGTTACCGAGATAATCAGGCACCTCCATTACTAATAATAGGAACAGTTTGCATGTACAATTTACTATATGTGCCTATATGTAAACCGTTGTGACGGTATTCTACTAAACGACGGTATAGAAAAGATTTTAAATAAATAAATAACTCAAAACCAAGGCATGTTACACCATCTGAACCTCCAGACCCTATCCCTCACAGCCTGGATGTTGAAAGCTTGATCCTGCAACCGCTCAACCTTTCAAGTGATGTCTCTCAAGTGCTTGTAGCCTCAAGAAAGCCTTCCACACGAAAATCCTGTCATTCTAAGTGAAATAGATTCACCACATAGTGCATTAAAAAAAGTATCGACCCCTTTTCCTGCCCCATGCCATCTCTATTAGACTATCTCTAGCACCTTTCAGACTCTGGTCTCCAGACTTCTTCGGTAAGGGTACACCTGAGTGCTATCTCAGCTACAACAAAGGAGTTGGGGTTGCCCCGGTAACAGCTCAACCCCTTGTGAGTCGGTTTATGACGGGCCTACTAAAACGTAAGCCCCCTCTACGGCCACCAATCACTGAATGGGATCTCATTGTAAAAGTTTGAGCCTTTGCACTCCTGCGATGTTAAATTTCTTACATAGAAAGTTCTCTTCCTAGTAGCCATTACATCTGCTCGAAGGGTTAGTGAGTTACAAGCACTTGTCACATACCCACCCTACACAAGGTTCCTACATGACCGAGTGGTCCTGCGAACTTCACCCTAAATTCCTTCCCAAGGTGGTTTTCTGCCTTCCACTTGAATCAGTCTATAGTCTTGCCCACATTTTTCCCAAGGCCTCACTCTCACCAGGGCGAGAGAGTTTTCACACCTTATACTGTAAACGTGCACTTGCATTTTACCTCGACTGCACAGCAGTCCATAGGAAATCCACCCAACTCTGTTTCTTTTGACAAAAACAGACTAGGAGTTGCAGTGGGCAAACAAATTCTTTCCAACTGGCTAGCAGACTGTATCGAATTCTGCTATAAAAAACGGATTCTCTGATCGAGAAGCGTGGGAAACCACACTTGTCAAGGCCAGTAAGGGGCTATGAGTATCACTGACCCTTTGTCCTGTTGTAGCTTCACGAGAGTTTTGGCTAGCAGCGGTATCGGGGGATACGCGTACAGGAGGCCTGTGTTCCAGGGGTGAGCAAAGGCGACCATGGCTAACTTGTTTTGTTGCCTGGCAGGGAGCAGAATCTGTCCACTTTGTGATTCAGTTCAGATGCAAAGAGGTCTATTGTTCGTTGACCCCAGAGTTGGAAGATTCTGGTCGTCACCACAGGATCCAGAGACCACTCGTGGGGATGGAACTGTTGGCTGAGGCGATCTGCTACCACGTTCTGCATGCCTGCCAGATAAGTGGCCCATAGATACATGAAGTATGCAAGGGCCCAGTCCCAGATCTGCGCGGTTTCTTGGCACAGGAGATAAGAACCTGTGCCGCCCTGCTTGTTCAAGTACCACATTGCAACTGTGTTATCTGTATGAGAATAGTCTTGTGTGAAAGGCAGTCCTTGAATGCATATAGAGCATAACGTATAGCTCGAAGCTCTAGGAAATTGATCTGAAACGTTGCTTTGAGCTGTATGAAAGTACCTTGAGTTTGAAGATTGTTCACATGGGCTCCCCAACCTAAGGTGGATGTGTCTGTGGTCAAAGTTATTTGTGGAACCAGTTGCTGAAAGGGTAGACCTGTTAGCAAGTTGTTCTTGTTTGACCACCAGAGAAGTGATAAACTTAACTGGTGGGTTACTTGAATCTGGGATGAAAGCGGTTGACTGGCTTGGAGCCATTCAGATTTCAAGGTCCATTGAGTTAGTCACATGGCCAGCCTGGCCATAGGAGTGACGTGGACTATGGAAGCCATGTGGCCCAGCAACATTAGGAATCTGACTCTAGAAGAGCTGTGTGATCTTTGCGGATCCACAGTGGATTGGGTGGTGAATCTGGAGTACCGTGAGAAAGTTTAGACGGCATCCCTGGGTTGTGATGTAAATAACCCATTGGTCTGTGGTGATGTTGAGTCAATTGGTTATGAAATGAGGAATTCGACCTCCTACTGGTAAATCTGGTTCTGGATTTGTGGAGGGGCTGCTGTTCTTTGGAAATGTCTCAAAATCCAGATGCTTGGCCTGTTTGTGGAGTAGGCTGAGGTCTGGATGTTTTAAGCTATCGAGGATGTCCTCTTTGAGACAGCCTAGCTGTCCTCAAGCAAGATGTAGGTGGGTATCATCTGCGTGGGCAATAAAATTTTTAGGGTCCCTTCATGATGATCTTCTCACAGAAGAAGGGGCCTCGGTGGTCACTGTTGATAATTGACGCAGTGTTTCATTGTGGTCTTTTCAACTGAGTCATTGCATCTTGTATTTTGTCACCGAATAGATTTTCACCGGTGCAAGGTAAATCTGCAAGTCTGTCCTGGATTTCAGGTCTCAGGTCAGAGGCTTTTAGCCAGGCCCATCTCCTGGCACTAATTCCTTTCGCTGACATACAAGAAGCTGTCTCAAAGGAGTCGTAAGCAGCACGAGCTTCATGTTTACCAGCCTCAAGGCCTTTATGTAATATGGCATTGAGAGCGTCTTCTTGTTGTTGAGGAAGAGAGTCGGCTACTTCCTGAACCTGTTTCCACAGATTCCTCTGGTACTGTGTCATGTAAAGTTGGTATGCAGCTATCCGTGACACCAGCATAGATCCTTGAAACATTTTGCGGCCTAATATGTCAAGGAATTTTTTATCTTTACCAGGAGGATTGGAAGAATGTGGTCGCAGTCTTCTGGATTTCTTTTGTGCGGATTCAACTACCACTGACTGATGGGGTAGTTGTGGTTTTTGGAATCCAGGGATGTGTTGGACAAGATACGTTGCATCTGTCCTTTTTATTTATTGGCTGAACAGCACAAGGATACTCCCAGAGACAATGCTGTAGATCTACTAGTACCTCGTGTACTGGTATTGCTACGATTTCTTTTGGAGCATCAACAAATTGGAGAACTTCCAAAGTTTTGTGCCTTGTATCTTCCTCAGTAATGAGATCAAAGGGGATTGTCTCTGACATCTCTCTAACAAAACTGGCAAAGGAAAGGTCTTCTGAGAGAGATTTTCTCCTTTCCTCCGGAGAAAATGGTTCTGACAGAATATCCTCCGCAGAAGTGTTGGTGTCTACATCTTCCCATGTATCAGAAAAGGTCTGTGGACGAGATCCTGAAGGTGGGAAGAAGGTTGGTACTGTAGGACATATTGGCACCGATGGATCCTTCGATGGCCTCGATGGATGGTGCGATAGCATTGATGCAGGTTTCGGTGGCATCGGAGACATCAATGAAATACACAGGTCTCTCGGTCCCTAGAGCCCTGATGGACCAGGCATCGGTGAAATGGGACTGGAATCCATGCCCTCCTCGTCTGAAGACCCGGGAATTGGAATCGGGGCTTTCAGAGGTTGCGTAGGTTTCTTTGGCATCGGTGGTCCCGGTTGCATTGGCAGGGCACCGATGAGTGCATCCAGCCTGGTTAGCAATGGTGCAAATATCGATGGCTCTGGTGTCTGTAAGGGGGCCGGTACTGGTGGCTGTAGGTCTCAGAGAGCATCAAGCACTGCCTAGCGGATAAAATCGTCCAGTTCCTCCCTGAAAGCTGGTGTAGATATCGCAGCTACAGGGGGTGGCAGGCTAGGCGCTACTGGCACCTCCACAGGACTCTGTGGGGGCTCAGTACCCCGCAACGATATCGGTGGGGATAGCCTTGGCAGTTCGGGTGGAGAGGGTATTAACTCCTCTACCTGTGTCCTCTTTGCAAGTGGCTCGATAGCCATCGAGGTCGATGTGGTGTCAGTGCCGGCACCAGGAGTAGACTCACGGCGGTGCCGGTGTTTTCCTCGGTGCTGAGCCAGGACTTTCCCCAGCGCAGAGGTAGATGCTGTCGATGACTTAGACGGAGTCTGTGAAAGAGTCACTGCTGCCCTGGTGCTCCCGGCGAGGTTTTATGATCAACTTTTTCGATGCTCCTGCCGGTGACAATTGAGTGGACACTGATGGAGTCAGTTTAATTTTAAACAGGGTGTCCATCTTGTCGAGACGAACCCGCCTACCCTTAGGAGTCCTCTGAGCACAACTTGGGCAAGTAGATACATTGTTTGATGAGCTGAGGCACAGCACACAAACATCATGTGGGTGGGTAATTGACATGGTTCAGGGGCATTCCAGACATTTTCGGAAACCTGTTGCCATGGTGGCAGAGGCTGAGGCCCACAAAACGGTCGATGGACTGCAGGCTCCGAAAGAGTGCAGAGGGAACCAACCCGAATAGTACATTTTTTACTCGCTGAAGGGAGACCCCTATGAGGAAATGTTTTTCTGAGGTAAATTTTGAGATATTTCCGTGAGGAAATATGTTTGAGAATTCTCACAGAGCTCCTAACTGCGAGGCAAACTGCAGCGTGGAAAAAGACTGAAGGGAGACCCCTGTGGCTTGAGGTATCATGGCATGCTAAGCATCATCCAGCATTCATCCTACCAGTCTCCAGCACTCATCCTACCAGTCTCCAGCACTCACCTAAGCATCATCCAGCACTCATCCTACCAACGTCAAACTCTCATCAAACCACCTTTCATCCTGCGCTCATCCCCCCATCCAAGAAATTAAGACTCAGTTTTCTAGTAACCAGGACACCGGTTTACATCAGGTCACAATGTTGATTGGTCTCCCAATACCTCTTCTCCATCATAGGACCATACGCACAGGAAAACCTTCCTTGATTTCCCATCCACTCACTTACAAATCCCTCATTCCCATCATGATTTCCCCTTTGACACAGATTCTAGGCCTAGCTCTATTCTCCTTGATTCTATTCAACGCCCAATCTCTCACCAAGAAAACACTAATTCTCAATGACCTTCTCCTGGACACTAATCCGGACTTCTGCGCCATAACAGAAACATGGCTTAAAGATATGAACACTGCACTAATAAATCAACTCCCAACCCAAAACTACGATTTCTTCTCCATTCCCCGACGGAAAAAAAGAGGTGGGGGTATTCTCCTAGCAGCCAAAAAAGAGCTAAGACTTACACATTTCCCAATCAATTCACTGTCAAAAATTGAAACAGGTCTTTTCAAATCAGACCATCTGCAATTCCTTCTAGTCTACGCCCCACCAGGCCTTCTTGAATCTGATGCCTCACCCATTCTGGAATTAACAGCGTCACACCTAAACCTGGAGTCCCCAGCCATTATCCTGGGAGATTTTAACTTACATGTCGACGACCCCACTCTCTCAACTAACTGCGAAACATTCCTAACCGCCATGTCTGCCATGGGTTTCAAGCAGATAATTAACAAACCTACCCACAGAGCAGGTCACACCTTGGATCTCATTTTTGTAAACTCAGGCATCTCACACTCAGCACATCCTGTTTGCAAACCAGTCCCCTGGTCAGACCATGCATTAATCTCTACCACCTTTTCACTAGCACAAACGAGCAACAAACACGTCCCTCAACCTCAATTTACCTACAGGAAATCTTGCTCCTCTGATGAACTACACAAACACCTTGTTCTAGAACTCCCTCTCAGACATCTCCACTCCTAATTTAGCCCTCCACTCCTGGTCCAATATAACAAACGCAGCAAACAAACTCTGTCCACTGACAACAAAAAAACTTAAACACAACGCCTCCAAAAGACAAGCATGGTTTAACGAAGAACTCCAAAATGTGGAGATTACTTACCTGATAATCTCGTTTTCCTTAGTGTAGACAGATGGACTCAGAACAAGTGGGCATAGTGTGCTCGTGCTAGCAGTTGGAGACTGATCTGACGTCAGCACGGGTACATATACCCCACAGGAAGTGAAGCAACTCAGTAATCTTCCTTGCAAAAGCTGTTACGGATATATGTGTACTGACGATCAATGAAATAGTGAAAACAGGATTCCCCTGACCGATTGATAGGAGCTGGAGACCGCCAGCATTCCCAACCGGAAGGCGTCGACACCTGGCAGAGTGGACGCACTCATGTAAGAAGTGATAAGGCTTACCTTGAATAGGTGAACCCAATGACTACAGGCAGCTGAGCGGGATGCTGAGTCCATCTGTCTACACTAAGGAAAACGAGATTATCAGGTAAGTAATCTCCACATTTCCTGTCGTGTAGCCAGATGGACTCAGAACAAGTGGGATGTACAAAAGCTTTACTCCCGGACTGGGCGGGAGGCTACCTGAGGACCGTGTAAGACCGCCCTCGCAAATGCTGTATCCTCCCTGGCCTGGACATCCAGACGGTAAAACCTGGAGAAGGTATGGAGGGAGGACCAAGCCACCGCTCTACATATTTCTGCAGGCGACCGCATCCTAGATTCCGCCCAAGATGCTGCCTGGGCTCTGGTAGAATGAGCCCTGACCTGAAGAGGCGGTGACTTCCCGGCCTCTACGTAGGCTGCTCTGATAACCTCCTTAATCCAGCAGGCGATGGTGGGCCGAGAGGCCGCTTCACCTTGTTTCTTCCCGCTGTGAAGGACAAACAGATGGTCAGTCTTTCGTACTGTTTCTGTCATTTCCAGATATCTGGGCAGCAATCTGCCGATGTCGAGATGGCGTAGCAAACGCCCTTCTTCAGATTTCTTCAAACCTGCCGTAGTTGGCAAGGATATGGTCTGGTTGAGGTGAAATTGTGAGACTACCTTAGGCAAGAAGGATGGAACTGTATGAAGATGGATAGCCTCAGGAGTGATTCTGAGAAAGGGATCACGGCAGGACAGTGCTTGTAGCTCTGAGATGCGGCGTGCTGAACATACAGCCAGCAAGAACACCATCTTCAAAGTGAGAGAACGGAGAGACAGGCCCCGAAGGGGTCTGAAGGTGGATCCCGCGAGGAAATCCAAAACAATGTTGAGGTTCCACAAAGGAACTGGCCACTTCAGTGGCGGACGAATGTGCTTAACTCCTTTCAGGAAGCGAGAAACATCTGGATGCGTGGCAATGGTCTTGCCATCCCTCCTGGGACCATAGCAAGACAGCGCAGCCACCTGAACCTTGATAGAGCTTAGGGATAGACCCTTCTGAAGCCCATCCTGCAGGAAATCCAAAACAATAGGGATAGTAGTCGCATGTGGATTGGTGCCATGAGTGTCGCACCAGGCTTCAAACACTCTCCAAATCCTGACGTAGGTGAGGGATGTGGAGAACTTGCAAGCTCGGAGGAGTGTATCTATCACTGGCTCCGAGTAACCTCTTTTCTTCAGTCTAGCCCTCTCAATGGCCACACCGTAAGAGAGAATTGAGCTGGATCCTCGTGAAGGATGGGACCTTGACGTAGCAGGTCCCTGAGCGGAGGCAGGGGAAGCGGCTCCCCTGCCAATAGTCTTCTCATGTCCGCATACCAGGGTCTTCTTGGCCAATCTGGTGCCACTAGAAGAACTAGGCCCCGGTACTTCTGAATCTTGTGGATAAGGGTGCCCAGCAGGGGCCACGGAGGAAAGGCGTATAGAAGGGCCCCTGGAGGCCATGGCTGAACCAGGGCGTCGATCCCGTGAGAGAACAGATCTCGCTTGCGGCTGAAGTATCTGGGTACTTGAGCATTGGACCTGTCCGCTAGTAAGTCCATGTCCAGAATCCCCCAGTGATCCACAATCATCTGGAAGGCTGTGGGAGACAGCTGCCATTCCCCCGGATTTAGGCTTTCTCTGCTGAGGAAGTCTGCCGTGGTGTTGTCCCTTCCGGCAATGTGGACGGCGGAGATGTCCTGGAGATTCGCCTCTGCCCAAGCCATTAGCGGGGCTATCTCGAGGGACACCTGTTGGCTTCTGGTTCCGCCCTGTCGGTTGATGTATGCCACCATGGTGGCGTTGTCTGACATCACTCTGACTGCTCTGTTCCTCAGTATGTGAGCAAATCGCAGGCAGGCTAGCCGGACTGCTCGTGCCTCTAGACGGTTGATGTTCCACCCTGACTCCTCTCTGTTCCACCGCCCTTGCGCGGTGAGTTCTTCGCAGTGTGCTCCCCATCTGCTCAGGCTGGCATCTGTGGTGAGCAGAGTCCACGTGGGGAGGACATCTTTGACCCCCTGCTCGTGTGGTTGGACTGCAACCACCACCGAAGCTGAGTCCGCACTCTGGCCGGTAGAGGTAGATGCATGGAGTAATGCCGGAAGCAGGGGCTCCAACGAGAGAGCAGGGAGCATTGTAGAGGTCTCATATGGGCCCTTGCCCAGGGTACCACTTCCAGGGTGGATGCCATGAGACCAAGAACCTGCAGGTAATCCCAAGCTGTGGGCCGACTGGCTCCCATCAAGGACCGAAGACGCGTCTGAAGTTTTAATCTTCTCTTGGTGGTGAGACTGACTGTGTCTGCCTGGGTGTCGAACTGGACTCCCAGATATTCCAGAGATTGGGAAGGCTGTAGGCAACTCTTGTTTAGGTTGACTACCCATCCCAGGCTTTCCAGAAGGGCGATCACTCTGTTGGTTGCCCGATGGCTCTCCTCTCGCGATTTCGCCCTGATCAGCCAATCGTCTAGGTAGGGATGGACAAGGATTCCTTCCCGTGTGAGCGCCACTGCTACCACTACGATCACCTTGGTGAAGGTCCGCGGCAACGTGGCCAGCTCGAAGGGCAAAGCCCGGAACTGGAAGTGGCGTCCCAGCATCTTGAAGCGTAGGTAGTGCTGATGATCCTGGTGAATCGGGATATGCAAGTAGGCTTCTGATAAATCTAAGGCCATGAGGAATTCTCCTGGCTGTACTGCGTTCTTGACTGAGCGCAGCGTTTCCATGCGAAACCTCGGGACCCGTAAGTATCGACTGACTGACTTGAGGTCCAATACGGGCCGGAAAGTGCCCTCTTTCTTGGGTACCATGAAATAAATGGAATAATGCCCAGAATTCATTTCCCATGCAGGTACCGGGATTATGGCTTTCAAGGACAGGAGCCTCGCCAAGGTAGCTTCCAATGCTGCCTTCTTGTGGATCGGACATGAAGATTCCACGAACCTGTCTGGAGGTAGATGATGGAAGTCCAGAAAATAACCCTCTCGGGTGATGGCGAGGACCCACTGGTCCGACGTAATCTCGACCCATCTGGGGTAGAAGAGGGTCAACCTGCCCCCTATGGCCCCGTCCCCCAGATGGACCGGCTGAATCTCATTGGGAGGCGTGGCCTGGGCGTGAACCCGAGCCGGCTCCCCTCTTCTGCTGCTTGGGCCGAAAGGACTGATTCCTGGCCTGAGGTCGGGTTGCCTGATAGCGACCCCTATACGGAATGAAGCGTTGGGAGCTTCTGCCTCTGGAAGGCCTTGGAAAGGCGCACTGGTTCCTTTTGAACCTGTCTTCCGGCAGTCGAGGTATAGGAGAGGCACCCCATGTGCTGACCAGTTTATCAAGGTCGCTGCCGAACAGGAAAGAACCCCTAAAGGGCATTCTGGTGAGGCGTGTCTTCGAAGGAGCATCCGCTGACCAATTCCGTATCCAGAGCTGCCTCCTGGCAGCCACAGAAGATGAGATCCCTTTGGCTGTTCTACGGACCAGGTCGGATGCAGCATCCGTGAGGAACGAGAGAGCGGACTCCATGTCTGCCGCCGGAGCATTGTTCCTGACCTGTGACAAACAGGAACGCGTCACCACTGTGCAGCAGGTTGCAATTCGCAAAGACAGAGCTGCCACCTCAAATGTCTGTTTCAGGATGGCGTCCAGTCGCCGGTCGTGAGGTTCCTTGAGGGCCGCCCCCCCCTCAACTGGAATGGTAGTGCGCTTGACCACCGCGCTAACCAAGGCGTCCACCTGAGGGCACGCCAGCATCTCCTTGATTGCCGGATCCAGGGGGTACATGCCTATCAGGCCTCGACCCCCTTTGAATGAGGCCACTGGTGCAGCCCATTCCAGATCTACCAGTTGCTATGCGGCTTGCAAGAAGGGAAAATGGAGGGCTGTAGGGCGAAGACCTTCCAGCAGAGGGTTCTGTGTAGATGGCACCGTAGTGCTGGGGCCTGTAATATCCAACTCCGCCAGGCACTGAGATATTAGGTCGGAGATATCTTCCTTGGGAAAGAACCGCCTCATGGTTCGATATGGCTCCATCCCCGAGGGAAGTTCCCCCTCCTCGGAGGGTTCTGATTCAGTCTCCGAGATATCAGGGCCCGCCTGAAGCGGACTGCCCGGAGGTGGGTGTGCTTGCCCACGATAAGGGCGCGAAGGTCTAGGGGCAGGATCCGCTGGAGCAGAAACAGGAGCAGCCGCCACAGCAACAGGAGGGCCTGGACGGGAAGCTGATTGCATCTGTACAAAGGCATGGATCCCCTTAAAGAGATCCACCCAGGCAATGAAGCGGTCTCTAGTCGTCGGGGTACCAGGTCCCCCAGGATCCCAGGTTGTTCGAGACTGCCTGCGAGATCCGGGGTGGCCCCTGGGGAACTGTCAACAAACCTTGGTTGAGACTGGTCCTGGACCGAGGTTCCCACTGCCTCCTCACATTGGGCACAAAGGGAGTCTGGCTCCTCGCTGTGTGTGGCTCTGAGCTGGCATGCTGAGCAGAGGCCGAGAGCTTTCACGCCGGAATCAGGAGGCACCGCCGCCGGGGACATCGGGGCATTCGACTGTTCCATAGCGTGCTGAAGAATATGCGCTGAATAATATGTGGCAGCAATATGCGCTTAATACAATAAGCGCTTAATATAATATGCGCTCAATATAAAATGCCCTCAACAATATGCGCTCAATAATAAGCGACAGCTATATACGCTTAATACAATATGCGCTCAATAGTAAGCAGCAGCTATATACGCTTAATCCAATATGCACTCATTAATATGCGGTCAGCAATATACGCTCAACACAATATATGCTCAGCAACATGCAATATACGCTGAATACGATACAGGCGCCTATCATGGGCGCTCAATACCTGAACAGGGCCAACAAAATGGCAACCTCCGCGGCGTGCCGCATACAGGCAACGCCGCCGATCCTCGAACTTCGGATACCAAAAGTAAAAGTTGTGCGCCTTACCTGATCCTCGGCGCTTCCCGGCTGAAACCCGGGCGGTCTCCGGCTGCGGGGGGGAGAGGGGAAATACCGTCACCGCCGCGCTTGAGGAATGCACCCGCTGCCTCCCAAGTCCACGCCGGGACCGAGGCGCCTCTTAGCCCGCCCAAGCCTCGCTCAGGGGCTGGGTCCCTGCCGTGATTCGGCCACCGGACCGAGGCCTAAACCTCCGAGGGACCACGGAAATCACCTCGGGAAACTCAACTGGGGGAGGGACCGAATGGTATCACCGCAGGAGTGCGGGGCTCGATGTTCCTGTAGGAATTTAGTAAGTAGAAAGTAGATTGGAAACACGCTCAACGAGCGTGCAGGCTCTCCAAACTGCTTTGGAGACGGAAATTACTGAAGAGCTTCACTTCCTGTGGGGGTATATGTACCCGTGCTGACGTCAGATCCGTCTCCAACTGCTAGCACGAGCACACTATACCGACTTGTTCTGAGTCCATCTGGCTACACGACAGGAAAACTCAAACTCTCCCTTCGACAGAAAGAAAGCAAATGGCGTAAAGCACCATCACCGACCTCCCTCTCCGCTTACAAACTCGCCCTCCACCTATACAAGAGCTCCACATTAAAAACAAAAAGGGACTTCTACGCTCACAAAATCCATCACCTCATTTTCGATTCTAAAGCCCTCTTCTCTTACGTATCAAATTTAACACAAATCAATACACCTGATATTCCACTCAACCAAGCGCAAGAAAAAGCAGAGGAGTTGGCCCTTTTCTTCAGCAACAAAATCTCTAACCTTCTAACACAGCTTAAGTCTAATACAGTAGCGACATCCAGCACATTCCTCCACCCCAACAAAGACACTTCTCTACAATCCTTTGAACCCATCACAATTTCGGAGATCCAAACAGTATTGAAGAAAATGAAACCCTCTTCACATCCTTTTGACCATATCCCATCCAAACTACTTCTACTAATACTAGACACCATCTCCAAAGCTCTAACAGACATGATCAATTGTTCTTTAGCCCAAGGAATCTATCCAGATGACCTTAAAATTGCCTCCATCAAACCGCTCTTAAAAAACCTAACTTAGATCCTAAAGATCCTTCCAACTTTCGTCCAATCTCCAATCTCCCTTTCATAGCCAAGGTAATGGAAAAATTAGTTAACTCTAGATTATCGGACTACCTCGAAGACCATAAAATACTGTTCCCTACCCAATATGGCTTCCGAAAATCATTAAGTACGGAATCACTACTCATATCCCTGACAGATTACCTCATCATGGGTCTCGACAAAGGTCATGCCTACTTACTGATCCTCCTGGACCTCTCAGCCGCTTTTGATACTGTTAACCACTCCATCCTCCTAAATCAGTTAGTGAACATCGGAATAACAGGCACGGCACTGGCCTGGTTCAAAACATTCCTTGGGAACAGAGGCTACAAGGTCAGATTACACAACAAAGAATCTAAGCAGTATACTTCCTCTCTAAGAGTTCCGCAGGGCTCCTCCCTCTCACCTTCGCTCTTTAACATTTACCTTCTACCGCTCTGCCAAATTTTAACCAAACTAAACCTTAAACATTTTTTATACGCGGATGATGTCCAGATAGTCATCCCCCTCAAAGAATCCTTCACAAAACTCTAGAATTCTGGGAAAATTGCCTTCTAGAAATAAGACAGCCTTCTATCCAGTCCAAACCTAATACTAAACTCCACAAAAAGTGAACTCCTCCTCATATCCCCGGAAAACAATAACATCTCTTCAGCTCCTCCAGCCAACTTACAAACATCACAAGTAAGAGACCTAGGAGCTATCATTGATAACTGGCTAAACCTAAAATCATTCATTAATCAAACTACCAAGGACTGCTTTCACAAACTTCATGTCTTAAAAAGAATAAGACCTCTTTTCCACTACGACTACAGAACAGTCTTGCAATCAATAATCTTCTCAAAGTTAGATTATTGCAACTCTATATTATTAGGTCTCCCGGCATCTCACACTAAACCCCTTCAGATGGTTCAAAACACGGCAGCCAGAATATTGACAAACACAAGGAGACCACATATCTCCAATCCTCAAGGACCTACATTGGTTGCCAATTCACTATAGAATCATATATAAGCCTTCCATCAACTCTCTCCGCTCAACCTACAAATCCCATTCAGAAAATATACCTCCTCCAGACCTTCAGAGAATCCTTCAGAGAATCTCTACAGGTGCCATATGCCAAAACCTCTCAGCATATAACCTTCAGAGACAGGGCATTCTCCACAGCAGGACCGCCTCTATGGAACTCCATTCCACCGGACTTACGACAGGAACCCTGCCTTCCAACATTTAGGAAAAGACTCAAAACGTGGTTATTTAAGAAAGCCTTCCCAGACCCCAACGAAAATTTAATGCACCATTAACCGATGCTCAGACTTTACCTTTAACCTGGTAAATAACTAACTTTGCAAAAATCCATAACTTAGTAAATACCATTATTTGGTAATTTTGTTCTCTTTGTTAATTTCCTATCGCCTCTTCACTGCTCCAAGTTATGTAATTCCCTGTTTTATTGTAATTGCAACCTTTTCGTTCAGCACCTGTTAATGTTCTTATTGTTTCTTCCTTCTCACCCCTTTGTTAATTGTAAACCGGCATGATGCGACGCGAATGCCGGTATAGAAAAACACAAAATAAATAAAGTGTGCCAGTCAAAAGTTCTAGAAACTGACAGAAAAGTTTTCCGTGATAGGGCTCCATCCAGTGACGTCACCCACATGTGAGGACTACCATCCTGCTTGTCCTGGGAGAAATTTTGTATTCATATCTCCATGTCCATTGGTTGCTATTATGTCAATGCCTTCATCTAGTGCCAGATACACTAACTCTCCCATCTTATTTTTCAGACTTCTGGTATTTACATACAGACATCTACATGTATTCTTTCAAGCAACTGATTCAGGTAATTTGCTTACCTGTAACAGGTGTTCTCAGAGGACAGCAGGATGTTAGTCTTCACAAATGGGTGACATCATCAGATGGAGCCCCGATGCAGAAAACTTATGTCAGACTTTCTAGAACTTTGATTAGGCACACTGAGCATGCCCAGCATGCCCTATGAACACACATCCATGTGGGGTCCCTCTCCAGTTGTGTAACATAGAATTATGATTAAAATAAAAAATAGAAACCCAACTCTGCAGGGTGGTGGGTGGGTTTCGTGAAGACTAACATCCTGCTGTCCTTGGAGAACACATGTTACAGGTAAGCAACTCTTTCGAGGACAAGCAGGATGGTAAGCCCTCACAGACAGGTGAATCGCTAGCTACAGGCTGCTCCCCAACACAAAAAGAGACCAAAAGACACCCAACCAGGTGTCAACGGGCACAACAAAACCGGTGCTATTGGTAACAGAGCGGGAGACAGTCTGAACCCAAACAATGGGCCCTAGACGGGAAAATTGGGTTCTACACCTCAAATAGGTTCTGAAGGACAGTCTGGTTGAACCTACTGTCACGTAGGCCATCCCTTATCCAGACAGTAATGATAGGTGAATGTGTGGAGAGAACCCCACGTCGCAGCCTTGAAGATCTCCTCCATGGGAAATGCTCACAAGTGGGCCATTGACATTGCCATGGCTCTAACAGAATGAGCCTTGACATGACCCCAAGATGCAGCCCCGCCTAGGCATAACAGAAGGAGATGCAATCTGCTAGCCAATTGGACAGAGTGTTTGGCAAAGGCAATGCTCAACCTATTCTTGTCAAAAGAAATAAAAAGTTGGGTGGACTGTCTATGGGCTTCTGCCTGCTCCAGTTATAAGGCTAAGGCTTGCTTGCAGGCCAAACTGTGCAGTGCTCTTTCACCTTGGTGCGAATAGAGCCTGGGAAAGAATATTGGCAGGACGATTGACTGGTTAAGATGGAAATATATCCCCACATTATGCAGGAACTTGGGGTGCGTATGCAAGACCACCCTGTCATGATAAGGTTACTAAGGTCTGGAACTTGCTGATTCAGCGCACTGAAGTGACCGCCATCAAAGATACAACCTTTCAGGTCATGTTCTTCAGTTCACATGTGTGCAGCAGCTCAAAAAGTGCTTTCATCAGCTGAACTAACACCACGTTGAGGTCCCCAGACGCAGCAGGAGGCCTTAGGGGAAGCTTCAATTAAAGCAGGCTCCACATGAAGCATACAACTATAGCCTGTACAGAGATGGGCATACCATCTACATCTTGGTAGTATCTGCCAACTGCATCAGGACCACTGGAGACCATCAAAGACTCCCAGCATCAATGGAGGATTGGTACTCTTCGCTGTGTGGTCACTTCAGGGGCATCGTAGCGAAAGCTGGTACATCCCTGTGCCCGGCACCATGCATCGATGGAGACCAGTGACAATGCTTCTTCGGCTTCCTTAATGCTCAGCCCGGTCTTTCCCCGGTGCCAAGGTCGATGAAGAGGAACCAGATGACCTCAGCCTGGAGGAGAATGATGATGGTCAATCTCTGGTGCCCCTGTCCACAGACAGCAATGATGGAACCACTATCCTGCCAATGTCAATGGCTCGGTGTCCATCGCTGTGGCTCCTTGGTCCTTTGATGCCGATGGCTTGGACTTCGACCCGAAGAGCTGCTTCATCTTGTCAAGTCGAAGCCTACTTCCCTTCGGGGTCATCTGGGCACATAAGCAGCAATCCCAGACATCATGCGGTGCCCCCAGGCAGAGGACATCTCTCATGTGGATCCGTGATGGACATGGTCCTCCGGCACCAGGGGCATTGCCGAAATCAGGCCTGGCCATGTCGGGCGAAAGGGGTACAAACCGAAAACGATGGCTTCAGGTTGGCAATGGCCACCGCCATCCCAGGGAATCGACTGTGAAAGGAAACTTACCCAAATTGCCAAAAAGCCTGACTAGGAGCACTAAGAGAATGGCATCAAAAGGGACCCGGTGACAGAACAGCACAGAAAAAAAATGCGAAAATGTAAGAAAAAGGAAAGTTTTCCACAAAGGACAAAAACAGCCAAAAGTGAGCTCACTCACACCACGAGGTTTACAGCTCCATAGAAAAAGAGAAACTGGAGAGGGATCCCATGTGGACGCGTGATTATAGGACATGCTGGGCATAATCAGTTTCCCAAGTCAAAGTTCTAGAAACTATGACATAAGTTTTCCGCAGTGGGGTTCCTACCATCCTGCTTGTCCTCAGAGAATAAGTTTTTCCCCATCCTCAATCATGAGGATCTATTATCCCTTCTTTAAAAAGGTATCCTGGATAGATACCCCACTGCAAACCATGCATTCCTGAGCAGCTGTTGGCTTCCCCCATGGTTTAGTTTATAAGCTACTCTACTTCCTTTTAATTGTTGGCACTGGCAGCCGGGATCCGCTTTGGTTAAGGTGAAGCCTATCATGCCAACAACTAAGATATTAGGGAGAAAAAAATCATAGAAAGTAGCTTTTCATTCAGCACACAATCAAGTTATGGAGTCTGTTGCTAGAGGACATGGTCAAAGCAACATAGTGGTTTAAAACAGGTCTGGACACATTCCTAGAGGAAAAGTCAATAAGACATAAGCCAAACAGATTCCTATCCCTAGGAATGTGTAACAAGAAATAGATCTACTTTGTGGGATTTACCAGGTTCTTGTGACCCAGACTGGCCATTATCAGAGACAGAATGCTGGGCTCACTGAACCTTAATCTGACCAACCATGGTATTTCTTAGGTACTTATGGGTATGACTACCCTCCTGCTGCCTTCTCAGAGCAGAAAGGCATTTCTCCCAACAAACCTTGCAGGCTACCAACCCCAGCTACTCTACACCAGCCACACTTCAGGCATACAAAGGTTTAAGTCATCTCCATGGGAACCCCGATGTCTATCAAACTAAGGAGCCTAGAAAGTCAGTGCCACAGAAGAAAATATGGCTGTGTTGGCCAATCATACACACAATCAAGGTGGTAATGGCAGGGAAGAGATGGGAACCCACATCTCCAGCCTACAGAAGGGCCTCTGAACATGCAGAGTCCTATGCATTAAAAAGAGAGAGAGAAAGAGAAAACTGTTGCTGTAAGAAGAGGTGAGAGTAAAAGAGCCAGGATGAAACCAGTAACAGAGCAAAAGAAGAAAGGAAACTGGAGGAAAGCAGAGCTGCTTACCTGTAACAGGTATTCTCACAGGAGAAGCAGGATGGTAGTCCTCACATGTGGGTGATTAGCAAGCTATAGGATGCACGAAAGTAATATAGCCAAAAATACTGAATGACATGCAACAGGCACAAGAACTGTGGTAGTTTCGGCTGGTCGGGCAGCCTGATCATCTCCCTGGGTCACAGGAAGGAAGTTGGGTATTTAAATAGGAAACAGGTTTCATAGGACCGACTGGCCGAAGATGGAATCCTGTCTACCAACCTTATCTAGGCAGTAATAAGATGCAAAAGTATGGAGAGAGCTCCATGTAGCAGCTCTGCAGATGTCAGCATAAGGTACAGAATGGAGGTGTGCCACAGACATTGCCATTGCTCTTACTGAGTGTGCCTTCACCTATTCTTGAAGAGGAATACTTGCTTGACGATAGCAAAAAGAAATGCAATCTGCTAGCCAGGTGGATAGAGTTTGTTTGCCTACAGGAGAGCCCAATTTTGTTTTGTCGAAAGAGACAGAGTTGGGTGGACTTTCTGTGCGGTGAAATGCGATCTAGATAAAAGGCAAGAGTGTGTTTACACCAAGGAGTGGAGAGCTCGTTCTCCTGGTTGAGGATAAGGTCTTGGAAAAAAGAGTTATAGATTGATTTAGATGAAACTCAGACTACTTTTGGCAGAAATTTAGGGTGTGTACGAAATACCACCCAGTCATGACGGAACCTAGTGTAAGGTGGGTATGTTACTAATGCGTGTAACTCACTGACTCTGCGAGCAGAGGTTATGGCTATGAGAAAGATCACCTTCCAAGTGAGATGTCGAAGCTCAAAAGGAATGTAAGGGCTCAAAGGGAGGCTTCATAAGTTGTACAAGAACTATGTTAAGGTTCCATAAAGGGACTGGAGGGAGTAGTGGAGGTTTTAGCTGTAGTAAACCTCTCATGAAGCGAGCCACCAGTGGTTGTGCTGATATCGTGGTATTGTTGATACCTTTGTGGTAAGCAGCAATAGCACTAATGTGTACTTGAATGGAGGAAGACTGTAACCCTGACTCAGAGATGCCAGAGGTAATCCAGAAATTTGTCTATGGGACAGGAAAAAGGGTCTATTTCCTTTATTGCGCATCATGATGAAAATCTTTTCCATTTTGCGCGATACGATCTTCTGGTAGAAAGCTTTCATGAAGCTACGAGGACTTGTGATACCTGTCTGAAAGGTTTAAAGATTGCAGAATCAACCTTTCAACATCCAAGCTGTCAGGGACAGTGAATGGAGGTTGGGATGACTTAGTAGACCGTTGTTCTGCGTTATTAGCATTGGGTCCATGCCCAGGCGAATGGGTGGGTGGACTGATAGGTCTCGGAGGATGGGAAACCAAACTTGATGTGGCCAGTGAGGGGCTATGAGAATCATCGTGCCCCTGTCCTGCCGCAACTTCACGAGAGTCTTGCTGATGAGTGGAAGTGGAGGATAAGCATAGAGGAGACCCATTGACCATGAGTGGGCGAAGGCATCGTGTGGGGGTGCATTGTGGCTGTGGTGCAGAGTGTAGAAGTTTGCGTTTGTATATTGACACAAAGAGGTCTATGTGCGGATGGCCCCACTGGTGAAATATGCATTCTGCTACTGTGGGGTTCAGGGACCATTCGTGGGGATGAAAAGCCCGACAGATTGTACGCCATCACATTGTCCACGCCTGCCAGATAAGTTGCTCTCAAAAGCATGGAATGGGAGAGAGCCCAGGCCCAGATCTGCGCTGTCTCTTGGCATAGTAGATAAGAGCCTGTACCCCCTTGTTTGTTCATATACCACATTGCTACCTGATTGTCTATTTGGATCAGGATTACTTTGTTTGATAGACAGTCCTGAAAAGCGAAGAGGGCATATTGAATTGCCCGGAGTTCCAGAAATGTTATCTGATGCTTTGCCTCCGCCTTGGTCCAAATACCCTGGGGTTTGGAGGTTGTTGACATAAGCTCCCCATCCCAGGGTGGATGCATCTGTGGTTAATATGATTTGGGATTGTGGAGGTTGGAAAGGTAGTCCTATAAGAAGATTGGACTCCTGTATCCACCAATCCAGGAGAGCCGAAGTTGGTTGGTGATGTGGACAATGTGAGACATCTTTTGACTTGACTGGGGCCACTGGGATTTTAAAGTCCATTGTGACATACTCATGGCCAAGTGAGCCATGGGGTTACATGAACTGTGGATGCCATGTGACCTAGTAAGGTCAAGAGGTGACGAGCTGTAGTGGTTTGGCGAGATCATATAGATCTTGCTATGATGGATAACGAGTGTGCCCTGCTGTGTGGGAGAAACACTTTTGCCTGGATAGTGTCGAGATCTGCTCCTATGAATGATATTGTTTGAGATGGAGTCAGATTTGACTTGGGGTAGTTGATAAGAAACCCCAGTGATTGGAGCAGACTGATTGTGTATCAGAGTGATTGAAATGCTCCCTTTTGAGTCTGAGCCCTGTTAAGCCAATCGTCTAGGTTTGGATAGACGTGGACATTGTTTTTCCTTAAATGGGCTGCTACAACTGCTAGGTATTTTGTGAATACCCATGGGGCTGATGCAAGCCTGAATGGTAGTACACTGTATTGAAAATGAAGTTGACCTACTGTGAATCTGAGGTATTTGTGATGAGGAGGATATATCGCGATGTGTGCGTAAGCCTCCTGCAGGTCTAGAGAGCAGAGCCAATCTTTCTTTTGGATCAGCGGAAGCATGGTACCCAAAGGTTACCATTCTGAACTTTTCTTTTTTTGAGATATTTGTTTAGGGCATGTTAAGTCCAAAATTGGACGAATGCCTCCTGATTTTTTTGGGATCAGGAAGTAACTAGAGTAGAACCACTGACCCCACTGCTGTCGAGGTACTGGTTCTACAGCATTTGATTGCAGAAGGGTCAAGAGCTCCGCTTTGAGGAGCGGGGAGTGAATGTTTGGGTTTGTGAGGGGACGGGATAACCCGTTCGGTGGTATAGTTTATTACAGTTAGCACCCACTGATCTGTTGTGATGGTGTGCCATAGATTGGAAAAAAGGCAAAAGCGGCCTCCCACTGGAGTGACATGGGAAGGAAGAGATTGGCTGTTGCTCTCTAGAAGAGAGTCAAAAACCCGAAGCTGGGCCTGTCTGTGGGGCTGGCTGGGCTTTTGGTATTCTGGTTTGACGAGTCTGGCCTCTTTGTGGAGGTTTAGATTGTCAAGGACGAGATTGAGATGGATAATACCTTCTGGGTTTATATGTGAACTGTCGAGGATCTCGTCTGAAAGATCTTTTTGTGGTGGATTGATAATCAACAGGAAGAGTAGACAACTAACGTAGGGTGTTGTGGTGGTCATTTAATTGTGCAACTGTTTCTTGGACTTTAGTTATTTTTTTATTATTATTATTTAAAGGATTTTATATACCGATGTTCATGTACTAGTACATATTGCGTCGGTTTACATAGAACCAAAGTTGGAAATTACATCGAACAAGTGGGTACAAATAACAGGCTAACTTTGTAAGACTAATAGATAAAGCAGAGAACAAAACTTCGAAAACTATAACAAAATTACAAATGAACGTCAGGAAACTTTAGTGCCAAATAAGTTGTCACCAGTACATGTGAGGTCTGCTAGTCGATCTTGGACCTCTTGTCGTAAGTCAGAGGACTTAAGCCATGCCCAATGTTGTGCACTTATTCCTGCTGCGGAAACCCTGGAGGGGGTGTCAAAAGATATCATACACCACTCTTATTTCATGCTTGCCAGCATCTAGGCCTTTAAGGAGAATGTTAAGTCCTTCCTGGTATTCGTCAGGTAGAGATTTGGAATACTCCTATACTCTCTTCTAGAGGTTTCTGGAGTATTGAGTCATATATAATTGATATGCTGGCAATGCGTGCTATAAGCAGTGATCCATGGAAGACTCTTCATCAGAAGGTGTCTAATGATTTTTGCTCTTTAACTGGAGGTGCTGAGGAATGAGACCTGGACTTTTTAGATTTCTTTTGGGCCAACACCACGACTACAGACTGGTGGGGTAGTTGTGCTTTTGGAAACAGAGGGCTGATTGTACCAGATATATGGCATCAGCTTTCCTATTTACCGGAAGAACTGAGCCAGGATGCTCCCAGTTACGATGCAGTAAGTCCAGCAGTACTTCATGAACTGAGACTGCCATGACCTCCTTAGGTGCATCTACAAATTGTAGCACTTCAAGCATTTTATGCCTGGCATCCTCTTCTGTTTGCAAATTAAAAGGAATTGTCTCAGACATTTCCTTTATGAAGTTTGCAAATGTCAAGTCTTCTGGTGGGGAGCGTCGGCGTTCATCTGGGGGTGAAGGCTCTGAAGGAAGATCTTCTGAATCAGTCTGTAGTATCATCTCCCCATGGAATAATAGGATTGGTCACCAGCACCTCTAGGGCCTTGAGGTTGATGTATAGGTCCCAATTCAGCCAGATCCAGAGGTGGCACTGATGGAAATCAAGGTGGCATCGATGGAGGCACAGAGGAAGGTGAAGGCATCGGTGTTTTCGAAGGACGGTGAGATGGTGCGAAACCAGATGGCCCCTGCGTCGGTTCAGGCATCAGCCGATCCAGTTCCTCATCTGAGGATAATTGTATCAGTGTCGGTGACTTCAAGGAAGCCGGTGGTGCGGCTGGAAGCAGCGTTGAAGGAAGAGCACCGATTAATGAGTCCAGTCTATCTAGAAGTAGAGCTAGCATCAGCATCGGATCGGGCATCAGTATGGGGGCCGGTGCCGGTGGAGACTGGAATGTTCGTAAAGCTTGAAGCACCACCTCTTGGACAATCCTGTCCAATTCCACCCAAGAAACTGGCATGGGAGGCCCAGTAATCGGGGGTGGAGGCTCGGAAAGCATAGCTGGAAGCTCCACTGGTGGCGATGGAGTTTCGGATCCCGGCACCAATATCGGTGGGGAACGCCTCTGTGTCCAGACGAGGATGAGACCTCGTCTCCTCGGGACTTTTTGGTCGGTGGCTCTGTCGATGGCCTTCCGGTTCCAGCATCGGAAGAGACACTGTGTCGATGACTGTGTCGATGCTTCTCTCGGATGATTGGTCCGCTGTTTTTCTGGCATCGAGGAAGAGGATGTCGATGCTTTGGACTGGGAAGAGGAAGGTGAAGGGACATCACAGGTAGATTTTTGCCGTTTAGGCTTCGGTGGCGATGGAGTCTTCGAAGCTGGAGCATTTTGACTTGATGACAGTTTCTTTGAAGTCGATGGAGATACCTTAAAAAGGAGTTCCATCTTCTCCAAGCAGGCCCTGCGGCCTTTTGGAGTCATTTGAGAACAGCTTGTACACTGTTGCACGTCATGAACAGGTCCAAGGCACAGAACGCACACATCATTCAGGTCTGTGATGGACATGGTTCTTGGGCACTCTGAGCCCTTGCGGAACCCGATAGCCATAATGTTTGAAAAAGAAAACAGACGCGCAGTCAGTGACCATTGGATACCGTTGAGGAAAACTGCCTGGAACTGACCGGAAAACAACAGGAATCAACTTACCCGGTGTCGACGATGGTCAGTGGGGAACCCAGGATAGGGAAACATTTTTAAATTTTAAGTTTGAATTTGGTGAGAAACATTTGTGAGGTAAACTCACAGAGCTCCAGAGTCCACGAGGCTACTGCTGCGTGGGGAAAAAAAAAAAAAAGAGACTGAAGGAGGACCCCTGCTGGATGCAGGGTTGGTGCCATGTTGAGCATGCTCAGTGGTTCCAGTGAAAGTTCTAGAAACTTTGACAGAAGTTTTCTGTGATTGGGCTCCATTCTGACGATGTCACCCACATGTGAGGACTACCATCCTGCTTGTCCTATGAGAAAATCCATAAACAATTATTAGCCAAGTGGACTCAGGGAAACCTATTGCTTAACCCTGGGTGAGCAATAAGGAACTGGATGTACTCTTTGGGATCAGTCGGTACTTCCTGATGACATGGATTAGCCACTGTTGGGGACAGGATGATAGGTTTGATGAACCTCTGATCTGACCCACTTCTTTGAATAAAAGCTGCATTTACTCTTGGTGACCACCTTCATGGATTTTTTTTCAATTTCCTATTGCTCGGGTCATCTTAAGCATCCTATGGCCACAAACCCAGCTGCAAATGAATATTTCAACTCAAGGCTTCTCCTGACACCAGGTCTCACATGCACATGTACATCTTTGGGAAGCTCCAGAGAGGAGACAGTTACTGATCATATGGAAACAGGCAGCCAGGATTTACCTAGGAGCCAACTCCAGATGTCAGATCCACCACTGAGGCAGCAGTAGGCACAGTGATTTACGGTGTAATAGCTGACATGGTCGTCTCTTGGCACCCAGAGGCCATGAAAACCTTGGAGGGGATCCAGCATTTCCAGCACGTTGGAACACAGTGGAGACTGTTTCTCACACAGGATGACTGAATTCAATCTGAAGCTACAGAGCAAGGTGCTGGGGGAGGAAATACTTAAGAGACGAGTGGGAGACCCATCAGGACTCACAAAAAAATGAGTCAGCCTCAGCTGCTTTCATCCTCCCAAACCAAAAGACCTCCTCTCTCTTAGCCTCTGGAAGGGATATCAACGTTAGATCAGGTGGTTGTGAAGGCAGAAACTTGTCCCTTCACAATTGCAAAATTTCTTCATAAAACTATCACAGAAGGATCAAGGTATAGGAAAAGTATGTCAGATTCCTCCAAGATAGCACTTTGATGGATGAACAGTGTCCAAGAAGCAGCCTTTGCCAGGGCACAAAAGATTCTTCTGCCATCACAGGCCTTATGCTCACTACCACCAAGCACTGCCCTCTCACAATCTCCTGCCTGCCCTGGGACCCACTATCTGCCCCACCCCAATCTAGAAGTTTGCAAATGGCATGAGACATCCTGCAACATTCTCATTGATTCATTTTAATTTATCCCCCAAAAGTGGAGACAGGTGAAGGGAGGAGCCAAAAATCCCTGGTACTTACCTTCTGCAGGCTGGAAGAATTCAGCTGAGTTTTGTCGATTATTTTCACAGCGACCTTCAAAGAAAGGAGAGGCAGAAGAGGCAAGTCAATAGCATAGGGAGACACACAATGGCAAGTATCAAGGTTAACAGGGAAAATGTACACAAGTACAAGTCATGCACATTTTTTAAGCTATGCTTTCATTTAATCCAACCCATCATCATACATTCTGGAGAGCCATTCTGGACAAAGCTAGAGTTCTTTTGCTAGATAAGAACATAAGATATACCATACTGGGTCAGACTAAGATCTATCAAGCCCAGCATCCTGTCTCAAATAGTGGCCAATCTGGGTCACAAGTACCAGGCAGGAAAGAGCAGGAAAGAACAGGAAAGGGAGCACCCCCCCCCGCAGCACTGAATTCCAAGAGAGGAAAATTGGTTCTTACCTGCTAATTTTCGTTCCTGTAATACCACAGATCAGTCCAGACCAGTGGGTTATGCACTCCCCCCAGCAGTTGGAGGCAGATAACAAAACTTTGAGGCACGGCTATATAACCCTAGTGCCATCTGCAGTTCCTCAGTATTGGTAGATTACCAAGCAAAAAAACCAATCTTAAACATCTATTCATCCCGAACAAGGCGAACATCAAAAAACAGGAGGGTTGGATATCCTACCCCATCTCAGTTAGTATCGAAATAAAGATTACTTCCTTCAGAATTCTTCAACACGGTAGCTCACCTAAGGGTCAGCCAATCTTTTGGCAGTCACATCTGGGAGGCCTCTGGACTGATCTGTGGTATTACAGGAATGAAAATTAGCAGGTAAGAACCAATTTTCCTTTCCTAGACATAGCCCAAACCAGTGGGATGTACCAAAGCCCAACTACTCTTGGGGGGAGGGGAAGGAGGGGGTGCAGGGAGGGGGAAGGGGGAAGGGATCCCGAAAGACCCGCTCGAAGCACTCATTCCTCAAAATTGGAGTCCTCCAGCACTTTAACATCCAAGTGGTAATGCTTGGAAAAGGTATGCAGAAAGGGCCAAACCACAGCTCTACATATCTCCTACGGCGAAACCAGCTGGCACTCTGCCCAAGAGTCCGCATGTGCCAGTGTCGAATGTGCTGTCAAGCTGACCAGGACGGAGCAGCCGTTGCAAATGTATGCTGAAGCAATGGTCTCCTTCAGCCACCTAGACAGAGTGGCTTTGGACGCCTTGTTCCCTCGCCTAGGACCAGGGGCATTCCATGAAGTTAGCAAGTAGCACATTTAAGACTAATCGTAGAAAATTATTTTTCACTCAATGCACAATTAAGATCTGGAATTTGTTGCCAGAGGATGTGGTTAGTGAAGTTAGTGTAACTGGGTTCAAAAAAGGTTTGGATAAGTTCTTGGAGAAGTCCATTAACTACTATTAATCAAGTTTACTTAGGAAATAGCCACTGCTATTAACTGCATCAGTAGCATGGGATCTTCTTGGTGTTTGGGTACTTGCCTGGTTCTTGTAGCCTGGTTTGGCCTCTGTTGGAAACAGGATGCTGGGCTTGATGGACCCTTCGTCTGACCCAGCTTGGCAATTTCTTATGTTCTTATGTTCTTAAACAGAACAAATAAATGATCCGATTTCTGGAAGGGATTGGTGATCTTCAAATAGTGCAATAGAATCAGACGCACATCCAACAAATGCAGGTCTTTATCTGTTGTCGAATCGCGAAACCAGTCTGGGAAGCCAGGGAGCTCTACCGACTGATTAAGAAGAAATGCCAACACCACCTTAGGCAGAAAGGATAGCACCATGCGTAAGGACATTCTGTCCGCTGAAAACCGCAAAAACGGATCCCGGCAGGACAGAGCCTGCAATTCAGAAATGCGCCTCGCTGAACAAATAGCCACTAAGACTGTCTTCAGACAGGTCCTTGAGAGAAGCCTGACCCACTGGCTCAAAGGGCGGTACACATCAAGCCCATAGGACGAGGTTCAAGTTCCTCTCTGGACACAGTTTCTGAACAGGCGGCTGCAAATGCTTGACCCCTATGAGGAAGCGAACCACATCGGGATGGCAGGCCAGGGATCTGCCGTCTATTCGTCCCCTAAAAACATCCCAGAGCGTAAACCTGAACACGTAGGGAATTGTACGTCCAGCCCTTGGAGAGACCCTGCTGTAGAAAAGCCAGACTATGAGGGACGGTCGCCGACCCCGGCCCAATCCCCTGTTGTGCACACCAGGACTCGAACACTATCCACACTCGCACGTACGCCATGGAAGTGGAAGGGCGTCTGGCCTGTAACAACATGGCAATCACCGGCTCTGAATACCCCTTCAGTTGCAGACGTCGCTTCTCAAAAGCCAAGCCATGAGAGATAAGTGATCCTCCCAATCCGAGAAGATGGGACCATGACACAACAGGTCCGGTAAATGCACCAGCCGTAAGGGCCCGTCCGTGGCTAGTCGTACCAGATATGCAAACCAAGGGCAAAGTGGCCCCTCCGGAGCCACCAGCACTACCTGACCTCAGTGCTGTTCCATTCATTTGAGGATTCGACCAATGAGAGGCCAAGGAGGAAAGGCGTACAACAGAATCCGTCTGCCATTTGGACACCAGGGCATCGAGACCTACCGACTCCATCTCCTTCCGTTGACTGAAAAAAACGCGTCTTCGCGTTGAGACAGGTCGCCATGAGGTTCAACTGGGGAGTCCTCCATCTGGCACAAATGAGGTTCCACCCTCTCTGAACAGCTCCCACTCTCCTGGATCCAGCTGGTTTCCTGCTGAGGAAGTCCACCTGGAGGTTGTCCATGCCTGCCACTTGTGAGGCAGCAATGCCCTCCAGATGGCGTTCAGCCCAGGTGAAGAGGAGATGAGCTTCTCGGGCTACGGCAGGGCGCTTTGTACCACCCTGGTGGTTGAGGTACTCCCCACTGTGGTGGTGAGAACACTCGAACCATCCGACCCTGCACCAGATCCAGAAATGCTTCCAACGCCCTGCGCACTTGCCCTAGTTTCTAGGCGGTTGATGGACCAAGTTCATCCTGACTCCAACCACACGCCCTGTGGCGCTCTGCCCAGCCACACCGCTCCCCAGCCTCAGAGGCTGGCGTCCGTGGACACTACTACCCAGTCTGGGGTTTCGAGGGGCATTCTTCTCTGCAGATTGGAATCCACTAGCCACCATGCCAGGCTGGATCTGGACTGCGAGGTCAGGGGCAGCTGCTGTAACAGCCTCAACTGAGCAAACACCCACGGGACGAGATCTAGCGTCGAGGCCATGGATCCCAGTATCTGTAGATAGTCCCAGAGAGTAGGAGTCTGTGTTGTCCTCAAGCAATTCACCTGTAGTTGCAATTTGCGCATCTGCTCCTTTGTCATAAACACCCGGCCCAGGCGAGTGTCGAAGCGAGCCCCTAGGTATTCCAGGACCTGGGAAGGAATCAGGTGACTCTTCACAAGGTTGATCACTCACCCTAACGACTGCATGTGGGTCACATGACGAATAGTCCGCTGACAGTCTTCCTCCGACTTCGCCCGGAGGAGCCAGTCGTTGAGTTACGGGTGCACCAAAACTTCTTCCCGCCGGAGGGCTGCCGCAACTATCACCATCACCTTGGTGAAGGTGCGGGGTACCGATGCCAGCCCGAAGGGGAGCGCACGAAACTGGAAATGCTGTCCCAGGATCAAGAACTGCAAGACCCACCGATGATCGCTCCGGATCTGGATATGGAAGTAGGCCTCTGTGAGGTCCGAGGAGGCAAGGCACTCTCCCTTGTGCACCGCCGCAATCACCCTGCACAGGGTTTCCATTCAAAAACGCGGGACTTTCAGACTCTGGTTCACTTGCTGGAGGACCAGAGTGGGATGAAATGTCTCCTAATTTTTTGGCACCACGGAGTACCAACCAGTCCCTTGATCCGCCTTTGGAACTGGAACGATGGCCTGCAGGCTTATCAGATGGCATAGCGTGGCCTCCACTGAGGTTCGCTTGTTTAGGGAAGAGCCGAGCGACACCAGGAAAGAGTCTCTGGGAGGGTGAGAAAATTCTAAGGCGTAACCGACGCGGATCACCTGCAGTACCCACTGGTCGGTCATAATTCTTGCCCACTTCTCATAGAATTCGGACAGCCGTCCCCCTACCACTGCCTCCGGGGAGTGGGTGCTTCTGATTTCATTGGGAGGCTTTGCCGGATACAGCTCCCTGGCCAGAACCTCCTCTCGCTGCCCAGTTAGGTCCCCAAAAGGACTGTTGACGTCCTGAGGAAGGCCTGGATCCATAGGAAGCGGAGGAACCCCCCTTCCCAACTTAAATCTTCTGGAATCTCTGATCTGGGTCCTTGGGACAAAGGCCTTCCCGAAAGGGCTTTCTATCCTCCGGGAGCCTATTTTCTTCGGAATTGGGAAAACAGAAGGGGGTCCTCACCGCCCATCCCCGGCCGGGTTGATCCCTTCGCTGTCCGAATTCTCCTGTGACAGTTGGCGCAACAGTTCCTCCAGTACCTGGGGAATAAGGGGACGCAATCTTTTCTTTTTTTTTCTTTTTACTTTGTAAGTAACAGAAAAAATCCCCAGAGGGGTACTTTCCTTTAGGAGGCGCTGGAAGAGGGTTTCGGGGCATGGAGGGAACCAGTCCCCTGGCTATCCAACTCCCCGGAATCCAAGGGCTCTAAAGCCAGGGGTATCCAACCCCCTGTTCGCCCTGCTTGACCCAAGGGATGGCCCACGATCGGAACCTCACACCTCGGGAAGCCCTGCTAAAACTCAGTCCAGAGCTGCAGGATGCACAACCATCTGCTGGAGACAGAGAAATACTGAGGAACTGCAGATGGCACTAGGGTTATATAGCCGTGCCTCAAAGTTTTGTTCTCTGCCTCAATCTCCTGGTGGAAGTGCATAACCCACTGGTCTGGACTGATCTGGGTATGTCCAGGAACTCTAGATTCTAGAGGGGGTGGGAAGGATTGGGTGGAGTAGACACTTAATATTGACACCAGAGATATGGATAGTTACAAGAGCAACACTAGATATGTCAGAGCTGTGCTCTGCATGTTGGACCAAAAGCAGCAGAGGAAGAGTATAGAGTCTGTATGGATTCAAGACAAACTCAGAATACAGTGCTGCAGTTCCTTGGGACCTGATGTCTGAGGCTGAAGCGAGCCCTAAGCTTTAAGTATATAAAGTGCATTTTCAGCCCTGAGCCACTGCATTAACCACAATTCCCTCTACGCATCAGGAACAGCCAGACAAAGGCTATGATTCACCAGAACCTGCTGCAGACCTATGAGCTGGAGGCTTGTTCTCCAAAGGCCACTTCTTAAACCCTTCCCCATTTAGCACATCTTATGACGAACATATATTTATTCCTCTCTCTGCTACTCTGCTGTACTGAACGGAAAAGGCCAGGCAGGGCCAGTCTCTAGCCACATTCACCAAATTCAAAATAGTCTGGCTTATCTAACATTCTTGTAATCTAGACTAGCCACCGTGAGAACAGCCAGTATCCCTGGTGTCTCAAATTGGTACTGCCTCCCTACAGCTATATTGGCACTAGATGCTGGACCTAGGGCATGCTCAAGGAATCTCTGGACTGGCAACTTCCCATTGCTTTACTGGAACCAGATCCAGATACATTCAGGGACTCCTGGGCCCATCAGCTTCCTGTTGCTATACTGTGGATGGATCCCAGGCATGCTCAGGGCACTCTTAGGTAGGTAGCTTCCCACTATACAGAGGCTGGATCCAGGGTATGCTCAGGGCCTTCCAGACTGGCTGCTAATGTGTGTTCAGGCAGAGATAATCTATTCCCATGAGCTACAACCTTCAAGAAGCAGCAAACAGGTGATGCTCTGACATATCATCACTTGTCAAAAACCTGGTATATGTCCCCACTCTGACCCCGCAAATCTGTGCTACCCTTACCTCTTTCCCTGTCAGGACATGGCGGGCCAGTTTGACTTTGGCGAAGTTGCCCTTGCCAATGGTCTTCAACAGTCGGTAATTGCCGATGTGTGGCTGCTCATCAGCAGAGGTAGCGATAGAGGTCCGGCACCGCAGCATGTTGGACTTGCTGCTTGGCTTTGGCTCCGTGTGTCCCAGCACTGGCTGCAGAGAAGAAGACGGAGAGTGAGATTTTAAGGATACCTTTGGCAAAATACCCAGCTCAAGGTTCAATGGGGCCCTCCTTCTCCTAAGGAATCTACAGGGTCCCAGAGGAGAAGGAAGACCAGTAGGTGCATCCTTTCAAGACAGGATTGTTTTAGTAGGATTTCCAGGCTTGGACATGGCACAACTCATCACATGTTCAAACAATGGAAAACACCACCACTAAGGTTCTAACTTCAGCTCTGCTCTGACTGCTTGTAAACCTAAAGCAAGGCTTCCCAAATTGTGGGTCGGGATCCAAATGGTGTCAAAGCCTTCAGCTTGTGGTCACAGCTAAAGTTTGTGTGACCTATTCGGGTTCACAAAACCTTCAGCAACAACAGTAACATTAGTAATGGAAGTCAGCATGCACACACAGGACCTGCTGTGGCACTGCCCATGCATGACTTTCTATGGAAACAGGAAGCCCTGCATAAGGAGAGACTGGGGCTGCTACAGGGTACAAAGTCCACCACCAACCTTACACCCTCAGGACCCTCGGGACCTTATTGCACACCTGATATGAAAGATCCTCTCTTGATCCCCTTCCCATGGTTATGTCCTTTGACATGGAACACGGTCTCCTGTATACTCTACCTGTACAATTCAATCTTATCAACTATTTTGCAGTATCCGCACCATTTATTTAAGTTATTAATCAAAACATTTTTTTGTCGTCTATTCTATATTTTATATATTTTATTTTACATTTATTACTTAATATTAATTGATTTTCATTTTTTTGTTCAATATTCTGTTGATTGTTTAATGTAAAGATACACGTTCCCTGTTCAATACTATGTTTATTGTTCAATGTAACGCCCCCGGCGACAGTTCAATACTATGTTCATTGTTCAATGTAACGCCCCGGCGACAGTTGTGTTATATGGAAACCGACTTGATTTGATATGTATATATCAAGAAAGGCGGTATATAAAAACCCTAAATAAACAAATAAATAAATAAATAAATAACAGGGTTGAAAAATAAAATATAAATAAAATAAATACTAGCTTACAGACCCTGTGCTGACTTTCATTACTAAGAGTGCTGCTGCTTGCAGTCTGTGCTGACTTTCATTACTAAGAGTGCTGCTGCTTGCAGTTCACCGTCAGGCTAGGGACCAGCCATGAGGGAAGGGCGAAATGTGCATGGGCTGGTGGAGATTGCCACTGCTTCTCTTCTCTCACCCACCACTGTTCCTACCTAAAAGAAAAATGTTGCCCATATCATCAGCTTGCTCTCACTTCCCAACAGTTATCTTTGCCCTGGGGCAAGGGGATGTTTAGAGGTGTTGCTGTTTGTAGGAAGGGATCAGATGCTGGAGAGGTTTGACAGTTGGGTCAGATAGATAGGGATTGGCTGTGGTAGGCAAATGACAGATCAACGGGGGTGGAGGGTGAGAGATCAGCTAAGGGTTATGAGAGAAGAGTTAGAGGGGAGGAGGTGAGGCTGGGAGGTGAGAAGGAATGAAAGAAGATTAGTTGGGGTTATAAAAAGGGCTTGGAGTGAGAATCTGCTGGGGAAATGTGAAAAAGGCTGGAAGGGGTGAGAGTTGATGGGCTGTTGAGGTGAGAAGATCTGGGGGTTCTAAGAGGAGATCAGCTAGAGGGGCAAAGGTTGGAAAAAGGGGTTCGCTGGTGAGGAAGAAGTTAAGAAGGAAGTCCTGGGGGGGGAGGGGGAGGTTGAAGGAGGATCGACTACAGAGGGTTTGAGAGAAGAAATCAGCAAGAGTACAGGAGGGGGAGAGTGGAGTAATTCTTGAAAGGGGACCACACACCTGCTATCTGTTTTGGTCATCCTCTGGGGTCATGTGAACTTTCAAGGGCTAAAATGGGGTTAACATTGGCTAAAAGTTTGAGAAGCTCTCTTCTAGTAGGTCACTATTTGATTTATACTCCACTTGTTCAGCACGTCAAAGCGGATAACATTCAGGTACTATAGGTATTTCTTTGTTCCCACAGAGACTCACAATCTAAGTTTGTACCTGAAGTAATGGAGGGTAAAAGCAAGTTTGCTTACCATAAACAGTGATTTCTGTAGATAGCAAGATGAATTAGCCATACTGTCTGGGACATCCTCCAGGCGGCCCAAGGCACAGCTTCTTTCGAGATACACAGAGCTTTGCTCTGTGTGGCTGCGCAGTGATTCCCACGCAATTGCCTAGTCTCCTCAGTTCATTAGATAGTAGTGAAATGCAGTGAACAGAAAAATCAGGCAGAGATCAGAAGAGGCTGTCCAGGGAGGAGGATGGGATCGCATGGATAATTCATCCTGCTATCTACGGAAAACACCATTTACAATAAGCAAACTTGCTTTATTCCCGTCAATAAGCAAGCTGAATTAGCCTTGCTGTCTGGGAGTCCCCAGCTTAGGGAGTAGATGTGAGTTTAGAATCCTGGACTTCAATGAAACGAGAAGCCAATTGTCCAGATAGGGGGGAAGACTTATCCCCTTCCTCCACTTTAGGTGGGCTATAGCTATGGCTAGGCATTTTGTGAACACGCTGGGGGGCTCATGATAGTCCAAAAGATAGGACCTTGTATTGGTAGTGCTGGGCATTCACCTGAAAACACAGATAACACCATAGGGAATGGTGCATCAGAATGTGGGAATAAGTATCTATGAGATTCAAAGAACACATCCAATCATTGGATTGTAGAAATGGAATAAAGGTTTTGAGAGATGTCATCTTATCTGCTGCAGAAGTAGGTTGTTTGACAGATCCCAAAAAGATGGTTCAAGGTGTGGGAGGGATGGACTTTTCTTGAGGTTTATTTATCGAGTTTTATATACCGTCGTTCGGTTTCACCATCACAACGGTTTAGTCTGTATCCATTGCAAACCACATTGAGAACCCAACAATCTGACATAATGAACATCCAGGCCTGCTTTATATTTAAAAAAAAAAAAAAAAAAGGGATATCCTGTCCCCCACTGTCAATGGCAACTTTGGCCGAACTATACTCAAAAATTTTGTTGTGACTTTTGATTAGAGGTCTGCTGCTGCTTCTGGGTAAGTTTCACCCTTTGGTGTCCTCTAGGCTGCAGTTGCTGCCCCTGCTGTCTTGGAGCCTGATAAGGCAGTGGCCTGTATGGAATGTACACCCTTTACTGGACTTCTTATAGCTTGAATAAAACCTTTTTGATGATGACTGTTCTAGTAACAACGTCAACAAAGAAACAGACACGTTCTGTTCCTTCAACTGAGCTTGCCCCAAATAAATTATCTCCCTTGTAAGGCAGTAAAGCCAGCTTCTCATGGACACTGTCGTATATAGCGCTCACTCGGAGCCAGGATATTCTGCAAGCTGCTATTGATGACGCCGATATCCAAACAGATGTTTCGAATGCTTCGTATATCGTGCGAAGATGACGCAGTCCCTCTTCCATATCTGCTATTGCTTGGCTCTGCATTTGTCCATCCGCTGCTGTACTGACATGCAGCTTGATGGTTTGCAAGCACTCATACAAATACTGAGTGATGTAAAACTGGTATTGCTGTATCTTAGCATTGAGCATTGCTGCCTGAAAAACCTTATCAAAGTCATCCAGGTACTTGTTATCTTTACCTGGAGGAGCGTTGGAATGCAGGCGCAATTTTCATGGCCGTTGGAATGCAGGCCTTTTTCATGGCCGACTCAACCACTACCAATGCATGAGGGAGTTGGACTGTGCCCTAATACACGGATTTCCACATGCAAAACTTAAAGTCTGTTTTCCACAATGTAGGGGGGACCTGAATATAGGGACTCCCACAACTTATTCATAACCGCATCCAAACTCGTATGAGATGGCAGTGTGGTTGGTTCCATCGGGACAAAGATTTTTAGTATATCCATTACTTCTAGAGGCAAATATGGCTCTAGCGGCTCATGTGAAAGATCAGATGGAATCCCTATTCTCATACCCACCAAAACAGGGGGGGGGGGGGGGGATTTTTGGGGATCGCGGTCTGGTTCCAGGGAAGTTGCCAGATCTGGATACTGGTCAACACCCTGACATGTCTCGTTCCTGGTCTGGTAAAATGGAACCGAAGGCAGGGATAGGGCCTCCTCTGATGATCTTGCTGGAGGTTGAGTTGGTAATTCATTTCAAAGGAAACAAAAAGGGTCCAAAGGCCATCTGAGATTTGGGGTATGGGCTGCAAGGCCAATCCTGCCGGGTTTGTCATGGGAAGAAAATTCATCTCCTGCCCCATGAAAACAAGATGGAGGTCTCTTAGTTCCAATCCTAGAAGGGTTTAATGCCACAAGGAGAAATGAGAATCAGGACCCCTGCGGTGTTCAGATGGTTATGCCTCTTAGATATAGGCTCTTGAAATAGCACTTTAAGTGATGTTTGTAACCTATCATTAAAATCATCCATTCTAGTAAATTTCAGAAATTCAAAATATGTATTCAATGAACCTGAGCAATTACGTTTATATTTAGATTCTCATTCTTAAATCCTAGTGAAACTCTGTGTAGTAGTTGGAAAAGAAATAGATGGTGTCACTCACTGAACGGTTTTGGCGTTAATATGGTATAAATATTTCTTAGTGGTATTGCTCTAGTTTCCCCTTGGCCTCCCTTTTGATTTCTTTGGGATTTAATCAATGTGTCTACAGATATATGAAAGGTTTTTTTTTCCCTTTGTTTCTTTTTTTGAATGTTACATTAATGTGATATACTTTACTTTGTAAGAACTTTTTATCTGTAAGAACCATATTGAAATTTGTTTTTCCTGTAATAATGCAAAAATTCAATAAAATATAAATTAAAAAAAAAAATCATCCATTCTACCTGAAGACTAGAGGATAGCTAATGTAACCCCAATATTTAAAAAGGGCTCCAGGGGCGATCCGGGAAACTACAGACCGGTTAGCCTGACTTCAGTGCCAGGAAAAATATTGGAAAGTGTTCTAAACATCATAATCACAGAACATACAGAAAGACATGGTTTAATGGAACAAAGTCAGCATGGCTTTATCCAAGGCAAGTCTTGCCTCACAAATCTGCTTCACTTTTTTGAAGGAGTTAATAAACAAGTGGATAAAGGTGAACCGGTAAATGTAGTGTACTTGGATTTTCAGAAGGCGTTTGACAAAGTTCCTCATGAGAGCCTTCTAGGAAAAGTAAAAAGTCATGGGATAGGTGGTGATGTCCTTTCGTGGATTACAAACTAGCTAAAAGACAGGAAACAGAGTAGGATTAAATGGACAATTTTCTCAGTGGAAGGGAGTGGACAGTGGAGTACCTCAGGGATCTGTATTGGGACCCTTACGTTTCAATATATTTATAAATGATCTGGAAAGAAATACGACGAGTGAGGTAAACAAATTTGCAGATGATACAAAATTGTTCAGAGTAGTTAAATCACAAGCAGATTGTGATAAATTGCAGGAAGACCTTGTGAGACTGGAAAATTGGGCATCGAAATGGCAGATGAAATTTAATGTGGATAAATGCAAGGTGGTGCATATACGGAAAAATAACCCATGCTATAGTTACACCGTGCTAGGTTCCATATTAGGTGCTACCATCCAAGAAAGAGCTCTAGGTGTCATAGTGGATAACACATTGAAATTGTTGGTTCAGTGTGCTGCGGCAGTCAAAAAGCAAACAGAATGTTGGGAATTATTAGAAAGGGAATAGTGAATGAAACGGAAAATGTCATAATGCCTCTGTATCGCTCCATACTGAGACCGCACCTTGAATACTGTGTACAATTCTGGTCGCCGCATTTCAAAAAAAGATATACCGGTAATTGCGATGGAGAAGGTACAGAGAAGGGCGACCAAAATGATAAGGGGAATGGAACAGCTCCCCTATGAGGAAAGACTAAAGAGGTTAGGTCTTTTCAGCTTGGAGAAGAGATGGCTGAGGGGGGATATGAGAGAGGTTTAAAATCATGAGAGGTCTAGAACGGGTAGATGTGAATCAGTTATTTACTCTTTCAGATAATAGAAAGACTAGGGGGCACGCCATGAAGTTAGCATGTGGCACATTTAAAACTAATCTGAGAAAGTTCTTTTTCACTCAACGCACAATTAAACTCTGGAATTTGTTGCCAGAGGATGTGGTTAGTGCAGTTAGTATAGCTGTGTTTAAAAAAGGATTGGATAAGTTCTTGGAGGAGAAGTCCATTACCTGCTATTAATTAAGTTGACTTACGGGCCGATACAGTACAGTGCGCTCCGACGGAGTGCACTGTTAACCCGCCATTGGACGCGCATTTTCCCTTATCCCTTATTCAGTAAGGGACCGAAAACGTGCGTCCAATCCCCCAAACCTAATAGCGCCCGCAACATGCAAATGCTTGTTAATGGCCCTATTAGGTATTCCCCGCGCGATTCCGAAAACAAAATGTGCAGCCAAGCCGCACATTTTGCTTTCAGAAATTAGGGCCTACCCAAAGGTAGGCGTTAATTTCTTTGGGCACCGGGAAAGTGCACAGAAAAGCAGTAAAAACTGCTTTAGTGTGCACCCTCCGACTTAATATCATGGCGATATTGGGTCGGAGGTCCCTAAACTTTCCAAAATTAAAAAAAAAAAAAAAAAATTGGAAGTCGGCCCTCGGGTTGAAAACCAGACGCTCAATTTTGCCGGCGTCCGGTTTCCAAGCCCGTGGCTGTCAGCGTGCTTGGGAACCGACGCCGGCAAAATTGAGCGTCAGCTGTCAAACCCGCTGACAGCCGCCGCTCCGATCCAAAAGGAGGCTCTATTGACGCGCTAGTGTCCCTAGCGCCTCCTTTTACTTGGTTTTACCGACGGCCCTAATTAGCATACTGAATCACGCGCACAAGAGAGTGGCCTGTGCGCGCGCCGGGAGAGCGGGCGTTCGCCCTCTCTCCCGCGGACTTTACTGAATCGGCCCGTTAGAAAATAGCCACTGCTTTTACTAGCAACAGTAACATGGAATAGACTTAGTTTTTGGGTACTTGCCAGGTTCTTATGGCCTGGATTGGCCACTGTTGGAAACAGGATGCTGGGCTAGATGGACCCTTGGTCTGACCCAGTATGGCATGTTCTTATGGTCTTATGGGCAATTTCCTCTTCTGCTTGGAAATGTCAGAGATGTCTGCATGGATCTTCCTGGATGAAGAACCACCACCATAGAACCTTGATGCACTGGGGAAGAAGTCATGTTCCCCACATCAGACGTATCAGAAGCCAATAGCTGCTCTGGCATGGACATGACTTATGGATCCTGACACCACTGCCCTTTAGTGGATCCCTTATTACTTCCTTTCCCATTATGCTTCGACATGTGCTGTTAAGCATCAGGAATGTGATGACAGACATTTGCGGAGTCAACTTTGTCTTATGTGTCGCAGATGTCATCTCGCAACTCTTGCATTGAGGGTCGGTGCGTCAACTTCATGTGTCGCCCTGTGTTGTGCAGCATAGGCGTTGACTGCACCACCGGGTTGCGTTGTAGGGCACGATGTTTCTCCACTCCAGACGCTCTTAGGGAACAGTTTTGAGGATGCTTTTGGCCTCTTATAATGCTTTGAGATGGCTTTTGCGGTCAAGCTCTCTGGGAGTTTTTTCCATCTGGCTCTGCCTGCCTTGGTCCATAGCGGTCATCGGCCCCACCGATGATGCTCGCTAAGGCTGAGTAGGCCGCTGAGTTTTGGGCCCTAGGGAGGAATGAGTGGAAAAATGCTCTGGGCTTGGGGCACAGGAGCCCAACAAGGCTCCTTCCTTTTGCCTCAGTCTGGCTATCTTCTCAGACCATTGTCTCTGCGCTCTTGGCAACATTCTGCCACAATTGTGGCAGGATGCTTGCTCGTGATCAGGTTCCAGGCACGTAGCAATAATTATGTCTGCTGGTGACAGACAATTTTGTCACAATGGCAATATTTCAACCCTGGGTTCTAGGGATCCATTGGAGCACTGAAAAGTGCTGTTTGAGATTCACTGAAGTGAAGAGAAAGTTATGAGGAGAAGAGAAAGAGAGAGAAAAATCGAACCGCTCATCTGTGAGCTGCACGGGAAAAAACAGGAGACCAGGCAATCGCGTAGGAACTATTGCTCAGCTGCACTGAGCAAAAGCACTGTGTATGTTGAGAGAAGCTCTGCACCAAGCCACCCAGACGACATCCCAGACAGCATGGCTAATTCCGGCTGCTTACCAACGGGAAAAAGTTACTTACCCAATGTCACAAGCAGTGGCAGTGGGAGCTAACGCATAGTTTACCTGGTTTGCAACCAGATGCTCTAACCACTAGGCTACTCCTCCACTTTATTCCCCTGTTATGTTTCATTCTAGTCCCTGACTCTGTATGTAAACCCTGGGGCATATCACTTTATTTCAAGGCAGTGGGGTAATCTGCACAGAGTGGCAGCTACAACTTTAAACAGTGTTATGACTGCACTGGGCACCCAAAATGGCTGAGAAAATCTGCTTGGAGGGACCACAGTTAAATTCAATCAGGTTGATGCAATATAGTGTGCTCAGCTGAGCGCATGCATGGCTTTACATGTGCTAGGACGCGCGTCCAAAACCCCTCATGCAATAAGGGGACTAGAATGTCCAAAACACACATCCAAACCAGCAAGTAGCTAATAGTGCATATCACATGTAGATTCATGTTGATGAGGCTATTGGCTATTACCCCCAATGCAAAAAATAATAATAATGTGCGCCTGACATGCACGTTTTTACTCTCAAAAATTAACACCTGCCCCAGAGCAGGTGTTAATGCTTGAGGAGCCCCAAAAGTAAATACTGCTTTTCTGTAGTTCCTATGACTTAATATCATGGTGATATTAAGTTGGAGGAACCAAAAAAAAAAGAGAACTGGTAAAAAAAAAAAAAAAAAAGTCACCAACGATCAGGTTAGGAAAACAGACAATGAGTGTCCATTTTCCTAACCTGTGTCAGCACAATTTAGGAAAACGGACCCTCGTAAAATTGAGCGTCCATTTTACTAACCACCTGATAGCCGCCTCTACTGGGCACCCAATGCTGAGGAGGTGCTAAGGACGTATAGTTTTCCCTAGCACCTCCTTTTTACCATGGTAGTCCATTTAAATATTAAATCAGGCACCTGGGAGAGGTGGATCGGCGCATGTTAAGAGCAGTTGTTCAATCATGAGCGCCCATTTTAACATGCGCTGAAATTGCATCTGCCTGAATGAGCATGAGGCAGCTGGATATTTTTCAGACAACCTAATTTTGTTAGCTGTGGAGGATTATGGTGAAAAGATATGAACAGGGGCCTGGATGTTTGTTCGTGATCATAAGTTTACATACCTCTGGCAGAATTTGTAAGATGGGACGCATTTTAAGAAAACATGAGTAATCAGACAAAATGTGTCTTTTTGAATTTGTTTCAAATTAAACTATTATGCATCACAGAATAGCACAATCATTAAACAAACCATTCTAATCCCTGGCTCTGCCACTGCCTCCCTGTGCCTCAGCTGACTCAGCAGATAACTGCTTGTACATGGAGAGGGGTGAGTAGTTATGTCAATTACATGGCACAGAGCCTCCCACCCCAGAGGGACCCTGTGCTCCTATTACTTCCCTGTGCATGGGCTACAGTCTGAATTGTGATTCCAAGGCACTGTCTCCAAATACCAAAATAAAGTGGAGGCCCTGCCCCTCTCTGCACATCCCCCCATCCCTTGAAGCAACAGATTCTTCAGGTGAGGACAGCTTTCCTACTCATTCACTCAGGAATGCTAATGTGAAGAGCTGGATGAGTCAGAGATAAAGGGATGGGAGGTGGGTGGAGAGGAGAAAAGAGAAGAGAGGGGAGGTAGGAGGATCAGCAGGAAGGAGAGAAGTGGGAGAGCAGGAAGGAGAAAGGCAGGTGGGTGAACAGAGGGAGACAGGCAACCTAGCAGAAAGCGGTAAGAGGGAGAGAGGAAGGAAAGTGAGAAGAGAGCTTGGCACACAGGGGAGCTACAGACAGCACAGAGAAGCAGAGCAGTCTGCCTCCTTGTCCAGTGCACTTCTATCTTCTGCCAGGCTATTCATGAACCCAACCATTCTTCAGCACACATATACACTGCACCTCCAATTCCATACTCAGCTCCCTTCCTCCTCATAAGAACGTGCCATACTGGGTCAGACCAAAGGTCCATCAAGCCCAGCATCCTGTTTCCAGCAGTGGCCAATCCAGGCCATAAGAACCTGGCAAGTACCCAAAAACTAAGTCTATTCCATGCTACTGTTGCTAGTAATAGCAGTGGCTATTTTCTAAGTCAACTTAATTAATAGCAGTAATGAACTTGTCCTCCAAGAACTTATCCAATCCTTTTTTAAATACAGCTACACTAACTGCACTAACCACATCCTCTGGCAACAAATTCCAGGGTTTAATTGTGTGTTGAGTGAAAAAGAACTTTCTCTGATTAGTTTTAAATGTGCCACATGCTAACTTCAAGGAGTGCCCCCTAGTCTATTATCTGAAAGAGTAAACAACTGATTCACATTAACCCGTTCTAGACCTCTCATGATTTTAAACACCTCTATCATATCCCCCCTCAGCCATCTCTTCTCCAAGCTGAAAAGTCCTAACCTCTTTAGTCTTTCTTCATAGGGGAGCTGTTCCATTCCCTTTATCATTTTGGTCGCCCTTCTCTGTACCTTCTCCATCGCAACTTTATCTTTTTTTTAGATGCGGCAACCACAATTGTACACAGTATTCAAGGTGCAGTCTCACCATGGAGCGTAGACACATTATGACATTTTATGTTTTATTCACCATTCCCTTTCTAATAATTCCTAACATTCTGTTTGCTTTTTGGACTGCCAAGGCACACTGAACCGATTTCAATGTGTTTCCACTATGATGCCTAGATCTTTCTTGGGTGGTAGCTCCTAATATGGAACCTAACATTGTATAACTATAGCATGGGTTATTTTTCCCTTTGTGTATCACCTTGCACTTATCCACATTAAATTTCATCAGCCATTTGGATGCCCAATTTTCCAGTCTCAGAAGGTCTTCCTGCAATTTATCACAATCTGCTTGGATTTAACTACTCTGAACAATTTTGTATCATCTGCAAATTGGATTACCTCACTCGTCTTATTTCTTTCCAGATTATTTATAAATATATTGAACAGTACGGGTCCCAATACAGATCCCTGAGGCACTCCACTGCCCACTCCCTTCCATTGAGAAAATTGTCCATTTAATCCTACTCTTTTGTTTCCTGTTTTTTAGTCAGTTTGTGATCCACGAAAGGGCATCGCCACCTATCCCAGGACTTTTTACTTTGGAAACAAGTGGTTAGTGCAGTTAGTATAGCTGTGTTTAAAAAAGGATTGGATAAGTTCTTGGAGGAGAAGTCCATTACCCTGCTATTAAGTTCACTTAGAGAATAGCCACTGCCATTAGCAATGGTAACATGGAATAGACTTAGTTTTTGGGTACTTGCCAGGTTCTTATGGCCTGGATTGGCCACTGTTGGAAACAGGATGCTGGGCTTGATGGACCCTTGGTCTGACCCAGTATGGCATTTTCTTATGTTCTTATGGTAAGCGACGACCCTCTGGCACCTGACCTTGGACTTCTTCTGGACCATCGTCTCCAGGGGCCCACATAAGTCCCAATGGCCCAGGTCTCTTCGGGCTCCTCCCAGGGGGACCGCGGGCTTCCAGGGGTGAAGCTCCAGTTAGCCCTTGCACCAAACTCTCAACTCCTTGACCTCTCAAAGGTCCACCTAAGTCCCAGCGGTCTGGGTCCCTACAGGCTCCTCCTGGGGGGACCGCCGACTTCCAGTGGCAAAGTCTCCGTTCTTCTCCTTGACATCACAACTCTTCGTCTGCTTCCACAGTCGCCTCAGTCTCCAGTGCAGAGGGTCAGCTGGTCGCATCTTCTGTTCTGCCTCGCCACCCGACAGGAGAACCTACGGATCTTCCTCCTGAGGTATACCATCTTCCCGTCGGCCCAAGGGTTCACATGCCTGAGCATAACATTTTCTGTGCACTTCCCAGGCACCGGCAGAAATTAACGCCAGCCTTTGGGTAAGCGCTAATTTCTGAAAGTAAAATGTGCTGCTTGGCTGCACAATTTACTGTCTGTCTCGCGTGGGAATAACTAATAGGGTCAACAACAAGCATTTGCATGTTGCGGGTGCTATTAGTTTCGGGGGGGGGGGGGGTTGGAAGTGCGTTTTCGACACGCTATTACCCCTTACTGAATAAGGGGTAAAGCTAGCTCGTCAAAAACGCATGTCTAAATGCGGGTTAACAGTGCGCTCCACTGGAGCGCACTGTACTGTATCGGCCTGTTAGTTAGCCAGAGTGACTCACTGCTCTCTTGATTAACAAATGTTGGTACCTAATCAAACCAAATCACACTACCTTAACAGCTTTCTGAGATGAGTGCTAACAATTTCAACCTTTTTATTTAGGTATACACTGTTCCTAGCTTATTTATAGCTTCTGGCTTTTTTTTTTTTTTTTTAAATATACAAACACTAACTTCTGCTGCCTTACAGATTATTAAAAATAAACACACTAACTACTGCTTACTAGCTGCCTTACTATTTAAAAATACAGTCTAACTTCAGTTTATTCCCTTCCTTACTGACTATTATAAGCACAAACACACAATAATATTTCCAAAGAAAATTTCCCAAGCAAAAAACTTACTGATTCCTTTCAGTCACCAGCAAGGTGATCCTCTCCTCTCAGTGCTCCCACTTTTAAAAAAGAAAATTTTCCAAGCAAAAGCTTACTGATTTCTTTCAGCCACCAGCAAGGTGATCCTCTCCTCAGTGTTTTTCAGAGCCATCCAGGTCCCTGCTTTACACATTTGGGCTCTATCCCAACATGTTTCCTTTGACTCCACATAGAGCTAATCCAGGAGCTCTACCAGTGTGCACACCACCTCATCCTTTCCCTCCTGCCTCTAAACTTACTCTTTATTCCCCCTTTTATTTTTCTTACAACTAAGATTACTGGGGTGGGAGCATGGGTTTTAACACTGAGCAGTAATCTATTTTAAAATGATTTATACCACTTCCCTGACTCAAAGGGCCCCCTAAATTGGTGAACAAGTTAAAAACAAATACAAGCATACACAGTCATAATGAGTCACAGAACCAAAACACAACAATCTCAAACAAAGCACATCAACCCCTAAAGAATATTAAGGACTCAAGAGACACCCTCTAAACCAGTGGTTCTCAACCTTTTTCCTATCGTGACACACCTGACTAGCCATGCTGTCTGGGTACATTTTCTGTGCCACTAGGTGGCAGAGCTCTCTAAGTCTAGTAAAGTCTTTCAGCTAGGTACTCCCTCTTGTATCTTCCCAGGTTTGACTAAGGCTCCTCAATCCATATCAAAGCAAGTTAGTATGCCATGTTGGAACTGTCCAGGGAGGCGGGAGGGTTAGCATGGCTAATTCATCTATCTACGGAAAACACCGTTTATGGTAAGCAAACTTGCTTTTTTCACGTAGATAAGCAGCTGAATTAGCCATGCTGTCTGGAGTCCCCAGCTGTCGTATTGAACAGAGATATAATTGTAGTTTGTTGTGCTCAATATGAGAATTATAGGCGAACAGTTCTGTAGTATAGTCTGGCCCGTGTGTGCATCGTCTGCAGTCTGTTTGTCTAAACAGTAATGGGATGTGAAAGTATGCAGAGATGACCACGTTGCTACTTTTCAGATGTCTATGAGAGGTACTTCATGGATGTGAGCGATCGATGAAGCCATTGCATGAACCTGATGCACCATAGGTGTTGATAAACGTTCTGAACTTTGCTGGTAGCAGAACTGTATACAATTGGATATCCAGGAAGATAAAGTTCGCTTTGTCACTGGAAGTCCTGATGCATTTGGATTAAAGGAGAGGAAGAGTTGTGAGGGTCTGTTAGGTGTTTGGGTGCACTGTTTATAATAGGCAAGTGCACATTTACAGTCCAGGGCAGGGGTCGGGAACCCATGGCTCGCGAGCCAGATATGGCTCTTTTGAGGGCTGCATCTGGCTCGCAGACAGTCGCCACTCTTCCCCGCTGACCCAGCTGCTCCCCGGTCCTCCTCCGCCCGGGCTTAAAATGCTGTCAGCCCGGGCGGAACGCGACAGGACAGCTGGAGTCAGCGGCACCGGCGTGCTCTCTTCTTCCCGCCCCCCGCGGCCCGGAAGAGGAAGTGGAGAGTATCGGGTGCCTGCGTGGCAAGAAGAGGCCACGCTAGTGCGCTCGGCATCGGCCCGAAGAAAAGAAGACTGCAGCGCGGCTCGGAGGAAAATGAAGAGCTTCAACCACGGCCGATGGGACTCCGCCTCCACGAGGGCTGAAAATGAAGAGGTTAGCGTTGGGAGGAGGCTGCTGCTGCCACGAGTTCCCAGGGTGGGGGTGGGGGAGAGAGAGTGAATGAGCGAGCTCATTCACTCTCTCCCCCCACCCCCACCCCCATTCCCGGGGTGGGGGTGAGAGAGTGAATGAGCGAGCTCATTCACTCTCTCTCTCCCCCACCCCGGGAACTCGCGGCAGCAGCAGCCTCCTCCCAACGCTAACCTCTTCATTTTCAGCCCTCGCGGAGGCGGAGTCCCATCGGCCGCGGTTGAACCTCTTCATTTTCCTCCGAGCCGCGCTGCAGTCTTCTTTTCTTCGGGCCGATGCCGAGCGCACTAGCGTGGCCTCTTCTTGCCGCGCAGGCACCCGATACTCTCCACTTCCTCTTCCGGGCCGCGGGGGGGCCTGTGTGAGAGTGTGTGTGAGAGAGATTGCATGTATGTGAATGATTGAGAGCCTGTATATGTGAAAGAGAGTATGTCTGATTGAGAGCCTGCCTGTGTGAGAGAGAGAGAGAGCATGAATGTAAGTTTACCATTGGGAACCTGTATGTGTAAGTTTGTGATTGAAAACCTGTTTGTGTGAAAGAGTATGTGTGTATGATTGAGATCCTTTGTGTGTGAGAGAAATCATGTGTATGTATGATTAAGAGCCTGTGTTTAAATGAGAGAGAGAGACCATGTGTGTCTGTGTGTGATTGAGAACTGATTTAGGTGAGGGAGCATGTGAGTATGTGATTGAGAGCCTTTGTGTAAATGAGAGAAAGAGAGGACATGTTTGTAAGCATGTGAATGAGAGTGTGTGTGAGAGAAAAAGACAGCATGTATTTATGTGATTGAAAGCCTGTGTGTGTGTGTAAGCGTGAAAAGATGGACAGCATGTGTGTAAATGTGTAATTAAGAGCCTATATAAGTGAGAGAAAACACATATGTATATGTGAGTACTGAGAGCATGTGTGTATAGGTGTGTCATTGAGAGCCAGTGTGAGAGAGAGCGCTGGTATGTGACAGAGAGGAGAAAGTTCCAAGCAAACCACCCCACCTCCTGCTAATTCAGAACAATCTCAGGACACCTGGATATCAAACGTTCCCAGGTATGCAGAGCAAAAAAATTTTTGTTTCCTTATTATTTTTCATTACTGGGTCTTTGTGCCTGCTATTTTGAAATATTTTGTTGGTATCTGGAAATGTTTTATATGCGTTTTTAATTATTGGATATTCCACTCATCAGCTGTTTCGAAATATGTTCTTTTTGTTAGTACATTTTTACTGCTGATGATTTTATATTTCTTGATTTGTTTTATAAGGTTGGGTGATGTTTCTTTTTTCCTTTGTTACACTGCATATAGAGACTCTGGCTTGTTGCAGTTTCCAATTCAGTTTTTTCTGCATGCTTCTAGTTATGCGTTTTGGTCTCTTTATTCTATGTTAGGTGAGGGTCAGCACGTGATTCAGGTGAGGTTTTCTGCTGGCGTGTAGTTTCTGTGTAGGACTCTATAGCAGCCTGACTTGGTCCGTTTTTCTAATAGGAGATGTATTGGTGTCTTAAGGCCTGGTGTAATATTTTCAGAGACTTATTGTACTTTAAAAGTGTGATCTTACATAAAATGCACACATTTACTTGTATTTAGTTTTAAACATATTGTATGGCTCTCATGGAATTACATTTTAAAATATGTGGCGTTTATGGCTCTCTCAGCCAAAATCTAGATACAAGAGAGTGGCAGGAGTATGATAAGCTGCTATAGCACTTAAATGTACTCTTAAAGAGGCCTTCGCTAGGCCTTTTGTGTAGAGTAGATGAAGGTAGGAGAGAAGGCATTCTGGTGGGCAGGTAAATGGGTCAATACCTTTCGTTGTGCACCAGGCAGCATAGCATGACCACTTTCTTTGGTAGTTGAGTTTAGTGGACAGTTTTCTAGAGGAGACTAAAATGTCCTGAAGTGGAGAAGCAATATTTAAGTTCTTGAAAGCGAGCCGCTCAATCTCCATGCCGTGAGGTGCAGGGAGGAATGTAGTGGGTGAAGGAGTGATCCGTTCTCCTGTGTAAGTAGTTGAGGGTTGTTGCCCAGAGGAACAGGGTCCATTATTGATAGTTGTATGAGATAGCTGTACCAGGGTTGTCTTGGCCAGGCTGGTGCTATGAGAATCCACTGTGCTTTGTCTTCGATGCATCATTGAACTGTGCGAGAGATTAATGGTACTGGAGGAAATGCATACAGTAGGCCTCGAGACCAGGGTATGAGGAAAGCATCTGGAGCAAGTCAGAAAGCGCTTGGGTACACTGGGCAGAAGGCGTCTACTTTTCTGTTGCGTTCTGTCACGAACAGATTGGTGCAGAGGAAACCCCATATGGAGAATATGTGATCCGTTGTCTCCTGATGTAGTTCCCATTCGTGGGGGTGAAATATCCTGCTCAATTTGTCCGCTCTGGAGTTGTTGACTCCTGGTAAGTAAGTTGCTTGTAGGTGAATGGATCTGTTGTGTACCCATTCCAGGATCTGTATTGTCTCTTTGAACAGGTTTCAGGAACCTGACCCTCCCTTCTTTATGTAAAACATTGTGACCTGATTATCTGTGTGAATCATTATTGTTTGCCCTTTTAAGAAGTGTTCGAAGGGGGTTCTGTACCGCTCGGAGCTCCAATAGGTTTATGAGGTAGTTCCATTGTGGACCATACACACTGAGTTTGAAGATGGTTCAGATGAGCTCCCCAGCCCGTGGGAGAGGCGTCTGTGGTGAGCATTACTTGATGTCGAGGAGGGTGTAGGGGCGATCCCGTACAGTGTCGATAGTAGCAGCCACCATTGTCGGTCTTTCTTCATGCTGATCGTTATGTGTACAGGGGTCGACAATGGATGCAGGAACCGAGTCCATTGATGCTTGAGGTCCCATTGAAGGCGGCACATGTGTAAACGAGTATGCGGAATTACATAAATGGAAGCTGCCATGTGTCCCAGAATTGTCATAATTTGGCGGGCTGGGGCAGTTGTAGTGTGTAGAAGGGTTGAAGACAACATGTGAATAGCAAGTGCCCTTGGGTGCGGTAGGAATGCTTTGTCTTGAATGGTGTTTATATAGGCTCCAATGAAATGCAAGGTTTGCATCGATTGAAGGTTTGACTTCTCATAGTTGATCAGGAGACCTAGATTGTTGAGGCAAGAAATTGTGCAAAGAAAGTTCTTGCACAGGAGAGACTGGTTGGGTGCTACTAAGAGCCAGTCATCCAGGTAAGGAAATATTTGAATCCCTTGACGACGAAGGTGTGCCACTGCTACTGCTAGACATTTGGTGAATACCCTGGGGCAGAAGATAGGCCAAATGGCAGGACCTTGTATTGGAAATGCCGGTTGTTCATCTGGAAACAGAGGTAACACCAGGAATTGGGATGCATTGCTATGTGGGCATACGCATCCTTCAAGTCCAGTGAACACATCCAATCTTTGGGCTGAAGAAAAGGTAGGATGGACTTGAGAAGTCATTTTGAATTTCTCTTTGTGAATGTATTTGTTGAGCGCACGTAGGTCTAGAATTGGACGTAGACCTCCCGATTTCTTGGGAATAAGGAAGTATTGAGAATAGAAACCGGTGTGCGGTGTTGTGGAAAGTAGTTCCCAAATGCAACTTTGCTGGAGAAGAATGTTAACTTCCCATAGGAGAGGGCTTTTGTGCGCTGCTCGATGTTTCTGTGGAACTAAGTGTGGTGTGGTTGGAACCGATGTAAAATGAAGAGAATAACCTTTTATTATTGTGAGAACCCATTGATCGGATGTGACTGTGGACCATGCTGGGAGGAATTTGGTCAATCTTCCTCCTACTGCCAATGTCAAAGCTGGTGGCGAAAATATCCTCAAAAAGATTGCTGTGATTTTGCTGGTTGGGATTCTGTTGTTGGGTGAGCTTGTCTAGGGGCTCTTGGCCTAGGACACGAACCCTGTTGCTGGTAAGGTTGTTGTCGAGTCGGCTGGTACAGCTGAGGCCGATAATAAGAATATGGCCTGTAGCTGCACTGTTAAGTTTGTTTTTTGTATGATGGGTATTGTCTTCTAAACGAGCCAGGTTGATGTGGAGACCTTAGGGACAATACAGCCGTTTTTTTGTTCTTTCAGTTTTGTGGCTGTTTCATTGAATGTCACCAAATAGATTATCAGGTCGACATGGGAGGTTAGCCAACTTATCATGGATATTGTCTTGCAGCTATAGAATTTGCTGACATTTTGGAAGATCACTCGAACACTTCATATATGGATCATAACAGATGCCATAAACCTTCTTCCATGTTATGGAATTCAGTAGGCAGGGTAGAATCTGAGGAGGCCTGCGTCAGGTGTGGTCTAAGATTTTGCAAATTTTCAAAGAGGTACTGGGCGATAAAAAACTGATGGTTTTGAATTTTGGCATTGATCATACTGGATTGATACGATCGCCTCACAAAGTCATCCAATAATTTGGCATCTCTGGATGGTGGTGTATTTGATTGCAATCTAGACGTTTTTGCCTTTTGCATTGCCGATTCTACAACAACTGACTGATGTGGTAATTGTACTGTCACATAATAGGGGGGAGTCCCTCATGTGATATTTAATATCTGTTTTGCAGGAAGTAGATGGAGTGGTGAGAGGTGTGTCCCATGACTTCTCCATGAGGGCGTTGAGCACTTCTTGTTGGGGCAGTGCAACTGGTTCGCTTGGAGTATCAAATATTTTTTAAATGCTCATCATCCCCTGTCTAGGATCGTGGAGTTTTCTTCTCTCCACTTTTAGAAGTAGATCTACTTTCTCAAACAGGGAGTAGGTTAAATCCTCCGGTGGGGATGCCGGGTCAGGTGGGACCTCAGCTGGGTCTGAGGGGTATCCTATTGAAGAAACATCCGAGGAAGATGTCAAAGTAAATTCTTCTAGGGGTGTTGAAGGCTGTCTTGGTTGTATCCTTCGGAATAGATGGGCTTTCTGGAATAGATGGGCCTTCCGGCAATGGAGAATGTGGTGAAGGCGGGATTTGTTGTTGTTGCTCTATAGACTTCAAAACTTGCGATAGGATGTCTGTTATCTGGGTCATAGCTTGTGAAGCTAGCTTATATGTTGATGGTGTAGACGGCATAGGCTGTATCGGCGATGGCAGTGTAGGAGGTACAGTGGTCAATGGGCCTTTCGGATGCACTGGTGGATCTGGTATGTCCCCAGAGGAGGATGAAAGGCTGTCTGAAAGCTGAGGTGGAGACATGTCTGCATCAGAATCGACCACAAGTAATGGGGAAGGCTCCCTAGGCCTGGTAATCCTGTGTCGACATGAGTCAGCTGTTTTTGCCCTTGCAAACCTGCGTCAACATGCGTTGGATGTGTCAGTGGAGCGTCGACTCGACGCACCTGCGACTTGCTTTGTGCCTTGCGGTGCTTCAATGCGCCCGAGCTTTGATGCTCTTTTGTGCGTCGATGCTTCGATGCGTCTGTGCTTCGGACACTGCTCCTTATCTTTGCTTTGGGAAGCCATTGGCATCTGTGAGGCGCGCGGCCCGATACATCCCCCGAATCCTGCCCTTGTTCTTGAAGGGGCATCGGGTGTGGGTATTGTACCCTAGGGGGTTCAACAGAAGAAGCCCTTCTGTGGAATGCTGCCTTCTTTTTCCTCTCAGGCCCCGGAGATGATCTAACAGAAGCCTCTGAAGGGGCATAAGAGCCCGATGGTGGTGCCTTGAGTTGCTGTATCTGAGCTGCGTGCTGGTGCTGCGCTCTGGGGGACATATGTCCGCAGTCCCTGCAACTTTCCTGATCATGATCAGGTCCCCAGGCATATGTAATGTGACTGATGGCCATCAGTCACTGACATTTTTGCCACAAGCGCAGATTTTAAATCCTGGGCGAGGCATGATAATAAATTTAGCCTGTTTTGTGGTAAAAAGTTTTCTTTCTTCCTATTTTTACCTCACAACTAACTCAGAGTCTGGAGAGACAGAGCTCCGCGTGCTATTAGTTGCGCGGAAAAAAAACGGACTGAGGCGCCTCAGGCAAACCCAGGAAGATACAAGAGGGAGTACCTAGCTGAAAGACTTTACTAGACTTAGAGAGCTCCGCCACTTAGTGGCACGGAAGACATACCCAGACAGCATGGCTAATTCAGCTGCTTATCTACGTGAAAATAAAAAGACCATAAAACATAAATAGAAACATGCAGACAAAAACTGAACTGGAAATTGCAACAAGCCACAGAGACTGTAAGCAGTGTAACAAAGGGAAAACTTCACCAGGCCTCAAAAGAAATCAAGAAATATAAAATCAATAGCAGTAAAACCATACTAACAAAAAGAACAGATTTCAAAATAGCTGATGAATGGAATATCCAATAATTAAAAACTCATATCAAAAATGTCTAGATACCAATAAAATATTTCAAAATTATAGATACAAAGACCCAATAATGAAAAATAAGGATAAAATAAGGATAAAAAATGCTTTGCTCTGCATACCTGTGAACATTTCATTTCATTTATTAAAATTTATTAATCGCCTAACACTTAAAAAGGCCAGGTGCCCTGAGATTGTTTTGAATTAGCAGGAGGAGGGATGGTTTGTTTTCAACTTTCTCCTCTCTGTCACACTGGCTTCTCAATCACACATATACACATGCTCTCACTTTCATTGGCTCTCAATCACACACATATACACATGCTTTTTCTCTCTCACTTATATAGGCTCTTAATCACCATTTACACAAGCTGTCTGTTTTCACACTTACACACACAGGCTTTCATTCACACACTTACACAAATGCTCTTTCTTTCTCTCACTTACACACAGGCTCTCAATCACACTCTCTCACCTACACTGACTCTCAATCTCAGACACATGCTCTCTCTTACTTATACATGCAAGCTCTTAATCATACATACACATGATCTCTCATTTACACATACAGGTTCTCAATCATACATTTACATTCATGCTCTCATACACACACACAGGCTCTCAATCTCACACATACTCTTTCACATAGAGGGTTTCAATCACACACTTACACATACATATTCTCAATTACTCACATACATGCTGTCACACACACACACAGGATCTGAAATATATATGCTTGCTCACTCACCCCACCAAACTAGCGACAGTTGCAGCCTCCTCCATTTCCTGCCTTAGCAGCAGCAGCCTCCTCCACTTACAGCCCTCGCAGCCTTGAGAAGACTCACATCCGCCGCAGGGGGTGATATTGCTCCTCTTTTGCTCCACGCCGCTCTACGTCAGACCGTGCCTCTTTTTTGGGCCGATGCAGCACATACTAGCATGGTCTCTTCTTCCCGCGCTCGCAGCCGTTGCATAACATTTCCTCTTCTGGGCTGGGGGGGGGGGGGGGGGGGCGGAAAGAAGAGATCATGCTGGTGCTGCTGACTCCAGCTTTCCCACTGCGTTGTGACCAGGCTGTAAGCATTCTAAGCCCGGGTGGAGGATGAGTTCCTATTTCGCTAGGACAGGGGGATCAGCTGAGTCAGCGGGGGACCGGGAAGTGTGGCGACACCTGCGTGTGCTTGGCGACACACACTGGTTGAGAACTGCTGCTCTAAGCATCCATAACCAGGATACCCAATACTTAAAAACCCAAAGGTCCCATTTTCATTCTCCCATAACATATTAAATCATACTTAAAGCCAAACTTAACAGCAACAATTCATATTTTTGGGAAGAGCCAGATCTTCCAAAAGAAAAGGTAATTCACTTCCAAATGAAGCTCCGGAGGAAAAGAATTATAGTGTGGGAGAAGCAACAGAAAAAGCCCTGGCTCTATATTGTATCATCACATTTCGCTCGCTGCAGGAATCCTTAACAAAGCTGCCCAATTAGACCTAAGGGTTCTTCCTGGTACACATGACCCATGTGGTCTGGACTTTTACCATGCAGGATTTTAAAACCACATTAAATAGTTTGAATTATACCATGGTCTTTATAGGAAGCCAAGGAGGCTGCTGCAACAAAGGTGTGGCATTTTCCCATTTAGAGGTTTTTTTTTTAGGATCACTCTGGCCACCAAATTAACTACATCTCCAATACTATTCCTGCTGATAGGGCAACATCTGGAAGTCAAACGCTGTACTGAATGCAGCTCTCAGAAAAACTGTTATGTTCAGATATGAGGGATTGGGGGCAGTTGGGGAGGAGAAATCAAAATACTGATGATCATAATCAAAGGGAGGTAGACTTGGGAGTAAAATTAGGAAAAGGTTGTGGATCCACAAAACGTTCCTCTCAGTGGAGGAGGCCACAACTAACAACTCAAGACTGGAGTTAGCACAGAGGATCATTATATTCAAGAATGCAAGAGGACAGCCTAAGATCAGGTAGGTTCTGGGAAGTTGCATCCGGCATGGGCAGACTAGATGGGCCTCACAGCCCTTATCTGCCATTAGTTTTTAAAGTACATCAGCATCCTGATGAGAGCTAGATAGAAAAGTAAGCAACATACAGCAAAGTTGCTTACTTGTAACAGGTATTCTCCTAGGACAGCAAGATGTTAGTCCTCACACATGGGTGACATCATCGGATGAAGGCCGGCACGGAAAACTTATGTTAAAGTTTCTAGAAACTTTGACTGGCACACTGAGCATGCCCAGCATGCCACTATCCACGCAGGATCTCTCTTCAGTCTCGTAACATAGAATTACGAAAAAATAAAACAAACATATAAGAAACCCAACTCCATGGGGTGGCAGGCAGGTTTTGTGAGGATTAACATCCTGCTGTCCTAGGAGAAAACCTGTTACATGAAAGCAACTCTATTTTATTTAGATTTATATTCCGCTTTTTGCACTTTCAGTGCTTCAAAGTGGATTATATTCAGGTAATGTAGGTATTTCCCTATCCCCAGAGGGCTTACAATCTAAATTTGTATCTGAGGCAATGGAGGGTAAAGTGACTTGCCCAAGGTCACAAGGAGCGACAGTAGGACTCAAACCCTGGTCTCCTAACCACTAGGCTACTCCTCCACTTCACTCTACTCTCTCCTAGGACAAGAATGATGGTAGTCATCACACTTGGGTAAATCCCTAGCTACAGGCTATTTCCGAACAACAAAGAGAGCAACAGACACCTAATCAGGTGCCAATGGGCACAACACTGGTGTTGTTGGTTACAGAGGGAGACTGCCTGAACCCTAACAATGGAAAAATTACTTACCTGATAATTTCGTTTTCCTTAGTGTAGACAGATGGACTCAGGACCAATGGGTATAGTGTACTCCTGATAGCAGTTGGAGACGGATCAGACTTCAATCTGCAGGAAGTGCAGCTCTTCAGTATTCTCCTCGAAAAGCATTGTGGATATATGTGTAACTGACTAATTTGATTAACTTGAATAACTTCATAACTTGATTAAACTTTATAACTTGATCTGGTTGAATTGGCTATAGCTGGAGACCACCAGTGCCCTCAACCGGAAAGCGTCGACACCTGGTATGTCCTAAGTGAAGGGAGCATGGCTTACCCATGAATCATTCGAAATTCCATGAGTAATGGCAGCCAAGGGTGGGATGCTGAGTCCATCTGTCTACACTAAGGAAAACGAAATTATCAGGTAAGTAATTTCTCCATTTCCTAGCGTGTAGCAGATGGACTCAGGACCAATGGTATGTATAAAAGCTACTCCCGAACCGGGTGGGAGGCTGCCCGTGACTCACTTAGTACTGCCCTTGCAAATGCCGTGTCCTCCGGAGCCTGAACATCCAGGCGGTAGAACTTGGAGAAAGTGTGGATGGACGACCATGTTGCCGCCCTGCAAATCTTGGTGGGTGACAACATTTTGGTTTCTGCCCAGGACACTGCTTGGGCTCTAGTAGAATGGGCCTTGACTTGTAGAGGCAGTGGCTTGCCTGCTTCTACGTAGGCCGCCTTGATGACTTCTTTGATCCAGCGGGCTATGGTTGCCCGCGAGGCCGCTTCCCCTTGTCTCTTCCCACTGCGAAGGACGAATAGGTGGTCCGTTTTTCATACGGGTTAAGACATTTCCAGGTATCTGGATAGGAGTCTGCCGATGTTGAGGTGGCGTAGATTTCGAGCTTCTTCCGAATTCTTAAACTCATCCGGCGATGGTAGCAAGATGGTTTGGTTGAGATGGAAGTGTGACACCACTTTGGGAAGGAACGAAGGGACCGTGTGCAGCTAGATGGTTCCTGGGGTGAGCCTGAGGAATGGCTCGCAGCAGGACAGTGCTTGTAGTTCTGAAATGCGGCGGGCTGAACAAACTGCCAGCAGGAATGCTGTCTTCAAAGTCAATAGTCGGAGAGACAGTCCGCAGAGGGGCTTGAAGGAGGCTCCTGCTAGAAAATCCAGGACCAGGTTGAGGTTCCAAAGAGGTACTGGCCACTTTAGGGATGGGCGGATGCGTGATTCCTTTCAGGAAGTTTGAAACGTCCGGGTGAGAGGCTATGCTGTCGCTCTCACTCTTGTTGCCGTAGCATGACAATGCGGCCACCTGCACCCTTGATGGAGTTGAGGGGCAATCCCTTTTGTAGCCCGTTCTGTAGGAATTCCAAGATCGCGGGAACTTTGAGCGTGGTATGATGTCGTGGTCTTCGCACCAGGCTTCGACTACTCTCCAAATCCTTATGTACTTTAAAGATGTGGAGAACTTGCATGCTCGAAATAGGGTGTCGATTACAGCCCCCGAGTATTCGCTCTCTCAGGCAAGCCCTCTCAATGGCCAGGCCGTAAGAGAGAATCGAGCTGAATCTTCGTGGAGGATCGGCCCTTGTTGGAGCAGGCCTCTGTGTGGAGGCAGCGGCAGGGGGGGTCCCTGCCACTAGTCTTTTCATGTCTACGTACCACGGTCTTCTTGGCCAGTCTGGGGCCACCAGACGTACTAGTCCCCTGTGTAGCTGTATCTTGTGAATGATTGCGCCCAATAGGGGCCACGGCAGGAAGGCGTATAATAGAATCTCCTGTGGCCAGGTCTGTACCAGGGCATCGATCCCTTGGGACTGAGGTTCCTGCCTGCGGCTGAAGTACCTGGGTACTTGGGCATTGGACCGGTTTGCCAGAAGGTCCATGTCTGGTGTTCCCCACTGGTTCACTATCATTTGGAACACTGCGGACAACAGCTTCCATTCTCCTGGGTCTAAACTTTCTCTGCTGAGGTAGTCCACTGTGATGTCTTTCCCGGCGATGTGGACGGCCGAGATCTCCTGAAGATTTACTTCCGCCCACGACATTAGGGGGTCTATTTCCAGAGACACCTGTTGGCTTCTGGTTCCCCCCCCTGACGGTTGATGTAGGCCACTGTTATGGCATTGTCCGACATTACTCTGACCGCTTTGTCTGGGAGTCTGTGAACGAACCGTGGGCAGGCTAGTCTGACTGCCCGTGCTTCTACGCGGTTGATGTTCCATCCCAACTCTTCTGTGTTCCACTGCCCTTGGGCGGTTAGCTCCTCGCAGTGTGCTCCCCATCCTCGTAGGCTGGCGTCTGTGGTGAGCAGGGTCCAGGTTGGTGAAGACAGTCTTGTTCCCTGGCTCAGGAGGCTGGCCTGCAGCTACCATCGTAGCTGAGTCCGAACTCTGCCCGGGAGTGGAAGACGTACGGCATAGTTCTGAGACAGTGGGCTCCATCGCGATAGGAGTGAGCACTGTAGGGGTCTCATGTGAGCTCGCACCCATGATACCACCTCCAGTGTGGATGCCATCAGACCGAGGACTTGCAGGTAATCCCATGCTGTGGGGCAAGGTTCGCTCAGCAGGATTTGTAACTGGTTCTTCAGTTTTGATCTCCTTGTGGGAGTCAGGCTGACCTTGTCTTCTTTGGTGTCGAATCGGACTCCTATGTATTCTAGAGACTGTGAGGGCTGCAGACAACTCTTGTTTGTGTTGACCACCCATCCGAGGCTCTCCAGTAGAATTTTGACTGTTGGATGCCTGGTGACTTTTCTCTGGGGATTTCACCCTGATCAGCCAATCATCTAGGTAAGGGTGTATGAGGATGCTTTCCTTCCTCAGTGTTGCCGCCGCCACCACCACTATGATCTTGGTGAACGTCCGGGGTGCTGTGACTAACCCGAAGGGTAGTGCCCGGAACTGGTAGTGACGGTCCAGGATTTTGAAGCGTAGGAAGCGCTGATGTTCCTGATGGATCGGGATGTGTAGGTAGGCTTCCGAAAGATCCAGGGATGTGAGAAACTCTCCCGTTTGTATCGCCCTTATTACAGAGCATAGGGTTTCCTTGCGGAAGCAGGGAATCTTCAGGTGGCTGTTGACCGAATTGAGGTCCAGGATGGGTCTGAACATCCCCTCTTTCTTGGGGACGATAAAATTAATGAAATAATGTCCAGTATTTATTTCTTGTGGAGGTACTGGGGTTATGGCCTCGAGGGCCAGGAGTCTGATCAGTGTAGCTTCCACTGCCATCCTCTTGGAGGGGTCGTGGCAGAGGGATTCCACGAACTTGTCCGGAGGGGTTCGTAACCCTCTTGAATGATGGCTAGGACCCACTTGTCCGAAGTTATCTCGACCCATCTGTGGTAGAATAGGGCTAGTCTGCCCCCTATGGCTTCTTCCCTTGGACGGGTCGGCTGAATCTCATCGTGGGGTGCGGCTGGGGCCTGGACCCGAGCTGATTCCCCTTTTGTGCTTGTTCCGAAAGGATGGGTTCCTGCCTGTAGGGCGGGGCGCTTGATAATTATTTCTGTATGGATTGAAGCGCTGTGATCCTCTGCCCCTGGAGAATCGGGGGAAGGGTTGCTGGTTTCTCTTGCTTTTGTCCTCCGGTAACCACGGTAGTGGGGACTCGCCTCATTTGTCAGCCAGTTTCTTTAGTTCACTGCCGAACAGGAGGGATCCCTTGAAGGGCATCCTTGTGAGTCTCGATTTGGAAGATGCGTCGACCGACCAGGTTCAGAGCCAGAGTTGTCTCCTGGCTGCCACAGCTGATGACACTCCTCTAGCTGCGGTGCGTACCAGGTCGGAAGCAGCATCCGCGAGGAATGATACTGCTGGATCCATGGCTTCCCCAGGGGTGTTGCTCCTGGTCTGTGATAGGCAGGCACATGTCACAACAGTGCAGCAGGCTATTTGTAGGGACATAGCAGTGACGTCAAAGGACTGTTTAAGGATGGATTCCAGACGTCTGTCTTGCGCATCTTTGAGTGCTGCACCTCCCTCCACTGGGATAGTGGTGCGCTTCGAGACCGCGCAGACCATAGCATCCACTTTTGGGCATGTCAGAAGGTCTTTGGCTGCCGGGTCCAGAGGGTACATGGCTGCCATAGCCCGTCCCCCCTTTGAATGTGGACTCTGGAGCAATCCATTCCAGGCCAATTAGCTGTTGAATGGCTTGTAGCAGAGGGAAATGGCGGGAGGTCTGACGGAGTCCCTCTAGCACAGGATTAGTCTTAGGTTCCCTCAAGGCACTTGTGCCCGGGATCGCAAGTTACTTCAGGCTGCTGGTGACCAGGTTTGGAAGCTCATCCTTGGTGAAGAAGTGTCTCATGGTCCAGTGAGGCTCTGTCCCCGGAGGGAGTTCCCCTTCCTCCAGGGGCTCTGATTCCTCCTCCGAGATGTCAGTGTCCCCCGTAAGTGGGGCTTCCAGGTGGTGGATTCACTACCCTGGGCCTAGCGGGGCCCAGAGCGTAGCGGTCCTCTGGTGAAGGCTGTGGCCGTGTTACCGGAGGCTCCGTCTGCATGTGAACGAAGATGTGCAGGCCTTTGAATAATTCCACCCAGGAGATAGGCGCTGGGTCCAAGCTAAGAGGCACCGTGTCCCTGGGGGGGCTCCGTTTGAGGGGGGTCCCGCTGGGATTTGCTAGGTCCGGGGTGCTTATTGAGGAACTAGCACTCAGGCCCGTATGGGGCTGGCCCTGGGCTTGATTCCCCAGGGCCTCCTCGCACTGGATACACAGGGCATCGGCCTCTTCGTGTTGTGCGGCTCTGATGTGGCATGCTGGGCAGAAGCCCTGAACCTTGAGCTTCTTTTCTGGTGGTACCATAGGTATAGACGCGGAAATCTCGTGCGAATATGTGCGCGTGAACGGATGTGCTCGCTGGTGTGGCACAAGTCGTAGTTATGTGCCTGGCCTATTATGCGCGAGTTGCAAGCATAACTTGTGCGTATTGCACTTAAGCGTGTAACGTTGTGCGCATGACTCGCCCTATGTGCACAGATCGAGATGGCGGTCAGGACAGCGAACAGGGCCAAAATGGCGACGGCGACCACGCGGGCAATATGGCGATCACCTCGGAGGGTCCCCACGTGGGAGAGCCCTTTGTTCTAACCGGGGCCAAGCCCTGCTAGGGCGGATCAACCCAGTGGCACTGGTCCCGGCCGACGACTTGTGCGACTCCTCGAGCTTCGGAGACCGGAGACTTTAAACAAGATTTCTACCTTACCTTGTCTCGGCACTTCCCGGTTTTGTTCCGGGCGGTCTCTGGCTGCGGGGGGAGAGGGCAAATACCTTCACCGCCGAGCTCGTGGTTGCACTCGCTAGGTCCCCGCCGAGGATCGGCCGCCAGACCAAGGCTCACCTCCGAGGGACCACGGAAATCACCTCGGGAATTCTCAACTGGGGGAGGGACCCTAGGGTGTCACCGCAGGAGAGTGGGACTCGCTGTTGAGGTAGGTTTTCTTCTTATTTTGTGTTTTCTCCGTTAAATTTTTCTCTAACATTGTGAGAGCGTGCAGGTAGTCCCTAACTGCTATGGAGACAGAAAATACTGAAGAGCTGCACTTCCTGCAGGGGTATATGTATTAGTGCGGACGTCAGATTGAAATCTGATCCGTCTCCAACTGCTATCAGGAGTACACAATACCCATTGGTCTTGAGACAATCCGCTACCCACTAGGAAATGGGCCCTAGGCAGGAAGAGTTGGGTTCTGCAACTGAAAGATTCCAATGGACGGACTGGCCGAAATTGCTATCGCATCAGCCATCCCTGTCCAAACAGACAGTAGTGAGAGGTGAAGGTGTGGAGAGAACTCCACGTCGTAGCCTTGCAGTTCTTGTCCACTGGGACCACTCACAAGTGGCCCACAGAAGCTGAAATGGCTCTGACAGCAGTCCTGCTTGATTGTAGCAGGAGATGCAATCCGCCAACCAGCTGGACAGATTCTGCTTAGTAACAGCAGCTCCCAATCTATTCCTGTCAAAAGAGATGAAGAGTTGCGTTGACTGCCTATGGCCTGCTATTGCTCCAGGTAGAAGGCTAAGGCTCTCTTGCAAACCAAACTGTGCAGAGCCCATTCGCCTTGGTAAAAAAGGTTTGCAGGACAATTGTCTGGTTAAGATGGAAATCCATCACCATCTTAGGCAGGAACTTAGGGTGTGTACACAGAACCACCCTATCATGAAAGAACTTGGTATAGGGTGGATATGTCACCAAGGCCTGAAGCTCGCTGACTGCGCATTGAAATGACTGGTACCAAAAACATGACCTTCCAGGTCAGGTACTTGAGGTCCCAGGAACACAGTGGCTCAAAAGGAGCCTTCATGAGCTGAGCCAACAGGGGGGCTTCACCTGAAGCAGATCCCGCATGATGTGACCCACCAGGGGCTGCTCAGAGATGGGCAAACCATCCTCACCCTGGTGGTAGGAAACAATAGAACTCGGGTGTTCCCTAACAGAGTTGGTTTTTAAACCAGCATCCGAGAGGTGCAGGAGGTAATCAAGCAGTTTCCGTGTGGAGCAAGAGAACGGATCCAAGCCACGACAGTCACACTACATGGAAAACCTCCATTTCAGGTCATAAGACTTCCTAGTAGAAGGTTTCTTAGAAGCCATCAGGACTCGAGACACCTCGTCAGATAGGTCAAGGGGCTGCAGAATTAACTTCTCAACATCCAGGCTGTCAGGAACAAGGCCTGGATGTTGGGGTGGTGTAGCCTACTCTGATCCTGCGTGATGAGGTCTGGGGAAGTCCCCAGTCTGATCGGTTCCCGGAAGAGCAGGAACCAGATCTGTCTTGGCCAGCAAGGGGCTATGAGAATCACGACCCCCTGTCCTGTTGAAGCTTCAGAAGAGTCTTTGTCACCAGAGGAATCAGAGGATATGTGTACAGAAGTCCCTTACCCCAATGGTGGGCAAAGGCATCCGAGGCTGGTTTGCCTTCCGCCCTATGCAGGGAGCAGAACTGATCTATCTTTCTGTTGCAGGTGGATGCGAACATATCCACGTCCAGGGATCCCCAGAGACGGAAGGTCTGATCCACTACTGCCTGGTTTAGGGACCATTCATGGGGCCGAAAGGCATGACTCAGCCTGTCCGCCACCACATTCTCCATTCCGGCCAGATACATAGCTCAGAGCACCATACCCTGGGACACAGCCAAATCTGCACCGCCTCCTGTCACAGGAGAAACGACCTCGTACCTCCCTGCTTGTTAATGTACCACATTGCCACCTGGTTAGCCAATCTCTGAAGGCCCAAAGGGCATACCGGATTGCGCAGAGCTCCAGGAAATTGATTTGACACAGTTTCCTGGGTGGACCACAGGCCCTGGGTGCGGAACCCTTCCACATGGGCCCCTCACCCCAAGTTGGACGCATTCGTGGCGAGTACAATTTGGACAGGTGGATTTTGAAAGGGTACTCCCCCTGCTCCAAATCTGACGAACTCCCCCACCAAGACAAGGAGTCCCGGAGAGGACGAGTAATATGGATGCGCACATGGAGGTCCTGGGAGGCCCACCGCCACTGGACCACAAGGTCCACTGAGTTCTGCACATATGTAAGTGAGCGAAGGGAGTAACATGGATGGTTGCGGCCATGCATCCCAGGAGTCGCAACATGCAGTTAACCAAAATCTGCCAGCTCTGTTGGACCACTCCTTCCATGGACATCAGTGTGAGCACCTGATCGCGGGGAAGAAAAGCTCTGGCCCGAACCGTGTCCAACAGGGCGCCAATGAAGCCCAACTGAGGCGACGGGTCGAGATGGGACTTGGGTAGCTGATGATAAATCCAGGAAGTCCAACACCTGAATGGTCAAGCACAGGGATAGCACTGCTCCTGCCTGGGTAGCACTCTTGATCAGCCAATCGTCCAGTAGGGAAACACCTGCACTCCCATCCTGCGGAGGTACACCTCCACCACAGCCAGACATTTGGTAAAGACGCATGGGGCAGAGGCCAGTCCAAACAGCAACACCCTGTACTAGAAGTGTCGCTCGCCCACCACAAAGTATAGATACTTCCTGTGATCATGGAAGATCTCGATGTGAGTGTAGGCGATATGAGCGTAGCCAGTCCCCTCTTTGAAGGAGGGGAATCAGAGTGCCATTTCTTAGAAATGTATTCAAGGCTCTCAGGTCTAGAATAGGACGGAGTCCCCCAGTTCTCTTTGGAATCAGGAAATAATCAGGAGTAGAACCCCCAACCCTGCTGTTTCAGCAGAACGGGCTAGACGGCCCAGGCCATTACGAGGGTGGAGAGCCCCTCCCAAAAGCATGTCCTGATGCATCGTTGGACCCCAGGAGGTGCACCGGGGGGGGGGGGGGGGAGTCTGAAGGGACACCCAGAAAGTTCAGCCTGTACCCCCAAACAAATGGACAGAACCCACTGGTCTGAGAGGATGCTGGGCCAACAGTCCATGAAGAACTGGAGCCAGCCGATCAACCATGAGACTAGAACTCCATGGAAAAGAAGAAACTGAAGGGGGACTCCATGTGGAGGCATGGATAGTGGCATGCTGAGCAGTTTTCCATGCCGGACTTCATCAGATGATGTCACCCATGTGTGAGGACTACCATCCTGCTTATCCTAGGAGAACATAGGAGTATCTGGATAAGCAAACATGGCAAGCATACAGAGGGTCTAAATAGGTAATCCTGAGGCACAATCCACTCCACTACCTTTGAAAAGGCACATGGAGCTGCTATTGCCCACTCCCAGGACATTAACAAGCTTGAGTGAAAGACAGTACTGGGGAGAAAGATGAGAGAAACAGAAATTGTAAAGATTACATATGAAGAAGCACAGAGGGCCCCAGTGATGCCTACGGTTCCTTTTGTACCATGCAGCTGCCACCATCATTTCAGAACAATGGCTAGAAAGAGGCAGTCTCTGCCTTCACCTATTGATAAAAAAATGAATACAATTCTGACTTAGAGTATTGGAAACAAAGAAAGATCAGATTTCCCTTAGCCAGAGCTGATGTTTGTGGCTAAGAATTTTTATCCTGCAGTAGTCACAGCCTTGTGATAAATAACGGGAGCAGTATAAGAACACAGAACTTCAGCCAGGCTGCATCCAGCATACAGTCTTTGCACTGGCTGAGAAACCAGGTCAGTGTTCATATGACCCTGACAGTCTTATCTGGACTGCCAACATACTGACAGCCTGAGCAATCACTGGCAACATGTAAGGTAAGCTCAACCCAACAGAGTCACTGCACAATTCTAAGGAATGCTTAGAATATTCAGATAGGACTCCTCTGTGGGATGGCAGCACAGCCCTTGGCCATGCACCACTAGCAACATCTTTCATGACACTGAGATGTGAAGGACTGCAAAGTGGAGGGCTCTGCTCTCCTCAAACAGCACACAACAGCGCTTCTTGTGAATCTTGTTTATTATATAAAATGGCTTGCAAAAGTATTCGACCCCTTAAAAAGTGAGATTTGTGTGGATTACAAATGACACTAGACAGTATGTTTACTACAAACCAGTATACTCTTAAAGTAAAATTTCAAAGTCACAATTCATTATTTCTCTGCAATTTTTTGTAAAAATAAATAAATAAAAGCTAAAAATGCTGCTTGCATAAATATTCAACCCATTTGCTGTGGAAGCTCCAAGTTTAAATAGAGATTAAATATATTGCCCTAACAACTGGCTTAAAATTGGCATCTACCTGTGAAGCGTTAAAAAAAGGTCAGCTTTTCTGGATTAAAAAAAAACCTGTGAATCTAAAGGAAAGCTGTGAAATTTAAGACCAAAGAGCACTCTAAGGAAATTAAGGCTACCTGTAACGGGAGTTGCTTACCTGTAACGGGTGTTCTCCTAGGACAGCAGGATGTTAGTCATCACATTTCGCGGGGTCTCCCTTCAGTCTCGTTACAGAAAATTACAAAAATAAAATAAACTTAAAGGAAACCCAACTTCGCAGGATGGCGGGTAGGTTTCGTAAGGACTAACATCTTGCTGTCCTAGGAGAAAACCTGTTACAGGTAAGCAACTCTTTCTCCTAGGACAAGCAGGATGGTAGTCCTCACATATGGGTGAATACCTAGCTGCAGGCTGCTTCCGAACAAAGCGAACCAACAGACACTAAACAGGTGCCAACAGGCACAACAACCTAGGTGCTGTAGGTAAGAGGAAAACAGCCTGAACCCAAAAAAAAAATACAAAAAAAAAGGGGGGCCTTAGGCGGAAGAGATAGGTTTAGACCCGAAAAAGGTTTCAGAGGACAGACTGGCTGAAGCTACTATCCTGGCGGCTGTCTCTGTCCAAGCAATAGTAAGCCATGAACGTTTGGAGAAAACTCCACATTGCAGCTCTGCAGATCTCCACCATGGGAACTTCACGCAAGTAAGCCACCGAAGTTGTCATGGCCTGGACGGAGTGAGCCTTAACATGGCCCTCAGGCTGCAATCCCACTCACCCACAGCAGAACAAGATGCAGTCCACTAGCCAAGTAGAGTGTGCTTGGCCACAACAACTCCCATTCTGTTCTTATCAAATGAGATGAAGAGTTGTGTGGACTCTCTGGGTTTCCTCTGACCCCCAGCGGCCATTGTTGCCTCCCCCCCTCTGGTGCTATACCTATCGCTGGTTCCTCTGAGGAAGGCTCAGTGCTTCCAGGGCCCTTGGGCCACTAGCGCTTAGACTGCTGCTCCTGGCTCCGGCACTGGACCCTTCAGGGACCTCGATGCCCTTGGTGTCCCTGGTACTTCCAGTGCCCAGACCATGGGCAGTTAGCATGGGTCCCCACGCTGACCTCTCCTGGGGATCTCAGTGAGGAGGAAGCCCCATACGACCCTGGGGAGATGATACTTCCGAGTCCTCCTCCGATGTCTTTGAGGATTTCCTATCGGAACTGTCAAACCCGGAGGTCTCCTCCAGAGGACTTGACCTTTGCCAGTTTTGTCCGCCCCATAGCGGAGTCTTCATTTCAGCTCCTCACGGAAGAGGATGATGGGCACCATGTGCTGGAGATGCTCCAGTTTGTGGATGCACCGAAGGAGGTGGTAGCTGTCCTTGTGAATGAAATCTTCAAGAAGTTGCTTCTGCGTATTTGGGAACATCCTGTTCTCCTAGGACAAGCAGGATAGTAGTCCTCACATGTAGGTGACATCATCCAATGGAGCCTGGCACGGGAAAACGTTTGTCAAAGTTTCTAGAAACTTTGGCTAGCAGATTGAGCATGCCCAGCCTGCTACTATCCATGCATCCATGTGAGGCTTGTACCCCATTCTCGACCTCAGGGTGTTGAACAGGTTTCTCGTAAGAGAAAAATTCAAAATGGTGTCTCTGGGCATGCTGATCCCACTCCTCAGAAGAGGAGACTGGCTTTGTTCCCTCGACCTGAAGGAGGCTTATGCACATATTGCAATTGTCCCCAGCCACAGGAAGTTTCATGGTGGGAAGTGCACATTTCCAGTACAAAGTGCTGCCCTTTGGGCTGGCATCAGCCCCCTGCGTCTTTACCAAATGCTTGGCGGTGGTAGCTGCCCACCTCAGGCTTTGCTTTGTCCATGTGTTCCCATACCTGGGCAACTAGCTGGTCAGGAGTGATTCCTACTCTGGCCTTGATGGTTCAGACCCTGCAGACTGTGGGATTTATCAACTTCCCCAAGTTGCACCTCTGTCCATCCCTTCAGCTGGACTTCATAGGTGCCAGGTTGGACATGGCACAAGCGAAAGCTTTCCTGCATAGGGACCTTGCAATTGCCCTCACCTTGCTGGCCACCCTTGTCCGCAACAACAGGAGGGTGCCAGCCCATCTCCTGCTCCGCCTGGTGGGCCACATGACTGCCTCTGATCCTGCGGAGCCTGATCCTTCGCATGCGGAGCCCTCAGTGGGCTCTGCATGTGGAGTGGCAACAGGCATCTCAGGATCTAGAGGTTCTGATCACGGTCACAGACCCTCTCAGGGTATCTTTGGCCTGGTGGGAAGCCCTCCCCAATCTGGAATGCAGACTTCCAGATTGGGGAGGGCTTCAGGGCCTCTGGTGGGAAGCCCACATGAATGGCCTCCACACTCAAGGCCTTTGGACCACTGCTGAAGCATGTTGCCAGATAAACTTTCTAGAGCTTTGGTCGATACGATACATCTTGTGGGCATTCCAGGATCAGTTGTCGTTCAAGGAAGTTCTGATCAGGACTGACAACCAGGTCGCGATGTGGTACATCAACAAGCAGGGCGGCACGGGCTCATTCCTCCTGTGACAAGAGGCAGTACAGGTCTGGGACTGGGCCCTCTCCCAAGGGATGTATCTGCGGGCGACTTACCTGTTGAGTCACCTAAATGTACTGGCAGACCGCCTCAGTCAGTCCCTGCAGTGGCGGCCCACTTGTTCCACAGCTGAAGTACGCCGGATGTGGACCTGTTCGCCTTCCCTCACAACCACAATGTGACAGGTTCTGCTCCCTGGTAGTGGGGAATGGCCATCCGGCCTGCAATGCCTTCTCCCTCCACTGGGTACAGGTCCTCCTTGTATGCATACCAACCTCTCCCGCTCCTCTCAAAGACTGTCGAAGCTCCAGGAGGATGGGGGGGGACACTATGATTCTCGTGGCACCCTCCTGGCCTCAGCAGGTTTGGTTCCCACTTCTCCCAGGACCTGTCTGTGTGTGCGCCCATTCTGCTAGGGACAGCGCCTGACCTCGTCACAGAACCAGGGCCCTTAAAGGCCCATCAGTCTTACCAGGACAACATTGAGGTTCCAGGATGCTGCCGGTGGCCGAAGAGGGGGTTTCAATTGAAGGAGACCTCGCATGAAATGGCCAACGAGGGGCTTGACCGAAACGGTCCTTACAACTCTCAGACTGTTTCTTGGGTTCTGATCGAATCCGAGAAGCCTTTGACCAGGAAGACCTACAGCTCAAAATGGAAATACTTTTCCATTTGGTGCGGGGGTCATGGCCTAGACCCTTTCTCATGACCCCTCCCCCAGCAGCTGGGACTACCTGTGGCACCTGTCTGAGTCTGTACTCCAGACCACTTCTGTCAGGGTGCACCTCTGTGCTGCCAGCGAGTTTCATCGAGGTGTCTCTGGCACGCCTGTTTCGGTCCAGCCCCTCATTGGCTGTTTCATGCGGGGTCTCCTCCAATTGAAGCACCCTCTTCGGCCACTGGCAGCATCCTGTGACCTCAATGTTGTCCTGGCAAGACTTATGCGGCCTCCCTTTAAGCTTCTGCAGTCCTGCGATCTGAAGTTCCTCACCTTGAAAGTCATGTTCCTAGTGGCGATTACTTCCGCCCGCAGGGTCAGTGAGCTTCAGGCCCTGGTTATGTATGCACCCTACACGAAGTTCTTCTACAACCATGTGGTCCTGTGTATGCATCCTAAGTTCCTGCCCAAGGTGGTGACTGATTTCCACATCAATCAGTCAATTGTTTTACTCACCTTCTTTCAGAGACCACATTCCCACCTGGGGGAAGGTGCTCTCCACACCCTGGACTGTAAACTGGCACTAGCCTTTTACCTAGATCTCACGGAGATCCACAGACGGTCCACCCAGCTCTTCATGTCATTTGACCCCAACCGACTGGGTGCAGTGGTGGGTAAGCAAACCCTATCGAACTGGCTGGTGGATCGCATCACCTTCTGCTAGGCACAAGCAGGTCTTCAGCTAGCCAGCAGAGTGAAGGCTCACTCGGTGCAGGCCATGGCAGCATCAGTGGCCCATTTGTGTGCAGTCCCCATTGCAGAAATCTGCTGGGCTGCAACCTGGTGTGCTCTCCACATGTTTGCAGCTCACTACTGCCTTGACAGGGATATCCGTTAGGACATGACTTTGGTCGGTCCATCTTGTGCAACCTGTTCCAGACCTGAACCCAACTCTCTCTACTCGTGCTCCTTGAGGAACCAGACCGCCCCATTTTCCCCACAGCGCCACAGTTGTGTTGTGCCTGTTGGCACCTTGTTTGGCTGCTGTTGCGCTCTCTCTGGTTGAATGGGGCAGTCTGGATCTCTGTACTCACCCACATGTGAGGATTACCATCCTGCTTGTCCTAGGAGAAAGCGCAGTTGCTTACCTGTAACAGGTGTTCTTCTAGGACAGCAGAATGTTAGTCCTCAGGAATCCCACCCACTTCCCCACGATGTTGGGTTCACCTTCGGTTTGCTTTTCGTTTTTTTCGCTCGTATTTTTTGCTGAGTTACGAGTCTGAAAGGGGACCTCGCATGGACGCGCAGATTGTAGCGGGCTGATCATGCTCAGTCTGCTGGCCAAAGTTTCTAGAAACTTTGACAAAAGTTTTCTGTGCCGGGTTCCATCGGATGATGTCACCCACATGTGAGGACTAACAAACTGCTGTCCTAGGAGAACACCTGTTATAGGTAAGCAACTGCGCTTTTCCATGTCTCCAGTAAATAGGAAGCCTGACGCTGTCTACCTCGTTCAGAAGTCCCTTGGATTTGAACAGTGCCAACTTCCCCACCAGTAGGTGGTGGAATCTGCTCTCAAAAAGGTGAAGCAGTCCCGAACCTATACGTTTGCACCTCTAGGCCGGGACCATAGGGAATTGGATGCGCTGAGTAGGAAGGTATCGCCTCCTACCAGTTATATATGGCTCAATACTCCTGGAGCCTCTGGAAGAAGGTTCAACAATTGGCAGAACGCCTCCTTCAACAGCAGCAGGATGCGTTCTAAGCGCATGTCCAGCAGGGCTTCGACTGTGGTAAGCACGAGTTGCGTTCCACGTATGACTTTTTGAGATGTCAGCCCAAGTGGCCGCAATGGGTATTAGAGCCCGCAGAATGGCCTGGCTCAGAGCCTTGGATCTTCGGCTGGAGGTACATGAGAAATTTGCAGACCTCCCCTGTACAGGGGATAACCTTTTTGGACATAAGGTCCCTTCCAGCACACCCCATGCTCCCCCTAACTCCCCCCCCCACTCCCCCCCCCCCCCCCCCCCGCCTTTTAGCCTCTTCAGCCCCCCCCCCCCCCCGCCTTCTTTACCATATCAATCCCTCCCTTACCTCTACCTCCCCTTTCGCATATATTCTCCCCCCCTTTCCCTCTCCCCTCACCCCTCCCCCCAATGTTGTAAATAAGTTCACATATGTAATATGTAATTTTAAACCCATATCTTTCCAATTAAGTTATCCATGCTTGCTTTCTCTTTTCTCTCGTACTTCGCTTTTTACCTTGTTCTTTTTATCCAATTATTATCCAATTTCTCCCAGTTAAACCCCCTTGTTCAATGTAATTTCCTTTCTCAGTTAATTGTGAACCGACATGATGTGTCCTACGAATGCCGGTATATAAAAATGTTAAATAATAATAATAATAAAAGATGCTGTGGCTCAGCTAAAGGATCATCATGAGACACTGCAGCATTTTCTCCCAGGACAAGCAGGATGGTGGTACTCACAGATGGATGGCATCATCAGATGGAGCCCTGTCACGGAATACTTTTTGTCAAAGTTTCTAGAACTTTGACTGGCATACTGAGCACACTCAGCATGCCACCAACCCTGTGGCTACACGGGGTCCCCCTTCAGTATCTCTTTTTCCATGCAGTATTTGCCTCGCGGTTCTTGGAGCTCTGTGCGAGTTTTTCCTCACAGAAATTTTTTGATGTTTATCTTCACTCTCTACCCCATGCCTCTCGCCTTCCCATGATGTCCGAGCTGCGCCCAGATGACCCCCAAAGGCCGGCGTGACTGCCTGGAGAAGATGGGCCCAAGCAACCTGCTTCATCGACTCCGGTGCGGGTACATCAGGTCGAAGGGGTCCATCTGATTCTGGTCCCTTAAGCCCTGCCATGAGGACCGAGGAGCAGGAGACAGACCTTCACTGGCATCGACCCATTCAAAAGCTTCCACATAGTCATCCTCTGCGCCGGAGAAAGACTGGGCTGAGCACCATGGGAAGCATCACCACAGACACGGATCTCCGTCCTGTGCTGGCACCAGCCTCGACTGAGCCTCCTCCGAATTGGCCCCGGGGAAAGGAGCACCCATCCTCCTCTGGACCCAGGAGCCCAAGGTGTTCCCCACCGGTAACGGTGACGGGCACAGAGCCCCCACGGACTCCCGTGGATGCTCCAGTGATGCCTAGCCTGCCGCCGCCTCCTCCAGGGTCGGTTCTCTCCACACCCTCGTTCGGGGGTGAGTTGGACAGCATGGTCCAACAGGCAGTGCTCAATGCCCTTCGGGGTTTTCAATTGCCACCGCCACCAAACCCCATACCGGCATTGGAACCAGTGACATCCATGTTGGCACTCCTGGAAAAGCTGGACATCCTGCTCAATGCTCTACCGACACAGCCCATACCAGCCAGGCCTCTGGCGCCCAGCCAGCCACCAATACCTCATCCGGTCTCCATCCCGATCCCGGGCACCTCAGAGGAGGAAGATGCGCCTGGACCACCGATACCGTACCCGGACCATCGGGCCTTCCAGTGCCCTGGCATCCCTCTCAGGTCCCGGTGCCCTCTATGCCGGCACCACCATTATCAGTGCTGCCCCACCGCCCATTGGTGCCTGCACCTCGTACTCTGGGGTTAGCTCTCTCTCCTTGACCCAGGCACATCCCTGGTGAGGAACAGGCCCCCGAAGACCCAAGGGGTGACACCTCCTCGGACCATTCTTCGGAGGCTTCCGAGGACCTTCTTTCAGAACCTTCTCTCCCGAAGGAGAGACTGCGTTCACCTCCGGAAGACCTCTCCTTTGCTAGCTTTGTAAGGGAAATGGAGACCATACCCTTTCAACTTGCAACAGAAGAAGATGCTCACCACAAGATGTTGGAGATCCTACAGTTTGTGGACACTCCAAAACAGGTCATGGATATCCCAGTCCATGAGGTTCTCCTAGACCACCTGCACCATCTCTGGGAACATCCCGGTACTGTGCCTCCAATCAATAAAAAGACCGACGTCATGTACCCTAGTGCAACAGGCCCTAGGTAGTAGAGTCAGCCCAGAAGAAGTCCAAGAGGAACCGCTCTCATTTCTCTGCCCCTCCGGGAAAAGACCAAAAAGCCCTAGATGCCCTTGGTCGACGGGTTTTCCAGGAGTCTCTGCTGGTTGCTCATATAGCGGCATACCAGCTCTGTATGACCCAGTATAAAACAAAACCTTTGGAAACAAGTGGTTAGTGCAGTTAGTATAGCTGTGTTTAAAAAAGGATTGGATAAGTTCTTGGAGGAGAAGTCCATTACCTGCTATTAAGTTCACTTAGAGAATAGCCACTGCCATTAGCAATGGTAACATGGAATAGACTTAGTTTTTGGGTACTTGCCAGGTTCTTATGGCCTGGATTGGCCACTGTTGGAAACAGGATGCTGGGCTTGATGGACCCTTGGTCTGACCCAGTATGGCATTTTCTTATGTTCTTAGTTTTCGGAAACCCTGCCACAGCAGTTTCAGGAGGGTCTGGACTCCATACTTCAAAAGGGGTTGGAAGCTGGAAAGCACGAGTGAGGGCAGCTTATGATGCCTTCAAAACAGCCTCAAGAATCTCAGCAGCTGGCATTAGCATCAGATGCTGGGCCTGGCTTAAGGCCTCAGACCTTTGTCCTGAGGTACTAGACAAATTGGCGGACCTCCTCTATACAGGAAAAAATCTGTTTGGTGATAAAACCAGTGACGCAGTGGCCCAACTCAAGGATCACCTTTGTATTGCCCTGAGCGAATGTTGTAGTTACATTGTAAACCGATGTGATATGTATATTTTACAGGAACTTCGGTATAGAAAAGCTAAAAATAAATAAATAAATAAATAAATCACCATGAGACCCTGTGTCAGCTCTCCGCACCACCGATGCCCTCTCAGCGGCCCTTAGTGGTCCACATAGGTACACCAGAAAACAGTTCTACAAACCATGGAGATACTACTCCCCAGCAGCCTGTGCAAGTCAGCCCTCTCAACGAGGCCATCTTCGCTAACAGAGGGCCCCCAAGGGCACAGCCAGCTCCCCAGCCTAGCCCTGCAGCTGGGTTTTGACTGGCATCCAGAGAGCAGAATCCAACACCCCCCCCTGCTTGCACCAGCCAACCCACCTGTCAGAGGTCGTCTGTGCCGCTTCGCCAGGAATTGGATACCAGTCACCACCGATCGATGGGTATTGTCCATCATAGCCCACGGTTACCACCTCAATCTTCTCGCAGTGCCGCCAGACTCTCCTCCTCCGTCGTGCAGTCTGGTCGATCACACAGCGGCTCTTGAGTTAGAACTCTCGGCCCTGCTACAGTCCAGAGCCATGGGGCCAAGGGTTCTACTCCCGCTATTTTCTCATACCAAAAGAGACAGGGGGCCTCCATCCCATCCTCTACCTTTGAGCCTTAAACAGGTTCCTTCGCAGAGAATGGTTCAGAATGGTGTCCTTGGGCACCCTAGTCCCGCAACTGCAGCAGGAGGAATGGCTCTGCTCTCTGGATCTACAGGATGCTTACGCACATATTACGATTTTCCCACCTCATCGCAAATATCTGCGGTTCATCGTGGGTCACCGTCACTTCCAGTACAGGGTTCTCCCCTTCGGGCTCCGCGCCCCAGGTATTCACAAAGTGCCTGGCAGTTGTTGGAGCACAGTTGTGCCGGAACGGTGTACATGTATTCCCATATCTGGACGATTGGCTCGTCCAAGGAGGGAGCCCTTCACTCCCTCCACTTAAACTTACATCTCCTTCAGTCACTGGGTTTCCTGGTCAACTACCCAAAATGCCACTTGACTGCGTCTCAAAAACTGTCATTCATCTGGGCAGACTTGGAAACAACTTTGGCCAAGGCATTGGTTCCCAACGAATGCAAGGCCAACCTGGCGGCCTCCATCCAACGCCAGCAGACTACCTCTGCCCACCTGCTCCTCAGGTTGTTGGGGCACATGGCATAGTCTGTCCATGTCACCCCAATGGCCCCCCCTAGCCGTGAGAGTCACGCAGTGGAGCCAACCTGCTCAAAAATTGTCGGCCCGGGTCCACATAACCACTCCACTCTGGTTCTCCCTAGCCTGGTGGATGCAGAAATCCAACTTGAACAAAGGGCTGCTTTTTCAGCCCCTGGCTGCTCAACTAACTTTGACCACTGATGCCTCCAACCTGGGCTGGGGTACCCATGTCAACGGCCTCCACACTCAAGGGATGTGGTCGAGAGCTGAGGCAGCCTGCCAGATCAACTTCTTGGAACTCCAGGTGATGCAGTACGCCCTCTACGCATTCCAAGACTACCTGTCCAACAAGATCATCCAGAACCAGACTGATAACCAGGTAGCCATGTGGGTACCTCAACAAACAGGGGGGCACAGGCTCTTACCTGCTCTGCCAAGAGGCAGCACAGATTTGGGCCGAAGCCCTGTCTTGTTCCATGCTCCTGCGAGCCACTTATCTGGCAGGTACACAGAATGTAGTGGTGGACCGCCTCAGCTGGACATTCCAGCCCCACGATTGGTCTCTGAATCCCTGTGTGGCGACCAGGATCTTCCGCCGGCGGGGTCAGCCGGACGATGATCTCTTTGTCTTCGCAGAACCACAAAGGGGATTGAAGGACACCACCTGTGGATGCCTTCCCCCCCCACTCCTGGAGCTCGGGTCTGTTATGTGTACCCTCTGATTCCGCTAATAACCAAGACTCTTGTGAAGCTACAGCAGGACCGAGGCTCCATGATCCTCATAGCCCCACTTTGGCCGCGTCAGGTATGGTTCCTCATCCTCCGCGACCTCTCTGTTCAGGATCCTATTCGCCTGGGTACCTCGCCCGACCTTATCACGCAGGATCAGGGCAGGCTACGCCACCCAAACCTCCGGTCCCTGTCCCTGACAGCCTGGATGTTGAAAGCCTGACACTCCAGCCTCTCAACCTTTAGACCAATGTCTCGCAAGTCCTAGTAGCTTCGTGAAAGCCTTCCATGCAGCAGTCATATCAGGCGAAGTGGAAAAGGTTCTCCTTGTGGTGAGGCAAGAGAAGAGGTAAAGGCAAAAAGGCCTTTACCTCTTCTCTTGCCCCACGATGACCTTTTTGGACTACCTCTGGTGCCTTTCAGAGTCCGGACTACAGATCAGCTCAATTCGGGTACATCTGAGTGCCATTAGCACATATCACCGAGGGGTGGGTGAGACCCCAATCTCTGTGCAACCCCTACTGAAGCGCTTCATGAGATGCTTTCTACAGCTAAATCCTCCGCTACGCCCTCCTGCTGTGGCATGGGACCTCAACATTGTGTTGAAATGGTTCATGTGACCTCCGTTTGAGCCCCTGTGAGTTCAAGCACCTCACTTGGAAAGTCCTCTCTCGTGGTGGTTACTTCTGCTCGCAGAGTCAGTAAAGCTGCAGGCCCTGGTAACCTATCCACCTTACACGAGGTTCTTCCACGACAGGGTGGTACTGCGCACTCACCCCAAGTTCCTGTCTAAGGTAGTGATGGACTTCCACTTAAATCAGTCCATTGTTTTGCCCACTTTTTTCCCTGAGGCCACACATTCACACCCAGGTGTTCGGGCTTTGCATACCTTGGACTGCAAGCGTGCTCTCGCCTTTTATTTAGAGCACACCACAGCCCATGGGCAGTCCACCCAACTTTTTGTCTCCTTCAATAAGAATAGACTAGGAGTTACGGTGGGCAAGCAAACTCTCTTTAATTGGTTGGCGGACTGTATTGCTTTCGGCTACCAGAAAGCAGGTCTTCCGCTAGAGGGCAGAGTAAAAGCACAATCAGTGAAGGCCATGGCAGCGTCAGTAGCACACTTCCGAGCAGTCCTTGTTTCTGAAATCTGCAAAGCCGTGACATGGAGTTCCCGTCACACTTTTGCAGCCCATTACTGTCTGGATAAGGATGGTCGACAGGACAGAGTCTTTGGCCAGTCTGTCCTCCATAATCTGTTTCCAGTGTAACAACCCAACCTAGGGCCTACCTAGGGCCAGGTCTAGTGTTCAGGCTGCCCCGTTGTTGCCAACAGCACCCCTGTTGTGCTTGTTGCATGTTATTGGGTGTCTGTTGGCCCAGGGTGTTCTGGGAGCAGCCTACAGCTTGCTGTTCATCCATCTGTGAGGACTACCATCCTGCTTGTCCTGGGAGAAAGCAGAGTTGCTTACCTGTAACAGGTGTTCTCTCAGGACAGCAGGATGGTAGTCCTCACAAGATCCACCCACCACCCCGTGTAGTCGGGTTCGCTTTCATTTTGTTATTTTATTTTTCGCTCGTACTTTTGCTATAAAACAGGACTGAAGGGGGACCCCGTGTGGCCACAGGGTTGGTGGCATGCTGAGCATGCTCAGTGTGCCAGTCAAAGTTCTAGAAACTTTGAGAAAAGTATTCCGTGACAGGGCTCCATCTGATGATGTCGCCCATCTGTGAGGACTAACATCCTGCTGTCCTGGGAGAACACCTGTTATAGGCAAGCAACTCTGCTTTTCCGCTAGCACCTCTGATCCCCACCCCTCCTCGGCCAGAAGATAGGCGAGGCAAGGGGCCAGACTATCGTTTTTATCATCAGAGAAAATATTATCCTCTGTTCTCCCATGGGCATTCTCAGCAGGTGCCCTCTAGAGGCCGCTCCAAACAGCCATGGATGCCTAGACCCAGCCAGTGCTTCAGCCAAGCCCTGGAGAGGGAGCACAAGTCTAGTCACCATACCCTCTGAGCCAGATCCACACTAGGAGGTCGTCTGTGCCTCTTTTTGAATTGCTGGTTAGCGAACACGTTGGATCAGTAGGTCTTATCCATCCTTCGCTGAGGGTATTGTTTAAATTTAGTGAGTGCACCCTGGGACGCTCCTCCGTGCCCCTCTTGGGATCAGTCTCCCCTTCAGGAGATTCTGTCTGAGCTCTCGGCTCTTATTCATTCCAGGGCAGTCGAGCCAGTTCCTCTGCAGCAACAGGGACGGGGTTTTTACTCCTAATATTTCCTGATCTGCAAGAGGACCGGGGGACTCCGTCCCATTCTGGACCTGAGAGCTCTAAATCGTTTTCTCCTGAGAGAAGTTTAAGATGGTCTTCCTTGGCACTCTGATCCCTCTCGTGCAGGGAGGAGACTGGCTTTGCTGCCTTGAGCACAAGGACGTGTACGCGCACATCGAGATCTCCTGCAGTCACCGGAGATATCTTCTCTTCTTGGTGGGCTCAAGGCATTTTCAATACAGGGTGCTGCTGTTTGGCTTCGCCTCAGTTCCATGCATCTTCACCAAATGTTACTTTGAGCCGTGTACCTAGCAGGGTCGGAGAATGTAGTAGCAGACCAGCTCAGTTGGGCTTTTCAGCCCCACGTGTGGTCTATGGCCCCAGTGATGGCAAACATGGTCTTCCGTCTGTGGGGAACCTCAGACGTGGATCTGTTTGCCTCCCTCTGCAACCACAAGGTAGAGTCCTTTTTGCTCCCTCTACCGGGGAGCATGGCAAACCAGCTTCGGGTGCCTTTGCCATTGGGGCAAGGGGTTTCTATATGCATATCTTCTCCATTGGTGCTGAAGATGCTCATGCAGGATGGGGGAACCATGATCCTTATAGCCCCCTGTTGGTCACGTCAGATTTGTTTACCACTCCTGCAGGACCTCTCGGTCCGGAACCCGATCAGTCTGGGCACCTCCCTAACCCTAGTCATGCAGGATCAGGGAAGGATGGGTCATCCAAACCTCAGGGCATTTTATCTCTGATGGCCTGGATGTTGAAAAGCTAGTCTTTCTGCACCTGTCTCTGTCTGACGATGTCTGCCAGGTTCTGGTTGCCTCAAGGAAGCCTTCGACTAGAAAGTCGTAGAGCCTGAAGTGGAAGAGGTTTACAGTCTGATGTGAGCAGCATCAGTTGGATCTGTTTTCCTGCTCCACCCCAAAGCTCTTAGACTATCTGTTGCACCTGTCGAAAGCTGGTTTAAAGACCAATTCACTCAGAGTGTATCTCAGTGCCACTGGGGCATATCATCACGGGATGAATGGTACACCCATCTCAATGCAATCACTGGTTGGGCAGTTCATGCACGGTCTGCTTCAGTTGAAGCCCCTTCTGTGCCCTCCATCTGTGTCCTGGGACTTTAATGTGGTCTTGGCTTACCTCATGAAGGACCCTTTTGAGACTATGTGCACCAGTGACCTGAAATATCTGACCTGGAAGGTCATCTTGGTTGCAGTCTCCTCAGTGTGTCGGGTCAGCAAACGTACTCACCCTAAGTTCTTGCCTAAGGTGGTGTCTGACTTCCATTTGAACCAGTCTGTCATCCTGCCTACTCTGTGTAGGCAGGATGACAGACTGTAGAGTAATACAGATGTATTACTCTGCACCCTCTGTGTAGGGAGGGCGCAGAGTAATACATCAAGACGTTCCAGCAGCGGTGCTAGAATCAAGGGAGTGGGCTCTGGCATCGGTGGATGCACAGATACCCCTGAGAGCTCGGAGTACTGCCAACTGAATACTACGATCCAGCTCCTCCTTGAAGGTTGCTGTGGAGGAGGAGCAGGTGCCACTAGATCACCCTGGAAACTAGGAGGATCAGTGCCCAGCACAGACATGGGAATCTGTGGGGATTGCCTCGGACTCCCGGGTTCGACCAATGGCAAAGCCTGGTCTCCAAGGGGCCACTTCGGGGGCAAAACGGCTGATGTCTGTGCCGTCCTGGAACTGGAGCCATGCCCAGATGGCGATTGGTGACAGCGCTTCCTCAAGCTCCGGTGCTCGGCCCAGACTTTACCCGGCACCAAGGAGGGCGAAGAATCAAACATCTTGGAATGGGAGGACACCAACAGAGGTCAATCTCTAGCGCCCCCCTCCAGAGAGGGAGCCTGAGTAGGGGTGGACAATGAGGGTTCAGTGTCCATGGGTTCCCCTCGACCTTGCGGCGATGTGCTGTATGCCAATGTGGATGTCCCTGACTTCTTGGGGCCAAAATGCGCCCAACAGTCCTTGGAAGATATCTGGTTGCAAAAACGGCAACCCCGGACATCATGTGATGGCCCCAGGCAAATAATATAGAGTTCATGTGGATCAGTCACAGACATGGTCCATGGGAACTGGGGGCATTGCCGGAAATTGGAGGCCATACCTAGAGCCGACGATGCAGGGTGGACTAAAGATGTAAAAAAAAAAAACCCTAGGAACCGACCACAAAGAAGGTAAAACTTACTGCGCTAACCCACCGACTGGGGGGGGGGGAACCAGGGAAGGGGAACCCCATGCGAAGGTGACAAAAAAAATAACCTATCATTAAAATCATCCATTGGACCTGAAGACTGGAGGGTGGCCAATGTAACCCCAATATTTAAAAAGGGCTCCAGGGGCGATCCAGGTAACTATAGACCAATGAGCCTGACTTCAATGCCGGGAAAAAAAGTGGAATCTATTCTAAAGATCAAAATCATAGAGCATATAGAAAGACATGGTTTAATGAAACACAGCCAACATGGATTTACCCAAGGGAAGTCTTGTCTAACAAATCTGCTTCATTTTTTTGAAGGGGTTAATAAACATGTGGATAAGGTGAACCGGTAGATGTAGTGTATTTGGATTTTCAGAAGGCATTTGACAAAGAAAACTAAAGTCATGGGATAGGAAGCGATGTCCTTTCATGGATTACAAACTGGTTAAAAGACAGGAAACAGAGTAGGATTAAATGGTCAACTTTCTCAGTGGAAAAGGGTAAACAGTGGAGTGCCTCAGGGATCTGTACTTGGAATGGTGCTTTTCAATATATTTATAAATGATCTGGGAAGGAATAAGACGAATAAAGTAATAAAATTTGCAGATGATACAAAATTATTCAGAGTAGTTAAATCACAAACAGATTGTGATAAATTGCAGGATAACCTGGTGGGACTGGAAGACTGGCTTCCAAATGGCAGATGAAATTTAATGTGGACAAGTGCAAAGTGATGCATATTGGGAAAATAACCCATGCTGTAGTTGCCCAATGTCAGGTTCCATATTAGGAGCTACCATCCAGGAAAAATATCTAGGCGTACCTCCCTGTTTGTTGTTGTACCACATTGCCACCTGGTTGTCAGTCTGGTTCAGGACCGCCTTGGTAGACAAGCTCCAGGAAGAAGACCTGGCATTGAGCTTCTTGAGCAGACCACAGGCCCTGTGTGCAGAGGCCCTCCACTTGGGCACCCCACCCCATGGTTGATGCATCCATGGTGAATATAATCTGGGAAGAGGGAGACTGGAATGGAATGGAACCCCCTGTTCCAAATTGGGAAGGTTCTCCCACCAAGACAAGGAGGCCTGGAGCAGCAGAGTAATGTGGATGCACACGTGGAGGTCCTGGGTGGCTTGCTGCCACTGGGACCGCAGGGTCCAATGAGCATATGCAAGAGAGTCAAAAGGTGTGACATGGACAGTGGCTGACATGTGAACCAGAAGGCAGAGCATGAGGCGGACAGAGACCTGCCAGCTGCGGTGAACCAGACCCACAAGGGACGCCAGTGCAAGCTGCTGATCACAGGACAAATAGGCCTGAGCACTGTCCAGCCGGGCACCAATGAAGCTCAACTGCAGCAACTTTGTCAGATGGCACTTCAGGTAGTTCATGACAAACCCGAGGGACTCCAATACCCGAATGGTCAAGTGCAAAGAACAAAGCGCCCCATCCTGGGAGCTGCTCTTGACCAGCCAGTCGTCCAAGTAGTGGAATACCTGTACCCCTAGACGGCGAAGGTGCGCTTCCACCGCTGCCAGGCACTTGCTGAAGACACAGGGAGCTGAGGCAAGGCCAAAAGGCAACACCCTGTACTGAAAATGTCTCACCCACGACAAACCGAAGATACTTCCTGTGGCTAGGTAAGATTTCGATATGGGCATATGCATCCTTGAGATCAAAGGAGCAAAGCCAATCCCCTCCCTGAAGGAATGGAATCAGGGGGCTCAGAGAGACCATTTGGAATTTTTCTTTTTTTAGAAACCAGTTCAAAGCTCTCAGGTCCAGAATAGGGCAGAGTTCCCCTGTTCTCTCTGGAACCAGGAAATAGCAAGAATAGAACCCCCCTCCCTTGCTGCTGCAAAGGGACGGGTTCGACTGCTCCAGCCGTTATGAGGGTGGAGAGCTCCATCAAGAGAATTTCCTAATGCAAGGACCAACCCCAAGAGATGACACCGGGCCAGCGGTCCACAAAGAATCACAGGCGGCCCCTGACTGGAGGGCCCAGCATCAAGGATACAGTCAATTGACTTATGCTCCCCTGCAGCCAGTCAAAACCCCATAGTTGGGCTCGGCTGGGTCACCAGCTGAGGCCTGGGAGTCCACTGCTGTCTGGGGCGGCCTCAAGAATTCACCCACTGAGCATGGGTACAAGAGGCCGGAGAATAGAGATGTGAATCGGAACTTAAATCCGAACCGATTCTGGTTCGATTCACATCTCTAGAGAATAATATTTCCTCTGGTAGTAAAAAGACCTTCACGAGCCCTGTCGCAAAGATTTCCTGGCAGAGGGCAGTGGGTCCAATTTACTGGCTGACAGAAGCTGAAGGGTCTCGTGGTGATCCTTCAATTGAGCCACAGCATCTCTGTCACCAAAAACATTCTCGCCAGTGCATGGAGGGTCCATGACTTTCTCCTGGACCTCCAGTCGGAGATCCGAGGCTCGGAGCCAGGCCATTCTGCGGGGACCAATGCCTGCCACTGCCACCCTAGTAGACGTTTCAAATATGTCGTAGGTGGAGCACACCTCATGCTTGCCACATTCCAAGCCTTGCTGGACAAGAGCAGTAAAAGCATCCTGTTGCTGCTGGGGCAGATGCTTGGATAACTCCTGGACTTGTTTCCAGAGGTTCCGAGAGTACTGCGTCATATACAACTGGTAGGAAGCAATACGGGCAATACATATGGTGTCCTGGAATACCTTCCTGCCCAGTGCATCCAGCACTCTATGCTCTCGGCCCAGAGGGGCGGAGGCATGGGTACGGGAACGCATGGCCTTCTTGAGCACAGACTACCACACTAGACTGATGTGAGAGCCGATGCCTCTCAAACCCTAAGGCCTGCTGTACCAGATAGACAGCATTTGCCATGTCATGCATGGGAACAGCCACCACTTCCTTAGGGTCATCAACAAACAGGAGAACCTCCATCAGAAGCTGGAACGAAATGGTTTCAGCTATGGCCCGGACAAATCCCGCAAAGGTTAAGTCATCAGGTGGAGACCGGCACCGCTCCTCTGGAGGAGATGGGTCTGAGAGAAGGTCCCTGGTGTCATCAGATGAGGACTCAGGTATCATCCCCTCCCCATGGGTCAAATGGGGCATCTTCTTCACTGAGATCACCTGGAGACACTGGTGGTGGGCCCCTGCTCAGGCCCCTCAGTTTAGGCACAGAGGGCATCGAGGCCCCCAAAGGACACGTAACTGGACCAGGAAACACCGGTCTTGGAACCAATGGCCTCAGCAGTGCTGCAAGCTGTGCCAGACCCTTTGAGAAGGAGGAACCCACAATGGGAATCGCCGCAGACAGAGGAGGCAATGGTGGCCGCAGGGGCATCGATGGATTCCCCAAGTACCGTCAGCAGCAGCATGGGGAGGACGCCAAGAAGGACATTGAGGTGATCCAGCAGCGGTGCAAACATAGAGGGTGCAGGCTCTGGCGCCAGTGGAAGCGCCAGAGGGGCCAGTGTCTCAATGCCCTGAAGAGCTCGGATCACCGCCAATTGCACTCTACAATCCAACTCCTCCTGAAAGTCCACTGATGAAAGAACAGACAGAGGAGGGGGAGGCATCACCAGATCTCCCTCAGAGCCTCGAGGGAGGTCGGTGCCCGGCACCGGTATCAGTGGGGAATGCCTGGTACTCCCAAGGTTTGATGTTCTGTGACTTCCCCCAGGGCTCGGTCCTGTCTTTCCCCAATGCTGAGGATGGAGACTATCCGAACATCCTGGAGCGTGAAGACACAAGATGATGGTCAATCTCCTGCCCCTCTCTCCAGAGGGGACCATGGATGGGGAGTGGACAGCGAGGGCATGGTGTTCATCGGCTCTCCGCAGCGTCTCAAAGTCTATGCCCCCCGACACCGGAGTCAAGGGTTCCGATTTCTTGGAACTGAAAAGTTTTTCCATCTTACCCAGCCAGGCACGACAGCCTTTGGGGTTCATCTGGTTGCAAAAATGACACCCCCTGACCCCATGCGACACCCCCCAGACAAAGGATACAAACCTCATGTGGGTCTGTGATGAACATGGTTCAAGGACACTAAGGGCACCAGTGAAAACCCAACAACGCCATAGCAAAAAGTACCCTTCGAGCAGTCTGTGCCCAGCAGCCACTAAGAGCAAGACATACCGGGAACGGACCACAGAGAAGGAAAATAAAAGCTCCCTGCCCCAGGGAGAAGGGGAACCCTGGTGCAGGCAAAGTCGGAACCGACCAAGATTTTTTGAAAAACACTGCAAAGAAAAGCAAAGTTCCACAACCATGATAGCTCCATGGAAAAGGAGAGACGGAAGGGGGACCCCCACATGGACACATGGATAGAGGCATGCTGGGCATGCTCAGTGTGCCAAAGTTCTAAAAACTTTGAAATAAGTTTTCTGTGCTGGGCACCATCTGATGTCACCCATGTGTGAGGACTACCATCCTGCTTGTCCTAGGAGAATACATTGAGATCATCGGCTCAGTGTGTTGGGGCAGTCAAAAAAGCAAACAATGTAACGAATTATTAGGAAGGGAATGGTGAATAAAACGGAAAATGTCTTAATGCCTCTGTATCGCTCCATGGTGAGACCTCACCTTGAGTACTGTGTACAATTCTGGTTGCCACATTTCAAAAAAGAAAGTTGCACTGGAGAAGGTAGAGAGAAGGGTGATCAAAATGATGAAGGAGATGGAATAGCTCTCCTATCAGGAAAGGCTAAAGAGGTTAGGGCCGCTCAGCTTGGAGAAGAGACAGCTGAGGGGGGATTTGATAGAAGTGTGTAAAAGTCATGAGGTCGAGAATGGGTAAATGTGAATCAGTTATTTAATTTTTCGGATAACAGAAGGACTAGGGGCACTTCAAGAAGGCACATTTAAAACTAATTGGAGAAAAGTTTCACTCAATGCTCAATTAAGCTCTGGAATTTGTAGCCAGAGGATGTGGTTGGTGCAGTTGGTGTAGCTGGGTTTAAAAAAGGTCCGAATAAGTTCTTGGAGGAGAAGTCCATTAACTATTAATCAAGCTGACTTGGGGAATATAGCCACTGCTATTACTGGCATCAGTAACATGGGATCTACTTAGTGTTTGGGTACTTACCAGGTACTTGTAGCCTGGCTTGGCCACTGTTGGAAATAGGATGCTGGGCTTGATGGACCCTTGGTCTAACCCAGTATGGCAACTTATGTTCTTTTGACAAAGCTGTTATTGCAGCAAAAGGTGGTTCTACCAAGTACTAATCTAAAGGGGTTGAATACTACTCAAGCAGCATTTTTCAGGTTTTTAATTTTATTTTACAAATAATGCAGAGAAATAATGAACTGTGACTTTAAAAATTTACTTTAAGAGCATACAGGTTTGCAACAAACATTCAGTCTGGTACAATTTGTGTGTCATGTGTAATCTACACAAATCTGCTGGAGTCGAAAGCTTTTGCAAGCCACTGTATATTTAACTTTACTACATTGCATTGAGCCGTTCCAGAATGGAAACCACGGGCATCGGTACAGTCTGTGCTACAGGCCCGATGCCCTGCATTACTCGGTCCACCACCAGCTGGACCCTCTGCTCCAGCTCCTCCTCAAACGTTGTCAATGCCAACACAGACTGGGAGGCAGAAGGGGTGGCCAGATCTTTCTCGGATCCCCAAGGTAAATCAGCAACTGTTACCAGGACCGGTGGAGACCGTTGCAGACCCCTGGCACCGATGAAGGATTGGCACTCCTCACTGCAGGGTCGCTTTGGGCACATCACAACATGAGCCGGTGCCTCTCCAAGCCTGGCACCATGCATCAAAGGTGACTGGTGCCAATGCTTCCTCGGCTACCCACAGTGCTCGGCCCAGTATTTCCCTGGTGCCAAGGTCAGCGACGATGATGAACCTGAAGTCCTCAACCTGGAAGAAACTGGCAGGGGTTATGCCCCAGTGTCCGAGGACTCGAAAACCAGACGAGGCCATGACGAATGAAAAAAGGGAAGTAAAACGAAAGTGATGACGGTGGGTGGGTCGTAGCCAGCAGGTACAGAGGCACCACCACCTCGGTGGGGGGGGGGAGAACGAAAGTGAAAAGAAATTTGCTGAGAATGCCGAAAAACCTGATTAAGGAACCTACAGGAAGGAACTGAGAGGGACCCAGTGTTGATGGAAACACAAAAAACCCCAAAAATAACCGGTGAAAGTTTTCCCAAAGGCAATTTTCCAAGGAAAAAGCCAAGAGCTCACTAAACCATGAGGCGAAAGCTCTGAGGGAAAAAAAAAAAAAAAAAAGAGAGAGACAGACTGAAGTGGACAAGTTGGTATAGGGCAAGCTGGGCTTGCTCAGTGTGCATAGTCAAAGTTCCAGAAACTTTGACAAGTTTGCTGTGCCAGGCTCCATCCAATGATGTCAGCCACATATGATGACTACCATCTTGCTTGTCCTAGGAGAAAAAACTTCCCACCTTTCCTTATCTTGATCTCCTCACATTAAATGTACCTTTTTTTTTTTTTTTTTTTTTTTTAATATTTAAACAATTACATAAAATAGAGATGCAGGCAAATGTCTAGTATCCCTTTACAGCACTATGAATGTCTAATAGCATTATAGAAATATTAAGCAATAGTAGTCATAGCATATTAACTTTTAAAAGTACCAACAGATGGCAGCAATCTCCATTTCCCACTCTCTTTGCAGGTAACACTAAGAAGGGTAGAGATGATAGACTAGCACTATCTGGTTGGTGCTAAAGATGGGACCACTGGTCTGTGTGTGTTACAGACAGGCATGTAGTGTATAGTTAAAACATATGCTAAGGGAAACCTGAATTTCTTTGACGTGCTTTTGCCCCTAGGCCAGTTTTTTGCCCTGGATGGCTATAAACCCTCTTGAGAGTGGCAGGAGCACAGAAGAAGCCTCACCTGCAGGAAGGCCCAAGGCAACTGAGCCAGGCCCAGACAGCTGCCGCCACCACAGTTTGAGCCTGCTGAGCAAACAAGCCACGACATGGCAGAGTCTGAACAGGAAGGTCAGGCCTGATGCTGCAAGGAGAGTATTAAGAGAGAAAGGGAGGGGGTGGAAAAGAAAGAGAAAGAGAAGCAAAGATAGGAAAGACAAAGGCAGAGCAAAGAGGGAAGAAGTGAGATACAAGGGCAAAAACAGGATAGTAAGGGAAACATTTATTTAAAAGTGCTTTTTATTCCACTTATAGCAATAAAGCGTGCTAAACAGATTACAATAAAAGAGAACGACAGATGGAAAGAGATACAGTGATGTTACACTAAGTGATGAAATGCATACTAAAGGGAGAAAGGTCCTGCCAGAAGTGAACAGAACTAAGCCAATGCTCGAAAGTCACAGGAGTCCTGTCTTTTTGCTCTGATCTGCAGCCTCTTCGCACTCCATTATCCATGGGCATGCCACTCGGCTTCCATTCCTGCCTCTCTTTGCCACAGTAAGCAGGTATTATTGCCAGGGAGAAATCCTTCCAGATACTGGTGGGTAAATATGGCCACTGCCTCAGATTCTATACAGGCAGCTAGAGAAGCTCTGGGAGCTGTCCCATGACAGCATGTCAAAAACTCTGCCGGACTGGCTCCTCTCTCTCTCTAAAGCAAAAAGCTAGAGGAGGAAGAGCAATGGGGGGGGCAGAACTGCAGTTCCCTTCTTTATATTCCTCTCACAAAGCAAGGGAACACAAGCCTACCTAGCTCATCACACACTGCAGCCCTAAGGTGAATCTTTCCTCCACAGAAACCAAGCCTGGGGGGGGGGGGGGGGGACGGACCCACAGCTATCAAGTGTGAAAAAGGTAGAGAGTCTGTATGTAACAGTCTGCAAAACGAAAGTGTGCCTGAGATGCAGCATGAGTGTGTGCAAGGAAATCTATAAAGAAATCTGGTAAAAACAGATCAAACCAAAAACAAATCTGTGTTTTCTCTGCTGAATGGGACTTGATTGCACAGAGGGGCAGACAGTTTTACCTCATGGTGGTCTCCCCAAACCAGCTGTGAATGCTGAACTGCAGAAGGTCTGGCATGGTGAACTCCACCATCCCCCTCCATGGTGTGGTTGCCTGGGGGGTGAGCAGGGAGAAGGGGGAATGGCAGGCATTTGAGAGCCTCTGCCGTGCTGAGTCAGCAAATAAAAAGGGAGGGGATCCCAGCACAGAGACCGTGAATCTTATGTAGTCTCTCCTGATCAGCACTGTAAAAGCAGGAAGAATTCGGAAAGCCTTTTAACTGTCAGAACTGGCTGCCATCAATTTATCTAAGAGTGGGTGTGAGTTGCAGGGTGGGATGTGCACATTACTGGCCTCTAGAGAGGAAGCAGTGACCACAACTATAACATTACCTAGAGTCACCACTACCTCTCTCCTCCAAGGGGGCAATATAGTAACATAGTAAATGACAGCAGATAAACATCTAGTCTGTCCAGCAGCAATTTTATATTTCCCCAAACAGTCACTGTTTTGCCACAATTACACCTCTAAAAGCTGCAGCAGTGTCACTTCTTTCCTTGTCACAAATATTCCAAATTCTTTCATAACTGGATCCCCAGCTACAGATACATTGCCTCTCACTTCCCTGCCACATTAAATGAGACCTGCAGGGCAGTTGCTTTCAGTTTGCTGGTTTAAAAAAAAAAAGTTTAAATTATACATACAATAATCTCATTTCAGGATATTCAATTACTGCACAGAGAAACTGGACTGTGAAGTTCAGGATGCATTTTTATAGTGGGCAGCCATCTGAATTATGACGACTTCAGATAAAGAGTAGGTATATTTAAAAGATAAAACATCAGTTCCCTTAATGTCTGCAATAGCTGAATTACAAATACCAGAACAAGTGAACAGCAGCAATGAAGGTTTGTATTACATGCTTTGTATTTTTTTTCTATAAAATTGTAATTTTGTTATTTGTTGTGTACCTGCCTTGAGCCTCTGGGAAAGGCAGTTAAATAGAAAAATAAACAAACTTGCTGCTGCTGGGACATGCCCAAGGTCACAGAGAGGGAACTCGGGAGATCTCTGGACTGCAGGCCCTGACTGTAATGAAGGCAAAGCAGTAGGCAGAGATTAATTAGCTGTAATCTCTGGCGGCGGCCAATGTGGGGCAGGGATCAGGAGTAGAGTCCTGTTTCAACCAGCAGAGCTAAACGGGCAGGCCAGGGGCACCCCAGCGAGCAGCCACACAGAGTGCGCATTCCCCTGCAGAATTAAGAGAGACTGATACAAGGCTTTCAAGATTTTTGCAGGAGATAAAAATACCTCGTTTTCATGGGAACCACTGAACAGAACAAAGCAGCTCAGAAGGGGATCGAAACAAGCAGCCTGACACTCAAGGACCTGCCACTGTTCCCATCTCTGTGTTTACCCAGCTTGTTTCAAGAAATGGAAATCAAAGAACTGGCATGACACCTCCTGAGGCAGGCTGGGAAATCTGGTCTCCTGATCCATTGTATTGGATCTAGTTCTAGAAGCGAGCAGAGGGCCCGCAGCATGAGTGCTGTGCCATCAGATTTAAGCACCTAAATATGAAAACTCCAATACCTCAAAAGCTATATAAAATGCACAAGGGGCAAGCAGTTCTCAGTGGAAAAGAGGCTGTAAAACTAGAGGCTGGGGCAGAGGTGTAAATGCATAAGTAATGTAAGGAAGCAAACCATGGGTGTAGAAGATCCTCAGTGGTATGGGAAGCCAGAGATCCGGCTTATTTGCCTTCATATTCAGTGCTTTAAAAAAAAAACAGGAGGGAGAGAGCTCCCTGTACAGCCCAAATCAGTGTTGCCTATCCAATAATTATAGAAAGAAAAAAAAGGCAGTACTGGAGAGGCTATCAGACAGGGAGAGAGCAGGAGGCGAGATGAGCAGCATCCAAGAAAAGAAGAGAAGTGCATCCAAGGATCATGAGACCCATCCAGTTCACCCATTCCTGCTGAAGCAGCGCAGCAGAGCCTGCCTAATCTCAGGCTTTCCTCACATATCCTGGGATCTAAGGATCTTCTGCACTGACAACAGTCTGGAAACACAGCTGACTCATGCTTTGTCTGAGTGTCTCACTGCACCTCCTAGCACTGGTTCTCTGCCTGCCTCACCCTCACTCAGAGACCAAAGAACAGCATCCTTCTCTGCAACACAGATTGGGGGTAAAGGGGATCAGGGAATAAGGACAGCAAGGAGAAAGCATCCAAAACAGGGCATGTCTCTTCATGCCAGCACTGCTTGTAGGAAAACCAGACACAAGCCTTGCAGCCCCTCTTACTTAGGCATCCTAACTACATATTGCTGTTACTAGTGTACAGCATAAGGTGCAAGGATCAGCAAAAGCATCAACTAAGTTACCAGGGAGCTGAGGGAGACACCTGACAAGACAAGCCAGTAACCTCATGTTCTTAGGGTACAAAAAGGCACCTGCTCCATTTACACTTATACCTGGAGGATGGAAGGAGGTGAACGCAGAGACCCAGCCCTCATCTTTACATGCAAGGGGAGGGGGAACCCCCCTCCCTTACTTGTACTTACAGAAGAGGGCATATATCCCACTGATATACCTACAAAAGGATGTAGAGAGACTCCCTCGCACCGCTAATAGAGGGGGAAAAATTCTGCCCCTTACCTGCACAAATATGATATATCCCCCCTACTGCACCCCTAAAGGGGGGCTTTGGAGCAAGGAAACAACATCCCCAACCCCAAGGAGGACAGCAAAGCAGCGTTTCTTTTAAATTTATGGTCATTAGTGCAGGTGCTTTTAACATCAGGACCATAGCAAAATGCAACTTCCTCCAAGACAATTCTGTGGCCCAATTCAGACAATTGGGCACTGTTGCCCCTAGAGAAAGAAGCAACATTTAGATTTCATTGGGAGTCAGCTCCACTGCAAAGACTAGGTACAGGTAACAGAGTAGGAAAGAAGCTCCATAGAGACACTATCACACATCCTGGCCAGGGAAAGGGAGTGACTTAGTTGTCAACACACAAAAAGTCCCTATGAATAATATAGCACTGCACAGGACTCTGGCAGGGAGCACAAACTGCAGCATCCAGGGACAGGAGCCCTGTAATGCCTCACTGCAGCTGGGAACTGCTCTTTAGTTTAAATATGACCATGATCTTGCACTTATGTAGCAGGACAATTTGGAAATTCAGTCTGTCACCTAGTAGCATCCATTAACCAGTCAAGCAGACCCATTCATCCTGCTAAAAGCAATAGCTGGATTCAGAGATCCTCAGTAAAATGTAGTGTTCACCCCAAGACTGTCGCTGTCACAGATCCATCTAAGAGCAGCAAACGGCTACAGCCCCAGGCCATAGGTACTGCATCACCTACAGCCCACAGGCAAGCATACTGTCTTCAAAACAAACCCCCAAAACCAAAAAGATACTTAACAACTCCCAGGAGAGAGAGAGTTATTGACTAACTCCAATCCAGCACTTAAAAGCAAAACAAGTTTTTAAAAAATGCAAGTTCCTTCCGCTGTGAGTTTCACAAGCACTGCACAGCTTCCTCTCACTGTCCTACAACAGCCGGAACACCTCAAGGTGGTCTTCAAGTTCTGTTGAGCCACAGCAGAAAGAAAATTGATAGAAACAATACAGAAGCCCTAGAAAGCTCCAGTGCTCTCACTACAGGCTAATAATGGCACAATCCTTGGACTCCACACAGCTCTCATTCCCAGGCTGGATTTAAGATTTTGCCACCAATAGGCAGTACCAGAAATTAAGGACAGAGAAAGAAGATGGTTTACATACCATAGTGGTGCCTCTCTGAATTGGCGCCAGCAAATAGCTTGAAAGTGGGAATTTACTAAAAATCAGGAAAGAAACTATGAAGATCCTTAAAGACAAGAGAGAGGCTGACCTACTTTTAATTAGTAGACCTAGACTCTGAGCACCCTCCTCTCATCCCAGATAGCCTTCACTGCTGTTTTACATTTAGCCCATACCTTTCCATCAACAGAAAGTGTGATCTGCATTTAAATCTACAATCTGCAGCTCCCTTGAAACAGCTGCTCTGGGCCTTTCTGCAAATATCCACTCACTTATTTTCCCAATACATAAGCCATTTCCTAAAAACTAGAAATGGACCAAGGAAGCCCATATATTGCATCAAATCAAAACAAAGCTCATGCAACCAGAAATGACGATTTAAAAATATGCATCTGCTCCAAATCATCTTAATCCATCAATTCCTGGGAATCTTTTTCTAAGAATAGATAAATATTTTTTCATCATGTTTTTCAAATCAATTTTTGCTATTAAATCTCAAAGACTTGGTCAACATAAAGTAAATGTCTTTGGCTGACTTCCCAACAAAGTACAAAAAGCAAAGGGGATAACCTCCTGCAGTAGGTCAAGCTTGTACAGCTGACAGAAGGGAAATATCTTTAGCTAGAGCATTGTAGGCAGGGGGCAACGGGGAGACTGGGTGAGCCAAATGATTCTTATCTACCAACATCCAATATGTACTATGTATGCATGTGTACCATCAATGATATCAATAGTATGGGAGGATAAGAAAACATGAACCGGACTTCCACTGTTAAAATAGGCCATGATTAGCAGAAAGGGTTTCTGCCTTCCTTAGAAACACATGCACAAAACTAGTACTTGACTCTCCAGGCCCTACTGTAGTGATATTTCATGATCTGGCTCCTGGTAGTAACTGAGCTTTCCTCCTGCCTGTTCAAGTATATGGCATTCCCCTAGTTTGCATCCTCCGATTACCCCCCGCCCCCAAAATACCCTTTTCTGATGAAGCTCTCACATCTGGCCAGCTATGAGGCACTCAGCTAGTTCCTGGCTGCACTGTAACTCAAGAGGGAAAGTTTTAGCAGTGCCTCTACATGTCCCTACATTCCCCAAGCATGTCTGTCTGCTCCAATATTCTAACATATTATGTACAGCTTAGCATAAGGAAACCTGCCCAGTCCTGATGGGTATCTTGGGGGGGGGGGGGGGGGGGGGGGTTGTTTCAATGAAGGAAGCCAGGAATCTGGAGATCTAAAGAAGGATCCACTTTCTGCTGCATTCAGGGAGCCACTTTTCAAGTGAAATTAAACTGGACAACCTGCCCATGAGTCTCAGGTAGCTGCACTACTTCAGGATACCGGCCTTCCCAGGCAGAGACAAAGAGGGAGAGGAAGACAGACAGCAAAATAGTTGTGGTGCAAAAACACTGAAGGAAAAAAAAAAAAAAAAAATGTTTCACACTAGAAAATACCTTGTTTAAAAAAAATAAAAATTGTCAGTTATTCTTTCTATTTCAGAATCTAAGAATACCACAACCATGTTTTCTGGGAGCATAAACATCCCACTTTCCAGCCTACGTAAGATCTAATCCAGACAAGCAGCCCTGAAAATGAAAATCAGTCACACACACACAAACACCCTCCCACCCACAGCCTACTACTGTCTCCCCTGGAGTCAAACAGGTGTGACCGAGAAATGCAAGTTGAGGGCAGAGTGAGCAAGATGCTAATTTGTCACAAAAAAAAAAAAACACTCCAGGACTTTTGCAAGTACTCACGAGTAACTTAACCCGTTTCCATAGCGTTGCCGTCATTGGGAACGGCGGAACCTTGGCGCTAGCAGGTCCAGTCTAAGCACTGCACAGCACAGGCTCTCCCAGGAATTACTTCTCTGTCCCTTGGGTGGGAACTCAGTAACCTAAGCACCTCCCCATGACGGGAGAGCTTGGGCTCCTGCCCAAAATCACTCCCTGCAGCCGGCGGCACAGGGCGCCAAGTAGCTGTGTGCCCTGGCATATCTGGGCGATGTGAGATTACGTTTAAAAAAAAAAAAAAATCAGTCTCTAGGAAGACTAAGAGGGAAATCTCCCAGCAGCTTTCAAAGCATTGCTGCAAGCTGCATCCTTTACATACCCTCTGATCAGAGACAAGAAACACACAACCAAGAAACACACAACCAAGAAACACACAAGGCTTCTCTTCCTTTGTACTATAAACCTAAGTTCTTGTGCCACATTTTGCTCTGAGTGGCCCCCCTATCTAAATAGTTTGTGGCCACTGCCAGGCATAATGCAAAAGAGGGAGGAAGGATATAAAACTTGGAGAGTGCAGAGGGGTGGCAATTTTGCTAACGGTCATCCCTCTGTTTGTAAATACAAAAGCAGCTTACATAGTAACAAAGTAAAATAATGGCAGAAAAAAAAAAAAGATAAATTGGCCCATCTAATTTGCCCAGTTGTGATTCTTCCTCTTTGGGTTAATGTGCCTATAAAATTCCCATACTCAACCTAACACCACACCTCCTCACCTTGCCATGTCTTTTACCCGAATTTTAAACATCTTTCCTAACAATACCCCCATTTAAGTGACTGGGTCAGGGGAAGACAGCAACAGACCCAGGCTACCTTCCTCACCTTTCCTAGGCCAGTGTTTTCTATTACCCACTCTGCAAGCTCTGTTGGGGTGAAGGTAGAACAGAGCCATGAGAAGAGACATGAAGTAGGGTCGGAGCAGGTGTACAATTCAAAGATGGGAACCTGCCAGTGGAAGGCAACTGTATTGTTTTTTCTAGGTTCTGCTTTATAACAGAATCTGCCATAAAAATAAGACTAGGAAAAGTTGCCAGGCAGTACAGAATCATCTTAGAGGTTGTCAATGAACAGCATCTGGCCAAGCTGAGCACCATGGTGTCAAAAGAACTGAAGATTCTCTACCACCTTGTCTGAAGGTTATATTACCGTCACCTTGTTGCTTAGCTAGTGGCCAGAGAGCAGTGGTAGAGGGTACAACTACAGAATAAAAACAATCAAAGGGAAAAAAGTGAGGAAACATATCCAAGAATCTGTAGGTCAGCTGCTAATAGTAAATCTTATCTCGTACTTCAAGCCATTGATCCACAAAAAATTCAAATTACAGGCATATAGCATGGTGGCTGCTGATCAGAAAATTCTCTCCTCAAAACTTAATGTACTGTACAGCATGGGGAGTGAAAGCTTCCCTGGCATGCGCGCGCACGCACACACACAAACACACTGCCTAACCAAAGAGATACAGCACAGCAGGGCAAGCTTTGTGTAGTTAGTGGATTTGCCTACAGCAACCATGAAACCTGGCAAAGTTGAGCCCAGTCATCCTCCAATCAAGGAAGGTGCTAGGCCTTGAATGCATGGACTAGTCTAGCCAGTCCCCTGACAAACCTGAGCCTGCAAACAGCTCAAAGGCAAGCTCCAGACAGATTGTGCTAGAATGAAGCAAGCGGCAAGGGGCGCTGGGAGCAATCCGAGAAAAAGTGCTCAAAGTACAGCAACATCACCATTTTTGGTCTAATTCAGATTACAATCTTTTCTTCTTTGAGTGTGTGGGGGCCAGACATGTGCTTGGGGGAGAGAGAGATGAGTGTGTGGTGGACAGACAATTTGTTTTATTATTGTTACTCAAACTATAACAATAACATTAATCTTGGAATATATATTTTTTTAATATAAATGAAAGGTTTTCATGAGATAGGTTAAGGATAAGGAAACATACATAAATTGTCGAAATAGGTTTCATTCGTTTAACCTTTAACCTCTGGTTTGCTAGTAGACTGAATTACTGAGTCATGAAATTATGTTTGTCTAAAAAGTGTGTCACCAACATGAAAAGTTTGGAAAGCTCTGCACTAAGCGATGTATTATTGGAGTCTCCATCCTTGCCAGCCCCTTCTGTTTTCCCACAGCATCAGTCCAACATTGACTCCTCCAGATCCTATTGCCCGAAAAACCACTCCAGGCCAACAGCAGGGTTCAGCGCCAAAGGCCACAACTATAGAGGGAGAATAAAAAAATCAAGGAAAGAAGAGGGGAGAGTGACAGTAGGAGCAAACAGTGAGAAATGAATTCAGCAAGAGATGGCCAACATTAATAGAAACCAAGCAACCCCCAGAAGGGAGCTAGAGTGCGGAGACAGAAGTTTTCACTGTCACATTCCATGCTGTCTACTTCTGAATGAAACATCTACTGTTGCATCCCCTGGACGGACCAAAGACCCCTAAAAACCCAAATGAGAGCAGCTACAATGCCGCTGCTAGCCACAAAGGGTGTAGAAAATTCTCAAATGAATTAAAAAAACATTAACAGGGTAGAAAGCTTCTGGAAAAGACAACATTCACTAAGCTTCCCCCTTCTACCAATACATGCTTGCCTTAAATAATTTCTCTAAATTCCAGAAGCGATTTTAAGAAAATAATCTATTTCATATATACATTATTCAAAAGAGAGAAAAAATGATACACAGGATGGTCACTTGATGATGGAGTAACAGGCTCCTTATGCCAACATTTTGAGCATCTCAAAACCCCAAATTCCACACCACCCACCATTATTCTCTTTACAGCAATTCCTCGATATACATTTCGAGATATGAATCCTATTATAAACCTGAAGATGAGTTTCTATAAAAAAAAAAAAAAAAAAAAAGAAAAACAGGCAAGCAGTATCAAAAACAAAGATTTTTGTATTCTTTTGCAAAATGTACATAACATAAGAAGTTGCCATACTGGGTCAGACCAAAGGTCCATTAGGCCCAGCATCCTGTTTCTAACAGTGGCCAATCCAGGCTACAAGTACCTGGCAAGTGCCCAAACACTAAGTAGATAGAAACATAGAAATGACGGCAGAAGACGACCAAATGGCCCATCCAGTCTGGCCAGCAAACTATGCACATTTTTTTCTCATACTTATCTGTTACTCTTGGCTCTTAGTAACCTTTTGGTTCTATTTCCCTTCCACCCCCACCATTAATGCAGAGAGCAGTGTTAGAACTACATCTATGTGAAATATTTAGCTTAATTAGTTAGGGGTAGTAACCGCCGCAATAAGCAAGCTACACCCATGCTTATTTGTTTTCCCAGACTATGTAATTCAGTCCTTTTTGGTTGTTGTCTGTATATAGATCCTCTTTTCTTCATTCCCCCTGCCGTTGAAGCAGAGAGTTATGCTGGATATGCATTGAAAGTGAAGCATCAGTCTTTCTCCCCTGCCATTGAAGCAGAGAGCTATGCTGGATATGCATTGAAAGTGAAATATCAGGCTTATTTGGTTTGGGGTAGTAACCGCCGTAACAAGCAAACTACTCCCTGCTTTTTTGTGAATGCAAACCTTTTTCCACATTCATTCACGCCCTCTAGACTTTATGGATCCACAGTGTTTATCCCACGCCCCTTTGAAGTCCTTCACAGTTCTGGTCTTCACCACTTCCTCCGGAAGGGCATTCCAAGCATCCACCACCCGCTCCGTGAAGAAATACTTCCTGACATTGGTTCTGAGTCTTCCTACCTGGAGCTTCAAATCGTGACCCCTGGTTCTGCTGATTTTTTTCCCGACGGAAAAGGTTGTCGTTGTCTTTGGATCATTAAAACCTTTCAAGTATCTGAAAGTCTATCATATCACCTCTGCTCCTCCTTTCCTCCAGGGTGTACATATTTAGATTCTTCAATCTCTCCTCATAAGTCATTCGATGAAGACCTTCTACCTTTTTGGTCGCCCTTCTCTGGACTGCCTCCATCTTGTCTCTGTCTTTTTGGAGATACGGTCTCCAGAACTGAAAACAGTACTCCAGGTGGGGCCTCACCAGGGACCTGTACAAGGGGATAATCACTTCCCTTTTCCTACTCGATATTCCTCTCTCTATGCAGCCCAGCATTCTTCTGGCTTTAGCTATCGCCTTGTCACATTGTTTTGCCGACTTCAGATAGTTAGAAATCACCACCCCAAGGTCTCTCTCCTGCTCCGTGCACATCAGCCTTTCTCCCCCCATCAAATACAGTTCATTCGGCTTTACACTCCCCATATGCATGACTCTGCACTTCTTGGCATTGAATCTCAGCTGCCATATCTTCGACCACTCTTCCAGCTTCCTTAAATCCCATCTCATTCTCTCCACTCCTTCCGGCGTGTCCACTCTGTTGCAGATCTTAGTGTCGTCCGCAAAAAGACAAACCTTACCTTCTATCCTGTCCGCAATGTCGCTCACAAAGATATTGAACAGGACCGGTCCCAATACCGATCCTTGCGGTACCCCGCTTAACACCGCTCTCTCTTCGGAGAGAGTTCCATTTACCAACACACATTGTTTTCTGTCCTTCAACCAGTTTGCAATCCAGGCCACCACCTCGACACTCACTCCTAAGCTTCTCATTTTATTCACAAGTCTCCTGTGTGGGACCGTATCAAAAGCTTTGCTGAAATCCAAGTAGATGACATCGAGTGCCCTTCCTTGATCCAATTCCTTGGTTACCCAGTCAAAAAAGTCAGATTTGTCTGACAGGATCTTCCCCTGGTGAATCCGTGCTGCCTCTGGTCCAGCAATTCTCCTGACTGTAGATAGTTCACTATTCTCTCTTTCAACAGTGACTCCATTACTTTTCCCACCACCGAAGTGAGGCTAACTGGTCTGTAGTTACCAACCTCTTCTCTGTTCCCACTCTTGTGAAGCGGGACCACCACCGCTCTTCTCCAATCACTCGGCTCCACTTCCGTTTCTAGGGATCTATTGAACAGGTCACACAGCGGATCCGCCAGCACATCTCTGAGCTCCCTCAGTATCCTGGGATGAACTTCATCAGGCCCCATGGCTTTGTCCACTTTCAGTTTCTCCAGCTCTTCCCATACATTTTCTACTGTAAATGGAGTTACATCTACTCCACTCCCCTCCAATTTCTTGTTAACTAGCGACGGTCCTTCGCCAGGGTCCTCTTTAGTGAACACAGAACTGAAGTATTCGTTTAATATTTCTACCATTTCTTCATCTCTCTCCACACACTGATCCTTTCCACCTTTCAATTTCACTATACCACTATGAACTTTTCTCCTTTCACCGATGTATCTGAAAAATGTTTTGTCACCTCTCTTTACCTCCTTGGCAATCCTCTCTTCCGCTTGACTTTTTGCCATCTTGATTAATTTCTTCATCTCCCTCAGTTCTACCAGATATTCTTCTTTGTGCTCCTCCCTTTGGGATCTTTTATATTTCTTGAACGCTGTTCTTTTAGCCTTTATTTTGTCAGCTACCTCCTTTGAGAACCAGATAGGTTTCATTTTTCTTTTACTTTTCTTTACTTTTCTAACATATAGATTAGTTGCCTTGGTAACTGCTCCTTTTAGATTGGTCCACTGTTGATCCACATCTCTCACATTCTCCCAGCCTTTTAGTTCTTCCTCCAGGTAATTCCCCATTTCATCAAAGTCCGTGTTTTTGAACTGCAAAACTTGGGTTTTTGTGCTTCTTTTCTGTATCTTTTTTGTGATATTAAACCATATCGTTTGATGATCACTGGTGCTGAGGTGGGCACCCATCTGGACATCAGAGACATTATCTCCATTAGTGAGCACTAAGATCCCACGCTACTGATGCCAGTAATAGCAGTGGCTATTCCCTAAATCAACTTGATTAATTAATTTATTTGGTTTTATATACTGGTGTTCTGGATCAATCACATCAGTTTTCAGCGATAAAATATTACAAATTTGAAATACAACATCAAATACATCAATTGAAAATACACCTTAAATATAAAAAAGAAATAATTAACCTCTTAAAAACAAAAAATAAAATAAACAAAATTCTATAATAAAAGGTTCAGTAAAATCCAGCAATAACCATTAAAGTCCAGCTAAAAATACTCTCTTCTCCAGATGCTTGTCTACAAAGTTATGTATTACTCTCTTTCTCATCTCCATGCACCTGCCTAAAAAGCCATGTTTTAAGATTTTTTTTTAAAAGATGAAAAATTGGTTTCTAATCTTAACTCTATTGGCATAGAGTTCCATAGTTTAGGCCCAGCTAAAGGTAAAGATCTCTCTCGTACTTTATTAAGTCACACCGTTTTTAGAGATGGAATAGTTAAGAGGCCCTTATTCCCTGATTCTTAAGAGGCCCTTATTCCCTGATTCTTAAGAGGCCCTTATTCCCTGATTCTTAAGAGGCCCTTAATAGCAGTTAATGGACTTCTTCTCCAAGAACTTATTCAAACCTTTTTTAAACCCAGCTACACTAACTGTACCAACCATATCATCTGGCAACACTTTCCAGAGTTTAATTGAGCACTGAGTGAAAAAGAATTTTCTCCAATTAGTTTTAAATATGCTACTTGCTAACTTCATGGAGTGCCTCCTAGTCCTATTATCCGAAAGAGAAAATAACCAATTCACATTTACCAGTTCTAAACTCATGATTTTAAAGACCTCTATCATGTCACCCCTCAGCTGTCTCTTCTCCAAACCTTTCCTCATAAGGGAGCTGTTCCATCCCCTTTATCATTTTGGTTGTCCTTCTCTGACCCTTCTCCAGTGCAACTATATCTTTTTCAAGATGCGGAGACCAAAACTGTACACTGTACTCAAGGTACGGACTCATCATGGAGCAACAGAGGCATTATGACCTACATTCACCATTCCCTTCCTAATAATACCTAACACTTTGCTTTTTTGACTGCCGCAGCACCCTGTGCCAATGATTTCAATGTTATTATCCACTATAAACACCTAGATCTTTTTTCTGGGTGGTAGCTCCTAATTTCCTGATTTTTGATTATTTTCCTTCTCATCCTATCCTCCAAATCATCTGGCTGCTGTAGATCATGGTGAATCTTCCATCTTATCTGTGAGGTCATCTGTCTCTTTCTCGTGCTCATTTTCCTCATCTCTTGGATCCTTTACTGGAGCTTTTGTTGGGTGGGGGGAATGCATCCAAACAGCTACTTTGAACATCTTCTCCCTCTACTACTCCATAAGGCTTAAGACTTATCTGTGAGGATATGCAAGTCAGCCTCAGTCTGTAAAAGCTTCAGACAATTGCCACAGGATGGTTGAAGCTTCTACATTCTCTTCTCTGATTCTAGCAGTGTCAAGTCCATATTGAACAAATTCACTATATGTGACTAACAATGCAATTGCATCTGATTCTACATCTTCAACTCTTATTTGCGAGGGACTCTGTTCTCTTGAATTTGTGGAATGGTTTCCAATTATGATGGACCCTTATTGCGCATACACACTGGCCATCATCTTCTTTACTCCATTCAAAGTGGATATTTTCAGTTCCTCTCAGGACTTCGTGGCGATGTAGTTTTATCAGAACTCTCTAACCATTGGCTTATCCTTCTTATCAATTTCTTTTATAAGTTGCTCAAAGGTTTGCCTCAGATAAGACTTGAATATGGCTATTGCTCCTTGATGCATGGTTTGGATCCATGCTGCTGTGTTCTTAGGAAAATACAGTTGTTAAACAGATCCCTTAGGTCAAGGGTGGACATCTCCAGTCCTCAAAAACCACAAACAGGTATGGTTTTCAGGTTATCCACGATGAATATGCATGAGATATTTGCATACAATGGAGATAGTGTGTGCAAACTTAATATGGGTATCCTGAAAACCAGGCCCGTTTATGGCTCGAGGACTTGCATTATCCTGACCTAAAGTATCTGTCTGACAACTGTACCTTACCAAGAACACAACAGCATGGATCAAGGAACAATAGGCACATTCAAGTCTTATCTGAGGCAAACCTTTCAGCAACTCATAAAAGAAACTGATAAGAAGGATAAGCCAACGGTTAGAGAGTTCCGATAAAAATATATCGCCACCAAGTCCTGGAGAGGAACTGAAAATATCCACTCTGAATGGAGAATAGAAGATTATGGCCAGTGTGTGGTTTTTAAGGACTGAAGTTGGCCACCTCTGTCCCAGGACGACAGAATGGCATGGGATGGGGTGGCCAACTTCAGTCTTGTTGGTAAGATTCTTCCTTGCACAGTACTGTTCCATGAAGAACAAAATTTAATCACTCCAGAAAAAAAATGTGCAGAGTCACCCAAGTCAGTTCTCCAAATGACAGGTAAATTTGGTTTTACAAAGCCTTTTACAACCCTTGGATTTTTGGAATGGTACAGCAGCAGGAGCTTTAATTTAAAATCAGCTGCAAGCCTACCTCCCAGGAGAAGTATCAGACCATATTTGGCATCTTTAAAACAGACTACAGACTATTCTTCATTAGCAGCAAAGGTCCTGCAAGGCATTCACTTCCAGAAAAGGGCCATCTCATCAACACTGAAAACTTGATATGGTTTGTACCCCTCTGTTCAGCAGCTCAGGATACTCAAGAGCAGCATCTACATCTGTACTGGTTCTTTTACCAGTCATCTTGATGTTGTACAAAACCTTTATATCTTAAGACCACCTTTTTACTCGCTGTAAGTTTCACTTTCAGAACTTTCTCCACTCTCACGCTTTAAGACTTCATAAAGACTTTGTGCCTTCTCCTGAATAATCACTGGGCTTACAGGGACATTTACTTATCAATCCACACCTTCAGCAGTCTATGTTTTCCATGACATCACTTCCATGACGAGACATCCTGAAAACTCTTAAAGGTGTTAATACTCAAGAACTTACGTTAATGTCTTCATCATTATGGATTATTCCTACTGTAGATGTTATAAGCCCTGATACCTTAGATACTGCTGAAAATTTTACAACAAACACAAAGCACCTAAAAAGGAGAGTTGCTTACCTGTAACAGGTGCTCTCCAAAGACAGCAGGATGTCAGTCCTCACACATGGGTGACATCCTCTGATGGAGTCCAGCACGGAAAATTGATGTCAAAGTTTCTAAAACGTTGAGCCTCATTGAGCAAGCTCAGCAAGGATTATACCATGCGGAGTCCCCTTCAGTCTTATAACAGAGAATTCAAGAACAAAATAAAATAAATAAAACTAAGTAGAAGAAACTCACATAGTGGAAACCCAACTCCACAGGGTGGCAGGCAGGTTTCGTGAGGACTGGCATACTACTATCCTCTGAGAACACCTACTACAGGTAAGCAACTCTGCTTTCTCAGAGGACAAGAGGATGGCAGTTCTAACACATGGGTGAATCCCTAGCTACAGGCTACACACCCCCCCCCCCCCCCAACATAGAACGGGACCAACAAAACATACAATAAGTGCCACGGGCAAACTAGTTTTGTTGGTAACAGTTGTGGGGTGGGGGGCAGCTTGAACAAAAAATAATGGGCCCTAGGTGGGAACAGAGTTGGGTTCTAAACCTCAAACAAGTTCCAAAGGACAGATTGGCCAAACCTTTTGTCATGTCAGCCATGCTTATCTCACCAATGTGATGTGAATGTGTGGAGAGAACTTTGTTCTACAGCTCGGCAGATTGCCTCCATGGGAACGGCCCACAAGTGGGCCACCAACACTGACTAAGAGTGAGCCTTGACATGATCCCCAAGATGCAATCCTGCCTGGGTATAACAGAAGGAGATGCAGTCTGCTAATCACATGGAAAGCATATGCTTGGCAACGGCAATGTCCAACTTAATCATATCAAAAGACACAAAAAGCTGGGTGAACTGTCTATGGGCTTCTGTCCCCTCCAGATAGAAAGCTAAGGCTGTTTTGCAGTCCAAGTCGTGTAGTGCTTGTTCACTTTGGTGCGAATGGGGCATAGGAAAGACTGTTGGCAGGACGATGCACTGGTTAATATGGAAGTCCAACACCACGTTAGGCAAGAACTTAGGGTGCGTACAAAAGACTACCCCATCATGGAAAAACAGTGTACAGTGGATAAGTCACTAAGGCCTGGAGCTTGCTGACCCTGCGTGCTGAAAAGACCACCACCAAAAATATGACCTTCCAGAAAATTTACTTCAAGTCACAAGACCACAGCAACTGAAAGAGAGCTTTTATCAGCTGAGCTAATACTACATTGAGGTCTCAAGATACAGTAAGAGATCTTAGGGAAGGCTTCAATTGAAGCAGGCCCTGCATGAAATGTACAACTAAAGGGCTGAACAGAGATGAATATAACATCTACACCACGGTGGTAATTGCCAATTGCAATTAAATGAATTCTGAGTCGATCTTCAAGCCAGCTTCTGGTAGGTGTAGAAGGTAGTCAAGCAGTTTTTGTGTGGAGCAGGAGAAAGGATTTAAGGCCTTCTACTAATACCACATGGAAAACCTCCTCCAGTCTACAGAACTTTCTAGTGGAAGGCTTTCAGGAAACCACCAGGATCCGAGATGTATCTTTTGAGAGATCAAGCATTTGCAATATTAACCTCTCAACATACAGGCTGTGAGCAACAGGGTCTAGATGTTGCAACCTGTCTCTATCCTGTGTTTGAGATCTGGGGAAGTCCCCAGAGTGATTGGTTTCCAGATGGACAACTCCCCCAGGAGTGGAAACCTAATCTGTCTCAGCCAATGAGGGACTATACAGGTACTATGATCTTTGTCTTTGCGAAGCTTCAAGAGAGTCTTCACTACCAGTGGAGCTGAAGGATACGTGTACAGAAGACCCTCACCCCAATGCGTGTGAGGGCATCTGAGGCTGGTTTGCCGCTTGTCCTATACAGGGAGCAGAACTGAGGAACCTTCCTGTTCCAAGATAGTGTAAATAGATTCACATCCAGGCTTCCCCAGAGATGGAAGTTCCAATTTGCAACTCCTTGGTCCAGAGACCATTTGTGGGGTCTAAAGGCACAACTCTGTTTGTCCGCTATCAAATTCTCCATTCTGGTCAGGTACATAGCCCTGAGCACCATTCCGTGGGACAGAGCACATGATCAAATCTAGACCGCTTCTAGGCACAGGAGGTACAATCTCATACCTCCCTGCTTGTTGACACACCACATAGCCACTTGTTTGTCAGTTTGGATCGGGACAACTTTGTTGGACAGCCGATCTCTGAAAGCCCATAGTGTATACCTGGTCCTCCAGGAAATTGATTTGATAGATATGTTCCTGGGTGGACCCTAGACCCTGAATGCTGAGCCCATCTACATGAGCTCCCCAACCCAGAGTGGACGTTCCTGTGGTGAAAACAATTTGGGTAGGACAACTTTGAAATGAGATCCCCCTGTTCCAGATTTGAAATTACTCGCCAGCGGGACAGAGTGTCCCGGACAGACAAGGTGACTCTGATGCAATCCAGGAGGTTCAGTGTAGCCTTACACAGAACCTCCAGGATTGAATCTGAGGAAGGTGCCAAAGGAGTGGCATGAACTGTCGCAGCCATCCTCAACTTGTACTGATCTGACACCTGCTACTGTTCAATCCCTGCCACAATGGTCATCAGGATGATGGTCCTTGTCAAGGCAGGAAGGCCTTGGCCTCAGCTGTGTCTAGCAGGGCTCCAATAAAGTCCAATTGAGGTGATTGGCTGAGATGGGGTAGTTGATGACGAACCCTAGTTTCTCCAACACCCAGATTGTCAAGTGCACAGACCCACTGGCACCCCCAAGAGATAGCAAATGTTGCTTACCTGATGTAACAGGTGTTCTCACAGGACAGCAGGATGTTAGTCCTCACAAATGGGTGACATCGAGGATGGAGCCCACCACGGAAACTTCTGTCAAAGTTTAACAGAACTTTGACTGGCCCCTACTGGGCATGCCCAGCACGGCACTGACCCTGCAGCCAGCAGGGGTCTCCCTTCAGTCTGATTTTCAAAGCTACAGGCAGTGCCTAAAAAATAAAAGAAACGAACCCAACACCGCGGGGTGGTGGGCGGGTTTCGTGAGGACTAACATCCTGCTGTCCTGTGAGAACACCTGTTACATCAGGTAAGCAACATTTGCTTTCTCACAGGACAAGCAGGATGGTTGTCCTCACAAATGGGTGAGTACCGAGCTGAGGATGCCCTGACTTGCACCAAAGGCACCCAACGGCGTGCAACAGGCACAACAATTGGGGTGTAATTTGGGAAAAGGCATGCGCACCCTACCGGAAAGGTGGAAGGGTGTTGGTACATTATGATGGAAAAAGGTTACGCAAGACAGATTGGCCGAAGATGGAGTCCTGTCTTCCAGCTTTGTCCAAACAATAGTGGGCTGCAAAGGTATGGAGTGAACTCCAGGTTGCAGCTTTACAGATGTCAGGAAGCCGCACCGATCGAAGGTGTGCTACTGAAGTCGCCATGGCCCTCACAGAGTGTGCCTTGACACGGTCTTGGAAAGGAATGCCAGCTTGCTGATAGCAAAAGGAAATGCAGTCCGCCAACCAGGAGGAAAGAGCCTGCTTACCCACAGGTTGTCCTAACTTGTTAGGATGGAAAGAGACGAATAATTGAGTGCTCTTTCTATGAGAAACTGTACGGTCTAGATAAAAAGCTAGAGCCCGTTTACAGTCTAAGGTATGCAGAGTCTGTTCCCCGGAGTTGGAGTGGGGCCTGGGAAAAAAGATAGGTAGTATGATGGATTGATTGATATGGAACTCCGAAACTACCTTAGGTAAAAATTTAGGGTGAGTGCGGAGTACCGCCCGGTCCTGCAGGAGCTTAGTGTAAGGCGGATAGGTAACTAGAGCCTGCAATTCACTAACTCTGCGAGCTGAAGTGATAGCCAAAAGGAATAACACCTTCCATGTGAGATATCTTAAGTCACAGGAGTGAAGAGGTTCGAAGGGTGGTTTCATTAGATGACCAAGAACCAGATTAAGGTCCCAAGATGGGGCCGGAGGACGTAAGGGTGGCTTCAGATGGAGCAAGCCTTTGAGAAAGCGTGTTACCAGGGGTTGTACTGAGATAGGGACACCCCCGAAACCCTTGTGGAAGGCGGCTACCGCACTGACATGCATCCTGATAGAAGAGGTTTTAAGACCTGATTCCGAGAGATGCCATAAATAGTCCAAGAAGTCAGAGATTGGACAGGAAAGGGGATCAAGGGACTGAGAAGTGCACCATGATGTATACCTTTTCCATTTGTATGAATAGGATCTTCTAGTGGAGGGCTTTCGTGAAGCTATCAGGACACGAGAAACCGAATCCGAAAGGTTAAAAGGCTGGAGAACTAGCCTTTCAACATCCATGCCGTCAGGGACAAGGCTTGGAGGTTGGGATGGAGAAGGCATCCGTCGTTTTGAGTGAGTAGATGCGGATCCTTTCCCAGGGGAATGTGTCTGCGGATGGAGAGATCTCGGAGTATGGGAAACCACACTTGGCGTGGCCAGTGCGGTGCTACCAGGATCATGGTTCCCCTGTCCTGGCGTAGCTTCACGAGAGTCCTGGACAGAAGAGGAAGTGGAGGGAATGCGTAGAGCAGACCGGTTGTCCACTTGAGGGAGAAGGCATCCCTTGGCCGCGAGTGCTGGCTCCGAATGAGAGAGCAATAATTGTCCACTTTGTGGTTCTGAGGGGACGCAAAGAGGTCTATGTGTGGGTATCCCCACTTGTGGAATAGAGAGGTCACTACTAGAGGATTGAGAGACCACTCGTGGGGTTGAAAGACACGGCTCAGCTGGTCTGCCAATACATTGTCTACACCCGGCAGGTAGGTGGCCCTGAGGTACATGGAGCGGGAGAGGGCTTCTGCCCAAATCTGCGCAGCTTCCTGACACAGAAGGAAGGAGCCTGTGCCTCCCTGCTTGTTTATGTACCACATGGCCACCTGGTTGTCCGTCTGGATCAAGACTATCTGATTGGATACGCGAGCTTGGAAAGTTCTGAGCGCGTAGCGGATTGCTCGCAGCTCCAAGAAATTTATCTGGTGTTCGGCTTCTTCTCGAGACCAGAGACCCTGAGTTTGCAACTCGTCTACATGGGCCCCCCAACCGATGTGGGAAGCGTCGGTGGTTAGGATTACTTGTGGATCTGGTAGGAGAAAGGGTAAGCCCTGAAGAAGGTTGACTTGATTCGTCCACCAGATTAACGATAGGCGTAGCGCTTGTGTAACTGTGACAATGGAGGACAGTGGCTGAAGAGCTTGAATCCATTGGTGTCGCAGAGTCCATTGTGTAACTCTCATGGCTAGTCGGGCCGTGGGAGTTACTTGAACTGAGGATGCCATATGTCCTAGGAGAACTAGGAATTGGCGAGCTGTGGCAGTGTCCTGACACCGGAGCTGGAGAGCTAGGGATATCAGGGTTTGAGCTCTTTGAGGAGGAAGGTAAGCCTTTGCTTGTAAGGTGTCCAAGTCTGCTCCAATGAAAGATAAATTTTGAGATGGGACTAAGCAAGATTTCTCGTAATTGACAAGAAACCCTAAGGAAAGGAGAGTCTGAATTGTCAATTTTAGGGAGGATTGAGCAATCTGTTGGGCGGAAGCCCTGATTAGCCAATCGTCCAGGTAGGGGTAGACGTGGACACCTTCCTTCCGGAGGAATGCTGCAACCACGACAAGGCATTTGGTAAAGACTCGTGGTGCGGATGCCAGGCCGAAAGGTAGTACTCGATATTGGTAATGGTTTCGGCCCACCAGAAACCGCAGGTACTTGCGATGGGATTGCGTTATCGCAATGTGGGTATACGCGTCTTTGAGATCGAGAGAGCATAGCCAATCCCCTCTTTGCAGCAGAGGGAGAAGCGAGCCCAGGGTTACCATCTTGAACTTTCTTTTGAAGGTACTTGTTGAGGGCTCGAAGGTCTAAGATGGGACGAAGCCCCCCTGATTTCTTTGGTATCAGGAAGTACCTGGAGTAGAATCCCTTTCCTTGCTGAGATGGAGGAACGGGTTCTATAGCATTTGATTGCAGAAGAAGGGATACTTCTTGTTGTAACTGAGCCAAGTGATTGGTGAGACTCCATGCTTGTAGAGGCGGGGAGTCTGCAGGAAGAGTAGTGAAGTTGAGGTGGTAACCCTGTGCTATGATTGCTAGTACCCACTGATCTGAGGTGATCTGAAGCCAGCGGTCTAGAAAGTGGCACAGTCGACCTCCCACAGGGATGGCTGGAAGAGGGGTTTGGCACGTGCTCTTTACAAGGAAGTCAAAGGCCCGCCGTAGGCCCAGGGGGTGGGGCCACGGTAGGTCTTTGTTTCCGAGGCTGACGTGGCTGAGCTCTATTGGAAGACCGTGAAGGTTGAGGCTTAGCCGATGGAGGGTAATACCGACGTGGCCTAAAGAAAGACTTTTTAGAGTCCCTCTTAGGTGGTTGCTTGGCGGTCACCTCAGATGGAGTAGATGAGAGTTGTTTTAACGTCTCATGGTGATCCTTTAATTCGGCTACTATTTGCTGAATTTGATCTCCAAACAAGTTGTCGCCTAGGCAGGGTAAATCAGACAGTCGGTCCTGGACCTCTGGGCGTAGGTCTGATGATTTTAGCCAAGCCCAACGTCTGGCTGAGATGGCTGTAGCTGAAACTTTAGTGGAAGCATCGAAGATGTCGTATGCGGACCTAATTTCATGCTTACCGGCCTCGAACCCTTTGTTAAGGAGGGCTTGAAGCTGTGGCTGATATTGGTCAGGCAAGGTGTCCGTATACTCTTGCATCTGTTTGAGGATGGCTCTGTTGTATTGAGTCATATAGAGCTGATATGAAGCTATGCGTGAAATTAGCATAGCTCCGTGATACACTTTTCTTCCTACACTATCCAGGAATTTGTTGTCCTTGGTAGGTGGGGTTGAAGAGTGTGGTTTTTGGCGCTTTGCTTTCTTTTGAGCCGACTCAACGACGACAGAGCGATGATCCAGCTGAAGCTTCTGAAAACCTGGTGCTGACTAGACTAGGTATGTGGAGTCAGCTTTTTTGTTGACTGGGGAAATCGATGAAGGGGACTCCCAGTTCTTCTTCAGAAGATCCAGAAACACCTGGTGAATAGGGATGGAAGCGATGATTTTAGGAGCATCCAGAAATTGGAGAAGTTCCATCATCTGGTGTCTGTCATCTTTTTCAGATTGTAGCTGAAAGGGGACCACCTCTGACATCTCCTTCACAAAATTAATAAAGGAGAGATCCTCAGGAGGAGAACACTTTCTACTCTCTGTAGGGGACGGTGGCGAAGGCAAATCCGTGTCAGAAGAGGTGTTATCTCCCCAGGTATCATAGGGATCCTGTGGGGCTTGAAGCCCTGAAGGTCCTGGTTGAGGGTCCGGGATATTGAGAGGAATCACCGAGGGTATGGAGAATAATCTCGATGGCATCGGTGCTGAAGGCAGAACCGGAAACGGCATCGAGGGCTTCGGTGCTGTCGATGGAATCGGTGCCGGCCTTGGAATCGGTGGAGCCGACGGATATATCGGTGAGGGATGAGAAGGCACCGATGGGACCACCCCTGAAGGGGGAATAACAAACGGTGTTTCCCCTCCCGATGATAATCCCGTCGGAGACGGTGGTGTTGCAGGTGGTACTGGAATCATCGATGGAAGGGCCGTTAGCAGCGCTTCCATACGGTGTAGTAACGGTGCTAGTGTTCCCACTAGTGGCTCGACTGTCGGGTCCTTGCTCGGTGGCGGAGTCGGTGCCGGTGCGAACTTCTGCATCGCCTTTTCGATGGCCTCCTGAACCAGCCGGTCCAGTTCTTCCCGGAGACCAGGGGTAACGAGACCCGGCTCAACAGGAGAGGGAGGCGGAGGCAGAGCCGGAGGGACCACCGTAACCGGTGGGATCACGGCTCCCACACCCGGAAGGGGTGAGGGTTTCCTCGGTGCCTGCGAGCGAGACACGGACGGTGCCAGGTCCGATCGAGGCTTTTTAGTCGGTGGCTCGGTCTGTGCGGAGGTCGATGGTAGTGGATCCTCGACAGGCCGAGACTTGTGTCGTCGGTGGCGATGCTTTTCTTTCCGATCCCCTCGCCCATCCGGGGAAGGGACGGGAGTCGACGGCCGTGAAGTCATCGATGGTGGACGGTCACCGGAGGGTTGACGATGATGGTGCAACTTCGACGGTGCCGGTTCCGATGACGTCGATGCTATCGATGGCGTTGGGGTGCGAGCATGGAAGAGGAGCCCCATCTTCTCCATCCTGGCCTTGCGACCTTTGGGCGTCATTAAGGCACATTTGGTGCAAGTCAGGACATCATGCTCGCTGCCTAGACACAAAACACAGACCCTGTGGGGGTCTGTGATTGACATAGTCCGGGTTCAATCCGGACATCGGCGAAACCCCATCGCCATGGCTTTGGGCCAAAAATTTAGCCGCGGGATTAGCGACTGTCGACAGGCCTCAAGGGCCAAATTCGACGTAAGTCGACAAAAAACGGTAAAAACTTACCGGAATTCCGCGAATGTAAAAATTTGCTGAAGGGAGACCCCCGAGGGGCAAATTTTCTTCAGAATATAGAAATTCAGATTTCCTGTCAGGAAACGTGGTTAGGAGCTCCTTTCACCGCGTGGCAACTGCTGCGCGGAAAAAAGAAGACTGAAGGGAGACCCCTGCTGGCTGCAGGGTCAGTGCCGTGCTGGGCATGCCCAGTAGGGGCCAGTCAAAGTTCTGTTAAACTTTGACAGAAGTTTCCGTGGTGGGCTCCATCCTCGATGTCACCCATTTGTGAGGACAACCATCCTGCTTGTCCTGTGAGAAGCTCTTGACTAGCTAATCGTCCAGATATGGGAAAATGTGAGATTCCAGTCCGCGAAAGTGTACCACCACCACGGCCAGGCATTTCATAGAGATACATGGAGCTGACATAAGCCCAAATGGCAGTATGTGATATTAGAAGTGGTGTTTTCCCACCACGAATTGGAGATACTTCAGGTGACTTGGGAAGATCTCAATGTGTGTGTACATGTCCTTTAGATCCAGAGAGCATAGTCAGTCCCCTTTTCGCAAGAAGGGGATCAAGGTGACCAGGAAATCATTTTGAACTTTTCTTTTTTGATGAATCTGTTCAAGGCCCTTAGGTCTAGGATTGGACAGAGTCCTCCTGTTTTCTTTATCATCAGGAAGTACTGGAAGTAAATTCCCTGCCCTCTTTGCCCTGGAGGAACAGGTTTGATCACTCTGGCCGTTAAGAGGGAGGAGAACTCCATTAATTGTACCTCCCTATGCACTACCGGGCCCCAAAACGAGATCAGGGGGCAATTTGGTGGGGCATCCAATAAGTTCAATCAGTACCCTTGGCAGACGATGGACAGAACTCACTGATCTCTAAGGTTATACTGGGCCACCAGTTTGCAAAGAACTGCAACAGATCCATCAAACCGGGTACGGACAACTGGGCTACGCTCTCTATGATCTGGTCAAAACCCTGTCCCTGGAGTTGACTGAAGTGCTGGCTAGGGCGTCAGGGCTATTTGCTGCCTGGTAAAGCCACGAGAGCCCTGGTGTTATTGATGGGAGCAAGAAGGCAGATGATAGTACTTCCTTAGGCAGGATGTCCTTGAGCCTGACCTCCTGGATGAGGGCGGGTCCAGAGTGCTGGTGAAGAGCTGCTGGTCGCATGGTGGTCCTAGATTTGGGCCACTGCTTCCTTGACCTTATTTCTGAAGAGATTCTCTTCAGTACACAGCATATCAGCAAGTCGCTTCTGCAACTCTGGTCTGAGATCAGAGGCCTGCAGTCATGCAAGTCTGTGGGCACTGATTCCTGCTGCAGAGACCCTCTATGCTGTTTCAAAAACATTGTAGGTCAAGCAGACCTTGTGTTTTCCACACTCCAGGCCCTTATGCACCAGCAACAGGAATGTGTCTTGCTGCTGCTGAGACAGTTGCTCGGCAACATCTTGCACCTGCTTCCAGATATCCCGCATATACTGGCTCATATAGAGCTGGTAGGCATCTATGCGGGCAATGAGCATAGCCCCCTGGCACTCCTTCCTCCCAAGAGCATCCATTGCCCTGTGATCCTTCCCCAGGGGTGCCAAGAAATGGGTCAGAGAACGCTTGACCTTCTTGAGAGTGGATATGACTACCACCAACTGGTGGGGCAGATGATGCTTGTCGAATCAGACAGCCTTCTGGACAAATAGACCGTGTCTACTTTCCTATCCATGGGAGGCACTGTGAGGGGGTGTTCCCACATTCTCAGCAGTATCTCCACAAGGATCTCATGCACTGGAACTGCCACAATCTCTTTGGGAGGCTCCACGAAATGGAGAATATTGAGAATTTTGTGCTTGGTATACTCTTCAATCATTAACTGAAAGGGGATAGATTCTATCAACCGAACAAAACCTGCGAAGGAGAGTCCTCTGGCGGGGACTTCCTTCCCTCCTCTGGAGGAAATGGATCTGAGGGGAGACCATCATTTACATGAGTCACTCCCCCAGGAATCTTACGTGCCCTCATCCCCATTGTCAACGACCAGGGATGGGGCCCTGGGCGCTCAGCCTTTGTCCAGCAGTACAGGCACAGACGGAACTGGACATGGGGCCACAGGTCCCAGTGCCTTTGCAGGTTTAAGAGGCCTTTCCTCTTCAGAGGACCCAGCAACAAAGACCTGATCCGCAACAGGCGGTGGCAGTGCACTGCATGGCATTGATGCCACCCCGGGAACTGAAGTCAACTGTGTCAGTAACACGCCAATTAGTGTATGCAGGGATTCCAGCAATGGCTTTTAGAATGACGGTGCTATCAGTATCACGACGCTGAGGCCGCGCATTGCCTTCTTGACGGCCAGCTGCACACGCCTCTCCAGTTCCTCCTCAAACAAACAATAAGGGCTGGGAAGGAAGAGGTGTAATTAGATCCTCTGGAACAGAGAGGAGGATCTGTGGCTGGCAACGGGACCGATGGAATCTGAGGCGCATCCCTGGCATTGACATAGGACCAGCTCTCCTCGCTGCAGGGTCGCTTTGGGGGCATCACAGCAGAACCTCATGCATTCCCATGCCTGGCACCGTGCATTGACCAATGCCAATTCTTATTTGGTTTCCCTCAATGCTTGGCACAGTCCTTCCCCAGTGCAGAGGTCGATGACTAAGAACCAGACATCCTCGACATAGAGTAGCCCAACAATGGCCTGTCTCCAGCATCTCTTTCAACCGATGACCTCAACCTGATGGCCCTGCCAATGTCGACAGCTCTGTCTATCTGTGCAACTCCAAGATATCTCTATGCCAATGGGTCGGTCTTATCCAGTCCGAGGAGGTGCTCCATCTTATCAAGCCAGATCTTATGTCTCTTCTGGATCATCTTGGCCACTTGCTGCAACCCTGGACATTGTGCAATGCCCCAAGGCAGAGGACATATCTATCATGGGAGTCCATGATAGACATGGTCCTCATGTACCGGGGGCAGCGCTTAAATCCCAAAGTGGATATGTCATCACAAAATAAAAGTAACGCAAGATCGAAATCGCGTTACTTTTAACTGCTATTAATCAAGTTTACTTAGGGAACAGCCACTGCTATTAATTGCATCAGTAGCATGGGGTCTTCTTAGTGTTTGGGTAATTGCCAGGTTCTTGTGGTCTGGTTTGGCCTCTGTTGGAAACAGGATACTGGGCTTGATGGACCCTTGGTCTGACCCATATGGTAATTTCTTATGTTCTTATGATGGCAGTAGCTACTGATGGCTGGCGGGCACTGAACGCACTGCTATCCAAGGTGTATCGTCAATGAAAAGAAACTTACTGATTAACGCCGAAAAACCTACCAAGGTGCTAATAGGAGAATCAGGGGAACCCCGAAGTTTTCCAAAAACAGGCCAAAGTAGGCCCAAAAGAAAGAAAAAAAAACAAGGCTCTCATCCAACCGCAAAACAGGTTTCGCAGAAAAAAGGAGACTGAAGAGGACCCCTTGTGGATGCGTGATATAATGCATGCTGAGCATGCCCAGAGGCTCGAAGTTTTTTAAACTTTGACAAAGTTTTCCATGCTCGGCTCCATCCAATGTCATCCACATGTGAGGACTGACATCCTGCTTATCCTTGTAGAATTTCTAATTTTGCATCTATGGTATTGCTTTTTCTACCTCTTTTGGAACTTCTGCTCTGACCTCCAGATCAATGGTTTGCAAACTTTTTTGTTTCATGGCACAAATGGCACAAGGTGCATTTCATTGTGGCACACCAACCACTACCCCATCATCACTTTCTCTTTTCTTCCCTCTCCCCCCTTTCCACTATCACCACCACATTCACTTTCCCCCATCTCTTGGTACCATCACATTTCCCTTCTCTCTTCCTCTAGTCCCCTGGCATTATCACCTTCTCCCTTCCCTCATCCCCCTCTCCCCTTGCATCATCATCTTCTTCCCTTCCCTCTCCCGGCATCATTATTTTCTCTAGGCCTCCACCTCTTTCCCCTTCCCAACTCCTGGTATCATCATCTTCCACCATCTCTTCCCTCCCCAAATCATTACCTTCCCTCTTCTATCCCCACCCCCCATCAGTATCACCTTCCAACTCTCCCCCACTCCCTGTTCTCCTCATCCCAAGCATCATTACCACCTTCCCTTTCCCACTAACCCTCTTCCCCTTACCCCATCTTCACCTTCTCTCCCCTTCCTATTCCTCTGCACCTCTCCTGGCATCAAGCCTTTGTTTCCACCCCTCTTCCCCATCCCCCGGCATCATCATCACTTTGCCTTTCTCCTGCCCCCCCCCCCCCCCCCCCGGTATCATTCCCTTCCCTCTCCCCCACCCCCTGGCATCACCACCTTCCCTCTCCCTCCATCCCTCTTCCCCCACCTCTAGGCATTATCACCTTCCCTTTCCCTCTCCCTCATCACCAGCTATCATCACCTTCCCACTCCAACCATCTCTTTCTCCTGACTTGCATCATCATTACCTTTTCCACATCCACACTCCTGGTAACATCATGGTCAATGCTTTCCCTTTCTTTCTACCCTTCTCTCTCACCTCCAGCATCACCACCACCTCTTCCCTCCATCTTTTCTCCTTGCCCCAGCATCATCAGCTTCCCTTTCCCCATACCTCTCTCCCTCACCCCTGGGCATCATCATCCCTCTCTCCACCCCGGCATCATCACTTTCTCTTCCCTCTACCTTCATCCCCCATGTCATTCAGCATCTTTCATTCCACCCTCTGGCATCACCATCTTCCCTCTCCCTTTACCCCTGGCATCACCACCATCCCTCTCTCTCCACTCCTCTCCCCCCCCCAACATAATCCTCATCATAATCTTCCATCTTCCTCACCGCCTGTCATCTCTTTTCCTTTTCCCTCCACCCTCTGGAATCCCCTTCCCTCAACCTCAGTTTCTTGCATCACCACCTTCCTTTTCCCTCCACATCTCCTTCCCATCCCGATGAAGCATCATCACCTTCCCTTCACTCTCCCCTCACCCGGTGGCATATTCAGCTTTCCTTTCTTCACCCCAACCCCAATCCTTGTACAGAAGTAGTCTGAGCAGGCTTACCAAGTGCTGCTTCTTCCTCCTTTCCGGCTTCCCTCTGCAATCTTAGCTGCATGGTTTCATGAGTCTACAGGGTCCCTTGCAGTTTCTGTTGCAGAGGAAAGCCAAAGGGGAAAGCAGGAGCAGCTGCTGCTAAGTGCTGCTCTCTGACACCCCCTGCAGGCCACGAAGGAAACAGGGAATGAGACTGTAAGCCATGGCACACTAGTTGGGAAATGCTGCTGCAGACAAACTTCACCATGGAGTTTTTGAAATGGAGCGCTCTCTCTCTCTCTCTCTATACACACACACATATATATACACACACACATATACATATATACACACACATACATACACACACATACATACACACATATATATATATATATATAAATAAATATAAAACATTTTTTAAATATATATATCCATTTCAAAAACTCCATGCTACAGTACACATGGAGTTTTTGTTCCAGGCTTTCCTCTCTTGAAATGGATCTACAGCACTATATGTTTTCAAAGTATACAAAAGCATTCTCCTTTCCTCTTAGGGCACTGTTTAGAATGATTTTGGACTGTACCAAGGCTTTACCTCCATTCAGAACAGAAGTGGCCTGTGGGAAGCCAAGTAGTACAGGAAGAGTGCTGGATCAAAATTAATTTAAAGAAAATCCATGCTTTTCATGTATTGCATTCCAGTCCCAGAATAGAATCTATTAAAGCAAAATTCCATTAGGCAAGTTGCCATATAACAAGGGATTGCTTGTACTGTTCTCTAAAGAATTATTCCATCTACCAAAAGCTTTTGATAAAGCTGATTTTAAATGGAGAAATTACTTACCTGATAATTTTGTTTTCCTTAGTGCAGACAGATGGATTCAGGACCAGTGGGTTTGTGCTCCCCTGCCCTCAGATGGAAACTGAGCAAGCTGACGTCACAGTATATATAACCCTGCAGTGACCCCAGCCTGCCAGTATTCTCTTCAAAAGCAACTGTGAACAGGCAAGCAAAAAACAATTAAAAACAGATAACCAGAACTGTACTCAACCAATCATAACCACTGAACTCACATAAGATTCTAGGTACCCCAAACTAGGGACTGGATGAACACTTACCAGTAATCCCTTGGGACCTAGAGCCCCTCAGGACAACTATTGACACACTCATGCCACAGTCTAGGGCAGGAAGCTGAGTCCATCTATCTACACTAAGGAAAACAAAATCAGGTAATTTCTCTATTTCCTAGCGCATAGACAGATGGACTCAGGGCCAGTGGGATGTACCAAAGTTACTTGGCAACAGGGTGGGAGGCTGCCCTCTGTCCAGTCAACACTGCACATGCAAAGGCTGCATCCTCCCGGGCCTGCACATCCAGACGATAAAACCTAGAAAAAGTGTGTAAGGAGGACCAAGTCACAGCTTAGCAGATATCGACTGGAGACAACAGACTAACCTCCGCCCATGATATTGCCTGAGCCCTAGTGGAATGAGCCTTAACTTGAGTAGGCAACGACTTTCCAGCACCCACATTTGCAGCCGTGACCACCTCCTTAATCCAATGAGCTATGGTAGCCCGCGAAGCCAGAGCACCCTACTTACTCCCACTATGAAGAACAAACAGGCGATCCATCTTTCAAAAAGACTCAGACCTCTAGATATCACATGACAAGATGCCCAACATCCAAGGAGCACAAAAGGCAAAACTCCTCCATATCCTTGACCTTATCCAGGGATGGCAAGGAGATCGACTGATTCAAATGAAAGTCCGAGACTAACCTGGGCAAGAAGATTGGAAAAGTACCCAGCTGTAATGTCCCCAGAGTCACCCGAAGGAACGGGTCCCAGCAAGACAAGGCCTGCAGCTCAGAAATCCAAAGCGCAGAACATATAGCCAACAAGGACACAGTCTTCAAAGTCAACAACCGTAAGGAAAACTACGCAGTGGTCAGAACGTAGGGTATGCCATAAAGTCCAGCACCAAATAAAGACTCCACAATGGAACCAGTAACCTCAAGGGAGGCCTAAGGTGCTTCACTCCCTTCAAAAAAATGGGCTACATCAGGATGAGACAAGAAAACACCATTCACCAGGCCTCTGAAACAGGCAAGAGCCGCAACCTGCACCTTCAATCCGTTGAGAAGGAGACTGACGCGCTGCTTGATTCAACGTTTTGATTTGATATTCGCAGCCTTGAGTGCCAATTAGCTTCGGAATGCACAAATGCGCATTGACAAACACTGTCTTTATAAAACTCCGTGCAGAAGACCAGATTCAAACTTCAATTCAAAACCTTTCAGAAAAAGTCATTGGCAATAAGGTCATCCTTATACGCATATGAGATTATCTTATACAGCCCCTGAGGCAGCCCCCATGAGGGGCGGCAAAACTCTGCCTGAGTCGGGCATTGTTTGTATTGGATCAACAAGTCTCCTAAATAAAGCATTTTAATAGACATTATCAGGCATCTATTGCGTGTGTTGCCCCCACGGCTTTTTTAGATCGCCTACCTCCTTGTTTTATCAACCCAAGCCTTTATTCAATCCATCCTGCAAAAAATTCAGAATGAGAGGGATCTTAATGAGGAAAAACACCCCGCTCCCCACACCAGGCCTCAAAAACTCTCCTTGTGAAGAACCAGTCCCTGCTGAAGCAGATCCATGTGTGGCAGAAGACGAAGGGGGGCCTCCAAAAGGAGTAGTCACAAATCCACATATCACGGATGCCTGGGCCAGTTGGTGCCAAAAGGAGTACTAGCCCCCTGTGGCCTTTGATCTTGCGAATTATCCACATATGCGAAGGGACCCACATTATCCACAAATGCGAAGGGTCCTTCGCATTTCTATAGTCGCATGAGAGATACATGGTCCCTGGGAATAGACACTTTTGTACAGGTCTGGCCGGAAGAAAATTTGTTTTATGCCTTTCCTCCATGGCCCTTGCTAGGCAGGATAATTCGCAAGATCAAAGGCCACAGGGGGCTAGTACTCCTGGTGGCGCCAGACCGGCCCAGGCATCTGTGATATGTGGATTTGTGACTACTCCTTTTGGAGGCCCCCCTTTGTCTTCTGCCACACATGGATCTGCTTCAGCAGGGACTGGTTCTTCTGAGTCCTTATGCTCATCTGGAGAAGGCAGCGAGATGGTTTGGTTTAAATGGAAGTATGAGAGAGATCACATGACACCTTGACGGGAGAGGATGTGATCCCCCGTCGCGGAGCTCAGGCCCCTGCCTTTATACCTCATCCAACTCAATCGGTAGCCCTTTCTGCCTCTGCTTAGCTCGGCGGAGTTCACCTGCACTACCATTTCGCTGGCAGGACCCGATGGCGGCGCGAGCCGGGAAAAAAGAAAAGGAGAAAGAGAGACCGCGAGAAGGCTCGCCCGGCCGACAACAACCCGGAAGTGGTGGCTGGGATGCCGGAGCAAAGCGCGGGCCGCGCCGAGCGCAATGGCTGAACTGACAGCGGCTGTTCTCGCCGCACTTACCCTGGAGCTCCAAAAGATATCCGAGCAGCTGAAGAAACTGAATGCCGGGATAGCAACTATTGATCGCCGTTTTGTTGCTCTGGAAGCGCGTGTTTCTGAGAATCAAGATGGCCTCCACTGACATCGTGTCCCTGAAAGCAGAGCTTGGAAAGCAGGCCCTCAAGATAGAAGATCTTGAGAACCGCTCATGGAGGGCCAATATCAGGTTAGTCGGGCTGCCGGAGAGCCTACTAGAATATCAATTGCCCGGCTCCCGCAGGCCCTGAAGCTTACCGGGCTGTTGGGCCCCCTCCGCGTGGAACGGGCCCACTGGCTGGGCCCCAGGCAAGAAGGCCAGGCTAAACCCCGAGTGGTTATTGCCAAAGTTCTGAATTATTCCCATAAGGCGGCCATTATCAGGGCTTTCCAGCAAGGGAACAAACCGAACTATGAGAACAAACTGGTTTTAATATTCCACGATTTTTCTCAGGTGGTCTCTCAGCAACACAGAGCTCTGGGGCCATACTGTTCGCAGCTTTACCAAAGAGGCATCCGTGCGGTGCTCATTTACCCAGCTAAGATGCGGGTACAATCGGACCAGGGTGTGCGCGTTGGTTCACCAATGTGGAATCTGTACAGCAATATCTGCAGGGCTTGCCTGTGCAGGCCGCCACTGCTACCTGAGTGGGGGTTGAGGAATGGCCGAGTAGGGATTGCAACCTCTTGTCCATGTGGAGGACCGCTCGATAAATTCGGTTAGATAGTTGGACTGTCTTAACCTGTTTCCATTACCAGTTTCATGTTTGCGGACTCCAGTGGTGTTCTTGATCCGCAGCGGTAGGTATAATTTATCTCCCATCATCACTTATCACAGAAGAGGACTTATAATGACTTGGCATGGGAGACCTGTTCACCTGTTGACCTCAACTGAGGGGAAGGGATGTAACATTTTTCATATGACCATAAGCCAATTTGATGGCTAACAGCATCTAACGCTAAGGTCCCCCCCAGTCAGTGAGGGATAGAGCTCTGATATCGACTGTCTTGTGATGCCCGGTAACGGGCCTTGTCACTGCCTTTTACCACCCTTGGTGTCACTTTCTTTTTTTATCTTCTCTCAGTTAAATGGTTGTACTTGATGGTGTATTGTCTGGTGGGAATGGAGGGGGGTGGAGGAGGGGCCGAGCATTGGGTCAATGTGATCTCCCCCTACTGTCCCCTAAGATGGTGGGCTTTGGGATGTTGGATTGAAGGGATGGGCGGGGGAAGGGTTAGGGCGGGGTTGGAGACCAGTTTTGGGTTCCATGGGGGAACCTACTATATCTTCCAGTTACTCTCACTACATGTTTCTGAGGGGGGGGGGGGCGCTCAGCTGGGAGGCATCTTTCCTCACTTGATCGGATTTGTATTATGTTCTTTACAACCCACCATTCTTGAGCCTCTCTGAGTACTCGTAATTTTCATTACCTCTCTTGGAACGTAGGGAGTATTAAGTCTCCTATCAAACGGACTAAGATTCTGCAGGCATTACATAGGAAGAAGGCAGATGTTGCTTTCATACAGGAAACCCATTTATCTGATTCAGAACATGAGAAATTGAGGCAGTGGTGGGTGGGTTCGGTTCATTACACATCGGCTGGTTCTAAATCGGCCGGTGTGGCCATTTTGGTTCAACGGTCCTTTCCTCTCAAGATAACCAAGGAAATTAAGGACCCTAATGGTAGATAGATTATTTTGTTGGGGGAATCTAATCAAATCCCTGTTATTTTATGTAACATATATGCCCCTAATGTATATTGAGTGTCCTTTTTTCACGAGCTCTGTGCTTTACTTCTTCCACACATTGATGATTTGATCATAGTAGGTGGGGATTTCAATGCGGTTAGGGACCCACTTCTAGATAAATCCACGACGGCCAAAACTCAGGGAATACCTAGCAAGGGACTAGCCCTTTTAGAAAGTTCCTTGCACCTCACAGATGTCTGGCGCATGTTACACCCCCAAGAAAGGGAATTTACACATATTTCAAGGGTCCATGCCACCCTTTCCAGGCTGGACTACTTGTTGCTGAGCACTGCTCATTTTTCTAAGGTAGTGGGGGCGGGGATTGAGGATATCAATTTCTGACCATGCCCCGATTTGGCTTGAATTGATGAATCCCCTAGTTCCATCATATTCCACCTATACCTGGAAGTACCCCTACTTTTTAGCGGAGGATGTCGCCTTTCAAGACTATTTAAAGGAATGCTGGGCCACATTTGAAACTTTAAACACCCAACACAAAGATGACCCTATTCTTTTTTGGAATACAGCCAAAGCAGTTTTGCGAGGAGATATAATCTCCTACGTATCATACCAGAAAAAAATCTATAGATAAGCGGCTCCTCAATCTCAGTGCTCAACTTCAAAAAGAAAGGTGGGATCTGGTGCGCTGTCACTCATTGGAAAACAGGGAAAAATACCTCTCATTGCAAACTGCTATAAACTCCCTAATTCACCAACTAAGAAAAGCTTACTTTATCAATATAAGCTTTTTCAATTTGGGCAAAAATCAGGAAAATTGATGGCGAACTTAATCAAATCGGCCAGAGGGAATAGACATATCCCTGCGATTAAAAATGCAAGACAACAGATAGTAACTGATGCCGAAAGTATTCGACAGGCATTTCATACGTACTATTCTAAGTTGTACAGTACAGAGGGGTGGGATACCTCCAAGTGGGAGACCTTTGGGGAACTAATTCAGCTCCCTTCTTTAACATTGGAATATAGTCGTTATTTAAATGAACCCATCTCAGAAGAAGAGGTCAGCTGGGTTATAATGCAATTGCACAAATTGAAGGCCCCCAGCCCTGACGGATACAGCTCGGAATTTTACAAGTGTCTGGTGGACCCGATATCTAAATTTCTTCCCACAGTTTTTCAGACCTTAATTGGTCAGGGGACCTTTCCTCCAGGAGGAAATCAGGTATATGTAACTATCATCCCAAAACCGGGTAAAGACCAGACCCATTGTTGCCTATGTCCTACCGTCCCATATCCCTGTTGAATGTGGACCATAAAATATTGGCAAAGATTCTCGCTGATCATCTGAGGAATGTCCTGCCTTTTCTAATACAACCAGGGCAGGTGGGTTTTATTAAAAGAAGATACGCCTTACGAAATATTCATCAAATTGTCACAGCTATGGCGCTCTGTCAACGGGTAGACGATCCATATTTGGTGGTCAGTCTAGATGCAGAGAAAGCCTTTGACAGAGTGGAGTGGGGTTATATGTTCCATGTGCTAAAACTGATAGGGTTTGGAGGGTTTGGTGGGTTTTTCTACCAAGCTGTGGAACTCTTGTATAGTGCCCCCGAGGCCTGTATATTGGTTAACGGGGGACTGACCGACTCCTTCGCCGTCGGCAGAGGAACCAGACAGGGCTGCCCGCTGTCCCCGTTACTTTTTCTACTCATTTTAGAACTTTTTTTGCTGGCCATCCAGTCCACTCCGGCCATCAGGGGAATCCAATTTCAGGGTGGGGGGGCGAGTGGAGATTTTTAAGTATGCGGCCTTCGCTGACGACGTGATGCTTTTTCTCACATCCCCACACAGGTCGCTACAGGCGCTTCTTGGTCTATTTAACCACTATGCTGCCTTCTCAGGCATGCAAATTAATTGGGATAAATCTGAAGCTCTGGCCTTCCCTGATTCACTTAAGAAGCACTGGGGGGCTTCTTTTCCCCTACAGTGGGCGGGGGCTTTCTTAAATATTTGGGGATATACCTCACTATTGATGTACACCAAATTTATTCTCGCAACATTACCTTGCTGCTACAAACCACTCAGGAGAAGTTACAAGCGTGGCATAACCTGCCGTTATCCTTAAGCGGACAGATTAATTTGTTTAAAATGGTAATATTACCTAAATGGTTGTACGTTTTCCAAAACTTTCCCCTGTTACTATTTGCCCGTGATCTCACATGTGTGGACCAGTTATTGCGCCGGTTTATATGGAAGGGAGGGAAGGCTAGAATGCCACTGCAATGGCTAAAGCATCCGTGGAATAGGAGAGATATGGGGGTACCTAACCTCCTTCGATATGGAATGGCAGCTAATCTCCGCTTAGTCCGAGGTTGGCTTGTGGGGAAGTCCCCTTTCATTAACATAGTGGCTGAGGCCACCTTCACCAGACCTGTGGCTTTGAGCTATATTCTTATGAACCCTAGAACCAAGGTCCCACCTTCACTGGTTAACCATCCCTTGATAGTGCCACTGAGGAAAATGTGGACACAACTTACTCACCAATTGGGCATTCCCCAACACTGCACATATTTAAACATCCCTCAGAGGTAACCTAGATTTTGCCCCAGGGTCTACGACCGCATACTTTAGGATCTGGGACAAAAATGGTATATTGTACTTGGGACATGTAATGGATGATGAAGGCAGTCTCCTACCTTTTGACCGAATGCAAGAATTGTATAGGCTCCCTGTGTCTCATTTCTTTGGATATTTGCAATTAAGTCATGACTATCAATCCTTGGGAACCCCCGACCAACATTTAGCAGCGTTTAAAGCCTTGGATGTTTTTTTTCAATTTGATCAACCAAGGGACCCATCTCTCTCGATTTATTATAGGCGGCTGGCCTGTGGTATCCCCCCGGATTCCTATCAAGTCTCTGTGGACCGCTGGAATCGTGATGGAGCGTTCTTGCTAACTCCTCCCATTTTTTCATTTAGTGTGAGGAGTATACTCTCTATTACTGGCAAAATGTATCTTAGGGAGATGCATCTAAAATTTTTGCTTAGGGCCTATCTCTCTCCCCAGATTGCCTTTAAAGCAGATTGCCTTTAAAGCAGTATCGTCTGTGTCCCCTAAGGGGAGGTATTTGTCCAGGGGCAGCTCTGGTGGAGGCTGGGAGGGCCCTGGGAGGTTCTAAGCCACTGGCGGTGGTCGTGGTTGTGCCGCTGGTGGTCCTGTCTGTGCATGGATATAGGATTGTAGTTCCACGAAGAATCCCGCCCAGGTGAACTTGCCCGAGACCGCATTGGGTCCGGCGGCACTCCCCGAGGGCCCCCACTGTGGGACGGCCGAGTCGGGAAGAGAGAGGTCCAGGGTAGTCTCGCTGGTAGACCCAGAGTCCTCTACAGGCTGAGGGGGACCTTGTTTCGGCTCCCCCGGAGCTTCTTCACACAACGGGTGAGGACTGGGCCTTTAGCTGTCTTGGACAGCAGTGCCATGATTTGCGCGTGTATCTTGTACAGATGCGCGTGCCGAGAGGCCTGGTTATGGCGTTCCGGGTGCGCCTACGTTGTGCGCCTAGGAATGGAAGATGCACGCGTGGCTGTGCGCACGGGCCTGGTTGTGCGCGGCGCTGTGCGCACAAGTATTTTATACACCCGGCTCAGTTGTGCGGACAAGCGGCAACTAAGGGGGGGGAAATGGCGCCGGCGACCACGCAGGCAAGATGGCACCCCCCCCCCCCCCCCCCGGAGGGTCTCCACTTGGGAGGACCCTCGAGCCGGATCGGGGTCTAGCCCGGACGGGGCTGCTCAACCCGATTAGACAGACGCCAGAGGGACGATCTGTGCGGATATCCGAGCCTCGGAAACCAGAGACTTAGATGAAAATTGTTTTCTACCTTACCTTGTCTCGGCGCTTCCCGGTCTCTTGCTGGGCAGTCTCCAGCTGCAGGGGGAGAGGGGAATACCTTCGCCGCAGCGCTCTGTCTTGTGCCCGCTGCCTCTCAGCCGCTCCCTTTTCAGGGGGCTAAGTCCACGCCGGGTCAGCGATCGGGCCGAGGCTGCCTCTCAGCCGCTCCCTTCACAGGGGGCTAAGTCCACGCCGGGTCAGCGATCGGGCCGAGGCTGCCTCTCAGCCGCTCCCTTCACCGGGGGCTAAGTCCATGCCAGGACCAAGGCTTACCTACAAGGGATCTCGGAAATCACCTCAGGAATTCGACTGGGGGAGGGACCCTTAGGTATCACTGCAGGAGAGCGGGGCTTGTCTGTATGTAAGATTCTTTAATTGTTTCTTATCCTCTGGCAACTAAGGCACCAGAGACTCACCCCACTTACTGGCCAGTTTCTCCAACTCGCTCCCAAACAAGAGCGAGCCTTTAAAGGGCATCTTGGTAAGATTAGCTTTGGAAACTGTGTCAGCTGACCAATCTCACAACCAAAGTTGATTGATGCCTGGCCACCATCACTGAAGCCACTCCTCTGGCCGAGGACCGGACCAAATCACAGCCTGCGTCTACTAAAAAGATGGCAGCAAGCTCCATAACTGCTCTGGAATTCCCTCCAGACCATCAACCTCCTAAGAGAGAAGCAGACAAGATCTTGCCATTAGGGTGCGACAGGAGACAATCTGTAAATTCATCGCCACTGCCTCAAAGGCTTGCTTAAGAATAGCCTCATCCTTCTATCATGTACATCCTTCAAGGCCGCTCCTCCCTCTACAGAGATAGTCATCCGCGTAAACATGGCACATACCAGAGCATCCACTTTGGGAAAACACAAACACTCTTTCACAGCCAGATCCAGGGGTATAGGCCTTCCAATGTCTGATCCCCTTTAAAATTTGCCTCTGGGGAGTCCCATTCCAGATCAATCAATTCCTGGATGGCATCCATCTTCGGGAAAAAATAAGAGGCTTTACGTAAGGAAACCAAAATGGGATTCTTCCTCGGCTCAGACATAGCATCCGAACCAGGAACACCCAGCTATGAAAGAACCGCAACATGGTTCAATACAGTTCCAGCCCTGGAGGAATTTCCCCATCTTCCAGAGAATCAGGATCAACCTCATCCTCAGTGCCATTGGATTCCTGTTGGGAACACCCGCAGGGAGCCAAGGCGAGCCCCGGCACTTAAGGATAGGACCGGAAGAGGGAGGAGCCACAGGCAGAAGTGGGGGAAGCAGAGGACTGTACCTGAAAAAGGCTTGTAAGCCTTGAAAAAATTCCACCCAAGAAAATGCAGCCAGATCCAGACCAAGCCCAGAAGGAAGTGGAGCTCGTCCCACAGAACTGCCCTCACCAGTGGAGGAGCCAGTCAAGGGAGAACCAAAATCTGGCATCCTCCCAGTCAAGGCCGTGACCAAACCATCATCAGAATAAGAAGAGCCAGGCTTAGCAAAACCTGAGGAAGACAACTCTCCCTAAGCATCTGAGCAGCACGGACAGGTTAGAAGCCAGGTCAGCTGAGAAGCCCTAATATGATAGGCAACACAAATAGGAAGACGCTTAGGCTTCTTGCTTAACGGCACCATCACTGCGGTAAACGTGCATCAGAACAGTTTGCCCTCAAAAATGAAATGTGCCCAAAAATAAGTGCCTAGAAGAAAGCACGGCAAGGCACATGCACAACCTGTGCACCAGGTGCGTAAAAACGTTTGCGCACGTAAAAAGCGCACCCAAAAACCACGCGAACAACGGCACACAGAGCTGACACACTGCGCACACCGATGGACAATAGAGGGCAGCAGAACACGCATAAGAGCGCAAAAATGGTCACCGTGGTCTACCACCCAGTGTGCAAGAAAAAAGCCTAAGTGCAGGGCCTAGCCCACAAGGCTGCCCAGCTACCCAATCAACAGGAGCAGGAACAAATGTTGGCATGGCGCACTAAGAACGGAGACAGGAGGAAGTCCTGAAACCCCTGTGTCTCTGATTCAGGTAAAAAAAAAAATGTTTTTTTAAATCTTACCCAAACTCAGAGACGGTCTCGGCTGGGGGGGGGGAAGAGGGCATCTGCCGTCACCCGCCTCGCTTGGCCTCCTGCACCTGCTGCCTCTCAGCTGAACTAGCAGCTAAGTCCTTGCCAGGAATCCTAGATACCAGACCAAGGCACACCTCTGAGGGACCACGGAAATTGCCTTGGCAACTCTGAACGGGGGGTGGGACCTTTAGTTATCACCACAGGAGAGCAGGGCTTTCTTTTCCTGAATTTAGAATTTCTAATTTCTCTTTCCAAAAAGCTCAAAGCAATCCCCACAGGGAGATGCATATCCACCATATGCTGGAGATGGAGAATACTGGCAGGCTGGGGTCATTGCAGGGTTATATATACTGTGACATCAGCTTGCTCCATTTCCATCTGTTGGCAGGGAAGCATAAATCCACTGGTCCTGAATCCATCTGTCTACGCACTAGGAAAGCTGATTTTAAAATCTCCAGACCTTAAGCAACCTGCAGCAGTAAAAGGGAAACATGAGCCAACTGCTAGTGTCCTAGGGGCCCAAGGCCTTCTATGGCAATAAGGGATGCCCCTTCTGTGCTGGCCAACTTTATAAAACCCCTACCCAACTCCTAATCCATCTTCCGAAGGCAATTCTAATCAATCGATAAGCCACTTGGGGGTATTAACTTCCCTGCTCTCGATATCATAGAATACAGACAGCTGAGGTCCCAGCCAGCACCATACCATTCAATAACCATATTCTCAATTTTGATTACACAATGGATGGGTCCCAGTTTAGCAGAGTATTTATCACGGAGGATGCTGTGTGGTTGAGTATTTATTTTCAAGGCTACAATCCAAGCTGCACAAGTTCATATCACGTAAACATCTAACAAAAAAATGAAATGAGAAATATCAAAGTGGAATCCACTTCTCTCAGCAGGTGGGTTAACATTGGCTGTCAGAACAGCAGGCAGGAATTCAAAAGGGAGGTTAAGCTGGGTGCTGGAGACCACACAGCTTGAGGAAGCAATTGGATCTGGATCAGATTCAAGTTTTGCAGCTCTGTGATCCCTAGAAGCAGTACACACAGCACCAAGGTGTAGGTTTTTAGAGAGTACCACAGCTTTCCCACCCAGACTTATTTTTTAACATGTTTCTTTCTCAGGATCAGCAAGAAGCACACAATGGAAACAAAAAACATCTGTGGGCTCCTGCCAATCTTGTGAATGTGTAACCACCATGGAGCCCCTGACTGAACAAGATTTCTGATAACTAACACAACAGTATTACCTCTACTGCTGGGAAATGTCAAATCAAGTAGAACTTCCAGGACCGTTTAAATGCTTTGAGACTGAATGCGAAAAAATGAAGGAAAAATGGGGACTGGGAGATTTTAGTCTTTTTGCTTGTTTAAAACTATGGCATGAATTATTACGTGAAATGAAAAACAGAGGTATGTAACCTAGCTTCAAAATCTAAAAATTGAACAAGCTGAAGAAACTTAAATTCTCATTTCTGCCATGCTGTAAGAATATCCTACCTCCAGGAAGCAGCACTCCCTAAATATAAAATCCTGTAGCTTCTAAAATTACAGATGGGGCCACATACAGCCAAGCTCCTGCTGCTCTGACATTTCAAAGCCAAGCTAGGTGTGGATCCATCTTCTCTCAATGCCACCACAAGATCTCAAAACCATGCACAAGAGTCAGCTGCAAAACCAACATCATGAAACAAAGGACCCCACTGGAAGGATTTTACATTCTGCTCCTTTCTTGGAAGGAGAACCTAAGGCCTCCTCTGTATTTAATACTTGAACATATTCATACGACAATCTAGATTCTAGATTGATCTAGAGCCATTGCTGATGCATTGCTTAGTTTCCTACATAGAAATGGGGTAGATAATCTATGCTTATTTACAGAAAATAGCAAAAAGCGGACTAGAAACATTCACTCTAATAACTCAGGTTACCTAAACATTCCCCCCTATCAAAGATGCGCATTTGGCAACCACAAGAGAAAGAGCCTTTTCAATTGCCTCACCTAAACTTTGGAACACCCTACCTAAATTCCTGAGAACCCAACACGACCTAAAAACCACTAATGTTCCATAAATTCTACATTGACCTTCAGAAGTCTGATCATCCCAACTCTCAACTGAACTCTCAGTTGTAAACCTCTTAATACATTCTCTTCACCCTGAACCTGCATACCCTCCTCATCCAACCTAATAATGCTCTCTGGACTTGATATGCTTATTTCTGATATTGTTCAAATTGTTTTTACTGTTGCACAATTGCTAAGAAAAATGTATACTTTTGTAAACCGTTGTGATGGCTCTACCGAATGACGGTATATAAAACTCAACAAATAAATAAATAAAAACAAATACACATAACCAGAGCTCTCCTTTAAATATTTACAGACTCCATCATATTTAATTGATAATAAATATCCTCAATTTAATCCTATTTTAATTCTTCTCAGTCATGTATCTGTGCAGGACTGTGCACATCTGGTATATGCTTTACCAGATGTTCTCAACCTTTTTCCCCATTGTGACACACCTGACAGACCATGCTCACATCCATGACACACTGCTCATTACAATTCACAGCAGAAATAAAAAAAAAAAATACCAGTATTATTTTTATTGTTAGAAATGACACAAGGGAAACATAAGTACTCTGTCTCAACAGAAATTGCATAAATAGTAAACATTTACATCCCACCCTGGACAGAATTTCCAAATTCTGCGCAGAAAATGCAGAGGAGACCCCAGCATGCTGCGAAGGGAGCGCGTGAAGATGAAGGCCCCCGTCTGCTGCGGGACGTGCTTCACTCGCGGTAAAGATGAAGGCCCCAGTGAGAGTAAATTTGTGTGTCTGAGACAGAGCCTGTGTGAAGGGGTACATGAGAGAGAGACAGGTAGCCTGTGTGAGGATGTATAAGAGAGATAAAGGGCTCTTGTGTGGGTATGAATGCAAGAGAGAGGGACCCTGGATGAGATGATGTGTGTGTGCGCGCGAGAGAGTGAGGGAGCCTGTATGAGGGTATGTGTACTATAGAGAGGGAGCCTGTGTGTGAGAGAGGGAGGGACAGAGGGAGCCTGTGTGAGGGGTTTGACCCCGTTCCATGAGAACGGGGTCAAACCCTGGGACTGGCAATAGAGTGGAAGGGGTTGAGCCTAGAGGTGGAGGGGAGAGATACTGGCAGGTTTGGGGCCTGAGAGGGCAAAGTGGCCAGGGGAATAGGGAAAGCGAGTGGAAGGGACACACTTACAATGAATTTCTAGGGAAATTCTGCATCTCTAAGTAAAAACTTTTTTCTGTATTAATTTAAAATGTAATTACTTAAATACTATCGTGTAAATTGTGTTTTGATCAATATAAAGTTTGCAGAATTTTAAGTTTTTGTGCACAGAACGGAGAAATTACTTACCTGATAATTTCGTTTTCCTTAGTGTAGACAGATGAACTCAGGACCAATGGGTATAGTGTACTCCTGATAGCAGTTGGAGACGGATCAGATTTCAATCTGATGTCAGCCCTAGTACATATACCCCTGCAGGAAGTGCACCTCTTCAGTATTCTCCTCGAAAAGCATTGTGGATATATGTATGACTGAATAATTTGAATAACTTGATTAACTTGGTTAACCTAATTAATTTGAACCGGTTGAATTGGTTATAGCTGGAGAGGCTTACCAGTGAATCACTCGCTTTCGGGCATGTCACCCGAGAATTCTATGAGTAACGGCAGCCGAGGGTGGGATACTGAGTCAATCTGTCTACACTAAGGAAAACAAAATTATTAGGTAAGTAATTTCTCCATTTCCTAGCGTGTAGCAGATGGACTCAGGATCAACGGGATGTATAAAAGCTACTCCCGAACCGGGTGGGAGGCTGCCCGTGACCAACTTAGTACTGCCTTTGCAAATGCTGTGTCCTCCCGAGCCTGAACATCCAGGCGGTAAAACCTGAAGAAGTTGTGGATGGAGGACCAAGTCGCCGTCTCGCAGATCTCAGCGGGTGACAGCATCTTGATTTCCGCCCAGGACACTGCCTGGGCTCTAGGAGAATGGGCCTTGACTTGTAAAGGCGGTGGCTTGCCTGCTTCTATGTAGGCCGCCTTGATGACTTCTTTGATCCAGCAAGCTATGGTTGCTCGCGAGGCCGCTTCCCCTTGCTTCTTCCTGCTGTGAAGGACGAACAGATGGTCCGTCTTTCGTATGGATTCCGACCTTTCCGGGTATCAGACTAGGAGTCTGCCGACATTGAGATGGCATAGGCTGCGAGACTCTTCCGAATTCCTTTGCTCATCTGGCGATGGTAGCGAGATGGTTTGGTTGAGATGGAAGTGAGATACCACTTTGGGGAGGAATGATGGAACTGTGCGCAACTGGATATTCCCGGGGTGAGTCTGAGGAACGGCTCCCGGCAGGACAGTGCTTGTAGCTCGGATATACGACGGGCCGAACAGACTGCCACCAGGAAGGCTGTCTTCAATATTAATAGTCGGAGAGACAGGCCGCGAAGAGGTCTGAAGGAAGCTCCTGCTAAGAAATCTAGGACCAGGTTGAGGTTCCAAAGAGGCACCGGCCACTTTAGGGGTGGTCGGATCTGCTTGACTCCTTTCAGAAAGTGGGAGACATCCGAGTGAGAGGCTATGCTGCCGCTCTCGCTCTTAGTTCGTAGCATGACAATGCAGCTACCTGTCCCTTGATAGAGTTGAACAATAATCCATTCTGTAGACCGTTCTGCAGGAATTCCAAAATCGCAGGAATTTTGACTGAGCGTGGAACGGTGTCGCAGTCCTCACACCAGGCTTCAAATACACTCCAAATCCTTATATATGTTAGGGATGTGGAGAACTTGCGTGCTCAGAGCAGGGTGTCAATTACTGACCCTGAGTATCCGCTCTTCCTCAGGCGAGTCCTCTCAATGGCCAGACCGTAAGAGAGAATTGAGCTGGATCCTCGTGGTCCTTGTTGAAGCAGGTCTCTGTGTGGAAATAGCGGGAGGGGGCTCCCTGTCAGCAGCCTTCGCATGTCTGCATACCACGGTCTTCTTGGCCAGTCCTGGGCCACTAGAAGTACTGGTCCCCTGTGGTGTTCTATCTTGTGGATGACTGCGCACAATAGGGGCCACGGCGGGAAGGCCTGTAGATAGTCCCATGCTGTGGGGCGAAGTTCGCTCAACAGGGTTGGCAACTGGGTCATCAATTTCAATCTCCTTGTCGGTGTCAGGATGACCTTTATCTTGTTTGGTGTCGAACCGGACTCCCAAGTATTCTAGAGATTGGGAGGGCTGCAGACTGCTCTTGTTTGTGTTAACCACCCACCCGAGGCTCTCCAGTAGAATTTTGACTCTGTTGGTTGCCTGGTGGCTTTCCTCTGGGGATTTCACCCTAAACAGCCAATCGTCTAGATAAGGGTGTATGAGGATTCCTTCCTTCGTCAGTGTTGCTGCCACTACCACCATGATCTTGGTGAACGTCCGGGGGTGCTGTGGCTAACCCGAATGGTAGTGCCCAGAACTGCTAGTGACAGTCCAGGATTGTGAAGCGTAGAAAACGCTGATGCTCTTGATGGATCAGAATGTGTAGGTAGGCTTCCGACAGGTCCAGGGATGTAAGGAACTCTCCCGGTTGTATCGCTCTTATTACGGAGTGTAGGGTTTCCATGCAGAAGCAAGGAATCTTCAGGTGGTGGTTGACCGACTTGAGGTCCAGGATGGGCCTGAACGTTCCTTCTTTCTTGGGAAAGATAAAATAAATGGAATAATGTCCAGTATTTATTTGTTGTGCGGGCACCGGTGTTATAGCCTCTAAGGCTGGCAATCTGGTCAGTGTAGCTTCCACTGCCATCCTCTTGGAAGGGTCGTGGCAGGGGGATCCCACAAACTTGTCCGGAGGGAGGTGGTGGAAATCCAGGTAATATCCCTCTCGAATGATGGCTTGGACCCATTTGTCCGAAGTTCTCGACCCATCTTTGGTAGAATAGGGCAAGTCTGCCCCCTATGGCTTCTTCCTTTGGACGGGACGGCAGATTTTCATTGTGGGGTGCGTTGAGGGCCTAGGCCCGAGCTGGCTCCCCTTTTGTGTGTTTGTTCCGAAAGGACTGGCTCCAGCCTGCGGGGCGGGCCGCTTGATATGTGCTTCTGTATGGGTTGAAGCGCTGTGATCCTCTGCCCCTGGAAGTTCAGGGGAAGGGTCGCTGGTTTCTCTTATTCCTGTCCTCCAGTAGCCGTGGCAGTGGGGATTCGCCCCATTTGTTGGCTAGTTTCTCTAGTTCGCTTCCGAACAGGAGGGTTCCCTTGAAGGGACATCCTTGTGAGTCTCGTTTTGGAAGAAGCGTCGGCCGAGCAGCTTCGGAGCCAGAGTTGTCTTCTGGCTGCCACAGCTGATGACACTCCTCTAGCTGCGGTGCGCATCAGGTCAGAAGCAACATCCGTGAGGAATGATACTGCTGGTTCCAGGGCTTCCCCAGGAGTGTTGTTCCTGGTCTGTGATAAGCAGGCGCATGTCACCAGGGCACAGCATGCCGCGATCTGTAAAGACATAGCGGAGACGTCAAAGGACTGTTTGAGGATGGATTCCAGATGTCTGTCTTGAGCATCCTTGAGTGCTGCTCCTCCCTCCACTGGGATAGTAGAGCGCTTCGAAACCACACAGACCATGGCATCCACCTTCGGACACGCCAGGAGATCTTTGGCAGCTGGGTCCAGAGGGTACATGGCTGCCAGAGCACGTCCCCCTTTGAACATAGTCTCCAGGGCATCCCATTCCAGGTCAATTAGCTGCTGGATGGCTTGTAATAGTGGGAAATGACGGGAGGTCTGATGGAGTCCCTCAGTAGGGGATTTGACTTAGGTTCCCCCGAGGCACTTCTGCCCGGGATAGCAAGCTCCTTCAAGCTGTGTGTGACCAGGTCTGGAAGCTCATCATTGGTGAAGAAGCGTCTCATGGTTTGGTGGGGCTCTGTCCCCGGAGGGAGTTCCCCTTCCTCCAGGGGTTCTGAATCCTCATCTGAGGTGTCTGTGTCCCAGAAGGTGGGGCTTCTGGGCGGTGGAATCACTTCCCTGGGCATAGAGGGTCTCGGGATGTTGAGGTCCTCTGGTGGAGCTTGTGGCCGTATTATCAGAGGCTCCGGTTGCATGTGGCGAAGGAATGCAGACCTTTGAAGAATTCCACCCAGGAGATAGATGCTGGGTCTAAATTCAGAGGCGCCGTGTCCCTGGGGATCCCCTTTTGAAGGAGCATTCCGCTGGGAGATGCTACGTCCGGCGTACTGTTTGAGAGGCTGGAACCCGGCACCGGCTAGGGAGGGCCATGGGCTGGATCCCCTAGGGCCTCCTCGCACTGTATATACACAGGGCCGTGGCCTCCTCATGCTGTGCAGCTCTAATGTGGCATGCTGGACAAAGGCCCTGAGCTTTGAGTTTCTTTTCCGATGGTGCCATGGCTTGTACGCATAAAATACAGTTGTGCGCTCCGGTGTGAAGTTGTGCGCGTAGATTTGGTGCACGCTCAGGAGATGTGCGCGCTGTTGTGCGCACAGATCGAAGTTATGCGCCCGGCACAGTAAGCGCGTGGCTATGCGTGTCGCTTGCACGCACACTACTTGGGCGCACAACGTTGTGCATACAAGGTATTTGTGCGCACGGCTCACCTCTGTGCGCACGGATCGGGACGGCAGACAGGGCGGCGAACAGATCAAAATGGTGATGGTGACCATGCAGACAATATGGCGACCACCTCGGAAGGTCTCCACGTGGGAGGGCCCTCAGATCTAACCGGGGTCTAGCCCTGCTAGGGCAGATCAACTCGGTGGCACTGGTCCCCGCTGGCGACCTGTGCGACTCCTCGAGCTTCGGAGACAGGAGACTTTTAAATAGATTTCTACCTTACCTTGTCTCGGCGCTTCCCGGTCTCGTTCTGGGCGGTCTCCGGCTGTGGGGGGAGAGGGAAAATACCTTCACCGCCGAGCTCGAAGTTGCCCCTGCTGCCTCTCAGCCTCACCCGATGTCGGGGGCTAGGTCCCCGCCGAGGGTCGGCCGCCGGACTGAGGCTTACCTCAGAGGGATCGTGGAAATCACCTCGAGAATTCTCAACTGGGGGAGGGACCCAATGGGTGTCACCAAAGGAGAGCGGGGCTCGTCTGTAGAGGTAAGATTTCTTCTTATTTTGGTTTTCTTTGGTAAAATTACTCTAACGCTGTGCGAGCGTGCATAGAGTCCTTAACTGCTATGGAGACGGAAAATACTGAAGGGCTGCACTTCCTGCAGGGATATATGTACTAGGGCTGACGTCAGATTGAAATCTGATCAGTCTTCAACTGCTTTCAGGAGTACACTATACCCATTGGTCCTGAGTCCATCTGCTACACGCTAGGAAATTTAAAATGTTTTTGTGCAGAATTCCCCCAGGAGTAAACAGTAATCACCTTACAAGGTAAAACTGAAAATATTACACCAGGCCTTAAAACTCCAATACGCCTCCTATTGGGAAAACGGACCAAGCAAGGCTGCTACAGAGCTCTACACAGAAACTACACACCAGCAGAATACCTCACCTCACACATGTGCAGACCCTCACCTAATAAAAAACAAAGAGACCATAAAGCATGCCTAAACATGCAGACAAAAACTGAACTGGGCACCGCAACAAGCCAGAGAGACTGTTTGCAGAGTAACAAAGGAAAAAGAGAAACTTTACCAGTCCTCATAAAATAAATCAAGAAATATAAAATCAACAGCAGTAAAACCATAATAATAAAAAGAACAGATTATTTCAAAACAGCAGAAGAATGGAATATCCAATAATTAAAAAAAAACTTATAAAAAAATTTCTAGAGACCAATAAAATATAATTCAAAATAGCAGGCACAAAGACCCAATAATTAAAAATAAGGAGAAAAAGTGCTTTGCTCTGCATACCTGGGAATGTTTGATATCCAGGTGCCCTGAGATTGTTTTGAATTAGCAGGAGGAGAGATGGTTTTGCTTGCAACTTTCTCCTCTCTCTCAGTCACACACAAGCTCTCTCTCTCTCTCTCTCTCACACTGGCTCTCAATCATGCGCACACACATGCTTTTTCTCATTTATATAGGCTCTAATCACACATTTACACACACACACTTTCTTTCAAACAGGTTTTCAATCACTCACCTACATGCTGTCTCTCTCTCTCTCACACAGGATCTCAAACACATATGCATGCTCGCTCACTCACTCTCTCTCACCCCACCAAACTAGCGGCAGCAGCACCCTCCTCCTCCAGCCCTCTTGACCTCAAGAAAGGACTCCCATTGGCCGCAGGGAGTGACATTGCTCCTCTTGTGCTCCGCGCCTCTTCTTTGGGCCAATGCTGCCCACACTAGCATGGTTTCTTCTTCCTGTGCGTGCAGCCGCTGCACTCCACTTCCTCTTCTGGGCCGGAGACGATGCCGGTGCCGCTGACTCCAGCTTTCCTGCCGCGTTCCGCACCGGCTAACAGCATTTTAAGCCTAGGCAGAAGATAAGTTCCTATCTCACTGGGGCAGGGGGAGCAGCTGGGCCAGCAGGGGACCGGGAAATGTGGCGACAAAGCGGTTGAGAACCGCTGTGCTATACAAATCATAAAAGAAATCTGCAGCTTTGTAGATCCATGTACACTGGATGGAGGCCTCTTTCTTGTGATGAAGAATCTATCTTCCTCTCTCTCCCCACACTTGATCACTACTAATCTGAGCCAGATACACAAAACAGAAGACAATACAGATCAACATATGTAGTTCTAACATTAGAAGAGAAGTTTCTTGGGTCATTGGGTGTTAAAGTACTTTTTTTTTTTTTTTTTTTTTTAATACAGGAAAACCCCCAATACTTCTTTACCAGGAGCTCCAAACAAACCATGCCAGTATTCCCTAATTAAATGGCAAGAACAGAAGTAGCAAGTGCAAGGCCAGTAGCTGTGCTGACCAGAAAGAGCTGGGTTCAATAATCTGCTGGAGAGAGATGTCAGAGCCTGCATTCAGTACTTTGATAATGCAGTGCAGCTCAGAACCAACTGCACACTCACTAAACCAGGACACCCTTCTCCTCCAGACCCCAACACCCCCAAGTCTGGAACGTCTCCCTTCTTAAGAGTGAACTCACTAAAGTCATCAGTCTCGAATGCACTCATCCCCCCTCTTCCAATGCCTCTCGGTAATAGCACCTATGAACAGGCTACAGAGAGGCACACAAGGGACTTCTGCATATTTCTAGATCCTGCAGATCTTTTTCCTTGCTCAAGGATAGGGATTTTCAAAGTTATGAGGCTTTGAAGAAAAGTTGACAGGATGGCCATCACCACATCAATGTAGTAAGGGACATGTACTAAGATGCCATCATTTTAAATTTCTCTATACTCAGATACCCAAAATACGCCAAGAAACATGGGGTTGATGGTCATGTCAACAAGTAAAAACAGACATTACCTCAGGAGAGAGCAGAGACCCTACCTTCAATACTACTACTGTCACCAGCTCACTGCAGGCCTTTGTAAGAAGCCACTTGCTCAAATTCTAGGACCTGCTCACCAAAGGGATTTCAGAGACAGGAAAAGTGCAACACCTCACCAAATCTCAAGAGATGGAGATGACACATTGCTTGCTCTTCTTGTGCCCAATTTCCTAATCACTTTTAATTGCTTGAACAGTGTTATTAAACCAAGTATATAGAAAATCAACCATCTGAAACACAACAGGCTGGGTCACAGATAAACAATTCCAAAGGGGTCATTAAACAGAAAAGGGAAGAGCAAGTTTGCTTACCGTAAACAGTGTTTTCCATAGATAGCAGATGAATTAGCCATGCTGTCTGGGACGTCCTCCCGTCCTGTAGGTGGCAGAGCTCTCAAAGTAAAGTTCGTCTTGCTGTAGTGTGTGCCTGCTTGGCACCTCTCCCTCCCCTCTGCAGTCTCCTCAGTCCGTGAAAAAGCTAGGTAGAGAGATGCAAAACTGTCCGGGGAGGCGGGAGGGTCAGCATGGCTAATTCATCTGCTATCTACGGAAAACACCGTTTACGGTAAGCAAACTTGCTCTTTTCACGTAGATAAGCAGGCTGAATTAGCCATGCTGTCTGGGAGTCCCTAGCTGACAGCTTGAGCATCTGTGTTCGTCAGATATTGTATTATCAAGTTCTCAAGCTGCAAAGGTAGATTGCGGACAGTCCTTGGTGAAAAAGGTTTAGGAGGTGCCCACTGTCAGTATCTGTTTGCCCATGGATGCATCTTCTGATGTGAGTTTGTCCAAACAGTAATAGTAGTGAAGGTATGGAGGGATGACCAAGTTGCTGCCTTACAAGTGTCTAATATTGGCACATCCAATATTAGATATTTGTAAGGAGGAATAGCCTAGTGGTTAGAGCTGTTGCTCCTTGTGACCTTGGGCAAGTCACTTTACCCTCCATTGCCTCGGGTACAAAAACTTAGATTGTAAGCCCTCTGGGGATAGAGAAATACCTACAGTACCTGAATGTAAACCGGTGTGATATCTCAATTGAGATCGAATGTCGGTATATAAAAATAATAAATAAATAAATAGACATCCTTTAGATGGGCAATGGAAGCTGCCACTGCTCACACTTGATGAGCCTTAGGTGAAGCTGAGAGCTGTTCTGAACGACTTTGGTAGCAAAATTGAATGCAGTTGGTTAACCAGGATGATAAAGTTCTTTTTGATGCTGGTAATCCTGGTTCATTTGGGTTGAATGAGAGAAAGTTGTGCTGCTCTAGATTTGGAAGCAGTGCGCTGTTTGTAGTAGGCCAGTGCTCTCTTGCAATCTAGGGTATGAAACCAGCGTTGAGCCTCATCGGTGTGAGGCTTGGGATGGAACATTGGTAAAGTTATAGATTGGTTCAGGTGGAATGCCGAAACTACCTTTGGCAGGAAATGCGGGAGTAGACGCAAGACCACCTTGTTGTGGTAAAACACTAGATACAGAGAGTAGTGGACTAGAGCTTGAAGTTCGCTAATCTGTCTAGCCAAAGTGAGCGCTACTAGAAAAAGAACCTTCCAAGCCAGGTATCTGGGGTGACAGGTTTCCAGAAGTTCAAATGGTGGCCACCATGAGTTGTTGTAGGACTAGGTTCAAGTCCCACGGCACAGGGGTTTTTGTAGTGGTGGGCAGAAACATAATATCCCATTCATAAATCTGGAAATGAGCAGGTGGGTAGAAATTGGCGATGTCGTGCAACGAATGGTAAGCTGCTATGGCACTGAGATGGACCCGTAGTAAAGCTGTAGCTAGGCCCCTCTGATAAAGAGTATGAAGATAAGTCAGTAAGTTTTCTGCTGGGCAGGTAAATGGATCTATATTAGTAGTAGAACACCAAGCGGCATAGCTTGACCATTTCCTTCTGTAGTTTGACCTAGTTGAAGTTTTCTAGAGGAAAATAGAATGTCCTCTAAGTGAGGTGAAAGGTTTAAATTTTGAAATAGCAGCTTTTCAATCTCCATGCTGTGAGGTTCAGAGAGGAGTGGAGTGGATGTAGAAGTGTTCCCCCCTCTTGTGTGAGGAGGCGAGGGCTGTTTCCTAGAGGAAATGGAGTGTCCACTGATAGACGAATGAGGTATGCGTACCACGGTTGTCTGGGCCATGCTGGAGCTATTAAGATGAGGTTCACCTTGTCCCTGATGCATTTTTGCAGTGTGAGAAATCAGTGGTATTGGAGGATAGGCGTAAAGGAGGCCTTGTGACCAGTCCATGAGGAACGCGTCTTGCATGAGTCTTAGGTGGCTGGGATATATGGAGCAGAAAGTCGTTACCTTGTGATTGCGTTCTATGGCAAATAGGTAGACACATGGCCATCCCCAGGTTTGGAAGATCTTTAGTGCTACCTTGCGCTGAAGTTCCCACTCGTGGGGATGGAAGATTCTGCTGAGTTTGTCCGCTTTGGTGTTGTCTATTCCCGGTAGGTATGTTGCCTGAGGGGTAATGGAGTTGTTGGCCACCCATTCCAAGATATATACTGCCTCCTTGCAGAGTGTCCTGGAACCAGACCCGCCTTCCTTGTTTATGCAGAACATTGCTACTTGGTTGTCTAGGTGGATCATTACCGTTTTCCCTTGTAGCTGTAGTTGGAAAGTTTGAAGAGCATTTCAGATCGCTCGTAGTTCCAAAAAATGTATTTGTTGTGTACTTTCCCAGGCCGACCAGAGGCCTTGAGTTTGAAGGCGTGTTAGGTGAGCTCCCCAACCTTTCAGTGAGGCATCTGTGGTGAGAATGATATGATGAATCGGGGGTCGTAGTGGAGCACCCATGGTGAGGGTTGTGGATTGTAGCCACCAATCCAAATCCCTCTTCATGCTGTTTGTAATGTCGAAAGGTGATCTGAAAATTGTTTCCAATGAGTCTTTAAGCCCCACTGAAGACGTCTCATATGAAGTCTGGTGTGGGGAACCACATAGATAGACACCGCCATATGCCCCAGAATTGTCAATATCTTATGGGCTGGAATCTTGATCAAGTGTCTTAGAGTTTGAGCTAGAGTTTGCAGAACTATAGCCCTGGTTGTGGAAGGAAAGCTTTGTCCTTTAAAGTATCTATAATGGCCCCTATGCACTACAATACCTGTGTGGGATGCAGATTCAATTTTTCGTAGTTGATTAGTAGTCCCAATGAATCCAAACATTGAATGGTTGTTAGGAGATTGTTCTGTAGAATGGAGGGGCTGGGTGCGACTAGAAGCCAGTCGTCCAGGTAGGGAAAAATGTGGATACACTGGCGACATAAGTGAGCCACCGCTAGGCATTTTTTGTGAAAACTCTGGGAGCCGATGATAGGCCAAATGGAAGAACCTTGTATTGGAAATGACAATTCAGTGCTTTGAAGCGAAGGTACCTCCATGAGGCTTTGTGAATCGGTATGTGGGAGTATGCGTCTTTTAGGTCGATGGAACACATCCAGTCTTTGGGTTGGAGAAAAGGAAGTCATCTTGAATTTCTCCAATATCAGATGCTTGTTGAGTGCTCTGACATCTAGGATAGGGCAGAACCCTCCTGATTTCTTTGGAATGAGGAAATAAGGGGAATACAACCCTGTGTGGTGATGAGATACAGGTAAATTCTTGTATGCAGTGTTGCTGCAGGAGATTGTTGATCTCAAGAAGTAAATGTGGGGAGTGAACATTTTGTTCCCATTTTCCTACTAAATGTGGTGTAACCGGAAGTGTTTGGAAGTTTAACGCGTAACCAATCTCTATGATTTTTAACACCCAGTTGTCGGTGGAGATGTTGGTCCATGCAGATAAGAAATTAGTTAATCTGCCCCAGACACAGAGAGGTAGCGGTGGTGTAGGATCTTCTAAAAACTCTGGGAAGATTTAGGCTGGGTCTGTTCCTGAGGAGTCCTGGTTTGCCTGGGAGTCCTCTGACGTTGCAGAGAGGTTTGGTGAGAAGTTTGAGGGCGTGGTGTAGAATAGTATGAAGGCCGAGAAGGCGGATATGGTCTGAAAGGGCAGCATTGGTATTGAGGTCTTCTGTAACTGGAATAGTAACCTCGGTAATAAGAGAACGGTGTGGGCATGGTGAGTGACTGGACCGCTAATTTTTGTTCTTTTAATTAAGCCACTGTATCTTTAAAGTGATCTCCAAACAAATTATCTGGCAAACATGGAAGATTTGCCAATTTTTTCTGTACATCGTCTCTTATAGCACTGGCTCTAAGCCATGCCATTCTTCTGGTGGCTATAGCATTTGCTGTAGATTTTGCTGATGTTTCAAATCCCTCATATACTGTACATATTAGGTGCCGCAGCCCTTCTTCCATGTGATGGAATTAATCTGGCAGTTGTTGGCAGGAGAGCCCTCCTGCAATGTTGAGATTACTTACCTGATAATCTCCTTTTCCTTAGTGTAGACAGATGGACTCAGAACAAATGGGTATAGTATGCTCGTGCTAGCAATTGGAGACTGATCTGACGTCAGCACGGGTATATATACCCCCACAAGAAGCGTAGCAACTTAGTAATCTTCCTTGCAAAAGCTGTTATGGATGTGTGTACTGACGCTCAGTGAAATAGTGAAACAGGATTCCCCTGACCGATTGATAATAGCTGGAGACCGCCAGCATTCCCAACTGGAAGGAGTTGACACCTGATAGAGTGTACGCTCTTATGGAAACAGATGACATGGCTTACCTTGAATCGGTGAAACCCATGTACACAGGCAGCTGGGCGGGATGCTGAGTCCATCTGTCTACACTAAGGAAAAGGAGATTATCAGGTAAGTAATCTCAACATTTCCTGTCGTGTAGCCAGATGGACTCAGAACAAATGGGATGTACAAAAGCTTTACTCCCAGCCTGGGCAGGAGGCTGCCTGAGGACCATGTAGGACCGCCCTCGCAAATGCTGTGTCCTCCCTGGCCTGGACGTCCAGACGGTAGAACCTGGAGAAGGTATGGAGGGAGGACCACATCGCCGCTTTACAGATTTCTGCAGGCGACAGCATCCTGGATTCTGCCCAAGATGCCGCTTGTGCTCTGGTAGAATGAGCCTTGACTTATAGATTTGGAAACACACTCAGCGAGCGTGCAGGCTCTCCAAACTGCTTTGGAGACGGAAATTACTAAGTTGCTACGCTTCCTGTGGGGTATATATACCCGTGCTGACGTCAGATCCGTCTCCAACTGCTAGCACGAGCATACTATACCCATTTGTTCTGAGTCCATCTGGCTACACGACAGGAAATTTTGATTTTAAAGATTGCAAACATTCAAACAAATATTGAGTTATTGCAAACTGGTGGTGTTGTATTCGGGTACTGAGCATGCCAGACTCATACGCTCATTTCCTGAAGTCGTCCAGGTGTTTATTATCTCAACCCGGTGGTGTATTTGAATGAAGTTTTGGTTTACGTGCTTTTTGCATCGCGGATTCCACTACCACCGATGCATGCGGCATTTGTACGTGAGTGTAAAAGGAAGATTTACGCATTCTGCACTTCAACTCTGATTTCCTAGATGTGGAAGGTCCTGTTAAAGGTGTTTCCCAGGCTCTTTTCATAAGAGTATCCAGTACATCATGGGAAGGTAATGCAACCGGTTCCGTCGGAGTTTCAAAAACTTTGAGAAGACCTAGAACGTCTGCCCTAGGATTAGGTATTTTGTGTGTTTCTATATTGAGGGTTTGGCCCACTTTCTCGAGAAACTTTGAATAAGTTAAGTCCTCGGGCGGTGAGACTGGCTCTGGTTGATCCTCAGGAGGATCAGAAGGGTAGCCTATAGAAGAATCGGAAGAAGATGTTACTGGAGAAATGTCATGTGGCGGTAGTGAAGGTGATGCTGGTGCCAGCTCTGGAGTGGGGGTTCCTGAATGTGATCGTGGTTCCTCCACTGGCAGGCAGCGCCTCATCTGCAACTGAAGATAAGAATTGCGCCAGAATCAACAATATTTGAGTCATTGCTTGAGATACTAGAGCTTGTTGTGGCTGTCTAGCTGGTGGAATCACCCTTGGGGTAGGTAGAGGGTGTTTAGTAGGTATGTCAGGTTCTTCAAATGACTTACGAGGTTTTTTTTGACAATGGTTATTCCTGTTCCGATGAAAGCGATGGAGAGGAAGAACCCGGGTGAGATGAAACCAGATCCTCATCCACAATAAGCAATGGGGATGGTTCTCTGCATTTATTGTGCTCAGAGACATGTTTTTTAGGTGGTTTCAGACCCCTATGCTTGGATGGAGTCGAGTCCGAATGCTTTTTATGATGAGCATGGCTTGGCACATCTAAGCCAAGCCATGCTTCAAGCCCGAAGCATGGCTTGGCTTAGATGTGCCGGGTGCGATGTGTCTGCGTCAATGTGCCAGTGATGGACGCACTGGCGCCGGTCGACGCAATTGACTTTTTATACACAGAAGATGCGTCACCCGATCTGGGTATCTGCCTCGATGGTAACTGTCTTCGGCGTGGTTGACGCCGAATTGCCTACTGACGCCGCTTGCGGCCGAGTCAACTCCCTCGATGCACAAGGCGGCCCTGGGGAGGATTCTGCCGATCCCTCTGAGGGGGCATAAGATCCTGCTGCGGCTCTTCTTAATCCTTCAATTTTCGCGGCTCTCTGCCTTTGTGCCCTGAGGGACATCCGTCCACAGGCATCACAAGTGGCTTGTTCATGCTGACAAATGTAACAAATGTAACAAAATTCATGTCTGTCAGTAACTGACATGATTTTGCCACAGTTACAGAACTTAAAGACTGGACGAGGCATTTTTTTAAAAAATTTGATGAATTTCAACAGTAGTAGTTAAGCCTAACTACTAGAAGGATTTTAACCTTACAAAAACTCCTTCTCTGAAAACTAATTTTTTCTCACAGAAACAAACGGCTCAAGAAGACAGAGCTCCGCGTGCTGTCAGGCTCGCGGAAAAAAAACGGACTGTGGAGACTCTGCAGAGGGGAGGGGGAGGTGCCAAGCAAGCACACACTACAGCAAAACTTAGAACTTTACTTTGAGAGCTCCGCCACCTACAGGACGGGAGGACGTCTCAGACAGCATGGCTAATTCAGCCTGCTTATCTTCGTGAAAATAATTCTTCCACACTGCTCTTATGATCCTACTATAGGTTAGAGGGTAGGAAAGATTACAGAGATTTGCTCTTTACACTCTTGATTCCATCCTTCAGGCTTAGAGATGACCGATGGACTTCAATGCTGAGTGGTTCAGTGCTAACAGCAACACACTCATGCTCTGTGCATCTGTGTGCTTTGGCTGAGGACTGTGTTCTTCAGAGCCTCTTGGTCAGAGTCCAGAACAGAAGGGAAGACAGAAGGCTCTTGAAAAAATCAGCCTCCTTCTAATGGGTTGCTGGGTTATGTTTGTTTCTCCAGACAGAGCAGTGCAAGGCAGGTAGGGCACAGGGACACAAAGACACTGTGCTGTCTCACCCAGGCTAGCTTAGCCAGGCCTTCCCAACATGCAGAGTGGAACAGCTACAGACAGTGCACTTATTTAGAATTGCTTGTATTTTGCCTACATTAGAACTTCTATACTATTTATTTTATTTATTTTAATTTTTTCTATACCGGCAATCGTGATAACATCACATCAAGCCGGTTTACAATAAACAATGGGGTAATAACCGGAACCAAGAACAAATATGTAATATACATATTATAAATGCAGTTACAATAAACAAGGAAACATGCAACTGGGAGTAAGAAGAAGAAAGATAGTAACTTTAACATGGTGTATAAACCTGTAGAAGGTAAAGTTTTCAAAAAAAAAAAAAAAAAAAAATAATTAATTGTATTATTTACAATGAGTTGTTCAGTTCAAAAATGCAGTTTTTAATAATAAAGAAGAAATCATAAGTAATGAAGATACTGGGTGTTTATAAAGTTTAGAAGAAGATTATCAGGATGGTTATAAAAGAAAATTGTTGCTTGGAATTTGAAAATCAGAGAGAATTATTTTTAGTCTGAGTCTAGGAAGGCTTGTTTGAAAAGCCATGTTTTGAGTCTTTTTCTGAATGTCAATAAGCAGGGTTCTTGTCTAAGTTCCGTTGGTATGGAGTTCCAAAGAGTGGGTCCTGCTGTGGAGAAAGCCCTATCTCTATAAGTTATGTGGAAGGAAGTTTTGGAGGGCGGTACCTGCAGAGACTCTTTGTAGTACTCTCTTATGGGTCTGGAGGAAGTATGCTTTATGAAAGGGATTTGTAGGTTGAGAGGAGCGATTTGTTGGATGGATTTATAGATTATGGTGATTGACTTATAAAGAATTCTGAAATGGATTGGCAGCCAGTGTAAATCTTTAAGGATCGGGGTGATGTGCTCTCTTCTCCTTGTATTTGTTAGAATTCTAGCTGCCGTATTTTGAACCATTTGTAGCGGTTTGGTATGTGCTGATGGGGTACCTAATAATAAAGAATTGCAATAGTCTAGCTTGGAGAAGATTATTGCTTATTATTATATATTATATATTATTATTATATACTAAGCAGATTCCGTAACAAAAGCATTAATACATAAAACAAATATACTAGGCAATATACCCAGTCAATTAAACAACCAAATTGCAAAAAAAAACCCAGAACACGATAATATAAAATGATATAAGCAAAATGCATGATCACAGCCTTACTTGTATCACCAAGATCAAAAATATCCTTGTCAACGAATCTAATTATAAATTTCAAATGACGTTGCAAGCAAGTTTTAACTAATCAAAAAATCCAGAGGTAAAAAATACTTTAGACACCAATTAAATATTTGTGATGTGGACCTTCATACCACTCCAGCGTATAATTTTTGCTCAGTATTTTCACCGCTCGGGGTCTTTAATCATCGATCCATACTCAACTATAGTTTTTAAATTTTATAATTAACATTTTTAGAATAGATAAAACAGAGGTAATGGACTTTCCTTGTAAGCTTTCCTTACTCGCCACAACCATTATGTTTTTCTATGGATAATGTATCTCTTGAAAAGTCCCTGAAGGATGTGAAACATGGTATCATGTCGGACTCTGGACTCTTGATCTGAAGGGGAAGTATATTTTATCTTTTCTAAAAATTTTAAAAATTATAAAATTTAACAACTATAGTTGAGTATGGACCGATGATTAAAGAAGACCCTGAGCAGTGAAAATACTGAGCAAAAATTATACTCTTTATCCACGGGGTAATATGAAGGTCCAAATCACAAATATTTAATTAGTGTCTAAAGTATTTTTTACCTCTGGATTTTTTGATTAGTTAAAACTTGCTTGCAACATAGTTTGAAATTTATTCACAGCCTTACTTGTGTCATAAAGTTAACACAGGGTGAAGGGAAGAGAGCTGTCAGGGTAATACAAAGATTCTAAGTCAAACATTTGTATGAACAAAAAAGTCATTCAGGAATAGAGAATCTATAAGTAATAACTGGCCATTTTTTTTTTTAGAATCTCTAATCAGCTACTACACAGCTCTACCAATGCATCACACCATGCAGCAGTACCTGCTATTCCAGTATGGCATCCCTCACTGATTCCTAAAGCTCTACACTAATCTACTTCCTTTTCACCCTGCAGCACTCCCTGCTATTCCATTATGAAGAACCCCATAGCTCTGGACCTCACTCCCATCCTGCAGCATTCCCTTCTGTTCTAGTACAAAGAGTCCCAAACCCTCTCTTTTACACACACACACACACACAGAGTTGTGCTTATGCACTTCACTGCTGCTGCGCAGCATCGCCTACTACTCTGGTACTGAGCACCACATATGCACAGCTAAGCCAGTGCACCTCATTCCCTATTATTCCACGCCATCTCCTTCTCATGAGGACACTAACCTTTGCTCTTCTCCAGCACAGTAGTGTAGCTGTTCCAGGATCAGTTTATTACTTACACTGTAAAAGGAGTGGCCAGGAAAGACCCAGGACAGAAGAAAAGGTAACTGAAGGCTGAATTAGCTGCTTTGTTTACACAAGAACTTTTTTTTTTTAATCTACACAGAATTATCTGTTGAGCCACTTTACTGTAACTTGTGAGAAGTCACCGCTCTAGAGGAAGAGCGAAAGCTATTTGTAATCACCTATGAACATATCAGGCCACACTGGAAGAGATTCTGGAATTTAAACTGCAATCCTCCCTCTGTTAACAAGATCCCATGACACATAAAACTCGGATTGTTGGATGATTCCTGAGTGTGCAACTTAACCACACTCCCCTACCCACAGTTCATATCCACTCAGTTTAAACTGATAAAATCATTTTGTCTTTTCAGAAAAATCAATATGGACAGCAATGTACAGGAAAAACGGGGGTAGGGAGAACACACTGAAAACAGCCTGAAGAATCTCCCTGGAAATATACTTGCCAACGCTATAAATGTACAATTACTCAGTGAATACAGGAGGGATTTATTGAAAAGAAAGCGCACACACACACACACACTACTTTATTGCTAATGAATGTGGAAGGTATAAAAGGTTCAAACCTTTGGCGACAATGGTCCTCAAAATATATTTGCTTCAGAGATAATGCATCCAGGTACAAAAGCAGAGGTCTCTCCATCTCCTAGTGACTTTGGGAGCAGTAAAAGAGACCCAACCCATACCGTCACTGTAAATATGACCTCATGGGCCTGAACTTCCTCCCTACAGGATGGACTAGCATGAAAACAGGTAGTTAGCAAGAACCAGACCGACTGGTTTTTTTCAAGCTATGTGATCTGGATTTACCATTTCTCAATGAAAGGAGAAGGGTGTTCAAAAGACAGTCATTAATGGCTCCCAGAGCCTTGTACACACAGGAAATACCCAGGATGCTACTCCCAACATCAAAATGATCCTTGTAATGCTTTCCAACCCTTTCTGTGCTACAAAGTAGGTTTCTATGAAGAAAGGGTTGCTTAGTCTTTTCAAAAAAAGTTTACATTGGTACAATAGTAATCACCATGCAAGCTTGTGATGCCATATGGATGGAGATCACCAGTCCTCAGCCCTCTTTGAACAGACTAAGAATGGAGCTCACCCAGGCAGGATTTTTGGGCAGGAAAGCTACCCTCTGCTGTAATGCCAAAAGGTAGCCAGGCACAGCAAACAGGATAAATACCACATAGTTATCACCAGAGGTAAACTACTACAAAAGTTAACACATTGCAGGCATAACTGGTGTAGGTTAACTTGCACAAATTCTACCTGAAGTATGCATAAAAGTCTCAACTTTGCCTGGCTCTGCCCACCAGAACACCTTTACCCAGTACACACAGAAGCGAACGGTGCAAAATCAAGTTACATGCATATTTTTACATGCATTGAGTCTTGGCTTATTTTAGAACAGGCATTTTAGACAGTGGCTTTAAAAAAGTTACCCCTAAATGCATAGTGGTTCATATTTAAAAGATGTAAAACAAAGTGCCAGATTCAGCTGCACTCCAATACAACTTTAGCTTTTAGCTGTTAAAAAACAGACTCTTCTTGAGGAATGGGGAAAAGATTTAAATCAAATAATAGCACAAATCCATATAGAATACACAAGCCATCAGACAATATAGTCTCTAGTGAGCGCCGCCCCCCACCCCCCCTCACCGATAACCTTCTCATATAGACTATTTTCCAAGCTATGTAATTACTGCTCTTACCACAAATGAAAGTACTGCAGGTAGAGAGAGTTTATCAAGCATTGATAGATGTGGTTAACAACAGCACAGGTGGCACAAATACAGTTAGAAAAATAGAAACATAGAAATGACGGCAGAAAGAGACCAATCGGCCCCATCCAGTCTGCCCAGCAAGCTCCCACACTTATTTTCCCATGCTTGTCTGTTTCACCAGCCACCAAGTTCAGGGCCCTTGTTGGTAACTGAGTTCTGAAGGGAAGGTTCCCAGAGATCTTAGGAATCCAACCATCCCTGAACTGTCTCCTCCGCCACATGTGAAATTTTAGTCACATCTCACTTATGGCAATGTCTTTCATCACACATCTTGTCAGATAATTCCACTCTGTCCACTGGATACCAAACTGATACATCACACACACATCCACAGCTTATGTCAGCAGCATATAAACCCAGGATATTCTTAAGGCACAAGACTGGCACCCAGGAAGCAGATTCCTTTTATGAGCAGGTATACAGAAGTACCTCATTACACCCATAAAACATTTCTCATTAAAAGAAACACACACACACGTTCAGCTGGTTCAAGGCAATGATAAAATCACTGGCTGCAGATGAGGGCCACAATGAAAAGCTACCAATTTGCAAAAGGAGCCAGCACATAATACACTGAGCCACTGGCCAAGAACATTGCTGGTTGTTGGGAACAAGAACTGTAAACCTGGGATTATACACCCAGGTAACACACACACACTAATATAGTAGATGACGACAGAAAAATACCAACCAACTTATACAGTCTGCTGCATGGAAAAACTTTATTCTAAGGGCTCCTTCCATGGCCCACAATTTAACATGTCAAGTTATTTCAAGAGTCAGTGGATATATGCTGCTATGAACATATAATCATATTATTAAATACAGCACTGGGAAAAGGTCTGGGGGCAGAGGGAAGCAAAGGTGGTCTCTTCAGGGACACTGCCAGGCCAATGCCCTTAAGAGCTCACTTGTCCTCCAGGAGCAAAGGCTCACTCTCCCATACAAGAATACGAGTTGCAATCAGAAAGGTGCTGCTGTGCCCAGAATATATTTTGAGCTTTTTGTCAGTTTTACTGTCCAGCAGCTATCTTTAAAGGGAAATAAATGGATTTATATGAGAAAAAACAGGCCATGGACAACAAATAATGAAACAAACTTTTTTCTCTTTACAAAGTCACCAGGGAACAGTTATCTAAAACAAATTATACATATGATTTTTTTCTCATTACATGACAAAAGCGGTTTCTTCCTCTTCTTGTGTAGTTACCAGTAATGGCAAGAATTTTTCTAAATGGGCAAGTGAAAAGATAAGGGAACTGAGATGAACTTCAGGACTGCTCCTGCCACATCATGATTTCCAGGCACTGATGAATCTTAACATGAGGCACTGCACTAGTCAATATCGGCAGATAATCTGATAGGTCGCTAGTGCTTGCAGAATTCCAGCACCCAAATCTCTCTCTCTGATCCAAGGATCCACAGTGTCTTGCAATTCATAATTTATGCCTCAAAATCGCAGGCCTCATAAAACTCTTCCAGATTGTGGATGCCCAGCTCCCAGTAACCCTGATCACTGAAAATACAGAACTGCTACAACTAGTAAGGCAGCTAAATCCATTTCCCATGAGTTACAACTGAAGGTGGCACTAGAAGTTATTTTAGCTCTGCAAGCAGGCTTCTACCTCCAGACTTCTGTTTCACTACAGAGAGAAGGGGAAATGGGGAAGGCCTATCAGGTTCCATCATGACACTAAACAGCAACTCTTACAGAGGAAGCTGCACAATGAGTTAACAGACTCCAAGGTCCAAGCATCACAAAGCAAGATCTATTCCCTCCCTTCATTTGGTTGCAGAGAATTCCCTAACATTTCTGAAGTGGCTGGCTGTGGTTCGGTCATTCGTTGTATAGCAATACAAACTCACTTTGTTGCTTATAACTCCTTGAACTTTATCCCATCCCATAATAAGGAATTGATGGCATGGAAAAAGTAGCAGTAAATGCAAAGGCAGGCAAAAATGACCTCTTTATGTAGCAGACATGGACCAGAAAAAGACATGTAGCTGAAAAATAATCCCACTCAAGAGAGGCTCCAACTACAACTCCTGTTCTTGTATAGGAGAACTAGCAACTGTACCTGTTCTACTCCCGGGCGGCGAGCCTTTTTTTTTTGGCACATATGCTCTTGTATGGAAGCATTAGCTGAAAAGGAAAAACTAAATTTTCACCCAGGGCAAGGGACGTGGAGGCACATTTGCTAAAGCCAGGGCTGGCAAAGTTTATTTACCAAGTTCTCTCACACTCCCCCACAAGAGTAATATAATATTGCTTAACCCCACGTCTGCAGCATCTCTCTTGGTCTCGATAGAATACAACTCTGAGGCTTGTTCAACAAAATAAGGTAAAGTGAACTAAATATGTTATATATCAATATTAAACGCCATTGGGCCACACACAGTAAATTTTCCCTGTAGCCTTTGCCATGAGTGGGATTGGTGTTTCCGACAGGGTGTCCCAGACTATAGATACTCAGACAAAGCATGGAAATCAATCAGGCTTCTTTTGATGTTTCGACCAAAACAAGAATGGGCCCCAAATCCTCTGGAATTTATCTATGATATGGTTTTTTTAGTGCAGTTAACCGGTAAAGGGAGAAAATCCTCTCCATTTGCAAAAGAACTGACTCTTTTGAAGGAATAATGCTAGATTTCCAGTGGGCCACTAGCTCGCAACGTGCTGTTATAAATATGAGGTGGATTGATCTATTTTTATCAGCATGGTGTTCAGGAGGTAGATTGAGTAATACACATTCAGGTGATCCTGTCACCGATTCTGACAGTATTTCATTTATGACTGAATTTAGCATTCCCCAAAACGGAGAGACTTTAGGACACTCCCACCCCATATGGAAAAAGGTACCCCTCATACCACACCCTTTCCAACATAAGTCATCCCTCTGAGGATAGGCCTTATGAAGCCTCACAGGTGTGAGATGCCATTGTAGTAAGACCTTATAACTATTTTCAGATAGTGCAGCCGAGAAAGAACCCATCTTAGTATTATAAAAAATGATATCCCATTGTTTCTCTGACGGAGAACACTTCAGATTCTGCTCCCATGCTCTGACAAATGTCGGCTTGTCCACCGGGTCTACATTAAGATACTTAGAATGAAGGGCCTGATCTCTTGCTTATATATCGGCTTGATCACACCAGTGTTCAAATTGTGTTCTGCCCAGGGACAAGTCTTTTCCTATTCTCTCTGTTGTCATGAAGTGGTGTATTTGGAGATAGGGAAACACATCAAGTGGGGTTAATTGGAACCTGTCCCTAAGGGTTGAAAAAGCTAAAAAGGTGCCCGATTCCCAAAGCTGGCCTAATCGGGTGAGCCCTTTCCCTGCCCATAAGGAAAAGGAACTGGCTTCCCATCCTGCTGTAAAAGAGATTGTGGTGAATGGCAGAGCTAAAAAAAATATCTCCGTAAACCCACCAATCTTGTTTGCCAGGACTGCCACGATTTTAAAGAAATAGCCGTAGCAGATGGCATATTTCGAGTGGGTAACCATCACTCCCGTGGTTCCCCCCCCCCCTCTCTTTTTTTTTGTATTTATATATTTTATTGGTAGTGAAATAACCATAAAATATTAAAGGCAAACCTATCCATACAACCAACTTTTCATTATGCTTTACAAAGTTTTTGAACTCCCTTTTCCCTCCCTCCCCCCTTACCTCACAATATTGGAGCCCTCTTCCATAGAACAATCGTCCTGCACACATCATTTTTGTTAGATAATTCTGCATGATTTTTTATACATACCCTGTTTCCCCGAAAATAAGACCTAGTAGAGGTTTTGCTGAATTGCTAAATATAAGACCTCCCCCGAAAGTAAGACCTAGCAAAGTTTTTATTTGGGAGCATGCCCATCGCACAGAACACCAGAGCATGCAGCTGTGATTTTTTTACCCTGCAGGATTCACAGTTAGTTGTCATCACAAACCAGCATAACCAGACAACTATTCAGAATATGATAAATGTTAATTTTTTTGTTCAACAATATATGTGAATTCTTCTTCATGGAAAAATAAGACATCCCCTGAAAATAAGGCCTAGTACATCTTTGGTAGCAAAAATTAATATAAGACACTGTCTTATTTTCGGGGAAACACGGTATGCTTAATCTCCTTACTGATACAAGAGATCATTCAGACCTTATACAACATTAACCATCATACTATAAGCATATTCTATTACCATAGAATACTTAGCACAGTGAGAAAAGATACAATGTTTAATTTTGCTTTTTGATTTTATACTTAAAATACTCCACTCCAGATATTTGTCCCTATGACCCCAAAGTCTGTTCCCATTTTCTAAACATGCACCATGTTTTCTGGAAAGCAGATACTCTATGGTGCTTATATGCATCAATAGAAGCCATTCTATAATAGAAGCGTAATCTTTTGAGCACCAGTTGCAGTGAGGGGACCTCTGGGCATTTTCATAATAATGCCAATTCAAACCTAGCTGCAATCGAGACCTGATGACTAAAACGCTGTTGAAATTTATCTAATTTGGGGTGGGGTATATTTAGTAATACTAGGCCAGCATCTTTCAAACCTTGGACTCCCAGAACCAATTCCAACCACTGCAAGACCTGATCCCAAAAGACCGATACCTTTTGACATTTCCTCCATATATGAAAGAAGGTGCCCAACTCACCACAGTTCCTCCAGCAATATGGATCTATTGTTGGGTAAATGCGATGTAGCTTAGATGGAGTAAGGTACCATCGTAACAGCAATTTATAACAATTTTCTTGCAGATTAGCTAATACAGAGCATTTATAGATTGACAAACTTGGTCCCACACTTCTGGTTCTAAATTAACTTCCAAGTCTGCTTCCCAAGCTGCCATATGTGGGAAGAGGTCCCTTCCTGAACCTAAAAGTATTTTATAAATCTTAGAAAACAATCCTCCCTTTTTTTCCACATCCATTCATAGATGTTCAAAAAGGGTCTTCCCCAGCTCTAAGGAGGTGCGTATCTGTTTTGTGGATAAAAAGTGTCGTAACTGCGCATATGCTAAAAAGTCCATCCCTTCCAGATTATAGCGAGTCTAAAGTTTCTGCAGGTATTAATGTTCCTCTCTCCATTACCTGTTCAATGCACCGTATGCCCCGTTTTTTTCCCATAACAAAAAGGTTTTATTCTGGGAGTCAGCAGGGAAAGAATTATTGCAAAAAAATATGAGGAAAAATAATCTAGATCCCCTACTAGTCTTTTCTACCATTTATTCCATACTTTAAGAAGGGACTGAAGTGCAAACGGAATAAGTTAACTTCCGCACCAGGTATTCCTTGGCTGCCATGGCATTACCTCCAGCGGCATATTACCTACTAAGTGTTGCTCCAGAAGAACCCATTTTTTGACATAGGCTTGTCTATGCATGCCTGGAATCGCTCTAAGTTGGGCAGCCACGTAATACCAGGCAAGATTGGGGACACCTAGACCTCCCCTGGACTTAGGTTGATACATTAACACTCATGAGAACTGTGGGGGATAGTTTTTTCCATATAAGACTAAAAATTTTCCTCTGCCACAATCACAGGGTAGCCGATGGTATAAAGCCTGGGAGAGTGGTGAAGAAATAAAGAAACCTAGGTAGGATGTTCATTTTAACAATCACCACTCGTCTCGGCCATGAAAAATATTTTCTGCCCCATTTATGAATATCCTCATCTAGCTTTTTTATTAATGGATAATAATTTAGTGCAATTAGATCATGAACACTAGCCCAATCTGTATTCCTAAATATTATATTGATTTTTTTGCCCACTTAAATGGAAACATGGTTTTAAGATGACTAACCTCATTATCGGCTAATATCACATTGAATATCTCACATTTATCTAGATTTACCCGGAAGCCAGAAGATTTCCCAAATGCCTGCAACTCATCCGTAACAGCTGACCGGGACAGAGCAGGGTTAGTAAGCGTAAATAAGATGATATCTGCAAATAATGATAGTTTTAAATGCAAATCTCCCAAATATATACATGAGATCGCAGGGGAAGCACATATATGTGCTGCAAAAGGTTCTAAAAATAGGGCAAATAATGGGGAGAGCGGACGCCCCTGTCTGGTGCCCTTCTCTGCAGAGAAACATTTGCCATAATCCCCATTTACCTTGACCTGGGCCTTTGGCTGATAGTATAAGGATCATATCCAGGTCAGGAAGAGAGGGCTAAATTGCATAATAAAAGGCCAATGGACCATATCAAACGCCTTTTCGGCATCTAAAGAAAATAATCTAAAAGGGTTTTTTTCTTTGGTGGCCCACCAGAGTATTTCATCAACCTTCCTAATATTGTCTGCCGCCATACATTTTGGGATAAATCCTACCTGGTCATCATTCACCAGTCTAGGTAAAATCCCATTTAAATGTCTAGCCTATATTCCCACTAGTATTTTTAAATCCACATTTATAAGCGAGATTGGTCGATAAGATCCGTGTGGGATCACGACCAGGTTTTGCGATGATGGAGATGCCAGCTACATTGGTATGAAGCGGGAGGCTTTCACCATCTCTAATGCTATTAAAGTAATCAGTCAGTGGTTTACTATTTCATGGACAAAACTAATAGCTACTGGTGCATCCATCCAACCCCGGTGCTTTTCCCACCGTCTGGGATTTTATTTATTTATTTATTTAAAGGCTTTTATATACTGAAGATCATGTACCTGTACATATCGCTTCGGTTTACAGAGAACCAAAAATTGGAAATTACAGCAAACAAAATGAATGAATACATTGAACATGGAATACATAATAAGGATTAAAGAGAACCTCAAGAAAGGCAAAACATCCAAACATAATAACAAGCATAGTATCAACTCAAACACAGAGTATAAAGAGTATACTAGCTTGCATTACTTCTAATGGGCTAATTGGGGCATCTAGTTGATCCTCCGTTAATACGGGCAGAGACACTGAGACTAAGTAAGTATTGATATCTGCTTCTGTAATGAATGAATCCTTAGAATATAAGGATGCATAAAATTCAATGAAACGCTCCTGTACGGCTTCCGATGCTATGACAATTTCACCATTATCTTTTTTAATCTTTGCGATCACGTTCTGTGTAATAGATGCTTTTAATTTTCGTGCAATCCTCCCCGCCTTATTGTCTCCTTAAAAATGAGTGAGTTTGGCTATTTCCAGTTTGAGCCACATAAGCTGAGTCTATAAGGGCCAGTTCATGGCGAACATCCTGCATTTTCTTTAAGAGACGGGGTGAGGGGGGTAGCATGTGATTTTGTGACAATTGGGAGTTCCATTAACAACTGAAGTCTATTTTCCTCAGCCTGTCTCTTGCAGTATGAGGCATGCGCTATAAAGATTCCTCTCATGATACCTTTGAGCACTCCCATAGGGTGCCCGTGGCAATAGTAGGTGAGACATTGAATTGGAAATACTCTCTCAATGAGTCCTTAAGGGTTAGGCATAGTTTTTCATCTTATAATAATAAGCTATCGTTTTAAGCACCATGTTCTTTTCCCTACTTCCTCGTCTGCAAGTTTCAAAGATAAAAATATGGAGGCATGATCAGACCATGTAATATATCTCAGCCTCCAGCACTCTATTTTGCAGTAATTTGTCTATTAAAAAATAATCCAAGTGTGTATATGAGCTATGCAAATTTGAATAAAAGGTGTAATGTCTAGAAGAGTGGTTAAGCTGTCGCTATATGTCCTCAAGTCTCCATTTATACATTTGAAAAATAACTCCTTTCTTGCTTTTGGATTGCAGCAACTACTACCCCTGGAGGCATCCATCTTAGGGTTGCGGACAAAGTTAAAGGCTCTGTCCATTATCACCGTGCCTTCAGAATGTTGCTCCAATAGCTTATTGATCTCATGCAAAAATATGTTGATCACAATTAGGAGCGTATAGAGTCAATATAGTAAACACTTCCTTACCAGTTCTCAATTTCAAAACCACATAGCAGCCTTGTATGTCCACTATATGTGTGATATACCGTATTTTTCGCTCCATAAGACGCACTTTTTTTCCCCCAAAGGTGGGGGGAAAATGTATGTGCGTCTTATGGAGCGAATATAAAAAAAAAACCAAACAAAAATCTAACAAACACCCCCCCCCCCCCCGACTCCCCCAAGACCTGCCGACTTAATTTCCTACAACCCCCCCCCCCCAAGACCTGACAAATTAATTTCCTGCAACCCCCCACCCTCCTGACCCCCCCAAGACCTGCCAAACGTCCCTGGTGGTCCAGCGGGGGTCCGGGAATGATTTCCTGGGCGTGGGCCGTCGGCTGCCAGTAAACAAAATGGCGCCGACGGCCCTATGCCCTCACTATGTCACTGAGACCGACCGCTGCTATTGGTCGATCTCAGTGACATAGTGAGGGCATAGGGCCGTCGGCGCCATTTTGTTTACTGGCAGCCGACGGCCCTATGCCCTCACTATGTCACTGAGACCGATCGCTGCTATTGGTCGGTCTCAGTGACATAGTGAGGGCATAGGGCCGTCGGCTGCCAGTAAACAAAATGGCGCCGACGGCCCTATGCCCTCACTATGTCACTGAGACCGACCAATAGCAGCGGTCGGTCTCAGTGACATAGTGAGGGCATAGGGCCGTCGGCGCCATTTTGTTTACTGGCAGCCGACGGCTCACGCCCAGGAGATCGTTCCCGGACCGCTCCTGGACCCCCGCTGGACCACCAGGGACGTTTGGCAGGTCTTGGGGGGGTCAGGAGGGTGGGGGGTTGCAGGAAATTAATTCGGCAGGTCTTGGGAGGGTCAGGAGGGTGGGGGGTTGCAGGAAATTAATTCGGCAGGTCTTGGGGGGGGTCAGGGGGGTGGAGGTTGTTAATTTAAAGGGTTGGGATGGGGGGGGGTTTTGGGGGTTCCCACAGAAAGAAAAATTTTCTGATCTGGGGAGTGGACCGAAATGGCCCTCCCCAGACCCGAAAACAAAATGGGGAGAAAAAAAAAAACTATGCACTCCCCTAATTTGCTCCATAAGACGCCCAGACGCAGAGCCGGTTTAGCACAATTTTTTTTTTTTTTAATTTTCCCCCTCTGAATCCTAGGTGCGTCTTATGGTCAGGTGCGTCTTATGGAGCGAAAAATACGGTAGTCAAAAGTGAGGTTATGAAAAATTAAAATTCCTACACCTGAATATTTCGCACACCTTGTACTAGCAGCTAGATATTGGTGTGGATATTGCGCTGAGGAAAGTAAATGCTCATGCCTCGTTTTCACATGAGTCTCTTGTGTTGCAGAGAGAACAGTGGACCCTTGGGCCAGCCTGGCGGAGTGCGCAGATGGGAAGAGTGAATTCCTTGGAGATGGCACAGGCCGGGAGGCAGAACCAAGACAGAGATGAAAGTGAAGTGTTCACCCTGGAAGCCCAAGAACCCCCCCCCCCCCCCCCCCTCCCCGAGAGGATCTCGTGAGGACCCGGACCGCTGGGACTTAGGAGAAGGAACGAGACGACAAGCCAAGGGTCGAGGCAGGTGGCAGACACGGAGAATCGGTGACAGAGCCAAAATCAGAAACCAAAGAACTAAGAAAGAAATCCTGAAGCGGAGTGGGATCTGGAACAGCAGGATCAGGAGCGGCAAGACCAGGATTAAGGTCAGGATCAGCAGGAACTGGAACAGAAACAGCAGTAACAGCACAAAACAAACACTGAGTAACTTCGTTGCTAAGCAACCTCCACAGGGCAGACGCCAGCCTTAAGTAGTAGCTGGCATCTGACATCACCAAAGGGGGCAGGCTGGAGCTCCCCGTGGTTGGACCGTTAAAAGCTCCCCTCTCACGAGGCAGCAAGTAAGAACCCAGTCGCTAGTCTAGCGACCGGAATCGCAACAGTACCCCCCTCCCTTACGCCCCCTCTTCAAAGGACCCGGTTTACCAAGATGATCCAAGTGAAACTGTTGCAGAAGAGATTTGTCTAGGATGTTGCAAGCGGGCTCCCAAGTGTTCTCCTCCTCACCACAGCTTTCCCAAGCTAAGAAGTATTCCCAGCGACGATTAAAGAAACGCACATCAAGACCACCTGGCTTGTCTGGGCTTCAGCCTCTGTGCTTGGCACAAGAATTCCAAGTTTTTATGATCAGTGTAGACTGTGACAGCATGGATTGCACCTTCTAGCCATTGCCTCCATTCCTCGAAGGCCAACTTAATTTCCAAAAGCTCCTTGTCCCCTATACTGTAGCTACACTCAGCCGGTGAGAATTTTTTGGAGAAATAGGAGCATGGAAGCAACTTGCCTGTGTCTGAGTGCTGACTGAGTATCGCTCCTACTGCAATGCTAGACGCATCTACCTCCACAATAAAAGGACGCTGCTAATCCGGATGATACAAACAAGTGTCCATCAGGAATGCCTGTTTTAAATCCTCAAAGGCTTGACAAGCTGTTTCGGACCATTCCTTGGCATCCGCCCCTTTACGAGTCAGTGCAGTGAGGGGTGCAACTCTCAAAGAGTAATTAGGAATAAAATGTCTGTAGAAGTTCGCGAATCTGAGGAAACGCTGCAAGGCTTTCACCCCCACGGGACGGAGCCAGTTTGTGATTGCTGATACTTTCTCTGGATCCATTTGAAAACCGGTAGATGACACGATGTACCCCAAGAAGGGAAGCGACTCACATTCGAACATACATTTCTCGAGTTTGGCATACAGGTGATTGCCTTTCAAGACTTGCAACACTTGTCTAACGTGTTGGCGGTGGGACTTCAGATCTTGGCAATAAATTAAGACGTCATCCAAATACATTATGACTTAAGAGTGCAGCATCTCTCTCAACACCTCATTCATAAGATTTTGGAAGACTGCTGGAGCGTTACCCAAGCCAAACGGCATTACTAGGTATTCATAATGCCCATTTCTTGTATTAAAAGGCAATCTTCCATTCGTCTCCAGGACGGATGCGAACTAAATTGTATGTTCCCCGCAGATCAAGCTTTGTAAAGATCTTTGCCCCCTGCAGTCTGTCCAAGAGTTCTGGAATTAAAGGAAGGGGGTACCGATCTCGCTTTGTAATGGCGTTTAAGCCTCTGCAATCTATACAAGGTCTAAGTGTACCATCCTTCTTCCCCACGAAGAAAAACCCCGCTCCGGATGGTGATCGAGAAGGACGGATAAATCCCTTGGTGAGGTTTTCAGTGATGTATTCAGACATTGTGCGTGACTCCGGCAGAGACAAAGGATACACTCTACCACGCGGCAGCATGGTGCCGGGCAATAAGTCTATGGCGCATCAAAAGGGCGATGACGTGGCAAAATCTCTGCTTTTTTTTTTTTTTAAAAAACACCTCTGCAAAGTCCATGTAAGGTGTAGGAAGCAATACAGAAGTACTTAGCATGTGTATGACAGAAGGCCTCGGCACCTTGAGACAATTGGAAAAACAAAGGGGCTCCACTGAGCTATTTGTAATGAGTCCCAATGAATTATGGGAGAGTGCTGCTGTAACCACGGCAACCCCAGTACCACCGGATGCACAGCTTTCTCCACAATCAAAAAAGATAACTCTTCCGAATGCAGCACTCTGGTCCGAAGAGTCAGAGGAACCGTAGAGTCAGAAATACTCCCAGGAAGGACTGTACCTCGGATAGAAGTGATGCGTAGTGGGGAACTTCGAGGAACAGTAGGCAAATGCAGTTGTTGCACCAAATCCAATAAAATGAAGTTTCCACCCGCTCCAGAGTCTATGAAGGTGAGAGTGTGAAAGGACCCTCCTGGGTATTCTAGAGTCACCGGTACAGTACATTGAGGAGTAGAATTAACACAACCTAGGAGTAGCTCCTCTGTACTGCCTAGGCTTTGGCGTTTTCCGGTCGCTCCTTGCACTGGGCTAGAAAGTGGCCCTTGTTGCCACAGTAGAGACACAATCCCAGTGCGCGGCGTCTTCACCTCTCCTCAGCAGTCAACAGCGTGCAACCTAACTGTATAGGTTCTTCAGCTGATGGCTCTGATTGTGCCATCCCGTGACTTGAAGGCGTCGTCATGGGTCTAGCGAAGACTGGTGCTAAAGATATGGACCGGCATAAAAGAACGGCCCTCCGTGGCCCTTTGCTGGAGGCAGTCTATCCGACCGGCTAAATCAATTACGTCGTTGAGAATATCAGGAATGTCTGGCAGCCAACTCATCCTTATGCGACCAGACAAACCTTCCAAAAAGACTCCCCGCAAGCTGTCATCGCGCCAGTCTACCTCCATTGCGAGAGTACGAAACTCAATAGCATAGTCTACCAGGGACAGAGATCCCTGTCTTAGCTGTAACAGCTCTGAAGTAGCTATAGGCAGACATGCGGATTCGTCAAAGGCGTTTGAAGTTGCGAACAAACTGCTGCAGATTGTTCAACAAAGGATCCTGGCGCTCCTACATCAGTGAAGCCCAATTCAACGCCTTCCCTGCCAGTAGCGACAAGATGTAGGCAACCTTCACTGAATCTGACAGGAACTGACCCGGAAGTAGCGAGAACCTAACGTAACACTGGTTCAGGAATCCTCGGCAACCCTTGGCTTCACCCGCGTAGCGGGAGGGAGCTGGAAGCTGAGTGGATGCAGATAAGCTTACTGTGGGAACCAGCGGAGGTACCGGTGGTGGCACTGGCGAAGTGGCATCCAGCCGATTTGACAATCACTCGACTGTGACAGCCAGGACGTCAAGACAATGTTGCTGCTGCTGCAGTCGTTGGGCCACCCCGGGAATGGCTTGCAGTCCGGAGATGTCTGCCAGGTCCGTGGCTTAGCAAACTATTGCTGACAGAACGGTGGACCCTTGGGCCGGCCTGGCGGAGTGCGCAAATGGGAAGAGCGAATTCCTTGGAGATGGCACAGGCCGGGAGGCGGAACCAAGACAGAGATGAAAGTGAAGTCTTCACCCTGGAAGCCCAAGATCCCCCCCGAGAGGAGCTCGTGAGAACCCGGACCGCTGGGACTTAGGAGAAGGAACAAGACGGGAGGGATATGAACGGAAAGTGGTCACTATGGTGCAGCATTCGGAAAATATAAAATATAGTCATTTCCATTTGGTCTCCTTTTCACTGTTCAAGGTGTCACTTACAAGATAGTCAGTGCCGGAGGCGGAGAAAGCTTTCAAACAAGCTAATCGGCCCCTTACTTTTCAAGCACAACATATTGAGGAGGAATCAGCAAAAATAAGTGCGACACCAAGATGGCAGCACGCAGGTAATCACAGAAGGCTGGAGCACCAATCTGTTTCCAATTGCTTAGCTACAACTGGCGATGGCTGAACTATAGCAGCAGGCCTGAAAGGAATTTTATCTCTAATCCTGAAATCCAGCAACAAGAGGGAAGTTGGTGAATTTCTAAAATAAGTGTCTTATTAAATCAAAGCCAGAGTTGACCTTTAAAGATGGTATTATTACGAAAATAATGTGCTTTTAGTTGCAAGTTTTGGTTTTTATATTAATGCTTATCCCATCACGGGTGTCGGGGAGGGGGTGAAGGGGTTGGACGGGCTTCTCGTATGAGTAACTGACCCCCAATGCTGAAAGTAGTCCACAAGAGGGAAGAGGTGGACAGATTACGGGAAATTAGTGAAAGTGGTTTGGGTGAATATACCTCATGGCTCTCAGATACTACTGATAAAGGGGGACCCCATAACCCTTCCAGAGTAATCTATCTAGCTTTAAATATTTTTTTAATCTAAGTTGACATGACTATGTGGGTATGGTCCCTTAATGTTAAGGGACTGAATACTTATAAAAAATGAAATTGTTTTAGAGACCTACACCATCAAAAAGTCACCACTAGCGACCGGATTCTTACCTGCTGCCTCGTGAGAGGGGAGCTTTTAACGGTCCAACCACGGGGAGCTCCGGCCCGCCCCCTTTGGTGATGTCAGATGCCAGCTACTACTTAAAGCCGGCGTCTGCCCTGTAGAGGTTGCTTAGCAACAAACTTACTCAGTGTTTGAATGTTTTGTGCTGTTACTGCTGTTTCTGTTCTGCTGTTCCAGTTCCTGCCCTTAATCCTGGTCTTGCCGCTCCTGATCCTGCTGTTCCAGATCCCACTCTACTTCAGGATTTCTCTCTGTTAGTGCTTTGGTTTCTGACTTTGGCTCTGTCACCGATTCTCCGTGTCTGCCACCTGCCTCGACCCTTGGCTTGTCGTCTCATTCCTTCTCCTAAGTCCCAGCGGTCCGGGTCCACACAAGATCCTCTCGGGGGGGCGGGGGGGGGGGGGTGTTCCTTGGGCTTCCAGGATGAACACTTCACTTTCATCTCTGTCTTGGTTTTTTCTATCAGTGAGGTATGTTCCTCTTGCAATGTTTTATGTTGAGAGGCCAGCTTTCATAATGAGTCTTCCTGGCCCTTCCAGCCGGACGTCTATTTCATTCACTCGGGTTCCCCAGCGTTGCTACCTCCTCTTGAACTTCTGAGATTGATGCTAACATGTTGGCCTTGTTCTGTTTCATGTCCGATTTAATGTCCATAAACCAATCCCTCAGTTCGTCTCGGGTTGGAATCTCAGAGACCTGCTAGACCTTCGGTTCTAGGTGTTGGCTTAAACATGTGTCATTGCGGCCTGGTCGGCACTCTCCTCCACTGAGTCGAAAGCATTTTTAGCATAGGAGAATTGCTTTAGATTAGCCATCTTCCGTTTCAATACTATCTGGGAGGTTTTAGGTTTGGCGAGGATAGGTTTGCGAACCACGAGGACCTCGGAGGGTACGGATGTGTTGCAGATTTTCTTGGGTTTTTTTGGGAGCTCGTGGGTTAGGCGGCTATCTTCCTCGGTGATGTCACATGCCCCAGGTTCCCCCTTTGAATTCCAATCAAATATTGCTCTAAGTTGTACTGCCGCATAGTTCCAGTCAAGGCGAGGTACCCCTAATCCCCCCCTTTAATTTGGACCTGTACATGATATTCCTAGCGATTCTAGGGGGTCTGCGCTTCCAGATAAATGCAAAAAATCACTGCTGCCACTGCTTTAACACAGCTGAAGTTAAATAAATAGGCAGGGACTGAAATAAGTAACACATTCGTGGTAAAGTATTCATTTTTATAGAAGCAATTCTACCAGACCAGGAGTCCAAGACATAAAAAAATTTTGTTGAGAAGGAATTTATAATTAAGTTTAAATAGGTCTTCTAAAGTGTTACTAATACATACCTCAAGGTATTTGATCTTCCGAGTATCCCACTTGAAGGGAAAAGCTAGCGTTAGCCAAGATAGAACATCAGCAGAAGGGGAAATATTCAGCAGCTCGGATTTCTCTAGATTTAACTTGAATCCTGATACTTTACTGAACTCTTGTAAGGTATTCACCGCTCCTGCTAGCGACTCCTCCATGGAGGTCAACGTAAATAAAATGTCATCAGTGAAAAGGGACATTTTGTAATCAACCCCTCCCACTGCCACCCCCTGTACTAGAGAAGTTACGCATCCGCATAGCGAAGGGCTCTAAAAATAAGGCAAAGAGCAATGGGGTTAAGGGACAGCCCTGACTAGTTCCTCGTTGGATCTCGAAAGGATTCGAGTAGAAACCGTTTACCTTTACCCTTGTCCTTGGAACGTTGTATAACTGCTTTTAACCAATTTATTTATTTAAAACTTTTCTATACCGTCGTTAAGTTAGATAACCGTCACAACGGTTTACAGCAAGGCACGATAATAAAGATGTGAGTGGTATAGATTACAAATTAATCATGTGCCATCATAGTGCGGTAACAATTCATTTCAATAAACTATGTGTGTAAATTAAGCTTGTCTGTTGGGAACATATTAAGCGGATTGAATTTAACATTAATGTGCATTTGTAGCTTACAAGTAACCACTTCTAGTTCGGTGCGTCCTTATCAATCAACTGAGAAACATAGGGCCAAAATGTATCTTCTCCAAGACATTAAGCAGGAATGGCCAGTGCACTAAGTCCAAAGCTTTCTCAGTGTCTACAAATAGGAGAACCGCTGGAATTCTCTCTTTCTTCCTTCACCCACCAGATAAGATCAGTGATTTTACGGACGTTGTCAGCAGCCATCTTGCCTGGGATGAAATCCGCTTGATCTGAATGAACTAATCGAGCCATTACTTTATTCAATCGGGTAGCTAGAATTTTTGCCAAGACTAAGATCCACATTTATTAAGGAAATAGGGAGATATGACTCACATAATGACAAGTCTATCCCAGGTTTGCCCACTATGGAAATTCCTGCTGCATTTGCACCGTGAAGTAAAGAGTTGCCCTCCCTTAATAAGTTGAACATGGCCCTTAAAAGGATTAACTATGGATGAGAAGAATTTCTTATAAAACTGGGATGTAAATCCATCTAGGCCTGGAGTCTTATTAGCCTTAAGATACTTGATTACTTGTTGTATTTCAAAAATTGAGATTTCCTGATAAAAACTTCTCCTCTTCCTCAGTGAGACTCTGAAGATCAAAAAGAAATAAGGCTGTGATTTGATCAGTGGAGATAGAGGGATCAGCACTGTACAGATCTCCATAGAACTGCTGGAACCTCTTCCTGATATCAATAGGGGATTTCAATAAGGAACCATCTTTATCCTTTATCCCCGTGATCTGATTTTGAGAGAGATGCTTTTTCAACTGCTGTGCTAGCAAGCAGCCAGACCTATTGCCCCATTCGAACTATTCTTGCTTTATTAGGCTGAGCTGTAAGGCAATTCTATTCATCTCCAATGACTGCAAGGCAGTCCTAGCCTTTTGTAGGTGGAAAAATACTGATTTTGAAAGTGTATTTTTATGCTGGGTCTCCAATTTTGCTATTTCTGCTTGTTGCATCAGCTTTTTATGCATTTTATCTTTTTTCACGAAAGATACCCTTGAAATCAATTCTAAGATAATCTGTCAACTGAGCACAAAAGCCTTCTAAGAGGAGCGTATCATTAAGCTTCCAGAAGTGGCTCCTTGAGTAGACACACCCACTCGAAGTCCAACCATATGGGAGCATGGTCTGTCCAGGTGATTGAGCCGATCTCCGCAGCTGTAATCTTATAGGAACACAATTTTCATTGAGTTAGATCTGAAACTTGTTTTTGACATCTGAATCAAAAAATGACCCCAGTTTTTCTCTATCACGTCAACTTTTTAAGGTACAGGATACCCTCCATTTGTCCCAAAAATCATACAAAATGTACATACAAAGGAAATAAAAGAAAAAATTACCTGAATATACTATTTATTTTATTCATACAAAGACTATATATTGTTACTGTAAGTCAAATTGTGTACAAGTAGTAAAGTTCTGCTACCAAAAGTACATATTAAGGTAAAAATTTACGCTTATTGTTGCGGGGTCGGATCCGCTTACCTCCACTCTGGCCCGCAAGAAGATACGCCGAGATCCCAGTCCGGTGGGCCGCATGGTCACGGTCCCGCCACGTGGAGAACGCCGTCCAGGCCGCCAGAAGCTCCGCCCCTCTCTTTGCCGCGCGCGAGGAAGGCCCTTATGTGTGTCCAGCACCCGGAAGTTCGGGACAACCCCCCAGCTGGCGTCACACCCCAGGCCCGCATATAACCAGCATCCAGACTCCTAGCAGAAGCCTTGCAACGAGGTTCCTTGAATGCTAGTTGCCTTCCCATCTCTGCTGGTTCCTGATTCTCTTGTGCGGTTCCCGTTCCTGCTTCAGCAACCTTCTTGATTGTCTTCCTGGTTCTCGATCCCGGTCTGCTTCAGAACTCTGCCTGCCTGCCGCCTGCCTCGATCCCGGTCTGCTTCAGAACTCTGCCTGCTCACTGTCAGCCACGACTCTGGCCAGTCCCTGATCTCTGCCTGCTGGCTGCCGGCCTTGTCCTGGGCCCGCTTCCGAACTCTGCTTACCTTTTCCTGTCTTGACCTTGCCCGGTTCCTGTACGCTGTTGCCAGTCGCCTGCCTGCCATGGGCCTGCTTCTGGACTATCTTGCTAACCCCCACTCTCACCTTGGGCCTGCTTCAGCCACCACCTCTGCAGCCCTACTCCAGCTTAAGTCCCAAGGGCCCGGATCCCTACGGGCTCCTCCCAGGGGGATTCTGGGTCCCGGGTGAAGCCTGTTGCCAGACCCATTGACTCCGCCTCCCGGTCTGCCTTAGGAACCCTCCTGGCAGCCTGGCCTAAGGGTCCACTGTAACACCTCCGCAGTAACCGTAACAGTTTGCAAGGCCATGGACCCGGCGGAGGCCCCTAGCCTACAGGCCATTCCCGGAATGGCACAGCGTCTTCAACAGCAGCAACACTGCATCGACGCCCTTGCTGCTACCGTGGAGAGGCTGGTTACCCGCTTGGAAGCACCGGCTCCGGACACGCCTCCAGCGCCACCACCGGCTTCCAGCTTCAGTACCTCATCAGTTACTCAACTACCTGCGCCCACTCGCTACGCAGGGGATACCAAGGCGTGCCGGGGTTTCTTGAACCAGTGCTACGTCCGGTTCTCCTTGCTACCTACACAGTTCCCATCGGATTCAGTAAAGGTAGCCTACATCTTCTCCCTTCTTGATGGAAGGGCACTCGACTGGGCTTCTCCCATGTGGGAGCGGCAAGACCCCTTATTGCACAACCTCCAGGAATTTGTGCTTAACTTCCGACAAGCTTTCGACGACCCAGCCCGCCAAACTACTGCGGCCTCCAAACTATTGCATCTGAAGCAAGGAACTCGGTCCATGGTGGATTCTACTATCGAATTCCGTACCCTCGCCATGGAGGTAGGCTGGCGGGACGACTGCTTGAGAGGCATTTATCTGGAGGGTTTGGTAGGTCATATCAAGGACGAACTAGCCAGTCGGGACCTTCCTGACAATATCAATGACCTCATCGACGTAGCTGGTCGGGTGGATCGCAGGCTACAGCAACGGGACAGGGAGTCTAAGGTGACTTCCTCTAACCCCTCGCCGGGCGAGCCGATGCAACTGGGCCGCGCTCCGCTAACTGCAGAGGAAAGAAGGAGACGGACTCAGGGCTTGTGCCTGTATTGTGGCGGAGACACTTTCTTGCCAATTGCCCGGTTATTCAGAGGAGCTACTCCTAGGCTACGCTGGTTCAGCTCCTCAATGCTCCGCTCCTGTGACCCTCAAGTATCCTGGGGGTGAACTCCAGACCCTGGCCTTCATCGATTCTGGGGCAGAGGGGAACTTTATAGTAGCAGACTTTGTTCAGCAACTGCGCTTGCCAACACTTCCCAGATATCCTCCGCTACGGGTCACATCCATCCATGGCACTTTACTCCCCGGGACCATTTCCCGCTCTACGACGCCTCTGACACTTCTAACGGGAGCGCTCCACTCCGAGGAAATCTCCTTTTTGGTGTTGGAGAGAGCCGTGCACACTGTGGTGCTAGGACTACCGTGGTTGCGCCGCCACTCTCCCGTGATTCAGTGGGACACCCTCCAATTGACTCAGTGGAGTCCCTTCTGCTTCTCGCACTGCCTCCAGATACCACGTCCTCCGCAACCAGTCCTGCTTAGTGCCTCAACCCTCCTACCAGCACCCTACCAAGCCTTCGCAGAGGTATTCTCCAAGAAGATGGCAGAGATCCTCCCTCAACATCGGCCCTTCGACTGTGCCATAGACTTGCTACCTGGTACCACACCGCCTCGTGGCCGAGTATACCCACTGTCCCTGCCAGAGACCACCGCCATGTCCAAGTATATCGCTGAAAACTTTGCCAAGGGCTTCATTTGCCCCTCTCGCTCCGGGGCTGGCTTCTTTTTCGTGGGGAAAAAGGATGGTTCGCTCCGGCCCTGCATTGATTATCATGGGTTGAACGCCATCACCAAGAGGGATCGCTACCCGCTTCCACTGATCCCTGAGCTCTTGGATCGGCTACAAGGAGCCAAGCTGTTCACTAAACTTGACCTCAGGGGAGCCTACAACCTCATCCGCATACGCCCAGGAGACGAGTGGAAGACTGCCTTCAACACCAGGGATGGGCATTACGAGTACCTGGTAATGCCGTTTGGACTTTGCAATGCTCCGGCAGTCTTCCAGAACCTCATGAATGAGGTCCTGAGGGAGATGCTCCACTCCCACGTCATAATGTATCTGGATGTCGTGCTAATTTATTCCAAGGATTTGGAGACCCACCGACGGCACGTCAAGCAGGTGTTACAGGTTTTAAAGAATAACCGCCTGTACGCCAAACTGGAAAAGTGCTTGTTAGAGTGTGAATCGTTGCCCTTCCTAGGGTACATCGTCTCCTCTACGGGCTTTCGGATGGACCCAGAAAAGTCTCCGCCATTACCAACTGGCCCCGCCCATCCGGGTTGAAGGCTCTGCAGAGGTTTCTGGGATTTGCCAACTTCTACAGGCATTTCATTCCCCACTTCTCCCGTAGAGTGGCCCCCCTCACGGCCTTGACCCGTAAGGGAGCTGACGCCAAGTCTTGGCCCGATTCCGCTGCTGAAGCCTTCGCAGACCTAAAACAGGCCTTTCTGACTGATACTTGCCTACATCATCCAGACCCGTCACGCCCCTTTATTGTAGAGGTAGATGCCTCAAGCCTCGCAGTGGGAGCTGTACTCAGCCAGCACTCACCTTCTGGACAATTACTATTCTGATCGTACTATTCTAAGAAATTCTCACCTGCTGAGACTAATTACTCCATTGGCGACAAGAACTCCTAGCTATCAAGCTAGCCTTTGAAGAGTGGAGACAATGGCTAGAAGGAGCGGCTCATCCAGTAACGGTCTACACAGACCACAAGAATTTGGAATTCTTGACCCAAGCACAGCGGTTGAACCCCCGACAAGCCAGGTAGTCGCTTTTCTTCAACCGGTTCAATTTCACACTCCAGTATCGCCCTGCCTCAAAGAACATCCGGGCCGACGCGTTATCCCGGACTTCGATGTCTGAGGAGGATCAAGAACCCCCTCGATACATCCTTGACCCATCCAAAGTTTGGGTGACGGCTCTGACTGTTCTATCTCAGGGTAGAACCGTAGTCTCCAAGCGCGACCGGCTAAAGGTACTACGCTGGGCCCACGACTCGCTGACAGGAGGGCATGCTGGGCAAGAACGGACACTGGAGCTGTTGAACCGATACTACTGGTGGCCCAACCTCAGTCGGGACGTTCGCGCCTACGTGAGCTCCTGTCCCATCTGTGCAAAACAAAAACCCAACTGTGGACCCCCGTGGGGCTTGCTCCAGCCGCTTCCGATCCCTAAGAACCTTGGGCCCACATTACCACGGACTTCATTGTGGATTTGCCACCTTCCCAAGGAAAGACTGTGATTTGGGTCATCATGGACCGTTTTTCTAAAATGGCCCACTTCGTGCCTCTACCCAAGCTACCATCAGCCCCGGAACTGGCACTCTTGTTCGCACAGCATATCTTCCGTATCCACGGATTCCCCCAGGACATTGTCTCCGACCAGGGACCGCAGTTCACAGCCCGGTACTGGAGGGCTCTCTGTAAGTGTTTCAAGGTCCAGCTCGGCTTCTCCACAGCCTTCCACCCACAGAGCAACAGCCAATCAGAGAGAATGAATCGCTCTTTGAAAACATTCCTGCGCGCCTTCATAAATGAGAGGCAAGATAAATGGACCGAACTCCTACCCTGGGCGGAGTTCGCGTATAATAACCAAAGCCATGCTGCCACAGGAAGCTCTCCTTTCCAGGTGGTGTACGGGAAACAACTCAAGCCTCCGTTGCCCCTCGCTACACCCAGCTCCTCTCCCGCAGCTCAACTATCCGCATAGTGGCTACAGAATCTCTGGCAGACTACCCAAAACAAGCTTGCCTCCACCGCCGCGACAGCCAAACGTTGTGCAGACCGACACCGCCGACCTGCTCCAGTATTCCTCCCTGGGGATCGTGTCTGGCTCAGTACTCGGAACATCCATTTAATGATGCCCTCCAGAAAATTCGCTCCCAAGTTCTGCGGACCCTTTCGAATCGCCGAAAGGGTGGGACTGTCTCCTACAGGTTGCGGTTGCCGTCCTCCTTACGGATCCACGACGTCTTCCACGTCTCCCTCCTGAAACCACTGGTCCTCTCCCGCTTCCACCGCAAGCCTCCTGGCACTTCTGCCACACCCGTGGCCGAGGATCCTACTTACCAAGTGAGAGAGGTTGTCGACGTACGCTTCTTCAATCGTCAATGGGAATACCTCTTAGCCTGGGAGGGCTGCGGAGATGAGGACAACACCTGGGAAATGGCCCGCAACATCCTGGATAAATCCCTCCTCCGACAGTTCCATCTCGACCACCCGGGGAAACTTGGTCCCCTGAAGAGGGGGCATAAAGGGGGGCGTACTGTTGCGGTCCCGACCGCCTCCCCCATGTTCGGGGTCGGGTCCGCTTACCTCCACTCCGGCCCGCAAGAAGACACGCCGAGATCCCGGTCCGGTGGGCCGCATGGTCGCGGTCCCGCCCCGTGGAGAACGCGGTCCAGGCCGCCAGAAGCTCCGCCCCTCTCTTTGCCGCGCGCGAGGAAGGCCCTTATGTGCATCCAGCACCCGGAAGTTCGGGACAGTCCCCCGGCTGACGTCACACCCCAGGCCCACATATAACCAGCGTCCAGACTCCTAGCAGACGCCTTGCAACGAGGTTCCTTGAATGCTAGTTGCCTTCCCGTCTCTGCTGGTTCCGGGTTCTCTTGTGCGGTTCCCGTTCCTGCTTCAGCAACCTTCTTGATTGTCTTCCTGGTTCTCGATCCCAGTCTGCTTCAGAACTCTGCCTGCCTGCCTCGATCCCGGCCTGCTTCAGAACTCTGCCTGCCTGCCGCCTGCCTCGATCCCGGTCTGCCTCGGACTTCTGCCTTGACCCGGTCTGCTTCAGAACTCTGCCTGCTCACCGTCAGCCACGACCGTGGCCAGTCCCTGATCTCTGCCTGCCGGCCTTGTCCTGGGCCCGCTTCCAAACTCTGCTCACCTTTTCCTGTACGCTGTTGCCCGTCGCCTACCTGCCACGGGCCTGCTTCTGGACTATCTTGCTAACCCCCACTCTCACCTTGGGCCTGCTTGGCCACCACCTCTGCGGCCCTACTCCAGCTTAAGTCCCAAAGGCCCGGATCCCTATGGGCTTCCCCCGGGGGGATTCTGGGTCCCGGGTGAAGCCTGTTGCTAGACCCATTGACTCCGCCTCCCAGTCTGCCTTAGGAACCCTCCTGGCAGCCCGGCCTAAGGGTCCACTGTAACACCTCCGCAGTAACCGGAACACTTATAGCTTTTCTGGCAGTGTTCAATCTGTGGACAATCTTGCCTGATGCTCCAACAATAGTCAGCCATCATATGTACATCCCATCTACCCTGATACCGTGCCTCCATGACCTTCAAATCTTGGTGGAATCGTTCACCTTGCTCATCACTGACTGCATCAAGGTTTTTCGGGAAGTCAGCAAGATGGCTATGCAGAAAATGCACCTTGATGCTCAAGTTGCAACAAAGCATTTTGAAGCTCTCCAAGAGTTTCTGGACAATTTCGGTGTAATTCTGTGTTCGTGTATTTCCAAGAAAGTCCTTGACAAGGTTTTTGAATGACAACCAAGCATTCTTTTGGAGTTCTGACATTGTCCCGATGAAATGTTCATCTTTAATGAGCTGCGGTAATACCTATGTGAAGCGCTAAGCGCACTTTGCGATAAACAGCCTATTACCATAAAACAAGCCCCTTTTCCTATCGCATGCGGTATTTAGTGCATTTTGATAAATCCAGGCCTAAGATAGGCCGTAGAGAAAAAAAAACTTGACATAAGAGAAAACTGCAGTTTTGAAATCAGCATGCCTATTTTAGTCTAAAACAGCTGAAAAATCAAACTCAAAGGAATTATGTTAAAAATTGTGGTAAAGTGTTCACTTACCATGGTAGCATCTACAAGGAAAAGATCTATCCTTGAATACAAGTTGTGCGGGTTAGAATAAAATGAAAAGCTCCTAGTATTAGGGGACCGCTGCCTCCAAATATCAAGCAGACCCCATCGTTTTATAAGTGATTTTAGGCGTTTGCGATGTGAGCCAGCTCTTAAGCCTCCACCTCCCGAGTTATTGAGCTGGGGGGAAAGAGTCAGATTGAAATCCCCCACAATTATGATATATCCTTCCCCCTCCTTTTCAGTTAGCTGAGATATGGTCAAAAAAGAGACTCTGCTCTACATTAGGGGCATTAATATTCAGTAACGTATAAACTTCTCCCAACAGTCAAGGGTCTTCAGGAACAAGATCCCCACCTCTAAGTATTTTGCCTCCTTGGTGGCTGATGCAAAAAATAGGAAGAAAACATAGACCATGCCATAACATGTTCATAGTGTCGTTTCAGGTGGGTTTCCGAGGCCCCTGAATCTAAAATCACACATCTCTGTAATTGTCTTTTGCAGTGAGACTTCAACCTCTTCACATTCATGGATAAAATCCTAATATGAGCCATCCTGTACTAAGTATATCATAGGTTTATGTATTGTCTGGGGAAAGGGCACCCACTGAATAGCAATTACATAATAACCCCTCCAATCAAAAGCCCGCCACTCTCGGCCACCCTCCAGATAATCTAACATTTTGTAGGACGACCTTACCCAAAATGATTATAAATAAAATGTGTAGAGATGAAGTCGAAATAGGCAACAGCATTAATAGTAATAGAACCTCTAATGGTAATCTCTAATGGTCCCAGATCCAACCATTACTCTCTTGTAGCAGAACTACCAGCGCAGGTGAGGCTGGTAAAACTATATAGGGTACTAAGCCATCCCCCCCCCCCCCAAGTCCCTGACCCATCCCAACATTCGCACACGTCTATCCTCTCACTTTTATACTATCCATACAAAAAGGCAAACTTTCTTACACACAAGTAAACTGTCCTCTCAACCATCCTTGGTTTGGTCCCAATCGGACTTTCTTAGGTACAGCCGGAAGCGCAAATTTCAGCTAAGGCCAGTGTCTTTAACCATGATGGGGTCGCCCGAGTGCCGTCACAACCTTCTTCCACCTTTCCCCACTCTTTGCCATCAAGGGATTTCTTCGCGCTCTGACGTGGACTGTACAGCAGAAGCAGCTGGCATCTTGACTGCGATCCCTGCTGTCTTCAATATGACTGCCTCCTCACTGATCATGTTAGCTTTTGAAGTGGTGCCCCAAATTGTGATGGCTATCCCGAAGGGGAACAGCCAGCGATATTGGAAGCCCTCTTTTTGTAGGGAAGATGTAATTTCCTAGCGTGTAGCAGATGGACTCAGGACCAATGGATATAGTGTGCTCCTGATAGCAGTTGGAGACTGAGTCAGATTTCAATCTGATGTCAGCCCTAGTACATATACCCCTGCAGGAAGCTCTGCTCTCCAGTATTTCTCCGTCTCCATAGCAGTTCGGGACTCTATCCACGCTTGCACAGCATTGGAGTATTTAACCAAAGAAATCTAAAACAAAGAAAAAAATCTTACCTCTACAGACAAGCCCTGCTCTCCTGCAGTGATACCTACGGGTCCCTCCCCCAGTTGAGAATTCCTGAGGTGATTTCCGCGATCCCTCAGAGGTAGGACTCGGTCCGGCAGCCGGTTCCCGGCGTGGACTTAGCCCCTGGCAACGGGTGCGATTGAAAGGCAGCGGGTGCAACTTCGAGTGCGGCGGTGAAGGTACTTTCCCCTCTCCCCCCACAGCTGGAGACCGCCCGGAACGAAACCGGGAAACGCCGAGACAAGGTAAAGCAGAAAACTTCTTAAAAGTCTCCGGTCTCTGAGGCTCGAACAGCCGCACAGATCGCCAGCCGGCGTCAATGCTACCAGGTTGATCAGCCCTATCCAGGCTAGAACCCAGTCCGATACGAGGGTCCTCTCACGTGGAGACCCTCCGAGGTGGTCGCCATATTGCTCGCGTGGTCGCCGTTGCCATTTTCACTTGATCGCTGCCCTACCTGCCGATTCGATCCATGCGTATAAGGGCCGTGCACACTGCGACGCGCACAAGGGCACACAGCCACACGCTCAACAGTGCCGGGCACATAAATAAACCTCGTGCACACAGCGGAACGCACATCTTTTTGAGTGCGCATCTGACCTACATGTACAACTTAGGGGCACTCTCAGCGCATAACTCTGCCTCCCGGCGTACACACGAACGCATAAACCGGAGTTTTCTACAAGCCTACACGCACAAACCATGGCACCACTGGACAAGAAGCTCAAGGCTCAGGGCCTCTGCCCAGCATGCTACATTAGAGCTGCGCAATACGAAGAGCCCACAGCCCTGTGTCTACGGTGCGAGGAGGCTCTGGGTGAACCAGGCCAAGGTCCTCTCCAGCCGGCACTGGGATCCGGATCCGACAGTACACCAGATCTGGGGGGGGGGGGGGGAGGAGCGATGAGGTTACTGGGGTAGGGGGATGGGCACTGATGATGGAGGGGGGGGAAGGTGAGAGAGGGGAGGGTGGATGGGAGGGGGAGGTTGAGAGTCAATACAGGTGGGTGATTGGGATGTGATGCATGTTATATGTTTACTTACATTACTACTTTGGAAATGGGAAACTTTGGGGGAGGCCTCTGCTGGGAGGGCCTATACCCAACCGTTATAGTTACCAAACTGTTGTTGTATTTCTTTCAGACTCACTCATGAGTAATTGCACACGCTTTGTTTCCTGGAATGTATGTGGCCTACATACGCCCATTAAGCGATCCAAAGTGTTAAAGAAAAAAATAGACTTTGATGGCCTACTTACAGGAGACCCATCTATCAGCGGTGGAGCATGCAAAGTTGCGCCGTGACTGGGTGGGGGAGGTCAGGTTTGCCTCATCCTCCCCTAGAAGTGCAGGAGTAGCCATTTTGATACATAAATGCCTCCCTATTAAGATTCTTCAAGAAACTGTAGTTTCTTTGGGTCTTTATATTATTTTGGTTACTAAATTATATGAGCAGACAGTCATGTTTTGCAATATCTATGCATCTAATGTTTATAGTCCCACCTTTTTCAGAACTCTATTCTCATTTGCTCCCACACTTAGATAACCTGCTTGTTATTGGGGGAGATTTCAATACGATCCGGGATGGGACTCTGGACGCCTCTCACTCTCGTAGACGGGAACAGGGTATGGGTAAAGGCCCGCAATACCTGGAAGATACACTACATGTGCTAGATGTTTGGCAGGTTTTACACCCTACTGAACGTGATTTTACCCATATCTCCCGCGCTCACGCATCTTTCTCACGACTTGACTATTTTCTTGTTAGTAACCATGCGTTTCCAATCGTTCAAAGTGCAGGAATTGACAATATTGTAACCTCAGACCACGCTCCTGTCTGGGTAGACTTTTACTCGTGGTCAGCCCACGTCAAAAATTTGGCGCTACCCCTATTTTCTGACTAATGATATGAAATTTCGTGATTATTTACACGCTAAGTGGGCTGATTATGCTAAGCTAAACCAGCTGCACACCTCCCAACCAGCCTTGTTTTGGTATACGGCAAAGGCTGTTTTAAGAGGAGATATTATTTATGTTTCTCACCGACGTAAAGTACTCAGAGAATTTTAACACTAAATTCACAGTTACACAAAGCCCGCACCAGCAAGGGATCTCTACCGCACTCTGCAGGTGTCTGAATTCTCTTCATCAACGTGCAAAGTTTTACTTACTACCAATTTCGCCTTTATCAATATGGTAATAAACAAACAGGGCGAATGATGTCTAATTTGATTCGTTCAACTAGAGCGAGTTGGTTTATTCCGGCTTTGCGTACCCCTCCCAGAGGAGTAACTAGGGACATTCCCTCTATTTTGCGGGGATTTCAGGCGTCATCGAAGGTCGCTGAAGACAAATGCCCGCCAAGGACCCGGAAGGCACCGTGCTTCCCCTACCTCTGGAGCCAACTGAGGCTCTCTCTCACTGTTTCTCTCCTTTTTTTTTTCTCTCTCAGGTTTTCTTTTTTGTCTCCCGACAGGTTTCCCAATGTGCTGCCGAGCCTCCCTGGACTTCCGGGATGTGCCCCTCCCCCCTCGGTGATGCGGCCGATGTCATCGAGGGTTGCTGAGGACAAAAGCCAGCCAAGGACCCAGAAGGCACCATGCTTCCCCTACCTCTGGAGCCAACTGAGGTACTCACTCTTTCTCTCCCTTTTTTTTAATCTCTCAGGATCCGGAAGGCGCTGCGCACCGGCGACGCACACCAAAGGGGCGCACCGAAGGGGCATGCCCCTTCAGAAAACAATAATACGTCCACAAATAACCTAATTCCAGTAAAACGTAGCAACTATACCAAATTAAACATCCTACTAATGATCTCTTTTCTTCTAGTCAATGCACAATCAGTGACAAAAAATTTTCCCATTATCACGGACCTGCTATATGATACAAAACCTAATTTTATAGCAATAATAGAATCATGGCTTAAAAAAAAAAATCAGATGACGTTCTAAAGAATCAGTTACCAAACAAAAACTATATGGTCTTCTCCATCCTGAGAACAAATAAAAGAGGGGGCAGACTATTACTAATTATTGAAAAAATATTTAAAACTAAATTACTCTTTATCACAACGCAAATGAATCATGAAATTGCCCTTTTTGACACTTATTTTCAGATCTCCCTGGTCTACTGCCCACCCAGTCTCCTCGAACAAAATGTCTCCCCTCTAATAGAATTTTTCGCAACTCATCTAAACCCCTCTAAACCCACCATAATATTAGGCGACTTTAATCTACACATGGACGCTCAACCCCTAATACCTGCCAAACACTAATTGATATAATGACTGCACTAGGTTTCAAACGGATCACAGATAAACCAACACACAAAGCCGGCCACTCACTAGATCTAACCTTCATTAACAGTAGCTTCCTTGAAAACATAAAAACCGAATACACACAAACCCCATGGTCAGACCACTTCCTCATTAACTCTCAGATCAAGCACACAGGACCAATAAAAAAACAAAACATGGAACCAGATGAATTCTCATACCGCCCCCCGTTCAACTCAGATATTCTCAAAGAAAAATTAATTGAAGAATTAACATACATCAACTTCGCAAATAGCCACAACGCTACAACTGACTGGTTAAACAGAATCACTTCAGAGTGTCCAGGAACATGGGCCCTTGAGGAGCGAGTACCGGTTCCTATCGTAATCTGAAATAAAAAAAAGAGAGCGAGGCCCCCGAGGAGTGGGTACCTCTGTTAAGTCCAAGGAGGCAGAGTAGCTTGGATAGCCAAAGCGAGTCCTTAGCGAATCCTTGCTAACTCACTTAGTTAGCGATAACAGAGACCTTTAAATATTAAAAGCGGATGACGTCATCTCAGGGGGACATCCCTGAGGTTCGGCGCCCTTGCAGTTACTTCAGAGTGCGCGCCCTAAGTTTTTAGGCAACATGGCGGATCTGCAACGTTGAGCCAGTCCGGGGACGCCGTAGGGAGATGGCATGGAGATACCGCGGCAGCTGGCCATCCATCAGACCCGGAGGGAGTCGCCACAGAGGTAAAGAGGGCAGAGTGAGGGCGTCGAGCAGCGACGGTCGCATCAATATATAAATGATCTAGAAAGGAATATGACGAGTGAGGTTATCAAATTTGCGGATGATACAAAATTATTCAGAGTAGTTAAATCACAAGCGGATTGTGATACATGACAGGAGGACCTTGCAAGACTAGAAGATTGGGAATCCAAATGGCAGATGAAATTTAATGTGGACAAGTGCAAAGTGTTGCATATAGGGAAAAATAACCCTTGCTGTAGTTACACGATGTTAGGTTCCATATTGGGAGCCACCACCCAGGAAAAAGATCTAGGCATCATAGTGGATAATACTTTAAAATCTTCAGCTCAGTGTGCTGCAGCAGTCAAAAAAAATCAAACACAATGTTAGGAATTATTAAGAAGGGAATGGTTAATAAAACGGAAAATGTCATAATGCCTCTATATCACTCCATGGTGAGAGCGCACCTTGAATACTGTATACCATTCTGGTCGCCGCATCTCAAAAAAAGATATAGTTGCAATGTAGAAGGTACAGAGAAGGGCAACCAAAATGATAAAGGGGATGGAACAGCTGCCCTATGATGAAAGGCTGAAGAGTTTAGGGCTGTTCAGCTTGGAGAAGAGACAGCTGAGGGGAGATATGATAGAGGTCTTTAAGATCATGAGAGGTCTTGAACGAGTAGATGTGAATCGGTTATTTACACTTTCAAATAATAGAAGGACTAGGGAGCATTCCATGAAGTTAGCAAGTAGCACATTTAAGACTAATCGGAGAAAATTCTTTTTCATTCAACGCACAATAAAGCAACAATACAATCTCTTAACCCTACAAGAGAACCAATGCAATGATGTAGCCCAATTCTTTAAAGACAAAATTGAGAACCTAAGAAAAAAAATCCCTAACACTGCAAAACAAGAGATTAAGATGCCCACTAGAGACGTCAGTATCTGGTCATAATTTGAGGAGGTATCTCATTTTGAAGTCTAAAAAATGATTAATCAACTGAACCCTGCTACCCATGTAATCGACACCATACCCATTACAGAATTTTAAAAAACTAGCCAACACAATAAACCCAACATTAACTAAAATCATCAACCTCTCACTAGATGAAGGAGTAATGCCAGATACCTTGAACGGAGCTATAATCAAACTAATTAAGAAAAAGAACCTCGACCCCCTTAATTTGAGCAACTAAAGACCAGTCTCCAACTTACCCCTAATAGCCAAGCTAATCGAAAAAACAGTACAAAAACAACTATCAAATCACCTTGAAAGTAACAAATTATACCCAGCACAACATGGATTCCGCAAACACTACAGTACAGAAACTTTGCTATTAGCTCTACCAGATAATATCTTAAGAGGCTTCGACACAGGAACACACTACATTATGGTCCTATTAGATCTCTCCGCAGCATTTGACACCGTAAATCACAGAATACTAATCGATAGACTGAAAGAAATAGGACTCACTAATAAAACAATAAAATGGCTTGAGTCATACTTAAACAGATGTTTCCAAGTACAAATCAAAAAATACACTTTCAGACAAAGTCACATTGCTTACCGGTGTCCCACAGTGATCAGTCCTGTCTGCAACACTCTAACATTTATCTCCTCCCAGTATGTCACCTACTAGCTGGACTTGGAATCATACACTACATATTCGCAGATGATATACAACTGTTACCCACTGTAAACACCATTGAAGAAACAATGAAACTAGGTAATATGTATCTTGAAATAATCAAACAGCTCCTAAACCAGATGGAACTGGTAATGAACATAGATAAAACTGAATTCATACACCTTGAACGTAAAAACATATACCATATACAACCAACATTCACAATCAAAAATATTCAAGCCGTTGAGTTAGCATTAAAAGTACGGAATCTAGGAGTAATAATTGACCCTGAGCTAAACATGAAGCAACACATCTCACAGAAAATAAAAAGAAGGACATGCGAAACTAATGATCCTGAGAAGACTAAAACCTCTACTAACGCTAAACAATTTTGCACAGTTTTACAGGCAATGATATTCGCCAGCACAGATTATTGTAACTCCCTGCTATTAGGACTACCTAATCCACGATTCGGCCACTGCAAATATTGCAAAATTCCACTGCTAGAATTTTGACTGGCAAAAAAAAAAAAAAAAAAAAAAAAAAGAGTGACCACATTACAGGAAAACTTGCTGAACTACACTGGCTTCCAATTGAACAAAGAATACAATATAAGGTACTATGTATAATCCATAAACTAATCCACGATGAAAAAGCAGACTGGCTTAACACTGCATTGCGCGTACATGACCCGCAAAGAAACCTGAGATCCGCGAATAAGGCTCTACTATCTGTCCCCTCTGTCAAATCAGCACATCTCACGCAAGTAAGGGAAAGAGCACTGTCACTGGCTGGTCCCGTACTATGGAACACCATGACACTCGAAATAAGGCTGCAGAGAAATTTGAAAATATTCAAAGCTAATCTGAAAACCTGGCCTTTTATAAAGATAAAAAGAAGGAGAAAAACAGTTGATTGATAAGGACGCACCAAGCTAGATGTTATTTTTAACCTACACATGCATATTAATATTCAAACCACCTAATATGTTCCTAATAAACAGGCTCCACTTACACACTTAGTTTATTATATTAACTTGTTACTGTACTATGTTGGCACATGATTAATTTGTAATCTATACCACCCATATTCTTTCATTATCATGCCTTTATGTAAACTGTTGTGATGGTTATCTAACTTAACGACGGTATAGAAGAGTTTTTAAATAAAGAGATTTTATTCGACATTATACACCTCCAAGGGGGGGGGGGGGGGGGGGGAGTGATGATCTTAGTGAACTGTTCTGCTCTGAGTTATCTCTACCGTATTTAACTACAGATCAGAAGGAGAGGCTCAAATCAGCCCATAACGGAAAATGAGGTCAGGTCGGTTATTGGCAGTGCGCGCGTTTTTAAAGCTCCGGGCCCTGATGGCTATACTGCAGAATTCTTTAAATTATTAGTAGATCAAGTGTCCGGTCCCTTGGTTGCGGGGTTTTCGGAAATGATTACTCGTGGTTCTTTTCCTGCTCGGGAAAATCTGGCTCAAATTACTCTTATACCTAAGGCCGGCAAAGACCCGCTTTTACCTTGCATCAGCAATGAGACCAGTGCCGCATGACAACAGTCTTCCTGTTCCAAATACCAGAGGTGTGGACACTTGATGACTAGGAGGAAGACAATGAAGATGGAAGCTGCGGCTGATCCTAACTTTGTGCCATCAACATCCAGTGATCCTCATTTAATATATCAGTCAGAGCTGAACGATCTGGTCAGAGATTTGGCTTTATCAAAGAGTCAGGTTGAGCTGCTTGGGTCAAGGCTGCAAGGATGGAATCTTTTGTCATCTGATACGAAAACTTCAGTATTTCGCAGCAGTCAAAGATTTGACAAAATATTTCAACCAAGTAGACAGTCTGACTTTTTGCTGTGACATTAATGGATTGTTTTGTGCTCTCGGATGTGGCCATGACCCAACAAAATGGCGACTGTTTATTGATTCATCAATTTTAAGTTTGAAGGCTGTTTTGCTACACAACAGCAATATCTACCCATCAATACCTGTCGGACATGCCGTTCATATGAAAGAAACATATGAGAACATGCAGCTACTGCTGAACCACATTGAGTATTTGAGATACAACTGGAATTTGTGTAGTGACCTCAAGGTAGTTGCAATTCTACTGGGTCTGCAGCTTGGTTACACCAAGTATTGTTTCCTTTGTGAGTGGGACAGTCGAGTAAGAAATTCGCACTATGTCAGAAAAATCTGGCCTCTCCGCAAGAAGTTGGTTCCAGGGCAGAAGAATGTTACGCATGACCCATTGGTGGATCCAAGTAAGATATTTCTTCCACCTTTGCAAATCAAACTTGGGCTGACGAAAAACTTCATTAAAGCAATGAACAAGCAAAGTAAAGCCTTTGATTTTTTGCAGCAAATGTTTCTACGCATAAGTGACGCCAAAATAAAAGGTGTTTTCATTGGCCCACAAATCCGAGCTGTGTGGAAGGACAGCCACTTTGGTGGTCTTCTGCAAGGTACAGAACGTGTTTAATGGACAGCCTTCAAGAATGTCGTTTGTAACTTTCTAGGCAACTATAAGTGCAACATGTCATTGAAAATACATTTTCTTCATTCCCAGTTGGACTTCTTCCCAGACAACCTTGGTGCTGTGAGTGACTAACATGGTGAAAAGTTTCATCAAGACATTGTCAAAATGGAGAAACGGTATCAAGGCAAGTGGAACCCCACCATGCTGGGTGACTATTGTTGGACTCTCATCCGCAAAGCGTTGAACAGTGATTATAAATGAAAATCTGCAGCAAAACTTTTAGTTTTGTTTTCTGGTGCCAACATTGCCATTATAGCTTATGCCGCTACAGACATGTAACAATGCTTAATGTATATCGCACTTTTCTGGCAAACGGTACGTGATAGAGACATAATAAATGCATATTTGTGTTCAGCTTGTTAAAATCTACTTGTTTCACCGAAGGTTGTGGAGGAAACAAAATGTTCCCAAAACAGCATTACTAATGAAAGTCAGCATAGGTCCTGTGGACTAGTGCAATCCCACAGGCCCTGAAGCGGCCCTGATCCCTCCTCTTATGCAAGGCTTCCTGTTACCACAGAAGCTTGTGCCACGGCAATGCCACTGCAGGGCCTGTGAGTGCATGATGGCTCACAGTCCCCATACTGACTTCCATTGCTAATGTTGCTGGCACCTGAAGAATGTTGCCATTCGAGGCACTTTTGACCCTAGCTGAAGGTTGTGTGACCCCATTTGGAGTCCTGACCCCCAGTTTGGGAAACCCTGGCTTAGGCAATGGCATGTCCAACTTTAAAATAACCAACCTCAACACTACTAACCTTTAAGCATATAGTGTGTCATGCTAGCAATGGCCAAGTTCTTTCTAACCCTACAATATTTAAAGCTCTAGCTCCATTCTGGGAAGTTTTCAAGTCCCTCTGAGGTAGAAAAGCCACAGCTAGAGGGTCCCTGATCTGCAAGACATGAGCACCTATGGCATAGCTAGTTCCTAAATGACTGTATGACAGGAGCTGGTATGTATATGCCAGCTGGTCTTATAATTTACCAGTCAGAGACTGCAGAGCTGCTGAAAAAGGAATTGAAAGGAAGCTTGAAAATCCATGGCATATACATGACCTAAACTGCTGGCCAAGCAAACAAAAGCCCTGGAAATCCATATCCCGCTCTCAGCAGTATCCAGAGTTTGAACTGGACTAGGGAAATACGGGAAGCCAGAAATGACAGCTCCCTGAAGAAAATCTGACAGCCTTACAATGCAGAGGCAAAGTAAAAAAATAAATAAAACACCGCCACCAACAAGGCTCTAAACTGTCCATATGACCTAAGAAAGAAAAGGTCAGAAATGTATCCCTCAGTGCCAAGAAAAGCACTTAATAATCAAATGATTTTCTCATTCAACTGAGACGACAGTGTGCTTCCATTGCTTATCCATTTCTAGAATGCAGGACAAGGTGCATGTAAATGCATTTCTTTAATTACAAAGGGCAGGGTGAAGAACAATAATGCTCAGGTCACCTAGGTGCCTAAAATTTGGCATTTGGTGCCTAAACTAAAAAAAAGATCAAAATAAGAAAATAAAGCCAAAACAAGAAAAAATAAAGAAAAAATGTACTTTGACTCCTAAAAAAAATTGACTGGTACATCAATTTTCTACCTATTTTTCCATCTCTGGTAATGTTCATTGTGAACTCCCTGTGCTTCGATTTTGACACATACCTGAGAACATGGCCAGGACACTTTACTGCCATTCCTCAATTTATCCAACCACATGCAGATACTAATTTTATGGGTTCCCTCACCCTTAACTTCTTATAGGGAAGTTTGTGTAAAACCACTGTATACTAGCAACCTCTCCTTAGAACTGGATGTGCGACTAGAGGAAGAAGGAACAAAAAAACCCCCCAAAAAACAAACATCAAGACACTAACCCAACTGGCATGTGATCAGATATTCTTCCTGAATCCAATGAAAATCACTAAAATAACGGCTCACTTCCTCAAATTAATACAAAATAATTAGAGTCCTTGAGGAAAATTGCAAATTTGCAGATTTTGTATTCATAAATACCTGTTTAAGATACTTTCAAAAAACCAACAGGGAATGGTATCAGAATAATTAGTGCTTCCAATCTCATGGGCTCTTGCCCTTACAGGGCTACAACCCCTCTCTTGTGTGAGCACTATCTGATCACGTCACTTACCACTTGCCATATGGTATTTTTTGTATTTTTATTTGTGTATATATTTTTTTCTATTTAACCCAAGTTTAATGTGCAAAAACCTCCCATTTAAAATTACCCGTTTAAAACGCACACCTCACCTTCCCATTTAAGTCATATTGCTGAGATTACTTACCTGATAATCTCCTTTGCCTTAGTGTAGACAGATGGACTCAGAACAAGTGGGTATAGTGTGCTCGTGCTAGCAGTTGGAGACTGATCTGACGTCAGCACGGGTACATATACCCCCACAGGAAGTGAAGCAACTCAGTAATCTTCCTTGCCAAAGCTGTTATGGATATATGTGTACTGACCGATCAATGAATTAGTGAAACAGGATTCCCCTGACCAATTGATAGTAGCTGGAGACCGCCAGCGCTTCCAACGGGAAGGCGTCGACACCTGGTAGAGTGGACGCTCTTATGTAAGAAACTGACATGGCTTACCTTGAATTGGTGAAACCCATGTACACCGGCAGCCGGGCGGGATGCTGAGTCCATCTGTCTACACTAAGGAAAAGGAGATTATCAGGTAAGTAATCTCAGCATTTCCTAGCGTGTAGCCAGATGGACTCAGAACAAGTGGGATGTACAAAAGCTTTACTCCCGGACTGGGCGGGAGGCTGCCTGAGGACCACGTAGGACTGCCCTCGCAAATGCTGTGGCCTGGACATCCAGACGGTAAAATCTGGAAAAGGTATGGAGGGAGGACCATGTCGCCGCCTTACATATTTCTGCGGGCGACAGCATCCTCGATTCTGCCCAAGATGCTGCTTGTGCTCTGGTAGAATGAGCCTTGACCTGTAAAGATGGTGACTTTCCGGCCTCTACGTAGGCTGCTCTGATAACTTCTTTGATCCAAAGGGCTATGGTAGGCCGAGAGGCCGCTTCCCCTTGCTTCTTTCCGCTGTGAAGGACGAACAAATGGTCCATCTTTCTTACTGCTTCTGTCTGTTCCAGGTATCTGGGTAGCAATCTGCGATGTCGAGATGGCGTAGCAAACGCCCTTCATCTGATTTCTTCAAGCCCGCCGTGGTTGGCAAAGATATGGTTTGGTTGAGGTGAAATTGTGAGACCACTTTAGGTAAAAAGGAGGGAACCGTGCGAAGATGGATAGCCTCAGGAGTGATTCTGAGAAAGGGATCACGGCAGGACAGCGCTTGTAGCTCAGAGATGCGGCGTGCGGAACACACTGCCAGCAAGAACACCATCTTCGAATGGAGAGACAGGCCCCAAAGGGGTCTGAAGGTGGATCCCGCGAGGAAATCCAAAACTATGTTGAGGTTCCACAGGGGCACTGGCCACTTCAGTGGCGGACGAATATGCTTGACTCCTTTCAGGAAGCGGGAAACATCTGGGTGCGTGGCAATGGTCTTGCCATCCCTCCTGGGACTGTAGCAAGACAGCGCAGCCACCTGAACCTTGATGGAGCTTAGGGAGAGACCCTTCTAAAGCCCATCCTGTAGGAAATCCAGAACAATAGGGATTGTGGTCGCATGTGGATTGGTGCCATAAGTGTCGCACCAGGCTTCAAATACTCTCCAGATCCTTATGTAGGTGAGGGATGTGGAAAACTTGCGAGCTCGGAGGAGTGTATCTATCACCAGCTCAGAGTAATCTCTTTTCTTCAGTCTAGCCCTCTCAATGGCCAAACCGTAAGAGAGAATTGAGCCGGATCCTCGTGGAGGATGGGACCTTGACGAAGCAGGTCCCAGAGAGGAGGCAGGGGAAGGGGCTCCCCTGCCAGTAGTCTTCTCATGTCCGTGTACCAAGGTCTTCTGGGCCAGTCTGGTGCCACTAGAAGAACTAGGCCTCTGTGTCTCTGAATCTTGTGAAGCAGGGCGCCCAGCAGGGGCCACGGAGGAAAGGCGTATAGCAGAGTCCCTGGAGGCCATGGCTGAACCAGGGCGTCGATCCCGTGAGACAACGGATCTCGCTTGCGGCTGAAGTATCTGGGTTCTTGAGCATTGGCCCTGTCCGCTAATAGGTCCATGTCCGGAATCCCCCAGTGATCCACGATCATCTGGAAGGCTGTGGGGGACAGCTGCCACTCTCCCGGATTTAGGCTTTCCCTGCTGAGGAAGTCGGCCGCGGTGTTGTCTCTTCTGGCAATGTGGACGGCGGAGATGTCCTGGAGATTCACCTCTGCCCAAGCCATCAGCGGGGCTATCTCTAGGGACACCTGTTGGCTTCTGGCTCCGCCTTGTCGATTGATGTATGCCACCGTGGTGGCGTTGTCGGACAACACTCTGACTGCTCTGTTCCTCAGTCTGTGGGCAAATCGCAGGCATGCGAATCGGACTGCCCGTGCCTCTAGACGGTTGATGTTCCACCCCGACTCTTCTCTGTTCCACCGCCCTTGGGCGGTAAGCTCTTCGCAGTGCGCTCCCCATCCACTCAGGCTGGCATCTGTGGTGAGCAGAGTCCACGTGGGGGAGGACATCTTCGACCCCCTGCTCGTGTGGTCGGACTGCAACCACCACCGTAGCTGGGTCCGCAGTCTGGCTGGTAGAGGGAGATGCACGGAGTAATTCCGGAAGCGAGGGCTCCATCGAGAGAGGAGGGAGCGTTGTAGTGGTCTCATATGGGCCCTTGCCCAGGGTACCACTTCCAGGGTGGATGCCATGAGACCGAGAACCTGCAGATAGTCCCAGGCTATGGGCCGACTGGCTCCCATCAAGGACCGTAGACGCGTCTGTAGTTTTAACCTCCTCTTGGTAGTGAGGCTGACTGTCTGCCTGGGTGTCGAACCGGACTCCCAGGTATTCCAGTGATTGGGAAGGCTGTAGGCAACTCTTGCTTAGGTTGACTACCCATCCCAGGCTTTCCAGAAGGGTGATCACTCTGTCGGTTGCCCGATGGCTCTCCTCTCATGATTTCGCTCTGATCAGCCAATCGTCTAGGTAGGGATGGACAAGGATTCCTTCCCGTCTGAGCGCCGCTGCTACGATCACCTTGGTGAAGGTCCGCGGCGCCGTGGCTAACCCGAAGGGCAAAGCCCGGAATTGAAAGTGTTGTCCCAGAACCTTGAAGCGTAGGTAGCGCTGATGATCCTGATGGATCGGGATATGCAGGTAGGCTTCTGATAAGTCTAAGGCCGTGAGGAATTCCCCTGGCTGTACTGCGGTCTTGACTGAGAGCAGAGTTTCCATGCAAAACCTCGGGACCCTTAAGTATCGGTTGACTGACTTGAGGTCCGGAAAGTGCCCTCTTTCTTGGGCACCATGAAATAAATGGAATAGTGCCCAGAATCCATTTCCCATGCAGGTACTGGGATTATGGCTTTCAAGGACAGGAGCCTTGCCAGGGTGGCTTCCAATGCTGCTTTCTTGTGGACTGGACACGGAGATTCCACGAACCTGTCTGGAGGGATGTGATGGAAGTCCAGATAATACCCCTCTCGGATGATGGCAAGGACCCACTGGTCCGATGTAATCTCGACCCACCTGGGGTAGAAGAGGATTAACCTGCCCCCTATGGCTTCGACCCCCGGATGGATCAGCTGATTCTCATTGGGGGGTGCAGCCGGGACCCGAACCCAAGCCGGCTCCCCTCTTGCGCTGCTTGGTCCGAAAGGACTGGTTCCTAGCCTGAGGACGAGGCGCCTGGTAGCGACTCCTATAGGGAGTGAAGCGTTGGGAGTTTCTACCTCTGGAGTGCCTTGGAAAGGTGCGCTGGTTCCTCTTGGACCTGTCTTCTGGTAGTCGAGGTACTGGAGAGGCAACCCATGTGCTGGCCAGTTTATCTAGGTCGCTGCCAAACAGAAGAGACCCCTTGAACGGCATTCTAGTGAGACGTGTCTTAGAAGGGGCGTCGGCTGACCAGTTTCGTATCCAGAGCTGCCTCCTGGCTGCTACTGAGGATGACACCCCCTTGGCTGTCTTACGGACTAGGTCGGAGGTGGCATCCGTAAGGAACGAGAGAGCTGACTCCATGTCAGCTGCCGGGGCATTGTTCCTGACCTGTGACAAACAGGAACACGTTACCACGGTGCAGCAGGTTGCGATTTGCAAAGACAGAGCTGCTACCCCAAAGGTGTGTTTCAGGATGGCGTCCAGGCGGTCATGAGCGTCCTTGAGGGCCGCCCCCCCCTCCACTGGAATGGTGGTGCGCTTGACCACAGCGCTAACCAAGGCGTCCACCTGAGGGCATGCCAGCATATCCTTGATTGCCGGGTCCAGGGGGTATATGCCAGACAGGGCCCGACCCCCTTTGAATGAGGCCTCCGGCGCATTCCACTCCAGATCGATCAGCTGTTGCGCCGCTTGCAGGAAGGGAAAATGGCGGGCTGTAGGATGAAGACCCTCCAGCAGGGGGTTCTGCGTAGATGCCTCCATGGTACTGGAGCCTGGAATAGCCAACTCAGTCAGGCACTGAGAGACCAGGTCGGAGAGATCCTCCTTGGGAAAGAACCGCCTCATAGTTCGATATGGCTCTATCCCCGGGGGGAGTTCCCCCTCCTCGGGGGGTTCGGACTCGTCCTCCGAGACATCAGGGTCCACATGAGCGGGACTGCCCGGAGGCGGATGGCCGCAATAAGGGCAAGAAGGGCCAGGGGTAGGGTCAGCCGGAGCGGCAGCAGGGCCTGGACGGGATGCTGACTGCATCTGTACAAAGGCGTGGATCCCCTTAAATAAGTCAACCCAGGAAATGGAAGCTGTCTCTAGCCGTCGGGGTACTAGGTCCCCCGGAATTTCTGGCTGTTCAGGGCGCCCCGCTAGATCCAGGGTGGCCCCTGGGGAACTGTCGGTAAACCTCGGTTGAGACTGGTCCTGGCCCGAGGCTCCCACAGCCTCCTCACATTGGGCACAAAGGGAGTCTGGCTCCTCGCTCTGCGTGGCTCTAAGCTGGCACGCTGAGCATAGGCCAAGAGCTTTCACGCCGGAAGCAGGAGGCGCCTCCCCTGGAAATGCCGGGGCGTTCAAGTGTTCCATCGCTGTGAATGCAGGGCGCCGGCTTATACCAATAATATGCGCTTAATAATATACAATATGCGCTCAATATACAATATGCGCTCAAGAATATGCATTCAAATAACGTACAATATGCGCTCAAGCCTATGCGTTCAGCAATATGTGGTGAATAATATCCAATATGCGCTCAAATATACAATATGCGCTCAAGAATATGCGTTCAGCACTACACGCTCAATAATATACAGCATGTGCTTAAGAATATGCGTTCAGCTATATGCGCTCAAGAACATACGATATGCGCTCAAACCTACAGTAGGCGCTCAAATTATGCGTACAGCACTATGCGCTCAATAATATACAATATGCGCACAAAAACATACGCTTAGTAATGTATGTGCTGCGTTGTGCGCCTCTCCACAGGCACCTATCCTGGGCGCTTAATACCTTAACAAGGCTAACAAAATGGCGACCTCCACGGCGTGTCGTCCACCGGCAACGCCGCCGATCCTCGTACCTCGGAGATCAAAAGTAAGAGATGTACGCCTTACCTGATCTTCGGCGCTTCCCGGCTGTAACCCGGGCGGTCTCCAGCTGCGGGGGGAGAGGGGAAATACCTTCACCGCCGCGCTCGAGGAAATGCACCCGCTGCCTCTAAGCCACCGAACTCGTCACGCTCGGGGCGAAGTCCACGCCGGGACTGAGGCGCCTCTCAGCCGGGCCCGAGCCCTTCTCGCTCGGAGGCTAGATCCCTGCCGCGATTCGGCCACCGGACCGAGGCCTAAACCTCCGAGGGATCGCGGAAATCACCTCAGGAAACTCAACTGGGGGAGGGACCCAAGGGTATCACCACAGGAGTGCGGGGCTCGTTGTCTGTATCTTCGTAGTAATTTAGTAAGACAAAGTAGAAAGTAGATTTGGAAAACACGCTCAGCGAGCATGCAGGAGCTCCAAACTGCTTTGGAGACGGAAATTAATGAGTTGCTTCACTTCCTGTGGGGGTATATGTACCCGTGCTGACGTCAGATCCGTCTCCAACTGCTAGCACAAGCACACTATACCCACTTGTTCTGAGTCCATCTGGCTACACGCTAGGAAAATTAACTTTTCTCTTATAGTGTAGTCACCCCTCTCTTATTATATATAAACTTATCTCTTTTATGCCAAATCACAATCGCCTTGCTCGTTGTTATTTTCTGGTTCGCCCGCCTGACATTGGCAATGTTTCAGTGCACTCCCTGCGCCTGCTTCAGGGGCATTCAACTATATTCAATTTAGCTCGGCATGACTTCTCCCAACTTCTTCCTGCATTCAAATATGGCGCTCAGACACTGTCTGAGCGCCAGGGAGGTGACTGGGTTGCGTGAGAGAGACAGAGAGAGATAAGACTAGGCAGGGAGGTGACTGGTGTCTGTATGTGAGACAGAGACTGGTCATAGGGTTTAATGGGGGGGCGGGGGTGACCTAAAGAAGAGGACCGAGAGGACAGAGCTTCAGCGTCTGAGCGCCATATTTGAATGCAGGAAGAAGTTGGGAGAAGTCATGCCGAGCTAAATTGAATATAGTTGAATGCCCCTGAAGCAGGCGCAGGGACTGCGCCGAAACATTGCCAATGTCGGGCGGGCGAACCAGAAAATAACAACGAGCAAGGCGATTGTGATTTGGCATAAAAGAGATAAGTTTATATATAATAAGAGAGGTGACTACACTATAAGAGAAAAGTTAATATATGACTTAAATGGGAAGGTGAGGTGTGCGTTTTAAACGGGTAATTTTAAATGGGAGGTTTTTGCACATTAAAATAGGATTAAATAGAAAAAAATATATACACAAATAAAAATACAAAAAATACCATATGGGAAGTGGTAAGTGACGTGATCAGATAGTGCTCACACAAGAGAGGGGTTGTAGCCCTGTAAGGGCAAGAGCCCATGAGATTGGAAGCACTAATTATTCTGATACCATTCCCTGTTGGTTTTTTGAAAGTAATGTGATCAGATATGACATCTTCTCTATACCAGCGGTTCTCAACGGTTGTGTTGCGACACACCAATGTGTCACGGCTCCCGGTGTCCCAAAGCCCCAGTTATACTTCTTTTTTTCTTTTCCTGCCCCCGCGGGCCAATCAGAAGCCTACTCCCTTCTTCCTGCCAGTGAGAGGAGGAAGCCGATGATTGGCCGATGGGGCAGGAAGAAGGGGGGCATCTCACAGCCCAGGGGTGGGGTGGTTTGAGGGGGGGCTGGGAGGAGTGGCAGTGTCCAGGCCCGTGGCAGCGAAGAAGCCCGACCCTGTGACCACCACATGGAAGTGCTGAAATTAAACACAGTGGCGAGCCACAAAGAAAAGAAGCCAGGCGCGCCAGGATTTACCGCTTCCAAAGTGGCAGGGAACCGCGACAGAGTAGGGATTCTCCAAAGCAGCAGTGAGTCGCAAGCACGAAGAGGCCGGTTGCTCCGGGGATTCCCCTCCCCAATGCAACGTGGCACTCAGCCATGCTGATTACAGATGGGGCAATTGGAGCTCCCAGCGTCCGTAAAAGCAGGCAGATGGGGGGCCGCGGGAGCCTAGGGATATCCCGACAGCCAGAAGAAAGGCTTGAGTGCTGTGGCATATTTTATTTCTCTTTCCATTTCTCCAGGTTTGCACCGCATACAGAGTGGCTTTTTTTGGATTTCCATTCCAGTTTGTCTCCATATTTATAATGTGTGGTCTTTCTGTATTTGGTGAAGGTCTGTATTTGGTGAAGGTCTGTATTTTACTAGAATGTAGGCAATTGTATCAATCTTATTTGTTGTGTTTTCTCAATAGGATATGCATTAGTGGTAAATTATTGCCTTTTCATAAGAAGGGCTATTGTGTTTTGCTTTTACTGAGATGTCATCAGAACCAGAATATCTTTTTTTTTTTAGCATGGTAAGTTCTATGGATAATGCCCTAGTTCTGCTCTGCATCCATTGTTGGAGGTCAAGGGGGTTCCCGTGGATGCAGAGTGTATGTTTACATATAGCCCCGTGACGGTCACATGTTCAGTGTGTCACGCACGCGAGAACCATCTATCCGGTATGTCCCGGCCGAAAAAAGGTTGAGAACCACTGCTCTATACAACTACCTAACATGTAATGATGTAGTTTCTACAGAAATGTCAGTCTTTTAATCATGGGATGGATATCATTAGTTTACTGTACAATGCACAAGTTTTCCTAACGAATTTAACCACCACCATGCCAGAAAGCAAGTGGACAATGACAATATTAGGACAGTCATGGTCAATAGAATACAGTACTTTCCACACCAAGTTACTGGTCTCTTTCTAAAATTACTGTGGCTGTGAAATGGTTCGGATCCTGTGCAGTACTGTGGAGTGTAAATGATTTTATCATCGAGGCATGAAGATCTAAGGATCACCAGAAAAGGCACAAAACTGGAGAATGCAGTACCACCAGGCACCAAACCCATCTTAAAACATCCTGCAAGCTCCTGCTGCTCTTATGGGCTCCTCATTCAGCACCAACTTCTTCATCCAAACTTCCAGATTTAAGGCAAACAGCAGATCAACAGATGCTTTTTCCTTACCACCTAGATCATCAAACAAGTAACAGAAGGCAGGTCATATCAGTTTCCCTGCCAGGACAGAGTCATTGTAAAAGAATTAACTTGACTAAATGTACCGAATGGCACTGGTAAAATTACAATTGGCTCCTAACTGCCTCCTGGAAAGAATCCCACAGGCATCTGGTGGAGGAAGATGGGTTAGCTATGGATGTGGACTTATAGTTTTAAATTTTATTATAATAGGATTTGATTTTTGTATTTTTCATTTCATATTTATATACCACACATACCAAACTTACAAAAAACAGATCAAGGCAGTTCACAACAAAATATCATATAAAATACATAAAACAGGTTAAAACCTCTATATCCAGCCCCTCTCCACACCATTTAATACTTAATCTTCCCTAGCCCTCTAATAGAACTGACATCTCGCCACCTGCCATCAGTGAAATTACTCCTCATTGCCTAAAAAGCCTCTCTGGCACTTACAGTTTTTGCCACTATTTCCATGACTGCCACCAATAAAATGACTCCTCACTGTCTAAAAAGCCAAGTTTTCACTTTCATCCTAAATAAATAATATTCCTCTTGCTATACCTCCTTGGGGGCTGAATTCCATAATTCAGATCCCATTACCGAGAACATTCTCTTACAATTTGTTTTACTTTGCCTACTTCTCTCCATGAAGGTACTTGTAAGAGGTTTTCATTTCCTGACTGAAGCTTCCTTAGTGGAATGTACATTTCTAATAAGTGACGCAGATAACCTTGCTCCTTTCCTTTCACTGCCTTGAAAATTTAGGTCATGATCTTAAACCTAATGCGTTCTCTCATCGGGAGCCACTGCAACTGATACAGCAAAGGGCCAGCGCTCGACCTCCTTGGGCACCCATAGATCAACCTAGCCGCCATATTCTGAACCACCTGCAATCAATGGATAGATTTTTCTGGTAACCTCACAAACATAGCTTAACAGCAGTCCAGTAACGGTGTAAAATAGGCTTGAAGAGCTTTACAAAAAGTACTTCTATTCAATAACAGCAGCCATAACTGACACAATTTTAAGAATGCTCTTTGCAAAATTCCTGAAATTTGTATATCCAGGGAAAAAAATCAGAATTGAAAATTACTCCCAAATTCCGCACTTTTTCCACTAACCCAACTTCCTTCAAATCAATTTTTATCTTTATCAGGATGCACGGATCTTCACTTGCTTTTACTAACAGCATTTGGTTTTCACTGTATTCAACAATCAATCTGTAGTCTAACCAATTTAAGATCTTCTGTAAACTCTCATTCACCCTACTCATCATCACACCCAAATCGTTCCCCATTGGGATCATCAACTGTATGCTGGAAGACAACCTTCCTGCAAAGAGGAATTCACAATCTGACCCAAAGTAGAAATGAAGCCATCAGAGAATATTTTGTTCACAAATGATGGGCAGGGATCAAACAAACACGAAGTTGCTCTACACCCTGATAACATTCTTAACTCCATCATACTCACTTCCTCAAACTCAAAACAAGCCTTCCTTCAGTTGTAAGTTCAAACTCCACTCTCCCATTTCCTCCTCACCCATTCTTGTTTATTTGCTTAATTTGTTCACCGCTTTAGGCGATTGTGTCAATCTGAAAAGCGATTCATAAATGCTGCTCAATAAATAAATATTTCTGGTAGCAAGTGACACATACCAAGAATTGGCTTCTCAGTCCTCACAACAACTCCAACTAAGAACAGGATCCTAACTAAAAGATAAACAGCACTCCAGGAAGATGAGGCCACCAGGGCTACTTCACACACCCCTTGATGCCAAGTGGTACGTTGGCTCACCTTTCACCTCCACTACACGTTTTGGGGTGCTGCCTTTCTAATACCCAAACAGAAGGCTGAAATGCAACTCCATCTCAGTGATCATTTGGCTCATTAACATATTTAGGTGCATCCACCAATCAAATAAGTAATCCCCCAAGAACTGATTAATCTGATCATTTGCTCAGATTAAAAAAAAAAAAATATATATATATATAGGTCTCCTATATATCAGAACAAAATAGATTTTTTCCTCAAATGTATTCACAGGAGAGTGGAGTGGGGGCAGAAAGAGAACCTACCCGTCATGTGATATTTCAGACCATTATATGGAAAACCTCATCGGTATGGGTCATTGACTTATTACATTCACTTTTCATTGCACAGCTGAGGAAGTGAACTTATGTGCTCAGAAAAAAAAAATTCTGTGATATACAGACAGGACACCCTTCTCTTGAACATCAATCTTGTCCAATTTGTTAATCTAACACTCACTAATGACACCTTGATATATGCTGCACTAACAAAAGTAAAAACGTCAGGATTTAGTTGCACCTGTGAAACCATGACCCTGTTTTTATAAGAGGAATCCCTGGACAGGAAGGGATGAGTCAGGATGCCAATAAGATTCTTAAGAGGAATGCTGTTATAAGGACTGACCAGCTGGTTAGATCAGATTATCTCCTTTCCTTTTTGAACAAAGTTTCTGCTCTCCCATCTTGCTTGTGTCACAGATGAGCATGGCTCTTGGCATAAACAGCGTCAAAGCATCCTTTCTCCACTGATTGCTTTGATAACAGGGATTCTAAGCCAAACACAGCACAAGCTGAATAAGGAGGCTCCCTGAAATCACACACAGGAGGAATTCCCCAAGGCCAATGGAGCGATGAGACAAGGCCCTCCTCCCCAATTCCACTCTGTCTTTTACCACATAAAAGGGAAAAGAAACTCCCAATGTCCAGTTAAACACCCTGCCCGATTCTGCGAAGCAGAGAAAATACAAATGAAAACTCAAGGCTTACAGAGTATCTCAGGCACCCATCAACATGTGCAGGCCAGAAACGCAGGCCCTGCACAGAGCCACTTCATATCACAGTAATCTCCCCCCACCTCTAATAATGAAGTGTGCCAATATACCAAAGTGTACAACTTGCTCAGGTACTGACAGTTGTAACATACCCTCTAACACAAATCAAGTCCTCCAACCCAGGCCCTACACACCCACACACACACACACATATATATATATATATATATATATATTTTTCCTTTCCTTTCAAGCAGGTTTCCATTGGACTGCAATCTCAGAGCCTTCTTTTAAAATCAATCATAAATAACTATATAAAATTAATATTAACCAGCAAATCCCCTCCCTTCCACTCTCATTCACAAGGAAGGCTCTGGATTAGGGAGAGGGGCAAGGAGAAAAAAAAAAAGGAGGGCAAGGAAAAAGCAGAGGCAAAAAAAAAGATGACTATGGCATTGAAGAGAAAGAAAAGAGAAAGAACAGAAGGAAGCAGGGAAGGGAGAAAAGAGGAGGAATAGGAGCAGAATGGCAGATAAGGAAAGAACCAGAGTAGCTCGTGCTATAAGGAGAGTATGGGTGAATAAAGCAGCATGCATGAGGAATGTTATAAGCAGTATGCTATCAAGGCAAGGAGGTCAAAGCAGTAAGAGAAAGGTGTTATTTGGGGGGCAATGGTTAAGTGGGAGAAGCAATATAGTGTGTAGTTGTGTTGTGGCAAGCATGTCAGGGTGGTAGTGTTATACTCAGGTCTCACAGCGAGCAATGAAATAGACATATGGTTGGGGTGGAGAGATGGTACTTATACATAGGTCTCATGGGGAGGGGGGAGGAGGAAGCAGCTATGTATAAAGGGGGTGTGTGTAGGGAATGACAGGTTTCACAGTGGGCAGTGCAAATGTGCTGGGGAGGTGGTAGCCCAAGTTGACATTAAGTTGATGGATTGTATGTTTTTAGGTTTATATATGTTTGATTTGATATATGTAATGATTGAGATTTATGCTTTTATAATTATTACTAACCGCTTTGGTTAGTACAGAAAGACAGTATATCAAAAGAAGCAATACACTAAACACAAGTGTTAAACATGGGTCTCAAGAGACAGTGATATATACAGTGTGCGTGTATATGAGGGGGGTAGTAGTGTTACGCACAAATCTCAGAGGGTCATAATATAGGCAGTGCTAAGTGCATGGGGAGGGTGGTAGTGTTATACACAAGTCTTACAGTGAGGCAATGACACATGTGGGGTGGAGGGTGTTATACACAAGTTCTACATATTATAATGGTATATGTGGAGTGTATAAGGGGGAGGGATGGCAGGTTTCTGCAAGGGTTTTACAGTGGGCAGTAATGTATGTGGGGTGGAGGTTTATACATAGGTCCTACAGGTGACAGTGATTTCTGCAGGGTGAGGGGTGGTTGCGTTATACACGAATCTCAAGGAGAACAGCGATATATGCCGTGGTGGGTGTTATATACGGGTCACGCAGAGGACAGTGATATATGCAGTGAGGGATGTTATAGGCCGGTCTCATCTCATATACAGCGGACAAGAGAATGCAGGAAGCGTAAGGAAGGACTGGTATAATGGAATCTCACGGTGGGCAGCGGTAAGGACAAGGAAAGTAGACGGGAACGGTATAATCGGGTATCTTTCTTAGTTGGTTTTGTTCACGATGGGCAGTGGTATATAAAGGGGAAGGGGCCATAAGGGAGGGTGTGAAGAAGGGGAAGGAAGAGAAGCGGAATAGAAACTGGAGGAGGAAGTCATATAGCATATGGGTTGCACTATAAGCGGTATAGGCGGGTTTCTCACCTGGTCGCTTTCATTCACGGTGGGCAGCGGGCTGCGGGCGGACATGACTCCCCTCTCTTCCCCTCGCCCCTCTGTGCAGGGGGAGGCTCCGCCGGATGCTCCCCGGGCTCCCGTCTCTCTTTCCCCACTCCCCTCACAGCGACCGAGACCAAAACAGGAGCCGCTTCCTCCTCAACATGGCGCCGCCGCCGCTGCTCCCGCCTCCTCCCGACACGACGCAGTACCGCCCCCGAACCGCCCGACGCTCACCTTCGGCAACTTCCGCCGGGTGCTCCCGCCTCCAAACTTCGGCAACTTCCGCCTCCGGGAGATGCTCCCGCCCTCGCGCTGCTTCGGCTACTTCCACCCGCCTCTCGGCTAGCTGGTTTCCGCACGCTTCCGAGCTTGGACAACTGTGGGAAGCCGCTGTCCCCGTGCATTATGGGCGTTGTAGTGTCCAACTGCAGCCTCTGGAATCGCCGAAATTTCTGGCGTTACGCTTGGTATCTGCTACTCTGCAGGAACCGTATATTACAGTTCATGTTTGAGCCTGGTCTTATGCTTAGAAGTGTAACTCTGATTGCCCACCTCGAAGAGAAACATATGGACTACAAGTCCCAGAATGCAATAGAAATTTATTCTATGAAATATATATCATATCCTGGACTGCCAAAAAAATAGATCCATCGGTGTCTATGGCACTGTACCATGAAATAAATTGGACAGACTGGATGGGCTTTATGGTCCTTAACTACCAATACCGTTCACTGAGTTAGGCTGAAAAAGACCTCACCCCATGTTCCCTGTGCTGAGGTTCACATGCAACGCCACTAGGAAACGGATTCTATCCAGGGCAGCTGCAGATTGATCCGCAGCTTGGTCAGGGATTGGAGAAACGAGGACTAAGGACTTAATTTTTTAAATGAAATACATTGCAAGCCAAATTGTAGCTGTGTCATTGCTTACAGGCTGACATACCCTGAGAGACCAACCAGGTCTGTTTGGCAAGTTGTTGGAGGGTAGCCGAGTTCCTACAAGCCAGCCAAATCATACCAATATCAACTGGGTCTGTACGGCAGGTTGCGGTGGCCTTTCAACAGTTAGGATGTATAAAATATATGCAATGTATGTATTTACTAAGAACAGAATGCCACGCAAGTCAATATCCACGTCATGGCGGGAACCTCAGGGGCATCCCCCCGAGTGACATCATCACATCCTGGTATCTAGCCTGCCCTTCGTTTGCTAACAAACTGAGTTAGCAAGGATTGGATTGGACTGGACTGCCTCTGGTCTAAGCTGCTCTGCCGCTTCCCAGATGCTGCGGGAAGCTCTCTCTGCCCTTCTGGGTATTTCTACACTAACCTGGGTACCCGCTCCTCGGAGGCCCTTCTGCTCTGTTTCAGGTACCTATCTTGGAATACCGGGTACTCGCTCCTCGAAGGCCTGCTCTCCCTAACTTGGTGCCTGCTACTGATCAACTTCTGCCTGCAGGACCTTCAACTACACAGCTTCTGCTTCAGTGAGTACTAACCCTTTCAGTCTGTCCCACCTGCAGATTCAGCGCTCTGTGCCTACATCCGGGACCTGTCCCTGCAACACTACGCTGCCTATCACTTACTCCAGTGTGAGGCTGGTCTCCTTTGCTGAAGGCCCCTGGACTACTTCACTGGGTTACCTCCACTGCTGCCCGCTCCCCGGGCAGTACCATCAAGCTGTACAATAAATACAACTTCTCTGTGTCTGCGTGTATAGAGTCTAGCCTAGTACTGCGGTTCCTCACGGGGCTCCTCCCCGTGGAAGTGGCCATCACCGCAGTACCCAAGAATCCACTCCAACACCTCATAACCATAATAGTTTCCATTCGAAAGCACGGTACCTTCAGACTCCGGTTCACTTGCTGGAGGTCCAGGATGGGGCGAAAGGTTCCTTCTTTCTTTGGCACCACAAAGTACACGGAGTACCGACCGGCTCCCTGTTCCACCCCTGAAACTGGAACAATGGCCTGCAGGCTTAACAGACACCGTAGCATGTCCTCCACCGCTGCACGCTTGTTTCTGGAAGAACAGCGCGACACCAGGAAGGCGTCCCTGGGAGGGTGTGAAAATTCTAAGGCGTTAGTCTATGTGGATCACCCGGAGAACCCACTGGTCAGTCGTGATCCTTGCCCACTCCTCGTAAAACTGGGACAGCCGTCCTCTTACGGCTGTCTCCAAGGAGTGGGTGATCCAGATTTCATTGTGAAGATTTTCCGGCCCCAGAGTCCTGGCCGGCACCTCCCCTTCCTACTTGGTTGACTCCCCGAAAGGACTGTTGTCACCCCGAGAAAGGTCTGGATCTATAGGAAGAGGAGGAACCCCCCTTCCCAACTTAAATCTCCTTGAGTCACTAACCCGGCTCCTTGGGGCAAATGCTTTCTGGAAGGGCTTTCGATCCTCTGGGAGCCTATTGCCTTTGGACTCTCCCAACAACTTCACCAGGTGGTCCAGGTCCTCACTAAACAGGAGCTTCCCCCTGAAGGGGAGATTGCACAAGCGAGCTTTAGAAAAAGAGTCAGCCGTCCAATTCCGGAGCCACAGCAAGCGTTGGGCCGCCACCGAAGAGACCATGGAATGCACCGATGTTTGTACCAGGTCATATAGGGCATCTGCCTTGTCTGCCACCCCTGCCTCCAGGTGAGCCACCTGTGTCTGAGACATGATCCCCGCGGAGGCCAGGTCCAGTGGCTTCTGAATCCAACACAGGCAGGTGCGCTGCATCATACTGGCACAGTCTGCTGCTCTGAGGCTCAAAGCTGAAACTTCAAAAAGGCGCTTCATGTGGACCTCCAATATGCGGTCTTGAGCGTCCTTCAGAGCGGCCAACCCTGCCACCGGAATGGTAGTTTTCTTAATAACTGCTGCTACCGCAGCATCCACCTTGGAGTTCCTTAAGGGCTCCAATGCTCTTCCGACAGTGAGTACAGCTTGGCAATGGCCCGTCCCACCTTGAGACCAACCTGTGGGGCATCCCACTCCCTGCTGATAAGCTTCTGAATTTTCTTCGGAATTGGGAAAGCCGAGGGGGGTCCTCGCAGCCCGTCCAGGACCGAGTTGACCCCTTCGCTGTCCGAATCCTCCTGTGACAGTTTGAGCCCCAGTGACCAGTATCTGGGTCCGGATCGGGGTCAGTGTCACCCTGGGGCGTGGCTAGATCCCCCAACAGGGTGTCCCTCACGGTCCCTGCCTCTCCACGGCTCTCTTGTGCCTGAGGGCCCGGAGAAGGTAGAACCTGAGACTTCAGGCGCTTGGCAGAGCCGCCAGTGCTATACTGAGACCTCCTCTTCGCAGCCATCCTGGCCAGGAAGGCTTCATGCTTTAGTAGCACAAACTCCGGGGAGAAACCTCCGGGTCCCACATCATCACTACTGGAATTCAAAGTTGTATCCTTCGGGTCTCCCTGGCCCGGTTCTACCACTGCCAGGGGAAAGCGGGGAGGGGACTTCCTGAGCTTCCTTCCCCTGGGGGTTTACCTTTTGTTCCCGATCGTCCCCCAGGTACGCGCCTAGGCTTTCTGGGCTTCTGGCCCTTGGCAGATGACCCCTCGCCTCCCGCAGCACATGAGGCACAGAGAGAGTGAGTATCCAACTCTAAAACCAGGCCACAGGCCCTACAGACCTCCACAAGGGCACTTTCAGACATGGCAGTCCTTCCCCCAGCTCCCCTGGAGTCCCAGAAGAAAGAAAGTCGGTTGGGCTGAGCACTCACATGGGACCCGCAAAAAAACAAAATGGCGCCCGTGCCAAAAAATAGCCTGGGCTCAGTGCCCCGCGGAGGAGGAAGCAATTTAAAAATGACTGCAAACCTCCGATTTGACTGCCCAGGCCCTCAGGACACCTGCCCTGAGGCCAAAAACACCCAGGAGCTGCTTTCCCGACCCGAGGAGGCTCCGGGCACTAGGATGCTCCTCCCCCCCCCCCCCCCCCCCAGCCGAGCACTGCCTGAAACGGCAAGCCTCAGAGAAAATCCCCTGCAGAGAAAAAAACTGAAGACAAAAATCCTTTTTTTTTTTTTAACTCTGCAAGTAACAAAAAAAATCCCCACGGGGTACTTTCCTTTAGGAGGTGCTGGCAGAGGGCGTAGAGGGAACCAGTCCTCTGGCTATCCAACTCCCTAGAATCCGAGGGCTCTACAGCTAGGGGATGGACCGCGATCAGAACCTCACACCTCAGGGAGCCTTGCTAAAACTCAGTCCAGAGCTGCAGAATACACAACCACTATCTGCTGGAGACAGAGAAATACTGAGGAGCAGCAGGTGGCACTAGTGGTATATAATAGCAGTGCCTCGAAGTTTTTTTCTCTGCCTCCATCTGCTGGGGGGAGTGCATAACCCACTGGTCTGGAATGAACTGGGTATGTTCAAGAACCTATTATCCTGTACATAGTTAACTAGTTGGCTCTGGACAACATGTTCCAAAAACAACCAGGGGAAGGAAAGACTGAGATGGAAGGCCATGGAAGGGAGAGAAGGCCCTCAGGAAAATCATGGCGAACACTGTTGCCTTTGCCGATCCGGGGACACCAGAGAGAGCGGCATGAAGACACGGCAGCAGCCATCTTCCCAAGGCTTGAGGAGAGAGAAGGAAGAAAGGTGAGGCACAAAGGTCGAAGCCGACTGAGACTGGACGCAACAGTACCCCCCTTCAAGGGCCCCCTCCAGACCCCCCCTACCTGGTCTAGGTTTTTGAGGATGCGATCAATTAAATTGATGAAGCATCTCTTTGTCCATGATATTAGCCAAAGGTTCCCAAGAGTTTTCTTCTGGTCCGTATCCCTCCCATGACGAGATATTCCCAAACTCTGCCTCTCTTTCTTACATCAAGGATGGCATCAACCTTATATTCGATGTCTTCTTCTGCATCGACTGGGGTTGGTTCAGGTGTCTTGGTGGAAAACTCGCTAAGAACAAGCAGTTTCAGCAGTGAAACATGGAATACATTGTGAATCCTTATAGCTGGAAGGAGTCTCAGACTATAGGTGAGAGAGCCCATACGTCGGAGAACAGGAAAGGGTCCGACAAAGCGTGGAGCAAATCAAGCAGATGGAAGCTTAAGTCTCAGATGCCTGGTAGAAAGCCAAACTTTATCTCCAGGCTGGAAATCAGGAGCCTTGCTTTGGTGAGCGTCATAGCCTTTCTTTGCTCTTTGTCCTGCTTTTTGGAGCATCTCTTTAGTCTTTCTCCAGAGCTGCTGTATATTTTTGGCAGTAGATTTAGCTGCCGGGGATGACACAGAAAGTGGAAGTGGTAAAGGCGGTAAAGGTTGTCGTCCATAGACCACTTGAAATGGAGTAGATCCAGTAGATGACGCTGGATGCGAATTGATGGCAGATTCAACCCAGGGCAACAGTTCAGCCCAGTCATTCTGTCGTGAACTGACATAGGCGCAGAGGAACTGTTTGAGAATTCTATTCATTCTCTCAGATTGGCCATTCGACTGAGGATGATACGCAGAGGTGAAGTCAAGTGTGATGTCGAATCTCTTACACAAGGCTTTCCAGAACTTTGCTGTAAATTGAGCTCCTCTGTCAGAAACAATGTGTTTAGGCATGCCATGTAGGAGAAAGATGTGACTGATGAATAACTTAGCAAGTTCCATGGCTGATGGCAAGCCAGGGAGAGCCACGAAGTGAGCCATCTTTGAAAATCGGTCCACTGTAACCCAATTGGTATTGTTACCTCCGGAAAGTGGCAGGTCCACCACAAAATCTGTTGCAGTATGGGTCCAGGGCTCATCTGGTGCTGGCAAGGGTTGAAGCAGGCCCCATGAACGTCCAGGCGGAGGTTTCTCTCTGGCACAATTGGAATAGGAGGCTACATAAGAGATACTCCAGATTTTTGTGATCAGTGTAAACAGTAATCTGATGTTGGGCACCTTCAAGCCAGGGGCGCCATTCTTCAGATACCATTTTTATTGCCAACAGTTCTTTATCCCCAATGCTGTAGTTTTTCTCCGCTGGTGAGAAGTGTCGGGAAAAGAATGAACAGGGGTGTAAGATCTTTGAATCACAGGTCTGGCTTAGCACGGCCCCTACACCTACATCAGAGGCATCGACTTCCACAATGAAGGGTCAAGTAGGGTCCAGATGGCGGAGACATGGCTTGCTTTGAAAGGCGTCTTTTAATTTATGGAACGCAATCACAGCTTCCATAGACCAAGTAGCAACGTTGGCTCCCTTCTTAGTCATTGCTGTTAATGGAATAGTCAATGAAGAGTAATTTTTAATAAAGGTCCGGTAATAATTGGTAAATCCCAAAAATCATCTTAGAGCTTTTAGGCCCGTGGGTTGTGGCCATTTTTTAATATTTATTTATTTATTTAAAGATTTTTATATACCGCGGCACGTGTGGCACATCACCTCGGTTTACAGATAACAGTAACTCAGCAAAGCGCTTTACAATAAAACATATTAACTGATAACATCAGCAAAAAAGTTTAACCATAAACTAGGAGAAGGATCATCAATGTTATGAGGGAGGCAAAGGAATCTGGGGAGAAAATATCATGTACAAAGGGGTAATTGCAATTTACTTACAGAAATAATTAACAAGAAGAAAAATAATTTACTTACAGAAATAATTAACAAGAAGGGAGCGTTTCTAGGTGAGAGGGGGTAGGGGAGGAGAGGGGAAGACAGGGGGAGGTTGTGACAGTGACGTAAAAGGATAGTATAGGTCCAGGTCAGTTAATAGTAGGCTTTTTAGAACAACCAGGTTTTTAGGTTTTGTTTAAATTTTTTGTGGCAAAGTTCTTGTCGCAGTTCAGAGGGCATGCTGTTCCATATAGTGGAACCAGCTATAATGAGCGATCGTTCTTTTGTAGAGGCAAGTTTGGTCATTTTAGGAGAGGGAATCGGCAGTCTGGCTAGATGCTGGGATCTGCTTGGTCGGTTTGACTTTTTGAAGTGTAGGTGTTCAGAGAACCAAAGCATATTTCTGTTGTGGATGGCTTTATGTATTAGCGTAATGGCTTTATATGTTATCCTGGATGAGATGGGTAGCCAGTGTAGCGACTGAAGTGCTATGGGGCAGAAATTGGCAGGGTTGTCTGGCGACAGATTAGGTTTCTTCAGTAGCGGCTTTAGGATAGCAATTTTGAGGGGGTCGGGGACTATACCTTGAGATAAAGAGCAGTTGATAATCTCTGCAATAGGTTTGGCTATGGTTTTGGGGATGGTGATGAGTAGGTTGGTTGGGATCGAGTCCAAAGAATGAGAGGCCGGTTTGAGTTTCTTTAACACGTTTTCGACTTCTAAAGAGGAAGTCGGCTCAAAGGTTTCCAAGATTGAGGGCGGAAGTAGAGATGTGAGGCCGGAAGGTGGGACACGAAGGTCTTTATTATCTGACAGTGGAGCGATGAGATTTGAGATTTTGTTCTTGAAGTAAATGGCTAGTTCTTCAGCTTTGGTAGCAGCTTGTTCAACCGGGATAGGCGTGGGGGATGGTTTGGTGAGGGATGTGACGAGAGAATAGGGCTTTCGGATCAAAGATGAAGTGGTGGATTTTCTGCGAATAGAAGTCTCTCTTTGTGTGGAGGATGGAGGTCCTGTAATGGTGCATAAGGGATTTGTATTCCATCAGATTGGATGATGAAGGATTTTTACACCATAAATGTTCTTTGTTTCTGAGATCCCGCTTGATGGTTTTTAGTTCCGGAGTATACCATGGATTTCTGTTGTCTTTATTTGCAAGATGGACTTTGGTAGTTAAAGGGCAAGTTAGGTCTGCCACTTTTTTTAGTGATTTTGGACCAGGATGAGGAGGCCGAGACCGCGTCTGAGAGGTCCAGCTGATCTAACTCTTCAGCTAGGTGAGAGCTGAGGATGTCCTAGTTGCACAATTTCCTGAATTGTACCGTGGTTTTTTGAGTCGATGAGGGGATAGGATGACTGTTCTTCAATGTCGTGGAGATCATCTTATGGTCCGACCATGGGAGAGGAGAATAAACTGTGTGAGAGGAAGGGGTGAGGCTGTCATTTATGAATATTAGGTCCAACATGTGTCCTGCTTTATGTGTGGGTTCGGTGATGATTTGTTTGAAGCCCATGAAGTTTAGCGTGTTGAGGAATGTGTCACAGCTGGCGGACCGGGGAGTCACATCCACGTGGAGATTGAAGTCTCCCAAAAGTATGGCGGGAGTGTCAGTGTTGATGTGTTTGGCTATACGTTCAATTAAAGGAGATGGGTCTGAATCAAGGCAACCGGGAGGGGCATAGGTGAGGCCGATTTGGAGGTGGGCAGATTTGAAGACTGCAAATTCAAGAGAGGGAGTTGAGTTTGTAAGCTGAAATGACAGTCCTAGTTTTTTGTTCGCGGCTAAAAGCAGGCCGCCTCCTCTTTTTTTTCAATCTGGGGATAGAGAAGATATCGTAGGAGTATAGAGGGAGTTGGTTGATCAGCGCGATATCTTCTGGTTTTAGCCAAGTTTCGGTGATGGCACATAAATCTGGTTGGGCTTCCATGAGATAGTCATAAAGGAGGTGAGTTTTTTTCGAGAGGGATTGTGCGTTGAATAGGGTTAGGGTGAATAGGGTGAGGCCCAGTAGTTGATTAAGGGGTGAAATCATTATTGGAATGAGCCTTTTTTTGTGGTTGGCGGGATCTGTATGCTTTTTTTCTATGGTTCTCCTGAAATTGTGGATGATCGGGATCGTTGCAGAGATCATAGTTACCTCCCGAAGAGGTAGCGAGCGAGGGGGGTGGAGCAAAGTTGTGAGGGAGAAAAAGGGCGGGGGCCTCCCTGGGAATATCCTGGGCTGGGAGGTCACTGTTGGCTGTGGAGCACTCAGAGGGGGGAAGGTATACTGGAGGTTAAGGAGTACAGTCTGTATACTAACAGCTGTCCTAAGGGGGCTGCACTAAGGGGCGCACAAAGGGGTGGGCCCCTTTGTCGAGCTCGACGCCCGGTGCGCGACGCCGGATGGGAGAGCCCAAATTTAAAGGGCTCTTACCTTTTTTTTTTCTTTTTCTATCGTCAATTCCGTTTTTGTCAGGTCCCTGACTTCTGGCTTCTGATAGGGTTGGTGGCAGCGGGTGGGTGGGCCGGCTGGGGTCCACGTGGCCTGCGGGCTCTGGCCTGGGTGGCTCGGGGCTGCGTTCGTCGGTCGACGGGGCTTGAGTCCCTGAACGGGGCGGCGCCGACTGGATGGCCCTGTCCGGCTGCGGAGCGGGTGAGTCGCTGAAAAGAGCGCCAGATGGGAGAGCCCAAATTTAAAGGGCTCTTACCTTTTTTTTTTCTTTTTCTGTCGTCAGTTCCGTTTTTCTCAGGTCCCTGACTTCTGGCTTCTGATAGGGTTGGTGGCAGCGGGTGGGTGGGCCGGCTGGGGTCCACGTGGCCTGCGGGCTCGGGCGGCTCGGGGCTGCGTTCGTCGGTCAGCGGGGCTTGAGTCCCTGAAAGGGGCAGCGCCGACTGGATGGCCCTGTCCGGCTGCGGAGCCGGTGAGTCGCTGAAAGGAGCGCCGGATGGGAGAGCCCAAATTTAAAGGGCTCTTACCTTTTTTTTTTCCCGATCATCTGATAGTGCATTAATGATGTCTTCCGTTTGACACTGTTTTCGGTAGTATATCGTTTTTTTGCTGTGAGCATTAGTTGGTGGGTGCTTAATTGTGCAGCATGTATTGATCCGGTAGTGGTCTGACCAGGGGATAGGGGTGCAGCCGGGTTGTTCTGTTTGGATATGTGAGTTGGTAAATATGATATCAAGGGTGTGTCCAGCCTTGTGAGTAGGGTTAGTTATAGCTTGTTGAAAGCCTAGGGCAGTGATGGCCAACCTTTTGAGCTCAGTGTGTCAAAATTCATTAAAAAACCGAGCATAACTCGGGTGGTGTGTCACTTCTAGAAAAATCCATAATTGTGATATTTGTAGCTCTAATTAATAACAAGTTATAATTTTAATATATGTACTGTATTTATTAATAAAGCAAAAACAAATAATTCTTTACCTTGCCTGCTTAGTGACTTTTTTGTTGCTGAATTTCGTCGGCTAAATCTTCAATTAAAACACTCTCTCCCCCTCCACCCCCCCTCCCACACAAACTCTTACTCCCCTGGATTTTCTCATACACACTCATGCTCTCACACTCACTGGCTCCCTCACATACACACAAACACATACACCCAGGCAGGCTCCCAGTCATTTTCACACCACTCCCGCTCCATCCTCCAGGCAGGCACCAATTCATTCTCACACACACAGACCCCCAGGCAGGCACCAATTCATTCTCACACACAGACCCCCAGGCAAGCACCAATTCATTCTCACACACACAGACCCCCAGGCAGGCACCTATGCATTCACACACATACACCCCCAGGCAGAGTCCCATTCATTCACATGCACACATTAAAGGCAGACCCCCCTCTCTTTTGCCAGCAACTTCGGAACCTCTCTCATTCCTCTGCTGCCACTGTTGCCACATGACTATTGGGGATGTTGCTATTCTTGCACATTCCCAAAGATTACATGTGCCCGTCACTAAAAATATATATATTTTTTTTAACCTTTGCTGTCTGATCTTAGTTTTCTAATTGATTGGTCACAGGCTTTTTTTTTTTTTTCCACCTTCCCTTTCTTATTTTTTTCACCTTCCCTTTCTTATTTTTTTTTTTTTGCCAATTCCTTTTATATTGTCTTTTTTCTGTTTCTTTTCTCTCCATCTTCTTCCCTCAAACACACAGTCAGGTTCTCATTCTCACATTCATGTCTCTCTCTCTCACACACACACACACACACACACACACACAGCTCTCACTGGCACATGTTGTCTGACTCTCACACACACAGGCTCTCTCTCACTCCCACATGCTGTCTTGCTCAAGCACATGCAGTCTCTGCAAACATTCAGGTCCTCACACACACAATCTCTCAACTCATGTCATACACGCACGCGCACACACACAGACCCTCAGCCTCTCTCTCACCTCTCGGCCTCCTCTTCGTGGGTCGCGCAGGATGGGCTCTGCAGCGGCCCTGCTACCGGGCTTCTTCCTCTTCTCGGGCCGCTGCGATTTGAGATTCGCGGCGGCCCGTAAGCGCAAGCGATGCTCCTCTTCTGCACGCACTGATGCTTCTTCTCCTTCCTGCCCACGCGGCTCCGGCAACGTTTACTTCCGGGGCCGCACAGGCAGGAAGGAGGAGGAGCATCAGCGCGTTCAACACGATCTTTTTGTTTGGGCCGTGGTGACGTGAGCTCCACCACGGCCCTACCTGTCTGCCTGTCGCTGCGCCGCATGTGCCTCCCTGCGCCCTGGGGCATTGGGGGGGGGGCTGGAGGGATACTAAAAAACTAATTTTATAGGGTTGGCACAGCCGAAAAAAAAAAATAAAAAGGCTCGGCACAGCCGATAAAAAAAAAAATCGATTGTCCCAAAACGCTACGCGTGTCAGCAAAAACGGCTCGGCGTGTCACCTCTGACACGCGTGTCATAGGTTAGCCATCACTGGCCTAGGGCATTCATAGAGGTCATTAATGCTTCACAAGCTGGGGTTAGTGGGAGACGATCGACGTGAAGGTTCAAGTCCCCGAGGATAATAGCTGGGGAGTGTATTTCGATGTGTTTGGTGATGAATTCTATGAGTAGAGAAGGGTTATTTTCGAGAATGCTAGGGGGGGCGTAGATTAGGCAGATTTGAAGTTCCTTCGATTTAAATAGGCCGGTCTCAAGTTTGTGAGGGGGGGAAATGGCTTGTACGGCGAGGTTGAATTTCTTTTTGGCAGCTAGAAGGATGCCTCCGCCTTTCTTTTTGTTCCTCGGAATGGAAAAAACATTGTATATGTCTGTGGGTAGTTGATTAATTAAGGCTGTGTCGGTGTCTTTTAGCCATGATTCGGTGATCGCACAAATGTCTGGCGTTTCTTCTGTGAGAATGTCGCTTAGTAGTGTGACCTTTTTTAGCAATGATTGTGTGTTTAATAGTAAGACAGAGAAAGTTATCAGACCTAGTATTTGAGTGATAGATGTTACCATAATGGGATTTAGTGTTCTGAAAAATGGTGTGTGTTGGTAATATCTTCCTGGTTTGTAATTTGTGTTGAAGTGTTTGATAGTGGGTATGTGGTGGGTAGTCATTCTTTCGGTATTCTTATTCCTCATCTTTACAGGCAGTTATCTCGCGAGATCTGAAGAGCTTCCTAGCGATGGAATAGTTTGTAGGTGAATTGCATGTGAAGGAGCGGGTGAAATTAGTTATGGGAGAGAATCAGAGTATTTAGTCAGTCTGTAATGAGACAGGGCAGGCTTAACTTGAGTGTGACGCTTCAGTTTAAGTAATCTGCGTCAGGGGCTGCACGAAGGGGCGCACGAAGGGGCAAGCTCCTTTGTTGTGCTCCTTCGGCGCGCAGCGCACGGCGCCTGAAGCTCACATTCAAATTTAAATCCCCCGCCTTAGTCGTGTTCGCCTGACGTCTTCGGTGCGACTCCGCTCTTGGAGGAGAAGGGATGCCGACTGGTAAGTGAGGGATTCCGGCCTCGTGGCCGGCGTAGGGCCATCGTGGTAGGGCGAGAATTTGAGGCCTTACCCCGATGGGTCCGGCGCCGGCTGCGCACCGGACCCATCAGGGTAAGGCCTCAAATACTCTCAAGCTTCTAAGGGTCCATTTGGAAACCTTTGTTTGAGATAATGTAACCCAAGAAGTGAACGGATTCTTTATGAAATTCTCTTTTAGACAATTTGACATACAAGCAGTTCCCACGAAGTCTCTGCAGAACTCTTTTGACATCTTCCTGATGGGATTGCAGGTCCTGAGAAGATATCAAGATGTCGTCTAAGTAGACAACGACACATTGCTAGAGTAAATCACACAGAATATCATTCGTCATGTTTTGGAAGACAGCCAGGGCGTTGCACAAGACGAACGGCATCACCAAGTATTCAAAGTGTCCATCCCGGATATTAAAAGCTGTCTTGCATTCATCGCCAGAGCAGATGCGAACTAAATTATATGCTTCTTTGAGGTCAAGCTTGGAGAATATCTTGGCTCCCTGTAACCTATCAAATAGCTCCGAGATGAGTGGTAAAGGGTAGCGGTCCTTTATAGTGATCTCATTCAGACCTCTGTAGTCAATGCACGGACGTAATGTTCCGTCCTTTTTCCCCATGAAGAAAAATCCTGCGCCGGCAGGAGACTTAGAAGGTCTTATGAAGCCTTTCTGGAGATTCTCCTGGATGTATTCCGACATCGCCTTATTCTCCACTACGGAGAGGGGGTAGACCCTTCCTTTGGGTGGTTCTGTATTTGGCTTCAGATTGATTGCGCAGTCGTATGATCTGTGTGGAAGTAATACATCATCAGCTTCTTTTGAGAATACATCTTGTTAAAATGCATATTGAGGCGGCAACCCAGGCAACAACGGGGTAGTTGGCATGCATGGTATTGGAGAGACTTCCATTAAACATTTGCCATGACAATCTGGACCCCAACATGAAAGCTCCAAAGTGGTCCAGTTGAATTGTGGCATGTGTTTCTGCAGCCACGGTAGCCCTAGTACCAAAGGGTGCATGGCCTTCTCTAGCACAAAGAAGGAAATAGTCTCTGTATGAAGAGCACCGGTACGCAAGCTCACTGGTTCTGTAAGCAGAGTTATTTCACCCGGGACGGGTTCTCCATGAATAGAGGGCAATAGTAATGGAGACGTCATAGTAGTGGTAGGGATCCACAAGTGTTCCACTAGACATTTCGAAATGAAATTTCCCCCTGCCCCAGAGTCTACTAAGGCAAGGGTCTGATATTCCAAAGGCCCGCAGATTAAAGATACTGGAAGAGAGAGTGGAGGAGAGGGTGCAGTTAGACCTAAGAAGAGTCCTCCCACAGGACTTAGGTCTGCCAGTTTCCCATACATATAGGGCATGTTTGATCAGCATGACCAGCTTGTCCACAATACATGCATAGTCCCAACCTCTTTCGGAATTGTCTCTCTTTAGAAGTCAAATGACTGCGGCCCGACTGCATTGGTTCTTCTTCGCCAGCAGCAGGCCCTAGGAGTGTAGGCCTTGGTACAGACTTGACATGAGTCTCTCCCTGGAGTGGTTCTGGGACTCTTGACCTCTTGAAATTTGTCGCCAATTCGACGATCAATCTTTGCTGCCAACTTCATAAGTTCCACTAAGGTCTCGGGCATCTCATGAGTCACCAGTTCATCTTTCAACCGGGAGTTCAGGCCTTCAAAAAATAGAGTTTTCAGGCACCTAGGGTCCCAATGTAATTCAGAAGCCAATGTCTTGAATTCAATGGCGAAGTCTGGTAAAGGTTTGTTACCTTGTTTCAGATGAACCAAAGCTGATCCTGCTATTGAGTACAGTACCCCCCTTAAGCCCCCTCCCTGAGGCCTTTTGTTTCTTGGGGTACTGCTGATGAAAGTCCTGGAGCAGGTTGGGATCCAATATGTTGGACAATAGCTCCCAAGAATTCTCTGGGCCATCATTCTTCCAGGAGATCAAATACTCTTTTCTTTTGCTTCATTGGCGGGAATCCAGGACCTCTTGGACTTTGTATGTTGTGTCTCTGTCAGCAACAACCTCCTGAGATTTGGGCACCACTCTGGAGGGCCAAGAAAGCACTAGTGGCTTGAGCAGAGAGACATGAAAAACACTGTGGATTTTTAGGGTAGGTGGCAGCCTTAGCTGGTACATGACAGGGCCCACCTTCCGTAACATTGGAAAAGGTCCAATAAAGCATCATGCCAAGCACATTGAGGGAAGCCACAGGCATAAGTATCAGGTATTTAGCCAAACCTTACCCATCTTGAATTGGGGCTCTGGCCTCCCTCGGGCATCTGCCATATTCTTGGCTCTGGTGGCGGCCTTTTCAGCCAATTGCGTGGTTTGTTTTCATAGATTGTGCAATTCCTGTGCCAAGAGTTGAACCACCACGAGTAGTGAAAGCAAAGACTGCGTTGACATGGTTGTTGTGGGAGAATTTGGACCAATTCAGGAGGGCGGCCCAGTTTTCTTGACGCTCACTGGTATAAGTGCAGAGGAATATTTTAAGGGTTCAGTTCGTGAATTCCACTTGTCCATTGCCCTACGGGTGGTAGACAGTCATGTAGTCTAGTGTGAAACCAGACTTTTTACAGAGCAAGTGCCAGTACTGCACGGTGAACTGAACTCCTCTGTTCAATAATATATACTTCAATAAGCTATGTAAGCGGAAGATGTGGAGGGTAAACAGATGTGCAAACTCTGGAGTGAAAGGAAGGCCAGGCAATGGGACGAGGTATGCCATCTTGGAGAATCGATCAATCACTATCCATATTACGGTGGTGCCATTAGAGACAGGGAGGTCCATGATAAAGTCTATGGACAGGTGCGTTCAGAGTTCCCTGGGGCCTGGCAATAGCTATAACAGCCCCCAGGATCAGCCATGCTACGCTTTTTGCTGTGTGTAGGTGGGACACATGTCAACATAGGCCTTGATGTCCTGCTTCATTCGGGATAACCTGTAATGTTATTGAAGCAGTTCAAGGGTTCATTCCCATCCAGGGTATCCTGCCACATGGGAGTCAATACTTTCTCAAGCAATCTGGAAGGCACTATTGTCTTCCCTCGAGGCCCAGAGGGGGAGAGCCAATACTGCCAAATAAGGGAACGCTGCTGTGCTGGAGAGGTTGGCGAGGGCCCCCCCCCCCCTCGCCAACCTCTCCAGCATGCATGTCTGAAGTTTTGCCTAAGGCGCCAAATACTCTTGCACCAGCCCTGCCCATATTAATCCCAACAATACAATCTCCAAGTTGCACCTGCCACAGATGTGTCCTCTATTGTCATGAGAGAGTTCCTGTGCAACCTTAGGCATTTATTTCCTAAGGACTCTCACAACCATAGTTTACAACTACTACCTCACCATAGCTCCACTGAACAGACTGATCCAGCCCTGGTTCTGTACCATTGCATGCATGGATTTATAATTCTGATTTTTGTCCCATGAACTTGCCTAAGAAAATCAGAACTATAGACCTGTGCATGTAATGGGGCAAAACCAGGACTGGATCAGTATGTTCAGTGGATTTAGGATAAGATGGCATCCTTACATCACCCCAAACCAAAAATCTTCAAAAACAGCCCCATTCCTCTTTCTAGTCAATACTAGCCTATTGTAATCTGTGAATCACACGGATGGGTTATCACTTAGCAAAAACAAAGCAACAACATAAATAGGTTAGAACTGGCACCTTCCTCCATTTCAATTGCATTAAAGGTCAGCTGGCCATGAATAAGAGGCTGGAGCAGGCATCAGTAATGAATTGCCGCATCCCGCACTCGTACAGGACCTCTGACTTTGAACTCCAAGGCAATAGAAAGTGTATTATAAAGGTACCTATCCCTGCCCTGCTATTCCAATACTGAGACTCCCCACTCCAGCTCTATTAATGCACCTCAGCCCTACCTTGCAGCATCCCCTGCTCAGGGCTAAAATTCGGTAGTGAGGCCCAGGGCAGACACTTGGGAGACGTCCCCAGATCCTGGGTGCTCTCCCTCCTACCTTCAACCACTCCTACACCTGTCCCTTCCTGAATGTTCTCCTATCTGCCCTCCTACCCTGATGGCCCCTTCTTGGGTACTCTCCTTCCTCCCCGCCTCCCTTCATTTCATGGTGTCTTCCTCCCTCCTGTTCTCCACCCACCTCAGTCCTTCCTGGATGCTCTTCCTCCCATGGCCACTTCCCAAGTATTCTCCATCCTTCTCTCCAATCCCACTCCCCCATGGCTCATTCTTGGTGTTTTTCCTCAAGTTTTCCTTCCCTACGCCCATGGTCCTTCTCCTCCCTCTCCCCAATGGCTGCTTTCCCTTCTGCTTCTCACCTTTGACCCTTCAAGTCCTCTGTCTCCAACCCACCCCTTTCCCCTCATCCCTCATCTCTCATCATATTTGGCTGGCTCCTAAATGGCAGCAGTGGCAATATTCAGGCCATGGACACATCAAAGAGAATCAGCATGGAGTCTGTGAGTTGGCATGCACTCACAGTACCTGTGCTGGCCCTGCCCCTTCCTCTTGCATGGGTTTCATTTACCACGGAAACCTGTGGAAAGACCAGGGCCACTGCAGGGCTTGTGAGCATGCACTGGCTCAAAGGCCATGCAAATCATAGGCATCAGAACAGTCCCCACCCCAAACTTTCCACCAGAAGCGTCATTGGTGGCAGATGGGACAGCACATTATGTCCTTTCCACCGCTGCTGCTACCCATCCACTCACTTACCTTCCCTGCTTCTGGAGGATATAGGGCTTGCAATACCTCGGGCTGCTCCCTCCTTCTCGGCTGCGGGGATCATGAGGCGCTAATAGCCAAGGAGAAGGAAGCAGACTACATGGCAAGGATTCAGTCCTCCAACAAAAAATCTGCCTGGGCCACTGCGAAGCCCACTCAACGGCGGACAACAAAGAAGTCCAGACAACAGCCACTGCAGCTGAAAACGAGACCCTGTGAGTGCCTTCCTACCTGCATAATTGTATAAGAACATAAGAAATTGCCATTTTGGGTCAGACCAAGGGTCCATCAAGCCCCGCATCCTGTTTCCAACAGAGGCCCCAAACCAGGCCACAAGAACCTGGCAATTACCCAAACACCAAGAAGATCCCATGCTACTGATGCAATTAATAGCAGTGGCTGTTCCCTAAGTAAACTTGATTAATAGCAGTTAATGGAATTCTCCTCCAAGATCTTATCCAAACCGTTTTTGAACCCAGCTACACTAACTGCACTAACCACATCCTCTGGCAACAAATTCCAGAGCTTAATTGTGCAATTAAATCTTAAATGTGCTACTTGCTAACTTCATGGAATGCCCCCTAGCCCTTCTATTATCCGAAACTGTAAATAACCGATTCACATCTACTCTTTCAAGACCTCTCATGATCTTAAATACCTCTATCATTGTTATTAATGAGCTTAGTTGACAAGCTAGGAGTTAGCAATCTGTTAGGATTCTGTTATGTTCAGCTATCTGATGGGAGGAGCATTCAGATAGGAGTAGCAATCTGTTAGGAAAGCTCTATGATAGAGCTGTGAGGTAGCAATAAGATGTAATGGCTCTTAAAGGAGGAGGAGTCAGCAATCTTGTAGTGTCTCAGATATTGTCTTGCTAAGGAGTAGCAATCTGTAATGAATCTGATATAGTTGTAGGTGAATCCCTGGGCCGGTGGCGGATGACCACGCCCACGAGAGAATATCCCGAGAGGGACCACCGGAGACAGACACACATTAGTTCTTTTATTAAACAGGTTTTTTAAACCACCAGAGGTGGCAGTAGTGAGCTGATATGCCCGGCAGGGCTGTAGTCCCTCAGGTACTGGAACAGCGATCCAGAATGGCTGAGCTGTTGAAAAACTGTAGAAAGTGAGTAGGCAGAGTTCATGAACAGAACTAGATAACAAAACTCACATAAGGTCTCAAGGAAGCTCAGGAGCTGGAAAGGTTTAGGCCCTCGAGGAGCGAGTACCTGGTTCCAAGGAAAGCTCTGGGAGAGCGATGGTAACTCACAATTGTTTGTAGCAGCGATAGCTTCCATGCAGTAGCGAATCTTCAGACTGTCCAGGAACATGGGCCCTCAAGGAGCGAGTACTGGTTCCTATCTGTAATCTGAAAGAAAGAAAATGTGCGAGGCCCCCGAGGAGCAGGTACCTCTGGTAAGTCCGAGGAGGCAGAGTAGCTTGGGAGGTGTAGCCGAAGCAATCCCCCTAGGCAGAGTAGCTTGGACAGCCGAAGCGAGTCCTTGCTAACCCAGTTTGTTAGCAAAATAGAGACCTTTAAATATTGGAAGCGGATGACATAATCTCAGGGGGACGCCCCTGAGGTTTGCGTTCTTGCTGGTACTTCAATCAGAGCGCACGCACGCGTGCCCTAGGTCTTCAGGCAACATGGCGGATCTGCAACATCGACCCGGTCCGGGGACCCGAAGGGAGACGGCATGGAGACGCCGCGGCAGCCAACCATCCATCAGACCCAGAGGGAGTCGCCACAGAAGTAAAGAGGGTGGAGTGAAGGCGTCGAGCAGCAACGGACGCAACAATCATATCCCCCCTCAGCTATCTCTTCTCCAAGCTGAACAGCCTTAACCTCTTCAGCCTTTCCTCATAGGGGAGCGGTTCCATCCCCTTTATCATTTTGATTGCCCTTCTCTTACTTTCTCCATCGCAACAATATCTTCTTTGAGATGCGGCAACCAGAATTGTATACAGTATTCAAGGTGCGGTCTCACCATGGAGCGATACAGAGGCATTATGACATTTTCCGTTTTATTAACCATTCCCTTCCTAATAATTCCTAACATTCTATTTGCTTTTTTGATTGCTGCAGCACACTGAGCTGACGATTTTAAAGTATTATCCACTATGATGCCTAGATCTTTTTCCTGGATGGTAGTTCCTAATATGGAACTACCTACCTACAGCAAGGGTTATTTTTCCCTATGTGCAACACCTTGCACTTGTCCACATTAAATTTCATCTGCCATTTGAACATAAGAACATAAGAAAATGCCATACTGGGTCAGACCAAGGGTCCATCAAGCCCAGCATCCTGTTTCCAACAGTGGCCAATCCAGGCCATAAGAACCTGGCAAGTACCCAAAAAACTAAGTCTATTCCATGTAACCATTGCTAATGGCAGTGGCTATTCTCTAAGTGAACTTAATAGCAGGTAATGGACTTCTCCTCCAAGAACTTATCCAATCCTTTTTTAAACAAAGCTATATTAACTGCACTAACCACATCCTCCGGCAACAAATTCCAGAGTCTAATTGTGCGTTGAGTAAAAAAGAACTTTCTCCGATTAGTTTTAAATGTGCCCCATGCTAACTTCATGGAGTGCCCCCTAGTCTTTCTACTATCCGAAAGAGTAAATAACCGATTCACATCTACCCGTTCTAGACCTCTCATGATTTTAAACACCTCTATCATATCCCCCCTCAGTCGTCTCTTCTCCAAGCTGAAAAGTCCTAACCTCGTTAGTCTTTCCTCATAGGAGAGTTGTTCCATTCCCCTTATCATTTTGGTAGCCCTTCTCTGTACCTTCTCCATCGCAATTATATCTTTTTTGAGATGCGGCGACCAGAATTGTACACAGTATTCAAGGTGCGGTCTCACCATGGAGCGATACAGAGGCATTATGACATTTTCCGTTTTATTCACCATTCCCTTTCTAATAATTCCCAACATTCTGTTTGATTTTTGACTGCCGCAGCACACTGAACCGACAATTTCAATGTGTTATCCACTATGACACCTAGATCTCTTTCTTGGGTTGTAGCACCTAATATGGAACCCAACATTGTGTAATTATAGCATGGGTTATTTTTCCCTATATGCATCACCTTGCACTTATCCACATTAAATTTCATCTGCCATTTGGATGCCCAATTTTCCAGTCTCACAAGGTCTTCCTGCAATTTATCACAATCTGCTTGTGATTTAACTACTCTGAACAATTTTGTGTCATCTGCAAATTTGATTATCTCACTCGTCGTATTTCTTTCCAGATCATTTATAAATATATTGAAAAGTAAGGGTCCCAATACAAATCCCTGAGGCACTCCACTGTCCACTCCCTTCCACTGAGAAAATTGCCCATTTAATCCTACTCTCTGTTTCCTGTCTTTTAGCCAGTTTGCAATCCACGAAAGGACATCGCCACCTATCCCATGACTTTTTACTTTTCCTAGAAGCCTCTCATGAGGAACTTTGTCATTGGATGCCCAATCTTCCAGTCTTGCAAGGTCCTCCTGTAATGTATCACAATCCACTTGTGATTTAACTACTCTGAATAATTTTGTATCGTCCGCAAATTTGATAACCTCACACGTCGTATTCCTTTTCAGATTATTTATATATATATTGAAACGCACCGGTTCAAGTACAGATCCCTGAGGCACTCCACTGTTTACCCTTTTCCACTGAGAAAATTGACCATTTAATCCTACTCTCTGTTTCCTGTCTTTTAACCAGTTTGTAATCCACGAAAGGACATTGCCTCTTATTCAATGACTTTTTAGTTTTCTTAGAAGCCTCTCATGAGGGACTTTGTCAAAAGCCTTCTGAAAATCCAAATACACTACACCTTCCGGTTCACCTTTATCCACGTTTATTAACCCCTTCAAAAAAATGAAGCAGATTTGTTAGGCAAGACTTCCCTTGGGTAAATCCATGTTGACTGTGTTCAATTAAACCATGTCTTTCTATATGTTCTACGATTTTGATCTTTAGAGTAGTTTCCACTATTTTTCCCGCACTGAAGTCAGGCTCACTGCTCTATAGTTACCCGCATCGCCCCTGGAGCCTTTTTTAAATATTGGGGTTACATTGGCCACCCTCCAGTCTTCAGGTACAATGGATGATTTTAATGATAGATTACAAATTTTAACTAATAGATCAGAAATTTTATTTTTGAGTTCCTTCAGTACCCTAGGAGGCATACCATCGGTCCAGGTGAGTTGCTACTCTTTAGTTTGTCAATCTGGCCTACTATATCTTCCAGGTTCACAGTGATTTCATTCAGTTCGTCTGACTCATCACTCCTGAAAACCATCTCTGGAACTGGTATCTCCCCAACATCCTCATTAATTTAGTCTTTCTGCAATGGCCTTATCTTCCCTAAGAGCCCCTTTAACCCCTCGGTCATCTAATGGTCCAAACGACTCCATCACAGGTTTCTTGCTTTAAAATCCAAATACACTACATCTTCCGGTTCACCTTTATCCACGTTTATTAACCCCTTCAAAAAAATGAAGCAGATTTGTTAGGCAAGACTTCCCTTGGGTAAATCCATGTTGACTGTGTTCAATTAAACCATGTCTTTCTATATGTTCTACGATTTTGATCTTTAGAGTAGTTTCCACTATTTTTCCCGCACTGAAGTCAGGCTCACTGCTCTATAGTTACCCGCATCGCCCCTGGAGCCTTTTTTAAATATTGGGGTTACATTGGCCACCCTCCAGTCTTCAGGTACAATGGATGATTTTAATGATAGATTACAAATTTTAACTAATAGATCAGAAATTTTATTTTTGAGTTCCTTCAGTACCCTAGGAGGCATACCATCCGGTCCAGGTGAGTTGCTACTCTTTAGTTTGTCAATCTGGCCTACTATATCTTCCAGGTTCACAGTGATTTCATTCAGTTCGTCTGACTCATCACTCCTGAAAACCATCTCTGGAACTGGTATCTCCCCAACATCCTCAATTAATTTAGTCTTTCTGCAATGGCCTTATCTTCCCTAAGAGCCCCTTTAACCCCTCGGTCATCTAATGGTCCAACCGACTCCCTCACAGGTTTCTTGCTTTGGATATATTTAAAAAGTTTTTATTATGAGTTTTTGCCTCTATGGCCAACTTCATTTCAAATTCTCTCTTCGCCTGTCTTATCAATGTTTTACACTTAACTTGACAATGCTTATGTTTTATCCTATTTTCTTCAGATGGATCCGTCTTCCAATTTTTGAAGGATTTTTTTTGGCTAAAATAGCCTCTTTCACCTCACCTTTTAACCATGACGGTATTTGTTTTGCCTTCTTTCCACCTTTCTTAATGCGTGGAATACTTATAGACTGCGCCTCTAGGATTGTATTTTTAAACAATGTCCAAGCCTGTTGAACACTTTTAACCTTTGCAGCTGCACCTTTCAGTTTTTTTCTAACTATTTTCCTCATTTTATCAAAGTTTCCCTTTTTAAAATTTAGTGTTAGAGCTGCAGATTTACTTATTGTCCCCCTTCCAGTTATTAGTTTAAATTTGATCATGTTATGATCACTGCTGCCAAGTGGCCCCACCACCGTTACCTCTCTCACCAAATCCAGCGTTCCACTAAGAATTAAATCTAAAATAGCTCCCTCTCTTGTTGGTTCCTGAACCAACTGCTCCATGAAGCAATCATTTATTACATCCAGGAACATTATGTCTCTAGCAAGTCCTGATGTTACATTTACCCAGTCAATATTGGGGTAATTGAAATCTCCCATTATTATTGCACTGCCAAATTGGTTTGCTTCCCTGATTTCTCTTAGCATTTCATCATCTGTCTATTTTGTCCAGGTGGACGGTAGTATACTCCTATCACTATACTCTTACCCAACACACATGGGATGTCTACCCATATTCTACTGAGCATTTAGTCTCTTGTATGATCTTTATACCCTTTATACCCTCCCGGACATAAAGTGCCACACCCCCACCAAGTTGATCCTCCCTATCATTGTGATATAATTTGTACCCTTATATAGCACTGTCCCATTGGTTATCCTCCTTCCACCAAGTCTCTGTGATGCCAGTTATGTCAATCTCATCATTTGCTGCTATACACTCTAACTCTCCCATCTTACTTCTTAGACATCTGGCATTGGCATACAGACAGTTCAAAGTGTGGTTTTTGCTTGTTTTAACAACCTGCTTTTCAGTTGTTTGGGATAATTCAGAAATCATTAGCTTTGGTGATTTTTTACATATACCAATATGGACTATGTTTGCTTTTAATGGAACCTCTCTGTTGGGATGCCCTAACTCTCTTGTTTCATTAGTATCCTTCAAGGATACATTTCTCTGAACCATGCACTGCTGAGTGAATGTCGGCTTTCCCCCTTGTTCTAGTTTAGTTCAAACAATTTTATTGGTTTTTCAAATAAACACAAACATACAAACAACAGAGGAAGGTTGGTTCCTGACCTACCCTCTGATGATCAAACAACCAACTTACAGAATACATCATCTCCTCCCACCCTCCCCCAACCCCTCCTGTCCCCCCTAACCCTCGTCGTCCTGGTCAATGGAATGTCCAACAGTGAACATAACTATGTTATCGATGTGGGATGGTCCATCAGTCATTCAGGACCAAGCTCCGAGCCCGGTGTGGCAGTTGCTGTAAATAGAGAGTCCAGGTTTTGAGAAACATCTTCCGCTTGCGGGGAGTGACATGTGAGGACAGATTTTCCATGGTCATCAAGGCATGAAATTGATTCCGCCATGCCCAGAATGATGGGGGAGTTGTCGAGCGCCAAACTGACAGAATTATCTTTTTTCCAACCAGGGTAGCCTTGTGTAGCAAAGGCGGGAGCCAGGATCCCGTATCCGAATAGGAGAAATGCAGCCAAATAGAAGCCATAAAGGAGAAATGGGGAAGGCCACATCTAGGACATCGGCCATGTAGTCAGCTATCTTGCCCCAAAATCTATGTATTGGGGGGCAAGACCAAAAAGCATGAGAAAGAGTGTCCACCGAAGTTTGGCACCTCTGGCACAGCTCAGAGCTCGTTATAGATTGCTGACAAGCGATTTGGGGGGAGACATAAGCTCGGCTTAGGAACTTATACTGCATTTCTCGGTAGTATTGGTTACCAGATATCCTGGCTACCCGTCGGAAACATACCCGCAATATTTGGCGAGTGACCATAAAATCCCCATCTCGATTCCAACGGGTAACCAAGTGTTGACTTACATCCAATTGGCCTTTTTTCCCTAGGAAAGCATGATAAGCAGACAGAGATGGGACCTTAGCCTGGGTGAAATGAAACACCTCATCCAACGCCTCATACCCCGAAGGCAATTTAGACGGCTCAGGTAATGAGGTGATATAATGGCGAATTTGTAAGTATGGGAAGATATGAGATTTCCCCAGCCCAGAAACATGACCAAATTCCGTAAAGTTCAGGATCTTCCCCTCTCTAGACAGTAATTGCCCCAACCAGTATAATCCTCGAGTTTCCCATTCCTGAAAAGAACCATTTTGGGAACCTGGTGTAAAGTCTACATTCCTCTTTATTGGTAAAAAGTAAGCACATACGCGTGAGATCTTTAAAATTCTAGCCAATCGTTGCCAGGTGAACCTAAGCGGTTTAATCATCACCGACTGGGATAAAAAGGGAGGGAGAGATGCGGCCTGCGACTGGAGGAAATAAGAAAGCGCCAGGGGATGGGTCATCGCTCTGTCCGCTGCCTGTTCATCACCCTGCTTGGTGTCTAACAACCATGCACGGAGCACCCGCAAGTTACATGCCAAGTTATACAATGCTAAATCAGGAAGACTCAGACCTCCATCCCCCCATCTTATCTGAAGCCAGGCCAAGGGAAGCCTCAACTTCCCACCCCGCCAAATGAACCTACGAATAGTACTATTCAGCAGATTAAGATCTTTCTTTTTCAGCCATAGTGATATATTTTGCAAAAGATAAAGCCATTTAGGCAGTATAGTCATTTTAAAAAGATTGATACGGCCCCCCCCAGGGAGAGCAGCAGAGTACCCCACAACTTCAAACTTGCCCCGGTCCGCTGCAGCAATCCAGGAACATTGCCCCATATAGCCGTTCCGGATCCGAAGGGAGAAATACCCCCAAGTACCGAAGCCTACCCTCTGCCCACTGTAAGGGGAACGTGTCAGGCCATTGGCTCTTTAATGTCTTCGGATATGCCAGAGCTTGAGATTTAGATTCATTCGGTTTAAATCCTGAAAAAACTCCAAAATTCCAAATTAACCGCAGCAAGGAGGACAACGACCGTTGAGGGTCGGTAATAAAAACTAAAAGGTCATCAGCTAAGGCAACACACTTAAAAATAGTCTGGTCCATCCAAATTCCCCGAATACCAGCGCAATTTTCAATGGCCAGTAAAAGGGGCTCCAATTGTAAAATGAACAAGGGGGACAACGGGTAACCCTGCCTGGTGCCTCTCGTGATTGGGAAAATGTCAGATAAGGCGCCATTGGCTATAATCTGGGCTCGTGGATCCGCATATAACAAATGCAACGCCTGGAAAAACCACCCCTTAAAACCCATCTTCAGCAAAATGTGAAACAGGTAAGACCACTCCACCCTGTCAAAGGCCTTTTCCGCATCAAAACTAATGGTCAGGTACAGGGTTTCCATTTGCTGGCTCATTGTCATGGCAGCTAATATCTTACGAATGTTAGCCCAGGCATATCTGTGACGGATAAACCCTACCTGGTGGGTGCCAATCAGATTGGGAAGAATGAGTGCGAGTCTGTCCGCCAAAATTTTCGCTAACAATTTCTGGTCGTAATTTAGCAGAGAGATAGGGCGGTACGATTCAGGCGCTAAGGGATCCTTGTCTTCTTTAGGGATAAGGGTGATGTGGGCAAGGTTCATGTTTACTGGGAAGGACCCCTGCTGCACCAATGCCGAAAATACCCTTGCCAGCGGTTGGGACACCTGATCGCCCAGGAGTTTAAAAAATTCTGCAGTATAACCATCGGGGCCGGGGGCCTTGAAACATTTGGAACATTGAATGGCCCTCTGGACTTCCCCCACTGTGATGGGTTGATTTAGCTCATATTGTTGCGTGGTGGTTAACCTTGGAAGAGAAACTCGGGTACAAAACTCCTCACAGGCTTCTGCACTCCAACCCTCAGTGGAATAAAGGAAAGTGAAAAAGTCTTTAAAACTAGTTAAGATTCCCGAAGTATCATTTAAGATCTGACCGGAAGGTCTCCGTAATGCTGGGGACATAGCGACTTGCCCTTGAAGTTGCAATTAAGTTAGACATCAATTTTCCTGCCTTATTACCGTATTGAAAAAATTTGAATTTATAATACAATAAGCTCTTTTTCTCTCTCTGATGGAGCAGGGAGTTTAAAGCATATTGTTGGGAGAAATATTGGGCCCTCACCTCCTTCCTCTCTGATGCCGCCAGTTGGCGACGGGTTTTACATAACTGAGCACTGAGAGAAAGGATGCGATGGTTAAGAATTTTCCTACGCTGAGCTACGTAAGAGATAATTTCCCCCCGTAGCACCACTTTCGTGGTATACCAAAACAGGATAGACTCCGATTCATGTTCTTTGTTGAGTTGAACGTACTCTGCCCATTTGGCCCTAATGTATTCCCGAAATTTCTCATCAGTGGCAAGGAAATAAGCGTAACGCCAAATCCGGGCATGGGGACCTTGGACAGTAAAACTAAAATCTACCCAAACTGGTGCATGGTCAGAAATCACAATATTGTCTATACCCGCGGACATCACTTGAGTAAAAACATGGGTGCTTAGAAGGAAATAGTCCAAGCAAGCACTAGTAGCATGCGCCCGGGACACATGTGTGAAGTCTTTTTCTGTCGGATGTAGCATCCTCCAAACATCTAACAAGTGCAGCCCTTTCCCCAGCATCGCAGGACCTCGACCTTGACCCGGTTCTCGGCTTCACCCCGTTGACGCATCCAGGAGAGGGTCCTGGATGGTGTTAAAGTCTCCCCCAATTAGCAGGGTCTCAGATGCGTAAGGTATCAGGTGAGCGTAGAGCCCTTTAAAGAAATTGGCGTCATACACATTGGGGGCATAGACATTACACAATACAGCTGTTTGATGAAAGATTTCGGTAACCAGGATAAGATATCGGCCTTTCGGGTCTTTAATCTCCTTGAGAATTTTTACCGGGAGTTTCTTATCAAAAAGTATTGCTACTCCCCCCGAATGTGAATTCGCTGAGGCGAAGCGGACCTCTCCCACCCACTGCCTTCGGAGTTTTGCATGTTCTGTGTCTGTTAGGTGTGTTTCTTGCAAGTAAGCAATCGCTGTGAGTTTCTTTTTTAATAGGGTAAGCATTTTGGAACGTTTGATAGGCGAGTTAAGGCCACAAACGTTCCAGGATATCAGACGGGTGGACTTAGCCAGCACTCCCCGACATGGAATATAAAGTAAAGAATTGTATAGAAATTATAATCCTGGTGACCCTCCCAGCCAAGGCCACCAGCCATTTAGACTCCTGCTCGAGCCCCAGACCTGGCCCAAACGCAGCAAAATTGACCCATCCCATGAACCAACAACATTGACCCAGGACTTCACCAAAGACCCCTCCACCCCTACCTTCCTCCCCTACCTCCTCCCCTGCCCCCCTCCCAAACTCCCCCTGAGACCCTTCCCCCCTTCTCCCAAGAGCCTGTGTCATAGCCTTCCTATGGGAGACTTGGAGATCCGGTCCGATGTGTCCAGGCCCACTCCATTTTACAACAAAGGTGCATATAAACTGCAAGGTACCAGACAGTAACTTGGATAAAATAAAAAAAACAGTCGCCCCTGTATGACTTCCCGCAGTTTCCAGAGTAAAGCAGCAGTAAACAGCCCTTGTCTGCTGCCTCTGGGAGTCTCAAGCATGAGCCTTAGTTCTCCAGGAAGGGTCTATTCCCCACTGGCCTCAGGGCTTTCCGGTGCGGCAACAAAGAGAGAAAAAAAAAAACTGAAGAGAAAAAAGGGAAAAAGGAGGAAAGAAAAGGCTGCCAGCGACATGTCCTTGTCTCCCTAAAGCAGGCCCAGGTTTGGCCATAGTGTTCCGTGAGAGTTGCAGTGCGTCCTGTCTCGGGGCAACTGCGGGATTAACCGAACCATCGTTAGGTATTTCAGGGAGCCATAGTAAGGTCTGGTCAGCCAGGCGATTGTAAGGTTCACAACAGCGTTAAAAAAGAAAGAAAAAAACAGTTAATATGAACCAGATGCATCACCTGCCATCGAGTCTTGAGTTCCCGGGTAGTATAGAAGAAAGTGCAGAGGCACCCACGTTAAAGTCCTTTTCAGGCATCCCCTTAGGTCTGGATCACGACCGCACGAGTTCCCTCCGGGTGGACCTCCCTGGCCGAACACGGGCCACTGGATAAACTAGTGTCCGGGCCCGCCGAATTGAGGACTCCAGGGCTGATCAGGCAGCCATTTTGTCCACGAAAGTTTGGGCTCCATCCGGGCTATCAAACACATGGACTTTATCAGAGGCCCATATACGCAGACGAGCAGGAAATAGTAAAGAGAATTTTATTCCTCGCTGATGCAGAGAGGTGCAAATCGGCGAAAAGTTCTTCCGGGCAGCAGAAACCAAGGCCGAAAAATCTTGGAATACTCTAATCTGGTGTTCTTGGTAAGTAAGGGTAGAGGTGTTGCGTGTGGCGCGCCAAATCATTGATTTATGGGCCGAATTTAAAATTTTTGCGATAATGAGGCGCGGCCTCCCAGCATTGTTATGGCGCACCCCAAGGTGATGGGCTCTCTCGATCACCAATTTCCCTTGTAACTGGGGAAGACTGAGCGCATTCGGCAGCCACTCCGCCAAAACATCACATAGGGTGTTTTCTGCCATGTCCTCGGGAAAGCCCATAAATCGGAGGTTATCCCTCCGTGGTCTGTTCTCCAGGTCGTCTACTTTCGCTTGGAGCGCCGCTATTTGTTTCTCTTGTGACGCCCAGGCCGCCGATCGGGAGGCCGCGCCATCTTCTAGGGCTGAAATTCTGAGTTCCGCCTGTTCCAAACGGGGGTTCAGAGCGGACAGCGTTTCTCTTACCTCCCCCAGCTGAGAGTTAATTTGCTCCCATTTTTCATCCAGGGCATCTCGGATGGCGTCTTTAATTTCCGTGACAGTAAGTGCCGTGCCAGGGGAGGGAGGCTCACTATCGCTGGATGCCGCCATCTTCCCCTCCGAGGCGCGTGGTTTCTCCTTCTCTCTGCGCCCACTTTTGGTAGCCATTCCGGGCGATTTTCGGCACCAGGATTTAATAGAGGTCATACACCCGTCTTGATCCTCGGCCCTGCAGGTTAATGTCAGCTGTATATGCGGTGATGGGCCTGGATATACGGAGTGGGCCTAGGAGCTAGAGAGCTATGCTTCCTCTCTGCTCAGCCCCCCTTGTTCTAGTTTAAAAGCTGCTCTATCTCCTTTTTGAAAGTTAGTGCCAGCAGCTTGGTTCCACTCTGGTTAAAGTGGAGCCCATCCTTTCAGAAAAGTCTCCCCTTTCCCCAAAAGTTTCCCCAGTTCCTTACAAAGCTGAATCCCTCTTCCCTGCACCATTGTCTCATCCATGCATTGAAACTCTGGAGCTCTGCCTGCCTCTGGGGACCTGCACGTGGAACAGGAAGGATTTCAGAGAATGCCACTCTGGAGGTTCTGGATTTCAGCTTCCTAGCTAAAATCCTAAATTTGGCTTCCAGAACCTCTCTCCCATATTTTCCTACGTCGTTGGTGCCCACATGTACCATGTCAGCCGGCTCCTCCCCAGCACTGTCTATAATCCTATCTAGGTGACGCGTGAGGTCTGCCACCTTCGCACCAGGCAGGCAAGTTACCAGGCGGTCCTCACGTCCATCAGCCACCCTACTATCTACATTTCTAATAATCGAATCACCAACTATGATGGCCGGCCTAACCCTTCCCTCCTGGGCAGTAGCCCTGGGAGATTTGTCCTCAGTGCGAGAGAACAATACATCACCTGGAGAGCAGGTCCTTGCTACAGGATCATTTCCTGCTACACCAGGGTGATGTTCTCCTACTGGGAGACCTTTCTGATTCAAGGCAGCACTGGGGCTGCCAGGATGGATTTGGGACTTGGCTACTATGTCCCTGAAGGTCTCGTCAATGTACCTCTCTGTCTCCCTCAGCTCCTCCAAGTCTGCTACTCTAGCCTCCAGAGATCAGACTCGTTCCCTGAGAGCCAGGACCTCTTTGCACCGAGTGCACACATACAATCTCTCACCGGTGGGCAAAAAATCATTCATGTGACACTCAATGCAAAAGACTGGAAAGCCCCCCTCTTGCTGCTGGACTGCTGCCTTCATCTTAGTTTTATTGAGTTCCTAGTTAAGTTTAGGATACTAAGGGAGTTGCAATGAGAGTACTTTAAATTTACAGGTGAATTTAGTAATTAATCAGCTAGTGTCCTACAAGGGGATGATTAAAGTTTCAATAAGGGCTGGTACAATAGTATGATTTAGATAAGACCCTGATTGATTTTTAATGAGAAAGTGTCTTGTGCCTAAAAATCAAGGGTTGAGTGGGTGGGAAAGACAGACACTAGAATTAACTATATCTGGCTTGCTTATTACCTCAGACACACACAAACTCTAAAGAATATATCCCTTAATTTCACCTTTCACCAAACCTTTATAAGCCCAAAAATTTCTGAAAGCTATACTTACAAATCCTCTTTAACCAAATGAATCTTCACTCAGTTAATGGAAAGGTTTGAGATGGCGTGCACTTCCGGTCCTCCTCTACTGCAAAGGGTGCGGGGCCTCTGGAAGCTGGGGCTGTGGAAGTCAATTCCTGGATCGCTTGCGGTGACCTCTGGACTCCTCTCCTGGGGGATGCTGGGAGCAGTATGCAGATGAGCCTTCCGGTCCTCTCTATTGTTGCGCCCGTCGGTCGCAGGCGGCTGCGATCTTTGCTGCTCACCTCCTTTCTATATGCAGCTCCGAGTCTGGGGAGAATGGCGGTCTCTGCTTCCACACTCCGACCCTCATGGTCTGCCCGATATGGCGTGGGCGCTCCCGGCAACCATCTTACATCCAGGTTCACCTAAGGCGCACGCCTGCCCTCTTCTTAACCACGTCATGGTGGGAACCTCAGGGGCGTCCCCATCGCATGACGTCGTCCGCTTACCATACTTAAACTCAGCTGACCTCTTGCTATATGAGATAGCAAGGATTCCTTCCTGCTATTTCCACCATGCTGGGACTTCGTCTCTCTGATTGTCCTAGGTACCCGCTCCTCTGGGGTCTTGCCACACTCAGGGAACACAGAGAAGCAGGAGCAGGAACACAAAGAAGCAACTTGCTGACTCAGGAGAGTGTGACCAGTTGCTGAAGCAAGGTTAGAGCAGCAGGGGCTGCCTTAAATAGGCCATCCCTGCTGACATGGACATCCGGGGCCGCGGGAAGCTTTCCCTCAGCGGCCCCTTTAAATGTTGTGAGGAACCGCGTGCCTAGGAAGGGCTGAGGCTAGTGGCGTGGTGGCGGCAGTACCAGCTCCCTGCCGTGCGGAAAGGAAGTGGTAGAGGTGGCTCCGGGGCGTTGGAGAAAGGGCAGGGCCGGCTTGGGGGGTAAGTGTGGCTGGCCGTGTGGGTGCTGTGGCCAGCCATCACAACACTTTGCCTGTTAGTCCTCATCTAGACCTTACCCTTCCATGGAAGAGAGCCCAACAGAGTAGCTCTAGCTGGACTCATCTCTATCTTTCTTTTACTCACAGGTCCTCTGTCTGGGTCAATGTGTAACAGAAACCACTTAGACCTAGTGAGGCAACATTGTGATCATGGAGCAATAGGTGCAATAGACAGTAGTAAATAAAGTAGACACTAAATAAACCTAACAAAGAGATGTGGCTAGCCTAATGTATTCAGAGTGATTGTCAGTCCAAAAAAGTCGTGTCCCAGCATAGCCTTTGTATAGAAACATAGAAACATACATAGAAACATAGAAATGACGGCAGAAGAAGACCAAACGGCCCATCCAGTCTGCCCAGCAAGTTTTGCACTTTTTTTTTTCTCATACTTATCTGTTACTCTTGGCTCTTAGTAACCTTTTGATTCTATTTCCCTTCCACCTCCACCATTAATGTAGTGAGCAGTGTTGGAACTGCCTCTAAGTGAAATATCTAGCTTAATTAGTTAGGGGTAGTAACCGCCGCAATAAGCAAGCTATACCCATGCTTATTTGTTTACCCAGACTAAATAATTCAGACCTTGTTGATTGTTGTCTGTATATAGATCTACTTTTCTTCATTCCCCCTGCCGTTGAAGCAGAGAGTTATGCTGAATATGCATTGAAAGTTAACTATGAGACTTTCTCCCCTGCCGTTGAAGCAGAGAGCTATGCTGGATATGCATTGAAAGTGAAGTACCAGGCTTATTTGGTTTGGGGTAGTAACCGCCGTAACAAGCAAGCTACTCCCTGCTTTTTTTGTGAATGCAAATCTTTTACATGTTTCCTCTTGCCGTTGAAGCTTAGAGCAATGTTGGAGTCACATTAACCGTGTGTATGTTTATTGAATAAGGGTATTATCTCCAGGCAGTAGCAGTCATTCCCGCGAGCCACCCACTCTTCATTCACGTCCTCTAGACTTTATGGATCCACAGTGTTTATCCCACGCCCCTTTGAAGTCCTTCACAGATCTGGTCTTCACCACTTCTTCCGGAAGGGCATTCCAGGCATCCACCACCCTCTCCCTGAAGAAATACTTCCTGACATTGGTTCTGAGTCTTCCTCCCTGGAGCTTCAAATCGTGACCCCTGGTTCTGCTGATTTTTTCTGACGGAAAAGGTTTGTCGTTGTCTTTGGATCATTAAAACCTTTCAAGTATCTGAAAGTCTGTTTCATGTCACCTCTGCTCCTCCTTTCCTCCAGGGTGTACATATTTAGATTCTTCAATCTCTCCTCATAAATCATTCGATGAAGACCATTCACCCTTTTGGTCGCCCTTCTCTGGACCGCCTCCATCTTGTCTCTGTCTCTTCGGAGACATGGTCTCCAGAACTGAACACAGTACTCCAGGTGAGGCCTCACCAAGGATCTGTACAAGGGGATAATCACTTCCCTTTTCTTACTCGATATCCCTCTCTCTGTGCAGCCCAGCATTCTTCTGGCTTTAGCTATCGCCTTGTCACATTGTTTCGCCGACTTCAGATCATTAGACACTATCACCCCAAGGTCTCTCTCCTGCTCCGTGCACATCAGCCCTTCTCCCCCCATTGAATACAGTTCATTCGGATTTCCACTCCCCATATGCATGACTCTGCACTTCTTGGCATTGAATCTCAGCTGCCATATCTTCGACCACTCTTCCAGCTTCCTTAAATCCCGTCTCATTCTCTCCACTCCTTCCGGCGTGTCCACTCTGTTGCAGATCTTAGTGTCATCTCAAAAAGACAAACCTTACCTTCTATCCCGTCCGTAATGTCGCTCACAAAGATATTGAACAGGACCGGTCCCAATACGGATCCTTGCAGTACACCGCTTAAAACCGCTCTCTCTTCAGAGAGAGTTCCATTTACCATCACACATTGTCTTCTGTCCGTCAACCAGTTTGCAATCCAGGCCACCATCTCGGCACTCATTCCTAAGCTTCTCATTTTATTCACCAGTCTCCTGTGCGGGACCGTATCAAAAGCTTTGCTGAAATCCAAGTAGATGACATCAAGTGCTCTTCCTTGATCCAATTCCTTGGTTACCCAGTCAAAAAACTCTATCAGATTTGTCTGACAGGATGTTCGCCTGGTGAATCCATGCTGCCTCTGGTCCATCAGTTCTCCCGACTGTAGATAGTTCACTATTCTCTCTTTCAACAGTGACTCCATTACTTTTCCCACCACTGAAGTGAGGCTAACTAGTCTGTAGTTACCAACCTCTTCTCTGTTCCCACTCTTGTGAAGCGGGACCACCGCTTCACAAGAGTGGGAACAGAGAAGGACTGCCAACACAATGTACATAGCTTGCCTTAGATTGCACCTTCTTGCTTGCCTTGGCTACGTCTTGGACCCAGTCCTAGCCCTCACATGTGGGCAAAATAGTGGCATAGGTATGATGGACATGGAGCCCAAGTGCTATAGAAGACATAAAAATCACAAGTTGCTCAGGTACTTCAAGGCTCAGCCTGAAGTTACAAGTTGACAGCTACAATCATCAATTACAGACTCTACATGTTATAGCCAGATTCCCTAGCTGACATTTGTGTGCATTTGAAGATATCCACAGGTACATTGGATTCATAGTTTCACATGGGCCTGTAAAAGACACAGTTGTCAGCGCTGCCTCAGCTATTTCTGAGGCAGTGCTTTTGGGAAGCACATATCAATGATAAGCAAACAGTCAACACTCATGTACAGATGGTGAGGGCCTTGGCATGTTTTCATGTTGATTATGTTAGCTGCTCAGGGAGGCTAAACATGAATGCTGGTCTGACTATCTATTGCGCCCGTCGGTCTCAGACAGCTTAGATCCTTGAGTCTCACCTTTTTCTCTGCTCTCCCCGCTAGCCTTGGGAAGATGGCTGCCACCGCGTCTGCAAGCCATGTCCTCCGGCGTCCCCGGAATGGCTGTGGCAAAGCCTCACCCCATGTTTCTCCTAAGGGCCTCCTAAGGCTGCGCGTGCGCACGCCACCCATATCTTTATCTACGTCATGGCGGGAACCTCGGGGGCGTCCCCCTCGAGTGACGTCACGCCATCTGCGTATTTAGCCTACGCTTGTTTGCTAACTCGTTGAGTTAGCAAGGATTGGACTTGTCTAGTCCAAGCTACTCTGCCGCTTCCGTGCTGCCCCTGGAAGCTCTCTCTGCCCTTCTGGGTATTCATCTAACCTGGGTACCCGCTCCTCGGGGGCCCTTTGCTTTCTTTCAGGTGCCTTACTGGGATCAGGTACTCGCTCTCTCCCTGCATCGGTGCCTGTTACCATCGACTGCTGCCTGGTGGAATCATCAACCTTACAGCTACCATCTAGTGACTAATCTAATTCTCAGTCTGTCTGATCTACAGCTCTGCCGTGCTGGGAAACCTACACCTGGATATCCCTATACCATCTTGGTGAGACGGGTTCCCTCTGCTGAGGGTCCCTGGACTGCTACCTCTGGATCAATTCAATAATGCCACCTCTGGTGGTATACATCAGCTGTACAATAAAAGACAAAACTCTGTTTGTGTGTCCTGAGTCTAGCCCAGTACTGTGGCTCCCCAGGGGGTTCCTCCCCATGGGCGTGATCATCTCCCACAGTACCCAAGAATCCACTCAAACACCTCAAAATCATGTTTTTTGTAAACCGATGTGATATGCCAAATCGAATGTCGGTATAGAAAAGCAAATAAATAAATAAATACGACAGAGTCTTTCTTCGGGGCCTAAGCAGCAGCAGCCCAACTGCATCGGTTTCTCGGGTGGAGAAGCCGAGGGTGTGCTAGGGGAAGGCAAGAGTGGGCTTGTCATGGGGCACCAGAGTGACACTTCTCTATGCCAGATGGGTCTCTCAGATTCTTTGCTGTAAGCGCCAATCTATTTTATCAGTTAAGGCAATGAAGGCCTCCAGTGAGGTGGGAAGCTTGGGGGCAGCAAGCTCATCCTTAATTTTCCCAGAAAAACCTTACCGAAAGATTGCGATCAAGTTGTCCTACTGCCAGTTTAGTTTGGAGTCCAGGGTCCTAAATTCTATAGTGTACTTGCTCAGCATTCAGGAGCCCTGGCAAAGATGGAGTAGATCCAAGGCCATGGCAACCACAAAGCCTGGTTCCTCAAAAATGGAATGGAATTGCTCCATGAATTGCTGGAGATCGAATAGGAGAGGATCCCATCATTCCCAGAGGGGAGAAGCCCAGGCCAGTGCTATTCCATCCAGTAGTGACAGAATATGTTGCGGTCCCGGGTCGGCCCCGGGAGCGCCGCCTACCTTGTCGGGCCTCCGGGCCCTGTCTGCCCTCCCCGGGCCTCCGGGGACTCTTGCCGCCGCGCTCCCGACGCGTGCACACCTCGCCCGGGCCTGCACCCTCTCCTGCCGCCACGCTCCCACTCCGTCTGAGCAGCTGGCGTCTCGCCGCGGCTGGCTCTGCCCCCTAGGCGCACGTGCGCGTCCCGGCTCCATATTTAAAGGGCCAGTGCGGGAAAACCTGGTTCCTCCCTCGGGTGACGTCAGACGCTGCAGGGCTACTTAAGCCCTGCAGTTACAGTTCCCAGGGCCTTGCAACGAGGTTCCCAGGTTGTTCCTGTTCCAGTTGCGGAGTTCCTGTTTGTTCGTGTGATTCTCTGGTTCCTGACTCGGTTTGGCTGACGTTGATTCTCTGGTTCCTGACTCAGATTGGCTGACGGTGATTCTCTGGCACTCGACCCTGGACTGGTGAGCGACGACCCGCTAGGATCCCTTCAAGACTCCATCTCTGAGGACTCTCCTAAGTCCCAGCGGCCGGGTCCCTACGGGCTCCTCCTGGGGGGACACCGGCTTCCAGGGTGAATCTCCTAAGTCCCAGCGGCCGGACTCTTACGAGCTCCTCTCGGGGGAGTACCGGCTTCCAGGGCGAAGACCTTCTACTACCAGGCCATTCTCACCTTCTCTTCATTCCCCTCCTGAGCCCTTGGTTGCATAGGGCCCTCCGTGGTTCTTTCTCCGGCCATCCTCGAGTCTGCCTCTGCCGCCTCCCGGTCGGGACCACTGCTGCGAACCCTCACAGCAGCTCATCCATCGGTTCCAATCGGCCCAAGGGTCCACGAAGCCAACAGATTGCAAGGCCATGGACCCGGCGGACCTTGCCGGCCTGAAGGCTATTCCGGGCATAGCCCAGAAGCTACAGCAGCAACAGATTTGCCTGGACACCCTGATGTCAACCGTACAACGGCTAGCGGACCGTGTAGAAGGGGCTCCGACCGCCAGTGCTGCGGCATCCGCCTCCCAGGCCAGCACCGGATTCCCCGCTCCCGTACAGATGCCGGCTCCATCCCGGTATTCTGGGGATCCCAAGGCGTGTCGGGGCTTCCTCAACCAGTGTTACATCCGCTTTGATTTGCTGCCAGCGCAATTTCCCTCCGATCGGGTCAAAACAACGTACATAATCTCCCTCCTGGATGGGAGGCCTTTGTCTTGGGCGTCGGCCCTCTGGGAACGCCAGGATTCCCGACTGAACAACTTAGTACAGTTCATCACCTCCTTCCGCAGAGTCTTCGATGAACCATCTCGAGCCTCCACGGCCGCCTCAGAACTGCTTCAGTTAAGACAAGGGAACCGGGCCCTGGAGGAGTATGCCATGGAGTTCCAGACTCTTGCCACAGAATTGGCGTGGGGAGCCGACAGCCTGCACGGTATTTTTATGGAGGGGCTTTCCTCACGTCTCCAGGATGAGCTCGCAGGTCGAGATCTTCCGGACGACCTTCAAGAGCTCATCGAGCTGGCCGGTCGGGTAGACCGGCGTATACAACGCCGATTTCGAGAGTGACGGCCCACTCAGGGACAGACCATCCGCAGGACCACTCCGCCTCGTACCCGGCCTTCCCCACCTGCAGTCACGACCACCTCGGCAGAAGAGCCCATGCAATTGGGTCGGGGTCCCCTGTCTTCTGAAGAGCGGAGACGCCGTCGCACCCAAGGACTGTGTCTCTATTGTGGGGGCAAGGGGCATTTCCTGGCCCGCTGTACCGAGCGTCCGGGAAACGCCCGAACCTAGAGTCTAGTGGGGAGTTGATTCTAGGCAATATCTCACCCAACTCCCCATGTACCGTACCGGTACGACTTTGTCTCCCAGAGGGAGGATTTGACACTTTAGCCCTGCTAGACTCTGGGTCCGGGGGGAATTTCATCCTCCAAGAACTGGTGCAGCAGCTCCAGCTCGGGGTCCTGCCCCAGGAACCACCCGTGCGTGTCTCTTCTATCCAGGGGATCCCACTTCCGGGTACCATCTCTACTCGCTCAAGTCCTCTGAAGCTTCAGGTCAGTGCCCTGCATAAGGAGGAGATCTCCTTTCTTATTCTTGAGAAGTCTATCCACCCAGTCGTCCTGGGTCTACCCTGGCTCAGGGAACACTCGCCAGTGATAGATTGAGGGTCGCTTCAGATTACGTCCTGGGGTTCGGCGTGCTTCCATCGTTGTCTTCCCGCTCGTCCTTTGCAAATGCTACCTCTCCTCATGACCCCCTTGACGGTTCCACCACAGTACCACGCCTTCAGGGACGTCTTTTCCAAAGAAAAAGCTGAACTACTCCCGGAGCATCGACCCTTCGATTGCGCAATCAACCTGCTGCCAGGGACCACACCGCCCCGTGGGAGGGTCTACCCTTTGTCCCTGCCAGAGACTCAGGCTATGTCAGCATATATTAAGGAGAACTTGGAACGGGGTTTTATTAGACCATCTAACTCCCCAGCTGGGGCCGGGTTTTTTTTCGTAGGGAAGAAGGACGGGTCTCTTCGCCCCTGTATCGATTACCGGGGTCTGAACCAAATCACTCGTGATCGCTACCCGTTGCCCTTGATCCCGGAGCTCCTGGATCGTCTTCAAGGGGCTCGAGTATTCACCAAACTGGACCTCAGAGGGGCGTACAATCTCGTACGGATCCGCCCGGGAGATGAGTGGAAGACCGCTTTCAATACCAGGGACGGTCACTACGAGTACCTTGTCATGCCATTTGGTCTCTGTAACGCCCCGGCGGTGTTCCAAAATCTGATGAACGAGGTCCATCGTGACCTCTTATATACCTCAGTCATTGTGTATCTGGACGACGTGTTGATATATTCCCAGGACCTTGAAGCGCACCGTCAACACGTGCGCCAAGTTCTGCTGAAACTACGGGAGAACTGGTTGTATGCCAAACTGGAGAAGTACCAATTCAAACAAGAATCACTGCCTTTCCTGGGATACATTGTCTCCTCTACCGGCTTCCGCATGGACCCGGATAAAGTAACCGCCATCAAGAACTGGCCGCAACCGTTGGGAGTGAAAGCGCTCTAGCGCTTTTTAGGCTTCGCCAATTTCTACCGCCAGTTTATCCCGCACTACTCCAGCCTGGTGGCTCCTCTGACAGCCCTCACACGTAAGGGTGCGGATGCGCGAAGGTGGCCTCCTACCGCTGTACAGGCCTTCCAGGATCTCAAGGAGGCCTTTCTGCAGGACACTTGCCTCCGACATCCTGATCCTCAGCGCCAGTTCATTATAGAGGTGGATGCTTCAAACGTAGCGGTGGGGGCTGTGCTGGTCCAAACATCCAAGAATGGCAAGTCCTGGCCATGCTCTTACTTCTCCCGCAAGTTTTCGCCCGCGGAGAGGAATTACGGGATTGGCGACAAAGAATTGCTGGCCATCAAGTTAGCTTTCGAGGAGTGGCGCCAGTGGCTGGAGGGAGCTCAGCATCCAATCATAGTTTACACCGACCACAAAAATCTGGAGTACCTATCTCGCGCTCAGAGGCTCAATCCCCGGCAGGCACGCTGGTCTCTCTTTTTCAGTCGGTTCAACTTCTCTCTTCATTACCGACCCGCGGCCAAGAACGCTAGGGCAGATGCCCTCTCCCGCGCCACAGAGGTCGAAGATGTCTTAGAAGCTCCTCAATACATTCTGGACCCGGCCAAGGTTCAACTGGCGGCCACAGAACTTGGACCGGCTGGGAAGACGGTGGTTCCAGCCCACTCGAGAAGGAAGGTCCTAGCATGGGCGCATGACTCTCTGACGGCTGGTCACCCAGGAATTGCCTGGACTCTTGAGCTACTAACAGAGTTCTATTGGTGGCCACGGGTCAAGGAGGATGTCCGGCACTATGTCCAATCTTGTACCACGTGCGCACAGCAGAAACCGCTACCGGGCCGCCCCTGGGGTTTGCTCCAGCCGCTCCCCATTCCCACGGAATCATGGTCGCACATATCCACAGATTTCATCGTGGAACTGCCTCCGTCAGAGGGTAAAACCGTAATTTGGGTCACGGTTGACCGGTTTTCGAAAATGGCCCATTTTGTGCCTCTTGCCAAGCTGCCCACGGCTCCAGAACTGGCCGAACTATTCGTCCATCATATTTTTCGACTACATGGACTGCCTTCGCATATTACCTCGGACCGGGGTCCCCAATTCACAGCCAAATACTGGAGGGCACTATGCAGGAAATTCGGGATACAATTGGATTTTACCACGGCTTTTCACCCTCAGAGCAACAGACAAGTGGAACGGACAAACCGCACTCTGAAAACCTTCCTTCGAGCCTTTGTAGGAGAGCTCCAAGACAATTGGGTCACCCTCATACCATGGGCTGAGTTTTCTTATAATCGCCACAAACACTCCGCTACGTTACAACCCCCCTTCCAGATGGTTTATGGGAGGGTTCCCAAGCCTCCTCTGCCATTGTCAGTACAGGTCTCTTCTCCAGCGGCGCAACTGATGGCCAGCCAGCTCCACCACCTCTGGCACACCACCCAGGAGAAGCTTTGTAGGACCGCAGCCCGCTTCAAGGAGTACGCGGATCGATCTCGACGGCCCGCTCCGGTCTTCTTACCTGGATCTAGGGTATGGTTAAGCACCAAACACCTTCAATTGCGGACTCCCTCCATGAGATTGGCGCCTCGTTATATTGGACCCTTCCCGGTGGCCGAACGTATAGGGGCAGTGTCCTATAGGTTACGTCTGCCTTCGACCCTCAAGATCCATGATGTCTTCCATGTGTCCTTACTTAAGCCGCTGGTTCTCTCTCGATTTCGAGCTCCTCCGCCAGAGCCCACCGATATCTCCTCTGACCAGGGTGCCACATACACAGTAAAAGAAATGTTGGACGTCCGTTGCCGCCGCCATCGGTGGGAATACCTTCTGTCGTGGGAGGGATATGGCCCAGAGGAAAATTCCTGGGAACCCTCTTCACATATCCTGGATAAAGACCTTCTTCGCCAGTTCCATTCCAGGCACCCGGACAAGCCGCGGCCCCCCGGGAGGGGGCGTAGGAGGGGGGGTACTGTTGCGGTCCCGGGTCGGCCCCGGGAGCGCCACCTACCTTGTTGGGCCTCCGGGCCCTGTCTGCCCTCCCCGGGCCTCCGGGGACTCTTGCCGCCGCACTCCCGACGCGTGCACACCTCGCCCGGGCCTGCACCCTCTCCTGCCACCACGCTCCCGCTCCGTCGGAGCAGCCGGCGTCTCGCCGCAGCTGGCTCCGCCCCCTAGGTGCACGCGCGCGTCCCGGCTCCATATTTAAAGGGCCAGCGCGGGAAAACCTGGTTCCTCCCTCGGGTGACGTCAGACGCTGCAGGGCTACTTAAGCCCTGCAGTTACAGTTCCCAGGGCCTTGCAACGAGGTTCCCAGGTTGTTCCTGTTCCAGTTGCGGAGTTCCTGTTTGTTCGTGTGATTCTCTGGTTCCTGACTCGGTTTGGCTGACGTTGATTCTCTGGTTCCTGACTCGGATTGGCTGACGGTGATTCCCTGGTTCCTGACTCGGTTTGGCTGACGTTGATTCTCTGGTTCCTGACTCGGATTGGCTGACGGTGATTCTCTGGCACTCGACCCTGGACTGGTGAGCGACGACCCGCTAGGATCCCTTCAAGACTCCATCTCCGAGGACTCTCCTAAGTCCCAGCGGCCAGGTCCCTACGGGCTCCTCCTGGGGGGACACTGGCTTCCAGGGTGAATCTCCTAAGTCCCAGCGGCCGGACTCTTACGAGCTCCTCTCGGGGGAGTACCGGCTTCCAGGGCGAAGACCTTCTACTACCAGGCCAGTCTCACCTTCTCTTCATTCCCCTCCTGAGCCCTTGGTTGCATAGGGCCCTCCGTGGTTCTTTCTCCGGCCATCCTCGAGTCTGCCTCTGCCGCCTCCCGGTCGGGACCACTGCTGCGAACCCTCACAGCAGCTCATCCATCGGTTCCAATCGGCCCAAGGGTCCACGAAGCCAACAGGAAGCATGCAGTAAGTTTACTTTTGTTACAATTTCTATTTGCTTTAATAACATGTCGAGTTGATTTTCGCCCTGCGTCTTTCTTCGGGAGGGGGGGGGAGAGAGGACTGGCAATCCCCCATGCCCGAGCGTAGGAGAACCAGGCCCGAGCGTAGGAGAACCAGAGCACACCATGTTACTCGCTTGCTCCAACCCACCCACTTATTTGACCGGAGCCTGCCTATTGTTGTCACATCCCTCTAACGCCAGGGTCAGGGTAGGCGGTAAATTAGCGGGTTAAAGATGCGGCAAAACAGTTGGTTAAAAAGGCGATAATCGGGCCGCTCCTAGAGATGTGAATTGGAACCAGAATCGGATCCGATATCAGTTCCGATTCACATCTCTACGCTCGCTACTGTATGGGAGGGAATAGCTAATACGATCGTTTACATATCATATACATGCCGCGGGCGGAAAGGGATACGCGTTGATTTAAAGAAGCGGTAAAGATTGGTAAAAATGGATAGTGAATTGTGGGTTAGACTTAAGCGGCCAAATTGTGGGTAGAAAGCGGGTTAGAAACAGGGTAACCGTGGCCGCGCTTTACTGTATCGGCCTGTGTGTGTGAGTGACTGGTTGTGGGCCCTAAGGAAGAGGACCGAGAGGACAGAGCTTCAGCAGCCAGTGCTGCTTCTGGTTTGTGCTATTGGCCTGCAAGGGAAAGTAGTAGGAGAGTTGCTGGAGAGGGTAAGTAAAGGTGGCTTTTTAAGTTTATTTTTCTTGATTGACTGCCATTTTAATTATTGGGTATTATGTGATGTGTCTGCTGTTTTGAAATATTTTATTGATATTTGGACAATTTAAAATAATTTTTATGAGTTTTTAATTGTTGGATGTTATTCTGTTCAGCAGCTGTTTTGTAAATTTTATTAGTATAGTTTTATAATTATTTCTGTGTGGGGATCTATAGCTGCTTGCTAGTTCTGTTTTCCTAATAGGAGGTGTATTGGTGTTTAGGGCCTGGTTAAATATTTGTAGTGTTGCCTTTTCATAGATAGGGTTGTTACTGTTTGAGTGTGTTCCATAATGCAGATGTAACTTTGTGCGGGTTAGTTTGTGTACATTATTGCAGATCCTGGGACTATATTAGGTGCTATATTTCTCTTTCCGTTTCTCCAGGTTTGCACTGCATGCAGAGTGGCTGTTTTGGTTTTCCATTCCAGTTTGTCTCCATATTTATAATTTATGGTCTTGGTGAAGGTTAGTTCTGGGTGTGAAATCGAGGTGAGGTATTTTACTAGCATGTAGGCATTTGTATCAATCTTATTTGTTGTGTTTTCTCAATAGGACATGCATTAGAGGAAAATTAGTTTCTTACCTGATAATTTTCGTTCCTGTAGTCCACGAATCAGTCCAGACACCTGGATTTTGCCTCCGCACCAGCAGATGGAGTCAGAGCAAGATTTGACGGGCTCTGCCACATATAGCAGGGTGCCACCCACAGCCTCTCAGTCTTACGTAATGTCAAAGTAGAGTGGAACAAACAACCAAACTACTTAACTATGTTTCGCCTAAACAAGGCCAAGTCCAAACCCCCAACTGGAACAGAACTCTCAGAACCAAAAGAATGAACAACAATATAAAGAATATCCAGGTAAATGAATCTACGAGCGGACTCTCCGTTACCTCAGAATACCCAGAGACACGGGCAGGTCCCTGGACTGATCCGTGGTACTACAGGAACGAAAATTATCAGGTAAGAAACTAATTTTCCTTTCCCTGTACGTACCCGGATCAGTCCAGACACCTGGGATGTACCAGAGCCAACTTACCGAGGGTGGGGACCAGAGAGTCCCGCTTGGGGCACTCCCTCACCGAATGTACCCGAATTCGAGGTGTGGACATCCAGGCGGTAATGCCTTGCAAAAGTATGCAACGACTTCCAAGTAGCCGCCCTGCAAATTTCCTGAGGCGACATCTGAGAAGATTCCGCCCAAGAAGCGGCCTGAGACCATGTAGAATGAGCCCGAAGGCCCACGGGAACAGGTTTCCCACACAGTAAGTATGCAGACCCAATGGCCTCTGAGCCAGCGAGCTATCGTAGTTTTCGATGCTGCACCTCCTCTCTTTGGACCATTGCACAACACAAAGAGATGGTCAGATACACGGAAGAGATTCGTAACCTTGAGATATCGCAGCAGCACCCTGTGAACATCCAGTTTCTGTAAATCCTGTGCCATAGTATCAGTCCGCTCCCCCTCTGGAAACGAGGGAAGCTCCACCGACTGATTCAAGTGGAAAGAAGTCACCACCTTTGGCAGAAAGGAAGAAACCGTCCTCAAAGAGACCCCTGAATCCGAGATCCGCAAAAATGGCTCCCTACACGACAGAGCCTGCAATTCAGATACTCGCCTAGCCGAAGCAATCGCAATTAGAAACACCACTTTCAGCATAAGATCCTTCAGCGTCGCCCGCTTGATAGGCTCATAAGGCGGCGAACATAAGGCCGAAAGCACCCAATTAAGGTTCCAGGATGGACAAGGATGGCGAAACGGAGGACGTAAATGCGCCACATCGGGGTGTAATGCCAAAGACACTCCGTGAACCTTACTTCTGAGAGATAACGTTCCTGGATGGAATAAATGATAGCTTTATGGAGCAATTGGTTCAGGAACCGATGAGAGAGGGAGCAATTTTAGATCTAATTCTCAGTGGAGCACAGGACTTGGTGAGAGAGGTAACGGTGGTGGGGCCGCTTGGCAATAGTGATCATAATATGATCAAATTTGATTTAATGACTAGAAGAGGAACAGTGTGCAAATCCACAGCTCTCGTGCTAAACTTTCAAAAGGGAAACATTGATAAAATGAGAAAAATTGTTAGAAAAAAACTGAAAGGAGCAGCTACAAAAGTAAAAAATGTCCAAGAGGCGTGGTCATTGTTAAAAAATACCATTCTAGAAGCACAGTCCAGATGTATTCCACACATTAAGAAAGGTGGAAAGAAGGCAAAACGATTACCAGCATGGTTAAAAGGGGAGGTGAAAGAAGCTATTTTAGCCAAAAGATCTTCATTCAAAATTGGAAGAAGGATCCAACAGAAGAAAATAGGATAAAGCATAAACATTGGCAAGTTAAATGTAAAACATTGATAAGACAGGCTAAGAGAGAATTTGAAAAGAAGTTGGCTGTAGAGGCAAAAACTCACAGTAAAAACTTTTTAAAATATATCCGAAGCAGAAAGCCTGTGAGGGAGTCAGTTGGACCGTTAGATGATCGAGGGGTTAAAGGGGCACTTAGAGAAGATAAGGCCATCGTGGAAAGATTAAATGATTTCTTTGCTTCGGTGTTTACTGAAGAGGATGTTGGGGAGGTACCCGTAATGGAGAAGGTTTTCATGGGTAAAGATTCAGATGGACTGAATCAAATCACGGTGAACCTAGAAGATGTGGTAGGCCTGATTGACAAACTGAAGAGTAGTAAATCACCCGGACCGGATGGTATACACCCCCGACTTCTGAAGGAACTAAAAAATGAAATTTCAGACCTATTAGTAAAAATTTGTAACTTATCATTAAAATCATCCAATGTACCTGAAGACTGGAGGATAGCAAATGTAACCCCATTATTTAAAAAGGGCTCCAGGGGTGATCCGGGAAACTACAGACCAGTTAGCCTGACTTCAGTGCCAGGAAAAATAGTGGAAAGTGTTCTAAACATCAAAATCATAGAACATATAGAAAGACATGGTTTAATGGAACAAAGTCAGCATGGCTTTACCAGGGCAAGTCTTGCCTCACAAATCTGCTTCACTTTATTGAAGGAGTTAATAAACATGTGGATAAAGGTGAACGGGTAGATATAGTATACTTGGATTTTCAGAAGGCATTTGACAAAGTTCCTCATGAGAGGCTTCTAGGAAAAGTAAAAAGTCATGGGATAGGTGGCGATGTCCTTTCATGGATTGCAAACTGGCTAAAAGACAGGAAGCAGAGAGTAGGATTAAATGGACAATTTTCTCAGTGGAAGGGAGTAGACAGTGGAGTGCCTCAGGGATCTGTATTGGGACCCTTACTTTTCAATATATTTATAAATGATCTGGAAAGAAATACGACGAATGAGATAATCAAATTTGCAGATGACACAAAATTGTTCAGAGTAGTTAAATCACAAGCAGATTGTGATAAATTGCAGGAAGACCTTGTGAGACTGGAAAATTGGGCATCCAAATGGCAGATGAAATTTAATGTGGATAAGTGCAAGGTGATGCATATAGGGAAAAATAACCCATGCTATAATTACACAATGTTGGGTTCCATATTAGGTGCTACAACCCAAGAAAGAGATCTAGGTGTCATAGTGGATAACACATTGAAATTGTCGGTTCAGTGTGCTGCGGCAGTCAAAAAAGCAAAAGAATGTTGGGAATTATTAGAAAGGGAATGGTGAATAAAACGGAAAATGTCATAATGCCTCTGTATCGCTCCATGGTGAGACCGCACCTTGAATACTGGGTACAATTCTGGTCGCCGCATCTCAAAAAAGATATAATTGCGATGGAGAAAGTACAGAGAAGGGCTACCAAAATGATAAGGGGAATGGAACAACTTCCCTACGAGGAAAGACTAAAGAGGTTAGGACTTTTCAGCTTGGAGAAGAGACGACTGAGGGGGGATATGATAGAGGTGTTTAAAATCATGAGAGGTCTAGAATGGGTAGATGTGAATCGGTTATTTACTCTTTCGGATAGTAGAAAGACTAGGGGGCACTCCATGAAGTTAGCATGGGGCACATTTAAAACTAATCGGAGAAAGTTCTTTTTTACTCAACGCACAATTAAACTCTGGAATATGTTACCAGAGGATGTGGTCAGTGCAGTTAGTATAGCTATGTTTAAAAAAGGATTGGATAAGTTCTTGGAGGAGAAGTCCATTACCTGCTATTAAGTTCACTTAGAGAATAGCCACTGACATTAGCAATGGTAACATGGAATAGACTTAGTTTTTGGGTACTTGCCAGGTTCTTATGGCCTGGATTGGCCACTGTTGGAAACAGGATGCTGGGCTTGATGGACCCTTGGTTTGACCCAGTATGGCATTTTCTTATGTTCTTAACCTAGAGCCGTCACCTGAACCTGAAGGGTACTACAAGAGAGACTTTTAGAAAGTCCTGCCTGAAGGAAAGCTAGAATATCGGAAACCAAAGCCCTCATGGGATCCACTACACGACCCCCACACCGGTCTTCAAACACCGTCCAGACCCGAGCGTAAGCTAAGGACGTAGACTGTTTCCTAGACCTCAATAACGTGTCTGCTACTGCATCAAAATACCCTTTATTCTTCAAGCATTGCCTTTCAAAAGCCATGCCACGAGACAGAAGTGATCCGCTTCCTCCAAACAGACGGGGCCTTGATGAAGAAGAGCCGCGATCTCCCGAAATCGAAGGGGTGACTCGACTGCCAAATTGAGTAGGTCTGCAAACCACGGACGCCGCGGCCACTCCGGCGCCACCAAAATCATGTCCGTCGGATGAAGTTCTATGTGCCGAAGCACCTTGCCTATCAGAGGCCAGGGAGGGAACACGTACAGTAACACGTTTGTGGGCCAGGGAAGCCCTGCGCATCAACCCCTTCAGCCCCTCTCTCCCTGCGCCGGCTGTAGAACCGTGGAGCCTTTGCATTCTGGAAGGTGGCCATCAGGTCCATGTGTGGTGTGCCCCACTGCTCGCAGATGAGTTGAAACGCCTCCTCGGCTAGTTCCCATTCTCCAGGATCTAGATGGTGCCGACTGAGGAAGTCTGCCTGAACGTTGTCTACCCCGGAGATGTGAGATGCTACAATGTTGCTGAGATTCCGCTCCACCCAGCTCATCAATTGTTGCGCCTCCATCGCAACTTGTTGACTCCTTGTCCCTCCCTGGCAATTTATGTATGCCACTGTAGTTGCATTGTCTGACAAGACTCTGACTGCCTTTCCCCGAAGAATCGGAAGGAAGGATTGCAGAACCAGAGCCACCGCCCTGGTCTCCAAGCGATTGATGGACCACTGAGATTGTGCCCTTGACCACTGTCCCTGCACCAACCGTCCAAGACAGACCGCTCCCCAGCCGGAGAGACTGGCATCCATGGTGACTACCGTCCAGTCGGGCATGATCAGTGACACTCTACATGTCAGATGATCTGATACCAGCCACCAGTGGAGACTGGCTCTCGCCTGGTCCGTGAGTGGAAGCTGTAGATGGAATTGTTCTGACACAGGACTCCAGCGGGACAGCAATGCGAATTGCAAAGGATGCAGATGAGCGAAAGCCCAGGGAACCAAAGCTATCATGAACGCCATGGAACCCAAGACCTTCAGATAATCCTGTACCTGAGGCATCTGTAGGGACAATAGGTGCCTCACCTGACTTTGTAGCTTGACCACTCGTTCCTTGGTGAGAAAGACCTTGCCCTGCCTCGTGTCGAACAGCGCTCCCAGAAACTCCAAGGACTGAGTAGGAGTCAAACGACTCTTGGCCAGGTTGACCACCCATCCGAGAGAGCGCAAAGCAGAAGGACTCTGGTGACCGCCATCTGACACTGCAGCTCGGACTTCGCCCGAATCAGCCAATCGTCCAGGTAGGGATGCACCAGGAGCCCCTCTCTCCGGAGCTGTGCCGCCACCACCACCATCACCTTGGTGAACATGCGAGGAGCGGTGGCGAGGCCGAAAGGGAGAGCTCTGAACTGATAGTGCCTGCCCAGGATGCAGAACCTGAGGAACCTTTGGTAAAACGGCTGGATGCCGATATGGAGATATGCTTCCGTGAGATCCAGAGAGGCCAGGAACTTGCCTGGCCGAACTGAGGCGACAACCGACCGAATCGTCTCCATTTTGAAGCGCGGTATCCGAAGACACCTGTTGACACTCTTCAAGTCTAATATCGGTCTGAATGTCCCCTCCTTTTTGGGGACTATGAAGTAAATGGAGTATTGTCCCTTGCGTTGTTGCTCGGGAGGTACCGAAATTATCGCCCCCAAGTCCTGCAGGCGTTGTAGAGTTCCCTGCCACTCGCTTCTCCCGGTAATCGCAGGGTGAGACGAGGAACTTGTCTGCAGGAGTCTGTACAAAATCTAAAGCGTAACCTTGACTTATCACGGTGAGGACCCACTGGTCCGACGTTATTTTGGTCCATTCCTCGAAGAACAGCACCAGTCTGGCTCCCATGTTTGGCACTGGGTGAAGAATCTGCAGAGAGGAATGGACCGGTCGAATTTCATTGCGAAGTCTTAGCCCCCGTCCCCAATGGAGGGCCACCTTGTTTCCCGAATCTTCTGCCACGAAAGGACTGAGGCCAAGATGGCTGCCGGGACGAGCTTGTACGGTAAGATGACCCAGAAGACCTCTCTGGACGAGACCTCCAGTTCTCCCGAAACCGAGTCCTATTTGGATATGAACCCCGAGGCCGAGGCCTGTCCTCTGGAAGTTTATAAGCCTTGTTCTCTCCGAGGGATTGCATCATATCATCCAACTCCTTGCCAAACAACAACTTTCCCTTGAAAGGAAGAGAGCCGAGGTGGGCCTTGGAAGAACCATCCGCCGCCCAATTCCGAAGCCAAAGGAGACTGCGCACGGAAACCACGGAGACCATGGATCTGGCCGACGTGCGTAAGAGGTCATACAGTGCATCTGTGCTGTAAGCAATCACCGCCTCCAAACGATTAGCTTGAGCAGCTTCTCCTTCTGAGAGATCGGCGTTGGCCTGGAGTTGCTGAGCCCAACGAAGACCCGCCCGCAGGGCAAAATTACTGCATATTGCTGCGCGGACGCCCAGAGCAGAAACCTCAAAGACCTTCTTAAGCTGAAGTTCCAGCTTCCTATCTTGCAAGTCCTTAAGGGCTGTAGCCCCTGTCACTGGAATCGTGGACCTCTTTGTCACGGCCGACACCGCTGCGTCCACCCTAGGTAGTCGGAGAAGCTCCAAAGCGTCCTCTGGAAGAGGATGTAACTTATCCATGGCCTTGCTAACCCTCAGGCCGAAATCCTGAGTGTCCCATTCCCAGAAGAGAAGATCCGACGCCGAGAAGTGGAACGGAAAGGCCACCGTAGGACCCCTGAGGCCCAACAAAACCGGATCCATCTTGGCTCCCGGACGGGACTCCACCGGCAGAGCGTCTAAGCCGAGCTCCTGAAGAATGGCCGGGATAAGCAGTGCCAGGTCATCCTTCTTAAAGAGACATACCACCTTTGGGTCGTCCCCTTCCATTGCAGGAGCTCCTTTGCCGGTACCGGGCTGAGCCGGTACCTCCACATCTGCCTCATTGGCCCCCCCCCCCAGGGGCCTCACCTGCGGATCCGTCTCGTCCTGAGACGTGGACTCCGTGTCCGTCTCCTGAGGGGCGAACCGCAAAGGTCGTTTGTCTTTTGGCGGGTCCGAGTCCCTCCGGGACCTATTTCTTTTCCGCCGCTTCTGGGACTTTGGCTGCAGCCCCAGCCCCCCAGGAGCTAACTTCTTCCCTGTCTTCTTGGCTTTAAAGACTTTGTGCATCAGCCGCACAAAGTCTGAAGAAAAAGATGATTCCGACGAAGAGGAAGCCTCCCCCGGGCTATCCTCCTGCAATTGAGAGGCAGCTCCCCCCCGGGGCGCCCCCCCCCCCCCCCCCCCGAGCGGCAGCTGCTGTGGAGAGAGCGCGGGAGGCAGCGACCCATCCCCCAGCGCTGACCGCGTGGCTTCCCTGAAGGAGCCTAAAATGGCTGCCGTTCCCGTGCTGAGCGGGAACGGACCTTCACTGTCTGCAGCACCAGGTCCGGCGTACGATGACGAACGCGGCGCCCGAATCCGGCCCCCCTGACCAGGATCGGACGAACCTTCGCCGCCCGGCACGCAGCCAGAACAAAGACAGTCGCGCGACAGATGCGCGAGCGCCGAGCCGCACGCGCCACACGAAAATCCCCGGGGCATCCTCCCCCCTCTGCCGGCAAACACAAGGACACTGAAATAAAAGTAAAAGAAAAAACCGCGAACGAGGCAGCGGAGAGTCGGCACGCACAGACCTGCAAAAACACTTTTTTTTTCTTTTCAACTTGCCATTCGCTGTCCCTGGTACTGGTCTCCTGCTCCAGTGGGGGGTGAGTGAACCGGGCTCCCCGGTGTCACCCCCGAAGCTGCTAACCAGAAGGGGCCGGGTCCTCGACCCTTAGCAGCAGCCTCGACCAGGGGGGGATGGTCCCCTCAGAACCTTCCACCCCCCTGGGAGGCTCTCTCGACGAGGAACTGGTCTTCTTTTTCTTTTTTTTAAAGAAACTAAAACTTCAAAGAAACTAACACAAGTAACAAATCCTGACTAACACTAAACTACCAAAACTTCCCAAACAGGGATCCCAGAGGCTGTGGACTCTGCACCTGTACCATCTGCTGGAGACAGAGTAAGACTGAGAGGCTGTGGGTGGCACCCTGCTATATGTGGCAGAGCCCGTCAAATCTTGCTCTGTCTCCTTTTGCTGGTGCGAAGGCAAAACCCAGGTGTCTGGACTGATCCGGTTACGTACAGGGAATGGTAAATTACTGTCTTTTCATAAGAAGGACTATTGTGCCTGGTAGCAGAGGGAGTTTGTTTTGCTTTTACTGAGATGTCATCAGAACCAGAATATCTTTTTCTGTATGGTGAGTTCTATGGGCACCCATTGTTGGGGGTCGAGGGGGGGTTCCTGAGGATGCAGAATGTATATTTACATTTAGCCCCGTGATGGTCACATGTAATAGTAACAGGTGGGGATGGTCACATGCAATAGTAACAGGTGGGAGAGAGAAAAAGGGAAATAAAAAATGGATACATGCAATAGTAACAGGTGGGAGAGAGAAAAAGGGAAATAAAAAATGGATACATGCAATAGTAATAGGTGGGAGAGAGAAAAAGGGAAATAAAAAATGGATAAAGTGCACAGCTTGCTGGGCAGACTGGATGGGCCGTTTGGTCTTCTTCTGCCATCATTTCTATGTTTCTATGTTTCTATGTTCTATGTTTAGTGTGTCACGCATGTGAGAATCATCTGTCAGGTATGTCCCGGCCAAAGAACATCTGGACTCTCCTCCTTACTTATCTACCTGCAATCTTACCTATTACACGTCAGTGCACCAAAAAGGAAAACAAAGATTTGGGTTTACAGGGGAACAGATCATCTTTAAAACCAAATTCTATGCAGCAGCATAATCGGGGTAATTCTGTCTACTTAAAAAATGTTAATTTTTCCTCTGCCAATCTCATCCAGATCCAGTCCATGAGTCAAACCATGGTTTGGTTAGTTCAGAAACCTGTTCCAGGAAGCAGGAAATGAATAATTAGACTGGCGTTTTTTGTTCCTGGGTAAATTCCATAAATAGGTAAAATCAAAATACCAGTAGATCCTTGGGAAATGGCTTTTGAAATCAATGAAATCTCACTGCAGTATGTGAGGAAATGCTGCCACCTGCTGGGGTAGCACTGTAAGATCAGAACTGAGTCCACATCCAACATGAGTTTGGTGGCACAGAAATACAAGATCGTTAGTACAATCTTCAAAATGTTTTATCCACATTAATCAGCTATCTGAAAATTGTCCAGGAAAAATGCATGTGTTCTTCCACAATATACCATTCTTTTAGCCACACTGAGAGGAGGGCCTAACAAGTGGAGTGTTCATGTCAGGGGAGGGAAAATTCCGAGTGTAGATTGCACTAACTCTTCGCATTTACTTTTCCAGCATAATTCTTATGCTGCAAAGGTACAAAAACCAGGTGCAAATTACTGCTCTTACTTTGTACTGTTGAGGCAAGCTTCAAAGAGAAAGTGGGTGTGTTATTTTTGCTTTGAGAACTGATTTAAAAAGTACTCACTATCTTTATTCTAATGTGGACAGTTTGAAAATTACCTTTAGCAGGAGAAACGGAGAAGCATGGGGAGGAAGCTCTTAAAACAAGGGATGGGGAGGAGATTACTCCAGGCCTCAGCAGCAGTTTGGGCCAAGTATGATGCTGTCTTCCTGGCTCAGTTGGAAAGGAAATCCTCCCAGATCAGAACAGCTCCATGTCAGAGACAGGCCAAGCCAGTCATGGTTTCCACCCCACCCTCTCCTATTACATGCTAAGGCTTGTGGTTTCTGCATTTCTAAGAGTCAAAAAGGTGAAACTACTCCTTACCTGATGATTTTCTTTCCTCTAGAGAAGGCAGGACAGCCCACTCAAGTGGGTTATGCACTCCTACCAGCAGATGGAGTCGGAGAAATCTGACTCACTGATGTCACCCCTATAGCTGTACACAGACATCAACCTGCCAGTATTCCTGCAAAAGCTAACTGTGGACAACTGAATGACATATGAACCATAACTTTACCTATCTCCTTAACCCACACTATATCACATTTATTTTCTTTGGCCTCCATTTTTTTTTAAAACTTACATGAGACCAAGACGCAGTTGGCCCAGTAGCAAGACTGAACATAAATCATAGCCAGAAATGGGAAATTTGATTTATTAGGAGCTCCAATGATCCAAAGCGCTTCTTAATAATGTCCTTTGTCCAATCTTCTATATGTCTGCAATAAAACAAACAAAATGACCATACAAACATAGAAACATAGAAATGACGGCAGAAGAAGACCAAACAGCCCATCCAGTCTGCCCAGCAAGCTCTGCACTTTTTTTTTTTTCATGCTTATCTGTTTCTCTTGGCTCTTAGTAACCTTTTGGTTCTATTTCCCTTCCACCCCCACCATTAATGTAGAGAGCAGTGTTGGAGCTGCATCTAAGTGAAATATCTAGCTTAATTAGTTAGGGGTAGTAACCACCGCAATAAGCAAGCTACACCCATGCTTATTTGTTTACCCAGACTATGTAATTCAATGCTTGTTGGTTGTCTGTATATAGATCCACTTTTCTTCATTCCCCCTGCCGTTGAAGCAGAGAGTTATGCTGGATATGCATTGAAAGTGAAGTATCAGTCTTTCTCCCCTGCCGTTGAAGCAGAGAGCCATGCTGGATATGGTTGAAGTGTCAGTCTTTCTCCCCTGCCATTGAAGCAGAGAGCTATGCTGGATATGCTTGAAGTGTCAGACTTTCTCCCCTGCCGTAGAAGCAGAGAGCTATGCTGGATATGCTTGAAGTGTCAGACTTTCTCCCCTGCCGTAGAAGCAGAGAGCTATGCTGGATATGCTTGAAGTGTCAGACTTTCTCCCCTGCCGTAGAAGCAGAGAGCTATGCTGGATATGCTTGAAGTGTCAGACTTTCTCCCCTCCTGTTGAAGCAGAGAGCTATGCTGGATATGCTTGAAGTGTCAGACTATCTCCCCTGCCGTTGAAGCAGAGAGCTAAGCTGGGTGTGCTTGAAGTATCAGACTATCTCCCCTGCCGTTGAAGCAGAGAGCTATGCTGGGTATTAGGGATGTGAATCGCTTTTTGACGATTTAAAATATCGTCCAATATATTTTAAATCGTAAAAAATCGTTAGAGGCGCGATACAATAGGAATTCCCCCGATTTATCGTCAAAAATCGTAAATGGGGGAGGGGGGAGGGCGGGAAAACCGGCACACTAAAACAACTCTAAAACCCACTCCGACCCTTTAAAATAAATCCCCCACCCTCCCGAACCCCCCCAAAATGTTTTAAATTACCTGGGGTCCAGTGGGGGGTCCCGGTGTGATCTTCCACTCTCGGGCCACGGCTGCGTTAATAGAAATGGCGCCGGCGCTACCTTTGCCCTGTCATATGACAGGGCAAAGGTAGCACCAGCGCCATTTTGGTTCCTGTCCCCCGACATCACGAGCGCAGGAGATCGCTCCCGGACCCCCGCTGGACCCCCAGGGACTTTTGGCCAGCTTGGGGGGGCCTCCTGACCCCCACAAGACTTGCCAAAAGTCCAGCGGGGGTCCGGGAGCGACCTCCTGCACTCGTTGCCGTATTGCAAAATGGCGCCGGCCGTATGGCCGTATTGCTGTATTGCAAAATGGCGCCGGCCGTATAATACGGCGCTACCTTTGCCCTGTCATATGACAGTCACACATACATTTTCACCCAGTGTTTATTTTTATTAATGATTTTCCATGAAGCTGCTCAAATTATTTCCTATCATAATGTCTCTATATATTAATGATAATAATATATAGGAAAACGGGTGGAAATTTCATATATTATACAACACCATCCGGGTGTCGACGTTTTTTCTTATAATCATAAATAACCTCCCGCCTCCAATTTTTATTTGTAAATCATAACTTTAAAATTCATTGAACTGGATCATAGAAAATCAATTTTTTATATATGTCTGTTTAATTATTTTTCTTTTTTATTATATTTTCAAATGTTTTCTCCGTGAATAACACTTTTTCACTTATTTTTATCTCATACCGTCGTCGGAAGAATCACAATTACTTAGCTCTTTTAAATGTCTTTAGCTCCCCGACTTGCGCAAGTTTCGACAATCTGTCTTCCTCAGGGTACTTTCATTTCCTTGTTGTTCTTCTTCAAGTAATGATGTTTAATTCCTTCGGTGCTTAATCAAAAGCCTCCGTCTTTGCCAAGTTCCCGACGGCGTCTGCACTTTAGCTTACTACAACGTCTGTTTTTAAACCCACTTCCTGGATACTGGCTCGTCCTATCAACAGTCTTTATACTAATGAAAACCAATCTAATTGGTCATTGAGTCCCCTTGGTTGTTCCGTATTCAATCTGAATATCCATGCTTGCTCTCGACGATTCAAAGCTGACATACCTCCTTGGTTTTCCCCCATGCTGTCTATGACAGTCCATTTCAACTGTTCAAACGTGTGTTGATTTTCCAAACAGTGCTGGACAATGGGTGCAGTGACAGTGGCGTTATTGATGCGGGATCGATGTTCCGCTATTCTATATTTAACTGCCCTACTTGTTCGTCCCACGTACACCTTCGGGCAGTTGCACATTATTATATATATTACAGCTTTGGTCATGCAGTCCGTATCCAATTTTCGATATACTTTATATCCAGAAACCGGATCTATCCATATGTCTCCCTCCACGGTGTTATCACATACCGTACATTTGCCACATTTTCTGTGGTAATTTCTAGCATTTTTTACTCTACTTTGTAACCTGGAATGAATAACATGATCTTTAATATTTCTTCCTCTACTCGTTGTTATAAGCGGTTCTTCTATTAACTCGCTATGGAGGGCTACAATATGCCAGTGTTTCTTTATGGATCTCATTATTTCAATGGTGGACGTACTTTGCGGCAACACACATACCAATCTTTTCTGTTCCTTAACTGGCTGATACTGTAATAGGGATTCCCTATCACTGTATCTTGCTCTTTTAAAAGCTTTTCGTACCACTTTTTTAGGATACCCTCTTTCCAAAAATTTTTTACTGAGAATATCTGCCTGTTTTACAAACTCCTCCGTTGTGTCACATATTCGACGTATACGAAAGAACTGGGACACCGGTAACCCTCGTTTAAATCCCACAGGATGAAAACTTTCATATCGAAGTAAGTTGTTTTTATCAGTTAATTTTCTATTAACTGTAGTGTGAACGATATCATCAACAATCTGTATAAGCACATCTAAATATGCAATACTGTGAATACTGCTAGTGTATGTAAATTTTAAGTTTTCATCCTGTGAATTGATCCATTCTATAAACTGAGCGAGTTCTTCTTCTGTCCCTCGCCATACGAAGAATATGTCAGTATTGCATATTTAGATGTGCTTATACAGATTGTTGATGATATCGTTCACACTACAGTTAATAGAAAATTAACTGATAAAAACAACTTACTTCGATATGAAAGTTTTCATCCTGTGGGATTTAAACGAGGGTTACCGGTGTCCCAGTTCTTTCGTATACGTCGAATATGTGACACAACGGAGGAGTTTGTAAAACAGGCAGATATTCTCAGTAAAAAATTTTTGGAAAGAGGGTATCCTAAAAAAGTGGTACGAAAAGCTTTTAAAAGAGCAAGATACAGTGATAGGGAATCCCTATTACAGTATCAGCCAGTTAAGGAACAGAAAAGATTGGTATGTGTGTTGCCGCAAAGTACGTCCACCATTGAAATAATGAGATCCATAAAGAAACACTGGCATATTGTAGCCCTCCATAGCGAGTTAATAGAAGAACCGCTTATAACAACGAGTAGAGGAAGAAATATTAAAGATCATGTTATTCATTCCAGGTTACAAAGTAGAGTAAAAAATGCTAGAAATTACCACAGAAAATGTGGCAAATGTACGGTATGTGATAACACCGTGGAGGGAGACATATGGATAGATCCGGTTTCTGGATATAAAGTATATCGAAAATTGGATACGGACTGCATGACCAAAGCTGTAATATATATAACAAGCCGTAAAGCCCGTTAAAACGGGCTACATCCCTCTGTCTCTCACCTCCCCCTCATTCTCTCTCCCCTCACTCTTCACCACCCCCCTCCCCCACTCCTCCCCACCCTCCCTCTCCTCTCACTCAGTCCCCCCTCTCCCTCACTCCCTCCCACTCAGTCCCCCCTCTCCCTCCCTCCCACTCACTCAGTCCCCCTCTCCCTCCCTCCCACTCACTTAGTCCCCCTCTCCCTCCCTCCCACTCAGTCCCTCCCTTCACCCACCTCCATTTCCTCCCGGCGCCGTAAGCGCGACTTCCCGCAACCCTCACCCGGCTCCATTAACTCCTCCCGCTCCTGCCGGCAGATCTCGGGGGGGGGGGGGGGGGGGGTCACTCCCGCGCGCGCGGCAGATCTGGGGAGAAGTAGCGGCACCGAGCGCGCGCGGTGCCGCTACTTCTCCTCCCGCTCCTGCCGGCAGATCTCGGGGGGGGGGGGGGGGCGCGGGAGTGACCCCCCCCCCCGAGATCTGCCGGCAGATCTGGGGAGGAGAAGTAGCGGTGCTACTTCTCCTCCCGCTCCTGCCGGCAGATCTCGGGGGGGGGGGGGCGCGGGAGTGACACCCCCCCCCACCCGAGATCTGCCGGCAGATCTGGGGAGGAGAAGTAGCGGCACCGCGCGCACGCGGCGCCACTGCTTCTCCTCCCGCTCCTGCGGCCCCACCGCCATTTTTTTTTTCTGACCAACGTCCTTGCCCGCACATGCGCAGTAGAGCTGTGCTCTACTGCGCATTTGCGGGCCGTCGGTCACAGGCCATTTATAAGGTAGATAATGTGCAACTGCCCGAAGGTGTACGTGGGACGAACAAGTAGGGCAGTTAAATATAGAATAGCGGAACATCGATCCCGCATCAATAACGCCACTGTCACTGCACCCATTGTCCAGCACTGTTTGGAAAATCAACACACGTTTGAACAGTTGAAATGGACTGTCATAGACAGCATGGGGGAAAACCAAGGAGGTATGTCAGCTTTGAATCGTCGAGAGCAAGCATGGATATTCAGATTGAATACGGAACAACCAAGGGGACTCAATGACCAATTAGATTGGTTTTCATTAGTATAAAGACTGTTGATAGGACGAGCCAGTATCCAGGAAGTGGGTTTAAAAACAGACGTGTAGTAAGCTAAAGTGCAGACGCCGTCGGGAACTTGGCAAAGACGGAGGCTTTTGATTAAGCACCGAAGGAATTAAACATCATTACTTGAAGAAGAACAACAAGGAAATGAAAGTACCCTGAGGAAGACAGATTGTCGAAACTTGCGCAAGTCGGGGAGCTAAAGACATTTAAAAGAGCTAAGTAATTGTGATTCTTCCGACGACGGTATGAGATAAAAATAAGTGAAAAAGTGTTATTCACGGAGAAAACATTTGAAAATATAATAAAAAAGAAAAATAATTAAACAGACATATATAAAAAATTGATTTTCTATGATCCAGTTCAATGAATTTTAAAGTTATGATTTACAAATAAAAATTGGAGGCGGGAGGTTATTTATGATTATAAGAAAAAACGTCGACACCCGGATGGTGTTGTATAATATATGAAATTTCCACCCGTTTTCCTATATATTATTATCATTAATATATAGAGACATTATGATAGGAAATAATTTGAGCAGCTTCATGGAAAATCATTAATAAAAATAAACACTGGGTGAAAATGTATGTGTGATTGATTAGGTGTTCATCCGGTCAGGATCTTAATTGTGAAAACTGTCATATGACAGGGCAAAGGTAGCACCGGCGCCATTTCTATTAACGCAGCCGTGGCCCGAGAGTGGAAGATCACACCGGGGACCCCCCCACTGGACCCCAGGTAATTTAAAACATTTTGGGGGGGTTCAGGAGGGTGGGGGATTTATTTTAAAGGGTCGGGGTGGGTTTTAGGGTTGTTTTAGTGTGCCAGTTTTCCCACCCTCCCCGATTTATGATTTAAACGATTTAAAAACAAAACAAAACAAAACCGCGACGATCAGATTCCCTCCCCCCCAGCCAAAATCGTTAAGACGATCGATCACACAATTCACATCTCTACTGGGTATGCTTGAAGTATCAGACTTTCTCCCCTGCCGTTGAAGCAGAGAGCTATGCTGGATATGCTTGAAGATTCAGACTATCTCCCATGCTGTTGAAGCAGAGAGCTATGCTGGATATGCATTGAAAGTGAAGTATCAGGCTTGTTTGGTTTGGGGTAGTAACTGCCATAAAAAGCAAGCTACTCCCTGCTTTTTTGTGAATGCAAATCTTTTTTTTTTCCACATTCATTTACGTCCTGTAGACTTTATGGATCCACAGTGTTTATCCCATGCCCCTTTGAAGTCTTTCACACTTCTGGTCTTCACTTCCTCCGGAAGGGCATTCCAGGCATCCACCACCCTCTCCGTGAAGAAATACTTCCTGACATTGGTTCTGAGTCTTCCTCCCTGGAGCTTCAAATCGTGACCCCTGGTTCTGCTGATTTTTTTCCGACGGAAAAGGTTTGTCGTTGTCTTTGGATCATTAAAACCTTTCAAGTATCTGAAAGTCTGTATCATATCACCTCTGCTCCTCCTTTCCTCCATGGTGTACATTTTTAGATTCTTCAATCTCTCCTCATAAGTCATTCGATGAAGACCTTCCACCTTTTTGGTCGCCCTTCTCTGGACCGCCTCCATCTTGTCTCTGTCTCTTTGGAGATACGGTCTCCAGAACTGAACACAGTATTCCAGGTGAGGCCTCACCAAGGACCTGTACAAGGGGATAATCACTTCCCTTTTCTTACTCGATATTCCTCTCTCTATGCAGCCCAGCATTCTTCTGGCTTTAGCTATCGCCTTGTCACATTGTTTTGCCGACTTCAGACCATGCAACAGAGGTAGCCTAGGGCAGTATTGTGGACTGGCCTGCCTTCTCTAGAGGAAAGGAAATTAACAGGAAAGAAATAACTTCACCTTCCTCTTCGTTCAGGCAAGCTAGTCCCCACACATGGGATGTACCCAAGCTACTCCCCAGAAGGGGGGAGGCTGCCCCACTCCCCTCAAGAGTCTCCTCGCAAAAGGATGCCTGCCCCTGCACTCGAATATCCAATCGATGCTTGGAGAAGGCATGCAAACAGGACCAGGTCGCTGCTTTACAGATCTCCGATGGAGACTATAACTGCAATTCTGCCAAGGATATCGCCTGCACTTTAGTCGAAGGAGATTTTTAGTCCAGCAGGACACTGTGGCCCATGACACTGCTACCAGTTTCCTAATTCCACCATAAAGGACAAAAAAATCAGTCTTCAAGGAGTTAGTAACTTAAGAAACCATAATAAATTATTCCTAATATCCAGGGGGGTGCAGGAAACGAAACTCCTACTCATCCCAAGAACTGTCTAAAATGGTAAGGAAATGGACTAATTTAAATGAAAGACCAAAACCACCTTTGGTTCCTTCTAGGCAATCAACATGAACAGTTCTCGATGCGAAAGAGCCTGTAACTCCAAAACCCTTCTTGCTGAGCAAATTGCAACCAGGAACACTGACTTCAAGTTTAGTAAATGCAAAGAAAGCCAAATCAGACGAAAAGCTGGGCCTGACAAAAAAGGCAAAACCAAATTTGGGTTCCAGAGAAGACCCAGAATGCATAACGGCCGTCAAATGTGTTTAACTCCTCTCAAAAACTTTGCCATGTCCAGATGCGACAAGAGGAATTTGCCTTGGAAATGCCCTCTATAACAAGGAAAAGCAGACACCTGAACTTTGAGCATACTGAGAGCTAACCCTTATTACAGACCTTCCTGCAGAAAGTCCAAGATCAACAGCATCTGTGCTCTGAAAGGGTGAAATGTTATCTTTCAACACCAATCCTCAATTCTGCATACCTTACCATACACCAAGGACGTGGAAACAATTTTTTTTGAACCCATAACAGGGTGCTCACCACCACTGAGGAATAGCCATGACTCATCAGTCAAGCCCTCTCAAGGATCAAACTGTAAGACAAAACTGATCCAGTTGTCCTACCTGAATGATCCCTGATGGAGGAGGACCTTCCGCTGTGGCAATGTCAACAGACTGCCGACAATCAGTCGCTGGAGATTTGCGACCACAGACTTGCAACCAATATGGAGCCACTAGAAGAACCAAACTGGGATGCTGCGCAGTCTTTTGCTGAAACCTGCCTACCATTGGCATAGGGAAAACACCTACAGCATTTCCTCTGTTGGCCAAGACTGCAGAAAAATGTAAATTCCCCTGCAAAAGGGAAAGTCCCTCCTGCGCCTGTAGAATCGCGGTACCTTTGCATTGCTGTGGGTTGCCATGAGATCCCACCAGGGATGACTCCACCAAGAGACAACGAGTTGAAAGGTCTCTTTTGCCACCTTCCATTCCTTTGTATCTATTCTTCCTGAGATGTGAGCCACGGACAGCACCTGAAGGTGTAGTTCTGCCCAGGGTAGCAACTCATCCATTTCCAGAGAGACTCATTGTCTCCGAGGTCCGTCTTGATGGCTTATGCATGCCACTGCTGTGATGTTGTCTGATATCACCTTCACTGCTCCTCCGCTTATTTGCCCTGTGAAGCTCAGGAACGCCAAGCGAATTTCACGAGCCTCCAGATGGTTGATGGACCAGCCCATCTCTTAGGTATACAATTGCCCCTGAGATTCACACCATCGCTGGTACTTCAATCAGGGCCACGCCAAGCGCGCGCCCCTAGGCCTCCAGGAAACATGGCGGGTTGCAGCGTCTAGCCAGTCCAGGGACGCCAGAGGACTTCAGCAGGAGGTCGCCGCGGCAGCCAATCTTCCCGCGGTCGAAGAGGGAGGCGCCAAAGAGGTAAGGAGGGCAGAGAGAGGGCGTCGGGAACAGATGGACACAACATAATAATAGCAGTGGCTATTCTCTAAGTCAACTTAATTAATAGTAGGTAATGGATTTCTCCTCCAAGAACTTATCCAATCCTTTTTTAAACACAGCTATACTAACTGCACTAACCACATCCTCTGGCAACAAATTCCAGAGTTTAATTGTGCGTTGAGTGAAAAAGAACTTTCTCCGATTAGTTTTAAATGTGCCACATGCTAACTTCATGGAGTGCCCCCTAGTCTTTCTATTATCTGAAAGAGTAAATAACCGATTCACATCTACCCGTTCTAGACCTCTCATGATTTTAAAGACCTCTATCATATCCCCCCTCAGCCGTCTCTTCTCCAAGCTGAAAATTCCTAACCTCTTTAGTCTTTCCTCATAGGGGAGCTGTTCCATACCCCTTATCATTTTGGTTGCCCTTCTCTGTACCTTCTCCATCGCAATTATATCTTTTTTGAGATGTGGCGACCAGAATTGTACACAGTATTCAAGGTGCGGTTTCACCATGGAGCGATACAGAGGCATTATGACATTTTCCGTTTTATTCACCATTCCCTTTCTAATAATTCCCAACATTCTGTTTGCTTTTTTGACTGCCGAAGCACATTGAACCGACGATTTCAATGTGTTATCCACTATGATGCCTAGATCTCTTTCTTGGGTGGTAGCACATAATATGGAACCTAACATTGTGTAACTATAGCATGGGTTATTTTTCCCTATATGCATCACCTTGCACTTATCCACATTAAATTTCATCTGCCATTTCCATGCCCAATTTTCCAGTCTCACAAGGACTTCCTGCAATTTATCACAATCTACTTGTGATTTAACTACTCTGAACAATTTTGTATCATCTGCAAATTTGATTACCTCACTCGTCGTATTTCTTTCCAGATCATTTATAAATATATTGAAAAGTAAGGGTCTCAATACAGATCCCTGAGGCACTCCACTGTCCACTCCCTTCCACTGAGAAAATTGTCCATTTAATCCTACTCTCTGTTTCCTGTCTTTTAGCCAGTTTGTAATCCACGAAAGGACATTGCCACCTAACCCATGACTTTTTACTTTTCCTAGAAGCCTCTCATGAGGAACTTTGTCAAATGCCTTCTGAAAATCCAAGTACACTACATCTACCGGTTCACCTTTATCCACATGTTTATTAACTCCTTCAAAAAAGTGAAGCAGATTTGTGAGGCAAAACTTGCCTTGGGTAAAGCCATGCTGACTTTGTTCCATTAAACCATGTCTTTCTATATGTTCTGTGATTTTGATGTTTAGAACACTTTCCACTATTTTTCCTGGCACTGAAGTCAGACTAACCGGTCTGTAGTTTCCCGGATTGCCCCTGGAGAACCTTTTTAAATATTGTGGTTATATTAGCTATCCTCCAATCTTCAGGTACAATGGATGATTTTAATGATAGGATACAAATTTTTACTAATAAGTCTGAAATTTCATTTTTTAGTTCCTTCAAGTGATTTACTACTCTTTAGTTTGTCAATGAGGCCTACCACATCTTCTAGGTTCACGTGATTTGGTTCAGTCCATCTAAATCATTACCCATGAAAACCTTCTCCAGTATGGGTACCTCCCCAACATCCCTCAGTAAACACCAAAGCAAAGAAATCATTTAATCTTTCCACGATGGCCTTATCATCTCTAAGTGCCCCTTTAACCCCTCGATCATCTAACGGTCCAACAGACTCCCTCACAGGCTTTCTGCTTCGGATATATTTTAAAAAGTTTTTATTGTGAGTTTTTGCCTCTACGGCCAACTTCATTTCAAATTCTCTCTTAGCCCGTGTTATCAATGTCTTACATTTAAGTTCCTGCCATTGAGCTCTCCAGCCATAGAAACTTGCATCCATAGTGACTACTATCCAATTGGGAATATCTAGGTCCATGCCTCTCTCCAGATGATCCCTCTGAATCCACTCTAGCAACTTCTGCCATCCATTCAATGGAAGGGTTCGCCTCAGCTTGTACTCCTGGGATCGTGGATTCCACCTAGACAACAAACACCGCTGAAGAGGCCACATAAGGGCCCATGCCCATGGGACAACCTCCTATGTCACCACCATGGACCCCAAGACCTTCAAATAGTCCCATACCATTGGATTAACCTGTGCTGTCAGGGCCCATATTTGTTTTCACATCTTCTGGATCCATTGCTCTGGAAGAAATATTGTGCCCTGCACCATAGTTCACTCTTGGTTAGATTCAATACCCAACCTGGCTCCTGGATCAACTGTGCCACCCTGCGTAACATGAACTGGCTTTCCTCAGCCGACTTGACCCTGGTTAAACAATCATCTAGCTATGGATAAATCGTGATCATTCCTTGTGCAGGGAAGCAGCTACCACTACCAGGACACTGGGAAAAAGGTTCTTGGCTCCATAGACAAGCCAAATGGAAGCACTTAAAAACGAGAATGATGACCAATCACAGTGAACCACAGGAAGCGCTGATGAGGTCCCCTTATGGGAACATGCAGATAGGCTTCTGTCTGATCGAGGAACATGAAAAAATCTCCCCACGCTGCACAACCATAATTACCAAATGCACAGTTTCCATCCGGAAGTGAGCTATGCACCACAAATAAATGGAATAATGCCCCCTACCTTCCTGTCCCTTTGGGACCAGAACCACAGCATTCAGATCGACCAACTTTTGCAGGGTGGCTAGTATGGCAGCTCTCTTTCCTGCAGAGCTGCACCAGAACTGCATAAAAGTGTCTTTAGGTAACCAGCAAAATTCCAGGGCATAGCCCTCCATTACCACATCCAGAATCCACTGGTCTGAGGTGATGTGGGTTCACCTTCGATAAAAGTGAAATAGACACCTGCCTGTCTCTGGAATTGGAAGGTGGACCCCCAAATCTTTGCGAGGAACTGAAAACCCCAAACTTGGAGCTTCCGCCTGTACCAGGTTTCTTGGCTTGAAAGAACTGCGACCTCCCAAACGAGCAAGACTTCAGTGCCCCTGAATTTCTGGAGGAGCGAAAGTGACATGAGTCCCAGAATCTACCTCTCGAAAAAAAAGAAGTGGGGATTAGCCTTTTTATCCCCCAGTAAATGTAGAATCTTGGATTCGCCCCAGTGGGTCACCATTTTCTCTAACTCCTCCAAACAGTAGATGGCCCTTGAAGGGCAACGTGGTCAAGTTGAGTATCCTTCAGAGCCGTTTCATCTTCTACAGAAATTGTGGTCTTTTTAGCAAAGGCATACAGCAGGATATCCACCATTGTAAACCAAAATTGTTTCCGTGCATTAGGATCCAGGAGGTAAATCCCAGTCAGGGAGCTGCCCCTCATTAAAAGTTGCCTCCAGCACACACTACTCCAAATCAACAGCTCTGAATTGCTTCAGGAAGAGGGAAGAAAACATGACGCTGTGCACAGACTGACCATAAGCGGAACCTTCTTCTGCGCCTTTGCCGAGTCTGTAGTGACAGCTTCCATTCTCAGTGTCTTAAATGTTTGAGCCAATGATCCTGGCAACTTGCGCCACACCCAGTGGGATTTTGCCCTCTTTCAATGCCACACCGTCCGAGCCCTTAGAAGAAGAGCTTGACCCATCAAAGGACTCATCTGAGGAAGCCTGATACTTGCCTACATGAGCTTCCTCATCTCCGCTATGTGTCACTTCGTGGAGGAATGGGGATGGCCTCGAGTGCTTCTAGCCCCTCAGGAAGGGAGGTCTCTGCTGGGGTTTTGATTAGGGTGACCAACTGCCCAGTTTGGTTTTCCAGCTTGTTGTACAGTGTCCGGTTACAAGGGCAACTGGACACTGTAAAAACCGGTCAGGCAAGGCCAGGGGCCAATCAGTGGTGGCAGCCTTGCAGCGCTCCAATCCCTTGCCTGTCTTTGGGGCTCGGTTTGACTCTCCTCCTCCTCTGCCTCTCCCATAGCTGTGCCATACTTGTTGCTGCTTCGCACCTCCTGGGAGTTGAAGAGGAGAGTCGAACCCGAGCCCCAAAGACAGGCAGGCAGAATCTACCTAGGAAAAAATCAACGCTCAATTTGAAAGGGAAAAAGGGGGAGGCTGCTGTGGCCGGCTGTCCCCTGCCCCCACCCCCCAAGTGTCTGGTCCTGCTCCATGGAAAAAGTTGGCAACCCTAGCTTTAATCCATACCCGGCACATTGCCCTTCCTGCAGGACTGGAGTTCCTTTGCATAAGGATCAGCAATGGGGGGGAAGGGGAGAAGGTTGATTCCATCCCTTCACTGAGAAATTCAAATTCCTCACCACTATCGCAAGAAGACCCTCCCTGTAGCCAGTTTCCCTCGCCCCCGAGAGAAAAGATCCCTGCAAGTGTCAAATCTGCAGGAGGCAGCTCCCCGCAAGCCTTGCAGCACATTAAGTACATGCAGAGGGAGAGATAGGGCTGAACAGCCCTCATATGACAGGTAGTGCCAAGCAGGAGTCTTTTCCCACGTTTGCTGCCCAGCGCCATTGCTCTCCATCTAGTCCTGCAACTCAAAATGGTGGCTGGAGTTCCTTGCTGTGTGGATACCGTGTGCTCTCCTCGATCAGGCTGCATTAACCCACTCTCACGGCCCCTGTCTTCAATGCACTGGTGTTGCATGCTTCAATCAGCTGGTCGCCGAACTGCTGTTCAAGTCACCACGGCTGTTTCTGAAACATAGAAACATAGACAATGACGACAGAAAAGGACCAATCGGTTCATCTAGTCTGCCCAGTAAGCCTGTGTTAGCATCTGCTGTGCCATACATGTCACCCCCATATTTAGTTTCCCAAACCATCAAAGTCAGAGCCCTTGGTTGGTTGCTGTCTGAGTCCAATTTCCCATTCTCTCTTGCTGTTGAAACAGAGAGCAATGTTGGAGTTGCATTAGATATATCAGGCTTAAAGCTAGTAACCACCACACCAACAAGTTACCGCCATGCACTCTTCATTTCCATCCTCTAGCATTTAGGGATCCACAGTGTTTATCCCATGCTCCTTTGAAATCTTTCACTGATTTAGTCTTCACCACCTCCTCTGGAAGAGCATTCCAGGCATCAGGCATCCACCTGGAGGGCATTCTGAGTCATCCCCCCTGGAGTTTCATTCCATGACCCCTAGTTCTACTAATTTCTTTCCAATGAAGAAGGTTTGACGATTGTGCATCATTAAAATCTTTTAGGTATCTGAAGGTCTGTATCATATCTCCCCTGCACCTCCTCTCCTCCAGGGTATATATATTTAAGTTCTTCAATCTCTCCTCATAAATCAATTGATGGAGACACCCCCCCCCCCCTTCTCTGGACAGCCTCCAACCTGTCTCTGTCCCTTTTAATATACTGTCTCCAGGACTGAACACAGTACTCCTGGTGAGGCCTTACAAAGGGCCTGTACAAGGGGATTATCACCTCCTTTTCTTACTGGTTATTCCTCTCTCTATGCAGCGCAACATTCATCTGGCTTTAGCTATTGCCTTGTCACTTTGCTTCGCCATCTTCAGATATCCTGACACTATCACCCAAGGTCCCTCTCTTGTTCCGTGCACAACAGCCTTTCACCCCCTATTACATACAGGTCTTTTGGATTACCGCACCCCAGATAAACGACTCTGCACTTCTTGCCATTGAATCCCAGCTGCTTTGTTGTTGGGTTTTTTTATTACCTTGGCGTGACAACGTACATCCAGGACTTCCTTCACCGTGTACGTGTCTCCCTGGACGGTGGAGGCAACTGTGGGCTCGGGCGGACTGGTCCGGAAGCGAGAGAGTACCAGCGGCTTGAGAAGGGAAACATGGAAAACATCATGAATCTTCAGCGTGGATGGGAGGCGTAATCTGTAGGACACTGCTCCTATGCGTTCGGCTACCGGGAAGGGTCCAATGTAGCGAGGCGCTAGTCTCATGGAGGGAGTCCGCAACTGGATTGTTTAGTGCTCAGCCAAACCTTTGTCCCAGGTAAAAAAACTGGCGCGGAGCGTCGAGACCGGTCTGCATATTCCTTGAACCGGGCCGCGGTCTTGCGAAGTCTCTCCTGAGTGGAGAGCCAGAGCTGATGGATCTGGTCAGCTGTCACCTGTGCTGCTGGAGAGGAGACCGTCACAGATAAGGGCAAAGGAGGCTTGGGTACCTTCCCGTAGACCAACTGGAAGGGAGACTGTAGCGTGGCGGAGTGCTTGTGTCGGTTATAAGAGAACTCAGCCCAGGGGATAAGCGAGACCCAGTTGTCTTGGAGGTCCCCCACAAAGGCTCGGAGAAAGGCCTTGAGAGTACGATTTGTCCGTTCGACCTGACCGTTACCCTGCGGATGAAAAGCTATAGTTAGATCCAGCTGTACCCCGAACTTCCTGCAAAGGGCCCTCCAGTACTTTGCTGTGAATTGGGGGCCTCGGTCCGAGGTAATATGCAGGGGTAATCCATGTAGCCGAAAGATATGATGGACAAATAGGTCGGCCAGTTCAGGAGCTGAAGGCAGTTTGGCCAGTGGCACAAAGTGGGCCATCTTTGAGAAACGGTCAATAGTGACCCAAATCACGGTCTTCCCCTCAGACGGCGGCAACTCCACAATGAAATCCGTGGATATGTGCGTCCACGGTTCCGTGGGAATGGGAAGCGGCTGAAGGAGGCCCCAGGGACGACCTGGTAATGGTTTCTGCTGGGCGCACGTAGGACAGGACTGTACATAGAGGCGGACATCCTCCCTCATCCGTGGCCACCAATAGAACTCCGTTAGGAGCTCAAAAGTCCGGGCAATCCCTGGGTGCCCACCCGTGAGGGAATCGTGCGCCCATGCTAAGACCCTCCTCCTGGAGCGGACTGGGACTACAGTCTTCCCTGCGGGTCCGATGTCAGAAGCGGCCAGACACACTTTAGCTGGATCCAGAATGTAGCGGAGCGGTTCTGGAGTATCGTCCGTCTCAGTAGCACGAGAGAGGGCATCTGCCCTTACGTTCTTGGCCGCCGGTCGATAATGGAGGGTAAAGTTGAATCGGCTGAAGAAAAGAGACCAGCGTGCCTGCCGGGGGTTGAGTCTTTGGGCATGGCACAAGTACTCCAAATTTTTATGATCGGTGTAGACTATGATGGGATGCTGGGCTCCCTCCAGCCACTGGCGCCACTCCTCAAAGGCTAACTTGACGGCGAGTAGTTCCTTGTCGCCGATACCGTAGTTCTTCTCGGCGGAAGAAAACTTACGGGAGAAATAGGAGCAGGGCCAGATTTTCCCATTCTCGGAGGGTTGAGCCAGCACAGCCCCCACTGCCACGTCGGAGGCGTCCACTTCTACAATAAATTGGCGCAAAGGATCAGGGTGTCGGAGGCAGGTATCCCGTAGAAAGGCCTTCTTGAGTTCCTGGAAGGCTTGTATTGCGGTGGGGGTCCACCTACGCGCATCGGCTCCTTTACGGGTGAGGGCCGTCAGAGGCGCCACCAGGCTGGAGTAGTGCGGGATGAAGTGGCGATAAAAGTTGACGAAGCCTAAGAAGCGTTGGAGCGCTTTCACCCCCTGTGGCTGTGGCCAGTTCTCGATGGCTGCGACCTTATCCGGGTCCATCTGAAAGCCGGTTGAGGAGACAATGTATCCCAAAAAAGGCAGCGATTCTTGTTCGAATTGGAATTTTTCCAATTTGGCGTACAGCCGGTTCTCCCTTAGTTTCAGGAGTACTTGGCGGACATGTTGACGATGAGAGGCAAGGTCCCGGGAGTAGATTAGGACATCATCCAAGTACACGATAACCGTGGTATGCAGCAGCTCGCGAAGAACCTCGTTCATAAGGTTTTGGAACACGGCTGGGGTGTTACAGAGACCGAACGGCATGACGAGATATTCGTAGTGACCGTCCCTGGTGTTAAAGGCGGTCTTCCACTCATCACCCGGGTGGATCCGCACGAGGTTATATGCCCCTCGGAGGTCAAGCTTGGTGAAAATGCGGGCCCCTTGAAGGCGATCCAAGAGCTCCAGAATCAAAGGCAATGGGTAACGATCTCGTCGAGTAATCTGGTTCAGCCCCCGGTAGTCAATGCAGGGCCGGAGAGACCCATCTTTCTTTGCCACAAAGAAGAAGCCAGCACCAGCTGGGGAATTAGATGGTCTTATGAACCCCCGGTCCAAGTTTTCTTTAATATACGTAGACATAGCCTTGGTTTCAGGTAGTGATAGGGGATATACCCTGCCGCGGGGAGGCATGGTCCCAGGCAGCAGATTAATCGCGCAGTCGAAAGGCCGATGTTCCGGGAGTAATTCAGCCCCCTCTTTGGAAAAGTCATCCCGGAAGGCGTGGTACTGTGGCGGAACCGACAGTGGGGCTGCCAGGAGCGGAAGCATCTGCACGGGACGAGCAGGAAGACAGTGGTGAAAGCATGAAGGTCCCCATGCCGTGATCTGAAGCGAGCTCCAGTCAATCACTGGCGAGTGTTTCCTCAGCCACGGCAGACCTAACACAAGCGGGTGGATGGACTTTTCAAGGACGAGGAATGAAATCTCCTCCTTATGAAGGAGGCCAACCTGAAGCTGGAGAGAGCAGATCCGGGTGGTAATGGTCCCAGGAAGAGGGGTCCCCTGGATGGAGGATACCCGCACGGGCGGTTCTTGGGGCAAGACCTCAAGCTGGAGTTGTTGTACCAAGTCTCGGAGGATAAAATTCCCCCCGGACCCGGAGTCTAGCAGAGCCAAGGCGTCAAATCCCCCCTCAGGGAGACAGAGTTTGACCGGTACGGTACATGGGGAGTTTGGAGAAGTATTGCCTAGAATCAACTCCCCACTAGACTCTAGGTTCGGGCGTTTCCCGGGCGCTCGGTGCAGCGAGCTAGGAAATGCCCCTTACCGCCACAGTAGAGACATAACCCCTGCGAGCGTCTGCGCCTCCGTTCTTCGGAAGAGAGAGGGCCCCGGCCTAATTGCATGGGTTCTTCCGTCGGGACGGCAGTGACCGCGGGTGGTGATGATCGAACCCGAGGCGGCGTGGTCCTACGGCCGGTCTGTCCCGGGGTGGCTCTTTGCACACGGAAGCGACGCTGGATGCGTCGATCGACTCGCCCGGCCAGCTCAATCAGGTCTTGGAGATCGTCAGGGAGGTCCCGAGCTGCGAGTTCGTCCTGGAGCCGTGGAGAAAGCCCCTCCAGGAAAATTCCAAGCAGACTGTCCTCCCCCCAGGCCAGTTCAGAGGCGAGGGTCTGGAACTCCATTGCGTATTCTTCCAGAGGCCGGTTCCCCTGTCTCAGCTGGAGTAGTTCCGAAGCGGCTGTGGAGGCGCAAGACGGTTCGTCAAAAACTCTCCGAAAGGACTTGATAAACTGCACTAGGTTGTTCAGTCGGGAATCCTGACGTTCCCAGAGGGACGAAGCCCAGGCCAAAGGTCTTCCATCAAGGAGGGAAACAATATAAGTCGTCTTGACTCGATCCGTGGGAAATTGCGCGGGCAGCAGGTCAAAGCGGATATAACATTGATTGAGGAATCCTCGGCATGACTTCGGATCTCCTGAGTACCGGGCTGGTGCAGGCATCTGTACTGGGACGGTGGGACCGATATTGGCCTGAGACGAGGATGCCACCGTGGCGGCTGCAGAAGCCCCCTCCACACGATCCGCCGGGCGTTGAACAGTCGACATCAAAGTGTCGAGGCAGATCTGTTGCTGCTGTAGCTTCTGGGCTATGCCCGGAATGGCTTTGAGACCGGCAAGGTCCGCCGGGTCCATGGCCTTGCAATCTGTTAGATTCGTGGACCCTTGGGCCGATCGGAACCAGAGGGTGAGCCGCTGAGTGAGGTGGCAGCGGTGGTCCCGACCGGGAGGCGGCAAGGACGGAGTTGTGGGTGGCTGGAGGAAGATCCTAGGAAGCCCTATGCGACCAAGGGCCTTGGCAAGGAAGGATGAAACGGAGGAGCTGGCACAGTGGTGAGAGGATCTTCGCCCTGGAAGCCGATCCTCCCCCAAGAGGGGCTCGTAGGAGTTCGGCCGCTGGGACTTAGGAGATTCACCCTGGAAGCCGGAGTCCCCCCAGGAGGAGCCCGTAGGGACCCGGCCGCTGGGACTTAGGAGGGCCCGCGGGGGCTGCGTCAGACGGAGTCCAAGGTCGTCGCTCACCAGTCCAGAGTCGTGTACCAGAGAATCGTCGCTTGCCAGTCCAGGATCAGAAGCCAAGGGATCGCTGTAAGCCAAACCGGGGTCAGAGGCCAGAGAGTCGTCATAAGCCAGTCCGGGGTCAGGAACCACAGGAGACCGAGACGACACAGGAACGCAGCAACTGGAGACAGGTAAACCTGGGAACCTCGTTGCAAGGCGATTTAGACTTGTAACTGCAGGGCTTAAGTAGCCCTGCAGCGTCTGATGTCAGTCGGAGGCGGAACCTGGCTTTCCCGCGCTGGCCCCTTTAAATTAGGAGCCTGAACGCGCGCGTGCATCTAGGGGGCGGAGCCAGCCGTGGAGAGACGCCGGCTGCTCCGCCGAAGCGAGGACGAGGCGGTAGAGGAGCCTGCAGGCCCGGGCGAGGTGGGAGCGCGCCGGGCCTGCGGCGGCAGAGGTCCCCGGAGGCACGGGGAAGGGAGCCGGGGCTGCCACGGGGTAAGCGGCGATTCCGGGGCCAACCCGGAATCGCAACAGTGATGGCTGAGGGGGGATATGATAGAGGTGTTTAAAATCATGAGAGGTCTAGAACGGGTAGATGTGAATCGGTTATTTACTCTTTCAGATAGTAGAAAGACTAGGGGGCACTCCATGAAGTTAGCATGGGGCACATTTAAAACTAATCGGAGAAAGTTCTTCTTCACTCAACGCACAATTAAACTCTGGAATTTGTTGCCAAAGGACGTGGTTAGTGCAGTTAGTATAGCGGTGTTTAAAAAAGGATTGGATAAGTACTTGGAGGAGAAGTCCATTACCTGCTATTAATTAAGTTGACTTAGAAAATAGCCACTGCTATTACTAGCAGTAGCTGTCATGTATAGGCCAAAACTCCGGGGAGGATCGGTAGTCCCTAACCTGAGTTGGTACCTTTTAGCCGCCCAAATGAGAGCTATATTTGACTGGCATAGAAAAGGAGAACAAAAACAGTGGGCTGACATAGAACAGTTCTTGGCTGGACGAACACCGCTAAGGTCATTAATTTGGCAGCCCAGAGGCACTTGGCATCCGTGCTCTATATGCTGTCTGCGACTAGCAATACCATAAAGATGTGGGAAAAGTGGAAGGAGGCGCTGGTAAGAAATCGGAGATATTTTTACAGCTCTGATGTGTCCACCAACATAAGATTTCCTGCAGGGAGTCAATCTACAATTTTTAAACAGTGGGCAGACAAAGGATTAAGCTATATTGGGCAAATGTGGGAAGGTGGGGCAATGCTCGCATTCTCAGTCCTACAAGAAAAATTTCAGTTACCAGAGAGCGATGTCTCCCCTTATCTACAAGTTTGCAACTTTATTCAGGGTGAAAATATGGGACAAGACTTAGCGATGGGCAAGACTCAAATTAAAAATTGGTGTGATCTGGCTGATAGTGTTAAAAGGGCAATATCACAAGTTTACAGTTTCCTGAACACAGACCCCAAGGATAAACCAGCATTTATGAAGGCTTGAGAGACAGACTTGGGCACTTTGTTATCTGAGGCCACATGTGACTATCTTTTTAAGTACCAAAAAGAGCTCCCCTTTTTCTTCCCTCGGTGAGAATAGCTACAAAGTGCTACTCAAGTGGTATCTGACTCCTACACACCTTCACAAATTCAATGCTTCCAGTGACCCTAAATGCTGGAAAGGATGTGGTCAGTTAGGAACATTCTACCACATGTGGTGGTCTTGCCCCCAACTAGAGACCTGTTGGCAGTCAATCAATACTATCATACAGCAAGTTACTGGGATTGCTGTCTCTTCAACTCCAGAAAATGCCCTCTTGAACCTGCCCTTGGAAGTCGCTCCTCAACAGGGGAAAATTATAACTCTCATAATTCTTGCAGCACAATGTGAGTTAGCGAGGGTCTGGAGATCTAGCACATTGCCCACGTTATTTGATCTTAAGACCAGAATATCAAAGCTTTGTTCCCTTCATGTCAAGGCTGTCTCCACGCGGAAGAACCAAGCATTGTGGCGGCCCATACAAGCGTGGTTAGAACTAAATACAGGGACTCAGGGAATACCCTCAACACCACCATAGATTGCCAGGCTCTCGTCACTTCTATAAGAAACTACTATGAAGCATTGTAATGTATATACTTCTTTATTACATCCCAGCATAGTATGATAGGGAAAGGGGGGGGGGGGTGATCAAGGAGGGTTTTACAGATTTAAAGATTGGATAATACATGTCATTTAACCAATGTAGGCATTTAACAATGTCAGTTTCTGGACACTATGTATATGTGGTTTAATTTACAATGTTTATTGAGCTGTGTTTAGCAACTGTATAACAAGCATTAATGACAACAAATATGGTGTAATGCGCTTTGTGATAAAATTTAATAAAATATAAAAAAAAAAAAAAAGTTGTAACAAAGGCCAAATGATTGCTGGCATGTTTAAAAGGTGAGGTGAGGGAGAGCCCTGAAGTGGAAGAAACACTGGTCAGATCTGTGAGCAGAGAGTTAGAGATCCACGTCATCACTCAGTGCCCCGAGACCTTTAAATTTGGATGCTCCTGCAACGTGTGTTGGGAAGCTTGAAGTGGAAAAAACACCAATGTGATCTGTGGGTGAAGAATTAGAGAACCACATCATCGTTCAGTGCCCCTGAACCTTTAAATTTGGATTCTCCTGCAGCGTGGCACCACCAGCATGCCTCTCTGCCTGTTTTTCTCCACTTCTTGCTTCAACTAGGGGAGGGAAAAAAGAGAAAATATTCCATTAATATTGAACCAGCTACTGCTGGAGCCAAACCTCAAGATCTTCAAACAAGGTTACAGACCTTCTTTTACAGCTCAACTCAATCAGGTAATAGGGAGTTTGAAGGGTCTCCTTTTTCTCGGTCTGTGATTGATACATCTATCAGCCTTGATTATCAACGTCCTCCCCCTCTAGTTCCTCTGGAGATAAGAAAATAGCTATAGTACCTGAACCTAATCCGCTTTGAAGTGCCAAAAAGCAGAACAGAAATCAAATAAATAAATAAAATAGTTGGGGATAAGACTGCAGATTTGGTGGGGCAGGATTGTCTATCTGAAGTGGGTTGACTCAGGCTGGTCCCAGTTCTGCTATGGTCAGAACTATTGTCCTGGAGGGTACTAATTTAAAATGTTCCTCTGGAGCTTCAGGATTACTATCGATCTCCTCCTATCATTCTAGAGATGGAATGGGCTTCAGTTATTACACTGGAGAGATCGCTGGTAGCTCAAATAGACCATGCTATGTCAGCTTTTGAACAGTTGCGTTTCCAAGTGGGGAATCAATCACAAACTATTCAGGAAATGCAGAATAAAATTGGAACAATGGAAGAAAAGATTCTGACTCTTCAGAACTCTTCTTTGGCTTTAATCAAGGATAATTAAAGTTTGCATTATAAAATGAATGTAGGGAAAATCATGCAGGGAGATTTAATTTGCGGTTTATTAATTTTCCTTTTTCCTTGTTAATATTGTCTAAAGATATGTTATTGAGGCTTTATTCTGAACAATTATCAGTGTCTCCTTGTGGCACCGTGAGCGGTCTGTGGCTGGCCAGAGAATAAACTCAAAAAAACAGCTCTCCTTACCGTAGCAGTTCCTTAAACAAGAAAAACAGCTATGTAGTTTGTAGCTTCGCAATCTGGGCCTTCGCTAGGTTCTTTCTAGTCCCGGGGCCCCCTCTCCCCTCCTGAGCCTGGCTAGTTATTTTCTCTCTCTAGGGAACTACCCCTGCTGCTACAGGGCTTAAGGTGGACAAATCCAGATCTCTGGAGCCAGTCCTTTAAAGTGTTCTGGGAGCTTCTTCTCTATACTCCTTCACATACCCTTCCCTTTAGCTCAAACCTCTCAGGTTGAGTGATTGCCCTTACTAGAGGTGTACTCTTGAGAAAACCGATATGCCTATTTTCATTCCCAGTCCTATGCTGGAGCTGTTTTATCCTCCTAGGTATTCCCTTCCCTGCCCATTCTGAGAAACCCAGTCAAGGTTCCGCAGAGTGACCCCTGTTCTGCCTTTGTCACAGTAAGTTCCTTTAGTTTGTCTTTTGGGTAGCTGAAATACCCCACCTTCCTTTGGCGCTCATCCAGGAAAGTGAACATAAGAAATTGTCATACTGGGTCAGACCAAGGGTCCATCAAGCCCTGCATCCTGTTTCCAACAATGGCCAATCCAGGCTACAAGTACCTAGCAAGTACCCAAACACTAAGTAGATCCCATGCTACTGATGCCAGTAATAGAAGTGGCTATTCCCTAAAGCCCGAATTTTAAATCCAGGGGTTATGCGCATGGCTAGGCTGTGTGTGTGCTGAGCACATTTTAGAAAGGGCCGAGCCACGTGCATATCTCCCAGTATGAATGAGATCGGAATATGGTAAAAGACCTTTATTCTTACAGTATTCAAGCCCGACTCTGGCCGAGTTTCACTCTATAGAGTAGAGCTGCCTCAGGGGCTACTATAATTAAAACACATATAAGACATAAGTATAGAGAAAGTTAAAAGCAAATGATAAAAATCAACAATTAAAAACATATATATGTGTTAAGACATCACAATGTAACACAAATAATATAAATAATAATGACATTAATAAATATATTACATGCATGAACAATGGATCAGATTGAAATCATGTCAAGCAAAGGAAACCATAAGATGCTAGTACAGAAGTAAATGTGGCATAGTGATGCGTAGTACCTGTTTAGAATATTCTTTTTTTTTCATTATTTCCAAATAAGATCATGTGGGTCATATTTAAGCAATGGGATGTATTAATACAGTGTGACAATTTAAAAAAGACAACTTGGTGTCAGTATAAAAACATATCTTAAACCATATGGACTATGGTGACATATTTGAATGGTGACTAGCATTCAAAAGATAAAACAAAATATAATATAGAGCTGGATTTTCTAAGGTCGCAGACCTTAGAAAATCCAGAGGTAACGGGGGGTGAAGCAGGGGGCAGGCCTGCGAAAGCCAGCAGCCATCGCACCACTGCGGTGCGCTGGCTGCCGGCTTTCGCACCGAATAACTGCACTATAAAAGGAGTAGTTATTCGGTGCCAAACTGGTGGCGATAAAGGTCCTTACCTTTCACCACTAGCGATGTCTGCACAGTGTCGGCCCCGGTGCCACCCCGACTCCTCCTCTTCCGGGGCCGACTCTGCTCCAACTCCGCCCCCATTTAGGTTGAGAGAACATTGCACAAATCTCATCTTTGAGTGAGTGTCCTCACTCCGAGGGTCATCAAATCTTCACTAGACAGCACTGTTCTATTCGTACGTTTCACTTTGAATGTCAACGTGGCCCCTAACCCCTACACTAATTACCTAAACCTCACCTCGAGTTACTAGGTGGACCTCCCATAGGGATATCTCTCTCTCTCTCTCTCTCTCTCTCTCTCTTCTTCTTCCTCCTCCTCCTCCTCCTCCCCCCCCCCCCCCCCAGTGGTTGTATGTAGGAAATACCACACTCTGGCACATCTCAAAGTGCAAAAATGTTATCACACTAGGTATTAGTGCAAATTGCAATAAAGTGCCTATTACCATAAACACACCCCTTTTTTAATCACAGGCAACATTTAGTGCATTTTGATAAATCCAGGCCTAAGTTTGTACCTGAGGCAAGGGAGGGTAACGTGACTTGCCCAAGGTCACAAAGAGCGACAGCAGGACTCCTTGTTCATAGCCCACTGCTCTAACCACTAGGCTACTCCTCCACTGTTTTTCATGAATTTTATATACTAAATAATTAAGAAAAAAAACAGTGATCCCCTTATCCTAAACAACTACAGACCAGTATCAAATCTTCCTTTAATAGCTAAACTAATCGAAAAAACAGTACAGAAACAGCTAGCTGAACACCTGGATAACAATAACATACTGTACCCATCTCAACACGGTTTTCGAAAACACTACAGCACTGAGACTCTTCTCCTCTCTCTAACAGATGACATTCTGAGAGGCTTTGATAGTGGTAAACACTATATTCTACTAATGCTTGATCTATCGGCAGCTTTTGACACAGTAAACCATAAAATACTACTAAATAGACTGGAAGAAATCGGATTACACGGCCAAACATTAAAATGGTTCAGTTCATATCTAAAAAACAGGTTTTTCCAAGTTCAGATCAACAACACAGTATCAGAAAAAATTAATCTCAAAACAGGAGTTCCACAGGGATCAGCACTATCTGCGACCCTTTTTAACATATACATGCTGCCATTATGCCACCTACTTGCAGGACTAGGAATTATCCACTACAGTAACGCCGACGACATCCAACTAATTCTACCCATAGATGACACTTTGGAGGAAACATTAAACCTAGCCAACATGTACCTAAGCATTATAAAACAACTACTGACACAAATGGAACTTGTAATTAATATTGATAAAACAGAATTTCTACACTTAGAACGAAAAAATTCTGAAATCAGTCAAACCTCAATAATTCTCAAAGACAACCAGAAAATTGAACTAACTGGAAAAGTAAGTAACCTGGGAATAATTATAGATCCTGAAATAAATCTGAAACAACACATATCACTAAAAGTAAAGGAAGGTTATGCAAAGCTCATGGTACTCAGAAAACTTAAAACCACTACTAACTCAAAATGACTTCCGAACAATACTACAGGCACTAATTTTCTCCAGCACAGACTACTGCAATGCCCTTATGCTAGGACTACCTAATACGACATTAAGACCACTGCAAATACTACAGAACACAGCAGCCAGAATACTAACCGGAAAAAGAAGGAGGGACCATATAACTGAAACCCTAGCAGAGTTACATTGGCTACCAATTGAACACAGAATTAAATACAAAACCCTATGTATCATTCACAAACTAATTTATGATGAGAAATCTGATTGGCTAAACACAGCATTATGGGTACACACTCCACACAGGAATCTCCGATCAGCAAATAAAGTACTCCTAACCATTCCATCAGTTAAAACAGCAAGACTGACCCAAGTGAGGGAGAGAGCCCTATCACTAGCAGGACCCATAATCTGAAATACAATGCCTCCAGAGATCAGGCTACAAAGTGATCTCAAGACATTTAAGAAAAGTTTAAAAACATGGCTTTTTAAACAAGCATTTTACAAAGAGACGAAAGAATAGAGAGAAATTATTCAGGAAAAGACAGTACGTAGAACTTTACAATAGATTAGTCTATGAACTCTACACCACAACAAACATAACTATAATGCTATGTGTGATAAAACAACCCGTTAAGTACCTTGGTACAACTGGTCATGAACTACTTCACTAAATGTCTATGTCTAATGATATATTGTAACCGAACCTTTAACGGCACCTGTTAGAATGTACTATAGTACGCTTTTACCCTCATTAAATATGTGCCTACATGTAAACCGTTGCGATGGTATTTAACTTAGCAACGGTATAGAAAAGTTTTAAAACAAATAAATAAATAAATCCATTTGATTGTATTAATACATCCCATTGCTTACATATGACCCACATGATCTCATTTGGAAATAATGAAAAAAAGAATATTCTAAACAGGTACTACGCATCACTATGCCACATTTACTTCTAGACTAGCATCTTATGGTTTCCTTTACTTGACATGATTTCAATCTGATCCATTGTTCATGTGTGTAATGTATTTATTAATGTCTTTATTATTTATATTATTTATGTTACATTGTGATGTCTTAACACATATATATGTTTTTAATTGTTGAGTTTTATCGTTTGCTTTTAACTATCTCTATACTTATGTTTTATATGTTTTTTAATTATAGTAGCCCCTGAGGCAGCTCTGCTCTATAGAGCGAAACTCAGCCAGAGTTGGGCTTGAATACTGTAAGAATAAAGATCTTTTACCATATTCCGATCTCCTTCTTCTTGGTCGCTACATAGCCAAATCTATCTCCCAGTATGCGTAGAAGTGCTGGGCCATCGAAAGGGGGCGGGCTGGGGGGGTCTGGGCGGGGAGGGGGGTCGACCGGGACAGCGGCCATTAGGCCCTGTCCCAGGGAAACGTTCGCCAGCAGCTGGCTGGTGCGCTGAAGTTACTTCTGCTCGGAAGGAGCAGTAAGTAATAAAACAAACAAATTTGGGCTAGCTAGGTAGAGGTTAGAGATAGGGGAGAGAAGAAAAGGTAGGAAGGGTAGTTAGTGGGATAGGGAAGTTCCCTCCCAGTCATCTCTTTAATTGGAGTGGACAGGGAGAAAACCCTACTTGCATCACCACACGCATTAAAATCTGGCACGCATGTGTGCGCCGACGAACACATATTATAAAATAGCCATGGCCATGTGCGCGCACTGGGAACTATGCGCACATGGACGTCCACGCGCGTTTTTGAAAATTGACCCCTAAGTCAACTTGATTAATAGCAGTTAATGGACTTCTCCTCTAAGAACTTATCAAAACCTTTTTTAAACCCAGCTACATTAACTGCACTAACCACATCCTCTGGCAACAAATTCCAGAGCTTATTTGTGTGTTGAGAAAAAAAGAATTTTCTACGATTAGTTTTAAATGTGCTACTTGCTAACTTCATGGAGTGCCCCCTAGTCCTTCTATTATCTGAAAGAGTAAATAACTGATTCACATCTACCCTTCAAGACTTCATGATTTTAAAGACCTTGACCATCTCTTCTCCAAGCTGAACAGCCCTAACCTCTTCAGCCTTTCCTCATAGGGGAGATGTTCCATCCCCTTTATCATTTTGGTCGCCCTTCTCTGTACCTTCTCCAGTGCAACTATATCTTTTTTGAGATGCGGCTACCAGAAATGTAAACAGTTCTCAAGGCGCGGTCTCACCATGGAGTGATACAGAGGCATTATGACATTTTCTGTTATTCACCATTTCCTTCCTAATAATTCCTAACATTTTGTTTGCTTTTTTGACTGCTACAGCACACTGAGCTAACAATTTCAATGTATTATCCACTATGATGCCTAGATCTTTTTCCTGGGTGGTAACTTCTAATATAGAACCTAACATCATGTATTACACTATGGGTTATTTTTCCCTATATGCATCATCTTGCACTTGTCCACATTAAATTTCCTCTGCCATTTGGATGCCCAATCTTCCAGTCTCACAAGGTCTTCCTGCAATTTATCACAATCCGCATGTGATTTAACTACTCTGAATAATTTTGTATCATCTGCAAATTTGATAACCTCACTCGTCGTATTCCTTTCCAGATCATTTATAAATACATTGAAAAGCATCGGCCCATTGTTTACCCTTTTCCACTGATAAAATTGACCATTTAATACTACTCTGTTTCCTGTCTTTTAACCAGTTTGTAATCCACAAAAGGACATTGCCTCCTATCCCATGATTTTTTAGTATTCTTAGAAGCCTCTCATGAGGGACTTTGTCAAACACCTACTGAAAATCCATCTACTGGTTCACCTTTATCCACATGTTTATTAACCCCTTCAAAAAAATGAAGATTTGTGAGGCAAGACTTCCCTTGGGTAAATCCATGTTGACAGTGTTCCATTAAACCATGTCTTTCTATATGCTCTGTGATTTTGATCTTTAGAATAGTTTCCTCTATGTTTCCCGGCACTGAAGTCAGGCTCACTGGTCTATAGTTTCCCGGATCATGCCTGGAGCCCTTTTTAAATATTGGAGTTACATTGACCACCCTCCAGTCCTCAGGTACAATGGAGGATTTTAATGATAGTTTACTCATTTTAACTAATAGATCTGAAATTTCATTTTTGAGTTCCTTCAGAACCCTGGGTTGCATACCATATGGTCCAGGTGATTTGCTACTCTTTAGTTTGTCAATCTGGCCTACTATATCTTCCAGGTTCACAGCGGTTTGGTTCAGTTCATCTGACTCATCACCCTTGAACACCATCTCTGGAACCGGTATCTCCCCAACATCCTCATTAGTAAACACAGAAGCAAAGAATTAATTTAGTCTTTGTGCAATGGCCTTATCTTCCCTAAGAGCCCCTTCAACCCCTTGGTCATCTAACAGTCCACCCGACTCCCTCACAAGTTTCTAGCTTCGGCTATATTTAAAAAAATGTTTTATTATGAGTTTTTGCCTCTACAGCCAACTTCAATTCAAATTCAAATTCTCTCTTAACCTGCCTTATCAATGTTTTACACTGAACTTACACTACCCTCCATTGCCTCAGGTACAAACTTAGGCCTGGTTTTATCAAAATGCGATAAGTATCGCATGCGATAGCAAAAGAGGCGTGTTTTATGCAAATAGACAGTTTATTGCAATCTTGGAGAGGGGGAGAGTATGTGTGTGTGAGAGAGAGAGAGAGAGAGAGAGAGCACCTAGCCATAATGTCCTCTCCCTAGGTAGGTATTTGTATCCCAATGGGAGGGCCACCTAGTAACTCGAGGCGAGGTTTAGGTATTAGTGTAGGAGGTTAGGGGCCACTTTGACATTCAACGTGAGACGTACGAACAGAACAGATGTTACCCAGGTAGAGAGTCCATCAAGCTAGGTGGAGAGAACATTGCACCAATCTCATCTTTGAGTGATTTTCCTCTCTCCATAGGTCATCAAATCTTCACAAGAGACCACTGTTCTGTTCATACGTCTCACGTTGAATGTCAAAGTGGCCCCTAACCCCCTACACTAATATCTAAACCTCGCCTTGAGTTACTAGGTGGGCCTCCCATTGGGATACAAATACCTACCTAGGGAGAGGACATTATGGCTAGGTGCGCTCGCTTTCTCTCTCTCTCTCTCTCAAATAGGCCTTTCAGGAGACATCACAAAATGCACTAACACCTTACCACCCTGTAACACAAGCTATCACACAGCTTAAGGCTACTGAAAAAGGTGTAGCTAAAATCAGCGTTAAGTCTGTGCAAAAGGACTTCACAAACTGGTAAGTCTGCTCCTCCTCTTTTTCGAATTTGCATCGCACCATACGATATGGTGCCATCACATGCATTAAAGGCGTTTTTGCATGCGGTAAGGGCTTATCACATGCGTTAACGGGGCTTTTCACATACGATAAGCCCTTAACGCATGCGAAAATGCCTTAGCGCATTTTGATAAATGACCCCCTTAGATTGTAAGTCCTCTGGGGATAGGGAAATACCTACAATACCTGAATGTAATCCACTTTGAAGTGCTGAAAAAAGTGAAATATAGATTTTTATATTCCACTTTTCTTTTCAGCACTTCATAGTGAATTATATTCAGGTACTGTAGGTATTTCCCTATCCCAGAGGGCTTATAATCTAAGTTTGTACCTGAGGAAATGGAGAGTAAAGTGACTTGCCCAAGGTCACAAGGAGTAACAGGGGGACTTGAACCCTGGTCTCCAGCCCACTGCTCTAACCACTAGGCTACGCCTCCACTCCAGAGCAGGTGTTATTGCTGAGCACTCCCACAAGTTGAACAGAAAAGCTGAAAAAACCGCTTTTCTGTAAATCTTTAAAAAACTAAAAAAAAAAAGTAAAAAATTAAACAAAAAGCATTCAGGACATGGCCGCTCAGTTAACAAGCGTCCGTTTTCCGAACCCCTGGCTGTGCGCCAATTAGGAAAACTGATGCCGATAAATTCTTTGTCTGTTTTCCTAACCGGCAAGCAGCCTACCGCTTGCGGGCTCCCGTTCTCAAGGAGGTGCTAGGATCGTGCCCCTAATTTAAATATTACATGGCACCCCCAGGAGGGGTGCCTGGGGGTGGTAGGAGAGTGGGCACTGAGTGTTCAGCGCCTGCTTTCAGTGCACATATATTGCATCGGTCCCTTAGTGGGAAGGGGATAGTGTGTCTTCAAATCTCCCCTTTTGATTCTAAAATGTGGAGTTTTTTTTTCAGAGACAATGGGATGGCTAGAACAACAGAAGCAGTGGAAAACTGCTATGTAAAAAAAATCTGTTAGAGCTGAGCAGAGAAGCTAGGCTGCTTTCTGGAGTAAGATGTAGGGTGTTATTGTCATCAGGACTGGCCATTTTCATAATCTGCACATTGGAATAAAGCTGGCTGGTTGTAGTTCTCAAGCTGCTGCTGCAGATGAGTTGCTAGCAGAAGGCCAGAAGAGGAGGAAAGAGGCAGCTGCCTGCTCTGCCTCCCGGGTGTCACTGAGCTGTCTGGGGTATGTTCTGTTGTGTCCCTGTGTAAGCAGATGTGCAGTTGCTTCAACACATGGACTTTTTGCCTGCTCTAGTCCAGCAAGCCTCAAAAACAGCTTCATTCAAACTGCCCCTTAACTTCTACTTCCAACCAAAACCTCATGTCATTTTCTGTAACAAAACAATTTCACTAAAGACCTGGCCAGGATCCTGGGGGTGGATCTTATGTGAACACTATTCAGAACTCTTATTCTGAACAATACATTTGGAGGAGCAAAAGAGAGTGAAAGGGGCACTTGCTGGGGGCAGGGGAATTTCTGACTGGTTTTTTCATGCTCAGCCTGCAAGGAGATAACCCCTGGCAGCTATCACGGAAGTGACTGAAGTGAACTGTGCCTGTGGGTCTCAGTACTGGCACAGCAGGAGCCGCTGCATGGCAGGATTCAGGTGCACTGGCAGAGTTATTGGGGGCTGGAGTGCCTTGTTACTGGCATAGGAGGGGCTGATGCTCCGATTGCACCTACTAAATTAGGTCGAGTTTAAAAGACCCCATAGAATTACCAAAAAATATAAAACTTGAAATTATAGTTTAGGTAGCTTGTTCCTAAATTCGGCAATGGGCATATAGTCATTTAATGTTGATACTGAAAAGGCAGGAAGAGAAATCCCAGAAAGGTGAGAGAGAGAAATTACGGAAGTCAATCCAAGCTTGGCACATCTTTGCTAGATCGGAGTCAGCCTGGCAATGAGCTTTACAGATTGTTTTTCCGCGGACAGATCTCATCTATTCCGCCCCCACCAGTCACCCTGCCTCCAGCTGCTCACAAGCTCACAGCATCCCCCAAAGAGCTTTTAAATTTTTTTTTTTTAGATAGGTGGCGTCCGATTGGCTGGTGATGATGTCATGCTCTCCCCTCCCCTTTTCCTCCTCCCTTCCAAACTCAGAATATAGGAAACAAAATAAAAGAAAAATCCCAAAAGAAAAAGGGACATCTAAGGAGGATAAGAGGCTCTGGGTACTGAGCGAAGAATCCTCCTTTACACCCCCGACTGGCTCCAGATTGGCATCGGCGCTGATGCAGGTGGGGCAACGACTCCCGACATAAGGAAAGGACTCTGACTGATCTACCTCTTCGCTCCTTGGGATACAGCCCCCCATGCAATTCCTTCTGCACCTGGGTAGAGACAAACACCTGGTAGAAGACATAGGGGGATCCTGTCTTAGGCCAGAGGGGACATGCAGTGGCTCCCTATCCTGTCCTCGTTAGCTGTCGCTGCCAGCCCTGAAATGGACCCATGGTTGTGACACTGCAGGCAGTGTCAAGGTGTGTAGCAAAATGCGCAGACTAAAATCTAACAAGGCCCGCAGTGTGAACACGTCTGTCCCGATCCGTGGCGGAGGGGAAGGCAGGGGATGCAGACCCGGGCTAATTTCGCCAGGGATACTCGTGGGGGATTTCTTTTCTCGTTGGTTTCATGCTGGCTGGGTCTGTGTTAGCTGGAATTTGGCATTGCAGCAGGCACTGCTTCTGCTGCTGCCCTGCCTCTTGCCTTTTCCTCGGGGCTTTTCAAACTGCAAAAGCTGGGGAGGTAGGTGACAGATTTGTCATGAGATCTATAGCGCCTACGGGGGGGAACAGGTGAGTGATATAAGAGCAGACGGAAAGCACGGAAGAGGCAAAGATCAAGGGAGACAAGTCAGACCCCCCTGACGGGAGCAAAGGGGTTAATGTCCGGCATCATGGCTAAAACTCGGGTATGGGAGAATGATTCCGCACCTGCCGAAAATCAGATCCTCCTCCTTACGTCGGCTGCTGTCAGCCAATCCGCACGGCGTCACGCACGTGCTCGCGGCCGCGCCCGTGGAAATGCCTGAGAGGTGAGCGCGAGAGGCGCGTTTCCTGCATGGCCTAAGGCCCGGAAGCGGCGCTGGAACGTGTTTAGTGTGACATCAGCGCGGCCTGCCTGCACGTGTCACTGTGCCTCTGATTGTCTGACTGGGCGGTAACGGTCCTGTCATCCTATCCCCAGTGGAATTCCGTGGTATTGTCCGGGGTCTCAGTCTTAACCAAAAGGTCCTCAGCTGAGAGTTCAAACCCGTCGTTTATATTCTGCTTGAATTTAGCCAAAAGGCCAGGAAGGCATGTGAAATCACTTTGCAGGTCACCCTCTTGTGGTCCAGGGTAATTTGAAGCTCATTTTTTCTTTGCTTTATGCCTGGGGCAACTTATCCTGTGCTCCCCTGAATGGCTGAACACTTTGGATTGTAAATTTTATTTTTCACCTTTTTAACTGCAAGCTACAATCAGATACAGTAGGTAGTTCCTTACCCAAAAGGTTTGCAATCTGTGGGCCTGATTTATTAAGGCTTTTCTCCCATTCTGTGTCTATGGAAAAATGCTTAGCAAATAAGACCTAAATTGGTAAGTGAGGCAATAGGAGAATGAAGTGACTTGCCCAAGATCACTAGGAATAGCAGTTAAAGAAGCAGGATTTGAATCATATCTACCCTAGGACTCAGCATACTGCTCTAATGACAAACGAGCTGATACAGTAAAAGTCGCGGGAGAGCCGGTGAGCGCCCGCTCTCCCGACGCGCACACAGGCCAGTGTCCTGGACACGCGATTCAGTATCGGCCTCTATGCAAATTAGGGCCTGCGGTAAAAGGGGCTAGGGACACTAGCGCATCCCTAGCGCCTCCTTTTTGACAAGTGGCGGCTGACAGCGGGTTTGACAGCCGACGCTCAATTTTACCGGCATCGGTTCTTGAACCTGCTGACAGCCACGGGTTCGGAAAACGGACACTGGCAAAATTGAGTGTCCGTTTTCCAACCTGCGGGCCATGGGCAGATTTTTAATTTTTTTTTATTTTTGGGGCCTCCGACTTAATATCACTGTGATATCACTGGGCAACAATGAAAGTGTTACTGACCTAAAAAGGTCCTACTCTGTAGTATCTTGATGTGTTGAACACGAATATGACCATGAAAAGTTTTTATTGGCTCTCGTTTTGAAGATATTTAATATAGTTCACTTTCTATGTTTAGTCATGTAAATTTATCCAGTAGGACTGTAAATAAGCCTAGAACGATGTAATATTGCATCATTATTTATTTATTTATTTTTATTTTTTTCTATACCGACATTCCTGTAAAAGTACAAATCATATCGGTTCACAATGAAACTTCAATTTCGCTCTAGGGCGGTACATGGAACAATGTTGCCAGTTAACAGCAAACACTTCAAAGTGAAAAGTGGCATAAACGTAGCTCAAAACTCTAGAAACTCATTTTAACTTAATCTAAAACTCATGAAACTCATCTTAGCAGTAAATACAGTAATTAAAATAAATCAATATAAGTAATATAAATCAGCTCGGGAGACGGAGGTACAGGGGAGATGGTAAGTGGGGGAAAGAGAAGAACTAATACCATCATGCACACATCATCCAGAGTTTATTACATTATTTTCTGATGCAATGCAGTTCTACTGCCATGCTACTGCTGAGTAAGCTGACGTCAGCAGTGTACTATATGAAGCCCAGTCAGAAAGGGTGAGCATTTGAAATATTCATGCTGGTTGACTACTGCTGGACACTCCGCAGAGATGCTCCCGAACAGGTGTACAAGAGACAAGCAAAGAAATCTAAGACGTAGTCTATGACTTCATTTTTCAAACGGTATTAACCGTAGGTCTCCTACTATTGGCATACAATTCAAGATGTAATTATATTATTGCATATTACAAAAAAACTAGAGCCAATTTTGCATTTTCACAGTCACATTCATGTTTAGCACATGGAAATTTATAAGAATTGACTAATTTCATTTCCGTAACATGACTTTTGTGAAAATTTGTTGCCCAGTGATTAAGTCGGAGGGTGTACAGAAAAGCAGTTTTTTCTGCTTTTCTGTACACTTTTCTGGTGCCGGCCGAAATTAACTCCTGCCTTAAAAACATAAGAAATAGGATGCTGGGCTTGATGGACCCTTGGTCTGACCCAGCATGGCAGTTTCCAACAGAGGCCAAACCAGGCCACAAGAACCTGGCAAATACCCAAACACTAAGAAAATCCCATGCCACTGATGCAATTAATAGAAGTGGCTATTCCCTAAGGGGTAGATTTTCAAAAACGGCGCGTTGGCGTACTTTTGTTGGCGCTCCAGGCGCCAACAAAAGTACGCGGGATTTTAGTTGATACACGCGTAGCCGCTAAAATCCTGGATCGGCCCGCGCAAGGCTACCGATTTCGTGTCTTTTAACCAGTTTGTAATCCAAGACTATCCCATGACTTTTTAGTTTTCTTAGAAGCCTCTCATGAGGGACTTTGTCAAAAGCCTTCTGAAAATCCAAATACACTACATCTACCGGTTCACCTTTATCCACATGTTTATTAACCCCTTCAAAAAAATGAAGCAGATTTGTTAGGCAAGACTTCCCTTGGGTAAATCCATGTTGACTGTATTCCATTAAACCAAGTCTTTCTATATGCTCTACGATTTTGATCTTGAGAATAGTTTCCACTATTTTTCCTGGCGCTGAAGTCAGGCTCACTGGTCTATAGTTACCCGGATTGCCCCTGGAGCCTTTTTTAAATATTGGGGTTAGATTGGCTACCCTCCAGTCTTCAGGGTACAATGGATGATTTTAATGATAGGTTACAAATTTTAACTAATAGATCAGAAATTTCATTTTTGAGTTCCTTCAGTACCCTAGGATGCATACCATCTGGTCCAGGTGATTTGCTACTCCTTAGTTTGTCAATCTGGCCTACTACATCTTCCAGTTCACGGTGATTTCGTTCAGTTCGACTGACTCATCACCCCTGAAAACCATCTCCGGAACTGGTATCTCCCCAATATCCTCATTAGTAAACACGGAAGCAAAGAATTCATGCTGAGGTAGATCTTAAATAAGTACGTGCGTGCACTTTTGTTCGCGCAACCGGCGCAAACAAAAGGACGCCGGGATTTTATAAGATACGCGCGTAGCCGCACGTATCTTATAAAATCCGGGGTCGGCGCGCGCAAGGCTGCGCAAAATCGGCAGCCTGTGCTCGCCGAGCTGCGCAGCTTACCTCCGTTCCCTCTGAAATCGGAGCGGTCTCGGAAGGAACTTTCCTTCCGCGTCCCCCCACCTTCCCCTCTCTTCCCCTATCTAACCCACCCCCCAGCACTTGAAGCAGGCGTAACTTGCGCACGCCGCCTCGGCATCCCCCGGCATAGGCCACAGTGCCAGGGGACTCGGGACCGTCCTCCCGGACCGCCCCTGACCCTAGACATGCCCCCGGACACGCCTCCCGCCCCTTTTACGAAGCCCCGGGACTTACGCGCGTCCCAGGGCTTTGCGTGCGCCGCCGGCCTATGCAAAATAGGCGCGCCGGCGCCAAGTGCCCTGCGCGCGTAAATCCGGCAGGATTTACGCGCGCAGGGCTTTTAAAATCTAGCCCTTAGCCTTTCTTCAATGGCCTTATCTTCCCTAAGAGCCCGTTTAAACCCCTCTGTCATCTAATGGTCCAACCGACTCCCTCACAGGTTTCTTGCTTCGGATATATTTAAAAATGTTTTTATTATGAGTTTTTGCCTCTATGGCCAACTTCAATTCAAATTCTCTCTTCGCCTGTCTTATCAATGTTTTACACTTAACTTGACAATGCTTATGTTTTATCCTATTTTCTTCAGATGGATCCTTCTTCCAATTTTTGAAGGATTTTTTTTGGCTAAAATAGCCTCTTTCACCTCCTTTTAACCATGACGTTAATCGTTTTGCCTTCCTTCCACCTTTCTTAATGTGTGGAATAAATATGGACTGCGCCTCTAGGATTGTATTTTTAAACAATGTCCATGCCTGTTGAACACTTTTAACCTTTGCAGTGCCCCTTTCAGTTTTTTTCTATTTTCATTTTATCAAAGTTTCCCTTTTGAAAGTTTAATGTTAGAGCTGCAGATTTACTTATTGTTCCCCTTCCAGTTATTAGTTTAAATTTGATCATGTTATGATCACTGTTGCCAAGTGGCCCCACCACCGTTACCTCTCTCACCAAATCCTGCGTTCCACTAAGAATTAAATCTAAAATAGCTCCCTCTCTTGTTGGTTCCTGAACCAATTGCTCCATGAAGCAGTCATTTATTACATCCAGGAACTTTATGTCTCTAGCAAGTCCTGATGTTACATTTACCCAGTCAATATTGGGGTAATTGAAATCTCCCATTATTATTTCACTGCCAAATTGGTTAGCTTCCCTGATTTCTCTTAGCATTTCATCATCTGTCTGACCATTTTGTCCAGGTGGACGGTAGTATACTCCTATCACTATGCTCTTACCCAACACATATGGGATTTCTACCCATATAGATTCTACTGATCATTTAGTCTCTTGTATGATCTTTATCCTCTTGGACTCTATAACCTCCCGGACATAAAGTGCCACACCCCCACCAAGTTGATCCTCCCTATCATTGCGATATAATTTGTACCCTGATATAGCACTGTCCCATTGGTTATCCTCCTTCCACCAAGTCTCTGTGATGCCAATTATGTCTATGTCATCATTTGCTGCTATACACTCTAACTCTCCCATCTTATTTCTTAGACTTCTGGCATTGGCATACAGACATTTCAAAGTGTGTTTTTTGTTTGCATTAACAACCTGCTTTTCAGTTGTTAGGGATAATTCGGAAACCATTAGCTTCGGTGATTTTTTATATATAGGCACATGGACTATGTTTGCTTTTAATGGAACCTCTCTGTTGGGATGCCCTAACTCTTCTATGTCATTAGTATCCTTCAAGGATACATTTCTCCGAACCATGCACTGCTGAGTGACTGTTGGCTTTCCCCCTTGTTCTAGTTTAAAAGCTGCTCTATCTCCTGCCTTTGGCAGGTGTTACTTTCTGTATTGCTCGGGAATGACTAATAGGTCCATCAACATGCATTTACATGTTGCGGGTGCTATTAGTTTCGGGGGGGGGGGGGGGGTTAGCCGAGCGTTTTCCACGCGCTATTACCCCTTTCCTAGCGTGTAGCAGATGGACTCAGAACCAATGGGTATAGTGTACTCGTGCTAGCAGTTGGAGACGGATCAGATTTCAATCTGACGTCAGCCCCTAGTACATATACCCCTGCAGGAAGTGCAGAGCCTCAGTATTTTCCGTCTCCATAGCAGTTAGGAGCTGTCTGCACGCTCTCAGAGCGTTGGAACCAAATTTAAAGAAGAAAATTCTACTGAAGACGAGCCCCGCTCTCCTGCGGTGATACCTAAGGGTCCCTCCCCAGTCGAGATTCCCGAGGTGATTTCCGTGATCCCTCGGAGGTGAGCCTCGGTCCGGTGGCCGAATCGCGGCGGGACCTAGCCCCCGAAGGATCGGGTGCGGCATAGAGGCAGCCTCGGTCTGGCAGCCGAATCGCGGCAAGGACTTACAGCCCCCGAGCGAGAGGAGTTTGGGCGCGGCTGAGAGGCAGCGGGTGCACCCTCAAAAGCGGCGGTGAAGGTAGTTGCCCTCTCCCCCCGCAGCCGGAGACCGCTAGGGTCGAGACCGGGAAGCGCCGAAGATAAGGTAAGGTAGAAATCTTTACTTGTGCCGGTCTCCGAGGATTGAGGACGAGTGCAGGCCATCGGCCGAAGCCAGCGCCACCGGGTTGATTTGCCCTAGTAGAGCCAGACCCCGGCATTTCCAAGGGCCCTCCCATGTGGAGACCCTCCGAGGTAGTCGCCATCTTGCCCGCATGGTCGCCGTCGCCATCTTGGCCTTAATCTCGCCATTCACATCGCCGCCCGGCCGAGCGCACAAAACTTACCTGTGCGCACAAACCTACTTCTGCGCGTAAGTTATACGCACAAGAACCCTTGGACGCACAAGCGGCGCGCGCAAGTCCCGGTTGCACGGACTACGCGCACTCGACTACCCGCGCGCACATCCCGGGTTAAGTGCTCAGATACGCGCACAAACCCCGACTAAAGCGCACAGATACGCGTGCACGCGGCCAGGCGCTCTGGAACGAAACATGTACGCGCAGGCAACCTCGACACCTCCAATAACGGAAGTAAAATCCCTAGGTCTCTGCTCAGCATGCCACCTCAGGGCCGCCCCGAGCCAGGAAGCCGATGCCTTATGCACCCAATGCGAGGAGGCCCTGGGAGATCCACCACAGGCTCAGTCTTGCCCAGGGCTGGGGACTAGCTCTTCAGGGGGCTCCCTGGAGCTAGCAACCCCCAGTGGGTCTCCCTCTCAGCCGGAGGCTCCCAGGGAAGCAGCGCCACTCAATGTGGACCCCTCGTCTATTTCTTGGGTGGAACTCTTCAAGGGGATTCACGCCTTTGTCCGAATGCAAACGGATTCCCGGGCGGACCAACCACATATGTCGCAGGAGGACCCCTATGCTCCAGGCCCCTCAAGACCTAGGCATAGGCTTTTACCGCCAAGTAGTCCCACCTTCGGGGTACGGACATCTCAGAAGAAGAAGTCGAACCCCTAGAAGAAGGAGAACTCCCCCCGGGGACAGAACCCCACCGAACCATGAGACGGTTCTTCACAAGGGAGGAGCTCCCGGATCTGGTCTCCCAATGCCTGGCGGAACTGGCGATTCCGGATTCAGAAACCCAGGGGGATCCTGAGGAGAACCCATTTCTGGAAGGCCTTCGACAGACCTCCCGTCATTTCCCGCTCTTGCGAGCCGCTCAACAGCTAATTGACCTGGAATGGAACACCCCAGAGTCTGCCTTTAAAGGGGGGCGGGCCTTGGCCAGCTTGTACCCCCTGGATCCAGCAACCAAAGACATGCTCGCTTGCCCTAGAGTGGATGCCATGGTCTGTGCAGTCTCCAAGCGCACCACCATTCCGGTAGAGGGAGGAGCAGCACTCAAGGACACGCATGACCGGCGGCTAGAAGCCATGCTTAAACAGTCATTTGACGTGGCCGCTATGTCTCTTCAGATTGCGGCCTGCTGCTCCGTGGTGACACGTGCCTGCTTTTCCCAGGCCAGGAACGGCACCCCGGGAGATATCTTGGACCCAGCGCTATCCTTTCTAACGGACGCAGCCTCAGACCTCGTACGCACAGCGGCCAGAGGAGTATCATCGGCGGTGGCGGCCAGGAGACTGCTCTGGCTCAGAAGCTGGTCGGCCGACCCATCTTCCAAAACACGCCTCACAAGGATGCCCTTCAAAGGAACACTTCTGTTCGGCAGCGATTTAGAAAAGATGGCGGGCAAATGGGGCGAATCCCCAGTACCGCGCCTTCCGGAAGACAAGTCAAGGAGAGCCCAGCGACAGCCTTCCAGGGCCTCCAGGGGCAGAAGCTCGCAGCGCTTCAACCCATACAGGAGCAGCTACCAGGCGCCCCGCCCTCCGGGCAGGAACCAGTCCTTTCGGAACAAGCACAACAAGAGGGGAAACAGCTCGGGCCCAGGGCCCGGCCGCGCTCCGCATTGAGAATCAGCCGACCCATCCAAGGGAAGCCATAGTGGGCAGACTGGCCCTGTTCTACCAAAGATAGGTCGAGATAACTTCGGACAAGTGGGTCCTAGCCATCATCTGGGAAGGGTACTACCTGGACTTCATACGCACCCCCCCGGACAAGTTTGTGGAGTCCCCCTGCCACGACCCCACCAAAAAGGTGGCAGTGGAAGTTACACTGGCCAGACTACTGAACCTCGAGGCCATAACTCCGGTACCTCCTCAGGAGATAAACTCTGGTCATTATTCCATATATTTTCTTGTTCCCAAGAAAGAGGGAACGTTCTGACCAATCCTGGACCTCAAATCCGTAAACCGATAATTGAAGGTCCCCCGCTTCCGCATGGAAACCCTGAGATCCGTAATAAAGGCAATACAGCCGGGAGAGTTCCTCACCTCCCTGGACCTGTCAGAGGCGTACCTGCACATCCCAATTCATCAGGAACACCAGCGTTACCTACGTTTCAAGATCCTGGGCCATCACTACCAGTTCCGGGCCCTACCCTTCGGGCTAGCCACAGCACCACGGACGTTCACCAAGGTGATAGTGGTAGTGGTGGCAATACTGCGGAAGGAAGGAGTCCTCATTCATCCTTACTTGGACGACTGGCTGATCAGGGCAAAGTCACCAGAGGAAAGCATCCAATCAACCAACAGAGTCAAGTCTCTACTGGAGAGCCTCGGATGGGTGGTCAACACGAACAAGAGTTCCCTGCAGCCCTCACAATCGTTGGAGTACCTGGGGGTCCACTTTGACACCAAGGAAGACAAGTCAGCCTGACTCCCACAAGGAGGTCAAAACTGTGGAACCGGTTGCAATCCTTGATGAGCGACCCTCGCCCCACGGCATGGGATTACCTGCAGGCCCTAGGGCTGATGGCATCCACACTGGAAGTGGTCCCCTGGGCGAGGGCCCACATGAGGCCTCTACAACACTCACTGCTGTCCCGTTGGAACCCACGGTCGCACAACTACACCGTACGCTTAGCCCTCCCGGGCACAGGTCGGACCAAACTACACTGGTGGCTGCAGCCCAGCCACATGAACAGAGGCTCAAGACTATCATCCCCAACCTGGACTCTGCTAACTACAGATGCCAGCCTACGGGGATGGGGAGCACACTGCGAGGAATTAACCGCCCAAGGGCAGTGGAACACAGAAGAGGCAGGATGGAACATCAATCGCCTAGAAGCGCGGGCAGTCAGACTCGCCTGCCTGCGGTTCACCCAAAGACTCCGAGGCAAAGCGGTCAGGGTGATGTCCGACAACGCCACAATGGTAGCCTACATCAACAGGCAAGGGGAACCAGAAGCCAACAGGTGTCACTGGAGATAAACCCACTGATGGCATGGGCAGAAGCAAATCTACAGGAGATCTCTGCCGCCCACATCGCTGGGAAGGACAACATCACGGCGGACTTCCTCAGCAGGGAAAGTCTAGACCCAGGAGAATGGAAGCTGTCTCCTGCAGCCTTCCGGATGATAGTAAACCGGTGGGGAACACCGGAAATGGACCTTCTGGTGAACAGAACCAATGCCCAAGTACCCAGATATTTCAGCCGCAAGCGGGATCTACAATCCCAAGGGATCGATGCCCTGGTGCAGGCCTGGCCACGGGGGACCCTACTATACGCCTTCCCGCCGTGGCCCCTCTTGGGCGCAATCATTCACAAGATACAGCTACACAAGGGACTAGTTCTTCTGGTGGCCCCGGATTGGCCAAGAAGACTGTGGTACGTAGACATGAGAAGACTGCTGGCAGGGAACCCTCTACCCCTGCCCCCTCTCAGGGACCTGCTACAACAGGGTCCGATCCTCCATGAGGACCCAGCTCAATTCTCTCTTATGGTCTTGGCCATTGAGAGGGCTCACCTGAAGAAGAGCGGATACTCGGGGGTGGTAATAGACACCCTCCTCCGAGCACACAAGTTCTCCACATTGTTAACATACATAAGGATCTGGAGAATATTTGAAGCCTGGTGCGAAGATCACGACATCAAGATACGTTCACTTAAAGTTCCCGTGATGCTGGAGTTCCTACAAAGCGGACTCCAGAAAGGACTGTCCCTCAACTCCATCAAGGTACAGGTGGCAGCACTGGCATGCTTTGGCACCAGGGGCGAGAGCGATAGCCTAGCCTTTCACCCGGATGTGTCACGTTTCCTGAAAGGAGTCAAACACATTCGTCCACCTCTGAAGTGGCCAGTACCTCTGTGGAATCTCAACCTCATCTTGGACTTCCTATCTGGAACCACCTTCAGACCTCTTCGAGGGCTATCACTCCATCAGCTGACCCTGAAGATTGTCTTCCTACTGGCAGTTTGTTCAGCGCGACGCATCTCTGAACTACAAGCGCTGTCTTGCCGTGAACCCTTTCTTAGGTTCACTCCGGGATCCATCCAGCTGCGCACGGTACCGTCATTCCTTCCCAAAGTAGTCTCCCACTTCCATCTGAACCAGACCATCTCGCTCCCGTCGGCGGGAGCCCTGAAGAATTCGGAAGAAGCCCGTAGTCTGCGTCACCTCAACGTTGGCAGAATCCTTTCCAGATACCTGGAAATGTCAGAACCCGTACGGAAGACGGACCACCTTTTCGTCCTTCACAGCGGGAAAAGACTAGGGGAAGCAGCCTCACGGGCAACCATAGCCCGATGGATCAATGAAGTCATCAAGGCGGCCTACGTAGAAGCAGGGAAACCTCCGCCTCTACAGATCAAGGCCCATTCGACCAGAGCCCAGGCAGCATCCTGGGCAGAAACAAGAATGATGTCACCCGCCGAGATTTGCAGGGCGGCGACATGGTCCTCCATCCATACCTTCTCCAGATTCTACCGTCTGGATGTTCAGGCCCGAGAGGACACGACATTTGCAAGGGCAATACTGAGGGGGTCACAGGCAGCCTCCCACCCGGTTCGGAAGTAGCTCTTATACATCCCATTGGTTCTGAGTCCATCTGCTACACGCTAGGAAATGGAGAAATTACTTACCTGATAATTTCGTTTTCCTTAGTGTAGACAGATGGACTCAGCAGCCCGCCCTTGGCTGCCATCATGCATTGAATTGCAAATGATTCAAGGGTAAGCCTCCTTTTCGTTTACCTAGGTCTCCACCTGGCTGGGTGTCGACGCTTTCCGGTTGAGCTCCCTGGTGGTCTCCAGCTATACTCAATCGACCAGTTCAAATTAATCTAGTTAATCAAGTTATAACGTTTATATAGTTATGAAGTTATACAAGTTAATCAAATTAACCAATCGGTCAGTCAAACATATATCCACAATGCTTTGCAAGGAAGAATACTGAGGCTCTGCACTTCCTGCAGGGGTATATGTACTAGGGGCTGACGTCAGATTGAAATCTGATCAGTCTCCAACTGCTAGCACGAGTACACTATACCCCATTGGTTTTGAGTCCATCTGTCTACACTAAGGAAAATGAAATTATCAGGTAAGTAATTTCTCCATTACTGTATAAGGGGTAAAAATAGCGCGTCGAAAACGGGGGCTAACAGTGTGCTCAGTCTGAGCACACTTTACTGGATCGGCCCGTAAGTTACTCCTCCATCCCCTTAGTGTCTGTGCATCCTAGTGGCCTCCTATTGGATAGGGTTGCCAACTGGCTTTTTAAATAGATCCAATCTTGGAGTTACCCCACTATATGAACTTGTAGTTCTGGTGTCCCTATATATTTCCCTAATGAAAGCAAGTCTACAAGTCCATACAGGAGGTGGGGTGAAACTAGAAAAGGATCAGCCTGTCTTGAAAATCAGTTGCCTGCTGGTAATCCTACTGCAGGACACTGTCCTAGGCTGGGGCTTGATATTACGAGTTTGGGTGATGGGCCCTGACAGTAAATGTGAGACTGGTTCACGTCATACACTAGCACTTTTCTTGATTCTCTTTTTTGTAATTTAACTTGGGGCAGGGCAGCATCTTCTCAGCTGGACCAAAAGAAAGATGCTGGGCGGGGGCACAGAGTACCTGGCTCCCGCTTTGCAGTGATGGATATGCCTGGCTGTGCTTAGTGGGACAAGTTCCCTTTCCATGCTGAAGGCAGCCATCTCCAGTCACAAAATAATGACTCCCAAGTGTTGGTGTGTCAGGTGTGTTTGTAGAAGACAGTGATGCCAGATAGGAAAATTGGATCTTACCTGCTAATTTTCGTTCCTGTAATACCACAGATCAGTCCAGACCAGTGGGTTATGTACTCCCACCAGCAGATGGAGGCAGAGAAAACAACTTCGAAGCACTGCTTTATATACCACTAGTGCCACCTGCAGCTCCTCAGTATTGGTCGATCCCCAAGCAAAAAACCACTGGAACCAACTTCAAACCAACTTAAACAACCATTCACCCCGAACAAGGCGAACATCCAAAAACCAGGAGAGTTGGATTCCCCTAAAGAAGGAAACCCTACCCCGGATCTTCGTTAATATTGGCATCAAAACTATTTCCTTCAGAATTCTTCAATACAGTAGCTAACCCAAAGGTCAGTCCATCTTTCGGCATTCACGTCTGGGCGGGCCTCTGGACTGATTTGTGGTATTAAAGGATTGAAAATTAGCAGGTAAGATCCAATTTTCCTTTCCTGAACATACCCAGATCAGTCCAGACCAGTGGGATGTACCAAAGCTGATGTCCTGAAAGACACGCTCTTAGAACTCGTTCCCCGAAATTGGATTCCTCCGGCGCCCTTACGTCCAAGCGGTAATGCTTGGAAAAGGTATGCAGAGAGGACCAGACCGCGGCTCTACAGATCTCTTGAGGAGAAACCAGCTGGCACTCCGCCCAAGAGGCCGCCTGTGTCCGCGTGGAATGAACTTTCAAACCATCCGGAATGGAGCGGCCATCGCTAATGTACGCCAAACCAATGGTCTCCTTCAGCCACCGAGACAGTGGCCTTGGATGCCTTGTCCCCCCGCTTAGGACCACCAAATAGGACAAACAAATGATCTGACTTTCGAAAAGGATTGGTGACCTTCAAATAGCGCAGGAGGATTCGGCGAACATCCAATAAATGCAGGTTTCTATCCGTCGCTGAGTCGCGAGACCAGTCCAGGAAGCCAGGGAGCTCTACCGACTGATTAACTTGAAACGCCGACACCACCTTCAGCAGAAAGGATGGCACCGTGCGCAAGGACACCCTATCCGCTGAAATCCGTAAAAACAGGTCCTGGCAGGACAGGGCCTGCAATTCC